>NC_135485.1:105248179-107834445 GCF_052094955.1 Ictidomys tridecemlineatus | reverse complement strand
GAGACTGAGGCAGGAGGATTTTGAGTTCAAAGCCAGTCTCAACAATTTAGCAAGGCCCTAAGCAACTCAGTGAGACCCTGTGTCTCTAAATAAAATATAAAATATGCTATACTTCAGTTTGTTAGTGAGTATAGAGTATCTTATACAGATATATTGTACTTCCTTATAGTTCCCTGTTGATGTCCATTAGTCATTTTGGTTTTGTTCAGTTAAAAAAAAAAAAAAATGCTATAGCGGGTGTGAGGGATGCTGCATGCCTTATAATCCCAGTGACTTGGAGGCTGAGGCAGGAGGATCGCAAATTTCAGTCCAGCCTCAGCAATTTAGCAAGACTTGTCTCAATAAAAAGGACTGGGGATGTAGCTCAGTGGTAAAGCAAAAAAAACAAACAGTAACAATGACAAAAAATACTGTAGTTACCATCCTTTTTTTTTTTCTACAAAATTGTTTTTTGCATGTATACAATCAGTGTGAAAATTCCTGAGAATGGAATTGTCAGATTAAAGGGAGAATAATTAATATTTTGTTACTGTCAAATTACCTCACACAAAAATTTGAATAAATTGTACCTTCTTACAGCTTGGTTTTGTGATGTCTACTTTTTCATATTTGGCTTAAGTATTTTAACCTTTTTTTAACCTTCATCGGGCTAATAATTAGACAGAAGTATCTCATTACTTTATTTTTTAGGTATAGTTTCTTAAATGTATCTGCCATTTGGGTTTTTTCTGGGTTCCTCTATGTTTTTCTCACGTCTCTTTTTCTGATAAATGATTTGTACATTTTTCATCTTTTTTTTTTTTTTTAATTTTTTCTGTGTTTAGTCTGTTAGGGCTCTATAACAAACTACCATAGATTGGGTAGCTTATAAGCAACTAAAATTCAATTCTTACATCAGGACACCAGCACATTCAGTATGTGAGAACCCACTCATAGAGGGCAGTCTTTTCTCTGTAACTCACATACCTTTATGGGCAAAAAAAATCTCTTTGGCCTCTTTTATAGATCATTAATAACATTCATGAGAGCTCTGCCCCTGTAATTTAGTCACTTCCCAAAGACCTTACCTCCAAACCTTAAGGGTTAGGATTTCTTTTTTTTTTTTTTTTTTAAGAGAGTGAGAGAGGATAGAGAGAGAATTTTTTTTTAATATTTATTTTTTATTTCTCGGCGGACACAACATCTTTGTTGGTATGTGGTGCTGAGGATCGAACCCGGGCCACACGCATGCCAGGCTAGCGCGCTACCGCTTGAGCCACATCCCAACATACCAATTTTTATTTATTTATTTATTTGAGAATTTTAATATTTATTATTTAGTTATCGGCGGGTACAGCATCTTTGTTTGTATGTGGTGCTGAGGATCGAACCCGGGCCGCCCGCATGCCAGGCTAGTGCGCTACCGCTTGAGCCACATCCCCAGCCCAACATACCAATTTTTAGAGAGGACACAAACATTTGAACTGTAATGTCCTGTTTGTTTGCCACAGAAAAGCTTCACTTTGTTTTGTTTTGGTACTGGGGATTGAACTTGGGGGTACTTTACCACTGAGCTATACCTCCAGCCCTTTAAAAATTTTTTTATTTTAAAAGAGGGTCCCTCTAAATTACCCAAGTTTGCTTCAAATTTGCAGTCGCCCTGCCTCAGCCTCCCAAGTAGCCATAGAAAACAGCAAATTTTATATTTTGTATTATGTTTGTTCATCCTTTAATATATTTGGGTTTTATGTTCTGATCAGGCAGGCATTTCCACATTATAAATATATCAGCCCATATTCTTCGAGCATGTTTGTGTTATTTTAAATTTTTTATTATGGAGAAATGCACATAAAGGATAAAAATTACCATCTTAGCCATTTTTAAGTGTATAGTTCAGTGTACAGTGTATTCAGTCCAGCACATTGTTACGTAGACAATTTCTAAAGTTCTTCATCTTGGAAAACTGAAACTCTATACCTGTTAAACAACTGTTCCCCATTCCCTATTTCCCTTGTCTCTGAAACCACATTGTATTTTCTGTCCTTATGAATTTGAATTTATTTGTTCTATGTACCTCATTAAATAGAATCATACACTATTAGTATTGTTGATTATCTTTTTTCATTTAGCATATTGTCCTCAGGATTCATCCATGTTATTTATGGTATATTTCAGAATTTTCTTCCTTTTTAGGGCTAAATAATATCTTTTTGTGTGTGGTGTGTGTGAGATGTTTTGTTTATCTATTCATCCATCAGTGGACACTTGGGTTGCTTCCACCTCTTGGCTATTACAGATTGTACTGCTGTAAATATGGGTGTATAAATATCTCTTCAGTGGTCTGCTTTTCTGTTCTTTTGAGAATATATCCAGTATATCTGGATAATGTGGTAATTATATTTTTAAATTTTTGAGGAACCGCCGTACTATTCCATAGTGGCTACACTATTTAACATTCCTGCCCACAATGCATAGGCTTTCCTTCTCCACTAACATCCTTACCAACAATTGTTATTATCAATATGTTTTTTTGTTTTGTTTTGATTTGGGTTTTGGTGTTTTTGTTGTTGTTATTGGGTTTTTCTGGTGTGTGTATGTTCTGGGGATTGAGTTCAGAATTCATATACGTTAAGCATGCCCTCTGCCAATAGGGTACATCCCTAACTACTTTCTGTTTTTGATCATAGCCAGCATGAATGGTGTGATTTGGTATCTTATTGTGGGTTTCGCATTGCTTTTTTTTTTAATATTTATTTTTTAGTTGTAGTTGGACACAATACCTTCATTTTATTTATTTTTATGTGGTGCTGAGGATTGAACCCAGTGCTTTGCACATGCTACCCGAGCATTCTACCGCTGAGCCACAACCCCAGCCCTCACGTTGATTTTTTTAACTTTATTTTGTTGAAAGAGTGATATAATTTTCTTCTTGTTTCATTATTCACCAGTTACTAGTCATTTGTTCCAGAAGCATTTGATAAAAAATTAATTTTTCCCCCTTGGTACTGGCTGTTGAACCCAGGGATGCCTTACCACTGAACCACATCCTAGACCTATTAATTTTCTGTTTTGAGACACAATCTCAAAAATGCTGCCTCAGCCTCCCAAGTCACAGTAATTATAGGAGTGTACCACCATGTCCCACAGAAAAATTATTTTTCTTACCTTAAAATATTATCATTATACTCTAAATTCCTCTGTATATTTATATCTTGTGGGCTATTAATATATTTCTCTAATCTTATATTAGTTTACCAGATTATTTTAATTCTTAAGTGTTGTGACATAAATATATTGTGTCCTAGATTTTTATATTTTTGTTGCTTTTTTCTTTTGGACTCTAAAGTTATTTTTAAGTAGTTTTTATGTTTTTCCCCCTTTTTTAAAATTTGCAAGTGACTGAAACTTTGCTAACATGATTTTATTAACATTTACTTGTAATTTGACTGTTTTTTGAGACATCTAGTGTGGTCTTTGGAGAATTTACTGAGATTCTCTTTGTTGTGTAAAAATACTGTTAAGTTTTAAGGGTACTTGAAAAGCAGACAAAGTCTAAGTGTAGATTTAATTATATGCCAGAGAATAGATGAGTTTTGTTATATCAGTGTTTTTCAAACTAGGATCATAAATAATTTGTCATAAAATTAATTTCTTGGGTTTTGACTCAATATATATATATATATATATATATATATGATCGTTAGTGGAGAGAAAATCATCAGAGTGTATTAACTATACCAAGATTTTCTGGAATCTTTCAGTTTTATCTAACAATCTGTATTTAGGATCATAATCTAAAATATGTCTTTTACAGTGAGTCTGAGTCAAAAGTATTTGAAAACACTGTTCTGCATCTTAAAATATGTTTGTGCCCTTTTCTTTCTTATTTTAAAATTTTTATTAGTTATTGATGGACCTTTATTTTTTTATGTATTTATATGTGGTGCTGAGAATTGAACCAAAAGCCTCACACATGCTAGGCAAGCGCTCTTCCATTGAGCCACAACCCCAAACCCCTGTGCCCTTTTCTTTATTAAGAGCTTACATTAAAGCCTCATTTGTCTTTGCCTTATATTCTCAAGTGAATATGCATTTCTTTATTAATATATGGTTGTGATACAACAGTTTTATTATAGATATAATAGCTATTGTTAAAAAAAAGCATCCCTTGAAGGTTTAATGTTTTTGCATTGGTCCAATTAATAGCATGACTGTCTTTTTTTTCTTTTCTTTTAAAAAGTTATCTTTAATTTTTTTTTTTTTTAATGCAATGCTAAGGATCTAACTCAGGGCTTCACACAGGATGATAGGCAAACACTACCAGTTACTTAGATCTCCAGCTCATTGCTCTTTTTTCAAACTTAAACCTGAAATGTTTCTTCTTTCACATTTCATCTTAGAATGATATGCGTAAGAGATTGCTCTTAGAGCTTTCATTAGAGAGTTTAACTTTTATAAAATGCTATACAGTTATTTCCCTATTTACTATGGCCTTCAAATTAAGACTGACCAGATTTTACAATCTGTTGTTTTTATAGTCTGTTTGTCCTTTTAAAAAGACAAATTTATGATGTGTTTTAGTTGGCATTCAAAGGAACTGCCTTCTAAATAAGTTGTCATGTTAGTGGACTGAACAGTTTACAGCAATACATGATTAGAATATTAAAAATGGCAAATTTTTAAAAGACTGTCTCACCAGGTATAAAGGTTCATGTATTTTTATTCTACTTTGGGAGATGGCCTTTGCCTTATGGATTATCGAATTGATTTGAACTGTCTCTGTAAATTCATAATTTCCCAATGGTAATTTGTTTTTTGTTTTTTTGTTTTGAGTCTTTATCTCCCTCAAAAATAAATCAGTAGTAGACTTGAATGCTTATTTTGTTTCATTGTGTGCTTTTGAGAATGAGTGACAAGGATTTTGGAAAAGATTGTCTTCTCAAGCATACAACTAATGGGACATTTGCATATACTAATGAAAATATCTATTTTTTTTTAACAAAATAGCCATTTTAATTATTTTTATGTGGAAGAACAGGCTGTTTTCCCTCTTTACCATTTCACATTTTGCTTATTCCTCTTTCTTGGCACAAATTATGTTTCATTGTTATTTGTATACCTGGTTTGGGTTTAGTATCAATGAATATCTACAGTAAATTTACAAAGGTTTTGAAAATACTCCTCTATTTCCTGTCAGTATAACTGCGTGAGGCATGATTTTTTTCATAAACTAAATGAAGTTCTCAATGTTATTTGCAAATATGATTCAGCCTCATATTGACTGCTACAGTTTTGTGGCAATCATGGGTTGGAGGCTGTGTTTTTAAGTGTAACAATTTAGACTTCCCAAACTTGAAATTCACATTTATTACTTTCTCCAGTATGTCTTTGGGCAAGTTGCTTTTTCACTCATTGTTAACTGCAAAATGGGATACATTGTAGGACTGGGATTGTGGCTCAGTAGCAGAGCGCTTACCCTGCATGTTTGAGGCACTGGGTTTGATCCTCAGCACCACATAAAAATAAATAAATAAAATAAAGATATTGTGTCCATCTACAACTAAAAAATATATTTTTAAAAAATATGGGATACATTGTGTGTCCCTCAGTGTTATTTCAGGATTAAATGTTTGTTAAAAGTGAGGATTTGGGCTGGAGCTGGAGCTCAGTGGTAAAGCACTTGCCTCGTACATGTGAGGTACTGGGTTCAATCCTCAGTCCAACATAAAAATAAATATATAAAAAGATATTGTGTCCATTTACAATTAAAAAAAAAGTGAGGATTTAATGATGACCTAGAAAGTAGTTAATGGCAACTATTTAGTTTTTACCTTTGAGCTAAAGATCATCTGGCCATTATTTTTTATAATTAATTCATTGGACCAAGGCAATAGTTTTACTTTATTATGAATTCTTTTTTAAGTCTGATCTCTTTCTACTATAAGATATAGGGGAAAATAGTGGTTTCATTGGGAGAAGGGTGATTAATTTTGTAACTTTCCCGTTGGAGAGAGATCTTTGTATAATTATTTACATATCTAAGACAGTAATAACAACCACAGATAGGTAACTTAAATAACAGAAATTTATTTTCTCACAGTTCCAGAGACAAAGACTTCCATTATCAACTTTTTGGCAGGTTTGATTTCTTCTGGGGCTTTTCTCCTTCATTTGTAAGGTGGTTTCTTTCTATGCAGTTCTCACATGGCCTTTCCTTCTTTGGCATCCTTGGTGTATCTCACTAGGCACACTGGACTAAGAGCCTACCCTAACTAACTCATATATATATATATATTATATATATATTTATTTATTTATTTTAAGAGAGAGAGAGAGAGAGAGGAAATTTTTTTTAATATTTATTTTTTTAGTTTTCGGCGGACACAACATCTTTGTTTGTGGTGCTGAGAATCGAACCCAGGCCGCATGCATGCCAGGGAGCATGCTACCACTTGAGTCACATCCCCAGCCCCACTAACTCATTTTAATCCAATCATTTCTTTGAAGGCCTGTCTCCAGATACAGTGAAATGGAGTAGGGCCCACCCTCATGGCCTTATTCAACTTAATAAGGCTTTGTTTCAAAATAGACTTTGAAGGTACTGGTGACTGGGACTCTATGTATGCGGGGGTGGAGAGAGTGCATATTTTAACCCTTAACACCAATGTATGCATGAGAGCTAATGTTTTGGGGATGTTGGTTAGTAGCAAGACTAAACTAAATGCTTTATATACATCATTTAATATGCAAATTTTTTCTGATTGTTTGCACATGTATTTTACAGATGAGGAAACTAAGGCATAGAGAGATTAGGGATTGGAATTCAGGTCTTTCCAACTCTGCTCTCCATTCTCTATCAGTTGTGAACTGAGTACTAAGAAATAAAAGCAGAGAGATAAAAGGTTTAGAATATAAAACAAACCTGTGTCTGTTTTACAGTTTGCATTAAGGTCTTTCTCACAAACTATCTGTGAAACAAAATCATTTAGTACCAGCCCTAGTTGACTAATTTTTTTTAACTAAATGTAGGAATTTTTGGTTTTATAAAGGAAATAATGCATAGAATTAGAGATTTCTAGCACATGATCATAGTTATCAAAAGCAAATTTGAGTTATTCAAAATGTCTTTCTCCTCTTTTTCTTTTGCAGAAGATTCTAGTGTTCCAGAAACTCCAGATAATGAAAGGAAAGCAAGTATATCGCATTTCAAGAATCAAAGAGGAATACAGTACATTGATTTGTCTTCTGATAGTGAAGATGTTGTTTCCCCAAATTGCTCCAGTACCGTTCAAGAGAAAAAATTCAACAAAGACACAGTGATTATAGTGTAAGTTGCCTGATAGATCCATTGTATGTGCAAATGTAAGAGATTTTTTAAAGAAAAGATAATTAATTTGAAATATTTTGGTGGATTCTTGCCTTCCCCCCCCCCTTTTTTTTTGACCTTTCTCCACTATATCTTTGTTATTTTCCCCAAACTTACAGATACTGAGTGGTATAGTATATGTTTTTGATTTCTGGGAAATGATCCTTTCAGTAAAAGATTTAGCAAGACCTAACTTGATACTTTTAACTTTCTATGGATAGGGAAATTATTTTAATGAGTACTATTGCTTTACGAATTTTTCTTTTGTTTTGTGGTGCTGGGGGTGGAACCCAGGTCCTTGCTCACTGTACCACTGAAGTACATTTCCAGCCTTATGGTTTGTTCTTCAATCTGTGGATTTGGATTTTAACATTTATTGTGTGCATTCTCTGAGCTAGTTACTATTTTGTGGTTAAGAATACAGTAATGAACAAACCAGCCCCAAATCCCTTCCCTCTTAAAGTTTATATTATACTTAGAAAGATAAATAAAACAGTATGTCAAAAAATAAGTATGAATAACAAAAGGGAAATGTGAAGTTCATGGTTTTTAAAGAGCATGGTTGGAAGGCTTAATTGAGAAGCCAGTGCTGAGATAAAGATGTGAAGGGGTTACAAAAGTAAGTTATACAGATGGGGGAAAAGAATATTCCAGGTAATTAGGGTGTTCACAGTGATCCTGAGGTGGAATTTTGCCTGATGTTTTTGAGGATAGTTGAAGGCAAATCATGTGGTGAAGGGCCTACGTCCACAAGGGATGTGGTAGAAAGGGTTTTTAATCATGTTAGGCCCATAAGTTCTTTGGGTTTTATTCTGAATGATATGGGAAGTCCACAGAGTATCAATCAAAAGGAGTAAAACATTCTGATTTAGATATTTTAAGGGTCTTTTTGGCTATAGGGGAGAAATAGTAAAAGTGAGTGTAAATATGTCTGTAGTGCCCAGTTTAAAAAAAAAAAAAAATTGAGACCAAGGTGAGTCTCATTCCTATGGAAGCGAAAAGAAGTGATTTGATTCTGGACATACTTTGAAGATAGAACAAAGGATTTGTTTATGAATTTCACTTGGATTTTGAGAGAAGGGAGTTGAGTATGACTAACACTTTTGGCCTGGTCTACTACTAGTGTAGAGTTATAATTTACTGAGATAAGGAAGGTTGTGTCTCTTGTGGGTGGAGGAACATGCTGTGAATGAGAAGACTTTTAGACATCTAAGTGGAAATGTAACTGGGTAACTGAGTTTGTGACATTTGAGATCTGGGGAGAGAGATAGGTTACAGATTGAAATTTAGGAATCTAGGGCTGGGGATGTGGCTCAAGCGGTAGCGTGCTCGCCTGGCAAGCATGCCACCCCGGTTGGATCCTCAGCACCACATACAAACAAAGATGTTGTGTCCACCAAAAACTAAAAAATAAATATTAAAAAAAAAAATTCTCTCTTTCTTCTCTCTCTCTTTTTAAAAAAAGAAAAAGAAATTTAGGAATCCACAATATTGATTGATTTTTAAAACCCTGTGGTTTTAGAGATCATTACTGGACACTAGTAGAGGTAAGAATAGATTTCTTGGTTGAAATATTTAGGCCAGAGAAACTCAGGATTTTAGAGTCAGAGATGAGAAGAAACTTGTTAGAGATTCTAAGATGTAGCCAACTATTGACATAGAAGTTTTATGATCTTCTAGAAACTTAAGCGAAAAAGTGTGTTGTAAGAAAGAGCAAGAGGGGGCTGGGGATGTGGCTCAAGCGGTAGCGCGCTCGCCTGGCATGCATGCGGCCCGGGTTGGATCCTCAGCACCACATGCACACAAAGATGTTGTGTCCGCCAAAAACTAAAAATAAATAAATATTAAAATTCTCTCTCTCTCTCTCTCTCTCTCTCTCTCACACACACACACACACACACACACACACACACTCGTTCTTTTTTTTATTATTTATTTATTTTTTTAGAGAAAGAGATCAGGTCTGTCTGCTGCAGACAGTAAGATGGGAACTTCCTCTTAAATTGAACTTTTTACATAAATGTATGACAAGCATGCCTCATTCTGAAATAGAAAATAGTGAAGGTCTTGCATGGTTAATTCTGAGGAAAATGGATATATTTGCCCCTCCCCACCAACACTCGTTTTCCTTTCTGTTTTGAAAAAGTTACAAATATATAGATAAGTTGCAAAAATAATATCAGCTCCCACAGTCCTTTCAAGAAGAGTCATCCATTATAACATTTCTCCACATTTGCATTATCATTCATTTACTTACATAATTTCAGTATTTCAAATTCAGAATACCAATTACATTGATATAATACTGTTTATCCTAATAATGTCTTTGTAGCATTTCTACTCCAAGTACTGGTTTGTGAATAGGAGTATGCCCTAAATTGTAAATCAAGGTTATTTGTTCCTAAGTCTTGGCAATGGAAAAAATTCAGCTGAACTAAGCAATGTTTTTAATGTAGTTGTTTTACTTTCTAGTACAGATTACTTATTTTGTCATGGACAGACAAGCAATTGGAATTGGAGGACTAGCAATTAATCCTTGGACCGTGTGTGTGTGTGTGTGTGTGTGTGTGTGTGTGTGTGTGTGTGTGTGTATTTATATATATATATATGTATGTATGTATTTATATATATATATATTTAGTTGTAGATGAAGACAATATCTTTATTTATTTTTATGTGGTGCTGAGGATCAAACCAAGTGCCTGACACATTCGAGGCAAGTACTCTACCACTGAGCTACAGCCCCAGCCCACTTGTACCATATTTTGAGGAATATCTTATAGTAATTTTTCCCCAGGATCATTTGGATTTAGTTTGTTGTATCTCTTTTATTTTGTCT
Source organism: Ictidomys tridecemlineatus (assembly GCF_052094955.1). NCBI lineage: Eukaryota > Metazoa > Chordata > Mammalia > Rodentia > Sciuridae > Ictidomys > Ictidomys tridecemlineatus. The sequence continues at coordinate 107,824,261 of NC_135485.1, read as the reverse complement.
AATCTCAAAATTTTCTCAGTGTTTTTATTTGTTTCTCATGATATTCACTGTTGAAGTAACAAGTCAGATTTTCATTGGATGACTTCATACTTGGGTTTACTTGGTGTTTTTTCATAATTAAATTTTAAGTTAGATGGAATAAATCATAAGTGATTTCATGTTCTTCTCAGTGTGTCTTATTAGGAGGCACATGATATCATTTGTCCTTTATTGATTAAATGAACTTTGATCACCCTGTTTTCTTTATCCTAGCTAGGTTTCTTCTATAAAGTTGCCATTTTGTAATACTTAAGTAATGTGGAGAGATACTTGGGATTGGGTAATGGTTCTATTTTCTTTTAAACTCAGTTTTGGCATCTTGATTTTTGCTCAGTTTTGACAGAGGTAGTTGTAAAATGGTGATGTTCTGTCACTCTAAAACTTACACTTTTATTATTCAGTATTCTGTAAAGAAATGTATTCATTTATTTATGTAGTACAATATTATCCATCATTATGGTCTCATAGATGCTCATTCATTAGTTTCTAATCTATCACTATGTGGTTTTTTGTTTTGTTTTTGTTTTTTAATATTTTTTTAAAATTGTTGATGGACCTTTATTTTATTTATACATGGTGCTGAGATTCGAACCCAAGGCCTCACACATGCCAGGCAAGCACTCTACCACTGAGCCACGATCCCAGCCCCTTGTTTTGTTTTGTTTTTTTACCAGTACTGAATATTAAACCCAAGGCCTCAAACATTTTTAAGCAAGACTCTACCATTCAGCTATACATCCCTGTTCTTTTTCTTTTGAGACAGGATCTTACTAAATTACCCAGGCTGGCCTAGAACATGTGATCTTAAAGCCTCCAAAGTTCCTGAGATTAGAGTTGAATGCTACCACTCCTTGCTAATTCATTTTGATGCACAAAGTACTGTTTTGGCAGAAGAGGGCCCCTTCAAGCAGGCCATTGTGTCTGTCTGAGAAATTCCTCTCATTTTTTTTTTGAGCCTCCCTTTCTTGGTACAAGATGTTCCAGACTTGCACTTTCCCTGCCCCAGGACTGAAATGGGAATTGGCCATTTCTCAAGTAGCTCTGGATTGCTTTTAGTAGGGAATGGTATTTTTAAATTTATGAACAAGAAGAGTTCTTTCTTTGTTACTGGATGAAGTTAGAGGTTATGGCATTGCTCTTTTAACGGAATGATCTAGGGTCTCGGAGGGAAGATGGAAGAGAAAAAGAAAATGTGAAAATTTGTGTTTGTAATGATACCTTCATTCTAATTGTCACTACAAGACTATTTTTTATCTCTAGTTCTGTATTTATTTGACAGAAATTGATCAATATCAGTATATTGTTCAGTATTCTGTAAAGATTACTAATTTTTGTAGGCATCAAGTATGCTTAAAATAGTTTCAGAATTGCTGTATCTGTATCATTTGACCATTAGGCTCAACAAATTGTCATTAATAGTGCTTGTCAGTGTCAACCACTGAGGGAAACTTAGATAAGCAAGTTTTTATTTCTGTTACCTAAGTAGAGCACATTTTTGTCCTTAATAAGAGCAGTTTCTCTGAAGTGTTGGGACAAAATAAATAAAAACAGTAGATTTGGAACCACGCAGAAATAAGGAAGCAGGAAAAATGGGTCTAATAAAATTTGTGACCGAGAATTTATTTTTTTTTATTTTTATTTCATACCTTCATTTTATTTACTTATTTTTATATGGTGTTGGGGATCGAACCCAGGGCCTCACACGTACTAGGCGAGCACTCTACCACTGAGCCACAACCCCAGCACCCGAGAATTTATTTTTTAAAAAATATTTTTAGTTATAAATGGACACAATGCCTTTATTTATTTGTCTGTTTTTATGTACTGAAGATTGAACCCAGTGCCTCACATTTGCTAAGCAAGCACTCTACCACTGCACTAAAATCCCAGCCCAGTATTTACTTTTCTGCTGCTGTGTCCCCAGTGCCTAAAATTTCTGGCACATTGAATTAATTGAATTATGAATGTAATCTTGAGAACAAGATTACTATCCTAATCTTGTAGGATTAGGAGGAAGAGCTTAGACAGAAAAAAGATTGAGTAAAAAGATAGATAAAGCAGAAGTCCTGTAAAAAGAACAAAGGACAGGAATCTTTGGAATTGAGAAAGGGGACCTTGCTTTCAACAGGAGATCACATAAAAGAACAAGTGGTTGTCTCTTGTTTATTTTATAGATTTTCCTTTTTTTAAAAAATATTTTTTAAAGTTTTTGATAGTCCTTTTTTTGTATTTATATGTGGTGTTGAAAATTGAACCCAGTGCCTCATACGTGCTAGACAAACACTCTACCACTGAGCCACAACCACAGCCCCTCCTTTTATTTTTTTTAAAGCATACAAGGAAATAAAATTAGCGGTAGTGTGCTCGCCTGTCATGCGTGCAGCCGGGGTTCGATCCTCAGCACCACATACAAACAAAGATGTTGTGTCCGCCGAAACTGAAAAATAAATATTAAAAAATTCTCTCTCTCTCTTTAAAAAAAATAAAAAATAAAATTAGTACATAACGAACATCTGTAAACCTACTTCATAGATTTAATGATTATTTTCCCTATTTCCCTTTTATTTTCAGCTGAAATATTTAAAGTCAGTTACAGACATCCCAACATATCCCCCTTAGTACTTGATTATTCATCTGCCTCCCCACCAAAAAAATCAATATGATTATCAATCAATAATTCTCTGTCATCTTCTATTTCCTGTTTATATTCAGCTTTCATATGTTTTATATCTGGTTTTTCAAAGTAGGATCCAAACAAAGGAACATCTACTAAATTATTATGATTCAACTGTTATAACTAAAATAGTCTACTTTGACTCCTGCTTTTCTGTGTGATACTGTGGAACCTAGGACCTAGCATATTCTAAGCAAAGCGAGTACTTGACCATTGAGCCCTTTTGATTTTCAGAGAGGATCTGGCCAAGTTACCTAGCCTGGCCTCAAACTTGGAATCTTTCTGCCTCATCTTTCCAAGTAGCTGGGATTATAGGTGTGTGCCATCATACTTGACCACCCCCCTCCTCTGTTTTAGAGATTTTAACTTATTGAAGAGATCTAGTCTTTTCCTGAAGAAAACATTTTTATTCTTACAATGTTGTTGAATTTAATTCCTCCTGTCACTTGAATTTCTTGTAAACTGGAAGTTAAATCCAAAGCATAATAATTATTAATGCTTAGTATATCAAGAGGTACCTGAGTTTGTCCCACTATAAGTGGTGTGAGTCTCTTCACTATGTAGAAATTACACGACAGCCTGAAGAGTAAAGATCTTTGAAAGTGGATATACAGGGGAGAAATTGTAAAAGAATTCCAACTTCAATGATTTCTTTAGGAGACAAAGAAGGGAAGGAAGAAAGTAATGAAGCAGAATGCAAATTCAGAGTTGATCCTGTCAAGATTGATAAGTTCAGGTATAATAATGGAAAAGAGACATGTGTAATTGTCTTTCTATACTTGAAAGTATAATGACAAAGGAAGAGATTTATTTACTTTATGAGATCAGTTTCTTAGAACAAAGTTCAAGAAGTCAACCTAGAAGCTTTGTAGTATACATTTCTTAGTCCTTGGGAATTTGCTTTTAAATGTTCTCATGCATCACCAGTGCCCTGAAAGACACAAGAGAGCTGTTGTAAATATGTATAGAAATATGTGTTTAGAAAGCAGTCTAAAAGTAGAATTAGCTACATAGTAAAATCTGCATTCACTGACATTAGGAATATACTTTAGTATTTCCTACCTTGCTGTCTTTTCTCTGGTTTTATAATTTACCCATTTGTTACTATTTTAGTTCTGATTTCTAGAATACCCATACCATATATATATAGCAAACCAGATTTCAAAGTGAGATTTTTTTTTTAACTGAGGATATATGAAGTGAATTAACACTGAATGTCAAACATGAAATGAAACGGAACAGGATTAAAATTAGTTGTCGAAAAAAGAAAAACAAAACAAAAAAAAATTAGTTGTCGAAGAATAAGCCCTCATGTTAAACAAATGTTTTTTGCTGAGGAATTGTTTTGTTCCTGGCAAAGATACTTCTATTGAATGAGATCATTCCAGTTTTAACACTTAGGTCCTGATTACTGAGCTCTGAAAATTCTTTTATCTTTGTATCAATGTAAGTTTCATAATTTCTTAGGAGCAGGATTACAGTATCTGAGATGTACAGTAATGGTGAAAAATAGGAAAGAGTAGGCGCGTATTTAGTAAATGTATTTAAATCTTAACAAAATAAATGCCAGGTAGTTCCCGTTGTTCTTTTCCATGCCAGCCCAGATAATTTGAGATTTTCTTCAAAGTATGCTGACTTGGTAATTAGACTTACACACCTAACAATACTGAAATGAAAAACAGTTCTTTTACTCTTTGACAAACATAGATTGCAGTTAATATTGAAAAAATGCAAAACATATAGACAATATAATGAAAAAGCATTAGCAATACATTAAAAATGTTTTTCTTCTTCTGAAAAATGTGTTTAGGTCTGAGCCATCTGAAGATGAAGAGTCCCAAGGCCTTCCTACCGTGGCACAAAGAAATGATGATATTTCAGAATTGGAAGACCTTTCAGAATTGGAAGACCTTAAAGATGCTAAACTTCAGACCTTGAAGGAACTTTTTCCACAAAGAAGTGACAATGATTTACTTAAGGTTATATCTTTTATAGTAATTAGCTATTACAGCTGTAGTAGTGATGAAATCTCTCCTGAGTCCAACGTTATAGTTAGTGGTTGGTGGTTAGTTTGCTAAAGATACTTTATCTTTGAAGAAATGATTAGTTTTCATTTTATTTAATAAAGGTGAATACCAGAAATGAGTCTTAACTCGTTAATAGGTGTGATTATTCACCTATAACTATTAAAATAATGTAAACCTTTCTAGCCCAGGTAGGTTGTAAGTTGTTAGTTGTGCTTGAATAGAACCTCTCACTAGAAACACTTGTAAAGATCAGAACCCACCCTAACCCCCATTCCCATAAAAATAAATGAATGGTATTGCCATTTAGTGCCCTGAAGCCAATAATGTTAAATACCCTACAGTACTGAAAAGTCTTCTATAATAAAGGATTATCCTGGTATTCACACCTTTGCTGAGAAATACTGATTTAACTGTAGAAACAAGTGGCTATAGTTGATTGCATAAAGTTTGATCTGTAGTAGGTATCTCTTGTTATAAGAGAAAAAAAAATTGACCAATTGATTATGTATCAGATAGGGAATAAATGTCTAAATATTAGTAAATAATTTATTAGTAAATAAGTAGCTCTGCCAATTATTAGTTGAAGGGGAGTATCGTGTAATTGCAAATTCTCAATTTTTTAATCTTTTCATCTATTGCACCAATTCCCATCTTGTAATCTGAGGCTAAAAGTTACTATATCTGTATAGGCTAGGCAGATGTCTTTGAAGTGGTAGGCATTAGCATACTGTGGAATATATGCTTTTTCTAAAAGGGGTAGTTACTTCTTATCTGTAGCAGGATATGGCCATGTGAGCTATGAGTGATAGCTATTGTACTAGATAGTCATGTTTTTCAACTAAAGTTAAAAGGTTTGATTTTTATTTAGTGCTGTCACTATTTTAACAGTTTTATTGAGGATATACTTTGTATTCTCTAAAGATCATTTTGTATAATTTGGTGGGGGTTTTTGTGTGTGTGTGTTTACCAAGTTGTGCAATGAATCACTACAATTTTAGAACATTTTATAATTATTTCAAACAGAAGCCTCCTACCCATAAGCAGTCACTCCTTCCTCTCTCCCCCAGCCCTGGGAAATCACTTTTATGTGTGTGTGTGTATGTGGTGCTGGGGATTGAACCCAGGGCCTTGTATATGTTCAAACGCAGAGTCCATGCACTCAACTGCTGAACTACATCCTCAACCCTACTCCACTTTTTTTTTTTTAGTCTGATCTTTATTGATTTGCCCCCTCTGGACATTTCATATAAAGTGATCATATATTCTGTGATAGTTTTTACTGGCTCTTTTTACTTAGCAGATTTAGAGGTTATCTCTCTTATGGCATGCATTTTATTCCTTTTAGTGCTAACCAGTTTAAAGAAAGACAGAAACTAAAATGATGTTTGTCCAAACAAAACATGTCTGTGAAAAAGCTTGGCTTGTGCCTACCAGTTTGAAGAACACTAAAGTAAATTCAATTACTACCATCTTTTCTGTCATTTTTAATATAAACCTACTGGATTCCCTCCCCCGAATCATTTTGGTACTTTATTGTTAGCTAAATGAAACTTCTGTGACATCTGTAGTCTACATTTTTCCTTGCCAACAGTATTACTTGCCTACTCATGTAATTTTTTCTAAAATCAAAACTGATGTAGTTGCTAGTAGTTACAGAGGCTATTTGTAAGTGTTTGAAAGAAGTAATAAGGAAAGAGCTTCCAGCGAATAAACTTGATGGAATATTTAAAATATTGAGCATAAAAGAATAAACCTCAGTTGAAAAATATCTAGCTTGATTGTCTATCTTTAAAGAGATTTCATTCCTACAGAAATATTTTTCTCTAATTTTATAATTTTGGTGGGAAAATAACATTGGTATACATGTCTCTGACTTCATTAATCAATATCTGAAGTTGTAGAAATTTAGCATATCACTCACTCCAAAGCAGAGCACTATCTTGAAGTAATGCGTTTCTTCAAGAAACTAATAAAGTAATCCTTATTAGTTCAAATATCATTAAAGGTGATATTTATAAACTAGTATGCAAGTTTTTAGACCCATATAAAGGAATTTAAGAAGTTGTGAAATATAAATGTAGTCCTAGGCTTGATAAGGATATGCTTTGGCTATTTTGAAAAGGAAGAGGGGGCCTAGGACTATAGGTTAGTGGTAAAGCGCTTGCCTTGCATGTGTGAGGCACTGGGTTCGATCCTCAGCACCACATAAAAATAAAGATATTGTATGTCCGTCTACAACTTAAAAAACATTAAAAAAAAATAAGAAGAGGGACTTACAGGATATCTATGCATATAAGATTAGGGAAAACTTGTATGGAGGGAAACATTCTTATATTTGATTAGAGACTTTTATTTAGTACAAAAATAGCTTATTTAAAGAAGTAAGATCTTTGGTAATTATTGAAAATAAGGGAAATAATGAGAAAAAATACGGGATGGTTTATTTTTTTCTAAAATTTAATATATTACTGAATGATATAAATACATCACCTTGAAATTGCTAATGTAAGTAATATATACACATGTTCTTGAAAAACTTCAAGCAATTCAGAAACAGGAAAATCAAGAGTCCTTTCATTCATGTAAGAAGTATCCAGTTTTAGCTGGCTGCTGTAGCACATGCCTGTAATCCCAGTGACTCCAGAGACCAGCCTCAGCAATTTCATGAGACCCTGCAGCAAAATAAAAAAGGGTTAGGGATGTGGTTCACTGGTTAAGTGCTCCAGGGGTTCAATACCTGGTACCAAATAAATAAATAGAAATATCCAGGGTTTTAAAAATATTTATTTTTTAGTTATAGGTGGACACAATGTCTTGATTTTTACTTTATATGGTGCTGAGGATAGAACCCAGTGCCTCACGCTTGCTAGGTGAGTGCTCTCTACCTCTGAGCCACAACCCTAGCCCAAGTATCCAGTTTTTAAAGGAGCCAAATTGTAATTTTTACCCCCAGAAGTGAAAAAAGGAATTACGTAAGTATCTCTGTTTGCCCCTCTCCTTTCTTTCTCCCCATTTCTGTCCCTCTCCCCGCATCCTACATACGCTCAGTGCCTAAATACACAGATAGGAAGTTTTCAAGGCTTTAATGTCAAACATTGTAGTTAAAATGACAGAAAACTAGAATATGCTGTGTATATTTGATTGTTTTGATTTTTCTTTATAGTGATAATGAATAAATCAAATTTTTAAGTTATGCTTAGGTAAGTTTAGACTTTTTAAATAACCTAGGTTTTGTGAAAATTGATCATACGACTTAATGAACTTAAATGATAATACCTTGTATAATATGTTTGTTTTAAATATTTCTTAAGTGTTCTTTTAAAAACATTTTTCTTTTCTCTTTCTGTTAGTTGATTGAATCAACAAGCACTATGGATGGGGCAATTGCTGCTGCCTTGCTGATGTTTGGTGACGCAGGTATGCTTGACTTAGTTTTAAATCATGCTGATTTATTAGTTATTTAATAATATATTCTCATTAATATTGCTCTACAATTTATCCAGCACCTTCATGAATTCTTTCAAGAATGTGTGAAGTGTTAATAGCTTTCATTTTTTTTTTAGATGAAGAAACTGAAGGTTAAGAAGGTTAAGCAACTTAACTGAGGTCATACAGCTATTTGGAAACCAGATTTCTAGGTTGATGATTTCTTTTTTTTTCCTTTCCCCCCAAGAAAGAGGGTGCAGTTTCTCACTGGTAGATTTTCTTGTTTTTACAGATCAAATCCCATAAGAGTGAAGTTGTGGAAGGGATATTTTCTTTCTTAATTATCCTTTCTAATTGCATTGTGGTTTTATTTACTTGTCTCCAAATCTGAATCAGTAGGAACATAATGTCTTATGGAAAGTCCTTAGCTGGTAATCAGCATTCCTTCATTGAGTAAATATTTATGTTATGTTTCAGGCTTCTGATACAAAAATAAATGCATTTGAAGGAGCTTATAATATTTTTTTAAATCTCCAATTTTTTAGCAAGTGCTGTCTCAATTTTTCTTTAAATGTACATATAAAAAAAAATTCACCTGTAATGCTACTACTCAAAAAACATTTAAAGTAAGTAGTGAAAGTAAACTTATGCTCCATTAATAACTCTTAAATCTGCTTAATATCATTCTCAACTTTTTCCTGTGTTTATATATACCAGTCACACACATACATTAGATTATAAAATTAAAAATAGTGGTTTTAATTTTTATAAAGTCATTTATCATGAATAGTTTGGTCAGTTCAATCAGATTTTTAAAAAAATTTTAAAGTAACTTCATGGGACTACTCACAGGATTAGTTTATTAACTAACTTCCTATTAATAATTATGTTTCCATTGATATAAAACATTACAGTACTATAGAATTATAGTATTAAATACCATTATATATACACCTTTATGTTATTTCTGTAGGCTAAATTTCAAATTAGGTTCCTCAAATGATATGCACAATTTTAATTTTTTATTTTTTTTATTTTTTGGTACCAGCGATTGAACTCAGGTGCACTTGACCACTGAGTCACATCCCCAGCCCCATTTTGTATTTTATTTAGAGACAGGGTCTCACTGAGTTGCTTAGTGCCTCATGGTTGCTGAGGCTGGCTTTGAACTTGTAATCCTCCTGTCTCAACATCCCTGAGCCTCTGGGATTACAGGCGTGCACCCTATGCCCGGTCAATTTTAATTCTTTTTTGTTGTTGTTGTTTTGTTTTGTTTTAGTTGTAGCTGGATTCAATACCTTTATTTTTATGTGGTGCTGAGTATCAAACCCAGCACCCCACATGTGCTAGGTGAGTGCTGTAACTCTGAGCCACAACCCCAGCTCCCAATTTTAATTCTTTGTATATACTCCATGTTACTTTTGCTAAAGATTGGCTAGTTAATGCCTGTGTGATGAATTTTCATTTCCCTAAGTAGATTTCTTTACTTTTAAAATTTTTTTGATACTTAAAATGTGTACAGAAATAGAAAATAATATGTTTACTTGGGCCCATCATCCCTCTTTAGTTATCTACCTCATTTCTTCCTGTTAAGTGGATGAGTTAAAATGGATCATAAATGTGATATGATTTTATCTGTAGGAAATATTTTAAACCTTTTGTTTCTTCCACTTTGAGCAAGGAAACAGTATTTTGTGGTTACTACCTACACGGAACGTCAAGATTCTTTTTTTGTCTTCTACTTACCAGCTGTGTGACCTTAGGTAGTGTTGTCTAACTCTTCTCTTTGTTTCCTCGGCAGCAAAATAGTATAAAAATAGTGCTGAACTCATAGGTTGTTGTATAGAACTGATAAAAGTTAATGTTAACTTTCTTACTGTGGTGCCTGGCATACATTAAGAACGTAGTGAATGTCAAAAATTTCTTGTTATGGGCCATCTGTTATTCAAAATGGTACAGGAGACAGTTAAATGTGTCTTCCTCAATAACACCCTTAGTGCTTTTTTGTTGTTATTGTTGTTGTTACTGGGGATTAAGCCCAGGGATGCTTAACCACTGAGCCACATCCCTTTTTTACTCTTTGTTAGAGACAGGGGCTCCCTGAGTTGCTAAGTGCCTCGGTAAGTTTCTGAGGCTACCTTTGAACTTGAAATCCTCCTCCTGAGTCACTGGGATTATAGGCATGCATCACCGCTCTCAACTCTAGTGCTTATTTAGCTTATTTTAAAGCTAAAAAATGACAGGCTTAGATAACATTTGTTGAATTGCATGTGGCTTGGGAAACTTTTACATATTCTTTTTTGCTTTCACACTAAGGACATGTAACAAAGCAAAGTTAATATAAATCCAGCTGTTACAGAGTTTATAATCCTCATCAAATTTAAACTCTAGCTAAATTTTTCTTCTTACCCTTATACTGCATTTTCATTATATATATATGGTTGTAGTTGGATACAATACCTTTATTTCATTCATTTATTTTAATTGGTGCTGAGGATTGAACCCAGGGCTCTGCACATTTTAGGTTAGCTTTCTACCACTGAGCCACAAGCCCAGTTCCTATGCTGCATTTTCACATGTTGTTGTTTAAAGTATTAAGTGGTAAATTACAAGGAAATAAGAATTAGGTTTTGGTTTTTTAAGTAAACTTTCTTGCTGCATCTTGGAATGGACAGGATAGTCATATCAGACATCCTCAGTTTTAGTGGAGTAAACTCGGAGGTAATGCATAGATGATCAAATTTGTCTAACCTTGGAGATAAGACAGCTTTGGGGGGTGGAGGTTTTTTGTTTGGTTGGTTGATTTTTAGTGTATTATGGGTTGAACCAGAGTCTATCACATAAAGGGAAGTACTCTACCACTGTGCTATATCCCCTCTTCTTTTTTTTTTATTTTTCTATTTTTTTAGTTGTAGATGGACACAATACCTTTATTTTACTTATTAATTTTTATGTGCTCTGAAGTTTGAACCTATTGCCTCACATGTGCTAGGCAAGAGCTCTACCACTAAGCCACAATCCAGGCCCTACATCCCCCATTCTTTTATTTTATTTTGGAGACAGGGCATCACTAAGTTGCCCAGATGGCCTTGAACTTACAAATCCTCTTGCCTTCTGAGTAACTGAGATTACAGGTGTATGCTGTTACTCTGGAAGATAATCTTTAATGTACTATGTCATAAAGACAAGAAACTGTTTGGGGTATATTAGCACAATTTTCAACAAAAGGTTCCCCCTTTTATCTGATTGAACCCAGAGTCTTGCAAATAGTAGGCAACAACAGATCTCTACTGAGCAACCCAACAAAAGGCTTTTTAACACGAGTAGTCTTGGACAGGTCCGAAATCATGACAGTAAACATTGGTTTTACCATAAATTTTAATCTTTTTATTAACAGTATCATTCCGTATATTAAACAATAAAGGGAGCTAGATATGATGGTACATGTCTATAATCCCAGCAGTTTGGGAGGGAAGGCTGAGGCAGGAGGATTACAAGTTCGAGGCCAGCCTCAGCAATTTGGCAAGACTCTGTCTCAAAATTTAAAAAAAAAAAAAAAAAAAAAAAAATTTAAAAGGGTAGGGATGTGACTCAGTGGCTAAGTGCCCCTGGGTTTGGTCCCTAGCACCAAACAAACAAAAAACAATAAGGGTATTTTTATGTAGTATTTTTTGAAATATATGTACCTATAAAGTTTTTATTTCAGAAGATAAAATAAAAATTTATTTATTGGTTTCAAGGAGGAGTCTCTTTTTAGGAAATGACTAAGTACCTAGATAATTATTTTTAAATATGGATGCCACAAATATGCAGAATGCATATTTATATCATGAAATGAATCAGTAGGAAACACTCAAATATTCATGCTTTAAAGGTTTATAACATTCAGTTTTATTTTGTAATAGCTGCTATGAGATTTTTAATTGAACAACTCAAAAGTTGTCAGGTATATACATATATTTTGTGCAGTTAGGCTTCTGGTAAAATTAATGCTAAAATGGTGAAACTTTTGTGGGCTTTTAGCAGTGCTTCGAAGGTAACAGCAATCTGTCTAAGGAATTGGCACTCTTGAGATTCCAAGTGTTTCAGAAATAGATACATGGTATAAAAAGTATAAATACGTAACACTTCTTAAGATTATGTAGCTTATTTGTTTTTGTTTCAGTCTTGGCAGAATGTGCTGATTTCCTGTTATTCATACTGTTACACTTGCTTGTTTTATGTTGAAAACATTCCTCACTTAATTTCTGTATATATGAGTTCCTTCTCATTTGTAAAATAAAATGTTACCTACTTTGTAAGTTTATTGTGAAAAGCAAATAAAATTGTAGTTTATAAAAGGCCTTGTGCAAAATCTGATACATGGTAGACAATTAATGGCATCTGTGATACTTTTGATAACTTAGCCTTGATAGTTCACTTTTTTTTTTTTTAATATTTATTTTCTAGTTTTCGGTGGACACAACATCTTTATTTTATTTTTTATGTGGTGCTGAGGATTGAACCCAGCACCCCGAGCATGGCAGGCAAGCGCACTACCACTTGAGCCACATCCCCAGCCATTTCTTTTTTTTTAAAGAATTTTAATATTTATTTTTTAGTTTTCAGTGGACACAACATCTTTATTTGTATGTGGTGCTGAGGATCGAACCCGGGCCGCATGCATGCCAGGCGAGCGCGCTACCGCTTGAGCCACATCCCCAGCCCTGATAGTTCACTTTTTTAAATAATTATTTTTTAGAAGTAGTTGGACACAGTACCTTATTTCATTTATTTATTTTTATGTGTTGCTGAGGATCAAATCCAGGGCCTTGCACGTGCTAGATGAGTGCTCTACTGCTGAGCCACAGTCCCAGCCCCAGTAGTTCACTTTTTTTCACTGCTGAATACTCAGTCACTGGAATCCCATCATCACTTTGTAGAATTAATTGTAAATTTGGAGAGAGTACTTTTAACATTAATAAAGTGATAGTTTACAAGTACAGTATTAAAATGATTTCTACTTTGGGTACACAAACAAAGACCAACAAAGAGTATCTATTCACTCTTCCTTCAGTCTAGTCATATGTAGAAGAAAGAATATCAGGCCCAATTTCAAGGGAACTGACTCAAGTTTATTACATATTTTTGTTTTGAATTAAATTGATTCCTGTTATTTCTGTGTAAACTTTGAGCATCTTTCTGTTTTAAAAGGTGGTGGGCCCAGGAAAAGAAAATTATCATCTTCTTCAGAGCCATATGAGGAGGATGAATTTAACGAAGATCAGTCTTTAAAAAAGACAAGACTGGATCATGTAAGTTTTATGGGAATTGCAGTGTCACACTTACGACATGTTGAGTCTTACAGATATCAGAACTGAAAACTCACCTGAATGAATTAATTAGTCTTTTCTCTTTGAAAACTAAATCAGGGAACTTACATTTGGATTCAGTTTGTGGCTGGTTTTGCTTTTTTAAAAAATTTTTGCAGTATGAATTGCTAATTCTTTGAATCATAAAATAGAGTTTTTAAAAAACTATAATGTGGTTGATTAACTTTTTGAGAGAATAACATGCTTCTAAGTTTTATTTCATAAAAGTTACATATATATATTGTATAACACATGAAGAACAGCTCTCATCACCACTATTTGATCTTCTTCAATAGCAACTACTTAATGCTATTCTAGATGATTCTGTTAATATTTAACTACATGTTTTAGTCTGTATTGCTATAATAAAATACCACAGAATGGTTAATTTATATAGAATAGCAGTTTCTTTCTCATAATTTTTGATGCTGTGAAATCCAAGATCAAGGTGTTAATAAGTTGTGTTTGGCTCCTCTCTGTTTCCCAGGTAGCATCTTGCCATTGTATCATAGGGAGAGGCACAAGAAATGGAAGGGGCAAAAATGTGGAGCTCCCTCTTCAGACCCTTTTACAAGGGCATCTAATCCCTAATCACTTCATAAATGGCCCCACCTCCTTGGGGCCTCCTGATATCACCATAATGGGGATTAAGGGTTTTTTTTTTTTTCAATTTTGTTACAGATGTTGATGGACTTTTAATTTATTCATTTATTTATATGCGGCACTCACAATCAAACCCAATGCCTCACACATGCTAGGCAAGCTCTCTACCACTGAGCCACAACCCCAACTTTTTTTTTTTTTTTTTTTTGGTACCAGGGATTGAACTCAGGGGTGCTTAATCACTGAGACACATCCCCAGCCATTTTTATTATTTCATTTAGAGACAGGGTCTGGCTGAGTTGCTAAATTGCTGAGGAAGGCTCTGACCTCAGTCTTCCTACCTCAGCCTCTGGAGCAAGTTTCAGCATTTCAGTTTTGAAAGGACACACTCAAGCTATAGCATTGCATACCTGCAAATAAGAGAGTTTTTTTCTCTTATTGGGTCACTATAGGTTTCCATTAACTTTTACTTTGCAAACAGAACCACTAAGAGATGTCCCAGTGAATCCAAACATACTCCTCCCTGTCTGCATACTCAGTGACACAATTTCTTATTAGTCACCAAAATCAAAGTCAAGTTACCCCAACTAGCATGGCAGCTTTTTTTCTTTTTGGTCTGTGACTTATGGTATAAGAAGCCTCAGGTAACGAGGTGGCAAGCTCTACCATAATTTATTGACACAGTTACTGTGTCCTACATGGAAACATTCTTCCTCTGGAAATTAATATTGACAGAAGTAATTTTGTGTTTAGGTATAAGGGATCTGTAGGTGTACTGCAAATTTCCTTTCATATATATATATATATATATATATATATATATATATATATATATATATATATATATATATACACCCTCACACACCCTTTGTGGCATGTTCACATAGAACACTGTCATTCTAGCATTCTCTTCTGAGTATAACTTCTAATTTTAGAACTCCTCCTCAGACTTCCTGGTCATTGATCTTCCAGTCTTATTCTTTTTCCTCAGTCACTGTCCATGATATTTTGTTGAACTATACTTAAAGACATTTCTTTCTACACAAAATGTACTGCCCAAAGGTATGCACAGAGCTACTTTCTTAAACGGGATTGTGTTATAGTAGTTGTTCACTTTTGGCTGGCTTTAATTATTATGCAGATTCTTCATAAACCAAGTTTAAAGTTTTCTGCTTGCTTTATCTGGCATCAGCTGTAGAAGTTACTATGAAGCTCTGAAACACCCATACATGACAGTTTATTTATTTCTCTTGAACTGTTCAAGTCCTTCACAAATATACCAATTTGTGGATTAGTGGATCTACTTCCTGGATTAGTGCTGCCAGCACTTATTTTTAGGCTTGGTGGGCCAGATACCCAGATTGTGTCTGATGATAACTTGATGTCCTAAGGAACAGCCATAGGATATGCTTCTATCAGAAACTATCTTCAAGTGAAAAATAGATTAGTCTGATCTTTTTTTTAAATGTGAATTTGTTTCAGTGCAGTTTAGAGCAGTTCACATGTAACGCAAAATTTGCATTTGTTAATGTGTAATTTTATCCATTAGAAAATACTAGATACACACAGAAAACTGCACCCAGTTGAACCAAGCCAGATAGTAATATAATATATAAAACACAACTCAAACATCTATTGGCCACCTTATTTTACCATGTGCATTATGTTACAAAGATAAGTTTTGCTATTTCGTATTTGTGAACTTTCCTATTCAGGGGGGATAAAAAAGAACAAAAATGCTCTTTTCAACATCCCAGACATCCCATTCTGGTTAAAAAAATGCCATGCAGTGAATGCAAAACAAATGTTTTCAAGTGTTGATGAGAAGTTGGAAACAAGAAAATGGAAAGAAATTAGACCATCTGATAGATCTCAAGCAATAGACACAAAGGAATCTGATTTTGGACCATCAGAGTTAATGCCACAAAAATGAAAGTGTTTGGATGGGCTGGACTCAAGTGTTCAGAAGTCACTAAGAACACAACATAGCAAGGCAAGGGGCTTTGGAGGCTGAGGCAAGAGGATCGTGAGTTCAAAGCAAGCCTCAGCGAAAAGCGAGACTCTAAGCAACTCAGTGAGACCTTGTCTCTAAATAAAAATACAGAATAGGTGAGTAATAAATTACTACTGGGGATGTGGCTCAGTGGTTGAGTGTGCTTGAGTTCAATCCTCAGTAACCCCCATCCTACTGCCCAAATAAATAAATAAGAATACATCATAAAGAAATAGAACAAAAGGAAGTATCATTGAACATTTAGATTCAAGGCTAATAAGTGAAAAAATGAGTTAACAAACTTTTCCACATAGATCTTTGTATTTATACATTTTATGACTGAAATCGAAATCACTGTAACCTGCAAAAAGTGACTCCTTTTAGTGCCAGTAATGTTTGCTTTAGTGATTTCTAAACAGTGCTATAATTTTCTAAGCCTTTAGTGGTCTGACATAGTCATTTGTGCAGATGAGAAAGCTGCAGCAAAGTTTTCAATCAGTGATATAGGATTAACCTGAAGAAGGTGGCTCTGCATTGAGTTAAATTCTTGGTTTGATAAAGCAAGTTTTATCAAAGTTATGAATGCATATCTCAAAGAACCCAAATCTGAAAGATAACATGCTGTATGATTAAAGGTTCCAAAAAGTCAAGTAACTATGATGTTCAGCACCAGAGCCAAAAGGAGACTGGAAACTGAAGCCAGTAGTAATTTATTACTCACCAAATTGTGAGCCTTATGAAAGGAATTGTTAAAGTCAGCCTTGGGGTTTGCTTCCAGGATAGCAAAAATTACTGCCCTTGTTCATTAATGTTTTCACTTAATTCTTTTATGTTGTAGACAATAATTATTGCAACAACACAAAGTCTCCAAAACAAAAGCCTTAACCCTTAAAAATTCTTACAGTGCATGAAACTGTCTCTACAAAAGCAGAACTCAATCCTAGTGTCAGATTCTTCCTTTTGCCTTAAAAACCCATCTCTTATACAGCTCCTTGATAAAGGTGTGATGGCACCATTTATAACTTACTCTATAAAATCAATGTTTGTGATATTAATTTCCATTAAGAAGGTGGTAAGAATCCAAACATGATGAAAAGCTTGGAAGAATTAACATCAGAATAGTCATTTCTATCAGTGTTGAAGCCTGGAGTAATAATGAGAGTGTTTATGTAATATATGGTGGCATGGTAATAAATGCCAATCACAGCTACTTGGGAACCTGAGGTGGGAAGATCCAGTGTTCAAGGTCATTTGGGCTACAGTGAGACATTGCCACCTCAAGTACAAAGCAGCTGCATTTCCTCATTGACTTTCCTCAGTAAAATTGACACATATAGTAGAACAGCCGTAACATGTCAGCACCTGATTATTTGATACGCTGAAATAATTTTTGAAGACTCATTCAATTTTTGTATGCTTCAAGGAACTATATTATGTTGAAATGGGTCAGTAGCATCAGTCTCTTTTGTCTCCACAGGAATGTGGTCTTGCTGCTTATTAATGAGAGTGACAATTCTAGGATCCTAGATTTGGTATTTCCTATAATAGTGGCCCATACTCTGTGACTCAGGGACCTAAGGAATGTTTTTTGACATTGCTAGATATGACTGTTCTGGAGCTAGAAAAATAATCACAAGATTGAATCATAACTCCTGACTCCACTGAGACAGATTTGGGTTCAAACTCCATGTATAATCTAACTTCTGTAAAGCTCTAAAGTAACTACCAGATGTGTTCCATATTCTCCCTCACCAGGGATCAGCAAAGCTGGCACAAAGGTAGATCTGAGCACAGACCGTAAATGATAAGGCACACCATCTACTGAATGCTGAATGTTTTACTTGTGCTATATTGTTTCCCAAGCTGTTTTTCAAAAATTGTGTATCTTTTTTGGTGCTGTGGATCAATCCCAGAGCCTTGTAGAGCCTATGCACTCTACATACATAGCTGAATCCCTAGTCCATATCTTGTTTTTTTGTTGTTGTTGTTTGTTTTGTTTTTCTTAATTATACATGAAAATAGAATCCATTTTGGTAAAATTATACAAGCATGGATTATATCTTATTCCAATTAGGACCCCATTCTTGTGAGTGGGCATGATGGTGGAATTCACTTTAGGTATTTTCATGTGTACATAGGAAAATTATTAGATTTATTCTACTGTCTTTTCTGTTTTATCCCTCCTTCCTTCCATTTGTTCCCCTTTGTCTAATCTACTGAACTTTTCCCCCTGCCCCCTTTAATTGTGGTTTAGCTTCCAGATATCAACAAAATCATTCAACCTTTGGTTTTTTGGAATTGGTTTATTTCATTTAGCATGATAGTCTTCAGATCCATCCATTTTACTGGCAAACGTCATTATGCCATTATGGCTGAGTAATATTCCATTGAATATATATACCACAATTTCAAGCTTCACAAGCTTCCTCTCAAAGAAGGTGCACCACAACTTGCTCACAATAAAGAGGTCCTCCTGCTTCACCACCTTCTCTTGGATCTTCTCTTGGATGGCTTTTCCCACCTCATTCTCATTCTCATTCTGATAGACATAGGCACAGTCTATGTGGCGATATCCTGCATCAATGGCCACCTTCACAACTACTTTGACTTTGTTTGGGGGAGACTTCCAGGTGCCCAAACCCAACATGGGCATCTTGGCTTTGGTGCTGAGCTCTACGAAGGTGGCCATGGTTGATGCAGAAATGGCTTTGAGAGAGCAAATAGATGTCTGGTGTCCTCTTTTAGTAATCTGAAATCAGCAATCTTTTTCATCCTTGAAGACGTAAATTTGTCAGTGTTTACATAAACATAAGTAAACATTGTGGAGAAATAAGCATTCTTATCAAATGTGATAATTTTTTTTAAAGTCAACAGAAATATCATTACCTTAATACTGTTTTTACTGGTGATCTCTTAAATTGATTCTTTTTTTTTTTTCTTTCCTACAGGGGGAAGAATCAAATGAGTCTGCAGAATCTAGCAGTAATTGGGAAAAGCAAGAAAGCATTGTATTGAAATTGCAAAAAGAATTTCCAAATTTTGATAAACAAGTGAGTAGTATAACATTGATAAGAGAGACCAGTTAATCAAACAAATACAAACTTACCCTTAATTCTTACAGGGTTCAATTTAAACAATATTTTATACTACAGTTTGGAAACTGAGCATTGAACCCAGGGATGCTCTACTACTGAGCTGTATACCCATTTCTTTTTCTTTTTTAAATTTGTGTTAGGGACTGTTAAGTTGCAGAAGCTGACCTCAAACTTGTTGATCTTCTTGACTTAGCTCCCCCAGTCACAGGGATTACAGGTGTATGCTACCACATACTCCTTTTTAACTCTTGACATTGTTTATTTACCTTGTTTACTAATTATAGTATCAGCATTACAACCCAAACCATAAAAAAAAAATAATAAAAACTGAGTTCATTTATACTATGTAAACCATTTAGAAAGCCATCTATATAATCATTGACCCATGAAATAATTGCTTAGTTGTTTTGATTTTTTAAATTTCTTTTTTTTTTTTTATGTCTTCCAATTGAAACCATTTATTTACAGACATGCAAGGAAAATAAACTTTGCTCTCCTGCAGACTTCTCAGGAGGCTACTCTCTCCTGTGACATAGCCCAGGCCCCTCTCTCTGATCTGGAATAGGGCACAGTTGGTGGAGTGGCTGCCCCTATAGCCCTGGGGAAGGGGGGTGGGTGGAGGGTGTCCATGAGGACAGAGGAGAATTTTAAAGCACAGTATTGCATTTCAGTGTATTAGTATTCCATACACTTTGTTCTCCTTTCCAGATATTAAGAATACTTCCAGAGTCATTAACATTACAAGCTAACTAAACATGCCATTGCTGAAAGGGTCTGTTTTATCACACGAACATATATTGAATCACATGTTTTCTTAGCATTTCAAATACATGTAAACTTTCTTTGGTATATTCCAATATATACTCAGGTAGTACATTTGTTGAATTCTGATGAGCTGAATGAATATCTTACTGCTATATTGTTCTTTACAAATATTAAAGCTTAGGTCTGGGGTTGTGGCTCAGTGGTAGAGCATTTGCCTAGACAGCATGTATGAGGCACTGGTTTGATTCTAGCACTACATGTAAATAAATGAATAAAGTAAAGGTCCATCAACATCTTAAAAAATTTTTTTAAAAATTAATGTTTTGTCTAACTGCATATTGAAGTTCTGTTTATTCTTTTTTTTTTTTGGCACTGGGGATTGAACTCGGACACTCGACCACTGAGCCACATTCCCAGACCTATTTTATATTTTATTTAGAGACAGGGTCTCACTGAGTTGCTTAGTGTCTCGCTTTTGCTGAAGCTGGCTTTGAACTTACAATCCTCCTGTCTCAGCCTCGAAGTTTTATTTTTAATCGGGCAAACATTTCTTGATCCTTCAGTGTTCAAAGGGAGAACTAGAAATAAAAAAAGTTCTTGCCTATCTGCAGGTGTGAAATCACATAGAAAACATTTATAAAGCAACATAAAAACAAGTGTGAAATAATTAGCTATGAATTCTCAATTTTAATGTGATTAGTTTTAAAAATCGCATAAATGGGCTGGGGTTGTGGCTCAGCAGTAGAGTGCTCGCCTAGCACATGTCAGGCCCTGGGTTCTATCCTCAGCACCACATAAAAATAAATAAATAAAATAAAGGTATTGTGTCCAACTACGACTAAAAAAATGATTTTTTTTTAAAGTAAACATTTTCATTTCTACAATGGTAATTTGAAATTTTTAACAAATACAAATAACTTTATTTCTAGGAACTAAGAGAAGTACTCAAGGAACATGAATGGATGTACACAGAAGCTCTGGAATCTTTAAAAGTGTTTGCAGAAGATCAAGGTAATTATTCTATGTCATTGATTATACATACTTCCTGCTGGGTAAGTTGGCTCAAGCCTTCCATCTCCCATTGATTTGGGAGGCTGAGGCAGGAGGATTGTAAATTCAAGGCCAACACGGTCAAACTTAGCAAGACCCTGTCTCAAAATTAAAAATTTTAAAAAGGACTGAGGTTGGAGCTCAGTGGTAGAGTTCCTCTGAATTAAAAGAAGAAAATACATACTCTCTGTTATATTCTGTATTTTAGTTATAAGAAAATAGTGAACCAGTTAGCTATCAACTAAAGAATGGAGTTGAAAATGATGTTGAAAGTGATGATATAAAAATTTTTTAAATGACAAAACCTAAATATTGACCTGCTGTTTATAAATAAAACAATAAATGTCTTTCTATGTGGCAAATCTTTCTTGGTAGTAAGGGCTACTTTTTTTTTTTTTAAATATTTTTGATTGTATGGACATAATAACTTTATTTATTTTTAATGTGATGCTAAGGATTGAACCTAGTACCTCACAGGTGGTAGGCAACTGTTGTCTCCCTGAGCTATACCATCCCAACCCAGTGAAGGCTACTTTTAAACAGCATGTCTAATGGAGCGTAAAGGAAACATTTTGTACATATTAACTGCTATTAGTCAGGATGGTTCTTGTATTTGGTGGTATCTTATAATCACTGTAATGCAGATATTTTAGCTTGAACTGGCATGACTTTGAAAAGCACTGGCATCCAAAACATGGGAATCATCAGCATTTGAAGAAAGTCTAAACCCATAGTAGAACACTTTTAACTTTAGAAAATGGTATAGGAGACTGGTGGTGGGGCTCAGTTGAATTATATATGTTTAGTAACATCCCTAAGCCAGACTTCAAGTAGACTTTATAATTGCAAACCAGCTTTTAAAGCCCAGCACAGGTGGCTTTAAGTTTATTTTAAATGAGTTCTTTTAAGAAAAGCTGTACTACCAGTATTATTGCATAGTGAATGATATGTGTGGAAATTAGAAAGCCACCACTGTCACCTATTTTTGAGTCTGAAAATGATGCTCAAAAGATCTAGGTTATCAAAGGGAAGAAATTTGGGGAATACTGTATTCAGTTTATTTTGCTCATATTTTTTTATATGTGCAGAAAATGAGTGTATGATAATCTGTAAGTCTGAAAGCCTCTTGTGAAAATAACCAATCTCAATAAAGTATGTTTGTTCTTCAGTATCTGTAAGGGAAGGTTCAGATACCAAAATATGTTGGTGCTCAAACTCCTTTTTGTAAAATGGCATATATTTACATATAATCTATGTGTATTTCCCACATACTTTAAATCATTTTAAGATTACTTATAATATCTAGTAAAGTGTAAAAACTATGAAAATAGTTGTTCTATTATATCAGTTAGGAAATAATGATAAGAAAAAAGTCTATACATCTATTACAAATGCAGGGGTTTTTTGTTGTTGTTGTTGTTTTGTTTTGTTTTCCTTCTCTTTGATCCATGATTGAATAAATGCATGTATTTGGAACCTGGCAGCTAGAGAACCAACTGTATTTTATAGAGTGATTGGTACATATTTTCTTACTGTACATAAGATAACAGTATACCTCTATTCACAGGCATCCTAGAATTCAGTGAAATATGATAGAGAGTAGTAGTGGTTTTGATAATAATATATTGGAATAGTTTTTTAAATAATGATGAATTTAGAGTAGTGGACATAGTGATGGAAAGCTTATGGATAGTTGAAACAGACACTTTGTTAGTAAACCTCATGGTAGGGATCAGCATTGTTTTTCTGTACCCATCAGTGTTGGCATTAAGAATTTGGGCTGCTTAAGTAACATTTGGGACATTATGGATATGCAGCTACAATTTATGTTGTAAGGACCTTTGTTAGAAAATGGAAATTTATATTTAATTCTTTTTTTTTAAATAAGTTATTACCTGCTTTTGAAAGTACTCTATAATTTTAAATTCTGCTTCTGCATTTCTATTAAAAGTGTGTCAAGATTTAACAGTAAATTGCAGCCGAATTCTTCTGGATTCAAAAGGAATATGAATGTTTAAATATTTTTCTCATCTCATTTGAAGTCTTATATTTTTATTGAATTTATATATTTCTAATTTATTTATTGTTTTTGTCTTTCTTTGAACACAGATACATCGCAATTTTCATCACAAAGTGAGGTTCCAAATGGAAAAGAAGTTTCTTCAAGAAGTCAAAATTGTCCTAAAAATGTAGCTAAAACAAAACTAAAACAGAAATTTTCAATGAAACAACAAAATGGTTTTAACAAAAAACGTAAAAAAAATGTATTTAATCCTAAGAAAGTGATTGAAGACTCTGAATATGATTCAGGTTCTGATGTCGGTAGTTCACTAGATGAGGACTACAGTAGTGGTGAAGAAATGATGGAGGATGGATATAAAGGTAAAATTCTTCACTTCCTTCAGGATGCTTCAATTGGTGAACTTACTTTAATTCCTCAGTGTTCTCAGAAGAAAGCTCAGAAGATAACAGAACTCCGGCCCTTTAATAGTTGGGAAGCTCTGGTAAGGCTACATTCTTTTTTTTCCCCTCACTGTGTGTGTGTGTGTGTGTGTGTGTGTTTAATTTACAGTACCGTTTATAGTCAAGTTGTCTTCAGCCCAGGGAAGCATAGAAGGGAGGCCTTATCCTGTGTAGAGTCAAACATTGCTTTCATTGTAAGCCAATAGTATTTCAAATAGTGTCATATGACCTAATTTTGAATGAATTAAGGGGTGATTTTTCTGAAAAAACCCAAGCTGATTGGCTGGGAATACTGTCACTCATTCTTTTGCATAGAAACTTGGTTCATTTCACTGCAGAAGAAGAAATTAGAGCTTACATTTAGGAAGGAGTTGTTTGCTAGCCTGCTCTGATCTGTTACTGCTGAGACACCATGCAGAAAGCAAGAATGTGGCAGAAATTTTACAACTGCTTGAAGAGCAGTAGCAACGTCCAGGGGAGATCCATGATTGAAAATGCCAGCCTAACTGTTTTAATGCTTCATCACAAAAGAAGCAATTGTTTATTTTCTTTTTCTTCTAAAAGTGACAGCTCAACCTCTAATCATGTTTTTCTTGGTTAAACAACACGGCCATTTTATGGAGTGTAGCAGGCTTCAGCGTTTTTAATTGGAAAGATAGAAAAGTTTGTGGAAACCTAGAATTCAAGCGTTAGGTGAAGGGAAAGCATGAGCACTGGTAAGTACACTTTGCATGATAATTTTGTAGAATTTAATTTCCTATAAAAAGTTTTACTGAAAATACCTGCTTTTTGAGTTTCCTAAATGTCAACAATCATTGACTCTTATTTCTACAGAAAAATATAAGAACTTTTTTGAAATTTTGCTTTAACACTTTTGGGGGTATGGGCTTTTATAGCATGCATTGTGTATAGGCCCTGCAATAAAAGCAATATGGATGATTTTTTACAGCTTTAGAAGATAAAGTGGTCTTTGCTTTATAAAGGTTTTTAAGATGTTTTATTTTCTGAGTTATAGAGCAAAGTTGCATTTGTGATTAATTCTATAACTATGTCAAATCTAAATGAGCGTAAGTGTACTTGTTTTAGTGTCTTAAAGTGGTAGGGGGGGCTACACATGGTTGTAAAAAGCATTTTTTAAAAACTGAAATATTTGAAAAATATAGAAATGTTTCTAACGCTTCATAGCTTTAAAAAAAAATAAATAAAAACACTCGTGTTGCCTGAAGCTTTTGCTTTTCCAGAGACCATCTGTCAAAGCAGGCCCTTTCAAAACTTGTTTGGCTTTGCCTGAGTGATTTATTTCTTAAGGTATTTGCTGAAGGGCTTTCTTGTTCTTCTTTTTTTTCTTTTCTTCTTTCTTTTAATCTTTAATGGTCTCTTATGTTATTATGGAGTTGGGTTGCTCAGGCTTGTTGGATTCTAATTTATTTCATAAAGAATGCAATTATCTACATTGGTTTGTTTAGTCACTGTAACTACTTGCCCAGGTATCTTATAGTAAATTATACAGTTTTATCAGGGTTATATGTGCCAGATGTTTTTTAAAAAATTCAGCAACTTATCATGTAGAAAGCATATTTCCCCTACTAATTAATTGGCATAGTTTAAATTAGTCTTGACATGAATTTGGAGATTGTGCATTACTTACTTAAACCTCCTAACTTCTTGCCCCTTTCTCAAAGTTGAACATAAAGACTTTTATTGTTTTAGCCAGCCATCCAAATGTTGAGTGTTTTATCTAACAGCTAAAAAGTATCTTAAAAGTTCAATGAATACAGTGCTTTGCTATCCTGTGCAATGTAGTACGTAAATAAGTTTTTGCAAATTTATAGTTTGATTTAACAAATATAACTTTACATTTTAGTTTGCTTAGAACTTTGAGCTTTCAGCTTTCAATAACTTAAGAATTTTGAATGACTGGATTGTAGAGCCATTCAATATCTTAAAAATATCAAAAGTCAGTATTTTGTACATTTTGGTAAAAAGCTATATAATTTACTCCTATTCATGAATAGGTTTGACAGTGATTCTCTAAGTAACTTTGAGAGGAAACTATAGGGGCAAAAACACAGTTTTAATAGCTGTTGTATTTAGAAGATCCTATAAAATCAGTTGAGGTTTTAATGATGTCACTCAGTCAGACTTTAATGAAAATTACAGGATATTGTATATTCATAATGGCCTACTAATAGCTAGTTCATTCTTTCTTAAAATTATTGTTTAATATTAAGGAGTACAGGAATTCTTAACAGAATTTCACAGAACTATGAGATTCACAAATATTTCATGGAAAAAATGCATACTCATCTCATGAATCAAGCAAACACATAAGTTTTGTGACTTGTTCAAAATCAAGTTTTTTTTAACATTGATTATCTTTAAATGATTAAATATCATTGGTATTTCATTGTCTTAATAACTTGAATCTGAAAATTGTTAGCAGATTCTTTAAAACAACTTTCTTGAAAAGTTGTAGATTATTGGTTCTTTTAGTCTTCAATGCATAGTATAATTCTGATGTATATAATATGTAAAAATGTATAATATACTTGTGTCATATGAGGTACTTAGTTATCAAATCACAGAGATTTTAAATCCAGAGACCATATGTTTTCTGTATCATTATGATTTTCATGTCAGAGATTATACTTTTTCTTTTTAAGCTAAAATGTTTTTAGGTTAATTTTACACGAGAAAAAGCTGGTTATTTAAAAAAAAGAAAAACAAAAAAACTAGTCCTTTAACTAAGAGGGTGTCTAGCCTTATGCAAGGTTGGAGTGGGGGATATATTGTGTCCATGATAAGTCTTATTCCATTGTCTCCTTATGTGTTAACCAGAATACCAAAGTATTTATACTGATGAATACAATATTTATGAATAAATCAATTCATGAATATAGCTTAGCTCCCCAAAATTCATATATATATCTACTTCGTTAACATTTAGATCAGCATAGATGCAGTTTTCCCTGTTAGCCAAGCAAAGTCAAATTTAGTTCATGTCTGATAATTCTTTTCTGTGCTCCTTGTTTTTTCATCTACTTTTAACTTGTAGACAAAGATTTTTTTTTGCTTTGTTTTCACTCAGAAATTTTTATAAAAATCTGTATAAATTTGTCACTTGAAGCGTCGTAATGCCTATTTCCTCCTTCCAGAGAGGGAAGCTTTGTTAAGTTTGATCATAGATTATTATACTCTGGTTTTGTTTTAATTTGTATAAGGATAAACTTTTATTTTAAAAAAATGAATTCTGAGTACTTTGGAGGCTGCTGCCAACTTATTCATATTAATGAGTAAGATTAGAAGTCTGTCCTTAGGCTGTTATTTGTTAAGTAGAGATTAAATAATTTAACAGTTAAACGTGCTTCTAAACAATTTCTTCCATCCTGTAAAAATAAAAAAAAATAAAAAATATTTGTTCAGTAACAGTGACACACTGTGGCAAGAGAGGGGTACTTCAGTTGCAGACTGCTTTTGATAAAGTCCTTGAGTTTTTGTTAATCAAAGATAGTAATCAGGGTCAGATTGAGATCCTTTTTACATGTAAATTATCCAACTAGTAGCAATCACTTGGTTTTTCTTTTCTTCCCCTCGAGAAAGTAATTGTTTTGAAAATGATTTTTTCTATGTAAAACTGGAATAGTAGTTAAGAAGAAGAAAGTAAAGTAGATCCAAAATTGTACCAAAGATACTCATCATTTAAGATATTTAGAGCATCATCTGTTTGTATTTCAGACCATATAAATAGGATCATCTTTTCTGGGCTTATCATTAATTTTTTTTTTTTTTTTTTGTACCTGGGATTGAACTCAGCTGTTCTAAAATCACTGAGCCACATCCCCAGCACTTTTCTGTATTTTATTTAGAGACAAGGTCTTGCTAAGTTGCTCAGGCTGGCTTTGAACTCAGGATCCTCCTGTCTCAGCCTTTCAAGCTGTGGGGATTATAGGCATGTACCACTACACCCAGCTAAATTCATATTTATTAACATTCTGTATTTTCAGGGTACTTTGTTTTTCTTAAGTCCCCCTGCTCCCCACTTTTTTTGGTAAAGCTAAGTAACTTATTAGATTGTTAATGCTTTTTAAAGTGTTCAGAAAACAGGTGGCAACCGAATGTTCTTAATACCTTTCTTAAATGATACCCCCTCTAATGTTAATAAAGATACTGTGTAAGAAAATAGAACTGAGTTTCTATTCTTTTGTTAACTTTTGTTTTTATTACTTATAACATACTTAGGATTAACAAGTTAAATATTCTTATAGGTTTGTTCTTCCCCCAAATTTATATCCATCACTTTTCCCCAGTCTGTTTCCCACATGTTATTGCTTTTAGAGCTTTTGTCTGATTCTTACCACCTCCATATAGCTGGGTAATATAATTACATTTTTTTGTCATGTGTAAGCCTTATTATTTACATAACAACATGGATGAACAGATTGGTGCTCCTCTTATTGTTGACTTCATTTTACATGTCATTTCCAATTCCTGAGTTTTACCAATATGCTGATAATATAGTAAGTTTG
The DNA here is from genome assembly GCF_052094955.1 of Ictidomys tridecemlineatus. Classification (NCBI taxonomy): domain Eukaryota; kingdom Metazoa; phylum Chordata; class Mammalia; order Rodentia; family Sciuridae; genus Ictidomys; species Ictidomys tridecemlineatus. Next base: position 107,796,249 of record NC_135485.1, on the reverse strand, counting down.
AAGATCATTTGTGGTGTTTGCATTATTTTAACTATGTAAATGCCTTCCTGAATGAGCTGTGTAAGGCAGTATATGGTTATTTTTGCTGTTTCTTGAATTATTAGTTTAGTTTTCCCTGTTGGCTTGTTTTTGTGCTTCCAGTAACTAGTGATGTGTTCTTTTATCAGAAAGCAGTAATATCCGTTTCATTTTTGTGTTATTAGCAGTTGTTGATGCTCTATGCCTAGATCTATAATTTAATAGGGGTTGCAAAGTTAATATTTTAAGACTGTCATTACTACTTCTTTAGGAACTATATATAAAAGAACTTTCCTAAATCTACCTCTCGACATATTTGCTGTTTGTATAAATTCATAATTAGTGTTTCTTTTGCTTTATTTCTCAGTTCTCTAGTATCTTTATTGGTCACCCCTATTGTTTGCTTATGTCTTGTAATTTCTGAGTGATCATAACCGATTGATGTCTTTAAAGTAAAAGGAAGAAAAAAATATTTTTTCCTGGATCTTAGATTTTATTAGTCTGCTCATGATAAGTGCCCTTATAATGCTAGTTGTTTCACTTAAAATTGTTACCTGTTTTTCTTAGTAGCTATAAACCACATGAGAACAGAAACTGTTAGGTCTTTCTAACCACGTACTTTAATCAGTTAGAATGTTATTTGCTAAAATCTAAGAATTTACATAATACATGGCAGGATGTTCATTTAATTATTTTGAACCTTTAAGGTCTTAAGATTATTTATTCAGAGAGGCATTCGTTACAGTGAGAAGAGCATAGACTTTGGCTTCTATTTATTGTCCAACTCTGTGACCTTGGAAATTAAACCTTAGTTTGTTTATCCAGAATTGGTGAACTAATCTTGGAATAGTTAGGTGGATTTAATGAGTTACTGGATAAAATGTTGTAAAAATGTTAAGTAATGCACAGATAACTTAGAATTTCAGTGCCATTTTGTAAAATGCTAAGTTTGGTCTGTGTGTGTTTTATTTTGTTTTAGTTAAAATCTTCCAGAGCATTAATAATATGGCTTTGGAATAGATTGGATAATTTGTATTTTACCAACTTATTCTAGAATAAATATGAAAAATGTATATTGTTGTAAGTTGCAAAGATGCATTAATATATTCTGGAAATGTTGATTTTCTATTGTGGAGATTCTCTATGAATTTAGAAATAACTGATTCCAGGGATGATTTAGAGTTGTCAGTGTAACTCATGTTGTTACTTAGAAGAATATGCTAAAAGAAGACGTGAATCAAAATCGTGTGGTTTTATCTAGCAGATGTTGTTATTTTAGTTTCTTTTATTCAGTTCTGGATTATGGGATTTTTGGTTTCACCCAACAAGCTTTCAAAAAGCTATTGGCCTTTCTCATCCCCACCTCCCTTTTTTTTTTTTTTTTTTTTTTTGACCCAGTTCTTACTAAGTTCCTGAGGGCTTTGTTAATTTGCTGAGGCTGGCCTCAAACTTGTGATCCTCTTGTTGCAGCCTTCCACGTTGCTGGGATTACAGGTGTGTGCCACCAGGCCAGGAAAAAAGTATTTTCATAATGTTCTTCAAGATGTTTTTCAGCTATTCATATAAAATTCTAGTGTTGGTGTATTAAAGTAGTTTTTTCATTTCAAATATTCACCCTCATTTTTTGAAAAACAAATATAAATTTTGAAAGAAATTTTTGCAAAAATCTTCACACCAAACCATTTATACCATGTTATATTGAAATTAATTTTTTAGTTTTATGTAATTATTATTGGGAGCTTATAATTAGTTTTTTTGTTCAGTATTGAACCCAGGTCTGCACACAAAACATTAGGCAAGCACTGTATCCCTGAGCTGTGTCTCCAGCTCCAACAATTAATTTTTGATTCATGTAATATCTTTTCAAGTAATAGTCTCAATTTGAGAACAAAATATCAAGTGAGAAATAAATGGAGTTTTGAATACTATAGGTGGGTTGTACGTTGATGATGGATATGGTAAAAATATGCTTTTGTAAGATTAACAGGTCATAAGAAGTGACAGAAATGAAGACCAGATCAGGTATACAGTATGTGTTGTTAATACAGAAGGGTGAATCTAAGATTTTGAAGACTTGATAGGAGATACTAGCAAACTACTTACTAATGTTTCTTCTATAAAAGAACAGCTGCCAAGGTCAAATTTAGAAATTTGAGATTATGCATTTTGAGAGAGAAAGATATATTTTATTTCAACGTAGTTTCAAGTGACAGTAAGATGACAACGAGAAACATGAATGCAACTGTGCACGTGAAGAATCAAGTTTTCTTAGCAGTTCATTAAACTTGATTAATAAAGTTTAACAAACTTTTTTCCCCTCTAAGAATTTGGCTTTTTGTTTACTAGATCTAGACTATTAAAATTGTTTTTCTTTCCATGCCATAGTTCACAAAGATGTCCAAAACGAATGGCTTATCAGAAGATTTAATATGGAACTGTAAAACACTGATTCAAGAAAGGGATGTAGTTATAAGACTTATGAACAAGTGTGAAGATATTTCAAACAAATTAACCAAACAAGTTACCATGCTTACTGGAAATGGAGGTGGATGGAATATAGAACAACCTTCCATTCTAAACCAAAGGTAACATTTGTTGAACATAGCCAGTATTTTATCTCAGTTGTATAAAATATCTGAACTTTTTTCTGCATTCTGCCTAGGGGAATTAAATGTGATATAGCAACTAGTGTTAGAGAACCCTCAGTCTTTCCTATAATGGCACATAAGTAGTATATGAATGGTTTCTATTGACACCCCCCCCCAAAGCAGGGTATTTTATTCCATCATATCATTATAAACTAATGGGTGGAAATTATTTGGTATTATGTAACTTATGTCTTCCTTGACTGATGACAGATAATTTCTTCTATCTAATCAGAAACTGAAAAGGCATTTTAGCTCCCTTATACATATATTTGGTGCTTGGGAAAATGTCAATTGCTTGATTATGACAGTTTAAAGATTTGTGTTAGCTCAATTTATTTTTAATTATAGATTAAATGAAATAATTAAAATGTCCCACATTTGTGGTAAAATGTTTGAAATATTTTAGAAAGCCCAGATTTTAAAATCTTTGGCAGTAAAAATACATCAGATAGGAGAAGGATTAAGTATATTATATAAATGTAATATTCCCCAAACTGCTACTTTCAGTAAAATACCTTATCAGAATTCTTGCAAAAAATAAACACGAAAAATTGTCCGGTCGTTAATACATACTAAAATTACTTTTTATAATTATGAACTCCTATGTTTTTGCATGATATTGGGGGCTTGGGGTTGGGAAAATGTTTTGAACTTCCTTTAAAGGCTTATTTAAATAGTTGGAGACGGAGAACAGTTCAGAATACTTCTTTTATAAAAAATACATGAAATTGTTTGCTATGATGTTATTTACAGTGGCAAAACCATGAAAACAGAGTTCCTAAAATCAGGGAACAACTGAAATGAATTATGGCTTATCCATACTGTATAATGGTGTGCAACTTAAAAAATGAGTTACATCTGCTTGGAATATTTCTGATAGATATTTTAGTAAGATTAGCATTAGGGTCTTATTAAATGATAACTTTAGTTGTTGATTTTAATTCTGATATTTTTTCTAAGTTAATGATCAAAGCATATTTGCTGATCATTTGTTAATAATTAAAAATTGAGATGTGAAAAAGAAAAAAGCACGATATGATTACTGGCCTTTAAAATAAGCAACAATCTTTTCTGTGCCCTTCTAGGGTGCTATGGGATGGTGTAGGGAAACGTGATGCAGTTACCACAAAAGAAGCTCTTTTCTGTTGCATAGAAAGAACTATATCAGCAAATTCATCTCCTAAAAGTGTAGTTGGAGCTGCTGCTTCTTGTTCTCCAGCATTGGATATGGGGAGTTCTTCACTCTACAAGACTTACCCAGTTGAGTCTACTTTATCATAATTTGGATTTTAAAAAATCAAGTGCTTTATTGCATCACCTAAAAATTTCTCTCTAAACCCACACTCACAAAGTCTTGTTACTTGTAAATAGTATGATCAGGTAACACTATCCTTTCCATTAGACTGAGGGTGTTTTTTTTTTTTTTTTTTTTTAATATGAGAAAAACAGTTTTGTTTTGTCTTTTTGGTAAGTGGTCATTGGATTTAATCCAAAGAACTACTTCTAAAAACCTTTATAATCAGTCTTGTTAGGGTTCATTTAAGGAAACTTTTAGGGGGTAGAACTTATTGTCTTGGTTTTTGTTCTCCAGCCAAGTAAGAGTTGCACAAGCAGTCTTTACTTGGTGTACTAGCCAGGCATTGTGGCTCCATAGTCTAGTAACATTTGCAGTTGTTTCTTTGCCTTGGGAAAGGTTGAATTAGCACAGAGGAAAACATAAAACTGTCCTGATGAATGGAACCTACCATACTCATGTTGGTCTCTTTATTTTCTTTGTTATCTATCTATCTATCGATCTATATCTATCTATCTATCTATTTATGTTTAATTATCAGGATTGAACAGAGCCTTGTACATGCTACACAAGAGCTCTACCACTGAATTATACCCCCTAAACTACTTGGATCTTTCTCTTAGCAGATCAAATTTTTCTGTAGTAAACTATACTTTGAAGCAGTATTAAGGTTAACTTTTATTTATTTGCCTTTTGGAAATACAGACATTCTTATTAAAAATAGTCTTTATAGAGAAAAAAATATTTCTGATGTATACCTCAAAACCTTTCTATATTCATAAATTTTATATTTAAACCTCAAAATTAACTTTGCCTGAAGTTAAAATATAAGAGGGAAAAGGAGAGAAATACTCAGAATTTCTCCTGTTTTATTCCTATCAGAGATATAGCCATCTCTCAAACTTTAGCAATTATGAAATTCATGAGTTTTTGTTTGTTTGTTTTGTACTGGGGATTGAACCCAGGGTACTTTACCACTGAGCTATATCCCCAGCCCTTTTTATTTTTTACTTTGAGACACCCAGTCTTACTAAGTTGCTGAGTCTGTCCTCAAACTTGAAATTCTTTAGCTTTACTCAAATGTTCAATATACAGTATATTTAATCAGATATGTCCATTCTATTCTGGGCTAAATCTATCATGTTGTTGTTGTTTATCCTGATCTTGACAAGATAGGTTCCCTATCAAGTTTTTTAACCGGAGCTGTAAGACCATTTGACATTGATGTGAATGCACACCAATACTGAAGATGATGATTTGACTAACTCAAAGTACTAGGATGTAATTATTTAGTTTGAATATTCCTACTAGAACAAACTAATGTGGTAGTATTAATGTATGTCAGCTGTGTAATACATAAAATCTAAACTTCTGTTCATTTATTATCCCTAATTTATTTATATATACCGCTTCAAATAAGTCTCTCTGCCTTTATGTTACTTTATTTTAAACTGAAATTTAGCACATTATGTATATTGCCAATCTTACTATTGCAGGCCTTTCTCACATTTAAAAATAATTTAGAAATCAGTTTTCTCTGGCAGGAGATATAAACCCAGTTTAATTTTCACATTCTGAAGAAATTATTAATTCTGGAAGGATATTTTTTTTCCTCTAACAGAACAAGTAACTTTAAAATAATTTGTTGCTTCATTTTCTTTCATGATCTTAGAAAATCTTAAAATCATTTTTTTTTTCCTTAATGGAAGATAAGAAATCCTTCGGTTTAGAGGTATTTGTGTCGCACTCTCTTCAGAAAAGAGCCCTAAATAATTCAGAAGATGTGAGCAAATCTCTACATTCTTATCTGTAAATTGGTACTCATGGTTCATAAGCAGTCATAAAAACCTTAGAAAACTCCAGTGTTAAAGAAAAATGGGAGGGAGGTATGATTATATAGCATCTAAATAGTAGAAACTATAGGGAAAGAATATAACTATCCTGTTTTTAAAATTGCTCGTAATAAATGGAGTTCAAAATATCTTTGGTGTAGGTGTGGGTGTGGGTGTTTGTTGTTTTTCTTTTCTTGTAGTACTCAAGTTTACAGACAGTCAACTACCAAGGTACATACCCAGCCCTTTTTATTTATTTATTTTAAAATTTTGAGACATTCTTACTAAGTTGCTGAGGCTAGCCTCAAAGTACTTGAGATTATAGCCACACTCCAATGTGCATTCCCAAAATGTCTTTGTTAAAATTGAATTTTCATTGATCCTTTACATTCAGAAGAATTTGTTGTGATACTAAGAAATATAGTTACTTGTAACTTAGATCTAGCAGAGAAGTGTGTGTGTGTGTGTGTGTAATACTTACATATATTATGTGTAGATACTTTAGTGTGATAAAGCTGTTAAATGTCCTAATTCTATGTAGTAGATGCTTTTTCCTCTTTTTAGAATTTGATGTGGAATGAGTATCAGTTGACTGTCAACATGTGTTGGTGAGGAAGTAATTTTTGTTGATTGAGAATATTTCCTGGCTATATGTGATAGGCTGTATGTTGGAATGCATGTTGGTTCTTCAGTGCATTTATAAATGATATAATTGGCCTACCTTATCATGTTTCGTTTTTATGAAATGTTAATTTTATGTGTATAAGATGAATAAATTACTGGAAAGCATTCAGAGAAACAATGGAGAATTCAGTATTGATGATAAGGTGGTAAGGGTAGAGAGAACTTTTTCATTTTTAGGGTATAGTGGTTAAGAGATGAGGTTTGGACTAGACCTGGGTTGAATACTAGCTGCACACATGGATTTGGTTAGCAATATGATATTGGGCAAGTAACTTCTCTGATCCAAGCAAAATTTGCATCTGTAAGATTATTGCTTTTATAGTAGTACAGAAGTTTTATTGGCTAAGAAGGGAAAAGATGAGTTTTTAAAAATACAACAAAGAACTGTGAATACCTTAGAAATACTGGTGATTTGTTTCCTATAGGTACTTTTATTTTTTAGGTGTGAAATGTTTTATACATTGTATCTCTCACAAGTAAAACAGATTCTAATTTAAATGGACATCTTTCATCCCAACTTTCTCTTAAAAGACATTTTGATTTCAGAGTTTGAACCCTAAACTGTTTATTATGCCATGACCTTGTTTAATATTTGTTTATTTTGGGTATATGCTATCCTAGTGAGTGAAATAGACTTCCTGAATTAATGTCTGAACCTTAACACTTCATATCCTTATAACCTCAGGCGGATTACTAAATTATGGTAATAACTACTTTATAGGATCTTTATAAAGTATTCGTGTTTTCTAAAAAATGCTAAATATGTGTCTGTATGTAATAAATATTCGGTAAATAACTACTCTTAATATTTAGCCACTTAAACATTTAGAAAAAAATTTTCATTTTGACTCTCCAAAATAAATTGATCATTCCCAGGAATTAGTCTATGTGTTTCCAAGTTTTGATTTTGACACCTGCATATTAGTTTCTATTCACTAGTGTTCATTGATGTGTAGCAAATTTTCATTTGTACATAGTACTCACTTAGATATTACCCATATGCGCGCACACTTCAGAATTTACATGTACCACTTGTACTAGGGGTGATTGGTACACATTCAGAAAGTATTTATTAAACCAGTCTGGCAAAACAGTGTGTTTGATTTGTGGGTTTTGTCCTAACACTCTTTAAGTTCCTTAATGTGTTAAAATCAAATAAGTACAATTTTGTTTTCTAGGATGAATATTAAGTTAATAATGTTATCATAGTTAATATTCTAATCACTTTTGGAATTAATTAATTTGGTAGCATTACATTATGACCAAATATGGGACTATTATGTAATTTAATTGCCAGAAGAAATAAATAGACAAATAGAATAAATTTGAGAAGAGTAAAAGAATTATTATGCTTTAGATTTGTTTTCTTAAATAGGTATACATAGCTTATAACAGTTAAGTTAAAAGGTAAGGCTCTGTCTAAGGCATTTGAATTTTTGTGTTCATCGTAAACCTAAACCTCATGTCAGAAAATAGTATAGAAAACTAATAAAAGTATAAATCTGTAATATTTGGTTATTCTTTCTTTACCAGTTTGTCACTCAAGCCCTATCAGAAAGTTGGTTTGAATTGGCTGGCGTTGGTACATAAACATGGACTTAATGGCATTTTGGCAGATGAAATGGTAAGTGTGTACTCTGTTACTTGTATTTTGTATTCCAAACATCATTAAAAAGGCATCCTTGCTTTCATTTACAACATGGCATTTTTTCCTTGCCACTGTAGTTGTAACTGTTATCACTTTAGTATCTTACTCTTTTTCTCATCCCTACTGGTTTTTACTGTTTACTATTCCCTGTGTTACTTTTAGCCTTCTGACTCCTCCCCAAAATGAAAACAGATTTATTATGTTTCTTATTATCAAAATAATTAATATCTATGTTAGAAATTGGACATTACATGAAAACATAAGGAAGAAAATCAAAGTTATCTGTAATCCTACCATTTAAAAACATAGTTTGATGTCTTTCTAGATTTCTTCTTTTGTATGTATTTGTATGTATATACATAACAGATAAGTGTATAATATTATATATATATGAAACTGAGATTTTACTATCTCTGTACTTTTTATATAACTGCTTTTAAATTTTAATATAACTGTCCTTATCAGTAAATAAATGTACATCACATATTAGCAATATGATTTCAGCCATTTTATTCTTATCAGATGTTTCAGAGTGTGCATTTTTCCCAAATCATATTTGCTTTAAAACTAAGCAAGTTTCTTATAGCCATTACTCCAGGTATGGTCGTATAGAAACTTGGCCTTTTTCATTTTGAGGGCCACAGTACTGAGGATTGAACCCAGGGCTTCTCACGTGCTAGGTAAGCAGTCTATAACCTAGCTACATCCACAGTCCCTTTTTAAAATTGTTTATTTATCTACCTATCTATCTGTTTATTTATTTATTTATTTGTGTGAGTTAGGGTCTCAGTAATTTGCCCAGACTGGCCTCAAACTTGTTATCTTCCAGCCTCAGTCTCCCAAGTAGCTGGCATTGCAGGCAGGCACCATCATGACCAGCTAAAAACTTGACTTTAACATTTCCTTTCTTCCTCCAGGTATAGTTATAAAAAGTATTTAAATAAAACAAGTCACACCGTGTACAGGGCTCTACGTTCAATCTCCAACACAAAAACTTAAGACATGTTCTGTGGATAAATATTTACTGGAGCGGGGGAAAATAAAATAATATATATGAATATAACATACATATATATATAGTACATTTGCTTTTCCAAAATAAATATTTAAACAAAGATAATACTAATTCTCTAGTTACCTTCTAAGGAAATAACATTTAGTATTGTAAGACATATTTCTGTATTTCGTTCATACTCATTCAAACAAAGATGCTTTTTAAAAAAATTTTTGATTTGTTATATATGACAACAGAATGTATTACAATTCATAATACACATAGAGCACAATTTTTCATATTTCTGGTTGTACACAAAGTAGGGTCACATCCTTTTTGTCTTCTTACATGTACTTAGGGTGATGATGAACATTGCATTCAGCCATCTCTCCTACCCCTATTCCCCCTCCTTTCCCCTCCCTCCCCTTTTCCCCATTGAAGATGCTATTTATCTAATAGAAAAGTGAGTAAAAGACTGTTTCTCCCTCTGAAATTGGCCCACATTCTTCCTTGAATGTAATTTTCTTAGCTTTACCCCCCAAACTCTCTCTTTTCTTGAGATAGCCTACATTCTCCCTTGAAAGTATATTGGTTTTCCTAAATAAATCTGTCTTAAAAAAGAGGAAGAAGAAATGAATAATGTATACAGAATTTCAAAATACTTACAGAAATTGTATATAGAATAAAGAACATTGTCATATAACTGGACTTGGGGAATCTTGGGAATATGACCTTGGCATTGGATCTAAAACTTGCCTTTTATGGGCTGTCTGATTTAGTCACTTACCAAAAGTATTTCTATGGACTGGGGTTGTCACTCAATGGCAGAGTGCATTCCTTGCACATGTGAGGCACTGGTTTTGATGCTCAGCTCCACATAAAAATAAGTAAAACGAAGATACTGTGTCCATGTACAACTAAAAAAATTTTTTAAAAGGTATTTCTATATCCTACGATTATACTTGGTATCAAATAAAGTATACATTACATGGAATTATTTTTATTGCATGTAAAGCACAATATTTTAAAATTGGCTTAGTTATCTAGGGTTGCCATACAAAAATAAACATAGATAGAGTACTTCAACAACAGAAATTTATTTCCCAATTTATTTTTGGAGGTTGGAGATCCAACATTAATGTCTTATTGTGTTTGGTTGCTCATCAGGCCTCTCTCCTTGGTGTGTAGAGAACCATGTTTTTGCTGTGACCTCGAAGTGTCATTTTCTCTCTGTGTGCCTATTCTTGGTATCTCCCATCTTAAAAGGACATCATTCATATTGGTATAGGATACCACCCTTATCACCTCTTTCAAAATTTTCCTCAATAATGGCTCTTTTCTAAATAGTTACATTGGCCATAGAGTTTCTTTTCTTTCTTTTTTTTTTTTTTGAGAGAGAATTTTTTTTTTTAATATTTATTTTTTAGTTTTCGGCGGACACAACATCTTTGTATGTGGTGCTGAGGATCAAACCCGGGCCGCCCCGGGCCGCACGTATGCCAGGCGAGCGCGCTACCACTTGAGCCACATCCCCAGCCCCGGCCATAGAGTTTCAACATGTGTATTTTCGGGCACATAATTCAATCCATAAACAGTATAATGTTTAGCTCCCCTGAGGTGTAAAACCTCATTAGCCTTTTTATTAATGAGTATTTTATTGGTGTCTAATTTACTTGTCAAAAAATGAATTAATGTATAGTTTAATGACTTTCCAAACATACACCATTTTGACCATCACTTAGAACAAAGATTTCCATCATCCCACAAAGTTCTTTAAGTTTTTTTTTTTTTTTCCCTCTAACCATTAGCACTGCCACTTCTACCACCATGGGTTAATTTTTTCTGGTTACATAGCATAGTCAGTATATACTATTTGTTTCTGGTTCTTTTGGTGCAATATAATGTTACTGAGATTTAATCTTTGTTCTTATGTGTACCAGTAGTTTATACATCCTTATTGCCATGTAGTATGATAGTCCATGGTATAAATATGCTGCATTTGTTTAACCATTTTTTAATACAAATACAGCTTTATTTTTAATAATCAAAGCTGGGAAAATATTAACCGTTTTTATGGGTAAATGGTAAACAACTTGTGATATATCCACACATGGAATTTTACTCAGCAGTAAAAAGAAATAATTCATAGATGAATCTTTAAAGCATCATGCTAAGTAAAACTAAGTAGATGAAAAATTTTGTTATTGTATGATTCCTTTTAGATGAAATTCCATGAAAGGATATAGTTTGATGACAGAAGCTGTTTTACTCAGCCTTTTTACCACTTTGTTTATCTATTCATTTTTGTTGTTGATGATAGACCCTTTTTAAATTATTATTTATTTATTTATATGTGGTGCTGAGAATTGAACTCAGTGCCCCACACATGCCAGGCAAGCTCTCTACCACTGAGCCCCAGCCCTAGATAACCCCTGTTTATCCATTTTTCAGAGTGGAATTCCAAGGTAATAAACCAGGTTAACTCTGGTTAGTTATTTGGCATTTTTAAGCAATAGCTAAAATTATGTTCTTTGTAGGCAATGCAAAAATTCTCCCATATTAATTTATTTCTTGTATGAACTAACAATTAAGGTCTATCTATCTTGTTCATTAAAGTAAGTTTTAGCATCATTTCTAGATTAAAATCAATTCCATCTGTCATTTGCAGCTAAGAACATAGTAGATATTCTGAGTTGAATTGTGAAAATAAAAATAGAGCATAAAATATTTTTTCATTTTGTACTTCCACATTTTTGTTTATTTTTAAATTTTACATTTTAAACTTTTAATTTTAGGGCCTAGGAAAAACGATTCAAGCCATTGCATTCCTTGCATACCTCTATCAGGAGGGTAATAAAGGTCCTCATTTGATTGTTGTTCCAGCCTCAACTATAGGTTTGTAATACTGGAGACAACTATTTTTATAAACTTCATAATGTTTTATATAGGTAAAAGTGTGTGTGGTGTGTGTGTGTGTGTCTGTGTGTGTGTGTGTGTGTTCTTTTGTATTCTGACGTACGTATGTACATTTATATTGGTAATCTTTTTCAAGAAACTAACTCAAATATAAGTCAATTATTCAGATTTCAAGTTAATTTATTTTTGAAAAGAAAACAGTACAACTAGAGGTATTTATTGAATCACAAAGTATGTAATTAATACCTTCTCAAACTACCATTCCATTCTTTCACAATTGATGTAGAAATTAGGGTAAGAGAGTATTTGTGCATGTGAATGTAAAATAAAAGCCTTTTCTTTAAATGAGAAGTTAGTAATCACTTATAAATAAAATAGTTAGCCTTCTGCCTTTTACCCTTAATTTTGATGTCTCTTCAAAACCTCAAGATTTTAATCATAATGCAGTAATATTTAAGGTTCTATTATAAAAGGAATATCATTGTGCTTATTTATATTTTATTAAGGAATAACTTGTCACTAGTTATTTGACTTCATGAACATTCTCTATTTTAGCAGATGCAAAGTAATCTCTTTTATTTTATAGATAACTGGTTAAGGGAAGTTAATTTATGGTGCCCTACTTTAAACGTGCTCTGTTACTATGGTAAGTGTATGTCATTTTGCTTTTAACTTTGGGAATCTCTCTAAAGCTAAAATAAACAATAAATACAATCTAAATGTGTGTATTGTTTTTAAATTCTAGGTTCTCAAGAAGAACGTAAACAAATTAGATTTAACATTCATAGTAAATATGAGGATTACAATGTAATTGTGACTACGTAAGTATCGAGAAAGTTTGGGGAGTGAAGATTTGTGAAGGCCCCAAATTTCAAAAAATATATTTTGTATTAATAATATATAGGGGCTGGGGATGTGGCTCAAGCGGTAGCACGCCCGCCTGGCATGCGTGCAGCCCGGGTTCAATCCTCAGCACCACATACCAACAAAGATGTTGTGTCCGCCGATAACTAGAATAAATATTGAAATTCTCTCTCTCTCTCTCTCTCTCTCTCTCTCTCTCTCTCTCTCTCTCTCTCTCTCTCTCAAAAAAAAAAGTAATTAAAATAAAATAAAATATAGGAAAGTTTATGCTACAAACTATGTAACAAAAGTAATGGAATGATATATGTTGAGGATGAAGGTCCCCCTCTCCCCCTGCCCTATTTGGTGTTTAATGCCAACATGAGAGCTTTTTTGTTAGCACAATCAACTTAGTGACAGTATAAGAAGATTTTATCCACCTAATTCAAAACATAGTCTTTATATAGTAGGATTTTTTCAGTTAAACTTAAAGTAAAATTAGATAATTTATATTTCTAACTTGTAAATAAAAGTTTATAGTAAGTACAATGAAATATTATTCTCCCAGTGAAAAATTTGACATAGAATAGGATTAAAAGTAATTTTGAGTGTGTTAACCATCAAGAGTAGTAACTATTTGGTGTAGGTATCTGGTGGAGAACTTACTGCTTTTATGTTACATTTATTTTATAGGTATTTAATGTTTATTTTAACTGTTAATGCTGTTGTTATTTTCTCACTACTGCCATCTTCTGTAGGAGTCTATCTTTAAAAGAATTCATTTAGCCAGATGTGGTGGCTCATGCCTGTAATCTGAGTAAACCTGAGACAGGAGGATTATATGTTTGAGGCCAGTTTGTACAGTTGAGCAAAACCCTGTCTCAAAAAATAAAAAGGGCTTGGAATGTAGCTCCATGATAGGGCTCCTGGATTCAGTTTCCAGGAAAACACACACACATGTACACACACAAATTCATCATTATCCCCTACTTCCCCTTCATACTCAGGACTGAACCCAAGAGCACACACTATCCTGTGATAACATTCCAAATATTTTTTGTTATTCGAAACAGGGGCTTGCTAAGTTGCCTAGGCTGGCTTGAAACTTGCTTTCCTGTCTCCTCCTCCCAAGTAGCTAGGAATAACGTGTGTGTACCACCATGCCTGGCCAAATTTCATCTTTTTGTAATAGAATAGTCTTCACATATAGACATACTTTGTGGACCTACTCTGCTGGTTAATGTTTTAAGCACAAACATGTTTTAACTTATGTTCTTTTTTCTCTTTCATAAAATATAACAATTTATAAAGCAAAGTATAACAGTAACAGATTACTTGTAAATTGTACTCAGATTGGCCTCTTCTCAAGTGTGTAGAAATTGTCTAATTACATTATAACATTTACCTTATAATTATTTCACCTTTCATAATTTGGTTATATGTACATGGATTATTATTAGATACTAATACATCAAAATTTATTTCAATACCAACTATGTCTAGTACTGACCTATGGGACTAGCTATTAGAAATATATAAAGATAATGTTTAAAAACTTCATCTCACTAGGCTCCAAGATTCTAAAAAGTATATCCTTTGAAATCTTTTTCTCTTTTGGTGATAGGTATAATTGTGCAATCAGCAGTTCTGATGACCGCAGTCTGTTTCGGCGGCTAAAACTTAATTATGCTATTTTTGATGAGGGTCATATGCTGAAGAATATGGGTTCTATCCGATACCAGCACCTTATGACAATTAATGTAAGAGAGTGTTTTGTAAAATTGTCTTAGCTGTGATAAAATTTTAGATTATGTAATTTAATATATATAGTATTTTGTATCAGAAGTCAGCAAACTTTTTCTGTAACGGGCCAGATAATAAATATCTCATATTTTAAGGGCTCTATGGCCTGATATTCATTCTTTGTTTTGATGATTCTAAACGTATAAAAACTGTTCTTGGCTCTTAGCTTATAAGCCTCAGTTTACCAGCTCTTGTTCTGTATGATAAACTGTAAAGATTAATTATAGTTTATCTTCTTTCATCACCTCGTAAATTGAGGACATAAGTTACTTACCTTTATAATAAGATTGTTAGTTTTTATATTGCAATTTTTATATGAGAGTTGATAATAGCAGACATCAAGTGTCTAAATTATTAGTCTTTCGCCAGAGAATGTTAAATTATCAATAATGGTATAAATTTTCTTCTCTTTTTTCATTCCTATACTGCACAAGGCAGGCAAGAAGGGAGTGTCTGTGGAGGGTAGAAAACTAATCTAAATGTTATCTCCATTCACAGGCAAATAACCGTTTACTGCTCACAGGCACACCTGTGCAGAATAACCTGTTAGAACTCATGTCACTGTTGAATTTTGTTATGCCACACATGTTTAGTAGTAGCACCAGTGAAATACGAAGAATGTTTTCTTCTAAGACAGTAAGCATATATGCATGTTTTCTCCAAAACTTTTTACTTTGTCTTTTACCTGGGATATTTTTCTATTTCATCTTTCATTGTTTTCATAATGCCTATGCTCTGTGAAATAAATCTTAAGTACTTATTATTCCTATATTTGGATCATTTCAGAAATCAGCCAAAATATAATACAGAAAAAAATTGGTGATTAACAATCAATATCTAAAATTTTTAAATTTTCGATATCCTAATTTTCTGAGGAACAACAATTTCAAATTAATGAAAAGCTTGGATATATGATATGTGAGGGAAATTTGATTATTCTGTCCTTTTTATTGGTCAAATTAGTAGTATTTCATTATAGGTGCTATAGAAATGATCAAAGCTAGAATATCTTAAAAGTGCTTATATATATATACAGGGAAATGTTACAAAATCAAAGTTCATAAATACAAAAATGACATTTTCTAAAAACTAAAGGCATCCTTCTTAGAACAAAAATTTGTTTATCTCCATTATCATGTAGGGAAAGTATAGTATAGTCTCCAAGAACTCTGAAATTTTCCAATATAGCGAAGTGTGCATAGTTTTTTTTTTTTTTTTAGTTGTTGATAGACCTTTATTTTATTTGTTTATATGCAGCACCAAGATTCAAACCCAGTGCCTCACACATGCCAGGCAAGTGCGCTACTGCTGAGCCATAGCTCCAGACCCTTTGCATAGATTTTTGTTTCTCTACCAAATCAGATATCTTTGTAGGAGTTTTCTGTGATATTCTTTGTTCAAATTAACTGCCTTTTTAAACACTTACTAATTAATTCCTTCCAACTGATTAATAATTTTTAATTAGACTGGTAGATTTTATGGACTACTCTTCTACCTGTAGTTCATAAGCTACATGGAGGACCCCCTTCACATCTTAGAATAAAATTTTTCATTTTATATTCTTCAGAATCACCTGTTTTTAGTTTACCTAATTTGCACCATGCTGTACTATCTTTCTTTGAGGGACCATTTTCCACAAAGAAATAAGCATTTTTCTATCTCCCTCTATGTGCCCCCCCACCTTTTCTCTTATTCACACATATACACATACATTTTTATTTCGTGAAAGTTATTTAGGTAATCAGTTAACATTGAACCTCAAAGTACATATGGAGCTTCAAAAAGTAGATTACAACCCAGAAGAGTATCTGTAAAACAAAATCACTCAGATTCTAGTAAGGTAGATTTTCATGTTGTATAATACTGTACTATATTGTGAAAAGTGAATAATTTCTAAAGGAATATGTTTTTATTGTTTAGAAATCAGCAGATGAGCAGAGTATATATGAAAAGGAGAGAATAGCACATGCAAAACAGATTATAAAGCCATTTATTCTCAGAAGAGTGAAAGAAGAGGTAACTCTTTTATCTTCATGTTTTTGGTTATGATGTTTAAATTCAGTTTTCTTCTTTATTAGAAAGATCATTTTAACTTATTTTTCTTTCTCAGGTTCTCAAGCAACTACCCCCTAAGAAAGATCAAATTGAGTTGTGTGCAATGTCAGAGAAACAGGAGCAACTCTACTTGGGTCTTTTCAACAGAATGAAAAAATCTATCAATAACATGGGTATAACCTGACTTTCAGAGTTTTATATGAAAAATAATCTTGTGTTAGGGCTATGTTTTGTCTAATCATATGATAAAAGGGATTTGGTCATTTTTAAAATTAGTTGGAATTTGAAGAAATAATTTTAAAACTTGTTAAGATAGAGATACTTCAACAAACAGCTATCAGCTTTTTTTTTTTTTAATGTCTACTCTTTGGATCACAGAGAAAAACACAGAAATGTGCAATGTCATGATGCAATTGAGAAAAATGGCCAATCATCCTTTATTACATCGCCAATATTACACAGCTGAAAAACTCAAGGAAATGTCTCAGCTTATGCTAAAGGTAAGAATTTTGTTTTATGCTTAATACTGAGCATTCACTATTAAATAGTTAGGAAGTTGTTAAGACTAAAAAACCCATTGAGCATGCTAATTCTTTACCAATGTTATTTTTGAAAACTGAGCTACATCTCTAGTTTTTTTATTTTTTAGTTTTTATTGAGACATATAGTCTTGCTATGTTGACAAGCTGAGCTCAAACTACAGATCCTCCTTCCTTAACCTACCAAGTAGCTGGGATTACAGGCATGAGCCACCATAACTAGCCACATTTTTTTTTTTTAATTTTTGTTTCTTTTACTTCCTGCTCTCTTCAGTGCTGGGCATTGAACACAGGGCCTCGTGCATGCTAGGCAAGCACTCTACCAGTGAGCTACATACCCAACCTGAAAAACATTTTTGTTGTTGTTGATACTGGGGATTGAACCCAGAGGTGCTTGACCACTGAGCTACATTCCTAGTCCCCCTCCCCATTTTTTCTGAGACAGTCTCCTTGACTTCCTTAAAGCCTTGCAAAGTTGCTGAGGTTAGCCTTAAATTTGAGATCCTTCTGCCTCAGCCTCCCAAGTTGCTGGAATTACAGGCATGTGCCACCATGCCCAAACTGGAAAACAATTTTTAAGACAAAATTAAAGACTATTTGAGAGAGAAAAGAGCCACAGAACGATACTCTAGATCGGGGTTCAACAAACTACGGCTTTATGAGGTAGTGACCGTCTTTTAAAATAAAGTTCTATTATAACGCAGTCATGTGCAGTTATTTGTGTATTCTAAGACTGCTTTCTCAGTACAGGGGCAAAGTTGCAACACAATCATCTTGTCGGGGAAACCTAAAATACTTACACCTGGACTTTTACGTGAAAAATATTCCTTTTTCTGACCTAGGGCTTTCCATATTCCTTCTTTCTTTTCTTTAAACAAAGTATTACTTCATATTTTACATCTTGGTTAGTGAAACAGTTTTCCTGTTTACTTTCCTCATTTTAATTTTTTCTGTTTTAACAATTTGGTTTTTCTCTTTATTTTTGCATAATTCTTGCTTAGGTCTTATTATTTCTCCTTACAGATCTTAGTGTTGAACACAACTCATTTAATTTAATTTCTTATGCTATTTTAAACTTACTATGGAAAACTTCAAACATATAAAAGAAAAGGAAACATGTAATGAAACCCTCTGCCTGTGTAATCTCCATCCATTTTCTAGTTAGCATTTGGTAATGACACTACTTTTGTTTCATCTATACTCCCTAAACCCTTCCCCAGGATTATTTTGTACTAACTTCTGGACATTCCATCTGTAACTTAAAAGATAATAATTAACTTTATTATTATTATTATTAAACCTGTTACATTAAGTTGTTTTATGATTTGATTTTTTCCAGATGTGAAGAATTTTAATTAAAGTATTCTGATCATATTATAAATTTCTTTCATTTTGAAGTATATTGTGTTTTGTTGTGTTTTATTTTAAAAGGAACCTACACATTGTGAGGCTAACCCTGACCTGATCTTTGAAGACATGGAAGTTATGACAGACTTTGAACTACATGTACTTTGTAAACAGTATCGGCACATTAATAATTTCCAGTTAGACATGGATTTGATTTTAGATTCTGGAAAATTCCGAGTTTTAGGATGCATCTTATCTGAATTGAAGCAGAAGGTATTAAAAAAGAATAATACTCCTTTTGTACTTTCTGAGTTAATTTAACTTCATAAAGCAGTTCTGGCATGATTTGATGCTCTTGAAGCTTTAGTCTTTTCAGTTCTACCTTCTCTTAGAACCTAGTGTTTGAATTTTCTTGACAAATTTGAGCATATCTTTTTCTGATTACTTTCTTTCCTTGTGCAATCTCAGAACAATAAGATTTAGATTGTATCTTTATTAGTATTTTTAAAGAAATAATCCTAATCATTATTATTTCATAAGTAACCATCTGTGTGATTGTTTCAAAATTAGTGTTTTGAAGGTGCCACTTGTTAAACAGTTATTTAGGTAATACTGTAGTTTATGTGTGAAATAGCTTAAATTTGTAAGATTACCATCCAAATAGAATTTACAAATTTTGTTAATATTTTTTTACAAGAAATAATAATTGTACTTAAAATACAGAGTCAAATTTTAGCTCTTGACATGTAGAAGTTGAGGCAATTTATTTACATTTAAGTTAAAATAAAATTTTATCTCAAGTATTATTACTTAATTTTTATTAAAGAAGTAATTGGTCAACAAGGTAGAATAGCACACCTACAATCCCAATAATTTAAGAGACTGAGGCAGGAGGATCACGTTTGAGGCCAGTCTCAGCAATTTAATGAGGCCTTAAGCAACTTAATGAGACCTTATCTCAAGGTAAAAAATACAAAGGGCTGGGGATGTAGCTCAGTGGTAAAGTGCCCTGGATTCAATTCCCAATACCAAAAGGAAAAAAAGTAGTAGTAATGGGTCATTACATACTTTGAAATCTTTGTGAAGTTGTCAACATGATATAAAAGTAATGGTAACACTCTTGATTTTTAGACATATCAAGGCTTTCTTCTTGGTTCTTTTAAAAAAAATTTTGGGGTGTGTGTGTGTGTTGCTGGGGATCAAACTGAGGGCCTCACACATGTTAAGGAAGTGCTCTACCACTGAGCTACATGCCTGGTCCTATATCAAGGCTTTGAGTAGTATAGTGATTGTATTTTTCCGTTTCTAACCCATGCATGTATTTTCGCAGGGTAATCGAGTTGTATTATTTAGCCAGTTTACCATGATGCTGGACATTTTAGAGGTTCTGTTAAAACATCATCAGCATAGGTACCTCAGATTAGATGGAAAGACTCAGATTTCTGAAAGGTTGGTATAATTTATTTTATTTTCACACCTTTGCTCATTTATTATGTGTTTGTTAGAATTTTGAATGTCTAGAGTATTTGGTAGAATTTTGTTGCTTTGAGTCTTATGTTGGTTATCACAAATCATTGCCTTAAAAGCAAATATCCTTTTTTTTGGTCTTAATTGCATACAAATATATTTTGAAACAGCTACAAGAATTGTATATTTTTTAGAATTTCCCCCTTTAAAAATTATTCAAGTTTAAAATCACCTTATCTTTAGTCAACGTTCTTTATTTAAAGTCAGGCTCCTCATGATTCAAGGTTAAAGGTTTTTTGCCAAGGTCTCGGCTTGGCACCAGAATCACGAGCCACCACACAGCTTTGTAGATTCAAACAGCAATTCTTTATTCCAGCTCTCACACCACCTCCACACAGGTCCAGGGGCAATCTCGTTCTGCCGTCTCCCGCACAATTCATCACCTACTCCACGAGGCTCTCTCCAAATCCCATTTTAATCTCACGAGAACTCAACGGGAACAAGCAGCAGGAACACCCTAATCCCAGCAATAATCTTCAACTTCCAACTTCCCTAAAACCCATTATCTTAAACTGGCAACGCCTTAAACTCAAGGAGCCGGTTACTTCCTCAAACCTGATCAGCTCTAAACCTGGATCCGCCTTGGTCCTTGAGCAAGGTCACCTTATTAAAGCATGCATGCAATGTCCCATCGAATGTCCTCTAAGCAGCATGGGGTATGCTTGGCAAGGAAATTTCGATTCGTCATTCCTACTTGGTAATGGCCCTCAGCAGTTTTTTTGTTGCTGTTCTAATTCTTTTATATATATAGAGAGAGAGAGAGAGAGAGGAGAGAGAGAATTTTTTAATATTTATTTTTCAGTTTTTCGGTGGTTACAACATCTTTATTTTTATGTGGTGCTGAGCATCGAACCCAGCGCCCTGCGCATGCCAGGCAAACACATTACCACTTGAGCCACATCCCTAGCCCGATGTTCTAATACTTAAGGGTTTAAAAAAAAAAAAAAAACAATGAATGCTTTTTCTTGTCTATGTAAATTGCAGTATACATCTTGATTTATTTGTATCTGCCGGAATGATTTTTTTCTTCTCCCCTGCATTACAGTA
The DNA here is from genome assembly GCF_052094955.1 of Ictidomys tridecemlineatus. NCBI lineage: Eukaryota > Metazoa > Chordata > Mammalia > Rodentia > Sciuridae > Ictidomys > Ictidomys tridecemlineatus. The sequence continues at coordinate 107,775,054 of NC_135485.1, read as the reverse complement.
AGGGTAAACATTATGCCAAAAGGAATGCACTGATAATAGTTTGATCTTGTGGGCCTTGGTTCATCAGATACATTGCTGTCTACCAGTAGCAGCTGACAAACTTCTAAGAGAATTAAAGATTGCATATAAAGTATATTGAGTAGAAGTCTTCAAAAGACAAAATAGACCTTTACAAATTAATCAAATCTGAATGGATGAATTAAAATAATAGTTGGGAGAGTGATAATATAGAAAAGAATTTGTTGAATTGGAAAGGTGCTTCATTGTTACAAGTTCCAGAAAAGTAATTATAGTGCTAAGAGCGTCTATTTACACTTTCTGATTTCTCTTCCAGTGATATGATGGTTTTTCAGTTTTAATTATATTATATGCCTTTTAATGAGACTTAACCTAACATATTTATCTTATAGGATTCATCTAATTGATGAGTTTAATACCGATATGGATATCTTTGTGTTTCTGTTGTCAACAAAAGCTGGTGGATTAGGAATAAATTTGACTTCAGCAAATGTTGTTATACTTCATGATATTGATTGTAATCCCTACAATGACAAACAAGCAGAAGATAGGTGCCATAGAGTTGGCCAGACTAAGTAAGTATTTTCAGTTGAAATTCATTTTTAATCAAATGCCCTTTTAATTGGTGTAGAATATGTTACATGGCTACTGATGTCTTTTTACCAGCAGTGTCGAATATGAGCTCTACGATATATATATATATATATATATATATCTCCTATTCATTTAACTGCACCCTCTCATGAAATAGTTCTACCATTCATGAAGTTATTATCAATGGTCTAGCCACTTGGCACATGCTACCAATAATAATTTGTATATATTATTGCTACCCTTGTAGGGACAGGGTCTCACTGAATTGCTTAGGGCTTCGCTAATTTGCTGAGGCTGGCTTTGAACTTGGAATCCTCCTGCCTCAGCCCCTGAGTCACTAGGATTACAGGCTTATGTGCGTACCACTGTACCCAGCTTCAACTGTACTTTCATATGTAAACAGCATTCAATGTCTTTGTCAAGTATTTTACTATATTTGCAGAAGACATTGGTATATTCATTGATAGACCAAATATTTATCAGTGTCTATTGTAGAGGCTTGTTCCTTATTATACTGCCTTACTGTACAGAATTATTTCTTGGGACCTCATAAGCAAAACATGTTTCTTTTTGAAAGTATAATTTCTCTCTGAACACATAACTATTGTTAATATACTTTTATGTGAAAGTTTTAGAGTGCCTATATCTTTATCTTCTTTTGGATCAATAGGAGAGTATGCCTAGAAGTTTACATGCTCAGATAGTGTTATCTCAGATAGTTTGAATTTAAAAAGAAGTTTAAATTTAGAGATATTTGTCATAATTTTCAAATTATTATTATTGAACTTAGATATAGTTTACATAATATCCAATTCAGTAACCAATGAACATGTCTTGTATTTGTTTTAGAGAAGTACTAGTTATAAAATTAATAAGCCAAGGGACAATTGAAGAATCTATGCTAAAAATTAACCAACAGAAATTGAAACTAGAACAAGATATGACCACAGTAGATGAAGGTAAGATGATTGTAAGCAGAATATTCAATATTTATTAAAATATATATTATTCTTGCATTGGAATCAACAAAGGTATACTGAGCTCTTGTTTAGTATGTAGTTTGGGGAGTAAAGTAGGAGAAGTAGACATTGATCTGAAAAGTTCTATAGTAATTAAGTTCTATTTTGCTAGAATTGAAGTGTTTATGTCTTTCATCCTCATCTTATTTTTGATACTGGAATAGCTGAGAAATAAAACCAGAAATCCAAATTCAGTTTTATCTGCAATTTTATAATTTGTTCACTAGAAAGAACCTTTGATATTATGACCTCTCTTCACACTACCCTTTGAAAAGGATAATTTTAAAGTTTTTTAAGTTTTTTACTTAATGCATATTTTTTTAAAAAAAAAAAATACATTCTCACAGTTTAAAATTCAAACTGGGTAAAAAAAGAGCCTCCTTCTTGCCTCATCATCCTGCTTCCTTATAAATGTGATGAGTATGTTACAAGCTATTTGATGAATATAGAAATAAAAACGTATACCTAGGCCTGCACTAATGAATATGATTGCTGTTCATTAATTAAAATTTTAAAAATAAAAATTATATTCTTTTTGCATAAGTTGGCATGTACTTTTCTGTACCTTGCTTTTCTAAATGCTAAATATAATTGGAAATAAGCAGTTTTTCATTATTATAATAAGACATTCCAAATACTGATAATGGTTCATGCCAGTTCAGCAAACTTCGATTGAATATTTGTTATAACCCAGTAGTGTGTTAGTTTCTATTTACTATGTGAGGATAATGAGTATAATTATAACTTGAACTATTAGCATCATTACTATGATTTGGATGTAGCAACTTGCTGATTTCGGGTTATCCGACAAATACAATAGCATTGACACATAAGGTAGATTCCATTAGGTCAATGTTTTTCCCTAATTATTTTTGTTAGGGCAGCTTTTTAAATTTAGTACAACAGTTAAATTCTCTCTCAGTAGTATAGCAAATACCCAGATATGTGGATTTAATCCTAGCAATAAGTTTTGAAATAGAACCATACTAAGTAATTATTTAGGGATTTAACTGTCTTTGACTATAGGTCTTTACTCGTGGGCTAGTTCATTTCACCAGAGGGCTATTCTCCAATCTCTTAGGAAGTGACAACGGTGGGGAAAGGTAGAATGAGCCAACTTATTGCATTCTCAGAGCTGAGAGGAAGGGAGAAGGGAGGGTTGTCTTCTTATTTAAACAGTTAATTTTACTGTTGCGGTGCAGCTTCACTTATCTCTGTTGTCCCAAGTCCAGAGTTCCTCAGATTCAAATTCTTCTAAGAACAAACCTTCAGTTTTGTACCTCATGGGTAAATGGCTGGATCTGTTGGGCAAGCTTTGGATGTCTTACCCCCTTACCCTGTTTTTAGCTTCATCTGGTTTCCCATCACCCCCATTTCATGAGTTTTGAGGGTGGAGATTTTGGGTTAGAAGAAGCTTTTGCATTTCCTCCCTGCAAACCCTTCAACTTTTGCTTTGTGCAATTTGCTAAAAGCAAGTTTCTATTCTTCCCATCTGCTTTTCGTTTCCAAAATTTGTTGACAGCACTCTTTCTGTTTTCTTTTTTGTTTCATTCCACCTATCACACACTTTTTCCCCCATGGTATTTAGGTGATATTTCAGGTGAGAGCAGAGGGAATGTTTATTTAATCACTTCCAGTTACTTGCTTTTATTATAAATTTGATGAGTCGAAAATCTGGCCCGTTTTTCTCTTCAGATGTCTGTTAGAATAGCAACTTATTTCAGGCCATTGACTTTATAACGTTTAGGGGTGAAGAAACCAACCACCCTGTACCCTTAACACTCTTTCCTTCTATCAGAGGTTTTCACCTTTTGTCTTGTTAAAGCTATTTTTTGTGTTTTTCCTAACTCATAGACTAAAGATAGAATTTCTTTTATTTACTTTATTAATTTTAATAATTTTTGTCTTCATCTGTGTATCTGGTTTCATTTTAAATTATTTTGACCCTGAATTGATGAGAGTGCATATATACCCTTCCTTTCATCTCTTAACAATGAGGTCCCTTTTCTCTGTAAACAAAAGGTACATTTGTAATTGTATGTGTAATCTGTATACCCTTGTGTGAAGTTGTGAAAGGTCAGATAATGACCCTGATTTCTTTCAAATATGCTTAATAGATTTTGTTTCTAGAGCTTGCCTTAGTAGTTCCCAAAGTGCATTCTTTGGATCAGCAGCGGAAGGAGCATCACTTGGGTTTTTTATTTTTTTTGTTTTTTTGTTTGAGTGGAGGTGTGCTAGGATTGAACTCAGGGCCTTGTGCATGCTAGGCAAACAACAAACGGAGCTGTATCTCCAGCATCACCTGGGGTATTGCCAATTCATATGCATATTCCCAAGTCCCATCCTATACTTAGAAACTCTGGAAATGAAGCCCAATAGTTAATAGTGTAGGGCTGGGATTGTGGCTCAGTGGTAGAGCACCTGCCTAGCACATGGGAGGCACTGAATTCAATCCTCAGCATCATATAAAAATAAATAAAGTAAAATAGAATAAAAGTATTGTGTCCATTTACAATTAAGAATTTTTTAAAAATAGTCAATGGTATATCAAGCCTTTCAGGTAATTCTGCTGTATGCTAATTGAAGTACCACTAATTTAAAAGATGTTTTTTCTTTTAAGAAAGTGTTTAATTATATTCAAAAATTTTCAACCTTTTTAAATTTTTTATTATAGAAAAATTTATAAAACAATATTGAAAGCATACATGAAGGTATAGTTACTTAACAGTTTTGATATTTGTAGTTTGCTTCATCTACCTTTTCTACCTTCTGAACCATTATAAAATCAATTACAAACATAGCAGTTTAATCTCAGGATTTCTGCAAATTCCTCTTAAGTTGTCACAAAACCATTTTTCTGTGAAATGCTAGTCAACAGTGATTTCCAGATTCTATCATATGTTATCCACATCTGATTTTCTCCTAGTAACTTTTTTTAAAAAAAGAAACCAGAATCCAAAGTTCACACTTTGTATTTTGTTATACATGTACTTAGTATCTTTAAATTTTTAGAAGAGTCTCCTTTCTTTCTTTTTGTGGATTTCTGCTAGGATTCTATCAATTAATTTCAGATAAATATCATTTTGTTTTCATGGGCAATTTTCAAGTCTCTGGATGAACTTAGAAGAAAGGAAGCAGGAATATGGGTGAATTCTGAGTTTATATGTGAGAAGTACCATGTGCTATATAAATTAGACATGATACAGACTGTTTTTATATTTATATTTTTTTTTTTTAAGAGAGAGTGAGAGAGGAGAGAGAGAGAGAATTTTTAATGTTTTATTGTTTAGTTATCGGCGGACACAACATCTTTGTTGGTATGTGGTGCTGAGGATCGAACCCGGGCCGCACGCATGTCAGGCGAGCGCGCTACCGCTTGAGCCACATCCCCAGCCCCTATATTTATATATCTTTATGTATCTATATATCAAAACAGAAACATAACCTTAGGTTATTATGTTGGTAATATATAGAGAGGAGCTAGCCCATATGTATGTATCGGTTAGCTAAGGTTTTAATGGAATGGCACTGAAGCAAACTGAGCATTGAAAGATGAATAGCAGTTTACCAAAGGAAAAAAATGATGTAAACCCTTCTACAGAGGAGGCTGAGTCAGGAGATTACAAGTTGGAGGCCATTGTGAGTAAATTAGCAATACCCTGTGTCAAAATTAAAAATAAAAAGAACTGGGGATGTAGCTCAATGGTAGAAAGCCTCTGGGTTCAATCCACAGTTCCACAAAATAATAATAATAATAATAATAACAACAAATGAATGAAAGAAAAATAGAATGTATGTTATAAAATGTTTTTATAAAGCTTTCAATGCCACTTTCTGACCTGCAGGTGATGAAGGGAGCATGCCAGCAGATATAGCCACATTATTAAAAACGTCCATGGGCCTGTGAAGTAAGAATTTTGAATTCCTAATTGATGAGGAAATATCAACTTGGTGCACTCAAGGACATTTACATTATGATGACCATGGGGTTTATGAACATTTGTAACTTTTTATAATTTCCATATTGCATTTCTCACAGGTATGGACAACTTTTTTGCCACTAACTGAATTCTCCAGATACTCACCTGAATTTTCATAAAAAGCCACAAAATGTAGTCCTGAAAATATTGAATCATCATTTTACAAAGCAGTTTTCTGAATGGGGATTAGTTGGTGATTGTTTGTAACAAATATGCTAATGCTTTAGAAATGTCAGTATTTTTGTAATTATTTCTACCTCCAAATATATATATATTGTCTTTCACTGGATAATGTGTGTAGATTTTTACATGTGCCTTATTTGACAATGTTTATGTCTAGTTTTTGCCTGTCTCATTTGAAGTTCTTTTTTATTATGTTAGTTTAAAGAATACAGCTGTATAGGTTATATAGCTTTCATTTTATTGCTATTTGAAGCAGATGTTCACCAATGTCAACAAGAACTCAACCTGAATTTAAAGGTGGCATTCCATATACTAATATCCCCCAGGTCCTCTCAATACTTCTGTTAAAACAAATTTGTTTGGCTAGGCACTAAGTTGTTTTCCAGTGAATAGTAACGAAAGAAGCCCTAATCTTGCTCCATGGATTAATTCCTTCTGTTCATCTCCCAACTGCACTAATCGTGCTTATTAACTCCGCTTATTCTTGTGCATGTTTTCATTGATTTCCCTTCCTGGCTTTTGCTTCTCTTGAAACTGTTGCCCAGTCACTTCTGCTCCAGTTCTCTTCCTCTTTAAATAGTTTCTTCCTGCCATATCTCCACATATCAGCAAAATGTTGGTGACATTTTTCTTGCCTGGCAGAACAGATTAACCCTAAAGCTATTTTACTTTAAAGAAGACTGGATGTGACTATTTAAGGCAGCATTAGGTACTGCATGGAAATAGGTTATTAACTTTAAACTCTTATCAAAATATAATTTATCAGTTTCCAGAATTTCCAGCACAGGACCGTCTGAAGAGAGCCATTGTTCAATTCCAATTCAGTGTGGGTGACAAAGTGAAATTTAGAAGAAGTTGTCTATTTGATATTTAACTCTTTATTAAATCTTTCTTTAAATTTTTGCCTGTCAGTCTATATTGCTGTTTTTATTATACATCAGTTTCTTTGTATAACTTGTGAGTTTCATGTGTTTTGTTTTTATTATGTAAATATCATTATAAATAAACTTATTTATAAATCAAATATTTGTTAATTATTGGAGATCATACTTTTCAATATATCCTAACTTGCTAAAATGCTAGGTAAACCCTTTGGATTTAGTTGAATAAAACTCTTATAGTCATTCCTTAGATATTATGGACTCTGAAAACTTGTGATTTAGTAGACTTACTCAGTCTTGAAGGTGTATTGAATATACTGAATATATTTTAGCATTATAGGGCTAAAAGGAATCTACAAATGTTAATACTACCTCCTCCTGCATCACAGTACCCAAATCACTTAGTCCAGTTGTTGAGAATATTACATTTTAAAGTCTTATAATGCATTTCTCATAATTTTTCTGTATTAATGTGTCTTCAGCAATTGACTGTTTTATTGTAGTAGTAGTGGTAGTAGTTGTTGTTATTGTTGTTATATCCATATTTTTATCCCTAATGAAATGTAGTTGGGTTCTCCCTGTAATGTTTTATTATGTTTTGGGCTTAATAAAAATATTTGTGATCCTAATTTGTATTTTCACACCCTTTTTCATAGTTTCTAATCCTTTCACTTTACCTTTAAAAATATATATAATATTGAGCACAAATGAAATCATCTTATGTTCTTAATATTATCTCGTCTGCCAATAAACTGAGATTTATTACTTAGGATGTATTCTCAATTGTCCCTTTATTGGGGTCGCATCAGTGAACATCATAATGCATCATCTGAGCAAATGATATCAGAGTAGTATCTTTTTTTTTGGTACAGGAGATTGAACCCAGGGGCACTCGACCACTGAGCTACATCCCTATTTTGCATTTTATTTAGAGACAGGGTCTCACTGAGTTGCTTAGTGCCTTGCCATTGCTGAGGCTGGTTTTGATCCTCCTGTCTCAGCCTCCCCAGCCACTGGTATTATAGGCGTGCATCATCATCCCCGGTTAGAGAAGTATCTTGACCAAATGAAGCAAGCATTTTTTAAATACAAGTCACACAAAATGTGCCTCAAGTGTTTTCATGATTATTTGGGCCCCCATAGACTTACAAGTTGATGGCAATAGATGCATATATTGATATATTATTGTTTCTACTAGTTAGTATTATTTAACAGTGAAGAGGGATATCAGATTTGGTTTTCATGTGGGCAACCCCTAAGTAGCCCATAAATAATGGAATTGATTTTTTTAACTTTTTATTCTTTTTAATTATACATGATAGTAGAATGTGTTTTGGCATATCATACATACGGAGTATAATTTCTCATTTTTATGGTTGTATATGATGTGGAATTATGTCTTGCATTCATATATGGACAAAGGAAAGTTATTCCAATTCATTCTACTTTCTTTCCCATTCCCATCTCCTCTCCCTACCCATAAAGAGCCCCCCCCCCAATCCAATCTGGTGAACCTTCATTCCCCCTACCCATCTATTGTGAGTCAGCATCCACATATCAGAGAGAACATTCAATCTTTGACTTTGGGGGATTGGCTTATTTCACTTAGTAGAAGAGTCTCCAGTTCCATTCATTTACTGCCTAATGCCATAATTTCATGCTTTATGGCTGAGTAATATTCCATTGTATATATGTACCACATTTTCTTTATCCATTCATCTGTTGAAGGACACCTGGGTTGGTTCCATAGCTTAGCTATTGTGAATTGAGCTGCTATGAACATTGATGTGGCTGCGTTACTATATTATACTGATTATACTTCTTTGGGTATATGCCAAGGTGGGGGATAACTGGGTCAAATGGTGGATTCATGGAATTGATTTATTTTAACACTTCCCCAAGTGTATGAGTTTTTTTTTTCTGATATAATATGTAATTCAACTTTTGCTCTGATTCACACCCACATCCTCCATCTTTCTCTGTAAAAAATACTTGAGTGCGGGATGGCATAATGGACTATTATGACTTTAAGTGCACAAAGATGATTTAAATCTATGGTTGCATTTTTTAAAATTTATTTTTAAAGTTGTAAATGGACCCAATATCTTTATTTTTGTATGTGGTACTGAGGATCAAACCTAGTGCCTTACATATGTAAGGTCAGCACTCAACCACTGAGCTACAACCCCAGCCCTGTAATTGCATTTTTTACTTTGTGAATCACTTAAACACATAAGACCGTTTTGAGTTTTCGTAATTTTGCATGAGCATTGTATTTGTCACTTTTACTAAATTCTATTTCCACTAAAGCTAGTGAAAATATAATAATGTGGAGGAAAGTGGTGGCACATAAGAAAGAAGAAAGTTACTTTTATCCAAAATTTTTGTTGTTATTAAAAGTATTTTTCCTTTAGACTGCTTAAAGGGATATTTTATACAATATCAGACTTTGAAATGATATTCTTTTGTGTCTTTATTTACCTGTTATCAGCCACTAATGAAAAAATTGGATCCCAAGGTATTTGCCAAATAATCTTCATTTTTGTGTGCAATACTTAATGTTTTCAAATTTCATAATACATTTTTTGTAAGAAAGAAGCTCCTTATATAACATCATTCCTAGCTGAGCTCTTCTATCTTCTGTATACCTTCCTCATTTTCTTGTCTATTTCATTTTCATCTGCACTTAAAAAGTATTAGGGCATCAATATCATTAGTCTATTTGTAATGTGAGATACTAAACAATCTAAAATTTGTAATATTAACATGAATTAAAGTTTAAGGTTGGAACAGTATAATTGAAAATGAATTCCTAGGAGATAATCTAAAGGTATTCTTATTTGAAACATCCTATTTAAATAACTTGTTTATATAGGCAGTTCTTGCATTCCATGGTAGAGTAGAATTTTAAAAGTGACTACAAGTAGAAATAGTACAAAACAACCCTAATAATGATTTGGAAAAATTATAATTATCCATGACCTTTAAAATTTTTTGTCATATTAAAAACATTCTTATAATGGTAATGAGTGTCTAAGTAAGTGAAAAAATAAAATCAATATTTAATATATGACATTAGAGACATTGAGAATTAAGAGTTTTATTTAAAAATTACTGAATAGGTTGAACAGTACCATCTCTTTGTGTAATTTACAGTAAGATTTTTTTATGTTTTAGCAAATTGTCATACTCCTAAGTTATCAGCCTCAAGCATTTTATTGTTCTTTCTAGGTAAGTTACTGTTCTGTATTGTTCTTTGTTTTTACAGACTATTATAGTTTGGATCTGGAATCTCCATCAAAAGCTCATGTGTTGGAGGCTTGATTGCCAGCCTGTGGCACTCTTGGGAGTGGTGCATAGTTAGGAAGTTAGGTCCTTGGGTCATGCACTTGACAGGGTTTTTAGGACCACTCCTCTCCCTCCCCATAACCCCTACTTCCTGGCTGCTATGAGGTAAGCCAACTTTGCTCTATCACATGCCCCCCTACCATAATATTTTGCAGGCTAAAAAATGGGGTTTTATCCAATTCATGGAATAAAACCATTGAAAATGTGAACCAAAATCTTTTTTCACAGTGACAGAAAGCTGGCTAACAGACTTTGTTTTTAAAGCAGTTTTAGGTTCACAGAAAAATTGAGCAGAAAGAATTTCCATACATTCCCCATTCCCATACATGCACAACCTCCTCCCCTACATTTTTTATACATTGACACACCATTGCCCAAAGTCCATAGTTTGTGTTGGTGGATTCCCTTTTGATTATCCATTTTTGTAAGATGTCAAATGGATTTATCACTGAGAAACAAGCATGCAATACAACTATACTATGCCTTGCTGTCTGTGCGTGAATAACAGATGTACAGTCATTTAAATGATTGATTGATTATTATGTGCACCCATCATTAATGCAGTGATTTATGGACTGAAGAGCTAGCTACAAAGTTTTTATATCATGCAACTACTCAGTATACTATGCTAACTGAAATCCAGACTATTATTTGAGCAACTGATATTCTTTGACTGAAGCATTCATGCATGTTGGAACCAGTGCTAAGCAAAGTCTACATGTATTGTGAAAGACTTTCTCAATTAAAAATGGTATTAAGTTTTCTTAAAAAAAAAAAAGATACTAATTCTTTTTCAAGAATATGACCTGAAAGATGAAAGTCATGGCAGAGGTAGGGGGGAGTTTGTGAATTATCTGGTAGGTTGATAGATCTGTCTTATCTCATGGAAAGATGGCAGTGAACATGAAAACCTCAGGATGGCACATATCAGCTAGAGTTTGGTTTGGGGCCTCCTTTGGATCCAGTCTACAATGGCAGGAATGGCTTGGACTTTCTTCTGCAATGCCAATAGCCTGGGATGGGCGTCCAACAAGTCAGGTTTGAGGACCAAAAGTGTAGTACTGCAAATGTCCCAGTAGAAATCTGCCCAAGTTACCTAGTTAAAGGAAACAAAACTATTTTCTTATGAACATAAAGGCACAACTTTATCAGCATTCCCAAATTAATTTCTTAACCTAAAATTTCTTTTTAATCCAAAACAACTTGTTTGTTATTATGAAAGATGAATGTAGAAACTTGAAAAATGATATAACACCATCTTCCTAACACCCAGGGGCCACTATTGTTAATACCTTAATGTGTAAGATATTTTTCCATACAGATAAATAAATTTTATTAAAGTGATCCTGCAATACATGCTATTTTATACCCTGGTCCTATTTCTACCTATCTAACAATACATCCTCATCTGCTACCTAATTCATATTTTTTCATCTGTTCCAAAAATGTCCTTTACAGGACAAAGCAGGATCCCTTCCAGAATATATACATTTCATCTGGTTATGACCTTTAACTCTCCTAATTCAGAACAATACCCCTTATTTCATGGCATCAAATTATTGAAGATTCTACACTCACCCTGCAGATGTTCTACCTTCAGGATCAGTCTGACTATCTCATTTATCTTGTTCCTTTATATTTTAAAGCATAAAGGAACAGGGTGGAAGTTATTCCTAGAGAGTCTATAATTTCAAGGGAAATATATATATTTTTTGCTAAAATACATTACATTTTATCACTTCAGTAGAAATACAGGTAGGTATCTATTAATGGAGTGCTAAGATTAAACACTGGAATGGGTTGATAAATATCCTAGTCTTACTCAAGTGCAGCTTGATGGTTTTTTCCTTTGTGAGTAGAGATTAATCTACATGTTACTTTGGTTCTGTATGAAAATTAAAGTTTAAATGCAGATTATTGTGTGTGTGTATATGTGATTTCTGATGTTTCATGAATTTATTTAATAAACAGCTGTCAACCAAGAGACACTATTGCCTAAAGCATTCCAAGCTCAGCCAAGAAATATTTACTGAGCATCTACTGCCCAGGTCTACTAGGTACTAGGGATTAATTGGAGAGCAAAATGTGACGCAAGCCCTTCTCTAATGCAGCTTTTGTTTTAGAAAACAAGTATGCACATTGGTACAGGTGATAAAGTGAAGGGATTCTTGCTGGGTGTGGTGGCACACGCCTGTAATTCCAGCAACTCAGGAGGCTGAGGCAGGAGGATTGCAGGTTTGAAGCCAACCTCAGTAACTTATCAAGGCTGTAAGCAACCTAAAAGTTCTGGGGATATGGCTCAGTGGTTGAGAGCCTTTGGGTCTAATCCCTGGTAAAGCGACTTTTGGGTATCAGAGACGTTCTTTAGAGGTTATTCAAACTAAGGCTTGAATGGTAAAAAGGGATCCAAATCGACCAAGCGTTCTAAGCAGAGGGAATGGGGAATGTAAAAGCTCTCAGGGGGGAATATAACTTGTGTCTGTAGAACAGACACAATGTGTTTGGAGCCCTGTAAAGAAGGAAGAGAGTGCTCAGAGAAGGGGTCAGGAGACCGTTTACAAAGAAATTTCAATAGAAAATAAATGTTAAATCTTTAGAAATATTCAATGAATACAATAGGGAGAGGACCATTTTAGGAAAGGTCATAAGGGGAGTCAATGGGAAGAGCTATGTGACACAGCCGAAAGCTGAGAATAAAGATGTAGCAAGATTACTTACAATTCACCCCAAAAGGTGGAACAGGGCAGACACCAATGAGTGTCACCAGTACCACTAGTGCCGCAAGAAAGCGATCTGTCTTGTCTCCTAGAATACTATCTCATTGAAGGCAGGGACATCTGCCTACCACAGCATCTGCCCCAAAGTTTAATGTTTGGGTAAGACTGCTTCTAAGTGGTGGAGTGTTCCGCTATTGGTAGGCTTAGAGTGTCGACTGTCACCTTTTTGTGAAATCAGCATTTATTAATGGTCATTACTGAAGCCCATTAGTTCTTCAAGGGTTAGTCAGTAGTAATAATTTATTTCAATCTTTTCTCTTTATTAATTGGAATATTATAGGGAAGAGAAACTTTGCCCAAATGATTTTTGTTACCTTGAGGTACAATTTGCTAGGATGGGGGGAATAACTGCTATGTTTCAAACTCCCACACTTTTTTGTTTGTTTGTTCTAACAGTTTCAGAAAAATAGTGTGGCTTCATGTCATCTTCTAAAAGTAAGCAATGTAGCTTTGTTTTTTGTTTTTTGGCTGTTGTTTGGTGTGTGTGTGTCCATTGTTAATATTCTTATTGAAGCTTACATTTTCCACTTTTGGTTAGTAGGAAGTCTTCAAGTTGAATCCTGGGTCTTTTCAATGCAACTCCAATTATCTTTTGTTATTTTATTTGCTTCTAGCACAACAAGGTATTCCCAGCTCAGTTTTTTCTTGTCCAAACTTGAGAACAAGACATTTCTCCAAGAAGCCCTGGTTCCGTTTGGTATTTAATAAACCAGAATCTGGATATGAGGGTGCTCAAGACAACTGGGTTTATCATGGTTGAAAAAAATGCTTTTTCTTTATCCTAAGATAACATCATGAGTTTATACTGTTATCTCTAGTTCAAATTCAGCAACAGAATATTTACTTAAACTCCCTGATTTTACATCCCACATGGAAGATCCTGGTTCTCAGTAACATCAACATAACTTTTTATTTCTGTACCCAAAATATAGACATCATAATATTAGAAAAACAATATCAACATGCCTAGTACCACCAAAAGTTTACTGAAAATGGTGTGTGATTTTTATTTTTTGTTCTGAGAGAATGTGTCTTAATGTATAAACAAATTACTGTGTTTTACAAATGAAGGCATATCTTCACTAATAGACTACAAAATATATTCTTTGTGTACTCTCTGCCTCTATTTGATACAAGTAGGTTCATTTGTTCACTTGGGTTTTAACTTTTAAGATAGCTTTCTAAAATTATTGTTATATAAGTATATAAAATATTTCATGATTCCAAAGTCAAATATATTATGAAAAGGTTAATTTTTTTTCCCTTGCAGTACTAGGGATCAAACCCAGGCCTTTGTACTTTCTAGGCAAGTGCTCTACCACTAGCCAAATGGCTAGCATTTGTCTCTGTTGTATAACCTATTTCTTCCCTTTTGGTGGGGAGGGATACTAGGAATTGGATCAAGGGGTACTTAACCACTAAGCCACATCCTCAGTCCTTTTTATTTTGTAATTTGAGACAGGGTCTTGCTAAGTTGCATAGGGCTTCACTAAATTTCTGAGGCTGGCTTTGAATTTACAATCCTTCGTCAGCCTCCAAAGCCACTGGAATTATAGGTATGTGCCCTTCCTTCAATAAGGTTTTGGTTTTTCCTGTTATTTAAATATATTTGCTTATATTGTTAAAGATGTAAAACATACTTACATAGTTACCAATAAGCCACTCTTTGTCCCCTAAATATTTGTCCAAATCTTGCATAAAATGAGGTGCATCATACGTGAGAATCTTATTAAACATCTGATCCTACAAGAGGGAAAAAATAAATTCATTTTATAAATAATAGGAAAAATAAATAATATGATTTAAAAAGGAGATAGTTTTTTCTCATCTTTTTCTCCCACATGAATTCAGAAGGGAATAGAAGTAACTATGTGTTTTATTTTGTTTGTTCACATTTATGATATCATAGTGATTCAGATCTGCCTCTATATAATTTATCAATATTCATAAGCAATGTACAGTTGCCAGACTGATGATTTACAAACTGAAGATTGGAAAGCTTGTTATTTTTTACCTATATTTTTATTGATGTATTATAATAGTGAAATTATTATATAATCATACATACACAGAATATAATATATAATTTGGTCCATATCTTTCCCTAATATTGTCCAGAGTTTAAAAAAAACAAAACAAAACAAAAACAAACAAACAAACAAAAAAAAAAACAAGAGTTAGTCCTTCTGTTTCCTGAACAGAATCTTGAGGTGAAAGACAATAGTCCCCAAACCATGTGGCACTTCCCACAGCTCAGCTCAGCTCAGCATCTGTGGGAAAGGTAATGGCCAACTTGGCTCTTCTAGAATGAAACAGGATGTAGCTGCTGGACAGCTTTCCAAAAACTGCTCCGTGCACACCCAGGAAATTCTGTTCTAAAGTTCATTGCCACAGTTTCAGGTACACCAATGCTGCATATATGCAGAGCCAAATAAAAATGTCATAGTATCTGCATTAGTGACTTCCTTTAGCCTAAGTTCTCTTTACAAGTTTGATGAATTATCTCAGTCTCAAAAGTGTAAATTAGTAAACAGTACAATCATTATTTTTTAAGATTTGTTTTTAAGGGACAGTAATCAAAATATATAAAGAAGATAAAGTATGATTATATGTCATTTTTCCCAGATGTAAACTTTTTAAAAATGTTTCCTGATAAATCCCAATTGGCCACTCTTTTTTAAAAATTTTTAGTCGTAGTTGGACACAATACCCTTATTTTGTTTAATATTCTTATGTGGTGCTGAGGATTGAATCCACTGCCTTCAACGTGCTAGGAGAGCACTCTACTATTGAACTACAACTCCAGCCCTACAGCCACCTTACACACTTGTAGACTCAGAAATTTTCTGCCTCCTCTTCTAGAAAGTTGTGAAGTGGGAGGTTTCTGCAAAGTTATTGTTAGGAATTCTAACAAATGGCTTTTAGAGATATTGGAAAGCTTTGTATGTTTCTCCAAAAGCATTGTTTTTAAACCCACATTATCAAAATCATTTAGTGTTGGAAGTGGACCATCAGAATTCTCTCAGTCCTGCTCATATTCATCCACACTCTGCCCTTCAGATGAGGAAACTCAAATATAGGCAGGCTGAATAATCAAAGTAATACAATAAATTCAAGGATTGTCATCATGATCAGTGTTCAGAGACACATTTTGCCTTCAAAGTTTTAAAATTGGAAATGTAATTTTTACAAATACTGAAAAATTTATGATTATTGTATAGTTAGTGGATTTTTTAAAAGTACATATGGTAACAAGAATATTTTCCCTGTCCATCTTAACAGCATCAATATTATTTTTGAAAATTTTACCTGACCAGCAGGTGGCAGCAGTTGAACCCACTATAGAGAGAGGAGGAGGAAGTACAGAACTGCACTTTTCAATGTGTGTGTCAGGTCCAGTTTGTTAACTGGATAGCCTGTGGCTACTGGCAATGGTTCTGCGACATGCTCTCCCTTCATAGAATTTACTCATGGATTTAGATTCCTGATAGACTGCCCATCAGTGGGATCTTTGGCACATGGAACCAAAACTTTAGACATTTTCCTAAATTGACAAGTATTTATCTCTTTGTCTCTGCATTTATAAAACTATGTAAAATATAGATTCCAGGTCTGACAAATATAAGGAAATACCCTGTCAATTATAATAGCTGATATTTATGAATACTTTCTATCTGGCCATACATACATATGCTACCATTTAATATATTACCAATACACTTAAAGAGAGAATCTATTATATCCCCCCTTTACAGACAAAAGTTTGATCTATTAATAGGAAGTTAAGTGTCAGCTTATAAGAAGAAAATTAGGATTTAAGTCTGGCAGTCTGACTCCAGAACACAAATGTATCTGTCTCAAAGTCCAAAGAGGCTTTATGTTTCTCTCATCAAAGCCGAGTTTTTATTCAAGACTTTGTTATGGGTATGTGGGGGAGTGTGTATGTGTGTCCCCTGTAAGCCTCACGTTTATATCAAGGAGTCAGTAACTGTAAATACTTTGATGTCCAAATATCTCTATTGAAATCAGAAAGTCCCATTTCAATAAATGGTATTTAGAATAACTGTGCTTAAGTAAACTAATAAGGCTGCCATTTGTGGTTCTGGGCTGTGGCTTTTGGAGGTAGACCTTAGCTTTGGCAAGTGTCTGATAAGTGTAGTGCTCTGATGGCTCTTCAAAGAGCGTTTAATGCCTACGATATATATATATATATAAGGCACTGCGATGCGGTGGGCAGGGTGTATCACCTGAGCAAGACAGACATGACTCCAGCCATCCTGACACCTACTGGAGGTGACAAACAAGTAAATACATTTTAAAATAGATATTCTGATGAACATCCTAAAGGAAACTATGAAAGGGCTGTCAATAAAGGATAATGAAACTCCAAAGATGATGGATTCGATATAAATATTCAATATATATGACTTTGTTTTCATCCCTAATACACAGTGAGGTATAGTTTTTAAAAGATGGAAGCTACATGGAGGTGAAAAAAGAGAACACAAGAGTAAATAAAATGGGAATTGTAAAGATGAATAAATGTCATCTGCAGAGGGAAAGCAGAGAACCAACCTACACACCATACACAGCCCTCAGGTGGCTCAGGAATGGGTAGATGTGTCTAGAGTTGGGGTTAAGGAGGTTGGGGAGGAGAGATGAAGCCTGGTGGAAAACCGTCAAAGAAATTTTAGCATGAGATTGGGCCGTCATTTCATGCTGCTAGACAAGGGCCCATTTCTGTCCTGTGCAGAAGACTGGAGGTGGTAAAATAAATGGTTTCTGGGACCAAGGATGTCACACATATCAAAAAGATAGGATTTAATGAATGTATGCACACTGAATGATAAACTGCTGATGCTTCCAGCCCTCTCTTACTACTTATCTCTGGAACAGGGCACCAGACCTTCATCTTTGGGCAGAAGACTAAAATTTTCTTGGCTCTGTGATACTCAAAATCAACAAACCCCATCCACATGCTTAGAGCTTTGAGTAAACTGTTAAAACTCCCTACTCTTTATCATGGATTATAGAAGATGGTCTGACTAAAACAGAGTGGGATAAAAAGCAACTTTGCACAAACATACAATGGGGAGGGAGATAACATTATGGCCATTAAATAGATTTTTTTCAAAGAAAAAATACTATAATGAAAGATATTATCAAATTTAAAAATACAATGTCAGAAATTTAGAACCCAAGAGAAGATTGATGGATAAAGTTGAAGAATTCTTCAAAAGTAAGGCAAAAAAGCAAAAGATGAGAGATAGAGAAAAGATCCACCTTCTGAATAACAGGAATTCTAGATAATGGGACATAATAAATGAAGGGGGAGGAAACCATCAATGAAAGAATTAAAGGAAATTTCCAGGGCCTAAGTCCTAGATTAAACTGGCCCAACGAGGAAACAGCATAATGTATTAAAAACAGTATGATGCCAAAGACTCATCATTGTGTAATTTTAGGAATCTAAGGGTAAGTGTTCTACAATCTTTTAGAGTGGTGAAAAAAAAAACAGGTCACATAAAAAAGGTCAGTAACTACATTAGATTCAGACTTCATAACAGTTAAAAGTCCACAGATAATGCTTTCCAAATACGAGTGAAAAATTAATCTCAACATAGAATTCCATACCCAACTAAACAATGCAACACATATAAGGATTAAATTAAGACACTTGCAGACAAAGACGGTCCCCAATTTTTATTTCCTATGATCAGTAAGTTGTTGGATGATTGTTTCACAAAAAGGAGGCCAGAAAGCAGGAGAAAAGGAGGATGAACTCAGAAAAGAACATTCAGGATGATATTTAAGATCAGGACACAACCCTGCCCAAGTGTCTAGGCAACCAAACTCTATTGATGCAGTGTGACTCACAAGACAGACATGTCCACACCTCCTGTCATCAAACCCCAATTTAGCTTTTGGAATACTAGAGGATGTGCCCCAAATAAACAATGAAGTACACAAAGAAAGAGGGCAACATTCAGCAAACAGGACTCAAACTTCAGTGAATGGTATCAGTGGGATGGTAGGGAAGGGAAGCCCAGTATAACAGTTGTGCAGATAACCTAGAGAGGTCCACAAAGGAGAGAGCAAGTCTTCAGGTCAGATAGTTCCAAGAACATGGTAGAAATAGCAGGATATCTGATATCATTGACCTTGTGGAAAATCCAGAGACTGTGGATAATGAGGGAAGATTCGGAAATGACAATAAAAATAAGAATTAAGCAAAACACAAAAGGCAAATATTAACTTTGAAGAGGAAAAGTGAGAAATGAAATATTATTAAAGTACACTACAATGCACAGTTCTGGGTATTATTTGCATAAGCATACTAATGTAATTGTGAAACAGTAATTTAAGCAAAATTTAATGTAACGCTATTGGGAGCTCAGAGAAAGGGAAACAGGATGACTATGTTAGATAAATTCAAACTACTATCAGAAGAAGTCCACAGAAATTATCTAAAATTGGTAAGTCAGCATCATATTTATATATTCTATAGAAATATGGAAATGTGAAATCCTAAAAAAAAAAGCTAAAAAGATTTAAAAGAGGGTAGAATATGGACAGGGGTTGATGTAAAGAGTAAGACAGAGAATTGCTATACTCTGCTTTAAAACTTTTAATATAATTTCATGTTTTAAAACTAGACCTACATATGACTTAGATTAATCCCAGCAGCTTGGGAGGCAGGAGGATTGAAAGGTCAAAGCCAACCTTAGCAAGGCCCTAAGCAACTCAATGAGACCCTGTATCTGGATTACACACACACACACACACACACACACACACACACACACACACACACACACATACACACACACACACCAAGAGCTGGGGATGTGGCTCAGTGGTTAATCACCGTTGGGTTCCATCCCTGGTACCAAAAAAAAGGAATAAAAAAACCCAACAACTTTAAAGCACCTAAGAAAATTTCTAGAAAGTGGTACGTGATTACTAGTAATAGTGAACTGATCACATTACTTTTACATCTTGGTTTTTCTCTGCCCAAGGAAAAGTTGCCATGAAATCATCCAATGTATCTGCAATAGCATCGACTTGACATTGTTCCATCTCTGTTTTTCCAGCCAAATCTATGGAATAGAGAAAGATCATGTTATACCTGAGAATATGTTCAATTTAACTTACTATATTAAATAGGCAATACACTCATGTGGTTGAAAATTCAAAGCAATATAAATAGTATCCAGTGAAGGCCAGCTTCCATTTGCTCATTTTGCTCCTTCACCTATTTTACTTACTGGTAACCACTTGTAATCGTTTCTTATTACTCTTCTGTTGTATTTTTTTTGTGAGGTACTGGGGATTGAACCCAGGGGCGCTTTACCACTGAGCCACATTCCCAGCCCTTTTTATTTTTTATTTTGAGACAGGGTCTTGCTAAGTTGATCAGAGGGAGAGGGTTGGGGGGTGGAAAGTGGTGATTCTACAGATTGATTAGAAAGAAAGAATCTTTAAAAGAATCCAAAATTAGATTTTTTTTAACTCAAAAGTATAAGAGTCGGAGAGGAGGGGGAAAAGAAAATGGAACGTAGGATAGAAAGGGGAGATCAAACAAAAACAATAAGTAAACATTTCTATTGTTTATCATCCATGCCACAGGTATAGGCACCAACAAAACAACCCAGAAGTCACTTTCCCACTTGAAGCCACCTCAGATAACCCTCGGTGTAGGCAAGAAGACTTCCTTTCTATTTTTTTAAAGCACTATTAGAATGAAGGACATCATGAGTACATGATTTTAATAGTCCAAGAAATTTTAACCTTCATGTGCCATATGTATTTTAATTTGATTTTAATTTCTTTGGTAATTTACAAATACTTAATGCTAGCAAAAGTTCGGGTTAAAATATACCTGTCCAAATTTTCAGCTAAATTCAAAAAAGGACTTGGTCACAGAGCAAGGTGTTAAGGGGTGGGGGCAATATAAAATTGTCTAGTTGTCTAGGAACTCATGGAAAGTTAAACTAATATAGATGATACATTGATACTGCTCTGGCTTTTAATCCCATTCTATTTATATTATAGTGTTAAAAATAATTATTTAATGGATATTGAATGAATATCATGTTTTTTTCAGTTAGCAAAATTCTTGAATACAATAAACATGTTACCTGTGTTTCTGGCAAAGTATCTTGCTATTGCCAGGCTCTGGTGAAGGGTAAGACCATCCACTTCCAAAACAGGGATTTTACCAAATGGAAGAGCTAAAAACAAAATAAGCAAATAATTGACTTTATAATAGAAGCAAGAGTTCTGATAGAATTATGATACTTCTGTTTTTGTTGATAACTGTGGGAACAAACTGTGATTTTTAAAGTCATAGACTTCTTAAATCTGTATTCTTAAAAGGAACATTTGACATCTAGTGGAATCTCTACATTTTGTAAGTTTGAAAAAAGCAGTTAGAAAACTGATTGTAAAGTTCATTACAAAACTGGCTCTAAACCCCAGGTTTTTAGGGTTGCTAATCCTACACCCAACATGGTCTCATAGAGTTACTACTTTTTTTTTCTTTAAAGGTAAGGTTCATTAATTTTGTGGCCTCAAAAATAGATCATGTTAATTATTATTTAAAACACAGTGTGAGTAATTTAGCTAATTTACAAATGAGTTATGATTAAGAAGTTAGCCAAAACCTTATTGAACTGCAAACATTTTGTACAAATATAGGACAGACTTATAACAGATGCACTATTAATACTTTGTAAAACCTATTTGGGTGGGGTGGGAAATGGGGATTGAACCTAGAGGTGCTTGGCCATTGAGCCACATTCCCAGTCCTTTTTATTTTTTTATTCTGAGACAGAATAAGTTGCTTAGGACCTTGCTAAGTTGCTGAGGCTGTCCTAGAACTTGTGATCCTTCTGCCTCAGCCTCTTGAGTTGGGAGGTGCGAGCTGGGATTACAGGCATGTGCACACAGCCCTATTTTGTTTTGATATCTAAATATATTTTGTCACAAAATGATATACATTTATTGTAGAAAAATTATAAATTTAAAAAATAATTCTACCAGTTATGACCATTTTAATGTTTCAATTGGTTTTCCACATATATTAAATATCATAATGTATTATATTTTGTTAACTTCTTTATTCATTTGACAGTATTTTTTTAAAAAAATCTTTCTAAATTTATGAAATACCTCATTTTAATAATCATGTACTACTTTACTATGTGTATAACTACAGTTTTACCAACCAGTGCCTTAGGCTTGGACATATAAATATTTTGGAAACAGGGAAAAGAATATTGTCACTTGTGATCCATGACCCTCACACAAGTACTGGAATCAGTGTTGCATCGTACTTTCAACTCTTTCATCTAAATATTAAGTACAGAATGAAGGACAGTTCCCATCAGGAATAAAAATACCTTTGATTACTTACCAAGTGTGCCAAGTACTATTCTAGGTGCCTGAGATACTGCTGTGAGCAAAACAAAGTCCCAAATAAAGTTGACATGTGTTGAGATACCTTATTTGAAGCACAGTACATAAATAAGAGGGAGTTAACATGCCTAACTTGGGGAGTTTCCTTGGTACTCCCAGGGCATACTAAGTACTGAACATGTCCATCAGATTTTCTAGTACTTACAACTCTATGAAGCAAGTACTAGCTATCTATCTGCTTTTAAAAATGCAAAAATGTTAACAAAGTTTATGTAAATTGCCCAGCTCACACCTGATAGAAGTGGGATTCAAACTGAGATCAGCTGGAACCCTTTCTCAGCTGTTTTGATAATCCTAAGAGCCATATTTTGTGTGAGATAGTAAAAATCAGAGCAAGCTCAGAACATAGTATCCAAATTAGAGAAGGGTCCAAAAACTGCCTTTTATGAGGATTGGCTGAAGAACCTTGACTCGCTTGGCCTGGAGGAACAAAACTAAATAAAATGTAATGTCCATCTTCAAATATGGCAAAGCTATCAAATGGAAGAAAACTTTGACTTACTCTGACTAGCTCTAAAATGCAGAACTAGAAACAAAAAGTAATTAGAAAAAGATATTTTAACTCATGATGAAAAGTAAGTTTGTTGACATCAGACTCGACAACCGGAAGCATTTGAGCCAACCCTGGAATAATTGTCAACAGATGAAACATTGTCTGAACTTAACAAGCAGAAATTTAAGACAAATGCAAAGTCCCTTGATGGTTCCAGAATAATTCCAAAATTGTTGGAGGTGTCACTTAGCAGGAACACCTGTCAAAAAGCTTTAAGGAATTTAGTGACACTGAACATGATCCCTGGTGGGATATGGATGCCAAAATAACTACTGTGATCTTGATAAAATGTCTTAGAATTTAAGTAAAGACTTGTAATAGGGGCTGTGGGGGTTAACCTTGGTTACCAATTTGATTGCATTGAGAGATCCAGAAAATTGGTAAAGCACACTTCTGGGTGTGTCTGTGAGGGTTTTCCCAGAGACAATTGGCACATGTGCCAGTCAACCCATGGGTAAGATCCACCATAGGACTGGTGGTCCGGATGAGACAAAAGTGGAAGAAACAGGGAAGCACATATGTGCAGGGCAAGCTCATCTCTTTAGAGTTTGCTTTTTTTTTTTTTTTTTTTTTTTTTTGCTGCTACTGTTGTCCAAGGATGTCAGACTCCAGATTTTCCAGCCTTTCCTTGTGGACTTGCACCATTGACTCTTCAGGGCCCCTCCAGACCTTCATCCTCAGATTGGGGCTGCATCGTTGGTCCTCTTGTTCTGAGGTTCCAGCTTATTGGACTGAGCAGCGACTGGTTTCTCCTGCTCTGTCTCCTATGGTCGGCCACCATGAGTCCTGCTTCCATTGCATAAGCCAGTCTAAAAAGTCTCCTCTTATAGTCATCTCCATGTTCTGTGGGGTTTGTTACTCTCAAGAGCTCCAATTAATGCTAGTGAGGGTCCCATTCCACCTGTGCAAGGTTGTGTCCCCACCAGCACCACATATTGCAAGACAGATGTCCAGCGCAGCTTGTTCAGAGATGTCTACTTGGGTCAGGATATAAATAGAACATTCGAGAAAGAGAAGATTGAGTTGTCTGTAGAATCTGCGTGTGATTTCAGCCCTCAGATAGTCAGTGGCAAACACTGTCTAAATCAAGAAGTAGAGTCAGAAGTGCGGAGCTTGGACTGAAATTCACAGTGATGACCGGAGAAAGAAGGAAGTCTGAAAGTTATGTGGATTCGTGAGCTAACTTGGCACTCGATTCTGAATTCTGCCAGAGATCTTTATCTTCACTCAGAGCATTGTGACTGAACTGACCACTCACCAGAGGCTTTTTCCCTATGATGTCTTTTTTCTTCCTTTTTTATTAGTGTATTATAAGTGTACATAGCAATGAGATTTGTTGTTACATGTTCGTATATACACAGTCCCTATGATACCTAACAGAAATTTAAGTTTCTTCAGGTACTTCCATGTAAAATGAAGAATAATTTGTTCTCCATGGATTAAAAGGATAAGTTTAATTAAAATGATAAGTATGAAAGCCATAGGAGACAGATTTTGATATATTTTTTTTTCCAGTGCTGGGGATTAAATCCAGGGCCTTGCACATGGTAGGAAAGTATTCTACCACAAGCTACATCCCAGCCACAGAATTAAATTTTATGTAAAAGATTCTTTTAAAAATTTGTCTCCCTTCCATTTTCTGTATCCTACCTATTCCCAGAATTCCAGTTGGAAGATGGACTTCCTGAACTGATTGATCCTTTATTTCACTTATCTTTTGTCTTTATTTTTCCATTGCCTAACTCTTTGTTATAGTTTCTGGAGGATTTCCTTATTTTCATCATTTTAGTAATTTATTTATATTTTGTTTTTAATTTTTAAAAACATTTTGCCTATGAACATCCCTTTTTATAACATCCTATTCTTGGTCTATGTATAAAATATTTTCTTTTATCTCTCTGAGGATTTCATGTTTTTGAAGGTTTTTTGGTTTGGTTTGGTGTTTTTTGTTTTTCTTACTAAATCAATTTGGTTTCATCAGAGTTGGCTCCCCCCGCACCCCTCCTTTGTTTAGATCTGCTTCATACTGGAGACCTTCTCAAATTTTCATTGATTTTTGTTTTGCCATTCTTGTTTTAAGGAGGCAAAAAAAGAAATGCTAACTGGATATTCAGTGTGTGGGGGAGGGGTTTGCCAACAGAGCAAACCGAAAGACCCCCATCTGTTCTGTATCTATGTTTTCTTGGGCTAGTCAGTTTCCCCAAGAGAGAATTTCTTCAGTTTTCTGCCTAAGAGATATTAGCCTGCTTATAGCATTTCAATTTTAGATCAGGGGGAAGGGGATTGGGGCTTCACCACTTAATTTGTAGACATCCATTGAATCCAGTCTTCATTGTAGGAGTGTGTCCTCAGACATGCCTGTCATTCAGAATCCTCTGGTCAGTCCTCTCCATGCTTCTCTAGGGAGGGAAGGGGAGCTGGTGACCAAACTGCTACATCACATTCTTCCGGTCAGTCCTTCCAGCTCAGGTGTTAGGGTTGTCTGTTGCTACTAATTCCGGAGGCTTTTTCAGGATCTCTGCAGTGATTCTGCTTGCACTGTCCTCCTCCAGGTAATGTTTGAGCTTTATGGTCCCATTCAGTCAACTGTGCATTCTTTGACTTGCATTCTAGCTTCTAGAAGGTTGTGCTATCGTATTTAAGCTGGATTTCTTTGTCTGTATGGGATTTTGGCTTTAATGAAAAGTACTTTAATATATGAAGGGAGAAAATGTAGACAGATACATACCATCTTCCAGGTTAAACTAGGAAGAACTTTTTAGTAGAAATACTCGAGGATGTAATGTGTTGACTGGAGATTTAGTTCTAGGTCTAACAGAAAGAATATCCTGAAGGGTTTCAAATACCTGAGAACATAGCTAAACTGGATGGGAGATGAAACCAAATAATAAAAATAATAAAAACTGCTTTTGTAATAAAAACTGTTTTTTAGGATCTATTCTTTCCTTTCTTCTCAAAGTAATAAAAAACAAAAGTTTAGGCTGGGTAAGTAGTTATCATGATAAGGTCAACATATCCCAGCTTCCCTTGTGGTAATATGGGATGATGTGACTAGGTTCCTGCCAAAGCAATGCGAATCACTTCTGATAGGCAAGCTGGGCAAACTGGGGCATGCCTATAATCCCAGCGACTTGGGAGGCTGAGGCAGGAGGATCTTGAGTTCAAAATCAGCCTTAGCAATTTAGTGAGGCCCTAAACAACTTAGCAAGACTCTGTCTCTAAATAAAATATAAAAAAAGGGCCGGGGATGTGGCTCAGTGGTTAATTACCCAGGGATCAATCCCCTGTACCAGAAAAAAAAAAAAAAAAAAAAAGAGTGACTGTTCTTGCTGCCAAAAGAAAGAACGGTGCCCCTCTCTCTTTGACATTTCCCATGAGCTAGAGCGTGAAGGGAGAGTGACCTTGTGCAAATAAGACAACAAAAGATGGCAGATCAACAAGAAAGAAGGAGCCTAATCTTTGACAACTTCATGGAGCAACATTTTTGCACTAACTTTTGGGATGTTTTGTTGTTGTTGTTTTTGATACCAGGGATGGAATTGACACATCTCTGGCCTTTTTTTTTATATTTTATTTTGAGATAGGGCCTCACTGAGTTACTGAGGCTGGGTTTGAACTCTTGATCCTCCTGCTTCAGCCTCCCAAGCCACTGGAATTACGGTGTGCACCACTGTACATGGCCCAACCTGGGTTTTTATGATTAAGAAATTTCTATCCTTTTAAATTTTATGAAATTAAATTTTATAAAATTAAGACAATTTTATGTTGGGGCTGTTTTGTTAAGGCCCTTAAAACTATTCTTAATCGTGAATTTTAATCTTTTTCAACTCTAAGAATCTTTGAAAATATTAAGAAAATGCAGAAACTCCATTTTGAATAACAACGAAAAGCTAAGGTATAAAAAGGGAAAGCCATGAGAAAAGCTAAAATTAAAAAAAGCTACATTTAAAAACTAAAAGGCAGGGCTGGGGATATGGCTCAAGTGGTAGCGCGCTCACCTAGCATGCATGAGGCACTGGCTTCGACTCTCAGCACCACATAAAAATAAAAGAAAGATTTTGGGTCCACCTAAAACTAAAAAATAACTATTTAAAAAAAACGAAAAGGCAAATTTTGTTATAAGTACCATCCCTCTCCCTCCCTGACCATCTTGACCTAGTTAATTAGTGGGTAAAATGAATGTTCCCTATTTTATGTCCTCCATTTTAAAAACCCATGAATAAAATTTGATATCAGAAGAAAACTTGGAACATTTAGATAGCAACAGTAAAGTTTCAGGAGAACAGGAAATAAGACACTGTACCCCTGCAGAGAAGTGATTTTTTTAAGAAAGAATTCATGCTTTCAAAAGGCAGCTGCTGGGCTGGGGATATAGCTCAGTTGGTAGAGTGCTTGCTTCTCATGGAGAAGGACCTGGGTTCAATCCCCGGCATTACCACAAAAAAAAAAAAAAAAAAAAATCAAATAAGGCAGGTGTCAATTTATTGTTGCTATATCATAGTATTGATGTTGTTGGCATTTTCTAGTGCAAATAATTTGTGCCATACTATTAAATTGATCTGGATTTTAAAGCCAACTCTCCTTGCCATGGTTGTGAAACTGGAAAAAAACTGTGCACTTCAATTATCCCAACTGTAACATAGAAACAATAATGTGGCCCATGTCATTCAGCTCTTCTGACAAAGCTTGATCCTGGTTTATCTTTATATTATCTGTGAGGTTTGTATTTTCACCTGTAATAGAAAATTTGCTGAGTCACAGAGCATTTCTTTAGTTTACCTGAACTTGCTGGTTCTCAATGTAAATCTATGCGAGATTGGAAAATTGGGGGTACTGAAAATTGAACCTAGGGGTGCTTTAGCATGGAGCTACATCCCCAGCCCTTTTTAATTTTATTTTGAGACAAGGTCTTGATAAATTGCTTAGGACCTTGCTAAATTGGTAAGGCTGGTCTCGAACTTGTAATCTTCCTGCCCCAGCCTCCAGTAGCTGGGATTACATGTATGAGCTACATGGCTCTTTGATTTTTTTCATTCCCTGAGGAAAGCTGAAGATTCTGAAAGTATATTTCCCTACTTATTCGTGAATTCTTATTTGGGCTACTTACTTGGTTTTATTTTAGGCCAGTCAGCATGTTCTATTCTGTGATCTTCATACTTTATATCCAAATAAGCAAATATGTAACGGATAATTTCTGCTCTCCCCCTCATATTAAAATAAATCAGTTTGTAGTTTGGCATGGTGAGATTCTGGAAAGAGAACAAAGAAGGGAGTATTATAACAGCACTCTAGAGATTCTCAATATTTTTCTTTGATGACTTTTTTGAAAACTTTATAGCATCTTTCGAGATAACCAGAGATATTAGAGAATATTTCAAAGCAAAATTATAAATCACTAGCTAATAACATATGAAGAAAGTTGAGAGAATATCATCTCTCTCCTCCACCCCCCCCTCACTCTTTCTCAGTGGATATTCCAGTGAAATACCAAATCCAAATTTTATTCATAAAAATATTCAGATTAAGATGATATCTCATAGCCTCACTAGTATTGCATAAGTTTGTAATTAATCTTCATCCACAGCAATATTTATGTCCAAAGACTGGGAAATTTAAATCTTTTTCTGATGTTTTCATATGCTCTATTTCTCTTCATTAATTGGGTTATTGAGAATTTAAGAACCTATTCATTATCTCTACCCAAAATATTCCTTTCTGTAAATCAGTTACTGTTTGGCTTATGGTTTTTTTAATGTTACACAATAATTTTTCAGTATTCCACTTACATCAGAATATCTTTAGCTCTTTTGATAAGTTATTGAATCATTATAAGACATTTTTCCAAAATTCTATTCAAATGGAGTATTTGAGCCTTATCAATTATTTTGAATAAAGTTTTGTTAAGCTAAAAAAAGGGTCATAAATACTAAAAGTATGCATAATGGTATTCTCTGAGAAAGCAGAATTTTGCAATGGTCAATAACAAACTCTTTAGAAGTAATTTGGTATTTGTTCCTATTTTTCGGTTTTGTTTTGAAGTGATAGTCATAAAGTATCTAATCTATAATATGATAAAAAAAGATGGTTATCTCAGCAAATGGAGTAGACACTTTCCTTTTAAAGATGTTTTTGTCCCTTTAGCATTTTGTTTGGTTGGCTACCGTGGTAACAGCTGGGAGGTTGTGAGGACAGTTGAATGAGGGCCGAAAGGACAATGTACACACAAAAGGAATGTGAACGTGCCCCCCGCCACCTGTCACCCACCCCCTTCCTTAACTGTGGTTTTCCCTCTTGGCCTCAAAGGCTTGCCCTGTGTTTTGTTCACTGCTGGTTTTGTGGGTCACATGTACCACACAAACTCACTGCATCTTTTTTTTTTTTTTTTGGTACTGGGGATTGAACTCGGAGGCACTCGACCACTGAGCCATACCCCCAGCCCTATTTTATATTTTGTTTAGAGACAGGTTCTGAGTTGCTTAGCGCCTTGCTGTTGCTGAGACTGGCTTTGAACTTGGGATCCTCCTCCCTCAGCCTTCCAAGCCACTGGGATTACAGGCATGCACCACTTCGCCTGGCTCAAACTCACCCCATCTTGGGGTGGAACAATAGTGAGCAGATTCCTTCATTGCTCTGTATAGGAAGAAACTAAACTGAAGTTTCAGAAAGCTTTGCTAACACCAGCTATATCAATTAAATGTACATCATGATTTTCTGAGTATTCTGTGATTTATAGATTTCATTTCCAATGTTTATTAAACAGTTAATTACTTTAAGCACTTATAATAGAAACTGCCCAGTTTTGTAATGATCAGGCAACAAAGAAACTTTTTCATTTAAAATTAAATTTTTCACTTAATTGATCCCTGAATTTAAAAGTCCACTTTCATACTGATATAGATTTGGAGATTAATGAGGGTAATGCATATAAAATACTTAGCAAGTAATAAACCCTTAATAGTCATCAGCATTGGTAATAATAACTCTTGGACTATAGTCAAAGTTGAATACTGTGAATACAACCCAATACTATAATAATTATAATAATTGAGTGACAATATATCATGACAATTATTCATTTAAAATGGTGAGTTAAAACACTTTAATCTTGCCAGGTGTGTTGGCACATGCCTGTAATCCCAGCAGTTTGGGAGGCTGAGACAGGAGGATTCCAAGTTCAAAGCCAATCTCAGCAAAAGTGAGGCTCTAAGTAACTCAGTGAGATCCTGTCTCTAAATAAAATACAAAATAGGGCTGGGGATGTGGCTCAGTGGTCAAGTGTCCTTGAGTGCAATCCCCCATTCCCAAACAACAACAACAAAGAAAACCACTTTATTCTCTACTAAAAATGTCTTCCAAAGAATATTCATGGGAATATTAGATCAAAAGAAAAATTGGGCTAAAATCTCAAAACAAATGCTTATCTGAAATCATACCACATAAAATGTTAAATGCAAATAATGAAAGCCTGAATTTCCAAGTTTGACTTCAAGTTCATCTACTCTGGAAGCCTGCCTGTGGAGAGGATAGTCTGGAAATAACTGTCTGGTTGCCTGTTGTCCCTCTCTGCCAATGATGGCAATTCCTAGCACATCCACTTCTCGGGCCCCAGGTTTCCCAGGCCCAGATGTTGTGGGTTGGAGTGGGTGCTTCTTGTGAGAAATAAGTGCCACATCCAATCATTTCATGTTCTGCTAGTCCAGTCCATGCCCAAATGACATGGGGCACAGAGCTCACATGTAGGGGAGTGTTCTCTAAGAGACGATTGACTAAAGGTAATGAAAATTCCTAGATTTATGGCCCCAGATTCCCTTGAAGAAGAAATATGCATTTTAAAGATTTCAAATTTGGAGGACTAACCAAACTGCTCATCGGAACAATGGGATTGTTATTAAAGTTACTTAGAAATGTGGACTTGAGAAATAAATGGTGGGAAAGATATGAAAGCATGAAACTAATAAATTACAATTTATGTTAAAATAAGAGGTAATAAAGATCCTTTTGGAAACAGAAAACATCTTATGTAATCATAAAAAGGGATTATTCTTATACAGGAAATATAAAGCACAATTGTTATAATTCACAAAGTAGGAAAAATGTCATTCTTGGCAATTATCAGAACACAAGTAACAGTAAATGTTGGCAAGGATGTGGGGGAAAAGGCTCTCTCCAATGTTGCTGGTGGGACTGCAAATTGGTGCAACCACTATAGAAAGCTTCCTTAGAAAACTTAGAATGGAACCACTATTTGACCTAGTTATCCCACTCCTCGGCATACTTACAGTGACGCAGCATATCAATGCTTATAGCAGCTCAGTTCACAATACCCAAGCTATGGAACCAACCTAGGTGCCCTTCAACAGATGAATGGATAAAGAAAATGTGGTGTATATATACACAATGGAATATTATTCAGCTACAAAGAAGAATGAAATTATGGCATTTGCCAGTAAATGGGTGGAACTGGAGAATATTACGTTAAGTGAAATAAGCCAATCCTTCCAAACCAAAGGCTGAATGTTCTCTCAGATATGTGGATG
Source organism: Ictidomys tridecemlineatus (assembly GCF_052094955.1). Classification (NCBI taxonomy): domain Eukaryota; kingdom Metazoa; phylum Chordata; class Mammalia; order Rodentia; family Sciuridae; genus Ictidomys; species Ictidomys tridecemlineatus. Next base: position 107,743,684 of record NC_135485.1, on the reverse strand, counting down.
CTAACCCACAAAAGTGGAGAGTAAGGGAGAGGAAGAATAGAAAGTTCGTTGGATTAGACAAAGGAGAATGAAGGGAAAGAAGGGGGGATGAGAATAGGAAAGACAGTAGAATGAATAGGTCATAACTTTCCTATGTTCATATATGAATACATGGCCAGTGTAACTCCACATCATGTACAATCACAAGAATGGGATTCTTATTAGACTACGTAATATTCCAAGTATGTATAATATGTCAAAATATACGCTACAGTCATGTATATCTAAAAAGAACAAATTTTTTAGAAAGTGACATTCTTAATTGTTCTATCGAATATTTTATATATTAATTTTTATAGATTCTTACTGTCATAGGTGTTTCCACACACAAAGAAATAGTATATTTTCCTTATCATATTTCCCCATTATATGTTTGTATAGGTGTATATGTACATTATGAGCAGCAATAAAACTAACCATATAACTTTCTCTCATTTAGTCAGATATCAGCATCCCCCTCCTGAATTCTGCATGGATACAAAAGGGTTGTTTTTGCTGTTAATTTGCAAAGTTATGCTATTGTATTTCACTCAAGTAAAGAAGACATTCAAAAATTCTTAGCATGTGTTGGTAGCTATCTATATTTCTCTGCAAACATATCTTTTAATCTAAGAGTTGGCAGAGGTCCAAGAACATCTGACAAATGCTTATCTTCCCCTCTAGAACACTCTTTCAACAGTTGTAACTCATTTATGAGACTGCACTTGTACATCACATTCCTGTAATTATTGTATAACTATATTTTCTACTGAGCAAAAGTATGGTTTCTTGATTACTACAACTACAGAATTCCAAACTTTAGTGACTTTTGTTTTTCAGGTTATACGTGTACATTTTATAACATGAAAAATAAGTAAAGCATAAATTCACCTAGAAACATTTACTGATTCTAAAGATCTTTTCTGTATTCTATAAGGCTTTTGCATATTAAAATAACAGAAGGAATCTCAAGTAAATGCTTCTAGGTTCAACAGAAACCGATAAGAAATGCACAATAAATGGTAATGAAAAATGTAGAGGATACTGTCTAGAAGAATGTATTTATTCCTCCGGTTGCATTTAGCAGTACACCTCTGTTCCAACAGTCTCACTTTGCTAAAGCTTTTATTTATCAGGATGATGTACTAAATGGATGAAGGAAAAACATATTCCCACTGGGTAGAGGGAGGAGCAAGCTCAGGGGCCAGAGCAAGTAGATGGGGTAGGGTTTGGGAGAGGGGCGGAGTGTAGTTGCCACTAGAACTCTGGGCAAATGCCCTGGTTCTAGCCGTAAAATGGTAATGAAAATATTGTTTGTAAAGTAACCATGCAGTGCCTCACACATACGATGTTTTCAAAAAAGAGAAAAAGGAAGAAACAAAAATGGAAGACAGGAGAGAGAGGTGTAACCGTAGTAGAGGTTACAGTCCAGGTTTAGGTGATTTTATTAGACTCAGGTTTATTAGACTCAGGTTTAGGTGATTTTATTAGACTCAGCTGCTCAAGATCATGTTATATGATAGATCCATCCTACTACTAGTGCATAAAAAGAAAAAAATTAAATATAAAAAGAAAAATAAATACAATCTATGGTCAGGTTTAAAAGCAAAATATTACATACTCTAGGCCCAAAGATACAGAAACAAAATAGAGTGAGCAAGACCCACAGCGCTGTGGTTGGCAGTGGCCAGCAGGGGGCTCAGCCCCTTCAGAATAAAGGAGCCTAGAAGTGGTCACTACAAGACAGGGGCTGGGGGTAGTGGGCTGCCAGGAACTAGGACCTGACTGGCTCCTTCTGTAACATAAAGTAGGGTTAAAATTGCAAACTTCAAGCAAAACTGGTAAGAGGGAAAAAAGATAAAATCACAAATAATTAATACTACCGACGGAAGGGTCATGATAGCAGATAGAATAGATAAGATAGAAATGATAAACATAAATATATATATGTATATAGATATATGTAATATATATATTTGTATATACACATACACACGCACACAGAAACACTATACATAAATGCACATGTATATCATCTATTGTAACCCCCCAAAATTTCAAAACTACTTAGCTTTAAAAATACCAATTTATTTTTCAGAATTTGAAAAAAAATTATAAATTAACACAACAAAGAACTTTATGTCAATAACTCCAAACACTTAAATGGGAAAAAAAATTGAAACATATATGTAAACTAACACAATCAAAATAAAAAGAAAACTGAAAGACTGTATTTAACAATAACCAGTAAAGCAAATGAACTGGCAATTGGTTACGTTCATCAATGATATCAGGACCACATGGTTTTACAGGTGAGTTTTACTAATCTTCGAGGCAAAGGTGATCCTTATCTTTTGTAAATAGTTTGGCAGAGTAGGAAAGTGGGACGGAAAAAAAAATAAAAATTTCACTTATAAACAAACACTTTAAATAAATGAATTTGGTAGTATATAAGAGGGAATAAAATGTCAGAAATTAGCCCAAGAATGCAGGATGTTTTAATATCAAAATTTACATCTGAATAATAAACTGCATTTCTAGATTAAAAGACAAACCCACAAACCATATTGTCATCTCAGTAGATACTAAATAATTTATTAAGGAAAAAAATGTTCAAATTTACCACTCAATTGTGAAAAAAACTCTCAGGGAAAAAGAAAAAACTTCTTGGCAAATCAGAAATAGAAGAAAACTTCCTTAACCCCATATAGTGTCTCTATTAAAAAACTGGAGAAAACATCATGCATAATGGTGAACTAGTAGATTTATTTTCCTTAATGTCAGGGAAGACAAGAGTCCCATTATTACCTCTTCTTTCCCACATAGTCCTGGGCAGCCTAGTTAATTTTGTAAGACAAAATAACAACAAGTTATATGTAAGGAATAGAAAGGAAGAAGAGAAAACTATGTTTATTTGTACTCAAAATAAGTAACAACAAAATCTGATAAACCTGTTTTTAAAATTCAAATGGAGATGCTGAGGGTCAAAATGAATTAAGAGAACATTTGGAAAGGTCTTGACTTACCAAACAATAAGATTTACATTTAAAGCCTTATAATGAGGTAATGTGATATTTGTTCAAAACTCTTACACACTCCAAATGATTCGTAAGAACAGACATGACACCACAGTGGGGTCATGGAAAAGCTAGACAGAATTGGTTCTGAAACAATAGAGGAAAAGTATTTGAAATTAGATCCTCATTCACAGAAATAACACCCAGCTTATGGGTGTTATTTGGCTATGATTTGACTACAAAAGATTATAGCCCAGGAGAGCTCCCAAGTCCTGCTGGTCTCTTGTTTCCTGTTAGCTTCATCCTGAACCCTTTCATTGTCATTCTGTGTTAAAATCTCATGTATGGAAAACTGAATATATTTTTCCTAAAATAATATAGAAACATGAAGTAGAAAAGTTGGTTGTGCTTGAAGATTCCATTACACCAAAAATAATAACTGGCTTTCTTAAACGCCAGAGAAAACCATGTAAAACTCTTGATTCACCAGCTGTTTGAGAGGCACTAATACATGGTTAATGACTGAATGATCCTAGTTTGTATTTCTCTGCAAGTCACATTTTCACAAAGATGTTAAATTTGCATTGCTGATATATGTTTTGTTTACACACATTTCTCAGAAGGGTCCTATTGTTTAAAGTAAATGTGAAGTGGGTCATTACAGTACTTATCCGGAAGAGATAATCCTTATATAAATTGATACCTTTATATAAATTAGTAACATATACTTACATGTTTTAGAAATTTAATTCCAGCTACAATATCAGGACAGCTCAATGAAAAGATTCAATAAAAAAAACTCCCTGTGCATTAGTGAGCCTGCAGATTCTCATGACACATTTTAATGACAGACTTGTTTTCAACTTCCAGAAAATCACACCCATAGCAGGCAATACCAACATGTTAGTCCATATATTTCCTACTTCTAAACTGTTTTTAACTTTGAAAAAAGTTGTTTACATTCACTTATTACAAGCAGAAAAATGAAAATATATATAAATATTACTTAAAAAATATAATTAAGAAGACACAATGCAGCCCCTTGCCCTCCCACCAAAACAAAGGATGTGTCAAAATCAAGTACAAATGAGAGCGGGAACTACACACAATTAAGATATTGTATTTATAGACTTTTACTGAGTTTTTATTATATTTTTAAAACCCTTTTGTCCTCACACTATTTTAATCCCTATTTTGGAGATTAGGAGACTCTTAGGAGATGTAAGGAAATTAAAAATATTTGGAAATTCCAGACACAGTTTTTTACCTGCCTATTAATTAATTATGTAATAACCTATGAATATGAGATATTAAAAACAAAAAGTACTTGTCAATTTGCTAATGGTTCTTTGCTACATCTTGTCTAGTAACAAATCCACGTGAAATATAGTAGCACAGAGTATAATATTTGCACTCCATTTGTATATACTGGTATTTGAAGTACAAAAACTGAATTCAGGTAGCCATCAGGTGAGATGCCATTATCCATATAGGAACTTGTATATATTGGCATTACATAATAGCAATTTATTACCTCCCAACAGTTGATCACAAAGAAAGTAGATTTAATGTCAGGAATTAAATCAGGAGACCAGGACATTTCTAGGTCAGTGCTGGAAAAAGTTGCTAGATTGGAGTTAAGTTTAGAACAAGAGAGAAATTTTTGTTAACTGAGTAAGTTATTGATTTCAATCAAACACTGGATGTTTAATTTTGAATTGGCAAGCTAGGATCTCTATTTTCCTATCAAATACAACTAAATATTATTTTAAATTTATGTCTTACATTAAAGCCAAGGCACTAGGAATAACTGAAATATCCTTGGGGAGCTGTGAGTTCAAATTTCTGGCTTGGAGTAAATCTCTCAAAGTATCTCTGGAACCAAATGACGATAGAATGTAATTCTTGGCAAAACATGGAGACACTTCAACAAGACATGCCTTAAAATAATAACACATAGTACAAATAAAATCCCTGAGCTTAAAACAAAAGAGCAAAGAACCATGAAATGAAATTCTCTGCTGATTTACACTGAGAAAGCACCTGAGAAAATTCTGGAAGAAATCACAAACTCTGCATAGGACAGATATTGACTCTTTTCCATGTTAAAATTTACTTGAAGGAATCTTTTAAAATCTCCTGGATCTGTATTTCTTTTTGAAATTACTGTTTGATTTCCACATGGTCATTAACATAGGGAGGTTCCAGGTGAGAAAAGATTCTTAAAATGGTGAAAATAAGTCACAAGATTGTCACAGCAGGATATGAGAGTAATAAAAAGAAAACTGTAAAGAGAGAAGAACATTCCCCTTCTTACCTAGGTGGTGCTGAATAATAATCACTTAATAGTGCTGTGTCTCTGTGGAGTCTGTAGTGTCGCTGGTGCCTGGTGTGTGACTGCAGTGTGGGTTTATATGATGAATAAGTGATAGTCACAGGCCAATGAGAGAAGAGTGTTCACTTCCACCTCAGTGTCTTCCTTCATGTCTTAGATGAAATATGCATATCCAACAGTTCAAGCCTGCAGAGACTTCTGTTTTTTATTGGTGTTTTATAAGATGTCTGTGCGTAAATAATCCAGCATGTTTGCATGCAGGATAAAGTCAGAGTCATGGTACTTACTTATGCAGACTGTATGCTCATTTATTCTTAGTCGTTCACCACAAGTTCATGGTGAATGAGAAGACATAAATCCAATTGCATCTTTTGACAGATACACCATGGCTCTCTTCCTTACTTTTGAAAGGTCTTGGAAATTCCTTTAGTGACCACTTCTCATCAGAGCCCTCTCCCAACAATCTTACCTTTACCTGCTGTATGTTTTTTCATCACAATGTCTGAGAATTCAGGGTATTTCTTCTGTCTGTAGTCTCCATCTGTAGAATGAGAGCTGCAGTTGACACTTACTTGTTTTCTTTACTGTTGTCTCCTTGGTCCTGAGAGGAGTGCCAGGATGTCATAGGCAAGAAAATACATATTTGATGACTGAATTATCCTAATTTGTATTTTTCCACAAGACATGTTTGCACAAAGACTTTAGATTTGCATTGCTGCTGGTATGTTTTGTTTGCACTCATTTCTCAGAGGAGCCATGTTGTTTAAAGTACACCTGGAGTGGGTGACTCCTGTATTACTTATCCTGGAGTGATAATCCTTGTATAAATTTATATCTGTATATAAATTAGTAGCACATGCCTGTATGCTTTAGAAATTTAATTCCAGCTATAATATCAGCTGGATGAAAAGATCCAATAAAAAAGCCTGTGTGTACATTAGTGAGCTTGCAGATTGTTCCTGAAACATTTGAAGTTCAAGGCTGGCTTTCAACTTCTAGAAAAATCACACCCACAGATGGCAATACCAACCTATCAGTCATGGACTATTTACTCTTTCTAAGGTGTTTTAACTTTAAAAAATTTGTTTACATCCATTTATCATAAGCAGAAGAAATGGAAGTAAATATAAATGCTACTTCGTAAAAAGTTTAATTAAGACAAAATGTAATCCTTTGCCTACCCACCAAAAATGAAAAAAAAAAAAATAAAAAGATGTGTCAAAATCAAGTGCAAATGGAATAGGAGTGGAAGCTATACAAAATTAACACACCATACTTACTGTCTTTCACTGAGTTTTAATTTCTGTTTTTTTAAAAATTCTTTTGTCCTCAGCCCAATCACTTTAATCCTTATTTTGGAGATTAAGAAACTGAGAAAATAGGGAAATTATTCAGAAATTTTTGATGGAACAAGTAGAATGAAAACCTAGGCCTTCTGATGAGACATTTAATATTTTTTCTTATCTAATGCTGCCTGTCAACAATGAGCAACTGCTCCCGTTTTTTAAAAAATTAAACTAAGATATGCATAAATAGTAATTTCCTAATTTTCTATAACAAGTCTACCCACCCAGTACTCCACACAGCCATTTCTCTCCTCTATGATCCCACCTCTTCCCTGGCAGCACAATGGATCCCGGGGTCTGTGCCTTTCTAAATCACAGATTTCCCATCTTCTCATTTCTCTTATCCTAGCCCAGGCAGGTAGAGATGCTCCTAATCCACTGCCAGCTGTGGGAAAGTCATGTTACTTAATCTCTCTGTGCCTCAGCTCCTTCATCCTTAGATGAGATTTATTCAGCAGTAAATATTGATTTGTACCTTGTCTTTTCCAGGTACCGTCATGAACACTAGTGATACAGCAGTAAACAAAACCAGACACAAAGAAATCTTCATGAACACTCTCACAATGTTAGGAAAAACTCTCACATAGGTTTTTTTTTTCTCTCTCTTTTTTTTATTGGTTGTTCACAACATTACAAAGCTCTTGACATATCAAATTTCATACATTAGATTCAAGTGGGTTGTGAACTCCCAATTTTTACCCCAAATGCAGATTGCAGAATCACGTCGGTTACACATCCACAATTTTACATAATGACCTATTAGTAACTGTTGTATTCTGATACCTTTCCTATCCTCTACTATCCCCCCTTCACATAGGGTTTTTAAAGGGTTACTAAGTACATAGATTTAATAGGTGCCTGAAGCGTAGTTAGGGATCCAGGAGTCAGATGGTTATTGTGATCAGCCATTCATCTGAAGGGAGGATCTTTACCTTTCCAGAGTCTAGACTCAGGAGAGTCTTTTCTTTTCTGTAGTTGGGCATCGGAACTAAGGGCCAGGAAAAGAAGTCATTGTCAAACAGCTTGTATTTTTCACCTGGCTTCATTCTCCCCTAAGGAAGTGAGCAGAGAACCAACTATCTGCTTGAACAGGGAGAAGGAAAAGGGGGAAGAGCTCTCCCATCCGGTGCAGTTCCATCTCAGGTCACATGCCCTTCGTGAGCACCCTGTGCATCCCGATTGGACGTTGGTTGACACTTTATTCAGCATGAGATTATGGTCCACCTGTACAAATAGAATCCTTGAAGGTACAATTTACTAATCTTACACAGAAGAGCCTGAATATGCCTGTTACAAGATTTCTCCAAATCTACATGTTTAGGTTCTAATCCAAAAGGTCCCTGAATGGGACAATATTTAGAGATATAAGTATAGGGCCTATAAAGAGTTCATTAAGGTAAAATGACGTCACACAGTTTTTTCTCCTTACTATGGTTTAGATAGCTATTTCTTCCAAAGGCCCTGTGTTAAAAGCTTGGTCCCCAAACTGTAGCACTACTGAAAGGTGGTGGAGTCTCTGAAAGGTGGGAGCAAAGCAGGTCATGCTTTCCAAAGGGATAAGCAGGACTTTGGTCTCTTCTTCCTCTCTTTTTGCTTCCCAGCCACCATAAGGGGAGCAGCTTCTGCCATCATGTACTTCCACCATGATGTTGTACCTGATCACAAGGACAAAGGCCATAGTGTCAAGTGACCACATCATGAAATCTCCAAAACTGTGAGTCAAAATAAACATTTCCTCCTTTGAAGTTGAATTATTTCAGATGTCCTGTTACAGTAACTGAAAGATAAATAACAGCCCTTATTCAGTATGACTAATGTCTTTAGAAGAAGAGATTAGGATACAGATAACCCTCAGATAGGGGGTAGGCCAGCAGAGGACATAGCAAGAAGGCAGCCATCTGCAAGCCAAAGAGCGAGATCACAGGAGAAATCAGATCTTCCTGACTACTTGATCTTGAGTTTGTAATTGGAGAACTCTTAATTCTGTGTCATTTTTAATTAGCAAATTTCTCACTGCTGTTCAAAACACAAATCAGAGTCAATTTTATTCAATCAGAGTCCAATTTGATTCTTGTTTTCCTTATTTTCCAACCGGGGTAGGAGGTGGTGATACACGGGGTAGTGACTGAGTGTTTTAGCTTAGAGACATGAGCTCTTAGGTGGAATCTCATCTCCACCATCTGTGAGCTCTGCAAATTCTGGCAGACCCTGCATTCTCTTGACATGGGTTTCCTCATCTGTACAGTGATGATAAAAATCATTCCTACTCTTCAGAGCTGAAAGGATTAAATGAGTTACTGTGTGTAAATCACTCAGTGCATCACTTAGAGACAACTGCTTGATAAGTATTAGTGGTTAGTACATGTTTTGTTTTGTTTTGTTTTACTTATTTATTTACTTTATGTGGTACTGAGGATCAAACCCAGTGCTTCATGTGTGCAAGGCAAGCACTCTACCACTGAGCCACAACCCCAGCTCCAGTACATGTTTCTTTTATAATGAAAAATATATATATTTTTTCATTATATAAGAATATATATTATATATATTTTTCATTATAAAAGAAACATGTACTGTTTTATATATATATATATATATATACATATATATATATATATATATATATATTTTTTTTTTTTTTAAAGCCCACATATTAGTTCCTCTTTATTTATTTTGGTCAAGAGGAAGTGTTCAAACCTGTTTCTCCTTTTCTAGCTGCTGTGTGGTTGGGGAAGGAAGGAAGTCTCCAGGAGAAGCCCACAAAACTGCCTTTACTCAGCTTATAGAGGGTTTGGGGTTGTTCTGGTATATTTTATTTAGTTTCCTTTTCATAATCATTTATTCAGGAAACTAAAAATGTATAAAATGAGAGTATTTAGACCCGAGGTTGAGAAGGAAATAAAAAATACATGTGTCTTTCACAAATTTTTTAGTGTCTGTGTTTTCCCAGATTTCAATAATAATACTATTTTTCTTACCTGCCTCTTCAGATACTGTGAGGAATTAAATGGTAATTATCTCTAAGATTGTGTAAATATTTTATTCCCTAGCATTTTGGCTAAAAGGATTCTCGAATGTAAGCAAATAATAGTAATGTCAGTTAGCTAAAATTCATGAAGTACTTCCTGTTGGTAAGGTATAGAACGGAATGCTTGCCTTATATTGTCTTATTTAACACACACAAACATTACAAATGTCCTTGAATGTAGTCACATAACTAAGGAGAGCATGTCATAAAAGCATAAATGGATATAAAATTCCTCAAACACTTGAGTCTTATTCATGAGATTTCAAATGTATTCTTCTTTCAAGGATGGGAGAAAATAAACAGTAAAATACAGTAACTTATCTCACTTTTCAAGATTTTTCCAGACTCAATTACTATCACCTCTATATCAATGCATACTGTATTATAGGAGGAAGGACTGTGCAATAAGCCCCACAACCTCTGCCTTCACCCTGTCCTGTGACCCCCAAAGAGTCACATCTCTCTCAGCCCCAGATTAGAAAATAAAAGAGTGAGCTAGTGACAATCGGAGTCACTTCTTGCTCTGTTACTCAAAGACGTTCTCTCATGAAGACATTTCTCTGTCTTACATGACACTTGAATGAAAACTTAAGTCCCAAAGGGTGCAGAGTTCATGGACTGAGAAGGCAGGTACACAAGTTGTCCGTGCCTCCAAATCTAGCAACAAAGATGATATATTCAAAACAGAGGAAGACCACCCACTTTGATAATCCCAGATCACAGGATGGATTTACTATCTACAGAGACTAAAGGAATGTAGATAAAAGCTGAAAGAGATTTTTTTTTTTATCCAAATGTCCTCCTAAAAGTTACCAAGGTACTCATTAAAATAACTTGTGTGTTTGAATTTTTTTTAACATATTTTGAAAATAAACTATTCTAAAGAGGTATGTTTTCCTCATGAAAATTATAAGAAGAAACTTTTGGAGATTAAGAATGTGTCAGAAACTTTCTAGGACTCTCCAGGGAGGTAGTAATAGCCAACACTGACATTATTGCTTAAGGATTTTTTTAATGGATTTTTTTTTTTTTAATTTTCCAAGGCCTCAAAACCAAAAAACAACAGACCCAACATAGACCAGCTAGTCTACCTTCAGAGCCTTTGGTATTAATTACTGTTAGATTGCATCAAAAAATATAGATCATTAGAATGAAGAAAAAGAATCAGGGTACTATCATTTGCTGGCACTATTACTTATGATTATCCAACTATATTTTTCCTGCCTGTACATATCAAGTAAATTTCAAACAAACAAACAAAAACAAACTTCACATTATAAGAACCAGGAGACCTCTCATAGTGCCAGGACCAATATTCAATGCATGTTGGCTACATGAATGTTAACCGAATGATAATCTTACATTATGTAAATTTCAGTTCTAAATTCTTTCTCCTAAATGTTTTTTTTTCCCTACCATTTCTTTCTGGAAACTGATTTTGCATGCCTTCATATCAAACAGAGGATTTCTGGAAAATACTTTGAGATTCGCTTTTGGTGCAAAGAGAGGAAACTATTTAGAGCAAAGGAAATAGAGACATCTTGCTTTCTGCTGACACAGTTAACATCTGCTGCCCTGTGGCTAGTCAAAAGAGAATTCTACAGTGAAAGGAGAATTTTAAGGGAGTAAATTAAGCCACAGGGCTGGGGATGTGGCTCAAGCGGCTACGGGCTTGCCTAGCATGCGTGGGGCTCTGGGTTCGATCCTCAGCAACACATAAAATAAAATAAAGATATTGTGTCCACCGAAAACTGAAAAATAAATATTAAAAAATTCTCTCTCTCTCTCTCTAAAAAAAATAAAATAAAAAATAAAATAAATAAATAAAGCCACAATCCTTAGAGCACAAATTAACACAAGACTATGAACGACACATATAAGCAAAGGAGAAACAATTCTTATTTATCATAGTAACAGAAAGATACAGAAAACAATGAACAAAGTGATGCTAAAGCATATTTTTCTGACTTTCCAAATATAATTTTACTACTTAAGGACTTTGGTTCTGCAGAGATCTGAGCCATAGAGAGAAAAAATACCAACTTTTTCTAAAATTCTGGGATCCAGTCCATAAAGGCGCAGGGTCTGTTTTCTGGTGTTATGTACATTTGGTTGGTGGAGACGGTTTAAATGTCTCATAGGAAGCTTAAGCCTCAATTACAATTGACCATCAAAGTTTGGAGATGAGATCCAGAAATGTCACCAGTCCTGGGTTGTGGAAGAACACAAATAAACAGTCCAAATCTGTCCTCTGTGAACACCAACTGACAGATAACATGTAAATGTTATCCCAAAGACTTGTATGCTTCCTAAATATTAGCACAGAGCCTATCACCCAGGTTAGAAATGTCACCCACCATAGCGTTAGAAACAGCATCTTTGGTGTAATTAGTTGTTAGGGTGGATTTGACAGTTTGGATGCTCTCATCCCTCTTCCAAATCTATTTGTTTTCCTCTCAAAGTTCTATGTCCTTTCATAAGAGAGCAATCTGCCCTAATAAAATGGTGCTGTTTAATCAAGGAAAGAAAAGTATACATATGTACTTAATGTAAGATTTTCTTTCAGTTAGCATTCATGCAGCCAATATGCATTGAGTACTGGTCCTGGCACTATGAGAGGTCTCCTGGTTCTTATAATGTGAAGTTTGTTTTTATTTGTTTATTTGTTTTTAGTACACGGGATTGAACCCAGAGGCTCTTTGCCACTGAGCTACACTGAGCTCCAGCCTTTTTTTTTTTTTTTTTTTTTTTGCTAAGTTGCTAAGTTGCCCTAGGATCTCTCTAAGTTGCTGAGGCTGTCCTAGAACTTGCCATCTCCTACCTCAGCCTCTCCTTTCACTGGGATTATGAGAGTATGCCACTGTGCCTGGCGTAATGTGAGTTTTTTGATGTTTGGAAAGAATATTGAAAATAAGGAACTTTCTAATACTATTTCCAGGTTTCTGTCACTGTCTAAGGTGGAAAATGTTTTAATACATAGGCATAGTCATGGGTCATTTAATGACAGGGTTACATTCTGAGAAGTGCATCATTAGGCAGGTTTGTCATGTGAACATCAGTGAATGTGCCTACACAAACCTAGATGGAATAGCTTAGTACATACCTATGTGGTGTATAGCCTCTGGCTCCTAGGCTGCAAACCTTTATAGCTTGTTACTATACTGAATACCTTATGCACTTATAACAGAATGGTAAATATTTGTAAGTCTAAACATACCTAAACATAGAAAAGATACATTGAAAATATGGTATAAAAGATTAAAAATGGTAACCTGTGCCCACACATACCACGAATAGAGCTTGTAGGACTGGAAGTTGCTCTGATGAGTCAGTGAGTGAGTGAGTGAGTGGCAGGCCAAGGACACTCCTGTGCAGGACAATAGGTTTTATCAACCCTGTATACTAAGGCTACACCAAATTTATTTGTAAAACTTCTTTCTTCAGTAATCAAATTAACCTTACCCTACTGTGACTTTTCTTTTTCTTTTAACTGTGACTTTTTTACTTTATCAGCTTCTTCTTAACTTTTCAACTCTTTTGTAAACTTAGCTTCAAATACAAACACATTTTATAGCTGTACAAAGATATTCTTTCTTTATATCTTTATTCTATAATCCTTTTTCTGTTTTTAATATTTTTACATTGTAAACTTTTTTTTATTAAAAACTAAGATACAAGCACACATGGTAGCCTAGGCCCACCCAGGGTCAGGAGCTTGAGTATCACTGTCTTCCACCTCTGCCCTTGTCCTACTGGAGGGTCTTTAGGGGCTGTAACATTTATGGCACGGTCATCTTCAAGGACAGTAATGTCCCCTGAAATATCTCCTGAAGGGCCTGCCTGAGGATCTTCTGTTACTTGTTCTTTTAAAAAATATGTCTATGGTGGGTTGTTTCCTTTTTTTTTTTTTTGCCATAGATTTGCTCATAAATGGATAATGTGCCATGAACATTCCCCTTCATTAATGAAAAATTTTTTGATGTTTGGGTCCATGTTTTTAAATATTTTTTAAAGGAGCTTATTGAACTTCCACTAAATTCTTCACTGTAGGTTTTTTTGGAGTTGATCTTTTTACTTTTTTCACCCCTTTTGATACTGGGAATAAAAACCAAGGATGCTCTTCCACTGAATTACATCCCCAGTCCTTTTCTTCTATTTTTAAATTTTGAGACAGAGTTCTGCTAAGTGGCTCAGGCTGGCCTTGAATTTGCAATCCTCCTGTCTCAACCTTCCAAGTACTTGGGATTACAGGCATGTGCCACTGGGCCCAATTTGTACCTTCCTTTTTCTCTAGCCCCCTTTTTTAGCTCTATGTTCCAGTTCCAGTTCCAACAACTCCTCATTAACCACTTCCTCAGGAACATTCTCCAGCAGCTCCTCAATGTCATTTTTATCCACACCCAGTTTAAGTTGTATAATGGTTGATCTTGTCAACTGGACTGGATGGAGAGAAGTGCAGAAAATTGGTTAATCACACTTGTGCGTGTGTCGAGGGTGTTTCCAGAGATGATTGGCATTTGGGTCAGTGGACTGAGGGGAGAAGATCTGCCCTGAATGTGGGCAGCACTAGCCAACAGGCTGAGGTCTGGATGGAGCCAAAAGAGGGAGAAGGGGAAGCTCACACACACGACAAGTGTGAGTCTTGTGGTTTTTTATTTTTTTTTTTGTGTGTGTGTGTGTGTGTTTTGCTGCTGCCGTTGCCTGTGAACATCAGACTCCACAATATGAAGCCTTTGAATGAAGTCTTATGTCAGTGACTCTTCAGGGATCTTTTAACCCTTCAGTCTCAGGCTGGGCTATATCATTGGTCTTAATCATTGTGAGGCTCCTGCTTTTTGGACTGAGTAGCTACTGGTTTCACCAGCTCTCCAACCTGCACATGGCCATTGTGGGACAATCTGGCCTCTATAATCACATAAGCCAACCTAAGAAATGGCTCCTGTAAACACACACACACACACACACACACACACACACACACACACACACACACACAATTGGTTCTGTTCCTATTAGCGAATCCTGACTAATACAAGTTGTTTGCCATCCCAACCAAGGCTGGTTGATTTTTGCAACCTCATCATCCTTGGCAAATCCTTTGAAGTCATAGATGAAAATCTTGATTGTCTTCTTTCAGATATCACTCATATCCTCCTTGGTGAAATCATCCTAAGCCCAAGGAAAGTTCTTGATACAGTCATAGATGCTGTTATCCTTCCAGAATTTCATTCGTGCCTTTATGTCTTTCTCAGCTGCAACATAGTTGGGCAAAGGTCCTCCTTAGGATGTAGGCCTTAAACCTACTGTACAACCTTTGACCCACTGGTCAGATGAAAAGGGTATTTGGAGAGAGAAACAGCATTTTGCAGTTGGAATGAAGGTCACCATAAAAGGAGGATGTGGGGTTGCCTTATCAGCAATAAGCAAGATCCTCTCCAACCATGCTTCTCCATTTCACTGGCACAGCAGTTGAGGAGGCTCCTCAGCTGGGTCATTCATGATTTCTTATTGCCCCTGCAGGACACTGCTAGTGTACGCTTACTGATGATTTGAAGGCTCTGGGATTCTCACTGGGCCACCTCACAAAGGATTTCAATTTGTAGTCTGCGGCTTTGTTCAAAGTAAGACTGTTCTCCGGTCTTGAAACCTGGGATTGATTTGGAAATCTGTTCCAGGGAAGGGAGGTTTTGTCTGTACTGAAGATTTGTTCAGGCAAGTAATTTTCCTTCACCATCAGCTGATGCAGAGTTTCCAAAAATTCTTTAGCTGCCTTCACATCAGCACTCACAGACTCACCACTGGCTTTTACATTATGTAATGAATAAGGATTCTTGAGTCATTTAAGCCACCCAGAACTAGCAGAAAATTCAACATCGTAGTGCAGACTTTTCTTTCAGCATCACAAATAAACATTTTGCTTTGACTGTGCTTGTCGTGGAGCTGAGTTTCTGTGTCTGGTCTTCAAGCCAGGTCATTGGAACTTTCTCCTTGTCTGATGTAGGACTGTCTCTAATTTTCCCTAGTCTTGTTGCCTTCAATGGGGCAGATCCTTTACAGCTTCAGCCACTTTGTCCTTGTTTTTCAAGATCATAGCTATGGTGAAATGGGATGTCTCTGACCGGCAAACAGTATCATCACTGATTTGCCATCTTTATAGATCTTAATCACTTTTAATCTTGTTTCCAAGTCACTCACTCAATGTGGCCTCTTACTGGCAACATTAGCAATTGATTTTGTTTGCATATATCATTTTAATGATTTTTTGATATAAGATCACATCAAACATGAAAGATAATATTGCATTCAAGAGATAAATGTGAGCTGTCTGAGGCTGCACCAGCATAACATAGTGTTTTATAGAGACCATTTTGTTAGTAAGAGTAAACTCTGAAATAATAATAAATAGGTTAGTGAACATCTAAGCCATATAGTATACATGAGCCAATATTTATACTACACATAGTCATGTGTGCTGTCCTATATGACTGGCAGCACAGTGTGCTTACCAGTGACAACACAAACACGTAAGTACTATGTTGCACTGTAACTATGGTGATGAAATCACGAGGTGATAGCAGTTTTTCAGTTCCATTATAAAATGACAAAGTGGAGAGGAAAGAACTCTACTAAGGAAAAATATTTAATTATTGAATAATTGTCTTATTTGATAAAATTTCAGTAAATACAAACATTAGGTATATTTATTTCATAAAAAGGGTAGTTGTGGGTCTAATAATGCAGTTACTATTAGACCCATTTTAGAGATGAGAAAATTAAAGCTTTAGAATGATTAAGTAAAATACCCAAGGCTATGAAGTAGTGGCACCATAGTCACTCTCCAGTGTGTTAATTATAACTATATCAAAATGCTTCACCAAGTTTTGGTTAACAGCAACGCTGAACTAAGAGTCTCTTGGATAAAGGACTTGCCATGAAACATCCCTTACAAGTTTAGAGCTTCTAATTTTTTCACTGTTTAATTAGACTGAAATGTAAAGACTGAGATAAATACTTCCAAGTGTTACTATTTTCCTTAAAGTGTTAAGTACAACAAAATCAAATTTAGATATGTAAATAAAACTGAGCACTGTGAGTGCTCAACTGTTTCTTATCATTTCCTCTGAGACTGTTTTTATCTGTTGCCTAGAGGTTTCTGGACTCAGAAACCACAGTTTCTTTATCCATTCATCTATTGAAGGGCATCTAGGATGCTTCCACAGTTTAGCAATTGTGAATTGTGCTGCTATAAACATCGAACTGGCTGCATTACTATAGTATGCTGTTTTTAAGTCTTTAGGGTATAGACGGAGGAGTGGGATAGCTGGGTCAAATGGTGGTTCCATTTTAAGTTTTCTGAGGAATCTCCATATTGCTTTCCAGATTGGTTGCACCATTTTTCATCCCACCAGCAATGTATGAGTGTGCCTTTTCCCCCACATCCTCGCCAACACTTATTGTTGATTGTATTCTTGATAGCTGCCATTCTTACTGGAGTGAAATGAAATCTTAGAGTAGTTTTGATTTGCATTTCTCTAATTACTAGAGATGTCAAACATTTTTTCATATATTTATTGATCAATTGTATATCTTCTTAGAAGTGTCTGTTCAGCTCCCTTTTATTTATTGTGTTATTTGTCTTTTTGGTGTTAAGTTTTTTGAGTTCTTCATATATCCTGGAGATTGGTGCTCTGAGGTGCATATGGTAAAGGTTTTCTCCCATTCTTTAGGCTCTCTCTTCACATTATTGATTGTTTCCTTTGCTAAGAAGATTTTTAATTTGAATCCATCCCATTTATTGAGTCTTGATTTTATTTCTTGAACTTTGAGAGTCTTGTTAAGGAAGTTTGGGGCCTAATCCAACATGATGAAGATTTAGGCTTACTTTTTCTTCTGTTAGGCATAGGATCTCTAGTCTAATTCCTAGGTCCTTGATCCACTTTGAATTGATTTTTGTGCATGGTGAGAGATAGGAGTTTAGTTTCATTTTGCTGTATATGGATTTCCAGTTTTCTCAAAACTATTTGTTGAAGAGGCTATGTATGTTTTTGAAGCCTTTGTCTATGAGATAACTGTATTTATGTGGGGTTGTTTCTGTGTTTTCTATTCTGTACCATTTGTCTATAAGTCTATTTTGGTGCCAATATCATGCCATTTTTGCTCCTATAGCTTTGTAGTATAGTTCAAGTCCTGGTATAGTGATGCCACCTGCTTCACTCTTCTTGTTAAGAATTGCTTTGACTATTCTGGGTCTCTTATTTTTCAAACAATTTTCATGATTGCTTTTCCTATTTCTCTAAGGAATGCCATTGGGATTTTGATTGGAATTGCATTGAATCTGCATAGTGCTTTGGGTAGTATAGCCATTTTGAAAATATTGATTCTGCCTATCCAAAAGCATGGGAGATCTTTCCATCTTCTAAGGTCTTCTTCAATTTCTTACTTTAGTATTCTGTAATTTTCATTGTAGAAGTCTTTCACCTCTCTTGTTAGATTGATTCCCAAGTATTTTATTTTATTTTTAAGGCTATTGTGAATGAGGTAGTTTTCCTAATTTCTCTTTCAGAGGATTAAATACAGATGTATAGAAATGCATTTGATTTATGGGTATTGATTTTATATCCTGCTACTTTGCTGAATTCATTTATTAATTTTAGAGGTTTTATGGTGGAATTTTTTGGGTCTTCTAAATATAGAATCATGTTGTCAGCAAATAGTGATAGTTTGAGTTCTTATTTTCATATTTGTATACCTTTAATTTCTTAAATTTCATCTGTCTAATTGCTCTGGCTAGAGTTTCAAGGTCTATGTTGAAAAGAAATGGTGATAGAGGGCATTTCTGTCTTGTTCCAGTTTTTAGAAGGAATGCTTTTGATTTTTCTCCATTTAGGAATGATTTTGGCCTTGGAAAACCCTTCCTGTTCATTTTTGGTCTGCCTGCCATGCTTTGCATTTTTAATCAGATTAAATAAGAATGAAAAGTGTGGGCAGCTGTCATTTGAATCAGATCATGGCTTTGATACTCGTGACTACATTTGCCCCGGGAGCTGCCTTTGCAAAAGTGTAAGTTGAGGGGCTGGAGTTGTGGCTCAGCAATAGAGTGCTCATCTAGCACAGGTGAGGCACTGGGTTCAATCCTCAGCACCACATAAAAATAGATAAATAAAGGTATTGTGTCCATCTACAACTAAAAATATATATTTAAAAAAATGTAGGTCAAGATGCCCCAGTTTCTATGGTGATGCCAGCCAGAGTTATCAGTCTAGGCCTTGAGTTTAGTACCAGCTCCCAGGAATAGAGAATTCTGAGCAAAACAAGATGACCCCAATGACTTGCCAATCCTTCATCCTTCAGATCACCTGCTTTGCTGAAACTTTCCACTACTGGCATTTTGATGATAAAACCTATGAAATAAACTCACTGAGCTAGCTCTGAGTCAGTCAAGCCTCAGCAGGGCTTGGCTACCCACCTGGCCCCAGCCTTTACTCTGTGTGTTGTTTGTCTTTTCCTTATCCCCCATTGCTCCCACTTGTCTGGCTCTTAAATTAATAGCCACGGCCTGGAGTAGAGATGAGGCCTTGACAGTTTGGCTCCTGGACAAGAAACTGAGGAGTTCCAAACAAGGACTGAGCAGGGTCTGGTTCCAGGGGAACTTCTTCCTTGGTCAGATAGGGGATGCTCCCAGAGACGTGTCAGTTCAAAGGTGAGGAGTGAATTTTTAACCAGGTGTAAAACGTGGGAAATGCTGGATCCAAAGAAAAGGATCTCTATTGCTTTCTTAGCTTCTGCTAGATCTCTATCTCTCCTAGACTTGTGTCTAAAATGTAAATTGCAGAGAACTGGATTGAAACCAAAAAAAGAAAAAAAAAAGTTCCTTTTAAATTCAAGCCACTTCTGGCTGGCCATCTTGTCTTTCTCTGCCACTCTGCCACTTTGCTTTCTTAACTAATTTCTCCCTAATCTGAGCCAAAAGTAATTTCTGATTTGATAAATGCTGTTAAATACATTTGTCTGATATCTTGGTTTTTACAGTTAAAAGTGAATAAATTAGATTTAACATAAAAGGGATCAATTTTCAAAAACATGTTTGTTAAAGGACACACCTGATTAATTTACAAAGTTGGGATGCTAAACATCAACTTCTAAGAAAATATGTTTAAATATTAAATGTGTTTTCATAAATTGGTGAGTGAAAAACGTTTGAGATTGCTTTGTATCTGTGTCTTCACTAAAATGAGGTTACTAGGAGCTAAGATTTTATCAGGGGCAATATATATACAAAGTCTAAGAGGTTTCAATTAAAGTACCATAAAAAAAAACAAAGTATTTCATCTTAATTTGAAATTCAAAAATTTAACAAAGATTGTTTTTAAAATGTAAATTTAGAAGGAGGGAAAGACCTATAAGACAGTTTGTGATGGGATTAGATATAAGGCTTGTGATGGGAATTAGATGAGGTTTGTGGAATAAGGTTTGAATAATTGATAAAAAGGTCTGAGTAACTAAATTAGTTACATAAACCAAAGTTTAATGCTCTATGTGTTAAAGTAATAAGATTATCTTAAAACATTAATCTGCTCTTACCTATCAAGATAATTTCTTAGCTCTTACATTGCTTGGTAAAAGAAAAAATGGCTGGCATCTGTCATCATCATATTCATTTATTTTGTATAAATGTCATTCCAGTATTCATGTTTCTCTCATAGAAGCAGCCACCTCCCAGGTGACCTTACACAACACAGACATCTGAGAAGGGACACCAGTCAACTGACGTTAGTGTCCCCGAGAGGGTACTATGAGACTAGTCTTCTACATGTTGGAAAAACTGAGAACTAGAACCAAGGGCTACTACTAGAAGAAACTCCATTTACAGGGTGAAAAAGGGTTGCTAGCAACACTGGGTGGTACTACAAGCAAACAGGAAAAAGCAATTTCCTTCTTCCTCTTCCAACCTTAAAGAGTCCCTTTAGTGACCTCCATTGGCAAGGTCCAACAGGCAGCTAGCTGGCCAAGGAGAAACAGTTGGCAGAACCCAGTCCAGCCTCAGCAGAGAACTGATGGGAAGGTTTGTAGCTGGGAGACATCAGCTTAATAATGGGCACAGGGGCCCTTTGCCTTTTTCTCTGAAGTGTGGTGCATATACCCAATGTGTGCAAAGGCAGTCCACCAGGAAATGGGAAGAGATCTCTATATATTCTTTAACCTAGGAGAATAAGAAAGAAAAGAAACTTTATTCATGTTTTTAAATGTAGCTTGATAGTGAAAGCTCTTTGGGAACACTAAGGGGAAGAGAAAATGAAATCACAAGAAGGAAACTGGTCTCAGTAAAACGTGATATTTACATTTATAGAGGCAATGACACGGAAATAACAGTAACAGAGAATTTTTTTTTGTACAAGAGGACCCTGAAAAAAAAATCAGTCTTTGAATTGTTTTGAATTTGCAAATCATGTGTTTTGCCGAGGTTCAATTTGCTCTTCCTCTCATCTGGTGTAGTTCCTGCAGTAGTAGTAGCTAGGTAAAAGTTGAAGGATAACAGAGAGAAAGATGATTGGCTCCTGAGGATGGAAGAAAGTCTTTCTGAAGAATGATGCCTTTGAGTTAATATTGCACAGGGACTGAGTCCTAGAGATGACCATCAATAGATGAGCATGAAAGGCTGGTAGATTCTGGATCCTAAAAGGTCTCACATGGCTTGCCAGAAAGAAAAGAAGTTCAGACACACACTGCATATAAACCTTCCTCCTTGAACTCTGTCAGTTGCTAGTATCATACTCCACCACCTATACCTTGTATCTGGATATCAAACTAAAACTTAATTTTATATTTAAACACAATCATTGGAACAAGCATTAATAGTGAATTAATGGTCATCAAGAGCAACTAAGAGATCCCTTTAGATTCTACCTTTTAGAGTTTACATTTAATCTAGTTGGATAAAGCTTTATTGAGCAAAAACTTCATATACTTTATTGGAAACTTAACGGTGAAGAAGAGAAGTATTTCAGGCAAATGGAAAGTTCCAGTAAAGACACAGAAAGAAGAGTGAAGAAGACATGTAAAATGTAAACATAAAATGGGCATCTGGCAGGGAAGCAGGCATGGGTCTGCAGGGCCTTAACCACCAAATTGAGATACCAAGTACTTCGTGCCCCTCAGCACTGAAGAATCACTGAAGGTTGTAAGTATGGAAGCAACAGGAGGATACTTTTTGTTTGTGTACAATCCTGATCAGTGTGGACTGGAGAAATAAGAGAACTCATTCAGAAAAAAAATGTGAGATTATATTAAGATATCATAGAAGGCTAAATGGAATCTTAGAGCCTTTCCCATAATATTATGATCTTATATAAATTCACCTGAGCCAACAGTAATGGCATAAGCAAAGTGTTTATTTTTTAAGTTTTAAGCTAGATAGTAGTTTAGGGAAGGACTTTCCTCAACAGAAACCACAATCACACAAGGTTAAGAAAAAAGGATTTGTATTGGTCTGGGTAGTTCTGTCTAAGATCCCCTGTGGACACCATCAGCCCCATCCCCCAGCTCTAGGTCAGCACATTGAGTTGCTCTCTCTAGGTCAGCACCATAGCAGCTCCCAGCCACTCACAAGCCCACAGGGGTTCTTCCACAAATCCAGCAGAATATGGGGCTTCTCTAGAAGCCCAGGAAACACCACCAAGACTCACTGGCTGCCTGAAGGACTGACATATCCATTAAGCACAGTATGGTCAAGTGCCGTGGCCCACAGTACTTTCAGTCTCCATGAAAACATTTTAGTGTCTTTTAAAATCAAATGAAAAAAAATTTTATTTCCAAGAAGATGTATGATAAATAATATATGTCTTTATATCAATGAAGTTATAAAATGTTATTATTTTACACACACATATATATATATGTGTGTATATACATATATATATATATATATATATATATATATATATATATAGAGAGAGAGAGAGAGAGAGAGAGAGAGAGAGAGAGGTTCACAAAGGCAAAACTATTCAGGGTCTGTGGAAGTCCTAATGTGGTCCAGGTGAACTGAGTTGTGTGCTTATCTATGAACCAATCACTGAGGCTAGAGTGGTGAAATATGATGATTAGGGAAAATCAAAAACAGCTCAATCTACAGCTAAAGATCAGTCATACTCCAACCATTCAGCCAGAAATAAGGGTAGTAGTTTAAAGGTTTTGTTTCCAGAAATGGAAGGATGTAGCTGGACAGCAAATAACAGGTGTAGTGAGGAAATTTATTTTTCTGATGATACAAGAATTTGTATAGATCTTTGGTGCTGATTCTAAAATCTTTTTAAAATTATGTGGGAAACTTCCCATTATACTCATTAATATATTTTATTTCCCTTTATGGTGTAGTTTGCATCTTGAAAGACTCCCAAAGGCCCATGTGTTGAAGACTTGATCCCCAACCATGGCACTATAACTGAGTTAATGGAATCTTCAGGAGGTGAGGGCCTAGTGGAAGGAAGTTAGGCCATTGGAGGCGTGCCTGTGAAGAGGATATTGGGACCTGACCAGTATCTTCACTTTCTGTCTTTATTTTCTGGTGGCTATGAAGTGGACAACTTCTTCTGCCATGAGCTCCTGCCATGATGTACTGCTCACTGCAGACCTCAAGCAACAAGGCCAATTACCATAGACTGAAACCATGAGCCAAAATAAACCTTTCCTTTATTAGTTGATTACATCATTTCTTGTAGTAATAGAAAGTAAATAGGATTTGTTATAGTAATAGAAAGCTGACTAACACACTTGGCAAATCCAAATTTTTAGTGTCAATCTTTGAGGGGGAAAAAGATCTGAAACATAGTTTCAATGATTATTTGATTCCAAGGCTGTTGGAAAGAAGTTAATCATAAAACTAATCTTAATTAAAGAAGATGAGGACCTGGCTATTTTTTCATCTGTTCAGCACTACCCTTTCTGTCCTAATGGGGCTTTCCACTGAATTCTCTACCTTTCCCAACACAAAGGTGTACATGTGATCTGTGCAAAGTGAATCCGAATTGCAACTTTTCCATTAATGATTATTATTCATTTAGTGAAAAGAAATTGCTCCACATTATGATGAAATATCTCACCAGAAATCGAAAATAGGATTCAAAGACTGGCTATAGGTATTGGGTGGATGAATCAAACTCTGACCCCGGATGTTGAATTATTATTTTATAAGCATGAAAGAGCCAGGTATGGTGGTGCATGCCTATAATCCTATCAGTGGCTTGGGAGGCTGAGGTAGGAGGATCACAAATTCAAAGCTAGCCTCAGCAACTTAGCAAGGCCCTAAGCAACTTAGAGAGACCCTGTCTCAAAATAAAATATATAAAGTGCTGGGGATGTAACTCAGTGGTTAAGTGCCCTTGGGTTCAGTGACCAGTACCAATTTTTATAAATTTATAAGCATGAGAGAAAAATGCATTAGTCTATTAGTGAGAAGGAGAGAAAGGATGGAAAGATAAAGAAGACAGCTTGGTTTTTACTCTCCTTGCTAGGATCCAGGACTAGATTTTGGGATTGCAGGGAGCAGAAAAGGTAGCTCTTCTCATTAACAGCTTTGTGAGTACTGCTTTGAATCCCTGGTGCCAAATTATAACATTGAGTTGAAATTCAGATAGCTAAAATATGCACTCTACCATTTGTCACACCAAGATCTTTCACCTACAGTAGCATCAGGACTAGGACTCTTTATCAAGGGTAGCAATATTCCCACATCATTTCATTTAGGCAGGGATACAGGCAGCAGCAACAAAGTCAGGAGAACCTTGTTCTTACATACATGTGAGCCATACAGGAAATTCTACAGAAAAACTGAAGGGGATTTGGTGAGAAGGAGCTGATAACAATTACTCAGAAAGGTAAAGTATTGAGTCTGTTAAGCCTGGGTAATTAATGTTAATATGTTCTCAGACTGGTGGAAACAAGGGAGGAGACATGATGGGTCGGAATATGCTTTCGTTCTAGATCTACTTCTGGAGTGCCTTCTATATCCCTGGCACTATTCCAGGAATCAGTGGGGAAGGAGATGGAAAAAGTCCCTTTCCTTGGTAATTGCATACCTAAGGAGCCCCTAGGAGGTAGGATGGCTTAGAACTGAGTTTTCTCCATGTTCCTGAGCTCTGCAGGTGTTACACTCTGTATCATCTAAGGATTCTAAATCTCTATGGAACCAGTCCTAGAGTAGTCAGTGTTCTCTAGAGGAACAGAATCAACAGGAAATATGATTATAAAAGGGGATTTATTAGATTGGCTTACATGACCAGCAGCTGGAAGGTCCACAATGGCTGTCGGCAGACTGGAGAGCTGGGAGGAAGCAGAGCTGCACAGCCCAAGAGGCTGAAGCCTCAGAACAAGAGGGATCAAAAATGCTAACCCAGACCAAAGGCTTCTGGATATTTCTTGGAGGATCACTGGCAAAGTCCACTGTGGAAGAGTGAAGGACTGAGGGTCTGCTATCCTCAGGCAATTGTTGCAGCAATGAAGAACCTGAAGAATCGGGCTTGCATGTGCTGCTGCTTACTTGTTCTTCCAATTTTTATTCCATCCAAGTCACCATCCTATTGGATGGTGCTGCCCATGCTTAGGAATTGTCTCCCCTTCCATTCGCTATCCCACATGCCAATCATTCCTAAACACACCCTCATTGACACACCCAGAAGCTCCTTAATCTTCAGCATCTCTTAATCCAATCAAGTTGAGAATTCAAATTAATGGTTAAATGAGGCTGGGGTTGTGGCTCAGTGGTAATGTGCTTGCCTAGCATGTGTGAGGCACTGGGTTCAATTCTCAGCACCACATACAAATAAATAAAATAAAGGTCCATCAACAACCAAAAAACATTAAAAAAAAATTTACAAACCCATAAGTGAGATTCAGAATCTAGATAATCTTGCTAGTTTAGTTAGAATATGATGCCTGTCCCAAACTAGACTCAAAGCCTAAAGTATTGCTCCCTGCTCAAGTCATACATTAGCTCTATCAATTCATCTCTGTATTATATTTAGAAGCCACCTGTGGTCTTAAAATGAAAGATATGATTGGTTAGAAAGATGAAGACTGAATTTCTAACATCAAACCATTTTTTAACTTTTTCTCAATATATTCAGATATACCTTTAAAAAAATAAGACCATGATAATAGTAGGTGCAATAATTATTAAGTGGAATCCTGATCTTTCATGTGCATAAGTGCTCTTACGATTTTTATTTTCTTATGTTGCTTCACATTAAGTGGAAATATAATCCAAGGCAAACTTCCAAGTTCACCAGGACTGCCTTACAGCTCGTTCTCAATAGAGCTATTTTTTTTTTAGTGATCCCAAGCAGATAATTAAAAACCATAAATAGCAAAGCACCCATTGGAATGAAATGAACTCATACAATGAATATTCTTTTAAGAAAATGTGAAGTAACTAAGAGTTTCTTTATAAAGACATTTTAGGGAATCAACTAGGGGGAAAAAGTCAAATCTCTATTTATTCTCAAACTCTATTTTTGAGAGATAATGGAAAATGAGGTGAACAATGGTGATGGCTTCACAACAGGGTGCGGTACCTAATGCCACTACATGTTAAAAAATAGCCAACACAGTAAACTTAACATTATGTATATTCTACCACAATAAAAATATTTGAAAAAAAAACCTTCCCTGAAGTAAAATAAAATTTAAAATATTCTCCAAACTGAGATTGAACTTTCAACACATTTGGTTTCTGTCTTGAATGACTATCTCAGTAGTGGTTCTTACATTCCTGCCAAAACTTTCTGAAAATATTTGGCTTGGTTTTGAAGGATGACATTTATGGGATACAGAAAATATAGCTCACATCCTTACTGATTTATTAAAATAAATAAATGAATAAATAAACAAATGGTCCAAATTGAACTCAGTTTTGAATTCAAAGTCATATTGCTAGTTCTAAGAAAATGCCTATTTCCATTCTAGCATATGTGTTCAATACTTACACTTTTGATTTTGCCAATTATTCCCCCCAGAGATGCCATATGAATGGTTTTAATTTAGACATGTTGGACTGCTTTATCTGATGTTAAGAAAGAACTTATGAAACATGTTTGTATAGAAAACTGGTTAATGGTACAGTGTCCATCTTCAGGCCAACATACATACATAAATGATGTTCATTTCTGGTCTGTTGGGATCATTGCTTAACAGAGTTGATGATCCCATGATCCTACAAGATTATTTTCAAGGATCTCATCTGAAGTTCTTAAGCCAAGTGACTGTATGTTCTTAAAGTAAAACTGACCTAGGTTTGTATCTATCATAGTCTCAGGATATTGTTTTTTCAAGCTTTATATTTTTAATGGTAAGAGATAAGCTATTCTATAGTAAAACTGAGTATGATTACTATTTTTTTTATTTTGTTGTATTTTTACTTGAACAAATTTGTTATGAATAATTTACTATAATTCCAGCTGATTACAGGTGTTTTATAATTAATTTAAATGTGTGTTTAATTCTGACCTGCATGTAATATAACTATTATCCAACTAAATTCCAAAGGTTTGTTGCAAAGTAATATTTCAGTTTGTGGTAAGTAATGCTTACCTTCAGGGTTTTGTTTGTGTTACTGTTTTTCTTTTCTTTTTTTCCCCCCAAAGAAAAATCTTATCTACTGTCCAGAATCTCTCATGGCATGAATATAAAGAGCAGAAGAGTGGAATGCCACTATTGATAACTATTCTATTATCATTTGGACTTTTATTATGTGATCTCTGATGAAATAGATCAATTCTCCAGTACATCATCTTTTACTTCTTCTTTTGGGCTACAGTGCCCCGTTTTATGGTTTAAGTTACTATCCTTTATTTCTACTTATCTGTACCCATAGCTGACAAATGGTACCTGGCATTGTTCTAAGTGTTTCAAATGAATTAAAATATTTACTTTTCACAACAACACTATGGGGAATGTGTGAGTGTATTATTTTTACTATTACTATCATTACTATTCCTGATTGGAAAGTAAGGAAACTGAGACTCAGAATATTCCCACGCTTGTATAGCTAATAATTGAAAGAGTTTTGGCTTGAACCCAGGCAGTCTACCTTTAAATGTGTTGTTTTTCGTTCGTGCACTATAATTCAGGCTCATCCTGATAAATTTCCTACCTAGATCCAGCTTCCTCTCTTGACATTTTTCTGTTAGCCGCCTGTGCTCGTATATTACAATGAACTTGCTGGTTTGGGTTTCTTTTGTTTGGGGACCATTATAAGATTTATTTTAACTACTGAAAACTATTTGGTAGGGGGCAAAAAAAATGCTCCTGCTTCAGTTGCTTTGCTCTGAGTCATTGGGTCTTGGTGTCTTGGTCAATTAAGACTAGCAGGCAATAGAGATTTCTAAAGCAACTTTTTGAAATGGAAATCAATGTTTGTAGAAATGCAACAGAATACCAAATATCACAAATATACTTTTAAAATATTGTCTATGAAATTACTAAGATTCCACATAAAGATGACCTAAGCAAACATTGCAATAGATAAAAAGAAAGAAAGCAAAGCGGAGGCCCAGGATCATTCATAATTTTCCTGGGGTGTGATTGGGTGTTAATTGCAATGCTGAGAGTGGAGGCCACCTCCACTGACTCCACATTAAATGCACTTTTCACTCTGCCCTCGGGAACTAATAGTGTAATAGTGAGTACAAAGAGGTGAAAAAAATAGTTATAAAACTGGGAATATGGTTATTTTGTATTCCTATAAAAAACACTTGAGTCTGGTACTTTATAAAGAAAAAAAGATCTATTTAGCTCACAGTTCTGGAGATTCAAGAGCATGATATTGGGATCTGTTTGGCTCTGGTAAGGGCTGGATGGCACAATTGTGGGAACACATTTGGGAGGGGGATTCTGGGAAGATACCAGGCTCCCTTTTAGCAACCCATTCTTGGGGAATTAATCCCTTTCCAGGGTGCTACCTTCACAGCCTAATTACCTCCAAGGTCTCACCTCTTAAAGGCTCCACCCCCTCAACACTGCCATTCTGCGGATTATACTGCCAGCACATGAATGTTGGAGGGACACACTCAAACCATATCCAAACCATAGTAGTAGAGGGCAGTGCAGAATGGTAAATGGAATCCAGATAGGAAGACTAGAAAATGTTGCTCATCCAAGCATGGTGGTGAAGGCCTCTAATCCCAGCAATTTAGGAGGCTGAGACAGAAAGATTGTAAGTTCAAGAACAGCCTCAGAAACTTAGCAAGACCCTGCTTCAAAATCATAAATACAACGGACTGGGAGTGTTGCTCAGTGGTAAAGCACCCCTGGGTTCAATCACAAGAAAGAAAGAAAGGAAGGAAGGAAGGAAGGAAGGAAGGAAGGAAGGAAGGAAGGAAGGAAGGAAGGAAGGAAGGAAGGAAGGAAGGAATCTTTCCCAAAGAAGATGATACCAAAGTTTATAGCTCACTAGGTAAAGGAGAGAAGGATGCTTCTTGCAATGAAAATGGCATATTTTAAAGTCTTCAATCCGTGAGAATAGATGAGCTGTTGTGATAGACAACCTTATCCAGGATATTTGAGTAAATTGGAGAGTGGCTAAGAATGACAAAGATAAGAGGAAACAAAAGAGACCTACTAACAATTAGAATTTCAGCCAAAATTTTAAGGACAATACTGGTGGATTATAACAGTATTGTGATTACACTTGCATTTTCGAAAGAATATTCTAGGAGAATGTATAGGACTTGGGGTAGGGAGACAGGTCTATAAATTAAAGGCAGAGTACAAAGAAACAAGAGAAAACACAATGGAGGGAAGAGTTAATTCTAGAAAGAGTAAGGAAAAAATGACATGGAAACACACACCATAGGTGTCTGTTGCATGACCCCAATCAAAAAATGCAGAACAAAGAGCCTGGTGAGAGGGCACTGCCAATCATCCAAGGGGGGATGTCTAGACAGCAATGATTCTGTGTGTCTGGTGCTCAGGAGAACATATGGAAGAGAGATAGAAATGTGGTAATTACCAGAAATGTGGTAATTAACAATATACACCTAGTGATCCCTTGCAATGTTCCTATTGGAATAGGCTCTGGAATCAACTCAATTCCATCCTTGTCTGTTCACAGTAAACAGAGAAGGTCAGGGACAATGAAAGGGTAGGTAAGGAAAGAAAATAAAATGTATAATTTTGACCACATGTTACCAAGAGCAGGATGGGGTAGTCACTGGTCTTTGGGAAAGGAAATATTATATAGTGCTCTGAAGTTATATTCTCAACCCTTAAAAAAAACAGTTTGTGTGAATGGTAAATTGCTAACTTACTCAGGAGTTTCCTTCAGGAATAATGTGCTCATTATGGAGTTTACCTAAGCCATTGTCTCATGAATAATAATAGTAGCTAACATTTATTGATAGTCTTTTATATGTCAGATGATTTTCTAAATATTCCAAATATATTTTCTCATTGACATCCTGACAACCCCATGAAGTTAGTATTATTATAACCTCTTTTCACACATGAGAGAATCAAAGCATAGAATAAATAGCTTGCCCAAGGTCAGTAGCTAGGGAATGACTGACCTGGAATTCAGGCATTCACATCTACTTTAGACCCTCCATCTCTTTATAGAAAAAAAACAAGAACGCATGGCAATAAGAAAGATAGTTTTATGTTGCTCTTCCATCATTGGCTGTGTATTAATGCTGAATTTTGTTATTTTGCTATTATTTAAAATTAGTATGGGATTTCAGGGATGTAACTTTATTTAAGGGACCTAGGATCTACTTTATTTCAAGGATCTAGGATTATTTCAGGGATCTGTTCTAGCCGAGTGAGCATAGCAGGCTCCCTCCTTTTACACATCTGAATAGCCAGAATTTGGTATGGTCCTTATGCTTCTTGGGTGTGAATGGAGCCCTTAGGTTATATTTCTAGTAAGAAAAGACCTATACAAAGATATTTAATTTCTGTAAAGAATTGGTTAGTAAAATATATCTATTAAATAATTATTTTGGCTGATAACTTTCTTTTAATCCATTAAAAAAATCAGGCACTTATTCCTGCATATCAGGCACTTTGCTAGGCTCTAGAGATAAAAACACAAATGAGATATGGTTTTTGCCCATGTGTTAGAAGAAATAAGATTAAAACATTCATTTCAATTTCCCAACAAAGATTATCTACCCTCAGAACACACAAAAGATATAAATCTTAGTGGGTGGAATTGTGAGAAAAAATATCATGTATTTGCATTACCATATTTAACTAACACATTAAATACCATAATCACTTAGTGATTTCCAAAGTAAAGGCCATTATTAGACCCTTGAAAGTTTCCTTTAACTTTTGTAATTGAGTTGCTGGGTCGTTCAGGGTTTAACCTTCTAGTTTCATTCTTCTTAACTTTCCATTTGGATTTCTATAATTGATTGAAAATCATTGACATTTTTTTTGTGTGTGTGTGTGCCAGGTAGCAAAATACCTACTTGATTTTCTTGGTTGTGTTTGCTTTTGTTCATTTTGAAACCTTCCAAAATACATAATGACTAACCAAGAATGTGACCACCTCTTTGGTTACCCTGTTAAACAGGCTTATCAACTAGACTTCTTTTACTGCCCCTTTTATCTTTTTAAAAAATCAATTCTAGACTCATTTTCTTTTAGTATCTTTATTTTCTCTTATCTCTCCAACTCTAACTTTTCCATCAGTTGTAGCTTTTATTCCAGAGAAAAGATAGAGACCTTTAACAACCTACTCAAGAGTTTCAGCACTATTAGTGATCAAAGCAACACAACCTGACATTTCTTGATGACTTCTCTGAGGAAAAGAACATAAAATAATGTGGAAAAGTGTCCAGGATTGTAATATTGAACTTATTGTTTACCTAGCCGTAATGTTATGAGGACAAATGGGATAATCTTGTTCTGATCTTTTATTTCCTCATAACACATGAATACAAATAGTAAATTTGTGAACGAATAGGAAATACACCATAAAGAAACAACCCAAACTCAGGGATGATGGCACATGCTTGTCATCTCAGCTACTCAGGAAGGAAGAGGATTGCAAGTCTAAGGCCAGCAGGAGCAATTTAGTGAGACCCTGTTTCGAAATAAAAAAATAAAAAGGACTCTGATGTAGCTCAGTGGTAGATCACCCTTGGGTTCATTCCCTATTACCCAAAACAAACAAACAAACAAACAAAAGAAAAGAGAAAGAAACAAACAGAAAAATTCTACATTTTCTGCTAGGAGTTTCATGCCCTTATTCTGGACCGCAATACTCTGGCTACAATAATGATCTTCAAATGAAATTAACTTTAGTTAATTAGAATGTACTATGGTCCAGGCAAGCTGGAAAGCATTTTTTAAGCTTATATTTGAACAGTTGATCAATTCTTTGGGGTTATAACAATGAAGTAAAGCTAATTTTTTTAAGCATAAATTGTTTTGGACCATGATTTATAAAGTATGGTTAAGGAAACCAATTCATCGGCATACCATAACTGATGATAATTCCAATTTAACTGCCAATTAGACTTTTCAGGTTTGATGGAAATTGCCATCAGGCTATATTTGAGGAAGCTGTCATGAACATTAAATGAGATCATTAGAAGCTGGTCTTCCTGCTTCCAATCGTACTGGAGACTCAGATTCATCCTGAGTTCACAATTAAATTAATCTGTCTAAATAGCAATATAACCATGTTACTCATTATCTGAAAACCTTCAGTAGCTATTTATTGTCTACAAAAAAGCAATCCAGCTGATTACAATAGTGGTATCCAAACTTTTTAAAAACTCAGCTATGCCTAAATAGTTTTAAAAAATGAAGCAAGAAAATATGTATTTCCTCCATATAAAATTTTATATTACTATAATTATCTAATATCTTAAAAGTATAGATATCTCTTAGCACAGAGTTTATTGCTAATAATAATGTTTTAAATTCAAGTCTTAAATTGACCTTCTGGATTGTTTGACTTATTTTATGAGACTATCGCTTCTCATGCATGATTATATTGTCATTTGCTTTTTACCACCTAACATAGCAATCAAAGAGGGGCAGAAGAGAAGTTAGTATTGTAATTTCCTAGCTGTTTGTCTGCATTTGCAACTTAATACTTTCTGCATATGGTTTCTTTGCAGGGAACTGTTCGTGGATTTTCCATTTATAATTGTTTAAAATAAAAATACATTGTATAATTCATCAATCATTAAACAGGCACATGAAGTACAGCATGCAAAGATTTTAAGGTCTGTTTAAAATACCAAATCTTGACCTGTTCCTGTAAATAATGTCTGTCTGGTATTCAGAGAAATTCTTTCTAGTAGGGTGACTAGGCTAGAGGTGTAGGGTAGTAGTGGTAGAGCACTTGCTTAACAAGCATGATTTATCTCTAGCATCACACACACACACACAAAAAAAAAATTTACTGTTTAACCCTGGTGAAGGAATTAAGAAACTCTTCAGAGGCTAGGAGCAAAAAGAAAACAGTAAGTAAACACTGGGTTTCAATGGACCAGCCATGTGGCAAAGAGACAAACCTAGAATCCTGACCAGAATAGAAGTTTAGAACAAAGGCACAAAGGTGAAGTCAGAACACTTACATTTAATATCCTTATTAGATGAAATAGAAAAGAAAAAGAACCACTCCCACATTCTAGAAAGATGGAAAGAATGAAAAATTTCTTTGAATAATTTCTTTTTTTATTTTTAAAAATTTGTTCTAATTAGTTATACATGACAATAGAATGTGTTTTTACACAACATACATAAATGGAGTATACCCTCTCATTCTTGTGGTTGTACATGATACAGGAACAAACCAGTTGTTTAGACGTATATGCACATAGGGAAATAATGTTCAATTCATTCTACTGTCCTTCCTATCCCCATATCTCCTCCCCTCCCTTCACTCCCCTCTGCCTAAAGTACCTCTATTCTCCCTCCACCCCCAGCTTACTGTGAATTAGGATCTGCCTATCAGAGAAAACATTCAGCCTTTGGTTTGGGGGGATTGGCTTATTTTGCTTAACCTGATAGTCTCCAGCTCCATCCATTTATTGGTAAGTTCCATGACTTTTTTCTTCCTTGAGGCTAAGTAATATTCCTTTCCATATACCACATTTTCTTTATCCATTCACCTGTTGAAGCGAACCTAGGTTGGTTTCATAGTTTAGCTATTGTGATTCGAGTTGCCATAAACATTGATGTGGCTGTGTCACTGTAGTATGCTGACTTTAAGTCTTTCGGGTATAAACCAAGAAGTGGGATAACTGGGTCAAATGGTGGTTCCATTTCAAGTTTTCTGAGGAATCTCCATACTTACTGCTTTTTATAATGGTTGTACCATTTTCCCTACATCCTCACCAACAATTATTGTTGCTTGTATTCTTGATAATTGCCATTCTGACTGGAGTGTGATAAAATCTTAGAGTAGATTTGATTTGCATTTCTCTAATTGCTAGAGTTGTTGAACATTTTTTCATATACTTGTTGATTGATTTAATTCCTCTTATGTGAATTCGGTTCCTTAGCCCATTTATTGATTGGGTTATTTGTTTTTTTTGGCGTTAAGTTTTTTGAGTTCTTTATATATCCTAGAGATTTCATGCTCTATCTGAGGTGCCTGTGGTAAAGATTTTCTCACACTTCATAGGCTCTCTGTTCACATTATTGATTGCTTCCTTTGCTGAGAAGAAGTTTTTAGTTTGATTCCATTCAATATATTGATTCTTGATTATACTTCTTGTGCTTTAGGAGTCTTATTGAGGAAGTCAGGTCCTAAGCTGACATGGTAAAGATTTGGGCCTATTTTTTATTTTATTAGGTGCAGGGTCTCTGTTCTAGTGCCTAAGTCTTTGATCCACTTTGAGTTGATTTTTGTGCAGGGTGAGAATTAGGGGTTTAATTTCATTTTGTTACATATGGATTTCCAGTTTTCCCAGCATTATTTGTTGAAGTGGCTATCTTCTCCAATGAACGTTTTTGGCACTTTTGTCTAGTATGAGATAACTGTATTTATGTGGGTTTGTCTCTGTGTCTTCTATTCTGTAATAATTCCTGATCACAAGCTTGCACTCACCAGTATTTGTTGCCTGAATTCACATTATTTTTACCTCTCCCAACAACAACAACAACAACATGATATATACACACGCGCTCAAATATCAAAAAATTTAATTTAAATTAAGTTCATGTTGGAAGCTGGAAGAAAGTATTATGACATGAATTTAATTTAAATTAAATTAAACTCACTTACTGAAGAAGTCTCATAAAGTTACAAGGAAAATTAGTTTACAATATAAAGTTACTAAATGCACATGAAAACCAGACATCAGAGTGAAAGTCAACAGAATCAACAAACTGTATTCACAACTTAAAAACTAAAATAGAACTGATAACAAAGAAAAATATTAAATGTTTTGGGTTTAGTATGCGTAAAGATATAAAGTAATTCCTTTAAAGTATGATCACAAATAACTATCAAATTTGGTTGAGAAAATATGTAAAAACTACCAAAATTAATTTCAAAAAGCGAAAATATAATAATTGGCATTAGCAAATTAATATTTTAGTTTAATGGCAGGTTGGAAATGGCTGAACTGAGAATCAATAAATTCTAAGGTAGATGAACTAAATAAATTATAACAAATGTAAGCTGTAGTTAAATTGATACAGAAAATATGAAAAAGATCAGAAACATGGGGGACAGAGAAAGACCCTATAGACATCTAATTGATGTTCTATTTAGAGAAAATTCAGAGACTGGGAGAAAAAAAAATTAAAGAGATATTGGCTAAAATTTTTCCAGAAATGAAGAACAATATCCATCCTTAAATTCAGAAGACCAGTGAATTCAAAGAATAACATAAAAATAAATACATTCCCTATCATATTATAGAAAACATTAAAAATAAAAGGGAAAATCTTGAAAGTGGCCAGAGATCAAATAGAGATCACCTTAAAATACAGATCAACTGAGTTCCCAATAATGAATGTAAGATGACAGTAAAACAATATTTATACATTGTCAATCAGGTTGTAAGTAGTATTTGGGAATGTGAAAGACTGGTGTTTATCTCAATGTGGCTATCAAATGACTCTTCCCTGTGTCACAGTTTCTTATCATTATGACAGTAATAATTTGTGTCTCATAAGATTGTTATGAAGATTATATGAGTTAAACAATTAGAAGCATGCGTAATAGTCTGTTTCAACACTCCAGAACTAAAGGCCTAGGAGAAGAAAAGTTAAGACAATGAAGAATTGTCTGATCCAAATTTTCAAGAATGTACCCTCCTTTGAAAAACACTGCCAGCCTCTATAACTTCTTCTTATACTACTCCATATTGATCTATCTTACCCCATCACTCCTGGCCTTCCAGTCACTCTCTGAATTCCTTTTGTTATCCAAATTGCTTTAGTTGCAGAAAGCCTACTAGGTTCCAGGAGCTATTCTTATCACTGACATATACATACATACATACATATATGGATCCATATATGTATACATATGGATTAAATGGATATATATGGATAAAGTCCATACATATGGATAAAATCCATATATATATGGATTTTGGCTGGTGGAATGATAGAAATCATGTACACTACTTCCAAGCCTGGCTACAAACCTTTTCTGAAGTTCTTTCGCTTATGAGCCTTCTAAAAGTATACAGAAGCAGACTGAAAGGAGACCAGGAACTCAGAACCAGCACATCTGAAACACCTAATTTTGACGTACATAAGAAATAAACCATTATCATGTTAAGCTATTGAACCTCATGTCCTGACTAACATAGCATGATTCTGTCCTTTTTAACTTCGTTAAAACACAGTACCATGCCTGGTGTATAGCAGACCTCTGTGAAGGATGTAGTTTAATGGTAGAGCACAGGCTTAGAATGCATAAAGTCCTGAGTTTGATATCCAGTAGAGGCAGGGTGACTTATAAGGGAATATAACCATCCCTTACTTCATCATTCTAACCTATCTACCACTCTTTTAATTATTATAGTTGTGTCCTCCGTTTCAGTAGGGAATACTTCTTTTTCTGTCTCCTATTTATTTTCTTTGACTGCCACTCTGTAAAAAAAAATACAAGCCACTTTAGTGGTAATATTGGCTTTTAAGATATTGTTCATAATGGGTGGAAGAAAAATCATCTATGCTTCAAAGGAAAACTTTTAGTTATTTCCTTTTCCAGAAAGAAAGGCATCCTCAGCATTTCCCCATTGGCATTAGAGTGGAGCAGGACAGGGTGGATGATGGCTGAGGCAGGAGATGGTACAATGGCACTGAGACCCTGCAGATAAGATGAGCCTGGTGGTGGAACAGGGAGGAGGACCAGAGGAGCTGTTGAAGGACTGGCTTCCCTTCTTCCTCTGCCCTCCACCATCTCTGCCACAGACTATACTAAAGTACTATTGGAGGATGGGTATGAAGAATCTGGGCTAACACAGAAGAGGGGGCAGGTGGAAGGAAAGGAGGAACAGGAATAGAGATCTGCTGGAAGGAAATGCTCTTGCTCAGGACTCTGAGGCAAGTTTTCCTGTGTAAAGGCCATTTGTAAATTTAGATGAAAGACTAGGTGGACTCTCCATACACATCTCAATGCTAACTCAGTGCTTATCCACACTATTAGGTAATTTCTAATTAATTTGTACAATTTAAATTAGTCTTCAGGTTTTAAGTAAGGGAAAATAAACCTTCAGTTTATACTAAATCTGTCTACTTTTGAAAACCCACACATGTATTGTTCCACTTACGAATATTTTTCTTGTGTTTCTCCAAGATTCCTTTGGAAATAAGCACTGTTATAAGCTTGCTAGTGTATCCAGGGAGATAGTTAGAAGACTGGTTTCAAACATATGGCAAAGTAAATGCATAAAAATATTTGGAAATGAATTTTTCCAATCATAAAATTCTTACTAATGCTTGGGGAAGCACAAAAGAAACTTTTATAGCTCTCTGGTGGTGATTTGATTTAAGATGAGAAAATGCTGGTAATCATTTTTCTCCTCAGTATTTTATTTATAATCATTGTTCTCTTATAAAGGAAAACATTTTTTATGAGGCTTTAGCTTAAACTGAAGAAATGCTTATTTTCTCATATCATGCCATTCAAACCAAATTATAGTCTGACTTTTTAATGCTTTCAGTGTCAGTGAAATCTTTGTAATTCTCTTCAGAACTCTTGACAGATTATACTCTAATGCACAGATGTTTAAACATTTCAAAGAATAATGCTTTTCTAAGTCTCATACTCTTTCCGAAATTAAAAGTTTAAGCTAAGAAAAGCTTTTCCACACAATTCTGAAAATGACCAAGTTTCTAAGTCTTCATGTGCTCACTATAATGTTTCAGAATATGCAGAGATGGTTTCTTTGGAATCCTCTCAGGAGTCTCACTTTCAGAATCGTAAATATAGATGACGTACTTCAAAAGTGACCAGTGGAGAGTAGGGATTTCTTTTTTTTTTTAATATTTGTTTTTTAGTTGTAGTTGGATACAATACCTTTATTTTATTTATTTACAAATAAACATTAAATTTACAAATAAATTTTTAAAAGTCTGTGAGACACACACAGACTTTTCCATGTGGATACAGAATGTCTTAAAGGAATAAATACAATAATAGGAATAAATACAATAAAGGATCAAACCCAGGGCCTCACACATGTGAGTGAGGTGAACCCTCTATCACTGAGCCACAACCCTAGCCTGGGAGTAGGAATTTCTTGAATCAAGATAATACAAGAAGGAAGGAAGGAACTGGATTAGAACCGTGACTTTCAGTCTCTAGCTTGTGACTGTAAGGGATTTTAAAGCTAAGTAAAGATTGTATATACACATTAGAGTCCCATATACCTTCATTCAGATGAATGATTTGCAAATATATTACACACACACACACACACACACACACGAACAATTCTCAGATTCTATAAGTGCTCTTAAGGGGGGATAGGAAGGGCAGCAGAATAGAATAAACATTATGATTGCTGTATGTATATAGGTGAGTGACTCTATGACCAGTGTGATTCTGCAACCTGTACAATCAGAAAAATGAGAAATTATACCCCAATTGATTCAAATGTATGAATTGCCAAGATCATTGTAATGTCATGTGTAGCTAAAAAAAAAAAGTAATAAAATGTAAAATTGTTGCTGAACCCCTTGTAGCTCTTCCCCATCAATTATTTTTTGAGTGGAAATTTACTATGGTTTAAAGGTATATGTCTTTCCAAACTTCATGGTGAAACAATCCTCATTGTGGTAGTATAAAAAGGCAAGGCCTTTTGGGAAATGGTTGAATCATAAGGGATCCACCCTCCTAAATGGGATTTATCAAAGAGGCCTCAGTGAGTTGCCTCACTTGTTCTTCTCTTCTGCCATGGAGGACATGGTGAGAAGGTACTATCTAGAAGGCAGAGGATAAGCCCTCGCCAGATAGTAAATCTGCTGATGCCTTGATCTTGCATGTTCCAGCTTCCAGAACTGTGAGATATCAATTTCTGTTATTTATAAATTACCCAGCCAAGGATGTTTCGTTGCAATACCAGGGACAAACTAAGATAGTGTTATACTTATTACCCAAGCACAATCAGAAAAGTAATTAGTCTCTTAAGAATAGAGATGTCCTAGGTGGTTAAGAAATCCTATTTTAATTGAAGCAAACAGTCTCCACTAGCAGTTCCCAGTTTATACACAGGAGTTATTCCTTCCTTTCTACATATCATTGTGTCTTAGTAGTACCTACAAATGTAAATTTTTAGTTATAGGTTGTTAGGTTTGTTAACTAGAGCCACCTGCTCTACTCATGGACAGTCTTCCCTAATGGCAGTTATCTGCATTATTGAAATTATAAGTAACCTTGCTTCAGGCTCAAATTATTATATCCATGTCTCAGGCTCCATCACCTTGGTACATCCAGATGCTTTGGTTTGCACTAATGCCCTTGTTGGTATTTGCTTGAACTGTGTTTAGAGACTTTTGAACTCTTTGCAACACTAAAATCTGGGTCAACCGTACTAGTTTGAATAGATCTCCTTGGGTCTATCCTAATATGGTGGATGGATTTACTGCTGTCCCTATACTTACTGTCTCAGCAGTCAAATGCTATACAATATCTTAAAGATATAGGAATGGACACAAAATGAAAATGTTCTCTGAAGGATAATATAGTCCTTTCGTTTAGAAAAGAGAATGGCCCTCTCTTTTTTATTTTTAAATTTAATATTTATTTATTTTATTATACATGACAGCAGAATTCATTTCAGTTCATAGTACACAAATGGAGCACAATTTTTCATTTCTCTGGTTGTACACAAAGTAGGGTCACACCATTCATGTCTTCATACAGGTACCTAATGATGTCCATCTCATTCTACCATCCTTCCTACTCCCATGCCCCCTCCTTTTCCCTCCTTCCCCTTTGCCCTAACCAAAGTCCCTCCATTCCTCCCTTGCTCTCCTTCCCCCCATTTATGGATCAGTATCCACTTATCAGAGAAAACATTCAGACTTTGGTTTTGGGGATTGGCTTACTTCACTTAGCATGATATTCTCCAACTCCATCCATTTATCTGCAAATGCCATAATTTTAAGATGAACCTTTCTTTTTTTGAGAGAGAGAGAATTTCTTAATATTTAGTTTTCAGTTTTTGGCGGACACAACATCTTTGTTTGTATGTGGTGCTGAGGATCGAACCCAGGCCGCACTCATGCCAGGCGAGTGCGCTACCGCTTGAGCCACATCCCCAGCCCCTGAACCTTTCTTTTTGGAGCATTCTAAACTGCTTTTTCTTTCATTTACTCTCTGTGTTAATTGAAGTAAACATTCATCTTGAGTATTTTGAACTATAATAAGATACTCTTTTCACATAGATTGTTTTAAGTTTTCAGATATCTGTTTCAGTCGTCTGCAAACCGAGACACACACACAGACTTTTCCATGTGAGTACAGAATGTCTTAAAGGAATCAATTTCCTTATTCTCAACTTTTATATGTTCTCTTCTTTGAAACTGAGCTGCCTGAGAATATGACTGTGTTCAAGGAGTCAAGCCAGTTTTCCTTTCCCACCTTTCGGTCACTGTATAAAAGTTAGGTGAACAGCTCAGCCACTTTGTATTTAATATGTACATTGTGCCAGGGTGTGAAAATATCTGGGAGCGCCAAACATAGGAAAAGCCCAAAAGTATTGCTGTCAGCAAAGCCTCATTAAATGGAATCATAAATCCACAGTAGGATTTTATATATTTCCCTCTCCTATATGTTTCTGTGCTTGGTGTTAGAAATAGGTGTTTTGGCTCATGCTGGAATGTTCTGAATTTAGACATACTGTAGAGTAGAAGTAGCAATAGTAAAACTATTTTTGTCTAATGATCCTTTTTTTCTCCCTAATTATAGGCAAAACATAAGTATGTCTTCTCAGGGGAAGTACAATGAAAGCAAAGCAAAGAGGGCATCAGAAATGAACAGTAAAGGTGACAATGCCATTTTTCACCCAGCCAGTAATTCAGGTTTTGAACTCCTATTCTCTAGTGATCTCATATCTCACCCTATTTCAGCCACTAACTTCCAGGATCATATACTAGAATGTGTCATTTATAATAACTGTGATACCTCCACAGTCTTCTCAGTGTAAACATTCTCTGTTTTCACACTGGATAGCCTACATAACTATTCTGCTATGATTGAAAACCAAATCCTCCACTTGGGTATAGATACCATCCTTTTTCTGCTCAAGAACTGAGAATGGCTATTCCACTCCTTTCTATAGCATCAGTTTTTCAGCCTTTACTGTTTTGTTTTGTTTCCTATCAGTGCCTGTCTGTTAGTCAGCTTTCTGTCACAATAGCAAACAAACAAATAAACAAACAAACCTGAGATGATTAACTTATAAAGAGAAAAGCCTTATTTTGGTTCACAGTTTTTTGGAGATTCTAGTCTGTGATGAATTGATCCCATTGCTTTGGGCGGGTGGTGATGCAGCTCATTATAGCAGGTGTGTGTAGGGATTCTGACTATGGAAATGAGCAGAGAAGAGTTCCCCTGGTGAGAGGTAACAGGACCCTGTTTCCCACTCTTAGAATGCCCTGTAATCTCTCTTAGGGATCTAATAATAGAGCTAATACGTGTGCAATGCCTTGCTGGTATGGCAATGCCCTGAGAAGCCTCTGTTTTAGAGCCACTCTGCCACCTTCCCTGCCTCTGCACCTTGTCTCTGTGTCCCCTTTATTACTGGCAATCATCATTGGGGTGTGAGAAGACTTTTCTCCCCACACAGCCACTTACTCCACAGAGAGTTTGGGACAACAAAAGCTGCCTTGATAGAGACCCTTTGGGACAGGTAATGGGAGAGGAATAGTTTACTTATGTCTGGAGTAGGCTTTTGATGCATCTTTCATCAGCTGAGTATAATCAGTAACTATAGGAAATTCTCTGTTGGACGCTCAACGATGTCACCGGGCAGTGCTTTCTTTATTACTTTGCAAGCTGGACATACCTTATGCAACACTGACCTTGCTGCCTTGCAGACAGAAATAGATTCATCTTGTCCTTGGTAACCAGAAAGCGGTTCATTACATTCAAAATATTGGGAGGAGGTAGGTAAGACACTTGCTTCATGAGGAACCATTCGCTCCCATTTCTGTGCTACATGCTTGGTATCTTTGCCATGATGCAGTGATTAAAGCTCCTATTTTTCAACCTACCTGCTCTTCTCCTTCTGTGCCTGGCTATGTGGCCCTTTAAATCTCCTGCAGCACAGCCCTGGCAATTTCCCTCTGCTCAGAGCTGTCCTGGAGCCTAGCCTCCTACATGTTTGGCTCCTCTAAATAATTCACTGCCAATTGCGTCCCTGGCCAGCTGTGGCACTGCCCCTCCCCCAGCTAGATCCCAGTTAATTGAGTGTTTGGGACACGCTGTGGAGGAGGGGGGATATCATAACTTACCAGTCTGTCCTATTAAGATAAATTTGGCTAACCAATCAAAATATGAAGGGTAACTACCCTTTGCTGTATTTAATGAGTTAAAACCTTTAAATGAAAGGGAAAATACAAAATTTGACTCTACTCTCATTGGAACATGTTCATCAGTTACTGTAAGTAGACTTAATTAACTCTTTGTTTAAATAAACAGTCAATTACAGGGTTATTGTACAGAAATACTCATGTCATGCTAATAAATACTATTATGATATGGCTTTATACATGACCCCAAGAGGCCACCCCGGTTTGGGGCAAAGGAAACAAAATTAAACAAGTGTCCAAAACCTCCCTGTGGCTACCATGCTCTGCCCCTTCCAATCCACAACAAATCATTACTCATATTCAACCATATGTGGAAACTACAAGATTTGCAAGATTTAAAACAAAAAGAAAAAAGAACTCTCCAGAAAAACATGTAAACCACAACACCATTCTTTAAGAATTATCTTATAAAAGGAAAAAATGGTTACAACAGTTTCCTTACCTTTTAACTTCTGCTGGATCTCTAACTTTCCTAGCCTTATATTTAAAATATAAATTACAAGACCTACAAGATTTGTCTAGGCTTATGAAAAACCAATTAAGACAAAAGAAAAAAAGTGTCCCTTTTAAATCCAAACTGCTTCACTGACTGTCTTATCTGTGTTCAGCTGGCTTTCTTGACCAGTTCCTCCCTAATGTTACAACACAGAAAGACAAAAGTAGAAACATTCTAAATGTACAAGCTGTCTTTTAAAAAAAAAAAAAAGAGTTTTTTCTTAAGAATTTCACAGACTTCCAACTGGCTCTTATCTGAGATAAAAGTACACTCTGACCTGATGAAAAAGTTAATATTAAGACAAACTAAGTTGTTAAGTATTCTCTGTAAGTTGATGTATTTTTCTGATCAGTCTTGTTTTATCTAACTATAAAGGTTTTTACATTCTGTCTTTATCCAAAGGCCAATTTCTCCAGAGTTAACTCTCAAATACAATCAAAAATTTCTTTTAATACTTTCTAAAAAAGATATAAACATGGTTATGTTGGAAATAAATCTGATAACCATCAAGGACAAATATCTGGCCATA
This sequence comes from Ictidomys tridecemlineatus, assembly GCF_052094955.1. Lineage (NCBI taxonomy): Eukaryota > Metazoa > Chordata > Mammalia > Rodentia > Sciuridae > Ictidomys > Ictidomys tridecemlineatus. The sequence goes on along the minus strand of NC_135485.1, from coordinate 107,699,897 downwards.
TGAAACCTTTTATTTCATTGTCCTTCATGGCTGTTAGATTCTACACCTGGCATTTCCAATTGTACAGGCCTATCTTCTATCTATATATTATATACTTGATATTAAGTTGACACTTAATGAGTGCTCATCAACTAAAATTTAAATTAAAAAATGGATCCAAATAACTTAATTCAAATCAAGTAATCAGATAAAAATATAGATGTCTTTAAGATTATGGCTTATGGGTTTTTCCAGGTGACCAAACATTAAAGTCTTAATTTCCAAAAATTATCTAAAATATAATAGGATATCCATTATTTCTAAAATTTTTCTTCAATGAAAAGGATGATTAATGCTATTAATCATGTTCTTCTTATGTTTTTATGTTATAATTAAAATAAATTAATTAAATTTAACATAAATAAAATTAATCTTCATAAGTATAGTTTCTTAAATAAAAAAAATTAAAAATTACAGCTAATGCCAAACTGATCTCTCATTTTTCCAACTGTTAAAAAAACAGGATTCTACCTCCTTCCTTTATTTGACCCCTTTCTTAAAACAGTCTTTACAAAAAATTAAAAAGGATTATCAACAATAATGGACCAACTTTCAATATCTAATGTGCCATTGTAATTAATAATTTTTGTTAAAACACCTATGCTTGTACAACAGTAGTAACTATTATAACCAAAAATTATATATGTATTATATATATGTATATATTTAATATGTATGCATGTTAAATAATTATATTGTCCTCATTTGGGGGGGCTATGATATTTTGCCCTTTACTGACATGTATGCTCAATTAATTACTGATGATCATACTAAAATTTTATCCTTAACAGGAATGGACGTTTATGTCTTACGCCTTACTTATTTAAAAAATTTCTTATCTCTAATACTTATAGTTCTTCCTCTACTATCAAGTTGTATTAACAGATATTTTAGCACCAGTTAATTTTCACATGCCTCATGATGGACAATTCTCTTTGTTATATCAGGTCCTTAATTACATCCTTCTTCCTTAATTTCTACCATTCCTCTTGTAGATGGTTTAAAAGTGTATACAGATAAAAGTAAATTTTTTAAAAAGTAATATCCGTTCTTATAAATGATAAATGGACTATTATACCCTACCTCAAATCTGTCCACAGCAAGCTGAGTTAACTAAGACTATTTTCTACTACTTTAAACATTATTACAGATTCTCAATATATAACTAAACTTGTTCCTCATATCTTTAGAACCATGTTATGCTCTCGTTTGGATTCCAATTTACTGTCTCTTTATTTTAACCCTTCAAACTCTTTTACAGCATCGTACATCTCCTATCTTCCTCATTCATATATGCAGCTACACCAAGATTCCTGGACCTTTGATGAAAGGAAACGCTCATACAGATGAAGCTGTGAAATCCCTTTGTCCTTTATTTTCAGGTGCTGTAAAATCCCATGGATTTTTTTTTTTATCAAAATGCTCCATCACTAGTATAAATGTTTTCCATCTCTTCTCAACAGGCTCATACTATAGTCAACAGCTGTTCTCACTGTGTACCCTCTCCAGGCTCCTTTGTGAAAATCTATAAATCCACATTCTAATGCACTTTGGCAATGGATGTTACCCATTTCCCTCCTTTTTATCCTTACTCCTTTCTTCATGTTTCCATTGATTCTTATTCTGGGTTCATTTGGGCTAGTGCCCATAGGTCTGATAAGAAATCTGCTTACATTTCTCATTTATTGCTTTGTTTTGCCACCATGGGCAGGCCTATTTGTTTAAAAACAGATAATGCCCCTGCATATACATCTCATGCTTTTGCACAAATTTATTCCCAATGAAATATAATTTTGAATCATGGTATTCCTCATAATTCTACTGGACAAGCTTTGGTTAAATGAGCATCATACTCTTAAAACCTTCCTTTTAAAACAAAAACAAAAAAAGGGGACCTAGCCTCTCTCATATTAAAAATGCTTTAAATGTTATTTTATTTACAGTTAATGCACTCAACATACAATACAAAGTTTTTAGTCACAATCAGTCATCTGCTTTGGGTAGATATTTTATTCCTAAACAGCCATTACAAAAAAATTTATGTAAAATATAAGGTTTCACCAGACCCAACATGACAAGACCCTGTGCCTCTGATCACCTGGGGAAAAGGATAGACTGCTATGCTTACACCAACAGGTCCAGTTTGGATTCCAGCTTGGTGTGTGAGATCTATCAATTATAAATGAACATCAGGACTTTACAACCTGATCCCCAAGTTTCATTTGATCCTGGATGAAGAGAGTCCCACCAAACAAGAGGACAATGATCACTGTCCTTGAAAGAGAAGAAACATTAAAAGAGGATCCCAAGCTTCTAGACTTCCAGAGACTTAGGGGGATACAAAATCATTAATAGCCTCAGCTCAACAGCTGTTGGCTCAAATGGGGTTAAAATGTACTCCAGAAAACTTAGTTACTGCTATGATTGCTAAACTCACACAAAACTCTATAAATGCTTTGGTTTTAACAATAATGTTGTTCTGTTGTTCCCAAGCTGTGGAAATTCAGTACAGTAGGAATTCTTGACTTCTAAAACCCATTAAAATATCTGGGTTCACTTGGTTAAAATTGTTATACACCTACACAAATGTCTCATGGTACCCATTGTTGTCTTAACAGGCTAACTGTGTTCTTACCATCCCCACAGGATTTAATAGGCCACCATCCTGCACAATGCATCCATAAAAGGTCTATTCTCCTTGTTAAAAACTGTAATGATTCAGTGAGCCTTCTCTCTAAGACAAAATTTGATGCTTTGATACTTTCCTTAGTGGGTATCCTTGGACTACTTGTCGGGGTTTACAAAACCTGTGCTATGGTAAAAAAAATATTAATCATACCTCCATGGCAATTAATATGCTTAATGAAGAACAAAAACAACATCATCAAGCCATACTTGACAATCAGGCCCCAATTAATTATTTCCTATTATTACATCATAAAGGATGTCAGGAGCTTATTAATATGTGTTGCTTTAATTTAAGTGATAACAGTAATTCTATTTCTAAGGAGATAAAATACCTTAAAGACATCATTAAACAGGTCCAACAAGATGATGGAGGTTTAGACTTATTGGATTGGCTAACTTTGCGGTTACCCAACTTTACCTGGGTCAAGCAATTATTCATAGGTAGATGCTTATTAATATTGAGATTATTATGTTGTGCTTACTGTTGCCAATGTTTACCCTACTTTTTTTGTCCCTGCCAATATTTAAGAGAAAATAAATATTATTCATCAAAAAGGCCATAAAAGGGCTGGGTTTGTGGCACAGAAGTAGAGCACTCACCCTAGCATGCATAAGGCACTGGGTTTCCGTCCTCAGCATCACATGAAGTAAAATAAAGATATTGTGTCTGCCTATAACTAAAAAATAAATATATATTTTTTAAAAAGGTCATAAAAAAACAAAAAAAGGTGAGATATAGGGATTCTGACTGTGGAAATATACAGGGCACCCTGTAATCTCTCTTAGGATCTAATAATATAGTTAATGTATGTGCAATGTCTAGCTGGTATGGCAATGCCCTGAGAAGCCTTGGTGTTAGAACCACTCTGCCACCTTCCCTGCCTCTGCACCTTGTCTCTGTGTCCCCTTTATTATTATTATTATTTCTTTACAGGTGTGTGTGTGAGGAATCAAAACCACTCATTCCATCAGCCAGGAAGCAAAAGGGAAGAGAAAGGGGCCAGGGTCCCACCATGCCCTTCAAGAGCAAGCCCCCCAAGGACCACTAAGGCCCACCTCCAAATGATTCCACCACTTCTCAGCTGAACAACCCTGTGGACAAAGCCTTTAACACATGGGTCTTTGGGGGACACTTATCCAAACCGTAGGAGTACCCAAACATGCTTCTCTGCTTCCTATTTAAAAAATAACCTCTTTAAACCTCACTTCCTCTGAAAACTACTATCCCTTTCCCCCCCCCTCTCATTTCTAACAAATTTCCTCAAAAGAATTATCTGTGCTATGTTCACTGATTCCTTTTCTTCCATCCTCTTTAATCCATTAAATGTTACAAAATTACGCTTTCACCCATCATCCCATGAAAAGTTTATTATAAAGTTCATTAATCATTTTCCCAGTTACTAAACCCAGTGGTCAATTCTGCCTTCATCTTACTGGATCTGTCAGCAGGGTTTAACATAATTGATTTATCTTTCCGTATTTCTGTTTTCCACTTGGCTACATGCTTGGTTTTCTCTATTTCAATTTCCTTTTTATTTAATTTTATTTACTTATTTACTTTAAGTTCTCTTCACTCCAACCTGAAACTACTGACTTACATGGCTCAGTCCTTGAGCCTCTTTTTTTTTTTCCCATAGTCATTTATTCTACAATCTCATCCAACTTCCTGGGCGTAAATTGGATACAGCATATTGGGCATATGTGCAAAAGTCCATAAGCCAATGACTCTTAAATGTTCATGTCCACTCTAGTCTACCCTCCTGAACTTGAAGCTCATTATAAATTTTATTATATGAATCTTGATTTCAAAAGCCCAGGGTTATTCTTTCTTTCCCTAATTTTACACATCAAATGCATGTAGAAATCTTGTGACCCACCATCAAAACAATACAAAACAACAAACTCTAATTAGTCCATTTGTTCCTGCCTTTTTTTTTTCAAAAACAACAAACTCTAATTAGTCCATTTGTTCCTGCCTTTTTTTTTTTTTCTTTTTTTTTTTGCGGTGGGTAGGGTGGTGCAGAGCAGGATACCAGGGATTAAATTCAGGGACACTGGACCACTGATCCACATCCCGAGCCCTATTGTGTATTTTATTAAGAGACAGGGTTTCCTGAGTTGCTTAGAGCCTTGCTTTTGCTGAGTCTGGCTTTAAACTTGCAATCCTCCTATCTTAGCCTCCTAAAATGCTGGGATTTACAGGCATGCACCAGGGCACCTGGCTGTCCCCTGCCTTTACTGAGATACCATCCTTTCTCACTTGAACTATTCAATAGCCCTCTTAGAAGTCTCCTTTCTTTCACTCCTGATGCCATACAATCTATTTTTATTAGAAGAACCAGACAATCCTTTCAAAGTAAATGTTCAGATCATGTTATCCCTCTGTTTAAAAGCCTCAACTGCCCAAGTTGTGGGTGTAGCTCAGTCGTAGAGCACTTGTCTACCATTCACCAAGCCCTGGGTTCAATTCCCAGAACCAGAAAAACAAAAACCCTTCAGTGCCCTCTCCTTCATTTCAGTGAGTAAAAACCAAAGTCTTTACAGTTGCCTGTAGGACCCCTTTTGACCTGACCTCTCATTACCTCCCTGACTTTTTTCTCCATGCTTTACCATGCTCCAAATATATTGGTACTCTTGAACATGCAAGGCAAGGTCTCATCAGAGCCTCTGCATGGTTGTTTCCTTTATCTGGAGTACTCCTCCCCATCTTGGCCATCTTCTCCCATGCTTTAAGGATCACTCAAGTCTTAGTACTACAAAGCTCTCAGTCTTCTTCCCTCATCTTTGCATTCCTGACTTTACTTTTCTTCTATTTTGTTCTCCTTCCATGGTGCATATCACCTTCTAAAACATTACTGAATCTAGCTATTATGCTTTTTTTTTTCCTGTTTCCTCTCACTAGACTGTAAGCTCCTTAAGAGTAGGTCTTGGTTTATTTTGTTTACTAATATATTTCAAGAAGATAGAATAATACCTCTCCATAGAAGGTGCATGGAAAGTCTTTTTCAAATGATGAATGAAAAATATTTTAGAAGATAAGCTAACAATTTAGAAAATCACCAATGTGAATTATTTCTAATTTCATAAAGGAACTATGTAAGTTCAAACAAGACATATCTTAATGAAAAACTTCTACCTTCAAATCATTGTTTCAATTTTTAATTCAATAATATTCAATTTATAAACTTTTAAGGGGCTGGGGCTGGGGCTTAGCGGTAGAGCACTCGCCTAGCATGTGCGGGGCCCTGAGTTCCATCCTCAGCATCACATAAAAATAAATAAATAAATAAATTAAACATTTCTCTGAAATGTTTTTCTGAATAAACACTAGAAGATGCAGTCTATTTTTGGATTCAGAGCCACAAGGAACTAACACTTAATGCATGACCAGCTTAAAACAGGACATTCTCTCTTTTGGAAGAAAATGGAAAACTACAATGGAAATTTTCATACTATGTGGTTATATATATGTTTTTAAAAAGACAATCTCTAGGGGCTGGGGATGTGGCTCAAGCGGTAGTGCGCTCGTCTGGCATGCATGCAGCCCGGGTTTGATCCTCAGCACCACATACAAAGAAAGATGTTGTGTAGGCCGAAAACTAAAAAATAAATATTAAAATTCTCTCTCTCTCTCTCTCTCTCTCTCTCTCTCTCTCTCTCTCTCTCTCTCTTAAAAAAAAAGGCTATCTCAAGAATTTATTTATTGCCTTGGCTTTTTAAATGACAATCTTATTTAGTATTTTTTCATTAACTGTAAATTCTGTCAAGAGTCAATACAGTGCCTTTTTACAAAAGAGAAAAGCCCTTTAGAAATTGTAAAGTTAAGAGTTTAACATCTGTTCCTTTCAGACTCCTTAGAAATTGTAGACTTAAAGGTTCAACTTCTCTTCCCTCCAAGTAGCTAAATGTAATAATTTAAAAACCAGTTGGCAAACACTTTAGGAACAACAGAATAATAAGCAGCATGTCTTTGTGAAAGAAAAAAAAAAGTCCTGTGAGACCCATCTAAAGTTGTTGCAGACCAGAATGACAGAATGGTAAAGTAGGAGAATTTATCTTGACTGGAATATGATCCCTGCTGGAATGGAAATTGAGACCCAGCACAGTACAATCTGGCATGCTGGACAGCACCTTCTTTCACTCAGTTCCTAGTAAGAGTATAAGCAAGTCTCACTTTCTTAGATAATGGGAAGAACTTTGTAGGAGACAGATCACAGCTACAATTTGGTGGAATACAAAAGAAGCAATGAGACAGTCCTATAAAAGTATGTTGTGGAGGGGCTGGGGCTACAGCTCAGTGGTAAAGTGCTTGCCTTACATGTATGAGGCACTGGGTTCAATCCTCAGCACCACATAAAAATAAATAAAGATATTGTGTGTCAATCTACAACTTCAAAAATATTTTTTAAAAAAGTATGTTGTGGGGGCTGGAGTTGTAACTCAGTGGTAGAGCGCTTTTCTCGCACGTAGGAGGTCCTGCATTGTCTCCTCAGCACCACATAAAGATAAATAAATAAAATAAAGGTATTGTATCCATCTACAACTACAAAAATTAAAAATAAATAAATAAATAAAAGTATGCTGTGGCTCTCCTAAGTATGCTCTCCTTCCTAATCATCATGTGTGCTGCTTCCCCCTCTGCTTCTTCCCTCTCAATTCTGTGGATTGAGACCTCTGAAACCATTAACATTCTTCCCATCCTAGGCCAAATGATCTGTCCTTCCTTTGGCTCACTGACCACAGGAATGAAGAAATCCAGACTAGGGAGCTGATACCAGCAGATCTAAGAAACAGCTCTCTTTTAAGGCTACCATTTGTATATGAATTATGATTGCTGGTATGCATACCTGGAAATCAGCCTTTGTGTCCTCTGTTTAAAAGCTCTTGGCTACACCTGATAGAATTTCAACAGCCTCTGAGACATGAGTCTATTGCCTTCTCATTTGCTAACGAATCAATAAAACTTCTTTTTTCCTTTTTCTCAAAACAACAACAACAAAACCCAACCAAACAAACAAAAAACTGCTGTGGAACAAGCCAGCATACACTAACACCAAATGGCGAAAGCTAAGAGTGAGCCAATTCTGACCTATTTGCAGAGATAAGCAGTGAACTCATTACAGCAATAATTTATATTAACGCCCCAAAGGGAATATGTATGAATTGCCCCTAAAGGTAGCCTAACTGATGCTATTATGGAAATATATTCCCAGGGCGAATGGGTCATCAAAGTAAAATTTGAACTGGAGGCCAAATATTTTGCAATGTTAAATTTAGTTCATTTAAAAAATTTTTTATTTGATGATTATATTAATGGAATGTAGAGCATAAAATTAAAATCATAAGTAATTTCAAATAGAAGTAAGATATTTGTCACTGAACAATGGGTTTGGGGCCTCGTCAGAAAAAAAAAGAACTCAGTTTAACTCAATTTAGCAATAAAATCTATGTTCATAAAGTGACCCAGTACAGATGAAGAAGAAAATACACATAATTAAGATGTGTGGCTTAGCTGAGAATAAGATGGTAATCACAGAGAACATAGATAAATGATACAGTAGAAATACACATAGTATTGCTTAAAGATAGGTATGATACCAGTATCTTATGAACATAGATGCAGCAGAGAAAAAGATATTACTCTTAACTCTTATATGAACATTAAAGTATCTTGTACATAATTTATGAGAAATATGAAAAACAGAACTTACAGGCATGAATTAAAATGATTAATGGCTTGAAAATAGGTGATAGGAAGACAGGCTAAATGAATGTGATCATTATCCGGTAGAACAGAAGTCAGTGGGATGACTTCATCCTTCTAATTTATAAAGGAATATTATGCAGATGGCGGCCAGCTGTTCTTCATCTCCACTGAGGACTAACCAAAGGAAATGGGTCTAAATGTTGGCTGGTGGGAGTTAGGTTAAATATGCAAAACTGTTTCCTGACAGCAAGAGTTGTAAAATACTGAGCAATTCCTGAGAGGTACTGTAGAATCTCCTTCCCTGGTTATCTCTTAAGAACATAAAGAGCTTTACCATCTGCCAGCAATGAGTACACTGCAGGTTTGCAAAGTAGCAAAGAAGAATAGACTATAACTCAAAAATCCCGTGATATTTGCACCCAAGTAGACTTCCATGTGCTTGTTTTTGTTTTTGTAACTTTTTTTGATAAATGATGGTTAGTGCTTGAGAATTTTACTTATACCACTACATTTTTTTCTACAGAAGGGGGAAACGTTATGCTCTACTTCATTTAAGAATAAATGTGGCTCATTTTTATTAGCCCCTAAGAGCAGTTCAGCTTTATAGGACTTTTAGACATAATTAAATATGGGTTTATTCATCATTCAAGAGGATATGCTGGCAATTTATGTCTCAAAATTTTATCATCCTATAGCTGGATCACTGTTTCCAGGAAAGCTGGATCAGTACATTTTCATACGGCAAAAATCTTACAACTGCCAATAAAAATGAGGGTTGAGACTGACTCCCAGCAACAAGAAACATGTGTTTTATCTTCATTTTGCCTGTATTTAAGTTTTTATCATTCTCTTGAAAGAAGAGAAGATAAAACCTAACCATGTCCCTGAGCATAAGAATTTATCTCTGTAGATCCATTCTTCTTGACTGAAGAGATCAAGCAAGGAAGCATGTATATGCAGAAAAAATTAATAAGCATTTAGTGTGCAATTCTAAGTTTTAAGGAGACAGTTATATTATTTTATAGTTTTAGTGCTTAGTTTTATGGTTTTTACAAATAAGTTTATGAAATAATATGGGATATTTCTGCTTATGCAAAAGTATTATGCTTAACTTTGGATTGTAAGAACTTTCCAAACCTATAATAGTAATGACTTTGGGAACTTAAGTTGTTATATATATATATATATATATATATATATATATATATATATATATATATCTCAAGTAGATCAAGTAATCTCCCCCAGGGTTCTGTAATAGTTAATACCTAGAGAAGTCAGACAAGATCTTAGAAAATCTGTGGTCAGAAGTTCTCCTCAAACTCTGTGTTTTGGGAACACATTCTTTATCCAGATATATATTAATAATACTTCCTCTGAAGCCAATGTTAAACATGATATTCTTGCATAAGCAAAAAAGTCCCCTATTACATCACAAATTATATAAAAACTCATTTGTAAAAACAGTAAAACTATACCCAATATAATTGTCTCCTTAAAAATTTAGAATCAGATATTAAATGTTTATTAGTTTTTCCCACATGCCTGCCACACACCAACAGCAGGGGTCTGAATTTAGCAGTATCTCAAATCTCTGATGTCATTTCTTCTTGAGAATGTTTATGTAATGAACAATCTTGGAAGACAGCAATGAGTCTCTTTTGGTGCAAAGATTAGGCATATGTTCTTTTCAACATGAAAACTTAGGTTTCACTAAGCTTAGGGTTTCTTTCCTACAACACAATCCATTCCATGTGCAGGAACCATCTTGCCCTCTTTGAGTTGCCCTATAAGAATTGATTCTCAGGGAACTGGCACTTCAAATGCCATTCACTGGCTATTGACATTGGCGTGAGTAATAAACTGTTTTTCATCTCTGACCTAGGTGTCAGAGATGCATCTTTGAAACTGCATCCTGCATTCTTGAAACTAGGGCAGGGTGGGAAGCCCAATTTGTTTACTGGCAAGAGGGTAAATCTCATAACCTTTGCAGTTTGTGAGAGTTTATTCCTCTACTAGTTTCATTCATAATCTCAGACTGATACCTTGTACTAAATAGAATCATTTATAAAGTTAACTACTACCAACCATGTAAAATTAGAAGGAAGGAAGAAAGAAAAAAATGTAATGGGTTACATATACCTCTACTGTACATGATAAGGCAAGATGAAATATGGGTAACTAGTAAAACCCTCCCTTATGCAACTGATTAAAGGCCAAATTTTGTATGCATGACTTCTTTCTCTAGTATCCATTTTACAGTCTCTTTGCCTTTGGCTACATTTCAGTTGGTGTGATTTCTTTACCTAATGTGATGATTCAAAATACATAATGGTATTTATGTATTAGAATATATGTCTCAAAATGGATGAAACTCATAAATATAAAGGTAGTTGATAAAGTGCATCACAGAAGAATGCACATAGTACAGTATCATTTACACTAAAACTAAATAATATTTTTAGGAATGGTAGTGCTCATCTATAATTCCAGCAACTCATGAGGCTGAGGGTAGGCAGGTCCCAAGTTTGAGCCCAGCCTCAGCAACTTAACCAGACTCTATCTAAAATAAAACATAAAAAGGGCTAGGAATATAGGTTAGTGGTAGAGTGTCCCTGGGTTCAATCCCCAGCACTGCAAAAAAAAAAAAAAAAAAAAAAAAAAAAAGAAAGAAAGAAAAGGAAAAAAGAAGCACTATATTTAGGGATCATATATCTCTCTCTATATGTACACATATATATCAAAACTATATTTATAAAGATATATATAGCAATACTATAAGGACACAAAAACAAATGAAATAATTATAAACACAGAAATAAGAAAAATATTATCTCTGGGAATAAAGGAAAATGTTCACACAGTCTTCAAGAGTTAATTGAAGATCAGTAGACGTAAGTAGAGAATTAAGGGGGTTGGAGGGAAGGAAGGAAAGAGGAAGAACTGGGGAATAAAATCAGCCACATTATGCTATATACATGTATAAATTATCATAATGAATCCCACTTTATGCATAATTTTAATGCACTGATGAAAAATATATATACATATAAGTAAACAGAAAAAAGGTCAAAGAATAGAGGGAGGGGAATAGGGAAAGGGAGGAGTGAAGTACTGGGGAATGAATTGAAGCTAATTTTATGTGCATATATGAGTATTTCACCATGGATCCCACTAATATTTAAAATTTACTAAGAAAACATTTTAATAAAAGATTGTGTTCTATTTCAGGGTGGGTGGTGTGCATAGATATTGGTTTTACTAATATTTTTATGGTGAAATAACATATATTTAGAATTAACCAACTGGACCATGTTTAGATGATTTCAATTTTCTTGGCAAAATCAAAGCATCATAATCAGGAATGAGTTGACCAAAAGCCTTCCCCTCCCTATCAGGCCTGCTCAGAGTGTTGACCTTGGCCACATCAATGTCACAGAACTGCTTGCTTCACTTTTAGTGTCATGTTGGTCAAAGGGATTGTTTTTTAATATTTTATAATAAATGTATATATCAGACATAGAAGTGATCTTTCCACTCTAGCCACAGAAAATCATTGTAAAATAAAAGTTCTTTTCAATGTTCTTACCATTTTTTCCATCTCTTAAATTTTTGGCTATATTAATTTAAAATAAAACAAAACAAAAACTTCTAGTTACAGATCTGAAGCTTATTTGAAATATCCTTAAAAGAATTATTTTTAATGTTTTACTTACTTGTTCCTTTGTAGATATCCTCTTGTTCTCTGTATACTAAACAGCTTTCCTGCAGTAACGGTTAAGATATAAACACAGTAAGTAATAGGGAATGAGACCTGGGTCCCATTTTAGACACGAGTTTCATTTTCGTTTGTCTTTTCCCTTTTTGATACAGAGCCACCTGCTGGCAGGAGAGCATTAGTTAACCTTGAAAATATTTAACAATGCAATAGGGTTGAAATTTACAGGGAAGTAATAATGATGTACCTCAAAAATGGTTTCCACTTTTTACTCAGAGTGAGACTGTTAATGACACCAAAAATGTTCATGTTAAAATGAACGAAGCAGTCAAGGGAAGGATTTTTTTTTAATTGGACTTTCTCACAGATGAATTTGAAATGTTGATCTGAAACCCTCATTAAGAACTAAGAGGCTGAAGATACAGTAGGGAGGAAAATAAGTTCATTCTGTAGGGTTCTTAAAAGCTAAAGGATTTCTGAGCATGGGTAGAAAACTGATCAAGACAAGAAAAGGGGACTTTCTTTTTTTAATGAATTTTTTTATTTATATATGACAGCAGAATGCATTACAATTCTTATTACACATATAGAGCACAATTTTTCATATTTCGGGTTGTATACAAAGTGTATTCACACCAATTCGTGTCTTCATACATGTACTTTGGATAACTCCTCAGACTCATCAGGCAAGAACGAGGAGATGGAGAGTTGATTGTTGTAATTTTATCTGGGCTGAAAGGGAAATGCAATAGCAGCCTAAGGCATGAAGTACTCCAGAGAAAATGTGAACCAGTTAAGCAAATAAAAAAGCAAGTAGCCTAAGGAAGCATAACCAGGATTTCACCATAGTGAAAGCCCAGTTGAAGTTGGTGTTCATAAACTTTCTGATGAAATTAATAGGCTCCGATTTGTGATTTTTCTCCAAAATTACTGTTTTCAGATATAGATATGCAAAAGTTAAAATTGGGGGTTGATTATTTTAATACATTAGTTTTCATGAGACAGAAACGACAAGGCAGAGACAGCTCATAGCACTGACAAAATTATTCTTAGGATTATGGACCATGGAAGATATGCAATGAATAGTATTAAAGGTAGGCTGAAGATATAAAAAGGGAGACTGGATTCTTATTGAAGGGTCCACTAAAGTCAGAGGAGTGTTGAAGGGAGAGAACTTGAAGAAGTAAGCCAGGAAGAGGAAAGATGGTGGTGAGAGTGCTCAATGCCTAAGCTATTGATTTGGAATATCAATAATTCTGTGGATTAAAACATCCATAGTGTGGCTGTGGAGAGAGAGCTGAGAGTAGGAAAGGCCATGAGGAAAGAGTCAAGAATTGAAAGGAAATCATGGATATAGAAAGCATCTTCGAGGACAGCAATTGGGCAGGGAGAAAGCTGTCAGGTGCCAAAGTTTTGATAAACATAAGAGATTGTTCAAGTGATAAATAAAGTGAGCTAATAAAGAAAATTAACTGAGTCGCATGAGCCTCTAAGAACCAAGATTCCTTTCCATAAGAGACGGGGTGGATAATGATCTGGGAGATGTAAGAAGGAGAAAATATTCAAAGAATCACAGTCATCACTCCCTTGGCAGCTAGAGAACACCAGAGTTGCAATAAGGCCAGTGGAGGTAGCACGTGGAGAAGAGCAGGTTGTGCTGATGATGGAGTAGTAGTTCTAGGTATTTGCAGCTGGAGTTGGGAGGTGGAAATGAAAAGGAATGCATCACTCACAATCTGCTTGGCCTTTCTATTTCCTGAAGGATTTTTCTTTTTTTTCAAACTGAAGAACTAAGTTAAGGCTCTCTTTCTCTCTTTTTTTTTAAATCAACTACTTACTGTTACTGAAATAAGTTCATTTCTGAAATAAGAATGCATTGCTCTCTAAAACTAGTTCATAACAAACATAATAATTATCTTAGAGATTTGTAATAATGAAAAGCAATTTAATTATGTGTATATATTCATGTAAGTCATCATTAAAAATAATTGACGATGATAGAAGAGCACACTGTGGAATATAAAATAAATAGAAAAATAAAATCATGACAAGAAAATGTAGGATAGTGGGATGAAGGCAAAGGTGAAGCTGATTTGCTAGAAATCATAAGTTCTTACACAAATACTGGAGTTAGGCCACAAATTCTTTGCTTTCTAGAAAGAAATATGATGGATTTAAAACTCGATGCCCATAAATTTTAATTTTCCTGGTTGTTTAGGAAAAGTACAACTAGCATTGGAAATTAAAATATCTCTTTTGGGACTTCATTAAATAGGATTCACACATCCTATTGTTGGGGTTTTGTTACTATCCCCAACAATAAATGCATAACCATAATATGAGAATTTATGAATATAAATCAAGTTGCTGGCACCTTGTTTTTGAAATTTAAATTTTTATTGATTTTTTAAAAAATAAATGACAGCGGAATTCATTACAATTCTTATTTCACGTATACAGCACAATTTTTCATATCTCTGTATATAAAGTAAGTTGATTCCAATTTGTGTCTTCATACATGTACTTTGGATAATGATGTCCATCACATTCCACCATCCTTGCTAATCCCCTGTCCCCTCCCCACACTCCATTTATCTTTGTAGTTTGGTGGATTTCTATATTGAAAATATTTAATTCTTTTTTTTTCTCTTTAGTGTAGATTATCTTCTAATGGGATCTATACTTTTATGTGTTTTCATGATGATGGTTATCTTTCACTTCCTTTAAGCATTTTTATAAGGTCAGTATGGTGATAATAAGTTCTCAGTTTTTGCTTATTTTGAAAGGTAATTATTTCTAGGTCATTTCTGAAGGATACATTTTCTGGGTATAGTATCTTGGTGTTTGTTTGTCTTCAGAACTTTGAATATGTCATCTCATTCCCTCTTGGACTACAAGGTTTCTGTTTAGAAATTTTCTGTTAGTCTAATTGGGATTCCCTTAAATAGACTTGGCACTTTTCTCTTGCTATTTTTAGAATTCTCTCTTTATCTTGGACTTTTGACAAATTGTCTCATAAGCCACAAAAAGAACTTTCTTGAGTCATATCCATTTGGGATCCTTTGGGTGGGCTTCTTGGATCTGGATGTCCTGAATATTTGGAAAATTTTCTGCTGTTATTTCATTGAATAGGTTTTCTGTGCCATTTCCTTGAAATTCTTATAATTCAGATATTTGTTTAATGGTGTACCATAAATATTTGGAGTTTTATTTTGTTTTGATTTTTGTTTTTATATGTTACTGGGCTATTCCAAAAGACTTGTGTTCAAGTTCAGAAATTCTCCCCTCTGCTTGATGCAGTCTGATGTCATTTAGACTGTCATCTATCTATCTATCTATATTTATTCTTATTAAGTTCTTTAATTCCAAGATTTATATTTGTTTTTTTATGATCTCTATCTCTTTGCTAAATTTTTTATTCTTATCATGAATCATTTTTCTAACTATAACAAATTGCCTTTATAATCTCTTATATCTCATTAAGTTTCCCCAGAATCATTCTTTCAAATTCTTTTCCAGGCATTCATTCAATTTCATGTCTTTTATGTCTGTTGCCAGAAAGTTACTGTTTTCTCCTGGAGCTGTCATAGTACCCTGTTTTTTCATTCTTCTTGTGTTGCTGCATTGATATTTGCACATCTGGCGGATCAGTACTGGAAGAGTGAGTCTCGCGTGGACAGGTGAGGTTGACATTAGTCTGAAAATGGCACTACATGGCAGAAACTTGGATCAGGGAGAATATTACATGAACAGGGTTCTTCTTTTCCATTACCTTTTCCCCTTGGTACAAAGACTGAGTTTAGACTGAGCATTTGCACAATCGATGCAAGGCCCTTCTTCATTTCCTTTTTCACCAGACCATTTCTTCATTTCCCCCATTACATCTGCACTGTATTCTATCACTCTCCCTTGAATACTGCAGCTGAGTAGTAGCTGTTTATTCTTTGTGTGGGGAAAAGAGTGCATCTTGTGCCTCTAATCAGCCATCTTGCCAGAAGCTCCACAACTCAGTACTTTTAAATGGGCAATGTATGGGAACAGACATTTCACAAAGGAAGAGATAAATGGCCAATTACAACAGAAAAGATGATTAATACCATTAATCACTAGAGAAGTGGAAATTTAAACAACAGTGAAATACAATACATACCCACTACAATGGCCAAACTTGAAAAGACTGTCAAATGCTTGCAGGGAAGGAGAACAACTGAACTCTTTATATGGTGCTAGCAAGAATGGAAAATGGTACAGTCAATTTGGAAAAGTCTGGCAGTTTCTTTAAAAGTTAAACATACCCTTCCCTGTGTCTACTAGAAGAAAAAGTAGGCCCAAATCTCCATCATGTCAGCTCAGGAAACAAATTCCTTAACAAGACTTCTAAAGGGCAAGAAGTAAAGTCAAGAATCAATACATGAGATGGTATCAAACTAAAAAGCTTCTCTACAGCAAAGGAAACAATCAAGAATGTGAAGAGAGGGGCTGGGGTCATAGCTCAGTGGTAGAGAGTTTGCCTTGCATGTGTGAGGCACCAGATTCAATTCTCAGTATCTCATATAAATAAAATAAAATAAAGGTCCATTGACAACAACAACAACAACAAAATTTTAAAAAAAAGAATGTGAAGAGAGAGCCTACAGAATGGGTGAAGATCTTTTTGTCAACTGCACCTCAGATAGAGCATTAATCTCCAGGATACATAAAGAACTAAAAAAACTTCACACCAAAAAAGCAAATAACCCAATCAATAAATGGGCAAAGGAACTGAACACTTCACAGAAGAAGAAATATGAATAGTCAATAAATATATTTAAAAATGTTCAACATCACTAGCAATTATAGAAATGCAAATTAAACTACACAGAGGTTTCATCTCACTCCAGTCAGAATGGCAATTATCAAGAATACAAGTAAAGGGGCTGGGGCTGGAACTCAGTGGAAATGCACTTGCCTAGCATTTGTGAAGCACTGGGTTTGATCCTTAGCACTGCATAAAAATAAACAAATAAGATAAAGGCATTCAGTCTATATGCAACTACAAAAAATAATTTTTAAAAAAGAATACAAGTAAAATAAATATTGGGAGGATGTGGGGAAAAATGTACATTCATATGTTGCTGGTGGGACTGCAAATTGGTACAACCACTCTGGAAAGCTGTATGGAGATTCCTTAGAAAACTTGGAATGGAACCATCATTTGACTCAGTTATCCTAATCCTTGGCATATACCCAAAGAGACTTGAAATCAGCATATTATAGCGACATAGCCACATCAATGTTCATAGCAGCTCAATTTACAATAGTCAAGCTATGGAACCAACCCTAGGTGCCCTTCAATAGATGAATAGATAAAGAAAATGTAGTATATACATCCAGTGAAATATTACTCAGCCAAAAAGAAAAATGAAATTATGGCATTTGCTGATAAATGTTTGGAATTGGAGATTATCATACTAAATGAAATAAGCCAACTCTCCAAAACCAAAGATCGAATGTTTTCTCTGATATGTGGATGCAGACTCACAATAGGCGAGGTGGGTGGGAGGATTGGAAGTTCACTGGATTGGACAGTGGGAAAGGAAGAGGGATGGGAATGGGAAAGACAGTAGAGTGAATTGGACATAACTTTCATAAGTTCATGTATGAATACATGACTAGTGTAACTCCATGTCATGTACAACCACAAAAATGGGAAGTTAAACTCCATGTATGTTTGATATGTCAAAATACATTCTACTGTCATGTATAACTAAAAAGAACAAATAAAAAATTTTAAAAATAAAATAAAATTACTAAAGAATATATTTAAATAGAAAAAGTTAAAATACACTTATTATACAACTTAGAAATTCCATTACTAGATATCTGCCCAGGAGATATAAAAGCTTATCCACACAAAGACTTCTCCATGAATATGCATAGCAGCATTACTCATAATAGCCAAAAAATGGTGTGAGAGATGAACTAAATTAACTTATCAAGTGGCAAGTAGATGAACAAATTATAATACACATATAATATGTAATACATATATAATCTATATGTAATACATATGCAATATATATATGTATATTGCAATATGAATCCATAATTAAAAGGAACAAGCTACAGATCTACATAAAACAACAATACATTTCAAAAATAGTAAGCTCAGTGGAAGAACTCAGATCAAAAGAAGCACCTGCTATATAATTCCATTTATACAAAACTCTAGAAAAGATAAGATTCTATTATATAGGAAGTCAATAAGTGGTTACCTGGCAAGGAATGTTTGGGATTAATGGAAATAATCTAAATTGTTATTGTTTTAGTAGTTTCAGGACTATATGGTTGCCCAAACTCATCGGACTATTCTTAAAATAAATGTAAATGACATGAATAGGCTATACCCAAAAAAGTGTAATAAGATATTCTTTTCACTTATTATTATAATAATATTACCTTATCTTGAAGGTCTTCTTATATCTCAATTCCTATTTTATAAAAGGCATCTGAGCACCTATTTGCAAATTTTGGTTGAACACATGTCTTATTTTTCTTTGTTTAGCTAGTCAAGTTTAACATAAAGGTAATTGCTATGAACATCAAGTTTGTCAGTTTAATCATTGAACTTACAGATTTAATGAAACCTGGACCACATTCATTATTACTGTCAGCACCATTACAGGATCCTAAATACTTCTGTGTTCTTAGACCCACACAGTCAAAATCTTCACTTTGCCAAAGGGGGAAAAAAAAAAAAAGCACCGGAAATTAGTTGACTTGCGCAGACAATACAGGGAAAAACTCCACTATGTTGACCACTAAAATTCTAAGGTTTCGCTCAAATACTACATCTTCCATGCCTAATCATTTCAGTCAAAAATGAGTTCTTTGGGGCTTGAGTTGTATAGCTCAGAGGTAAGGTGCTTGCCTAGCATGTGTGAGGCACTGTGTTTGATCCTCAGCCCCACATAAAAATAAATTAATAAAACAAAGGTACTGTGTCCACCTACAACTAAAAAATTGATTTAAATGATTCTTTGGACTTCTATGGTTTCATTTTTTGTTTCATGCTTTATCAACATGATATTTAGTTATGATGCTTAGAAAACATTGCAGAAATATATTAAATAATATTGAACTTATAGAAATGTTGCCTTACACAGTTATGAGAAAAAAAATTGAGTGCAAAGACCTTGATTCTCATGAAAGTTTCTCTCTAGTTATACAGAATTGGATAGGTCACAACATTCTTAATTCTCTGTTTACTATAAAAATAGAACTTAGATCACTTGTTTGTATCAATAGAATATTTTTTCAATAGGATTTTTGTTAAAATCAAAGAAAAAATAATTTTCAAACTCTTAACAGAATATTAAAAATGAAGCATTTAGAGGAAGAGCAGTGGTAGTAAGACTTTTCAGAAATATCTGTGTTTGGGACATTAAAAGCTGTTTCACTAGTAGAAGAGGTTGAAATATGAATTCATTGTAATTAACTCAAAAAAATGAAAAAGAATTCAAGCCAGAAAAATATACACACACCTATAATACTACAAAATTTTCAAATTCTCTCTTTCCTCAAATATACATATATACTTAGAGCTTTCATTAATGCAACAAATACTTACAAAATAGCTACTGTTTGAAAATTCCAACCATTTGAGTTTGGCTGCCATACCCACTGACAGAGGATAAATATTTAATGGTTAAAGAAAGCATGTTGTAACTATGCATCTGCATGAGATCTAAGCTTAACCTGCATAAAACCTTTGTCTATTTAATTACATTAGTTATTCAGTTGTATAATGTGCAGTTGATAGCAAAATAAATGTAAATCATTATCAGACACATTCACTTACAGTTCTTTGGATATTATGATGCTTCTAGTTAGCATCATAGATTTTCTTTCGTGTCAACTAGTTCCAAGTTATACTTCATTTTGAGCCATTAAAAACTTCCACTTTTAAACTTAGGTTCAAAAAATTCTTTGTGATATATAAGTATTCAAATGTCATTTATATGTTATTTTAGTTTAGAAAATATTTTTAAACAGTGATGTTTTGAATAATAATGGATAAAGAAATTTATTCTAAAATATTACTTGGGTTCATGCTTTGAATAAAGACGTTTTTATATTAAAACAGTAAAGATTTTGGCCTTACAATACTATTTAACAGTTTAAACCATCGCTTTTTCTTTCTATTTTAGGCTACAGTTGGAAAAGAAATTATAAAAACAGAAAGCTATTAAAGTTTAATTTTCTTATATTACTGGGAAAACATGAGGCTTATAAAATTGCAATTTTGCATGTATTATAGTATATTTTCAGAATCTTGGAACTATTTTTATTGGTTGCAGAGCCACAAGATCTGTCATATTTACATATGTGTTTGTATATGCACATCACATATGTATAAGTAGTAGTGTTTTAACTAAGTGACATTCACAGTTTCCTATTTCACAATAACTCCAAATAGTTTAATGAGAAAATTTAATATACTTCCATAGAATATTAAATGGATACAAAATTTATGTTTCTCTGCCATTTGAAATAAAATATCATAAAAATATTTAAACAGCTGTGTTTTCTATAAAAATGCATCAGACATCTCCTAAATATATCCATGTAATATTACATGTAATATTTTGGAAAAAGTCACAGAAATAAAATTCCTCATATTCTAGGTGTTAACCTTTCTTTTAGTGAAAGATCTTCTTGTTCCTAAAGGTCAGGCTTTATTGGGGGGAGTCTGTCTCTAGTGTATACCCTTGCCATTTGTTCCACAGTTTGGTGACTCATTCCAGTCATCTAATGTGGTGTTGGCAAATGAACACAATTACCCTTTTGAATATATCAGGCTTTTGTAGAGACTATTCTTTGTCTAATCTGTCACATTCTTGGAACCAAAGAAGATGCAGGTGTTTTCTGGGAACTGTGCCTTTAAGAGATTTATTTTTTTCTAGAAACTGAACTTTATTTCTTTCCAGTGAGTTTTCTCACACAATAAGAATCACAAGTCCTCTTTTTATTTTCAAAATAAAAGTTGCATTTTTATGAGGTAGCACTAATTAAAAGTGTTTCATCTACATTGACACAACAGCTTATTTTTTTTCTAATTCCTAACTGTACATATCTCATCAAATTTCACAGCCTGATTTCTCTTTCAAAATTCAAAACTTTTATAGAAAGTTTATTTCAAGAAAATTAGCAGTGAAATTTTGGGGAGGATTTAGCAAACTAGCAGAAAGTTAATACCACCCTGTTTGGTGAATTCTTGGCAAAATAAGATAAGCATGAATTAGATATAGAAAACCTGTATACTTGCTCCATTTAATTATGCTAAATGAAAATTTAATTTATGTTTCTTCCATATAGAGAGAGATAGTGTATTTAAATAGCATATGTTCATTCTCCAAATACTTCAAGATGGCTTCATCCCTGCTTGGGGTTTTAATTACAGACTGATGACTTTAAATCTGTATCTGAAATATGAATTTCTGCCCTTGCTCCACATTTACCTATCAGTATCACCACCATCCAACAGCTGTCTTAAGAAGTGTGTTACCATTCTCTCCCCTTACTCTCTCTCTCCCCCCACTTCCTCCCTCCCTCCTAGAATGTACTTTCTAAACCTCTCTCAAGTCTGTCAGCTTCTCTCCATCCCCTGATTTAAATCTCTGGCATTCTTGCTGGGATTGTTGCAACAGCTTCTTAACTGTATCCCTTACAGCATCTCCCTTCTCTGATCCATTTCCAAAGGTGGACAGAGTGATTTTTTTTTTTTATATTGTCTGCCTCCTACTTAAAACTCTACCATGTCTCCTCATGATTCTCAGTGCAAGCCTCCAAATTCCAACAAGGAAGAGCATTGCTTTCAATTCTTGACATTTCCAACTTCTTTTTTTGCTCACTCACACAATCCTCTGTCTAGATTCTTATCCTGCTTTCTCCAACTCATGGGGTCTTGTTCATGCTCCAATCTCTCACTGAAACACTTTACCACCTTTCCCTTGCCCTCTTTCCTCCTCCATTTCTGGTCTTGGACTCCTAACTCCTGTTTTTCTTTCAGTTCTTAGCTCAGACATTATTTTCTCTGGAAAGTTTCCTGGTTTCAAAGATTAAGGGGTGTGGCTGTCCTATATCCTTCAATACCACCTCATACTTAATCTTATCATTGAACATTATGTTCCTTTATAGGACTGTATTATTATTTTCTATACACTTGTTTGTGTTATACATAAGATACAAATGCATAGGAGTAAGGCTTGAATCTTCTTTATTGTGTTACTTCATCAGTAAATTCCTGATATGGGACACATAATAAGTATTAGTTACATAAATGAATGAAAGGCACAGTTCAGAGATCAACATGACCTTTTAAAAATTTATAATCAATTGACGGGAATGAAACCCAAATTGTTTCATTTAAAAGATGGCATTCTAAGCCATCCTTTAAAATAGGAATGTATTTACTCAGGATAATAGATTGCTTCTTTCTTCTTATGTAATCATAAAATATTAAAATTTAACAATTAATAATTGAGGCTGTTCGGCAGGGGCTCCCTGAGTAACTACAAGGACAAACCAGACTTTATTTATTTAGAGATTTGTAATTCTCGAGATGCTCTTATTTGGGAGAAAGAGAAGATAATTTGCCTTTGCCAGTTCTAAGTAGAAAATGGCTAATAAATAGAAATTGATTAGCAATAGAGGAGGTTAAGGAAAGAGCCCACTCCCCACTCTTTAAGTTTACACATGTGACTAGGTCTTAAGACTTTCACTTACGCCCTAACTAACACAAGCTCATCTGTCATGTCTGGCCACCTCTGATCTATAAATAGGAAGAAACCAGAACATACCTCATTACTTCCAACCAGTGACAGGATGGCATGCTAAGGACAGGAGCTGAAGCTGGGAAGGTTAAATATATGGAGGCTGGCCTTGATGGGAAAGGGTAAAACGTATTTTAAAATTTCAAGCATTACAATCTATCTCATTGATACTGGGGAAAAATTTCACACAATCAGAAAATTAGAATTTTTTTTTTTTAGCATTCCCAAAGAAACATTTTGCCCTCTCTACCCTAGTACAAGTTACAAGATAAATATTTCTTAGATTGCAATAGAAATTTTCTTTCTTTCTTTTTCAAGAGTTTTAAAGTTTGTCGACTTAATCAGTTTGTTTTTTATTAGAGTAAATACTTTGGACTTGTCTATGTTAACAGTTCTTACACAAGTGTGTTCTGATTGATTGTGTTAACTGATGTTGAGTAATGGCTCTCTTAGCACACTGCATAGATAGAAAATGAAGAGAAAGGTTTTATCTTATCTGCAGCCCTATTTTCCATCAGCAATTTAATATATAACATAATCTTAAAGACAGTTCTTTTTAACCAGAATTTTCTTTCTTTGTTTACTAATTCTTTATTTCACTAATAATTCTATCATTGTTTATCATCAGGCTCTGTATTTATGTCTGTATTTATGCAAATGTGTCAACTGCAGTAAAGCTTACTGTTTTTATCTTTAATTAAATGCTATGTCTAAGAATATTTAGGGGAAAACCCAATATTTTTAACTGAGTCCAGTTTTTATCATATATACAAAAAAGTTCACCTTTTTTTTTTTAAAAACTATACTTCTTATCAAAGTCGGTTCTTTGGAAAAGATAGTAAATGGATGCCTAAAGTAATTAGCATAATTATTCACCATCTCACAGAATTTGGGACTAAGCATTTGAAGTTTAATTTCAGACTCTTTTCTTTATTTCAATTGTTGTGTATTTTATAAAATAATGTTTTTAATAGCCTGTAATTACATAGTAAAGTTTCTATTTTAAAAAACTCCCTGAAAAGTAAACATCTCCAATTAGTCTGTAGCATTCCAGAGGTTTTCCAGAATGGTGGTTTTCCTTTTTGTACACAAACACAATAGTAAAGAAGTCAGGAATGTCAAAAAAATTTAACTGGGGTCACAGAGCTAAATTCCTGAGGATTCCATAGCTCAATCTGTAGAGATAAGGGCTCTGAACATTTAGGAGGTCACTGAATGGTTCAAGTTTAAATTCTGGGCCTCCTACCCAAATAACTAACTTGCACAGTCTCTGTCCTCTTTTATGACTAATTAGTTGCAAAGTAAATAACTTCGCCCTGTAGTGAGACATCCTCTTACAGTAGAATATAGGTCAGCACTATACTATTTTTAGAGAAATCATGTGTCCTTAGAATCTACTTGTAAATTTTGCATATGTTAGAAAATCTGGTAAGCTTGAAGAGTTCCAAGTTCATTTCTGGTCACTCAGTCTACAGCATTAACTTAACACTATTGTATTTGTGTACAAACACACTAAAACTCACTAACCCTCCACCATGGACTAAAGAATAAATCTCTTTGCATAATGCATGATGACAGTGTAGTTGATGAAGGAACTGGCAGCTCATTCTTGGTGTCCAATAGACCTTTCACTTTGAATAATAGTGATCTACTGACCTAAATCTTTTATAAATGGATTGTATAAATTACTTGGTGATTAGTGGCTCTTACCTTTTTTTCTTGCTTTTCATTTTGAACAAAAGTTCTAAATGTACTGAAAAGTTACTGAACTGAAAAGTTACAATAGTACAATCATCTTTTACATTCTTACCTAAGATTCATTAGATTCTTAGCTTTTTATATATCTGTTTGCTTCTTAGTGATATTTAGTACTAGTGTTTTTGCCAAATCGTTATTTTATATAACCAGATGTGATTATAAAGTTCAGAAATGTTTACATTAATAAATGACCGTTATCTAATATATAGTACACATTCAGATCTTGCCAATTATCAAAAAATTATTGTTCTTTGTAGCAATTTTTTAAAAAATCTAAAATATACATATTATGATTTTTTTAAAGAAAAAATATCCTACTTAAAATTTTAAAATGCAGATTATGTCATTGTGTTTAAAGATAGGTCATCTCACCTTCATGGTACCAATAAATAATACTAAAATTATTAGAGGGAAAATTTAATCAAATTGTGCAGTGTCATTTATGTACCTAGAACTACCTAAAATTCTGAAGATTTTAGAAAGTTGTCAGGTTGAAGCAGATCAAAATCCAGGTTAACATTTGGCTGATAAATGTTACATCAATTAGCATGTCCTGTAATAAATACCACCCTTAAACTTAATGACTTAAGACAGTTATTTCTTTAGCTAGCAATTGTGTGAGCGGGCCAGTTTTCCTGCTGGTCTTCCTCAGATCGGGCATGCAGCTTCAACCTGCTCGTCTGGGTGGCCAGGACTTAGTGAATCTAGGACAGTTGCATTCAAATATCTGGCAATTGAAGCTGACTGTCGATTTAGTGCTGACCCCAAACAGGGAAAGCGGGGATGAATGGGCCACCTGGTCTCCATCAGGACAGCCTAAACTTTTCACATGAGTGTCTCAGGCTTCCCACAAGCTGCAAGAAAGAGAAAGCCCTAGTGCTTTTTCAAGTCTCTTTCTGCATCACATTTACTTATTGTTTCTTTGGCCAAATTGTATCAAATGTCCAAGTCCAAAGTCACTGTGGAAGGGTCTGTTCAAGAGCATGAACAAGAACAGAAGGAGGAATGAACAAATAGGGGACGTTACTGCAACAGTCTAACAGTGCCAAACATGACTAGAATGAACAATGTCTGGAGCTGGAAATATAGCTCAGTTGGTAGAGTATTTGCCTAGCATGCCCAAGGCCCTGGGTTCAATCCCCAGTACCACCAAAAATAAATAAATAAATAAGTGGTGTCATGAAATAAGTATTGTTTTATAACTCAATCTTATTTTTAAAAAAATCAAGCATTAAATGATATGGTATAGTCAAAATAGGCTGTAAGAATTGTGAGACAAAAACTACTATGGCTAAAAGATTTAAGAAAAATCTCAAGGAAAGAACAGTATCTAGGAAATGGGGTTGTAGCTCAGTGGTAGATCACTTGTCTTGCATGCGTGAAGCACTTGGGTTCAAAACTCAGCACCACGTAAATATAAATAAGTAAAGATATTGTGTCCATCCTCAACTAAAAAAATATTTTTTAAAAACTGTAATTTCTATCAGAGAATAATGGACAGAAACTATATGTGCAGAGGTAATCTGTGGCAGAGGGATAGGAGTGGGTAAATGATAGGTATAACTTGAATAAACTGCTTAGACTGACATAGAACATGGTATATTTGTGGGATAGTGAAGGAACAAATGTAAGTAGAATCTATGGCCCATTGGGAAAACCAGGAAATGAAATAAAATAGGTTATATCAGCATTAATTATAAATTAGGATCTTTAAAGATCAGGCATAGTTTAGAATTGTAGTTCCAAGTCTTCTACAATATTTTAGGAAGAATTATTTAGTAACAATTAAAAATGGATGAGGGGGGCTGGAGATACAGCCCAGCGGTAGAGCACTTGCCTCGCACTTGTGAGATACTGCGTTCGATCCTCAGCACCACATAAAAAATAAATAAATAAAATAAGTAAAAAATATTGTTTCCATCTTTAAAAAAAATCTTTAAAAAGAAATGGATGAGAGCAGAGACAAGATGTAAAAACCAGATGCATCCGTATCCAGGTGAACTAGCTAGTGATGGAATTGCTAAGTTGCATGATAAGGGTATGTTTAACTTTTAAAGAACCTGCTAAACTTCTCCAAATTGACTGTACAATTTTTTAATCTCACCAGCACCAGGTAAAGACTGACAGAAATGCAGAAAACATATTATATGAAAATAAGGAATATAACAAGTTTGAGACATTTTCTGTAGCAAATGATGGGAGTTTTGAAACTATAGGTTAAACCTGTTTCTCCCACCAGCCCCCTTCCTCATATATCATTTGAAAAGAGTGAAAGTATCTCTACATCTTTAGTACTTTAGAAGCAATGGCCTGATTAGTTAAGTATTCTCTCTAAACATCCCATTATTGTCTCTGAACATTCTGTGGCTTGTTGATATCAGTAAATCTGATCCCCAGAGTAGAGCAGTGTCTTCTCTGTGCCTGACCAGGGCACAGTACAGCCATGATCTGAACATCATATGCATGTTAATGAGGTCAGTGGTATATTTGTAGATTTTTTCATTGTGATAGTACATAATCAGTTTATATTTATCCCATAAATTCCATTAGACTCCTCAGTAACTTTACAATGACATTCAAAGTCAGGTTATCTTCCAAATCAATTTGTCTTCAAAAATGTGTACAGGCCATTCTATGAAAACATTTAAATTTTTAAAATTTACTCTTATAAAAATTTAAGAGACTCATTCTAGACATGGACAAAATTTAAAAACTCTTTAGGGGTATTTTTAAATCTGTACGAGTGACTTATTTTAGTATAAGCTATCATTCAGTCCTGTATGTGTGTGTACAATCAAATGCCATATTCAGTATAAATTATAATTTTTTACTTGTATGATAAAAATTACTGAGTGTGATAATAGAAAAACTCTAAAACCTATATCTCTGTTCTTAAACTCGAGCTTTAGAAAGCAAGGAATTTGGAGTCATGAGTTATAAATGCCCTGTAAACCCAAGCTTTTTCTGAACACTCATGCATATGACAATGTATTTACCAGTAAATATAGCAGCACAATTAGTCCTGTAAGGCCGTTTAATGAACTAGAAAGCAGGGTGATGGCTTTCTAGCTTTTCATCTTACAAATAAGACAATGAACAAACAGGGCAGTTGAAGAGAATGAACTAGAAAGCAGGGTGATGGCTTTCTAGCTTTTCATCTTACAAATAAGACAATGAACAAACAGGGCAGTTGAAGAGCAGGTATAAATGAGGGACACAGCTCAGACAGGGAGACCATCTCTAGTCTCCCCCATTACACATGTATACATTCTACATTATAGCACCTCTAGCATTATAATTATCTTTCAAAATATTTGCTAAATACTGAAAATCATCTCATCTCAATGACCATGTAAGTTCAAAGAATTATTGCTTTACTAAATAAAATACACCTCTTCTATAGTCTTATAGCAAAAAAATTAACATAAATTTCATGTTTGTATATTATCACCGACATTAAAATCTCGTTCAGAAGAGCTATCTCACTATCTTTTATATTTTAAGTGTGAAAACCTATGAGAGCACCAAACTGAACCCAGAAAAAAGATTGTCCTGACTTTTGATAGTTGGACTTACTGTTTTTATGGTGGTGTGAAAGTAATGTGCATTCAGCGTAAACTGTACTCCAAATTTTTTAATTTCTGCCCCCCCCCATGATAGTGATACCCACTCACAATGCTGGGCAGCTGCAGTGAGTCATGGCTCCTAGTCAGCCACACCATTGCAAAGATAAACAATGGGTACTCTACAATGCACTGTGTTGGTGAGTTATAATGTTCAGTAGGTGAAGTATAGATAGTAAATACATTTTGACTTAGATGTTTTTATTTACAATGGGTTTATGGAGACAAACCAACATTTTAATTCAAGGTACTTCTGCATATAAAAATACAGCTGAAGTATGTACCTTTTACTAAGGGAATGAAAACCTTTTATGACATGAAGATGAAACTACTGGCAATAGATGACAAAACAACTTTTTTAAGTGGTAGGAAACGTCGCAGGGCAATGTCTAAAGCACCTGAGTGGGAGAGAGGGTACCGCTAGAGGGCGGTAGCCCTCTCACTTGCCATAATTAATTTCACTTAAGCATAACTTCCTCTACTTCAGGCTGTTTAATATTTCTTCCAGCTAATCGTTATCATTTGCCCTTCCTGCAGTACATATCTGTTCTGTGCTTTCAAGCTTTGAAATACCAGTAATTTAGAGGTATAATTACTGAAAGTGTGAGCTTGACAGAACATTTAGAATCTGTTGTGTTTTTATTATTTCAGTCAAATAATGGAGAAATAAGGTGACACTTGGGATTTGGGAATGAAATCATTTCTCACACCAAGTTCTATGCTGACAAGTAAAATTAACTCTGTGGCCTGGCAAATGTTAGCTAAGGTTGTTTCTTCTCAAGGCACACTTTGCCCTTTATCCTAACAAACAGGCAGCTGCAGTGAGAGCCCCTTGACCCAAAATAGCTCTTCACCAGCCTGTCACGCCAATGAAATGTGTTAGGACAGTGGTTCCCAGCCTTTTCAAAGTGGGGTCCTTTACAAGCAAAATTTCACAGACTCCTGTGTGATAATTCTTAAAATCTTAACAGCAATAAATTAAACTGTGCATGTAATTTCATTAACACCTTTGAATGAATTAGTATTATATTAGCTATACTAGTATATATTGGAAAAGTAGCAGTACAGATATACAAAATAAATTAGTCAATAGTAAGGCTCAATGCAGGAGCTCATCACCTGAGGTCCTGCAGTAAACCCATGGTTTAACTCTTCTCCAAGGAGGGAATCACTCCACTTTTAAGATAGAAACATCTTATTTTCTGGTTAGATTTTTTTTAAAAAAAAACTTTCACCAACTCTCAGACATGGGAAATATATATGCATACATACACACATAATATATATGTATATTTATTTCTACATACAATTAAGAAAGGCCACAGTTCCCTGGCACTCATCAATTAGAACACCTGATACAAATTTAAATATAGCTGCTTACATATCATCTTCCTGTGAAAATTTTCCATGGTTAAAGTCTTTGAAATAACCAGAGTTTGATCTCCCAAAGACGTCAATTCCAAATACAATTTGTCTGTATGACCTGAACATCTTTCTTTGGTGTCCTACTAAGTATGTAATGTGCATTCTTAGCTCAAATTTCTTGCAAGTTTTGACATCATAGATGAAATATCTCCTGGCACTATTAAGAGAGTATCTGGCATCATGTAGCTCTGAAGAGAGAAGAGAGCCAAGATTCCACAGCTCATGTGAGCTGACAGTGAAACTCTACCATGCAATTCTGGGAAAAGTCAAATAATTGCATCTTTTACAAAAATAACTTACTGTACACTCTGCTCCTTTTTCTCACTGGAATTTATGAACCAAAGAACAAAAGTTTAAGTAAAATAATAACGTATTCATTCTCTTATTAGATAAAGTTCAAACTATAGTAAAGAGCATGTACAGTAGTAACCTGAAAAAAACTTGTCAAAAGATAGCATATAATTCCTATCAGATTATGAAATGATCATATTATATGGGGAAAGTCAATTGATTTTACTTTTATGTGCTTTAAAGTAATTTTACTATAAAATGGAAGTGGTTATTCTTTTTCTTGCCAAAATTCTTACCCTTGATAAAAATGTAAGAAAGGTCTGAAGGTCACAGGATAACAGAGAGAGAGAAAGAAGCTTGTGTTGCCCATCCTTTTTAAGTACTGGGTCCTTGAACATCATAGCTCCACAACTTTTCACATATGATGGTAATCAGCAATTCTGGGTTTCTGGGTTAAATTTGATTTGTTGGACCCTTGGCATCAGAATTCTCTGGAGTTTGGGGTTTGTAGATTGAGAAATACTAATCTGGGCCAACCTTCATTTTCTGAGATCCAGAGAGAATAAGTGATTTATGCAAAATTATTGATTAACTTGGGCCAGCTAAAATACAACACCAAAAAGGCTAAACTACAAGTCTCTTCAAGGTTTATCTAATACAATTTCCACTATACAAACTTATAGATAAAAATACCTAAAAATCATCGAGAGGATATTCCTCTGAATATTCAGAGAACTATATTATCAGGTAAATTTATCAGCTAAGGGCTGAGAACACTATGCTTTCTATCTGGAAACTCAGAAGGGTGCTCAGAAAACTTATAAATAGAATGGTTACAAATGGCTTGATGTCAGTCTTAAGGCATAAATAATGTTTAACAGGTGTCAAACCAAGGCCTGGTTCTGTTTGATATTTTCGCCAGTGACCTAGATAAGACACTGGTAACTATAGAGCCAAAATCTCTCAAAAGAATTTTACTTTGAAGGAAGCCTTCTAGTGTCTCCTGCCCATATCTTGCCACTCTTCTCATAATCCAGTTTTGTTTCACTCTCATAGCTCAACGGATGAACTATGGGAATGAGGACTTGTATTATTTAATTAATTGCCACTATGCTACCAGTCAGTAATATACAGGTCTTCTGAAAGATGGTTTCTATCTTAGAAACCATCCATTTTTAAAAATGAGTTTATTGAAAAGAATGCTGTTTAGTGAATAGAGATAAGCATCTCTGTTTTGCTTGCCAACTAGACTATTTCCTCCAGCTGAGCAATAATTCCATTATATTCATTAAAATTTTTTAAAAATTCTGGAAAACTTGAAATCACAGTATACTTCTTACTGCACATGAACTAAATCTCTGAAAACTTTTCTATATGGTTTATCAAGCTGCCATTAGCAATTCAGCAACAAGAATTGATCCATAGAAGAAATGAAGCATTTGTCATTTCTGATTTATGTTGTGAATGTAAACATTATCACACATAAATTCAAATGCATTACCAGTTGTTATAATATTTGATAATCTTTCAAAAAAAAAATATATATATAGAGAGAGAGAATGTGAGGTAGCCTCCAAAAGCTCATGGGTAAGACAAATGTTCAGAGATGAAATGATTAGGTTATGATAGGTATAACAATCAATGGCTTAATCCGCTGATATGGATTAATTGGGTGATAACTGTAGGCAGGTGGGGTATGGTTGGAGGAGGTAGGTTACTAAAAGCATGCCTTTGGGGAATCTATTTTGTCCCTGGTGAGTAAACAAAATAGATACCACAAATATTTTCTCTCTCTCTCTGCTTCCTATTGCCATGTCCTGAGCTGCTTTGTTCTGCCAGGCTCCTCCACCATGATGTTCTGCCTCACGTGGGGTCTAAGGGTCAGAGCTAAAGGGTCTGTAGACCTTGGACTGAAACTCTGAAACTGTGAGCCAAGATAAACTTTCCTTCTCTAATTGTTCTTGTCAGGTCTTTGGTCACAGTGACAAAAAATCTGACTAAAACATATATGTAATTCTTTTTTCTGTTCTCTCCTTTCTTATGAAGCTTAAAGAAAAAGAATATGCCAGCAGTTTCAGTTTTCTCAGAGATGGCTGGTCCTTCCATCAGGATCATGTAAATCTAAAAATTATTTTGGAAGTAACCAAAATGACTGCAGCAGTGACATATGATGTAGAATTTTGTAAAGTGAAGTTTTAACCATATGTAATCTGTTCTTATTGAATAGGACACTACTAATATTCTTCTTCTTCTTCTTCTTCTTCTTCTTCTTCTTCTTCTTCTTCTTCTTCTTCTTCTTTTATAAAAATGATGCCAATTGGAAAGAAAATTCCATAAGGGTTTACAAATGAGGTTACTTAGAAACAGCCACAAGTATCTGACAGGTCAAGAAAGTAGACTGTCTCAGGCAGACTTTGCTGTTAAAAATACTCCGTGATGTATTTTTATAGACAAGCGAGGGAAAATGTCCATAAATAGCTCTAGGAAGTTTGGCCAAGAACTTAAGTTGCCAGTAAAAACACTAAATAATCCACCATTAGAAATATTTCAAATTTGGTTAATACTTTAAAAGACAAAAATAAGAAGAAACTGGATTATAGCAATACAGAAGTTTATAGAATTTTTTTCTATTTGCTATCTTCTGCAATTTTCTCATTTTTTATATCATATGACTTTTTATTTCATTTTCATTCATCATCAGTTTAAATGTGTTATTTCTTTTTGCTGCTGAGTGTGGATTTTTTAACCTTATACCAGAAACTTTCCCTTCTTAATTTCAAATCATCACTCATAGTCACTTTCTTTTTAAGGAAAAACAATCTGAATGGATAGGCAGGGTTGGAAGGGGAAAGCCCTTTCTGACAATACAAATTCATGTCAATACAGTGTCCTTCATCCTGATATAAGCTTCCTTGGATATTAAATATAGGCATTCAACCAAGAACTATGACTTGGCTGCTGAGGATACTAATCCTAACTCAGGTTTGTGAAGTTTCACAAATTTTTCCCTTGAGAACAGCCAATGCTGAGCTGGCACAATACCACAGACTCAGATCTCTGAAGAACACTCTGCCTAAGTCCATATAAGGAATATGGTACTTGGTTGTGGCAGTCGGAAAAGAATGCTCCACTCTTCTGAAAGTGACAGCCACCATGATGGAGAGATGGAGACTATGTAGCCTCTCTCTGACAGCCTTTTCCTGCACCAGTTTGAGAAGGAGAGCTAAGAAGAAAGGGAGATGCTAGTCGGCAACGTTTCAGAATGTTGGTCTGATTCATGGTACATTCTAACTGAATCAGATGATCTGATGTATCTCTTCTAACTTATTATTAAGAATGACAAATATGTACCTGTAAAAGCCAATTAATTAGACAATTACTTAGCTGGTTATCAATTTTGAAATTGAAAATCTTCCTAAATCAGACTTACATGTTTTAACTCCTTCCTTGGATGAGAGTCTATCAGCTTTTAATTTACACCAGAGTTAGGGGATGAGGCAGGGAGCAGGAAGGGAGGGACAGGAGGACAGAAGCAGGATCAGGGGTGCTCTTGAATTGTCTTTCTGGATTTGGGGAGGTTATCTCTATTTTTACTTTAGCCACAGGCACTATTCTCCCCTGTTGTAAAGTGTACATGCTTATCCCACACTGATATAAGTTTTATTTTTATTTTTTAAATATATTTTTTAGTAGAGTTTTTTGTTTTGTTTGTCTGTTTTTTCTTTTCTAATGGGAATTGACCCCAGAGGCAATTCCCAGCTCTGAGCCATATTCTCAGCTCTTTTTATTTTTTTATTTTGAGAGAGGGTCTCGTAAATTGCTCAGGGCTTTGCTAAATTGCTGAGGCTGGCCTCAAACTTACAATATGCTTGCCTCAGCCTTGTTAGCTGCTGGGATTACAGGCATGAACCATTGTACCCAGATTTTAATATTTTTAATATGGTAAACTTGTGAGTTCTCTCTTACATTCCAATTTTCTTTATGCCTGTACTCTGACAGGTCTCTACTAGTTACTACAGTCGGGGTAATATTAGCAATTTTAGAGACTACATCAAGTTTTAACTAAAACCATCCTCAGAATTCTTTCACCAGATGATAGGAATCATTTCTTCTGATACTGAGCCATTGAAATTTACAAAAGAGGTTAATTGTCAGCGAAAGCTTCCTTTTCCTGTTTTCCTCAGTGACTGCAGTTCCAAACTCTTGAGAATCTCACTGTAAACAAGAGTTTGCAAAGATTTTCATACCACGTTCCCTGAAACCTCTGAGCCTCATAAACATCTCTGGGATTATGTAGAGGTATGTAGAATCACCACAAATGGATTTAATTTGTTTTCCCATTTCTTCTGTAGCTTAACTTAATAAGATTGAGGTTCAGGGACATGGAAAATTATCCTCAGTTTCAGAAGGCCGTTTGATGACTCACTGACAAATATTTCAGGACACATTTGATAACTTAGAGTAGCTATGTTAGTCTTCAAAACAGAACAAGGAGAGGTTTCTGCTGAGCTTTTGGCAAAGCATATTCATCTTGTACAAATGACAAGAGGAAAACTAGTGAGGCTTTTCAGTATTGCTCATGGGCTTTATGTTTGTCTTCAGCCAGTATATCAAAGGTAATAAAGCCCTTCGAATTTTAATTTCCCAAACATTGTCACACATAAACTCAAATGCACTACCAGTTGATTATAAAATGGTTCTGTAGGGTGTGAATGAGGATGATTGCTTTGCATGCGGATAGTGTCCAGCATACAATACTGGGAACAGAGCCAAGAAATGTCATTTCCCTCACTTGATACTTCCATAAAAAGTCTCCATCCCCAAACACTTTCCCCCATTCTGCTTTCTGAGTAATCTACCCACTCAAAATCTTTCCTGTTTACACTGTAAAAAGAATGGTATTTTAAAAATCTTTATCCCTTAGCAAATGTACCCAACATAGAGCCCTGCACAGAGGGGCATGCAATAAATGTCATTTTGAAAATCTTTTAAATAGATTTCCCTTAAAATGAATTCACAAATTGTAAAATACAGCTGATTCTCCACTGTAAAAGTACTACTGTCAGAAACTGCTGGAACCCAAGAGAAAGATTCAAATTCTTAAGGATTTTATCTTAACACACAACCACGGGATCAATATCACTGCTTCATAAAAGTTGGTCCTGATTTGGCAGAACCTTTAATTTCTCGTAGCTTGTGAAATCCATCCTCCCCTTGACCTAGATTACTGAACTTTGTAAAAGACATCATTAGGCCTAAGCAAAAGTTTGCTTCTGGAAACTGAATAAAAAATAAACATGCAGTAACACAGTAGGTGATGACCCACGGTCATTTCCCTTATACTAACAAGCTGTGTTCAACTAAGAGGCCCAGAAGGATCTTTAAATGATATAACCTACAAAAGGCCAACTAGTTAGTTTGTTTTACTTTCTTCTCCTTTGTGAGAATATTAGAAACCATCATTATTTTTTTTTTTTTTTGGCACTGGGGATTGAACCCAGGGATACTCTTCCATTGGAAAACATCCCCAGATTTTTTTTTTATTTTGAGGGATGGGGGTGTAGCTCAATGGTACAGTGCTTACCTAGCATGCATGAGGCACTGGATTTGATTCTCAGCACTGCATAGAAATAAATAAAATAAAGGTCCATTAATAAAAAAATTTTTTTTTGAGAAAGGGTCTTGTTGAATTCCTGAGGCTGGTCTGTAACTTGCAATCCTTCTGCCTCCATCTCCTGAGTCACTGGAATTACAGAGGTGTACCGCCATGCCTGGCTCATAATATTTTTTTAAGATCCCCTGTAGGTCTCCATAAATCAGGAATTATTTTGGATGTCTCTTTAGATGCATTGCATTGAAGCAGTTACTTTGATTTCACCTTCCCTTGACTGAGGAAACACTAGAAAGATATTCAAATAAATATACTTGTCTTTTTAAAATTTTTTATTATCATATGTAGTCCTAATTCTGCAAGATGTCACCGTGATTGAGTCAGACTGATGTGAAAAGTGTGAACTTTGCTCTATCAGTTTTAGTCTTTACCAAACTTACTGCTCTCTACCATCCCATTTGATAGTTATGTCATTGTCCTGCTATTACCTATTATAAAATTTCAGTCACTGTTGATAGGTCCCAGTTATATTTTGCCTTTTTTACCTTTGTGGCTACTGGGGCTTTCTGATTTTCTTCTTTATAGGCTTTTCTCTTAATACTCACCAGCTCTTATTCAGAGCAGTCCCTTTTATTAATGTGATTTATTACCTGAGTTTTATAATCTTTTGTTCTCCAACTCCTTTCCCCTTGAATCATCCTAAATGTTCTTTGTTGAACTGTAATATATAAGAAAACAACCATAATCGTAAGGCATAATCAACAAAAAAGATGTAAGTTACCATAACTGAACAACTTTTATAAGTAATGAACATCAATTAAGCTTTGTTCTTATTCTCTGACACACAATGTATCCAGGCCAGGGCATGGAAGGTGAGGCCTGGGTGCTCAGTTCCCAGACCAGGCTGCTGGCCTAAGAGGGGTCACATGAGGAAATCATCTCCAGTATCATACCAGAGATGGTTCACTTAGTAACACAGATCAGTGACTGTGCAGAGCCAGGATTCAGGGATTCAGCTGAAAGTCAAATCAAAAAAATGGGGGACAAATGCAAGCAGAGCAGGGCATGAAAACATGAGTCCAGGCTTCGGCAGAATCTAAGTGAGAAGGATGAAGCAGGAAAAGATGGTGTGAGTGTAAAGGAACAGGCCAGCTGCCTCCGTTAACATCCCTACGCTCCCTCACAGTTCCCATGAAACCTGTTCCACCACCACCCACTCACTCTGGACCCTCCTCAGCTCAAAGAATTTTGTTTTTCCTCTACTGCTTCCTTCCTTTCTTCCTCCCCTTCCTCTTTATGTTGACCTGCCAAGTTATCTATTGTTTTTTCTTCTTTCTTTTCTTTCTTTCTTTTTTTTTTTTGGCTTGGTTAGGTGATTGATTTTGGTTTGTTTCATTAACTTTCTGATTGCTTTACACATTCTCTCAACTCTGCATGAGCAAAACTCCAAATCTAGATTTGCAAATACGTAGCTCTTCTTAGATGGAGAGGAGAAGGGAAGGCTGGGATGCCTGGTTTCCACATAGGGGATTCTTGTTCATGTTGTACGATCACACAACCATTCTCTAATAATTGCTTTTCAAATCCTATATATTCATTTCTTTCCTCAATTAGGCTGAAAATTGTTTGAGCAAATAAGATACTCATTTTATTCTTATTTTCTCTGTATTCTTTTCATTAGAGACTAATAATCATACAAAAATGCTTATTTATAAGTCAATGTTATATTTGTGTTATGAATGTGTCTGTCAAAATGTTTTGGGAGAATTTTATTATATGTGCTATTGTATATTTGGCAGAAAAAACTGTTGAATAAAATGAAAAATGATGAGCTTCGTATAAAACTTAGAAAGTCAAGTGTAAAAGAAGAACACATGAAGTGATGATTTAAAAAAAATTATTTCAATGAACTTTGTGTAATATAATGTATTATTGGGCAGTCTATGCCGTGTACTAATAGTGCTTTACATGTAATGTCTCATTTCCTCTTCACAATATTAATAGTATCATGAAGCAGGAACTATTATTATCTATATCTTATTAACCAAGAATTAATGGAGGTGCTCTTGCTTGAAGAGTTTTAACTGTTGGCCATCTGCAGTTCTATGGTGTCTGTCTGATCCCATCACCTCTTGGCATTATAGCTGCCCTCAGACCTCTCATGAAGCCCAAGATCATCAACAAGAAGACCAAGAAATTTATCTTGTACCATGCCAAAAGTCAGCATAACTGGTGGAAACCCAGAAGTATTGACAACAGAGCTGGGAAAAGACAGAGATGAGATCTTGATGCCCAATATTGGTTATGGAAGCAAGAAAGCAAAGCACATGTCTGCCCAGTGGCTTCCATAAGTTCCTGATTCACAGCAGCAAGGAGGTAGAAGTGATGCTGATGTGCAGCGAATCTTGCTTGTACTGAGATTGCTTACGATGTTTCCTTCAAGAACCAGAGAACCATGGTGGAAAGAGCAACCCAGCTGACCGTTGAAGTCACCAATCCCAAAGGAAGACTGCACAGGGAGGAAAATGAATATCGGCTTATGCTTAAATAAAACCATAAAAACTGAAGACTAAAAGAAGAAATCAGAAAGCACATAGTAACCACTTGCCCACGGTCATCTAGGCACTAAGATATGGAAACAGCTTTCAGATATAGGCAGTTAAACACCTTAGCCTATGTTGAAATGTCCCTACCATGCTCCTGTTTCAATACAGAGGATACCCGAGGAGAGAAAGTGGGACCATTGATTTCAGGCATCATAGTTTTAATAATTAGTTTTGTGTATCAACCCATCTAGGCCATATACTTGGTCAAACATTACTTTTGGAATTTCTGTGAGGGTGTTTTGGATGAGATTAACATTTATGTTGCTGAATTGAGTAGAGCAGTTTGCCTCCTTAATGTGGATGGATCTCACCCAACCAGTTGAAGGCCCAGATAGAGCAAAAAGGCTAACCTTTCCCCTAGTAAGAGAATTCCATTTGCTCGACTGTCTTCAGAGAGAAACATCAGCTCTGCCTGGATCACCAGTCTGCTAGCCTCTGGACTGGAATTACACCATCAGCTAGCTTTCCAGGTTCCAAGGCTTCAGAGTCAACCTGGAAGTATACCATCGACACTCTGCATCTCCAGCTTCCCATCTCGCTTTGCAGATCTTGAGACTTGCCAGCCTCCATAATCTTGTAAGTCAATTCCTTATAATAAATCTCTTTCTGAATGTATATACACACACACACACACACACACACACACACACACATATACATATACGTATATGTATATCCAAGTGGCTCTGTTTCTCTGGAGAACCCTGTCTAATACTTCATCTATGTATGCCATGGAGAACAGAGGTTCTTTCTTGACATCCTTCAATTTTCTCATGAGGAGATTGAGGAGACTGCCACATCATCCCCTTCAAATATAAAGGCACTATTTATATTACATTATTCTATAACTTACCATCCTGAGATAAAGTTCTTAGATGTTTATAAAAAAATTTTCTAGTGATCAACTTAAATACTTAGTAGCTCAGCATTTAGTGTTCATATCTGAGTTTAGTCGTGTGATAAACACTTTAGAAATACAATTTTAATACAGTTCTGTAACCTGTGCAAGTCTACTAAAATGTGGAAATAATTGAGGATTTTTAGCTATCAGTTTCATACTATTGTCTTGTCTATTCTCTGACAAGATCAAATGGGCCATTGGGAACTTTAATAATCCTCTGCATTTAGTCCATCTTAGATGACAAAGTTCTCATTTTCACTATCAACTATATTCTTCCTCTATAATACTTGATCTATTTGTCTGTAATATGATTTTGTATTTAGTCTCAAGTGGGAATACTGCATTCAGTTTTTGCTCCTTAAGCAAGTCTCAACTATTCCCACATACTTTGCAGTTTTTACTTGTGAGTTTGATTGCCACATGAGCTTTTGTACTTGATTTTCAACTTGGAAATCTTACACTTGGGAGGTATTCATTCATGTAGTTAATTGATCAAATATATAATCTCACATTGAAATAGCATCTCCAGTTTCATCAACCTGTGATTTAGTTCCTTAAATAGTTATTTTAAGAACTTATGTCCTTCTATTGATAAGCAAGTTTTGACATGGAACTTGTTCTTTTATGATTAATGTTGCAAAGTCTAGATTAC
Organism: Ictidomys tridecemlineatus; assembly: GCF_052094955.1. Lineage (NCBI taxonomy): Eukaryota > Metazoa > Chordata > Mammalia > Rodentia > Sciuridae > Ictidomys > Ictidomys tridecemlineatus. Next base: position 107,660,064 of record NC_135485.1, on the reverse strand, counting down.
ATAAAAATCTAGTTATTTCCTTTACTTTATGGCCTCTTAAAAAATTTACATTTGGTGCATGAAGACTAGAAAAATCTCAGTTAAAAAAAAAAAAAAGCAACACTCCTCAGGAATATAAAACAATGTGTTGGGGCTGGGGTTGTGGCTCAGCAGTAGAGCACTCGCCTAGCATGTGCGAGGCCTTGGGTTCGATCCTCAGCACCACATAAAAATAAATAAACAAAATAAAGGTATTGTGTACAACTAAGAAATAAATGTTTTTAAAAATAAAAAAAAATGTGTTTCTGGCTTCGTGAAGTTTTTATTCCTCTAATACAGTAAATACTTGTAAACTGGAGCCTCACTACTTCTGATCACTTTCAGCTTTGTCTTTTTAAAAATTAAATCATAGTCTTATATTTTTGAACATTTAGATTTCCTCCTCTCTAAAACAAACAAACAAACAAACAAAAGTTCAAAGCAAAAGGATTGCTCTAAATCGAAAGAAGAAGTTAAAACAGTTGAAGTCAGTCAATAGAATTGTTTTGTCATTGAAATGTCTGAAAAAATAAAACATAAAAAAATCCTTTTTATATGCCATGAAACAGTACCTTCTCTAAAGTTGGTTGGACTCACCATGGATTCCTGAGTTAAATCTTGGACTCATCTGTCTGAGCTTTCTTATAAAATTATAAACACATATAAGTGATTGAATAATAATTAAATAAAGATGCCTAGACTAATGAAATATAACTATTACATTTAAAATCTCCTGTTTACTGATTTATTTGAATTATTCCCCCAATTATTTGGTGTATCTCGATAAATCATAGTAGGCTTTTACTCAGCCTTGCTAATTATTGTGTCCAACAAGTGAATCCAAATTTCATAATTTTTTAATTGTCATTAGTCAATTACTCTAGTATTTTAGTCTATTTAGGAGTTATCCAGAATTTGTTTTCAGATCAAGAATATACTCTTTAGCATGCTCTTATTTCCTCTGTCACAGATTTTCAAAGATGTGATTTTTTTTCTTTTAATATTTTTTAGTTGTAGACGAACACAATACCTTTATTTTATTTGTTTATTAATATTTGATGCTGAGGATCGAACCCAGGGCCTCACATGTATGAGGCAAGGGCTCTACCACTAAGTCACAACCCCAATCCCAAGATGGGATTTCTTTATATTCACTCATGTTCTTTCTCCCTTACTTCTCCCCCTGCCCCCTCCCCTTAAAAAATCCTAAACTTACCCTCCTCTTTATAACTTTTTCAAATCAGCATTTTCTTTCTGGTTCAATTTATTTCTTTAATTTGTGTAACTAAGTTATTTTTTTCATTTGCAAGTCCCAAGTAATAGCTAGATGAAGACTTTATAGCAACATTTGAAAACATGTATGCATGTATGTGTGTGCTAAGGAGACAGCTATAATTTTTTAAAGTTGTTTTTCATGGTTTAGTAGCCAAATAGGGAAGTAATTTAAATAATAATCCTAGTTTATTAACCTAGAATTAGATCCCTTTTCAGGTCACAGAGTAAGGGATCTGATATTAAAGGGCAACTAGCACTTTGAGTTTGTTAGGAACAGAATGATAGGCTTGGTATTTCTACATTCTTTAAAAAAAAAGTAGAAATAGAGACCTCAACGCAGCTGTGTTTACAGCTCAATTGGAGAAGCTTGATTATAATTTGGAGTTTTCAAACAGTCCTTTGGTCTTTAATCTTAAAACCTGGCCATTTGACAAACAATTTGTAAGAAAAGGGACAGAAAATTTTTCCTCACTCTGATTCTCTGACAAGATTAAGTGGGCCATTGAGAATCAGTAATCCTCTGCATTGAACCACAAGTCAGATCGAAAACCATAAGGCTACAGATACATCTGAACTTTCCTCTTTATTTTAATCTTAATGGTACCTAGGAATTTGTAGGGAAAGAAGGATTTTATTTCCTTATTGTTAATGATTCATGTGAAATTAGCTATTGTAATTTTGTGTAGTAAATATTCTCATAATAGCTTCAGGAAAAAAGGATTAATAAAAAATTTAAAACTACAACTATTCTCCAGGGATAGAGTATCTGCAGTGTAATAGAACACTTCTTAAACTGTCAAGTAGATTGCATCAACAAAACATACAGGAGATGAAATAATATTATTTGCTGCTATTCTGTGTCAGGCACTCAGCAAAGCACTCCATATGGTGTCTTATATAAGCCTTATAATAACCTTGAAGGTAATAATTAATATTCTGATTATAAAATATGAAAACTGTATCTTGCTGCAGTTAGTAGGTGGTTGGTTGATCAGGGATTCAAACCGTGGTCTGATTGACTCCGAAGCCCACGTCTATAACTTGCCCTGCACTGCCTTATTATATTAATTGTCCTCAACATCTGTCTCATAATGAAATGTAAATAACAGCTATAAACCCTTTCAATTTTGAAATATATCTCATTTGTGACCATGGCTGGGAAAGAACTAGGAGTTGCAGGAGGGAAGGACTAAGTACTAAGAAGTATCAGCTCAAGTGCCAGACAAATTCCAATGACAAATCATCATTGTAATAATGGTTTATGGTTTTCTTTTATTGATCACTTTCAAAACAGCAATTTCTGGTAACTAGGCAGCCTCAGCACAAGTAGCAATTCAGCTCTTTCCTTCTCATGGCTTTGCCATCTTTTTTTTTTTTTCTTTTTTTTTTTTAAAGAGAGAGAGAGAGAGAGAGAGAGAGAGAGAGAAAGAGAGAGAATTTCAATATTTATTTTTCAGTTTTTGGCGGATATAACATCTTTGTTTGTATGTGGTGCTGAGGATCGAACCCGGGCAGCATGCATGCCAGGCGAGCGCGCTACCGCTTGAGCCACATCCCTAGCCCGGCTTTGCCATCTTTAACATGTGCCTTTTATGGGTGTCCAAATAAATGGAAAAGCATAGTGCATTGGAGAACAGGAGGTTTTTATGGGCTGGGCCTAGTGGTGATACTTACCTCTTCTGTTTATTTTTGACATAAAAATTGAGTCACATCATTTACCTAACTCCAACGAAGTCTGGAAAATTGTCTAGCTATGTATCATGATCTGAATGTCTCATCAAAATTCGTATGTTGAAATTTAATTGCTAGTACAATAGTATTAAGAGATAAGGGCTTTGGGAGGTGATTAGATTTTGAGGGTAGAACCCTCATGGATGGGATTAATGACCTTATTAAAACAGATGTGAGGATGAGGGGGATATTTATCTCTTTTGCCCCTTCTGCCATATGAAAACATGCAAGAAGACACAAGACCTCACCAGACACATATCCTCTGGCTCCTTCTCTTAGACATTCCAGTCTCCAGAATTGTGAGAAATAGATTTCTGTTTTTGTTTGTTTTTTTTTTTTTGTTTTAGAAATTACCTAATCCAAGGCATTTTGTTACAGCAGCAGGAATGGACTAAGATACTATGTGACCTACAAAAAAGATCCAGTTTGGTTCTATGGCTTGGTGTTTATTAGATAAGAATTATAAACTGCAATGTGGCAGTGATAAAGAAAAATTGTTGATTGCTTATGTAGTTAAGCAACTTTTATCTTTAATTTCCTTCTCTTATTGCCACAGTCTGGCTGGGCGAAATAACTGGGGGCAAGGACAAGGAACTTGTGAAGATCGATACAGCGGGAGCCGCTTTATTGCCGAACAGCAAGGGTATATATACTTAACTAATTACACACAGCTTATCTTAATTAACATAAACTAGATACAGCAGTCGACCAATAAGGAATCTTCCTCACCTTAATAATTATACACAGCTTAGCTTAATTGACATAATCTAGACACAGCAGTCAGTCATTAAGGAATCTCTATCATCTTAATGGCTCGCTGTTACTTCTGAAACCACTCCTCTTGGCAAAGTGCTAGGCGCCATCTTGACTTGTCTGTGGCTCTCAACATCTTATTTTTTTCTAATATTCTCCCTTCAGTCTTTAATTTATATATTAAAGCTATTGAGGGAGCCCCACAAAAGTTGTCTCAAAATAACAAAATGCTCAAAGACCATTATATGTATGCATGTTTGTGTATTTGAGTTTTTCAGTTCTCTAAATAGTATAAAGGCCTGTTTTGTATTTTGATTATTACAGGTTCTTTTCTTTTCCACATGACTTATAAATATGCCACTGCAAATATATCAAATTATTATTTTATAGTAATGAAAAGGTTAATGAGCCTATGTTTCTGCTATAATAGAGTAACAGGGACCAAATTTGTGTTGCATGTTAAACTGGGCACTATATATGAAATGATGCCTTGGCAGACATGGACAGCACTCCTAGCCCAAGCTATTGTTTGGATCTGAAATGCACCCAAAAGGCCCATGTATTCAAGATTTGGTCTTCATTTTGGAGGTATTAGAAGCAGTGAAAGTTTTAAGAAGTGGGGCCTAGTGGGAGATCTTAGGTTCCTGTGGAGTATACCCTCAAGGAGATTATGGGATGCCAGTCCCCCCACTACACACACCTTTTTGCTTCCTGACTACCATGAGGTGAGTAGGTGCCTCCACCAATGTACTCCCAAAGCAACAGGACCTACTGACCTTGGATTGAAACCTTTGAAACTGTAAGCCAAAATACACTTTTCTTCTTTTTAAGTTGTCTCAAGTATGTTGTTACAGCAAGGGAAGCTGACTAACACATCCCTGATAGAAGAAAAACAAGATGAGCTATATAATGATCCCAACTTCATATCGGGAGACATTTTCCAAACTATAGCATAGGAAGGTAAAACCCAAACAGAGCCCAGAGATGTTAATGTATTGAATAGATACAGATCAGAGTTTCAGGAGGTTAAGGCAGTTAACATTGTAAGATAGGAGTCAACAACACAGAGGAATAGTGTACTCTAGAGATCTGCAGAACATTCTTCTGAATTTTTTGGCTGAGTACTGATCTGCATACATATGAGAGGAGCCTACTGAATCATAGCTTAAGAAAGAAAGAACCATCAGAAAAGTACTCTTTCAAACAATTCCTGATTGTTTTACAAAGTTAAGAATAGTTTATGTTCCCACCAACTAAAGTGGAAAAAAATCTTTTATTATATAGGCATTTGGCATAATCCTCAGAAAGCCATCACCTAAATAGTGGAGATAACTTAGACCTAGAAAAAGGCTTCTCTGATCATATCCTAACAAAGTTAAAAGCAAGCTTGAAAGGATCAACTAATTTCAAATAACTTAGCTGTTTCAAAAAAAATTCTGTACTATTTAAAGGAATACAACCAATGTAGCACCTACTTGTGTAAAATTTGTATTGTTTGGTGATCAGACAAAAACAACTGTGGTATGCAAAGACACAGGAAAATATGACTCATAACTAGGAGAACATTTATTCTGTAGAAACAGACCTAGAAATGACAGAGATTATGAAAGTAGGAGGGCCATTATAAATATTTTCTAAACACATACTCAGGAAGGTAAATGAAAACATGAATAGGATGCAAACAGAAATGGAAAGAAAAAAATCCAGACAGGATTTCTAGAGATTAGAAATATAATATCTGAAATAAAAGACACTCTGGATATGAGTAACAACATATTAGATGCTTCAGAAAAGATAATTTGAAGGCACAGCTATAGAAATGACCCAAGATAAAAAACAGAAAAAATATTTTTAAAAATTAGCAGAGTATCACAACATGAAAGATGGTATCATGTATTATATCATAGATATAAGTAGAGTCCCAGAGTAGGAGGAGAAGAAGCACAGGAAAACTATTTATAGGACTTTTTTTTTTTTGAGGGGGGCGGGTAACCAGGAATTTGAACCCAGAGGCACTTAACCATAGAACCACATACTCAGCTCTTCTTATTGTTTATTTTTTATTTGGAGACAGGGTCTCACTAAGTTGACTAGGATCTTGCTAAGAGATCTTTGATCTTTGCTGAGGCTGGCTTTGAACGTCCGATCCTCCTGCCTCGGCTTCCCAAGCTGCGGGGATTACAGGTGTGCACCACTGTGCCCAGCTACTAATTCCAAATTTTAACAAATATAAATTCATGGACCAAGAACATCAACAAACTCCAAGCAAAATAAGTATAATCAGTCCAAAGCACATCATAAATGCATTGCTGAAAACTCCTGATAAAGACAAAAATCTTAAAGGCAGCCTGAGAGGGGGGGAAAATACAGGAATACAAAGGTAAAGATAACAATAGACTTCTTATCAGAAAGTATGCAAGCCAGAGGATATGGAACAATGTCTTCAAAGTACTGAAGGGGAAAAATAAAACCTGACAACCCAGGACTGATACTTGCTGAAAATGTCTTTTAAAAGCCAAGGTGAGATAAAGACATTTTCTGAAATAAAAGCCAAGAAAATCATCTCTGGTAGATCTACCCTACAAAAAAATACTAAAGTTCATTAGGCAAAGAGAAATTGATATTGTATCCACATAAAGAATAGCCCTCCCACAGAAATGATCAAAAATGGGAAATTATAGAAGACATTTTTCTACCATTGTAAAATTCATTGAAAGATAATTGAGGGTGGGAGTATAGCTCATTGGTAGAGCACTTGCCTAGCAGTTTGAAGGCCCATTCCATCCCCAGTACCATGCACACAAAGACAACTGACTGTTAGGAGAAAAATAATGATAATGTATTATGGAGTTTATGATATATGTAGAAGTAATTCACAGGACAAAAATAGCCCCAAGGAAGAGTGAGAATGAAAGAGTATAGTTGTTAGTTTCTTATATTACATGTGAAGTACTATTATGTTACTTGAATTAACACTGATAAATTTTTTAAAAGTCTACTGCAGGTCCTTTTAGAGACAGTAAAAAAATAGAGAACTAAAGCTAATAAGACAATAGAGGATATAAAATAGAATACTAAAAGCAATAAATTTTAAAGAATAAAGGGAAAGAGAATGGGAAAAAGAGTAGGACACAAATAGAAAAGGCAAATAAGATGGTAGATTTAATCTTACTTTATGATATGAAATGAAATGAAACATAGGACAAACAAAAAAACTGTAAGCAAGTTGACATAATCTATAAACAACTTAAATGTGAATGTACAAATTGATATATATACGATTTATTATCGGTATGTTATTGATATATGTATATATATAATGAAATACAGCTATAAGAAACAATCTATTTTTATTTGCAAAAATATAAATGAATCTCCAAAATTTAATGCTAAGAGAAAAAGGGCCATACTGTGTGTAACACTACATACCGTGGGATTCCATTTATATGTATTTTTAGGAAAAAGGGAAAACTATAGCAACAGAAAGATCACTAGTTACCAGAAGAAAGTTTAAGGGGTAATGGGATTGCTGTATACCCTCACTGTGTTGGTGGTTACATAGCTGTATACATTTGTCAAGACATTTAATTGTATATCTAAAATTACCTCTCAATAAAGCTGACATTAGAATGAATTAATGATTTGAAAATCACATCTTTAAAAATAGCAAGTTGACATTAAAAGTGAGCTAGTCAACACCCTTGAAATAATACCCCAGTGGGGGGAGAAAAATAACTCATTGGAAGAATGTGAGGGGAAAAGATTAGTAGAGCAAACATGTCACAATGAAACTCATTGTTCTGTATAATTAGGTGCACTAATAACACACACACACACACACACACACACACACGCAAAACAAAACAAAACAAAAAAACAATCCACAGACTAGCTCTATGTTCCAGGAATTCCAGGACTGTGTATTAATAGGGACCCTAATCCCTCTGTATAGGAATCTGTTAAAATGTTCCTGAGAGCTTTGGCTACTCTCTTATCTAAACAGAAAGAGTGACTTCATTCCAGCTCTTCGCTGATTTCATGTGGAAGGCACTAGGCAATATATGGCAAGTAAATACCCTTGTATTTGCTACCAAGCTCCACAGAGCAAACAAACAGGATTCATTTAGCTAATTGAGGCCAAATGGTTTTGGTCTTAAGCAGGCACTAGATTAGGGACAGATGACAAATGCTTTTGAGATAGATGTGTGTAAACCATTTTAGAGCCTGAGGCAAAGCATATCATGCTACAAGGGGTGCAGTGTAAGGTGGATCTGGGAAAAGAGCAAACTTTAAACTAAGGAACAAGTTAAAAATCACTGTCAAATGTAAAGGTGGAAGGAGCTGAAGATGAACCTGTCTGTCTGTAAGGCTCCTTAAAGGGTTTAGAGGTTGCATGATTTCAAAATCCCTTTAAGCAGGTAAATGCTATTGTCTTTTTATTTTATTGGCTGATATACAATCACTTGCTTAAATATTTTTTATAACCTTGTTATTGGTATTCTTTAAACATTTAAATAAGAATAATCCATGAACAAAAATTTAAAAAGCAAAACAAACAAACAAAAATAATCTGGACTGGAACTATAGCTCAGTGATAGAGTACTAGCTCTGCATGCATGAGGCCCTGGATTAGATTCCCAGTTCCAGAAGAATAAAAAAAGAAAAGAAAAAGGGCTGGGGATGTGGTTCAAGCGGTAACACGCTCACCTGGCATGCGTGCGGCCCGGGTTCGATCCTCAGCACCACATACCAACAAAGATGTTGTGTCCGCCAAGAACTAAAAAATAAAACATTAAAAATTCTCTCTCTCTCTCTCCTCTCTCACTCTCTCTTTAAAAAAAAAAAAAAAGAAAAGAAAAGAAAAAAGAAAGCCTGAATAAGTAGAGAAATGTATTAAAGAGAACTGAAATCAGCTCTTCCTGATAACCATACCTATTCCCCACTGGAATAATTAATAATATTAAAATCTCCTGACTTTAAATGTGTATGTCTTCATGTTGTACCAGCTAAGATTTTGAGGTTTCTTATATCTAGTTCTTATATATATTTATATCATTAAGTATCACTAATTTTCCCTTAAAAACTTTTACTTCTGCTTTTGTTCTGATTGTTATCTGCATCTCAGTAAATGGAACCCTATTAATTCATATGCTTATGGCAAAAATGTCGATGGCATTCCTGATCCCTCTTTTAAGAAAAGTATAAACAAAGTTACACGCCATATTTGAGTCATCAGAAAATACTTTCAGATCAGTTCCTCCAAAACCTGTGTCACTGCACTACTTTTTACTGTTTCTACTATCACTGTGCCAGTGACATGTCTCTTTAACTGGTCTATCTGATTCCACTTTTATATGTGAAAGGATGTTCTGCCCCTGCTAAAAACTTTCCAATGACTTCTTTATACTGTAGTGAAATTCAATGACGTTTTCATGGCCCCTGACATCAACTGGTTTTATCTATTTCTCTGGTCTCATATCCAAACTCTCTCCCTAGTTTATTTCACTTCTTGTGTCTCTTTGCTATGTAAAAGCAATTGCATTTACTTCTCTCATGATATTTTTTGTTTGGGTTATATACTGTTTTTTAGCAGTTTTTAAAAATAGGTTTTAATTTTTTAAAGTTAAAATGTGCATCCTAGGAAACCAAAAAACACAAGCAAAGTACAAAGACATCCAGTCATAAGCAGCTTAGATGTGTCCCTCCAGGCCGAGTGTATACATACACAACATCCCATTTTGTGTGACTGAGATCATAATGAGTATCATGCTTTTCCACACCTCATGAATACTCATCAATTAAAAATCCCAAAGGAATATGAGTTTTCAAGGACTCTTAACCACTGAGTGATATCCCAGGCCCGCCTCCTTTTTTTTTTTTTTAAGACAGGGTTTCACTAGGTTGCTTACAGCCTTGCTAAATTGCTGTGGCTGGCTTTGAACCTCTGATCCTCTGCCTCAGCCTCCCGAACCTCTGGGATTAAAGGTATGGGACATCATGCCCATTGACCCGAGTGTTCTTGATAACCAAGAATTACTATACCAACTCAATCTTTTAGAAAATGTTGTAATCCTTTCCTAGGGACAAAAATTTTACTGATGGTAGAATCAGGCCTCTAGATAAACATGCTGGCATAGTTACAACTAAAATAATGCATTCCATTAATTCACAATTTAAAATAAAGCAAAACAACAGAATATACCAAACATGTTTCCAAGAAGGTTCATTATCAGATGTCTATGACTAAAATATTAGTTCTGCTTTTTATTCTATTTGGAATGCTTTTCTTTTTTCAGGTAATTATATGGCTCATTCTGTAGTCAGTTTAAATAGCACCTCCTCAGAAGTCTCTTGTCTTGTAATATCACCCCATCTCCTTATGCCATTATTCTCTATCCCCTTACCCTCACTATTAGTCATTATAGGATTTATCACCGCTTGAAAACAATGTATGCTCATGTTTTATTGCCTCTGAGTCAGATCACAGCATTAATTCCCTTAGGGCATGAACTTCGTTTATCACCATGGTTGCATCCCTAAAACAATGCCTGTCATACAGCAGATTTGCAATAAATATTTTTTGAATGAATGAATAGACCTTCACCATTTTTCACTAATTTCTAAAAAAAAAAATTTTAGTGGTAGACAGACACAACACCCTTATTTTATTATTTTTATGTGGTGCTGAGGATTGAACCCAGTGCCTTACACATGCTAGGTAAGTGCTCTACCACTGAGCTACAACCCAGCCCCTCAATATCTAGTTTAATGAAGTACTTCCTACATTTAGTTCCCTGTGTTCTTACTAGGTCTATTCTGTTTACTAAGCACCAATAAACTGAAGATATTCATTGTTTTGCTTTCTAAGAGGAGCAAAAAGAGTGCTAACCAAAAAGAACTGAATTAACTCCAGTACTGACTTTAAAAATATTGCCAACAATCTAACACACTAGAATGAGTGATTAATTATGTGTTGAAAACTTTGTCTCATAGTTAGTAATAAAAAAAACTAAAGAAAACAGTGTTAATATTTGTATACTTCAGAGAATATTTATCTCATCTATTCTTTCTGGATGAACAATATAATTACTGACCATCTCCCAAAGGAAAGTTGGGTCCATCTGTGTTAACCACACATTAGTTTGCTGCAGACAATATCCTGGCTTTCCCAAGTCTTCAGGGCTGTAGTGTTCTATATTAAGCTGGACCACTTCAATCCAGCTGGTTCTGGCACACTGCCAAAACTGTGGACATCTTCAAAGGCCTTTTTAAAATTGCAGGGCGGAACTGTGTTCTCTCAGAGTTTATTTGTGTTCTTCTTGATGCAGATGATGACCTTTTCTAACTTCGGACAGCAGTGCTAAAAGATGGTTTCAATCGACTTACCTCTACAGGAACATACCATGGAACTAAGAAAGGTAAACTTGAATCACTTTTTACTTTCCTCAATTTAAGCCAAAGAGATATGAGTTTCAAAACACCCCCAAGGTATCCTGGCCAATGATTTAATCCAGTACTCATCTCCCATCCTTCATTTGACAAGATGATATTTAGTGTTAAGGGATTTTTTTTCCCCCTGTGTTCGTAGTTTCCAAGGAAATACAGACAATTTTGAAAGAACTTAGGAATTTAGTCTAAAATATCTGTAAGATTGGATTAATGACAAATATCTTGATTTAGATGTTACTTGCAAGTCTTAAACAGTCAGGAGGTCCTTACTTACCAAGGCAAAGAAAACTCTCAAATATGCTGATTATTTAATCTAGTAATCACATCTTGACCTACAATACATAATAAATATTTTGAAACTCAAGTATATGGAGGGGCTAGGACAACAAAAATGGACAGAACAAATCTGAGTTGCAAACTTCGGCCTCGAGTTTGAAATGTTATGAAATATGTCTAAATTGGTATTGGCAATGGTACTAGAGGGAAGCAAAGGTGACACTGTGAGAATCCATGGGGATTTCTCAGAATAGGCTTAAAAGCCAACAAGAAAATACCAAACCATTTCTGGATATTATTGTTATATTTGGAGACTTGACAGTTGATCCATGTCAAATTTCATGTAATAATAAGACTTAGCAAGTTCTGTTGAACTTATTCAGACCTCTTATTTGGTGTGAGGCCAGCTTGGCTGTGTGCCTCTGTCCTTTCTCCTGATGGTGGCCTATAGAGACCTCTTTAACAGGAAAATGTAATTGGATCTTGCTGAAACAGAAACAAAACCAGGGGCTTCCCCCTGAGACAGGCACACAACAGACACTCCATGAATCCCATTGTCTTTCACTTTATATGTTGTCTTATTTCATCATTTTGAAATGATGCTTGAATTTAAGTTTGAATGCTCCATCATACATGTGGTCTCATACTTGCTAGAAAGGGCTATGAAGTAGAAAAACTTTTAACCCTGTCTATCTCTTATCACACATAGATGGTCCCTAACCATGATGCTTCACTTTGTGGTTTTTCTACTTGAGGATGGTATGAAAGCAATATCAATTCAATAGACACTGTACTTTGAATTTTAAATGTTGATCCTTTTGCTGGCTAGCAACATTGTAGGATAATCTCCTACAATGCTGGGCAGCAGCAGTGAGTACAGCACCCAGTCAGCTATGCCACCACCAGGGTGAACAATTGGTACCCCACTGTGTTGCTAATCTATTATGTTCAGTAGATTAGGTGGATTAAATGCATTTTCAACTTATATTGGGTTTCTTGGGATCTAACCCATTGTAAGTCAAGGAGCATCTGCATATAATTTTCATTAAGAATTTATGTATATTGGGCTGGGATTGTGGCTCAGCGGTAGAGCGCTCGCTTAGCATGGGCGGGACCGGGTTCGATTCTCAGCACCACATAAAAATAAAGGCATTGTGTTGTGTTCATCTACAAAAAAGATTCATATTCTCTCTCTCTCTCTCTCTCTCTCTCTCTCTCTCTCTCTCTCTCTCTCTCTCTCTCTCCTTTAAAAAAAAAAGAACTTATGTATAATTTTCAAAGGGAAGATTACTCTGTGAGTAGTCAAGTGACAGAGTTATGGTGGAAAGATTCCTGGCAATGTTATTTTGAATAACAGTAATAATTCTGTACTATGTCCCTCCCCGAGCCCCGCCATCACATTTAGCCAAAAACAATAGCTGCTTTCCACTACATACCACTTTACCTCCTTTTCAATAAGGTTCTACTATTCTACTGTCAAGGGACCTCACAGTTTATAAAGTTCAAGCAGTGGCTGTCACTTGGAATTCTTGGCCAGGCCTCCAAAGGAGAAATCTGTCTGAAGAAAAAAAAATATTTGGTTCAGTTGATCCGTGATTATATTTTTTCCCATTTATCTAAGGATGAATGGGAAAATATTAAAATGGCTTCTCTATGTGAGTAAATATAGTTTCACTGTAGAGTAATTGTATTAAGTAATCACCATAGAACTCTTTTAAAAAATTAAAGGAGGAGTAAATGAAGAGTTTTAAAATTGCTATAAACTTTTGGTTTCAAAAGATAAATAAGCTGAAAAGATACAGAATACAGGATGCAGCATATCACACAGTGCTTATAGTTGGACTATACAGTGTGGTATGCACTTAAAATTTTAATAGAGTAAATCTCACGTGAATTGTTCTTACCATAACAACAAAACACCAAAGGAATTCAAGAAACTTTTGGAAGTTATAAATATGTCTGTTACCCTGGTTGTGGTAATAGTTTTATAAGTGTATTCCTGAAGAAAGCAAAAAAAATAATCAGTTTAAGTGATGGCTCAACGTAACATTTTTAACTAAATAAATACATATTTATTGAATACAAACAATGTGGCAGATCCCCTTAAGACTTGAGGATATAAGAAGAGCAAATCCTTGTCCTTGTGGAGAGTACATTCTTGTCAGAATGATTTATCCTGGGTCTCACTCAAAAATGCTTAGTGACTCAACTACCAAAAGAATTTCTAAGAATCTCATCAACCAAACTTGCTTTTTAGCAATTTCTGATAATCAGGAGTGAATGTATTTATACATTCACATTAGTGTGCAGATACAGCACAATTTAAGTGATTTAATGACATGATACACTCCTATTAGTCTTAGCCTCTTAAAACAGATTCCAGAAACAATTGTGCCAAATGATATGAAAACTACAGATCTTTGTCCCAAGAGAAAGAATTAAGGACCAAGAATATGAGATAGACCTGTCTATAAAATGGTTATTACCAGGAAAGAAATTTTATTGTTATATGGACCTCTTTATAAAATATTTATGAAAGACTCCTGGATTCTTAACTAATCTCAAAGTAGAAAGAAAAATGTAGAATTTTGACATAAACTATTTTTAAATATGATGTTGGAGTCTGGGTGCTCAGTGATGTAGCATATGCTTAGCATGCATGAGGCTCTGAATTCAATCCCTAACCCCCAACCCCTGCCTCTCCCAAAAAGAGTCTGCTTCGTGAATACAACAGTCACTAGTATGGCAATATGTAAAAATGTGGATGTGTAATCGATGTGATTCTGTAATCTGTATACAGGGTAAAAATGGGAGTTCATAACCCACTTGAATCAAATGTATGAAATATGATATGTCAAGAGCTTTGTAATGTTTTGAACAACCAATAAAAAAAAAAGAGTCTGCCTCGTGACAGAATATTGACATTCCGGAGTATAAGCAGAAATTGCAGATATTTGTGCATTTGGATGTATTACTACTAAAAATATATAAAGTGCCAACCTGGGCAATGCATGTCTGTAATCCAATTACTATAGAGGCTGAGGCAGGAGAATCACATGTTGAAGGCTAGGCTGGGCAACTTAGTGAGACTCTAACTCAAAATAAAAATTTAAAAGTGTTGGGGATGTAGTTTAGTAGTAGAGTGCTTGGCCAGCTTGCATGAGTACCTGGATGGGATCCTCAGTAACACACACATACATAAATAACAAACAAATAAGTAAGTAAAATATGTAATGCTTTTATTCATTCTTAATTGCCTTCCCTGCTCTCCCTAGCACTTCATTCCATTCTCCTTTCCTGCTTTTCTTTGCACTCTTAGGAAGAACAAACAGCAGAAATATCATTTATTTTCTTGAATCCAGTATAAAGTTAGATACCATTTTATTTTAAAAGATAGGTAACGGGAGATAGAAATGGCTTTGACTTTAATCCATAGACATAAAGTTCAACATGCCACAATTAGAATCAACTCAGAAGACTCCAATACTGAACAATTATTAAGGAAAGTGGTGGTTTCCCCTTCCTTAACATAAAAAGAAGAAAGATTACTCTGTGAAAGTATAAATAGTATAATATTTTCCTTGCATTTAAAAAGTTCCTATATTAGTTAAACTCCAGCCACTAGCCAGGTAACCTTGGACAGATTACTTAATCTTTCTAAATTTTAGCATTCATTTGTGAATAAAAATTGTGGCTACTTCATAGGATTGTTATGAGAATACATATGTAAAACACTTAGCCTTGTGTACTGAATGTGGTATACAAAGAAATGGTCATTATTTTTCTTAAGCCAGGTATGCAGAAATGTACATTTGCTTATTAAATATTTAATGAATACTTACTATGTGCTTGTCACTTGCTAAGTGCTAAGGATATGTTAAATAACAAGACAAATTCTTCTCTCATGGGGTTTATAGTCTAGAAGGCAAGAGTGACAGTAGACATTAATTACTGAAATTACTATATAATTAGTATCATAACTGGGGCTATGTAGGAAAAGTACAGGCGCTATAAAAGGATAAACACGGTGTATTGAGGTGAATAATTTTCTCTGAAGAGTCAGAGAAGACCGCCACCAAAAATTTACCTTTAAACTAAGATCTAAAGTCAAGAAGATAGACAGATAGATAGAGGGTGGTACTGATGGAATATAGTGAAATAATTCAAATGTGAAAATAAAACCACACAAAATATCTCATTTCAGCTGAAGATGGTTTTATTATATAAAAAAAAGATACGCAGAAATTTTCTGAGTGCACTTAAAGTTTGAAACAATTATTGTAGGATATTACCAGGTTGTTAGGATCAATATAAAAATTAAGAAAATTTTATTTAGTGGAATCCATTAAAATGGATTAAATTGTTACAAATTCAGATATCATGCTTAAAGGGTTAGAATTCTAAAAAATTATCCTTACCAAATTTCAGGCTTCTATGGCATACTTATGTGAAAATGGATAAGGTTTTATTTGCTTTGGAGAGTTTTTTATTTGTTTGTATTTTTAGGCATCGTTGTGAAATGGAAAGAACACTGGACCTGACGTCAGGAGGCCTGGGATCTATTTCTGACAGCTGATCATTTGCTGGGGAGATCCATACCAAGGCACTTTGTAAAAGGGGATAGTGCTTACTTGAGTAGCAGAAGCTTAATTGAGGACCACAGTTAGCTCAGGAGATGACGGCATGCATTGAGGTCAGAAGGATCCTCAGACACTAGACATTACTCTTCTATCACCTGAACATCTCTTTGCTTTTCTTTCTTGGCTTAATGACTTTTTTATTTTTTGTCTTATCAAGATTTAAAGGAAAGAAAGAGAAAGAAAAGACAAGTTTTTGGTGAGAATAATGGAACCAATAATTAATTGGAGCTAAAGTTAACTTTAGAGAAAAAGGAGATGATGGGAACTGATTATTTGGCACTCAAGTTACATGAGAGCCTTTTATCTTCTGAGCAGTGCTTGGGATTCTCCTGCCAATAACAACCATATCCTATGACAGCCAACCAAACTTTCTCATTTTCTTAAAATTTAATTTCCTCTGTCTTGCTCTTCTTCCTAAGCAACTATCTTCTCTTATCCTGATCTTACTTTTAGTTTCTGGTCCCTTCTTACTTTTCCTTGTCTTTTTTTTTTTTTTTTTTTTTTTGCTGTTCTCCCTGCCATTCTACTTTCCTCTCTTGATTTCTTCATCCCACAAGAACACAATTGTTAATTGAAACCTTTAGTAAACAACCAAAGCACATGTGTGTCATAATAAAAAAACCTCAAATATTATAATCAATTGTTATAACAATGTAGTAGAATGGCAAATTTGTCAATAAAAAACATTCAAAAGTCATTTCTCATGTCATCTAGTACTATTTGCAAGATTTCTAGTTGTAAGAAATCAGTATCCTACCACTGACATGTTGGTATTTATAATTTGCTTAAATGAAAAAGTATGAAGAATGATAAGCCTTGTATCTATGTTCAATAATAGGCCACTCTGAGATAAATATACTGTTGGTTTAGGTTATATTGTCACATTGTAGGTGGATATTTCAAAGAAATTACTTGTCAATCCAGAACAAATATAAAGAAAAGACACATATAGGTAAACAAGTCTGAAGGATAAAGAAGATTGTTTAAGATTTTGTAGAATTAGCAAGGGAATTTTTTTAAACTCCAAAACTAAAAAGTGAATTAATCTTGGCAAAATTACTTACATCTAACGTTATATCTGCATATAAGATAAACAAATGTCATTATATCAGAGACGTTACTGGTACATAAGCACTACAGCAAGAACATTTCTCAGCATCCTCACTATTTTTGTCACTACATTGTCCAGCAACCTTGGAATAGACTGGCAGAAGAGGAAATGAAATGGATAGTAGGGGATAGGAAAGGTAGCAGAATACAACAGTTACTAATAGGGCGTTATGTAAAATTGTGGATGTGTAACCGATGTGATTCTGCAATCTGCATTTGGGGTAAAAATTGGGAGTTCATAACCCACTTCAATCTAATGTATGAAATATGATATGTCAAGAGCTTTGTAATGTTGTGAACAACCAATTAAAAAAAAAAGAAAGAATGAACACTTAAAAAAAAAAAGAGGAAATGAAACAAAATGTGTTGGCAACTAATGGGATGTAGTGAACTGCTCTCCAGTATTAATCTTTGGGTTGGAATTGATTCTTTAATTGTAATTGATTCTTAAAGAATTATGTGTTAATAGATAGTGACAGAATTTGGAACTAGCTATCCCAAAATATGGTGCTTTGGTCTTTAAGGAAACTTCAGAAGCAGGAAGATCTCTCTGACCATCTCCCACCCTTCCCCCACTGAAACAGGCCATGAAAGAATTCCCTGGCCTTCCTACCAAGCAAGTTATAAGGTCATCCTTTTGTAACACCAGAGGAAAGGAATGATCTTTTCTCTGGAGGCACTGAGACACCCCCTTCCCCTCCACCAAAAAAAAAAAAAAAAAAAACAACTCTTGCTAAATTTCTCCCTGCTTATTATCATTAGCTTGTACTCCTTCTGTGCAGTCTACACCTATCCACTTCATTATCAAATTTAGCATAAAAATACACAGGTCTCCCTGTTTCTTGGCTCTTTATTTCTAAAGGCTATATCAGATAAAACTTATCTGTTTGTATGTTTTCTTCTTGGTAAGCTATCTTTTGTTGTGGGTGCCTGAGCCCTGACCCTAGCAATGGAGATGTTACTAGTACATAAACACATAAACAGCAAGAAAGTTTCTCAACATCCCCACCATTTTGTCACTGAATGGTCTACCTTGGAATAGACTGAGGAGGCAATGAATCAAAATGTGCTGCCAACTAATAGGGTATAGACAAGAAATCTTGTCTTTTATGAATTGGCTATGGTTAGGTTGGAAAAGAAATCACTTAGAACAAATAAATGAAGTCACTAAAACTTTGGTTCTGTAGACTAAAGTTTCTAATTTACTGCTCTGTTAAGTTAGCATGAGAGAGAGCTAATGAAACAAATTATCACAATCTGAGAACCCTTCAAATTATTTTGATTTTCAACTTTTTGATAAACAAAAGCTAAAATAGTAACCATAAATTGATAGCATGTGCATGTGTAAAGGGAAAAAGAATCTGTTTTAATAATTGTATGGAGAAACAAATATTAATAGATTCATTAAGTTTGCCAAAAAATGAATATTTTTTTTCCTCTAGTATTCTATGGGAAACCATCCCCTATAGAGATTGGATTATGAACCAGTCTTTCTTAAACCATCTTGGAGAAACGCTAGAGCCAGTCCTTTCTATGAAATCTGGCAAAACAGAAAAAAATCTGTATTTGTGTTTTGCCAGTGTTCAAGTCTAAATGACCTGAGACAGCATACAATCAATGGTTGCTTACTAGGTTGTGTCATGCAGTTCAGCAAGGGACCTGGAAGTTTCCCTCAAAATGGAAGACATTAATTTAAAATGATTTTCATGTAGATAAGCTACAAAGAAAATGTGTGTCTTCATTATAGAGTATATTAATATTAGAAAGAAATGGAAACTGGGAATGTCGAGAAGGAAGGGTTTGAAACAGCTCTCGGTAGTGCTCTCCAGCCCTGGCCTAGAGCACTGTGAGTCACTTACTGATGGAACACCCTACAAGGGAAAGGCCTATCTCATTACCCCAAAAGGATGAGGCTTCTCCTTCTTCTTCTTCCTGCACTTCTTTTTACTGTTTCTAATATTTACTAAGTAAACATCTTATCTAAATTTTATTTTCCAGTTAAACTTTCCTGGAAGTAAAATGCTTTCTTTCACAAATATCCTATAAATGTAAATTAACAAATTAACTTCTGGGCTTTTCCTTGGATATGTCTAACAAGCCTTATTAGCATATAATGAGTCCTGGAGAGTCTTCCTGTTTCCTAGTTTAGCTAATAAAAGTGAATCTCTGAACATGCTCAGTTTTAACTGATGCAGAACTCAAAAAATTTATTTTTCCTGAGAACTTCAATCTGGAAAAGCATTCTCTTTACCAACTCTTCAGCTACAACGGAAATGAACTGAAACTCATATTCCTTGATTTAACTTGAAAAAAGAATTTGTGATACCTTGTTATGTCTAATGGCCATACATGTTACATATTTTTATTTAAAACTATGTATAAAAATTTATTTTAGCTTTTATCAATGATGGATAGATTCATCATTTTATCAGTGATGGATTGACTCTTGCAGTTGAGTCTGGGAAATGGACACATGAGAGTTTAATATAGTATTCTTTCTATTCTGTGTGTATTTAACAATTTCATAACAAAAATTAAAACCAAAAACAAACAAACAAGAAGGCATAACAGAAGATTTAAAATGCATCTTCAAAGTTCCCTAAAATTGAAGTATGTGATTTCTACTCTGCCTGAGTTTTCAGTTGTATTTGTTTCCACAACAAGCAAAATTTTTATCTCAAGTTGCTTGGGCAATGCTATCAGGTGTCCACCAGCCCTGCCTTCTGCTCCCTGCTGTTTCTTAGCCAGAGGCACTATATTTGGATCCTGTGTATAACAGTTGATACTTTGGCTCAAGTTGTTATGAACCAACTCATTTCTTTTAAAGTAAGGATTGATACTTCTTTATCCTTGCTGATCATATTGAAATTTCTGTGAAAAAGGATTTTGATTTTTCTGGAGGGTATTTCTGCCTTCTTAATAAAAGAATTAGAAGTTCTCCTGCATGCCAAGTCTTTATCTCTATGATGTGCCAAGGTGATCTTGTTAAACTTACGTATGTTCCTATCTTTGGGTCAGAAATGCTTTAGGGTTACACAGTCCAAATTCTGAAATGATAACACACTGATCTAATTGTCACTATATTTATTTATTTATATATACATAAAATATAAAATATTTCATATGTATAATATATATATATTATGCGTTGAGTTTATAATCATATAGTTTGTATATACATATATACATCAGCAATATAAGTTTGTAAATAACACAAATTTATTAAATAATATAATTTATAAATAACATAAAATTTGGGCTGGGGATGTGGCTCAAGCGGTAGCGTGCTCGCCTGGCATGCGTGTGACCCAGGTTCGATCCTCAGCACCACATACAAACAAAGATGTTGTGTCCGCCAAAAACTAAAAAATTAATATTAAAAAATTCTCTCTCTCTCTTTAAAAAAATAACATAAAATTATACTAAATATAACAAGACTACAAGAATTTATGAAGGAATCTGAACAGATAGATATAAAGAAAAATAAAGATGTCGTTAGTTCTTTTCCCCTAAAGATTAAATCCTACACAGATCTATCAGCTTCATACTTTTCATTAAAGAAGATATTCCAGCTGGGCATGATGGTGCACATCTGAAATCTCAAATAATTAGGAGGCTGAGGCAGGAGGATCATAAGTTCAAGGCCAGCTTTGGCAACTTAGTGAGACTCCATCTCAAAAAAAATTTTTTTTTTTTTTAAGGAATGGGGTGTAGCACAGTGGTAAAGTGCTTACAGAAATAAACGAAGATGCTCAATTGATGCTAATTTGGAAAATGTGGTATATGGGCTGTTTTTCACAGTATATCCAGCCCTCTATATCTTCAGGTTCCATATCCAAAGATACCACTGACCACACACTGAAAATATTATTAAAAATGGGCATCTTCACTGAACATATAAAGACTTTTTCTTCTTGTTATTTCCTAGGTAATGCGGTGTAACAACTACTTACAAAGCATTTATATCACATCTGGTTATCTAGTAATCTGGAGATGATTTAAAGTACATGGGAGGAGATATGTAGGTTATATGTGAGGGTTATATTTTATATAGGAAATTTGAGCATCTGCAAATTTTGGTATCCATGAAAGATACTGAAAGAAATCTTCAGATACTGAGATAATTTTATCACTTTTTACATTATTGTTCAAGGCATTTGTTTAAAAAATTACCAAAATTATTTTTTTTTCTTCAAAATAGAAATCTTTTTATTTTCTATTATACAAGTAGTACATTCTCACTGTGGTATGACCAAAATTATTTTTAATGCTTAATAATAAACTTTAAAACTGCTCTATTTAGATTGATTGATATAGGTATGACAATATTAAGTGATTGGGTTAAATTAAAAACAAAACAAATTATATATATTAAAATATCTAATAATTTGTCTACCTAGGCTGAATTTGAGAATATTTTTTTAGATTTAATTTAGATATTTGTGTTGATAGAATAACCATATGCTGTATATTTTGGGCTGAATCCAACTTACATTAAAAGAAAATTCCAGAGATGCAAATTTCCATGATATATACTTTGTACAAATAGCCACATATTTTTAGTTAAGTACATGTCAAATAGTCAAATTTGCTGTGTTTAAAACCTGGCTCTGCCTATATAAGCCATCTGTACATTTTGGAGCAAGCTATATTAACTCTGTGTCTGCATTTCCTTACCTAAGAACAACAATACCTAGCTGGTAGGGTTGTTGTGAGGATAAAATAATACAATAATATTCAGGAGAAAATTTACCTATTCAGCATTTAAATAATGATTGTTATTCAGAATGTCAGCTTGTTCCAAAGGTGCCTGTTGTATGTATGTACCAATTTATATAAAAATGAATGCATATATAATAATGTTATGTGTTTTATATGTGCCAATAATATACTAATTATCATTTTCTTATAAAAGTCAGATATTTTCATAAAAAAATTGAAAAGAACAAAAAGCAAATAGGGGTAGAATAAAATTATACCAAGCTTCACTACTCAGAGACAACCATAAATAACATTTATAATCAGAATTTTTCTGAGTTTTAAAATATATAATATATATATATATATATAAAACCAAAAATGGATACATTTTGTTACTTATACATAGCAAAACTGTAGTTATTTGTTAATGTTTTTGGATTCTGAGAAGTAGTCATCTAAGTTTGGCTAAAGTATAGTTTAGAAAATATTGAAGATTCCAGTATCAAATTGCATAGATCTAAAAAAAATTATTGCTTACTTTCTTCAGCAGTTAACCTTTCACAGTGGAAATAAAGTGGCTTTAAAGAATTTTACAGAATTAATTTTATGAAATTAAATATCAATAGTTATGTGCATATTTTGCAATGTGGCAAGATTTGATGTGATGTGTAAATTAAACATTATCAGCAGAATTAATTCTGGTTTTGGTATATGTTATTGATACATATCCATGTTTTTAATATTATGCCTCATTTTAAAAACAAATATATGTGTTAGTCAGATTTTGATGAATGGGTCCATCAGTCTTACCACTGCATCCCTTACATTTTGGCTAGGAATGGCATGCCTTAATGTATTCCACTGTGACTACAATGTGAATACCTTCCAACCAAAATATTAGTTTCCTTGCTTTTCCCAGAGTATGTAAACGGAATCTAAAAACACTTAGTAGAGGTACTATCTTTTGGATGGAGAGATTTTACTGTAAATAAATCATGGTAAGATTAGATTTCCCCAAGGGATCTTTCCAATCCAACATACTACTTGTTAAGACCTTATTTGTACATTAGCCTTGTTAATAATTATGTCCTCATAGCCACACCCTTGATGGAGAGATGCATGGGAAAGCATGAGAAATTCTAAACTCAGATTATCTATCTAAGGGAGATTGTTTAATGGGTTAATAAGATTATATAAGGGGGGGCTGGGGATGTGGCTCAAGCCGTAGCACGCATGTGGCCCGGGTTCGATTCTCAGCACCACATACAAAGATGTTGTGTCCTCCAAAAACTAAAAAATAAATATTAAATTCTCTCTCTAAAAAAAAAAAAAGATTATGTAAGGGATTTGGAACAAAAAAGCCATATTTAAAGATATTAAGATTTAAAAACCAATTCATTTAAAATTAATTTTGAGCAAATGAAATTTTATATTTACTTAATCCATGAAGTTAAAAATTTGTTGTTCTACTGTCATTATACTTAATATATTCTCTAAAATATAAATATAGAAAATTATAAAATACAAAATTAACAACCTTGGGCTGGGGATGTGGCTCAAGCCGTAGCATACGAACAAAGATGTTGTGTCCGCCGAGAACTAAAAAATAAATATTAAAAATTCTCTCTCTCTCTCTTTATAAAAAAAATTAACAACCTCAAAATCTTATGTCCTAAAGATAACTATTATATGTACATGATTTTCAGTTTAACACTTGGAGTGTATTGTATCAGCCGGAAACAATAGTGGATTGTATATATGAAACCTTTAATATGGTTTCTTTTGTGGCCAATGCATCATTGCTTAGCCCCCAAATGTTAAAAAGGCCAGGGACGAAGATTTGATTTCCCAATGGCTCAGCTATTTTCCTGGTAATCTGAAGTCACAGGCTGTCCTTCAAACCTTGTCCAAACATTTCATAAATGAGAGAGACAGAGAATATTCCACTTAAACTCAGAATGGCTCAATGGCAATTCACTATATAACTGGCTGACCCTCATGGGTGACTCCTTCTACCATCAATATCTTAGCATACCTCACAAAATGCTGTGCATTCTTACTTAGGGAGAATCTGCTAGGCCCCAAATTCTGTTGATATAAATGATGTTAAAAGCAAATTCTTTTTTTTTTTTAAGTACTAGAATTTTTTGCTTTTTGGACTTTTAAAATTAATGGGTTTTTTAAGTTAAGCATTGTAGGGTGTTTAAAAGTATTTATATTATATTAAATTGTTATGGTATGGGGATAGGAAAGGTAGCAGAATACAACAATTACTAATAGGGCATTATGTAAAATTGTGGATATGTAATTGATGTGATTCTGCAATCTACATTTGGGGTAAAAATTGGGAGTTCATAACCCACTTCAATCTAATGTATGAAATATGATATGTCAAGAGCTTTGTAATGTTGTGAACAACCAATAAAAAAAATAAAATTAAAAAAAATTGTTATGGTACACAACTCATTATCACTTAGAATCTGAAAATAAATTTTTCTTTTTACCAAATGATTAACTTTCTAACCAATTAAAGAGCTAGTAACAAATGTGATTATTTTGAACCACAAATAAAACAATTCTTTATTTTTTTAAGTTTGTAGATGAACATAAAACCTTCATTTTGTTTATTTTATGTGATACTTAGGGTCGAACCCAGTACCTCACACGTGCTAGGGAAGCACTCTACCACCGAGCTACAACCTCAGCCCAAAACATTTCTTATTCTAGATCTTACCTGTGTGTGTGTGAGAGTCATGACCATTTTCTCTTGTTGGTTTCCTGCCCTGGTGCTTCACAACACTTTACATCAAAGCAAATTTGGAAATAGGGAAATAGATAAAATTTCTATTCTGGCCTGCCTGTTACTCCAAGGTTGAGAGGATTCTTTGACTCAACCAACTAGTTGGGAAGTTCTGCTCCGGGCCTGTTTCTTATTTTCTTCAAATAGTATATTTTGTACACCAAGCCTTTTCAAGACTTATCACCAAAATCATTCACATGTTCTCTGTCTCAACCACCCACCAGACTCCTTAAGGAATTTTACTTTCCCAGAGGAAATTATCAGGATGTGAAGGCGATCTGGCTGTGACATCTGTCACCCCATTGGTCGCCAGGGTTGATTCAGCTGCACTGGCTGGCTAGTGTCCCCTTCCTCCCTCACTGCTCCTTGTGTGTCCCTCCAGAAGCTGCTCAGTCGAAGAGGACGACCTTCCCAGGTAGAGGAGGGTAGAGGAGGACCCTTCTTTGATCAAGGGTATAAGGGTAGCTGCGCTCCCCTGCTAGAACCTCCAAACAAGCTCTCCAGGTCCAGTGGAAATTACTAGACTGGCGAAACCCTGATCTCATCATTAGGAATGTTCTTTGCCTTCTGAAATCTCAAACTTGAAGCTACCCAGTATTTTTCTCAGCATCCTTGCTTTCTGCCTTTCTTACTCCACATTCGTCAATTGGCGCTCTCTCTCTCTCTCTCTCTCTCTCTCTCTCTCTCTCTCTCTCTCTCTCTCCTAACTAAAGAGACTGTTCCTTCAAAACTTGCTCCTCTTAGCCAGGCACTGGTGGCACATACTGTAATCCCAGCTGTTGGGGAAACAGAGGTTGGAGAATCACAATTTAGAGAGATCCTGTCTCAAAATAAAAGACAAAAAAAAAAAAAAAGGGGGGGGCGCTGGGATATGGTTCAATGGTTAAGCACTACCTTGTTACCAGAGTTCAATCCATAAAACAAAAAACAAACAGAAAATGTGCTCCTCTAAAAAAGAAAGGTGTGTGAGAATCTAATGAAAATTGAAAGAAGTTCAGCAGAGTAGAAGAATGAGATCAATGGGAAGGAGCAGGGGAGAGAAATGGGATATACTGGGCATAATATGGGTCAAAGATATTGTTATATTGCATGCATGTATGAATATGCAATAATGAATCCCACCACATGTACAATTATAATGCACCCATAAACAATATGGAAGAAAACACTTGCACCTCTTTCTTCAATAGCAGTTATGAAACCACTCCCAAAGTTGAGACTTGACTCCTTAAAGCAATTTAAACTTTGCCTTTTTCCTTAATCACACATTCACTATTAGTATACAGACTTCCTGGGTCTGTTCTTCCTTCGTTCCTATTCTTTCCTGCCTTTCCATTCTGTTTTTGTGCCTGCTTTAATTCTACCTTTCTCCCAGGATTCCTTAGTAAGCTTTAGAATGACACTGTGCCTTCTATTTCTCTCTAGATTGCTAAATGTCTCTTTAAGTATTAGAATAGTTAATGCTTCCTTTCCAGTCTATATTTTAAATATTAAATATTCATACTTATGAGTGGTTTATTTCTTTTGAGGATTAGGACTGTAAGATAAATTCACTTAATATAGAAAAAATTTTAAGGACTGACAATTTATACTTATAGTAGATAAAACTGTAAAATGTCATCATTGCCAGGCCATCTTATAATTAAAAGTTTCTGTTATTTTTGAAGTACTACAAGAGGTTCCGATTCCATATATTGGATAATAAAATGGTAAAGCAAACATTTATATACCTAAGTATATAAGTACATATACTTATATATTTAGGTGGAATGTTTAAGTGGAATATTCTAAAAACTCTTCCTGTCAAATCAGTTTATCTTTGATCTCTTTTTTACTTTTTTTTTTTTTGAGGGGGGGTATTGAACTCAGAGCCACATTCCCAGCCCTATTTTGTGTTTTATTTAGAGACAGGGTCTCCACTGAGTTGCTAAGTTGCCTTGCTAAATTGCTGAGGCTGGTTTTGAACTCATGATTCTCTTGCTTCAGCCTCCCGAGCTGCTGGGATTATAGGCATATAATACACCCAGGACTCTGTTTTTTTCTACTTTCGTGCTTTTCATGCATTGGTTTTGATGAAATGAAACTTTTAATATGGTTTCTTTTGTGGCCAATGCATCATTGCTTAGCCCCAAAATGTTAAAAAGGCCAAGGACCAAGGTTTGATTTCCCAATGGCTCAGCTATTCTCCTGTTGATTTGAAGTCACAGGCTGTCCTTCAGACCTTGTCCAAACATTTCATAAATGAGGGAGACAGAGAAAGGGAGTCAGAATGCCTCAGTGGCAATTCACTATAAAACAATTAAGACACATTCTCTGCTGTAAAGGGTTAAAGAATATCATCCTCTCCCTTGCACAAACAATTCAGTATTTATTTTATTTTCATAAATTGCTCTAAATTTTACCCTTATGATCCTCAACAGTTCTCCTTTCTTCAGATTTGCCTTAGTTCCTGAATCGACCAGGCAGTTATGACTCAGTAAACATTTTGTAAGTTCAAGATATCACAGAGGAAAAATATATTTAATACACTTAATCTACCAGATAGAACAGCTTACCAACATAGTATAGTGTAGAGTATTGGTTGTTGACCCTTGTGAATGCATGCTCACTAGGAGTTCTCTGCTGCTTTCTACTGAATGCAAATCACTTTGGTGCTGTAATAGAATTGAACCCCCATTAATCAGTGATTGTTTTTAATAGAAATGTGAAAACTTTACGTAGTTCCCCTGACCCCAAACTCATGGTCTTCCTGTAGTTTTTTTTTTTTTTTTTTTTTTTTGTGGTGCTGGGGATTGAACCCAGGGCCTGTGCATGCAAGGTGAGCACTCTACCTACTGAGCTATATCCCGGGCCTAATGTCTTCTGAAGGCCATGAAAAGTGAATTATACAACCAGGAGCTTAGGGGAGACAAGAAAGCATTATATTTATTTGGAAGATTGTCATGTTTTATTTAGACATTCATTCATATTCTTTCTCTAATTTTTAAGCTGGATGCTTACTGAATTTATCAAGAGGCAGTGTTCACAAAAAGAACATGGTTGATGGACTGTGACCCTTCGCTCTACTTCTATCACTAGTTATGATTAATTTTAAATTGGTAAATTCTCTTATTTAGTTTTTATTTGTTCTTTTTAGATATGCAGGACAGCATAATGTATTTTGACATATTACACATAGATGGAGTATAACTTATTCTAATTAGGACCCATTCTTGTGATTGTATGATATGGAGTTACACTAGTGGTGTATTCATATATGAACACAGGAAATTATATCCAATTCATTCTGTCCTTCCTATTTCCTCCCCCCTCCCTTCTCTTTATTCCCCTTTGTCTAAGCCACTGAATTCTATTCTCCACCCCCCCACCTTATTGTGTGCTAACATCTGCATATCAGAGAGAATATTTGGCCTTTGGTTTTTGGGGATTGACTTATATCACTTAGCATGATAATCTCCAGATCCATCCATCCATCCATTTACTGGCAAATGCCATAATTTCATTTCTCTTTATGGCTAATATTCCATTGTGTGTATACACCACACTTTCTTTATTCATTCATCTGCTGAAGGGCTCCTAGGTTGGTTCCATAGCTTAGCTATTGTGAATTGAGCTGTTACAAACATTGATGTGGCTGTGTCTAAATTGGTAAATTTCTTAATCTCCAAATTTGTTTCCTTGTGAGAAAAAAATATATACTTGATATTGTTCAAAGAATGAAATAAGATGATGTACATAAAATACCTAGAACATGCATGTGAAGCATGTATATAATATTAAAATTTCCAGAATCCACATTTTAAAAAGGCAAAGTTGATTTTAATAATATAATTTGCTTAATTAAATATAAAATATAATTTCAGCATGTAATCAATATAAAAATTATTAGTATTTTTTTAATACTGTCTTTGAAACCCAGAATGCATCTTAAACTTCCAACATATCTCAGGTTGGGCGCTGTTATGGTTTGGATCTGTAATATTCCCCAAAGTATCATGTGTTGAAAGCTTGGTTCCCAGTGCAGCAATGTTCAAAGAAGGGGATTTGAGGAAGTTATTGGATGGTGAGGGCTCTGACCTCATCAATATGTCAGACTACTGATAGCTGATGGACTACTGGGAGGCGGTGGAAATATTAGGCAGTTAGAGCCTGATTGGAAGAAGTAGGTGACTGGGGCATGCTTTTCTCCACTATTGTGTTGTGTTGTCTCATTTCCCCAACCCCTCTTTCCCAGTAGCCAGGAGCTGAGCAGTTTTCCTTTCTCACTTCCTTCTGCAATGATGTTTTGCTTCACACCTCAGGTCCAAAGCACAGAGCCAGCCTACTATGAACGGAAACTTCTGAAACTATGAGCCAAAATAAATCCTCCACAGATTTGTTTTTTTCTCAGTTATTTATCATAGCAACAAAATTGACTAACACAGGTCCAAATTTCCGAAAGTAAAATGAATGTAGTCCTACCCAAAATAGTGTTTAATAAAAATGTTATTCTGCCTGTTTTGAATTTTGAATTAATTAAAATTACATACAACAAAAAATTTCAG
Organism: Ictidomys tridecemlineatus; assembly: GCF_052094955.1. NCBI lineage: Eukaryota > Metazoa > Chordata > Mammalia > Rodentia > Sciuridae > Ictidomys > Ictidomys tridecemlineatus. The sequence continues at coordinate 107,630,767 of NC_135485.1, read as the reverse complement.
TGCCTCAGTCCCAGTACATCACATTTCAACTGTTCAGTAGCCATATGTGGACTAGTAGCTACTGTTTTGGACACAGTAGATTTGAACCTTCTCTAAAATTTTGTTTATACTTCCAGGGGTTCACGAACTTCATGAGGTTTATTTTTGTTTTATATGCCCCTTTGACTAAGAATGGCCCTTTCACACTTTAAAAACAAATTTACCATGTAAAAGGTTCTACAGGTTCCTTTTCGTATGTTCACTGAATAATATTCACGTTTGCTTATGAATAAATTCCTGAGGCTAAAGCAAGCAACTTTATGGAAGCAGGAAAGTGGGCTATTGATTTGGACTTGGAACAATAAGTTGCATCACTCTTTGGCCACTGCTTTCTATCACTGCGGTGTGATGATGGATTTAACCTCTACATATTTAGGCTATTTTCAATTCCTGATAGGTAAATTTAAGTGTTTGCACTTCTCAGAGTATGTATAAAGGTCAAAAAACCAGGCAATAGTCGCTGAACTTGCATAGACAGGGATTTATCCAAAACCCCTTTCTATTTTTAGCCAGAGTAACTGCTGGCCAATTTGTTTCCGGAGATAGAAATGTACCCAACTACAAAACCGACACGCGGAAGGCTAAACCTCCGCCAGGTACTGCGTGGAATCTTCTAAGACTACTCTCACCGAAATTCCATAAAGTAACTATTTTTCTGTTGCACCTTCAGCCGTCCCCAGCAAGCCCCTGATCCTGGCTCTGCTACCACCTTCTCTGGGCGCACCAAGACTCAGCGCGGCTTGGGGGCGTGGTCGGGCGCGGAGGGGCGGGGCCGGCCCAGAGGCGGGGCCGGGGAGGGAGAGGGCGGAAGTTCCCCGCAGGCCTTGGGGAGGACGCGCGCACCGGGAGTCACTTGTCAGCGCTCTACTGAGGCGGAGGCATCGCGGTGCCGGTCCGGAGGTGAGTGGCGGTGGTGGTGCGCGAGCGTATCCGATTCCTCACAGGGAGCGAGGGGAAAGCTGCTGCCGCGCGCCACACGCGAGGAGGGAAGCCTATTTGAGAGGAGGAAGGGGCGCGCTTCGCACGCGGGTGGCTCCTCAGGTGCTTTCTGGGCGCGGAGCGGCGGAGGTGGGCGAGCGTCAGGGAGGAAGGAGTGCGGGTGAAAGGGCAGCGAGAGACTGGAGGGCAGCGGGAGACTGGGCGTGAAGCTGGAGGGCGAGCCCTGGAAGTCTTCGCAGCTCTGGCTGGCCGGGACCAGAGCACCGGAGACCGGGGCGCGGGAGCGGGCGCCCAGGGGCTCCAGGACGCCGCCGCACCGACCCGACTGGCCGGCTCCCTGCGTTGCTGGGCACCGCCTCGACATCGGGTGCACTCCCGTCCAGCGCAGACCTCTCAGGGGTGTTGGGAGGCAGCGGGACCAAACGGTCTTTAAGTTTTGTTTGCTCTCAGGCTACTTAGAAGCATTTATTTCTCCCTTTAAGGATTCACAATAGCGTAACCTGTTTGGGGAAAACTTCCGTGCGTCCAGAAATAAAACTGGCTTGAAAAACAAATCTGTCACGAACACCACATTTATTAATACTTGGCATATTTGATGTGGAGTTTTGTAAGACTGTGCCTTCGGTACGTTTGACAATAAGTGGAAAAAGGAAGGGCGTATAGAACCGGTAAGAACTTGGAAAGAAAATTCGTGGCTGCGCAGGGCTGAGCAGGTTTAGGGTGTGATCTCCGGATCCTATCCCAAGTCCGCCTTCCTGACCGTGAGGACGTCTGAACCCGCCTGCCACGGAAACAGCCTGCTTGGGAGCCTTATTTGGCAAACAGGGCTAGGCGTGAACCTCAGCTGGAAAACTGTCTTGTCGACCGCTTTCATCCTGTTCCTGTAGCGTTAGTTCTTCAGCATTACCTCTATCATCAATAGTGTGTGTGTGTGTGTGGGGGGAACTCAAGATGTTTCTTTCATTTCAGGCCCCTCTTGTCACTCAGAAGTCCATCATGATCTCTCTCCTCTCCCACCCACCAAAGAAGTTGGGACACAAAGTGTGGAAAATGCCAAGCTTCCCTTCTTAGTACCAAGAAAAGACTGTTTAGACTTTCCCTAAAAGAAAATCCAGAACTATACAGAAATTCCAACATTTTCTACGTGCTTGAAAGCAGAATAGGCAGAATAGGCTGCTATTTCCTGTCTGCTTGGCATTCTACGAAGGTTTGGGCACTAATAACTGCATGGAGGAGACCTGGAAAAGGCCAATAAAAATATTGCCAATGCTTAGGGATCAGAATATTTTAAGCAAATGAATTCCAAGTGAAGCTAGTAGGAGGATCTAGAAAAGAAATAACACTGGTTTTCTTGTGTGGCTGTGACCTTGCCAATGCTAGAAATTTTCATAACAAATGGGAGAAGTGAGGAAGGAAATCCCCAAGTAAAGAGAAGTTAATTATATACATGGGTTGATACGTACATGAAATATATTTTTCTTGTAGAGAAGACTGGGACCATAGAAAGTTTAGCCTAATTTTCATCTTTTTCCCTCTGTCACAAGTTTATTAAAGGTTAAAAAAGAAGGACAGAGGGCATGTAAAATAACAGTTGGATTTACGTTAATCTGATTTGTATTGTATGCCAACATCAAGACTTTTCATCTACTCATTTTAGGAAAATCTCTTTATAATGGGAAAGGAATTAAATTATGTGTAGTTTCTAATTAACTCCTAGCTATTCGCTTTTCACCTATGTGTAGAAATTTGACCTTTGCTGTGGCCTTTTGATTCTTTGTTAGTGGTCTGCATATATACTTCAGTCTTGAAATAACATGTTATTGCCTGGTGGTTAATCCACTACCATGCCTGTGGAAATGCTGGGGTATTTTCTAGGTAGATGCAGTACACATTATCCCTGAATGTTTTTTTTAAGAAGCAGGCTTGTTTTAAAGTATTGCCTCATTTTCCTTTTTTGAGAAGAAATCTGTTTATATATACCCACTGGTTTAAATATCTACATTTGCTATATGAATTTGGTGTGACAGGATAGAAATTTTGAAAGGATTAAAAAATGGAAGATATATTTTAAGACAGATAATAGAAGGTGATGATTTGACTTAACAGTTCAGATTTTCTAAGGAAGTGTGTGTCTTAGCTTAAAAAAGTATTTTTTTAAAATTAGACCTCTGTTATATTTTTAAAAGAGAGACTTTTAATGTTTTTCTTTGTATTACATTAAAAATAATCTTCATTTCTCCTAGTATCTCCCACCACTGTAACAACCAATAGGAAACTCCATGTTAGACTTTTTAAAACAAATAATTTTTAAAACAAATTATTTAAATTATTTAAAGTAGAGTCATTATGAGCATACTTAAAGCAAAACAGAACAAAGAAGACGCTAGTTCTTTCCTAACGCTCAGATTCAATATCATACATTAGAGTTAACCTTGTACTTCTATGTTTAATCAGAGTCTTATTTACTGGGTGATAAATGCTTACTTTCCACTTTGCCTGATGAGGTATGTGTATAAAACAAGAAGAAGGTTCTGACTAAAATATCAGCTATTATCATTGTCTATCTGAAGGAAAAGTAAATATTCCTTTAAGTATGGAAAGTACCATGCCTCTATAAGAGGGAATATAAGTTGTAGTTCATAATTGGAGAGAATAGTTTTGTGCTATGAAAAGACAACTTGTCATTTTAAGTAATTGAGTATTTAGAAGACATGATTTGCAGTCTCCTTGTTTGAAGTCCTTTCATATGTTAGGATAACTTAGATTTTTAGGTCAGTGAAATTGAAGGCTCTTGTCAACCACAGGCAAAAAAAAAAAAAAATGCATGAGGTAGAGGGAAGGGGAAAATCATTTTGAATTAATTCTGAAATAAAATCTTGTTCTGGGCTGGAGGTGTAGCCTAGTAGTAGAGTGCTTGCCTAACATGCCTGAGGCCCTGGGTTGGATCTGCTGATGTGCCTACAGAGAGAGAGAAAGAAAGAGAGAGAGAGAGAGAGACAGACACATACCTTGTTCTTATATACATTAATAAATTGTTGTACAATACATTGAATTAAAGTTTGTAAGAAGTCAGAAAACTGGATTGTAGCAAGTTATAAAACTGATCAAGTATCTATATAAATATTCAAGTATGGAATTTTTAGACTATAGAAATTGTCGTGAGTTTAAATGTATGTCAATTAACTAATACTATTTTTTCTTTTTCTTTTCTTTTCTTTTTTTTTTTTTTTGGTACTGGTGGATTGAACCCAGGGGCACTTAACCTCTGAGCCACATCCTTAGCCCTTTTTTATATTTAATTTAGATTTAGTGTCTCTATGAGTTGCTTAGGGCCTCGCTAAGTTGTTGAGGCTGGCTTTGAACTGGTGATCCCTCTGCTCTGGCCTCCCGGACCACTGGAATTACAGTCAGGCACCATGGTGCCTGGCAATTTTACTTTTTAAAGGACTGAAATTAGTGAAGAACTTAATAGACTTATCCTCTATATTTCTTCACCTCCTCCCCAAAATACTGAACATAAGTTAGCTAGCTTTTTATTAAATACATTTAGGTATGTAATAGGAATTTGAATTAACAGTTTTGTTAACCATCTAATTTTCTTTCACAGTTTCTTGCATTTTCTGGCCTTGGACTTTGAGCCATTAGAACCATGAGCAACTACAGTGTGTCCTTGGTTGGCCCAGCTCCTTGGGGTTTCCGGCTGCAAGGTGGCAAGGATTTCAAGATGCCTCTGACAATCTCTAGTGTAAGCAAACTTCACAGATTTTATTACAGTTGTTCATTCAGTGCTTAGTCCTGGAAACCCCAGGGCTGAGTTGTTGAATATCTCCATTGATCTCTACTATACTTATTATAATTGTTTGTGGGGTTTGTTCTCAGCAGATTTAGTTATCTAATAAAGACTGCTGGTGGGAAAGGGACTTAGCAAGGATAATTGATTTGGATTTAGCTTATTTTCAGCTTTCTCCACATTAGCAAAAATAAAATGGAAAAGCATTTTGCTAGAGAGTAAATTCTTTTAAGTTTTTGAACTACATCAATTTGGGGAATTCTCTAGGCCTTAATTTCCTTCTATGTTACTTTATAAAGTTACCCTTTGGCATTTTAGTGATCCTTTCCATCTCCAAAATATGTTTTATTAAAAACAATTGATCAAGATTGATTAAAATGACTATTTTTGGTATTATTTCCTTAGCTCACTTTCTGGTGGAAGTGATAATCAACAATAAAATGTACCGAAACTACTTACCTTTGAAAAGAAAATGAAAGGATTGGATCTCCAAGTAGTCAGCCTATGAATAATTGAGATTTTTGACCTCATTATAGATTTCCTTGAATGTATACTGTGTATGTATGTGAGGGTATACACACACACACACACATATGCATATATATATATATATATATATATATATATATATATATATATTTAATTTTTTTTTTTAGTTATACAGGGACACAATATCTTTGTTTATTTATTTTTATGTGGTGCTTAGGATTGAACCCAGTGCCTCATATGTATGAGGCAAGCACTCTGCCACTGAGCCACAACTCAGCCCTATATTTTAAGAATACATTTTCATGATAATTTTGATACTGATGAAGGGAATAATTACAGCTTCCATTTATTGAGGCTTGACTATGTAAAGCACTGTTTCACTTATCATCAGTAGGTAATTATTATTATTAATAACTTGTAAAACTTTCTTAACAGGGTATTTTTTGTGTTCCTAGATAAAAATTAATTTCATTTTTAAAATTTTTAAAATTTTGATTGATTACATATGACAACAGAATGCATTACAATTCATATTACACATGTAGAGCACAATTTTTCATATCTCTGGTTGCACGCAAAGTAGAGTCACATTCTTCATGTCTTCTTACATGTACTTATAAATTTAAAAATGTACATGTTAATGGGGTACTCTGTAATACTTTGATAATGTGTACATTGTGTAATGTTTAAATCAGTTGAAAAATATTTATCTCCTCAAACATTTATCTTTTCTTGATGAAACTTTCAAAATCCTTTCTTCTGATACATGTGAATTTCTACTTTTCGTTTACTCAAATAATAGCTATGTACAGTTCCATATGTTGCTCTTAACAATTTACCATGGAGAACTATCCTTATTAATAAATAAGGAGGCTCTTTATTTTGGAAGTAACATTTACTTAATCATAATGCCTGAATGAAGGGCATTTATATTTCCAATATTACTATTACTGTATGCAGTACTGTAGTGAATACCATGTAATATGTATGTGTGTGTGGGTGTATATATAGGTCATTTTGATAAGTTCTGTCAATTTGCACCCCTATACCATGCATGAAAATACCTGTTCTGTTTTCGTTTTATTCCAGTTCTAATACTCCTAGAAAACTTTGAAGTTCTTGCAAAGTGCTATAAATGTATTATCTTATTTAATTTTATACCAGTCTGTGAAATACTATTTCCCACCATACAGCAATGCTGTGAGCACCTGGCTGGTGTGGAAAAGTTGGCTTTCATGTAGTTATTCTCTGCTCCCTCCCCAATAATTCACTTTATCTTTTTTTTTTTAAAATATTTTTTAGTTATTGCTGCATCTTTATTTATTTATTTATTATTTATTTATATGTGCTGAGGATCGAACGCAGTGCCTCAAACGTGCCAGGCAAGTGCTCTGCTACTAATTCACTTTATATTAAATTTAGTTAGGTTGTTTCTCTAACCAGATATTTAGAAGGTTATAATTTTATTTAATTATATGTATGTGTAGATATGTATAAACATGTATATATACTCTGCATCTTACAGTATATATCCATACATATGTGGATATATTTAAATGCAACTTGATTTTGAAAGATTAAAAATAAGTTGGGGTTGGGGTTGGAGTTGGGGTTGTGGCTCATGGGTAGAATGCTTATCTAGCACGTGCAAGGCTCTGGGTTCGATTCTCAGCACAACATAAAAATAAATAAATAAAAAGTAGTGTGTCCAGCTACAATTTAAAAATAACAAAAACTATACACACACATATGTACACACACACACACACACACATATATATATATATATATATATATGTTTGTTACACCTATATATCCCTGTTAAAATATTACAAATTCCCTTTTACTGATCAAATTTTCATCATTTCTTGGCTGTGGATGTTCAAGTAGCTATTTTTAATGTATTACCAATTTCCCCTTGAATCTAATCAGATTTTATAAGAAAATATAAATCCAGCCTGCAGTTTTTTTTTCTTTTTTTTTAAATTGCGGTGCTAGGGGTGGAACTCAGGGCTTCACGCATTGGGCAGGTGCTTTCTACCACTGAGCTAAGTTCCTAGCGCCAGCCTGCAATTTTAAGACTTGTGGTTGGGTGAAATTTTCAATGTAAAGTATCTCTATGAAAATGTGTGTTGTGACTTATTCCTGAGTGAGGCAGTGTTTTTCTTCTATTGAAGATCTATTATGAGGACAGAATATTGTCTGGTTTTGTTTTGTTAATATTATTTTATATTATTAGTATCATATTTTGATTGATTAAAGCTATTGCTCAGTTTAAAATACTTCAGTTTTTGCTGGAAAAAAAAATAGTCCCAAAACAAATTGACATCTGAATGAAACAAGGCTCATCATTACTTTATTGTTTGGTAATTGGTATATAAATGGTATATGTAAATTATGTGGTACCATGCCTTTAAATAGTTTTATGTGCTTCAGTTCCCTGGCAGACAGTTTGAGGTACTAGCTCCATGTTGTGTTGCTGATACAACGGAACACTGTGTACATACACATAGGTGCCCTCCCCTGGCACAGAGAAATGCCTTCCTTGTGTAGACAGAGTGCTAATTAAAGGATTTTGAACATACTGATTAAAAGAGACTATGGTAACAAAGCTGCTGAGTTATTTCTGTTCTCTTACAAAAGTCTTTGCCATCCACTGTGACCTTTTTGGGCCTTGTGCAGTGGGGCATGCAATTCATTCTGGATTGGAGAGGATCAGAAGGGGAGGGGGAGGAGAGAAGGGAATGTTGGCTCAACCCTGCTGCTGGGCTGTTGGCCTTTCATTATAGTTATTTTTAACCCCTTGTGTGGTTTAGTTTAAACATGCTAGTAACATTGCCTGATGAAGATTTGTGCCTAGTAACTAATTTATATTGTGGTAACATTATTAATGTTATAAAATTTTTACTTACTCTCATTGTAATTAGTGCTCCGATTATACTTATTCAGCTTTATTATGTAAGATTATTGGGATATTTTTCAGTGGTCATCAGGTTCTTTAATTGATGGTATCAAGAAGCAGTTAAAATTGAAAGCATGCCTTAAAACATGTAATTTAATGATTCCTCTATTTTAATGATGCATATGAAATTCTTAGCAGGGTTTGGCACACAGTATTCTCTCAATTGTTACCTTTTATAATAACATAAAATTAAAAGGAAAATTATTTAGCAACTTATAACTTTAAATCCCCCATAGTTATATACTTTTTAATTTATAGTCTACTGAGATTAAAAAAGGAAAAAGTAAAAAGCCAGAAGTTTGTGCTTAGTTAGGAATCTGCATCTTTATTTTTAGAGTTCAAAAGTGTATGATTTTTTCTTTGTTTAGATAATATTATGTTGAACTCTGGAGGGCCATTTACATTCTTTTTAACATTGGAATATCAACTTGTGTTTTGAGATAAATAAGCCACTGGTGGTAACTTAAACAGTCTGTTTTTTTTTTTTGAGGTTTTTGTAGTACCAGTTTGTGAACATGTAGAATATGACTTGTTTCATGAAGAATAAAAACTATTAAATTTGTACACTTCAGTCAAGTTTGTTTATCCATCTGTATTGTATGAATTTTGTATGCTCTTTTGTAGGTAGATATCCAAGATTAGATTGGCAATTCCTGCTAACTTTTTAAAAAGAGCCTCAGATTCCAATAACTGTATGATCACATGTCATTGTCTTCAGTTTCTTATCCTTAAAATGGAGTGCTGGCTTAGAGGAGTTAGCAGGCTGTCTTTTTATGACCCTGCATTTATGGGAACTGCCCTGAAGCCATGGAATGTGGGGATGGGTTTCATTGTAGCAGTGTGGGTTTGTTGGTCTTTGCCAGTATATTTTATAAGAAGAAATAAGAGACTTGTTGCACAATTCAAGGCTATATTTTGGCAAGTTGGTATTCCTCATGATAGAATTACAAGAATAATATTATATTTTTGAGTAATATCTTTCATGTTCAACATCCTAAAGTTGAATACTCTATTTTGTTTTCTTAAACTTATAAGTTTATTGAAGTTGCAAGATACAAGATCAATTTACAAAAATCAAGTGTATTTCTATACATCTGTCGTGTTTTATTTTCTTATATCTAACTTTAGAACTTTTTTCTTCACCATCAGTATTTGAATTTCTTAAAGAAGGTCTCCCAGTTCTTCCTAATGCATTTTAAACATTTCTTTAGCAGATAAGAATGAAGTCAGACTTTCTAATACTCAGATAATAATGACTTTAATTCCAAGAAGTTAGGGGATAAGCTTAGATAAAATTTTAGTTGGATTTTTTGAAAAACAGAATGAATTTACCATTGTTGAAGTATGGAGTCCAGTTGGGAATAGAACAGAACGAGAGAGATTTGTGAAATATTGTGCTGTGAATTAGTTTATTCAGTAGTTATAGGAATACTTCCTAGAAGTCATTCAAGAAGTTACAAAGGCCTGGGGAATGCAAAGGTTGGATATTAAAGAAATAAGCACAATAGTACAATGTATAATGAAATGACAAAGATGCTGATAAGTATTTCTCAGTTTTAGTGGGCATAACTCTTGTATTTGTAGGGATTGACTTCCTTCAGAAGAAACTAATTGAACTGATGCTTTAAGGATGGAACTTGAATACCTTCAAGTCAGCATTTCCCTGTTAATTTTTAGTGCATAGTGAAGATGAGGACTTTTCTTGCCATTGCTTGATTCCTATGAAGCTGTGAACGTAGTTGAGTGATTCTCCAGACATGCCAGCTGCAGAGTTTCCCTCCTGAAGGAGGACAGAAAGACTTTCAGTCTTTCCAAGCTGAAATGAGAGAACTATCCTACCTTGAATAAATGGGCCCATTGTTAATTTTAAGCTGTTGAGTATTTTCTTTTACATTCCCTCCCAACTACCCTGTCATTATGCCAAGTTAGAAAGTTAATTTAGCTTATGTAACAACATAATGTATATTTCACATGTATATTCACTCTCTGCTTTTAAAATATTAATTGCCTTCTATGTGGGCTTCAGAGACCTGTTTTTTTCCTTGTGGCAGTTTTGTATCTTTTGTAATCACAAATGTCAAGAATCTGGAGATAATTCTGAATGTACTTTCCTGATTTATTGTTAGTATGTAAATAAAAATCTTATCAGTATGTTTTATGGCAAATCAGAGGTTTTAGGAAAAAAGGGACTTGCGTGTTTGATTTTAATACAAATAGGGCGTTTGGGGAAGTTGATTTTTTGGGAGGGAGAGTACCAGGGATTGAAGTCAGGGGCATTCAATCACAGAGCCACATCCCAGCCCTATTTTGTATTTTATTTAGAGACAGGGTCTCACTGAGTTGCTTAGAACCTGGCTTTTGTTGAGGCTGGCTTTGAATTTGTGATGCTTCTGCCTCACCTCCTGAGCCATTACAGATGTGTGCCACTATGCCTGGCAAAGTTAATTTTTGAGAGTACTTTTACCGGTAAGCAGGACTTTTGTATCTGATGGAGGAAACAATATTGTGGGGTTTGGGTAAAGTAAAAATGACACTGTAGACCTAATTAAGGGTTTTCATGTAACCTGTTCACCTACTCATGACTTAAGTATAGTTTTACCTACTTAAATTGAGACTGTTGATTGAAGCCTGTGGACTGATTTTCAGTTATTTTTTAGAGCTTTTGAGGCAAAGAGCTTGTCTTTATGATAGTGGTTATTTAGGGTGCATGTGAATATACAGTTTACTGGTTGTTATTGTTCACCATATCCTGTTTGCAGTAGGTTTTACCCAGATTCCCATATCCTCAGGACCAGTCATGTTCTTTTCCTCTAATTAAAACTTCATGGAAGGGGCTGGGCTTGTGGCTCAGCAGTAGAGAGCTAGCCTTAGCACGTGTGATGTGCTGGGTTCAATCCTCAGCATCACATAAAAATAAATAAGAAAAATAAAGGTATTGTTTCCAAATACAACTAAAACATATATATTAAAAAACTTATGGAAGAGTAAACTGATATGACTTAGTTAATCTAGAAGCAAGTATTGCTTTACCCAAAAAGGGGCTGTTCCTTTTTTGTCTTAAGGGATTGTTATGTTTTGGCTTAGGCCAGTGAGACTCTAGGCCTTTATTTCAGTATCTGAGTTGCAAAAATATTGAGTGTGTATATAAAAATTGAAAAAACAAGACACTAGCATATGAAATATCAATGTTGATGCATTTGTAAGTAAATAACATAATGGAGATGAATAGCGTTCAGTTACTAAAGAGCAGTGGCTGTGGTATCCACTGATTCTTTAGGTAGTCTAGGTGCAGAGCCATTTCTTAGCCCTGGTTAGAAGGCAGGTTTGGTTATATAGTGTTAAAACTGAATTTCTCAAATCTTATATTTACTTCCCCCATATCTTCCCTCACTTTTTTTTCCTGTTGAAAAAGTGTGGTCGACTACCTTTTTGTAAATCTTAGATTTCTTTCATAGCCGTTGTTTTGTCACTCATTTTGTGTGATAGTTACTGGAGTAAAGTTCATCAGCCTTGTTGGCATTTAGTACTCTGGGAGGGCAAAGCACTTGTAGCCAGTGTCCCTGATAGGCCTAAATGAAAGAAAGTGAAATGAACTTGAAGTTAACCGGAGAGAATGAAAAATAGATGTCTGGAAAAAAGCAAGAGGCAATTTTTGAAAAGTCACAATGGAAACAAATTTGGTACTTAAAAATCCGCATAATTCTTCATCCCTTTCTGCTTACAAGTTTAATTTATGTATTTCTTTAGGTAATACTTTTGTAGAGTTCAAAATTCAAAAGAAAAGGCAGGGCATAGCGAGAATAGCTTCTTGTTGCTCTGTCATTCATTTCTTTCAGTTTTACCAGTTTCTTGTGTGTACTTCCAGAGAATTCATATAAATATATGTTAATAGGTATATATCCTCATTCCATTCTCAATACAAATACTAGTATCCTTTAAAACATACTTATTTTTTAGCATTTTCCTTTTTCTCTCTTAACCCAACAACAGTAAATATATCTTTATTATTTTTTTTAATTAAAATTATTTAGCTCTCTTTTACTTTTTTATTTTATTTATTTATATGTGGTGCTGAGAATCGAACCCAGTGCCTCACACATGCTAGGCAAGCACTCTACCACTGAGCCACAATCTCAGGCATCTTTATTATTTTTTAATAGCTATATTGTGTTTGGATTTGTCATAATTTGCTTAACTAGTTCCTATTGATGAACAACTAGGTTCTTTCTAGACTTTTGTCTTCATTGATACTACAGTGTAAAACTTGTGCATACATGCATACAAGTTTGTGAGCTAAATTCATAGAAATGGAATTGCTGAGTCAAAGTGTTGTGTACATTTGTCGTTTTGATTGATATTGTCAAATGTCTCTATAGAAATACTCCTGTCCACAATAGTACAACCTGTGCTGGCATGAATTTCAGCAGACTTTGATCTTTTCTAATCAGATGGGCCAATCTCCACCTCTCTCCTTTTTATAAATTTAATTACAAGTATTCTACTAAGGATTCTTCAGGTTTCAAAGTGGTTTATTGTTCTCCATTTTTCAAAAGAATTATGAAATAAAGATGTGCTACCCTTTTTTAAATGATGCCACTAATTTCTTTTTCTTTTATTAAAAATATTTATTTAGTTGTAGTTGGAAACAGTACCTTTATTTTTTTTTATTTATATGTGGTATTGAGGATTGAACCTGGGGTCTTGTGCGTGCCAGAGGAGTGCTCTACTGCTGAGCCACAACCCTAGCCCAATGCTACTGATTTCTTATGGGTGCTAATTTTTCTAAACCCTTCATCCAGAGATTTATTAATGGTTATCTTTTTCATTTGTTTCCTATTTCTAAACAGATTTCCTCTCTATGTTAGCATATTATTCCCAATGATATGACAAAGATTTTTGTGTGTGTGAAGTAATAGTTTTTGGCATATAACTGTCATAGACCTTTTGAAAAATTAAGCAAGTCACATTTAATAGATTCAAGCTTGTTGCCTTTGGAATTTCTCCAATGGCCTAATATACTATCCGGTTTTTAATTCCACTCTTCCCTAGCTCCCTTTATATGATATGACTAGGAATCTGACCATTATGAGGTGTTTGGTACAGTTGTGGGACACAGTAAATTCACTCTTATGAGACTATGTTTTTATTATCAACATTTATTAGCTAGTAGAGCTCAACTGAAGTCACCTAGGTTTATAGAGTATTCCATTGCCCAGTGAGTCAGGCAGTGTGAAAGGAAAGCCTACTAATGTGTGGCATAATATTATGACTTCATTTTTGCCAAGTTTAAGTAGCAGAGTGTATGTGCTGATAACCATGGTGACAAAAAAAGAGTCAAGATACCACGGATATTTGTATTTTATGTGGTAAAGATGGGGAAAGAAGGAATTTCCATTAATGTGTTGTTGTAAGTTTTTAAAAGTGATGAAAACAGTTTGTAACTAGGTAGAATTTGCACCACTTCTCTGAATTGTTAAGTGTTTTTCCCCAAGGTTCAAAAATTGATTTAATAATGGCCACCATACTTCATGATAATTGCCCTAGGTAAATCTTGTTTTTACCCAAAGAGGAAGTAGTTATTTTAATGGCATTAACAGTTGAAAACTATTCACCACTGATTAGATCCAGGAATTTAAGTGTTGTGATTGATTTCTATTGGGGATATGTGCTAGTCAGCTTTCTGTCACTGTAACATATAACTGAGACATTACTATGAAGAAAAGGTTAATTTTGACTCAGAGTTTCCAGATGTTTCAACCCCTCATTAGACAGACCTATTGGTTTTAGGCCTATAGTTGTGAGTACTTCATGGTGAAAGCACACAGCATTGCAAAACCATCCTCTTCATGGCCTGGATGCAATAGAGAGGAGGAAAGGTGGGATCAGGGTCCTGATAGCCCTTCAAGGGCATACCCTCAGAGATTGAAGACAACCTGGTAGGCCCCACCTCTTAAAGTTTCCTCCTCTTTCAACAGTGCCAAGATGGGGAAAAAGTTTTCAACACATGGGCCTTTGGAGGACATTTAAGATATAAACTATAGCAGGATCCAATTAAAATCCCACTATTTAAAGAATTATTTCTGAGATTTTAACTTACAGCTGTGGCAAAATTTAAAAAAAAATTATCAAGAGGAGATTACAGATAGGTTTCACAAATAATTTCTTCTTGGAAAAAGCTAATGTAGGACAGATATCCTTAAGAGATATTCTAGAGAAAGAAGTCTGTAAAAATACCAGGAGTGTTACATAGTAATTTTCATGGTTTTGGCCATATCTCTATGCTACTGTCTTTCAGATATACTACAACAATTTCTTTTGATCTTTTTATGCTAGGCCTTTATGTTTTGTTTACATGTAGCTCTTTCCATTTTAGAAGATTCTAGTAATTTAGTGCTCGATTCTCAAAGTGATACTTTGATATTGTAGCAGACAAGTAAGTTTCCAAAATCATGAATGGCTTATCTCCTCTTAGACTGGTTCCTTATCCTCAGGCCAGCATCTTGCCCAGGCAAGAATTTTAGAATCCTACATTTAATACATTACTGCCTTATTTAAGAATTATAAGGATTTCTCATTATCTGTCAAATTATTGCTTAACTCCTCTGCCAGGCTGCACAGAAATGGACCTATTTAATGCAACCGACTGTATGATCTAGAATGCTACCTTTGAGCACTCAAGTCCTTGGTCTCATCATTGCTTACACACTGACTGGTTTTGTTTCTTCTTGTCATCCCTAACACCTATTTTTCAGGGTACATTCATATGCCAGGTGTTCTTTCAAATGTTTGACTATTCCAGCTCACTTTAGTCTTCTTTTTTTCCTGTATAATAGTAGTACTAGTAGTAGTAGTAATCGTATAATAGAAATAATAATAGTAATAATAAAAAATCTGCTAACATTTATTGAGCTTTTATTCTTTGGTTCTGTTCTAGATGTTTTACACAAGTTTGATTATTTAATCTTCATAATAACCCATGGGGAAGTATGGTTCTGAGTCTTTAATTTATAGATGAAGAAACTGAGGGGTAGAGATTAAATAATAACTGGTTAGAATGGATTTGAAACCAATCAAAACAATCAGTTTTCATTCTATTTTCTTGAATAGACAACAGCCTTTACTTGGGACAGCCAAGGGCGTGCATATTGCATGTTTATTTCCTAAAGAATAGATGCTATAGAATCAGAGACTTTTGTGTTTTGGGAATAGCTGAGATCAGTAAGGAAATTTTATGACTTTGTTCTAGACTAATTATCTGAATTGTCAATGAGATGTTTTATATCTTGATTCTAGGACTTTTCCTTTGTCTTTGAATTTAGGATGTTTAGGGATTCTGTATTATATACTTAAATACAGTTTCTAGTTATTTCTTGTGTACCTGTTAGGTTCCATTTTGTAATTTGATGTTTGGGAATCATAAATAGCTTTTTTTGGTTGTTTTTATTATAGAGATGATGATACTTAAATCATTTCAGCAAAAAGGTTAGAGCTAAATTACTTGCAATCTGAACTGTCATGGGCTTGTGACAGGTCATGTTTTCTCTAATCGATGGTCTCTTAGTTTTTCAGAGTGTAGTTGCCATAGGTCAAGTCTTTTTTTGGAAATAAATGGCAATATAATACAAAACATTAGACTTCAGTTATGTTTATGATATTCTAAACATCTCTGTGACAAAAGATACGGAGGACTTTGGAGTTGGCATGCTACTTACAATATTTGATTACTTTAGAATGTAATACTGAATGCTAAATTTACCAAACAATTCAGAAAGAATCTTTGGAATATCAGGTTTTGTTATATTTCTTATGATTACACTATAGTGGACACATTAAATATAAAAAAAGTCTTAAGTACAGAGAGGTCAGTTCAAATTTTTAGTCTATTAGATTTGAAGTAGTATTTAAGTACATATAAATAAGGTATATACTTTGTTAAATCATGAGCCTTTTTCACCAGTTAGGAAACCTACTCTGGGTCTTTATTTTACCTAGATTACATTAGAATTCCAGCACATTATAAATAATCTCTGTCTAATGATAATAACAATAGACAAATGGGAAGCTGGGTTTTAATTATAATCTTTCCTTTTTGATTTGTTAATATATATGATTGATAGAATTAACTGATGAAACATTTTGATTTTCCTTGGTTTTAATCTTGGTTAGGGTTTTTCGAGGAAATGTCCCAGAGGTTACATTATGAAAGAGCTACCTGTTTCCCAATGTACAGTCAGAATTTGTTTTCTGTATATTTGACACAATGGTTCTTCTCTTCTTTAGTGTCATGCACAGACAACATGCAGGTTTGCACATTGCAGCCTTTCAAAAAGCTGAACGAGTTCTTTTCCCTTTGAGTCTTTTGGTTATTCTATAGGCAGCCATTTCTTCAAATATTTGTCTCATGATAATTTCCTCATCACACCCTTAGCATTTATTTGCCTTTAAAAATAGTTCAATTTTTAAATGTCTCTTTATGTTAGTTCCCAGAACTGAGTCTAATACATGACATATATTAAGATCAATGCAGAAATATTGTTATATAAATTATATATATAACATATATGTATATACATACAAATGTACATATACATGTGTGTGTGTGTACATACACACACACGTATATAATAAAACTGAGTTTGTGCAGCTGTATAGTGAGAAGGTTAAAAGCTGCTCTGAGCAATATCCTTGACAGAACTTTCACTGTTTTCTCTCTATATTTTTGTCCTGTTTGAAAATTTTATGGTATCTTTGTTTTTTGTTTAAAAAGAGAGAAAACTAGACCTGACCTATCCTTTGTATGTGCTCCAACACAGACTTGTCCAGACATACATGGAGGTTGGTAGGTGTGTTTGTGTGTATGTGTTCATGAAGGATCAAAGAGACTCAGGATAAGAAATTCAAGAAAAAGATACCGAGGTATATTCAAGCTTAGTCTTACTACTATTGCTTTATGTTTTAGGAGAGGTGGGAAAATTGGTACAGCAGGTTATCCCCTTGGAATGGTTTTCTGGTACTGTCCTTCTCTTGAACGACTCATATCAGAGCTCTGAGAAGAAGGGAGGATTGTATAGTTGCTGATTTTTTATTATGTATTAGGTCATATATAGAGTAAGTGGTATTTCATTCCTTATTTTTTGCTTTGTTTTTTCTTTGTAGTGAACCTAAGCCCTGCACATGCTGGGAAAGTGCTCTACCACTGAGCTACATCTCTAGCTTTAAGGTGGTTGTTCATTTACTGACATAAGATCACATGGAACATGATATAGAAATATGAAGGAACTTGGAAGTGGATGTACAGTTGGTCTTCCATAGCTGTGGATTCTGTATTTGTGGATTTAACCATTTAAAAAATTGCATTTGTACTGAACATGCACAACCTTTTTTTCTGTCATGATTTCCTAAACAATACACTATAACAACTGTTTACATTGCATTTATTAGATACTAGAAGTGCTCTAGAGATAATTTAAAGTATATAGTAAGATAGGCGTAGGCCAGTACTAGGCTACCATATTATATGAAGCATGTGGAGCTTTTGCTGATTTTGTTATCTATGAAGAGTCCTAAAACTATGGATACCCAGGGATGATTGTATATGTAACAGATCTAGGAAAAGAAAAGGCATATTTGTTGATCCTACAGCCTGTGTCAAGGTAGCAGGGAACTTCTAGACAAGCATTCATGAAATCCATTGAGAAGACACAGAAGTAACAGTGCTATACAGAATTTGCAATATCTGTGCATGGGGATGGAGCCATTTATTCGATCAGTATCTTTATTGTGCATTTACCTTGTGATTGGTGCTGTTCTAGGCACTGAAAATACAGAGAAAAATAAAACAAGGTTATGAACCTTATATTCTTGTAAGGGGGGTACTGATAATTCACAAGTGAATAGGTGAAGCAATATAAGGTGATTTGCTGGAGTGTAATTGGGGGAAGGTAATGGGTGTCTGGAGGTACAAGTTTAACTTTAGATTGGCAATCCAGTCAGGCCCTTATGACTAAGGAGGAAGCATTAGATGAAGAATAAGCACCAATCATGGGAAAGGACAGGGGAACCACATTGCAGGCAAAGAGAAAGCAAGTGCAGTGGCCTTGAGATAGGAAGGAGCTTAACATGCTCAAAAACTAGAAAGGAGACTAGTGTGGTGGGAATATAGTGAGCAAGGGTAAAAGTAAAGTGAGAGGAGGGAACGGAGGAGGCATGTCTAGTGCCAGAATGAGAGAGAAGGAGGCTCCTGGTAACAACCAGAATAAGCCTGTGGATGAGAGTAGGGCAACTCCTGGGGATTTGAGATGGATTCTGATTCCTCTGGATTAGAGCTAAACCAGAAATAGTAGATTACTATTACTTTGATCTTACATGTCTATAGGCTGGTGTGTTTATTAATTATTATTACTATTTGTGGTACTGGGGATTGAACCCAGGGTTTTGCACTTGCTAAGCAAGCACTCTACCATAGACCTACATCTCCAGCCTAGGCCAGTGTGGGTTTTTTTTTTTTATATATTTTATTAGTTGCTGATGGACATTTATTTATTTAATTATGTATATGTGGTGCTGGGAATTGAACCCAGTGCTTCACACATGCTAGGCAAGTGCTCTACCACTGAGTGATAGCCCTAGGCCCTAGGCCAGTGTGTTTTACAAATTGCTTTTAATAAAAATTCCAAGGAAGATTTCAGTTTTTTTCAAGCAAAGGAATAATTGTGTAGCCTTCCAATATAACTATTATTTATATTATTTATAGGTATAAAACATCCATGATATTTTTTTCATTGTTATTTGCACACTGATTACATGTTTTCTATTTTGTATTCTTTTAAATTTTTATTTTAAGAACAGTTGTTTCCCAGATGGCTTCTGTTTTCATTTCCTTGTGATGTTATGACCTTTTCTACTTTAATAAAGAAATGTTGTGTACACATTCAAGAGTTGTTTACAGATTATGCTGGTAGCACATTTGTTACGAGTTTGCTTCAGAGACAAAATGAGTGTTAGGATGCTTTTCCTAGGGCAGGTCTGTTGAACTGAAAAAATGTTTTAAAATGTGTCTGTTTTTAAAAAGAATGTTTGAGTTTACTGGTTAATACACCCAGTGCCAAGAGTTATGTTTTCTGACCTTTTATTATTTCTAGTAGAGGGTGTTAATAAGATTTAGTAGGTTTTCAATTTCTGAACTTTCAGGTAGATTATTTGATTGTGGTTAATATCTAATAAAAGAAGGCTGATTGATAGTTGATAATGTCAATAAATTCAGATTTTTATTCCTTAAGCACATTGTAATGGACAAAAGTATCATCAATATCATATGACTGTATAGCTCTATAGTAGTAAATTATAATGTCTATTCTATGGAGTAGTAAATAATGTAACTTTGTACTTTATATTTAAGATCAGCTTTTTATAAATTCAGGGAAATAATAAATTTGTCTATGAATTTTAGTGTATATTTGCAAAATAATTCTTTATAAACCTACTTGTGAATTATCTGTGTTACATTAAATGTAAAATAATATGCTATATATAAAACATTACTTTTGTTTTTAGATGTCTTAATGATTTTATCTAAAGATTTAAAGTAATATAAGAGTAACTAATTTCTGGCCTTAAAAACAACCTTCAGGTACCTGTGATTTTATTTTATATATTTTATTTTCTTAGTACTGGGGATTGAACAGGGGGAATTCTACTGCTGTGTTATCTCCCCAGTCCTTTTCAATTTTTAATTTTGAGACAGGGTCTTGCTTCGTTGCTCCAACTGGCCTTGAACTTGTGATCCTCCTATCGTTATTGGAAGTTTGCATCAGCATGTCTGGCAGCTAAGATTTTATAATGACTAATGGCCAAATGTCTGTGAATATTATATTATAAAGCTAACGTATGAGTATTATAGTTTATACTGATTTTTTCACAATGATCTTTAAGGATTTTTACTTTTTCCTAAACATTTCACATCAGAATTATATTTTTATCATACTGTGTTCTGTATACTGTTGAGTAGTTATAATGGGTGCCAGCTATGGAGCAGAATGTGTGTGTATGACACCTGACCTTGTGCAGCTATGAATTATTTAGCTGTGCCCCAGGCTCCTTACCTATCACATAGGGATACAAATTGTATTTATATCATCATATTTTTGAGAGAATTAAATATAAATAAATTAACATGTGAAGTTCTTAGGACAGTATCTGACACTAGGTAAGCACTCAGTTAAGGAAGGTTGCATCATGATATTTACTAATAATTTTGATATTTCAAAATCCTTCATTTATTAAATTATAACATCTTTAAAATTCAATTCTGGTTTTCTTTTTTGAAAGATGCATTAGAAGTGCCCTTTTCAACACACACACACACACACACACACACACACACACACACACACAGGTGTGTGTACCTCCCCCGCTGCCCCTCAAATGAACTACTTCATGAAGTATTTTTTTTATAGTACATGCATAATAAATATTTGTTGAATAAGTGATCCATTGCCTTCTTCCATTTGTCGTGGTCTGGCAGAAACTCTCAAAGAGCTTTGAAAGAAGAGTTGGCACCATTAATATCTCCAATTAGATATTCTTTCCACAGTGATTGCCATTCACTATAGCTTTGGTTTTTTTATTCTTTTAAAGTAGCATAATACATTGTATTGCTGGTGAGAGGCAGTTGCTCCAGGAAATGGTTTTCTCCTCTAGAGAAGGATAAATTTGATAAGAGAACATATGTAAGAGAACTATAGACTAAACAAGTTAAGCAACCTATCTGCCATTTGTACTGTTGCTTTCCAGGGATGTTTGCAATATCAATAGCCTTTGTATACAAGTCTTCATGCTCTTTATCTGCTGCTTCAGCCCCAGTCAATTGGACAGGGGATGTGTGCCTGACCCCAAAGTAGCCATTTATAGACAAAATTAGGAGATATGTATGTGATCCCACTAGTTGAAAAACTATGAATTTTATGAAGTATGAAGTTTAACAAGGCTGAATTTTAGTTATGCAAATAAATGTAAATCCCTTTTGTTCATTCATTGATTTATTTATTTACTTTTTCTACAAATATTTATTGAATATTTGTAATATGCTAGATATTTTTCTGAACTGGAGATACGGCACAAATAAAAGTCTATGCCCTTTCAGTTCGTATTTTTCAACTGCTTGGAATGTTATCTTGTAAAGAGTCTGTGCAATATAAATGTAAGTGATTTTTATTATTAAGGATTGTATGCTTACTAATATTTAAAAAATATAGTTCAGATGATTTTAGGTGTTTAGTCCAAGCCTCCACATATAATCTTTCTCCAGCTCTATCTCAGGAGAGATTGTACATGATATTGTTTTATGTCTGTTGGATGAAGATGGAGTGAGAAGGGGAGGATGGTAAAAAGGACGTTTTGAGTTTCAGAGACCTAGGTAAGATTACTATTGGCAGTTATGCAGGCTTTTCTGGCCATATTGCCTTTGGCATGTCTTGGGTGGCCTTTGACTATAGCTGATCTGAGTAGAGCCAGCCCTGCTATATCCTGGAATCGAGGGAATAGTTTTAAAGGTTTTCAACACATGGCCAGTAAAAGGCAATTTAAGTTAATGTAAATTAGTGAATTTTGGCATGAAGTCTAACTTGGAGATGTACTCTATAACCTTACTGGTTATTTTTGATTTATGTGTCTAAGTATTCTTAAAGCATTAAAAGTGGACTATAACTTTTCATTTTTTGAAAATGGTCTATCTGAATTTTTTTTTTAAATGAAATTTGGAGGAAAAGAACTAGGCTGTGGCTTTAGATTTTCATTTTAAAGTGGCTTTAAAGCATAGTTAGAAATGGGTGACAAATAATTTTACATTTAAAAAAATTGACTTGAGATTATACATTTATAAAATTTATGTTAATATAGTCTTGGGGAATGTTATGGTTTGGGTAAGTTTCCCCAAATATCTATATGTTAAGGTATTGGTCCTGAGCCCATTTCACTATTTGGAAATGGTGCACCTTTAAGAGGTGTGGGGGTTTAATTGGAGGTCTTTAGGTCATTGATAGCACCCTGAAGAGGATGATGGGACCTCTGCCCCTTCCTTTCTTGGCTCCCTGGACATAAGGCAAGTGGTTTTGCTCTGGCACACATTCATATCATTTGAAAAATATTTAATTTTGTGATTGCTGATTTTTATATTTATTTATATCACTTTTGATAGCAAGTCAGGCACATAAGTTAAAGGATGCTACTGTGATCAGTAGAATGTGGTTTAATGCGTTATTGTAAATATATAGATCATGGTGAAAGTCAGGCTTTATTGAACTGTTAGGCTGTGAGCAGGAACATTAGACCACTGACTGAAATGTATAGGATCAGAGATTTCTAAAGACATTGGTGTCTTTTATTTTGAAATAAACATTCATTTAACATTTTCCTTAGTCAATTTCTTTCCTATTTTTGATTAGTCAAAATGGCCTGTTATGGGAAATTTATAAGCAGTTCTTTGTATATTGAACTGTTTTCAAGACAAACCATGTTGAGAAATTAAGCCATCTTTATGTTGTTGTCCTATTAATATATAAATATACAAATATTGATAAACTATTCTAATATTTGTGATGTTTTCACATTATAATCTGTTTATCTCTTTTTATCATATTGTCATAATTTTATGTATTTATCTTTGTTTTTATTCTGAGTTTTTAAGCTTAGCTGAAATATACTGGCAAAAGTTGATGTGAGTGTAATTTTCAAGCTTCTATATTCCCTTCCTCTCTCACCCCTGCTGTGCTGGGGATTGAACCCAGGGCCTCATGCATGCTATAGACAAGTACTTTACCACTGAGCTATTTTTCTAGCCTCTTTTACCACATTTTTATTTATTTTGCTCCTGGAAAATATCATTAGATTAAGGGGGAAAAGGAAAGGTTAAGGATTTAGAGGATATGTGATTAATGCTTATGGAATAGAGGTTCACTAAAACAGCAACCATCTTTTTATTTAATTTTTTTTTAAAAATGTGTTAAATTCTATCTTCTGTATTTCCCATGATCACTTTTTTAAGTAATTGTGGGCTACAGAGGAGGGATGGAGATAGTTAGATAGATTATTTATTTATTTACTTTAGTGTTAAATGATTCCAGATCATGAATAATTTATATATCTCTTTTTTCTGTGTTTTAATGTTATTGGGTCATGTGTGTGTTGTCCCCCCCTCCCCCACTGCCAAAGTAAGATATAGGAAGCATTATTTTGAATCATCTGCCTTTTCTCTTGAAACTTATCATAAAGATCTTGTTTTGGGAACTGAATAAGTTAGGGTCCTGTAAGGAAAATGGAAACAGTCTAGATATTTTAACCAGAAAATTTGGAGAAAATGGATTGGTAAAATAAGTTTTGATAGAGGAAAAAAGCTAAACGGTATATTGGTAGAGCAGTCTAGAGATAAGCAATAGCAGAGAACCACTACCATTTGTAGGACCAAGAGAGATGATAAGATGTGATATTACCAGAGCCTGGATTCTAGGACTCCTGGGAGGGGTGAAAACTGCAGAGAGGGCACCAGTCCAGAGCTGGGACCATGGAGCCATGGGCCAGTTGATAAGAGAGCATCAATCAGTACAGAAGATGCAGAAAGAGGAAGAAATAGCGAGATTGTTTGTCTATCCTTCAGGCATCTGCCCTTGTGTCTAGTTAATGGGACCTATCCAGAATCAAGAAAGCAAAGGATCCTGGGGAGTGTTATACCCTCTTATACAGAGAGGGCAAAGGCAGGAATTGGGTCTGAGAGTAAAGAGGCATATGAGTAGCACAGGAAATATGAAAAATGCTGACTTTCTCCCTGTGGAAACTGATATTATTAGTATTTTTGTATTCTAAGATATTCCTCTTCCCCCTGTGCTCTGTATCCCTTGTATGTGAAGGAAATAATTATAATATATATATATGATCTCAGTTTTCCTGAACCCTTTATGTTTAATAGTATTAACCTTATTTGTATTTGCTGTATATAGTTTTAATAGTATCTAAATTTTTATTATTGTTACATTTTTGGCTATACAAATTTTCATTTGTTGACATCTTTTCATTTTTTTAACAAAATATTTTTTTAGGAAGTCATTTCCATTGAGATATTCAATAGTCTTTTTTTCTAGGTTTTTGACACTTTTAAACTCAAATTCATCTGAAATTAGTCTTGGTGTGGATTGATACATTATTTTATTGCTGGTTAAAATAGCATATTTCAGTCTGAAAATCTTGACTTTGTGTCCTTAAATTGCCTGATCTATGCTGGATATATTTAATTTGGTATTGGCTTGTTATAGTTTCCAAATAATATTCGAAGTATCCTTTTTAATTCAAAGGTATTTTACCTTCTATTTTAAAAATAAAAGGTCTAGGATATCATGGTGTAATTTGGGTTAATATAAAGATCTTTTGATATTAATGAACAGATAGCTATGCATTCAGTGTTGATATGTGTGTCTCTGTTAATTGCTTTTTAGGTGCCCCCAAAGACATGTTGGGATTTTCATTTTTTTTATTTCGTCAGTCTTGGGAAAGTATAAAGTGACTGTGTTGCATAGTAAATGTCTAATAATGAATTTTGGATTTGGTTTTTTGAAATCATTTGCCATAATCATACTATTCTGTTAATTGTGGTATGGAGTATTGACTAAATTTAGTAGACTTAGTAAAAGCCAAAGTGTCAAGGGAAAGGAAGGAGAGATTATTTAATTACTAACTCCTTATCTTTTTTCTTGATGAATTTATTGATTGTTTGTAGCATTTTGAGAATTCTCAAATTATCTAAATACAGAAAGCATCAGTTTTTATTTTATTTGCTTCTAACACACAGTATACTTTGACAGAATGCATTTTTTAAAACTTGGATTGTGTGAGGGGCTAATCAGGACAGAAGATATATATATATATATATTTAATTTTTTTTTTTAGAGAGAGAGAGAATTTTAATATTTTATTTTTTAGTTTTCGGCGGACACAATATCTTTGTATGTGGTGCTGAGGATCGAACCCGGGCCGCACGCATGCCAGGCGAGCGCGCTACCGCTTGAGCCACATCCCCAGCCCCAGAAGATATATTTATAAATGCATTATTTATAAGAAGAGCTAGTCTTTTGTATTTAGTTTCATTTTAAGAGACCTGTTATCGAGACTACTACAGGAAGTCAAGCCTGGCGGCCCAGACTCACCCACACTGGCCTGCATGGGACCCAGGCTCACAGTAGGCCCAGGTTCATCCTTTCTGCCACTGGAGCCCAGCCTTCAACACAAGACCCCCTCTTCCAACCAGCAGACTACCACAGAAGGCCAGACTGGGCCTAAATCTGCCCATACTAACTTGTGTAGGCCCCAGGTCCAGGGTAGGTCTGAATTCACTCCCCCACCACCAGCTTAAGCCTAACACACTTATATCTTGGGACACTTCAGTCACCACCATAGCCTTTCCCATACAATAGCCCCTAACTTTTTGACAAGGGACAGGGCCTAGAAGCAGTTGCATCTCAGAGCAGCAGGCATCCCAAAGAGAGTGTGAGGCCCACCCTTACAGTCCCATTTCTGTAAGACATTGTTTCTATCTTGGGGCACCTCAGCTATTATCTTGAGTTACCTCAGCTATTGCTGCTGCCAGTTTTAGATGCAGTAGCATACATTTAGGGACACCAGCAGGGTCTGGAAGCCCAACATCAAGGTGAGGTACAGACAGTCTGCATGGGTACTACAAGAATATAGGGTAGAAACTGTGATATCTCAGACCTATGATGCAAGAAAGGAAGACACATAGACAACATGAAAAAACAAGGGAGGAAAGTGCCCCAAACAAACCAGGATACTATAATAACAGAAACCATGAAGTGAAGTTGATGAAATATCAGAGAAAGAGTTCAGAAGGTTCATAATTAAAATGATCTGTGAATTAAAGAATGACCTAAATGAGCAAATACAGACAAAAATTAATCATTCCAACAAAGAGATAAGAGCAAATATAGTTAGCAAAAGATTACTTCGAGAGAGAGACTCTGAAAAAAAATCCTTGAAATGAAGAATACAACAAACCAAATAAAAAACTCAATAGAAGCATAACCAACAGACTAGATCAATTGGAAGAAAGAATGTCAGATAATGAAGACAAAGTATACAATCTGGAAAATAAAGTTGATCACACAGTGAAGATAGTAAGAAACTATGAACAGAACATCCAGGAATTATGGGTCACCATCAAAAGACCAAATATAAGAGTTATTGGGATAGAGGAAGGCACAGAGTTTCAAAACAAAGGAATGCACAATCTCTTTAATGAGATATCAGAAAATTTCCCAAGTATGAAAAATAAATTGGAAAACCAAATACAAGAAGCTTACAAGACACCAAATGTACAAAATTAGAACAGATCTACACAAAGGCACATTAAAATGAAAATGCCTAGCATGCAGAATAAGGATAGAATCTTAAAAGCTGCAAGAGAGAGAAATCAGATTACATATAGGAGGAGACCAATTCGTATCTCAGCAGATTTTTCAACTCAGACTCTCAAAGCCAGGAGATCGTGGAACAACATATACCAGTCTCTGAAAGAAAATGGATGCCAACCAAGAATCTTATATTCCACAAAACTAAGCTTTAGATTTGATGATGAAATAAATACCTTCCATGATAAACAAAAGTTAAAAGAATTTGCAGTGAGAAAGCCTGTACTACAGAACATCCTCAGCAAAATATTCCATGAAGAGAAACTGAAAAACTGATGAAAATCAGCAGAGGGAGGAATTACACTAAAGGAAAATCTAATCAGAGGAGAAAACAAGTCACATTAAATACCAAAAATAAATAAAAATGGCTGGGAATACAAATCTTGTCTCAATAACTCTGAATGTTAATGGCCTAAACTTACCAGTCAAAAGACAGACTAGCAGATTGGATAAAATTAAAAAAAAAAAGACCCAATAATATGCTACCTCTGAGAGACTCATCTCATAGGAAAAGACATCCAAAGACTGAAGGTGAAGGGTTGGGAAAAATCATACCACTCACATGGACTATGGAATCAAGCAGGGGTTTCCATCCACGTATCAAATAAAGTAGACTTCAAGCTAAAGTCAATCAAAAAGGATAAAGAAGGACACTACATACTGATCAAGGGAACCATACATCAACAAGACTTACAATTATAAATATATGTGCCTCAAACAATGGAGCATCTATATTCATTCTCAAGTTCAAGCTTCAAATAGACCACAACACAATCATTTTGGATGACTTTAAAACACCTCTTTTATCACTAGACAGATCTTCCAAACAAAAGCTGAACAAAGAAACTATAGAACTCAATAATACAATCAATAAAATTAGACTTAACCGACATATATAGAATATTTCATCCTTCAAAAAGAGAATGCACTTCTCAACAGCACATGGATCCTTCTCTAAAATAGACCATATATTATGCTACAAAGCAACTCTTAGCAAATGTAAAAAATTGGAGATACTGCCCTGCATTCTATCAGATCACAATGGAATGATTAAAATAAGAAATAAAAAGCTACTCCAACACCTGGAGACTAAATAATATGCTACTGAGTGAACAATGGGTTGCAGAAGACATCAAGGAGGAGATTGAAAAATTTTTAGAGGTGAAGGAGAACACAGATACAAACACAGATACAACATATCGAAATCTCTGGGACACTATGAAAGTAATTCTAAGAGGAAAGTTCACTGCATGGCGTTCATTCCTTAAAAGACAAAAAAAGTCAACAAATAAATGACTTAACATTACATCAGAGCTCTAGAAAAAGAAGAACAAATCAACACCAAAAGCAGTAGAAGATAGGAAATAATTAAAATCAGCTGAAATCAATGAATTCGAAATAAAAGAAACAGTTGGAAAAAGTTGACAGAACAAAAGTAGGTTCATACTCTGGGGTTGACTTATAAATTTCTTCAATGCATGTTAATCTATAAATTCCTATTCCATAGCTCTTTATTTCTTATAATTTTTGTGTAAAAAAACTGGGTCAAATTTCCTATACATTTTTTTGGAGGGATAACTTTATTATAGAAAAGTAGAGATGATTGAACATCAGTGTTTTGTTATTTTTTTAAAAAATTTTTAGTTGTAGATGGACCCAACACCTTTATTTATTTATCTTTTTGTGATGCTGATGCTGAGGATCGAACCCAGGGCCTCACACATTCTACCACTGAGCCACAACCAGAGCCCCTCAGTGTTTTGTTTTTTGTCTTCTGTGTTCATGGCTATTACATGTTTCTAAAATCAAAATTTAATGCTTTTTAATCATTCACATTTACAGAATCAGGGATTTGATATTTATCTTACGTATATAACTATGAAGATAAAACTCTCATCCATGCACTAAAATCATCTTGAATACTACATGTTAGGAAATACTGCTTTAATAGTCATGCCTCTTCTCATTGCTTTCACTCTCCTCTTGTGTTGAAATCTGATCAGTTACCCCAGGAGGGATCAATTTGAAACCTTAGATACATTTCCTGCATGTCTTCAGAAACAAGGTACATTCTGTGCAAAGTACGGCTTTACTAGCACACTGTTGGGAGATGTGTTTCCAATCTAAGATCATGGTCTACCAAGCTCAGCATTTTTATCTATCAGGTTCAAATTCCATTATATGTGACATGTCATTTTACAGGAATAACAACAGGAACCTGCTTTTGGATTGTCATTGAACTCTGAAGTTTATTAATGATAAATGGAGTTAAGTGATGACTGAAAACATTTTTCATTCTGTGGAGTTAGTTTTTAGGGAAAGTTAATAGTGAAGATAACACAATTTAAAAGAAAGTAATGATTTTAAAAAGTCTTCTAAAATATGTGAGGAAAGCATTTCAATTAAGTAATTTTTTTGAGATGGGAAATTTCTGGAGGGAAATAGAATTTCTTACTTTTATAGGTTGTTATTTTTAACTGTTATATGTATGTATTATCCATGTTTATATATGAAAATAAACATATTGTAAATCACTTAACAAAGCTGTCATGTTATTTTATAAGAAATGATCATCCTTATTTTACAAACTGGGAAGCTTAGGGATGCTGGGAAAATCATGTGACTTGTCCATGAATATAGAACAGCTAGTTGGAAGAGACACTGGGAATCATGTAGAGATTTACCATAGTAAGAGGGCACTGGATTTGAAGTTAGATGTTGTAAATGTAGTGCTCTTTCCTTGCTGAGCTTTATAAATTTGGACAGTTTATTTCAAAGCTCTGAACTTTACTTATTCTTGTGTATTGGGATTATTTGCTATAGACCTTTCTTGAGAATTAAATTAAATAATAGATTAGTGAAAACTATAAAAGATTTTTAGAAGTTTAATATATAAATTCTGTGAGTTCATATTAATGTTGTTTTGTCCATCCTAGTGATCTTTTAATAAATGCTTTAATTAAGAATTATGTTTTTAAAAAGTGTTCATGAAAGCCTGTCATAAAACAGTATTCTGGAAGTCATTCCTCTGTGGTTTTGAACACAATGTAGCTTTTATGCAGTTTCTTTTGCTGAGAAATAAGTGTACATTTTATCCATTTGGTGAACTTTGATAAATTCTGGGGATACAAAAATCATTAAGATATATTTCATTTCCTTAAAGAAATACATATTACAGTTATATCGGGGAGGTAAACTTATAAAAATGTATTTCAGCAGAGCGTGGAAATGCTACAATGAAGAACAGGACTGTGAGATTTGAGTAAAAAGTAGTCATAATTGTTTGACATCTATAAAACGAAGTCTGTATTCCTAGTAGTTATTTAGACATGGGGAACCCTCATATAGGGTTTTAAATTGTCAAGATGGCTTTGTTGAAACCTTTTGTGATTAGTCATATGATTAGATAAAAGGGAGTTTAGTTTAGAGTTAATTGGAAATCCCTCCACTGTGTGTGTGTGTAAGTGCTATTAAGATAGGGGGTGTCATGAAGAAGGAAAGGGAAGGGGAATGAGATGCTAATGTTTTGAGAACAGAGTCATGGGGAAATGCATGCCTAATTGTTACTGATAGATACAAATGGGAATAATCTTTATAAAGATGGAAGAAAGTACAGATCTCTACTTTTTTTTTCCATTTGACTTTAGCCAGATTCTTTCCAGTTTGTCCATTACTGCTATCCTCCAAATTTATCTCTCTTAGTCTTTCACCATTTCCTCATATTAGGACTCCAGGATTCTGATGGCAATATATATCCCTTTATTATATTATGTTAGAGCTATTTCATTAAACAATACGATATTACTGTTCATAAATAAAAGCGTTTGTTTTACATACTACATGGCCTATGTAATACGTATGTAATTAGGAAAATCATGTGATTGAAGTGAGTGAACCACAGGGTTCTATGTAGTTTATAAATAAGCTTTATACTTACGGAACATCATCACTTCCAATGGCTCTTCTAGTTCCTAAAAACATAAAATCCTATGACATTAGTGTGGAAAAGGACAGTAGGCTATGAATTAGGACTAAGGAAGGATACCTAAGCCCCTTGTCAGAGACAGGTGAGCAGAACTGGGGAATCAGTGTATTTCTTTGAGATCCCTTAAATTCATCTGTTCGCAATCTTTTATGTCTAAATTCTGCCATCAGGAAAACTTGTTACAGTTCTTAGACTCTAACCACTTAGTTGAGATTTGTAGGTTATTGCTTGTGAATACCTAGCTTAGGACTATCATTTCTTTCCTGAAAATGGTTGTTAACTTTTTTTTTTTAACTTGGAAACTTAACCAAATAATAAAATACTATGTGATAAGGATATTTTAGCTTTTGATCAGTTGGCAAGGTTTTATTTGTATCCTCCAGATAAAAACGCCCTACTTATTTATAGAGTTAAGGCTCCAGGAGATGATCCTTTGTGAGAAGGAGGATATATTGAGGTATTAGACCATGTGTAGTAAACTCTGAAGACTGAAATGCTGAAGTGACATTTTTCATAAGAAAGTGTTGGGTGACAGACACTGCAGTTAGCCTATCAAGTACATTTCATTTCCTCCTTTCCTTACTAGTAGTACTGTAACTTTTGGGGGGTGTGGGTAGCAGTGTGCTAGTCTAAGAGATTTGCCTTTGTAGACTCCGCAATGTGGTCTAATTGGTATATGCTGGGGAAGATTACAGTGACACCATTCCCTTTTGGTCTCCCTCTTCTTGTCTAGAAAGTGGATGTGATACTTGGAATTTCTTGTTACTATACATGACAATAAAAATGTAGATGAAATCTTAAGTACATGGATGGCTGAGGAGAAAGAATGAAGGAGCCTAGGACTATAATGCCATTGTGGAGCCTCCCTGGACTGCCCACCCTTGCATGCCTCTTTATATGAAGACTTTTCTTTCTTTTTTTTTTTTAAAAAAAGACTAGAAGAATTTTGTTTTGTGCAAATTGCTATAACCCTGTTTTGTTGCATAAAAACACTTTTTTTTTAAATATCATCTCATACCCAAACCCTTTGTTACTAAAAGTTGTTAGTAACTCCCTCTTCCATTAGCCAGGTATAGATTTTGTCAGTGAACTTCTTTTGACCAGTGAAGAACTTAACCAGCTAGGATGAAGAAGTTTTGATAAAAAAGAAGAGACTTTCATTGTAATTTGAACATATTATATCATGCAGGACCAAGTGACTCAAACTACCATCCTCCTAAATAAACAGTAAGTTGGAGAAAACTTTGTATCCAGATATGTTCTTGCAGTTTACCTTCTATGTATTGTTTGAAGCTTTTGTACAGCTTGAAGCCTGGCCATTCTGTAAAAGATGGAAGGCACTGAGATGGCATATTGCATCATATTAACAAAATTGCTATTTCTCCTTTCTGATGTTGGCTTGCATTTTCTCCCCTTAAAATGTTCATTGTGTTTTCTTGGTCACATGCAGCAAATGTTCAGAAATTGCTTTATTGACTTTTTTTTATAACATGGAGTCATTCTTATAGTGATAATGGGAACATTAAAGCTTTATGGAGACTGCTTGTGGATGAGCCATCTGTGTTTCTTAAGAAATTTGAGAAGGTATAGTGGAGTCTGTGGACCTTGGTTCACCTCTATCAGAATTACCTTGAACTCTTAATAAAAATAATTGTGCCTTACTGAAGACTTACTGAATTAGCATATCTAGGGAAGAAAGTGGGAATCTATATACTTAACAAACAGTGATTTAAGGCCAGAAATATTTGAAAAATACCATTTTTGAACTTCCCTAGGTTCTTTAATCTCTGAGGACAAGTTCTTTGAGGTAGGTGTGTGTGTGTGTGTGTGTGTGTGTGTGTGTGTGTGTGTGTGAGAGAGAGAGAGAGAGAGAGAGAGAGAAAGAGAGAGAGAGAGAGAGAGAGATGATGCCGAGTTACTATGTTCCTTTTGGTGAGTGCATCCTTCCTTGTGTTACTGACACTGATATATTCTAGCTTGCTGAATGGTGCTTCTTTATGTGAAATTATCTTTTCGATTGATTTGCATGAGTGTTTAGTGTTTGAGGAAAGTGCTTTTCTTGGAGTAATTGATAGTATTCTTGAGTGGAAGCAATCTGGATTTCTCCAGGTGGCCAGGGAATTACTTTTCATTTAGTGATGCTTTTCTGACTTGCAAGATTCATACTTGAGTTTTCTAAAAATCTTATTACTTTATTTTATTGGGAAAAGTCTTTTTTTTCTTTTATAGGTGTTAACATTTTTAGTCATTCTATCCCAAATATCTTATAAATGGAAATAGAATTTTTATATTAAAAAATGTATACCATACTTAAAGTAACTTGTTTCTACTTTGATTAGTTTTCAAAAATATAGTGTTACTTCTATACCTGTCTTTGCCTTTAAGTGCATACCATAAGTAGCTATGAAACAAACATTGTTATATTTGATGCAAAATTTTACTTCCAAATAAAATTCATAAACATATGCCATTATATGAACCTGAATCTATACATATTTAAAATAGAACACCTGCACATTTTGAAGTGTTCTACTTTTTGAGTCAGTTTTTCAACAGTGCCAACTACAGTTTTGTTGTAGGTGTTTTTGAGGGCTCCTAGTTGAGCATATGGTTCCATTCCTTCTCACCACCTCTTTGTTTATTGGGCTGTTTTTTCGTCATAAAATTCTTTACTCTTTACTAAAGCAAATGCTATAAAGATTCTGCCTTAAGGGCAATTACTTTCAGATGAGTAAGGTAGAGTAAGAGAATTAAGGAAGTGAAGTAAACAGAGTACAGCTCATTTCCTTTTATGGAAAGTAATTTTGCATCCTTTTATGGAAAGCAATTTTACAGGAAGAGTCAATTTGTCAGGTATTTCAGAAGATGCCTTTTTTGGAATGGTCATAAAGGTGTGTTTTGAAATGTGAGTTGCCCTGAAAGATTTGGCAGTCCTCCACTATTAGGCATATGGGCTCTCTTTAGTTATAGGGCATAATAATGGTTGATTGAGATAAGTAGCTATCCTTACAACTGTAAACCAAACCTTTGTCAATCTGGGACACTTTGTCCCTGCTTCTGGAACTTTACAGGCCCTGAGCATGTCTTATTGAACCTCTTAGGTTACATAACATGAAGTTCCTGTGAATGTATATGCATATCTGTAGTGTATACTTGGATAGACATTTGTGTATAGAAACAAAGTTGCACATATACCATGCAATTATTCTAGAGTTTGACTATCAGGTAGTTAACATTTGTTGCTTTATGGCTTGGATCATAATATGATCCCTCCTAGTTAGGCATAGAATATTCAGAATGTTGACTAGTATTTTATAACATCTCAAATTTTAAAATATATATGTATACACACATATATAAAATATTAAAAATTAGAGTTTAATCATTTGTAAAGTATAAGATACATTTTCTTAGCCTCTTTAAACTTCCCTCCTCCCAAGTGTAATATTTCCAATGTTTTACTTTTCATTTCTATGCCCTTATATGTACCCTCCTCCCCAACAAGTGTACATTGTTCTGCAGCTGTCCTTTTATTTGTTAATATATACTGTGGGTATATTTACAGGTAAGTATATATAGGCATTTATCATATTTATGTAACATTTAATATATCAAAAGTTTATTGATATTTTTAATATCCCAAGATATTTTCAATGATTACTTGCTTTATTTTGGCCCAATACATTTTTCCCCTCACATTTCCAATACATATCTTTATGTGAAAAAAAAATCACATAAAAAGTGTGGGTAATTCTATTGAGTGTTATAATTCATATGCAGACTTCAGTTAAAATGAATAAACATTTGAAAAAGACCTAAACATTTTTGTCAACAATAGCTAAAATATTGTAAATTGTTTGAGTATCTTTCTGTATACTTGATTTTGTATAAAATAGTATTCTAATGATTTTAGATTTCATTTAAAATATTTTAACCTTTGGCATCTGTAAATATACTTTCCATTATTTTTTTCTCAGAATGAAAATAAGAACATTAATGTTTTATAAGTAAAATAGGTAGCATTACCTTCTCATACACTATATATTATTTGTAACTAGTGAAAAATTCTGGCCATATTCTTTCACATAACAGTGAACTAAGAATTGGTTAGATGACTCAAAGGAATTGGTGGTCAATTTGGATATTGCATGTACTTAAAAAAATTCTCTTTAGTTTGATATTTATAATCTGATTTTAGATAAGTTGATATGAAAAATAATTCAGAATTTCTGATAATTGTGCAAATGCTAATGGCCATATAAGCCAGTTCAGGATTAAACAAAAAATTTGGCTGGTTTGCCGGTCACATAATCCATATGTGAAAAATTGTGAGATATTCCAAGAAGTGATGATTCAGGGGGTTAAGTGATACTTTATACTACCATCTTTATAAATAGCAATGTTCTGTGTTAAGTAATCCAATACAGTAATTTGGGTTCACTCAGAATGTCAGAGTAGATTCTTAAATATACTCCATGACTGGCTCTTTTTGTGTATGTGAATGTGAATTTTATATTCTAATATAAGTGAATGTATACCATTTTTCTTTTGTATAACTTTGTCAAAAAATTCTTTATTCTTTGTCATAAGCAACACCTCTTTTCCAAGTGGGAATTTTTATATGCTGATATAAATTTTGCTTGTAACCCTTGACATACTGATTTAGGGATATGGTCACTTTTTCATTGTGGAAACAGTTCAGTAAACATAAGCTTATTCAGAATAAAGCCAGAAACCAATTTTGACTGCTTAAATTGATTAAACTGGCAATCTAGTAGTTGCACTTGAAAAAGCAATTTAACCTTCTTCCAATTTCTTGAGGTATTCAGGTGTGGATTAAATCATTTGCTTGTAATATGGTATTAACTGATATTTTAGGATTAACATTATCATATTACAGAACCTTTTACTATTTCCTGTTCATATTTTAAATCCTGGAGCAGTTTCCTTCTTTTTTTGGAATGAGAACAAATTGGATGTTGAATAATGTTTGGAATGTATCTTCACTGCCTGGTTAACTTGCTGAATACATTACTGGCATATTATATAGCTGTTCTTTCATGACTTGGAAGTTTTTAAAAACAACTGAGATTTACAAGCCTCAGAATGAGAAGTGTTAACTGTGTTTTATTCTTTTATAGTATTTATTATCTTATTTTCTTGGAATTAGAGATTTCTTGTGCTGTAATCAGAAAAAAAGGGATATCACTTTAATAATAAGACTGAAATCTTTAACCTACTTTTGAAATGACTTGTTAATTTGTTAATATCTTGAATTGGTAGTTCATAATTGGGGTACAGTGTGAGTAGGTTGATACACGTAAACAACATGGCATGAGGAATCTAATCTTAACTAACATACCCATTACTTTTTTTTATAGCGAGACATTTGAATTTTGCTGTCAGTTAATTTGAAAGAGTTAATTCCTTTTTATAAAACTATTCACTCTGCTGTGTGATGAATCGAAAACTTCTGATTTTTGGTAGTTGTTGACCAGTAACTCACCATTCTCTCCCTTTACTACCAAACTATTCTTTTAAAAATAATTTATATAATTGTCATTGATAAGCTTTTTCCAGCTTTACTATGATGAGCTAATTCCAGAGGAGCTGTTCATTTTTAACAGTTGCTCTTTCCCCCCATTTCACATTGGTTAAAGAATGATTGAAAAGACTAACAAATTTTGAAGCAGCATATTCTTCATGTGTTTTCTAGCTTGAAAGATTCCACATCTTTATTATAACACAATTTATTGAAATTAACTGACTTTATGTTGAATTTGCTATTTTTTAAAAAAGGAACTAATTTATTGAATTTATTAGGTTCTACAACACCTAATGCATTTTTTAAAATTGAGGTGAAATTCACATAATATGAAATTAATCATCTTCAAGTTGTATTTCAGTAATTCAGTGTTGCACAACCATCTCTATCTAGTTCCAAAACATTCTTATCACCCCAAAGGAAATCCTGTACCTGTTAAGCAGTTGCTCTTCATTTCCCCCTCCCTCTGGTCCCTGGCAACCACCCATCTGTTTTCTATTTCTCCAGATTTATTTATTGTGGATATTTCATATATAAGGAATTATATAGTTTATAACTTTTTATATCTGGTTTCCTTTACTTCCTATAATGTTTCTGAAGTCCATCTGTGTTATAACATGTATTTTTACTTCATTCCTTATATGAAATAACAGTCCTTGCATGGATATAATACATTTATCCATCATCAACTTTTAATTGATAACAAATTTATCAGGTTGTTTCTGCATTTTTGCTATTGAGAATATGGCTACTGTGAACATTCATGTATAAGATTTTATGTAGATGTATGTTTTCACTGGTGTTGTGTGTATACCTAGGAAAGGAATTACTGGGTCATAAGGTAATTCTGTGTTTCACTGTTTGAGGAGCTGGGACAGTATTTTCTGAAGTGGCTGCATCATTTTACATTCCACCAGCAGTGAATGAGGACTCTACTCTATCTACACACCACTATTGTTTTTTAGTAGTTGTTTGCATTTCTCTCCTAGCTAATGCTAGGGAGCATTTTATTTTTATTTTTTTATTTTTTTTAAATTTTTAATTTGTTTTATTGGTTGTTCACAACATTACAAAGCTCTTGACATATCATATTTCATACATTAGATTGAAGTGGGTTATGAACTCCCAATTTTACCCCAAATGCAGATTGCAGAATCACGTCGGTTACACATCCACAATTTTACATAATGCCCAATTAGTAATTGTTGTATTCTGCTACCTTTCCTATCCCCTACTATCCCCCCTCCCCTCCCCTCCCATCTTCTCTCTCTACCCCATCTACTGTAATTCATTACTCTCCTTATATGTAATTTTGTATAGCAATGAGGGTCTCCCTTCATTTCCATGCAATTCCCCTTTACTCCTCCTTTCCCTCCCATCTCATGACTCTGTTTAATGTTAGTCTTTTCTTCCTGCTCTTCCTCCTTGCTCTGTTCATAGTTGCTCTCATTATATCAAAGAAGACATTTGGTATTTGTTTTTTAGGGATTGACTAGCTTCACTAAGCATAATCTGCTCTAGTGCCATCCATTTCCCTGCAAATTCTATGATTTTGTCATTTTTTATTGCTGCATAGTACTCCATTGTGTATAGATGCCACATTTTTTTTATCCATTTATCTATTGAAGGGCATCTGGGTTGGTTCCACAGTCTAGCTATTGTGAATTGTGCTGCTATGAACATCGATGTGGCAGCATCCCTGTAGCATGCTCTTTTAAGGTCTTCAGGGAATAGTCCAAGAAGGGCAATAGCAGGGTCAAATGGTGGTTCCATTCCCAGCTTTCCCAGGAATCTCCAAACTGCTTTCCAAATTGGCCGCACCAATTTGCAGTCGCTAGGGAGCATTTTAAAACTGGGATATTTTATCTTTTTATTAAGTAAGAGTTTATACACATGTGCATATGCATGCGTAGGCATGTGCACACATATACACACAAATATCCTAGATAGAAGTCTCTTATCTGGTACATAATTTGAAAATATTTTTGCACATTCTTCAGTTGTTTCACTTTCTTGATGGTAACTTTTGAAGCACAAATGTTTTAAGTTTTGATTAAGTTTTATTTTTTTTCTTTTGTTTGCTTGTGCTTTTGGTGCCGTATCTATGAAGATCTTGTCTAACCAAAGTCTTGAAGACTGACTTCTGTATTTTCTTCTAAGAACTTTATAATTTTAGCTCTTACATTAAATGTATTAGATCTATTTTGAGTAAATTTTTGTGTATGGTATGATGAAGAGTTCTAATTTCATTCTTTTATATGTGAGTATTCAGTTGTCTCATCTTTGTAGAGGATTTTTGTTTGCTTTTTTTTTTTTTTTTAAATGAGGTGAGTTCTCAGGGTATTATCAGGCTGGCCCTGAACTCCTGTGCTCTCTTGTACCTCCAGCTGCAGCCTCCTGTATAACGAGGACTACAGACAGGCACTACAACACCTCACTTATAGTTTTAATAACTAATGGTGTTGAACATCATTTCATTTGGTTATTTGCCATCTGTGGATTTTCATTAGTTGTGTGTCTTCTGCTTTTCACTTAATATTCCATGGACTAAATATATAGATCATATACTTAGTGACATGGAAGAAGATCTAATTCCATGACCCTTTTAATTACTGAATAATATTTAATTTGTTAATGTTGTGTAATTTCCTTCCTTCCTTCCTTCCTTCCTCCCTCCCTCCCTCCCTCCCTCCCTCCCTCCCTCCCTCCCTCCCTCCCTCATTTTCTTCCCCTCTCCTTCTCTTCTTCTCAGGGTTACTTTACTACTGAATTTCATCCCCAGCCCTTTTAATTTTCTATTTTGAGATCGTTGCTCAGGCTGGTCTCCCATGTGTCATCCTCCTGCCTTTAGCCCCCTCCATAGCTGGCATTCAGACTGTGTTCTATAATTTTTAAAACTTTGTACCAAAATATGATTAATTACTAATATAAAAGTTGTTCTAATTATTCTCCACTCTTATTTTTTAATTTCCTTAAGGCAGTATCTAGATAAGTGATTACAAGGTCCAAAAATTTTGTATTTTTAAGTGTTTGGATAATTGTTGCCATATTATCCTTGAAGAAGAGGTACTCCAAAGGTGGGACATTTGAGATGGTCATAAAAACTTACAGAAGCATACATTTATCATAGAACATTGTGATCTGCTTTCTCATTGTACACAATTAGATATTGGTTATATACTATTCTTGACTCATTACTGTTTTCTATATACTTTTATATCTTAAAGCTGATATAATTTTTCTCTCCCTCTAATACATATTCCTTATGTATTGTTAAGACTCATGGCTGCATTTCTTTGTGCTTTTTTTTGCATGTATACTATGAAATTCCTACACATTTTATAAGGCAGAAATTAATGTGCACCCTCCTTAATGAAATTTTTTTTGAATTTCAGCCTCAAAGTTCAAGTTTACCCTGAGCCTGTGCAACATTTTATATATTCATAATTGAATTTTAGAACTTTCTACTGTGCCTGGCATGTAATAGTGCTTCTCTGTAATACTAGTTAATACTTGTATCAAACCAGGTTTCATATTAATATGTGTATTCAACTGTATGTCTTTCATAGTAATACTGTATTCAACTTGAAAGCTTATTAATATGATTATATCTATAACTACTGCAATTATTTAAAAGTCCTACTTGTTTTTATGAACATAGGAGAAATCAGTGCACATATTAAAATATTTTTTGTTTAGCATTTTATAATCTCAAATAGCATAACTATATAAGTATAGTATTGTTTTATTTTTTAAAATTATACAGTAAAGGATTTTGTTAAACTTTAGCTTAAAATTTTCTTAAGATTTCCAGTGAAGTACAATAATCTGTAAATATGTTTAGTATTTTGTAAGTTGGCCATAGCATTTCCTATAAGGTAGTAAAATAAAAATTAAAATGGAACTTAATTTTTTAAAAATATCATAGTTATTTGTTGATCTATCCTAGGCTTGAAGTTTTTAAAAATTATACAGTGAAAATAAGATAATTTTCCGTATAAACAACTGTTTAGGAAGTCTTAAACTATTGGAATCTTTTGAATGTTAAATTGAAATTAAGTGAATATTACTAGTTTTGCAGGTAAAAAAAAATGATTATTCTTTTCCCAGTACTTAAATTCTTGTGGAATTCCTATTAATTGATGAATATACAAGAGGATTATTACAAGCTTTTCTTCTTCGAAATCCAGGGAAATGCTATTCTTGCAGTTTGAACAACACTAGGATGCACTAGATAGTTTCGATGCTGCTTTGACTGGTAGACTGATGTCTAGAAAATATCTGGGCTAATGACTTATTGGGTGTACATTTGACCTAAAAAAGAAGAAACCAACTGACAGTTCACTGCCAATGTTAGTTTCCATTTGACTTAATCCTGAAAACAAAAGCATCAAAAGATAGCAGGCTGAAAATGCAGTTCCAGAAAAGTCACTTTTTAAAAAATTATTTCTATTGTTAGTTCCTCTGTAAATTTTCAGTGATAGTAGTAAATAAAAAGAACTTAAACTTGAGTCCTTCTTATTTCAGAAGATATATACCAAGCAGGTGTGACATTATCAAGCTCATACCAGAAGAATCAATTGTGATTTAAGAATTACTTAAGACTATATTTTAAGGCTACTTTATGTAGGATTCTTTGTCATATGTATTACTTAACTCTAAGAAAGGGATTATAAATGGATTAATTGAATTAACACTTTTCCTTGGATGATTTTGTGTTTTTAGTGATCTTGGTTAGCATTATGAGGTCATTGTATTAACCACAATATTTTATTGTCAATAAAATTTTCTTGGTATTTTAAAGTTGGAAATACAATTGATTTTTTTTATTCTACTGATACTGATTACTTTTTATTTGAAAGAATTGAAAATAACAATTTAGATGCTTTGGTATCATAATAGAGATAAAATGTTAGAGGAAGGACTTATACTCATTTCTTATATAAAATGATATAGTTACATAAAATATGGTCATGACAGAAATATGGTTATCAATTTTAATAAAGAGGTAAATGGACAGTTATGCACATTTGTTGAGATATCTTTTTGAGGCTACCTTGATATTGCTATTAGATAAATGGGAGAAGGGTCTTACAGAATTGTTCTGAAGTTCAGGCTTAAAGCCTATTTGTAGTGTGGCTTGTCTATATAACATCAAAAATGATTTATTATAAAGATCATGAAACATCTTCACTTAATAAAATAGAAATCTGTTTTGTATTAGCTACGTATGTTATTGCAACAAACAGTGTGTGTCTAGTAGACCGTCCTGCAGTTAACGTTAAAGAAGATTTTGGACCAGTGTTAACTACCAGTATTTCTCTCTACAACTGCCAGGTTGATTATGTAGCTACATATTGGACAGCATGTGACTGTATGAGGAGACTTTGGACTTTGGAGAGAAGGAGCTGCAGAACCTGCTTGTGAAAGCAGATTTGCCACTTGCTCTGCGTCCTGAGAGGAAAAACTAGTTGTTATACCTGTTATTGGAAAATTCTTTGTGGGGATCTGAAAGAGCTACTTTCTTTTCTTTTTTTTTTTTTTTTATTGGTTGTTCACAACATTACAAAGCTCTTGACATATCATACTTCGAACAATAGTTTCAAGTGAGTTATGAACTCCCATTTTTACCCCAAATACAGATTGCAGAATCACATAGGTTACACATTCACATTTTTACATAATGCCATACTAGTGACTGATGTATTCTGCTACCTTTCCTATCCTCTACTATCCCCCTCCCCCATCTTCTCTTTCTATCCCATCTACTGTAATTCATTTCTCTCCTTATTTTTCTTCCAATTCCCCTCACAACCTCTTTTATGTAGTTTTTATAACAATGAGGGTCTCTTTCCATTTCCATGCAATTCCACTTTTCTCTCTTGAAAGAGCTACTTTCTACTGTTTGGCTAAATCTAGATGTTTGGCCAGCATTCCAAATGAGGAAATACATGCGCTTTAGAAAGCAGGCTCAATTGGATTATATGTGTGGAGAGACACTAGTATGACATTTATTCCTCACTCAAATTTAGTGACTAAACTTAAAATTTGAGCACCTCCAAGAGTGAATTTAAAAAGTATTTAACCTGTAGTTAAAAATGAAAAATAAATATTTTTAACAGAAATATTTTTGTATTTCCTTATATTTGATTGATTTAAAATATATTTTGCTATTGTAAGACATATTTCCAACATAGGACCTTCACATATATGAATATCCTTTTTAAATAATATTTTTAGTTGTAGATGGACATAATACCTTTATTTTATTTATTTATTTTTTAAGTGGTGCTGAGGATTGAACCCAATGCCTCATATGTGCCAGACAAGCACTCTACCACTGAGCTAGAACCTTGGCACCTGTATCTTCTTTTTGAAATTCTTTGTACCTGACTAATACCCGGATGTCTGGTTGACTTTCAGACTGTGTAACTTATTCTCAGAATGCCCTATGTTTAAAAGAAAAAGCACATTCATGAGAATTGTGTTTAAATATTGCTGTTATACAAAAAATCGGATTAGTCTTTTTTCTGTACTACACAAAGAGGATACATTTTTCTGTTCACTACTATATTGCCTATTTCCCATTGCCTCCTGTGTTTAGTGAATATTACAGAATTAATGCATGTATATATACATCCATTGTAAGAAAAGGAAGGGGAAACTGAAGTAGAAGGAAAGTCTCTGAATAATAGATAATGTTTTGAAGTCTCGTACCTCTTACATCTGTTTTGGAAATAAGTTCTCCAGTTCACCATATGTCACAAAGCTATTAAGTTTTTGATTGAGCTTTTTACACTGAATTATTTAACTTCATAATTACAATTGTCTGAAATTTTAATCTCATTTAGCAGACAGCTTAAACAGTATGTATAAAAGCTATTCTATAAATTTAGCAATTGTAGATTATGTCATAAAATTCTTTAGGATTGGCATTGTCATCTATCTTAGTAGATAAAAGGAGTTCTACTCATGAATAAGCTTAACACTTAAAAAATAATTTGAGGTAAGAATAGATCAAATGTTCACTAGATATACATTATATTGAAACTTCTGGAAAAAGTTAAGTCTTATCTAAAAATAAAGGCTTTTTGTGTATGTGTTGTGCTGGGGATTGAACCCAGAGCCTTATGAAAGGCAAGTGCTTAGCCAATGAGCTAAACCTGGGGCTCAAGACATTACTCACAGTTGGTGGGGGGAAATGTGTGTGTGTGTGTGTGTGTGTGTGTATATCAGTGATCATAAGTGTTTATTCATTTATAAGAAATAGACAAAATGAAGGGGAAAAGTAATTATTTTCTTCATTGTTCCTTTCTCGAGAACAAGTTTAAACTTTTATTTATTGAATAAGGAATATGTTTACTTAAATTGTTTAACAAACATATAGTAGATAATCT
The DNA here is from genome assembly GCF_052094955.1 of Ictidomys tridecemlineatus. Lineage (NCBI taxonomy): Eukaryota > Metazoa > Chordata > Mammalia > Rodentia > Sciuridae > Ictidomys > Ictidomys tridecemlineatus. Next base: position 107,587,154 of record NC_135485.1, on the reverse strand, counting down.
GTCTGCTCCCTTGGTCCTCATCTTCCTAGCTCCAAATGACTCTGATTTCAGTGTCCTGTCTGCCCATTCTCCAGTATCTTTGAGTATTCTTTTTGAAATGTTTTATGCATATGGAGGCACATGTAAATTTATGTTTATTTCTCATCTTCCTGATATGAATGGCAACATATTTTGCCCACTATTCTATGCCTTGCTTTAAAAAAATTAACAATTTGTGTTGTATAAAGAGCTTCTTAAATGTGTCCTTATTTTTTGTACAAATTGCAAATAATTTTAATGTTTAGATGTTGCATAATATTATTGTCAACTATTGTAGACAACGTGACATACTGTCAAGTTCTGTTATAGAGCTTGTTTTGAAAGCTTGACTGTTTTCCAGCATAATTTATATATTAGAGGATAATTTGAGTATAGTATGAATTTTACATTTGATTATATGTGATTTAGTCAGAAAGAAACCCTAGATGAATCCAGAAAACCATCCAGCTGAACGGAGGCACAGAGAAATACACAAAACACTCACCTCAAATATATAATCAGTTCATAGAATGTATTTTGCCCCTCTATTCACATGATATTACAACTTTCCATCTGATTTTTATTTTTTTTCCATCTGATTTTAAACATCTCTCCTTCTATCACATTATAGTTCCCAAACTACAACTCACTCCCACAGCATACTCCTGGTCTTTTTTCAAGGTGAAGTTGCAGAGTGTTTTGCCTCTAATCCAGTGGTTTTTATTGTAAAATTTTGCATGGTGCAGTGATTTTCAGGAATGCATAGGTTGCATCTATAGCAGAACTGATTGTACATGATTTCACCCATATGTGGAGATGTTTGTAGGATAAATTTCCAGAGGTAGAAAATTGCTGCATCAGAGTACATATTCAAATTTGTCATTTTAATATATAGTCCCAAACAATCTGCCAGTAATGTATCAGAATGCCTGTTTCTCCAAATCTTAGCAATAGCCTGTTATCACATTTATATTTTATCTCTCTGGGTAGGTGAAAAATGGTATCTCTGTATTTAAATATTTTTCATATATTCTAAGAATCTCATATATTTCTTTTTGTAGGAGAAACTCAATACAAAAACTTTATATGTGGTGAAGAACCAGAAATAATATTACTTTGGCACTGGTGACTATTTGTACCTTAATAACTCAGAGTATAATTTTATTCTGGATTAGTTACTTTGCCTATTGGCAAAAGCATCCTCTTTTATAGCATCTGAACTTATAAGAGTTTTGGAAAGGGGTGAACTTTATTAACATCTGTGAATTCTTTCATTAATTTTCAGCCAAAGGGATATGGATACATGCTATTAACATTTAATTCCAAAAGTAGGGGATCAATATTTATAATATCCAATCTCAGAAAATTTTGCCGAAGCTTATTTTTTACACTGGGGAATTGAAGGCTGAGTAAAGAGAAGAAGAACACAGAAGAAGCTCAAAAAAGGGACAGAAGAGGTATTTGGAAAAACAAACTGTAGCAACTAAAATGGTTTAAATTTTTTTTAACTTTTAACTTTTTTATTTACTTCTACTAATTCTTAAGATACAAAGTATAACAAAGACACTTTTGAAATTACCCATGTTTTTAAAAATTTCTGAATTCTTTTTAGCTGTTTCAAAATTCTTGATAGGGCACAAAAATGGCCTTTGATATTCTAACGTGGCAGTGCTGTTTTTGGATTTATTGATAGCCTGGATTCAGAAATTAAGAAGGAGAATTTTGATTTTTTAAAAATTTTAGAAATTTTATTACAATTTTCCAGCAATTTTATGTCTGTTGAATCTAATAATAAAAGTTTAGGATTTGTATTTTATTATTTTAAAAGTTAATTTTTCTGATGACTTATTTTTTAATTGTATTTACTTAAAGTATTGATCTGAAACAGATTGGATATCTTAAAAGACCAGTTCTTCATAGATGTTTAGGGAAGTTGTGCTCAGTGTTTCATTAATCAAGGGTATTCGAGCTCCTTGAGTTCCTCCTTCACCCAAAGACCATCATCAGGGCATGCCTAGGAAGGTCCTCTTAGAATAAAATATTACAGGAAATGAGTGAAACCCCATAGTGGAAGGCATATCCTGAGCAGGATGACTTCTCTCTTTCCAGGGGAGCCTTTTAGGGGATCATGGAGTATAAGACTGAGGACAATAGCAGAGACTTTAAAGTAAAGGAGACTTGGGGGGATACTACCTCTTTTCTCTCTTCCTTCTCAGCTTCCTTATTTCTCTTTTATGTTTCCTTTCCCTCCCCTTCGCATTCAGTTTACTCCATCTCTCTTCCTTTTTGTTCCAGTTGGTTAGAAGTTTTGACTCCGGAAATATTTTTTTGGAAACTCACATGATGTTTGGAAACATCTGTGTTCCTCTTAGATGCTCAATGACACTTAAGAGTTAATCAGGGTAACAATTCAGAATTAGGTTTTAGAGGAGAGAGATTCCCCTTCTGATTTATCCAGCTTACTTTAAGTAGAGAAACAGACAAAAAAACTGTTCAAGAGTCTTAAAATATGTGCCTTTGGCTGACGTATGAAATGTGTTATCTCAGGAGGGAGAATGGTAGATGATGAGACAGGATGGGAGGGCAGTTCAATTGATGATCATGAGATGGCCTTTGGAATCACACTGCCTTGCCTGTGTCCCAGCCCCAGTGCTTTTGGCTCTGTGACCTTAGACTAGTAACTAAAGTTTTGTTTATTTCCTTAATTGTAACTTGGGAATAATAGTATCTATATCATAGACTTCTTGTGGGATTCAATGAATTAATACATCTAACTCTGGTTAGTTTCTCCTTTCTTCCTCTTCCTTTTTGTTAACATTGAGCCTCTATCATGTTGAAATTAGGTATCAACATAGTCATTGCTATTGTTGTGGGTACTAGCCACACATTTTACAGGGTGGGTGTTATGGGGTTTCTTCATTTCTAGTTTGTTATTTGAAAATTTTGCTGTTCTAAATCAACAGACAGAATGTTTGATGGTGATTGTTTTTCTGTTTTCAAGTTTAAAGATATTTGTAGATATTGGATATTACTTAAATCATTTCCCATGTCCCCATGGAACTAATAGTCACAATTCAGAGCCATAGAAAGGTAAATTATTAGAATGGCAAGACATTCTAAATTATATGGTCTAAAATACCTCTCCTGTCCCATCACTTTTTGGCTAAACTGCCGACCTAATAAGTTCAGGGCAGATAAGTTTCTTGAATATTATTAATTCAGCATTTAAAATTTATTATAAAAGGATTTCTTAACATGTCTGTAGCCAGTAGCATTTTTAATTGAGTAATTTGGGTATTTTTCACTAACCTTTCCAAAAATTATATTTACCAAAATAATATTGCCTTTTATTATGTAGGAGGAAGATGTTTTTGATAGTACAGTTTCACAATGGGACAAAATAAAATTAATGTTGTCTAGATCATATGTAAATTTATTTTAGAGATCTGCCAAGTTTCTCCTCCTATGCGTTTGTATGTATCACTTGGCCACCAAAAGAATTTCTTTTATTACTTACTAAACCACTCAGTTTCTGATGATTGTCCTGTTTAAAGAGGCTCAGACATCCAATTACCTGTATCAATTTGTATATCTCAGACTTCAACAAGCAAGAAAGGTCATAATAGAAAAACTGTGGTTGTAGTTCAGTGGTAGAGTGCTTACCTAGTACATGTGAGGCACTGGGTTTGATTCTCAGCACTGCATATAAGTAAATAAATAAAGGTCTGTCAACAACTAAAAAATATATATATATTAAAAAAAAGAAAAGAAAAACTGTGTTTAGCTCTTACAATGTTTTTAAAAAATTCCTGTTTGGAATTATTACTGTTACATATTTATGAGATAATTTAAATATCCTGTGTAGAAGTAATTTACAGTTGGGTGTGATGACTTATGCCTTTAATCCCAGTAGCTGGGGAGGCTGAGGCAGGAGGATTAAGAGTTCAAAAATAGCCATAGCAAATTAGCGAGGCTTTAAAGCAATTCAGTGAGACCCTGTTTCTAAAATAAAATACAAAAAAGGGGTGGGGATGTGGCTCAGTGGTTAAGTGCCCCTGGGTTCAGTTCCCAGTACAAAAAAAAAGAAAGAAATAATTTAAAGTACAAATTGTCAAAATGTAACCAGATCTTTTCTCCTGTTTCTGGTAATTCCTGTTTCATCAGTCTAATAGGTATTTTAATATTTTGAAACTATTTATTTATTTTAATAATATAAATTCAGTTGTTTTAAACTCTAGCTAGGTTGAAACACATTTTATTTCATAGAGCTTGCTACAAAACGGCAAAAATGTTTTCAATCTGGCTGAAGTGCCTGTGATGTATAATGAGAATCAGAACTTTATGGCTGTACTACTTCATGGAGAAAGTCCATTTTCAATATGTAACTAAAATTGTTTAATGGTGTACTCATGTCTTATTGTTTATTCACTAATAATTTATTGAGTATATACTTTATCTCTTTTTTAAATTCATATGTTCAGTATCCATGAGCTGTAGTTGTCTAACTCCTAGACATACCCTAGAATAGGAATCTCATTACTTTGTAAAGAGGTCCATTTTATTTCTGGAATGTTCTGAATGTTTCCAGGCTTTTACTGTTCTGTCCAAGACTTTACTGTATTGAGAATTGAAGTCTTTCTTTCTGGAACTTGCACCCATGTGCTCTATTTCTTGCCTAGTGGATTATTAGATTCCTGGGGCTTCCCTTACCTTTCTAAACCTCTTATAAAGAGTCTCTTATCTGTATTTTATAAAAGTGCCCTGAGACATTTTAAAGAGATAAGGAAGGAGAAAAAAGAGAATCCAAGTGTTTTTCCTATTCTCATACCACTCAGTGCAACACTTCTGACATTAGTTGTGTGGAATTATTTCTCCACACACCAAACAATCAGTTTTCCAGAGGAGTGTGGTTGGATGCCCTCCAATTCAATTTAGTTCTGTTGTTGTGTACTTGGAGATAGCATAAGATCCTGCAGATTTGGGGCTTAGTTCTACAAGACTGTCCCCACTTCAGATGCCAGTTGCAGATAGTGAGTTGTCATCTGTCTCTGACTGACTAGCTGTAAATCCAGGGTTCCCCCGATCCCTTCCTCAGGTTGGACTGGTTAATAGAGTGGCTCACAGAATTCAGAGAAACACTACTAATACTTATTCTTTATTTTAAAGTATATTACAAAGGATACAGATGAATAGTCAGATGGAAGAAATGTGTAGGGAAAGGAATGTGAGAAGGACACAGTTTCTGTGACCTCTCTAGGCATGTCACCTTCTAGGTACCTCCATATCTTTAGCTTTCTGGAATCTCTTCAGACCCAGACCTTTGGGTTTTTACGGAGGCTTTATTATATAAGAGTGAGTGATTATGTCTTTGACCTTTGGTGGTCAACTGAAACTTCAGCCCTTTTTCATTCCCCCAGAGGTTGACAGTATGGGTTGAAAGTCCTAACCCTTTAATCATGCCTTGGTGTGTCCAGCGATCATCTCCCATCCAGAAGCTATTTGGGGGCTCCTGAGCTACCAGCCATCTCTTTAGCATACAAAAGATATTACTTCAGATATTTCAAGGATTTTAGGAGCTGTATGCCAGAAAAAAGGGATGAAGAACAAATATATATTGCATAATAGCACAGATTTCGATCAGCCCAGTGTGGAAATCACTGCTTTGTAAAACCCTGTGTAAAGCACAGTAATTCTAGTTCATCATTATGTTGTACACTCAGTCTTTCCCATACCATCTGTTTCTGAAGTAATTCCTAGTATGATATAATTTCTGGATTTTTTTTTCACTGTTCTCATTGTGGTTGCTTTTCTGGCAGCAAATTACACATAATATTCTTGATGTCTCAGCTGAATAACTGACAAAGTTCCTTAGACTGGGTAATTATAGACAACTGAAAAATTTCCTCACAGGTCTGGAGAGTGGGAAGACTAAGATCAAGGCCCTTGCAGATTCTGTGTCTGGAGAGGACTTACTTTCTGCTTCAAAGATGGCACCTTCTAGCTGAACCCCCATGTAGTGGAAGGGCATAGGGACTAACAGACACCCTCAGGCTTCCTATAAAGAAAGGTACTAGTCCCCATTTATGAGCTTTAGAGCCTTCAGATCTACTCATCTTCTAAAGGCCCAGCTCCTAATACTATTTTGGAGATTAAGTTTCAACATAGGAATAGAAGAGGAAAGGGAACAGAAGCATTCAGCTCATAGCAGCCACACTGACTCTCAAAATCCTTGTCCCCACATGTAGAATACGTTCATTGTATCCCAGTCGCCTCCAAAGTCAACTTGTTCCAGTATCAACTAAAAAATTTAAAGTCCAAAATCTTTTTTTTTTAAATACTGTGTCTTCAGTTTTTTTTAATATTTATTTTTTAGTTGTAGTTGGACACAATACCTTTATTTTTATTTATTTATTCTTATGTGGTGCTGAGGATCGAACCCAAGGCCTCGCACATGCTAGGCAAGCGCTCTACCACTGAGCCATGACCCCAGCCCCCCAAAATCTTATCTAAATGAAATATGATTGATACTGAAGGTATAATTTATCTGAGGGAAATGCTTTCTAGCTGTGGACCTTTGAAATTAAATAAGTCATGTGCTTCCAAAATATGATAGACACACAGAGGGTAGACATTCGTATTCTCAAAGGGAAAAATAGGAAGAAAGAAATAACTAGTCTCAAAATAGTCTAAAATACAACAGGGCAAACAACACTACATCGTAAGGCTTGAGAATCAATCATTTCTGTATTCACGTGCTGCCTTCTGGACATACTGGGCATATTGGGTTTGGTACTTGCAGCTTGCCCAGGCAGGACTCACATGCCTGTGGCTTTGCTCTTCTGTGGCCCCAATCCTCTTGGCTCCACTAGGCATTGCTCTAGCGGAGACTCTTGGTACAAATGCCCTGAAGATAGGGGAGGGTTTTATACTTTCCCTCTTTCTACCAGTGTTCTGTTCATGGTCATTTAGATGATCTCCAGTAAGACTGAACCTGTCTCTGCAGCTGTGCTTTTCTGAGTCCTTACCAGAATCACCCTTAAAGCTTTCATTCACAGCAGGGTAGGGGGTCTTCAGATATGTACCTCCAAATTCTTTCAGCCTCTAGCTATTACCCAGTTCCAAAGCTGCTTCCACATTTTTAGGTATTTATTAAGATAGTACCCCACTTCTTGGTACTACTATTGTCTTACTCTTTTCTGATTGCTGTAACAAAATACTTTAGCCTGGATCATTTACAGACAACAGAAATTTATTGCTTGCAGTCTGAACGCTGGGAAGCCCTGATCTGGGCACCAGCATTTTCAGTGTCTTGGCATGAGAGCCCATTCCTCATAGGTGGTGCTGTGTCCTCCCATGGTAAAAGGGCAAGGTAACTCTTTGGTGCTTCGTTTATAAGGCCACTAGTCTCATTGGTAAGGGTGGAGCCCTTATGACCTAATCACCTACTGAAGAGCCCCGTCGTAAATAGCACATTGGAAAATAGGTTTCAATATGAATTTGGGGAGGAGCATGAACATTTAGACCATAGCAGTTGATGTGTTGCTGACACACACACAGTACAGTGGAACTAACACTTTCCCTAACATGAATAATGCTGCTGTTATTATTTTTTAAGTGCATCTTAAGGTTATATTACTATTTAAAAAAAATTAGTGTCACACTGTGACTGATAAGGATAACATAGCCTTCTCAGGCTTCCCTGAACTCCTTGCCAACATTTCAAATTATACGAAATTTGAGTACTTCTTCTTTCTTCTTTCTTCTCCTTCTCCTTCTCCTTCTCCTTCTCCTTCTCCTTCTCCTTCTCCTTCTCCTTCTCCTTCTCCTTCTCCTCCTCCTCCTCCTCCTCCTTCTCCACCTCCTTCTCCTCCTTCTTCTCCTTCTCCTTTTGGTGGTGCTGAAGATTGGAACCCAGGGTCTTGTGCATGCTTGGCAAGTACTCTACAACTGAGCTGTTTCCCCTTGATTTTGATTTTGTTTACCTTGGTGAATTTTGTATTATCTTCAAGTCAATGAAGAACTCTGGGTCTTTTCCATAGTCCAACATATTCTCTTTTCTGCCTTGTTTTTTTGATAGCTACAAGTTGATAGGCACACCTCCTATGTCTACAAAACATTGCTGAAAACAAATATTCAATCAGTGCCAAGAAATGGAACTTGTGTTGTTGATTTCTTACCATGATGTTTTCAATGTGAGAGTTAGAAAAGGCAGTTTCATATATTTCAAATCCCTAAATGTTGTTTTAAATTTTTGAATGAAGAAAATATACTGAAAACTCCATTTGAATTAGAGTTGGGTTATGTTTGCTAGATTTTTTGTTTGTTTAGTTTCTACGTTGCTTAAAAGAGAGAAGATTTTGTTTGCAGTTGACTTTGGTGTAGTATAGTGTGTAGTATATCTCCTTTCTCCTTTGATTATTCCAATCAAAATAAAACAACACAAGAACAATGTTTATTTATTTTTTTAAAAATTTACTCTTGAAACTTGCTTTAAGCTGCTATCATGTCTCAGAGAATGCTTAGGGAAATTTTATGTTACAATTTCATGGTTTTGTGCCAGAACCAGTTCTAGTCCATGAAGTGTCCCAGTGTTTTAAAAACATGTTGAAAGGACATGATGGTCTCTATTTTAGTTCTGTAGTAATGAACAGTGTACTTAGAGAACTCATGCAATAGGGAGAGGCTTTTGCTCCTGGAATAAGAGTTTTCCAACTCAAATAATATTTTGATATTATATTCTTTTTTCCACCATATTTGGAAATTGAGGAAATGGCTTTAAAAATTGCCATCAAAAGAATAATAACTAAGCTAACCAAGGAGTTGCTATGTAGATTTTTTTGGATATGTTTTCTTTGCATTTAATACATGTAAACATTGATCAATGTTTACATGTATTGAATAAATGTTAAAACACAGTGTTAAACTGTGAAATAGAAGGGCATAACTTTATAGAAACATAATTTTTTACTTGCTATTTATTTATTTCTTGACATCTTACATGTGGAAATATAATGTGAAAAGAGAGAGAGAAAGTGGAAAAGTGTCTAGTACAGTGCCTGGTATTAAGTGATTTTCAGTTAGTGGTAGACAAACATTTTATCTATTAATTGTGCATACTTTTAATAGTTAAAAAAGCACAACTCTGTTACCCACTCCCTGTCCTACCACAAATGTATACTTATACATATAAATACCTTGTGTGCTGGTATGTGTAATATATACATTTACCATTTGCTGAAAGAATGGAGTTCCACATCAGACTGTTCTCACTCAGACTTCTAAGATTACAGCAAAATAATTGGTCTCCTAGCATTTAATAATGATCAACAGGGGTAGTAGTAATATTTTAGATGTATAAAAGGAAATCTTGATATAGATCCTAGATTTACCTGTAACCTCTATTTGTAAATTTTTGTTTTCTCTAACAGTAATGGCTTTAATCATATCCTTATATTTGAGTGACTATTCACGGCTACTCAGGACAGAGGTGATTTGATTTTCAAAGAGCTAATATAATGAGTGGGAAACAGGATGAAACAGTACACAGGCCTGCTGTACCAGGACAACCAAAGTCTTAGCCACCTGCACTGCCTCTCTCCCACCCCTGTGCAGATTTTTCACAATCTTAAGCAGTGACACAGCTGAATAGCCTTTCCCTGACTGCTGTCCCCTGCCAAGTCCACTGTTACCCAGACCCCAGGAACACACGGTGTACTACTGCATCCGACAAGACTCATTCAGCATTGCTCCAAATTATTTCGCTCTTAGTTTAAAAGAAATAAAAGAGTGGGATTCACCTAAGAACCCTTCTTTCCATTTCTAGTTTCTGTTGGTGCTTGTTTCTTTGATTTCTATAAAGGGAAATAAAACATAGAACAAATCAGTGCTTTGTGACCAAAGTCCTAGAGGCAGCCTACCAACATTTGATAAGAGACAACTGTGCAGGCTGGTTATTTGGTGGGTGATGAGGATCTGGGACTGTAAGGAAAAGTTTAGGAGACCCATAAGGAATAATAATGATAGTTTTTATTTAAAGAAAGCTTCAAGGAAAAGGATTTCAACAGAGTCAGAAACTTGCCTGCTTAGCAACTCAGGAGGCTGAGGTAGGAGGATTTCAAGTTTAAGGGCAGCCTGGGAAACTTGGTGAGATTCTGTCTCAAGAAAATAAAAAGGGCTGGGAGATATAACTTAGAAGTAGAGCATCTCTAAAGGTTCAATCCTCAGTATGTCAAAAAACAAACAAACCAACAAAAAACAAACAACGTGGTGCTTGGATCAAATGTTGAGGAGCCTTGGTCTTTAAAGATATATGAGGAAATCTGAGGCCATGCTTTTGGGAACAGGAATATCTGAAGACTTCCCCATTTTCTCTAAGAAATAGGAGATCAAGCAATAGTAGACAGAGCACTAAAGGGAACCAGAAGTTGGCATGGATTTCTTAAAAACAATATGGCATCTGGGCGTGGAAGCTGTATAGTATAAGCAATCTGTTGTAAGGAATAGCTTATACAATTTGATTCTTTGGAAGTTTATTGCCACATATCTTGCCCCTCATTGTATGACTTGATAGCTTTATTATTCTGGGCTTCCAGTTTCCTTGTCACTTTTGGGATCCCTAGAAAACCTCACCTGCATTCCATTCCTTGGAAATGGAACAGAAATGGAAATTATTTTTATGTCATTCTCTCACTTTTTTTAAAAAATTCTAGAATACATGACTTCTCTCCTATTTTTGTGTTTGTAAATTCCAATCCATATATCAGTACTCATAGCAGTTGTCATTATCTCTGAGATACCTTCATGCCATCAAGGTATATTAGTTGTCTAGTCTTAGTGTTTTTGATAACTTTTATTTATTTTTGTCATTATTCTGTAGTAGTGCAGAGTATCCTTTCATTTTGCTGGTCCTTTTTTCTAGAACACTGTGGTTATCTGTGTCGTTCTGCTATTCACTTTGTTCTGGTTTCAATTGAGATGTTACTTCTTAAGGAAGTCATCCCTGGCCTACCTAATTTAAAACATACCATTGCTTAGCACTTTTTGTACTCTTTCTCTACTCTATTTTTCTTTTGTAATATTTCTTATTTCCTGATATTTTATTACATCTGATATTGACATCTTTATACTTAACTTGTTTTTGTGTTCCCTTTCTCCTGATTGAATTTTAAGTTTCTTGAGAGCCAGGACTTAATTTTGTTTACTGCTACATCACCCTGCCTACAGCAGCGTGACATGTAGTAGTCACATAGTAAGTATTTGTTAAATGATAGAAAGAATGAATATGTGTTCCCACACTAGTCATCAGCATCTGAATCTTCATGTAATCACTCAGTAAATGTATATTGAGAATGCATCCATAATTGAATAATAAATGCCAGTGGGCTCAGCTTCTGTCAAGGAAAAGAGCATTCTTGTCCTTAAAAGAATTCATCCTAAAACAAAAATGAAGTCTGAAAAAGTAGAAAAGATAGATGTTCTCTTCTAGTAAGCTCTGAAACTCCAACATTTTGGGTTTATAATTTTGATGTGGGTTTAGGATTTTGCTGGAAGAGACAAGAGGAAACAGTGAATAAGATCTATCTAAATATATGCACAATATGTTTGTAAAAAATTATTTGCTTAATAGTATCCTAGACTTTTTTTTTTTGTCTGTCTTCCACATTTGGATTAGTTCCCTAGTCTCTGCGTTCTTAGTGATTTCTGAAGCTTTGTTTAGCTTGTTGTGCTATTTATATTTTTTCTGGGTATTTGATTAATATATCAAACCTCAGATCTTTTTAGTAACCTTCACTTTGACTTCTGGGTGTTCATTGATGGGTAAGCTCATCTGTAATTTTAATTATTTTGTTGTTTTAATTGGTTTCACAGTGATCTTATCTTGCCCATCTTAGACCCAAAACTGGTTTTAACCATTTTATAGTAATTCTCTCAAATTTATAGGAATTCTTTCAAACAGTTCAATAGTTTTTATAATAGGGAAATACGATAACATATATGAAGCAATTGGAGAATAATAATAATTTTAGTGCCCAAGTGGAAAATGTATACTAGTGGTAATGACTATTTAGATACATGAAAAATTGTGAACTCTGTGTAAGCATTTATTGTATATTAAGGTTGAAAGGAACCCTAGAAACATTTGATCCAACCATCTTGCACAACTGAGCAGATTAGGCCAAAGATGTAATTGACTTGCCCAAGATCAAAGGATTTCTTTGTGATTGAGCTGAATTGTCCCCAGGTGTCCTTCGTAATACTATGGGTTACAAGAGTATGGGTTAGTAGGCACTTTGATACACAGTTTGTGGAATTATGAATGACTATATATATTCTGATTGGCACTCTAGTGCCATAGAGCAAAAATTCAAATGTATATACCTGTTTACAAACAATTTCTAGAGAAAAAAACCAAATAATTGTGCCAAAATAAAAGTACAATATTATTCATCACTTTATATGTAATACAGGAGCAAACTGAAGTGGAAAATGACTTATTAAATCATAACTAATTTATAAAATAACTGAGTTTAAAATGGTAGTTTCTCAGACGTTTATTATGTATTATTTTTAAGTCAGTGCATAGTAGATTTAAAGAGAAATATAAAAGTCATTTTGAAGAAGGAACATGCTTCAAGTGTGGTCTTCAGGCCTGCAACACTGTTGGGTGAACTTTTTGCCCCCACATTATTTATTGGTTGCATTGTAGTTGTAGATATGTTGGGATTTGTTATTTACATATTTGTACATGCATATAATATAATTTGACTAATATCACCCCCAGCTCTTCCCCCTTCTCTCCCTAGTTATTGGGTAAACTCCTAGTTATTGGGTAAACTTGAAATAAAGTAAATACAGAAATGGGGAGTTAGCATCCAGAAACTTTGGGTAGTTTGACAGAATGATTTTTTTTTATCTACTGTATCTGATAATAAATTTTGGGAGCAGATATTTTATATGGATGATATAAATTTAATTTTCCTAATAATTCATTAAAGTTTACGAAAGAATTGCCAGATGAGAAATTGAAGGGAAAGCTGGTCTTTCAACACAGACAGTTTGGGGAGCCTTAATTTATGAAACATGTGCATGTTGCTTTTCACACACATGAAAAGTGTAAGTAATGTAAAACAGTATTTGAGGGAAAGGGCCATGCCTATTCTTATATCTCTTTTCAGAATTGGGGGTAGTGCCTTATTGGAATGGCCCTTCCTAACTGTTTGTTTATGCTGTGAAGGTTATAGTTTTCAAAACACAAATTTCTGTGTTTTCTTTTTTTAAGCTATGCTTATTTGCAATTAGCCTGTGAAATCATGATTTTGTGCTACCTTAAAAATATTCTACTTTGAGAGTTCATAAGTTTTCTGGATACTAATGGAGCTTTTGTTTTGCAACATCTTTAGTTTGTGGTTGTGAAGGACCTGGATTTTCCCCTCTCTTGTAGAAGTATGCTGGTACATGTGGTTAGGAACCATACTTTGAAAAATTCTGTTCTACGGTTTCATTAAATCATAAGTTCTTAAATTTTTTTGATCAAAGATGCTTTTGAGAGCTTGAGGAAAGTTATAATCCCACTCAATGGAAAATACATGCATGTTTACATACAATTTGCATACAAATTCAGAGGATTCATCTCATGTTTGAACAGATCCTAATGGGGTTAAAAATAAAAGAAAGATACCATCTTTATTTTATTTATTTATTTTCATGTGGTGCTGAGTTTCGAACCCAGTGCCTCACACATGCAAGGCAAGTGCTCTATCACTGAGCTAAAATCCCAGCCCAGACTCAGTTGCTTTTAACCTTTATAGTTTCCTGTTACTACTTACTTTATTATTATTACCATTTCCCTTACTATGGACTTACTAGTCCATAGAGTGAACTATATAGAAATGCTTGAATTATCTATATGTAACAAATTTATTTGATTTTGAGATGTTTGTGGATGTTTTCTTTTTACAAACCATCATACTTTTTACATTTTTGGTAGAATAATATCCACATATTAACATATTTAATCTTAGAGTATAGACACATGGATTAGCTATAAAATGAAAATGTTAAGTAGCATCTCAGTAGTGAATCACAGTTTAAGAAAACATGTTTGTATTTTATTAGGACTTGGTAGAGTAGAATTAGATGGTATTTTTATAAATGATGGGAAATACAGTCTCCTAAAACAATATTAGCAGAAACCCTATGTTTGAACTAGATAGTTCAGTGGCTATGAAAGAAAAGAGGCTTAATCACCTTCTTCTGTTTGGTTTTGTAAGGCATAATGACACATACTTTGAGGTATTTTCCTCATCACCACCATATAAGGTATGTTCTCTAACTTTTGGGTAAAAGTTTGATTACAGTTTGACTCATAAACCAGAAAATAAAGAGTCTACAGTTAAAGTGTTCACATGAGTCAGAATTTTATACATTCACTCACCGAGAGACTCAGTGATTGCTTGTCTTCCTACTATTCTAACATAAAACAGCTAAATCATTTATTTCACAGAGAAAGGTGTTAAATCCACAGTAAATACAAATTTTAACAAAGTATGTTTTATTAGACATCTATAGTATTTCTTTTTGTTGTTGTGATAAGATAATACTTGAGGCTGGGCATTTTATAAAGAAAAAGGTTGAATTAGCTCAAGTTTGGGGGGCTAAAAATTTTAAATTGGGTGACTCCTTTGGATCAGCCTCTGTGCTATTGGCTAGATCCTCATATGGCTAATAGCATAAAGGTGTGAGTATATATGAAAAAAGAGAGATCATGAGGTAAGGGAGGAAGCCAGCGAGTGTAGGCAAGCCAGTTTTGCTCTTTTATAACAATCCACTCTTGTGGAAATTAACTGGTATCTTACAATAAGTACATTAATTCCTTCCAAGGGTAGCGTATCCAAAGACCTAATAACTTCCCACACAGCTCCAGCTCTAAAAGGTTTCACAACTTCCTAACATTGCTACACTGAGTAGTAAGTTTTGGTACATGAATCTTTGGGGAACAAACCATATCCATAGCAACATTCAAATCAGATTGGCATTTTAAATGTATTTTAGTAGCATTTGTAGAGTGTTTGAATTGCCAAAACTATATAATGATAAATAGTTGCAAGACATTAAATAGTTCAAGAATGACATTAAATGCTCACGTAATACTGTAGGGTAAATTAATAAATAAGCCTTGGTGTGAGAGAAAACAAATTTGGATTTAAGAAAGCTTTAATGATACATATGTATATGTAAAATATACATTTTTAAAGCAGCTTTATGAATTTTCTTTTTAGCAAAAACCTCTGGGATTTTATTTATTTGTGATATTTGGTGGTGATAGAATAGCTCCTATCATTTTGCAGGAAAACAAGTTCTGTGTAAGTTCTCTTACAGACATAATACTTATACTTTCTTATTGGTTTTTGCCACAAGTCATTTTTTGATACCCTGGGAGACTGATACCTAGAATCTCTTCAACCACAGGCTCATGAGTCTGAATTCAAATTTTTTATTCTAAAAATAGTACTGGAAAACAGATTGTTAAGCAAAATTAAAGATTGCTCACTCATTAGATTTTTTAAAAAAATATATTTTTTCTTAGTGCTTTCTCTACCTCAAGAAAATTGTTTATCAGGTTGGATATAATTTTTTTAAGCAAATTTCTCCAAAGTTTGTAACAGCACTGTTATAAAAACAATAGCTTTTGTTTTCCCATGGTTTGGTTCCCATGGTTTTTTGACATGGGAAATTTCTGTTAGTGTTTCTTTCTGTAGCTATCATATTTATTGTTCCTTTTTTACATTCACTAAGTCTGATGGCATTCCTGCCATACCCACAGTGTTGGGGTCATGTGTTTCCAAGCATTCCATATTTGTTGAAAATATGCAGAAGTTGAAAACTTGTATTTTGATAATAGCTTATAATATAGGTACATGTCTCCTACTTGTTACCCATAGTACCTTAAAGGATAATTACCAAAGTGAATTTCTTTTGAACTAGTATAAATTGCTTTCTTTAGTAAACATCTGACAATTAAAACGATGTTATGTCTATTTTAGAACTGATTTCTCTGAAATGGACTTGAGCCTACCTATTTTTCAACAAATTATTTCTCTTGCTGTTACCTACTTTCTCAGTTTTGTAACTGCTAGCTTATTTCTAAGGCAAGGCAAATAGAGGTTTCTGTGTGTATGTTGAACATTTCCTATAATTAGGAAGAATAAATTTTATTTATTATTTATTCTAAGACATTGTTGGAGTCATTGAAGTTGCTAAATATTTGTTATGGAAAAGCGGAGGGCAATATAGCATCTGTGTTAGATGATCATTTAAAAGAGGGATTTTAGGGGTTAGACTTATTAAAATGGCGTCTGCTGTAATGGGTCATTATTTTTTAAAGTGAAAAGCTCCATTGATTTGTTTCTGTGATGGAGATGTTCCCAGGAGGTAGTAACTATGGGGAAAGGTTGGTGAAACGGGAATATTTTAAAAATTTCAAGAAGAAATGCTGCTGGAATCACATATTTGTATGGAGGCTAATAAACATTTTGAGAAATTATTATAAATTTTATTTGAGAATAGTAAATTAATAACAAAAATTAATGATACACATAAGTACCATCCTCTTCTTCTGATTCTGTAAGCCTGAACTTTCTCCTCATTTAACAACAGAGATGAGCCTGCTATGGAAAAATGGCTCTAAATTCTACTTGCTAATTATAGCCATGTATGATATTTTTTCAATACAAATAAAAATGTAAAATCTTTTCTATTATTAGTGACCTATATTCTGTTCTGTTAAATATTATTTTGCACTTGTGTTTATGGATGGACGTCCTGTGACAAGGCCTAGATTTGACCTTTTAACACCTGGGCTATCTCATGCTCCTTTCTTCCCTCTGGTCTTTTTTTTTTTTTTTTTTTACCTGCAACTGCCATGATTTTATTCTCTTTTATTGCTGAGTAATATTCCATTGTGTATATATGTCACTTTTTTTTTATCCATTCATCTATTGAAGGGCAACTAGGTTGATTTCACAGTTTAGCTATTGCGAATTGTATTGCTATAAACATTGATGTGGCTGTGTCTCTGTAGAATGCTGTTTTTAAGTCCTTTGGGTATAGACCTAGGAGAGGGATAGCTGGGTCAAATGGTGGTTCCATTCCCAGTTTTCCAAGAAATATCCATATTCCTTTCCATATTGCCTGCACCAATTTGCAGCCCCACCAGCAATGTATGAGTGAGTGTACCTTTTCCCCCACATCCTCGACAACACTTATTGTTATTTGTATTCATAATAGCTGCCATTCTGACTGGAGTGAGATGAAATCTTAGAGTAGTTTTGATTTGCATTTCTCTAATTGATAGATATGATGAACATTTTTTCATATATTTGTTAATTGATTGCATATCACCTTCTGAGAAGTGTCTATTCAGGTCCTTGGCCCATTTGTTGATTGGGTTATTTGTTTTTTTGATGCTTAGCTTTTTGAGTTTTTATATACCCTAGAGATCAGTGCTCTATCTGATGTGTGAGGAGTAAAAATTTGCTCCCAAGATGTAGGCTCTCTATTCACCTCACAAATTGTTTCTTTTGCTGAGAAGAAACTTTTTAGTTTGAATCCATCCCATTTATTGATTCTTGATTTTCATTCTTGCACCAAAGGAGTATTATTAAGTAAGTTGGAGCCTAATCCCACATGATGGAGATTAGGGCCTACTTTTTCTTCTATTAGATGCAGGGTCTCTGGTTTTATTACTAGGTCCTTGATCCATTTTGAGTTGAGTTTTGTGCATGGTGAGAGATAGGGGTTTAATTTCATTTTGTTGCATATGGATTTCCAGTTTTCCTAGCTCCATTTGTTTTTTTTTTTTTTATTGATTGTTCAAAACATTACAGAGCTCAAGACATATCATCTTTCATACATTTGACTCAATTGGGTTTTGAACTCCCCAAATACATAATACAGACTCACTTCTGTTACATACAATCAATCCACAAGCACATGAGAAAATGCTCACCATCTCTAGCAATCAGAGAAATGCAAATCAAAACCACCCTAAGATACCATTTCACTCCTGTAAGATTGGCAGCCATTATGAAGTCAAACAACAATAAGTGTTGGCGAGGATGTGGGGAAAAGGGCACACTTGTTCACTGCTGGTGGGACTGCAAAATGGTGAGGCCAATTTGGAAAGCAGTATGGAGATTCCTGGGAAAGCTGGGAATGGATCCACCATTTGACCCAGCTATTGCCCTTCTTGGACTATTCCCTGAGGACCTTAAAAGAGCACACTATACGGATACGGCCACATCAATGATTATAGCAGCACAATTCACAATAGCTAGACTGTGGAACCAACCTAGATGCCCTTCAATAGATGAGTGGATAAAAAAATTGTGGCAGCTATACACAATGGAGTATTATGCAGCACTAAGAAACGACAAAATCATAGAATTTGCAGGGAAATGGATGGCATTAGAGCAGATTATACTAAGTGAAGCTAGCCAAGCCCTAAAAAACAAATGTCAAATGTCTTCTTTGATATAAAGAGAGCCACTAAGAATAGAACAGGAAGGAAGAGCATGAGGAAAAGACTAACAGTAAACTAAGACGAATGGGGGGAGAGAAAGGAAGAGAGAAGGGAAAACATATGGAAATGGTAGGAGACCTTCCCTCTGGTCTTGATTCCCTATTCTGCCGTCCATACTAATACTCTCCTTTGTTTTCCTGTGTGTCCTTAAGTTTTTTTTTTCTTCCCAGCCTTCCCTGACCTCCAACTCAAGGTTTCTTCAACAGATCCACTTACTGATTCTTATCATTTGACCACTTGGTACAGTGGCAACACCCAATTCTGGGAAGTAGCAACATAAGGTCACCATTCCGTGGGAATGGAATTTGGAAAACCCATACTTGGATTGTGGTGAACACTGATGCTGTGAGTTAAGGCTCGGAATCTGTGGCAGGCTTATGTCTATTGTTAAATGAGGGGGAAGTTTAAGCTTAGAGAGCAAAAGGAAGAGGGTGAGTGAAGGAGGGGATGTTTGGCTATCCTTTAAGAATGGAAGGGGAATGCCTGAAGCAGTTCTGATTGCTCTATATAAAAAGCTGTCTTCTTTGCCCTATAAGTCATCAAAGTGGGCTTCTAGTCCTTATGAATTTGTAGCTTAATAATAAACAAATAGTTGTGAACCTTTGCTGTGCATTTTGTGGTATGTGCTATGTGCCTATGTGTGATATGTGCTCAGCAGCTATATGAGGCATATTGAATTGTAGTCTGCATTTTCAGAGAAATATCTGAAGCTTAGAGAGGTCAAGGAACTTTAGGACATAAAACTGGCAAATTGCACAACATGAATATGAACTCATGTTTTCCTGACTTCAAAGTCTATGCTGACTAATGTAGCAAGTCATTTAACCAGTTTGAAGCTCCATTTCTGGCTCCCTGTAAAACACTAAAACAACCTCATAGTTGTGATAAATGATGGAACCCTCCCCACTCCTCCTCACTGCCCCTAGTCCTTGACGTATTGTTGGTGCTCAGTGAATAATACTAGTTACTTTTTCCAAATTGTTTCTTTCCTCAGGCAGTAAAAGATATGTGAGGGGAGCTACTCCTAAAATGACTAAAGAAAATTTACCCTTGGATAGTTCTGTGAAAATAAGGTGAGCGAAGGTGAAGGCACTGGTACTTTTTCCCCTGGCATTGTTTCCTACTCCCCCAACTCCCTTCCCCTGCTTACTGAAGACTGACTTCCTTTTAAAGAGAAAACTTGTAATCCATAATTATAGAGAAAAGGGTTGAAATGCAGCTATCCCCAGAGGGGAGTTTTACTTTGATTGATATTAGATTCTTTTCTAAGTTGATGGAGAGGCTCAATAAAAATATCATTTTCTCAAAGAGTATATATTGTCCTGTATTACTGTCATTTCAGCATGAGTGCACAGAACCGAACTCAAAGGTAGTTGCAGCTTGTGCACCATGTTTGCTTGCAACTTCAGAGAGACCAGATTTTTTTTAAAGTTATTTTCCATAAACATAACTGGAAGTCCTAGCACACCTGTGATCTACAGAGAATAGTCTCCATGGTGATCAAGGTAGTCTTTTCCAGAGCTACAGTTTGAACATGGAGAATGAATAACAGTTTGAATGTTCATAGAACCCTTCACAAGCTTAGATAGGAGGAAAGAAAGCAATGTTCATGAGTGCTGTTGATCAATATTTGATATTGGAAGAGCAATTTAAGATTTGATATTGGAATAGCAAATAAAGGGAACCATTTAGGGCCCAAAGAGAGTCAAAATAATTCAGACACTATATATAGTTTTTATGTACCATCACATAACCAGGACAAGGCTGCCATCTCCACCAAGGCTGCATGTCTCAGTGTAACAGCACAGACCATGGTGCAGGAGACAGACAGGTTCCTGGGCAAGAGTTTTCCAGAGTATTAGAAATAGGGGACAATGTGTTGTCTCTAAGACCAGAGACATGAGGCTGGGGATTTAGCTCGGTTTCGAAATGCTTGCCTATCCGAGTTACATCCCCAGCACTGTCAAAACTCTCCACTGTCTGTCCCCCGCGCCCCATCTCCACCCCCCCCCCAAAAAAAAAAAACAAGACCAGAGGTGAAGAGGGCCTAGAATATGTGCACATGGCATGGGATGAATATTGGAGAATTTCAGATGACGGGGGCTGAAGTGAGAAAGGTACAGAGGAAAGTGGGCAGAGAGAGAAGGAGGGAAATATTCTATAAACTGTGTGGGACTCGCAACCTCAGGCAAAGAAAGGTAATGCTTTTTAAAGAAGCATACAGATACAATTAAGTCCAAGGAAAATTGGACAGCAGTACTGAAAAATGCATTTAAAGATCAAAGGAGAAGCATTTCTTGTGGTTAGTTTGATTTATACTAATCTTGACCCAGGAGCCTCCTAACACTGCTTCCTTCCTACACATTGTGGAGAAGCATTTCTTGTGGTTAGTTTGATTTATACTAATCTTGACCCAGGAGCCTCCTAACACTGCTTCCTTCCTACACATTGTGCATTTACAAAATCCACACACTTATGTCTACCATATAACATGTACAAGATATACTGCTGACAGGAAGTTAGTACTGCTTCAGACTGACATAAGTTATTCAGACTTGCAAGATCAGTAAAAGATGAGCTATGTAAACAATAAGTGACCTTGGAGTCTTTCCTTGGCTGCTCACAATTCATAATAATGCTGCATACTACCTAATTAAGAGAAAAGAAACATTTGTCTTTCTGATGAGTAAACAGCTTGAGGAAGTTGTTCTGGGGATAAATGAAGCTTATGGGGAGTGTTCAGTGAGCTGTGTGCTCCCCTTTCACAAGTCGTGAATTTATTTTTATGCATCAGGCATTTCCCACTGCATAGTTCAGTCTCTTCATGCCCTTAAATTTAACTCAGGTGAGTAGGAATCCTTGCTAGAGACTAATGAAAATGGTTAGACGTAAGAAAAGACTTCTTAGTGTTGAAAACCAAGATGATTAATATTACTATACTCAAAGAACTGTAAACAAAAAGTTTATGTGGCAGTTAAATCTGTAAAAGATTGTTCAGATGTCAGTGGGCGTTTGTTTCCATTTCCACTAATTGTTTGAATTATACTCTTCCTTATCTTTGTTAGATAAAGTTACCAAGGGAAATTGTGGCACCTTGTTAGAAGTCCTAGAAACCACACATTATCAACTGTCCAAAATAGATTTACTTTGTTTTATGTAACAAAATAAGATTTGACTTTTGACCATACTTAGATCATTTCTACCTGATTTAAGATTCTGATTATCAGATCAGAGCCTATTTTTTCTCCTTGTCCAATGAAGTTAAGAGCATTTTTACTAGAATTTAGTGTATTAAACTGATGGACTTCCTTATTGATTTTTTTTTTTTTTAAAGGGGTAAGGTTCACTATTTGCCCAGACTGGCCTTAACCTCCTGGGCTCAGGTGACCCTCTGGCCACTGCTTCCTGAGTAGGTGAGCTGGGCCTATAGCCATACACAACTATACCCAGCTGATTTTTGTTTCTTACTTAATAAGATCTAATAAAATATTTTTCTAAAAAATTCAATATAATACAATTCAATAAAATATTCAAGGCTCTTTAAGAAGAGCAAACTATGAGCACAATCACTGACCCCCTCCCCTTTTTTTAGTTGTCAATGAACCTTTATTTTATTTTATTTATATGCATTGCTGAGAATTGAACCCACACATGTACCTCACACATTGTACCTCACACATGCTAGGCAGGTACTCTATCACTGCACTACAATCCCAGCCCCATGATCACTGACCTTAATGGAGCTTATTTTGAAATTAGAAACAGATTGATAAAAGATTATAGATGGCTTGTATTTCAGACTTTGGTTTTATTCTATATGGTATGAAGCAGAAGGCATTTGAAATTTTTCTACCCCCATTTTATAAACAGGGCATTGGCATGAATAGAACTTTCTAGTGTTTTTGGTAGTGGGGCCATTGTATGAGGCCAATAACACAATTCAGCAAACTCAGGTGAATTATAAAAAGGTCTATTTTGGTTCACATTCTGGAGATCCAAGGTTGAGGATCCATACCTGGTGATGGCCTTCTTGCTGCAGAGTCCCAAGATGCTGCAGGACCTTATCTAATTGTAATCACCTCCTAGAGGCCCTACCTCCAGACACCATAGTTGAGTTCATTTTCTACCCAATTAATGCCTCACAGTTGGGACTAGATATCAATACATGAACCCTTGGCAGACACACTCAAACCATATCTAAACTTTATCAGCCACCATTCTGGAAATGTGAAGATAGAGGAAAGGAAGAGGAATTTGTAAAGTTTGAAGTTAGAGAAAGTCTTTAGAAAACTCTCATGATGCCAGGTGTGGTGGTGCACGCCTGCACTCCCAGCTACTTAGAAGGCTGAGTCAGGAGGATCACAAGTTCCCAGCCAGCCTGTGCAACCTAATGTAGACCCTATCTCAAAATAAAAAATAAAAAGGGCTAGGGCTATAGGCCAGTGTTAGAGTGCCCCTGGGTTCAATCCTAAGTTCAGGGGAAAAAATAGGAAGAAGAAAAAGAAAACTCTGATGGTAAGCAAGTAGGTAATAGGAAAAATCAGGGTAGGACTAGAAAAGAGGAATGGAAGGCTAAACAAAATTTACTACTTTTGCTAGATATGAGACCCAAGAAAGAGTTAGAGCTATATAGGATTTCTGTGCTCCATGGTCTGAAAATAAGGGTCACAGAACAAAAATAGTCCTAGAAAAATAGATAATTCTGAGAAGTTAGTCTTTAACATGAGATGATAGGATCTCAGTAGTAGACTACTGGAAAAAGAGGTTGAAAAGTTTGGTTATGGCATTGTCTTTGATGTGATTATTTTCTTTTTTTGAAGGGGGGATACCAAGAATTGAACTCAGGGGCAGTTAACCACTGAGCCACACGCCTAGCCCTTTTTTTGTGTTTAGAGACAGGGTCTCACTGAGTTGCTTATTGTCTCACCATTGCTGAGGCTGGTTTTGAACTCAACATCCTCCTGCCTCAGTATCCCTAGCTACTGGGATTATAATTATTTTCTTCCTACATTGTTTGTTACCTTTTTGTTACCCAAGACTGTGAATATTTAAAATGTTTCTGTTTGGTACATTTAGAGCAAATGCCTATAGGCTTTAGTGTTTCTATTTTAAGACTTTTTCATGTGAGATGATAGGGAGGTTAGTTGAGCTGTAGTTGTTTCTGGTGTGTGTGTGTGGTGGGGGGGTCATATGTGTGCACTTGCCCTTCTGGTTCATAAATCTAAGATAAATTATAAAATCTAAGATGAATTATGATGTTTTACTTTTCCTTTTATCAGGACTCCAGATTTTAATTTATTTCATCATTTTAGTATGGAATTTTAGTTGCTTTGTCTCACCAATGAACTCTTTCAGACTTGACTCTTATTTTAGAATTAGCTCACACAGAGACTTCTAAAGCAGGCAGGAACCTTCAAAGACCTTTGAGATCATCTAGGACAGCTCCCATATTTCTCAGAATAGTAATCTGATGTTGAGGTATAGTCAACATTTATTGAGCTATTATCTCATGAAATCATTATAACAGTCTATAATGTATGTGAAATGGCTTTCTTGCAGTCACGTAGAAAATGGTAGCCATAGCTGACTTTTTAGGACTTGTTTTCCTTAAAAATATATTCACAATTTAAATAATTTAATTCTTTGCAGTAGAGAAAGGTAGTCTTTTGTATCAAATCAAATATTTTGAATATTTAAAATAATAAAATACTAATTATAACACTCCACTTATTATTTAATATAGTAAAATCATATAGTCATCTAGTAAAATTCATATATTTTGTGAAGGTCTGTAATGTGCAGAAGAAACACAGTCCTGGTACTTGTCTCCATGGGTCTAGCAATCAATACTATTTTCTTGATTTTTTAGATCTAAATGCTTGTTCTTATGTACTTGGATTGTTCTGCCTTAATGATGATGATGATCTATTTATTTATGGTACTAGGGCAGGTTGAACCCAGGGATATTTTATCACTGAGCTACATCCTTAGCACTTTTTATTTTTTATTTTGAGACAGAGTCTAAGTTACCAAGGGTCTTGCTGAGTTGCTGAGGCTGGTCTTAAACTTGCAGTGCTCCTGCCTCAGCCTTTGGAATTGCTGGGATTACAGGTATGCTCCAATGCACCCAGCTTGATCATTATTTTTAAGAGAAGAATTAGACAGCTAACGTTAGCAAAACCTAGCTGAGCATTATGTGTGTCTTATTTATTGCTTTGCCTCCAGATAATGAAATTATTAAATTAATTTTCAGCACCTAGTTCTTGTTCAGTGAACTGAGGGTTGATTTGTTTTGTGTTGTTTTTATTAGAAAGTAATTTTACTATTTTAATTAGAAAATAATTTTGCTGGGACTGGGGCTAGGGCTGGGGTTGTGGCTGAGTGGTAGTGTGCTTGCCTAGCACTGGGTTCAATCCTCAGCACCACGTAAGAATAAATAAAACAAAGGTATTGTGTTCATCTACAACTAAAAAAAAAAAAATTAAAAGAATTTTGCTGTGTTTCTTAAAATTATTAGAGGTTCTTTTTAGAACTTATACACACACATATAATATATCATAAATGTTAACTCCTTTAATCATTTTTAAGTGTACAGTTTAGTTGCGTTAATTGAATTTATCATAGTGTTGTGCAATCATCACCACTATTTATTTCTAGAACACTTTCATCATCCCAAACAGAAACTTTAGTTTCAAGTACTAGAGGAATACTGGTTACTTCCTTTCCTGGGCTTCATCTCACCTATCTTCTAGATTCAGTGTAATCTGTTTATACTTATTGAATACAGAGTTTGTCATTTGAATTAGAATAGTTTCTTTTGATCTGTATTTTTTCATATTTCTAGGTATCTATGAAAACCACATAATTTTCCCTTTTATTTATACTTGCTGATTTGGAGCAATGAAATATATACACATGAAGTTTGAAAGGAGCTCAAGCTAAATGATATAAATACATAGAAAAAAGATGGGGGATTTAGAACTGTGAAACACAAAGAAGTCTGAAAGTCTCAGATATGAGTTTCCTCCCTCTTCTGCTGAATGCCTGGAGCAGGAAGCACACCCAGTATAAAAGATATTTGGGCCTGTGATCTAAAAGAATTCAGTCCCCAAACACTGGATATGAACTGGACTCAACAGGAAGGACTGTTCAATAGATCCTCCCTCTGTGTTACTCTCTGTGCTCAAACAAAAATACAGCTGTTTAAAGAGTTTTTAAAAATTAGTTCTAAAAGAATATAAAAAGTCCATTCAGATTACATACTTTTTCTTCTGCTAAAATGTGAAGTTTCCTTGACTACTTCTCTTCCTCATTCATATTACTATTACTGTTGCATAATAAAGAAATAGAGAAATTATCAGGAACCTTTCTCAGAAAATTATTTCACTTTTTTATAGAGCAAGAATTTAAGAAATCTGTAAAAATCATTGGGCTTTTACCTGATAAGCAATATAATTTTTTTGTGTTATTTTAAAAGTATATTAACATATGTTTGATATAAGAAAAATATAATTTTTAATCTGCCTTTACTGTTCTTTATTTTTTAAAGATTGATGCTCCTAATGAAATCTGTTTATTACAGCTAAAAGATGGCGGCAAGGCCTTCCAGGCCAATGTAAGAATAGGCGATGTGGTCCTCAGCATTGATGGAATAAGCACCCAAGGAATGACTCATCTTGAGGCCCAGAACAAGATTAAGGGTTGTACCGGCTCTTTGAATATGACTCTGCAAAGGTAAATTGTTTTAAGTTTGGCTCTGAGAGAGAAAATGATACTCAAGAATTTGCGTGTTTCTCTCTCTCTTTCTCTTTCTCTCTCTGAATGTGTGTGTATGTATGATTCATGCTAACTAAAAAGCAGTTTCTATTATCATTGTTTCAGGTAGATAAATAAAAAATGTAGTAACTATTCAGTTGGATAATTGAGCAGTATGAGAATTGCTGAAAGCTCTGAATTATTTCTTCACACAAAGGCATGTATTTGCATATTCATAAAAATTGTGTGTACAGTGTACAGTTTCAGAGAATTCAAGTATTCCTGAAATTTCTTATGAGGGCTAAGAATTCTTAATATAGGGGAAAAAAATTCTTTACCTTAATATTCTGAACAGTATATTAGATGGTATTCCTATTTAATTTAAAATATTTTAAAATTTAAAAATTTTTTAGTTGTCAGTGGACTTTTATTTTATTTATTTATATGTGGTGCTGAGAATGGAACTTAGTGCCTTGCACATGCTAGGCAGGCGCTCTACCACTGAGCCACCACCTAGCCCCTTAGGGGGTATTCTCTTACAGTGCATTTTCCCATGTTTTTCTTCCTGAATACATTTTTTTTTTTGTACTAAGAATTGAGCCCAGAGATGCTGTATCACTGAGATACATCCCACCCCTTTCAATTTTTTTATTTTTTGAAATTTAATTTAATTTTTACCCACATTTTTTATTGGTGCATTATAATTATACATGCTGCTATCAGGGCATTGCTACAGTTTTGTACACATACACAATATAATTTGGCCAATATCACTCCCCAGCACTTTTCCCCTGCTTTTAATTTTTTATTTTGAGATAGGTCTCACTAAGTTCCTGAGGGCCTTGATAAGTTGCTGAATGTGACCTCAAACTTGTGATCCTCCTGCCTCAGCCTTCTGAGTTGCTGGGATTTCAGGTGTGTAACACCTTATCTGGCCACAAATAATTTTTATACACTTGTTTGAAGGCTGGATTTTAAAAAATTATTATTTTTTACATTATTTTGAACTCACTTTTAAAATAGTCATCTTTATATTAGGTATTAGAACATCCCAACATTAGGCCTGCATTGAAATCACCTGTAGTGTATGTTAAAAATACTGATTCCTATGTTGAATCAGAATTTCTGAAGGTAAGCACCAAGAATTACATTTACATTCCACTTGATGCTAATGAATTATAAAGTTAGAATTATTGAAGTGTCCTGGGCTTAGTTTAAAGGAAGCAAGTAAGGGAATGGAGGGAGAGAGGGTGATTGAGTGGTAGCTCAGAACCTTAGGTGTATAAGAAAGGAAGCTTGGTCATAGTTAGGGAGGGTTTTAAACAAGTCTTGTGTTTGATGATAACGAAAAGTGCACTGTATTCTGTCAAAATTGGAAAACACCATCAAGACCCTCCCCAAAATCTCACAGTCTTCCATAAATTATCATGTTTATTGTGAACCTTTAAAAGGATGATGTTTTCCCATTATCTTTGGTTATGGAATCTTTTTTTCTTGGAGCCTCTTGTGGGACTGGGAGTTTTGTGGAATGCACTTTGGAAATGCTTCTCAGTTCTTTGCCACTGCTATCCTAGGTGTCCTAGGATTACTATATAAAGGATTTAAAATGGAGTAAAATATATTTGCTTGTCTGGATGAGTACTAAGTTAGTTGAATAAATTTTTTTTTTTTTTACATTTTGATTCTGACTTAGATCTACTTCAATGTATTATGACTTTCTAACTAGTTCTCTCTTTGGGGTCCTTTTTTTGTGGGTGTTTTTGTTTTTATGGAAGAAATTCCTTCCAGTAGGATTGCTGAATTGATGTTTATATGTATTTTACATTTTGATGAATATCAGCTATGCATTTTAATAGTAAAAATAGTCAATGAGAAAAGTACTCTATTGCAAAAACAATTGTTTCAATATTATCCTTCTGTTCTGTATATTGAGACATGTAATATAAAAATTGTTACTAATTAAAAGAGGTGTTCATTTTTTATTTATAGGCATTTGTACCATGTATGAATCTTGAAAGGGAACCAAGAATGTAAGAAGCTTACTTATCTGAGATATCTCAAAAATAAAACAAATACAAATGATTATGGTCTGTTTCTCACATTCTAAAATTGCATGTGTATATAATTGTATAAGCTCTTTTTTTCTTGGCTGTGTGTCATTTTTTTCATACTAGCCTGCTTGTTTTCACATTGTGCTTCTTATTTTATAACCAGGACCTAGTATCTTATTTTCTATTGAAAACACTCTGGGCCTCATAAGAATAGATGAAAACCAGATGTTACTCTGTTTTTATGCATTTCCAACTTAAGCAGTCTGCTACTGACTCTAATAAAGATTCTTTTAAGCTGCTCAAGTATAAAATCTAACAAATCAAGTTACAAAACCAACTTGTTACCAACATTTGGTAATTCTACATAATCTTATCTTCATTTTTCTAAATACAGATAGTCAGAGACCTAAAATAGGGAGAATTTTAGAGTCCTCTTCTCATTGTAATTCTCTTCATGTTTTTGAACATTTCATGTAAAATAATATCAGCCTTTTTCAATGTTGTCTGTATTTAGCGAAATTCATGGTATATCACTGACAATGTTAACTGAAGAAAGTTTTGCTTTGTAGGGAAGAAATACAACTTTAAAGAGTTATATTTGATTCTTTTCTATACCAAGGCCATATTTTTCTTAAGTTCTTTCTGTTTGTTATAGCCAATATTTCTGAATTTGAGCAGGATCTTATCTGGCCTCCAGTTACTCTTTTATCCCGCCTCTCGCCAATCAGACTGCTCCGAATTCCCCTACAATAGTACTTTCTCTGTGCAGCTCTTTTCTTTATAAATATAGTTTTCCTCATGAATATGTAGTGTCTCCATGACAGACTTGTCTGACTTTGGTTTCCCTAGAGGCAGAACCTTAGATGGGGGTTGCTCTGCAAGTGAAGCATCTTCTTTCAGATGTTGCTTGTTGTTCATAGTGAGCGAGTGACGAAGGATTAAGGAGCAGGAGAAACTGAGATGAACAAAGATGTGATTTCTCATTTGAGAAATCAAATTTCCTCATTTTATCCATCAGGAAACTTGGGAACAAAACTGTACCAAAGAGTTTTTCTTGCCTTGAAGCAAAGGAACTGGGTTATTTACCCCTTCCTTGCATTTGTTAGTTCTTGGCTACCAGCTGTCCTGCAAGAGCGAGAGCGAGAGAGCAAGTACCTGCAAGCCAGCCTACACTGCAGTAGGAGGGGGTTTCTGTTGCTTCTACAAAAAGTTTCTGGTGTGGACCTTTAGCAACAAAGCAAGGATCACCGGGGGCATGAGTATACCACATCCACAGAAAGGTTCCTGAGGATCCAGGCTGGGTGCAAGAGTGTACACTGTGAGCTCTATCCAGACCTAAATGCTGTGCTTAGAAGATGATGGTCTCTGCCTGGATACTGAGTGCTTGTCTATTTTTTTCCAGAAATGTAGGAGGCTGAGGCAGGAGAATTGCAAGTTCAAGGCCAACCTTGGCAACTTAATGACACCCTGTCTCATGGTTTAAAAAATGAAAGGGGCTGGGGATGTAGGTCAGTGATAAGGTACCCATGCCACCAGGTTCAATCCTAGTACAACACAGAAAAAAAATTGTGTTCTCTGTAACCTAATCCCACTCAAGTTGCTCTCTCCATGTCACCACTAATCCTTGTCAAATATCCTCCATTCCATTTAGAATAAGTTTCTCAGCATCTCTCACATGCTCCTATGGCCCTTTGTGAAATTTGCTTCATCTGCAATGCTTACCACCTGTTCGCTGCCCTTGTGTGCCTTTATATCCACAAAACCTATATTAACCCTTGTCTTCTGCCTATCGTCCTCCTACTGCTGCAACTCATTCATGTTTTACCTCTCAGAACTTACATGAAAGAGTTTATGCCATTCATTTCAACATTTAATTATACAATAAGTATAATCAGAAATAACAAGATCCATTCTTTGAGTCATGTACAAATAAACATAATTGGTTAATAGTTATATCCAGTGCTATCTATATTATTAAGTAATTAACTTAATTAATCTTATTTCTCCAAATAGGCTCCTTAAAAGCAAAGACCATGTTTTTTGCTCATTTTTATTTAGCAACATATTGGATAGTTTTGTGCTTTTGATATCTAATGAATAATTATTTGATATATAACCAGCATTATTTGCCAAACATGGAATTGTTTATTTCACAAATATTTATTGAACTTTCAGTATGTTCCAGGTATTATTATAGATTCTGGGAACATAAGACTGAACAAAACAGAAAAAACATAAAACTGAACAAAACAGAAAAAAATCCCTACCCTCATAATACTGACATTTTAGTGAGCAGACAGGCAATAAACAGCAAAGGACAATGTGTTGTATATAATGTAGTGTGCATTACTGGGAACATAAAGCACATAAGGGAGACAGGGAGTGCAGAGGTAGAGAATTGCAATTTGAAATGGAGTGGTGAAGAAAGCCCCAGTGAGGTTGTTGGCTGTCTGGGGCCTGACAGTGCCAAACAGAGAGATAAGCCAGTGCAGTGGCCCATTGGTGCAGAGTGAGTGGATACAGACTAGTAAGAGGTGAGGTCAGAGGGGTAGTATGAAAGGGGCAGAAGTGGAATAGAATTTGTCAGTCACTGCAAGGTTCCAATGTAAGTTTTCTTGGGCCTATGAAAAAATTGTCAGAAGGCTTTGGAAGGTTACAACTGCTTGGCCAGAGCTAGAGCAAGATTTGGAAGAAAATTGACTTCATTATTAGAAATGGAAGCTAGAGGAAGGAGCTGACCAATCCCCCATCCCTAGTTTATTAGTGAATGCACTGCTGAGGCAGGAGAATTGCAAGTTCAAAGCCAACCCTCGAAAATTAATGGGACTCTGTCTCATGATGTAAAAAAATGAAAGGGGCTAGGGATATAGTTCAGTGATAAAGTACCGGTGCCACTGGGTTCGATCATAGTACCACAAAAAACCTAACACTGTAGAAACACATGATGATAGCTGGGTGTGGTGGTGTATACCTGTAGTCTAAGCTACTCAGGAGGCTGAGGCAAGAGGTTCACAAGTTTGAGGTCAGCCTCAGCAACTTAGCAAGCCTCTGTCTCAAAAAAAAAAAAAAAAAAAAAAAAGGAACTAGGGAATGTAGCACAGTGGCAGGACATCCCTAAATTCAATATCCAGAATAAATAAAGAAAGAAAGAGAGGAAGGGAGGAGAGGATGAAGGGGAAGAGAAGGGAGTGGAAGGGGAAGAGACACCTGATGATTACCACTATTAGCAAATTCTTTTCTCCTTGGCCCAAGAATATAAGGGTGGAGAGAACCTAAGAAAGAAAGCCCAATGAAAATTACCAGCCATTTTCTTTTATGAATCTTTTATTAAATATCCATTACTTTTTTTAAAAAACTGTATGTTTTCAAATGTGTCAAACTTAATATCCTAAAATAGGGTGTCTAATGCATATAGAGCTATAGGAGACTTTAATTTGTATTCTATCCTTGAAAAGGATTGGAATTTTTTCCCCCTGCAACTGAAACTAATTCTAGGAGAACTAAAACTAGAATATGAAAAATTTATTAAAATTGTTTTCCTTCTCAGGGAAATTGGTCAAATAGCAGTGTGCTAATTTTTAAATACCAAATCCATTTTGTGTATAATTTTTGATTTAAGTCAAAATAGATCATTTAAAAAATTATATTATTTCAACTAATAAAAGAAGAACATTACATTCAAAAGCTTTGATGTCTAATAACTATTAACTATACTAGAGTTGGCTTCTGTGGATAAGATTTTTAACTACTTTGTTTATTCAATAAACATGTTCTATGTTTATGTACATAGAACAGATAAACTTGCTGTTAACTCACTGATTACTTGGGGAAACCAGCTTCTTGGCCTTAATTTTTTTGTCTAAAAAATGAGGACAGGAATGATTTATAAATTCCCTTTTTGTAGTAAAAATCCTGGTTCTTGTTCTGGTTTTTCAACTGTAAATGGATAAATTCCCTAGAACTTGTTATTAGATCAAACCAACTTCGTTTGCTTATTTTGGCTGAAAGAATCAGGAAATGAGACTTTTTTTGTTGGTGCTGTCTTAAACTATGCCAGGTTAGCACAGTGACTTGTACACTACTCTGCTGACTTTAAGGTGAAAGGTAGGTCAGATAAGATACTCAAGTGGCATTTAATCATCAAAAAAATACTGTGCACTCTTATCCTTATTTTATATTTTTATATTAATTTTGTTGGAATCACAGAACAAACATACAGCTTTTCAAATCTTTCATGTTTTTTACATTATTTATAATAGTATATCTATTGGATCTTTTTTATTGTTTTGTTTTTATTTTGTTCTTCAGACTTCATTTAGTTTGAAACTTGTTATGTCTGGAAATAAAAGATCTAGAACGGTTGAGTTTTGAAAAATATTGATGTACTTACTTTCTTCGTCCTCATTCTCA
Organism: Ictidomys tridecemlineatus; assembly: GCF_052094955.1. NCBI lineage: Eukaryota > Metazoa > Chordata > Mammalia > Rodentia > Sciuridae > Ictidomys > Ictidomys tridecemlineatus. Next base: position 107,554,340 of record NC_135485.1, on the reverse strand, counting down.
TCCTTCAAACAACAGAAGAATTGTCAGAAATCCAATAGCTACTGCTAATGAATGACAGATTGGAATAATTTAATAAGCACATTGAGTTACAAGAAAAAAGAAAAAGTAGCCATTGTACCAGACTGAAGCTATTAGCCATCTTTTGTTTCATTTTAACAGATTGCTTAATGTCCTATTACTGTTAGCTTTATGGGTTCAACTCCATTTTACTTTCACTATAATAGCACAGAGGCAGGATTTTAGATTTTTTTTTTTTTTTTTTTTTTTAATAATCCTGAAGGTTTTACTCTCTGGGATATTTCAGTTCAGGTGAATTAAAAGACATTTATTTGGATTCTCTTTTTAATAACTAAAGTCTTCTTCATTCTTTTAAAGTTATTTTTTTTCTCTTTGGTATTTTACATGCTTGTCTAATGTCTGTTCTGTGATTTCGATTTTACTTTGTTTTGCTTGCTTATTGCTTTTGATTTTTAATTCTTAGGTTGGAGGATGCTGCCTTTCAGAAGGAGTGAGTCTGACTCTCTCCCCCTCAAACCCACATCATTGAAATTAAAAGTGCTGCTTAGGAGAGGGGATGAGGACAAGCATGTGGATATCTGTTTTGTGCATGGCTTTTCACTTATGTCATTTAATCCTTGTATTATTCCATTGAGGACGGAGTTATTATACCCATTTTTCAGATGAGTACATAATAGTTTAGAGAGTTTATGTGATTTGCCTAACAAAGTCAGTTAGCTTAAAATCTGTGGCTTCTTCACTTTCTTTGCTATAGCAAAGGACTTAGTGAGTAGATTCGTATTTATTATCTATAAAACAGACTAAGTAGCACCATAGCCATAACATATCTTCTACTTGTAGGCACCAGCATTTCTGTTAAAAATTACTTTTTATTCACATCTATCAGTATTCTATGATAACAATTACAATGAATTATTTTGTGTTCTTAAAAAGACCCTACATATTACAATGAAGGGAAAGGATTAAATAGGTTTGAGTTATTAGATAGGAGCAAACATTCATTTGATTATTGACTTGTGTATATGGTTGCCCATTCTAAATCAGAATATTACTTATTTTTCTTTCCTAAGTTTATAAGACAGTTGACTGTATTTTCTAATTTATTTTTATATTCAAGTTTCAAGACTTTTTTCTCCCTTTCTGGTGGTGGTTCCTTTTTTTTTTTTTTTTTTTTTTTTTTGTTTGTTTTCTTAATACTAGAGCAAGCACACTACCACTGAGCCACAGTCCTAATTCAAACACTTAATTCTTTAGTAGGATTCTTTGTATGTATCAGGTGTAACTAAGGCTTCAAGAATTTTAAAAGTTTTATGTCTTTATGGACTGTGTGCTCACTAACACTAAAAAATAGATCGTAATTGTCAACAAAAAGTCTATAGATGAAAAAGTGTTTATCTTATATATTTCTTTTTCTTCAATAGGAATAAAGGTAATTGAAATAGATTTGAAGGACCAACATAAGTTATCTTTGTTGAATAGTTTGTGGCAGTTTGACAGTAAGCAGATGTGGTAAATATGGGTCAGTCAAGATGTATTTTGAATTTTGGAAATTTTATACTTTTAGCTTTACATCTTGAAAATGTACAGTTATTTTTTAGTAGGTAAAAGTCTTATGTTTATAAAGGAAAAAAAGTATTTCAAATCTATAGGCCTTTGGGGAAAAATTGTAGGAAACAGTTATTTAAAAGACCTGTTTAATTTCAACTATTTATTATAAATTTTTTTGGATCATACCTAAAATAGTCCTTGTGACAGAAAATTTTAATATGTAGAATTCTTTGTAGGGAGAATTTTAAAAGAAGGGGCATGAAATAGAGATATAAAATAAGCCGAATGGAAAGAACATTAACTTTGAAATTAGGCAAATTTAGTGCACATCCTGAATATATCACTTCTTAGCTGTGTGCCCTTAGGCAAGTTATGTGAGTTTCTGTTCTTCATTTATAAATGGGCATAGTCTTACCTGCCTTGTCAGGCCATTAAAATAAATGAAATAGCATATGGAAAGAACCTAAGACATGATACAGAGAAGTTTTTTTTTCCTTTCTTCTCTCCTCAATTGATAAATGACTATTAATATGGTATCTATTATAAATTTACTTCTAGGAGATAATATTTGTTTTGTTTCTTAGCAACAAAATTGGGTGTGACTGGAGGAAAATAGGGAGAAAGTGAGAAAGGGAAGTCAGGTAGATCATTATCTGAAAAAGAAAGATGCAAGTGCTTGAAGAAAGGATTCTTTAGTTCAATAAGTGGGTTTGGGTCATAAAATTGTAATTAAAGCTTTTTAAAACTGTAATGGATACAAACATTGTACTTATTGCTAACTACTGCTTTGGTTCAGAATTATTGTCTTAAACAATAATTTATGGCCCATCTGGCAGGGAAAATAATATTGCAAAGAGAAACCAGTACACACCTAAGTTTTGTTTATTCTGCTAACTCCTCTTGTTCTCATTAGAGGACCAGGACAGTTGTAATTCTCTTTTAGTGTTGGTTAAGTCAGAAAGACAAACAGACTAAAAGGGTGAGGGTTTTTTTTTCTCTCATCCTCCCATCCAAATCCATGTATATTTCCTTTTAGTAATTTTCTGAGTAACATTAAAGTCCTGTAAAAATTTCTAACTTTCAGACTGTTTTTATTATACTTTCAGAATACATTTCTTTCATTAACACTATCATTAATTACTGAGGTATAGTTAAAATCTTATATATTCCTCAAACAAAAAAAAATTGAATGTTTCCTTCACAGCTACCTTATGACTAGTAGTTTAAGGGATAATAAAGAGTGATTTATAATCTTTGCATTTAAGGAATTTATAATCTCTTCATTGGGATAAGAGACAGAATGTGTCACAGGGGTTTGAAGGAGGGAGAATCTATTCAAATGGGAAGGTTGCTTGGAGCTGCTGAAACATGGGCCAGGCTTGAAGGTTGAGGAGGATCCTGCAGATGGAGGAAAGCACCCTGAAGTGGAGATTTTTAATCTCCACACATGTTAAATAAGTGTGTTACTCCAACTGGAAATAGATACGAATGGAAGGAAAGAGAAATTAGAACATTACTTTGCAGGGTCTAAGGTATTCAAAGTTTTGATCAGAAAAGTGACTTGAATGGACAATACATAGTGAGACAACTTGAAAGAAGATAGAGACACCAGAGCACAGAAACTAGATAAGGATTGCATTTACCTGAGTAAAGTGAGGACTTGAAATAGAAAACAGAGGAGAAATGAGAGAAATTAAAAGCTGCAATGTCTCAGGATTTTAGCCTCCTTGGGCCCAGGCTAGGTGTTCTGCTCCTTTCACCTTCTTCTGTTCTTCTGCTCACCGTGGTCTGGTTTCTGCTCCATCATGTTACTGAAACTGCTTTTCACTTGAATGTCTCACAGATCCCTTTAGCCACAAGGTTAAAAAGAACTCCACTCCTTGTCTTACAAATTCACATCTCCTGCTCCTGCACTTACCTTGGCAAATGGCCCAGACACCCTATTACCCAGATCAAAAAGACTCATTCCTTCCCTGAACCTCCCACATTCATCTATAACCACCTGATAATTAGCCTTTAAATATGCCCCCAAACAGATTGCTTTGAATACAGTAGAATAAACTAGTTTGGCATCACTGTGTGGTGGTGGGGAGAGGCTCAGCTCCTAGTTAAGTGCTGACATCTTACATTTCTTGAGTATATACAAATAAATGCTTGCTGTGCTTACTATGCTGATCACTGGACATAGAAAGGATGTCCTTATACCTGATCTCAAGGAGTTCATGGGACAAGTTCAGGGTTTCTTTGTTTTTGCAGTGCTGGGGATTGAACCCAAGGGCCTCACACATGCTAGGCAAGGAGACACTGGTTTATAACCTTATGTAAGAACCTTTCTTTTTGAGTGTAAAACATTTATAGATAACCCTTTTTTCCCCTATATTAAGGTGATAATTGCATTTTTTAGAAACTGCAGATTTATAATTTTTAATTGCAGTTCTAAATGTAGATGTAATTTTTCTACATTTATGCCCAAGAATCTAAAAACATACACCTGATTTAAGCAGACTTTATTGATGGATAACTTGTGAAAAGAAAATGGTGTGCCAGTTACTTCTAGCTGCCTCATGTGTGTCAGGTTGGGAACCACTGGCCAAAAATACTTCAGAACATCTGAATATAGACAGACAGGAAAGCAGAGGAGGTACAGCAAAAGGGTGGGGAGAAAGATGCAGATGGAAAGACACAGACCACAGGACTATTAAAGGTGTAGAATACCTTGAGAAGGTCTCCTGCCAGCAACTGCTTATTGGCAGATTACAAGGAGGAGGATTCCACCAGATTAACCTAATCTGTATTATTGTTTTAAACAAAAACAGCTAATTAGTGGCTTAAAGTGAGAATAAACACTATTTGCTCATATGAAAAGGGAAATGGAAGGCGACCCTCATTGTTATACAAAATTACATATAAGAGGTTGTGAGGGGAATGGGAAAAAAAACAAGGAGAGAAATGAATTACAGTAGATGGGGTAGAGAGAGAAGATGGGAGGGGAGAGGAGGGGGGATAGTAGAGGATAGGAAAGGTAGCAGAATACAACAGTTACTAATATGGCATAATGTAAAAATGTGGATGTGTAACCGATGTGATTCTGCAATCTGCATTTGGGGTAAAAATGGGAGCTCATAACTCACTTGAATCTAATGTATGAAATATGATATGTCAAGAGCTTTGTAATGTTTTGAACAACCAATAAAAAAAAAGAAAAGAAAAAAAGGAAAAAAAAAGAAAAGAAAAATCTAAATAAGACGCAATATGTTTACTAAGTGGTAAGATCACACTCAGCTCTTCAAGATCAGAAACTACATGTTTATTACATAATCAATACATTTATTGCCTTGAATTGTAGATAATGTTTTATTAAAACAAAGTAATTTTTGCTATTTTTGCCTGATAAGTTTAGAAATCATGCATGAGAAGATATTAGTAGATAAAGAATGGCAGTCTAGTTTATGGTAGCAGTGTCCTTAGAATTCCAAATAAACATTTTTGTCCATAGCTTAAGAGCTTTCAAAAGGATTGAAATTCAGGTCATTCCCATCTGTTTTTCAGTGGCTGCTGTAGCTATTATTGTCTCAAAGACTGAAATAGCTTAGGCTTTTTGTGAGTTGAAAAGTAAATGGGAGTGATTGTGTAAAACACATATGTGGCAGACTAGTTATACTGTCAACCTTTTTGTTTAATGTACTTAGCATTTTCACCAAAAATCAGCCTTATAAATAGGCTTCTAAATGTTCCTAAGCCCCTCCTAATAAATTCCTTTTACTCATCATGATCTCTTCTCATAGTCTTTGAAACTAAAGTGCCTATGAAAAAGTGTTATATTCATGTGTATGTGTGTATGGATTTAATTTCTCTGGTAATACAGTCAGGGTCCATTTCTGCATTACAGTAAAAGCCCATAGTCCATAGTCTTGAATTAACATACCTTTCTCTCATTCCTCTGTCTTTACCTCAGCTTTTGTTGCTGAGGTTTGTAACATTGTTTTCCTGTGTAATTCATTCTATTACAGTGAATGTAAGGGACTTTCCAGAGTCTTTTGTTTTACTTGAATTATGTCATATAGGCTAGGCTTTGAAAGAATGAATACTTGTTAGTCCCACATATTTGTGTTATTGTGAGAATATTTTGGACTACTAAATTATTCTCAAAACTAAGAATATTTTTATTTTTGAAAGATAAGCTAGTTAACTGCATCTTTCAAAGTAGAATTTAAATTTAAATATGGAATATTATCTCTTTTCCAGATTTCACGGGTTCTATAATGTTTGTGTACTTTATTTTCTAATTAGAAGCCTCTTCCTTTTCAGTGTTACTTGTCTCCAAGCAATTATGTGTGTTTTTCTAGCGGAACTTTTCTGTGATGTTTTTGTTTGCATGTAATTTCTCTTGCTATGTGTTATGTTTACAGTTTAAATTACTTTAGTATTATGCAGGAAAGTTTTCCTTTTTATTCATTTGAAGAAGCTTATATCTACTATGACAAGATTCTTGCAAGAACTTTAGCTATTAATTTTTTTCTGAAAAATGAAAAAAATTTTTCTTAAATTTGTAAGGAATAAATGTCAATATTGTTTCTTAGTACACCATAGGAATTTAGTAAGTAAAGCCTACTAAAGAAAAAGAAACTTGTACTTTAAATTCTTGTTCTTAACACATCACTGAGCTAGCATCTTGATATCTTCCAGTCATTTAATCTTTTGGTGGGGGTGGGTACTGGGGATTGAAGTCAGGGGCACTCAACCACTGAGCCACTGAGCCAGCCCTATTTTGTATTTTATTTAGAGACAGAGTCTTACTGAGTTGCTTAGCATCTTGCTAAGTTGCTGAGGCTGGCTTTGAACTCAAAATCCTCTTGCCTCAGCTTTTAGAGCCACTGGGATTACAGGCGTGTGTTACCGTGCCAGGCTCAGTCATTTAATCTTTTTTAAAAAATTATTAATTTATTTAACTTTATTTTTTTACACAAATGGAGTTCAACTTTTCATTTCCCTGGTTTTACATGATGTAGAGTCACACCATTCGTGCAATCATACCCGTACATAGGGGTAATAATGTCCATCTCATTCCCCTACCTCCAGTCATTTAATCTTAATATCAGCTTTTTATGGCAGGTATCATCATCCTACTTTATAAGGATTCAAACAGATACTCTAGAGTCACACAGCTTGTAAGTAAATAAATTAGAATTCAATCTCTGGTCTGTTTCCTTCTTAATGTAATGATTTTTCTGTGTCATCCCACTGTCTCTTTAAAATATAGAAGCTATATTTGTTACTACACAGTCACAATAAAAGTTTCCTGTCTGAAAGGTCATTTTGTTCTTCCAAATACAACACAATAAGGCGTTTTGCCATTAAATGTATTTACTAAGAGCAGAAAAAGAATCAGTTTTGGAGACATTTATATGATATTCCAGTAATTTCAGTTCCATGGGCAACACTAGCAAGGAGTCAGTGGTCTTTGAAAAATTTTGCTTTATTAGAAGCTTAGAAAATATTCCAGTGGCAGTAGTACTTCATTCATTCCCCTTGCATTCTGACATATGTATTCTCTGAATAAGTTGAAGCAGCTTTAATTCTGTCTTCATCTGTGAAAAAGTTTTTTAGTTGAATTAAAGTATGTGACTAAGTTTGAGAATAAAGAACACACTTCTTAGATTCATAGCATTTTACAGTTTGAAGCACCACCAGCCATCTGTCAGTTTATAGCCCTAGTCCACCAACTCCATTTGTCTCTATTTATACTTGAAAAAAAATTTTTTGGCCTGTCACAATTCTGTCGCAGTAGTAACGGTGGAATTAGAGTTATGCAGTGGAGGAGGGAAGGAAGAACAGACGGGCATTAGCCTATAATCTTAACCTTCCCACCCTGCATGCCTCTCGTCCTTGTTTTGCTCTGTTGCTTTTTCCATCCGTTTTGTGGTTCAATTTCAGTATTCTTTTAACTGTCTCATCAGTATTTATGCTGGGAATGGGAAATTCTGGATTTAGTAGCAAATTGGTTAATAGAAAATCCCATAACTATTAAGAAACCAACATGTTTCCCATTTTCTGTAACCTCTCCTCCCACTTTAAGTTGCTCATTTTCCTGCATTTCTTTCATTCTTTGGAGCCACAAACTCCTTCCACTTGATTCTAAGGTGCTCAAATGTCTTTCTCCAACTGTATATTTTCTCGAATTTGAATAAACCAGATATGTTTGAAATATAGAAATTGGAAAGTTATTTACGTAACTTTCAGTGGAAATAGAGACCTTAAAAAACAACCAAGAGCAGCCCCTTTTATGTGGGTTTGGGTGAATGATGTCAGAAAGGAGCAGAGTAGCATTGTTCTGTTGTCTTCTAATTGAGGTCTGAAAAGAAAGAAATGGTGATAGTAGGAGGAAGGAGAATATTCTCTGTAGAGCTGAAAGCATAAGCAAGGCTGTGCTCAGTTCTGGGGACTATTAACATAGTTCCTTATGGCCGAAATGCATTTTTTGAGGGGATGGGTAGAGTAGGAGATGAGTGGAGGTTTGGGTGGGTTCAGTTAAAAGATCTTGGCTACTATAAGTAAAATTTTGAAGTTTGTTTCTTAGTTAATGGGAAATTATTGAAGAGGTTTTTTATAATATAATAATGAAAGATTTAATGATGATAATTGTTATTAAGCAGGTTCTATGTGTCGGATTCTTCTAAATGCTTTACGTATAACCCATTAAACTTTGCAAGAACTGTATGAGATATAGATGATATTATTTTCTTATTAAAGATGAGGAAAGGGAGGGGACCACTGCCTAACTAATTTGCCTGAGGTCTCAAAGCCAGGATTACAGCTATTCTGCTGTGTGATCTGAGTAGGTTGGAGAGGAAAGAGAGAGGTTAGGAACCTGTTTCACTTGAGTAGGCGGGAATTGCTGAAGCCCTGGGCTGGGAGAGACTTGGGGTGGAGGAGCTAATATTCTTCTGATGAAGAGAGGTGAAAGTCCCAAACTGGTGGAGTAACTTTGTATTGAGCAACTGTGTAGATCCAGATCCCTTTGCCTTCTTTCTGTTGCTTATCTTCCTTTTAAAACTGTGTTCCATTTCTTTGGTTTAGGTTTTTTTTCCTCTTCTGTCCTCCCATCAGTGATACTTATTCAGACAAATATTTGTCAGGTTTTTATTGGTATGATCTACATTAATTGCTTTGTAGCTACAGAAAGAAAAAGAAAAGGGTCCCTGCTTTTCAGGAGCGTTCGATGTTGTATAACTGGTAGAGTAAGTACAAAACCTGTACACAAATCATTGTGCCAGAGGCCATCAGAATGATACAAGCTTCTGGGAGAGCCATGTGTCTTTGTGTGTATAATTCATTGTCCCTTTGTATTTTAAAAAATATTTGAGATGAAACTGGGCTTATGAGGTCTCCAGTTCTGTGGTTTCTCAAAGGTCATAGTTTGGCCTCTTAGTAGCATTAATATCCTCTCTCTATGGGTATAGAATACTTCATATCCCTAACATACACCCCTTCCCAATTTCCTAACATTTTTGACTTTTGGAGGGAAAAAAACAATCTTATTCATGTAGAACCTCATTCTCATCTGTCAGTGGACTTTGGTTCCCTAAAGGCAAAGGACATTGCTGACTTGTTTTCAGTGGTATGTTGACATTGTCTTGTAGTTACATATGCTGTGTGCTAGAATATTTGTTGAACTAGGCACTGCATTCAAGGGTGAAATTGTCCTAAAAGTGCTTTTATTGAGAATTAGGAAATTAAAGCACAGAAATGAATGAAATTAATGAGTAGAGTTTGATGCTGAAGGATAGTCACTGATGATCAAGGGCAGTTCTGTGGAGCAGAACTACATGCCTTTTCCCCCTTGGGGAGCCAGCACTTAAGATTTTCATTTTTAGGGGATGTTATACACCCAATCCCTTGTTTTGTCCAGTACCAGCTCAGGAGTGAGGCATTCTTTCCCCTCTCCACTGCTACTGCTCATTGTCACAGTAGGACTTTTATATACTTCTCTGCCCACCTGTAGGAGGCCAGTGGTGCTTACAACTTCAGTCTTCCAGATCAGCTCTCCCCTGAGAGTGTGTGGCAGATTGGTTCTCACTTGATCTTCACTTAATCGCATACCAATGGCTGGAGTGAACTGTGCCTTAACAAGGTCAGTTTCCAAGTTGACTTTGTAGCCTCCTGTCCTTGGGTGTGGCAGGTGCACTGGTCAGGGGAAAGATATGCTATTCTGTCTCTCCTAGTTTCACGAATGTGACCCATCTTTACATTCATCCCCAGGGCATTTCCAGACCTGTACTCAACACAGCTGAAAACTCTTTGTAGTTTTATTTTGAAAACTCTTTGTAGGAGTAGGAGTGAATTACAAGTGGCAGACATTCTCTCTCTCTCTCTCTCTCTCTCTCTCTCTCTCTCTCTCTCTCTCTCTCTGTCTCTCCCTCTCTCCCTGTTTCTTGTTTTTTTTTTTTTTGTGTGTGTGTGTGTGTTTGTTTGTTTTGGTTGTTATTTGTTTGTTTTTACCTACTCATTCTATAAGTGAATGGAGTAGGGGGAATGGAAATTTAAAACAAGAGGCCTCTCTTTGCTCCAGTGAAAACCAAAAACCCTACATTTGGGAACTTAAGGAGGGCTTGAATTTACTTAAGAGTTAACATTTGTTTCTTATTTGCTTGTAGTGTTTGTAGGCCATGACCTGCAGAGAAGAAAGTTTTATGAAACATCTTATGTTTAAAGTGAGAGGAGGTTTAGGGTCCTCTAATCATTTTATTCCATCTAATTAGTAGGTTAGGAGCGAACCATACTTTGTATAAGGTTTCCTTGTAAATCTACCTTTTGCATAAATTATCAAAATAAATGAAAAATCATTAAAAGAGAATTTTTTTGTCTTTTCTAAAGGGAAAGCTTACACAATTGCTAATATAAAAATATTTCCTAGGTGCCAAGTATATTTTTTGTAATTTATTTGACAATGGGGAGAGAAGTGTGTAATATTTTCCACTCAAAGAAAATGCAAATGCAGACTACATTTGTACACAATAACTGTGCCTTGTATATGTTCTTTCATTAATAATAATCACTAGTATTTATTGCATAATTATACCTCAAGAGGCTTCACATGCACTGTTTCATCAAATCTTTTCAGTATCCTTTTTGGGATGGTGGATTAGTTATGTAATTATTATGTGGTTGCCATATAAATGACCACAAATGGAGAGGTTTGAAACAGCAGTAACTTATTCTGTCCTTTGGTTTTTGTGGGTATTTTTTCTTTCTTTTTTTCTTTATCTTTTTGTAATGGGGATTGAACCCTGAGGTGCTTTATCACTGACCTACATCCCCAGTCCTTTTTTCTTTTTTTTAAGAGAGCCTCTTTTTTTTTAATACCTTTATTTCACTTACTTATTTTTATGTGGTGCTGAGGATCCAACCCATTTCTTGCACATGCAAAGCGTTCTCTCTACCACTGAGCCATAACCCCAGCCCACCTTTTTTATTTTTTATTTTGAGACAGGGTCACACTCAATTAGTTGCTATGTGTCTCACCAAGTTGCTGAGGCTGGCCTTGAGCTTTTGATCCTCCTGCTGCAGCTTCCTGAGTTGCTGAGATTATAGGCATGCACCACTGTGCCTGGCTCTATCTCAGTTTTAGAGGCCAGAATTTTGAAATCAAGTTGCTGGCAGGGCTGCTTTTCCTCTGGGAGAGTCCTTTCTTTCTTCTTCCAGTAACTGTTGGCACTCCTTTTTAAAAAATGTTAGCTTTTAATGTTTTGAATTGGCAAAATCATTTATATTGTATATGATATGATGTCTTGAAATTTTATACTTATTGTGGGATGATGAGATCAAGCTAATTAACATATACATTATTTTACATACTAATCTTTTTTTGTAGTATGAACATTTAAAATTTACTTTCATAGCAATTTTGAGAAGATAGCATTAACTGTAATCACTATACTGTACAATTGATTGCTATATTCTTCATTATTTTCAAGAATATGGTACCTTGTTCAATAGGTCCTTTGAATTTATTGCCACTAACTGCAATTTTATATCCTTGGACCAATGTCTCCCAAACCTCTCCATTACCCCTTCCCCTGTCCCTGACAACCACTATTCTGCCTTCTACTGCTTTGAATTGAGTGTTTTTAGATTCCACATTTAAGTGAGAACATGTGATAGTTGTCTTTCTGTGCCTCACTCTTTTTACTCCCATTTTCAGGGAGACATTGAGTAAATGATGAGTCTGGCACTGGCCCTGCATTATAAGTAGGAGCTGTACCTCTCTGCCACCACACTGTGATGCTTGCTAATTTGTTCTACTCTTATATTTTTCTGTATGATATCTAGTCCTTTAAATAAGGATGAATTTTTAACTGGTCAGCTTTTGCTTCTAGAATGCTTTTGCTTTTAGAATGACTTCTGTTTGGGGAAATATATGCATAAGATTTATTGATGAATCTCTTAATAACAAAGACAGGTGTTATTTTGCCATGGTTAACTCCAGCAGAAGAAATGCAGCTCGCTACTTGAAGAACATAGACTTGTTTTTCTGGTTTAGTGAGACTAATCAGAAACATCAGACTTCTAACCCTGACTTCATTACTTACTGGCTATGAGCAAGTTGCTTCAATTCTTCGAACTTTAGTTTATTTACCCAGAAGATAGGAATCCTTCTTTTGTGGTTAGTTGAGTTTAAAAGTAAAGCTTGAGCATTTGATAAGTAGTTTGCCTAACTTAAGCATGTAAATATTTTAAAACTATAATTCCAATGTCTATGAATTTCTACAGGCTGATTTAAATGCTTCTAACCTAGTAATGAAAGTTATACTTTCTAAACAGTTATTTACATCACACATAATGGAACTTGCTGTTTAAAATTCTAAAATTGTAATAACATCAGCATCTTTCCGTAACCATGTACATATATGGTATCTTTTTAGCAGCCCCAGTAATATTTGCCTATTTGTGGTATTTCCCTCAACACACATTGGTTTTATTGTTTGTGTATGTTCTTCCTCAGAAGGGGGGAAAAGATCATTCCTCTTTCCCAGTGCCTGACACATACCAAAAAGGGAAAAATTACAAGAAAGAATGTTGATCAGGTCACATCATTGGGCTGTTGCACTTTTGGCATTTAGTGAATGATAGCGCCTTCCTAAGAAGATATTCTTGTTAAGGTTGGAGGTCACTGTTTCTTTTTTAAGAGCACTGTGTTCCAAATTTAAATGATATTTCCTAGACAGGAAACATAATCATCTTTCTTTTTTATTGCCATTTTTAGTAGATGTTTGTTGAGAATGATGTCTGTTGAGAATGCCATGTTCTGGGTAAAACAAAGTGGCCTAGTCTAGTTGTTAGTACTTATTCTTTTTTTCATCTATTTTCTTATGAAAGGACTGGCTTTGTTTTCAATATATTATATTCTCTCATACTACTGAATGACTGATAATAGAAATTATCAAAAAACATTTTTTAGAAAAGTGTTTTTTGGAATATGACTTATTTCTTGGCATCTTATAATAACTTAGTCTTAATCTGTCTTAAATGGAACTATTGATCATATAAAGCAAAATCATGTGAAGTTGTAAGCTCATTTAAGTAGTATTTATGAATATTTGCTTTCTACTTTTGTACAGATGATACAAATAATGGATATAAAATTTATTTTGACATTAGCATTTGTAAGCTTGCCGCAGGAGGAATATATTCTCATAGAACTGAATGCAGTGATGGATTTTTTAAAATATTCTGACCCAATTGATGTCACATTACCATTCTGTTCCTGCTATTAATTTCCTCCTGAAAATGTTTTGTTTCCTGCCACAGACCATTTAAATATCACCTCCTCCACCATCTGTGTACTCACAGCCATGCTTCTGCTCCAAGCAGAATAGTTTTAAACTGGAAGTAGCAATGTAGGAAAAGAAGATAAATTTTGCCTGGAGAAGTGTATATGTATGTATTTCTTTCCTTTCATCAGCCTTTAAAATTGATGTCAAACAAAAGCTTTTGGCCAGTCTTTGGAATTTACTTTGAAGAGATTCCAGGCAGATTCTCTTTAATTATATTCTACTCTTTAGAGAAGAACATTAATGTGATATAATTGTTTATCTGATATTAAGTATACATTGAAGTTGCTATCATTAATAGAAGATGTTTTGAAGTAGATGTAGGTGTTCCTGCTTTACAACAGCCCATCTATAGCTTGAAGTGCTTTTGAAATTTAAATGTAAATTTAACAATACATCTAGAAGGCCTGGGGATATAGTTCACTGGTAGAGTGCTTGCCTTGCATGCACAAGGCCTGGGTTGAATCCTCAGCACCCTCCCCCCAAAAAAGGTCAAGGATATTAAATTGCTTTTATTTTTTTTGCGTGTGTATGTGTATATGTGTATGAGTGTGTGTGTGTGTGTGTGTGTGTGTGTGTGTGTAACTTACCATTTTTACTTATATATTAAACTCTAGCACTCATTTTTGTCATTCCTTTTTCTGTCCTACCTATTATTAGACTTCAAGTATTGGAAACATGTGGTTTGTAATCTGGTTATATCAATTAGCATTTATTTGTTAATGATCTTAGAACTTAAGAGAGGGCAAAAAAAATTATCTCAAGTTGATGGTAAAGCTTCAGTTATGGATATGGATGGCATGGATAATTCTGAATAACTGAATTTGCTAAATAAATTGACACAAAATTCCTCAAGTTTTAAAAATATTTACTATAAAATTTTCATAAAGGTTTCTCAAAAGTAGAGTATTCGTTTCCTCTTACTGTTATAACAGATTTTCTCAAACTTAGTGATGGAAAAAAATCTCTCACATTTTCTTATTTTATAGTCTTGAGGGTCAGAAGTAAACAATGAACTTCACTGAGCTGGAATTATGGGGTTGGCAGGACTCTCTTTTCTCTTAAAAAAGGGAGAACCCACCCTCTTACTTTTCCATTTTCTGGACACTACCTGCATCCCTTGGCTTGCATGTTTTTTGTTTTTAAAGTGACATTGGCAAAGTTGCCTGTCTTGAAAGGCATCATTCTAATAGTGACTCCTCATTCTTCTATATTTAAGGAACCTTGTAATTACATTGGGTCCACTAGATAATCCAGGACTGTCTCCCCAGTTTAAGGTTATCTGATTAGCAGCTTTAATTCCATCTGGTACTCCAATTCTCTTTGTTGGTACTAACGTATTCATTAATTCTGGGCATTACAAGTATCTTAAGGAGATCATTATTTTGTCTGCCACACTTGGCCTTCTTATAGTGTTACACATTCTGAATTGACTATAATCATGTAGATTACATGAGATAGGAGGGCTGACAGATTTTTTTTTTTTTTTAATCACCATCTGTTGTCCAGAGTGAAATTGAATTTCTTCTATTTCTTTTCAGATTGTTTGGTTGGCCTCCATGTTGCCTGCTGATATTTTATGTAGGCAATTGAATTTATACAAACATAATATAGATTTTCAAGGGCTATTATTAGAACATCCCTTCTCACTCCTGAGAAGTACAGTGCTATTAAGTAATCTTTTGATTATTTGCTCTTATCATAAAAAGTATATTTCTATCCTTATTTATCACTTCTCTCAACATTATTATAGCTGATGTGTCTCATTATTGAGAGTACCAGTGTTTGACACTTCTGATCTCCATGGGATTCTAGTTTTACTGTTTCTGTCTTACTGTCTGCTGTATCCTTTGTTCTTTCATATTTTAGAGCACTTTTTTGGTTTCTTTTTTTTTAAGATGAAGAAGTAGAAGCTTGGGTAACTTGTACAAAGTTACTCATCAGCAGCTGATTCCGAATTTGAATCCAGGTTGCTTAATCTAGGAAAGCCCATGCTTGCCCTTCAACTGAATACCAATCCGACATTCAAATCCAGAGACCTTACTTTTTAAATCCGTTTGTCATGACATCTTTCTAAAGAGATGTTATGCAGCTAGAAGAAAAATTCTTACTTTGTACATAAACTTACTGGCAAGAAGGTAAGAAGAAGATGGAATGATAGTTGCACTTTGCCTCACCCAGTTAGAGGACTACTATAGGAAATTGGATGGACATTACCAGTTTTAGTGGCTTGAGTAGATATAGCTTATATGCATCCAACTTTTAGTTTAGGAGGAGATAAAGAATTGGATTGTTTTCATGACATTTTTCTAAGGGAAGATGAGAAAGGAAATAAAAGGGTGAACCAAAAGACATCAGATATAAAGTGCCTGTTTACTCCCTGGGAGTGACTCACATGATTCTGCTTTAAAAACATGTTAGGAATTCATCTAATCTTCTTCAGGGCACACCCACTTCCCTCTAAGTCAATACAGTTCACAGATAAATTGGTCTTTCTTGGTTCACCACTTTTACTCAGCATTTACCATGCCAGTGGTGACTTGATGTCCTGTGGATGACCAGACTTCCTATTTTGTCTCAATTTCTGCCTTATATAAATAAATATCTGACTAACAAATATTTTACCTAATCCTAAGATTTCCATTGCCTTGGCAATGTTTCTTTGAGTTGAGAAAGCTTTATTCAAGGTGCTAAGAATCTACATACTGATAGTTATCTTGTCCTATCATAGGTTCCTTTAATGGATTACTCTTCTTAGTTTCCTATATTCTTGGTTCCCATAAGAAATTATTTGCAGAAAGCATCAGTTTTGTGTGTATTTGCTTTTGGTCCCAAAGTTTAGAACATTCTTTGCAGTATGAAAAGTTAATTGTTCTTTATTTGCATGCTAGCACTGTGGGGCAATATAATGCCCACAAGCTTCATATTCTTGTAAACAGTGAGAAGGATCTGTACAGATTATGTGATTAATTGCTAAATGGCTTTTATACTCTTTTTCTTCCTCTATCTTAATACATGTATTTTTATTCTCCTGTTTGAGTGCCTATTTGTATGTGTTCCCAGAAAAGGCTTTTGATGGACATAACATCTATAAGATCCATTCTCCTCTTAGGATAAAGAATAGACACATCCTCTGACCTACAGTTTCATTTCTAGAACTTTATCCCATAGATATTCTCACACATTTATGAAATAACACATACTTAAAGTAATTCATTAAAGCATTGTTAAGGGTAATTAAATGTTCATCAATAGGAGACTCTCATTTTGGTTCACCTGTATAATGAACTAAATGGATCTTATTTTTCAGATGAGCAAGTTTTTATTACTCTTATAGAAAGAGCCCCAAGATAACCTGAAATTTTAAAAGCTAAAAAAGCAAGATGTCAGATAGTATATATAGTTATAGGTAGATATCATAGTGCTCTTTGGGTAAGTACTATCTGTGTTCAATTGATATTGTTTCTATTGGTCTTTTTTTCACTGCTAGTAGAGCTTATGACCTTCTAGTATTATTTTCCTTCTTTTAAAAACTCTTTTTATCTTATTGCATCTTATTTATTGGTATTGTATAGAGGCTCTAAGTCCTGTAGAGTGCCTCTCTCTTTTGGCATAATGAACTGTACATTAACTTTTCTCAGTCATATTTATTTGCTTCTATTATAAGAAATTTACTTATTCTTTATTATTAAAGTAGAGATTTCCTCCAACTACTTTACTCATTTGTTCTTAAATATTTACTAAGCATCCCTGGTGCAGGTACTTTACAGCTTCTAGGACTATTGAGTTCAGAAAAGTGTAACAAATCTTGGGACTTGGTGAGGTCTTGTACACATCACATTCTTGTATCCTTTGTAAAGGGTCAGTAAAATGATGGTGATACCAGTATCTCATATTTGTTAGTGATTTTGCAGAATATAAAGCTTTTTTGATATGCTTCCTTGAGAGTCACTGGTATGGTATCCAGTATGTACACATATTAATTATATGCAAATTTTATAATAGTGTAAGATTACATAATTAATAATCCAGTGGAATTTTCATCTATGTACGTTACTGATTATTTTTTAAGGTTTGGTTTAAGACATCTGTCTAGATTTAAATATTCTGTCCTGATCTATAATTGTATACAATTATATGCAGTACATTTTATTCTCACATATTAGATTCAAAGTTAGGGTGTTTCAGAAATATTTGTGCATTATTTATTTAGTAGAAACCTTTCAATTATTTTCTAATTTTTAAGGATGAATTGAATCACAGATAAGAAATTTAAGACTTGTAAGCAAGCATTTAACTTGTGCCATTGTCCTTGTAAGATTTTTTTAAGCTCTGGATATTGCCACACATTGAAAGATTCAAGGAAACAATGTGGCTTTGGCTGCATCTTATCATCACTTCTCAGAATAACTTCAGCATATTACCTCTAGTGGTATTTTAGTTTGACACAAGGTGGACATAAGTTTTAATGGCTTGAAGTTCCATAAATGTCTAGTTTTGAAAGTCTAAGAATTTGGAATTCTAAAATTCTAATTTTGAAATTCTGTAATGTCTATCAGAAATTCTCTGTATTTGAGGGACAAAAGAGACTAATTCTGATATTTGCAGTTAATGATGTTTTTATTATTTCTGTTATTAAAAATCACCACCCACAGTATTTTGGCCTCTTCTTTTGGCCAAAGTATGTAACTTTTCTTGGAAATAGACTCTACCTGGGATTAAGGTCCTGTAGGAATAAAATTAATTATAGAAAGAAAAAGAACTGAAAGAACAGGAAATGATAAACAAACAAAACAGAATAAAATCTTGAATTTAGCCTGACAATTTGAAAATTCAAATGTGAAAGGACTAAAACCAAGAAAAATTTAGAAATTTTTGAAGATGAGGTAAGAGGATTGTACTGTCATATGTCAAAATATAAAGCTAAGGATACTGTGAAATCAGTAGTATGCAGCTACTGAAGTATTTAATGCTTCTGCTAGAAAAGATAATTTCCATCTCAGTTTTCTAACTAGTCTGGCTCTAGCTCAATTAAATCTACATTTTTCTTCAGTGAAACTATTTAATCTATTAATGTTTTTAAAGTTTATCATATATCTTTTTATGTCAATAATACCACCTAGTGCTTAGGACAGGAAAATTAGTAGTCTGAAAACTGTTAGATTAACTCAGTGCACAGTATCCCTGCTCCATGCCCCACTTAAATTACTTGTGCAAACAACAAGAATTGGATTCCAATTACAATAAGTCATAATCCATGTTATGAATATGTATAATATATCAAAATACACTCTACTAACATATATATCTAAAAAGAACAAGAAAAAATGGTATGCATCTTTTAATTTTTAATTCCAATAATTTTTTTTTAACAAGAGAGCATCTGTCAGCTCATGTCTGATTTTGAAAAGAAACCCATGGAGCAGAAGCATGTTTGTGAGTTTTTTCATATGCATTAACAGGTGTTTGTCTTGCTTTTAATAGCCTTGTTGGCTGTACTATTCTTTCAGGTCTGTTGGTATATATTTAAATAGGCCAAATCAGTACTTATTGATCAGATTCAAGTTAATTTCTCTTTTTATCCTCAATATATCCATTTAACCATCAAAAAAAACATAATTTTTGCAGAAGCTGTACCTTAATGAATTTAAAGATGTATAGTAAATGAAAAGATATCCCTTAGCTTCTCTAAAATCAAGGCCCTGAAATTTTACTGAGCTTAAAAATTGAAGCGGATTACTGGATTCCACCCCCAGAATTTTTTTTTAATATTTGTTTTTTAGTTGTAGTTATACATAATACCTTTATTTATTTATTTATTTTTAAATGTAGTGCTGAGGATTGAACCCAGGGCCTCTCAGGTGCTAGGTGAGCAAGCACTCTACCAGTGAGCAGAGATTTTGATTCTAGAATCACATCTGTCTACTATACAGCCCAATATTTAATCACAGTCACACAGTACATGTTCATTTTATCTCCTTGAAATAAGTGTTAAGATCCTTGAAAGGATTCATTTCTTTTTTTTAATTGGTGCATATTAGTTATCCAGAATAGTGGGTTTCGTTGCCGTGTGTTCATACATGCATACAGCATAATTTGTTCAGTTTCACTTCCCAGTTCTTCCCTTCACCCTTTCTTCCTCCCTCCTCCTGGTCCCCTTCCTCTACTTGATGGTCTCCAGAGGATTCATTTCTTACGCCACTATGTGATGTTTCTTACAGTACCCATAACAAGAGTCTTGAAACACAGATGATGCTAAAATATACAGAGACATAGGAATTCAATCAGGTCAACATAATGGTTGCCTAACCATCCACTATTCCCAGTATATGACTATTAAAGGAAAAAGTGATAACAACTGAGGTCAGATCAGAAAGAAAAGTCTTCCTGTACAGCTGAACCTAAATTTTTCTCTAGGAGGAAATGGAATGGAAGAGGCTTCCTTTCTTTCTTCTTTAGGAAATAACGTTATTCATCTCTACAGAAGAACTTGACTGGCATTTTTTCCCTATGAACTGATTATTTCTTAATGTGTTAAATAGGCAGAGATTACATAATAAAGTTTATTCATAAGAACATAGAAATTTTGATTCTGCCTAAAGATTTTGAAGTTTAATCTTTGTTCTCAGTAGCCACCTAATGCCTCACAAGTGCTTCTGTAGCTGAGATGACCTGTGAACCTGTACACATTTTTATTACTTCAGTTGTAAAACAGACACTTTGATGACTTTTTAAATGTATCATTGCATTTAACTCTTTTCAGAGTCTGAGGAACTTATCTCCTAGAATAAGTTATATATTTACTGACAACTGTTTCTTGACAATGTAATATATAGTTAATTTTAAAATATTCATAAATTGTCATGACCAGTGCTGCAAGATTTGTTTAAAGAAATGTGGCAACATTCTTGTGGTTGGAAAAAATGAGGGGAAATGAAAGTATTGTTTAAAAGCTGTTTTTAAAGCTTGTATTATGAAATGGATTATGTCTGAGATTTAGAGTCTTTTTAACATAAAAATGAAATAGATGGAATTCTAACTCTGTAAATCTTGTTGGTTCATATTTAGGAGTCCTGAAGAGATAGTATTAAAGTTAACTTCTGGTTATGAATTATGTGACCAATTAAATAAAAATAGATTTAAAAACCTATAGGTTAAAGTTGAATTTTAATATATACTTTTTTATATGAACACAAAGCCAGAATAGGAGATTTTCCATAAGAGAGACCCTAAGAAAAAGTAGTGAAGGAAAAGATCTTTTTTCTCTTAGATTTTGCTTCATAAAATAGAAGTAAGTTGAAATTGGCTAATAAAGAGTGATCTTGTTTCATATGGTGGCAGTAGAAACACACATCAGGATTACATCAGACAAGTGTACAGTGGTCATAAGAAAGTTGAGAGGGCAGCTGAAATGGATGACTGAGTATTCTAGTCTGACTTATGCTTCTGATGCAGGAGGGAGATAA
Organism: Ictidomys tridecemlineatus; assembly: GCF_052094955.1. Taxonomy (NCBI): domain Eukaryota; kingdom Metazoa; phylum Chordata; class Mammalia; order Rodentia; family Sciuridae; genus Ictidomys; species Ictidomys tridecemlineatus. The sequence continues at coordinate 107,533,477 of NC_135485.1, read as the reverse complement.
CTAGAAATGTAGTAAAGGTGGGTGTGTTGGTAGATGTTTTGGTGGGTTTCTTTGCTTTATTCTTATTCTATTTTACTGAGTCTGAAACACTCTGGTGATGAAGCATTTTGATAGAGAATGCTCAACCTACAGTACATAGAGAGGGAAAACGAAAACCCAGTTATTCCCTGTGTGCATAAGTTTGTCAAATGTTATTTCATTATAGAATTGTGATGTGGTAAAATATTAGTGTGAAAAACCCACTTGCTTTAGCTTATAAACTTTTTCATTTCAATCCTTAATTTCAGTCACTGCATGCCAAAGTGGTAAGATTGTTAATAATGAATTTGCTCCTGAAACTTCTATACAGTGATTATAATGTTAAGTATATACATTTTATAAATACATTGAAATGATATAAAAACTCTAGTCTGTTTTATTAATGAGCTATAAGCTGCAGGTAAAGTGTGTGATAATTTACATGTATTGCCCCCATTTAATCCGTGAATTACCAGGTGAGGTTGGTGGTATTTTTCTCTTTTACACATGAGGAAACTCAAGTAATTATATGGACTAACTGCTGACAAGATGGTATTGAGACCTAAGTCTTACTTAGCTGCATGTCAAGTTTCTGCTTTTATTTTCTTAACATTTAGCTGTTTTCTCATAATGAAGTATAATGATGAGGTAGATGACTGGGAATGATAATACTTACTTTTCAAATAAGAAAATAGAGACCCAGAAAAGGCTAGCATTCAAGTGTAGTAGAAATGGAACTTCTCAGCCTACTCTTTGAGACTTCAGTTTTCTTGTCTTTAAACTTGAGGACCTAGCTTTATCAAGCTCTTTCCTGAACTGTCCTAGGGTGGTACTACCAGGAGGCCAGTGGAAAACATTCTGAGTTTCCAGCCTGTGTTTGTACTTCAACGACAGAAGCTATACTTTTACTTGTTTTATATGTTGGACCTTAAAAATATTTCAAATGTAGTCAAGGATTATAACATCACCCTAATTTGGGAATAAAAATTTTTTCTTTTATTCTAGATGATGAGCTTATATGTAAATTAGCTCTCTTTTCCATTTTTTTTCTGTGAAATTAGCTGACATTTCTGTGAAATTAGCTGACATTTTCCTGAGAGTAGTAAAAATTTTAACAAGTTACGTACATGAATGTTGTTCTTGAGTGTTTTTTATAAGGCCATTCATTGGGTCACCTCTGCAAATAATTATAATGAACTTTGTTGTTGTGTTTGTTATTTTGTCTAGAGCATTTCAGCAGTGGTATATTTGAGTCTGTATAGATTTTCCTGCTCATTATTTTTGGTAAACTAAAGAAAATAAATTTATAGGATGAGGATTTTAATTGGACTAGTGGGAAATTGTAATAGTTTGACATAGAACAACAGTTTGTTAGCTGTTATGAAACCTAAAAAAATTGAAAAAAGATCTAGTATGATTTTGATATTGATTCTGTAGAAGGTCAGTTTGGATGATCTGTCAATGATTAATCTCAAACCATCGCTGAGTATTTTGTCAAGTTTTAAAAACTGGCCTAGTTCTCTTATCTAACTTTATTAAATACAGACTCATCAGATATCTAGGTTATAGCAAATATTTTTTGATGATTCTGAAAAGGAAAGTTGTAATTATCTGATCCAGACTGTTTTAGTCAGCCTTTTCACTGCTGTGACTGAAAGACCCAACTAGAACAACTTTAGAGGAAGAAAGGTTTCTATGAGGGCCCATGGTTTCAGAGGTCTAAGTCCATAGACAGCTGGCTGCATTCCTTAGGGCTTGAGATGAGACTGAACAACATGGCAGAAGAGTGTGGTGGAGGGAAGCAGCTCACATGATGATCAAGAAGCAGAGAGAGACTCCACTCTCCAGATTACAAAATATATACCCCATAGCTATGTCCCCAATGAACTATTTCCTCCTGCCATATCCTGCCTGCCTCTAGTTAATCCCATCAGGGATCAATTCACCAATAGGGTTAAGATTATAATCCAATTATTTCTCCTCAAAGCCTTCTTGTATTGTTTCATCTGTGAGCTCTTGGGGGATACCACATCTAAACCATAGCACAGACCTACTGTCTAATTCTGTTTATACCAACTGCCCTTTCTCTACAAATGTTCCTCTAAACAACTGGCTTCTTACAGCCATGCTCATCAGTATCCTAGCACATGTAACTGCTATTCTCTTTCTTCAAAACTCACATGAGGCACGTAATTCACCAAGAGCAGTGAGTCATGCTGCATCTTGTTTTCATAGAAACACCAAAGCATAAGCATATGACAGTGTTGGTTTTTTTTTGGGGGGGGGGTAGTGTTTCCTAGAAAACAAGGAGATCAGTGAGATGCTAAATTGCAAATTTATGTGACAGACAGCTGAAAACAAGGCCATGGGTGAAAGCAGCCAAGCTCTTAGATGTTGTGCGTGTCAAAACGGGAACAAAGATTTTAATGTAAGCTCAATTTTATTCAAATATGGATCTCGTTATTAATTGAGGTATGCAGCTCATTAACAGGCTTGGGTGTGGTCCCTGAACACAGCTGCTACTTTGATCTTTAATTATTATATTTTATTACCATGTATGACTGGGCTTTTAGGTATAACTAGTGATGCCAATAAAAGAAAGGGACATGTTGGATATATAGGAACATGTGTTTTGGGCAGAGTGCAGTGATGCATGCCTATAATCCCAGCTACTTGGGGCGCTGAGGCAGCAGTATCACAAAACTTGTCTCAAAATTTAAAAAGAGTTGAGGACCTCAGTGGTAAAGTGCCTTTGAGTTCAATCCTTAGTCCTGCCTTCCCCCCACATCTTTGCCAACATTTATTGTTACTTGTGTTCTTGATAATCGTCATTCTGTCAAGGTTTATTTTTTGAGAAAAGATCACAGCATAGAACATAGTATTTTTTTTTCTGTGAACTAAGTTACTTGTGAAATTTCACATAGTTCCACAAATTTTATAGAGAGGAAATTAATATGATTCCCTTGCCCTTCAAGGTGGCATCATTTTAGCACATGGATCATTAGAGCACATGTTAGGAAAAATATCAGATTAGAGGTGATGTTTGTCTTTTACGATAGAATCTAGTACATTTTAGATTATTGACCATAAGAGTTAGCCATCATATTTGACTTCTCTATATTTGCATCCATTGTTAGGGGAAATTTCCATTATCTAGTTCAGTTTTTGGGTTTTTCTTTGTTTGCTTATTTTGTTTTGGTATAGGGAATTGAACCCAGAGGCATTTTACTACTGAATTACATCCCCAGCCCCTTTTATTTTTTATTTTTGATACTGGGTCTCACTAAGTTGTTTAGGGCCTTGCTAAGTTTCTGAGGCTGGTCTTGAACTTGTGATCCTCATGCCTCAGCCTCCCTAGTTGCTAGGATTACAAGTGTTTGCCACAATACCTAGCTGTAGTTCAGTTTCATAAGCAAATTCCTATGGATGAGAGACATGTCCTGGCCAGATCCTTGTGTTAATTATTATTATTGTTTCTAGATCTGTTTATTTTATGCCTTTGAGGATATTATTGTATACATCACTTTTCAAAAGTTAAACTAGGGGTCTGGGTTTGTTGCTCAGCAGTAGAGTGCTTACCTCACATATGTGAGACACTCAGCATCACATAAAAATAAATAAATAAACAAACTAAAGGTATCGTGTTTATGTACAACTAAAAATATATATTTAAAAAAGGTAAACTAGTTTAATGTTGTTTTACAAATGGACTGTTTCAGTACAATTCAGTGAACATTTGTATATGACCACTCTTCGCCAGTCTTCCTGTTTATTAAATGATCTTTCTGAGCTCTCTGACTTTGAATCCAGATTAGTGTTTATCATACTGAGGTTACACATTCAGTTTATAGGGTTAGGAGCAGCACCCCAACTCCCCTGTGCTGTTTCTTTTCTTTTTTCTTTTGTAAATGTATTGAACTAAACAGAATATATTTTCACAGGTTGTATATAAAAATATGTATTTTATATGTTCAGATTTGTACTGGGTAGAGCGTGTTTAAAGTAGTTTTGTAGAGCATTGGCCCAGCCCTAGTCTGATGTTTGTTCCTGGTCTGGTCTTCAATGAGATAAGTACTAAAATTCAGAATAAGCATTTAGAAACTTTGATAGCAGTTTGACGTTGTTAGTTTTTAAGCTTTTCGTAGAGGATTTATCCATTGAACAGGTGTAGAGATCAGTTAGGGTTTTGAAGTTCCATGGTGAGTCACATATATTATAAGTAGTGTAATACTAAGCGTTCTTTTAGGTCACTTCCTAATAGATTCAAATAGTGGTGGAGAGAAGGTACATTAATTTTCAGAGGATAAAGAATTTATCTTTTGGTGAATCAGGCAATTTTCTGTAGTCTCAGATTTTCTATCTGTAATGTAGAAGAGGTATCAGAATGGACAATGTAATTTTTGTTTTATATGATTCCTTTATAAAAAGAAAAGATACTAATACTTTGTTAATATTAAAAAGCTTTGGAATTTTAATTTATTCTGTATTTTATAAAATCCATTAAATTATCTACCAGATATATAAACAATGCTAACTTTCTTTATAAATAAAATAATTTATATAAGAAAAATAATGTTTCTTAATAAGTAAAAGAAACACTTGAATGAGTTTTTTTTTTCCTTTATAATGGTATAAATGTGAAGTAAATCACAAATAATAGAACTGCTAAAAATAAACACTTAAAAATTTACCTGATTTTTTTTTTTATGGATTTGTATATTATCACCTTTGAACTAATTTAAGATTCAGTAATGAGAGTAAGATTCTACTTACTAATCAATGAATGTGAAATTAAGGGCTCATCTAGAAATTATTAAACAAGAATAAATCTAGCCTATCTATTGCTAGAATATCCACTTTTGATCATTTATTTTTAAGTACTTTGAGTAAATAGATTTTTTAAAAGTCTAAAATTATCAAAAAAATTTTAATGTTAAATAACTGAGGAAAACTAAGTTGAGAGTTATGAATGAAAAGTTTTCATTTCATATGGTTCTCCACAAGAGATGGCAGACTGACTGTGTATTCCTAATAAGGCTATGTTGAATGATGAAATTTTATTGAAATACCTAAAAATACCCTCTTTATTTAAAAAAACCGCAAACACCTTGTAATTTAATGTTTTTAGCCAAGATATGAGTAGAAAAAGAGAAGGATGCCTAGAAAAAGTTACTGGCAAAATTCTGCCTCCATTGTTAGCATAATTCAGGGTGCATGCAAATATGAACCACAAAGACCATGTCTCACACTTTAAAAAGAGCAAGAACAATTAGGTATTTTGTTAATTTCTATTTGCATTTTGTTTATTAAGATGTTATAAGTTGGCAATTTTAATCCTTTTCCTTTTTCAGTTAATAAGCAGGTTTATACAGTTCAAAGTGTATACAGGGAATTTATTGTTCAGCACTGGGATTTAGTTCAACTTTCTTCTAATGAAGTATTGTGCCAGAAGAGATACTTTTGTGTTTCATTCATAAAGGAATCCAAATCCTTATAAAGGTTTTATGTACCTTAATTGTTCTGTCTCCCTGCTGTTGCTAGCTTTATCTCTTGCTGTTCCCCAGTTGAGAACCATTTTAGTTCAAATGCCCCATTCCTGCTTGAGGGACTTGGCAAGGAGCAGGTGATGGAGAAGCTGCTCTCTTCATGATGACCAGGAAATCAAAAGAGAGGAGGAACTGGAGATCCCAGTATCTTCTTCAAGGACACACCCCTATTGCCTAAAATCTTTCTCTTAGGCTCTACTTTTAAAAGTCATTCCACCTCCCAATAGTGCCACTAGTTGGGGACTAAGCCTTGAATGAGCCTTTAGGGGCACATTTCATATCCAAACCATAACATACTCCATAGTACTTATCACCACATGACCTTTTTTCATCTTTTACATGGTGCTGGGAGTTAAACCCCAGACCTCATGCATGCTAGGCAAGCATTCTACCCTGAGCTACATTCCCAGCCTACCACGTGACATATTTTGCTTGCTTGTTTTTTGTTTACCTCTCCCAAGTACAAGTGAGCACTTTCAAAGGAGGGATTTTGTGTTTTATTTTTATTATTTTCCCAATCCCTACAGCAGAACCTGTTCCATCAGAGATTCAATAAATATTTGTGGAATGATTTAATAAATTCATGAAATTAATTTAGAAAAAAGATATAACACAGATGTTTTCTTTGAACTTAAATTACTCTGGTATAATAAATATCACTCATGAATGATAAGGTACTTATGTAAATAATTATGGTAATATAGAAAGCCAATTCTAATCATGACAAATCTAGTATTTAATAGGAACTAGAGTCTGACCATAATATAAGGTTGTTCATGAAAATACAGCCTGATTAAAGAATAGTTACATATTGTAACAAATGTATTATGCAGTGATTATGCACATATTGTGTGAATATGTGGTTAAAATCAAATTGTGCAGGAACCATTATCGTTATTTCAGTAATCATAAATGCTCAGTATACACCACTCCCTGCATCACTAATCACACTTCAGTCAAAAAATCTAATTAATTTTGAATCATTGGTAGCAAATAGCCATTAATAGTGATGGGGACTGTGATGTAAGTTCTTTTATTTGCTCAAGACCGTGAAGATGAGGAGGTATAAACATAAGATTCTAAATTCATACCCACAAGAATATCATATGATGTACCTTGGGATCCACATGGCTTCTAATCTCAGAATCTGGTTGCTGTTTCAAGCACATACCCAGGTTGACATTACAGAAGGAAACTTCTAGTCCCATCCTGTTGGAAAATGAAATTATTAGAGAATTTCAGTTGCTATGGATAAAAATATGTACAACTCTGGAAAAATAAGGAATGGACTGAAACCTATCTATTTGTTTTTTAATCTTTTTATTAAGCTTCAGCTGGGAATTTTCTGAAAAACTTAAATGCTTATTTATGTAAATATTGTTCAAACTGTAAAATGTGCACTAGATACATAAACAATCTATCCATTCACATGGATATGTGTGTATATCATACAGTAACTTGTGTTTATATGAATTAAATCAAAGATGACATTTCATAAATTCATTTTTAGCTTATTTATTTTCAATCACATTATTACAGAAATTATTCTATTTCAATCACAGTATTGTGATTGAAAATGAGTGGTTATAGTAATTGAAAGTTAATAGTTATTCACTGTTTAAATTCATCACTCTCAGTACTCCTTTACCAGAGTTTAATTTTATGACTTTCACTTTGTTTGATGTTATTCCTTAAAAAGTAATAGCATCTGGAAGACGTGGGTTCAAATTGTGATTCTACCACTGTCAAATTCTAATTTGTGATCATATTACTTAGTCTGTTTGAATTTCTGCTTTCTCTATTTAAAATTAAAACAATGCTACTTCCTCAGGAAGAATAATTTATGTAATAAGCTAAGTGAAATTGGCATTGGTAAGTGCTCAATAATGATATTTTCTTGCTTATCTCTAGATTTTTTTTGGTTGTTTTGAAATTTATCCCAGTAGATAATGTAATTGGAACAGTATTTAATCAGAAACAGAATAATTTCCAGAGCTGCAGGGTCTAGTAGTCTACTTAGACAGTCTTCTACATCAACATTTGTCCCTGCTCACTTTCTGCAAAGCAGTTCTGCAAGGGAGGCAGTACCATTATTATTATGCCAACCAGTACCTAATTTCTTTTGTTGGTAACATAAGCTTGCAATCTTCATTTAGCTATTTATCCCATTTCTCAAAGAATCACTCAGTATCAATGAAGAGCTTGATAAGAGAGAGCTTAGACATGAAAAGCAAGATCTTTTTGTCTCTTTAGGATTCTAAGCTTTCCCTAAAACGATGAAAAAATCAAGAGGATAGACTTCAGATTATGAATTGTCTTGAAAATACCACTTTTATCCTCTATAATGCTTTGCTAACATTTGATCTTACCAAGGTTTTCCTGAAGCAGTTAACTTTATATTTGCTGCTGATTTGTGCATAAATATAGTTATAGGTATCATTTATTATTGATATGTACTCTCCTAATATGAACCATATTTATTTCAGGGGCATTGTAGTAGTGTCTCAATAGAGCCAGTAAAATGTAGACATATAAATGGAACTCTGTTTCGCAGGCAGATCATTTGCTTTTCAAGTTCTGTTATTTTCATATTGGTATTGAAGTACTAAGTGAATAAAAATATTGCTTTTTTTTCCCTACCTGATTACAACTACAAGGGAAGGTACATTAAGTGGCAGTTTCTATTTATCAGTGGTGCCTAAAGGAAGATGTGAAGCTAGTAGATTTTCAGGGAATGTAACTCTATTATACTTTGCTTGCTTTTGTCAGTTTTAAAGTTATTATAGCCTGTGGCTGGTAAGAAATAAAGTGTAGAGTTTGATGGGAAAGAGGATAATTATATTTGTTAGCCTCTTCTCTTTCATGATAATGCATGGTACAAGCCTGGCATGATGCATATCTGTAATTCTAGATATTCGGTAGGCTGAGACAGGAGGATAACAAGTTTGAGGCCAGCCTTAGTAGATTAAAAATTAAAATAACTGGAAATATAGCTGAGTAGTAGAAAAACCCCTGGATTCACTCCCAGTAAAGAGAGAGGAAGAAGGAAAAAGAAGGGGATGGGAAAGAGGGGGAGGAGAGAGATGAAAGAATGAAAAACATGGTAAATTTTACTTATTCTTTTAGAATATTTTTAATTACATTACTAATAGTCCATTTATAGTATATGGAATCAGAAGATAAGAGGTATTTAGTAATCTCTTAGCAAATAAACTGAGGTGCTGAGTATCGGAGTTAAAAATAGGGCTTAAAATGTTATCCTAGTCCAATAATATCTGTCCCTTCAACTAAACTTTGGAATCAGCACTGTGCAGTGTGAATTTCATTTGAATGGGTGATTTGGAAGTCTAGATGTTTCATTCATTTGCACTCAGTATAAAAGTTTGAAATAAAGTGACAGAGGAACTGAAAAGTGGTATCATATAACACAGAAGGAATAATGGAAATTTAATTCTTATTTCTGATGCTTTTGGATGCCTGAATATGTTGGGCTTTTCATTGTTCAGGAATGGTTATGAGGCTTAGAAACCAAAGGAGCTGTGGTCATGTGAGTTTACTTTCTAGAAGATTTGTTATAATCTAAATTATAAAATGATCTAAACCAGAGGTTGGCAAACTATTTCTTACAGGCCAAATCTTGCCTACCACCTGTTTTTATGAATGAAGTTTTATTGGAATACAGCCATCTCATTCATTTAGGTTTTATTTGCATCTTCTTTCTTTCCACAGTGGCAGAGCTGAGTAGATGAATTCGAGATAATGTGGCTCACAAAGCTTAAAGTATTTACCGTCTGGCCATTTACAATAAATTTTGTCATTTCTTTACAATGGGACATAATAAATTACATTCTTTATATAAAACCCTTTATTAAAATGATATTTTCACAATAATGGAATTATATTAATAGTAAAACTGAATTATTCTGATCTTTGAAATTCCTTTTACTTAAACTTGAGCATGTCTATCTTAGAATATTTTTAATATTCTTTTTTGACTTGAATATTTTTAAATACCAGCCAGAAAATGCTGTTTTTCCTCTCAAGTTATTTTGAGTGTGGACATGAGGCACAGTGGATAGATGGAATTTTTTTATCCTCATAAAATATTGTGGGGGGCTGGGGTTGTGGCTCAGTGGTAGAGCACTTGCCTAGCGTGTGGGAGGCCCTGGGTTCGATCCTCAGCACCACATAATAATAAATAAAATGAAAGTATTGTGTTCAACTACAACTGAAAAATAAATATGAAAAAAATATTGTGGAAACGTAGAGTAAAAAATGAATTTCTTCCCCCTGAAGTCAAGTAAATATTGTAAAATTTTCCACAAAATTTAAAGATAATTTTAAGACTTGCAGAAATAAATGAGACTATAGAAAAATACTATTATTAATGTGATAATTTTTTAAATAAATATACATAATAACAACAATCTATACATCTTTTTTGGAATATTCTAGAAGATTTAGGCCTTGACCAAATCCATTTATGTGGAATATCACAAGATCAATTTGAGGGTTGCTCCAGTTAATTTTTAAAAATCCCTCCCTTCATATTGAGTAGAATGATATTTTAGTTGATTCTCATTCTTCTATGAAACTAGTCTCTAATAATTTTGGATTCTTGTTATCTTTGAAGAGTACTTGTATCCATATATATTGGGGTTTTTTCTACAAAATAACCACATCCTTATTGAGAGGTTAGAAAAGAGGGAATCACTGGAAAGCCTTTTTGCTTGGGTTGATTCATATCTTTAAGATGGATGAAATTTGTTTTGTGTTGAAAAATGAAGTCTTTGAATAAGCTTTGGGATAATAAGTCTCCCACTCCTAACTAAATGGATGACTTTTAATTTTACCCTTTTATATTTCAATTTCTCATCTGTAAAGTAAGACACTAGCACTTATATTACAGGATTTTTTGGAATAAAATTGTTTTTATAAATTTAAGGTAGCTGTTTTTTAGTCTACGGTTCCTCTTATACTATTTAAATTAGCTTGAATTGCCACCTTGCAAAATAGTTTGTTTCTGAGAGATTTTTAAGTATTTAGGCATTAACTATTTAAACTTTGAAATAACTAGTCAGGGTGATATCACACTCTCTTGTGTTAACTGTGATCGTTTTCTTAGCATGTATATCATATGCAGCTATCTTATTTATTGACATGTCTGCTTCCTATGTTACAATGTAGATTCTAGCCTGAACTTTGACTTGTTTACCACTGTGTTTCCAATTTCTGGAACTGTTTTTAAAGCTCAATAACTATTTGATGGATGGACAGATGAAAAGATGATCTCAAGTGGGAGATGTCAAGTAACACAAAACTGTCACCAAAACTGGTTATTTAAGTTGGTCAGTATTCAGTCTTCAGTCACAGAAAATAAAGCAGTATACCATGAGTGGAAGAAATATTTATTAAGGAACTAGCATTGTTTGCTATGAGATTAATAATTAGGGAAAAACGTAGACATTGATGTTAAACTTACTAATGATGAGAGTTATTTAACACTTCTAAGTTTTTCTTTTTGTAACCTAAACACCATATTATATATATAAGGCCTTTAATTCATTGTTGAGCCCAGTAAATGATAGTTGTATTGCTGACTTTTATGCTCTCATTATTTGTAATAATGGCAGATATTTATTTAACCTTTTAGAATTTAATCTAATGCTCTCCCTCCCCGTCCTTTTCCTCCTTGAAACTGGTATACCCTTTTGGATCAGGGAAGCTCAGTAGAACTAACTACCCTCTTCCTTTCTCCTTGTTCCTTTGCATCCATCCATCAGCTCCTTAGCTTGATTTGTAACTGGTTGATGAAAATTTCTTGTCAAACTTTCATCATCTGTTTTAGCCACCTGAAAAGGATCATTACAACAGAAACATTCATTCTTACCTAAGGAAGTACTTATCAGGTGGTAACTGTCATCGTGAATATGTATCAGAGCCTCACCTGATTTAAAATAGAGCCACAAGCACAGTGTACCTCATGTACCCAGGTGGGCAAGAGCAGTTCCCCTGCTTGTGTCCTCTTTCCTTCTTTCTCTCTTCAGAAAGTCTGTCCAACTTTGGATTATTTCTTTCTCTCACTAGGAGGAACAATCTACTCTATTAGTTCTTGTAGTAAGATAGAGAAGATGCAAAAAGGCAGAGCAAAAGTGAGTGTGTGGTGTGTGTGTGTGTGTGTGTGTGTGTGTGTGTGTGTTTGTGTCTGTGGCGAGCCAGCCTTTGATAAGCTAAAAGCTGTTGTAGTGTGCATAATGATGCACACTATAATCTTCATTTATAGGAAATAAAATATTTACATATTTTAAGGCATTTTGGATTAAAAAAATAAAACCCTGGAACATTGCTACAAATGATCTAAATGTTTAGGGTTTGAGATTTGGGGATAGAAGATTGAATGAAAGAGCAATAAAGTTTGGAGAAATTGTTTAAAGAGACATCTCTGCACTCTATAGAGTGCTCACTTTTTCCCCCTGGAGTGTCTTTGTTATTGCAAATTGGCAACTTTGCAATTAAAGTGATTAATGATGTGCCCTAGTGTTTTTGGGTCCTAAGGTCAGTGGGCCCAGAGATGGCCATGCTGTGGGAAACTTTGATAGAACTCATCTCATAGAAGATGAACCACACACCCTACTCTTTACTGTATGACTGTTTATGAGTTTAGTATATTAGATGTGATTGAAGGAGTCGCCAAGACAGTGAGCAATGTGAATAATTTTATCAGTTTGGTCTGTTGCCTAATTCCTCATTATTAAACACTAATATGAAAATTCATTCATGGCTATTTTATTAACTAAATAACATGTTATTTTGTGAAGCAGTTTAAAAAATATATACATTGGTCAAAAGCATAATTTAAGTATAGCATCATTTGTTGGGTGTTTGTAAGATGAAGTTTTGGTTGATTCTTTTGAATCTAATTCATGATGGAGACATTGCTAATCCATTAATTTTTCCCCTATTTGTTATTCGAACTAGGACATCACATTTCTAATTTTTAATAAATCTGTTATGAATCAGAACTCCTTTCAACTGTTCAGAAGCTCTGAAACTGGTTATAATGAATCAGGGATTTTTATTTTGGATACTGTTTTTATAAGAACCAATCAACTTTCAAATTGTTTGAGCCACACTGATGGCTTTGTTCTTTGAATTCCACAAGCCAAGGGTGGGACTGAGCTAAGGCACTCATATCTCACCATCATGGCCTACTCCTGTACAGTGGCTTCACACCAAGGGGAGAGAGAACAATAAGCAAATTGTTGAGCCTGTGGCACTAAGCCATTGCCAGCTCTCCGGTAGTTTGAAACTCACACACTACATGAAAGTGACTTGTGATGATTACTGTGGTTCAAAGGGGAGATATATTATCCCATTATGAATGAAAAGAAAAATGCAAGAATAATTTTTTTGTACTTACTCCTCAGTTTTTAACCATTCATTTATTTAAACATCTTTGAAAAATAGTCTTTTTCATGGAACCGATGCCATTTCTAAAAGAACACTTTCTTGACAATATTTGTCTAAAGGAAAAAAAAACAGATAATTATGATTAATTTAATTTTGAAAAATGCTTTTTCTTCTTATTATGTTAGGACTTTCTCCCTGGGCACTATTGAAAATAGATATTCCAGTTTGATGAAGAAATAGAATTTTCTTCCTTAAACTTTGGTTAAATTATGTTCATAGGCTTTGAGTATCTTATTAAACATAAAGTTCAAGAAAGCAGTAGTTTCATTAAAAAAGATAATTTGTATAACAAAAACTTTTGAGAATTTTAAGGACTGTAATATTTCTGTCCCTTAAATTTAGCCTCTGTGGGACTCAAGTAAACATTTCAGACTTTACAGACTTGTTCCTTGGTTAAATATTTCTTTAAAATAGTGTTTCCCAGAGGGCCACCCCTCCCAACTCCAATCTTGAGAAATGTTTCTTATAATGAGTTCTCCTTCAAAGTGTATGGGCAATAATCCATAGTCTGCTCTTCTTTTAGACATTTAGAGTCTCTGAGAAGTTTAGCAGCTAAGATATTGTGTAACTTTAACTCCATATTTTCCAGATATCTTTGATAGCAGAACATGTTTGTGTATGTATTTTGTTTTGGGGGAATTGTTTTCCATGAAATGTGCTTTGAGAAATAGTTTTCTAATTACAAAAAGTAGTGCATGTACATTGTATAAGATATCACTTAGAGAGACCCTCTTCTAAAATTTTTGTGTTTTCACCCTTTTTTTCATATATTAATCATTACTATATATGTTTGGTATCATATAAAGGAAACATTTTATCATGCAATGAAAGATTCTTCCTTAAGAATATTTTAATTGTTTCATCTTTCATTGATGGTTATATTCCAATTAGCTTTTTTCTTGTGTATTTAATAGTTTGTTTCTAATTTTTTACTATTATAAATTATGCAGTAGTACACAAATATCTTTATGCATAAAGTCTTTTTTGTACTTCAGATTATTTTCTTATGACAAATATCATAAAGTTGATTATTGTGTCACAAGATGTGAGATCTCCCAGTAACATAGAAGTATTCTCACAAGTATTATATATTAATATTTTTTTAAAATCTTTATACTATTGTAAGGAAAAGGTGGTCTATCTTTTTATTCTGTTCTTTGATGAATAGTAACCTTTGCTTTTTAAAACTAGTATCTTTGTTTTTTATGTCTTATAAGTTTCATTTGTAATGGATTATAAATTTCCTGAACTACAATACTTTTAGTGTCATAAAAATGTGTTAATTGTGGGGCTGGGGTTGTGGCTCAGTGGTGCAGTGCTTGCCTGGCACTTTTGAGGCTCGGAATTTGATCCTCAGCACCACATAAAAATAAATAAATACAACAAAGGTCATTATGTCCATCTACAACGAAAAAGTATTTTTTAAAAAAATGTCTAATTATACTCATGTCTAAAATTTTTGTAGCTTACTGATCTTTTAAAATGTAACTACTACAATACAGATTTTGGTACATGTTTTTAATGTGAATGACTTATCTTTACTTTAACACATTTTGTGTTACTTTACTTTTTGGAGTAAAGATAAGTCAAGAGAATTTCAGCTAAGAGATTTCTGCTAAGAGAAATTGTCTGAGTACCCATGGAAAGTTGTGCATCTGCACAGGGTAGAACCTATGGCTGTAGCTGAATGTTAGCATCCATTTTAACTGAAGAATTCAAAATTTTTCTAAAATCATAAACTTCTATAAATAGTCATACAGGAGTCTTAACAACTCCCTGATTGGCATGTAATAAAATAAGGAACCTGGGGATGGGGACATAGCTCAGTTGATAGAGTGCTTGCTTTGCATGCACAAGGCTCTGGATTCAATCCCAAGGACCAAATAAATAAATAAATAAATAGTAAGGAATCTTTTCAGAATTTAATGATTCTATGACTCATTTGGTGGTTAGTTTTTAAAACAAGAAGACTAATTTTTATTACATCTAGTGTTGACAATTTTATTTGACATTTAATTACATGCCTGTCTCTTTTCCCCTCCTCGAAAAGGGTGTTTGTGTAATGAGTTCAGTCCTAGGTTTCTGAAGGCATGTTGCCCTTTCTTTCCCTGTCTTAATTCACGTCATTGCACTTGTAAGACGTTTTTATCAGGACACAAATTGGGCCCAAATTTTAAATTGCAGATTTAAATTTTTGTGTGCATTCAAAATTTCAAACTGTATTTCTATAGAACTTTACATGGTAAATTATGTTAGGACTCATTCTGTTTGTTCAGAACAAAATACATTTATTGGATCCCAAATGTAATGAAACGAACCATTCTGGGGCATTGTTGTTGCTTATACTCTTTAAATTAGAGCTAACAGCTCTAAAAAAACAAAGAAATTTGTTTTTTTAGACATAGAATATATGTATTGTATCCCATGTTTAAAGATCTAGCAACTGTTAAATATCATGTTCTTTTTCACCAATTGTTTTTATGTTTCAAGAAGTGCTCCATGTACTTTAAAGTGTTCAGATGAAAAAGAATACTGGCTTCTATGCTTTGGCAAACTTTCAGTAATGTTTTGGGTGGTTTTAATAAGTAAACCCTTTGCAATTACATCTTATTGTGAAATTTCAATGAAAGGAAGATTCCACTGTTCTGTACTTGAACTTGTTTCCTTTGCTTGTTATAATAACCCTTTCAGCTAAGAGAAATTGTCTGAGTACCCATGGAAAGTTGTGCAACTGCACAGAGTAGAACCTATTGCTGTAACGGAATGTTAGCATCCATTGTGGCCTTCCATTAGGTTAGCCAATTGTTCAGTCAGTGCCTGCCCTAGCGAACCAAATTAGTAGTTGTTGGAAAATTCAGTTGCTGCTGAATGTGTTGATCAGAGTTCATTGTTAGGTTATGCTCATGGAGATCCCATATCCTGTCCTAGTGTCTTTTAATTGTGATCTATTGTCTTTCTAAGTGAAACAATCTTTTGGTTTGTAGAATAAAATTATTATCACATAGTATTTACCTATTATGCTTACATTTCTTAAATTATGCACCTTATGGCTTATCCTCAGACTGTCTGATATGAGAGGAGTGTAATTGCTTCTGGCATATTAAGTATAATCTGCACCTTAGCATTGAGTAAAGTATCCCTGGTTTTCTCAATCATTGTGTTAGTTGAATATAGCTAGTACACAGTAATGTATAAAAACAGAGGGCTTCCATGCCTTCCAAAGCAGTTTACATGAACTTGAATTTTCTCATTTGAAAATGAGGACAATAATACTTTTTACTTTCATTATTGTCGTGATTATATAATTCCTCCAAACCAGTTGTTGCTATTTAGTTCACACTAACCAAAATGTATATAGTGCCAGAAAACATATGTTAAAAATAAAGTTTCACTTGGAATTTGTAAATATTCAATTTATATGCATGGATTTTTGTCTGTCTTTCCTCTCTGCCTTCAACACTCATTACTGATGACCTATTACATGCCAGGCACTGTGTGAAGTTATAAAGATGGCACATTCTCATTGCCTTTATTAAAAGTATAGCCTAGTGGAAGAAATCACTATTTATTTCTTAGAATAGTAAATACTTTAATTTGACAAACACTTAAGAACATAAATACAAAATACTCATTCAGTGATTCAGTTCAACCTGAATCATCATCACAGACCCAGCACCCTGTGGATATGTTTATGGATATTAGGAGAAAAGGCGGATACTGCTAAAGATTAAGATTCAAGTTAGATGGTTGAGGAACCTCTCAAGGTTTAAGGTGTCATGTTTTTACCTTATGCCTTAAGAGGGGGAATAGCCTCAATTTAAAGATTGAAAAAGGGGTGTTAGCAAACAAGATTAATGTTTATCTTTCCTCATTTGAGTTTATAGTGAACTGCTAATGAGTACTTTGTGTGTAAGGACGTTGGTTCTTGCAGTGTTGACTTAATTATGAATAGACAAAACTAGGAATTATGAAAATATAAATTCTGGTGATATACCATAAATCAATATATTATAATAAACTATATACTAATAAGAAATTATAGGTTTGCAAAAATTCATGGCTTTTTTTTCTTTTTTTCCCCAGAGCATCTGCAACACCCAAGCCTGAACCAGCTTCTGTTCCAAAGGTGCGTTTCTAATCTAGCATCAGTAACTTACCACATGATTGTTCCTCCTGAGTTTCTGTAATTTCTATTTTTGTCTCAGGCCATACAGACCTTTAATTTATAGTCTTACAATTCCCCTCATTTTCTTTCTTAAAAATGAAGAGGAAGCTGGGCACAGTGGCACATGTCTGTAATCCCAACAACTCAGGAGGCTGAGGCAGGAGGATCACTAGTTCAAAGTCAGCCTCAGTAAATTAACAAGACCCTAAACAACTTAGTGAGATCCTTTCTTAAAATAAGAAATAAAAAAGGCTGGGGATGTGGTTCTGTGGTAAATCGCCCTTGTATTCAGTCCCTGGTACCAAAAAAAAAAAAAAAAGGAAGAAGGGGAAAATGGAAATCAACACATGCAGAATTATCATGTGTAATTGTACCTTTATTTTAAAACGTTATTTCTAAGGCCAATGTTATTAATAATTTATATCCAAATTTCTTCTTTTATATTTAATTTAAAATTTTCTATCTTTATTTATTTGTTTGCTAAGAAAAAGAAATGATTACTCAAAATGTGTATCATAATTAATCATTAATAACAACCAAAAATTACATTTCAGAATATTCTTCAATTAGGTTATTGGAAAGTACCCTTTTTTCTCAAATACATTCTCAAATTGTCCCAAACCATTATTTATCTACATTTGATTTATATTTTTTTAAGTTTCTCTCTTTTTTTTTTTTCCTTTTCATTGAATTACTTATTACATTGATTTACTTAGGCCTTAAGCTACTTATTTTTCTCAATTAGCTTTCTTGTTGTTAAGATTCATTTAGATTATTTTTTCTTAAAATTAAACATATTAGAGTTATCACTGTATGTTTTCTTAAAATTTTTCTTTTGAGATGGTAAATAGAGATTTATTTTTTAATATTATATAGGCTTAATTTGATTTTTAAAGAACATTAGTAAATATGCTTTGGGATAAAGATTGATAAAGTCTGTTAATCTTAGGAAGAATTGATCTTTCTTTTTTTAAAATATTTTTTAGTTGTAGATGGACACAGTATCTTTATTTTTATGTGGTGCTGAGGATCGAACCCAGTGCCTCACATTTGCAAGGCAAGCGCTCCACCACTGAGTTATAGCCCCAACAAGAATTGATCTTTCTTATGAGTTATTTTTTTCTTTGGCTGATGGTAATGAGGAAATATCTAAGATAATTTTTTCCTCTTGAAACTATTAAATATTTATTTTGGAAAATGGAAAAAATTCTATCTCTGAATCATATCTTAAAACATTCAGAGAGAGAGAACACGTAGATTATATGAGAAAAGACTTAGGTTTGTTCTTCTGTTTAAATTTTTAAAAGATTCTTTATTTAAGATAATTAGAATGTATATGTTTCTGAGTTAGATGAAAATTATTTCATCCTTCATTTTTAAATGGGAGAGTTTGAAATGTGCTGCTTCGGCATGAATCAAGTAATCGTACTGTAGAAAGAAATTAAACATGTTTGAAAGATGGAATTATAATTGGAGCTCTGGTTATTTTAAAAACATTTCAGTTAGCAATGTTTTGTTTATTATGGGGTATTTAAAAACTTCTCCTTTGTAATGTAGCTAATTGATACTTAAATGGCCTTGATGCTTCTTGATAGTTTCCCTGCTGTTTTCTAAATATTTTGGAATTCCTTTTATTTTTATAAATAAAAATATTCTTAGTATACACCTCCATGTTATGCATGCCGGGACCAGTTAGTGTGCATGTTATGCTATATCAAATCATTGTTTTTACTGGAAATGTGTGATATTTGAGCTTCTAACATAATTGTGTTTGTCTTTTTAAAAATCAGCTGTGTATTCTTTTCAGTGACTATGTTTGCATGTATTGGCGTGTTTTGTGTATGTTTATTTTTATTTCACATAGGGAGAACCTAAAGAAGTAGTTAAACCTGTGCCCATTACATCTCCTGCTGTTTCCAAAGTCACTTCCACAACCAACATGGCCTACAATAAGGCACCACGGCCCTTTGGTTCTGTGTCTTCACCAAAAGTCACATCCATCCCATCACCATCGTCTGCCTTCACCCCAGCTCATGCAACCACTTCATCACATGCTTCCCCTCCACCTGTGACTGCTGTCACTCCTCCCCCATTCTCTGCATCTGGACTGCATGTTAACGCCAATCTTAGTGCTGACCAGTGTTCATCTGCACTGAGCACTGGTAAAACTGCAGTTAATGTCCCACGGCAGCCCACAGTCACCAGCGTGTGTTCCGAGACTGCTCACGAGCTAGCAGAGGGACAGAGAAGAGGATCCCAGGGTGACATTAAGCAACAAAATGGGTAGGTGACTAAGGGGGCTTTCTGTTCTTATCAGAATTCTTCTTTTAGGTAATCTCCAAGAAACTCTTAATCTGAATCTTCCCCACATTCAGCTGTTACTTTAAGGAAGGTGGAGTTATGTTGCTTCATTAACATGTGGCCTTATATTACATATATACAACATTGTCTTCCAGGAAATTATGGGTTAATCAAAACCTAATTCTACATTTTAATGTGTTATGAACTGTGTAACATGCTGTGTGACTTTTCCTCCACCTCCTGGCACAACATTGCGCAGCTGGCACTTATAATGCAAGGCAAATCTTGAATCTTTTTTCCTCAAATTTTCCATCCTTTTATTGCTCACCAAAAGCTTAAACAGTGTGATTATAATTGTTCTCAGCTTATGTATGTCACCCTATAGGAAGGGGAAATGAAAAGTTTTTAAGAAGCCCTATCTCCCACGAAGTAGTGTAGAAAATAGAAAAGAAATTAGTTTTTGACACATGTCTATATGAAGGAATGCATGGACCAATACTCTTTAAAAGCAAATCGTAAGGACAGAACAACAAGGAATGTTTAGATAGTGTCCAAAGCATTTTATACATTTTTTAAAAAATGAATGAAAAATTTAGTGGAAACTAAATATATAATGTTAGCAGAAGTTTTTGAAAATTTGTTATTTCCTTATAATTTTTCCTTGAAAACTTATTGACTCATTTGAGCCCCACAGTTGTAATTTCAGCAACCGTAATTTATATCATTTCATTTATTTAGGGATTCAATGAAGGCACCTTAAAGCAAAGCCATTTACACAAAATCATTTTGATTTTTATTTATTTGACAAAAATGTACATTAAAAGGAAAATAATTTGTACACATGATGGTTTTCTCCCATGTCAGTTCCCAGGAAAATATAATTAAAATGATTGTGAGGATAGATCCTTTCTGTTAGATATAATCCCTTCCGAGAATGTTAATTCACATAATGAAGAAGCAGTGCTTTCTGCAGCACTGCTGCCATGGTAACTTGGGAACTTGAAAGAGAAAATGGCAGGGTTCCAGGTTGCTGCTGAGAGCGCAGGAGCTCTGCAGGAACAGCTACTGGGCTGTACAGATGGCTTTCTGGTTGTGAGTGGCTCAAAAGTTTTGATTTCTTCTTTAAAAGCAAACAGTAATGAAAAATAAGAGGGGACCTTTTAGGTTGCATCAGAGGTATTATAAAGATTTTTGTAAAATAAATGAATTTAAACCCATGGACATTAAATATGAAATGTTTAGCAGAAGATTTTGAAAATTCACTCCTCATTTTTCCTTTTTGGGTGTACACTTAAAAATGGTCTAAGTTACTAACTCATTTGAACCCATAGTTACAAAATTACATTTCAGTAAACTGTTGAGAAAAACTAGTGTCTTTCAAAGAATGTCATTTCTTCTTTCCTGTGAAGAAGAGGAACAGTACATGGGGTTGAGGTGTGTTTGGTTGTAAACTTTTTTTTTTTCTGTGTGTCTATTTTAAGATAACAAATTTTGGAATAATCAGAGTAGATAACTTGAAAAGATGCTGCCTGTTAAATACTAGCCCCACAAAGAAACTGAAACAGAAGTTTATTGTTTATTAAATTCCAGGTTCAGTAGGAAAGAAGCCCACTAAAGTCAAAAGTCTTTTCTCCTAACACATCTTGAAATGTATTAGAAAGTGTTCTTAATAGAAAATTGTAGAAGTAAAAAGCAGATTGAGGTTATAGATTGGATTGAAAACAAGTTTAAATTTTGTGCTTAATAAATTAACAACTCTGATGGTTAAATTTGAAATGATTTAAAACATTATTTTTGAGCTGAAACAAGGAAGTGATGTAGTTTCAGGGCCTTATGGTAGCTTCTCAGTCATTCAACAGGTGTTCGTTAAGCACATGCCTGGCGTTCAGCACTGTGCAAAATTTAGGAGAAAAGGGATTATTACATGTTTTGCATCATTAACAAGCAAATTACTGCTTTGCCTTTGCAAACTGGATGTGTTTAAAAATAACTTGATCTCAAATGTTGTCCAGATGTTAGGACAAGGAAAACTTGATTATTCTGAAAACAGAAGTGTGTTATCTGTGAAATTCAAAGACAAATCTGTAATGCTCCTTCTCTCACTATGTTTAGAGAAATAAAAAGTAAATCACATCCTTTATTAGTCATTGATTTGTCATCTTGGAGAGTAGATGTTTGGGGATATTGTCAAGTACTTTTTATACTTAAGTGTCGAAGTTTTTACTCTTCTATTTCCCAGATATTTATTATGTTGGCAGAATAAAATTCTTATAATATTGAGAGTTGTTGCTTTTTATTATTTCTTATTTTAGAAATCATCCATACCCATGACCAAATAGTTAAAAATTCAGAAGGATATAGAGTTAAATGCCTGAGTTATCTTTTTCTTTAAGGCATCATGAAGACTGAGTTTTTGAAAATGATTTAAAGTGGCTGTCTAGTTTGCCTCCCAAATTTGTATGATTGATAAACATTAGACACAAAAAAGAGTGTTTTAGTTAAGCATCATTACTAAGAATTAATTAGCTAATCATCCTAATATTATGAAATCTAGAAATTATATTGCTACTTATAGAATATTTCTTAATAATACTAGGTAATCACTCCTATTCCTTCTTACAAGTAATAATGATTAAGGCACTTCAAAAAGTTTAAATCTTTCTTCTACATGTATACATTATTGGTCATGGCATTCTGTTTTCTCTACTACTCTGCTTACTCTGAAGAGCAGAATGGGACTTTTTATTTTCCAGAGCAAAAGGAAAGCTGTTTTTTGTCAAGTAATTAACTAATTTCCCCTTTCATTTGTCCTTGCATTATAATGTGCCACTGCTTTCTGAAGGTAAGTCTCTCTGGTATCCCATATTAATTTCAATGTGGTTGGACTGCAGTTTCTTCTAACAGTTTTTATATGGTGTTTTGAAGAACCTGGCCTTGGAATATACAAAAAATAATGATGTAGTAGTAATATTTTAAAATGCTTTTATTTTTGCAGAAAACACACGTGACAAAGTTAGTATCCACATTACTGGAGAGGAAATATGGTGATTTATATATGAGTAAACAGCATGAATGCCCAATTTTTGCAAAATTAAATTATATTTTTGCAAAATTAAGTTAAATTTTGCAAAAGAGCTATAATTTAAAATAACCACATATAGTGTTTTGAATAAGTTTGGTTTGCATTGCTATGGTGAATTGTTGTGGTGAATTGCTTTATAGTAATAAATAGTAGTGTTTAAGTTATGTTATTAAATATATGTGGAGTTTGCTGTGGAATGATTGAAAAGAGGCAATGGTTGGGGGAATGTCATTTATATCAATCAAAACTGTTAGAAGATAAATATAGAAGAAAAAGCATAAATATTTGTATCACTAGTAAACAGCATATGTAAAACTGAATTAATATTAAAAGTTTGTGTTTCCTAGATTAAGTTCTCCAAGAAATTTTTTAGTGTTTTTTTTTCGTGGAGTTTTAATTGAGTAAATGTTTCTAGAAGATATTGATATTTCTATGTGCAGTTATATGTGTGAATGATAGACAGCCAATACACTATTGAAATCAGTTAAGAGAGATAATTGCCAGGTTTAATAAATGTCACTAAGAGTTGGCATAGGCATTGGGAATCACTATGGTATAACTTCAAACCTTGTTTTTGTGCTGTTTTAATATTGACATAAAACTGGTTAGTAGTTAGCTAGCTTTAAAGCTAAGGAAAAATCACATTATATAAGAACTTAAAATAATTTTGCACTAATCAAGTTATGATTATTCTGAGCATGTGTTGAAATTCTTAATCCATATTATAAAGTAAAAATGGAAATATGAGATATCTAACTTAGACATACCCAAGAGAATTAACTTTTCAGTTATTAGAGAACTCCTTTCTAAACAGCTATGGTCTCATTGATTGTATAGTTTCATGTTATTTATGTATAGGAATATCACACACCAGTGTATAATAAAACATTATCAAACCCTGATTTATTGTCTTTTAAAAGTTAACTTCTTATAAACAACAACTTTTGCTAGTTCCTGGGTTCCAGTATAACAAAAAATTTGATTTGGAAAGGGGGGACAATGGAACTTGAAAAAATTAAATTTAAACCTACAGATTAAATATAATTTTTAAAAATGCAAGATTCAGAGTCATTAATTTGTTGGGTATTACTATGCATTGTGTATTAGGTATTCTATGCATTGTGCTGTGTGTCTCTGAATATATTATATGATCTAATTCTCATGAGAACTGAATGTCAAGAGAGCACATAATTTTCTCAAGTCATGTGTCTTGTAAGTGATTAGCTGAGATTTGAGCTTAGGTCATTTAAAGCCAAATTTTGATGTGCCTTCCAATGTATCATCTGCTTTTGACTTGCTTTTTTTGTTAGTTTGAGTTAGTATTTGTTTTTATAATGACTATGGAGTTGAATCAAATGCTTATAAGTGAATTGATATTTTTTGTTTCTGTTTTTGTTTTGTTTTGTTTTGTTTTTGAGTAATAGAGGCATCTATCCCAACAACAAATCAGTGTCTACATAGTTTTCAAATTGCCTTCAAATATGTTAAAAATGATTCCTCTTGGGGCTGGGATTATAGCTCAGTGACAGAGCGCCTAGTATGTGTGAGGCACTGGGTTCGATCCTCAGCACCACATAAAATAAATAAAAAATAAAAATATTGTGTCCATTTGCAACCACAAATATTTAAAAAAATAAATCTCCTTACAAAAAGTCTGAAGGAGGCCCAGTGTGGTGACATATGCCTGTAATCCCAGCAGCTCCAGAGGATCCCAAATTCAAAGCCAGCCTCAGCAATTTACGAGACCCGGTCTCAAAATTAAAAAAAATAAGGGTTGGGGATGTAGCTCAGTAGATAAGTACCCCTGGGTTTAATCTCTGATACCACCCCAAAAAAAGGACAGAAAAATTGTAGTTCATTTCATAATTGAGGAACACAGGTTTCTTTAGATTACAATTTTCCTAGAGCAAGGTGAAGTGGGCAACACAACTAAGGCCAAGTTAACTGGCTGCTTTGGTGATAAGTTTGCCACTTCTCTGCACTATTCCACTTGAGTACATTTTTTTAACAATATGGAAATACTTGTTTGACATTAAAATTGGCATCTTTGGATTAAAATCAATCAGCCCTCCATTTGATGTCCTTTACCACTAAAGTTTGCACTAATCAAGTTATGATTATTCTGAGCATGTGTTGAAATTCTTAATCCATATTATAAAGTAAAATTAGAAATATGAGATATCTTATAAAGTAAAATTGGAAATATGAGATATCTAATATCTGCCTGTAACTTCATGTTGAGATAAAACATTTTCCCTCAGCTTTAAAATACCTATATATGTCTAAAATTGGTATCAGTTCAGAGAGATTATTTTGCAAAACTATTTCCTGTTATTTAAAATAGCAAAAAAGAGAAGAGAATGCTTTACACTATGACTGGCAAAGAATATAGACAGGCAAACTGTGGAGATCAACTTACTTCTGTGTCCCACCCTCATTGAGTGGAACCTAACCCTGTGTGTTAAGTTTATCAACTTAATTTAAAGTGGAATTATAGCCACACAGACCTTTTTAAACACTAAAGCTGACAGTCAGTTTTTCTCACTATGAATTTTTATTTATTCTTACTAAACATAATTGGAGGATTCAAGAACACTACAAGTTGTTCTTTGATAAATAATACAAAATTTATATTTTGTTTTCTATCCATAATGGAACGTGAATATATTTGTTTTTAACAATTCTACCCTTAATAGGCTATGTGAATGAATTGTTTTGACCTTCTCTCTATTCAGGTATTATTAACCCATTTCCTTTAGCATATCAAATCAGATATACTTTTCTGGGAAGTAATTATGTCACTGATAATACAAAGCTGTGGAGTTCCCACACCAATTCTGAAGTTACTAGGACTTGTTCATGATTGAGGGAGGTGAGACTGAGAGACAGGGAAAAGTATGAAAATTGAGAGAGAGAGAGCCCATTATTCATGATCTTACATCTTCATCAGACATTTTACATTTAAGAAAAAAAATGTTTTCCAGTAGTGTAACATTCTCTGGCAGTGTATGATAGGGATAATGTATGTAAAGAGATTACACTGGTGGTTAATATTATACTTCTCTGATATGAGACTGAAACATTTTCCTCTTTGTTGATTTTAAAAGTGATTGTAAGCAGAACTATTTCTTCATGTTTTATCAAACTATTTTATTCTCTGCCTTTTGTTAGGAATACTATTAATAATTTGAACTCATATTAAAGTGAATTTCATAAAAATCTGGATTTTTTTGTAGTGGATCTTTCTTGGTATTTAGTAACATGAAGACTTGAACTAGCATTAGTACATGGAATGATTTTCAGTTTTTAGAGGATAAAAAACATAGAACTGTTATCCTAGTAATAATAATAGGACAGAATTTTTACTAACATTTGTGCATTTTTGTCTACATTTGCATGATTATTTTGATGCATGGTATTTATAACATCTTCTCTTAAATTCATTGCTTTGAATTTTGCTATTTCATTTTTTTCTCTTACTATTCCTTTTTCTTCATCTCTGCTTGTGTTCCATCATCCTCGGAATATCAATCTCATCTTTATCACGTCTTTATTATGTGTATTATTCCTCCTTCAGTAATCCTGGCACTGTGTAAGTACTTATGGCTCATTTCATCATTGTGTGTAACTTTTCATCTTGCTCTCAACTTAATATCACCAGCAAATCTTATTAATATAATTTCATTACAAGAAGTTTCAAAAATGTTAAGGAGCATAAGAATCATGGTTTTCATGACAGAGAACTTCTTTCTTTAAAATTTTTTTTAATTGTAGGTGGACACAATATATTTATTTATTTTTATGTGGTGCTGAGGATCGAACCCAATGCCTCACATATGAGACTGGCACTCTACCACTGAGCTATAGCCCCAGACCCTCAGAGAACTTCTTATGAATCATTGGGTGTGTTTGGAACATCCACCCTTTAACAGTGGAAAAACTTACAAGCTAACTATGTTCAGGGGGATGGGTAAATGTTCTGAACAGTGTACACTGAAGTTAGAGATATAGTTTGGATTTTTTTAAAAAAAATTAAATGAACTTGCTAATTTTGAAAGTCCATATTTTGAAATGAATTACTTGCTCTTGAGAGTTAAGTTTATATTGTATCTCAAAATATTTTAAAATAAAATCATTAAAATTATTGTTTTCCTTAATCATAGTCATCAGAGTCAGAGTCTCAGAACCAGAAAATGCAAAGTAAATGTTTAGAAAATTCATATCACTAATATGAGACTTTAGCCATGGTTAACAACAAAGTCTAAGATAAATTCTACTTTTTGCAAGTATGCTGTAGCTAAATACTACTTCAATTGTGGCATTTTAGTATTTTAGTGTCTTAGCATGACAACATTGTTTTGTATTTTTATAGACAAAACCTTTTTCAAAAGATAAAAAAAAATCTTATACTTGAAATTGGCAGTATTTGGGAGTAAACTACGTTCACTAATTGTAGAGCAGTTTAAAACTATAATATTTAGAAGCTGAATGTAAACTTTTCAAGTATTACATAAGAGCTATTTTATATGTGCCCAAAACAATGTGTTTATGGAATAATCTCTATTTCCTAGTTTCTAAAAATTTTGTCTATTTTAATAAGGACTAGATTTTGTTGAGTACTAGTAAAGATATTTTAAATATTTTACTGCAGGGATTATGAAATTATAATTATAATAAGTCTTTTCATTTGGCGCATGAATGTTTTTGATTGTTCTTTTTATATGCCGATGATCCATCATCTTAGAAGACATGTTGTGATTGTTTTTTCTGATCATCATAAAATAACATGTGATGATGATCATTATTGGGGGCTAGAAACTGTAGAGAGCACTTTATGTACATTTTGAATCTTATTTATTCCTCAGAATAACCTTTAAAGATTTAATTCACAAGTCTCACATAGAAAACAGAGACTCAGAGAAGTGAACTAACTTGTAAGAAACACACTGAGTGGAGGATTTAGTGTTGCAACTTGATCTGATTCTAAAGCCAATGTTACTGACTTTAATTCTATCATGTTCTTTGTGGGGAAAAGATTCCAGTGTACTTGGGCAGTTTTGATAGTGTTACTGTTATAAAATGATAGCAATCACATGACACGCTGATCACACTGTGATGTTTCAGCAGTGAGTTAAACCTGGCAGATCCTGCCACCCACACCTGACCACATTGAGAGCACTTTTTCTACATAGACCTTTGGCCAATAGTCTTCTAAGCAAGACTCGTGTTACTTTTTCTCTTCTGAAATTTTAAATTTTAAATTCATAACTCCAACTGTTTGCATTTGTCCGATTTTGAGGAAAGAGAAACAAGGAGTGTTTATTATGTTCAGTAGAGCTTAAAGAATTAAAATAATATACATTGTAAATTCTTTAGTCTTTATGCTCTGCTAATAGAAAACTGAATGTTCTTAGCAAAGCTGGAGTTCTCAAACTCTATAGTTTATACCTCTCTTCAATATAAATTATTACCTTGAATCCTCAGAACAATGTAATATTCTTGCTTTATCAGTGGAAAACACTGATACTCAGTGAAACTGATTTGTCTAAAATCATACACCGAAAAGTGATAGAGCTACACTTTCAATCCTTTTCTTTTCAAAAATATCTCAGTGGTTTCTAATATTGCACAATCATCATCAGTATACTGATCCTGCCCAATAGTTTTATTCAGGATAAAGAGATCTATATATATAAATGAAGAAAATTAATTCTGACCCTTTTCAAAATTATGTTTGAAATTACTGATTTAGCCTGTACTAAACCAGTCTTGGTTCCTAGGCTTAGTGAAGAGGTGATCTAATTTTGATAACTCCCAACACATTCTACAGCATATTGATATTAAACTGTGGTTAATTCATAGTTCATACCTTTGTCTTATGTGGCATATGATGAATGATAGAAGTAATTTTCAGTTGTTTGATTTTGACTACTTTAGACTTTTCATTTTCTAGTTTCCTTTTTTCCTTATTATTTTCCTTTCCTTTTCTTCATGTTGGAAATCTTTCTTCTGCTGCCTTCTTCTGTCAATTAAAGGAAAACCCCACCTAAACGGTAATGTTTCTGTTGAATATGTTTTTATAGTGTTAGTTTATATGAACCTTTTAAGTACATTGTTTTTAACTGATTAAAGAAAAGCTAAGCCTATTTTAGAAAGGTACTTTTTAAAAAAAATTTGAGACTGGGACAGTACTTGCATAAGCAAGCTATATAAAAGGAATATTGAGGATTAAATATTTAAATAATTTTTTAAAAAATCTTTTCCCTAGGCCACCAAGAAAACACATTGTGGAGCGTAATACAGAGTTTTATCACATACCCACTCATAGTGATGCCAGCAAGAAGAGACTGATTGAGGATACTGAAGACTGGCGCCCAAGGACTGGAACAACTCAGTCTCGCTCTTTCCGAATCCTTGCCCAGATCACTGGGACTGAACATAGTAAGTGATCTTCTAGGGATCCTAATGGATGATATTCTTTGCCCCAGAGAATAGTACTTAGACTAATTTGGTAGTTACTGGAAAACAACCCTAGGACACTGTACTTTTAAATTAGTTATGCATAATATGGGTACTGCAAATGAGATGTCAGTCTGGGAGAGTTACATAGAGAAGAGAAGGAGTATTGAATAGTTAAAACCAATAGAACATGGTATAGAATTTTCTTAGTGGCTCTATGAAACTTGAGTGTTTGATATTGACACAGATAATTGCTTAAGAGATTTTGAAGTTAAAAAAGACAAAGTAATACTGCATATTTTCATATTTCAGTGAAAGAATCTGAAGCTGATAATGCAAAGAAGGCAAAGTAAGTTTCTTTATCTTTTTGTAAGTTGAATGCTTTTCTTTCATGAATGGTCTCAATTTGGTTTTTCGAATTTTCAAATGTAGTGAATGATATGGCATTTTGTCTTTGCAAATAAAAGCTAAGCATTTAACTGTGGTGCCTTTAGTGTGACCTAAATGTACAACTTAACAGCTTTTTAAAGTAGTAAATATTGTCTGGATCTTGGCTGAGGCATATTCTCTTTAGTACTGAAGTGAGGTGGGCCAAACAGTGTAATTGGGAATGCTTTGCTAACAGAATATATCTCTCTGAATGAGTTCATGTGTTGTCTTGCAGTCACTTTATTTTGGGCATAAAAATTGATGTTTCCAGGAGAGCTCTGTAGATTAATTTCTGTATTTCTAAAACTGCTCTACCTTTAAAATCTTTGCTATTTAACAAAAAGCTATGTGTAAGCTTTTATAAGGCATGTTTTCTGCATGATGGAATTAGTGTAGAATCTTTTCCTCTCTCTTTTTTATGACTCTTCTATCACTCTCTCTTTTTTTTTTTTTTCTCTTATTTTCACAGGGAAAAGATACCCCTTCACGTCTTTAGTCCCAAATACACAAAATTACGTGACTGGCACCATGAAGTTTCAGCACGTGCTCTTAACGTACAGTGATTTATGAGCCTTGCCCCCCAAGCAGTCAGCACATACCTTTTCATTCACTTTTTCTTTTTCAACTTGATAGCAAAATCTGTATTAAATTTGTCTGATGAAAAAAAATAGAAACTTTTCTATACTTTTCTAACAATTTCCTGTTGTCATGAAAATAAGGAAGATGAACATATTTTATGCTAGGTGGTAGCTCACAAATATAAAACCAAAGAAAATAATGAAGGCACTAGATCTAATCAGAAGATTTACATCTGTTTCTATTGTTACTATGGTAGAAACCTTGAAAAAAAGAATTATTTTCATAAGTTGGGTTTGTTTGGTTAGTTGAAGCAGAGGCATATGAACAAATAATGTCCTTGTCTAATTTGGAAAATACTTCCTTTAAAATGTGATTACTTTTCCTGAGATTACTTTTAAGTTCGTTATTATGGAATGGTCAAAGTTGATTGTACATTATTCCATGTACACAAATAGGAGGAGAAAAGATTAAACAGAGAGAACTTTGTTAGATAAGAGTCCATTGTAGATTTAGGTATCTTTTAAAACAGGCACTCTTCAGGGGGGTTGTATGAAGAAGAGGAAGCCAAGATTTGGCTTCTAAACATGGAAAGAAGATCGTACTCCTGTTTGCAATGGGAAAATACAGTGTTCTTTTGGGTTGGTTAGATTCAAAATCCTGTTTTCTACCAAGAAAATATATGTAAGCTGGTGGGTATTTTTATGGTATAGGAAATTTCTAGGTATTAACTATTAAAACATAGAAAGATAGTTTGCTTCACTTTTAAATCAGAGGAAAATAATAAAACACATTGTAATATGAACGATTCTGAGATTTCAGAGAAATATTTTACTTAGTGTTGTAAACTATTGTGTGTTGCTGCTATCCTTAGGAAGCAATGTTTTGGGCAGTACATGGAAGCTAAAAATCTATGAGAAATGCTTTCTGCCTTGTAATATTATATATTATATATATATTATATATTATATAGTAGATCTAAATGCAGTAATAAATGCGTTTGAAGTTTGGAAAATCATTGTAATAAAGTTGCCTTTAACTTAGCTTTGTACTTGTTCTGTTTCCTTGAGGCTAGTAACCTTGCTGTTCAGGACCTGTTACAATATCACAGGGGTAAAATCACTAATTACCTTGATATTTCTTTTGGAAAATGTTTTTAATTTTGTGACATTACTAAATGTAAAACATGGCAAAAGCCCACTTTTGTTTTCTCCTGAATTGTTACATTATTTAACATAACATCATATGTGAATAACATATATGATCACTTAAACTGTGATATGACATAAAATTATTCTTTGTGAATGATTACTGAAACTTCTTGCCTGCATTCAAGGATCCATTTATATTTTTCTAGGATATCTACACTTGAATGTCACCCTAGTAGGATAATTGCCTAATAACACAGAAAAACTAACATTAACTTTAGTTAGTGATTGGTTACTATTTAAAACTTCACCTGGTAAATGTATTTAAAAAGTAATTCTAGAATTTATTGTTGCTCATTTCCACTATACATCCAGATATAAGACGTCTTACTTTATTGCATCAGTTCTTCTTCAGACACCAAGCAGTTTTGCCCAATTGGGCTTCTTTGATCCTGACATCACTTCCAGTTATTACTCTGTCTTTGGCCTCTGTAAGAAAATCTACTTTCTTAGACTAGGCCTTCCTATACCTAATAATTCTTATCTCAAAAAATAATGTTTGAAAGAAGATTGAATTAAAGTCACATAAAAATAAATAATGTGAGAGAGTTAACATGGTATTTTCTACCAAGAACCAAATTTCTAAAATAACTACAGAATTGATAGAAAGAAGTACGAAAAAGAGTTTTAGGTAAATAAAAAAATTTTTTTTCCTAATACAGATAAGAGAGCATGCATAGAATTATGTAACTCAAAATAGGGGCTATTGAAAATAAGAATTTAATACCATGTATAATTAAAATTTTTAATGTATCATCACAAGAACAGACTTAGATTAATGAAATGATTCATATTTGAGTAGAAGGGTAAATTTTCAGCCAGGATCACAAAGGACATTCCATTTGACCCTGTCAGAAGTTAAATTCCTGAGCTCAATGGATCTTTGGGGACATCTTGTATTCCTAGCTTTAAAGCTAGCCAAAAATTATAAAAGCCTCTTACAAAAATGTTATTGTAAGTCTAATGGCCTAATTTATGACTTATTTTTGTTTGTCTCTCTTATACAGATTTTGTCCTAAGCTTTTCTTAAATATAAAGTTGGAAAGTTATTCTTTAAGAATTTTGAACATTTTTTTCCTTATAGTGTTTTACCAGTCAGAAATGGAATGTGTCTTTTTTGTCACCTCAAAAAAAATTGTAGAAACAGAAACACTTATTTTGTAAATTATATGCCATTTAGGAAGGCTCACATATATAAACATCTCAGAGCTTGTTGAATAGAAGTTATGATATTGGGATACAAAATAGGAGTTTCATCTACTATTCAGTATTATTCAAAAAATACAAAATGATATGGTTTCCCCCTAGTTGTTATCATTCTGATATGTATTTAAAATCATGAATCATAAATATTCATTTATTGTCTGTGTTCATTCTTCCAAGTAATTACTACATACTTACATGCTAGACACTAGTCTATAGACTACAGATACAGTAGTGAGTAACAGTTAAATATAAAAACAAGATGATCAGAGGCAATTTTGTTAGCAAGGTAATAAAATAGGCTAATGAGAAATTTGTCTTAGGCAGGGCAAGATTACTTTAGATTATGTGGAGATCAGAGGAGATGACTCTTTGGAGAGGAGAAGCTAGCTGAATGATGATTTTTGAGGTTGGTATTCCAGGCTGAGGAAACAGTGTGGAAAGTACTGTGGCAAGTACTCAGATCAGAAAGTCAGTGTAGCTGAAACATTCAGGACGGAAGCATGACATAAAACCATAGTTCTTAAGAATATGGGCAAATAACATATTTTCATTACTATCACAGCATTTCAAGTAGGAAATTATCCTGTCATTTCTCACTACTTTCAAGTAGAATTAGAAAAATGAAGAGTCAAGGAGGTTTGTCAGTTTGCTGAATGAAGTGCACACCTAGTTAGTGCCAACCCTGATTTCTGATAGTCTAATTGAGATCCAGTGAAGACCTAAAAAGAGAAGGTACTATATGTTTGTAGCCTTAGTAGGGTACAGAAACACAGTGTCCTCTAAGCATGTATAAAGCCACACAAAAATGAAACCTGGACATCTGAAATTTTGATATTTCATATACTCTTCATAATTTAGTGTTGAATTTGACATTTTAGTCCTCTCTATAAAAAGCTAGCAAGAATTATTTGGACTGATTCCTTTTGTTTCTCCTATTGAAGGAAATTCCTTAAGCTAAATAATAGTTCCTGATCATTCTTATGATGTTGATGTTGTTGTTAGAATAGTGAGAAACAGGAAATGATAAATAATTGAGGGTATTAAATTCAAATTTGTGACTGTTTGATTACTTTTTGCTCCTGAGTTTCCATTTCTTTAAAATAGGAAGTTATGGTACTAACGGAGGCGGGGCCGCTAAGGGAGGAGGAAGATGGCGGCGGGGGCGAGGTATTTTCAAAAGAAATAATTCCAGATTGATGGATGAAATTTTAAAACAACAGCAGGAACTTTTGGGCCTAGATTGTTCCAAATACTCACTGGGGTTTGCAAATAGCAATGACAAAGATGATCAAGTTTTAAATTGCCATTTGGCAATGAAGGTGCTGTCCCCAGAAGATGGAAAAGCAGATATTGTGAGAGCTGCTCAGGACTTTTGCCAGTTAGTAGCCCAGCAGCAAAAGAGATCTACAGATTTGGATGTAGATTTGTTAGACAGTTTACTTAGTTCAAATGGTTACCCTGATCCTGATTTAGTATTGAAGTTTGGTCCTGTGGACAGCACATTAGGCTTTCTTCCCTGGCAAATCAGATTGACTGAGATTGCTCTTTGCCTTCCCACCTAAACATCAGTTATAAGGACTTTTTCTCTGCCCTTCGTCAATATGCAGTCTGTGAACAGCGTCTGGGAAAGTAGTGATCCCTGGTTGCATAATTTGATTTCAGGCTTTTGGAGAAAAGGACCCAAGTGACTCTGATGTTTACAAAGCAGCTATGAAACCCTGTGCACACCTAGTTCATATTCCTCATAATTTATCAACAAACACAAAAAAGTGTCTTACTTGAGAGTGAGTGTATGGCGGTGTGTGTGTCTGTGTATGGAATTAAACTTATAAATGGGGGAAGTATTGGATAATGAAATATATAGACCTACAACTTTGAGCATATAGCAATGTTATAGGAGCCAAGATTTCAGATATAAAGCTTTGGGCCCCTACTACTTTCCTGTTTTTGTGGGGAGTAGAGGGAGAGAGTGACTAGAACT
The DNA here is from genome assembly GCF_052094955.1 of Ictidomys tridecemlineatus. Lineage (NCBI taxonomy): Eukaryota > Metazoa > Chordata > Mammalia > Rodentia > Sciuridae > Ictidomys > Ictidomys tridecemlineatus. The sequence goes on along the minus strand of NC_135485.1, from coordinate 107,499,036 downwards.
GTTTGGGTTGTTTGGGGAGAAGGGAATAATTTTTGTTCAGTCTTTTCTAGTGACCAAACTTTAATTTTTAAAAATAATATATTATTAAATGAAGGTATTCTCAGTTTGAGGGAGTTGCAGGGGAGTGGAGTTCTGTGTTGCTCACTTGTTAAAAGCTTGCTCCTCTTCAGAGGAGAGAGAGTATCTACCTTGAGATATCCGTCCACTTTCATTTCTTACTTCATTGTAGTTAAACAATGTGACTTGAGAATGTTGCTCTGGTGTCTGTGTTCTGTGTTGTGAAGAACATTTGAAAAGAACTCTTGCTACACTGAAATGCAGAATTTAAAAAATTTAAATGTTGAATTAGGCAATCAAAAGGGGAAAAAGTTGAATAAGTTGTAATCTTAAAAGTAAAGATAGAAAATTTCCTAGAAAAGAAAAGTTTTGATTTCCTATTTTGTGTAATGAGTAGTATGCTGCATAGTACCCAAAGTTGGTTTAAAAAATATTTCCAGTAACTATTTTTATTTAAAATGAGCATTTGAGAGAAATTATCAGGGCAGCTCTTTTCCTTAGTAGTAACCTATTCATCTTTGAAATAACACCTGGGATTTTTTTTCTTTTCCAGTAAATTCCACTGGTGACTTTGCATAAAAAAATAAGTAGGATTGAGACCTGTGTGTGGGGAAAAATATTACCAAAGTTTACAAAAATAATTTAGATTAATTTTATATGTTCTCTTTTATGACAGAGAACTCATTGGTTCTGTTTTTTTAAATGAATAAATGATTTCTTAAAAGATGTTTGAAATTTTCCCCTCACTGCTGATCCTTGGACAGAAACCATACTTTATATTTGATGGACTGTTTTCAGAAAACTCTCTTACAACAAGTGTACAGTAGTTATCTAAAATTGTACTTTTAGAATGGAGTAGTGTAAATACTAGGTCTCAGAAGTCTGAAAAACAGCAAAGAAGACTGAATTTGGAAAGCAGGGTCTGGAAATGCTTGTCATATTCTAAAGTAATGAAGAATAAATGTTTCAACTTTGAATTATAAAACCCCATTTATGATTTTAAAAATACACTTGAAATAAAAATGATTAAACTAAAAAAAATAAAATATGAAGTTATAATCTGCAGTGGACACTGTGCCCACTGATAACATGACTTGAGTGGACAACGCAGGCAGCCTTCCTGTAGCCCCTTCACCATCGCCTCAGCTGTCCGTGTTCAGTGAGCTAATTGATCTTAGGTGCTAGGAAGGAAAGGTGAAGAGCCTTGCCATTTCACCCTAATTAGCGACAACTTGGGAGGACTCCTCTAGCTCCAGAGGTGCTATAGGGTCAGCTGAAGCTGTCCTAAGTTCTCAGTGGTAGCTCAACTTCTGCCCATTTCTGCTTCTGGGCCCCCTTCACAGATCCTAATCCTAGAGGCACTTCTCAATGAACCCCCTCCATGCTAAACTCTGCGGTGAAGTCTGCTCTTTGAAGATCCTTTGCAAGAGATTCATAATCCTTTGAATCCCAATTTGGTCCTCAGTTGCATAGATTCCTTTTTATTCATCTCATCATTTTCAGTATCCTTGCAACTTCTTTCTTTCTTTATTTATTTATTTGGTAGTTGCAGTTGGGCACAATACCTTTATGTGTTTATCTTTATGTGGTGCTGAGGATTGAACCCAAGGCCTTGCATGTGTGAGGCAAGCACTCTATGTTGAGCCATAACTCCAGCCCCTCTTTGCCACTTCTTATCCCTTCTGCTAAACCTTCAGCCCAGATCACAATCATATAATTTAAGGGAGTCTATAAAGTAAAAGATCTGTTGAGATGCCTGAAAGTAAGGAAGAAGATGCCTTTGCTTTTTTTTTTTTTGTCTTAAGTAGAGTGTTTGTTGATAGCTTCAGAGACTACCCATGTAGGAGTAATAAGTAAGTAAAGGTATTTAGAAATCAAATATACTCAATGAGCTATATCAATGAAGCAAGGAAATAAAAAGCTTCAAAATGAAAATGAGAACTGAATAAATATAATGAACACTTAAAATAGGAAAGTAGTGTTGAAAATATTATAATTTGCATGTGCAAATTTTAATTTTCTATATGTAGCATTTTAGAATCATACCTGTTATGTCTTTAATCAGTCACTTAATAGTGAACAATCTGCTGGGTTTTTTTAATATTTATTTTTTGGTTGTAGTTGGACAAAATACCTTTAATTAATTATTTTATTTTTATGTGGTGCTGAGGATCAAACCCAGGGCCTTGCATGTTCTAGGCAAGTGTTCTACCACAGAGCCACAAACCGAGCCCACAATCTTCTTTTTTCCAATTTTACATTTTTATAAGTGTTCCCCAGTTCTCTTTTGGGGGAGATGCTGCTGCTGAGTAGCCTTTGGAATTGTTTTGGTAATATGCAGATACCACAAAGTCAGGAGGGGGCTGCTAGAGTGCTAAATAAATAGCCCTCATCAACAAGAAATCATCCAGCACCAAATTCCAGTGTTGTACTATTGAGAATAATGGGCTGAGTGAAAATGCCATCTCTCTCAAGGTGTTTTTTGTTGTTGTTTTGCTTTTTTTTTTTTAATCATTCTCACATCACAACTCTAGCCACACATGCTTACCTCCACAACCAAAGGACAAATAATCTTACTTCTGAACTAACTGTACTCTCTTTTGACACCTCTTTTCTAATTTATATTATGGATACAATGTATCCTAACTTTCCAACTAGAGTATGAGTTTGTCAAAGACAAGAGTCTTTCTATTATGTAAATTGGAATGAATGATAAGCATTGTATTTCTTCCTGGCTGCAACTATAACTGTGTAAGTAAAGGTCTGTATATACAATGAAATGATTTCTCTTGAAGGTAAGTGTTAGGATTTCAGGATTCATCTCTGTCAGTCTATTCTCAAATTAGAAATACACCGTGTAATGTAGCTCTGTCACAGATTGGGTAGTTTAAATAGTAGAAATTAGTTTTCTAATAGCTCTGGAAGCTGGAAGTCCCAGATCAAGGGACCAGCAGGGTTAGTTTGTAGTGAAGCCTTTCTTCCCGGTTTGGACATGGTGATTTTCTTACCGTGCGCTCACATGGCCTTTCCTCTGGATGAGTTCACAGGAAAGGATAGTATAAAACAAGTGGCAGGTAAGGATATGTAGACACATTAATTCTCTTTTTCTCATCTAAGGACACGGTCACGCAAATTCGGGTTCCACCATTATGATCTCATTTAACCTTAATTGCCACCCCAAGGGACCTATATCCAAATTTATTCACACTGAGGATTAAATTAATTGGGGTGGGGGAGATGACTCAATTCAGACCATAACATACTAAAATTAATTTGACAGATTAACATTTAAGAAAAAGTTGTTCTTAAGTAGAACCACTGCCTTGGACCCAATAGAAAGCATTGTTGTTAACTTTCTTGTGGCACTTTCTTTTCTACTTTAGATAGGTATTTGTCTCCATGTCCTATGTCTCCATCTAGAATATAAGTCCTTTAAATACAAGCATTTTAGTATTTCCTGCCATGTTTGGTACTAACAGTTCTGACAGTATGTAATTGCGTATTTCTTCAGTTCTCTACTTGTTGAACTCGTAAGAAAAAAATTAATTACAGTATGGTATACAATATTTTAATTGCAGATTCAATATAGTCAAATTTTTATTAAAGTGTCAAGGTATTAATATCTATATTGAAATGTTATACCATATCTAAGTTGCTGAAATAAGAAATATAGTGCTTTGGATAACCTGATTGCCAAAAGTTAACACTTTCTCCCTGGAATTATCTATTTATTAAAAAGCTGTGGAAAGTTTTTTATTCATTAAATGAACGTTTATTTCTTAATCTTTGGATTTTTGGAGTGTTTTAGCATGAAATAAATACATGGAGACTCCTGGGAGGAGAACATAACTAATCGTAGAAAAAGGAATATGAGATGCTTAGTTAATGCTCTAATTGGAAAACAAAACAACAGAGAAATAACTTTGTCTTAAATAAGCAAATGTTTAAAGTCAAGAATCTATTCTACAATATTTAAAAGAAGTCACAGAGCTTTTGGGGGATGCAGCTCATTGTTCGTATGCATCCCTGGCACTGCAAATACAAATAAATAAATAAGGCAATAGCCATCTTATTATTAATATATTAATAATATAAATAGTGATATTAATAAGTTTACTACCAGAACAGAGTCATTTGGAAGACCATAGAAAATTTCAATTAAAAATAATTATCTTGGGGCTGGGAATGTGGCTCAAGCGGTAACGCACTCGCCTGGCATGTGCGGGGCACTGGGTTCAATCCTCAGCACCAAGTAAAATAAAATAAAGATGTTGTGTCCACCGAAAACTGAAAAAATAAATATTAAAAATCCTCTCTCTCTCTCTCTCTTCTCTCTCTCTCTAGCTCTCTCTTTAAAAAATTATCTTAAAAAAAACATGAGTATACTGGGCTGGGGATGTGGCTCAAGCAGTAGCACGCTCGCCTGGCATGCGTGCGGCCCAGGTTCGATCTTCAGCACCACATACAAATAAAAACTAAAAAATAAATATTAAAAAAATTCTCTCTCTTTAAAAAAAAAAAAAACATGGGTATACTTTCTTTTTCTGGCTCACAATCCTCCTGTCTCAGCCTCCCAAGCTGTTGGGATTGCAGGTGTGTGCCACCACACCTAGCAGAAATACACTCTTATAAGCTGTCCAGTAGCACTAAATAATGTCCACATGGTTTCTAGCTGATGGGCATCAGAATGGAATTTTGGCACTCTAAGAATAAATCTTAAGTTACTTCTTGAACCAAAACCTATCAGCTTTGTATATTCATTGGCAATTGAGAAAGGAGAAATTACATAAATATTTCCAAGCATACTGATTTATGAGTTTTATAAAATTTCAGTTTGTTCATAGATATTTATGACCCTTTTTATCTCTCCTTAGAGATAGATGAAGAAACACAATTTGCTGCCTGATTCTCTGTCTTCATTATTGTTGTGTTTCACAAACAACTTAAGTCACCTTTAAATATCCTTACTAAGTCATATGTCATTTGCATAGATAGTTATTTCCCCAAATTACTATTCTTCAGGGAACCATTCCCTGGTCTTATATTTGCAAATATTTTTATGAGGTGAGAATTAACTATCACACTTGCTCCCAAAAGATAGGGTACTAACATCTCTACAGCATAGCCTAATTTAAAAAAAAAAATGTAGATGGACACACAATATCTTTATTTTTATGTGGTGCTTAGGATCAAACTGAGTGCCTTACACATGCAAGGCAAGTGCTTTACCACTGAGTTACAGTCCCAGCCCCTAGCCTAATTTAAAAAATAAAAAAATATAGCCCCTGAGAATCTCTTAACTGATACCATCATAGATATTTCCACAAAATATGTTGGCCAACCTAGAAATAATATCGCAGGCTAAATAAAAATGAATATACAATCAAGTAATTTTTTTCAGTTGCAAAATATGGCACATCTGTATTTGATCTGCCTTCATTTTCTGGATTGTACTATATTATTCAAGTTTTTATGTGTTGGTGACTGCAATATAAACATCGCCATCTATTGAACGTAAGTACTTATTACACTTCAGTTTTTCCTGAGAATAGTACTGTCGTTGACATACCTACTTAATTACTGCTGAAAAGTGTGAATTCACTTATTTGAACAGGATATGTTAGAACTAGAATAATACTGTGGAATTTTTGATTTAGTGTTACACACTCATTCTTTATATCAATAATCAGATAATTCAAAATAAGAAGAAAATTTTGAACATGAATTTCTGAACAACTTGAGTGGCTCTAGGAAGCTGTATATCATCATTGGTTAGACAGTGGGTGAATTTGAAGTTTTAATACAGAGATCCAACACTTTTAAACAAACTTGGTGGATTCAGACTTATCCTTAGAGTATATCAATGGTATCAAATATTTGTTAAAATAAGTGAAGCCCTTAGCAGGGATGTTGGAGCAGCACCACATGATGTTGAGAAAATATCCATCCACCACCAAAAGAAAAATTCTTCAAGTATGAAATATTAAACAACCAAGACAACATTAATTTAGGAAATAAAGAAAGTGGATTTCTCATTGAGAGATTCAGCCAACTAAAGATCTTTTTTTAAAAAGTCATCTGTATATTGTATGTACAAACTTTTCTTTTGTCATTATTCCACAAACAGTATAGCATAACAACTATTTACATAGCATTTATATTGTATTAGGTATTATAAAGAATCTAGAAATGACTTGAAATACATGGGAAGGTGTGAATAAGTTTTGTGCAAATAGTATTGCATTTTATATGAGACTTGAGCATCCTCAGATTTTGGTATGTGTAGGATACCCAGGACTGGCTGTGTAGAGTGTATGTAATAATTAAACCCAACAGTTGCTTACTTTTTGTTCCACTCACTGCTCTAGGTACCACTTTACAGCAAAATCAAGGTGCTATCATGGATTCAGTCTAGAAGGCATGCATGAAAAAATAAGTTTTATTTGATGTATTTTATTAAAAAAAAGAGGGCAACATGATGAATGTAGTGAAGGGAGGATAATTCACTAGTTACGGAAAAAGCAGATATTTAAGCTGCAATGATCTGAAGGAGTCAGTCATGCAGCTATGGGACAGATAATTCTCCAGACAGAGGGAGCAGCAGGAACATAAGATAGGCATCAGCTTGGTGTGCTTAAGGATCTTAAAGATGGTTTTTATGAGTGGAGCATGACATATGAGAGAGAGAGAGTGATAAAAGATTGAGTGAAGAAGTAGCTTTTATTGTCTTGTAGGTTGTGTTAAGGAATTTAGAATCTTCTCCCAATTAAATGAGAAGCCTAAAACAGGATTATGATTACCAGAGTAGCATCTGACATGTTTTTAAAAGACTTCTGTGTGTACTTTGGAAATTTATTTTTAAGGGAGGAATAATGGAAGCAGGAGACCATTAATGAGCATTCCTATACTTAAGGCAAGAAAATGACAGTGTCTTGAGCAATGGAGTTACTGATGAAGATAAAGACCATTATACATTTGAATTTTAGAAGAACTGACAGGATTGTAGGAATATTGGGGGATGATAAAGAGTGGAAAATTGATAAGTTATTGAATTTGATAAGAATTGATTCACTTGGTAAGGGTCAGTTCAGTTCAGTAAAGAAGCTAATAAAATAAAGAGGTAGAGAAGTGAATGAGGAAAAGACTAAGAAGGGTATTTAAGATCTAGATTTCAGATGTATTGTACTTGTTTATGAAAAAGTGAAGGTTATGAATTAGAGAGTACATGGCTGAAATGGTCCAGACCTAAGACTTAGCCTTCAGGGAAATAATATCATCAAAGTGAAGAAATCAAAGAATTTGGTAGGTTACTTGATGATTTAACATGGTGACATTGATGTCATCAAGAAAGATTGTAGGAATGAGGTAAAGAGGAAGGCAGGTGCTAAAGCAAACTGCATGAGACAGAGAAAAGACAGTGAGGTGGGTCATTGATGGGTACTATAGAGAGATTGCATTAGCCTGAAAGGACTTAGGATTTTGGAAGATGGAAGGTGGCTGATGGTATTAAAAAAATAATGAAGGGGACACTTGTTCCATCTCCATAAGAAAATGGAATATGAAAGAAAAGTCAACCTCTGTTGAAAAGACTGCAGAGAAGGTGAAGAAGAATAAAAAGTGTCAGGATGCAGTGGACACCTGTAATCCTAGAGGCTAGGGAGGCTGAAGCAGAAGGATTGCAGGTTCAAAGCCAGCCTCAGCAACAGCAATGCACTAAGCAACTTAGTGAGATCCTGTTTCTAAATAAAATACAAAAAGGGGGCATGGTGCTGGGGATGTGGCTCAGTAGTTGAGTGCTTCTGAGTTCAATCCCTGGTACCCCAAAAAAGAAAAAGTATAGTAGAATAATAGAGGGTTAGAGGGGTAAGAAATTGATTGGATTAGGAAATGCACAAAGTTGTAAAGAAAGAGTCTAGGAGATGATGGTTAATCCAAAGGATTGACACATGTGGTTGTGGTAGGTAAACAGAGATGGGAAGCAGGACACGATTTATCTTTAAGGTTCGTTACAGGAAGGTGAGCACTAAAATGCAAACTCTATGAGGGGAGGAATATAAAGTGGGCCTAGAAGGTGTGAGGATGCCTGGCATAATGTGGGAATTCAGACACATTTTTGTGGTTGAATGAATGAATGCCATGAATGATTGAATGGGAGCATTTAGGACATCTAATCCACAAAGTTTATCTAGAAAGTATTGTACTCTAATGTTGGCAGGACACTGGTGAGGTACTGTGGTGACTTTCTCAAAAGACATGGATTCTTTTTTTTTTAATTTTATTTTATCAATTATTCTTAGTAAGATCTAAAGGTTTGTTAAGGAGAAACCACCTAGTCCCTTCCCTCTGTTGTGCAAAGAATTTAAACTGATGAGACCCAAAATTTCAGCAGTTAATAACAGCAGTAAGAACAGAATCCTGACTTTAGATTTCTGTTTCTTGCAAGACATGGCTTTTTCATGGATTCATAGTAGGTGGGCTATTGAATCTGAGGCAGACAAATTCACTTATATTTTCAAATAACAAATTGATACAACACTATTAAATAGAATTATGCATCATTTATCCTTTTTATCCTGAATGTTACATAAATTCTTTTTTATAATAGTGTGTTAAAACTACAAAATAGCAAATTTTTTGACTCATGTGAAATAAGCTATTTTTAGCAAGTAGAAATCTCTGAAAATGCTGATAGGAATGATCACGTGAAGAACCTGATAAAAGAGTGAAAGGAGCTAAGGTTAGTGGTAAATAAGTGCCCTGAAGTTACTAAAGGGGTTGTTCCAAGTGAGTTTTAAGTTGCTATTCTATGTTAAAATCTTCATATTATATTATTATACATACAGTTTAAAATCTTTACCTGTCCTTATCTTTCTAACGCATAGAACATTGTCTCTGTGGCGATGAAAGAGTAATATAGGTAACTCTAGAATTCACAAAATATTAAGACTGGATGCTTAATAATGGTAACTCCTTTAGGTAATACCTCAGAAATATGTAAGAGTTAAGATAGGAGAAAATGGAATATATCAAAAAGAGAAAACTCTTTCCATAATACAAATGTCTTAGTTCAGGCTGTCATAACAAAAATACCATAGGCTGAATGGTTTAAAGACTAAACTTTTGTCTTTCACAGTTTGGAGGCAGGGAAGTCCAAGATCAAGACTCTGGTCGATTCAGTGACGGTTAAGGATCCACTTTGTGGTTCATAAATTGTCATTGTTTTCCCAGGAGTGCATAAGGGTAAGGGGGCAAAGAGCTCTCTGAGATGTCTTTTTTAAGAGGACTAATCTGGGGATATAGCTCAGTAGTACAGCAGCTACTGAGCATACTTGAGACCCTCGGTTGTGTCCCACGTACTCCAAATAAAAAGCTCTAATCCCATTCATGAGGACTCTGCCCACATGATGTAATCACCAACTTCCTAATACTGTCACATAAGGATTTAGGACTTCAACATACAAGTTTTGGAGGGACACAGACTTTAGTATGTAGTAACAAATTGGATATTCAGCAATATCCAATTTTGGCTTCCTGTCTTTGCTTTGGTTAGTGGGAAGCTCATAGGAAATTTATTTGGGGGGCTAGGACTATTAGCTCAATAGTAGGTCATGTACCTGTTATGCTGGAGGACCTGGATTCAATCTCTGCACTGCCAAAAAAGAAAGAGAAAACACCAATTCATTGAATCTTTTTTCTTTTTCTTTCACAAAGTAAACCTCATTTGGGGTGGTATTTTTTCATGTCAGCTAACTTACTTCATACCCCTCTTTTAGCCCCTAACTCATAATCTCCTTGCACCTCAACAAGCAAAGCACAGAAGTCAGTGAAATCAGTTAATAAATTCAGCTGTAGTTTAGAGTGCCAGAACTTTACACCTGAGTTTTAGTAGATTTTATTTTCCAGAAGGAAGATCATAGTTATGAGTGAACACACTCACCATATTTATTATGAGGAAGCTTGTAGAAGATACTCATTTTTTGAGATGACTGGCAATTTGCTTGGCTAAAGTAAATATCTCACCTTTGTCACTGAACTCCAAAAGAACAGACTTCAGCTATGACCCTGATATATTTTTAGTTTCTGCTTTAGCAATGTTTCTGTGTGAAAGTTTGCTTTATGGAAGAGTGAAAATACTGAGGACAATTTATTCTTGTTCCCTTCTTTATCTGCTATAAAATACATATTTTAAAGTTTGTGAATTTTTTTCTTTTATTAAAAATTTGTCATATAGGGATAGAATATAATTCTATTAAAATCCATTTGAGGCAAATTAAGGTATAGAAATTTTATTACTGATAAAAAATCTTTCATATTCTGCAACCTGGTTTCTATTCTCTCCAATCCACTGAATCTATTCTTACCATGGTTACCAGTTTATTAGCTCTACCGTACACTGAAGTAATCACTTTAGCAAATTACTGGGGACAATTCAAGTACCTACATTATGAGTTTATGGGAAGGATTATATGTGCCTTCTACATACTGAATGATAGGAAAATATTATCTTTCATTATTCAAATATAATTTCTATATATAAGTTAAACACTAAAATAAAATTAATACAATCATTACTAGTGAATAAGATCCTGAAGTATGAAAAAAACTTTGTTTAGGACATTAAAAAATTGATCTACATGAATGGAATTTAGTGAATAAAGGGAAGATTGATATAGAAAGATACTTGAGAAGTAGATCTTCAAGTCATTCTGGTATTTGGGATTTGTATAACATGTGAAGGATTTTGGATATTATCTTAACTGTAGTATGAATCTATTGCAAGGTTTTAATGAAAAGAGTGATAGGGTAAAGTATACTTTTCTTTTTTCTTAAGGCACTATGGCTACACTAAGCCATACCAGATAGCACAGAAGCTGGATGGGGCAGGATTTGGCAAGAGGGAAAGCAAGAGACCAGATAGACAATTATTAAAACACAGGTATAAGTGAGTGCTTTGAATAGTCTAGATGAGAGAGAGTGGTGGCAATGATATAGAACAGACAGATGGATTCGAATTAAAATTTTGAGGTATAATGATTGGGACATGATGATGAAAAACTTTAGGGGGAGAGAAAGGTTTCTTACCGGTTTTTAGTAATAGTAAATATGTCAATTGAAAGACTGTATTTCAGGAAAGGTCTTAGAAGTTTTTTGAGAAAATAATTCACTTATATGCTCTAAGACAGCTAATAAAATAATTAAAGAAGGAAATCCAAAATATGGGTGCTGCTTGTAGGAGAGAGGTAAGCTAGAGTTATAAACCTGGGACACTAATAAATAAACAATGTTTAAGGCTATTAAAGAATACAATTGTTTGCTACCAGTGATAGCAGAATACAGAGAAAGCAGGTCAAGGACAGAAAACTCTGAGAATAAAGAATAACTAGCAACTTATTGCTTAAAAAAGGCAAGTGTATAGGTCATGGCACAGAAGACAAGATCGTTTAGGTCAGGTACTGAGACAGTAACGTGAGGAATGCACACAAAAAGACAAATACTGGATGGTTCCATTGTAATTACCGGATAGTTCCAGGGGAGGAAGGTAAAAGGAATTTGTTGTTTAATGGGTATGGTGTTTCAGAATTGCACAACAAAAATGTTTTGGAGTTCTCTTTCACAATAATGTGAACATATTTAATACTCCTGAACTGTACACTTAAAATGGTTAAGATAGCAAATTTTGAGTCATGTGATTTTTACTACAATAAAAAAAAACCCAACAAAAACAAATTGTCAGTCATATTTAGCTACAAAGAGGCCATTAGTGACCTGTACAAGAATATGGTTATGTGGAGTTTTGGGGGGCATGAGGTAGTTGAGATGGTTGAAGTGTGACGGGTGGGTTAGTGTACTATTATTTCAGTTTGACTATTTTAGGGGAATAGGGAAATAGAAAGCAAAGGTAGTTTGTTGTTGTTTTAAGAGAAACTGTAGCATTTTGGGATGAGGATATGGAACATCCAGTGCTGGAAAGAGAGGTCACTTGAGGCATGTGTTAGACAGCTTTATGTCACAGTGACCAAAATACCTGACATGAACAGTTTAGAGAAGGAAAAATTCATTTTGGCTCACAGTTTCAGAGGATTCAGTCCATGTTCAGCTAGCTCCATTGATTTGTGCCTGAGGTGAGATAGAACATGGCAGAATATGCGTGAGGGCATGACAGAGGAAATGTCCCCAACTCATGGCAGCCAGGAAGCAGAAAGAGAGTAAGAGAGGCTGGGGAGAAGATAAATGCTTCTAGAGCATGCCTCCAGTGACCTACTTCCTCCAGCCTAGATCCCACCTCTCAGCTGTCAGTGGGTTGACCCATTTGATGATGAGAGCCCTTAAGATCCAATCATTGCCTGAAATCCTTGCCTCTGAACCTTGCTGCATTGGGGACCATGCTTTCAACTAGACTTTGGGGGTCGTCCCAGATCCAAACCATAGCAAGACACTTGAGAATAAGGGAAGAATGGAGTACATAGCATAAGGATATTATAATTTAACAATTGTTAGGACTGGGGAATAGAAAAAAAATTCCACTCATTTGGTTCTGGAGGATGATAATAATGGTAAATGAACAGCCTCATGGCTGGTTTGCCTGAACACATTGTTAGTATGGGTCCATGTTTAAAAGAAGACAGTGCAGACAAAGACACAGCACACAAATAATTTTTTGCTCATTTCTCCTAAGTCATTTTTCATTAAAAAAGCAGGCCAAAAGGCTGCAAGCCCAATTCTGCACACATGTCTGAGAAGGAGAAAGCCTCCGTATCTCTCCCTGGTGAGAAATGAAAACTCACTTAAGCAATAGACAAAGCAGAAAGTTTGGCTGCTGCAGACATGTTATTAATCAGACCTTCTTCTAACCCTAAAAGGAGTAAATATTAGGAAATGTCAGAATAAGAATAGATGTTGATGTCTGTTCCATATTAAGTAGTTTGAGATTTTGTCATAAGTCTAGTATTTTTAGAGATCCTGGCTAAGTAACAAATAGGTAATCTGTGCATAGCACCTGGGAAACCTCCCAAGTACATTTGTTTAGAAACTTGGAAATCTGGCTTTAAAACTATTTCATGAAATATATGAACTCTGCTCTCAGGTAGTACTCAAGTTTTTCCAATCATCATAGTTCATGGAAATATTGCAAGACTTAACTTTTTCAACTTCCTTCTTTTAAAACTTCTCCTCTCCTCATTATTTGTCAGTATGTAGACTTTGGTGATTCTTTATATTTTCTTTTTCCTAAAATATTAATGATTTTTAAATTTTTCTTTCTTTTTGGGGGCAGGGGGATTGAACTTGGGCATTCAACAACTGAGCCATATCCCCAGCCCTATTTTGCATTTTATTTAGAGACAGGTTTCACTGAGTTCCTTAGTGCCTCACCATTGTTGAAGCTGGCTTTGAACTCATGATCTTCCTGTCTCAGCCTCTCAAGCTGCTGGGATTATCAGCACCACATAAAAATAAATAAAGTATGGGGCTGGGGATGTGGCTCAAGCGGTAGCGCGCTCGCCTGGCATGCATGTGGTTCTGGGTTCCATCCTCAGCACCACATACAAAAAATAAAGATGTTGTGTCTGCCAAAAACTAAAGAATAAAAAATATTTAAAAAATTCTCTCTCTCTCTCTCTCTCTCTCTCTCTCTCTCTCTCTCTCTCTCTCTCTCTCTCAAAATAAATAAATAAAGTATACAATTTAATGTTTAAAAAAAAGATTTTTTTTTAATTTTCTAAGGGATATTGTTATTCATGTATTTTTGAATTCTGGTCATTTTGTTGATTGATCACACATTCTCCCTTACTTAGGCAATAATACAAGTTTAGTCTGTAGTGTGACATTCTAGAAGGTGTAAATATGTTCTAAGAAAATATACAAATATCATGAGTTCTGTATTTGAAAACAATAAATTTCACTTATGCATTTAGTTAATATTTATTTGTTTTCTTTATGGTGAGCATTGTATTATATTTAATTTATATCAGTAAATATCATGACCCTTGACCTCAGGGAACCTCTAGTCTACAGAGGGAGTTTGAATTTAAATAGCCACACAAATTATATATAATGACAATAATGACAAATTCTATCAAGAAAAGAACAGAGTACCATGAAAGCATATGGCAGGGACAAATGTGAGTGATTTGGGGAATTGCAGAGGTACCTCATTGAAAAAGCAGCATTTGAACTGAGCCAGAAGGATGCTTATGAATTGGTGCAGTGAAGGTGTGATGGAGAGAGGGGTTTTGAAAATGAGAAGTAGTAGACTCTGCAAAGACGTTGAGGTGGGAAGAAGTGTGGCCTGTTTTGAGAAGAGATGAAAGGCCAGATGCACGGGAGCATGAGAGAGGGAAAGAAAGAGCTCTGTGAATGAAGAACAAATGAAGAACAGGTAGCCAAAGATCATAGTTATCCATCTAGCAGTACCAGAAGGTCTAAGGAACAGACACAACAAGGTTTATTTTTTGAAGTTAACTCCGATAACTGTGTTGGGAAGTTGTTCTCTAGAACAAAGCTCAGCAATTTTCTTTTCTGTCAATTTCCAGATAGTAAGCCATGTAATAATGTGCAGTAATCTCTGGGTAGTGTGAAATAGTCATAGGATTTTAAATAAAACAGTGCATCAGTGTTCCAAAAAAACTTTATTTATGGATATTGAAAATTTAATGTCTGGGCTGGGGCTGGGGCTGGGGCTGGGGCTCAGCAATAGCACACTCGCCTGGCATGTGTGAGGCACTGGGTTTGATTCTCAGCACCACATATAAATAAAGGTCTATCAACAACTAAAAACTAAAACTAAAAAATTTTAAAAAAAGAAATTTGAATGTCATATGTTGTTCATGTTGGAAATAATAGGACATTCTTTTTATTTTTTTTAATCATTTTAAAATATGACAACCATTTTTAGCTCATAAGCCATACATAGACAGATGGTGGGCTGTATTTGGCTTTTAAGCCATTGTTTGCTGACTCATTTTGTAGATAATTCTTATTCTTTTAACTTTTTCTGTCTACCTCTTAAATGATATTTTAGTTCCACCATAACATTTTTCTTGAATTGCTTAAATTTTCAACACTTAAGTACAGGTAAGACCTATTATAAATGAAAAATTAAAATTTTTAGATCTTATGATCTTCTTTTCTATTTCTTTATCTTTGTGTTAGTTTTCCAATTTAAAAGTCAGTTTAATATGACTGGCCCATTCTATTTTTTTCTTTTTTTATTGATTTTTTAAAAATAAATGATAGCAAAATGCATTATAATTCTTGTTACACATATAGAGCACAATTTTTCATATCTCTGGTTGTATATACAAGTATGTTCACACCAATTTATGTCTTTATACATGTACTTTGGATAATGATGTCCATCACATTCCACCATCATTGCTAACCTCCTGCCCCCTCCTTTCTCCTCCCACCCCTCTGCCCTATCTAGAGTTTCTCTATTCCTCCCTTGTTCCCCTTTCTACCCAACTATGAGTCAGTCACCTTGTATCAGAGAAAACATTCGGCATTTGTTTTTTTTTTTTGGAGGGGGGGATTGGCTAACTTCATTTAGCATTATCTTCTCCAACACCATGCATTTACCTGCAAATGCCATGATTTTATTCTCTTTTATTGCTGAATAATATTCCATTGTATATATATGCCACAATTTCTTTATCCATTCATCTACTGAAGGGCATCTAGGTTGGTTCCATAGTTTAGCTATCGTGAATTGTTCTGCTAATAAACATTGATGTGGCTGTGTCCCTGTAGTATGATGTTTCTAAGTCCTTTGGGTATAGACCTAAGAAAGGGATAGCTAGGTCAAATGGTGGTTCCATTCCCAGTTTCCCAAGAAATCTCCATACTACTTTCCATATTGGCTGTACCAATTTGCAGTCCCACTGGCAATTTATGAGTGTACCTTTTCCCCTACATCCTCTCCAACACTTATTGTTGTTTGTCTTCATAATAGCTGCCATTCTGACTGGAGTGAAATGAAATCATAGAGTAGTTTTGATTTGCATTTCTCTAATTGCTAGTGATGATGAACATTTTTTCATATATTTGTTTATTGACTATATTTCCTCTTCTGAGAAGTGTCTGTTCAGATCCTTGGCCCATTTATTGATTGGGTTATTTGGTTTTTTTGGTGTTTAGGTTTTTGAGTTCTTTATATATCCTAGTATAAAAAGTTATTTTTTTCATATTTGATTTTCCCCCCAAATATTAAATTTGGTGCTTTCTTTCTTTGAATCTGATATTGAATTTTTCATCTTTTTTTTAGCTAATTAGATTTCTAAATTTTAATTCTGGCATTCTAAAGAAAAATTGGTACAGTTGTCAGACAAAGTTTAAAAAAAAAAAAAGCACCACAATTGCTTATGACCATTTGCTGTGTGACTGAATACAGTGCTTTGTTAACATCAAGACAAACAACATCCCTGTAATTTCAGGTCTGCAGAAACAACATTTTGACTTGAAAGGACACATGTCAGGCAGCTGTACCAAAAGATTAAGAGAGTGTTATGTAGTGGAAATAGTACAAGCAAATTTCATCTGACTATTACTGTATGAATGGCATTGGACAACTTAATTCATTTGTTGGGCCCTAAGTTTTCTTAAAAGTATTCTCATTCAGCAAATAAGAATTACCATCTTGTCTCCCTTTAAGCACTGTCTTTTATCAAGTGGAAGTTGCCATGTTAAAGTCTTTGGAAGGGGAATAGCCCATACTTTGTGTTGGAGGAGATGTTGGTTTTAGTTTTAACCTCTTGCAGAATAATGAAGTTTTAAAAAATCAACAGTATTCTTAGAATTGAACATTATAGTATACTCTTAAGAGATACTACAGATGATGAATGCCTCCTGTATTGTTTGTTAATGTTTCCTTTGCTTTGTTTATTTTACTTTTGAAAACTTAGGTTTGACAGTTCTCTAGAAGATCTACCCAAGAGTGAACCTCACCCACCTGCAACTCCTCAGGTGTTAAATATTGGTAGACAAGTAGCCACCCTTCTTAAAGTAGCAACTACATGTCCTAGGTAGAATCTTCCTTCTTGGCATGTCTAAATTTCAGTGCTGGTGGTGAACCTAAATACTAAAACTGTTTGACTGAAAAAGAAAAGGTGATCATCAATTGCAGAACTAACATCTTTAACATGTAGACAAGAACACTTGGTACTTGGCCTCAGAACACTGTTTCACCCTGATTTTATATTTTGCATATATATTGTGGTTTGGTTTTAACTTCTAATATATAATCTGGAAATTGGTGTCTTTTCTTGCTTTACTTTGTGATTTGCAACGGCAACTTTTTGAGATTACCAACGGTCTGCTTTTCTGAATTAGAGGTTTTAACTCTAAAAGAGAGAAAGAGAGGTTGTCATTTGATCCCAAGCTCTCAGACATATTCTAAGTATATTTAGGTAAATAATAGTGCTTTTAAGATACTGCCAGACTCCACTGAATAAATCATTTTATATTATTATTTGTGACACAGTATGATGACATAAATTCATAAGTTTCCTTTTTTCTTCCTGGAACAGGATAATTTAGCTGATTTTTTTTTTCAAAAATTTTTTTAGTTATAGTTAGACAACTATAAAAGAGTGAACCTCACTCACCTGCAACTCCTCAGGTGTTAAATATTGGTAGACAAGTAGCCAGACTTCTTAAAGTAGCAACTACATGTCCTAGGTAGTTGCCTTTATTATGTGGTGCTGAGGATCGAACCCAGCGCCTTGCATGTGCTAGGCGAGCATTCTACTGCTGAGCCACAAGCCCAGCCCCCAGCTGATATATTTTTATATGACTTTTTATTAGCCCAAGTTTTTAGTTCTTATTATTCACCATTATTTTTCACATACAGGTAACCCTTGCCTCAAAGATGCAGAGTGATTCAAAAACTCAAAAGTTAAATCACTTGGCACAGTGTTGCATACCTGTAACCGAGCTACTCGAGAGGCCAAGGCAGAAAGATCACATATTCAAGGCCAGCCTGGGCAACTTAGGGAGGCCCTGTCTCAAAATAAAAAATGGAAAGAGGGCTGAGGATGTAGCTCAGTGGGAAAGTGTCCCTGAGTTCAGTCCCCAGTTCATCAAAAAAGTTAATTAATTAATTAATTAAAATGGCATCTCTTGGTAATGTCACTTAACATTCATATTACCTGACACTGCCATCGATAGCTTCTTTCCTTTCTCTCTTTTCTAGCCATTCATGACAGTTGTTAAAACCTAACCATACCTTCAGTTTAATGAATACATGCAAAAATTATACATGAACAATTCTGTATAAGTACCGTGCGCTAACTGATAGCGCCACTGGGGCATCCAGACATGAACAATTATGTATAATGTTTTTGGAAATAGATTGTTTCTTTAATTTTTCTTCCAATGGTTTGTAAAGTTGTATGGAAGCAAGAACAACATTTTTATCAAATTGTTCTGATAGGGAGAAAAGATTTATGTCTGTGCCCTTTCAGTTTCTGATGTGTGAGCTTTCATTAACATGTATTAAGTTTGGCATGTGCATGATTACTTTGTGTTGGAGATAACCACTGTCACAAACTTCTGAAAAAAAGTGTTCACAGTATGGTGATGTTCTTCATTAATAAATTATACTCGAAAGAAGAGAGATAAGTTTTACACTGTGTAATTTAAATTCTTAATTGTGATTTTTTAATATTTATTTTTTAGTTATAGGTGGACACAATATATTTTATTTCATGTGGTGCTAAGGATTGAACCCAGTGCTTCATGCATCCTAAGCGAGCACTATACCTCTGAGTCACAACCCCAGCCCTCAACTGTGATTTTTATTACCAGTTTTAAAACCATTGCAGTCCTAATGTTGAATGTTAATTCCTGTTCAGGTATATAACCTTGTCTAAGAGACCAAGGGAAAATAATTATTATTTTAAGTTATAAAGGTTCTGAAGATGAAATTATATACCAGTGTTTAAAAATCTTTTCAGAGCTAACTGAAAATAGAAATATGAAATTGCAGAAAAATTGATGTTTTGATCAAGTTCACTGTAACTACTGTTTATTTTTACAAAGGTGCCTGCCCTCCCTGAAGAATTCTGCTCCCGCCAGGCATGATGGCATATGCCTGTAATCCCAGCAGCTTAGAAGTCTGAGGCAGGAGGATCATGTATTCAAAGCCTAAACATCAGCAGCTTAGCATGGCCCTAAGCAATTTAGTGGGACCTTATCTCTAAATAAAATATGAAAAAGGGCTGGGGATACGACTCAGTGGTTAAAGCACCCCAGGGTTCAATCCTCAGTACCAAAAAAAAAAAAAAAAAATAGGAACTCTGCTCCCAATACCTTAAACAGTTATTTCTTGTTTGTGAAATTATATATTGATGCTTCTGAACAGGCAGCCAGGTGTACCTGTTTTTCCTGAAAACAGAGAAGTCTCTTTAAATTGTCATATTATTGGTATGCATCATCTATAAGGTGATATTCCTGATATAAGGACTCTTTGGGAAAATCCACTTAACTTTCTCTCATTGCTTATGGAAATTCAACTTTATGTTTAGGTTTATTTTCTACTTAGTTATTGCAAGTCAGTCTTCAAATGTGTGTTAGATGGTTTTAATTTTAAATCAAACTAAGAGACAGCGAACATTCAAGAGCATTTCTATGTCAAAAAACAGTTTAATGTAGGATTGTACCTCAGATTTTAATTTCTTAGAGAAATCATGGCCACAGTAAATAAATGACTCAAGCTCCTATTAAACCTCTGACTTTGTGTACTTTTATAATACCTAAATATTAATATAGAGCAGTTCCTATCTTGTGTTTATTTTGCTACCTTTTCTCACTTTCTTTTTGTGTTCCTATCTTTTTTCTTTTCTTACTTATCAGTTTAAGCAGCTCCACAAGAAATTTAGAAGGTTCTTTGGAAGGTTCTCGAAATTTTTCCTCCTTCTCCTCTCCTGCTAGATACAGTGCTGCAGCTCTGAGCAGTGCAGCTGCTACCGTGTCTGCTGTCATTGCTGCAAAAACCAGGTAGAACTAACTGCATGTGCAGTGTCTGTCTGATGTGGCCTCGTCTGCTTCAGAGAACTGTTCATTTGGAACAGCCACAGCTCTGCTCTGAGCTCTTCATGGTACAGTGGCTCTTTTATCTGAGTTGTGGGTAAAGCCCATGGTATTTGTTAGCATTGTTTGAAAAAATCTTTTTATCTCTTTCCATTGCTACTGTTTACGTATGATATTTCTCACTTGTCATGTACTTGTTGACTTTAGGGTGTTTACGATTTTCATTTTTTATATTTGAAACAGAATCAAATGTGACATAAGTTTTTATTGATGTTTCTTCTCCCCAAATCTTTGGAGGGTGAATGAAAGCCTAACAACTTTTCAAAGCACCCCTTCCTCCTCCCACCCTAAAAAAGTAAAAATGTTTTGTAGGATTTTGTTATGTTCTATTTTTATATAATTTCTGTAGTCTTCATAGTGTAAATGCTTTCTAAAAGATTGTCTTGCCAGGTGTGGCAGCACACAATGGCTTGGAAGGCTGAGACAGAAGGATCTCAAGTTCAAGGCACAGCCTCAGTAATTTATCGAGGCCCTAAGAAACTTAGTGAGACTGTCTCAAAATAAAAAAATTAAAAGGGCTGGAATAAAAGGAGCTCAGGGTTTAAGTACCCTTGGAATCAATCCCAGATACCCCCCCTAATTTTTTTAAATAATAAAATAAAAAATAAAAGATTGTTATGCCCAATTTTGGTGAAAACGTATTTAATTTTATATTAATGAGTAAGAGCATGCAGTGAATTAATTCATGGCCCTTCCTTTATGCTCTCACTGCTTAGTGCTTCCTTTCCCTCTTTCTCCTCCACATACTTACTCTCAGAGGAAATATTTCAGATCATAGACCTAAAAAAAACTACTTTTTGCTCTTGGTAGTGCAATTTTTTAACTTAAAAATCTTTCTAAATGCTTGCCAGGCTCTCCAGTCCTGAAAACTATTGCTCTCTGCTGGATGCACTTTGCATCAGCCCTGTTTTCAAGCCTCTAGCTTTTTCCCATCTCCAGTCCTGCAGGAGATCCACCGGCTCTGTCCATGTTAAGCAAACAAGGTACTGTGGGAGTGGATTTGGCAAGTGGTGTTTTGCTGGTAAGGACACTGCTACACTGCTTTCCCCGACACTTAACCACCACATTAACAGACCAGATGAGAAAACCCCAGAGCTGATTTGTAGTCAAATTTGAATTAACTGTAATTTCAACGTAGTGCTAATACACAGGCATGTTATTTTGTATGACTATTAACTCATCTTTTAATTTTTTGTGACATCTTTTATTAGTACACTTGATATTTGCTTATGAAATTATGAATAATTGTGCCAGTAATGATATTATGGTGGAATCCTGTCTTTTATTGCGTGGACATAACTGTATATTAATGTAATGTTAAATAAGACATACCTTTTGAAAAAAATGAAAAAAAAATGAAAAAATAACAATTTGATTTTAATTGGCCACTATCTTATTAGTTCTTAAACATGTAGGTTTTCCTTGAAAAAGCAACTTAATTTTCACCATATCTGGGAAATGCTGTGTAAGTCAGCTTTACAGCTCTATGACAAAGTATCTGAGATAAACACTTATTAGGAGAAGTTTATTTTATTTCATGGTCTCAGAGATTCTAGTTTATGGTGGACTGGCTTCATGGAGTTGGGGCCTGTGGTGAGGCAGAACATCACAGTGGGATGTGCATGGCAATAGAAACTACTCACCTAATGACAGCAGGAAACCTGAGAGAATAAAGAGATTGAGAGAGAGAAAGGGCTCACAGTGAACTAACTTCTTTCCACTCCGCCCTGCTACATGTTGTGCCACCTCCCAAAATGTTCTCAATTTGTAACTGAACTTATTTGTTGTAATAGTTAAACAAATAAGAGAAAAGAATATAAACTCAAGATAAATCAGATTGCTGACACTGAAAGTTAACTTTTATTCCTTTTTCTTTTTTCCTCACTGGCTCAGTTTTGAAAAGAATCCTTTGCTTTCTCTATTAGTATATTTTTATCCATTTTCAGTTTTGGAAACAAAAACTCTACTTTAGAAGTCATATTAATTTATTATTTCATTTAAGTTTTTGAATTTTTAGCAGACTAGTGAAAATGACCATATTTAATTCTTAGTATCTGTGATATTAACCAAAAGTATTTATGAAATTTATATTGATTTTCTTACTAGAATCCTTTAGAAAGAATTTTATTTTGCATAGAAGTTGGTGCACCTTAAATAATTTAAATTTTGAAAAAATATATTTGAATCATGAGTTCAGAAATAAGATAGCAATCTAGGTAACAATGCCATACTCCATTAACAAATTAGTTACTAAGTTTAGGCTATTTTGCTACCAGTGGTTACTAACATTTGCTCCCCAAATAAAACAGTATTGCCAATACTGTCCTAATTATTCTTTCATCTGTAGTACACCATACCTAAAATTTATGTGTTTTCTTTAAATAGCAGCCAGTAGTTAAAAATTAGAAAAAAGACATGGTAAATTTTTAAAGAGAGGCATCATATATTTAGATATGTGATGAGTGACGGATAAAGTCTAATATTAATAAAGACAAAGTCTAATATTCATCCATTACTACGCTAAATGTTTTAAATAATTAGGGATCTGTTTCTCCAAAAGAAAGTCAACCTCTCATTAATTGTGAATTTAAACATAAACTTTTTTGCTTATAACCTGTACTTTTATGGATTCTTTATAATCTACTTTAAGCCCTTTATAGCTAAAGAATATAGTTTAAGATTTAAACATCTCAGGCCTGTTGGGAGAGAATATATACCAATTTATGTACAAAGGATATAACCAAAATTAAAATATTTTTAATCTTATGTGATTACTTATCCCATGGGAATTTTAGAAAATATCATATTATTTAAAATTGAATTGAGGAAGCAAAATTGTGTCTGAGATCAAGATCCTAGATTTAAAACTATCCACAGACTACATTTAGAAGCAGAATTGTTACATGAGGAGTATTAATTTAGTAAATGTATTTATCACTAATCTTGTTATCACTGAACTAGACAGGTATTTCAGGATGTAGAAATAATAATCCCTCATTTTTGGAGCATAGACTCTGCATTGGACATTGTGCCAATAAGCACTTGATGATTATTATTTAGTAATTTATTTAATTCGGTAACCTTGGAATAAAGGTAATATTTTAATAACATTTTACAGATGAGGAAATTTACTAGTATTAAGTAAAATGCCCAAAGTCGCAATAAAGCCTCTAACCTCAGGTAGTTTATAAGTAAGGTAGGAGATAAGATACATAAGGAAGTTATTGTTAATGATAATTTTTAAAACATCTTTTACAAATCAATGTAAAATTATATGTCATACGGTTAATAAATGCCATGAATTAAAAGGAATGTCTCTACTTCTAGAAACTTGAGTGTTAAATAATACATTAATTGCTTAATATGGAACACTTAATATTTTTTTAAGTACAAGATGGGTGTTATTGTTCTATTTATTATAAGTAGAATTTCTATGGATACAGAGGGGTGGGAAAAGTACCTACTGTGTATAATGCCTGGAAAATGTAAAATTTGGGTAGAGAATGGAGATGGCCAGAATACAGTTTCTGTGACAGAGAGATAGTTATGATTGGGCAGATCAATTGTCACTTTGCCTAGAAAGCTTTGAAAGCCACGCTGAGCTGTAACTTAGCCCTCTGCCTTCTTAATGGTCCATCTGTTCCTTCTTAATGGTTCCATGCTCTGCTTACATACTTTCTGGTGACAGGGCTCTCATGAAAGGCACCCTTAGGAACAAATGTTTTCCTTTGGATAATTTTACATATTAGGAAGTACTTCCTTTTATCAAACCAAATCTATTTAACTATAGATTTGACTCACTGGCATTAGGCAAAGAGAAGGTAGCCGCATAGAGTGAATCCACATGGCAGATACTAGGATTGTGCTCATGCTTCTCTTGAGTTTTTTTAATACCCTGGGCCAGTGTTACCAATCCTCACAACCAGAATCCATTAGGCTTGGCACGGAATTCCTATTATCCTGGTTACTCTCTTCTAAGACAGTTTAGCAACTCTACTGGAATTAAATTCTAATTTCTTCATATAACATTAAAACTGTTATTTTCAGTTTGTAACTTTTGTTTCATTTATAATTTCTAGTATTGCTTGGTCATAAATTTTTTCCTTGTAACTATGACTATTTAGATTATTAGAGTTTTTTATTTTGTCAAGTCCAAATGAATAATTTAATCCTAGAATGAAAATTACTTCTGTTGTGTGTTTCAGAAATTATTTAGTTATGGTCTGGGGATGTAGCTATGTGGTAGAATGTTTGCCTAGCAAGTACAAAGCCCTGAGTCAATTTCTAGCACCACACATAGACACGTAAAATTATTTTATAAAAATATTGAAAATAAGTCTTAATTGTATTATTTGAATACATTAATTATCCTTTTCATGTGTTAATCCCACATTCTGTGCCTTAGAGGTGGCTAAATACTTTTATATAATTATCCCATTTAAGCCTCATGAAATTCTTTTTTAATGATTTTTGTTATACCATAATTACACATAATAGTGAGATTCATTGTGATTTATTTGTGCATGCAAATAACATGATTTGATCACTTTATTCCAAAGTACTTCCCCTTTTTCTCCCCTTTCTCCCCTGATCTCCTTCCTATACTTTGTTGGTCTCTCTTTCTTTCTTTTTTTTTTTTTAATTAGTGAGCTATAATTAAACATAAAAGTGGGATCCATTTTGGTAAATTTGTACATGGACAGCAAAGTCTCATGGGAATCTAACCAGCAAGGTACTATCCTCATTTGAAGTGTACATAACTGAGGCTTGGAGAAGAAAAATAATTTATCACAAAACTTTTAAAAGGTGTCAATTTAACCACTAATCAATGATGTTTTTGCTTCTTTCCATTAATGCTTTTTATGTTTCCTTTACTGATAATAGTGTTCAACATTCCCATTAAGAATTCAATTTTAGACTTTTTTTTTGAGAGAGAATTTTAATATTTGTTTTTTAGTTGTCGACGGACACAACATCTTTTATTTGTATGTGGTGCTGAGGATCGAACCCAGTGCCGCACGCATGCCAGGCGAGTGCGCTACTGCTTGAGCCACATCCTCAGCCCCAAAGACTTTTTATGTATGATAAAAATCAAAGTGCTAGGTGTAGTGGTGCATACCTATAATCTCAGCAACTAAGGAGGCTGAGGCAGGAGGATCACAAATTCAAGGCCAGCCTGAGCAGCTTAGCAAGATCCAGCGTCAAAATTTAAAAAAACATGAAAAACAGCTGGGGATGTAGCTCAGTGGTAGAGTGTCACTGGGTTCAATCCCTAGTACCAAAAAAAAAAAAGTACTGTAAGTTTTTCATTGTATAGTCTATTTTAACAGCAAGCATGTTCAAGTTTCTCATTAACCTGATCAGAAATAGTCAAAGATGATGGCTCTGACTCTGTTACACTAGAATTTGCGAGTACAAGAGTAAGCACAAGAGTTAAGGGTGGTGGGAAATGAGTTCAATGGAATTATGTTATGTCCATGTACAAATATGGCATAATGAATCCTGCTATTATATATAATTATAATGCACCAATTTAAAAGAATACGGTACAATATTTCAAGAAAGTTAAAGTATCTTTAATATGATTTTTCAAAATTGTTTAATATCAGAAGTGCCCCTGGACTACTCTAGGTTTCATGTTTCACTAGAAGGACCTGCACAACTCAGTATATAGTTAAACTCATGACTAAGATTTACTATAGCAAAAGAATACAAAACAAAATCAATAAAGGAAAAAGGTGCATGGGACACGCCTATAAGAAATAAGGCTCAGGTTTCCAAGAGTCTTCTTCCAGTGGAGTCTCGTGGGACGTCCTTAATTCCTTCAGTAAGGAGTTGTGGCAAACTGTGCCAAGTGTTATCTACGAGATAAGCCGGACAGAGTCTAAGTACTTAAGGTTTTTAGT
This sequence comes from Ictidomys tridecemlineatus, assembly GCF_052094955.1. Classification (NCBI taxonomy): domain Eukaryota; kingdom Metazoa; phylum Chordata; class Mammalia; order Rodentia; family Sciuridae; genus Ictidomys; species Ictidomys tridecemlineatus. The sequence goes on along the minus strand of NC_135485.1, from coordinate 107,472,988 downwards.
AATTGCTTGTTATATGCATCAGAATTCCAAAGTCTCAGAAAGTAAGTATCTATATGATATAGATTGTTTTTAATTAAAAAAAAAAAGTTGAGGCATGGTAAGCCACTGTTGTCTTTGAGAGAAAGTTTTATTTCACTGTTGGGGACAGTTTACCAGTCAAGTTCCTATATGCCTAAGGATAGGCAGTTACATATCTGCTGCATTAGGTGTCAGGAGAGATTCAAGAGGAATTGGGCAAATTAGGTGCCAGAAGGGTTCATTTGGTAGGATAGTACACATAATTGAATTTGAAAATTCTTTTTATTGAAGTAATCTTTACTTAAATCTTTACTTATAATTTGAGGATATTTATTTTACTAAAGACATTAATATAGTACCTTATCTTTATAAGTCTTTTCTTCCAGCTATTAGTTTCAGTTAGTGAAGGAAGAGAGTTTCTGTGCATAGATTTATTTAAGCTACTAGTACTGAAAAGTTTAGCTGTAGGAAGTATTGTTTTGTTATTATATTTCATTTTAGAAAAATAACCACTATCATATTTTGTCATTTCAAAGCCTATATTTTATAGTTTGGGCCACCTCAAATTGCTACTTCCTTTGGAGATGTTGTATGTAAAATTGTAAATAAAAAGTGATAATAAAAGACATATGATTTTTTTTAAACCAAACCAGAACCAGCAGAGATAAGGCTTCTGTTAAGCATATAACTCTGGTTGAGAGAAAATAATGGTAGGCTAGAATCTTTTCTTCTTAATGTTAGGAATCCAGAATACAGGACATATGGTGTTAGGCAGGGTATGTTGCTTCTTGTTTATTCCTGTGTGCATGGTGTAACATCCGGCAGTAGAGTAGGGTTTAGGTTTTACTGAATGAGTGAGTGTGCAAGTGAAAACAGTAACTGGTGAGGTATCAGGAAACAGTTCATAAAATACCAGAACAATGTGCAGAAGGGGAAATATGGATGCCATTTCATAGAGCTTATGAGAGGCTCTCCAGTAATGTATTATTTTAGTATAGATGGTTTTTCTGAAATGTTGAGATGGGCAATTCCTATCATTTAAAGAAATCGGTTCTGTGTTTTTCAATAGCCCACTCTCTCATGGTAAACCTTTTAAAGAGAGTACCTAAAGGAAAAAAAAAAAAGCCACTTCTTTTTCTTTACATTTTTTTTTCTGTTTCAAAGAGAAGCAATCCCTGTTGTGATTTTAGAACTTTTTAAATTGATTAATATTTTGTTTTCCTTAAACATTCAATAGATTTGGAAAAGAAAGGGTCATTGCACAGTTAGATTGCTATGCTCTCACCAAAACTGTTTCCTGCTTTCCTTTACAGTAATTCTCAGGAGCCTTCTCAGCAATTGGCTTCATCTGCAGCTTCAACTCGGAGCATGTCGGAGACTCTGGAAAGCCCAGGCTCCAGCAGGCCAGGGGTGGCCAGCCTCACAACTGCTGCAGCCTTCAAGCCCGTAGGATCCACCAGTGTCATCAAGTCACCAAGCTGGCAACGGCCAAACCAAGCAGGTATTTCAGAGAAATCTCTTCTTTCTTGCTTTTCTAAGTGAGTGTAATTAGGAAAATGTGTGCTGGGATCATGTTAGAATTTGCTAGTGAATCCTATTTTCAACTGTCTAAGCTTCAGAAAGGACAATAAAGAACCACTGTAGCTATTTTCTCTGTGAAGTGTCTCATAAATATTTTCTGTATAATAAACTTGCCCTTTGCTATTCATAATTATAGAATTGGCCATTCTCTGTTTCCCAGATTACTCATGAAACATGTTTTGAATTGTAAATTTAGCATATTATTTGATAACCAGTTATATTGCTTAAAAATGTAGCATTTTGGTCTTAATGATATTTACAAATAACAGAAGCATCAATAACTATGAAACAGTTATTGAAGAAAGGATCTTTTACTTCTTGTTCTCTGAATAATTATGAAGCAGAATAATTATGACATAATACTAGAAAGAGAATATTTGAATGGTAGGCTGGAATACCTTGGGCATAACCTGGAAGGCTGAATTCTCATTTACTTCTACAGATGGTAGCTTTAAGTAAGATCATTTAATCTCTTAGACCCTCAGTTTTCTGATGTAAAAAAAATGAAGGGACTCTAAAGCATTTCCTTTTTCTCACAAGACGAACAAAGTTTATCATTATATATGCCTCCGTTAACAGGAAGTTGCAGTTCTGCTTGAAAGTTGCTAATCCCAACCCCAGCTTCATCTCTTTTTCACTCTCCATGTTTATTTGTTATCTAGCTATTGATGATTTGCCATCCTTTCTCTGCTGAACTCCATGTCCTCAAACACATTGACCTATTTGCTGTCCCCTGGTGGCACCTTAAATGCCACATGTCTGAAACTATTATTTTCCATCTCAGTCACCAAAACTAGAACATAAACTTGATGACTGCCTTTCACCCCATACTCGCAATAACTAATATCAAATGATTCTTTTTACTATTTCTCAAATTTTTTTCTGTCATCAAAGCCTTGCCTTATTTCAGAACCTTGTCATCATTATTTATACAGATTATTTCACAGTGGCATATGTTACATGTTGCCAATTTTACAAAGCTAGAGGTACAGTCATCCTTCAGTATCCAAGTTGTCCCTCAGTGTCCATGATTCCCTGACTCTTTGCAGATACCAAAATCTGCAGATACTCAGGTGCCTTATTTGAAATGACTTGGTATTCACATATTACCTTCTTACATTCTCCTGCATACTTAAATCATCTCTAACTTAATGACTGGAGGGAAAAAAGAAATACCTGTTTAGAAAACACAAATTTTTTCTTTCAAATATTTCCAGTCTTGTTGGTTGAACCCATCAGTGTGGAACTGCAGATATGGAGCTCTGAATATATTGGTGTTGGGGGAGAGAGACAGGATAAGACATTATGTAAGATCTAAACCATCTTAAAGAAAAGATTATTTCATTACATTTGAAAACATAAAATGTTCAGACTAGTATTATTTGCCTCTGAAATTTCTGAACTATCGAGATAGTTCAGACCTATTGGGGAGAAAATGCTAGCAAAGCTCAGCCACTTTGAGTTATTTCTGTTCACTGAAAGCCTTTGTATGATGATGGAGATTCACTATAATTATTTTGTATGTGCATTTAATGTGAAAAGTAACTTTCAGAAAAATTCCTTTGGTATGTGTGGTATTTGAAACCTACCAGAATAATGTTTTGTAAAACAGCAAGGAAAAGACCATATATCTGAGTTTGAACTGGAGGGAGGGCAGAAAGTTTATGTGTACCAAAGAACAGAAGGATATGTACTGCTTTTGGAATGAATTTATGGCATTTGCTGGTAAATGGATCGAAATGGAGAATACCATGCTAAGTGAAATATGCCAAATTCAAAGGTCGAATGTTTTTTTCCTAATATGCAGAAGCTAGAGTATAATAAAAGAAAGGGAGACAGGAGAATAGGATAACATAAAGATAAAGGAAAGATCAGTAATGTAGGAGTTCAAGAGGCTGAGTGGAGGGATAGATAAGGGGAGGAAATGAGGATAAATTTTTAGAAAATTATGTTATATGCATGTTTAAATGTATAACAGGTAACCTTGCCTCTATACATAGGTAAAAAGAACCAATCAAATATAAATTAATAGGCCAGTAAAAGGAAGTCTGGTAGTGTAGAGGAAAGCGAATGGGAGAGGGGAAGGAGGACAAGAAGAAAAAATGAGAGGGAAAATCTGGGGGTATCATGAACTGAAATAGAATTTGGTTCAATTTCATAAAAGAAAGTATATGTACTGCTTTTGAAAGTTCAGGAATTTATGATCAAAATAACTGCTATGATTCTTTTTTTTTATTTTTTTTTTATTGGTTGTTCAAAACCTTACAAAGCTCTTGACATATGCTATGATTCTTTAAAAGAAATCTATTGATATGGAATTCCAGGGGAATACAGTACAACAAAATTACCACAAGAGGGCGACAGAACCCTTTCTTCTCTTAATCTAATTTTCTTTAATAATCAAAGCAGACAAATCACAGCAACTGCAATCATGATTCATAAGATTAGTATTTGAAACATTTTGCTTTTTTCCAGAAAACCTAAGTGAATTTAATGTGAGCAAAATTATAACAGTATAAAACATTATATATTATATAAGATTATGTAACAATTTTATGAAAAGAAAATGTTTCCCATTGTGAAGTCATAGTTGAATTACATCATAATCCTTAGTCAAGTCAGAAAATATTTCTTGAGCTTCTTCTATTTATCTTGTTCTAGGTGCTGGAAATAGGTTCTTAATAAGTTGTTATATTAATTATTTGTATTATTTTGTAAAATATTTTTAAGGACACAAAATTCCCAGCCTCTCAAGCTCTTTTATTCCACCTACCCAGAAGTATACCATATTTTTAAAAATAAACAACACCTCAGAATCTATTCTGACTTAGTCTTTGCTAGTTTCAAGAGCTTCCTAACACAAGTTTAAAGTTCTTTGATTTAGAGGAGGATTGCTGTTTCCTTGTGGGATCTTGTGCACCTCACAGTTCACCTCTGTAAAGGGTGCCAAGCAAAGGCTAAAAAATGAGTGACTGGGCTAGAGCAGGGCCAAATAAAGCAAGAAGGCAAGTGGCAAGTTTCTTTCATATGGAGAATGATAGACTTCTTTCTTTTGCTAATTTATGGCTGTCCTCTAGTGTCAAGGAGAAAGGGAAAAAAGATTGGATTCTTTTCCCTGTCCCAACCCTGACAGATTACCAAAAACTATTACCACTGAATCATTTTAAGATAATTTCTACAAATTGGGCACACACCTGTAATTCCAGGAACTCAGAAGGCTGAGGCAGGAGGATCATAAATTCAAGGCCAACCTCAACAACTTAGCCAGGTCCTATCTCAAAATAGGAAATAAAAAGGACTGGGTGTGAAACTCAGAATAGAGAGAGCATCCTTGGATTCGATCCCTAGTACCAAAAAAATAAATAAATAAATTCCTCCAGGTGGATGGGAGAGAGGGGATCAAAAATTACTAAATTATAGTCTGTGATCCACTTGGTTCATTCTAAAATCAGTTTAAATACCAGAATATTTTAATGTATTATTTTTAACATTCTGAATTTATGAAAATCTGGTTTTAGAGTATTTACATAAACATGTGAATCCACACATGCACACACATACAGGTATGTTTTGGGACTAAAAGTAAAGCATTTTTCTTACTGTTTTACATTTAAAAAATAGTTTAAAGTTACCAGTTTTAAGAAGTATCTTAGTCATACTTTTGTTTTTTGAGTGGTGACTTATATCATTTTGAAAACAATGAGACAAAACAAAAAAAGACTTCATTGAAAGGCTTGATTAAAATTTTAAGACCTAGGGGCTGGGATTGTGGCTCAGCAGTAGAGCGCTCGCCTAGCACAGGCGGGACCCAGGTTCGATCCTCAGCACCACATAAAAATAAAGGCCTTTTGTTGTGTCCATCTACACCTAAAAAAAATAAATATTAAAAAAAAAGTAAGACCTACCAGTGCATTATGAACCTGTCGTAGGTTTCTGTTACATCCACAGAAATTCTGACTTTCAATCTTAGATCATTTCACTTGTGGTGTTACATTGCCTGTGGTAGGCAGAAATCTTTCAAAAACACTGTAATGCTAAACCAGTTGATAACTAGAAACGAGATGTGTATGGATCAATATTGTAGTTTAGATTGGATGATCTGTTTTTTCTCAGGAGTATAGTTTAACATACACCACCCCGCCCCGACACACACACACAGACACAATCATGCTTACCAGTGACTCACAAAAAGCTAAATGTTTTAGGATGCCAAGTGTTCAAAAATTCATAGTCTTGATGAAAATAGTAAGATATAGGAGAAGTAAGAATCCAAGCCTGAGCTTCATGTCAGCTAGGAAACTCCTACCTCTTTGCTCTGTGTCTTTGGCAACACTACTAACGTGAACAAGATGTAATAGTCCCTTTAGAAACATTGACTTGAAACTAGAAAAATATATCAAAGTGAGATTTTTCTTGTTACTTTTCAAAATTGAGCATTTGTACTTTTGTAAACATATTTAAATTTATTATATTTGTTTCTATTAAAATTTTATGTAAGAAAGCTTTATGTTGTATATAGTCGTGTATATGCTGTACATAGTTATTAAGAGGTTCACTATATTTTCAAAACCTTTGTAAATTTAGTGGTAAAATTTGAAAATATGTCTCTGTGTTTATGTAGGTGAACTAACTTGCTCTGTAATGCTATTCCTAGATTCTATGGATACCAGATTAGGTAAATTTAGATCATTGGATGTAAACATATATATAAAATATTACCAATATAGTCAAATGTTTTTCATAAATCCAGTCTTAGTCACAAAGAGCCACTATGTGTTGGAATACATTAATTTGCTAATTTTAATTTTATCATACACAAAATGAAAATTATTGCTTTGCTAGAAAATAAGCAGTGCCTTGTGAGATCAGCCCCATTGTTCATTGAACCTAGTTTTCTGACTGATGGTGCCTCTAAAGAACAGGAATGTGTGCTCTGTGGGTTAAGAATTTTAAAAGGCTAGAGTTTTTGAGCCTGCAGTTTCTTTATTAAAATAAGGATCTAAGAAAAGTCTCTTATAGCATTGTTGTGAAGACCAATGGTATACCATATCAAAGTGCCTAGGTACCTAGAGAATGCTCGAGAGGTTAAGTATCTGCCCTGTATTCCTTTCTCCATAGCATTAATAGTTTTCACTGTTAACTATCCAGCAAAACAGTTGTCATGTGTCTTACTGCTTGACAACATTTTAAGTACTTAGCTGCCCAGGCGAACTGTTTGCCTTCATAATAGGGCTCTCTGTCACCTTGCAGCCTTGTGCCAATCTTCTTCAGCCTTATTTTGTAAGATTGTTCCTGTGTTTCCTATAGTCCAGTAATGCTGACTTCAGAGTTCATACCACTGCTTGGTTCCACACCTCTGTGCTTAATGCAAATGGGTTTTTTGTTTGTTAATGCTTTTCTTTCCATCCCTGAGAAACTCCTGTTCACCCTTGAAGACCATTTATCACCTTCTTTATGAAGTTTACTTGAACCATTTAAGTTAACCTGTTCTTTCTCTATGCTCCTACAAAATTTTGGTAATGTCTTTATCATAACATTCATCGTGTTTATTTTAATTATTTACATGTGTCTTTTTCCGCTATTTTTATATCCCATGAAGAACAGGAACCAAGTCTTACTAATTATAGCCCCTGAACAATACCTGGCACAGTTTTTGTGGGCCTTCAGTAAACGTCATTGAGAAAATAAGTGGATAAATCAGTTTTTCTTATTTCGAAGATCTTCTTTATTCAATTTGAGGGGTACAGCATTCACTTTCTCTTACTAGACCTGAAATTCCTGAAACAGTCATTGAAGAAAGATGGAAGTAATGTCTGCCAAAGGCAGCTACTAAAAATACTAAATTGCTTGAGGAAGAGAGTCCAATCTCATGAAGTATTGAACTCACATAAGAATTAAAGTTTGTGAGTATAAGCTGTATTGTAGTTAGTATTATATTACTTCCATTCAGTAATTTTTCAAAATACTAATAATTCTGAGGTCCTATAATAGGAAAAAAATTATATTTTTTCCCTCAAAGAATATGGAAATTTACTGTACATAGGAACCAAACAATGGAGTGCAGAGAGAGAACCTTAGGGACAAGGCTCACTTGTTTCATCAAGGTGAACAAATTAAGTTTGGATACAAAGCACAAGTAATAACAGAGAAAAAAAAAGAGTTAAATCAGATTGCAAAACCCAAGACAGAGACCAATGGAAAGAGGAAAAGGAGACTTGGATAAAGTTTAAGGATATAGTCTTGGGGGTAGAATATATATTTGTTTATAGTGAAATCTTATTGTATTCAGGAATGGGATTTCAGTGTTTGTGCCTAAAACAGAATCACACTTAGTCAACCACCTTAAACATTTTTAGCAATACATAATACATATAAGACTCTTGAGAGAACTTGGCTTCTTGAAGGAAAAACATGTAGTTCAGAAATTTCTATTGGCAAGAGGGAAAGTTGGATAGGTTATTGTAGGGCCTAGTCCGAAAGAGTTTTGACCATAAGAGAACGGACTTGATGCTGAAAGGAAGTTATTAAAAGATTTGTAAACTAGAGGTAGTGGGAAAATCGGATTTACATTATTAAAAAATCATTATAGTGGTCATGTATTTAAGAGATCATTATGATTTCACTGTAGAAATTAAGATTGGAGTCCTGAATGCCATGCAAGAAGTGGTTGAAGTTATCTAGTACAGAAATGTGATAATGAATATTTCTGGGTAGTAGCAATACATATGGCCAGAATTCTATGGGGACCATAACTGCTGGGTACTTAGAATATATCCCGACTGGAATGCAATGATTCCTGATGGGATACTTAGCAGCATTTCTTTTAAAACACGGGTATATGATTTTATTCATAGAGGAACCATACTGTCAGTTCCTGTGTCTTGAGGTTTCTCCTGCATGGATTCAGTCAATCTGAGATGGAAAATATTGCAAAAAAAATTGCATTTTCACTGAACATACATAGATATTTTTCTTGCTCTTATTCCCTAAATAGTATAGTATAACAACTATTTATATGGCATTTATGTTGTATAAGTTATTTTTAGTAATTTAGAGATGATTTAAAGTGCCCAGGAGGATATGCTTAGGTTATATGCAAATACTATTGCCTATTTGAGCATGTGCAGGAATCCTAGAACCAATCCCCCATGTATTTCAAAGGAATATTGTACTTTGTTCTCAGCAATTCAGACCATGACAGAGAAAATTGGTTGAATATATATTTATATTTTTTATGTAATGTATCACATTGCTACATACAAATCTGGATTGATTGCATCTTGTACTGGAGAAATAAGCGAAAGTTTACTTTTATAATCTATCTACTTTATTTATGCAGCTTTTCTTTGTGTGCGTATTTATTTCCCCTAAATAACATTTTCTTCTTTCTCAATTTCACAATATATGAGATTTGTAATGTTGCTTAATAAATATATTAACACTGTATCTATAATAAATAAGTTATAACTTCTTGACCAAAAATCATTGAATTATGTATTTGCTAACACCCAATTATCATTTTCTATAGAAAACAGTGCTGCTTTATTTCATAGAGCCATTTAGAATAAAACACTTTGCTATATTTTTTCCCCAGTATTTAGTTTTATCTAGCTATGCTGAAAATGTTGTTTGCTGTTTTCATTAGTTCATCTTACAGCATGTAATACCATTGTCATGCTTTTTCTAATTGTATGTACACACAGCTTTCAGTTGAGTCCTGTTTATTCTTTGTCCCCTGAGGTTGGCAGGAAATTAGTGACCTTTTTTGTATTTTTATTATTAAATGTATCCATAGAGACAGGAATTTTTCCAAGGAAAATTAGTCGATATTATGGTGATATCTCCCAAACGCAGTAGTATTGTTTCTCTTAATACTCAATATTCTTGACCTCTGATACTCCATATTGAACAAGTATCAGTTTCCCTGCTTTATTATTAAGTGTCATTCCCTTTATATTAATCAGGTGATGTGTATATAAGCTTTTTATTAATGAACTGCTTTTTATGAAACAGGAAGATATCATAATATGTGGTAAAGGCAAGGACTCTTAGCTGAAATAAAACTTTTTTTTTTAAATGTAAGTTGTGTTTCAGAGAAACAATATAAATGATAAAATAAAGGTTTTGATCAGTTCAAGATCTTTGGAGGACAAAGGAAATTTCTTGGTCAAATGAAAAAGGAAAAAAAGGCATGAAGTCCCATTTCAAAATAAGTACCTAGTTAACTTTAGCTCCTGCGGCACCCTGTCTGGAGGAACATTCACCATCCCCCATTTGGGGGTTTGGAACTCATGAATACAGTGTACAGCCCAGAAGGGAACAGACTACCTCATTTAACCATGAAATTCTGGGTATCCTTGACTGGGGTAGTAATAATTTTTTGTGATATTTTGAATTTCAAAAATTATCTTTATTCAGAGTACACATTAAGTAATATCATTATAATTAAAATACACATTATCTTACCAGAGAGGAAACAGTTTTAGAGAAGTCAAAGGAATCCTGCAGAATCATATAATGAGATGACCCTAGTAATTTAGACTCGGAATAATGTATTTTCCTGTAATAAAGATAATAACATCAGTGAATATATATTTAAAGAAGACTAGATCTCTTTAGCAGTAGGGATAGAATAGAAAATATTCCATCCTTGGACAGATAAGATAAACTAGGTAACTGGCAACTGCTAAGATTTGTTTCAGGTAACATGTTCTTTGTATCTAAATCTCATTCTTGAAATTCAGATTGTTTAGCTATAAGATTCTAGTTCATTCTATGCTTAATCTTACCATGTCAATGGTATATGCTACATTTTAGCAATAAAGACAAGCTTATTTACTTCATTATGGACAGAGCTTTGGAGAGATCTGATATATTCTTTGTTTTCTTTTTTCAAGGAAGACTCAGATATATTTGTGAGATTTGATTAGATCAAAACTGAATGATGTGCATCTCAGTTATAAGTGGATAAAATTCTATCTTTTATTTGAAGTCTAAAGGAAATAGGGGTGAGAAAGGAAATTACTGTTTCTACAACCACCCCAAATTTCATTGTAGGCTTCGTGCTACACTAATAAATCGAGATAACTAGATTTGCTTAGCTAAGATGGATAGATTTATTGGTTCCATCTTAAAATTTTTATACGAATAAGTAAAATCATACCAGTTGCATGTATTTCATCTCTTCTAATAATGTTTTATTGCCATCTGCTCCCCTGCATTTTGATATCATTATATAGTCCACTTTCCATGAAGGTCTGAGTGGAGCCATTCATTTTCAAAATTGATGTGTGAAGCATCTAAATATTTTGTATCTTCTTATAAAATGAGTAGATTTTTGTTTAAAATTATTATGATTCTTAGGAAAAAAGAAATGTAACAACCATTAACCACCTGCTTTCTTTCTTCTAAATGTTCTTTGATTGGGATATATTTTTATGTTGAAAGCTTCAAGTACACATCTGTGAAAGCTCTTCTTTCTCCCTGTTTTTCTTTTATCCTGACATTAACGAATTAAATCTTTTATAAAAGAAAATATCTTGATTTGTCTATAAATGCTTTTCATAAAGAATTACTACATCTTATAAATTGCATATGCTTTAAGTGAGGCATTAGGTTAGGATAATATGGTTCTTGCTCACATCTAGCCCACCACTTGTTTTTGTAAATGAAGTTTTATTGAAGCACAGCCATACATATTGTCTGTGGCTACTTTCTTGCTGCAGTGGCAGAGTTGAATACTTGCAAAAGAGTTTGAAAGTCTCATAAAGTTGTAAATATTTACTCTCTGGCTCTTTACAGAAAGTACATAAACTCTAGGCCTAAACCATATGAATAAGAAAAATTTTGTGCTTGATAATTCTGCACAGGAGGTGAAAACTTTATTGGGGGGTGGGCTGTGAACACTCTTTTTCAGCACTGATGTTGAGACACAGTGCATATTTGCTTGTCTATCTTACATTCCCAAAGATAAACCATTTGGAGGCAGATGTCATATCCTTGGATGAATCTTTCATACCAGAAGAATTCCTGGGTCTAAACATTGAGTGTCTCTTAAGTACTTTATGAGTGAATGGATATTTTATTTGTTAACCATGTAAGAGCTTATGTCAAAGCATAATAATAACTGACATTTATGAAATATTTCTTAAAATTCAAGGAGCCATAAGTAAACATTTACATTGCCTTATTTTACTTTCTCACATTTTGAGGTGTTATTATTGCTGTTTTACATACAAGGAAACATAAGACTCAGAATGATGATGACATTTCTAATGTCACAGCTAGAAAACAATAGAACTGTGAACCCAAGTGTATCTTTTTTTTTTAAAGAGAGAGACAGAGACAGAGAGAGAGAGAGAGAATTTTAATACTTATTTTTTAGTTATCGGCGGTCACAACATCTTTGTTTGTATGTGGTGCTAAGGATCGAACCCGGGCCGCACGTATGCCAGGCGAGCGTGCTACTGCTTGAGCCACATCCCCAGCCCCCAAGTGTATCTTAACGTTATGTTATTAAGTTAGATATATTGCCCTACTCTATCCTTAAAAGAGCTGAGTGACAGTTCTTTTTTAAAAAGTGTGAAAATCAAACATACTTTTGAATAGTGATAATGAAATCGATTTTTTTATAACTTTATTTTATTTATTTTTATGTGGTGCTGAGGATCAAACCCAGTGACTCATACATGTAAGGCAAGTGCTTTGCCACTGAGCCACAATCCCAGCCCTAAAGTTGTTTTTTTTTTTAATTTCAGAGATCTAATGACTTTAAATGAGAATTAGATCTTAAGAGAATAGTTATAAAGACATGAGGACATTCCTGATTTTAAAATTTTACAGCCATATGTATTCATCATTAGAGACATTGTGAATCAATATTGTTTGACATGGGAAACCTCCCTAATTTTTTTCCTTTCTACTTTAATCATTTTTCCCTACATGATGCATATTCTATTTGTATGAATGATTTAAGCCATAGATACCACCTTCTTTTTTTATTTTTTTAATTGTTGATGGTCCTTTATTTTATATATATGTGGTGCTGAGAATCGAACCCAGTGCCTCACACATGCTAAGCAAGTGTTCTACCACTGATCCACAACCCCAGTCCCATGATACCACCTTTTTTTATCTTTGAGTTTAGGCTTTTTTTTTCATTTATATGAGATTAAAATTAATAGAAAAATGGCAAAAGCTAAACCCATTTTGGTTTCCTTACTTAGGAAACATGACATGGCAGAACTCTAGATTTATTGTGAGTATGACATAATTTTAATGTATGTTCTTACAAGTTTTTTCATCCAATATGAGCAAAATTCTACAAATTTAATATTTTAAATTAGTTTTTAGCTTACATAATCTATAAAACTTTGCCAGTGATCCTCTTTAGTATACCTGATGTAATGAATTATGCCTGTTTTTTTTAATATTTTCTTTGTCACCTCTTTATTCTTTATGTCTTTTTAATTTTTAATGGCACAAACCACATTGGCCTCTCACAATTTAAGTATGGACTTGTCTTCCCATTTTTAAATTACAATTGTAATGATATTGAGAATATTCAGAAAATTCTGCATACATTGGATAGATAGATTTTTTTTTACTTTAATTGAATGATGGCAAAACCAGATACTTTAACATCTTGTTTCTTTGTTTGCAAGGTACATGCTGGGTTTCTTTTACTTGTAACTCTGACCAAATGGAAGTCTTCCACATAACGTCAGTGTGGGAAAAAAGACAAGTCTGTGTGTACCCAATTTTTGATTACATGTGATGTAAGAAATTAAAAAGAGAACTAAACCTAATCCAAGTCCCATGTTCACTTTAATTAAGACAGTCTCGATCTAGTTTAATCTGTGTTCTTAAAGTTGAAAGACTGGTTGCTAATGGAAGAAACTAACCTCCTGAAGTTGCGGAAATACTTGATACTTAGCCTTGGGGTGCACCTGTTCCAGTTCTTTATGGCATACATACCAGCATTCTCTACTGCTTAGAAAAATGATAATAGTTTAATCTGTCCAATTTTGCTTTTAATCATTGAGTTTAAAAAAATTCTTGATTCCATTTAATAAAAATTGCATAAACCTCTTCATAATGCTCTCTGATCTTAGATCTTGGCTTAACTTTTTCCATTTCAGTTGGATATGATTTCATGCCCGGATTACAAAGAGTAGACTGCTGTTTATTCTTCCAAAGCAAGGAGCTTGACAGACAAAATGCACAGATCCTGTGCTTCTCTTGGCCACCATCTGTCTGGGATGGTTGGGGAAGGGGCAGAGGAGAAAGCACTGACTGTGTACAATAATATGCAAGCTTGCTGCCATCACTGCTGCCCAATTTAGTATGTGTAAAATTTCTGCCATACCTTTGAGGACATATTCTGAGACGCTGAATTATGATACTTTATCTCCCCCAAGAGTGCCAGAACGTCACTTTGATGTAGCCCAGTTATTTATACAAGTATAGCATTAGCCTCCACCACATTTTCAACAGGAACACCCCTTGCAATTCAGCCAGTTGTTTCTCACACCATAAACTCACGGATGACTTCTGTCTTGTGAACATTTGTCTTTTCTTTTTGCAGTGGGGGACATTTGTATTCATAGATACTTTCAATACAAACTTTAACTTCTAACAATGAGACTGAAATATTACAGGATTTTTAAATAAGGAATCAGAAATACTTTATGGTTATCCCTAGATTGATTCCCATATTTTTCTTTGTTGCTTTATCTTAATCCAAATGTAGTGGTTGAAGTATTTACAGCTCTATGGAGTTTGTACAACAAAATGGATTTAGTGGTTCTTTCCTGTTTTTCCATGGCAAAAGTATTAAATCTGCAATTATGTTTCTCTTATAAGATTTTTTAAAATTTAAACATGAAGTCTCGAACATTTTTCAAAACATGGATATTCAGCCTTATAGCCATATGTTTTATTTAAGGAACCTAGTATCCATTAATTATAATGATTAAAAAGCATAGGCAGCTAGGTTTAGGGAAAGAAAGAACTCTGTAGGAAATTAAACTTGTCATTTACAAATACATGAATGGCTTAAAGGTGATAATCTAAGCTGTGAAGGACACCAGGGTAAATCAAAAATAATGCTTTCATACATTATTCCTAAATTTATTCTTGTAGGCTCAGTAGGGAATTTAAAATAGCAAAAATTAATCATTTCAGTTATCACTAGCCTCTCCTCTGAACTGGCCTGGAAGTTAGTATTTCCAGGTTTAGATCAAATTAAGGAGATCTGCCTTCATATAATGTATCAAGGCAGACACTGGCAAAGCCATACCTTGGCAAGAATTGATACATGATAAATGCTTGATGAATGAATGCAATAGGGACGTAGCCTTTGGAGTCAAACAGACGTGGTTCTGGGTTCAAGAGCCCGCATTCTCCCTTCATTGGCTTCCATGACATACTCTGCTGGTGTTTATCCTACCTATGTCCATCCTTAAAGTGTTTATTATTTGCTTTCTACCTAAGGAGCTTTTCTTCCTTCATGATGCACTTTTCCTAAACTACCTCACTCCCATGACTCAAATGTCATTAATATGCTGGTGACCCCTGTTCAGTTTTTCTAGTTTTGATATTTCTAATGAGTTCACATATTCAACAAACTCTCTGGGCTAAAATGAACCACAGGTGCCTCCAACTAAAAAAAAAGGCAGGGGGTGCACCCTTTGAGGGAAAAGACCAATCTTGCTCTTATCCTGTACTGTGCATTCATTCACATGTAGCAGAGTGCCTGCCACTGTATAGGATTTCAATATGTAGTTGTTAAATGACTAAATGTCTATACTAGTAAACAGTCATATACTGATTCCTCGCACGTATACAATACATTAGTTAGCTTTCTGTTAGTATAACAGAATACCTGGGATAATCCACTTAAAGAGTAAAGGTTTATTCTGGCTCACAGCTTTGGAAGTTTCAGTCCATGGTCAATTGGCTCCTACTACATTTAGCCTGTGGCATCATTGCAGGAGGGCACAGTGAGGGAACCCAATCACTGCATGGCCAAGAATGAAAGGAGGAAGAGACTGGGATCCACCAGTCCCTTCGAGGCATGCCCCAATGATGTCCCACTAGGTCCCACCTCTTAAAGGTCCTACCACCTTCCACTCGCACCATGGTCTGGAGACACCAAGCTGTTAACATATGTGCCTTTGAGGGGCATTTCAGGTCCAAACTAGAGCATCTTCTATAACATAATTGATCTGTAACCTTCTTAAACTCCATGGGGGCAGAAATTATGTCTGTCTTGTTCACAGTGGTAAAACTCAGCATATTGCTTGATTCATAGTAGTTGTTCAGAAAACATTTATTTTATTTCATTATTTGGCACATCCTTGGGCAAGTCATTTATCCTTTCTGAGCTTTATATTCTTGAGCTATAAAATAGTAATAATGGCAATTTATGGTGTCATTGTAAAAATGAAACAGTGTAGTTATCCTCTATTTCTTTTAACTCTAACATTAAAAAGTTCAAACATATATAAATGTGTATATATATATACATGTATGTATATACATATATGTGTATATATATATACATGTATGTATATACATATGTGTGTATATTAATAAAGACTTGGCTTCTTCTGCATATATGTTACAAAGGATGTAGTGATAGAGGGAATTATAGATTAGAAGGAATTTAAGAGACAAGTATAATATATGGACTTTATTTGGATCCTGTTTAATACTGCAGTGGGAGATATATGGTAGCTGTACATTTTCTAGTACACTGAACCTGTGACTATGTTGTGTTATGTGGCAGAGGAGAATTGAGGATGCAAATGGAGTTAAAATTGCTCATCAGTTGACCTTAAGATGGGGAGATTATCTTAGTGGAACTCAGTGTATATCATAAGGGTCTTCAGAAGTGGAACAGGGAAGAATGAAGAGAGGATCAGAGTGACACAATGTGAAAAGGGCTTTATCTTGTATTGCTGTCTTTGAAGATGGTGGACCTGGCCATAAACCAGAGACTTTGGGCAGTCTATAGAAACTAGGGAATAAATTTCCCTAAATCCTTCAGCAGAAAGAAACATCCTGCCAATACCTTGATTTTGATCCAGCAGTATCTGTATAGGGAAACTATAAGAAAATAAGATTATGAGTTTTTTTAATATTATTTTTTAGTTGTGGTTGGACATAATACCTTTATTTTACTTATTTTTATGTGGTGCTGAGGATCAAACCCAGGGCCTCTTGTGTGCTAGGCAAGTGTTGTACTGCTGAGCCACAACCCTAGCCCTAGCTGTGTTGTTTTTAAGGCAAGATGTTATGGTAATTTATTATAGTAGCAATAGGAAACTAATACAGTATATAATAAGAAAAAATTAATTTGATTGTTTGATGATATTAAGGAATGATTTTAATCGTGATATAAACATTATAATGTTTTTAGAAGAATATTTTAGGTATACTGCAATATTATAGATTAAATGCTATATCTCGAATTTACTTAAAAATAATCTAAAAGATGACAGAGAAATAAGTAAGAAATCAAACATGATCAGTTATGAAGGCATAATGGTCAAAGCTTGATTCTTTGCCTTTGTTAAATTTTACTGGTTTTCAAAATAATGAATTGGTTGTTACCATCCTATAGAGATTATAAATGTGGGTTTTTTAAAACTCTAGAATCATTGTGGACTTAGAATTTGAACATACTAGATTATTTCAGTCACTTGTAATTATTAATAATGTTCAAACTACCCTATCTGCTTCTTCCAATCCTTTTGATACAACCCTAGTAGTGTTGTTGCCTGCTTTCTAATTTGAAACGATATTCTATACTATCACTGTTCATTTTTTGGCCCATCTTAGAATCACCAATTTCTCTAGAATCTTGTTCCCTTTAATATAGAAAGAATAATTTTGGCATTGGAGTCCTTCTTCTGTAAGCAAACATTTATTGGGCAATAAGCCAGGGACTATTCTAGGTGCTAGGGAGAGAGCAATGAACAAAGTAGACAGTATGCATGGCCTCGAGGTATGGAGAGACAGCTGATTAACAATTTTAAAAAGTGTATGATACATCTGATGGTGATGGGTGCAATGGCAAAAGATAAACAAGTTAAGGAATACAGGGAGTGCTGGCTTGGCAGGGAGTATTGTGGTTTTGCATAAGGCAGTCAAAAAAGCAACAATGACAATATAGGGAAGAGGGAATAGAAGGCACAAGGGCTCTGAATTAAAAGCATGCTGATAATTTTAGAGGACTAATAAGGCAAACATGTTTGTTATATAGTGGATAAGGGATAGAGTGGCAAGAGAGCATAGTCAAAGAAGTGGCAGGGATCAACCCTATGAGATCTTTAGGTTTAGTGGTATGTTCAAAGGGAGTTATTGGAAAGTTGGAGTAGAGGAATAGAATGGTCTGACTTCATTTTTGCTGGCTTCTGTGCTAGTGGCAAGGGTAGAAAGAAGCAAGGAGAGCTGTAGGCGGACTCTGTAGTAGCCCAAGCAAGAGATGTTGATGACCTAGACCAGGATGTACTGTGGAGAACTGAGGATGCAAATGGAGTTAAAATTGCTCATCAGTTGACCTTATCAGGTTATGTTTTTTGTACTATCATGTTATCAGATTATGTTTTTTGTATTGTCATGGGCAATTCATCTTTGAACACCCAGCTTTCCCTCCTCCTAAGTGATATGTTTAGCAATACAAAAACATTGCATCCAGTAAGAGTAAGCTGCTTTAGATGACATTGATAACATCTGTTATCACTAATGTTTGTTCTTTGTGATATTATTCCCCAATTGATTTATATTATGTGTCCAAGTAAAGTCTGACATAATATAGTATTTTCTCACCTAGTATATGTCAGTAATAAGAATTTTTTAAACTGTTAATTGAATAATTTTATTTGAACCAAAGAATCAACTAATTCGTGTCATGCCTATTCAGGTATAGTTTGGCCAAGTGCTTAATATATGCATTGTAATCTTCACTGCTATTTTAAATGCATTGGTTTAGAATTAACTGTCATTTAGGAACAGGAATCAAGAGCACAAATATTAAATAACCCATCTTATTTTTAATATAGTTAGAATACATCCAGAGAAGTCACACATTGTACTACCAAGAATTCTATTTCTCACAGAGAACTTTTTTATAACGTATATAGCAAGTACCTTTTAATGTATATGGCCTATTAGTGCAGCAATTATTTGAATAAACTTGATAATCATCTGATTAGGAATTTGAAGTGATTAGAAAAGAAAACTAGCCCTCGGACCATTTAAAACTTGTGTTGAATATTTCTCTAAATAATACAAACCTGAATCATCTAGCACATGCAGTAGCACAGGCCTGTAATCCCAGAGGTATGGGGGCCAAGGCGGGTGGATCACAAGTTCAAGTCAGCCTCACCAATTTAGCAAAACCCTGCCTCAAAAAACAACAGGACTGAGAATGTAGCTCAGAAGCTGGGTTCAATTTCCAGTACCAAATGATTAAATTAAATTAAAAACCTGAATTATCTGCTCAGGAAAAAAATGCAGTTAAGATCTTTCTAGATTGAAGAATTTTCGCTTTTTTATCTTGCCAAATGAAATACCATAAAGACTTGGTGAGTAACAGCAAATAAGTGTTCTATCAAATTAATTAATATTACATGGTTCAATTTTTTTAATTCTTTATCTCCAATGAATAGTCTATAGTCCAAAGAGATGGTTTTTCTTTGTAGTAAATTAAACTTATATGTAGTAAGCCAGGGATTTGTTGGCTTTTTAAAAATTCTGACGTATCAACATGACAAATATTTTTAAAACTAGCAACTCAACATGTTATGCACTGAGTATATTTTACTTGATTAACTTGACAGATTTCTTTAATAAGTACTTCAAAAGCATTCTAATACACTGCTAGGTTTCTCCCTCAGTTACTTTGTGTTGAATTCATTTAATGATAATCTTTGTAACCTTAGGTTTGACTATCACAGGGTCAAAAAACAAAAGAAAAAATAAGATGAGAATATATGTCATTTATAACCTTTAGAAGACTCATAAATAACAATTTTTTAAATTAATGAGTGAGATTGTCACCAGTACTGTTGACTTGAAGGGTAGCTAGTAGGTTTGAATTTCTATGAGTTTTGTGGAGCTGGTATATATTTGATACAAATGAAAAGAAATTAATTTCCAAACAGGGTCCCAGTAGAGTAGGATTTGCCCAAAAAGAAGCTGAATTTAATGAAAGTTGCTCAAGATTAAGGTTGAAAAGGAAATCTGGAGTCAAGTCACTTCCTCTCAGTATTCTCATTCTCACTTTACTGACTTATTATTCACTTTGAGTAAGTCACTAGATCTTTTGTGACTTAGATTCCTACATTATGATGTGGGGTTGATTCAGCGCTCCTATTTAATGATCTTAATAGAACTTCAAAGAAAAAAATCTTCTTATTACAAATAAGTAGATAGTCATCTTCAAACTATCTCTAAAGAGATCAATTTTTTCTGCGTACAAATAGAAGATTTTTATAATGGGTTTCATACATGAAGCATTTTGGTCACTGTGCTGTGGAAAAATGGTTTTCTGTGTGTAGGAATGCAGTTGTCTATGAAATAATAATGGAATCAGGGCTCCTTTTGCAGTGTTTCCCTTCTCCTGAGACCTCACCTTCTTACGCCTCCCTCTCCTGTGAGTAGAGGCCAGGGAATTGGCACTTGACAGCTCAGAGGTTGCCCATTCCTTTGCTGGAGTAGTGAGAAATTCAGTCTGAAGAAATGAAACATCATTTATTCATATGGGAAATAACTGTTCTTTGGAAATGTTCAGGACTCAGTAATTAATAGGGCTTGTATGACTTTGTATGCTAGCCAATGAGCTAGCAATGCAGCAACAAACGGAGGTGTGAGAATTTCTCTTATATCCAAAGTAGTTAAAATGAGGCAGTAACAGAAGCAAGGCTTTTCTCCCCCCACCCACCCGCCCCCCCAAAAAAAGGAGAGCAGTAGAACCAAGAGCCTTCTCATGTTTTTAAGATATAGTCACATGTTTCTTGTGTAAGAATGAATGCTCATGTTAAATGAGTTTGTCCCTCATATACCTTCTGCTTGAGGCATGGGCCAGATGGATATGTCCCATTTTTACAATGACTGATGGAGAATTACTACACTCTTTTATTGCTAAAAATGTCTCAGTGTCTCAGCACTTTAGGGCTTATGCATAGGTAATGTGATAATACAAAGGCACATGGTAGATGAAAGGGTTTGACTTGTCTTTGAGGTCTGATTTTCAGATTTTCCAGTCAGTAACTTTCTCATTATCACAAATCCTGAAAATCCTGGACCGAGTCCACATTTTTAAAATACCTGTTTGTATAGTTTAAAGGCAAAAAACAAAAAGTGATTTGGAACTTTCTTTTCCATTTAATCGATTAAATATTAATTTTCACCTTCTATTTGCAAGGCAATCTTGTGGTAATAGAAAAGAATATGCAGTTTATGCCTATTTCTAAGAGTTAATAATCGACTGAGGAAGGGAAAGTATTAATAGGATATTAATAAATACCAAATAAATTATACAGGAAGGACTCTTCTAGCCATGATGCTCAGAGGAAACTTTAGAGAAGACAATGGTACTCATATGAACCTTGCAGAATGGAAAAACTTAAGTAGCAGTGGAGGAAAGGGCATTTCATTGACTGGGGGATCATAGAGGCAGGGTTTGGTATGGCATACTCAAGGGACAGTGAGTAAAATATAGCATAGTGTTTAAGAATACAGACTAAGAAGCCAGATTGCTCAGTAACAAGATTGTCTTTTCTTGCTGTGTGACTTTGGGCAGATTTCTTATCCTCTCTTTACTCAGATTCCTTGTAAACTAAAAAAGTGGCACTAATCAATCATACTGAGATTACAGGACTTTTGGAAAAAAACGTGAGAATAGTACCTTTAAATAGTATTTGCATAAGTTTAGCATTAAACAAATGTAATTCAGTATGATGGTGATGGAAATGATATCTAGGGAAGAATAAAAAACAGTTATTAGTAAGATTGGAGTAGGCTCAGTGAGTAATGGGCTGCATACAGTTTGCAGGAAGGAGTCACAGTTTTATGAGCAAGACAATATGATCAGAGTAGTGTTTTTGAGAAAAAAAATGTAGCATAACAGGTTGAAGAAGAGACTGGCAGCAGATATAATGATTAGAAGACCTGTAATAATCCTGACTTGAGGAATTCAAGACCAGAACTCAAATGATAGAATATGGGTTTGAATTAGAAATGAGGGACCAGCTTGAGAACATGTTCTTTGAAACAGTTGCTAGGGCCTAGGGATGAAGCTTCAGGGAAATTGGAAGCAGAGTCCTGTGCCTGCTTATGTGGTAGTATATGTAGGAAGAGGAAATCCATTTACCGTCTTAAATTTAAAGACAATAACTGGGTTTGGCATTGAAAATATAAGCCTGGATTAGAAACTAAAGAGCCAGAGATGGGAGTTGCATTGTGAGAGTAAATGAGAAGGAGGAAGCTGTACTAAGTGGATATTGCAGTAATTCTCTTTTCCAGTTCTGTGAGAGAAAGTGAGAGCCTAAGATAATGGAAACATGTTCCTGGTCTAGCAGACTTCACTATAATTTATTTGGTATTTATTAATATCCTATTAATACTTTTCTTTCCTCAGTCAAGGTCCCTGTCCTATAAAGTGCCATTTTACAGATGGGGTCTGAGGCCTAGCACCAAAGATATGCTAAGTGTTCACAAATGCTGGGCTTCTGCATCTGTAATTGCACATCATAGCGAAACAGACTTTATTCTTGTGAGAGAGGGGTGTCCATACAATTATTTTAATTAATCTTACCCCATTCCAACCACACTTTAATATAGATACTGTCAACTTGTGTTGGTATATATGTAAATATGTCCATCAATAAACACACATTCTGTTGTTCATTTAAAATGATTTTCATGTATTTTGTTGTTATTTAAAATGATTTAGTATGTATCTTTTCTCTTCCATCATATTTTAGTGGCCTGTGGGTAAGAGGAAGGCCTTCTGCCGGTTTCACTCACTTCCAGTTTTCACATTTGTTCACTTATGTGTCAATCCCGGTTCATTCATTCGTTTATTCATTTCAAACACTCTTGCAACTGCAAGAGTGATAAATAAGACAGTTCTTGGGAGCAAATTATCTAATTGGAGAAAAAGAGACACACACATATGCAGTAGAAGCAATATTAAAGACATTTACAGAAAATTATGGGAACATCAAAGAGAAACATTGGATCTAGAATGTGTAGAAAGGGCCATGTGCAGAGGTGGTTCAGGGAGGGTTTCTCAGAAGCTGACTTCTGGGCTCAATCTTAAATAGTAAGCAGTGGTTACTTTGCAAATAGGAAGGAGGGTAGAAAAATGACATTACTAAGAGCAAGCCTAGCCTGTGTGTAGATAGCCCCATTCACAAGAAAAAGTGAGGCAGTTTGGTGTTGAAGCATTAAGTGAGAGGCAGCATAGGGGAATGATGAGGTTGTGGAGCAGGAGGGATTTGCATAGGGTGCTTAGAGGCCTGAACTCACTGGCCATGAACAGGAGATCTTGAAAGGCTCTGCACAGAGTTGTGGTTGATTAAGATTTCAGTCTTAAGTGGCAGCTAGAAGGGTGAATTTTGGCAGATAATACAGAAGATACTGAGAACCTGAACCAGGACACTGTTGCAGAAATGGAGAAAAGGTCCTGCTGATTGATTGTGTAGTATACAATAAATCAGCAGGACCTTTTCTCACCAAACATGAGGAGGGGAAGGAACAAAGATGATTCTAGGTAGCTACCTTACATGCTTGGGTAACTGGTTGCATAATCTACTTAGCACAGATTGCAAGAGGGAATATAGTTTGTTTTTATCTTCAATACATTGAGGTTTTTAATGTGCCAATGATACATTTGGAATGAAGTCTAGTTAGTGGTTAGTAGAGATTTCTAGATAACTAGAAATATATCACCTTTGTTATTGACCTAGCCATAGCTCCTCTTGGAAGCAGAGCAAGCATCCAATGCATACATTTGTCATAACTCTTCTACTGTGTTATAATCATTTTCTTCTTTTATACTTGTCTGTGTAACCAAAGCCCAGTATTTGGGTCATAACTTTACCACAAATATAAGACTGAGTAAAAGATAATTTTAAAGATTATTTGCTTCTTAGGAGAAGTTTTTATTTGACTAATTCTCATTCTGATTTATCTGTGTTTTAACTCCCAGCACCTTCCATTGGAAGAATCTCAAACAGTGGGACTCCCTCAGGAGCAGGGGCACCAGCCAACTCCACTGTGGGGCAGCCCCAGCCAAGTGACCAGGATACTTTAGTGCAGAGAGCTGAGCACATTCCTGCTGGGAAAAGAACTCCAATGTGTGCCCACTGTAATCAGGTCATCAGGTTGGTTATTTATTTTTGAAATTTTCTCCAAAGTCCTTGATAACAATGTTGTTGTTGTTTTAAAATATTCTATAATATTTGCAATTTTATTAGTAAAAATATTCTTGCCATAATTCTGTATAATAGTGTTGAAATAAATAAATGTAAATATATATTTTAATTAAACCTATTTTAATGAGAAGTAATTCTGGGCCTGGTAAAAATAAAACTAAAAATACCAGTTATTTCAGTTATAATTCCTATCAGAACTAAGGAAAGATAGTGATTAATTTGGCCCTTCAGAGAATAATAAAATTTTAAGACTTAAAGTTACCCTGAAGATCATTTATCTCAACTTTGTATTTTACAGATTATAAAAGTGAGAACTTTCATTTAGATGAAAAATAAGTAGCAGTATAAAGAACTTTAAGCCCTAGAGAAAAGATTGGATTTTCAAATACCTAAGCATTGAAAGATATAATTACCTTCAGATTTGTTCATAAATGCCCTAAATGTTAGGTTAGGTCATAACCTGCTTCTTTAAAATATTTTTTGCTCAAACCTATTTTACTGTTTCTTAAACTACCAAGAAGGGAAAAATGTACAGATATCTTAAGTGAGTGTACTATTCTGGAATTTTTAAAATCTCTTAGCATTTTTAATAGGAGGCTTTTAAATTTTTATGAGGTGTAGGTCTAAGGGCCAATTTGCTAATATCTCATCTAAAGGACCTTGTTTCCTCTTTGTGAGTTGCCTTGTTGACAGTAACAAATAAAATTGTTTGAAATTATTGCTCATTCTCTGTTCTTTTCTAAATCATTCTGTTTTGAAACTGTTGAAACAAAGGCTTCCCTGAATGAAGTTAAGACTTTCTTAAAACATAATCCCCTCCTCTAGTACATAAAAATTACTTGGCATAATATTAAAATGGAACCCAAGCCTCAGTACTTGAATAATTCTTTTCCTTAACCAACTATTAATTAAACAATGTTACAAGAATATAACACACTACAAAATTAAAAATAAAATAGCATTTTTTAAGTAGTCAGTGTTGGTAGTGATGTTTTAAAAATACAGAAAAGCAGACACCAAAAATCAAATTCACATATAATCCTGTCTCCCAAGATAACCATTATCAATATTTTAGTACAGACTTTTAAAACATAGTCAGATATCACTTTACAGAAATAGGATCATAATATGGTATTTTGTAAATTGTTACTTTTCACTTAAGTTGTATTATTCAGAGTTAATTCTGCTTCATAAGAATTAACCAGTTAGTAGTGATAGTAGTGATAGTGGTTATGAGGAGAAGGGACAAATCAGTACTAAGTTTCCAAAGTCTAGCACAGTGTCCACATACAGAAAACACTCAGTGGCTTAACTGCACAGACTAGATAGGACTCTAGGCCAATTCCTACTTCAGTGAATTTGGTTAGAGTGTCAGTTTGGTTACTCGTTTTCTTAAAAAGTCTTCAATAGAGTTCTTGTCTTACAGGAAAAAAAATAATATAAAATCTAATATGACGCTGCTCTATCCCAATAAAAGAAACAATGTAATGTTTTTAAGTATTACCATTTGTTGTATATTTGGTTTAATATTAACAAAATATAAAGGTAAATGCTGACTTATTACATAGTTACAAGTTTTTGTAGTACTTTGGCTACCTGGACTGGTGTTTAGAGATACTACTTTTTTTTTTAATGAGTTGCTCAAGACACTACAATGATCTTGACAGATCATATATTTGATTCAAATGGGGTATGAATTCTTATTTTTTTTTAAAAAAGCCTCTATGGAAACAGAAATCACTGCTGTTATTTATGTGCTATTGTAAACAAGTACTAGATGAGATAACAAAATGTTAAACAATATCAGTTGCTGATTCATGTTGTCTGATTATTAAATTCTGTAACATTCTACAATCCCTACTACTAGTACTTTTGAAAACTTTCTTAATAGGGAGAAAGTGTGAAGATAAAAGTAGAAATTGCATTCATCACCCCTACCTGCCTTTTTTTCAAATGGAGTGCCAGGCCAGGTTGCAGTTTTAATGCAGACATTCTATCATATGAACTAAATATATGGCCATCGCTTATTGCTCCGTCATCTACTGAATTTTATATTCTGTATTGTCCAGCACTTGTTATCACTTAAGCATTAAAGCTTCATTTACTGAGGAAGTTAATAGGATTGGGGATTAGTTCATGTCAAGATCATGTAACAATAATTAACATAACACATTTGCCTAGTGCTCAAGTGCTAAAGCAGCTTGAATAGACTATGGTCAGTTCAGAGACCTGGTCAAACCATAATTCTGGTTCCCAGCTTCAGTGTCAATATTACTTACCAAAGCAAAGTGGAATTAGATCAAGTGACATTCTCTTGGACACCTGTTTTTAAAATGAGCTGCAGTTGCAAGTTTAATATTTCAACACAGAATATTATACCCTAGCAAAATCACTGAGAAGCAAACGATTTTAGAATTTGTATTGTTAGTTTTCCACCATATAATTTATATTTGTTTATAATCCATATTGTTTTGTTTTATATTTACTTTTTTAATATTTCTAATTTTCAAAAACGTTTTTTATGTAAAGGCAAACTAAGAAAAATTTTGTGTTTCATTACATTTGTTTTTTGTTTTTTTGTTGTTTGTTTTGTTTTGTTTTTTAAGATAGTTGATAGTTCTGGGGAGATGCTAAAAACCAGAATATTAATACTGAACCAGTTATTTTTGTAGAATATATTCAGTTTAAAATTCCTTAGATAATCTTATTTGGATCTAATGTTTAAATGTTTTTGACTTAATTGAATTTTGAAAAGTTTATGGATATTTTACTTAAGCTATATTATGGAGACATTATCTTGACTAGTTGCAAATGGATAGGGAGTTTTATTTTAGAAACTTTTACTGAAGCTTTAAGTTTGCTGTGGAACATTTCCAATCCAATTACGATAGAAGTCCCATTTCTTCAATTCTTATGCTTGTGAATAGATTGACTGTTAGAGGGCTGGTGTAATTGGGAGCATAGGAAATCAGACTAATATATACAAAACCAGGTTTTAGTTTTCCCCGTGGAATGGGCTTATGAACATTGTAGCTTATTTCTTGAGTGTTACTTCTAGTGGCATTAAATCTGTTGGCCATTTGTATTACATGGAGTTAACTGAACCATTTATGTTTAGCTTCTTAGCATCTTTGTGAAAGAAGTGAAGAATTTATAGTGCTTGAATTTCTTCCTTCATATTGAATGCTTTAAGAAATACCCATATTGCTATGGCTCTTGTCTTTGTCTGCAGTGCAGCCCCGGAACAATCAAATTCAGGCAATCTGTTCTTTATCCCAAGGAGAGAAAGAATTTTAGCATTGATGGATTTTTTTTTGGGGGGGGGGGCTCAGTGATGTTCAAACTTTTCTCATAGGAGAACCATTTCAGGTTACCCCAAAGAGAAGCAAGCAGAGCCCTTTGCCTGTTTCATCATCCTTTTCAACCTCTAAGCACACCCTTATTTATGTCTCTTAATTATTGTCCCTTCTGGTTAAGGTTTTATTTAAAAATGTTTCCTGGCTTAACATGTTAGCCCCTGAATTTAAAGAAATAACTGAAGACACCAAGATTTCTGAGCAAGACATATACCAGACTTTACTATTTACTATAATGAAACATTGGAAGGAACATAAATATTGTACATCTCTGATAAAATATTGTGCTATCAATAAGATCACTGTATTCTTAGAATATTCCAAATGTTGTGTTAAGAATTTTATTAAATTTTCATAACAATATAGTGAAACAGTTGCTATTTTTATCCCATTTCACAGATGAAAAATTTAAGGCGTGGAAAAGTTACATGTTTGCCCAAAGTTGAACAAAGGGTAACTGGTAGTACTTGAATTTAAGTGTTGATCTCACTTTAGTTTTTCTTCGTGTTTTAAACTACCACAATATAAAAAAGATTATAATATTATATTAAGATGGTAAAATATAAGAATTTTTTTAATTTTTTAAGATATTTTTTAATAATATAAGAATTTTTTTAAAAATCTTTTTTAGTTGTCAGTGGACCTTTTTTAAAATATATTTATATGTGGGGCTGGGATTGTGGCTCAGCAGTCGAGCGCTTGCCTAGCACAGGTGGGACCCGGGTTCGTTCCTCGGCACCACATAAAAAAAATAAATGCATTGTGTTGTGTCCATCTACACCTAAAAAATAAATGAATGAATAAATAAAAATAAAAAATATATATATGGTGCTGAGAATTGAACCCAGTGCCTCATGTAAGCGCTCTACCACTGAGCCATAATCCGAGCCCACGATGCTAAAATATAGACTTTTAAAGTGTGATTCCAACCTTGTATAAAGAAAATACATACCAAGATACATATTTAAGCATGATAATAAAAACAGCTACTCTTCATTGAATATGATTAGTGTCATGAAAAGAATTTTTTTTTCTTTTTTTGGTACTGGGGATTGAACTCAGAAACACTTGACCACTGAACCCCAACTTCAGCCCTATTTTATATTTTATTTAGAGACAGGGTCTCAGTGAGTTGCTTACTGCTTTGCTTTTGCTGAGACTGGCTTTGACCTCAATGTCCTTCTGCCTCAGTCTCCCAAGCCACTGGGATTACAGGCCTGTGCCACCAGGCTCAGCTCATGACAAGAATTTAATCACTGTTACCTACTGGATCTTCAAATAATTCTATGAGGTTTACTCATAAGTACTTTGCAGATGGGAAAACTGAGGTTTAGATTGATTTGGTCATAGTCACAAAGGTGATTAGTGATGCAGCCAGGACCATATAATACATTAATTAATTCATTCAATATTTAGTGTCCTACTAGTTTTAGGCATTGTTTTATCCCTTTATAATATAATATAAACAACACACACAATCCTACTGCTGTTTTAGAAAAAAACAAAAGGAATTATGCCTAAAAGTTATCCCTGTTTGACTTGATGTGATTTGTTTCCTTCTACATGGCATTTTGAACTTTCTAAGTTATTGCACAAGTGTATGAATGTGTTTGTGTTATGAATATGAATATATATATGTATGTGTGTATACACACACACACAGATACAATCATATATATATTACTGTATTAAATCAGGAAAAATAGCATAAACTGGCCTGCCATTTCATAGGAGTGTGGCAGGGTACTTTATTCATAATGTTGAAATATATAAATAAGAAAAAAATACATAGTAAATAAGTTGAACAGTTAAATAGTGTTACCTCCCCTTTAAAATGACTTTGTGTCACCTATATACATTTTTAAACTCATAGAAGTGACCCAAGGCTACTCTTCAGTTTCTCAGTTACCCAGGATTGTGGTCATTCTACAAGTAGCGCTCACCTTAGGTACCACTGAAAGATAAGTGGAAGATTCAGAGGACATTTAGTCTTTGGAGAGACAAAATTAGATTAGTGTGGGCCTTCATCCAGTATGACTGGTGTCATTATAAACAGATGAAGACACTGACACACTGAGGGAAGATCATGTGAACACAGAGAAGACAGCCACTTACCAGTACAGTCAAGGACAGAAGTCTTAGAAGGAACTAACCCTGCCAACCTCTTGATTTTGGATTTCTAGCCTACATTATCATAAGAAAATAAACTCTTGTTGCTTAAGCCACCTGGTCTGTTAAGGCAGCCCTAGCAAATTAATAGTTACACTCTAGTAAACAAAAAAGCAAATAAACAACTAAATTAACATGGAAGTCTCATGGAGCTACATCTAGGATTGTACTGGTACAAAGCAAAGCAAGGATTATCTAACTTCAACAAATCAGTTAATTTGAAAGGAACAGCATGTAATAAGATTCAGTAATCTACTTATTAATACTTTTATACAAAAAATATCCATTGTAAACTTTTGTTCAAATTGCCATATTAGTACTACAGTATATACAGACTAAAAGGTATTCTCTGTCCTCATATATTTTATCATCTGAGAGAGTAGCTAAGACCCTGGCCCAAATGACCATAATGTAAAGTTCCTAAGAGGTACGTAATACTCTTAGAGTAACGTAAGTTATATACACAGATATCCATATACCCTTATATCTATAATAAGGAGTTCTGAATCATCATATCTAGGGGTAGTCATGAGATAGCTATGAGATTTTTAATTGTCACAGTTGTAAAGTTGAAAAATTAATCCTAATTCAAGAAGAACATTTATGGGAAACCACGTTGGTGATTTCTGTATGTGCCTATGTGATTCCTTAATTTCATGGTCTCTCAATCCCTGATGTCCTCTACTTTAGTGATCTCTTTAGGCAATGTTAGCCACCACTCTTATCCTACATTTTATCTTTACCAGTAATTATAGTTCCTCCCTAATGTCATTTCCACACCTCCTACTGCTTATAAATGTTTCCACCCCAACTCCAAAGGTCCTTTGAGCCACTGCTTATAAATGTTTCTTCCCTAATTTCAGAGATTCTCTGACATTCGTTTCCCCCTTCTCACCTAGAAACACTAATCTATAGCTCCTAATTTCATACTTCCCTTATTAACAAGTCAATTCCGTAGTCAATTCTAATCCCTCCCTGCCATAAATCTCAGTTCCTTTGTCCACTTTTACTTTGTCATTCACTTAATGAACTACTAGCCTGAATAAAATCAGCTCTTGATCCACAGTGCCTACAGCTGAACTGGTATGTCTGGAAGGAAACCCATAACCACACAAACCAGTCTCAATTTAAAGTCTTGACTAATAATCTCAGGTGTACTATTAATAGTAACAAAAGTCTACTGTATTTCTCTAGTATGTTTACTTCCTTCTCTCCCCCAAAGCCATTTTATATTTTCTACTTTTTCTTTTAAAACCTTTACTGCCTCCTTTCCCATTCTATCAGCTAATAACCTTGATTCTTCTTTCATTGTACTCTTTCATGTAGAAAAGGAAACAGAAAAAAGACAGATTAGAGAAAACAAATAACAAAATTACACTCATAAATCCTTCCTTATCAGTAATCACATTAACTGTAAATAGATTAAACACTAATTAAAATACAGAGTATGTCAGTGTAGATAAAGTTGAATAAGTATATGCTGTCTGCAAGAGATGTAGTTTGAACTAAAATGATACAAATAGGTTATAAATAAAAGAATAGAAAAAGATCTATTATTGCATCAGTAAATAAAAAAGAGAGATAATAACTATACCAATATCAGATAAAACAGGCATTAAAACAGGAAGTGTTCTTAGAGATAAGAATATTTTATAGTATAAAAAGTTTAATTCATCAAAATTTATAATGATTATAAATATATCCTAACACCAGAGCCCCAAAATAAGTGAAGCCAAAATTAGCAGACTAGAAGCCAGGCATGGTGGTACATGGTTTTTTTTTTTTTTTTTTTAAAAAAGCATATTTTAGTTGTAGATGGACACAATACCTTTATTTTATTTATTTATTTTTGTGTGGTGCTGAGGATGGAATCCAGTGACTCAAACATAAAAGACAAGCATTCCACCATTGAGCTACAATCCTGGCCCCTGGTGCATGCTTCTAATCCCAACTTCGTAGGAGACTGAGGCAAGAGGATGACAATTTCAAGGCTGTCCTAGGTAACTTAGTGATACTCTATCTCAAAATAAAAAAATAAAATGTGCCGTGGTGTAGCTCAGTGGAAAAGTGCCCCCTGAGTTCAATCCCAGTACCAACAAAAAACAAACAAAAAAAACCAAACCCTACTATATTTAGGGATTTACATCTGTATAATCCTTTTTCTCATATAAAGTAATCTAATGTTATGAGGTACCTCCACACAAAGGGAGGAACTTTTTCTGGCCATATATACCAGTAGATGGATATCTTGGAAGTTGTACTAGAATTCTGCCTATCACACCTGGTGTTTTTCTTCCTTTTCTTAGTAGGTAGCATCTCTCTTCTCTTAATTACTCAAACTTTATGTGATCCATATCAGCAAATCCATTTGGCTCTAACTTCTAAATACATCCAGAATCTGAACTCTTGTCATTGTTTCTATCCACTACTCTGATCTAAGATACTGTCATCTCTTACCTGAGGTAATAGTTATTTTCTAACTGACTCATTTACCCCTGCCCCACACCTATTACCAGCACAGTTGCTTGAGAAATCTGATAAACATAAATCAGATCATACACTCTTTGGCTCAAAACCCAAATGCCTCCACTTGTAATAGAAGAATCCTGACAATGACCTAAAAGGCTCTACACAAGTAGCCCTGCCCACCCCCACCTCATTATCTCTCCGACATTATTTGCCAGTTCCCCTCTTGTTTCCAGTACTCCACATACACAGCCCTTCCTGCTGAATCTCAAACACCTCCGGGGCCTAGATGTAGCTTCATGGCACAACCTTGCCTGGCATGTGCCAAGCTGCCCTGGGTACCCCAGTACCTCAGAAAAATAAATAAATAAAAAATAAAACACCTCAGACCCTTTATACTTGCTCTTTCCTTGGCCTGGATTCTCTTTCCTAGGCATTTCAATGGTTCACTTTATCCTCCTTTGGGTATTTATTCAAAAATCAGTGAGTCCCTGACCACCTTTTAAATTCTCCCACTTAAGGGGCTGGGGTTGTGGCTCAGAGGTAGAGTGCTTTTACCTAGCATGGGTGAGGCACTGGGTTCAATTCTTGGCACCACGTAAAAATAAAGATATTGTGTTCACCCACAACTGAAAAATAAATGTTTTTTAAAAAATTCTCTCACTTCACCCCTGTCCCCACATACATAGTCTCCCTCTCTTCTTCTCTGCTGTATTTTTCTCCTCAGCCCTCAATATCTAACATGCCATATATTTTATTTTTTGTCTTTCTCCCCCACATTAGGATGGACCTAAGTTTCATGCAAACAGGCTTTTCCCAGCTTTGTTTTCTGCCGTGTTTCCTTGTTCTTGGAACAATGCATTGCACATACTGCATTTAGTAAATTTTTGTTCAGTTGATGAATGAGCTTTTTTAGTAGGTTGTCTGTTAATATTGCTAAATTGAAACCATATCCCATTTGTCAAATCATAGTTCTCTTGCTTTTCTAATTTTATAATAATCTCAACATAAAGAATTGACTGTAGGGGCCGGGGTTGAGGCTCAGTGGTAGAGCACTTGCCTAGCATGTGTGAGGCACTGAGTTCGATCCCTGATACCACATTAAAAAAAGCAAATAATGGGGCTGGGGTTGTGGCTCAGAGGAAGAGCACTTGCCTAGCATGCATGAGGCACTAGGTTTGATCCTCAGCACCACATAAAAATAAAATAAAGGTATTGTGTTCACAAACAACTAAAAAATAAATGTTTAAAAAAATAAGCAAATAAAATAAAGTTTAAAAAATAGACTTAAAAAAAAGAATTGACTCTAATTGTCTCCAGTATACTTTTGTAAAATTAGCAATTAAAATTATCTTCTTTAGAACTAGTTCTCTTTATTTACTATTATGTTTAAACTCATTATAACTTTGAGTTTATTCGAGGGAGCAAGTTATTTATGCCTTTAAAATATAAAACTATAGTTGGCCTCACAACTCTCTTAAAATGTAGTATTTTAAAGAGCTATAAATAAAAGATAATATTCAACAAAGGTGGAACTATATGTGTGTGATGTGTGTGTGTGTGTGTGTGTGTGTGTGTATGTATATTTTTTTTAATGTTCTAAATTGGAAACTCAGGGCATAATGCACTGAAACTGAAGAATTAAAGAGTGACAAATATGGTGTTTCCCATCTTTAGGAAAGTTGATTATATTTTCTAATTTAGTATTCTCTGGTTTGATTCTCTTTTACTCTTTTGCTAGGTGTGTCTTTGCATGTGTTATGAATCTGTGTATGTGAAGTTTCTCCCAATTATCTTTTTTGTTTTCATTCTGTTTCTCTGATTGTATTGTTCTTGGTCTCTTCACTCATGCTAGGTAGGCCCTTCCTAAAAGTTGGTCAGTTTACAGAAGATTAATATCTAGAATATATAAAGAATTCAAAAAAACTTAACACCAAATAACCCAGTTAATAAATGGGCAAATGACTTAAGCAAACACTTATCAAAAGAAGAAAAATAAATGGCTAGCAAGTTCATGAGAAAATGTTCAACATTATTAGCAGTTAGGGAAATGCAAATCAAAACTACACATGAGATTTCATTTCATGCCAGTCAGAATGGCAGTCATCAAGAACACAAACAATAATAAACAATGGAGAGGGTGTTGATAAGAAGTAACACTTTTACACTGCTGGTGGGATTGTAAATTAGTGCAGCCACTGGAAATCAGTATGGAGATTCCTCAAAAGTCTAAGTGTGGAACACCACATGACCAAGCTATACCACTCCTGATATTTATCCTAAAGAATTAAAAAGTCATCACGCTAGAGTAATACATGAATACACATGTTTATGGTAGCACAATTCACAATAGCCAAACTATGGAATCAGCCTACATGTCCCTCAACACATGAATGGGTAAAGAAAATGTGGGGTGTGTGTGTATGTGTGTGTTTGTGTGTGTGTGTGTATGTGTATTTGCAATGGAGTT
Source organism: Ictidomys tridecemlineatus (assembly GCF_052094955.1). NCBI lineage: Eukaryota > Metazoa > Chordata > Mammalia > Rodentia > Sciuridae > Ictidomys > Ictidomys tridecemlineatus. The sequence continues at coordinate 107,438,477 of NC_135485.1, read as the reverse complement.
TTACTCAGCCATTAAAAGAAAATGAAATTATGTCATTTCCAAGAAAATGAATGACTTGACCCATTATGTTAAGTGAAATAAGCCAAACTCAGAAGGTCAAGAGTCTAATGCTTCTCATATGTAGAAACTAGAGAGGAAAAAGAAAAAAAAAAAGGTGGGGGGCAGGGATATCACGAAAATCCAAGAAATATCAGTAGAAGAAAGGCACCCTGGGGGTGGGAAGAGCAAAGGGAGAGGGAAAGTGCTGAGGAGTGATATTGGCCAAACTATATTGTTATATTATATGCATATATGAATATGTAACAACAATCCTATCGTATTTACAACTAAAAAAATATGGAAAGAAAAAAGTTTTAATCACCTCCCAAAAAAGTTGGTCAAAATTAAAATGACATATATTTATATTCTTTTTATATCTAGTTAAGTGGAATTTGAGATTGTGTTTGTTTTTGAGCACAAGTTTTTTAAATTTACTTTTTTTTTCTTTGTAGTTACACATGACAGTAGAATGTATGTTGACATATTATACATACATGGAGTACATCTTCCCATTCTTCTGGTGGTACATGATGTGGGATTACATTGGTCATATATTCATATATGACCACAGGAAAGCTATGTCTGATTCATTCTACTGTCCTTCCCATTCCCATTCCCTCTCCCTTTCCCCCACCTCCTCCTGTCTAATCCGGTGAACTTCAACTCCCTATCCCATTGTGAATCAGCATCCATATATCAGAGAGGATACTTGGCCTTTGGTTTATGGGGATTGGCTTATTTTACTTAACATGATGTTCTCTAGCTCCATCCATTTATCAGCAAATGCCATGATTTCATTTCTCTTTATGGCTGAGTAATATTCCATTGTATAAATATACTGTATTTTCTGTATCCATTCATCTGTTGAAGGGCACTAGGTTGGTGGCATAGTTTAGCTATTGTGAATTGAGCTGCTATAAACATTGATGTGGGGTAGCATCACTGTAGTATGCTAATTTTGAGTCCTTTGGGTATATATCTAGGAGTAAGATAACTGGGTCAAACGGTGGTTTCATTCCAAGTTTTCTGAGAACTCTCCATACTGCTTACCAGAATGGTTGCACCAGTTTGCACTCCCACCAGCAATGTATAATTGTACCTTTTCCTCCACATCCACGCCAACATTTATTGTTGCTTGTATTCTCGATTATTGCCATTCTGAGTAGAGTGAGATGAAATTTTGGTATAATTTTAACTTACATTGCTCTAACTGCTAGAGTTGTTGAACATTTTCTTATATATTTGTTGACTGATCATATTTCTTCTTCTGTGAAGTTTCAGTTCAGTTCCTCTGCACATATGTTGATGGGGTTATTTAGGTGTTTTTTTGTTTTGTTTTGTTTTGTTTTGTTTGTGTGTGTGTTAAGTTTTTTTTTTTTTTTAGTTCTTTGTGTATCCTGGAGATTAATGCTCTAACTGAGGTGCAGGTGGTAAAAATTTACGCCCATTCTGTAGGTTCTCTTTTCATGATCTTGATTGTTTCCTTTGCTGTGAAGAAGCTTTTTAGTTTGATACCATCCCATTTGTTGATTCTTGATTTTACTTCTTGCACTTTAGGAGTCTTGTTAAGGAAGTAGGTTCCTAAGCCGACATGATGGAGATTTGGGCCTACTTTTTCTTCTATTAGGCACAGGGTCTCTGTCTAATGCCTAGGTCCTGATGCACTTTGAGTTCAGTTTTGGAGCACAAGTTTTATTGTTTTGTTTTTTTTTTAAGTGGCTTTGGTAGACTTTTGTTTTTAATTTCTTTTGATGCAGTAACATTAGTTGTTAATCTGGACTTTGGAAGATTCTAGCTGTAATTCATCATTCACATGGTCTTAGAAAAGTTGACTCACTTTTCTGATATTTTTCTTCATCTATATCATAGAATTAAGTTCTGTCACTAAGGCTGTTGTGAGAATTAAATAGCAAAGGGAAGCAAGAAGTATTTGTTTTTGAAGCTATATCCCTTTTACCTTGTGCCTGTTGAAATTTGCAGTTCCTTTCACCTTTCTGTTTGTAAGCTTTTCTTTTTCTCTCAATTCTTCCTTGGCATTCTTCCCTCCCTTTCCTCCCCACTCTTTTTGGCATAAGTCACAGAAGATAAATAGGGTAAAGTTTCATACCATGCCTAGCTCCTCTCTTAACCAATCAAATGCTTAACACTCTCTCCTCCTTTTCATTGTCAGTCAACATGTATTTAGTAAATGCTGAGGGTGTGGAGTACTATAAGAGGTAGCTGAAGGTTTAATTCCAATTTGCAGTATCCAAGCCTGTCCTTCCAGTTCACAAATGGAAACCCAATCCTACCTGGAACAAGAAGAACTTCTTTAGTGTTAATCCTGTGTTAATGAATTTGTTAAATTAGTCTTTGCTGACACAGATAAGAAGACACTTTCTTATATATAAGAGGTTTTATTGTCTAATCTATATAGCACTCTTGTCAAGGGCATACCTGAGAAAGATGCTCTTTGAGTACAGCCAGGGGTATCAGGTTAGGCTGATGTTTGTCCTGAGTGTGTTTATTTAAGGAAGGACATGTGGCAAGAGCAAGGGTCATTTTTTAACTCATGTTTTAAAGGTACAGAGAAAATTTCTTTACTTTCTGGAATTCTTTTCACTATTCATATTTGGAAAGTACTAATAAAATAGTTTATAGTTCTTCTTTTACTAGACTGTAATTTTAAATATTTATTAATATAACTACATGTCAAAATTTTTAAAAGACTTTTTAGGAATACATGAAAATAAGATGACCTTTGAATTACCTAAGGAGGCAAAAGAATGATAATCATGGATTAGACCATTAAAAATGAAGCTAGTGTTGAGACTGGGCATTATAATACAATAATAACCTACATATTTGCCTGTAACTTGGCTTTAAGCCTTCTAATGGTCTATCAAAAAAAAGAAAATTTATTTTGCAACCTATTTCATAATAAAATAAAAAGAAAGCTTTTGCTAAGAAGCAAAAACTGTTTCTTATTGCAAAAATCTGATAGGAATTTTTTTAAGCAGTCCTCATGAGAAGGACCCTGTGTGATCTAAGAACACTCTCAACCACAGCTTACAGGAAAAGCAAAGGTGACTTCCTTAGAGCTATTTGCTCTAACACCTGTCAGTATAGGCTTATGTATCTCACCAGGAAGTTTATAAGAGGAATAATTCTGTGGAGCAGGTAAGGCCCAAATGCTTTGATTCATAGAACCTAGTTCTCTCCTGATTTGACTTAGTCCCAACACGTATTTTATTTAGAAAATCTGGAAAATGGATTGTATGTCCTTTAGAAAGTTTGTTGTTTTGTTTTGAGATACTGGGGATTGAACTCAGGGTCTCATGCATGCTCAGCATATGCTCTACCACTGAGCTAAAACCCAGCCCCTTAGTTAAATAACTGTTGTGCACAGCACAGCATACTATCCTAGTGACTGCAGAGACTGAGGCAGAAAAATCACGAGGGCTGGCCTCAGGAACCTAAGACCCAAACCCTCAGTGACTCAGCTGAGACCCTACTCAAATTTTTTTTTAAAAAAGAGATGGGGATATAGCTCAGGGGTAATGTGCTTCTGGGTTTAATCTGTAGTACCAAAATAAAAATAAAAACTATTGTCTTTTCTCTCAAATGAACTTCATCAAATATTTGGTAGAACTAATTATTTTGGTAGAACTAATTCCAGGAACACAGCTTTTCTTTTTATTCCAGACCTATACCAATACTTAGGCTTTGGTAGAATGCAGAGTTTGAGATTGAGATGACTTCTTTTGAATACTGAGGAGCCAGATAAAGATACTGGCCTCAAGGGACCATTTAGCCTATGGATGAGCTAAAGGTGTGCCTTAATTTTAAAAAAAAGAAAAAAATATCAGCTTGGTAATGTAAATTGTTTTGGGTCTGAATATCCATGCAGATTGTAGCATAAAACTCCAAAATTCCATTATATCTTCTGGTCTTAATAAATTCAGCCTGGAAGATTTTTTTCAAATGTGTTTACCAGATACCCACCTGGTATCTGTAAATACCAGGTGGTAAAATTTTATCCAACTCTGAACCACATAACTTCCTGATTTATCTTTGAAAGTAAACTACTTGCCAAATATATACTAAGAAAACCAAAGAAGGAACTTGTTGGATAGGACTCTTTTATAAACCAGTTAAAAATGGATGGGCAGGGGCTGGGGCTGTGCCTAAGTGGTGGAGTGCTTGCCTAGCATGCATGAGGAGCTGGGTTCGTTCCTATTCTCAGCACCACATAAAAAAATAAACAAATAAAATAAAAGTATTGTGTTCATCTACAAAGAATTGACCAATTGCATATTGTTATTGAATAGCAAGCCTTACGTCATTGTCAAAAACTTTAAAATGCTCCAGCTTTGTGATACTCATTGCTGTGACTCTTCCTATTTTAATCTATCTAGAAGTCTGGCGTCGGATGCTTACCAACAATTACCTTGTGCTCACTCCATGATGGTGTTGGATGGTAATGAGATTGAAGGCAGACTGTCAGTTGACTGAGTAATAAACTAGAAATTAGGAAGTTCAGCTTCTGGCCTTGACTCAGTCATTGATTTTGATATTTGTCATATCTTTTGAACATTCTGTATCTCAGCCACTCCATCTGTTAAACTGAGTTTGTAATAACTGCCCTGGTCTATCTCACAGGAATGTTGCATGGACAAATTAGATAAGTGTAAAAGTGCCTTGGAGGTAAAGCCACTCTATGAATAAAGATTAGTATGATATATCTACTGAAAAGTGTGTTGCAGAGGCTAGAATGGTTCATCTCTGCAGGCTTCATGACCAGATAAGGCTTCATAATGGATTCCTGTCAAACCAAGCTCATCTTATCAGTTCATGACTGTATAGTATTTAATGGGAAAAAAAAATCTCTTTGCAAACATTTGTTACCGTGATACAAATGTGCATTAAAAATTTGTCATGTTTAGGGAGATGGGGAGGGGAGAGTTGCTAAATAATGGGTGTAAAATTTCAGCTATATAAGATGAATAAGATCTACACAGCTACTGTACAACAATATGCCCATGGTTAGCAATATTGTGTTGCATATTTAAGAATCTGTTGAGAGTGGTTCTTATGTTAAATGTTCTTAAGAATCACAATAAAATAAAAATATTTTAAAATCAGTCTTATTTTAATTAGATAAAATCTTCCTATCAGTATGGTGGCACACACCTGTAACCCCAACTACTCAGGAGGCTGAGGAAGGAATATCACAAGTTCCAGGCCAACTTGGACAATTTAGTGAGACCCTGTCTCAAAATAAAAAGGGCTAAGGATTAGTTAACTGATAAAGCCCCCCTGGATTCCACCAAAATAAAACAAAAACAAAAACTTTCCAAGTGGCTTCAAACAATTCATAATATACAGTTCACATGTTTAATAATGTTAATATATATGTATATGATACAGTGTATAAGCAAGAGAAGTTCCCTAGAGTATGTTCTTTGCTTGGGGAATAAATACTACTGTTTTAATTTAAGACTATGACATTACCAAATTGGATTTTTTTTTCTTTTATTTACTAGAAATGGCAAATTCTCATCTTTGCATAATGTAGATGAATAAGATCTACATTGTGTTGTTTTTCTGGTTGCTTCATAGTCTGTCCCAGTTAGCATTCTCATTCTCAATCCTAACTGTGATGTAGACAGATTTGATTCACTGCAGCTTATTAAAACATCCCTTGGAAAATCCCCTGCAGACAATAAAAGGAGGGAAGGGTGGCTTTTCTTGAAGGAATCCTTAAGTGCTCTTACTCCTCTCCCTTTTTCTGTTTCCATAAATGCACAGATAGTTCCTATGTAAATTTACAGCACCCCTGTGTTTAGTCATTGAGAAGGAAAATGCTGCAATCTTTGTAATGTTTTGAATAACCAATAAAAAAAAAGAGAGAAGGAAAATAAGCAAATATTTGATTGGACATTTCATAACTTTAGAAACTTTAATCCTTGAGTCAAGTTGATCTCTTTTCTTCTGGCAGGGGACCATTCCTAGTAGCACTGGGGAAATCTTGGCACCCAGAAGAATTTAACTGTGCTCACTGCAAAAATACGATGGCCTACATTGGATTTGTAGAGGAGAAGGGAGCACTGTATTGTGAGCTCTGCTATGAGAAATTCTTTGCTCCGGAATGTGGTCGATGCCAAAGGAAGATCCTTGGAGTAAGTATTGGAAACTGCTCTTTTATTCTTAGTGAGTTTTAAAGCAAAAAACACAATAGCTGTTTGTTGTAAAACTCTTCCATCTTTTTGCTTTTTTTTTTAATTTTCTTCTTGCTTTATCAACCCTCTTTGATTTCATCACTATTTATTATTGTAAAGCAAAACTAAATAGACCTCTGGAGAAGTATATCGGACTCATGGGGTTAGGTTGCCTTTGGTTTTGTCTTACTGAGTGCTGGTTTGTCTGGTGAAAGTCTAGCCACTGTAGGGGAAAAATAATTTACTGTGGGTGTGCTACCTCAACAGGACCCTGTTTGCTTAGGAATGAAGAGGTCGCACAGGACCACACACATCAGAGTCCTCAGAACTGACACCTTCGCTGTTTTAAATTAAATTCCATAGCTTTTATAAGAGCAGCATTTCCCCACTTGTCAGGGTTCATGCACAGGACACTGACCTCATGAAATATATAAAACATGAGACTTATAATTGAATATATTTTTCTTGAATGCATATAAAGTTTAAAAATGTAACTTCAGTTTTACGAGAGTACATGTGATAGAAAAATAATTTCAAACCATGGGCCATTTTTTCCTTAAGAAAATAATTTAGGAGTAGATACATAATGAAGAATGATGAATCAATGAATATCCTATTCTGGAATATCTAGCTTGCAGTTACAAGTAAGTGTCAGGCATTTCTTGAGAGTGATTAGAAGTTGGAATTTGATCTTAGAATAAATTAAGGTACGTGGCCTGATATAGAAGGAAATGGCTTTGTTGATTGGAAATGACTTTACTGAATTCCAACTAATACACTAATATGAAAATGAAACTCTAATTCACAGTGAGAGAAAGTTAGTGTGAATTATGAGTATACCTTGAAATGTGCCTAAAACTATTGAATACACTTTAAATTATAAATATGCTGCATGAAATATTAGTGTTATTAATTTGTAGAATATGTTGTGGCCCAAAGAGTAGAATGATTCAAACTATACCTTCCCAAATGTTAATAAATAATTAGTAGGATATACATTAATACTGTTTTAGTGTATTAATGTCTTCTGTGGATTCAAGAATAGCTAATAAAACAAAAATGAAGTAAGTCTAATAAAGTTAGCAAAGGAATTAGAAAGAATACATTACCATGTGATTATTCTTCAAAAATTATTTTAATGACTTCTTTTTCTCAATCTAAAGAGATAATTTCTTGCAAAACCAACTCCTCCAAACCAGTTTTACTAACTAATCCAGCCTAAATGGTTAGTACTTGGTATATTTAATCATAAAGCTACTGCCAACCAAAATCTAGGCTTTATGGTTCAAATCATAGACACTTGCTTAAGTACATAGCATAGTCACATCCGATTTTCAAAAAGCTGAACACACACTAAACTGATTGGATTATACTGATTACATTATTGCTTCGATAATGCACCAAAGTATAGGGTTTGTTTTAGTTTTTAAATGCTTCCCCCGCCCGGACATCTTTAAGATAAAAACTTTTTAAATTAACATTTCCTGACACTTTTGAGAGAAAGCAGAACGTACTGTCAAAACACTTTATGAAATGCTTCCCTTAGTCACCATATATACCATATAGTGGTAATAATTCTTTAAATAAGTTCATTGATTTGTGTTTGTGAAAAACACAAATTAAAGTGCATAGGTTTCAATGATGTGTGAGTCTGTCTTTAAGTATCTCCTATTGCTTTAACGGAAAGATGAAGTCTGTGTCTGCTTTGGGTTACCTCTAACTTGCACAGGTACAGCTGTTAGAATAAGCATTAGTGTGTGCTCATTGTGATCTCTCTTTAAATCCAATTACCTTTCTGTAACAGGAAGTTATCAATGCTTTGAAGCAAACTTGGCATGTTTCCTGTTTTGTGTGTGTGGCCTGTGGAAAACCCATTCGTAATAATGTTTTTCACTTGGAGGATGGGGAGCCCTATTGTGAGACTGGTAAGATCAAGAGCCATTAGTTGCTTGAGTTTTGAATAAAAGTAAAACATTAACCCTTATATTACTATGAAGTGAAAAGAAAATACTAAGCTAAGTAGTTTTTCTTATTGATTTGGAGGAATTTAACATTACCCTAAATATATAGCAAAAAATAAACTACTAAAACTGTTTTTGTGGCTTTGTCAAAATAGACATTACAGACCTCATTATGAGAATTAAGAATGCAAGCAGTACTAGGGCTTGGGATGAGCTCAGTGATAAAAGCATTTGTTTGGCATGTGTGGAGCCCCAGGTTTAATTCCTAGCACTACAAAAAAATAAAAGAAAAGTAAGCAGTACTTAGTAGGAAGAATGTTTTTTTTTGAATCTCTAATAATTTACGGATACACATTCTACCAAATCATGTATCCTAAAGCCACTTCTTATGGTATAATAGTGAATTTTGAGTGATTATAAACATGAGAAATGTTTAGCTTTAGAATATGATAAAAATTTTACTGATTTGCTTTTTAAGACAACTGTCTTGGGCTGGGGTTGTGGCTCAGTGGTAGAGTGCTTGCCTAGCACATATGATGCATTGGGTTCAAACCTCAGCAGTACCACATAAAAATGAAATAAAGATATTATGTCAACCTACAACTAAAAAATAAATACTAAAACAAAAGACAACTGTCTTGCAAATAAACTTGAAATCCTGTGTTACTTTTATTGAGTGGTAGGATAATACCTATTTGGACTGCTCCTTTGCTACAGTTGCTTTAAACTAGGCTCTACGGACCTATCTCCTCCATTTGTCTTATTTTCTGATCTCTAAATGCATTCTTTTTCCTTTGCAGTGTCTATAAGTGAACTTTTCTAATACCTATTAATATTGCCCTTGATTAGATATTGCTACCACAGTACATATTAAAAATATGAAATATTTTTCTGAAATCATATCTCCACTCATTGTCATTACATTCCCACTACTGATTATTTTTTACTTTTTTTTTAGTTGTACATGGACACAATATTTTTATTTTATTTTTATTTATTTTTATGTGGTGCTAAAAATTGAACCCAGTGCCAAAAATTGAACCCAGTGCCTCATACATGTAAGGCAAGCACTATACCACTGAGGTACAATTCCAGCCCCCTACTATTAAGTTTTATTTTTATTTTACCTTAAATCTAAAATGTGGTGCTAGAAGGGAATATTCTAGGGCAGTCAGAATTAATAGCACTCTACCTTCCTTGCCCACTCAATGTTCTCTCTCTCTCTCTTTTTTTTTTAACCTTTTCTTTGTCTCCTTAATCAAGAACCACTTGGATCATCCATCAGAAAGCCCTAAAAATTCCAGTAAACTATCCTGTGGGCAGTTTTGGTGTAGGTGGGCTACAGGCTGCCGACCCTATTCAACAAGAATATTTCACATTTTGTAATTCCACCTAATTTTCTGTTTTTTATGCTTCTTGTTCAAGTCAGTTGGTATGATTTTTTTTAGACACTTTGCAAGACATTCTAACTGACAGATTGTTCTTCTCTAGTCAAAACATATAAACTATCTAACCTTAATGTCATATTTAACATATTCCAAGAAGCAATATTTTAAAAGCCCAAAGAATTGCTTATAGAAAGATAAAAATATTATTGAAGGTCTATTTAAATGTTGCTTCAATTTGGTCCATTTTTTGTTCTGTCTTTTTCTTTAACCTCTCAAATCAGTTTTTTTAATATTTATTTTTATATTTTTATTTCACTTATTTATTTTTATGTGGTGCTGAGGATCGAACCTAGAGTCTTGCACATGCAAGGCGAGTGCTCTACCACTGAGCCACAACTCCAGCCCCTCAAATCAGTTTTTTACATAGTTCCCCATCCCAATAAATGACCCCATTGTCCACTATCCAAAAACCTAGAGATGACTTTAGATTCTACCCTTTTCCCTATTCTTCCCACATCCAATCTAGTGAGTAAACCTTGGCAGTTCTCCCTCTACCCCCATCACCCAGCAGGATATTGTACTATTTGTTTCTCTCCATCTCAAGTATCACCACTAAACTCAACTTGTTCTTGCCCCTTGTTCAAAACTGTAATCACTAACTAAAGGGTGTATCTCCTCACCCCCAACCCCCAAATAGCAGCTACAGAGAAACCTCAGTAATGTTTTTAAAAATGTAAATCAGATTGTTTAAAACCCTTTAGTGACTTCCATATAAAATTATAATCCTTGCTACAGCCTGCTTTGCCAACCTCATCTACTACCTTATGCTCTCTGTCACTAGATTTGGGCCATACCTGGCCCCTTTGCTATTTCTGAGCATGCTAAGATTCTTCCTGCATCAGAGCTTTTGTACTTACTATTTCTTCTAACTGGAATGTTCTTGTCCAGGTTTTCTGTGGTGATTCTGCCTCAGTCTTCAAGTCTCTTTGAAACTACTATCTCCACTGAGAAGCCTTTCCTAACTTTCCTATGTAATGCAGTACAACCTCTACACTTATTATTCGGTATCATAACACTATTTTCTTTTCTTGAGGGCACTTATCAATCATGATCTGAATACACACTGTTATCATTTATCTTTAAAATCCAAAAAATTATAACATGCTGTTCTCAATGAGAACATAAAAGTCCCACAAGAAGAGCAAGCACATCTGTCTTCTCCACCACTGTACCTCTGCAGTATCGAGAACAATGCCTGGCACACAGTAGGGTGCTGTGGATATGTGTTGAGCATGGTGCCAGACTATATTAAAGATCACTGAGAAAAGTGAATCAAGCTTCAAGTCTTAGCCTACTGCACCTCCAGCTCCGGTTGAATTGACTAGTGTCAGGGGCCAAAAGGTGAATCATGAGTCAACATAGTGGTGTGAGTCAATGCATAAAAGGAAATAAAAGTGCTGATAACATTCTAATTTGGTAATTGAGAAAGATCTTATCAAAACAGTTTCTTCAGAAAGAAATTCTATTAGTATTCTATAACTGATCTATGCCAGGTAAATAGTGGGTATCAGGCTATGGTTCTTCTACATGAAGTCATAAAATTGAAAGAAAAATATAATGAAAGAAATTGTGTTCATATTGTGATACAGTCTAGCTAGAAGCTCATTCATGGTCCTTATTCATGGAAGTTTTCTATAACTTGTTTTCCTCACCAAGTCAGATACCCTATGAAAATCTGCCAATAGCAGGTATTTATTTAGAATTTATGTTAATTAGTCTTACCATTGCTACTTATTAGAGGTCCTCTTGTATTTAAAAAAAAATTAGGTGTGAACAGACACAATACCTTTATTTTGCTTATTTATTTATTTTTTATGTGGTGCTCAGGATCAAACTCAGGGCTTCACAGCTGCTAAGAAAGCACTCTACCACCGAGCCACAACCCCAACCCCTCTTGTATTTTTTTTGAAACAGTCAAGCCTACTGATAATTTCTCAGAATAGTATTCTTTTTTTTTTTATGTATTTGGACATTTAAGTAGCTAGAGAGGATTGAGAAGTATAATGTGGAAAAATATAAGAATGCTACCCTGTTTAAAAGGGAAACCTGAAACGTGTTAAACATGTATCTCAAACCAAATATTATGCCATCTTCTGAAATTTTTATAATTACTAGTATCTTTAACTTCAAGATCTCATTTAACCTCAATTGTGTTGCTGTTTTCTATGAATTATCAATCTAAAGCTTCATCACGTTTAAATTATCTCTCCCCCACCCCAAACAGATTATTATGCCCTTTTTGGTACTATATGCCGTGGATGTGAATTTCCCATAGAAGCTGGTGACATGTTCCTGGAAGCTCTGGGCTATACCTGGCATGACACTTGCTTTGTATGCTCAGTAAGTAAACTCTAAGCTCCTAATTAAAGTGGTATAGTACAGCCAATTCTAGCATAAGCACTTAAAGGAAATAATAGTTCTTGTATCTTTTAGTCCTTCAAACCTAAAGAAAAAAAATATTTTTTCAATGATTTTTAAAAGTTGTTTATTAATTAAAATTTGGGGACATCTTGAAATTATTTGGTATACAATAAGCTCTTTACCCTTAAAGAAAATTCTATTTTTAATACATTTTTGCCCATAAGGAGAAGCTATATATTTCTTAAAACAGTAAGAGTCTGTTATTTTTTTTCTGAAACTTCATTTTATTGGATGTTTTTAGTAGGTCTTAGAAACATTAGGTACTTCTTAAAATAGAAATAAACAATTTTTAAAATCTATTATTGAATTAACACTGGGAATAAACTATGTGCTGATTCATTTCCTTCCTTAGCAGTCACCATGAATGTTCTTTTTGAGACTATAATGTTTAATAAAATATTTACTAATTTCATTTGATATTTTAATATTTTTGATTTCATTTTTAATAATTTGGATAGAGCTCCATCTAAAATACATATTGTTTTGACTGTAGAAAGTAAATGTTCAATAAAGGTTCTCTGTTCCAATGTTTGATTATTTTCTTAGATTTAATATATCCGATAGTGTCTTGATATCCATTGTATGAAGGGGAAAAAAAGTAATGTTGATTAAATTCAGATGATTTCTCCAAACATTGCCTTTGAACTCTTTCTTGTTTACCTCATTCATCTCTTAGACTTCATGAAGTCTATAAAAAGTAACAATTTCTAGAAGATTTATCTTGTGTTCTCTGGTGGAGCTGCTCATGAGCATTGTAATTAGCCAAGGCAAGAGGAAAAACAAGAAGGCATAAGTGAGAATAACTAATGTTATAATCAGCCAGTGGGCAGATATTGACTAGGATTTTCTGATAAACATTAAATGTATTAACTCTTTCATGAATTTGGGCTGAGGATGTAGTTGTATAGTAGAACTTGCGTCTAGCAATGTGTGAGTTCTGGGTTCAATCCCCAGTACTGCAAAAGATTTTTTTTAATTATTTCATGAATTGATGATTTCATTAAAGAATGAAATTAAAGGAGTGAATTAAAAAGAAATCTAATTATATGTCTCTCAATGTGTGTTTTGGGAACAGACTCAAGTTGGGCTTGGACATGTTTAGAAAAGCAATTGACTTGTGTTTTCTGTTTGAATGCTTTAGTTCTCTTTAGCAGGAAGCAGATTTAAAGCATTGATTAGAATTAATCTGGGAGATAAAATATATTTAATGTGACCTCGTTACATATTAATTTTTTCATTAGAACTAAGTACTTCCCACCCAATAAAAAAGTAATGATCAGTGATTTAAATAAATTAGAATATATTCCAAGAAAAAAGTCATTCTTCATTGCCTTTCAAAGATTACATGAAATGTCATAGTAATCATGAAATGTCAGGGTTTCTAACACAACCATCTAAAGTACTTTGTCATATTATCCCATTGGGGGGAAAAGTCACTTTCCCCTTCTCTGGCATGCTTGATTAAAATAATGACAGTCTCTTAACTAATACTTCTTTTTCAGGTCTGTTGTGAAAGTTTGGAAGGTCAGACATTTTTCTCCAAAAAGGACAAGCCACTTTGCAAGAAACATGCACATTCTGTGAATTTTTGAAAGTCAACAGTTCAGGGAAAGAAGAAATCGAAAAGAAAGAAGAGAATTGAAATTACCAATTAATTTTTAGATTCAATATTTATTTGGAGTTTTGAAAAATAATAATGTCCCTGAAGGGATAAATTTCAGCATTAAAAATATTTGGTTTCATAAGATAAAGAGACAGTTTGACATTTGTTATTACTTTTTCCTGTATTTTCTGCCCATAAAATAACCTTTATAAAAATCAATTTCCTGGTTGACTATTAAATTTATCTTTGAGTAAATTAGCAAAGAATTAAATTTTAGATTAATAACTCCAATCTCTATGCTGAAATAATTATACTTTTCTTTCCTTGTTAGGTAGTTATGAGTAAATTGTAAAATGCAATGAAAATGCCTAAAAGTTTATTAATGAGAGAATTGTTCTTTTGAAAAATCTGTTTATCTTTAAAACAGTGAATGGAGTTTAACAGAACTTTTATCAGTAGGAGATGTCAGTTTAAAAAAAAAAAGTGTACTTTTTGTTGTTTGTTTATTCTTAGACAGTTGATCATTCCAGTCAGAAAAGCCAGTGATATTTTGGGTCAAAATGTGTCATGCCTTTCTTCTCTTACCCCCCTCCAAAAAGCTGCCATATCTCTTATAAAATCTCAAATTTTTGCATTGTATTAAAATTTGACTGTTTCTACTCATTGTGTATGCTTCATCACCTGTATTAGCCAAACCCTGCTGTTTCCCTTCCCTCGTAGTAAGATAAAGAACATAGTTTTCTTTAAAGAGAAAAAAGAAAAGACTATGATGAGGAATTATGGCAGCTGAGAGGATCAGACCTAAAAAAGCAAACAAAAAAGCACTACTGCCCCCTTTTCAGGGTTGTACCACTGACTGAAGTTTTGAGAGCTGTCTTTGCAGAAGTTTATGTTTTGTTTTGTTTAATTTTAACTTAGAATTGGCTTGGGATTGTAGTAAGCTCTAGATTTTTTTTTTTTTTTTTTTTTTTAGTTTTCTCTCAATAATAAGCAAACCACTTCAAATGTGATCACAAAACATGGAAAGCTTTTATTCACAGAGATTTGGTAGTATAGGAGAGGGAGGTGATTAATTACTCAGATTGACCTATTATTTGTTTTCCTCATTTGTGCAAAGAATCGTAGATACCACATGAAAACACAGAAACAATTGTAAAACTGTGGATCCTGTTGATATTTGCCCAGTGAGAAAACAGATGATGGCATTTGATAGTTTTTCTCTTTGTTTCTAGAATGGATGAAAGCCTATGAACCCAGTGAGTTATAATTTAAATCTGTATGAGGCAAGGTGCTTTTAAAGTCCAGACAGAGTCCCCAAGCCCTTCCTGCCCCATCACTCACTAATGACTTCAATTCCATTGTGTGTATGTTTGTTATAGAGGAGGTTTTAGGCTACACTATTTGTTTAACCTCCCTAAGAACTTTCAAGGCATCTGTCCTGAAAGCTGCTAATATATGGTCTAACAGATTTATATTATATGCAGATAATAATTAACTGGGGATAAAAGAATAGGAGGGGGTGACACAAAGTGGCAAACTGAATACTTCCCCAGTAGCAACTCCAGACTACCTCCTCACCCTGCATCTTGTAGGGAAGGGGAAGCTTCTTTTGAGATGAAGTGCTGGAGCTGAATTGTGCATTAGATCTCATTGCTGCTGAAGTTGCCTATGGGCGACTTGCTGGCTAATGTGCATCCTTACATATCTTAATGTCAGTCTTTGCTTTATACAATACAAAGTTGGTTGTTTTGTTTGGTATGATGGAGTATTTTTGTTGTTTAGTTTTGCCTTTATAGATTGTATGCCAAGATAGTATTTTATAAGTGAAAGGCATTGGGGTTTTTTCTTTAAAGAATTTTATTTGACCTGGATTTCTTTTAGAGCTGTCTTTCTCTAAGGGTATCATTAGACCTTTCTACATATATTCTTCATGGAGCATAATGTTGCATGTCTCCAAATTTTAATGCCTAAAAAGATAGTTTGCTTTCTTTCTTTCTTTTTTTTTTTTTTTTTCGTGCTCTGTCTCTGGTGTTACAGAGCTTTTTATATGTTCCTAAGACAGTTAATCCTGTGAAATAAATATTGCCCAGAACCCAGAAGAATCTCTGTGTTTTACAGTGGGGAATGCCATGTTTAATTCACCAGCATTAATTTTCTAATAACTGACTGAGCACTTTATTCTTCTGGTGAGCTTTCTGAATATTTATTTTTCTGATTATAAATATTCTGTGTCAGTAGCATTTTTATTATTACTTCTTCACTGTAGAGCATTGACTTTTCATCTCCCTAGATGTATATTTTGAAATGATATACTTGGTAAAACACAGATGAAAATCATATAGTACATGACTCTAAAAACTCCTCTACTTGAATCTCCCACTTTAAAATTTTTAGTAATGGCTTAAGATTCATAATATTTCTCTAAACTTGCAAGGGATAAATATTGCCCACTGAAATAGCAATCTAAAAATGATCCCCTCTGCTTTAGGTTATAGTAACATGTATTTCCTATTAAGGTTACATTTAGAGTTTTGGTTTTTGTTTGTTTGTTTTTCATGTTTTGCTAGGTATCAAACCTAGAGCCTCACACATGCTAAGTCAGCACTCTGCCTCTGAGATACATCCCCAGCTCTTTTTGTTTTTATTCTGAGACAGGGTTCTCATTCAGGCTGTCTTAAACTTGAGGTCTTCCTGCCTCGGCCTCCCAAGAAGTTGGGATTACAGGTGTGTACAATATTTAGAGTTTAGAACTAAAATCTATTCATTTGGTCAAGAGTGTTAAAACAAATAGAACTAACAGTTTAAATCTGCAAAATACTAGTGTAGCCTTATGTTTAAAATTATCCACAACAAAAATATATGATTTTTAAGGAGTAGTATATTAGAAGCACTTTCATAGTAAATAATTTCTTCCTTCCCCTTGTTGAGTGTGAATCCAAAAACATATTGATACTTTGTGGCATTTGGAGTTTAGTCGGCCCCATTGAAGGGAAGAGGAAACATACTGAGTAGTTTTACACAAATCTAACCTGGCTTCAATTTGTCTCCCTCACCCCTAAATGTTGAAAGATGTCTGATTTGAATTCTTTATGTATTAATTATCTATTAATCTCTATCTTCTGTTTCTTTAAGTTTTAAAGTTTGTATATACGTGCTCTTTTGCTTTTGGATACATTTTCTAATTAAAAAATCACATGAGAAATATAATCAGTATAGTAATACTTTAATGTGCACATATTCAATAAATAAATGCCTTCAACAGTATACACAAGCTCTCCTTGTTGTTTTTGCATAGTAAGAGATTCCATTAAGTAATCATGGGGAAAAAAATCATGTTCCATATGCACAGGATAGGATGAAATGTAATAATTACCTTAAGAATTAAAGAGGAATTGGATATTTTGGATATCCAATTTGATTGGATATTTTGCCAATCAAAATATTCCAGAAACAGAACATTTAAAAATACTGTCACATTTATTCTGGTTTTTATCCATTTTTATAGTTTTCATGTAGAACGTACACAATAAATGTCTGTAAATTTGTAGATAAGTCTGTCTTTAAAAAAATGTTTATTACTGGGTTGGGAGTGTGGCTGGGTCACTGGTAGCATGCTTGCCTGGCATGCATAAGACCCTGTGTTGAATCCCAGCACCATAAATAAATTTAAAATTTTTAATGTTTATAGCTGAAATTTTTTAATGGAATAACTTAACATATTAAACATTATATTGTTATCATAGATTGTAATCAAACAACATAAATTATCATCTACATTTTCACATTTTGTATTAGCCAGGGCTCATTACTTCATGTGTCACATCTAGATCTCATTAGCTAACTGTGCATTAGTAGGCAGGCTCACCTCGTCCTCGTTTGTTTATTGGCTTGAGTAAGATTTTTTTGCCAACTGTATAAAGTTAAGAGGAATGTTTCTGTTGCAAGCTGTGTATTGGAAATAAGAGAGAAATTCAAGTCTATTTGCTCACAGTATATTAAACTCCAGAAGCCAAACTTTTAAGGGCATCAAGTCTGCATCTGACATTTTAATAGCTGCTGTTTGGTTTCTATCAATCACGTCATTGCACATTAAAATGCACCAACAAAATAAGAGATCTGTCATTCCTTCGTTAAGGAACAGTAATCCAGTACAAGATTTATAGCCTTACGACTCAACTGTGTGTTCACAATAAATCCCCATTCAGTGTTCAAACCAGAGCAAGCCTCCCTGTTCAGTGTTTTCTAGTCAAAATGTCCTCAATATAAGATTATCAAAGGTTTTCTTACAGAACTACATATAAAATCTTTTTGCCAGCAAAATCTTAATTTAGGTTGGCGGCTTCCCTTTTTGAGTACCTAGACAAGATCTTGGTTATATCAGAAACACATAGGTACTGCTGTATTATTAGCAGGCCTGGTGTTAATTAGGGAGAATTACCAGAAATAGTTTGCCTCGTGGAAATTTATTACAGAATCACACTTGACTGATGGCAGAATAGGAGTTGCTGAGAGAGAGCAGCTCCCACTCATAACCACTAATTAATAGGGTGCCAAAATTCCGCAGAGAAGGTTTCATCCCAAGTGTGGGAGCCTCACAGGGAAAATGGTTCTTGTGCAGTATTTGAAAATTAACAAGAGGAAAGTAGCTGGACACATGGCTACCTAACAGAACAGAAGTCTCAGACTGATGAGGTCTTAGGCTGTATGAATGAGAAGATTTAACTCAGCACCAAGCCCAAAAGTTACCTGTGTGTTTGTCATGCTAAGGACATATGCTTATTATGTTTAATGTGAAGCATCTGATTCCCAAACTTCATTTTATGAAGAGAATTTAGAAGAATCATTTTATCTGGTCTGATAGTACTCTTGATTCCATCACTTAGAAGCCAAGTCAGTGGCAAGATCACATCAATGATTAACAAGAAAGGTGTGGCCTCTGCACCTTGAACATGGAGTTGGGGAAAGTGAGGTGCACTTAGTGATTGGCACTAATGGCAGAGCACTGGAGAGTCCTACTGGATGAAAGCTTGCCAAGAAGGAAGTTTCTTGGTTTTTTTTTTTTTCCCCCTGTCTGTAACTGCATGTAATTACATACAATATAGCTTGGAGACATTGTTGAATGAGAAGAATAAAACATTTTCATGTCAGAAAACCACTGATCGTTGACCTCAGGGAGAAAAATAAAACAATTTAGAATTCACAAAGAGAATAATTTTTCAATTTCTCAATTATGTCAAATAGTAATCCCAAGGAAAACGACTTCTTTGCCAGGCCCATGAATCAATTGGCCCAGTCTCTTATGCATCCAGGTTTCAAAGGACAGTTTCTGTCTTTTCTGTCCAGAGTTTTCTAATTGGGTTTCAAATTAGTTTTTCATCTTCATAGTCTAAACTGTCACCTACTTCAGATATAACTGGGTTTGTTTTCTCGGTCTTGTTTTTTCCCTTTCTATTGCTTATAAAGCACGTGGCTGGTGCAATTCTAACTTAAAAGTCTCATTGTTTCTTTGTTTAAGGTATTTTTATTGGTGCATATTAATGACACAGACTGGTAGTTCTCATTGCATATTCCTAGATCCATAAAACATAATTTGTTCAATTTTGTTCCTTAATACCTGATCCCTCCCCTGACACCCTTGCTCTACCCTAAAGGCCTCCCCTCTGTTTTTATGGCATCCTGTTTTGAGATTAGTTTTTGTTTTCCCTCTAGTTTCACATATGGGGAAAAACATGCAAAATTTTTTCAAGTTGACTTGTTCTGCTCAAAATATGGTCTTCAGTTCCATTTTCCTGCAAATGACATAATTTCATTCATTTATGGCTGAATAAAACTCCATTGTGTAGATATACCACATTTTCTTTATTTATTCATCCATTGACAAACACCTAGGCTGATTCTATAACTTGGCTCTTGTGAGTTGTACTGTGGCAAAAATGGGTATGCCTGTATCTCTAAGGTATGCTAACCTTAATTCTTGGTGACAAATATCAAGGAGTGGTATAATTGTTAATATGGTAGGTAGTTCTATTTTTAGCTTTCTAAAGAAACTTCATACTGATTTTCCTAGTGGTTGTAGAGATTATAATATCTTGAGGTGTGTCTTTTAATTTTTTACCTTAGTGTATCAATAAAATGCCCAACCATTCCCTTAGAAAGTGAAAAAGTAAATGTAATTCCATTACTCTATTATTAGTTTTGCATAAATAAAAGTTGGTTTATATGTGACCCATATTGATGCCATCTGACCCCAGAAGCTTTCTGTATCCCTGTTTGCTTGAGTATCCTGACAATTTAATGGCCTCCATAGTTGCCTGAACAGAGCAAAAGAATCCATGGAGCTTTTCAAGCATGAACTTTGAAATATAAATTAAATTAGTTCTGGCTTCCTCATCTGAAACTTATCATTCTGCTCTGCTAAATTATTATGCTACTGCTAAATATTGAAAATACTTTGAGTAAAAATGAACTTAACAAGCAGGTGGAGAGGCACAGAGGAGACCTCAGTACTTCTGCCCCCCATAAAAAATATAAATCAATGCACATCTATTATAATTTGCTTATTCCTAAATCTGGGAAGTACTTGATGCTCTTTAACAATATCAACATAGATTATAATAGCATAAATTAGGGCTAGGAAAAAAAAAGTTTGTTTTGTTATTCATGGTCAGAGTCCAATCTGGACAGAAATCACAATAACTTAAAAGTTTAGCATAAAGAATTATTAAGGGACTGGGGTTGCGGCTCAGTGGTAGAGTGCTCGCCTAGCATGCATGAGGCACTGGGTTCAATCCTCAGCACCACATAAAAAAAATAAATAAAGGTTTAAAAGAAAAAAAGAATTATTAAGCTGTGATAGGATAGCTGAATAGGAAAATATAAAGAAACTTAAAGCTGAGAGAGAAGACTCAGCAAAAACAACCTCAGAGGCAGGTCTCTCCACGGCTAGGGGGTGAGAACTCTGAGAAAGTGGTTATCAGCCCACTGAATGCCAGGTTCTGAAGCCTGATCAAGCTCTCAATAGCCAAACACAAGGAAACCACTCTCTGGATGGCCGGCAAGCCAGAGCTCATGGCTGGTGGCACAAAAGAGGTGGAGATGCTGCTGTGGGTGCTGGAATATACAGTACTATGGCAAGAGGGTCAGAGCAAGGTGCTGATCAAGCCCAGGCTAGCTGTGCAAAATCTCTGAGGGACTGTGCACTTTGCATACACAGCTGGGACAAAGAACCACCAGATGTCTCCAAACACATGCAGCATGATGGACCACCAGAAAAGCATAACGTAGCACCTAGAACCAGAAAAAGAAGCCCATCCCAGGATATTCTTTTGTCTCCCTCATCTGATAAAACAACACCGTGACCAATACAAAGAGAAATGCTTGGAGAGTCCAGTTTGGACTGGCGCAGTGGTGCATGCCTGTACTCCCAGTGACTCAGGAGGCTGACACAGGAGGATCACAAGTTCAAAGCCAGCCTCAGCAACTTAGCCAGATCTTAAGTGACTTGGCAAGACCCTGTCTCTAAATATAAAAAGGGCTGGATATGTGGTTCAGTGGTTAGGCACCCCTGAGTTCAACCCCCAGTACCAAAAAAAAAAAAAAAAAGAGTATATTCTGGTATCACAGTGCAGGTATTGAAGGATGAATTTGGAACAGAAAATCAATAAATTAATAATTGATACACTCAGTTACAAATAAAAACTTTAGATTCTTGACTAAATAAAATCCCCATTATGCAGAACATCACTGTATATTCTTGGTGAGTCAGAAAGTCAAGAAATTCTTTTTTCTTTATTTCAAAAGTCCTTTTATAATATACTTTCAGTATACAAATTAAACATGATGTATTGATGTTGTGTTCCAGGGTTTACCCACTCATCACTCATTGTAACTCTATAGTTCTGAATATTTAAGAGATTCAGTTGGATATATACAAGGATATAACCAAAGTAGTTCTTTTAATGAGTTAATTTTTTACTGCAATACTTGTGCTACAGTTTAAATGAGTAAAACATTCTTAGTTGAAGCTTTATGTTATTTAATAAGGACTTCAGTTTACAGAAGTTATTCTGTATAAACCTCAACCCCTATCATATACAAAAATCAGCCACTTTCATATTCAGCAAGGAGATTGATAATTTTCCTTTCACAATACACTACATCAGGAAAGGATCTAGCCTATCTGATCTGTAATAACAACTTGCATTTGTAATTTGTGTGGTACATTATCTGTCACACGGGGGTATGCCAGTACACTGCAAACTCATAGTGGATGTTTTTAATCCACATTTTAGATATGAGAAAATGGAAATTCAGAGACATGATTTTCTAAAAACAGCTCTAACCTGGCAAATTTGAAGCTTGAACTTTCTGCTAGACTAGAGATAAAATATATTCTTTTCTCCACATTCCTTTTGAAGTCCTCTTATTAATAAAGAATAATTCTTGTATATTCAGTTAGTAAAGGCTGGTGTTAGGAATATTTAGTTTTGGTAGAATATGTGGAACCTGATGGCTATATCTCTCTGGCGTGTGCAGTTGCCTGCCACACAGATGTCAATATTTGGGCGGTTTGCAATTGGACCATCTGTTCTTTGAGGGTATTTGTGATGTGATAGTCTTCCCTGCAATGTGCCATTTGCTATTCTTTGTGTTTTCACTCCATTTCACAGTCCATACACTGTGGGTATAAAACAAACAAACAAACAAAAAAAAAAACCACAAGAAGAATGAGAGAAAGTTGGTTTGAAACATGAGTAACACCAAGTGTGATTATTAAACTAATTAGAAAACTGTAGGAAATGCAATTGAAATTACTTCCACACACAGAGCATAAGGCCTAGTTATACGATGCTGGAAAATAAGTCAGGGTGGTTTGACACCCAGTAATGCTACCTTTTCAGTGTAATGAATTTAGATTCCAGCTGTGAGTCGGAAGACTGCAAGGTAGAACAAGGTAAGACCTGCATGAGAGTGGAGAGAACTACATATAAGTCTAATTATACAGACAACATTGCAGAAGATTCTGGGTTTTATGCAATTGAAATAAAACCTCGCTGTTATTTTGTAATGGCAGGCACCGCTGCTAAGTCCACTGAAGCATAGCTGGAAAATCCAACTGCCCTCACATCTGTTTTGCATGACCTTTCAATCATCGACGAATACTTCTGCCACTAGGAGTAGAAGAGGGGGAGGATATGGCTATGTGACTTTCTAAGCTATCGCTATGGAAAACATATTGAAACCAAATTCACGCATGCCATGGACTATGCCCAGAAATTATAGACTTGTCTGGGTGGTGTTAAGGATTTGACCTGCTGAGAGTGCTCACACCTGCTTCTTACATTCAAGCTGTTAATCCTTCGTTCAGAAAATGAGACATATGAAATATGTGAATGGACTGCTTAAGAGTGTGGACCCTTAAACTGGTTTGAACAAAAGTGGCAGAATAAAGTATATTGTGGATTTCCATTACATTTATGATACCATCAGACTTCCGAAGCCTGTGTGACTTGACTCTCATCTGAGATCTATGGCTTAAGCTACAGTGATTGCTTGAATTCCAAGCTGTAATGAAGTGTTCTGAAAAGGGTTGTTTATTCCAAATTTTTAAATAGAAAGAAAATCACTAAAGAATCTCTTGAAAGGATTGTAACAAAGAATATTGTCATACTAATAAATTTCACTCTTACTCCAATAAGATGGGGAGCCATTGGAATAAGATCAAGAACTACAGTTTGGGCTGCGGTTGTAGCTCAGTGGTAGAGCACTTGCCTCGCATGTGTGAGGCACTGGGTTCAATTCTCAGCACCAAATGTAAATAAATGATTAAAATAAAGGTCCATCCACAACTCAAAAAATATTTTTAAAAAAGAACTACAGTTTGTCTCAAAATCAACTTAAACTAGTGTCAAGGTGGAACCATTAGCTAATAATAACTGAATGTAGCAATTATATGTAAATATGAGTCAAGTGCTTGAAGGGCAAAGACCTTGTTTATGAAAAATCAAGCTCTGGCATTTAAGAGGCATTCTGAGCATGAATCTTGATTACACCCAGCTTGAATTTATGATGACTAATAATGTGAATCCCCAGTAGTGTTGCTTTTTAAAATTACATATATATTGTTTTAGTTGTAGATGAACACAATATCTTGATTTTATTTATTTATGTGGTGCTGAGGATAGAACCCAGTGCCTCACACATGCTAGGCAAGCCCTCTATCACTGGGCCACAGCCCCAACCCGGTAATGTTGCTTTTTAAAGAGTATTATTCAACATTTATGTAATAGGGGAAACTGAGCACCTTTTGGGGAGGAAGGAAGAAGTGGAGAATAAATGAATTCAGAGGAGGACCTCTTAAAATGCCCTGATCCACTCAGCAATACCCCAAACTCAGCAGAACAGCCCTTAGCCAAGAGTTGTCTGCTGTTTTCTGAAATTTCCCTTGAGAGTTTCAGTTCCTGCCTCTAAACTGCTTATCAAAGTGTCCCATCAGACTCAATGGTGTTCTTTCTGCAAGAATCTTGTGTTAGCCAGCTTTTCCGACAATGACTTAGAGGATGAAGGTTTATTTTGACTCATGCATGGTTCCAGAGGTTCAGTCTCTAGTTAGCAGTTTCAAGACAGAAACATCATGGTGGAAGGGTGTGGTGGAGGAAAGCTTCCCAGCTCATGGCAGCCCAAATGTAGAAAGACAGAGGAAGAGGCCAGGGATAGACCCTAGACCCCAAGGCCATGCCCCACCCACCTTACAGTATTTAACCTCTTCCCCATTAGTCAATTCAAATTATTAATTCACCAAATTGATTAATAAGGTAAGAGCCCCTTGATCCAATCATTTCACCTCTGATCATTGCTGCATTATCTAATACATGAGCCTTTGGGAGACATTCCAGATCCAAACGATAACCACTCCAGTAAATTACAATTCTTTCTATTTCCCAACATTTACAGTGATGTTTTAGAGTTTCCCACACACTGGTGTCCTGGGCAATTGCATGCTAGGTCAACTTCTTTAACTGGCCATTCCCTCATTTAGGAAATTTCTGGCCTTGTAAAAGCTATAGAACTTGACTGAGCCTGTATTTCCTCACTAATGTGTCCCTTGATCCTCTTAGAGGATAGATCTCCTGTGTCTTGGAAAATTGTTATGACACTTAAATGAGATACCATCCCTACCAGATCTCCAAACAACTCACCCAGCCCTCTTTTCTAGGAGACATCACAAGTACTCCTCATGAAACAAATTCAAATTGCTACTCTTTTGTTCAGGAAATGAGATGTATCGTGGAATATATGAATGGACTGCTGTCCTTTAAATTTTAAATGATCCCACACAAATTTGAAGATTACCATCAGCTATCTCAGGGGTTCATCATGAATGCTTAAGCTGAGTGAATAGTCTTCCCATGAAAAATAAAAGTGGTAAAATAACTGTTGTAACTATGTGTTTTGAAATATAGTTGGCCAGGAACCCCTTTATTCAGAGAATACCTATTCTACATAACACAATTTAGGGTGAACATCCTGAGTGTTTCCCATCTTCACATTTTAGACCAATGTTTCTCAAACTTTAGAGTACCTCAGAATCTTCTGGAGGGTATCTTAACACTAGATTGGCCTATTGTCAGAGTTTTGATGTAGTAGGTCTGGAGCAAGATGAAAATCTGCATCTCTGACAGGTTCCCAGGTGAAGCTGATCCCACCAGTCTGGGGCCCACTCCCTGGGAAACGCCTTTCTGTAGACCACTGCTTCTCACCTTGAGGTGTAACAAGCATCTGTAACAAGCTTCTGGGTGACGCTGAAGCATCTGATCCACAGAACACACCTTCCAGAGGGATCCTCTGGTTTAGACATCATGAAACAAAACATTGAGAGGATTTCCTACCTTACAGGTAGATACTAACATATTCTCTCCCCATCTTGTGTCTAAAAATCAGAGAATCATGCTTAGGTTTCTGAAAACTAGAATCATAGAAAAAAAAAATCTGATCAACTCGGGGAACTATGCAAGTTTTTTTTTCACCATTTTTCCCAGGATTTCTACAGTGCTGCTGAAGAGCAGAGCAGATTCGTCAGATCTGGCTCCAGGTGTTGACTGAGCCCTAAATACCAGCAATGGACGTGAGCCCTACCAGTGAGTTTGGAATTAGGTTAAATCTCAGATGGTAGGGTTTGGTTTGGTTTTTCTTTTTCATCATTCCAGATTAGTAGTGTTAATTTTCCTAACCTTGAACAATAAACTTCATGGCCCTGTATATTTGCCTTTCTGACAAATATTCTGGCCAGACCTTCCTTCTCTATAAAAATCAACTAAATCAGTGGTCTTCCCCCTTTGCTTTAGTGACTTTCTCTTGAAAACATCCTCTTCAGAACCCGACTCGGGAAGCAGGCAGGAGGTAAACAGTGGGCACTTCAACATCTTAATTTTTTAGCCAAAGTTATTTCTCACTTGCAAAACTGCCAAAGGAACTGGATCCTCTAAGCTCTCAGGGACAAGGAACTCCTAAATTTCTTCCAATCTAACATGAAACCACCTGTGGGGGATCTAGACCTGTGCTCTTAGAAACCCATCTATTCAAATTCCACACAATGACTCTGGCTTGTCCTAAAGAAGAGTTGTTTTTGCTTTTTGTTTAAAATCATAGTCCATTCCTTCAGTGCTTGTCTCCCCTTAAAAAACGAACAAGCTGATTTTCCCCCTTTGAAACTACTGAAAACTGGGAGGGGGAGGTAAGAGGTAAGGCTGTCTGCAGGCCCTGCGGGGAGGTCTGGGAGTTGCTTTGTTTTCTTAGCTGTGCTGTGGAAATGAACTGAAGGTTTAACACTTAGGTGCTGTTTGAAGATATAATACAACAGAGCCCAGAGTAGGGAGTCTAGGAACCCCATGGCCCGCCTTGCCGGAGGCCCCTGCTGTCCAGCTGTTCTGAGCACTGCAAAGCTGAGATGTGTTGCCATGGCTTAGACCTAAACAAACCTGGGCCTGTTCTGGTATGTAGATTATGTTCCCCCAGGACAGCCCTGCTCACTCATTCCATGTCCATCTGTGGGACCTATGGGTTTCAATCATTCCTCCACCATCTCCCATGCGAAAGCCACAGTTGGTTATATGATATAGTGCCTTGTCACTTAGCAGCAGACTTCCACGGTGCTGGAATCGGCCTGTGCCTCCTGCTTTCCCCAGCTATACTGGAACCTCTGTCCTGAGGGACCTCGCTGTGGGACCACCTTGCAGGCGTTAATACTTTTCCCACTAAACCTCCTTGGACAGAGGCCAGCAGGAACGCGGCACTCAGCAGAGTAATGGGGATTCCAGGATGCCTTTTGTGAATGCAGTATTCCTCCTCTTCCATCCATGGTCATCCTTCTCTTTTAATTTCCCACTTCACCCTAGAGAGGTGGCCAGGCTCTGGGAGATGACTCTTTGTTTGTTGGTTGGTTGTTTGTTTTTTTTTTTTTCCTAATACAATAACATTATTTGGTTCTATTTTTGAGTTTCTGCTATCTCTGAGGTCTCAGAAGCAATTTTAGGGTCCAGGTCTCCTAGGGAACAGTAAAATGGCATTACTTCTAATTCCATGCAACATATTAAAGAGGTAGAGAATGCACATACACTGCCATTATCAACGTAAAGTATAACTAACAAGTGAAAAATCACAGGTAATTTAAATCAGAACTGCCTCCTGCGTGTGCACACACACAGTCTTTCCATGACTTAGTCCTACAGCAGTATTATTTTCCTGGCAGCAAAAGAGAAAAGTGTTATATGTTCTGCACAGTCAATTTTAAAAGATGTAAATAAGTGTTGCTCTAGAGAAATCTCCAAGCCCTACATTCTTGAAGGAAATTATTTTGTTGATCCTGCCATGAGAGATGTAAGGTAACCAAGTGGCCCATGTTCTCTGACTTGGAATGGGTAAGACCATCCTTCCCATACAGCCATCCTCTCTTCCCAAGAGCAAGACTTTAACTCTCACCCCAGAATGCATTTCCCCAAGGGGAAGTGAACGGATATGATCCACACATGTGGATGCCTTCGTCACTTTTCACATTTTCATTTATTAAACAAAGATGTATACTCTGCCATGCACCATTTTAACCACTGGGGATCAAGCAGCAAAACAAAGCAGAAGTCTCCAACCTGCTCAACTTCACATTGCTGTTAGGAGAGAGATGATAAACTAGCAGTTGAATAAAAAGAACATCAGGTGGTGAATGGAGTACCATAAATAAGGGTGAGGGAGAGGTAGCCATGTGGGAGACCAAAGGAAGTGAAGGCAGCCACGTGGATGTGTGGGAGAAGGTTGTTCCAGGCAGGGGAAAAAGCTTGGCATGTTCAAAGAACAGCCAAGAGCCAGGGTGGCTGGAGGCAGCCAGAGGAGACTGGGGAGGGGACTAGTGAGGTCTCGCAGGGCCTGGTAGGCCGTTTAAGGACTTTGGCTTTTAATCTAATGATCCAGAGTTAAGGAGTTCTGTAGGTTGATGGATGCTATTCATTCTCAGTGTCTCTCCCCTCTTACCTCTGAGGCAGGTCTTTGGCAGCCATGCATCACATTCCGGTGTCTGAATGAGTGACAGCCTGAGTGTGTCTGTAACATTACTAACCATCTTTGACTTTTACTGTGATTTGCTCACAGGGCAGGGCTTCCTGAACACTCTATTTTTGGCTCATAAGAAAAATTATGTAGTTCTCATCTTGATGAAATTTCACAAGTCTGGACTCCCTATAATTTCCGTAATACAAAATTTAGTAGTATTCAATTTCCCTTTTCTTATTTCTTGCTCTTTCTGTACCTGAATGGAGCTCATTCTCAGAGGGCTGGCCGCATTATGAGATGGGACTTTGGCGATCCCTTGTTCAAACTGGCTCTCAGGCATGGGAAGGGGCTTTTCACAGAAGAATCCTGGTGGTAGGTTGGGTGGGGAGAGGATGTGAAATGACCAGATATTAAGTATGTTGCTGACGGGCCCAGGAGATTAAGTAGACGTATCTGCAGCCACAAGTGAAGGGAATAATCTTGACCTTTCTTTCCAAGAAAGATGTGGTGGGACTTGAAGTTAAAAAAACTTGGGACTCTGGCTGGGGAGGCTGAGGCTAGAGGATCACAAGTTCAAAAGTTCAAAGCCAGCCTCAGCAGCTTAGCAAGACCCTGTCTCTAAATAAAAATAAAACAAACAAAAGACAAAAAAAAACCCCGTGAAACTCTAGTATTTTGTTTATGCATTTGCTTCACTGTTTTGAAGTGATTCTCACCTGTGGCAAAGATCTGCAATGCTGTCGGGAAGTCACATTGTCATCCCCACTCCATCTATTTTTACCCTGGAAAAAAATATCTATCAAATAGGGCACAGTTTAAAGGCAAAAGGACATTTCCTAATATATCATGGATGTGTTTCTTTTAAGAGAGCGTGAAAATGATAAAGACTTTGCCCTGGCATCGGGGACTTGCTTGGTAGAGATGAGGAGTGTGGTCTGATGACATGACTGTAACCCTCAGACCTCTTTGAAAGCCACCAGTGACAGGGCTTCCTCAGCTCCCCTCCTCATCTGCTCTTTGCCTGGCTTGGTGAGTGACTGTCCAGCCAGACAACGTTCACCTGGTTCTTCAAACAGTTTTCTGGCCACATAACAAAAGATTTCAAAGCTTCACAGACCGTTCCCTCTAAGCACACAGAGGATGTTTTTTACTGGGGATACTATGTGTTCCTTCTGTTCTTCTGGTACATCACACACATCGGCCCCTTTGTATGGCTGGATTTTATGAGCTTCAAAAGGGTTGGAACAGTTGGGGGTTGATCCTGTATCCCAAGTAAGAAAAGGCTGTCTTTGACCAATCATTTATCAGGATAATTCCCCCAAACACTTCTCTCTCATTCTGTTTCCAGATCACCACCTCTAGGTGACATCATGGGAACTTAGTGCAAATAAATCTCCAGAGAAACCTATGCCCGACAGATATTAAAATGGATTGCTGCAGAAAGGCATTACTTATCTGCTCAGAGAGCATGGTTTATCACGAAGGCAAGGCTTTGACAAGAAACACTCCTGAGGCTTGTGTACCTTAGTGAATCCAAAGCATCTCACCACTGAGTTTGGACACAGCCCAGAGACGGATTAGAGCAGGATCTTATTAGCAGCTTAGAGCTGGGACCACACTTTGGGTACAAGAGGAAGCAGCTGTGATCTTACATGCTAGCTGCTCTTAATTATTGATAGAGTTGTTGTTATTTAACCCAAAGAGTTAAAGGGATTCCTGGTGGTAGCTATTGAAATGGGTCTTGAAAAAGTTGGTATTTAGAAAGTAACCATCAAGTTACTTTTCCAAGTTTCTGAATTATCCTACGTGGAAGCTTTATATTGCTACAGGGGAATCATATGATCTTATGTGGGGACTGATGCTTAGGATCCATCAAAATTTGAAATGTAGAAAATTTCTGAGTATAATTTCACTCTAACTCAGGTTAGACTTGACAATGGGAATTGGTGGTTTTCAACACATTCTTTGAAATCCTGAAGGACACAAAGGAATGAACAGACAGAAAGATTTTGGGTAGTAGCAAAAAAATAAATGCTTATGGAGAATAAAGCAGAGAAGTCACTCCTGGTGGAGGTGGTCTGGAAGGGCCACATGCAGGAAGGGAATTTGAGTGGGGCCTTAAATCTGCGATGAATTCTCTGGGCGTGGAGCAGGGGACAGTGGAGGCAGAGGACAAAGATGGGTCCAAGATGCTTCCAGCCTGGAAAGAGCAGAGAAAAGAGGGAAATTAACTTTATTTTAAGTCTGGGGAACTGGAGGTTCCAAATAGTTAACTATCACCAGGTGAGGTGGCGCACACCTGTAATCCCAGTTGCTCAGGAGGCTGAGGCAAGAGGATCACAAGTTCAAAGCCAGCCTCAGTAACTTAAGGCCTCAAGCAACTTTGTGAGACCTTTTCTCTAAATAAAATATAAAAAGGACTGCAGATGTGGCTTAGTGGTTGAATGTCCCTAGGTTTAATCCCCAGTTCAAAAAAAAAGTTAAGTATCTCTCAAAGGTAGCAAATGGCCAAATTGGGACTTATATTGAGAGCCATCTGAGCTGGGCATGGTAGCATAGGCTTGTTATTCTGGTGAGTAGGGAGGCTGAGGCAGGAGGATCATAAGTTTGAGGCCAGCCTGGGCACCTAAGCAAGATCCTATCTTAAAACATAGAAGTTTTTAAAAGGGCTGGTGATAAAGTGCCCCTGAATTTGATCCTAAGTACCAGAGGAGGAAGAGGAAGACAAGAGAGACAAAGAAGAGGAAGAAGAAGAGAAAGAAAAGAAAAATCTATCTTCAAAGCCCATGTTCCATGCCCGTCTTCAGAGTGATGGACTACGTTGCTGATTCCAAGAAGATAATGGGAAAAAATACTTTAGGGCTACTTGGCAAGAGTCTTGCTTGTCATCGCAGAAATTGCAAACAAGCACCCTATCCACCTGCCCACTGTCATCTTTATGTAGCCACCAGGTTGAAAAAATTTACACATAGGCATCTGCTAAAATCCTAAAGATTATACAACTAAAAGGTCAAATTTTTGTTTCTCCTAAAAGGAGACAGAGGTGTGGCAACAGTAGGGCTTCCTGCTCACCCCATGGGCTTAGGGTTCAATACCCAGGACCTTTTCCTGCCCAACAGCAGGTCAGTTTGCTGGGAGGCCCTGCAACTGCTTCACTCAAGGTCATCACCTGCCTGACCTAGCAGACACTTGAGCTGGAGGCCCCTGATTTAATCATTGGAAAGGAATGAGGGGCTTTCTTCAATGTGGTGCCTACAGCACCTTGTGCAATGCTAGCAAGCCACTCTACTCACTCACTTCCACTCAGATCTTCCCACTTAACAAGCTGTTCTAGGGAGCAAAGTATTTCTTGTCAGCTAAAGTAGCCAGTAAGTGTGTAATGTTAGTGTTGGGAGGTATGTTAGCGACCGAGTCCAACACGCGTTTCCTAGATGAGGACAGAAAACCCATCTAGGAAAAGCAAATTTACCCAAGGTTGGTTGCATGGCCGAGAGGCATTCACCATTGAATATGTGTTAGAATGTATTCATCTATAATGATATCAAATAGCACGAAGTATCAGAAAGTTTTGAATAAAGTTCCTGATGGAATTATGCATTCCACAAAATAGTCCTGATTTTTAATTTCCCCCCAACCTCACCCCCGTTTCTTTTTCATGATGTTATTTATTTATTTATTTATTTATTTTGGTACCAGGGATTGAACCCAGGGATACTTAACCACTGAGCCACATCCCCAGCCTTTTTTTATATATACTTTTTTGAAACAAGGTCTCACCAACTTGCTTAGGGAATCACTAACTTGCTGAGGCTGGCTTTGAACTTTCAATCCTCCTGCCTCAGCCTCCCAAATCTGTGGGATTATAGGCATGTGCCAATGCACCTGGCTTTTTCATGATTCTTGAACAGAAAATGATTTTATAACTCCCCTCCTGGGTTTCTAGGTGGTGAGTGTAGCTGTCCAGCAAACCTGTTTGTTTGCACTGAGATTATGTCTGAGAACATATCTGAGGTTTTGCCTCCTAACCTGTCCCATACACTGTCCTTTGTGAGGCCAATGGATAGGAGGGTAGATCAGTGGCCTGAACATACAATTTTTGGTTCTGAGGCTTTTGAATTTAATGTAGCATTAACATTTCAAAAACAATTTAGAGGCTGACAATTTTTAGACTTTCTACAAATTGACAACTATCATGTACTATAGAAATCATCACATTTAAAAAGGATGTTTCAACATCAATGCCAATGAAAGAACATAATCTCAGAATGATCGACAAGTTTTCCTTAGTAAATCTCATTGGCAGTCTAACCCTGATGTATATACATTTGTCTGTACAAGTATGAATGTTAACAATATGTCTAATTTGGTTCTGAATGAGGGAACACTTTAACATAGTCTAGCATTTATGAACATTTGTTCCAAACAGCCCTTAACTACAAACTGGGATATTTTTATTGTCACTGTGACTAAATTTTGATTATTACTTTGTTTACATGTCAAACCATCTGCCAAGTTTTTTTTTTTTTGAAATCTGAAAAAGCCTACAAAAGGCACATTTATATGCTACCAGAAAGTAACTTTAGATATTTATAGTCTAATCTCTGCTACTTCTAAGTCCATTCCCAAAATCTTGCAGAAAAGGAGACATCTGCCCCACACTCTTTCATTCCTAGTGCCGTCTGTGGTTGTAGTTGGTTTCTTTTAACATAAGCTGTGCACCGTAGGTGACTTTTGCTTGCTGGTAGCCTTGGGTAAGGCAATTATGAAGTCTGACATTATTCTTGGAATGATTTTAAGCAAAATATCATAGTTCATCAAAACCTGTCTGCAAAACGCCAACAAGTTAATAGTCATTTATGTACAGAAGGAAAAAATTATGCCTGCCAGACCACCTTCATGTGGGAGTTTTGGCCATAAATTTTAAATATCCATTGTGAGAATTATATTATGTGTAAGGAAATCAGCATCCTGCAGTTTTACAAGTGGGCCTTAGAAGGGTATAATGCACAAAGGCCCAGTATGAACACAGAGACTTAGAAATGGAAGCAGAACAGGCACATGAGCAAGCATCTCTGAAAACTTCTGGCGTCTCCTACAAGGCTTCTGGGAACAGACAGAGTTTCTAAGGCATAGTTTTCTGAAAGACAAAATGGTGGTGTGAGGTCCTGAGTTTTTAGACACAACAAATTGCTACCAGTTCTCAGAATTTTCAGTGTGTGGTCTTATGTGGGTAATCTAATGTAAGCTTCAGAAGAATCCCAGGGATGGAGATACTGATGAGGAAGCCAAAGTCAAGTGAGAGGTTGGTGACTTGCCCTGGGTCACAGTATGGCAGGGTGAAGGTTTCAATATAGGAATTTGGGCAGACCCAAGCATTTAATTCATGCACTCCCTTGCAGCCCTGATACATTATACCAGCTGCCCTGTCACATGAGCAGTAAGAGCTGCATGACCCTAGAGTCAGATGTTTAGGTGCTACCCTCTTGATCCACCTAGTTTTACTCCTCTTTAGTAGCTCAGTGCAGCCCAGCAGGCTGGTATCTGTAGGATCCATGCAGAGGATCATAGCTATATTTGTTCCTTGCTTTTCCCTCCAAAATTTGTGCCATTTCCCCAGCCCATGTAGGCATTTAAACTCCCAGGGAACAAGACAACATGGAGCTAGCCTTCATAGACTTCATGTTCTGGGAATATCACAATTCAAAAAAGAAATTCGATAAGCAGTTAGTGCACACAGTGGTAAATGCTTGTAGGAAGGACACAAAAGGGAGCTATATGCATATAGAAAGGAGTCTTTCACCCAGACATGGCATCAGAAATGACTTCTGGAGGCAGTGGAGGCTAAATCAGTTCCTACTTGAAGGACAGACATGAGCTAATCAAGAGAAGGGTGGGAGCAGGAGGGAGCCACAGAGAGAAGATGAAGGTGGGTTAGGGAGGAAAGCAGAGGCCAAATCGCAAAGGACCTCATGGGCCGCTTCAAGGGAATAGGACATTATCCTATGGCACAAGGACACCATTGAGTGGCTTGAAGCAGAAAATGACTCTTGGTTTATGTTTCAGAAATGTTCTGCTCTTTAAAATAATCATCCTAGGGCCGAGCATTATTCCGGGAAGGCTGAGGCAGGAGGACAGCAAGTTCAAGGTCAGCCTCAGCAACTTCGTGAGATCCTCAGTGTTTTCAGTCAGCTTTTTCGCTGCTTTGACCAAAGACCTGAAAATATTATATAAGAGGAAAAGATTATTTGGAACTCACAGTTGCATAGGTCTCAGTCTACAGATGGACAGCTATATTCCTCAGGTCCTAAGAACATCATGGCGGAAGTGTGTAGTGGAGGAAAGCAACTGGAGACATGGCACCAGGAAGCAGAGCCCTCTGCTCAACAAGGACAGAATATATATCCCAAAGGCTTGCCCCCTACAGACCCTCCTCTTCCAGCCACACCCTACCTGCCTACAGTTACCATCCACTTTATCCCTTCCAGGGGATTAAGATTCTCATAACCCAATCATCTCACCTCTAAACTTTCTCGAATTTTCTCACACATGAGCTTCTGGGGAATACCTCATTTCTAAACCATAAACCCCAGCAACTTAGTGAGACCTTGTCTCAAAATAAAACAAAATAAAAAGGCCCGGGGAAGTAGCTCAATGGTAAAGCATCCCTGGGTTCCATCCCTAGTACCAATAAAATAAAATCATCCTATATGCCCATGCCATCATATTTTCACCTGACTTTACACTTTGTCTTTTCTTTAAAGTTACATTGTATAAAAAGATCTTACCTGTGGTTTTTTTTTTTATCATTTCTAAGCCATTTTCAAAACCATTTTTTTTAACCTTCCCTGAAAGGCTTAGTGTTTAACCCTTCCTGCATCTCCAGACTAGATTTGGACTAACACTGTCCTCCTCTGTCACAGCATTAACACGACAGTGACAGGTTTGCTTACTGGCTGCCTATTCTACAAGCTTCTATGAGGACAGGAACCTTGTTTGTCTTGTTCACTCACATAATAATTGCTCAGTAAATATTTGTGGAAGAAGTGGATGAGTGTTCATGGCAAGTGGCCCTGCTACTCCTTGAGGTCTGGCTACTCCCCAGCAGATAGCCTATGGGAACAGGAACCTGAGGCATGACCTGGGAACTCCCTGCCACTAACCAAGAGTTTAGAGCAGGCTTTCAGGATGTGCACAGTGAAAATTATGTTGAATGCAGCCTTTCCAAGATTGGCATTACATTGTCACCAGAGTTCCTCTTAGGAAGCCTCTTCCCATTGATGAATGGCCTCATTGTAAATAAAGCAGAAATTGTTGGGGATAGTTGAAAACTAGGGCTTTGACTGGTTGGCAGAGAGCTTTCCAACATCATTCTCAGTTTAGGAGGACACTTGTATTAAGTCTTCACAAACCCATAATATATTTATGTCTCTTTTGTCTCATGGTTGTGTGTGTGTGTGTGTGTGTGTGTGTGTGTGTGTGTGTGTGTGTTAGGGGTATTTGGTTCATTTGGGGTAATACTAGGATTGAAACCTGGGATATTCTCTACCCACCCCCACCTTTTTTTTTATTAACTTTCATTTTGAGATAGGGTCTCACTATGTTGCTCAGGCTGCCCTTGAACTTGCACTACTCCTGCCTCAACCTCCTGGGATACAGGTGTGTGCCACCATACCCAGCTTTATGTTTGGGGTTTACACTGGACCCTGTCATTCAATCCAACAAGAATTTGCTAAGTACTTGTAGTTCTAAACATTAAATCTGATTATGAATCACTCAGGAGTATATCGTCACTCTATGGCTGTAATATGTGTTTCTATTTCTGCTGTCACAAATTACCACAAAGTTAGTGACTTAAATCATCATAATGAATACTAATATATATATATATATATTTTTTTAGTTCTGTAGATCAGAAATCCAGAATGGATCTTAGGTGGCCAAAGGAAGGTGTTGGTAGGCCCATGTCATCCTTCTGGAGCCTCCCTGGAAGAATCCGTTTCTTGCCTTTTCTGCTTTCTGGAGTTCACCCAGGTTCCATCATGGTTCATGGCCTCCTTCCTCCAGCACATCACTGTGACCTCGTCATCCAATCAGCCTCTTTTCCTCTGACTCTCATGTTTGTGCTTCCTTGTTTGTGTTAAAGGACCCTGTAATTACACTCGGCCCAGATAATCCAGGTTAATCCTTTTATCTCAGAATTCTTAATTTAATCACATACCTAAAGTGCCTTTTGCACACGGGTATTAGTTTCACATGTTCTGAAGATTAGAAAGTAGATATCTAGGGCTGGTCATGTAGCTTAGTGGTAGAGCACTTGCCTAGCCTGCCCAAGGACCTGGGTTCAATCCCCAGCACTGAAAAGAAGAAAGGAAGTGGACGCATATTGGAAGGGGGGTCATTATCGGGTTACCTCAGCTACTCTTTGGTGCTTATATCCAAATTGCTTTTAAAAATGGTGTGGGCTTTGAAATCAAGTCACACCTAATTGCAGATCCATCCCCATCACTCACTAGAAGTGCCACCTTAGGCAAGTTCCTTAATATATCTAAGCCTCGGTTTTTTTATCTGTTGAATGGGAAAGATAACTCTTACTTTATCTCATGGGGTTTCAGAGTTTACAAATAATAGTACATGCCACTGCTTGTACCTAGTAAAATATTTTAAGATATTAGATATTATCATTATTAATTTATATTTCTTGAGCAGGAAGCCTTGATATCCATGATTCCCTTTGAGGGAATTTTACATGGTACATTTTTATTTTCTTAACATAGTTTTGTTGTTGTTAACTTGAAAATTTATAGTTTTCATAAAAGAAAATTACAAATACTCAATGTTCAGAGAGACAGAGAGTGATACAAATTTCCAAAATTAGATTTTAATTCAAATAAGAATTTTATTTACTTTAGGGACTGAGTGTGTTCTCAGAAAGACTTTTAAAGTACACTGTTCCAGTCTCAGTGGGTTCAAGGAGCCTGTCAGTCTTGAGTGCTGGCTCATGGCCTTTGTGGAAATCTACTTTCCTTTCTCTTTTGAATCTTGGCAAAAAAAAAAAAAGAAAATGTGTTTGGATTCTTACCTTGAAATCATAATGGTGTATTCTGGGCTAGCTTTGTGAATTAGACAGGGCACCCCCATCCTCCTTTCTAAAGCGAAATTCCCATAGAACAAGGCACATTTCCTGCTGCTTCTTTCCCAGCTGACTTTTGTACAATCAACTTCCTATAAATTCAAAATGAGAGGCCAGTTTGCCATAAATATGTTTTAAAGGTCCTCAACAGCAGCCTGAACTTGCCTCAAGGCGAGGTTCTATTACATCTTTTCATTTCCTTTCTCCTTCTTATCAGGGAGCAGGCCTTCCTGCTGCAATAAGAGCCCTGCTCTCTGCTGAGGACAGACACTAGGTCTCTCAATACAGATGCAAAGATCTACGTGCATATTTTGAAAAACTTGAACAGGAAAACAATAGAGAGTGAAAAATGCAGTTACTCCTTCTCCCTCCATCCTCAGTGTGCACACACACATACACAGACTCAGGCAAAGTATACATACACCTATGCACATTCAAGAATGTAAGGGAAAGAATCTCTTTCTGGAGCAAAAGGGAATTGCCAGGACAAAAAGAATAAAACCATTACTGAGGCCATTCCTAAAAGCTCTGAGCTTTGGACAAGGAAAATTCTTGGCTTATGTGCCTTTGTCCTGAGAGTTAATAATCTTAAGTATGATTGGTTTTTTTTAAGTTGTTTTATTCTTTCTTTTTCTTCTTTTTCTAACAAATATCTATCTGTGTCAGAGTAGACAGATTTCAGGGAGTTCAGTTGTCCCATTCAATTCTTCCTAGATTTAAAAGGAATTTGTAAAAACACATAACATTCTCACATATGTATAATCAGGCATGAGTTTTGTACATACACATTTGTTAGCTTTCTGCTACTGTGACCAAAATGCCTAACACAAACAACTTGGAGGAGGAAAGTATTATTTTGACCCACAGTTTCAAAGATTTCAGTCCATGGTTGGCTAACGCCATTTCTTTGAGCCTGAGGTGAGGCAGAAGATCTGGAGGAAGGCTATGATAAGCTGCTCAGTTCATGTCATCCAGGAACTAGAGAGAGATGGAGAGAGGAAGGGGCCAGGACAAGATATAGCCCAGTTTCCAAAAGCACACCTACTTCTTCCACCTGTGCCCTACCTGTCTACATTATGTACAGTTCTTGAGTAATGAAGTTGATTCTAACAAATATGCCAGAATGTTTGCACACAATGATCATGGTTCATTGTTCATTCCTTGCACTTAAATGTATCAACTGATGTTATAAAATGATCAGAACTTTCAACCATGAGAAATAGATGTCACACCCTATGATCATAAAGTAAATGTTGTTTTACGCATTTATTAAACAGTTTCTGAAATATTATTCAAGTTAGACTTTTTAAAGCTTATTTTGTTATTAATGCTCTAAAACATTTAGGCCTCCTTGCAATAAATCTTTTGCATAATCAATGTCTTAAAGCAGAAATCAAAATAACACTGACACAGGAATAGACAAACTGATTCATGGAAATTTTTTAAAAAAGGTTCCATTTAAAATCCTGAGCACAGAACAATTTGATTAAGAATCGGGATAGCATTGCAGATTAACTGGAGAAAATCAACTTTTCGAAGAATGATGCTGTTATTGTTGGATGTCCAGATAGGAAGATTGGATTTATAATTCACCTCACACATAAAAATTTATTTCAAGTGCATAAAGATGTAAATGTGGAAAGTAAGCCTTCAGAAATGTTAGAATATAGTAAAATTTGTTACTTTGAGGTAACATGAGAGTTTTAAAATACCATATATGTGTGTGCATGTGCACACATGAAGATATTTGTAAACTCTTCCCCATTAAAGGTGAAACTAATATTCAAAGTTCATTTTTAAAAAGTGAAAAGATCAGGCACAGTCTGGGAGAAGATACTTGCCAACTATAAATCTAGAAATCAACATTTTATGCATTATAAGTATGTAATAGAAAAGAAATATGCATGTGATACTATAGAAATACAATTTTAAGGGCTAAGTATTCTAAAAGGAAGTTGTAAGTGTTAATTTTTTCTATAAATTGATGTATTATATATGCATTGAGTAAAAATTAAACCCTATCTCTTTTGTGTGTGTGGAGGTGATACTGGAAATTGAACCTGAGGGTACTTTACCACAGAGCTACATTCTTAGCTCTTTTAAATTTGGGGGGGTACCAGGTACCAGGGATTGAACTAAGGGACACTGGACCATAAGCCACATCCCAGTCCTATTTTATATCACTCGACCACTGAGACATGTCCCCAGCCCTATTTTGTATTTTATTTAGAGACAAGGTATCACTGAGTTGCTTAATGCCTCTCTTTTTCTGTAGCTGGCTTAGAACTAGCAATCCTCCTGCCTCAGCCTCCCAGTATCTGGGATTACAGGTGTGTGCCATGGCACCTGATTCTACTTCATTTTTGTCGATATATTCTGTTGTACATGAACCATGAATATTTTTGAATTGTGGTTATAAGAAACATTTTATACCAACCAAGATGTAATTCTAGTTGTTTCATCTATCTATATTCACAAATTTTGGGAGTCATTGTTTTAATGTTCATTTCTTTCAAAATACTTTCAAATTTGATTTCTCCTTTGACCCTGAAGTAATTTAGAAGTTAAATTCCTAGCACTGTGGAATTGTGGCTACCTTTTTGTTATCTATATCTAGCTTAATTGTTAGAGAGTTTGATTTGAGAATCTATATAATATCAATTCATTGAAATAACGCTTGCTTTATGGTAAATTATACTTTGTATTTTCAAGTGTGTCATATATTCTTTTTGGGGGGTGGGTGGTAGAGTACCAGGGATTGAACTCAGGAGCACTTGGCCACTGAGACCTTGTCACTGAGTTGTTTAGCTCCTCACTTCTGTCGAGGCTGGCTTTGAACTTGCTTTCCTCCTGCCTCAGCTTCCCAAGCTGCAAGGATTAGAGGTGTGTACCACTGCACCTGCCTCTGTCATATATTCTTAAAAACAATATATCTTCTGCAGTTGTTTTGTTCTTATGTATATATCCTTTATATATAAAAAGAGTTATAGATAGATGTAGCTCTTTAGGTCAAGTTTGTTCATCAGGTTGAATACATTTCAGCCTTTCTATTCATTTGTTCCATTAAATTACTCATAAAACTCTCATTTTGACATTATTTAGTTCTCCTTTTAATTGTATCATTTTGCTTTATGCCTTCAAGGCTATATTATTAGGTACATACAAATTTAAAGTTGTTACATATTCCCAATGTATTAAATATTAAATATTTTATTATCAAGTTACTCTTTATTTCTTTTATAAAAATAGTTTTAGTTATAGATGAACACAATACCCTTATTTTATTTTATTTTGGGGGTTATGTGAAGATAAGGATTGAACCCAGCCCCTAGGCAAGCACTCTACCACTGAGCTACAATCACAGCCCATCTCTTTATTTCTAACAATTCCTTTTTGCCTTAATGTGTAATAGTTACACAGGCTTGGGACATTGCTAATATAATTTCCCCCAGATGACCCAGGTAATATGAGCTTGGATTGAAATCCAGGCAAGGACTGTTTGCTTACAGTTTATCTTTGTCCTGGGGACAGCTTATTGGCACCTCAGTCTATTGCAGGGAAAATTTTCTATATATTTTTATTCCCAGTTCTGTGTAACCCCAGGTTTCTGATTTCTCTTCCCTTTGCCCAGAAAAGCCATAAGGTAAGCATTGAAAGATATGAAGCTCTTCAAGGAAGAAGCTTCAGCCATATTATTAGAACTGTATAGATTTTGAAGTACTTTTTATTCTTCTATGATATTTAAATAGTGAATTTTTTCTGAAGCAGTTACAAGAATAGTAGGCAAAAGTAACAAATGTGTTATGTTTTTCAGTCACAGCTGAAAATAGTGTTTTTTAATAAAAATAACATTTTTACACAACTAATAACGTATGGTAAACTCGGGATTCAAAACCAGACAGACTGGCTCCAAAGTCTACTTAAGTGGACACAAAGAAAAGTTCATTGAAGACTTCGATCTCCTGGGGGTGGAATCCAATTCTATTTCTATATACTATGTGCCTTTCTGAGAACACCTGTTAGAAAATTGAAATTCCACATCTCTCCTAACAAAATGGACTTTTGATTTCTCTTTGAAATTCAACAACTCTGCCTAAAACAATTCACAAAAACTATTGAACCTTTCATAGTCTCAATAAGTATTTGAACAAAATGATAATGTTCACTTAACATTACACAAATGATAACATGAATTCAATTTCTTTCTTGATTCACAAAGTACATTTATAATCTACACAACAGTCCACATTTGTAAATAAATTAATCTTCTTGTCCAAATTGCTGTCCTTCATGAAGAAACCACAGTGTATTTGTTCCTTATTTTAGAACACAATTTGTGCACTGTTTCTACCTGTTTACAACAATAAACCATACAATATATTCTGAAGTTTCCATATCCTTAGGTGTCTATTAAGGAATTTGAAGATTTCCCTAGTTCTTAATTTAATCCTGATTTAAAATGTCTTATTGTCAACCCTCATCTTCTTGAGATAATTATTTGTTTATGGTGCACAACCCTACCAGTTGGTCTATTGTTTAGAGTATTAAATACATTCATTTTCTCATTCATGACTAAGCCACTTTAAAAATCATTTTTCATTAATTCTGTCTTTAGAGTTTTCTTCTCCCTCCTCCCTCTTTTTTTAATGTGGATTTTGGTAGTATTGGCTCTGGATCTAATGCTTACAAGAGAATATTTAATGGGTTGGTGGCAGTTTTATTGTCCCTTAAACATTTAATAGGTTTTCTGCATAATTTCTTAATGTGCTCTTATTTGTTTACTTTTTATATTTTTAGTATAAAACTGAAAACTTGTGGTATTGAATTTTATGATGTTGGCACAATTTCTCCTCTAGAATTTCTAAAGTATACTTCTACTATGTTCTTATTTCCAGGGCGCAAAATATAAATCTATGCATGCAACATGGTTTGATACCTAAAGTTTATGTTTGGATCAGTATTACAAATTGTAAATGTTTTCTTTATTAAATAAATAAGATTGTACATACTGTTGATTCTTATATTGTTTATCATAAATATTCTGGGTAAATCTGTAACTACATTTTATTGTAATTTGCAAAGTTTCAGCATCAGTTTGATCAGCTGCTTTACTGGTCTGATCATGTTCTGATGGGGCAAGAGTCAGGAAACTGAGATGCTAGATTTCACACTCCATGTAGATGCTCTATGATCCTGGGCATCAGTTTGGACTGGGTCAGAGGTTTCCAGAATTTTTTTTAGGGCTAACCCTGTATGTTTAAACAAACTCTTACCATGTGACAATCAAAACACATTATCTGGAAAATAGTGTGATACATTATTTTTATTGTTACTTTATAATCCTTGAACAATACAGTTGACTTGTTGAAGCAAATAAAGCTTTATGGGGGACTAGAGAGATATATTTCAATTGTTTGAAGTAACTATTTTGCTCTCTATGGCTACTCAATTAATAAGCACAGAAATGATAAAATAAAGAAATGACCTATAAACAATTTCTGCAGATAGGTTTATTAAAACTTTCAATCAGTATGTGTACCATTGTACTCTTTAATGATGTGTATATTAATGGTTCCGTAAAAATAAAATCAATTTTAGGCTGGGATTGTGGCTCAGTGGTAGAGCACTCACCTAGCACGGGTTCGATCCTCAGCACCACATAAAAATAAAGGCATTGTGTTGTGTCCAGCTACACCTAAAAAATAAATATTTTTTTTAAAAATAAAATAAAATAAAATAAATTCTAAAGATACAGTTTTTCAAATTCTGTACTTCAAACAGGAATTCTCTTCAATGAAAATATTTCTAGGGGCTGGGGTTGCGGCTCAGTGGTAGAGTACTTGCCTGGCATGTGTGGGGCACTGGGTTTGATCTTCAGCACCACATAAAAGTAAATAAATAAAATAAAGGTCTATCAACAACAACAAAAAATAATAATAAAAAAGAAAATATTTCTAAGAGGGCTTTTAATTTCGCATTTAAATTTTGCACAAAGTGAGTAAACATAAATATTTTTGTTTTCTTCTAAAATTCTACACATGAGAAAGTTCACTCCCATTTCTTCTTTTGTCCCTTTGGGAAACGCTCTGAAAGAACCTGGTTGTGCATCACCACTGATTTTAGACAAGCCATTTCATGCATAATTCAGAACCCACTGTCAAGAGACAGAGTGGCATTCTTCTATGTTATGGACAAACCGAGTGTGACTACCTGTCTTATCACTTTATGCACACTCTGGCGTCCAGCTGTGACCAGACCCACTCCTGCCTTTGGGTACCTCCCCTTGCTGACCTGCCCCCACCCTGGACCCTCCTTCCTTCAAGGACCTGTGGCCATCCCATAACGGGTCCCAGCCTGGCCCCCAGGGCTGCCCTTCCTCCTGCAACAGCTCTCTCTGCCTGCTCTGACACGGCCTGGAAACCTCTTCCTCTTCTCTCATGTCATCAGTTTCAAAGGAAAACTTTAAGTTTGGTGCTGCTCCTTGCTCTCTACCTTGTTTTGCATGTTACCCCACAAAGCGTCCTCGCCCAGGCCTTCCCACGATTTTTGCTCTTGAGCTGACCTGACAGAGCAGCCCCAACCCACCGGGCCCCTCCCTTCCTGGGACAGGCATCCCCACCAACATCCAGGGTCCCACTCTGTCACCACGGCTTGGAACTGGGGCTTTACTCTTTTGAGTGATTTGTAAATGAAAGGTTGAATTTGTATTTTCAAGTCAATTGTGTTAGGTTTGAATTCTTTCAGTCCGAAGAAGGACAAAGCACTACCCTTCCCCCAATTATTTTCTTCTTTTTCTGCCTGCTGGTCTCCAAATCAGCTAAAATCTTTAAAAAGTCTCCCCCCCCACCCCATGACCTTTTGGTTTAAATCCTCTTTGGAAGAACCTGACCAATGCTCACTTCGCAGTTTTAGACTGTTTTGTGCTACACTGAGTTCATTTGTAGTTAATTTAATAATTTTATTCTTGCTGTTTTAATGAATAACTCATACACAGTGGTAGGAATTTGATTAACATAGGTGGGCAAACATCTGAAAATACTGAAGTAACTACTCAATTTATTTTTACATTGTTGGGTGAAATAATATTTATTATTTACTCTGTACAGGATTCCGTAAGAGGAACATTTATGATCTAATGAGCAGGTCTAAAAGCTCCTACAGATATGTATTTTTCTCTCCTCACATAATTATCATATATGCTTGTGTTTGTCTTCTTGCAGAACGGACAGAATCCCTTTGAAATACACTGTTTTCACTAAGT
Organism: Ictidomys tridecemlineatus; assembly: GCF_052094955.1. Taxonomy (NCBI): domain Eukaryota; kingdom Metazoa; phylum Chordata; class Mammalia; order Rodentia; family Sciuridae; genus Ictidomys; species Ictidomys tridecemlineatus. Next base: position 107,393,876 of record NC_135485.1, on the reverse strand, counting down.
TATGAAACGTGTTTTATGGTATAATTCCACATAAAAGCTTCAGTTCTTACACTGTAAACTGCAGTATTATACCTTAAATCCTAAACATTCTTGCTTGTGAGCTGAAAATTAAGAATCGGGATCCAGTCAAGCCCTTCCAATTGCTTTTGGAACAGGTGCTGGGGCAAAGCTGTGAAAACAGAAAGCTGAGCGCCCAGAATTCCCATGGCCCTCAAGAGCGGAGCAGACAAAACCTAAGGGTGGTCCAGCAGCCACTGCCAAGTGACATAGCTCGCTCTAATCACTGTATATTTTGAGAGCAAATGCACTGGAATAACGAAACCAGTTTCCTTTATTTTTACATTTTGAAAAATAGGATCTCTGACAGTTGTGAAAATTTTCTGTTTTGGAAAGAAGAATATAGGGAGGACTCGGAAGCTCCAGTTTTTGATTAGGAAAGCAAAAGTTGGTCAGAGCTGTGCTGCCTTTTAGTGCTGGGTCTCCCTGGACTCAGCTGTCCCATGTTACTCCTGGGGCCCAGAGAGCATGGGGAAGGGTGTCCTAGGGTGCTTCTACACAGTCTGCTCCCCATGCCCGGGACACTCAATTTTCTTGTCTGAACACAGGATCAGTAAAATAGGCCCATGTACTTCACCGAGTCAAACAAAAGAATGTATACAATATACTTCTAAATGAAAGCAACAGGATGAAGATAGGTATTTTGATTGACACTGGAAATTGCCAGCTGATACAATTGATGTGATTAAGAAGTTTGAGGGAGGTTTGGGTTGGGGAAAGAGGTACAAATTGAGTATCTCTTACCCCAAATTCTTGGGATTATAAATTTTTCAGATTTCAGATTGGGGGAGGGGTGGTTAGAATATATGGCTATAACATAATGAGATGTCTTGGGGATGGGACCCAAACATAAAATTCATTTATGTTTCATATATTCTTGAAGATAGTGTTATACAAAGTTTTTGTGTGTGTGCCTGCATTTTCTTACATGAGGCCAGCGTGGTGCTCAAAAAATTATGGGATTTAGCATTTCAGATTTTGAATTATCAGATTATGATGTACAACCTATTATCATGATAGAAACAATGTATTATGTAAGAAAGACAGCTGTAAAAAGAGATAAAACCAAAATAAGAGGAAATTTAGGAGAAAAATGGATGAGAATTGAGAAATGTGAGGCTTGAACTGTCTACATACAGGTTGTCTGGTTCCAAACAAAAGCAAACTCTGATAGCTATGCAGGGTGTGTGAGGACAGGAACAAGAGTAGGATTTACCAGTGATGTGTTGAGGACAGAAGTGTATCATGAACTCCTAACATAGGAAATAATTTACCTATTTATTTTTGCCTTGTACAGAAATGAAAGTGTGAAACATGAATCCAGTTTTTTATCTTGCCAGGAATAAATTGAAGAGGAGAAATAGCTCAGAGATCTTCTTTTATTGCAATCTCTTGATTTCTTTTAATTCATTTAATCATTTTGAAATAATTTAAATTTACAGAAAAGATGCTCAAATGGTAGAGTTCCTGAATATCTCTCACTCACCTTCACCTCAAATTAACATCTGAGAGAACCACAACAACACAATCAAAGGCAGGACTAATATTCATAGAATATTGTTAACTGCAGATCTTATTCAAGTTCACTCATTTCTCACTATGTTCTCCTATAACATCAAATCCGGGATTCCACATTGTACTACTTGTCATAATTCTTAGTTTCCTCCAGTCTGTGATGATTCCCCAGGCCTTCCTTGCCTTTCATGACCTGGATTTTTGAAGAGTATTATCAGTCATTTTATAGAATGTGCTCCAATTTTCATTCATCTGGAGTTTTGCAAGATTAGTTTGAGATTATGCATTTGGGGCCATGTGTATCATATCAAAGTTTAAATAAAATCAACAGATTTTCTAATGCAAAATTTGTTCATTTGACTAATGTGCTGTCTGCTAGGTTTCTTCACCGTGAAGTTACTCTTTTCCCTTTTGTTATTAGAAATCATTAGGGAAGGAGATACTTTCAGATAATACAAATAAAGTTTTTTTCCCATTGTATGTTCTTGCCTTAAGCAAAGTTTGGCAAATGGTGATTTTCTTTTTGTCTCGGTCTTTTTCATTTATTAAGAACTCTATCATTTCTTAATCAATACTTAATCAAGATAGTGATAATGATACCCATGTTACAGAAAACAATATTTTTACTAAAAACAATGAAAGTTGGATTATGGAAATCCAGATTGAATTACTAAGGCTTTCTGTAGTTATTTGCTTCCAACTTGTATCTAATTTCTTAGTGGCAACTTCTTTAGCTTCATTAAGTTCCATTAAAAAAGTTATATAGAAACTTGGAAAATTAAAACTATTTTGTGACAGTTAAAGACCTACATATCTCTCTCTGTACATGGCCTGTGATTGTGAAAATGATTCACTGCTCTCTAGACCCAGAAACCCCCACAAAATTATGTAAATCAAGATGTTCAAATCTCTGTGTTCACTCTTTTTGCATACGGGGTAGAGGATGTACTGGGAATTGAACCCAGGGCCTTGCATATGCTAGGCAAGCACTCTACAACAGACCTACATCCATGACCCTTTTAAAATATTTTGAGATAGAGTCTCACTAAGTTGCCCAGGCTAACCTCAACTTTGCAATTCTGCTGCCTCAGCCTCCCCAGTAAATAAGATTACAGGTATAAACCACCATTCCCAGTTTGTGTTCTCTTAAAAAATACCACAAAGCTGGGCATAGTGACCCAAGCACTGGTAATTCCAGCAAGGCTATGTCAGGAGAATTGCAAATTTGAGGCCAACCTGACCCTGTCTCAAAAATCACAATAAAAAAAGTGCTCAGGGTGCAGCTCAGTGATGGAGCACCCCTGGATTCAATCCTTAGTATTGAATCCATTGCTCCTCAATGGTGGAGCAAATGGCTAGAAAGGGTGGTGGGAAGAAGGGCCCTGGGTTCAACCCCCAGCACTCTAAAAGAAAGAACACTCATGAACTTTCCTAAGTCATCAAGGTTATGCATTTCCAAAAAGCCACCAAGTATCAGAAACACATTACTTTGAAGAAGCAACCAGTGCCAGCCCTTCAGGCATTACAATGCTGGAGTTGGTAGGTGTGCCCAGGACATAAAGCATGATTGGACACAGAGTTGGTGTCCCAAAAAGAATGCTGAATTTCTTTTTTTTTCTTTTTTAGTTATTGATGGACCTATATTTTATTTATTTATATGTGGTGCTGAAAATGGAACCAAGTGCCTCATGCATGCTACGCAAGCGCTCTACCACTGAGTCACAACCCCAGCCCAAAAATTCGTGCCGAATTTTTAATGAAACATAATTAAAAATGCAGAGTAATGCTGTGCTTAAGGAGTTAGTTGTAGACTCTCTGGTCATTGAACACATCCTGGTGAACAAAGTGCCCAAGATCACTGCTGCACATACAGAGCTCAGGTGGGATTAACCTTGAACTCCTCCTGCCACATTGGGATGAACCTCACTGAAAGGAACCAGAAAAGGAGTTTTCACAGAAGGAAAAGATATCTCAGAAAAACAAACAAACAAACAAACCCAAAAACATAGCATGAGAGTAAATTCGACATAAAATAAATCAGAATCGATTAAGTCAGATGATGCTTGTTAAAATAAGTTAATTATCCAGACTTGATTGACATAATGTGGGAGAAAGTATACTTAAAATATAGATAAAATAGCAAGAAAAAGGATATTGTCCCTTTAAGAAACCAGAGTCCCCATGGTAAGGATTGTTTTCCTGGAGGAAGTAGCTCTGGATGAGAGTGGGGAGAGCTCCACTCAGTGATTTGCCACCATTTTGAGAAGAGCAGAAAGTGCACAGAGGCTCTGAGCTGTAGCCTCTAAGTCAGGAACAGCCCTGGGGGGAGAGAAATTAAGAGCCTAGAGTAACCAGAAGGTGTTAAGGAGGCAATAAAACCTTTTCCTCTACATGGCAGCCAGGAACTGGCTGAAGGAGAAGGTGCCAGGGGCCATGAAAAGGTCCAATAACTTGAACCTGTGGCATTATTTCAGATCGCAGAGTTCAGTTGGTATAACCGATAAAACGCTGTGTGAAGTGAATAAAATGTTCCTAATTTATAAGGTCATGGGAGAAATGAAATAAATATGTAACATTTAGCAGTGACTGGCATTCAGTAAGCAGTGAATAAATTAGTATTCATTTTCCAAACAAACATCCATTGAGTCCTCATGGAGGGTTAGCTTTACACTTAGCCATTTGGGGCCTTCATTTTTTATACTCATAAAAGCAATTGTACTAATGGCTTCTAAAGAGCCTTTTAACTCTGAAATACTATAACCATATGGCCATAGGTGGGGAATGTAAAACAAAAAGTACCTACTGGACTTTTATTAAGGTGGACTCAACTGCCTGCACTCATTTCTGTATTAAGCCCTGTAATTTTTTTTTCAATAGGCAGTCTACTGAAGTCTAGAAATGTTAAAACTGAATAAACAATGCTTATTTCCTGAGTGCATTGGGCTCACATTCTATTTTGACCAAAGATCATGCAAACAAACTATGAATATGTAATAATGGTAGAGGGGCAGAAGAAAAGTTTCTCCTTGATGAATAAGGGCTCGTCTCAGAGAAGATTCTAGACCTGATTCATAGAGAACAAGAAGAAATTTTCCAAGCAGAGAACAGTACTTACCTGGTAAGAGTTTGTTTGAACAAAGGCACAGAAGTAGGAAAATGGATGGTAGTGTAGGGATGAGTTACTTTGGTGCATGGAAAAGAAAGGTTGAATGTGAATCAGGTTCAATTTGACCTCTTTGGGTAGCAGGGAGCCAGAGTGGTTTTTAAGTTAGAGAGTTACATGGTGGGTCAGTATTTTACAAAGTGTTTGTCAATAGTGTAGAAATGGGGATGACTGGAGACTGAGAAAACAGTTTGAAAGAAATTCTTTTAATTTGTTTTAATTAATTATACATGATAGTAGAATGCACTTTGATACATCGTATATAATAGAGTATAATTTCTCATTCTTATGGTTGTACATATGTAGAATCCCACCCATCTTATAGTTATATATGTACATAGGATAATAATGTCTGATTCATTCTGCTATCCTTCCTACTCCTATGCCCCCTCCCCTCCCTTCACTCTCCTCCACCTAATCTAAACGAACTCTATTCTTCCTTAGTCTTACACCCATTGTCAATTAACATCCGATATCAGAGAAAACATTCAGTTTTTGTTTTGGGGGGGATTGGCTTATTTCACTTAGCATGAAATTCTCCAGCTCCATCCATTTACCTGCAAAGGCCATAATTTCATTCTTCTTTAAGGCTGAGTAATACTTCATCGTGTGTGTGTGTGTGTGTGTGTGTGTGTGTGTGTGTGTGTGTATTTATATTTACCACATTTTTTTATCCATTCATCTGTTGAAGGGCACCTAGATTGGTTCCATAGTTTAGCTATTGTGAATTGAGCTGCTATAAATATTGATGTGGCTACATTACTATAATATGCTGATTTTAAATCCCTTGGGTATAAGTCAAAAAGTGGAATAGCAGGGTCAAATGGTGGCTCCATTCCAGGTTTTCTGAGGAATCTCCATATCACTTTCCACAATGGTTGCACCAATTTGCATTCCCACCAGCAATGTATGAGTGTATCTTTTCCCCCACATCCTCGCCAACATTTATTGTTGTTTGTATTCTTAATAATTGCCATTCTGGGACGAGATGGTATCTTAGAGTAGTTTTGTTTTGCATTTCTCTAATTGCTAATGATGTTGGATATTTTTTCATATATTTGTTGATTGATTGTATTTCTTCTTCTGAGAAGTGTCTGTTCAGTTCCTTAGCTTATTTATTGATTGGGTTATTTGTTTTTTTGGTGATAAGTTTTCTGAGTTCTTTTTATATTCTGGAGATGAATGCTCTGTCTGAGGTGCAGGTGGTAAAGATTTTCTCCCATTCTATAGGCTCTCTCTTCATGTTATTGTGAATTGAGCTGCTATAAATAAATTTTTTTAAAAAAATTCCTTTGCTGAGAAGAAGCTTTTTAGTTTGAATCCATCCCATTTGTTGATTCTTGATTTTACTTCTTGCACTTTAGGAGTCTTGTTAAGGAGGTCAGATCCTAAGCTGACATGGTAAAGACTTGGGCCTACTTTTTCTTCTAATAGGCACAGGGTTTTTGTTCTAGTGCCTAAGTCTTTGATCCACTTTGAATTGAGTTTCATGCAGGGTGAGAGATAGGGGTTTCATTTCATTTTGTTGCATGTTGATTTCCAGTTTTCCCATTATTGAATAGGTTATCTTTTCTGCAGTGAATGTTTTTGGAGCCCTTGTCTAGTATGAGAGAACTACATTTATGTGGGTTTGTCTCTGTGGCTTCTATTCTGCACCATTGGTCTACATGTCAGTTTTGTTGCCAATAAATACCAAGCCATCTTTGTTACTATGGCTCTGTAGTATAGTTTAAGATCTGGTATTGTGATTTCTCCTGCTTTTCACTCTTCTTGCTAAGGATTGCTTTGGCTATTCTGGGTTTTTTTATTTTTCCAAATGAATTTCATGATTGCTTCTTCTAGTTCTATGAAGAATGTCATTGGGATTTTAATTGGAATTACATTAAATCTGTATAACCCTTTTGGTAGGATGGCCACTTTGATAATATTAATTCTGCCTATCCAGAAGCATGGGAGATCTTCTATGGTCTTCTTTAATTTCTTTCTATAATGTTCTGTAATTTTCACTGTAGACGTCATTTACCTCTTTTGTTAAATTGAGTTCTGGGTTTGTTTTTTTTTAAGCTATTATGAATGGGGTAGTTTTCCTAATTTCTCTTTCAGTAGATTCATCACTGATGAATAGCAACATGTTTGATATATGGATGCTGATTTTTAATTTGCTACTCTGCTGAATTCATATATGAGTTTTCAAGTGAAAGTTTTTGGCTCTTCTAAATACAGAATCATGTCATCAGCAACTAGTGATAGTTTGAGTTTTTCTTTTCCTGTTCATGATCCCTTTAATTCTGATATAATATTTTTAACAATTCAGATAGTAAGCAATGACTTTATCTAGGGCAGGAGTCATGGAATAGAAAGCAGGGAAGGGGTTGCATAAGTATTTTGAAAATATGGCAGCTTTTGTGAGTTCCGCAAGCTTACATACTAGAAGGCAGAAGGAAGTGCAGGAGTCTGGAGTCTATTGAATGAGAGAGAAAGTGGGAGAAATTGAAGTCAAAGAAGTGAGTGGAGCCAGAACACAGAACTTCATTCTGTAAGGATTTGAGTATTATAAAAGTGTGAGAGGTGGTATAGTATTGATTAAAGTAAAAGAAAAGATAAATATTTGAATATGTGATTTGTAGTGGGTTTCAGGAGACAATCCTCTATAGGTCCTTCATATTTCTTCATGTCTTTCAAAAAAAAAAAAAAAGCAGAGGTACTGATGGCTTTTGTGATAGACTATCTTTTCTGGATGATATCCCTCTACAGAGGAAACAGTCTTGGAAGACAGAGACTTTAGCCAAAGGCTGACATGCTTAGCAGTCATTATAAATTATTTTTTAATTAACTAATTAGTGTGTTTTAATTAGGTATATGTGACAACAGAATGCATTTGGATTCATTGTACACATTTGCAGCACAACTTTTCATTTCTCAGGTTGTACGTGATATAGAGTCACACTATATGTGCAGTCATACATATACCTAGGATAATGATGTCTATCTCATTCCACCATCTTTTCTATGCCCATACTCCCTCCATACCCTCCCTCCCCTTTGCCCAATCAAAGTTCCTCCTCTATAGGAGGAAATTTTTTCCCCTGCCCCCCCCCCAATTATGGATCAATCTTCACTTACCAGAGAGAACATTCAGCCTTTGGTTTTTTGGGATTGGCTTACTTTTTTTAGCATGATATTCTACAACTCCATCCATTTACCTGCAAAAAACTCAACTCAAAGTGGATCAAGGACCTAGGAATTAGACCAGAAACCCTGCATCTCATAGAAGAAAAAGTAGGCCTAAATCTTCATCATGTCAGATTAGGCACCTACTTCTTTAACAAGACTCCTAAAGCACAAGAAATAAAGTCAAGAATTAACAAATGGGATGGGTGCAAACTAAAAAGCTTCTTCTCAGCAAAAGAAAAAAAATCAATGAGGTGAAGAAAGAGCCTACATTTTGGGAGCAAATTTTTGCCGTATGCACATCAGATAGAACACTAATCTCCAGGATATAAAAATAACTCAAAAAACTAAACACCAAAAAACAAATAACCCAATCAGTAAATGGGTTAAGGAGCTGAACAGACACTTCTCAGAAGAAGATGTATATTCAATCAACAAATATATGAAAAAATGCTCTACATCTCTAGCAATTAGAGAAATGCAAAACAAAACTATTCTAAGATTTCATCTCACTGCAGTCAGAATGGCATCTATTATGCATACAAACAACAATAAGTTTTGGCAAGGAGAAAAGGCACACTCATTCATTGCTAACTGCAAATGGTGCAACCAATCTGGAAAGCAGTATGGAGGTTCCTTAGAAAACTTGGAATGGAACCACCATTTGACCCAGCTATTCCACTCCTCAGTCTATACCCAAAGGACTTAAAATTAGCATACTATATTAACGCAAACGATAGCTGAACTATGGAACCAACCTAAATGTCCTTCAATGGATAAAGAAACTGTGATATATACACAATGGAATATTACTCAGCATTAAAAGAGAGTAAAATTATGGCATTATAAATGATTTGGCAAGGGCTGGAGCTAGAGCTCAGTGGGTAGAGTGATTGCTTTGCCTGCACAAGGCCCTGGGTTCAATCACCAGCACCACAAAAACCAAACATATTAATGATTTGGCCATTATATGAATCAGTTTAGATGATTTCCCCTAGTCAAGGTTTGTCTTTGGCTAAGCAACCAACTCTGACAGCCTATCTTCCCTGCCTCTCCTTGCATTGCTCTTTGGGAACTGGGACTTGAGGAAATAATGAAAGAAAATGCCAATACCCTGGCCATAGCTATTGACCAAACTCTTTTATTTCTAACTAAAAAAATCTTATTCTTTCACTAGCATGTGTGAAACTGAGAAAGTCTAATATATTAGCTTGCAGATAGGGTCAAATCTCTGATCTTTGCAATTTGTGGCAAGAACGTAGACTGATAAACTAGATAGTGAATATTAGAAAAGCAATAAGAAATGAGATGTTGCAGAAGGTGAATTCCTAGTAACAGAACCCAAGATGAGCATGTTGGAAATATATATATATATATATATATATATATATATATATATATATATATATATATTATTTGATAAAGAGTAAAAAAAAAAATTGGAGAGTCATAGAAGTATACTTGTCACACCTAGGAAGATGTGGGCACGAGCTCCAGCTTCAGCTAAATAAGGGAAGTTCTTCAGTACTTGAATTCATCCAAGAGGGAGGAAGATTTTAGCTCAGATTTCTCAAGTTCCTATAGTCTACTTCAAATCTGAATGTTCTTAGAACTAAGGATAAGAAATGGGCAGATCATGTGGAGCCAAGAAAGTCAGAGATATCGGAAGTAAAAGCAAGAGTCAAGACAGAACTGCTTCGGTGATTCTATTCTCTTGCATAAATGTTTTCATGTTTCTTAGTGTTGCATATCACAAATTTTCCCAATTTGTTTCTCATTTCTACCTTTTTTTTGTGTCAAACATTTGATTTATATGAGTACTGTGTCCTAAGACCTTTTTGCCTATTTTTAAGACATATTTCCCTTTTAAAACCTATTTTTTAAATATATTATCAAGCAGTTATTTGTTTGAAACACTTTCGAGAGGAAGTAACAAATACCCACTAGCTGAGTCTTAAACAATTAAGACATTTGATTATCTCAATAAGAAAAGAGAAGGTAGGCAGTTGCAGGTTTCATAAAGAAAGAGCAATGTCACCAAGGATCTGGTCCTTTCCCCCTCTGTATCCTGCATCTCTTAATGTTATTAAGGCTTGTTTGTAGTCTCATGGTGGCAATTTTGCTGTCACCGCTTTTCCCTGAACTGATTCCAAGTAGGAAGAGAGGGTGGTGGTAAGAGGCCTTTGCCTCATAAGGCTCAGTCTCTTGTTTTTCAAAACCAATAAGCTATCTCTAACATCCCTTTGGCTAGAACTGGCTCTAGACCTGTTAGCTGCACCTGGTCATGTGCCTGTCCCAGACCTATGACTAACAAAAGAAAAGGCATTGCCATGATTGACATAGGCCAGCATGTCTCAGACAACACTGCACATTGAAGTTATCTGTGAGTTTTAAAAGCTACAGATGCCCAGGACTTACCTTCAGATATTCTGGATGAAATTGTTCTGGGGTACAATGTGGGCATCAGATTTGTTTTTTGTATATGTCTCCTAGGTGATTCTAATGTGCAATGTTGACAACTACTACCTAAAAGATCAATTGTGATCCCTTGAAGCTGGCGAAGACCCTGATTTTGCAAACTCAGGAGATCTCAGTTGCCAACTGATTGAAAGTAAAGTAGAAAAATGGCTATTGGTGGCTTCAGACTTACATCTTTTCAACTTAGTGAATCCAGTGGGAAAAGTCTTCTCTTTCCCAATATTTCCAGTATAAGTCCACAGTTGGTCTCATGGGTCTGTATTTGAGCCTGTGCCATCCTTGAACCAATCATTATGTCCAAAAAGATTAAAAAAATGGATCAGTCCTAGGTCATGTGTCAGGAAAGAACATTAGTCTAATAGAGCCAAGTATACTTTGAGTGGGAAAGGAGAGAGGGAATTGTTCCCTAGGGGAAAATATAGGTGCTGTTACTAGAAAAAGAGGAGAGAACAAACCCAGAGGCTTATTAGTGCCCAACATATATTTGTTGAGTGAATGAGCCAAGGAATGAGTGATTTCTCATCTTTCCCACTTCTAAGTGAGCTAAGGGAATAACTACCACATTTTACTCTCATTTAATCTGACATCCATTCTTCAGAGGGTCTCCACTGATTCCCAAGACATAGGTCTTTGAAATACAATTTATTTTATCTTTATATGTTTGGGATGACTATTTCTATTCTTTTTTTTTCATATCTTTATTTTATTTATTTATTTATTTTATATGGTGCTGAGAATCTAACCCAGTGCCTCACACATGCTCAGCAGGCGCTCTACCACTGAACCACAACCCCAGCCCCGACTATTTCTATTCTTGGGCAGTGACCAACTGCTACTAAACATGTAAAAGGACAGTTGTGTGAAAAAGGCACCTACATGTAGTAGGAAATAAAATGGAGTATTTTTGCCCCAGTTTCACTTCTCTGATCATAACAGTGCTGAGTATGCACCTGTAATTATCAACTATTCAATACCAGAGAAGACCATGCCATCAAATGATCAATTTTTAGTAAGCAAAAGTACTTTTGCCTGAAGGTAAATTGTTATCTTCACAACCAAATTGAAGTATGAATTTATTGTTGATAGGTTTTTGGTTTTTTTTTTTTTTTTTTTGAAGAACGAATAAGCCACCTTATGGCTCTTCCCCTATCTTTGCCAAACCTGTGAGTACTAGCACAGCACCAAGATGACAACCTTAGCAGGTGTGCAGGAATGTGAACAACCCAAAGAATATTCAAGAAGAGATAGAAGTCAGGAAGCCAGAAGCAGTTCACTCAGTCTGTGTTCTGACTTTGTGACTCTCCACTTAGAGATGAAACATTAGCTTCAGGATTACTCCTCTACCTGGTGATTATTTTCAAGCATATATAAAAATGATCATTTTCAGGGCTGGGGATGTGGCTCAAGTGGTAGTGCGCTGGCCTGGCATGCACGAGGCAAGGGTTTGATCCTCAGCAACACATAAAAATAAACAAATAAATAAAGATATTGTGTCCACCTAAAACAAAAAATAAGTTTTTTTTTAATGATCATTTTCATAGCAGCATCTTTTGTGATGATATTCCAGGAAGAGAGAATGGAGGAAGAAAACCTGAACCTGATCTTCTCAATACCTTTTGTTGATTCTCAATCCCAAACCCGACGGCGGAAGCAGAAATTCTCATGAGACTTCAATTCTTGTTTGGTAAGTTGGTTTATTTATGTCCTAGTTTTTAAGGTAATAAGAGAAACATGTTCTCGCTAGTTTGCATTGGTCTATTGACTCAGGGCAAACTACCAAGGAATCTGAGGTTTCATTGTCTTATTGGGTATCCAGGAAGGCAAGAATTCTCTTGGATCAGATTTCAGTAGTTTCTAGAGGTATTTGTGGATGCCATGGTGGTGATTAGAGCAGAGGCAACTTGTCACATAGTAACAACTGTCCCATAGTAACAATATAGAGGACATAGAACATGACAACTAAATTAAAAGGTCTTCAATCCCTGACATTCTAAAATATAATTAGTTAATGGCAACTAGCAAATTTTTGCACATTATCCTCTGATTTTGAGTGTGAGTGAAAGAACTTCAGTTTCAACCTAAAATGTAAAAACTTTTCATTTATTAGAAATGTAAAAGGGACAAAAGTACACAAAGAAGTGATAAGAAAATTTCTAAGATGTCCTCAATTTAACTACAAGGGTCAGAGGATGGAGGAGGGAAGAGATAAGGGAGAGAGTCAACAGTTAAAGACAAATCAACAAAAGAAGGACTCCACATGCCTGAATGTTAAGTTAAAACCTTGACTCAGATCCCAGGTGGCCAATCCCTGGTGCCACTGCATCCTGCTTAGAATTCCAACCAATCCAGAAACAACAGTTAATTCTCCATGTGAACTGCCCCCCCCTCCCCAATCTTTCTCTTCTTGGATAGCCAATGTAGGTTCACTTCAAACAGCAATGCCTTTCTTCCCCAAATTTTCATTTAAAAAGTACTCTTAGCTTTAGATCTAGTGTACATATTTCCAGCCGTAGTCTGGCCCTGCCAGCACGTAGCCATGGGAATGTGTTCCAGGACTTGGCCCTTTCCTGGCTAGCATTCCATTACAGCTAAATAAACCTTGGACATCAAGAGTCTTGATTTAACAGAATGTATTATTTCACACATCTACCATCCAGTACTAACCAGTTTTAATGTTTCCTTCCTTTATTCATTCCTTCCTTTCTTCAGCTTAATCATTCTTCGTTCTTTAAAAATAATGCATATTGGGGCTAGGGTTGTAGCTCAGCGGTACAGTGCTCACTTGGCATGGGTGAGGCACTGGTTTTTATCCTCAACACCACAAAAAATAAAATAAATAAAAATAAAGGTATCATGCCCATCTACAACTAAAAAACAATTTTTTAAATGATGCATATTGATTATAGCAAATTCCAACAATAGCTAGGCAGCATGATATCACATGGTTGTAATTCCAGCAACATGGGAGGCTAAGGCAGGAGGATGGCAAGTTTTAGGCCAGCCTGGGCAAGGTAGTGAGCCCCTGTCATAAAATGAAACCTAAAGAAGTCTAGCTCAGTGGTAGAGCATTGCTGTGTTCAATCCCTAGTATCGCAAAAATAAAATAAATAATTTGAATGATGGATAACAATATAATCATGAGAAGGAAAAAAAAAGAGTCTCAAATTGCACACCCCAAAATACCATCATTAACATTAGATGAGCATGAATTGAAATATTTGTCTGTGTATGTAGAATATGTAGAAATAACGAGATAAATGAAACTACTTACATAAAATAGGGATCATTCCTTAAGTCCTGCTTTTAATGTAAAAGCATAGAAAATTTTTATTTGAACGTGAGTAAAAAATAGCTGAAGTAGAAAAGAACAAATAATTGAATATGTATACACACACACACGGAGTACATACATACATACACACATACAAATTGTACATACATACATGCACACACATATTGAATATGTTCACACACACATATGGAGTTACACATACATACATACACACATACAAATTACACATACATACATATATACACATAATTGGATATATACACACACACACATATGGAGTTATGTATACAAGTTACAAATACATACATACACACAAATACAAATCAGGATATATTATTTCCTTCAACAAATATTTAGGCTAAAATATAATTTTAAAATATATATTTTTAATTTTTTTTTGCATTGCTGGGGATCAGACCTCAGGCCTTGAACTTGCTAGGCAAACACTACCACTGAGGTAGTACCTACCCTCAGTTCTTAAAATAGCTATTTAAAATTGGCTTGCCATAAGACATTTTATAAAATTTCTTTTAAACAATAGAATTTGATCCTTTTTACAATAATGGGACATGAGTACCCTTACAATACCTCTTTTTGCCTCTCTCACATCTGGGTTTTTATTATTTATATTATTGTTTTTATATTGCTCAGGCTTATAACATTTATATTCTGTTCTATAGAACACATTCCTGTTCTTATTAAGTCTATATTTGAACTCACTCAGTGCTACCATTAGGTTTTATCACAGATCCCCTATTTCTGTATTCTGTATTTTCATTGGACTCTTAAGGGCTGGACTTAAATTCTTTTTTTCTTTTTGTTTTTCTCTGGAAGGCCTCATAGGGCCGTATTCATCAGTTCCTTATTTATTTTTATTTTTTATTTTTTTTTGAGAGAGAGAGAGAGAGAAGAGAGAGAGAGAAATTTTTAATATTTTTTTTTTAGTTTTCAGCGGACACAACATTTTTGTTTGTATGTGGTGCTGAGGACCAAACCCGGGCCGCATGCATGCCAGGCAAGCGCGATACTGCTTGAGCCACATCCCTAGCCCTCAGTTCCTTATTTTTGAGAATACTACCTGTTGTATTTATATTTGAACATCTTGGATGGCTATAATAATTGTGGGTCATGCTTGCCTTTCCCTCAGAACCTGGTGAACCTGGCTTCACTGATGACCATTACACTTTTCTGTAAATTAGATTAAGAGTCTAAACTGATTTTCCAAGTAGAAAATTTGCATTTTCTTTATTCATTTATTGTCTGTAACCTGAAGTTCAATGTCTTAATTGGGGTGTGTATCAAGATAAAGATTTTTTGTATCAAATTCTACTAAAATACAGTTGTTATCCTGCAATTGCAGTTTTCCTCTTCATTTTAAGGGAATTTTCTTGCATACATTACAATTGAAAATGTCTTCAATTCTTTTTGTACCATCTTGGTTTCAGAGGCCTTGATTATCCTTATTTTGGTTTGATTTTATTTGTATTCTTGACCTCTTAACTTTGTTTCATTTTAACTGTCACATTCCTTTTCTTTTTCTTTTTTTACATTTATTTTTTAGTTTTAGGTGGACACAATATCTTCATTTTATATTTATGTGGTGCTGAGGATGGAACCCAGTGCTTCATGCCTACCAGGTGAGCATTCTACCACTGAGCCACAACTCCAACCCCTCCTTTTATGCGTGTGCTATTGGAGATTGAATCCAGAGGTGCTGTGTATCTCTAGCCCATTTTGTAATGTTTTTGTAACTTTTTTAACTTGTTGTTTTAACAGTAGGGTGTATTTTGTATATTTCAGATGTACATGACAGTAGGGTAAATTTACATACCTGGAGTGCAATCCATTATAATTTTGATCCCATTCTTGTGTTTGAACATGATATGGACAACATGGGTCTGTATTTGGGCATGTGCCATCCTTGAACCAATCATTATGTCCAAAAAGATAAAAAATTAAAAAATAATGGATCAATCCTAGGTCATGTGCAGGAAAAAACATTAGTCTAATAGAGCCAAGTATACTGTGAGTGGGGAAGGAGAGAGGGGATTTTTCCCCAGGGGACAATATAGATGCTGTTACTAGAAAAAGAGGAGAGAACAAACCCAGAGGCTCATTAATGCCCAACATACACTTGTTGAATGAATGAGCCAAGGAATGAGTTCTGTAGTTTTCATTGTAGAAGTTTTTCACCTCTTCTGTTAGATTGATGTGCAGGTATTTTATTTTATTTTTTTTGAGGCTCTCATGAATGAAATAGTTTTCCTCATTTCTCTTTCAGCTGATTTGTCGTTGATGTATAGGAGTGTAATTAATTTATGGGTGTTAATTTTATATCCTGATACTTTGCCAAATTCGTTTATGAGTTCAAGAAGCTTTTTGGTGGAGTTTTTGGGTCTTCTAAATATAGAATTATGTCATTGGCAAATTGGGGTAATTTGAGCTCTTCTTTTCCTGTTTGTATCCTTTTAATTTCTTTTATCTAATTTCTCTGGCTAGGGTCTCAAGGATTGTGTTGAATAGAAGTGGTGAAAGAGGTCATCCCTGTCTTGTTCCAGATTTTAGAGGGAATGCTTTCATTTTTTTCCATTTAGAATGATGTTGGTCTGGGTTTAACATATACAGCTTTTACAACGTTGAGGTATGTTGCTACTATCCGTAGTTTTTCTGGTGTTTTGAACATGAAGAGATGCTGAATTTTGTCAAATGCTTTTTCTGCATCTATTGAGATAATCATATGGTTCTTGTCTTTAAGTCTTTAAGTCTAATATGAATTACATTTATTGATTTCTGTATGTTGAACCAACCTTGCATCCCTGGCATGAAGCCCACTTGATCATGATTCACTATCTTTTGAATATGTTTTTGTATGTAGTTTTCCAGGATTTTATTAAGAATTTTTGCATCTATGTTCATCAGAGATATTGGTCTGAAGTTTTCTTTCCTTGATGTGTCTCTGTCTGGTTTTGGTATCAGGGTGATACTAGCCTCTTAGAATGAATTTGGAAGGGTTCCCTCCTTTCCTATTCTATGGAATGATTTGAAGAAGATTGGTGTTAATTCTTCTTTGAAGGTCTTGTTGAACTTGGCTGAGTTAAAACAGGGTCTCAACTAAGTTTCCCAGGCTGGCCTCAGACTTGTCATCCTCCCGAATCAGCCTCCTGGCTCACTGGATGTGTTCTACCATGCCTGGCTATCACATTTCTTTTATTGTTTGTTGTATAATCACATCTTTAAACTCCGTTTTATCTTTAGGTTTGATGCCTTCAGGAGGAATCTCCTGTGTCTTGATTGTACTTTTTTAAAATTTTTGTTGTTTTTGGTGTCTGGTACAGGGGATTGAACTTTTAAGGGGTGCTTTAGCACTGAAGCACATCCTCAGTTCTTGTAATTTTTTGATACAGGGTCTCACTAAGTTGCTAAGGCTGGCTTTTAACAAGTGGTCCTACTGCCTCAGCCTCCTGAGCTGCTGGGATCACAGAGAGCACAGACACAGATGGGGGAGTGATTGCTCAACTCTCTTCCCTTCGCATCTGAAATCTAGTTGTTGCTGTCATTGTTTTCACATCCCCTCCATAGCTATATGTTTTATATGTTCTTAAGCTTTTTATTTGTACCTTAAGGGAATGACGAGGAAAAGGAGTCGTGTGCAGGCTGTGTTAGATGACCTGGGGTTCTGCACTTTTTCCTTGAGATTTCATTACCTATCCTGTGCAAGATTTTATGCCAACTAATTAGATCTCTGTACCATCCACGCCGGGGAGCGCTCTTGGGCCTTGGATTGCTTTCTGTTTCACCCATCTCTCCCCTTGAGCCCTTTATTATTCCTTAGTCAGAAGGGGACTAAGGCAACAAAAACAAATTCATTTCATTTCCCCCCCAAATTTGGAAGTTTCTGTGAGAATTCGCAAATTTTTTGTGAACCTGTCACCATGGTTTCTGGAAATCCAAGGACTGGATTTTGAGCCAAGTCATGTCTTTCAGTATTGCTTCATTCCAGAATCAGCTATTTCTTATTGCCGGAGAGTATGTCTCTTTCCTTATTTGGTGCTCGATGAACTTTTCTCTTTGTTGGCTTTCATGTTTCTAAGAACTACGATACGTGGCTGGAGCAGAGTGGATAAAGGTACAAACTCTGAAGCCAAGCTCACTGACTTCAGGTCTCTGTCGCTTGCTCCATAGGCGACTGGGGAGGGTTATTTAGCTTCTATAATGTTAGTTTCCTGAACTGTGAAGTACTTTTCTTAAGGGGTAACTAATAAGATAAAGTCAGTTAATATAGGTAAATCTTTTTGAACAGCCCCTGCATACAGAATGCAATTGAATCTTTGTTTCAACCTTATCCAGTCTTTAGATCAATGTCTCCTAGTCTTTTTGAGTCTATTATACATATGTAGGTAAATAGCATAATGAGGCTACTAAGAGATAATATCAATTTGTCCAAACTTATGTTTACAAACTTCCCCCATCTCATATAAACATGTCCATCATTCTCCTTCTTTGTCATCTTATTCATTTCTCAAAAATAACAGCAACAATAACAACAAAAACTCTGTCAAATGCCAAGAGTGAAGCTGGGGATGTAGCTTGGTGACAGAGTGCTGTGCTTGTACATAAGGCCTTGCATTGCATCCCAGAACCACAAAAAAAAAAAAAAAAAATATGTATATATATATATATATATATATATATATATATATATACACACCTTGGATTGCATCCCAGCACCACAAAAATCATATATATACACACACACACACACACACACACACACACACACGTACTTTTTGTAGTGTTGGGGATTGAACCCAGGGCCTGTGCATGTGAGGCAAGCACTCTACCAACTGAGCTATATCCCCAGCCCTGTATATGTATAATAATAATAATAATAATAATAATAATAATAATAATTGAAGAGTGGAAACATCCATGACTTTGAGAAGTTTACTAAGCACTTAACAATATCTGCTGTATAACAGGCACCAGTCAATGTTTGCTGAATGAAGATAACTAACTGCTTCACACTTGTTGGAGTAGTTATGCCCCACTGAGGGTCATTTAAGAGTGTATCTATTCTTTTATGCATTGTGTGTCCTGAATTTAACTAGTCAACTAGACACCCTTTATCACTGCACAAGTTAACATGATATCATTTCAGACATATATTTAAAATATATGTATTTGGGCTCTATGTTTTTAAGAGTCTCCTTTATTCCAATGCTTCCCAAATATGGAGCCCTACAAGCATGCCACAAATAGCTTACACGTGGAAAATGATATTGGTCCCTTCCAGCAGTTTGTTCGATGCTGGAAAGCTGGAATTCCCTGTCCTTTGTCCTTTCTTAGCCTCATAACAGTGATGGTCTTCGGTGTGTTATGATATGGAATAGATTGGAAAAACTGAATTGATTTGTACAAAAAAACAGTAAGTTATGCCAATAATTAGGAGCTCTCAAGTGGAGAGCCATGAACCATCAGTCTGTAGGACAATTGGTGGGTTTAAGAAGGTCTACAAAACCCTTAATATTGTATGTGAAGTTTATGAGTATGAGTGTTTTTCGGAGGCAAGGATGTGTAGCTTTTACAAAATCTGGAAAACGGTATTGTTCAGTTGTAATTTGAGAGCTAAGGATGGACAAGTAGAAAGCTTGTCTAGCATGACTCAGGCCTTGGGTTTAATCCCAAGTACTGCCAAAAAAAAAAAAAAGGTGTAATTTGAGGTCTAGGATAATTTGAAAAGAATGTTGTTAAAATGCAAATTCCTAGAAGCCATCTTACTAAATATTAAAGTATTTGTGTCCAATGGTTTTTTTTTTAAATGTGCAGTAGAAATAGCAATCATCTTTATTATTAAGTGGAAGTTGGGGGTCATTTTTTTGTGTCAAAATCAGGCAAAGAATCAAATACATTTGATGGTAAATTTTGAATTTGCTGATAATTTATAAAGAAGCCACCAAAATTTAGTAAGATCTTGTGCTTTGTGGATAGGAGCTTTATATGTACAGTGAGAGAGATGAAATTTTCTTCAATTCTTCAAAAACTGTTTTAGACATAGAGTTTGTTCCCACTTGGGCTTTGAAGGGAAATGTGAAAAAAAATACTGTCAGCTCATCTAAAAGAACAACTTTCTCTCAGTTAAGGCTGACTAAAGAATGATTGGGTTGTTTTCAGGAACAATAAGTTTACATCTTATTAGAATTATTAAATATGAGGGGCAAGTGCACTACTAGAAAACTGCAGAAGGAACCCAAATATCAGGGCTATTGGCATGCTGTTACTCTATTTAACTTGACTTTCCACCCCAATTATTTATTTATTTATTTATTTATTGGTACTAGAAATTGAGCTAGGGCCCTGCACATGCTATACTAATGTTCTATCACTGAATTACATCCTCAACCTTTTTTATTTTATTTTGAGGCAGGGCTTACTAAGTTGCCTATGCTGGCTTTGAACTTGTGATCCTCCTGACTTGGCCTCCCTTCCCCCCCCTCCCCAGTATTAAGGATTGTACCCAGGGATACTTTGCACTGAGCTATATCCCTAGGCCTTTTTATTTTTTAATTTGAGGCAGGGTCACGCTAAGTTGCTTAGGACCTTGTTAAATTGTTGAGGCTGTCCTCGAATTTGTGATCCTCCTACCTCAACCTCCAGAGTTGCTGGGATTATAGGTATGTTCCACCATGCCTAGCTTTTTATTATTATTATTTCTAATCTGGATAGTGAAGTAAGTAGAAAGTTTGGAAAATATAGAACAGCAGGAGGAGAAAAAATAACACTATCCCACCCATAGAAAATTGCTGCTAACATATTATTTTAGTCTCCTAATCTTTTTTAAAAATAAAATAAATTTTAGGTGTATTTTATATGATAGCATTACATTATACCTAATTGTTCATGAATTACTTTTTCACCTAATATTAGTTTCTATGTTAACAAATCTTATTAGATTATCATTTTAATGTCTCTACCTCTTATTTCATCTTAAATATAGTCATCAATTTCCAATATGAAATGTTTACATTTTTCTTACTCTTTACTATTGTAGACAATAGTTCAATAAATATCCATGAAGTCAAAGTTTTCTACATATCTGTATTCATTGTCTATTTGTTTAAAAAAAATAGGAAATTAAAAAAAAATCTTAAATAGATACAATACCTTTATTTTATTTATTTATTTTTTATGTGGTGCTGAGGATTGAACCCAATACCTCACACATGTTTGGCAAGTACTTTAACACTGAGCTACAATCCAGACCCCTTATCTATTTCTGCATTAGCAAATTGCCCCATGATTAATGGCTTAACACAACAGTAAGCATCTATTATTCTTGTATTTCCCATGGGTAAGGAATTAATAGAGATGATGCATAGTTCACACTTGGGCTCTCTTGTGATGGTGTAGTGAAGATGTCAGCTGGTCCTCTGGTTATCTGAAGTCTTGTTAGAGGCTAGAGGCCTGATCTCATGGCTAGCAAGTGAGTGCTGTTGGTTCCTGGCAGGAGGCCTCCATCCCTCCCATATGGGCCTCACCAAGACTTGTAGAGTTTTCATATAACATGGCAGCTGGCTTCCCTCCAGAGTGAGTGATCTCAGAGAGAAAGCCAAACAGAAGCTGTTCCTTTAATGGTTTAGCTTTGGAATTCATTTAGCAGCACTTCCCCCAGACTGCATCCACCAGGAGTGAGTCCTCATTAAGTCTGGTCCACATTCAAGAATTGGGCTCTATCTTTTGAAGGAAGGTGTTAAAATAAGGCACATGTTAAAAACTACCACAATTACTAATTTTAAAATAAATTCCTAAAGATGGGACTCAGAGGACCAAAAGATATGGGACACGTGAAGGCTTCTTATGCCTATTTCTGAATTTGTATTAATTCATAATCCTATTGTAGTGTATACTAGTTTTTATTTCCCAGAGCCTTAGGGAACACTGAACATTCTTTTTAAAGCAGGGACTCTGCTAGTCCAAAGGATGACTTTGTGAAAATTAGAAAAAGGAGCCCACTGAGGAATATGGCTTGGTAAGAGCAGTGCCAGCTGGATTTTAGACCCTCATCCCACCGCAGACTCCTAAGCTAGACACCCTGATGTAGGCCATAACCTGAGAGCAACCATACTGGGTGGCCCTATTCAAAGGCCACCGCATGAACAACACTGAAGTACCAATTTGTCTTCTTCAATTCATTAAAGCAAGTTTGATTTTTCTTTCTATTCATATCACTAAAGAATAACCCTGTCTATCTGGTAATTTTGAATTTATTACATATACCTGGGAATAATAAAAATTTGCTTCCTTAAAAAATATTCTATACGCATTTTTAAAGATTAAGCTGGGGGTTTTGTACCTGTTTGCCTTGTCTCTGGCCACCTCTTCAGTAAGGATAGGGCTATATCACTGAATTAACACAAAATTATCTATAGAAGTGGTTTATTTTTAATAATATAGGCAAGTGTGTAAGATGTTAGCCAGGAAAGTTGAGTATGTACTTATAAGCATCCGTTGCCCTTGACCGTATTTACAACTTCTTACCTCCACCACCACTTTCATTTCCTGTAAAGCGAGATGTGATAAACCATGAACTTAGCCATTTATCCTTCACCTGCTAAAACTTGCCACTTGGATCCTGGCATTCATGTTCCATTAAATATACAAGTGTATTTATGCCAGTGTACATAACAATACAACAGCCTATTCACGAGTTTTCTATTAGAATAGAACTATATAAATTATTATTTTTATACTGTCTAAGCCAGGCTATTATCACTCGTTTTATGTTCTTTTAAGATTGAAAAATGTTGTCATTTATTGGTTAAAGAAAGAGTCTGTAATTAAAGTTTGAGGACCCTTGACTTATGTAAATATGAATAATCCTGTAAAGCAACTTGACTGTTTTAACTGCTATGCCACAGTGTTTGTTTTTTGTATTAAACTTACCATTCAGTTGAATCATAAATGGTATGGCTGTTCATGTGGTTAGCACAGTTGAAGCCAGATACATAGTCACTGTTTTCCACCTCTATTATTTGGGTTTGATATTGTCATATTTAGTTTTTCATTGAATCACTGCCTGGTGATAAGTTAAGAAGCAGCAAGAGCTTGGGTTTAGCCAGTCATGGGTTTGCATGCCTGTAACGCCAGCAGCTCTGGATGCTTAAGGCCAGCCTCAGCAATCTATCCTGGCTCTGTCTCAAAAACAAACAAAAGAACTTGGTTTTATATTCCCAAATTTTGTGGGAGATATAACTGAAACATTTAAAATATAATTGCTTTTCTATCAGAAAATTTGAAACAGAGAGATTATTTTTCCAGATGTCAGATAAGTTTAAACAAAAAGAGTGGCAGAATCACAAACACGTATCACAATGTGTTCTTTATATTTTGGTTCATGGTTTTAGAGGTTGAGTGCGTGGTTGAACAAGTCCATAGCTCTGGGCCTCAGGCGAGGTAGAACATCACTGTAGAAGGGCGTGGTAGAGTAAGGCAGCTCAGAACACAACAACCTGGAAACACAGAGCATTGCTCACCAGGGACAAACTATAAACCTTGAAGGCATGCCGCCATTGATCTACTCCTTCAGCCACAACCTACCTGCCTACAGTTACCACCCAGTTAATCCCTATCAATGGCTTAACCCACTGATTAGGTGACCTTTCTTATATCACTTCACCTCTGAAAATTCTTGGATTGTCTCACACATGAGTTTTTGGGGGATACTACATATTCAAACCATACCATTATCTAGTAATTAAAAATGAATTCTACTATCTTAAAATCATACCAATTCATTCACCTTAAAAAGATGCATAGTTATCTAAATAAGTACATGAATTAAATAATTTTTATAAAGGTAAACGGATTCTAATATGACAAAAATGGAAAGCTTACTAATGGCTTAGAACCCATTCTGAAAGAGTCCCATGTGATCAGCAGATCACATAGGTTAACCATGGGACGTCTTGAAGCATGTTTTTCTGGACTATTGTGTCATTGTACGAACATCAGAGAGTGTACTTACACAAACCTAGATGGTGTAGCCTACTAAATACTGAGACCATATATGCAGCCCATTGTTCACACAAATACTTTAATTTTAATGCAAATCTCAATTCTCAATATCATCTTTTTTAAATGATAAGAGTAAGAAATATTTTTGCTTCTAAAATGCCACTGTACTTTCTTAGTTGTCAACCTGGACTTTACATCAGTACGGAGAACGATGTGTGAAAAAGCTTTAAAAGTTTTGCTTAAATCAATTTCTGTTAAAGTGCTTTCTCATTTATCACCTCTGCAAGGACATTTAACAAAGGCCTTCTGGTGTAACTTTTGTCTGAGGACCAGGTGAACGCCATGTGAACATTAGCTCAGTCTGGGGAGGGAGGGGCAGGCATCCAACTTTAATCTCTATGAGGAAATGAATTTATTTTGTTAAGTTGTGAACTTCTTTTCCTAAAACAAAAACCTGTCACTTGGAGCTTAAAGAGTTTCATGTACAGGGTGAGAATGAGCATGTGAAGCATGATCCAGGGTATTAAGATATCTAAAGGCTAAAGCCAAAAAACAACAACAACAACAAAAAAATGATGAGTGGATCACTGGAAATATCCTTTCCAATGCAATAGTATAAAAGATTTTATGTGTACTATGAACCTGGAATATTTGGATCTTAAGGGGGGAAAGTTGACTTTCTGGCACATTCTTAATTTTTTCCCCTTGTTTTTATATTGTGTTCGTTTGTAGGACTTAACTGGACTTCAAGATGGAGATTTTTACGTATGTGGAAGGTGGTTCATTTCTGTGAGATATTTTCAGAGATTTAGTTGTAGTAGGAGATCAAGTCCAAAGGCAAAATAAGAAGATTAAAAAAAAAATTTTTTTAGTTATAGGTGGACACAATACCTTCATTTTATTTATTTACACGTGGTGCTGAGGTTCGAACCCAGGACCTCACACCAGCTAGGTGAGCACTCCACCGCTGAGCCACAACCCCAGCCCAAACAAGAAGATTTGAGAGGAGATGCCACCTGAAAGGAGATGACCTTAATACTTGAAAGTCGTTTCTAGAATAAAGTATATCTATCTGCATAAGTCCTGGATTCTCAGCATCTCCTTTTTGTCAGCGACAGTGAGTAGGTAGAGCAAATAAGAGGGAGGCAATATATGGGAACATAAAAGATCATGCCTCTACCCAAACTGGCCACACCGCCAATTTTATTGAAACCTTTTCTTTTTTAATACCACTTGGAATTTGGAAGGAAAGTGAGAAAACCTTTTCTGTTTTATCACTTATGCTGGATGTAGAGTCAGGAAAAAAGAGCACCCATGGGGATTTTAGTATTTATTTATTATTTATTTATTTATTTATTTAATTTAAAGAGAAATTTAATTGCCTTGGGTTATCCATCTGATTATCTGTGGTAATTCCCATTTTATGTAGGGGATAAGTTCCAACATTCCCCAACAGACAACCGAAACCACAGATAGCACCAGACCTTGGACCTTTTGGTGTAACAAGGTACCTCAAATAGGACACATATTCTTTTCATGTCTTCCACCCGCTAATGGTACTTTTCCATCTTAATTTAGCTCTTTTTTATTTTTGATTTTAGTATTTATTTAGTATTTCTGTTTAAATGAGAATATGACTAGAGCAAGAAAAATCTTGTGCATGCATATCTCCATACATGGCTGTTATTCAAAATAGGGGAAGCAGAGGACGGGATGCTGTAGAGAGGGGAATCGTTGACTACAAGCAAAGCTTCTAGGGAAAAGTGGATTAATTTTTTAGTTATTTCTTGAAAACACTTTTCAAAAATATAGAACAGTACTCTGAGACATTAGATGTTCAATAATTGCTTTTGAATAAATTATAACCTAAGTTCCTCTAAGACCCCTGAACAGTTACACCAACAGCAATAACTCTCATTCCTTTTTCTACCAGCAGGACTTTGAGATCACCTTGATATCCCACCCAGGTATTTCTGGTCCTTTGAAAGGAATGTCTTCTCTGTGCTGGAAAGCAGGTCGGCCACAGTCCCCACCAGAGTCCCTACTCCAGCTCTTCTTTTTAATGTGACTTGCTTTCTCCAAGATGTAGCAAGTAGATGTGCTATGCATCTGGCTGATTTGAAACTGCATAGGGGCTCAATCTGGCAATGATAATTTCTTTAATATCTCTGCCAAGTGTGCAGCCTTCTGCTTTTCTAGGCTTGTTTTGTTTTGTTTGGGTCCTGGGGATTGAACCCAGGGCCTTGAACATGCCCAGTAAGTGCTCCATCACTGAGCTACATCCTAGCCCTTTTAATTCTTTTTGAGACAGAATTTCACTAAGTTATCCAGTTTTCAACTGGATTTCAACTGGTGACCTTCTTGCCTCAGCCTCCTGTGTCACTGGTGACACAGGCATGTGGGACTGCATGCTATAACTTTTGCTTTTCTATACATGGCTGCCGGTGAGGCTATATAAGACGCCTGATGATGTGTGGCTAGTGTAGAAAGGCGGGGAGAGTGCCCTTGTCCTCTCCACCATGGTTTCCTTTATGTCCTGTCCCTCTTGAAAACATCAGCATCAACTTCTGCATATTGCCTCTGAATGCACATGGCCTTGTCACAACTGCAGTGAGACCAAGATTCAAGAAGATAGACTGCTTTCTGCCTTCTCCTATGCCCAAATCCGCATGCCCAAGAGAAGCTTTTGATCAACTCCTAGAGATCCAACTTGCCTATTATGTATGATTTCAAATTGGGAATCTAGCAAAGAAACTTGCTAGAATTTGAATAAGTGAGTAAATGGATTTTGGCATCCATGCTTGTTTCTTTATTTATTGAACTTGGTTTACCACAGAGGAAAAAAAATGCCCACATGTGGTATTAGTGTCAGAGTGGAGTTAACCTGAACTCACTGATCAATGTCTTTTGGAAAGTTCATTATTTCTATGTTTTTAAAAATTTATGTAGACCCTTTCTCTGTCTGATGAGTGCATGCAAAAAGCTTTGAGTTTGATATACAATCCCTACAAAAATTCCTAATAAACCGGCATTGAATGGACAATATGAGATGACCCAATGCATCCTCTAGAGGAATTTGAATAATTTTTAGAGTTCTGCTTGGTTTGCTGTAAATGATGAAATACCTAATAGTCCCCAGGGCATCTTTAATATAAGTAATATACTTTTAATTTTAAAGCAAAATCCTGGTTACCCTTAAGCCACAGGGAGCACTGTGGTTTTCTAGTTTGGTATGGAATAATGTGCAAAGCAGCCTGTTGTTTCCAAAGACGGAAACATCCCAGAGCCTATAGCCAGTGGCTGATCTGCATCCCCATACCCAGTTGCCCAACATCCTGCACCCTGGAAGTCTGCAGATGTGGTTTATGAGGATAAAAAGGTCTTTTACTCTCCTACATGGTTTCTTTTTAAGTCATAGTGATTCTAACTGGTCTCTACTAATTTAATACCTTGCAATTTACAATGGGATACAGAGACTGGATTGATTGAAAGCTTTGTTAAAGTACTTTCTGTTATTGATACTCAAAAGTCTAAACTCCTCAACTTGTAACACGGCCCTTACCAGTGTGACCCCAACCTACCTTTCCAACTATTTTCTTTTTTTTTCTTCTCAAATCTTTTTTTTAAATTTTCTTTATTTTTTTTATTGGTTGTTCACAACATTACAAAGCTCTTGATATATCATATTTCATACATCTATTTTCTAATATCTCAGGCTCTGTGCCCCAGCCAACACTAAACTAACTGCCATTGCCTATAGGTATCAAACATCACACTTCTGTGCCATCATGCCTGCTGTTCCTTCTGCATAGAAGACTCTCCCTTTTCTTCTTTATGTAGCATAGTCTCATTTGTCCTTAATAAAAAGCAATCTTTGGGGCTGTTTACAAATGATCCATTTCTCCGTTTTTTTTGGGGGGGGATTGGGCTGAAGTTCCCCCTGCACTACCCCATTTTAAATGAGATGTGGTCATGTGACTTGCTTTCTCCAAGATGTAGCAAGTAGATATGCTATGCATCTGGCAGAAATGTCCTGGCAGAAGTTTCTAGAGGAATAAGAGTTGCTGAGTTTTCTTTCGCAGGAGGATTCTACCTAGATAAAGTCTGTCACCTGGGCCTTCTGGGGACTACATTGATTTGTAGTCTTTTGCTATCCAGAATCGCATATGTAATGTGAGTGAAGTATGAACTCTGTGCTTGTGCTAAGTTGCTAAGTCAACAGGGACTGTGGTGGGGCTTGTTACCATGGTGTAGTCTTGCTGACACTGACTGGTAGAATAACTCAACCTAATTCAAGAGTAACTTTGTCTAAAAAACCTGCTCCACAACTCTCCCCAAAAGGTACATATCTGCAGCTCTCTCTGCATTTCCCTGGTGCTCTGTACATAGCTTCATTGTTTCTTATGCCACTGTGTGGTGGTTTCTGTTTACCTGCTTCCTCCTTTCAGACTTTGGCCTTCCCAGGGAAAGACCATACCTTAGACGTCATACTCACCCTCCTCTATTTTCTGGAACATTGATTGGCATGGTTGGTATTTAATGATAATTTTAAAATCAATCAGGAAAAGGACATCAGAGAACCCACTTCCCTCTTCTGGTTAAAAGATGTTTTATTGTTGTTGTTTAATCAATTCTGTGTTCAAAGAGGGGAAATGAATTCATTGAGCAATCTGACTAGGATTTTTTATTGTGTTCATTTAAAATCAGCAATGTATTAAGTTTATTTAAATATCTATTTTGTCCTGAAATAATTGTAAAAAGTGACAGTAAGCCATTTCCTTGAGCACATATGAAATTGACACCCAAATCTGCATTTGTCATATGGTACCCCCAACTCATCTGCAGTTGTGCATCCATAGTTCTATGTATTCATAGTCAACCGTGGTCAGAAAAGTTTAAGTGGAAAATTCCTGAAACAATGAATTCAGAAGTTTAAATAATTTTATTATCATATTATAATTATTCTATTTGTTATTAGTCATTATTGTTAATATTTTACAATGTCTAATTTATAAATTAAACCTTACCCTAGCTAGGTATGTATAGGAAAAATATAGTATATATATATACATATATAATATATGTATATATATACTTATACACACACACATACACAAACACACACACACACACACACACACACATATAAATAAGGTTTGGTATTGTGAACAAAACATCTTAGAACATATGCTCCATGGATAAGGGGCAACTACTGTAATCAAACAATTCCTTACTTCCATCACATTAAGTTATTCAACTATATTGTAGTTCCTTATGAATATTTCATTCACTCAGTAAACTTCTTTTACTGTCTATGCCATGTCCAGGGCTCTGCTAAGTGCTGGGGATACGGAGATAAGTCATACACAATCTCTGACACCAGAGAGCTTATAGCTTAAGGGGCATAAGTAATAATTTATCATGATAATACATTGTAATATAAGCAATGATGGGGACACTCACAAAGTATTGTTTAGTAACACAGATGGAGCAGGATTCCAGCTGAAGAGTTTACACTGGGAGGATAACATGATCGCATCTATAATCCATGCACTTCACTCTCGCTGTGAGGTGGCTCTTTTCTGTCTGAGGACCTGAACTTGTGTAATGGTTACAGAATAAAACAAACAAACAAACAAATAAACAGTAAATCGGGTAATGATGTCCATCTTATTCCACCATCTTTCCTACCAACATGCCCCCTCCCCACACCTCCCTCCCCTTTTGCCCCATCAAAGTTCCTGCATTTTTCCCATGTCCCCCCCATTATGGATCAGCATCCACTTATCAGAGAGAACATTCAGCCTTTGGTTTTTTGGAATTGTCTTACTTCACTTAGCATGATATTCTTCAACTCTATCCATTTACCCTACAAATGCCATAATTTTATTCTCTTTTAATGCTGAGTAATATTCCATTGTGTATATATACCACAGTTTCTGTATCCATTCATCTATTGATGGGCATCTAGGTTCCTTCCACAGTTGTGAATTGACCTGCTATGAACATTGATGCAGCTGCATTGCTATAGTAGGCTGATTTTAAGTCCTTTGGGTATAGACTGAGGAATGGGATAGCTGGGTCAAATGGTGGTTCTATTCCAAGTTTCTAAGGAATCTCCATACTGCTTTCCAGATTGGTTGCACCAATTTGCAGTCGCACCAGCAATGAATGAGTGTGCCTCTTCCCCCACATTCTCGCCAAAACTTACTATTGTCTATATTCTTGAAAACTGCCATTGTGACTGGCATGAGAGGAAATATTAAAGTAGTTTTGATTTGCATTTATCTAATTACTAGAGATCTTGAACATTTTAAAATATATTTGTTGATTGAATGTATGACTGCACACATAGTGCGAGGCTACATTGTGTACAGACATAGAAATGTAAGGTTGTGTTGCAATTGTGTACAAAGAATCAAAATGCACTCTGTTGTCTATATGCCTAATTAAAATAAAGAAAAAAAAGGTAAAATCGGAAGGTTTTAGTGACTGGTGTGAGGGGACCAGGGAGAAGACAAAAATGTTCCTAGGATGCTAGCTTGCATGAGTGAGTAAATGATAGTATTGCAGTTTAAGACAATGG
Organism: Ictidomys tridecemlineatus; assembly: GCF_052094955.1. Lineage (NCBI taxonomy): Eukaryota > Metazoa > Chordata > Mammalia > Rodentia > Sciuridae > Ictidomys > Ictidomys tridecemlineatus. Next base: position 107,363,603 of record NC_135485.1, on the reverse strand, counting down.
AAACAGAAGAAGATTTAGTTAAAAGTGAGCAGAGTAATTTAGACATGTTGAATTTGTGGTATGAGAGGTATATTCAGGCTTGATATCCTTCAGAAAAATTGAAATTGAAAGTGAAAGTCTAAGGATTAAGAAGGTATCTGCCTTAGAGATATGGATTTGTGTTTACTAGCAGACAGCAGGAATCTCGAGGAACTAGGGTGAAAAATCATGCAAAGGAAACAAAAGAAATTCAAACATAGTAGAGCTATGATTCTCACTAAGGCAGGTATTGCTTCAAAGGAGGGCATTTTTTATCACAATGATTAAAATGATGTTGGCATTTCATATCCTATAATGAAGCGACATTTATGTACAATAAGGAATTATCTTTGCATGTGACTTTTGACTATCATGCTGTATACTCATGTAGATAAAACTTATTTAAATTTGACTTAATTTTATATATAAACAGAGGATTTTTCAGTTTAAATATACCTTATTTTTTTTCTAACAATGTAATAACCCAATTAATAATTGCCCTGTTAATGTCTGGAACTTTACCAAGTGCTGATCATCATTTTGGAAAATTATGCAATTGAGAACAGCATCCATAATACTTGAATAATACAATTATATATATATATATATATATACACACACATATATATATATATATATCCAACTACATTGTGATTTTCACAATTGGTAGAGATATAGGTTTGAGAACTCATTATGTACTTCTTTTTTATTAAATATTTTTTAAAAATATTTTTTAGTTGTCAAGGGATCTGTATTTTATGTATTTATATGTGGTGCTGAGAATCAAACCCAATGCCTCACACATGCTAGGCAAATGCTCTACCACTGAGTCACAACCACAGTGTCACTTATGTACTTTTTCTTATTTTAAATGTTTTTATTAGTGCATTATAGTTATACATAACAGCTAGGTTCATTTGATACAATTATAAAGCATGGAATATGATTTGCTCCATTTTGGTCTTCCTCTTCCCACCCCTTCTCCCTTACCCTGTTCCTCTTCCTCTACTTACTAGTCATTCATTTATTCATTCATTCATTCATTGGTGCTATCTATTTGTACACGAAAATGAAATTCACTGTGGTATATTTATAAATGCACATAGCATAATTTGGTCTTCCCTTTTCCTGTCCCTCTCCCTCTATTCCCTTCCTCTACTACATTAATCTTCCTTCTATCACTATGGGATACACCCCATTTCCCCCCTTATTTTGATCTAGCTTCCTCATATGAGAGAAAACATTCAATCTTTGACTTTGAGTCTGGCTTATTTCACTTAGCCTGATCTTCTCCAGTCCCATCCATTTATCTGCAAATGCTATAATTTCATTCTTCTTTATGGCTGAGCAAGACTCCATTGTGTATATGCATCACATTTTCTTTATCTGTTCAGCTGTTGATAGGCAGCTGGGCTGCTTCCATAACTTTGTTCTTGTGAATTGTGCTTCTATAAACATTTTTGTAGTTGTGACATTATAATATGCTGATTTTAACTCTTTGGGATAAATACTAAGGGGTGGACCCCTGGGTCATATGGTAGTTCCATTCCTAGTCTTTTGAGGAATAACTACACTGCTGTTCAAAGTGGTTGTACTAACTTTCAATTCCATCAACAATGTATGAGTGTAACCTTCTCCCCACATCCTTACCAGCATTTACTATTGTTTGTATTCTTGATTATTGCTATTCTAACTAGAGTGAGATGAAATTTCCATGTAGTTTTGATTTGCATTTCCCTGATTGTTAGGGATGTTGAATATTTTTTCATATATTTATTAGCCATTTGTGTTTCTTCTTTTGAGAAATGTCTATTTAGTTCTTTTGCCCATTTATGATCAGGTTATTTAAAAAAAATTTAACATTTTTTTATTACATGGCACTGAGGATCTAACCCACATTAGATCTAACTCAGGTGATACTGAGAATCAAACACATGTGAGGCAAGTACTCTTCCACTGAGCTATAAGCCCAGACCAGGTTATTTTTTGTTGTTAAGTTTTTCATATATTCTTTATATATTCTGAATATTAATCCCCTATCAGAGGAGTAGCTGGCAAAATTTTTCTCCCACTCTGTAGGCTCTCTCTTAATACTTTTTGTTGTTTCCTTTGCTGTATACAAGTTTTTAAGTTGATGCTATCTCCATTATTGATTCTTGGTTTTATTTCTTGAGCTTTAGAGATCTTGTTAAGCAAGTTGGTACCTGCAGCAATATGATGGAGTGTTCACCCTATGTTTTCTTCTAGCAGTTGCAAAGTTTCTGGTCTAATTCCTAAATCTTTGATTTGACTTGCGCAGTGAGAGAGATAGGGATCTAGTTTCATTCTTCTACATATAGAAATCCAGTTTTCCCAGCACTATTTGTTAAAAAGGCCATCTTTTCTCCAAAATGGGTTTTTGACACCTTTGTCAAGTAACAGATGACTATAAGTATGTGGGTTTGCCTCTGTGTCTTCTATTTTAGTCCATTGGTCTTCATGTCTATTTTGATACCAATGCCATGCTGATTGTTACTATATATAGCTTTGTAGTATGATTGTGATTGATAAGGTATTTTGATGCCTCCTGCATTGCTCTTTTTACTCAGGATTACTTTGGCTATTCTAGGTCTCTTATTGTTCCAAATGAATTTTAGGAGTGTTTCCTTGAGTTCTGTGAAGAATGACAGTGATATTTTGATGGGGATTACATTGAATCTGTATAGTGTTTTGGGTAGTTATAGCTATTTTGACGCTATTAATTCTAACCAAGAACATGGGATGTTTTTCTATCTTCTAAGGTCTTCTTCAATGAATTTCTTCAGTATTTTAGAGTTTTCACTGTACAGATCTTTTACCTCCTTGTTAGACTTATTCCCAAGTACTTTTTAAGGTCATTGTGAATCAAATACTTTCCCTGATTTCTGTTTCAGCAGACTTATTATTGAAGTGTAGAAAAGTGATTAATGTTGATTTTGTGTCCTACTACTTTTGATCATTTTGTTGATCAGTTAGTTCTAAAAGTCTTCTGGTGGCTGGTGGCTGTAGGATGCTCCTCTGTAAGCCCTTTTGTGAGGTATACTGTCATTGTGTATGCACTAAGGTTCTTTGCTGTCTGCTTGGGATTATCTTCAGAAATCGTCCTCTGTGGGTCTATGTGTGGAAATGAGAGTTGAGTTAACCAGAAACTCTGCAACTTGCTGCTGGAGGCCTGCCTAGAGGTCCTGGGGCACAGGAGCTACCTCCTTGGTTGCTATGGATTTCTCACCAGTGGGTTCTTATTTATCCCCAGGAGTCCAAGCCTATGTGCTTGAAGGGTGCTGTGTCTGCTGCACATTTTGTGGGCGGAGTATAGGGGGTCAGCATGCAGGGCTCAGGACTATTGTGAACTACTATGGGATCTAAGCACCTCCTTCCTTTGGCAGGGGCTTTTATACAGCAGCATAGAGCTTAGTGACTGTCTTCAAGTGGGGGCTTCTGAATATAGGCTACAGGTGGGTGACCTGTGGCACAAAAGCCTGCATATGGCTGGTGTAGATCACTGGGCTTTTACCCATCCCCATGACTTGGGTAGAGTTTGGTTGACTCCTGCAGGGGCTATGGAGAGCCCTGGGTTGGGCTTAGCACTCCTCTAGAGTGATTAACTCTAGGGTCAGCTCCACCCCACTCCCCTTGTCTGCTGTGGGCGGGGGGGGGGTGGTATGGGGGGAATCAGAGGATGGTCCAATAGTCCTCAGCTAATAGCCATCCCTCTCCAAGTTCCTTCTAGACAGATTTCTGAAACAACCCATTTCAGAGGCATTCCCTATGGTTTTGCTTGCTACTGTCTATAGGTGGGGAGCAGCTGTATTGATTAAATTTCTCCTAGGGAGTCTGGCTAGTTTTAGACTTTACAAAATGGTCCCTGCCCAGCACAGTTTCCAGCCTACAATTTGGGCTAAACTCTGTTCTCCTTCACTGTCTTTGCTGCTACCGTCCCATTTTATCTTGGTCTGCTGTTAAGCAAGTAAGCCCAGGGCTTTTCCTCTCCCTCTTTTCTCTCTTTGTTATTCCCCTGCCTCTCTGCCCTGACCCTGGTGAGAGTTCTGGGGTCAAGGAATTCTGTTCTTATTTTCTGCTCCAGTAACCAAAATTCATGTCTCTCCAAATCTCAGACTGTCTGGTGATGTTGAGTTTGCCACCCATCTCTCCGGTCAGCTCTTCTTTCACTGCTTCATTTCTGGGCTGTGGAGGAGTTGAAGGTTGCTGCCTAGATCTGTCTGCCATCTTCCAATTCAGTCTTTAAATATAGTTGAACCAAAGAATTTACACACACACACACACACACACACACAAATTTATTATAAATTAGTTTCCTTTTCACATCAATTAGAACTCCTTGAGAATTTTTAAACGAGTTATCAATTTAATTTAATTTTAGGGTCAATTTGATTAACTTTAGGATCCAAACTGGAGTATCATATGGCATCTATTATAAGAAAGGAAGATAGTGACTGGTAAGTTGTCCCCAAATCTGAAAAGGCTGATAAAGTGTTGTTCTTCTTTCTTCGTGGTGTCACATATGACATGCGTCAAGTTGTCTTTTATTTTAGAGGTGGGTATCCTTAATGCTACAGGCTTCTGAACTTTTATAGGGATTATTTCCATCCTTTGGAATGTATGTTTCCTGCAAGGCAGAAAGATTTCTGCTTCATCTTTAGGGAAAGTTAGGAGGGTAAGCCTTCAACAGAGAGGAGTGGGTCCCTTCTATAGGCTCTAAGTCTTCAACAGAATATGAAATTTCAAAATTCTTGAAGGCATTGACCCTAATGTCCTCATCCCAAATCTCAATCATTCCCACCCAGGGCTCTGGTGCTATGGTGTTTAGACGTGGGCTTTTTCCCCAAAACTCATTTGTGGGACCATGCAGGAATTTCAGATGTGAAATTCTTAGATTATGAGAAATGTAACCTTAACAGTAGATTAATCCATTGATATGGATTAACTATAGGCAGTTAGGGTGTCCCTGGATGAGGCAGGTCATTGGGGCATACCTTTGGGGTTTACATTTAGTCTCTGGTGAGTGGAATTTCCGTGCTTCCTGGTGCCATGTCCTGAGCTGCTTTCCTTTGCCATATCCTTCCACCATGATGTTCTGCCTCACCACAGGCCCAGAGCTATGGAGTCATCCAAGCATGGACTGAACCTCTGAAACTGGGAGCCAAAATAAACATTTTCTACTCTAAGATGTTCTTGTCAGGTCTTTTGGTCACCACAGTGAAAAAGCTGACTAAAAACACTTGAAATCAAGTAGATGTGCTAGACGTGAGAGTGCAAAGTCCAGACTTCACTTCTTTTATGATTAAGTCTGATGTCTGCTTCTTCTGATCCTGCATTTTTCCTGCCCTCTAGCTGCACATGCACCTCCTTTACATTTTTCCAAGGACAGTCTTTAACTTGTATCTTCAACTTGTATCTTTTATAACCACTGTCTTTTCAAATGTATCAATAAACCCAGCAACACACATCCAATTCCATGGTCTTCAGAGCCAGTATCTCCTCTAGGTTTCTCAAATGCCTGTGACAAGAGCAGCCTTTACACAGTCGCTCCCACCAGTCTCTTATGCTCCATTTTTGCTGGTGAACAGTTATGCTGCTACAGCCAGCCAGGCACTTCTGGCACACCCCCCCCCAGTTAACCCCCCTTCCAAAGCTCCACTATAGAGTGGCTTTCCAGGACCTCTTAGAGGACCAAGTCCTGGGTTGGGTTTCCTGGGAAGACCCTGTGATAGAAGCATGTGTGTAGCAGATTTCTTGGGACTGTCTTCTAGAGCTACACCTGTAAGGAAGAGAGAAAAGCATGACTGGGGAGAGGAGAGAAATCAGTTGCAACTGATACCTCAGCTAATCCCACAGTAAGGTCTGCTGGTCCTTCAGAATTGTCTCAGATTGAAGCAAGGGGGCCTAGAGCCTTTTAAAACCCCACTGTAACTGGTGATCAGATGTAAGCAGCTCCTAAAGCTCCTATCACCTTGGGTGTGGCCGTTACCTTTGACCCACAGTCATTCAGAGAAGGTTGAAGTTGTGAGCCATAAGCAGCCGAATTATCAAATTGGAACTCCAGAATTCGAGAGGGGAGAGAAGAGAGGTGCCTTGGTCCTCAGGTGTGATGTGGATGGTGCTTCGTAACATCATGACAGTTAGGGATTTTAGAGGTGCTAGGAAGGGAAAGGGAGAAGATTTCAAGGAAGAATGGAAGATGAACTGATTCATGACTGTCTGTTATGGTTTGGATGTGAGGTGTCCCCGAAAAGCTCACTTGTGAGACAATGCAAGGAGGTTCAGAGAAGAAATGATTGGGTTATGAGAGCCTTAACTCAATCAGTGAATTAATAACCTAATGTGATTAATTGAGTGGTAACTGAAGGCTGGGGTATGGCTGGAGGAGGTGGGCATTGGGGCCATGGCTTTGGGGTATATATTTGTATCTGGTGAGTAGAGTCTCTCTCTCTTTCTCTGGTTTCTGATCACCATGTGAGCTGCTTCCCTCTGCCACCCCTTCCTCCATGATGTTCAGCCTTACCTTGAGCCCTGAGGAATGGAGTCTTCTATCTATGGATCAAGACTTCTGAAATCAACTTTTCTTCCTCTACATTTGTTCTGATTGGGTCTTTCAGTCACAGCAGCCAAAAAAGCTGACTAAAACACTCTCCCTGCCCCCTTTTCACTGATACTTAATCAACCAATATGTGGGGTTTGACAGAACTATTTTCAAATTAAAATTTGCAACATGCTGACTGCACGACCCTACAAGGTATTTAAATATGTACTTCAGTTTTGCCATCTGTGAATTGAGGCTAAATACACTTTCACATGGGGCTGTCATAAGGATTAATGAAAATCAGTAGTTGACAGTTATTGAGTTCTTCCTACATCTAGACACTCTTCTCAGAGCTTCACCCCTATAAACTCATTTATTTATACCAGACCTGTGAGGGAAGAACTCTTATGAGTTTCAAACTAAGCATAGAGATTGTGGACACTTGTTCGAGATTTCAAAATCAGTGAGTGGCAGAGTTAAGTAATAATTATTTACCCTATTATTCTATACTGCCACACATTATTTAATAAAATATGTAATTTAGAGAATGCATATACATAGAGTGTCACAAGGTAGGCATTAAAATGTTAAAACAGTTAATATCCTTCCAGTTTCCTCTCCTGTGGATTTCTGGAACTGTGTAATCTAAGTTAGTCTTCTAGCCCCAGGTCTTGCTGGGCTCATTATCCTTCCTGTCTTGGTTCAGACTAAGTTCTTTAACACACAAGAACTAGAGACCAGAGCCTGTTTCATTCATGTATTATATTCATATATTGAATATGGTGTTACAAAATATTCTCAAAATATTTAACTGAAAAATAATGGATATTTTAAAAAATGATTTCTAGAAATGCTCTATAATATGATTGTGATAATACTTAACCTACTTTATACATTTGTCAAAATTAATTGCATTAGGCACTTAAATGAAAAAAATTATATGAAAATTATTCTTCAGTAACGTTGATTTAAAAATAGCTTGAGCTCTTGGAGAAATAAAAAAGAAGCTTTCTATAATATATTTAATCACTATGGGACCAAGAGAAATGTTTTCTATCACTAACAAAGGATTCTAGTAGTAAATTAGGCCATCCATTGCAGAAAGATTAAGTTTCCAGCCCAACCAAGATAATGTAACAACTTGGGCTCAGTGTTTCTTTAATTGATTTACTGTTTCCTCTCTGGTGCTTCTGTTATTCTGAGAATACTTAGAGTAAGTTTTAATTTTAATTTTAAACATGACTTACTACATTTTCTAGGAAATTGAGCCTCAATAGCAAAGTCATATTGGCTATATCCATAAAGCGCAATGGACAGGAAACAGCATATTGTTTTACAGTTCAAAATAGGCACAATCAACCACATTAACAGAGGCCGAAATCCACATTATTATAAAAGTCTGGCACAAGAAGAATCCTTCTGCTGCTTTTATCTTTTGTTTTCCAAGGGTTGGAGGTAAAGTGATTTCAATAAGTAAATATGCATGTTTATTTTCTTAAAACTGTCAACCTCTAAAAATTAACTTTACCATGTATTATGACTATAAAAAATATGATTTGAAATCATCCCATCCAATTTGGAAGTACAAAATGGTTTCTAATTAAAAGAATCAACTATGAAGACAGACATGTTGGCACACACCTGTAGCCTTAGCTATTTGGGAGCCCAAAGCAGTAGCAGGAGAATCACTTAAGCCCAGTTATCAGAGGCAGCCCTGTCAACAAAGTAGGACCCCTTCTCTTTAAAAAACAAAAGATAAAAATCAAGAATGAGAAAAAAAATCTTAAAAGTATTATGCAAGAGCAACCTAACTTGGTTTTCTAGAATATTAATTCCTTTTTGTATTTTGTCTCATGCTAATAAATAGATAATATCCTATATTGGATCTTTCAGATTTATAATAATAGAATTATAGATATAATTTTGTTAAACTTATATTGGGAAAAGTGATGTTTTTGTGCTGGATTTCTGGTTTGTTGGCATCTCTCATATTTTTGATTTGTTTTTAAGCAACAGAATTATATTGTTGTCTTTTCTTTTCTCAGCCTAACATTCAGTTTATTCAGCTTGCCCACTCAATTTGAGCAAAGCAAGCTATCAGGTGCTAGAGGTTGTTTCTGGAAAAGGCTTTAGAAATCTCAGTTCAACTTTACAGTTAACAGAAAACAAAACTGAGGTCTAGAGAGGTTGGGTTGATTTCTTTAACCTAGAATTTAGAACTGTATATTCTGGTTCCTTTGTCTTTCAACTACCTGATACTGGCCCCATGGATATTTAATCATCAGATAAGCATTTACTCATTCAGTAGTAAACAAATACTCATTATATTCCTAAGGTCAGATACTATCTGAAATATTGGAGATAAAATAACAAAGAGTCCATCTACCTTACATGCATGAAGCTTATTCTTAAGTAGATGAAGCAAATATGAATTTATAAGTGGAGAAATTACTGTTTCACTCTATTATAAAAACAAATATAGCAAAAACTAAAAATTAATTATTCAGTTAATCATTTACATTGAAGGCACTATGCTAATATCCATACAATCACCAAAAATTTCTAAGTAGTTACTATTATCCCCATTTTCAGGATGAGACAGAGCAGTTTCCCAAGGTAGGGTAAATTGCCAAAGCATTCAGCTCTTCAGTGTCTTTCCCAGAGAATACAGGCCACAGGGCCAGCACTAGGAACCTGGGTGGGAGAAGGCGGTGGGATGTCTCTGCACTCAGAATGTGAACATTTATTTGGGACCCTGATGCTAACTGTCCTTTGCCCTAGTTTATAGATTATTTGTTGTTTTTGCCCTTTTCTCAGGATTAATTTCTGGTTTTATTTTACTTTATTTTTTCTTTTTCACAATAGTAAGGAAGAAAGAGTTAAATAGATAAGTGGTGTTGGGGATGGAAACTGTGTGTCTGATTGCTTCCTTAAACATACTTCCAACCAGTCTTTAATACCTATTGCCAGAGGCAATATTATACACATGGTAAATTGTGATCATTGCCATGTAAATATTTGGCTATTTCTTATTACTTTTAAGATTAATTACTAAAAATTAATAAAATATTAATACACTATATATCATTAATATAAACAGAATTGCTACACTAAAAAGGCATGAAAAATTTCAAGCTTATTATTCTGGATCACCAAAATATTCTCCAGAAAGGTTGGACAAATTTATATATTGATCTGTGCTCATAAACACTCATATTCTCATGCTCTTAACAATATTATTATCACTTGGTATTTATGATACACACATTTATAAATATAATGTTGTTAATTGTTTATAATTATGTATTCTGTAAATCTATTTTTTTAATTGCAAAGATTGAATAGCAAAGTATGGGAGGGTGTGGGTTTTGGAGGGAGCCTGACTCAGTTTGAAATGTGTATCTATCACTTACTAGCTGTCTCCACACCCCAGGCTCCACATCTGTACAATCAATAGAAACTGCTGCTTAGGATTGTTGAGAGGGTTATATAAATAGTTGACACATTTAAAATTTTAAGAAAAGTCTGGCACATAGCAGGCACTGAATATATTTTAGCAATTAATAGTATTACATTTATTTGACAGTTTGTTACATAAAATGTCTCATCTTAATTTGATTACTAGAAAGAATGTACTCTTTTGTATACTTAGTGGCCAGCTGTGTATCTTTGTTTCTGAATTGCTTTTTCATGGTGTGTGCTTCTGTCACTGTAACTCCCAGTCACCCACTGCCCTGTATTCATTCCCTAAAGATGAGAATTTATGCTCCAATGTCAACCATCAGCCCTTATGACTTCATGAATAACCGTGGTTTTCAAAGTGTGGTACAGCAGTCCTGGGTTCTCTGAGAACTTTTCTGGGGATCTGCAAAGTCAAAATTGTTTTCATAGTAAGTCTGAGGTGTTATTTGTCATTTTTGCAATCACATACTTATGAGCATACTGTAGAGTTTTCCAGAGGCTTTGTGATGTATGGTATCACAATAGATTGAATGGAGTAACAGGTATGGGACTCCAACTGTCTTCCAGTAAGCCAGATATTAAAAATTTATAAAAAAGAAAAACAATATTGTTTTGATCTTTTTTTTGTTTGTTTTGGAAAAGTTATTTTTCATAAAAATGTGTAATTTATGTCAATATGTGAACGTTTATTGCTACTTTGGAGTGAATTAATACAAATGTTTTAAAATTCAAAATTTCTCAATTAAACTTCTCATATAGTAAATATATACAAATATATACATATATAAATATGTAAATAGATAAAGTATGAACTCTTGAAATAGATGTCATTTAGTTAGCTTGTATTATTTCCTCAAGACAATCCCATTAATCGGATACTTGTATAACCATTGTTGTCCTCTTCTATCATAAAGAAACTGAGGCACAGAGAGGCTAAGCAGTATGTCTGATTTGTCAGGGAAACAGATCCACTGTGAGCTAGGAGATAAAGAATTTATTACAGCATGCATATATTTATAGCATTAGGAGTTATGAGGGAAGGAGGGCCTAAAGAGAAAATTGGAGAGGTCACAGCCAGTCAATACAAAAAGTCAAGCAGATCTAGCCACCAAGTGGAACTGTGAGGTTGCTGGCAGGTAAGTCTAAGGAAGTCTTTGCCTCTGTGGATCTGTAGTCAAGCATCTGTTGGTGATTCCAGGGCTGCTCCTGGTCAGAGGAGGCAGAATTGAGAAGAGTTGGAAGTGGAACAGAGTTAGAGTGAGAAGCCAGGATCCTCCAGGTACCCCTGTGTCTGTTCTTTACTCAAATGTGATGATTTCCGATAGTGGTGCCCACTGCTTCACATCAACCTTCTAAATCTTGTACAATTTTCTTATTTGGCCATTGCTAACAGAGACCTATTCATGGAAAGAGAATGTGAAATACAATTCCCAGGTGAGCCTGGTTGATAATAGAATGATTCAGCACCCCTACAGTTATCGAGACACAGCTTGTGAGAGTCTGACCAGGACTTGAACCCAGACAACCTGGCTCAGATTCCAGTAGAGTCCACCTCTTTGTGCCCTTTGTGGTCTGGTTCTTAATAACTCTGCATTTCTCTGTTTTCACAGGTTTCTCTTGTACTTCCCCTACTTCAGCCACCCAGGGCTATCTCAAGCGACCCAACTATAGGATGCTCTTCTGACTTCTGGGCATGTATTCTCAGCTCAGCTGTCACTGTCTCCAGAACAACTTTTCTGTCCTTTAAAGTCTGATTTAAGTACCCACAGTGTGATAGAATCTAACACTTGCTGCTCTCTTAGGACTTGGCACACCATTACCAGGGCAAAGGCCTGTAACTGGGAAAATCTTTAACATCCAGATAATCAATTAAATGTGTTCTCTATCGAGTTAATGGGCAAAGACTTCACATGAAAATTTACTTGGAATTCAATATTCTTCAGCTTAGATCATTAGACTCATTAATCACACTCTTTTATTCATCTTTCAGGCAGACTTACCAAGGTAAAATGATACTAGAAATTCTGAGGGTTTTTTTTTTCTGTTTTGTGACATTACAGTATAACTGACTTCTTAAAAGGATTCAAAGTTACCAAGTAATAAGTATGCGAATAAATTGTTGTTATTAGAGAATGAGAAAAATTGACTTTGCAAATTCTTGCTGGTTATCCTGTTGGACTTGATTATTGTGAGAGATGCATTTAACAGTTCTGCTTGCTCACGATTTCTGATAAAGTCCAGGGAATGAAGCAATTATGGTACTCATTCACAAGGAGGCTGTAATCCAGATGTGGTATAAAGAAAGGGAGAGTTAGTATTGTGTTTTCTATGAAAATACACTGGTTTCCCCAGGAAAACCAAAGTGAATGAATATGCCATGCTTTCAAGTAAATCCTAATCTTATCCATCAATGTGTGAGGGAGAAAAAAAAAAAAAAACAGAGGAGAAAATTACATGATCTAGAACACAATCTAGTGTAGTGGTTATATTACTGTGCCCCAGGTGGGGGTACAAAAACATTTTAAAGGTAAAATCAACAGTTTCAACCACCTAAACCAAACATTAGGAAAAGATAAGCCTTTGAGAAATAAAGGAGAAAGTTTTAAATAAATGATCAGCCTGTCATTAAGTTTTACTTAAGATTAAACAAAAATGTTAGTAAATGAGGCCAGAGGTGTTAGTTGGAAAGTTTATGAATCGCAGTTCCATTTGTATTTGCATTGGAAGGGTAATTATTTGTTAATGCAAGAGTTTAGTCCTTGACTAAGAGGATCAACAAATGCAAGTGTTGACTGAGCCTGAGTGAAATCGAGATGCTTATAATCCACACACAAATGTGGAGAGTGAGATGCAGAATTTTTTGTTTAAACAAATGATTAAGGTTAAAATAGGAGTATAAACAGAGTCATAATTCATGACACATCCAACTCTTTTTCTTGCTGCAGTCATTAGTTTTCTACCTTCACAGGAACACCCAGACGACTTGCAACAGAACAGATCCTGACTCAAGGATTTGGTAAGATCTCGCTTTACAAGAAAACGAAAGCAAACAAGACATTAAGAAAAAGTCCTGTGCATTGCTGTTTGGTGAAGAACTACATAGATAGGCTATGGAGAATTCAATGGTATGACTCTTCTTTCATTTCCAAGTCTGTGATATACATACAGGTCTATATTATATAAATTAGAATCAGGACTGTAATAATCCCCTGGCCGTTAGTTTTAGAGAAATGGAAATCTTGATATTAGGGCTTTTCAACTGCTACTGTTCCAGGACCTACAGGATATACACGGTATATGGTGGAAAATAGTTCAGTCTGGTCATATATAAGCAGTTGCTCCTTTAAAAAAGCATAATAAAACTTGGGAATTTGTAAATCAGAAATCTACTTTCCCATATGCATGCTGAAGTAATGCTTTCAGTTATTTCTTAATTGCAAAGTAAAGTGATAAAATAGAATGGCAAGGAATTCTGAGGTGCGTGCCTTTTTGCTACAATAGATAGTAAAGCTTGTAGGTAATTGGATTCCTAACCTTGACTTCTCCCTCTACCATACTCCCAAGGGGAAGTCATCCTGGAGAGGAAAGATCATTAAAACAAAAACACCAGCCATAAAACAATAGTTAGATTATTGTCTTGGTTACCTCTATGTTATCTGCCTTCATGAATAGCAACACAAAGTTGCTAAGGTCCTAAATGTAGAAATTATGAATATTGGTAATTTTGAGATTATAATGAGTTATAATAATAATTCACGTGAGACATTCTGTTCAATGATTTGAAAGCCATTAAAAGCCCAGAAATAAGTGCATGCATTTATAGTCAATTGATTTTGGTAAAGATGTCAAGATGTGATGGGAGAAGAGAGTCTCTTCAATAAATGGAGTTGGCAATACTGGATGTCTGGGCAGAAAAATGAAATTGTACCTAACAGCACATAATGAATAAACTCAAAATGGATTAAAGACTTAGACATAACCTGAAACTGGGGCTGGGGTTATGGCTCAGTGGTAGAGCACTCACCTAGCATGTGCGAGGCCCTGGGTTCGAACCTCAGCACCACATAAAAATAAAGGCATTGTGTCCAACTACAACTAAAAATAAAATATATTTTTAAAAAAGACCTGAAACTTAAATTTGCTGGGAGAAAACAGGTGAGCTGGGTGTAATGGTGTAATGGCATACCCCTGTAATCACCGAGGCAGGCGAATAGAAACATAGAGATCAGTATCAGCAACTCAGCAAGACTCTGTCTCAAAATTTAAAAAAAAAAAAAATTGTAGCTCAGCGGTGAACCACTCCTGGGTCAAGCCCCAGCTACAGAAGAAAAAAGAGAAGAAGAAGAGAAGATAGGAGGGAAGCTCTGTGATATTGATCTGGGCAATATTTTAAAAAATGTTTTTTGTACTTGTAGATGGTCAGAGTATCTTTGTTTATTTTTATGTGCTAAGGATCAAACCCAGTGCCTCACGCATAGTAGGCAAGTGCTCTACCACTGAGCTACAACCCTAGCCCCTGGGCAAAAGTTTTTTAGATATGACCCCCAAAGTATAGGCAGCTTAAAAATAAACAAATGACACTACATTAAACTAAAAACTTGGGATAAGGTTGTGGCTCAGTGGTACAGCATTTGCCTAGCATACATGAGACACAGGGTTCAATCCTCAGTACCACATAAAAATAAATAACTAAAATAAAGATATTGTATCCACTCACAACTAAAAATATCAAGAAAACCAAAAACTTGTCCACAGCAAAGGAAACAAAAGAGTTAAAAGATAATCTACAAAATTAGAGAAAATATTTACAAACCATACATCTGATAAAAGGAATAATATCTAAAACATGTAATAGTAAGAAAACAAATAACTCAATTAAAAGTTGAGTAGAGGTCCTAAGTAGACTTTTTTTTAAAAGAAGACATAAAATATCTAACAGGTATGTAAAAAAATGCTGAGCATCACTAATCAAGAAATTGCAGATGAAAACCACAAAGAGCTATCACCTCATAGCTGTTGGAATAGCTATGATAAAAAAGATAAAGACGAGAAGTTTGGGGGAAGATGTGGTAACCCTTGTATGTGTGTGGGAATGTAAATTAAGTATAGCCCTTATGGAAATTAGTCTGGAAGTTCCTCAAAACATTAAAAAAATAGAATACCATAGGGTCCAGCAACCCCACTTCTGGGCATAAAATATAAAGAATATAAAATGAGTATGTAAAATAGATACCTGCATTTCCATGTTCATGAAATAATGCAGGGTGAATGCTTGGTGTGTGAAGAATCATCTCTCCTTATTTTCAGATTCATATTAAAGTATTCACATGATTTACTTTTATTTATTCCTTGATTTTGACCTACATGTTATCAATATAGGTAATATGATTCATATATTCATTAAATATGTTTAATGTTGATTAACATTGGTCATTAGCATACAGTGTGCTAAGTGATGGAGACATAAACATGCATAGATATAACCCCAATTTCAAAGAGTTCAGAAACTGGTAAAAGAGAAAAATAGAGCCTAAAATTCAATACAATTTCAACGCTTAAAACCTTCAACAGAAGGAAAGGAAGATGTTAAGTTAAAATATTTCCTCATGGTTGCTGTGCGTTTCTTCTTGAGGCATACACTGTAAATATACTGGAATTTCTCTCTTTATGTTGGATTTTCAGTCAAGCATAAAAACTATCTTTAATAAGAAAAGAAATGATAAGAAATGTCTGTAATATAACTGCACAATAGCTTTATTATTAACAGTAACAGTTCACTGTCTGTATTGTGTTAATCATTGTTAAAAACAGTGAAGATCCAGGCACTGTAGCACATGCCTATAATCTCAGGGGCTTGGGAGGTTGAGGCAGGAGGATTTGAGTTCAAAGCCAGCCTCAGCAATTTAGCAAGCCCCTAAGCAAATCAAAGAGACTGTGTTTCTAAATAGGATATAAAAAAAAAAGGGTTTGGGGATGTGACTCAGTGGTTAAGTACCCCTGGGTCCAATCCCCAGTACCAAAAACAATAACAGCAACAACAACAACAAAAACAAAACAAAAAAACAAACCAGTGACGTACCTTTAAGGGAGTGAAACAGATTATAAGCCATCTTCAATCATTAACTGTTTATCTCTTCTGTGGCACAATAAAACAATGTTCTAAGGTATGTCTGCGGTAGAAACATCTATCACTAACAGCAAAAGGAGAAAAACGATAGATCTGGTTAGAAGTACATTAGTCATTCCATGGGTTAGTCTGTGTGGCTGGACTCAGGTCTAGGGGGCTGCTATGGCTAGCAATGTGAGCTCTATACCCTAAAAACCCCCGTATTTAAATTCCCACTCAGTTGTGTGATACCTCTTGGTAAACTACTTAATTTATTGAAATGTCATTTCCTTTTTCTGTAAGATGATTGTATTAATAGACTCTATGGTTAAATGAGGTAACAAAGTAAATACTTCGTACCTGGCACACAGTAAGCAATGAACAAACCACAGACATGATTTCCATCATATTATTATTGTTTAGTTATTACTCCAGTTCATGCCAAATTTGTTTTTTATCCATAATAGGAATGTGTTTGAGAAGGGTCAGTCAATCCTTATTCTGCCTTAAGAGCACACCATCGGAGATACAGCAGTGGTAGAAATTGATATTGTCACATTGCACTATTTGTCCCCATATGTCTATCAAATCCATCATTACAGGCCAAGGTGCCAGACCACTAATTTTGCATTTATGTCTTTCAGGAGCTTTCATTTGCATCAGAAAATATCTTGGAATACTTTGTGCTCAGATAAAAGTTCTGAAAATCTGGGCTGGGGTTGAGGCTCAGTGGTAGAGTGCTTGCCTAGTATGCATGAGGTTTGATCCTCAGCACCCCATAAAAATAAAAATAAAGATATTGTGTCTACCTAAAACTAAAAAATAAATATATATCTTTTTTTAAAAAAAGATTCTGAAAATCTGATAACATAACTCAGCAAGCAGTATGATTATTTGATGACCATTTTCTACCACTTGGAGATGATAGTCTGAATTCCTGAGTGAAGAATAAAGAAATTTTACCAGCCCTCTTCCTATCCCCAAAACAATAACTGCCACGCCTGTCTAAACTGCCATCATCAGGGTAGAGAGAGAAGATGGGAGCGGAGGGGAGGGGGGATAGTAGAGGATAGGAAAGGTAGCAGAATACAACAGTTACTAGTATGGCATTATGTAAAAATGTGGATGTGTAACTGATGTGATTCTGAAATCTGTATTTGGGGTAAAAATGGGAGTTCATAACCCACTTGAATCTAATGTATGAAATATGATATGTCAAGAGCTTTGCAATGTTTTGAACAACCAATAAAAAAAATCTCAAAAATAAATAAATAAATAAATAAACTGCCATCATCTGCCGCTGTCTAACCCTAACCCAACTCAAATTACTGCTCAGGTTGGTATGGTGCCATTTTGTATTTGTCCATTGAATTCCCTGACCATTATTCTTCTCTGTGTATATATTTTTTTTAATTTAAAAATTTTTAATTTTTATAAATATATGAAACATATTCCACATTTCTTGCTGCCTACACAATCAATTTGTAGGAGATCAGTTGTTTCAAAAAACTTCTTGTGAGTGGACAATACAGTTGAGAATCTATGGATGTTTGTGAAATTCTGTTTCATGATTCCAATGTAACTGTGACAGTCTGTCTTAATTCAGTAGCAAAATGTGCTTAGCAATTATTATGTATGAGGCAGATGCCCTAGACATCATCTCTTCAGTGATTTTGTGACATGGAAATTGGTATGAATGTCTTCACAATGTATCTTTTCAAAGCATAGGCTGTTTTTATGATTAGGAATGCCCACAAGGAACTCCTAAATGTCTTCCTTTAATGTATTTATTTCAGTATTATTTTGACACCACCAATAGTGTGTTAAAGCTGTTTGAATTTACATAATACACAATCTCTGGAGCAGAGGCTACATTTCTACTTTCAAACAATTACTTTAAGAGAGTATGATGGAGAGAATAGGTTTTTACTTTAAAAAAAAAAAGATTTAAAACTTATCCTTTCCACATAGCTTAATCACAGACCTACTCTTCTTGCGTTTTTGTTCTCTAACTTCCGTGCTTTCTTTTGGGTACAGAAGGAAATAGTTGCTGTATATTTCTTCCTGAGGCACACACTGTAAATATACTGGGAGTCAGGGAAAACACTGAGAAGTTCCAAGGTTGGCAAATCATTTTAGAAGGAAAAAGTCATCAGGAACATGAGACTCTAAAGAAACAGATGTAAGAATTACTTTTATAAGTTTTGTTACCAAATTTTTCCCAATTTGCCAGTTTTAGGAATTATGTAGGTGTATGGTTTGGGATGTTTCAGAAAAAAAAAAGATGCTTAGTGTTCAGAGATTTAAAACAATTGAAAAAAGGTAGTATTGAAATCACATTGTATTCAAATGTGATTTCACAGAGATTAATTTGTGTCAGGTCTTACATAATTTGGCAGCATATAAATAGGTGGATTTTATATCTGCTTTTACTAAGAAAAATTAGAACAATGTTGATGCCAAAAGAAAGTAAAATAATTTTAGCATTTCTACTTCATATTTTTTTCATGGCTCATGATTTTGTTTCTGTTTAAACTGAAGAATTCTATTTTTCTTTCTCTCTCTCTGTCTCTCTTTTTGTATCAGGGATTGGATCCAGGGGTTCTTAACCACTGAGACACATCCCCAGCTCTTTTTAAATTTTTTTTCTAATTTTGAGTCAGTGTCTCGCTAAGTTGATTAGAGCCTCCCTAAGTTGCTGAAGCTGGCCTCAAACTTGAGATCTTCCTGTCTTAGCCTTCTGAGTTGCTGGCATTACAGGTGTGCACCACTGTACCTGGCTCTGTTTTCCTTTAACTAACATATTGGACAAAAATAATTCATTGTAGAACTAGAAAATCTGTTATTTTCCCATATGCAGTTACAATTGTTTTATATAAAATCAAATAAGGTCAGCAGAAAATAGAGAAGTTTTAGAATGTTTGGCAGTAGTTTGATGTGCTTAACTAATTAATTATTTTTTGAGATAGGATCTTGCTAATTTGCCCAGTCTGGCCTTGAACTTGTGATCTTCCAGTCTCAGCATTACTAGGAGCTAGAATTACAAGTGTGTACTGCCACACCCTCCTTGGTGTGTATTTTAATTTTGAGATTGTCTTTGACATATTATACCAGAGTGAATCATCAGAAATATACTTATTCATATTAGTATTTATTAAAGGTAATAATCATACTAATATAATTAACATTAGTATTATATAAATGAAATAAATATATTTATATTTTCATTCAATTTATTACTTAAAATATATCAAGGATGTGAAATACAGAATTATAAAGTGGAGAAGGGTCTTAGAGATTTTTTAATCCTTTCCCTCAATCCTATGTAGGAACTCTTTCCATATTCTATCTTAACCTAGGCTACGTACTCCGGGGATGAGAATCTCACTACCTTCTGATGCAGTTTGTTATAAAACATGAAAAATATTTTGAACTAAAAGCACACATTTCTAGCTAGCAAAAGTGATTAAGTAAATAAACCACCAGAGGAGAGTAGTAAAAGACAGAGAAAGATCCTCAAGAAGCTTACAACTAGGGCTGGGGTTGTGGCTCAGTGGTAGAGCACTTGCCTAGCATGTGTGAGGCACTGGGTTCGATTCTCAGCACCATATACAAATAAATAACATAAAGGTCCATCAACAACTAAAAAATATTAAAACAAAACAAAACAGAAGCTTACAACTTGGCTGAGGTCCTAGTCAAGAATATTAAACACTGGCCCAGAGAGGGATATCCTAAAAACCACTGTCCCCATTGCTTCCCAAGTCTCTGGCATCATCAGCTTCTGCCCTAGGACTTCAGGAAAAGTGTAAACAAGATATAGTGGACTCAGGTACCATGCTTTTTCATCTTTTTCAGAATCAAACTCACATATTATCTTAGAATCAGGGACTTTAGGTATTTTTGTTTAGTGTTCATTGGATACTTAAAATATTCTATCGGGATGTTTTATCACATTGATCAAGACTGAGGTGCTGTGGCCAGGCTGTCTGGGCTCAAATCCTGCCCCTTCTAATTTCTGGCATAGCATTGGGAATGTTATCTAACTTTTTTGTGCCTTGGTTTATTTGTAAAATGGAAATAAAATAATATATTCTATGAGATCTCAGCCTGAGAATGAATGTGATACACTTAGTAGTATGCCTGGAACATGATTTATCACTCAATAAATGTGGCTTTTGTTATAGAAGCTACACATTTCACCAGTAGTTATACATTCTCATATTAATAAGTGAGGATTTAGATATTCCAGTTCCTGAGAAGTTGAACCTCTTATCTGGTCTGTATAAAGTCAAGGCATTTTGACAGGCAGTGTGACAAACACAGCAGAATAAACAAAGAGACAAGAAAATGAACTCTTTCTTCTGCTGAAATATTTTTCACCTGATTCCTAAAACTCACAAGAGTCAGCCTTTTATTCTATAAAGACAAATAATTTGAAAGCACACACTCTAGGATGTTACTTATGATAGTATGTCTTGATTTATGATGAAATATTAATGGCTGTCAACCTTTTTTTGTTTTAAAAAAATGGGGGGTGGAAAAGGGAAGGTGGTAGAATAGAAGGTATTAGAGGAGAGGAAGTAGGAGCAGGGGAGGTTGAAAGCCCAGAAGGAAGTTCACCATAGTCTTTTCTTCCCAGGTTTGTCCAACATCTGCATATGTGAATTCCCCAAATGGTTCAGTTCTAGCATGCCTGGGAAAATGTTCATGTTAATGGGAAATATACCTGCAACTAATTTCACAGTCTTTGCCTATAGAATCCTGGTGTCTTCATTTACAATTGGAAGGAGAAAAAAGATTGTGCCTTTGTTAAAATTTGGGGTGACACCAAATGAAGTCCCTCCCCTCTTCTCAATATTCCTTCCCCAGTGATCTCTGTTGCCCTCAAAAGCACAGCCATCCCAGGCTGCAAAGCTGGAAGTCAGTATCTACCAGTCCCTTGAGCATCTTTCAAGGCTGCTGGTGATCTTGTAGGCCTGCCATTGTCTTGTTTGATCTTCATTCTTTACACAATGCTCTTAACTCATTGTGTGCTTCAATTTCTCCCTCTCTGGGTACCTCTAAAGGATCTGAAAATCCTAATCCACCCCTTTTAACTCTCTGGCTTAAAAATCTCCAGTACTTCACCTTCACCTGAAAAGGGAAAGACTCTCTCCTTAACATATCCAAGGAGGTACTTTCTGAACACCTGTTTTGCTAAGAGCCCATCTGCTGTACATTCTCATCCCTGGGGCAGCAGCCTGGCACTACCAGCCATTCCCTGAACACTGTATTCTTCATGCACCATGGTGCTTTTTTCTCCTTGTCTGCCCGAATTCTGTGTATGTGAATTTGCCAAATGGTTTTAGTGTGCCTGGGAAAATGTTCTCCTTAACGTTTATCCTTTAAAAAAAAAAAAATTAAGCCTCCTTTGGGGTCTAAAGATTTTTCAGGATCCCTGTAAAACACGCTCTATGAAGTTTTTCCTGACATTTCAGGCAGAAGAGTTCCTTTTTCTGTGTGCCAAGTCGTGTGCTCATTCATTAATGTACTTCTCATAAAATGTTCTAATTATTAAAATATCTTATCTCATATGGGTTTCAAGAAGGAATGGACAGGATTTAAATTTCAAAATCAGTGCCTGGTAAGCCACAGCTTTCAGTAAGCGCTGATTGTGACTTGGCTTGGTCTCTAGACTCCCCACTCCTACTCCAGGGAATGCTATTTCTGAGGCACCCCTCAAACATAGGTGACTTTATGGAGCCTCCCCTATGCCCTTCTCTTCCACCCACTGTGCTTTTTCTCCCTTCTATTTCTGAAGACCTATAAATTGTTTTCCTCTGATTTGAATGTTTAAAGTATCCTATAATGTCCAATGTATTTCACTGCAGTTTGAGAGGACTGAAATTCCAAGGGCGAATGTGCATCTGAAAAATGAACTTTATTAATTCACATAGCATATGGGAGAGAGCCAATTATATTTCTTTGCTTTTTAAACGCAGTTAATGTAGGATGATGGAAATGATGATGAATTTGATGCAGGACCAGGTGGAAGTTAATTTAGGTGGTTGGACACTTTAAAGTTTGGAAAGAAGAGGTGGAGAGGGGGAAGGAGTGGGAGTTGGGCTATCAGGGAGGACATGAGGTTAAAGTAAAATTAATGAATTCTACCTTGGAATTCTTGGGGCATTAAGATGAGTACTAGCCCTTGGAACTTAGAACAACAGGAGGTGCGATGACACCAAGAACTCTTAAGTATTTCAGAAAATTTCTATTGAACCTGTTCTAATCTTGCATCAGGAACCATAATGCAGATACATTATGGGGGCAAACAGATTTTCCTGGGGACTCTAATTGAAGCCAGATTTAAAATTAGGTAGTCAGTGTAGTTAGGTAAATTGGGTCTAATATCCAGTGAAATCTAAAATGGAGGCCATGTTGAGAATGAATTCCCAACTCTCAGAATGTTAATGAAGTCCAGGAAACAGCCCCCAACATATTTGACGATGGCTCATACCAAAGAAATGTTAATGAACAGCAAACTTGAAGAAGTGCCCAGATTACTTCTTTGGCCCACCCCTGGGGCCTTCCCCCCTACATTCCATAACAGAAAACAATAAAATGGAGAGACAACCACACTTCCATGGATTCCATCTCTTGGGTCCCCCTCTTCCTCTGGGAGAAGGCTTTTCTGCTGTCCTTTAATAAATTTCTAATTTTCCACTCTGACCTGGCCTTAGCCTGCTTCTCTGGTGTTATTCTTCAACATTGGGGAAGCAAGGACTCGTCACTGGGTCAACAGCCCTAACACTAATGTTGCCTCTGTGAGAAAAATATGTTCACATTTTACGCATCAACAAGGCTCAGTTTTCTTATTGACAAGCGAAAAGATTATATTTAATGTCTAATTTTAGAAGATTCAATAGGAGTACTTGGAGAAAATAAAGAGTTAAAATAAAGCAGGGTGATAATTGACTAGATAATCGAAATATGAAGAAAAGAGGAGGAAAGCTACTTCAGAGTGAAATTGTGTTAAATTACTTCAACCCCAAACCTGATGGTGACCAGAGAGAGCTTATCAATCTATTCGGAAGCAGAAAATTTTACCAAAGGAGGAAATAAATTATGCGAAGGATGGGCAGCTGAAAGGCATTAGGAGGAAAAGCTAGTTGGAAGTCATGCGATATCTCCCTGGGAAATGGAGTTGGCAAAATGGCTGATGCTAAAGAGGTTAACTATTTGCTCCAAACCTTCTGAAAGACTCTGAACTCCCTTACTTCTATTTACCCCTTGAAGTGTTTCAACACCTAAAAGACTTAGCAAGGAGACCGCAAAGTAGAGATGTTATATGCTTTTCCAAAGTCAACACCACTAATTGTACAATTTCATCAGAAGCAAATGGAAAAGAATCTTTTTTTTTCTTTAGTTTTCGTTTGTTTCCAGTTTTAAAATACCTGTAGAAAGAAACTATTTCATTTCCCTAAGAGGTCCTACAAGAGGCTTCAAGGTTTCTGAAATCCCCACCGGCAACTGCTGGCAGAGTGTGATGTGTGCGTCTATGTTTTTTTTTACGAGGTGTGTAACCAACATTTTAGTAACTTCTCCAAAGTGTCCCTGGCCCTGGAAAGTTGAAATCCACTGCACTCTGCCTGGTCTGGGGGCCCCTTCCAGTTCTCAGCCAACGGTGCACTTTTAATCTTTGTTCCTCTAGCCTAAAAAGATTCCTGGACACCTCTCATGAACTTGACCAGGGGAGGATCCAGGACTGAAGTCCAGGTGATGCTCTGAGAAGCGGACGAGGCTCTGGGCGCACGCCCCAGCCCCACACGGCTGACCCGCAGCGGGCAGCGCGGCCGCGCCAGTCCGCCCGCCGCTGCTCACACAGGCGGCGGCGCTGGGGCAGCTCCAAGTGCGTCGAGAAGTGTAATCCCTCCGCTAAGTACTTGGCTCTCAGTCTCCAATCACTAGTGGGAGCTGGAGAGGGCAAGTGAAAAAAAAATTCCAGAGGCAGCCGAGGAGCGAGAAGGAAAAAAAAAAAAAAAAAAAAGTCCCGCGGCGGCGGCGGCGGCGGCGGCGGAGCGGCCGTGGCGGCCAGAAGTTGACGGCGCGGCCCGCGGAGTCGGCGGGGCGTGCAGGGCGCGCCGGACGGTGCGGGACGGCGGCGTGGAGGACCAGAGTGCGGGAGCGCAGCGGCGGGTAAGGCGCGCGAGGTAGGGAGGGCGTGGCGGGGCCGCATCCCCGCGCTGGGGGTCGGGCAGCCGAGCTCCAGGGGGCTGCTGGACCGGCGTTAGCGGGGCGGGCTGGAGCCCTGTGCGGCGCTCGGCGGCCGTTGACCCGGGCGAGACCGAGCGCGGGAAGCAGGGGACTGGAGCGGGCGGCGCGGCCATGGGGCGGCGGCGGGGAGGGGGTCAGGCGGTGGCCGCCGGGGCTTTGTGAACAGGCGCTCTGCCGGGACCCCGAGGCCTCGTGCCTGCGCCGGCGAGCAGCTGGGAGCGGGCAGCGGCGGGCGGGACACGTGCTGGTGGAACTGGGGAAGGAGGGACGCGCCGAGGCGGGGAGTCTGGAACTGCACGCGGAGGGATGGGGCGAGAGTAAAGTGCAGTCGCGGAATCCGGGAAATGGGAGGGAGCCCTGCTGGCCCGGGACGGGACGCAGGGCGGGAGGAGGCAGCACCCGCGGGCACCTAACTGGGTGCGGAGCCACCTGCCTCATCCCGAGACGCAGAGGGAGAAGGTCCTCTGCGGTGGGTCCTGAAGCTCGGTCACTGCTTCTGTTGTCTCTTTCCCTGTCTCTGGCTTCTCGCTCCGTCTCCACTTCCTCCCTCTTTTTTCTTTATTTCTGTGTTTTCCCTCTCTCCCTGTCCATCGATCTCCCCTTCTTGCAGCCCAGCTCTGCTTCTCAGTCTCAACCAGTGTGTCCCTCTTTTCTTCTTCACTGTCTCCCCTAGCCTCTTGGTCTCTCTCTTTGGAGGCTGTCTTTCTGTTCCTTGTCTCACTGCTCTCCTTCCCTCCTTCTGTTCCTGGCTGCGCCCGTCTCTGTCCATCTCTGTGTGTGTCCACGCTGTTTCCATCTGTCCCTTGCAGTGATAGGATGTCAGAAACTAGCTAAGACCTCCGAAGGTTGCGCAGTGTGGTGGGGGTCCTATTCCTTTAGAGCCCCGCCTTTGCGGCTGAGGTCCTTGGTGTTTGTCCTGAAGGGGAACGCTGAGTTTGCTTGAGTTATTAGGAACTGCTCTTAGTCACCTTCCACCAAGGTGAGGTCAGTGACTGTGAGCAACCACAAACGTGCCAGTGAAAGAAAACAGAAGAAGCCAGGAGTTTAATTGCCTCCAACATATAAAGAGAATGTTCCAGACATATCTGTGTTGAAGCAGAACCACCTGAGAAAAGGTTTTTGAATTCTGGAAGGAATCACAAAAGGTTCCACCAGGAATGAGAGGGTTCATCTGAAGAGTGTTTGAAAATAATTTGAAAAAAGCACTTAATGGAAATCTTTTGCTGTACTCAACTAATGCCAGCTAATCTGTTTTCTTACATATATTTTTAGGACCCCAGTGACAACTTTCCTAATAATTGTTTGGGAAAAGTTATGGGAAATACCTTGTGTCAACTGGGACATTTGTATTTAAGAAAATATTCTGTCTTTGTACTTTTATACCTTTTTACACTCTAGTGATCAAGAAGAATTATTTCTAACTGCAAAGAAAATAGGAAAGGATTTGTCAGTGATTTTTAAAGCATGAGACATTCCCGGGATCAATAATTTCTTTGGAAAACTCTCATTATAAGGATGTTTTGAAGGATATTACATCTTAGTGAAATATGCAAGTTATTACACACTTAGATCATTGTGCATGCAAAAAAGTTTGTGTGGTAAGCAAATCAGTAGTGATGGTTTTTATGGGAAACATAGCTGGGAAATTAATTGCTGTGATTTTCACTGTTTTCTTTAGACATGCATAATGTACCTTTGTTTTTAGCAAAATATGGCCTAAGGCTACAAAACTTGATACAGTGTGTTATTTGTCCAATCTGAATTACCATTTAGAAAACCACCTTTTCCTTTCGGTCACATGATATAAGTTGATATGATCTCATTACTCATGTGCTAGGGGATGCTGATGAATTTTAAGGGCACTGATTTGTGATTTTAAATCAAAATGTTAGTTTTTGGTGAGTTAAAAATCTTGATTTATGTCATGTTATTGAATCATCACTATTTATAGGGATTTTGCCACCTTGTCTGCCAGGTGCTGCCCAGCATTTAGTCCAGGCAGGGTTGTCCAAAACTCCCTGTTAGATTGACACTGAGTGACGTGCCACTACTCATGGTGTGTTCATATATGTGTCTCAAAATGTTCCAGTCATTAAATAATATTTATTAAAAGGAAATCGACTTAATTTTTCCCTCATAAACTTTAAAAACTGTGTGAGACAGCCTGATAAAGTATTTTATTACAGTAAATGCTGATTTTATTATTATTTGTTTAAAAATATGAGGCAGTTTAAAATGTGGTTAGCTTTTGGTAGGTATAGCAACTCTCCCCACTCTTCCTCAGCACCACTTCTTTTTTGTCAGCTATCTCCAACCTAGTAAAACCTTTTCTAGTTTTTATAAGTCCCCAATCATCTTTCATGCTTCTGGATGCTCACTTCTGTAGTATAACTACTTGCCTAGTTCTTCTCTTTGGGACTGTTATCTAATTAAAGTGAGCTAGTGTTGTTCTTCTTCTTTTTTTTTTTTTTCTATTTTTTTTTCTCTGAACTTAAGATGCTCAGCACAGTGCTTGACATATGATAGACAAAAAGTCCTTGAAGGGCACTTGGTTCTGTTTAAGGTTCTCTTTCAATTTGTCTTGTAATTCTGATTCCTGGTACGTGAAATAGGTCAAGGGAAATATATTAGCATGCAATACCAGCAGGTCATCAACTTAGACATAAGAGAGTTTTCGAGAGCTTCTTGCCACACATTAATATTGAAAATGAAGAGGATGAGGGATGAAGAGTTTGAAAACCATGCTCAGAAATACATGGAAGCCACAGTAGCTGTGGAATCAAATCCTTGTGCTTCCTTCACCATACCAGTACTTCTCATTGCTGTCTTTCACTTCACTCTAAATGGGTGAATCGGTCTGTAATTAGAAGCTAACAATTAAAATATAAACTCTAAAGATTTCATTCTAATCAATAAAAGCCATGAGTGAAATTTATCAATTGTGGTAATTGATAATCACTTGTGATACATGTGCATGAAGGTAATATTTATCTTTCAGAACATTGACTTGAAGTTGCATCATTTATGTGCTAGATATTGTTCTGGGTGCTGTGTCATCTTGGGCAGAAGAATTATTTCTACTTGAAAAGTTCTTTGAACTTAACTGTTTTCCTCTATGGCTTTCTATATGTGGGTTGAAGGCAAGTAGAGAGAAGAGAAAAAAGTTCATATCAGATTAGTGGCTGGTTTTAAAGTTTTTTTCCCCCTAGAGACCATTAATTTTACTTAGGAACAACTTCAAATTTTTGAACCTTACATATCAGTCTTCCTTGTAAACTTATTTGAAGAAAACCTAAAAACTTTAAGAAAGCTTGATAACTATCTCGCTTGATGTTCTCCAATCTATTTTCCAGTTTTTGAATTTCATAATCAAATATATTTAGCTTTTAAATATGGATTTTGGGGGCTGGGGCTGTAGCTCAGCAGTACAGCACTTGCCTCGCACAAGTGAGGCACTGGGCTCAATCCTCAGCACCACATAAAAATAAATAAATAAAGATATTGTGTTCATCTCAACTAAAAAAATATTTAAAAAATAAATGAATATGGGTTTTGGTGGCTGGTTGGTAAACATTAAGAGTAGAAGGAGAGGGCTGGGGATGTGGCTCAGTGGTAGAGCGCTTGCCTAGCATGTATGAGGCACTGAGTTCAATTCTCAGCAATGCATATAAATAAATTAATAAAGCCACATCAACATCTAAAAAAAATTTTTTTTAAAGCTTTTAAAAAAAAGTAGGAGAGATTGATTTTGACTAAGAGAGGATTAGTTCAGGTTTCCACATGCTAAATTAGATGTGATTGTGGAAATTGAAATAAAAGTGTTGTGATATGTTGAGGTAAGCCAGGATTCAGGGAAGAGAGTGGCCAAGATTAGAAATGTAGATTTTAAATTCATTTCTATTGAATTAATAGTTAAAATTGTGGGAAAATAAAACTTTTTAGGGATAGAGATTGGAGAAAGAAATATATGAAGATTTAGGAGTGGATAAGAAAAACATTCTCTTTTTAAGTTCATATGTGTAAGGCAAAAAAAGATAATGTATAACTTCCAGAAGACAATAATTTGTTTTCATGATTCTTAGGCTATTTGCTTATATCCTGGTTACATTCATTTTTACTAAAATATTTGAGTACTCTTCAGTAGTTACCATTATATGCAGTAGAAAGATTACATCTTTAAGTGACACAGGGTCCTGGCTGTCATTGAACTTAAATTCTCGAGAGTGGAAACAGGGAACTACAACCAACCATATGAGTAAGATAATTTCCAAAAGTGAAAATTGCCATTAAGAAAATCAGGATATATGACTGCAAATGACAGGTCTGCTTTAAAGTACATAAGGTGGTAAGGAAAACATCTCTAAGGATGTTCCTAAATAGCAAAAGCACCAGCCCATGAAGATCTAGGGGAACTTCCTAGCAAAAGCAGCTACACACAAGCTGGCTGGGGTGGTTGGACTCGGGCAGTTAAGGCACATGGCTGGAATGATGTCAGAGACAGCCAGGCCCTAGGATGGGAAGTATGCATTTAACTCACAGTACATTTTATTGAATACCCTGGAGGATTGAAACAGAGAAGTGAAGAAAGATGACTTGGCATGTCTGTCTGTCTGTCTGGTGTGAGCAAGAGTGTCTGAAGTGAAATGATGTGGGAGGCTATGGAAATGATGCAGCTGGGAGTTTGGCCAAGGGTGGAACCTGGAGAGATTGATCAGACATTGTTCTTATCACTGAATAGGAGGTTCATTGAGTTGAATCACCCTCCCCACCCCCAACCTGATCTACATTGCAGCAACTCAATGGCTCATTCGTTGTTTTTTACTTTTAAATGTTAGACCTCAGCATCTTCTTAAAGTTCCCAGACTTAACTTTCTTATCTTCCTTCAGATACCTCCTGGACTGTAAACTTCTTTCTGGGAGAGCCTGCAGAATGTCCTGAGAAGTGCTGTGGTTAAGTTCTTAGGGCTAGGGATGATCCCTGCACTATACTGCAGTGCTGGGCTCTTTGAGAAAAGTGGCCTAGAGGGCTAACTTAAGTAGTGTCTTTCCACTGGATTTTCGGTAAGGTTTGTGTCTGAGCACAAAGGAAAGTAGCAAGGGAGAATTCCTTGATTGTCTTTATTGTGTAAACCCTCAGCTTTGAAAAGCTTGGATGCTTCTTGAAGACTTCCCTGTCAAGTTCACATGTTTAGGTCTGGATATTACCACTGTTGAATGTCAGCCCACGGAGAGTGCCAGTTTAGAGTAGGCATGCAGTAAATATTGTGGGATACTGTTGGATGTTTAATTCAGTTGATTTTATTTTTCATGTCTTTCAACAAATATATAGCTGCAGCTTTAAAAGATTTTAAGTAGTAAATTTGGAAATGATTTTTCTGGAGATTGTATTTACTAATTGGTTGAAGGAAAAAAGATAATTTAATGTGTTTCTGTTAAATGCTTCTTGTGCCTGGCTTTCTTAAGGTAATGTTTTAGTCATTTTTATAGTAGTTAGATAGATAGGGACTTAAGCAAGTACAGAAACATTTGTCACTGGTTAATTTGATGATTAATGAATCTGAAATGATTCCAAGGAAGTCTGTAATGATGGTGCCTTTGTCTAAATTAATCTTTTGATAGAAATCTTGAGTTTTATCTAAGTAATACACTTTATAACCGTCTATAAATGATAAATTATCTTCAATTCTTTTTCTGGAAACAAGCTACTATTTGATTGTCCAGTATACATGTAGCCATAATCACCTACATGGTGGGGGATTTTCCTACAATCCTTCCTCTAATTGCAGAATGTAGTGCAGCATTCTAAGGGGGTTGCAAACATTGGGCCATCATCTTTTTTTTTTTTTGTATATAGTAATTTCCTTCCACTGCCCCCGATCCCCTGTTAAACTGGAGATTTAATTCAGGAGCACGCTACCACTGAACCACATACTCAGCCCTTTTTATTTATTTATTTTTTAAATTTTGAGACAGCCTTGTTGAATTGCCCAAGCTGCCTTCCAACTTGCAGTCTTCCTGCCTCAGCCTTCAGAGTAGCTGAGATGACAGGAGTACAACATCACACCTGGCTCTACTGTATCCTTTGATGCTTCAGCTAGTTAAGAATACTTTCTGTGTCTTTATCATCTCCCTTTCCCCCTTACTCCATTTTGCCAAAACTCGGCGCATTATTCCCATTGGCTTCCATGTCAGGTATCTTTGGTTGCCTCTCTAGGTCTTCTCTGAATCAAACTTTCTTACGCTTTCTTCCCAGGAAGATAACCTGATGAACCACCTGGATTACCAGATAGCACAGGTCATGGGGAAGCCTGGCAGAGTAGAGGGAGGGTGGAGGAGAGAAGATGTTCATTCTTTTGACTCCTTTTTTGTTAGATCAACTTGTGCTGCCTGTGTCCCTGCACTGAATGTCACTGTCCCTCTCAAGATAGC
Organism: Ictidomys tridecemlineatus; assembly: GCF_052094955.1. Lineage (NCBI taxonomy): Eukaryota > Metazoa > Chordata > Mammalia > Rodentia > Sciuridae > Ictidomys > Ictidomys tridecemlineatus. The sequence continues at coordinate 107,332,773 of NC_135485.1, read as the reverse complement.
CTCTCTGTAAATTTCTTCTTCAGATTCCAGTCATCCCTGGAATAGCTCCTTTGCTTTTACGAGCCGATCCTTATAGTTCTTTTGCAGTCCTGCTCACAACTTATTAAATTGTTGTTCATAAATAAACTCTCCTCAGTTTATCAGGAGCTAAAACAGTTAAGGCTCCATTTTTTGTTGATTGAGCTTCATAAAAAGCCTCTTTCTTTTTGGAGTCTTCTTGGATTGGAGCAGTTGGCTTCTCTTAGCTCTGTTGGAAATCTGCTTTCCTTTCCAAATTGTGTGTTTTTATTGATGAGACAGTGGTCTGAACTCAACGTTGTTATTATGTAGGTACTTTTTCAGTCAGTTTGTTGGTTTAATCTTTTTACTGGCTAGGCTGTATATCTTCTACATGGATACTGTTTCATTCACTCTTTCATTTATCCATTTATACAGTGCATATTAAAGAGGCACTGTTTAAGACTAGGCAGTGTGGATACAAAAAGGCAGATCTTTGTCCTTATTTGAAATGCCCTTTTTGGGCATAGTGAACAGGAAATACACAAACATAATGTTTACAGTCAGATTTTTGTTTAGAGCTAAAAAGAAAATAGGGTGCAGTAGAAGAGAGAAATAGGTAGGATTATCATTTGGTTCAGATTACAAGCAACTCAGGAATGGGCATTATCTATTAACCTATATCTTTAATGCAGGCTTTTAATATATAGACTTTAAAAGCTTTTTTCTATGACACATAGAATAAATCTTACGGGAAAATTAGAAATTGCAAATAAACCTTAAGAAAATAAGTTGCTTTATACCATTGTAATGGTACAAACTAAAATTAATAGTGTATATCTACATATATATCCCTTAAGAATTTTCTTTTGCATTCTGTACTTTTACACAAAAGAGATCATATATATTTTGTGACTTGAGTTTTTCATGTCATCATGTATTGGTAATATCACATCAACAGATGCATTTTGAAACATTTAAGTATGATCTAATACAAATCACAAGGATCCTCCTTTCCCTGCCAGATTTTAAAAAAATTAATTATTTTTAGGTTTTCAAAAAAAGAAGAAAGTTAAAATGACCTAAAATGCTACCACACAAATAATCTCTGGATATTAGTAGACTTTTTGAATGCAGGTAATAGAAATTGTGTCATACAGATTTTTATTTCATCAAAATTCCTTTGAATTATGATGTCTAATAAAATTAAATGACAGTTTAATCAAATCTCTTATTTAATCATTACACTCTGGAATTATTTGAGGCCTAACACCATTGCTAGTTATCACATATTAAGTGAAAAATTGGGGTTTGGTGGTAATGAGCCATTTGACTAATCCAGATAAGCCATTTCCACATAAGTGTTTTACTTGGTTGCCTCTGCTTTCCCAGTGAGCTCCAAGGAAAGGGCCTTCTGTGGAAGTGTGCAGCCCAGGAGGGACCCCACAGCCAAATGCAAACCGAGGGGCGTTGTAGATGACTGGGTTGGAGTGTAAGCTGTCTCTCCCTGGCTCTGAGGTCTTGGGAAAGTTCATGAACCTTCTGTTCCCTGCTTCATTCTCTATAAAATGGGAATGAAAATAATAGTGTTTCCCTCAGAGGGCTGTTTGAAGATGACAGTCCTCAGTGTTTGTAAACAGTGGAGATCAATGGCAGGCTCGTGGTAAACCTAAGGAAGTGTCTGATAAGTGAGTTAATACATGGCCAATCATGCCTAAGAATCGTTGATACGCTTACACTGCAAACTCTTCTGAGCTTTTATTATGCTGTCAGGGATTATGACAGTTCTCAAAAAGAGTATTTGACTGTGGGACTTGTGTTTTCCCCCGCGTGATCGCTGGACTGATGCTTCTCTAAATACACGTTGGGGGAAAAGATGGTTCAAATAATTGACTCAACTTTTCCACTGGTTTGTTATCTCCTGAAGTGGAGAGACCATTTCTATCACCATGACTTATTCTTACACCAGTTATATTTTGAGAAGGAACCTACCCAGATCTTGTTTTGTCTGTTTGTTTTTAACTTTTTCCTTTCAAAGATAAAAGTGCATGCTTTTCTTCTTCATCTGGAGAAAGAATCCAGCCACTGTACATGGATCTCTGCTGCTCATGAGCTCAGGATTTGCAGGGTATGATATTTTCTATAAAGGTACTCATTGTTATTTTCTAATTGTAAAGAATATATATTCATTGGAGTAAATTTGGGAAACGTAGGGAACTCTCACAAAATCACTTACTCTTACCATTCAGGAATAGCCACTGTTAACATTTTGGGTCTTCTTTCCTTTACAAAATCGGGAGTATAATATTTTGTGTCCCTTTTCACTTTTGACTTTGTTGATAAAAATATTCTCAATCCAAAAACATGCAGTGATTTATGGCTTTCGTATGATTGGTAATCTACATTTCAAAAGAGCTTCCTTCCTTCCTTACCAAATTCTGAAGCCAGAGACAATATGAAAATAAAATGGTGTACGTAGAATAAGTTTCTCCCTCATTTAAAGTGTTCTCGGAAATTGGAACCACCTGGTAAGCAGTTGGCAATTCTGTTGAAAAGACCTGGAGTAGGTGACCTCAGGTTGCTTCATTTTTATGAGTCATTCCAGTGTTCAAGCCAACAGCCAGATGGACTCAGCACAGTCCAGACCAGGTTGTTTTGGAGGCATTACTTACTCATCTGGAGTGGCTTGATTGAACTTATATAATGTTGAGATTAACTAGGAAAAGGTATTCATGGGAACCTGAATTATTCCTCCATAAATTTAATCTACTATTTAATTTTTAAGTGGTAAATCTGTTCCCTCCATTGCATGGTGGAGGTAGAATTCTCATATATTCATATAGGTAATAAAATGGTCTCTAAATGTCTGATGTAATTTTCAGAAGGAAATAATATTGAATCGATGTGACAGTGCATAGTGTAAAGACTTTAAATATGCTAATTGTTACAAGTTTTTACTTAGTGTTCTTCATAAATGATAGATGCTGAAGTGGTTAAAATATACCTGCTGAATAAGCCATTTTTATTAGAAAGTCCTTATTCAACAACTTTGAATCTTCCTTTCAGTCACTCCTCTAAATACTTTTTTTTTTTAAACATCTGTAGCAAATGAAAATATTTTAACCCTCTCTGAAGAGGAAAACCATACTACACTGTTTAATTGAATTAAATTAGCTTTTCAGGGAAATTTACCTACGAGCTGTTTCTGGAACCAATTAGGAAAATGATCTTTGTATTCTGTGGCATTTATGTTTGATTATGTTTTTCTTAGTAATTCTCAATGGACCTGATTCACTCCTTGCTTCGGTCATCCAACCCTTGTGATTTTTGTAGGAAAATTAGGCATTTCCTACCCCATAATTATGCATATTTATGAAATAATGTATGCTTCCTCTTTGAATATAAATGTTATAATAAATTTTTAATTCTTTAACAATAAAATTGAGTTTTAACATTTTAACATTCTGTGTAATATGTTAAAGATGAGATAAACAGTCATACAAAAATTAATTTCATCCAAAAAAGGTTTTATATATTTAGCTTTTAGCACCTTAACTGATAGATGCAAGAGATATTGTTTGGAAAAATGGTAGATAATCCAAAATTTTTCATGGACGTATTGCCTTGGAATATTCTTTATTTTAAACCTGTTGAAGATTTGATGCACTATATTTTCTGCATTCTTTTTAAATTGCAGTCTGTTGTTTTACAAAGCCATAAGGAAATGAAATTGTGCTTGAAAAACTCAATATTTTCAAGTTTTTTAGCTGTAAGACTTTCTTTTGTGATGAGTAGTATGGGATACATTTTATATGCTTGGCACAAAGACTAACTAAAGGACTTGAATACTTCTGATTTAACAGTTTAAACAAAAAACTAACCTTCTTAAACAAACAAACAAACCAAAAAACACTTTGCTTTCTGTGCCTCAATCTGAATCTCAGATTTGCTTCTGTTTTCCATGTAAATCCTAGAATATATAAATACTCACTTGCATTCTTTTTTACTATCGACCTTCCAACTACCCCCATCCACCTTCTCATAATCTTCTCTTTGTCTCTATCACTTTTGCACTTGATCTGAAAATGCTGTTTTCTGTGACTCCTTTTCTCTGGGACAGCGAGAATTGAAGTGTACTAATTTCTGTTGTGAACACCCAGAGTGTTCCCTTACTAGCTGTACTACTCTGTGACTGACCGGAGCTCTGACTAAAGTAGCATAATTTGGAATGATGATTTGGCATTTTATAGGCATAATATTAAAATATTTTAATGTTATAAACGAATAACATCAAGATGTTAATTTTGTGATGAAATCACTTATAATTTCACTCCAAATGTTTTTATGAATTGCCCATGTTTTAAACATTTAAAGAAAAGCATTCCATGGCCAAAAAAACTAACAATGGAATGAACATACATTATATTAAATATTTTCTAAATATTATTTGTATCTGTAATTTTCATTCTTTTACATAATCTCTTTGATATGTAAAAATTTATAATTATGTAGTACAGGTTTTCATGAAAACCTTTTTAGCTCTCATTTTATTTGAAATTTCATGCATTTATGCTTTTGGTTTAAAAGCTGTTATTTTGCATTCTTAAACATTTTTCTTCAAACTTACTAGCATGAACCTTGATTTAGCTATAAATTTCTTTTTTGGCTCATGTTTCTTAAACTTGGAAGGTATAATGCAGTTCAACAATAATATTTTACATCTTTAGCTTATGAACAATGTCTTTCTTACAAATGGAATTATTAAATATTTATGTGATGTGAATGAATTTGATTCCATACTGTAAATCAAAGCGTGTCAAAGAGATAATCAAGTCCTGTTCTAAAGGGAAAGATGTTTAAATTTACAGGTGAATAAAAGCATAAATAGACTGAATATGGAAAAGAAAATGAGAGAACATTTGCGAGAACATGTTGAGAACATTTATGAAGTGTCAAGTTGATTCAGTCTATTATTCTGTCTTTAGGTGATGTATTAGGGGATATGTTAGGGAAGAGTAGATTGGTATTCCATTGTTTTACTTTTAAAAAATTAGTATTCTCTCTTCTTAAAATCTATTTTCCTTAATCTAAACCACAGAAGTCTGCCATTAATGAAACTCTGTGCTCCATTCTTGGAAGTGATTAGTACTTTTAAGCGTGTTTGATTTCTTGGCTTTATATTTTGTTGGTCAACTGAAGTGAATATTCAGTTGAAGTACTGCAGCAGTGCCTCAGCTGTGTCTTTGCCTCTGGGCACTGTCCATCTTGTACAGCACGTGCACTCCTTACATCTGTTGGGTTTCATTGTAAACTTTACATTTCTACATGGAAAGCAAGCTGACCTTTGTTTTTCTTCATATGGTTGTCCTGAGGTCCATGGATCATTTTATTTGCTTGGATTTTCCTGAGTTTCTGTTTTATTTTTTCTCCCTTCTCCTTTTTGGTGAAAGCAGAGTTGTAATTTTTTTTTTTTTTCCCATTAAGAAGCAGATATTTTTGGAGTAGCTAGCCTGGGTTAGGTCAGAGCTGCATGCTTGTAGCATCTCAAATAATCATGAACTCCATTGTTGTTGCTTTTGCTTTTTTGTTGTTGTTGCTTTTTCTGGGATTGAATGCAGAGTCTTGCTTATGCGAGTCAAGCTTTGTACCATTGAGCTACATCCCCAGGCTGAACTCTGGTTTTAAATAAGATGAGAACCACATTTTCTGTTCTTAAGTGATGTTCGTGCCATTGTTAGCTCTTTTGGCTGCAGGAACATATTAATGCAGCATCCCAGAGGTGACTTTTAAGCCCCTTTTTATGATAACTAAGGCTCATTATCCTGAGAAGTACAGTAACCCTATAGCTTTCCAATTTGAGTCTTATTTGAGTTTTCCCCCTAGTAACTCATAAAGTTTTGGAAATCTTGTAGGTTATCCCACTGACTTGGCATTTCACATAGTGGAAAAACTTAGTATCTTTTGCAGACCTGGAAAATTTAATCTACATTTCCTTTTCTGCATCATTTTAAAAGATGTTAAATAAGACCACTTCCAGCACCTTCCCTATTTGTGGTTTTCCTGCCAAAGTCATGCCTTTTTTTTTCACTGTCTTTGTTTCTCCAATAAAGGTTCATCTAATCCTATGATGATTCAGTTCTTAAACTTTTGTGGTAGTTCCTTGTCAAGGGCTGTTAAAAAAACCAAGTGGATTATATTGACTGATTTCTCCCTTGAGACTCAACAATTTTTAATTTGCCAAGAGGTGATTACCTCTGAAAAGAATCAAAGCTAACCCCCCTCCATGATTATGTTTGCTAAATTCTTCAGTGATCTTATGCTTTAGCACATAAAGATCTCACAAATTTTCCAGATTTTTAAAAAGCAATTATAGCACTGAATTAGGGAAACTTCAAAGACTGGATAAAAGAGGTGAAACTCAGCATTAATATGAATGGTCAAAATGCAATTATATATAAGCAGGAAAAAAATGAGGCTATAGTGTTTGTCTTTCCTACATTTCAGGCACTATGCTAAGCCCATCCCATTGAAGACACCAGGTATAATCTTCTCATTTTACAGTTGAAGGAATTTAAGGCACATTGAGGTTCAGTAGGTGGTGGCCCTGGACAGTCATGTAGGAACCTCTGTTGCTAAATCTGTGCAGATATTGGAGACGCTTGCTAGATCCCATGTTGGTTGGTTACTGATGATGCAGAGTTCTTTGGCACTCAACCATGTGGTCCTGAGTTTGGAAACATGCAGAGGCAAGGAAGAGACATATGCATCAAGAACTGCATGCGATAGTAATTATGTGTGGAAGGTGTTATTAGAGAACAGAGTAAGGAGTGATCAGGAAAGAGACCTGGGTTGGGTATGGTGGTACACACCTCGGCCACTCAGGAGGCCGAGGCAGGAGGATCTCAAGTTCAAGGTAAGCCTTGAAATTTAGGAGACCCTGTCTTAAAATATAAAAAATAAAAACAAAAATGGGAATACAACTAGCTGTGTGATAGAGCTACTGCCCACCTCCTCCTCCAAAAAAAAAAAAAAAAAGACTTGTTGATTATATTCTGAGATAAATGATGGGTGAAGAAAGAAAATGTTTAAAATCTTGGAAAAATTTATTTTGAACCTAAAATGATGTGGTCCCCCCACCCACCCTGTTCATGTAACATTCTATAAAGTTCCTATAGAGGGAATACTAGCAGTAATTTTTTTTCAAATAGAGGAAAATTATCACATCTTTATTAAAACTTACTTTTACATTTGACCCACGTGTTGTATGTTGTGGGATGCCACCCGTGAATTATTTGAGCTTATTTGAGCTATTTTGTGGCTCCTTCCAGTCAAAGGATTGCACAATGCACATGACCTTGGCTCTGCTAGGGAGACTGCTCTCTTAGCTTTGGAGTGGGGCGTAACCCGTTGGAAACTGGCAGCCCACCTGGTACCTTATTTGGCAAGAGAACATTCTATGGAAAACATTTGATGCTTCCCACATATAAGTAAACCAAACACAGGCTCTCACTCTCTTTCCAGTGTGGAAGCTCTACCCCTAAGGTCGAAGAGCAGTCCCATCCCCACTTTCTAAAATTACTTCCTGTGTCTTATGGTGTCTTCGCCCTTTTCTCTTTCACAGCTTTGTTTTGCAGCCAGCCCCTTACACACAGAGTCACCTCAAATTTCATTTCCTGGGTGGGACAAGGGTGAGAGTGTGTGTGGTGTATGAGGGACATTTAACATGGGTTAGCTATGACATTTATAAATTTGGGAAATTAGATAGCTCAAGTAATTCTATAAGAATACAGGAGTGCCAGACAAAGAAAAAGTCATTTAATCTGAAATTACATTTTTAAACTTATTTTGAAGGAAGCATCATGACTTATCACCTACATGTGTGGCTTCACAAAGGTTGATGTTGCGTTGGGGAATGGGACCAGAAGATAATGTACTAAAAAAACAATAAAACCTTTAGGGAGAGTTTTTCATCTTGCAACTTTTACAGATTTTATGTGGTATTTGAATGATGGTAGATCATCTTTTGTAGTAGGACTGTCAGAGTGTACCAGAGAGAATGGAAATGAAATCACTGTAGCATCTTCCAGGCTGGCTTGCAACCTGTCAAAACTGTCATTGTCAGTCACTTTGCTTCCTATCTCCCCATGTCTTTTCCAGAAAGAAACCTCCCTTTGTTTTAAGTACAGTACTGTTAACATTTTGCAGAGAAAAATGCAGTGGGGCATTTTTACTGTGGCAGCAGAGTTTAGCTGAGGCAGAGTTACTGAATTAAAAAATAAATTTTTGTTTTCCAAAATGACTGGATTAAGCATGCATGTGGTGCTATGGGGAAAGCAAGTCTTTTAAAATAAATCTATTTATTTGTTTATTTATAGATGGACACAATACCTTTATTTTATTTATTTATTTTTATGTGGTACTAAGGATCCAACCCAGTGCTGGGTGAGCACTCTACCAATGAGCCACACAACTCCAGCCTGAAAGCAAGGTTTAATGGATTTCCGCATTAAAAGTAAAATGGCTGTTTTGCTTTGTAATATTTTTATTTTAATATTTAAAATATGTAATATTGAGTGAGGGATGTAGCTTAGTGTTAGAATACTTTCTTATCATGTGTGAAGACTTGGGTTCTATCCCCAGCACTAGAAAAAATAATTAAAGATACCATGTATATGTCAAATCAAAACCTTTTTTTGGTAATTGAATAACCAACAGTTGATTTTCCAAAGGAGTATAAATATTATAGAAACACACCAAGTTATAATTTGTAACAAATAGAAAGCTTCCTACTGACTCCTTATATTCCAAAATATAATTTTTCCATTATGGAAAATTATATTCATGTCGAACATAAATAATCAGATATTTGCTTCACTAATGATCTAGCTTATTTTGAAATCATGTTACTGGATTTAACGATGTGACCTCTGTTCTGCGACCTTGTGTATTCTGGAGGCTTGTTATGCTTGTCAAGGGTATTTCCTTTTATTTGTTTTAATTTTACCTGCCATTTAAATCATCGAATGACCCTTTATAATTTTATTATGAAACCATATAATAAGGAAGGACTAGTTGATTATTTTTTACTTTAACTTTCATAATCTCATATAATTCAGATCTTCTTTGTGTTCTCATTTCTCAGTTCAAATAATTCCAATTTCTTTTGTAATTTCTCATCACAATAATGGATGTTATAGAGTAACATGTTTTAATGCATTCATTCTTACTTTAGCTTACTTTACCTCTGCTCTTCCACGGGAGGAAGTCAGGTAGCATGTTAAAGAACACAGGACTGGGAGGCAGGAAAGGTCATAATTGGTTCTGAACCTCAGGTTGACCACTGAAAATGAGCTCAGCCAGACCCTCTTAGCCATGCTGGCTCTGAAATACTATGATTCTGTAACCTGAATGGGCAAATCATAGCTTGCTAAAAATTGCAGAATGGCTTTTGTTTTTTTGAGAGCAAGCCATCTTGAGCTGTTTGATCATTGTATCTTTTTTATTCCGGTAGTTTGGGGAATTTCAGATACCAAAGTGAGTGTTGATTACTTAGGTCCCTATCAAACCTAATCAACTCTAAGATTTTATGCTTCTTTATAAGAGTCTGATACTTACAAATAATTACACTCTTTACCCCTTACATGTTCTTATAGATAAACTCTCTCCTTGAGGTTAGCAAAGAATTTTGGTTAATGGGAAATAATTTTGTCAATCAGTATTATACTCCTCTCTTGGAATTATTTTCTAAGAACTTTAAAGCAATTGTTAAAAATATTTTGTTCAGGGGTCTGGGGTGGAGGCTCAGTGGTCGAGTGCTCACCTAGCATGCATGAGGCACCGGGTTCGATCCTCAGCACTACATAAAAACAAACTAATGTATCCACCTAAAACTAAAGATACATAAATAAATAAATATTTAAAAAATTTGTTCAGAATTTGATTCAGTTTCATGTTGATTGAATTGGATGACAATGGCTAATTTTTGAGAGACAAAATATGTGCAACTTGACTTGCCCCAGTATAATAAATTAGTTTCTATGATTGTAACTTTTCACTAATTTGTAAGGGATGACTTACCTTTAGGTGCCTTGTCTGTTCCTTTTATCCCTTTGTGTCCGCATGCTAAGTATTCTTTTTAAAACAAAGACAAAGATTGACCTAGGTTTAAATGTTGTGCACTTAAACTGGCTTCCTTTTTTCAGAAGTTAATACCCCATTTGGTTCTTTTCCTAATATTCTTTTTTCGTATTATTGTAGGACTGGTTAAATGTTCTGATAACTTTACACACACACACACACACACACACACATTTTTAAAAAAAAAATTTTTTAAGTTGTTGATGGACCTTTATTTTATTTATTTGTATGTGGTATTCAGAATCGAACCCAGTGCCTCATGCATGCTAGGCAAGTGCTCTACCACTGAGCCACAACCCCAGCCCCCACACACATATTTTTTAGTTGTAGGTAGATACAGTACCTTTATTTTTTATTTCCATGTGGTGCTGAGAATTGAACCCAGTGCCTCGCGCTTGTCCTGATACCCTTTAAGTGTCTGGGAAACTTGATATCTTAATATTTTCAAATCTATGGATAATTTCCTCTGAAGAGACTATATTTTCATACAGTAGTCAACTTTATTATTTTTATGTATGTGGGGATCTCAGTGGTGTTTTCTAGATTATCCATACCAAGTTTTTAGTCCCAGCATGCTAATGTTCAACCTTTCCTTACAGTATGTCAGTATGTGCCAATGGGAAAATTACCCTTATCAATTTAACTGAAATGTAATGAGAAGATAGATCATCAGAGTCCCTAAAATTTCATCCTAGAGCATTTGCTTTAATGGAAGGTGGGAAGCCTCTCATAAAGTGAGGTGCAAATTTGTATGAATGTTTTTTGCTTTTATATAAGGGGAGAAAAATTGGAATTCTAAGGAAACACTAAAAATGTTTTTATTCATAGCAAATGGGTTAGAGTTCATAATACTAAAACTTTTGAATTAGAATGAGAAAATGGGAACCAGAAGAAGATGGCTCTCTTTTTGTGGACTGTTTTCTTGGCAGGTGGATTGAAAAGGAACAAAATAATCCGATAACTTATGCCCAAATGTCCAATATTATTCATGTGTTTTTTATAGTGCTTCTATTCTTCTTACTTGCCCAATTCATAATTCACTTTTAGAAAATAGTGTGTTAATCACATTGTATTGGACTCAGTCCCTCCCATTGTCTCCACCCCTCCTGTTCTTATGTACTCTGCACTCTATCAATTTGTAATTACTAGCGTCTTCAATGTTAAAGTACATCCATCCTTTCAGTTTGAGCTGTATTGAATACCAAAACCTGTTTCTGTTTTTCACAGTATGGAAAATGAAGTCCAAAAGATGCTTGGTCAGTGTTGACTGATTTTAATGTGATTATAACCTTGATTTCTTGTAATTTTAGAAATTTTAATTTTGAAAATATGTGAAAAACCTTAGGATTAAAAAATGTATCATTGGTAATATTTGTTTTAAAAATGCATTCTCAGAGGGACTGGGGTTGTAGCTTGCTAAGCATGTGAAAGGCTCTGGATTCCATCCTCAGCCCCACATAAAAATAAATAAATAAAATAAAGGTATTGTGTTCAACTGCAACTAATTTTTTTTTTAAAAAATGCATTGTTTCAGATATGGAATAGGAAAGATTATTTTTTTTTTGTTTTGGCTGAAGTTATATCAGACTTTGAAAGTTGATACTAGGATTTGTATTCTGGCTCTTCCACCTCTAAAGTAAAAATAATAATACCTATTCAGTAAGGATGCTGTAGGAATTAAGTACTTGGAGTACTACCTAGCACATAGTAAAAGTTCAATAAATGTTTCCTCTTTTGTTTTAAATATCTTTATGTGGCTTTGACACTCTTTCTACTGGGTTACTACATAAGATTTTCTTACTAAAATAGAAGAAGAAAATTTATGAAGTCAATTGATTAAGTAATTATTTTTTTACAAAATGTTTCCAACTGCAAACATTTTTAGCTCACAGATGTTCAAGAACTTTTTACATAGAAAGTTACTTCCTTCCCTGCTTATTCAATTTTGGATTCTTCCATGTCTATTTCAAATGCTTGCTTCTCAAGAAAAGTTTATGTATTGAAATAAGAAGCTGAATTGTATATTTTTATTAATTTGAATGACATTTTCTCTTGGATGAATTATGAAAAGTCTGGTTAACTTTAGCATTACTGGGCCTTGAAGAGATGCTAATATTAAGCCAGTATTTAGTTGCATGACATGATCAGTTTACACTGTTGTGGAGACTTAATTAAAGTTTTATTAAACTGTGTAAGCCATGATCCAGTTTGGATTTGAAAGTAGATAGACATCTGTTTCAAATATTATTACTACAACTGGAAATTAAGCATTTTTCTTTGAAAGTCTGAAAGTTTCCCTTTTGAAACTTTTGTTTTTATCTCTTCACCTATTCCCTGTGTATTAAAATAATTTTCAGGCATAGGTTTGTGTTTTTGTTTTCAGTACTAGGGATTGAACCCAGGAGTGCTCTATTGCTGAGCTATATCCTTAGTCCTTTTTATTTTTTGAGACAGGGCCTTGTTAAGTTGCTGAGCCAGGCCTGGAATCTGTATCCTCCTGCCTCAGCTTCCTGAGTACCTGGAATTATAGGTGTGTACCACTGCGTCTGGCTAGGTGAAGATTACTTTAAAAATCATTTTAATAATTTATATATTATCTATATGGAAGAAAGACAGAAAAGTCTTTGGAAGTATTAAATAGCTCTCTTGCTGAGGACAATTGTGCCTCCTTTCCTCTCTCCCTGTTTTGATTTCTCTTTTAGGAAGTGAAAACTAACTCTAGGAAAATTCTGGTATTATTTTGCTCACTGAACTGATAAACTTGAAGTACTTTAATATTCTCTCTCTCTCTCTCTCTCTCTCTCTCTCTCTCTCTCTCTCTCTCTCTCTTTAATTTCTTTGCCTTAATGATCTCAGAAGGTTCTTTAGAAAATGTAGCTCTTTAATTGACTTTTATTTTTTTGTTTTGGAAAGGAATTTTGGTACCTCATTCATTTAAAATTATTTAGTGAAATCTGGAGAAAAAAATTTAAATTTAAATTTTGTATTACATTGCAGAACTGATGGAAAATAAAACTTGTAATACCTTAAAGTCCAGGATGCATTAATTTATCACTATGTCTTGCTTCTGCAAGATTATTAAATGAGTACAATGAAACTTCTTAAAGGGGAAGAGGTCAAGAAAGAGAAAACAAACAAACCACTTGACAGTGTACCACTTGGAGCCTGTTGCTTTTTACCAATTTGGTGGTCCTTTAATGTTTTCTCATGCATTCTTTCAAATGTTAGCAAAAGTGGGAAATTACCACCTTGATTTTGTGTTTTGTTTTTTTTGCTAGAAATTTTTCCTCATGATATTAAATATGCTTAAAATATTATTTTAATTAATGTCTGGAAGACATTGTGTACATTTTTATCATAAATAATGCCATAGTGAACATATTTATGAAGAGATTTTTATCTGTTTTGTTTTAGGAATACTTATATGAAAACTTTCATATGTGGCAACACATTGCTTTCCAGTCAAGTCAGTCTAATTTATAATTCTATTGAAAGGGTATATATTTAATTTTATTTGTTTGTAGATAAATTTGTTAATAAATAATATAGTTACAGCTGTGAAATCTCTATAATATAGACTCAAGAGAATAAGCACTCCACAAAAACCAAAAAACTAAAAAAAAATCTAAAAAACAGAACAGTGTGAAAGGCCCAAAAGTTTAAGTAGTTTTGAGGAAGTGGATTTTTAAAATTTTTTTATTTACAACAGGAAAAAGAAAGAAAAATAATTCTCTCTTCTGCTTTCATAAGATACCTTTCTCCCTGCTTTTTCTAACTTCCACCTATGAGACAAAACATATTCCCCTCAAATTTCTCAGTCTGGCTTATTTTGCTTAATATAATGCTGTTCAGTTCTAACCATTTTCCTGAAAATGACATAATTTCACTCTTCTTTATGACTGGATAAAACTCCATTGATATAAAAAAAAGGGAAAAAATAGTTTTTGCTTTTTACAAATACTGATCATTACCACTGATAAATAATTTCATTAAATTTACAGGAATAAACTCAAGATGTAGGAAAATCTGTAGTTTCTTATGATACTGACTTTCATCTTCCTGATGTCTAATGTTGTCAAGAATCTTTTCATGTGTTTATTGGCCATTAATATGACTTCTCTGGAGAAATGTCTATTCAGATCCTTTGCTTATTTTAAAAACTGGGTTATTCATCTCTAGCAATTACAGAAATGTAAATCAAAACTACACTGAAGGGCAACCTAAGAAAATGTGGTATATATACACAATTACTTAGCCCTAAAGAAGAATGAAATTATGGCACTTGATGGTAAAGGATGGAACTGGAGAATATTATGCTAAGCGAAATAAGCCAACCCCAAAGAACCAAAGGCCAAATATTTTCTCTGATATTTAGATACTAATTCACAATAAGCAGGAGTGCTAGGGAAGAAAAGAGGTACTTCAGATTGTGTGGAGGGGAGTGTACAGAGAGGAGGCGGTAAGGGGACAGGAATGATAGTAGAATTGTGCATATATGATTACATGACCAATGTAATAATACATCATGCACGACCAGAATAATGTGAAGTTATGCTCCTTTTATGTATGATATATCAAAATGCATTCTACTGTCATATGTAACTATCTAGAACAATAAAAAACGTTTTTCATTATAGAATTATAAGTGTTCTTTATATATTCTAAATATGTTACATTTCAGATACATGATTTGCAAATAAGTTCTCCCATTCTCTGGATTGTTTTATTTTCTTAATGATGTCCTTGGAAGCAGACTCATTTTGAATTTCAACAATGGTCACCTCATCTATTTTTTTCTGTTATTTATACTTTGATATCATGTTTGTATCATGTATTAGGGTTCTCTTGAAGAACAGGACCAATAAAATATTTATAATTATAAGAGGGAATTTATTAGCTTGGCTTACATGATCAGAGGCTGAATATTCCCACATGGCAGTCTGCAACTAGGAGAGTCGGGGAAACTAGTAGCTGCCCAATCCAACAAGCTGGAAGCCATTTATCAGTGATGTAGCCTCCATTCATGGCTGAAAGTCTGGAAGCCCCCAGGTGAGTTGCTGGCACAAGTCCATATTTAAAGGCTGTTGTTCACTAGCAATGGCAGCAGTAATAAAGCATTGCTTCTCAAGAAGGATTAAATATGTACATACATGACCTTCTCCCTTCTGCTTTTTGTTCTTTCTGGCCCTCCAGAGCATTGGATGATGCTGACTACATTTCAGGCAGGTCTTCTTACTCAGTTCACTGACCCATAGCCTAGTGTCTTTGGAAACACCCTCTTAAGACACTCCTAGAAATATGCTTTACCAATTTCCAATTTTCTTTCCTTTTTTTGGTACTGGGAATTGAATCCAAGGGTGCTTTATCACTGAGCCACATTTCCAGCCTTTTTACTTTTTAAAAAAATTTTGAGGTAGGATCTTGCTAAGTTGTTGAGGCTGGTCTTGAACTTTTTATCCTCCTGTCTCAGCTCTGTGAGTCACAGGCGTTATAAGTGTGCTCCACTGGGCCTGGCAACTTTACCAATTTTCTAGGTGTCTCTTAATCTAGTCAAGTTGGCAACCTAGATTAACCATCATATATCATATTGACAAAAAGGTTGCTTAATCCATGGTAATAAGGTTTATACCTGGCTTTTTATCTTTTTTTTTTTTTGTACAGATAATTGATCTTGTGGGTATTTAACAACTGAGCCACATCTCCAGTCCTTTTTATTTTTTATTTTGAGACAGGGTCTTACTAAGTTGCTTAGGGCCTTGATAACTTGCTGAGGCTGGCCACGAACTGGTGATCCTTCTGCCTCAGCCTCTAGAGTTGTTGGGATTACAGGTGTGTCCCAACCCACCTGGAACTTCAATCTTATTTTTGAAAGATAACTTTGATGGTTATGAGATTCATGGTCGACAGTTCTTTTTCTTTTAGATTTTTTTTAGTATTGTAAATTCAGTGCCTTCTGGCTTCTGTCATTTCTGATGAGAAATAATTCAACTGTTAATGCATATTTTTGTCTTTTAGTAATTTTAGTATGATGTATCTGGGTGTGGATTTCTGTGTATATTTTGCTGGAACTGTGAGCTTCCTGGATTATTGTTTTTAATTAGTATTTCATGAACTTGGGAAGTTTGCAGCATTTATTTCTTCTAAATTTCTTTTTTTTTTAATTTTAAAATTTGTTTTAATTAGTTATACATGACAGTAGAATGCATTCCAAATTTATTTTTGTTTCTTTTTCCCTCTCCTGTCTTTTTGGTTGTCCCATTTGGAATGTGTGGTATATGGTGTTCCACCTTGCTCTTACACTCTGCTTATTTTTCTTCATTATTAAAACCTGCTCTTTAGGCTGTATAATCTGTTGACCTTCTTCTAGTTTATTTTCTTTTGCAGTTCAAAAAAGTAAAAGAAAACCCATTTCTTATATCCTTTACTATGTTTTTATTTCCAGAATTTCCATTTTAAAATAGTTCCCTTTCTCCTCTGATAGTCCCTAGGTGATGAGACCTTGTCATCACAACGTCTTTCATTTAAGCGTGGCTTCCTTTCGTTGTTTGAACATGTTTATAGTGGCTACTTGGTAAACTCCAGGCTATCCCACAGATAGTTTTTGGTGCTGTTTTTTTTTTCCCCCTTTTGGTGCTGCTTTTTTTTTTTTCCACTTTATTCTTTCTACGTTTAAAACATTTTTGTTGGGACTTGGACCTTTTAGGAAACATATTGCAAAATTTGGATCCAATTCCTCCTGTCCCTGGTACTTATTTTTGTTATTTGCTTATTTGTTCAGTGACTTGACTGTTTCAGTTATTTTCTTTCAGCAAGGTGAAGTCTTTGATGTCATGTCTCAGAGGATGCAGCCTTGGGCATGTGCACAAGTTACCTTGGGGTGATAGTGGTTTTAGCAGAGCTCTCTCTGTTATCTCTTGGCTGTGCTCACCAGGAATTTAGCCATTGCAACTTAGAATTAAAAATAAGAGAAATATGGGTGCCTCTCCTACCTAGCAAGAGAGTTTAAGCTGGGTAGGAGAGCTAAAGAAAGAAGGATCCACATTGTCTTTGCCACATTGACAGGGAGTGAAGTTTCCCTCAGGTTAAGCTGTGGGATAGGGTAAGTGTGGTGGATTGTGTCTAGAGGACCACAGATTCACTGGTTAGTTTTTTTTCTGTATGAGTGCTTCTTGCTTTGCTTAATGATCTTATGATAATTTCCAGAGGTTTTTTAAGTGTTTATTTTTTAAAATTTTACTCATTGTTGTTTTGGCTAAGGAGTGGGTCAGTGGAAGTCCTTATACTGCTGTTGCAGAAGTGGATTTTGTGTAATTAGCTTTTAATTTTATTGTTTCCTAATTTCCATGAGAGACTTAGGAATCAGGTGTGTTAACCTAATGGAATGAGGTGGGGGAATGTAGTTTACTTTTCCATTTTTTTAGATGAATTTATGTAAGATTAGAACATCATGTTCTTTGAAAGTTTGATAGAATTTTGTAAATTTGTCTGAACATGTGGGATTAGTTTTAAGTTACTGATTAGGTTTATTTGTTAGAGTGGTTTTCAGGACTTCTTTTTCTCTTTAACCTGAGTTTTCAAAGTGTTTGCCCCCAGGATTTTTTTTTCTTTTGCCTAAATATTAGTGTATACTGGCATAGAATTTATATTTGGTTCAGTTTTTCTCTATCCTCAGATTCATTTCTTTGTCCTTAGAACTCAGTTTCTTATTATACTTCCTTTGTAGAGTAGCCCCAGCAGAAGCTCAGGACACCATGATTTTAAAGCCCTGGACGTTTTCATTGTAACTTTATCTTTGAAGCCAGAGGTCATCCTAGCTTCCTCCTATAAGCTTTGATGCATCTTTCTTTCTTTTTTTCAAAAATATGTTTTTTAGTTGTAGGTGGACACAATAACCTTTATTTTATTTTTATGTGTTTCTGAGGATCAATAAGTGCCTCACATGAGCTATGCAAGCGCTCTACTGCTAAGCCACAACCCCAGCCCTGGTGCATCTTTCGTATGATCTCTGGGGTAGGAGCCACTGCAAATCCAAGTTGAGGTCTGATCCATCTGGACCTCCACAACCTCAAACTTACCCTGCCTCTGCTTAGAGGAATCAGATGGAGTAACATTGTAATTCCAGGAAGTTGTCATGCTGTGGCACAAAAACTGACCAGTGGGTGGTGGGGGATAGGAAGGAGCTGGGAGATAACCATCTCCACTTAGACTTTATGGAGATATTCTTTGTGGCTTGCAATCAGCCATGTTTTCTTGTAAGGTTAAAGCTAATCATTAATTGTCCTGCCTTACAGTTGTTTTCCCTTCTGTTCTGCCCCATCTCCTCGTTATTTTCACTTTGTCTTGCTGGTAGTCACCAAAAAAAAAAAAAAAAAAAAAAAAAAAAAGGCATATAACTTGTCTCAAATCTGTTTTCTAGGGAATTTAGGCAAAAATAATTCTAACTAATTATGTTCCTAAAAAATAGACATGTGGGATGAGGTTATATAAATGGATTGCTTTCTTCTCTGAAGGCCATGATTACTTCTGGTTGTAAGGGAGCTAATGATGACCCCTGGCATATGATGACATCACAGTGACTATAGTTTTCAACTATGATTATTTGGTGTGATGTATGGGTGAAAGGCAAGACATGTGGCTGCTGCACCTGATTAAAAGAGGGGGCATGAATAGCTAGGAGGATTTTGGTGCTTGGCAGCATTAGAGGCTTTAAGAAAAGAAAAGATGGACTCCGGGCAATTGGTAATGAACTTAAGTCATACTGTGAAAGCCAGAAGGCTGCTGTAATTGCTTTCAGAGAGACTTCATTGCTGCACGAACAGAGAAGACTGTGCTGAAAATCAGTCTCAGTATAATAATTATAAGGAGGATGTAAACACTGCAAAGTTAGGCTAAACATACAATTTTGACAGATCATTTATGTTAAAGGCAGGGCTTTAGTAGTGAAAACATAAATGAGACCTGGAAATTTGGATGGATGTGCTTGATAATACTGAACTCTCAAATTTCCCTGAATCTTTTCACTAGGGGAATATAGCACTTTATTTTTTTGGATTCTATGCAGTGACCTTACCTGGAGGTGCTTTGTAAGATGATGCTTATTCTTCTCAATATTAATCCACACTATTTCTCACAACTTTCAGACTGACTAGCCTATTATAGGGCCTCAGCATTAGCTAACTGGGGATTTACGTTTCTCACTCTGGGAGAACTAGACTTATATGTCATAAAACAATTGAGGGCTAGTACATGTTTTTAGGGGTTGTAGGAACATTTGTGGGAGTAGATCTTGAGGATAATAAAGGGTGGAATATAGGCCTGTGATGGGGAAAATTCCTTATTATTTGGGTACCTAACCATGCCTTTGGATTAAATATTCTGGCAAGAGCACATAAACTGTCAGAATTTTCTAGGTATATTATTGAGGAATGGGTCAAAATTATTAGTGGGAAGGAATATTAAGGGTACAGTTTCTAAAACTTGAGGACCAACCACTTATCTCTTCCAGTACATCCCTTCACTGAGGCAGCAAGGAGTACACTGCTAAGCTTATGGCTGAATGCTGGGTTTACTTTCTGTGCTCTGCCTCAGTTATCTACATGCAGGCTCTGTGTTTCTTGTTTCTGCAGCTGGGGGTGACATTGAGCCCTGGATATGATGCCACTTTATAGAATCTGGCCAGCCACTTGATGGCAGATGAGTTATCTTGGATGTCTTTGAAAGAGGCAATTTAGTTTCTTTGCCAGAACTGATACACACACACACATACACACACACACACACAAAAAAAAAATAATAATAGAAGTTTTAATTTCCTTGCCTAAAGAGATTCAAAACCCTCTGAGAGTGTAATCCACTGATTGCCTAATGTATCAACTAATATATCAGGACACATTACCCAAAATATGATACCTTGAATATTTTAAACTGAAGGAATTTGTGAAGTGGCCGGGTGACTTTCTGATCTTTCTCAACCTTTTTCTTCAAGTAGGTTATAAGACCCTTATGTTAGACGACCCCACCTCCCCAACAGAGGAGAACATCCCTGCCTCTGAGGATGGAGGGATGTAAAGATGTTGAGAGGAAACCAAATGAACAGGCTTTACTAAGATTCTCCCAGTTTGTTACACATAGCTCACCTTGTCCTATCACATTTTTGTGCAAATTTTGACTGTTCACCAAGCCTAACATCAAAATGCTCAGGTTTAGCAATGATTAGCCTCTTTAGTTCCTTATGCAGTGGCTCCTGTGCCATGTAAAATCAATCTGTGTTCTTTTCTCCTGTTAGTCTTTTGGTACAGGATCCCAGCTTCTTGAGAACTCAGAGGAGTAGAAGGAAAAGCAGTTTTTCCTCCCCTATAATATAAGTGTGGTAGTCCATATGGTGTTCCCTTGAATCTGTTTTACACTTGAGCTCCTGGTCACAGGTTTCATGGGTCTCATCATGTTTCCCAATACCTAGAAGCATCTGGATAGAAGAGTGGAGTGTCCTCTGGAAAGGAAGCAATGTTCAGTAAGGACAGCAGCTTGTGGTCAATTCTGCGGAGTTGAATGTACCACATGTGAATTGCTAACAGAATAAAAGAATCAAGACATCAAGGGGTGGAAGCTGGGTTTACTTTCTGTGCTCTGCCTTAGTTATCCACATGCAGGCTCTGTGTTTCTTGTTTCTGAAATCTTAGGCTCTCCCACAGGTCCTGATTCCTGGAGGGTCAGGTGAGGAACACTTTAGCCAGAGGATGCAGTAAGAATTCTTGTGACTGGGAGTTGTGACTACCATGTGTGTGCTTTTGATGGTGCCCCAACAGGCATGATAGAAGTGTTGGCTAGACCAATGAATCTTGAACACCAGAAGGAGTTGAGCTTACTATTGCACAGTGGGGATAGGGAGAAATCTCTGGCCAGCCGGGATCACCGAGCCATCTCAGGTGTTTCTCTGCTTAGTGGTAACCAAATGGATAATGTGAAGAAGTCTAGTTTGACAAAGGCAGGGCAATTACAGGCCCAGGCTCCTAGGGAGAAAAGGTCTGGGTGCTGGTCATACAAGATGGGAGATGGAGGAGGGAGATGATAAATACAAAGTTATAGGACCAGATGCAAAAGGCATAATTGTGTCTTGTTTTCCTGAATGTCTTTTTAGGCAAGTGCAAGTTATCACCATGGAAAATTACACTTGCACCTCCTGTCTTGGAGAAGAAGGTGGACATCCTTGTTTCTCACAGGTCACAATAAGGTCACAATTCATCAAGTTAAGTGGATTCCAATTTGTGTGCCCCCTAGATCTGAGATACACCTGCTGGTGCCTTCCTCGTCAGCACAGATCCCGGATTTCTCCTGTCTCACCGGTGGGAGCCTGCCTCTGCCATTTCTTCATCTTCTCTCACTTCTCTTGTGGGGAGAAGAGGGCCCTGCTGTTGGCAGCTCTGGTCACCTGCACTGGAGCAGGAGTTGCAGTAGTTTGGGTGTTCAGGCAACACCTGAAAGGAATGGCAATGTTTTCCTTAGAAATGGAGGAGCAGAGCACAGCAGGAGGCACAACCTGGAAGCATGAGGAAGTTAACACCCTGGAGTGACTAACAGACAGAAGATGCTCATCCTTTTTCCCCCTCAGAGCAGGATTCTGAGCTTCAGTGTTGCCATTCAGCATTTCTGTATTGTGCAGGAGGAGCTTGAACTCGCTGCCTGGGCTGAGAGGGGTGTATGTTATTCCAGATGGAGCATAGCAGCCTCCTTTGTGCTATTAAAATTGGAAAAGCTATCCTTTAGTGAGGAACTGGAGCAGCTTGGTAAACTGAGATTTTAGGAGAAATGGAAAAAAAATGAGATTTGAGTGGCAAAGTCATGATCTTTTTTTTTTTAAGAGAGAGAGAATTTTTTTAATATTTATTTTTTAGTTTTCAGTGGATACAACATCTTTATTTTATTTTTTTACATGGTGCTGAGGATCGTACCCTGGCCACACACATGCCAGGCTAGTGCGCTACCGCTTGAACCACATCCCCAGCCCCTTAATTTTTGATTGAAGGAAAAGTGGGATAAAATACTTGATGTGTGCCAGGGTGAGCTGGTGTGAGTTGTTACAGTTGTGACATGGTGGATTAGCCAGTTTTTGGAAGATGACTATTGTGTGTTGGGGATGGATTGCTGGGTGGGGTATTTGAGTTCTGGAGGTGGGAAGACTAGACAGCAGGCCTATGATTTCCATATCTGATGATCCATTTTTGATGCTTTCTCCCTCTTTCTCTGTGCCCAGCCCTGGCCTGGATCTACCTGACTTTCTGCAGAGGAGCTGGTAAAGGGAGTGCGGGGCATTCTGTGGTTTTCTCTTGTCTACATTCAGTCTCTTCACTTTCAGTTTGTTTAATCCAAAGTTATATCTTCCTGGAATTTATTGAGAAAGAGTAAATTTTTTTTAATCTTGGCATCTTTTTAAAAAAGTGAGGAGATATTTTTAGAGCAGTTTTAGTTCTAATGTTGGTCACTTTTAAGCAAAAATACAAGGCACTTTTTAGTTTAGTGGTGGTGGTGGTGGTGGGCTTCTTCTTCTTCTTCTTCTCCTTTTCCTCCTCTTCTCCTTCTCCTTCTCCTTCTCCTTCCTTTTTGGTCTCATTGATGAGACAGATGCTTGATGATGAATGCTGATTAGTAGTTCAGTTGTCCTCTGTTTTGTGAAATTTTCTATAATATTCCGTGACTGACATTCTTGCACTGCCTGTAGGAACTTTTTAAATAGTTTTACTGTGAAATTGTCAATTTTGACATCTACCTTCCCAAGTAAATCTTTTTATTATTCAGTATTACCATGAAGACTTTTTTTTTTTTTTTGGACGGGGGGAGTAGATCTGGGATTTTCATTTCTATGGAGTCTGGGAATGGTCACGGCTCCATATTTTTAGAGTGATGTTTTACCTTTTCTACAAATATCCCTAAAAGAGTTATAAACTTATTTACTTAGGGCGAAGTTCTGTTTCAGTTGTGCTCTTGTGAAATTCTAAATCATGAACATGCACGTGTTGAGTCTTCCAATGGCTTGCAAAGATACTTGCTATCTGAATTAATTTATTTGAGAAAGTATGAACATAGGCGAATAAATAGAAATAAAATAGACGTCATTCTCCACTTTTTTTTTCCTATTGGCCACCACTTCAGTTTTGTATTGTGAAATGCCTTTTATTCCAAAGTCAATATGGTAGGAAGAGCTAACCAAAATTAGCTTGGATGAGGTCTCACCTGTTTTAATAATTTGATTCTCTAATATTTAACTTTCCTACTCTTTCTCTCTCCTTTTTCTCTCTTCTCCCACTCCCTCCTCAATCTAATTCCCCCACTCTTCCCCACCCCCCATTTATCTTCTGAAATGAATAAAACTTTATTTTGTAATCCCGTATTTGCTCATTATTGTTAAACTATCCTTTCCTCCTTTGATCAGTGGCCTAAGTCTTTCATTACTTGGCACTTAGGTGATTTACAATCTGTTGTAAAAGATGTGTAAATTCTTCAAGAACCCCCAACCAAGTTGTTCCTCATTTATCTGTCATATTTAAATAATGGAATATTCAAATCAAGATAATTTTTCAGGTATTCAGCTTTACCTTTCTGACCATTAAATATTTAAACTTTTCTTATAAGATTGCTTTAAATGTATATTTTCTTGCCTCATACAACAGGTTGTATTGGACATAATTCAGTCTCTTGATTACTCACTCAGTCATTGTTATGGATATACCTTTAAAAACTCTCATAAGGATCTCTGATGTACATGTGCCAGTTTATCCCTACTCGGAGTGTTCTTGGGGCTCCATTCTTTTGTCTGTTCTGTGGCTTTGATTTTTGTCAGCTAGTATATGGCTGCAGGATTTCTTTTTGTTTTTGGTCCATACTGAGTCCCCTTCTTTATTTCATTTTTATCACCTTTTTTTTTTCTGAAATACAACGTACATATCTCATTACCTCCCTTTCTCTCCCTCCCCTGCCCCATGTGTACACGCGTACACACACACACTCTCACACTCACACTCTTACTTTTTGCTGCTTCTACTGCTTTGAGTCCTTGGGGGAAAAAAATCAGATTTATGCGCAAAATAAGTGCTTTAATCTGATGCCAAGAGACTCAAGTGTCTCAGCCTCAGTGTATGTGTTATCTGACATCTTTTATTGCTTTGGTAGCTTTGTTTAATTTGCTTTTCAGTCCTTGGCTGTGTTAGAGTTGAATTTTCCAATTAAACATTCTTTAGGTTAATTGACTCCTTCCCCTACTACCCTGTGGTAGTGGGGATTGAACCCAGGGGTGTTCTACAACTAAGCTACACCCTCAGCCCTTTAAATTTTTAATTTTGAGACAGGATCTTGCTAAGTTACCTCAGCTGGCCTAAAACTGTAATTCTCCTGCCTCAGATTCCCAAGGATCAGTTTCCCAAGTCACTGGAATTAAAAGATTGTACCACTGCATCTGACTTCTTTAGGTTAATTGAGAAGATACTGTAAAAATGTAATTTTTAGCTAGTTACATAAGAATTTTGAAGCAGAATCGATTATGAATATAACAACTTTCTTCTTTAAACAATGTTCATAAACAACCATAGATACACAAAACTTACCTGAGAATTACCCAAAACAACAATCAATGGATTCTGCATAAAATGATTACTATCATGAAGCAACAGCATTAGTTAAATAGCTCCAGAAAAAGGGAACATGTGTTATAACCTTTTGTATGGAAGGATGTATAGCAAATCTCTTACTGAAACTCATTTCCAAAAATAGTTTAGCTCTAGGTTAATATTTAAAGGAAGCAAAATATTATACCATACTTGGTACATTAATATGACTGCAGAGATGTAGAATAGCCTCAGACTTTGCTGTTTGAATTTTGTTTTGTAGATTCCTATCACATTTTTTTAAAAAATATATAGATTTTTAGTTGTAGGTGGACACAGTATCTTTATTTTATTTTTATGTGGTCCTGAGGATAGAACCCAGTGCCTCATAGCATGCCAGGTGAGCGCTCTACCACTGAGCCCCGGCCCCAACCCCAGCCCATCCTATCACATTTATTTTTATTTATTTATTTATTTTAGAAAAAAGAAATTTTGTAAAGGTATTCATACATTTTTTCTTCTTTCATTTTTTTCTAATTTCCAAAGACATCTAATAGGATACATGAATAATGATGGCAACATGTGAATGTCTTTACTTTTAAAACTCATGGCATCCTTCTAAATATTAATAAATGCAGTAGAAAACTGCTAGGCACAGTTTCTACTGAATTGAAATGTAAGTAACAAGGTGTTGATGCTCAATTATTCAATTAAGTTAAATCCTGATTGCATGCTTGACATTGAATCACTGTTTTACAATTATCTTGTGATGATAAATGTAACCTTAACCCATGTTTTAATGACACTTGGAGAAAGTATATGTAATCATAAACAGATAAAATTACAGTGATTTTTTTTAACTAGAAACATTATGCCTAACATAAATTGAAGGTGCGAAAGTGTCTTCTCACTATTAGGTATGAAAGCTAAAATGGTGGTGTCATCTCAATGTTTCACAAAATCCTGAGGTAAAAAAGCCTAATCATTTATAATTGAAATTGTAAATAACTGTCGGAAATCTAAGGCATGAATTACTCTGAGACTCGCCAAGAGAGGTCTAAAAAGATATTACTTTAATCAAGTGTGAGAAAAACAATACCTACAATCTTCACCTTCTACCAACATTCATAGAAAATGAATGTTGAAAATGTCAAGTTGTAAGAACTGGTCTGTCTCTGCATTCTTTTAAAATTTCCTTTTTCATGTAGTTTTTGCCTTATAATGAACAAATTGCAAGAAAAATACCACAATGCAAACGCTCATTTCTATAAGTATTATTTCATATAAATACATTTGTGAACCAGAAAGTACTTAAACATGTGCACATCTATTACTGGTTTTATTCCATCCTGAAACTATTTTTTTTATTCTACTAGTGCACTATAAGAACTCCATAGGAGAGAGGATATCTTAATTATATCCCTAGGACCTTATACAATATGGTGCTCAATAACACTTGAACTAAACGGAGACTCAAAATGTAGGCTTATTGCTACATTTCCCACTTCAAATTACATTATAATAACACAATAACACTAGATCCCCAATGACATTATTTAAAATGAAAAGCAGTGGGAAAAGGCCTGTGAAGAGACTTTCTTTTTCCTCAACAGATCAATTTTCTCCTTCTTATTTATTTATTTAAATTAGGTATATGTGACAGCAGAATGCATTTTGATGCATTGTATACAACTGCAGCACAACTTTCCATTTTTCTGTATATGATGTAGCGTCACACCATATGTGCAGTCATACTCCTATGGCATTTTAAAAAGTGGTATTAATATTACTTGGCATATTTGAAGGTGGTCAGTAAATTAGGCAAGTTTACACGAGACTTCAGAAATGCCATTTTGCTAGGTGTAGTGGCTTGTGCCTATATAATCTCAGTAATTCAGGAGGCTGAGACAGGTGATGGTTAAGTTAGAGGATAGCTTCTGCAATTTAGGCCCTAAGAAATTTATTGAGACCCTGACTCAAAATAAAAACTAGAAAGGGGTGGGAACATGGCTAATGCCCCTGGGTTGAATCCCCAGTATGGCCCCGCCCCACAAAAAACAAAAAATAAAAACAAAAACACACTTCATCTGCAGATGTGCTTAGTAATACTTGTAACAGTATATTTGTAACAGTAGTTTGTAACAGTAATATTTGTAACAGCAGTTTGGCTCCATTCTGTTCGACAGTAGGTTTGGTAAAATTGCAGAGTTATGGCAAGTGTTTATGGCTTCATCCTGCTTTTGAGTAGCCTGGATAACCAAAAAGTTAAGTTTTAGGTCAAGACAGGACTGAATAAATGGAATAAGTGACATTTAAACACATCTCTTCATTGTTTTTAAATCTCCTTAAAGACGGACTTTAAGGTAAGAGAAGTTTTGGCAGAAGAAGGTGTTCTTTATGTGCTCTCGGTTCCTGTGTTTTGCTCCTCTGCCTTTGTTGGGCTTCACCAAATTTCCATTGATTACATTTCCAGTATCAATCACAGTTGTGTGGATTATAGAGAAGCAACATCAAAAATCACCTCCAAAGTAATTAATAGGATTAATAGGGTCTGCTAGTTTATTAAATATTAATGGTGTTGTGTTGAAGGTTTTAAATAATTTGCCTTCTTTAGGAGTACTCAGAACTCAAGGGAGATGTATGTAAGAAATATGATTTAGTGAAGCCTTTATTTTTCAGAATAGAGATTTACTTAAAATGGTAAGGGGACTTATTAGAGTGTGTGTGTGTGTGTACACATACATACCACATACTCGTTCCTTAAGTGTCTCTTGGGGTAAGCTGAAGTGGTATGGTGGTAGATGTGTTATTACAAAAGGAATGATTTAACTACATTTTATATATGAATACTGAAGGGTTTGGGAGCTATCGAGGCAAAAATTGTGCCCAGCTTGTGCTTGGCAATTAAGAATGCAGTGGGATCATGTCCTAGGGGCCTGGACTATGTAGTGTTCCCGAGATCTGCCTAATGACAAGGCTTTCCTGGATGTAGTGTGTGTGGTGGGGTAATAGAAGCACATTTCTAAGTCCTTTCTGAAGACATTTTGATTGAGTTGGGATGGATCCCATGGATTTTTATTTTTTAACACGTGTTCCAGATGATTCTTCTTCTTAAGCATGTTTGGAAAACACTGTCATGGAATAAACTAGCAAATAGCTTTAAACCCCAGAACCATTGATGCAGCTGCCAAAGAGCCATACTTGAGCCATTTGACTGTCTTCCTCAGTGGTTAGAGGATGAGTTTGTTGAACTGATGCTAGGAAATAGCTCTACTTATATAATTGCATTGCTCCTTTATCATAATAGGTAGCATTTTATTTGATACTTAAGATGCACCAGTTATTTTGTTTATCACATATTGCGATTGTGATTATTACTTTTTTATCTAATTTTAATCTTTTAAGTAGGATCAAATTTAATGAGTGGTGGAAGTATTTAAATCCAGGCAGACTACTGCCAGCATAAGCACTCTTAAGCAGAGTATGTTATGTACTTTGATTTCCCCTTCCTTTGATAAGAGTTTATAATCCTAAAATTGTTTATGTTACACAGTAGTATCTCTGCTGTGGAATTATTTCTCATAAGAACGCAATTCTGGCAAAAATTGGTGTTGGCTGTTGAGAATTTTAGAAGGGGTTGCTACCATTCTCAATTAAATGTGTCCCACAGCTCTGGAATGCCTTAGTATAAAGAGACATAAAGTCGCCTACCATGGTCCTACAGGGTGCCCCACTCTCAGATATGGAACCGCCACATTGTGCGTGGGAGGTCCTAGAGAATGAAATTGATTAGTGAATATTGTGTGCATGAAGAATATGCTACCATGAAACCCACTCTTTTGTGTAAGTATTATGCACCAGTAAAAAACAAACAACCCTCCCCACGCACACACCAAAATGAAATCATAACAAGCCTTCCCTAAAGTATTTTCTTGTTCCCACAGACATTATCTCCGAAGCCAAGCAGGAGCACCCTTCACTTATGTTTTTACTTATCGACAGACCTTTGGCAGGTTCAGCTGCCTCTGACCTCAGTGGTAATTTGTGACATCTGCCAGTCAGGCCAGAGCTTCAGAGCTGAGTTTGTAATCAGGGTGCTAATGACCTGAGGTGTTGACGGTGTGAGAGGTTGAGAGGTGCAGAGTGGGATTTACCCTGAGTCCTCAGAATTATAGGTTCTGAAGGTTTCTCTTCTGCAGTTCCCACCCACTGCTGTGTTTTAAATAGATTAATTAATTTGTCCTGAGGATCTGTTCATCCATACTGTTCTTCCAGAAGGCAGCATGCAGAGACCAAAGTAGAAGAGGAGCAGTAGCCTCAGCAAGATGTTTGCTTTATCTGTGTCTTGGTGGTGTTGTACCATCTCGTTGAGCATCCCAGTGTTTAGGTGTGTGTTTCTCTGAGACCCCTGAAGCTTTCCCTTCTAGTCAGTTTGAAGCAAAAGAAGAACAATGCTGGTGCTCTTAGTGTACTAGCAGAGTGTAATTTTTGAGTATAGCCCTCCCGCCTGCCCTTTTATACTGGATGAGGATTTTTTCTCTTGGTGGCTGAAAAGATTCTATCTTTGCATGCTGAATAGAATTCACATCCACTGCACTGGGTAGTAATGCCGACCCATTCTTCAGACTCCAGAGAAAGAGTTCATTGAGAACTTCCTCAGACTCTCTGGAAAAGGAGGAAGGGAGAGTCAGGTTGTGGTTTTTTTTTTTTTTTTTTTTTTTTTTTTAAAGAGAAGAATTGCATTTTCATGTAATTTAAAATGACTGGGTTTTTAATTTGTGATTTTCCTCCTTGTTTGAGTGCATTTGAGTTTCAGTATCACTTTTCTAAATGGAATTCAATCAGAATAGTGTAATATTTGTGGCTAAAATCTGTTCTCGGTTAAATGGGGCTGCAGGATGACCCCATATTTCTCTCATTTGCCTCTTTGCCCTCGTTAGCAAAAGATGTTCTTTCATTGCTGTGTCTACAGAAAGAAATTCCAGACTATTATCAGGGCCTCACAGGCTAGACTAAGTCAGGAATTGCTCTTTTGGCAAGGTTTACAAACTTATAATCAGAGATGCTTTGTGCAAGAAGAGCTTTTAGATTCATATGTGAGATTTTGCATTAGTTCAGAGTTTATGTTTGAAGAGTGTGTAGAAGATGATTTATTTTTTCTGCTGTTTCAGGTATTGTTAAATAACCCAATTATAGACATTTTCTTTATGGATTATTTAGATATTTACTTGTGGTGGGAAGCACAACTGTTTTGCGGTCTTTTAGTTGTTTTACTATTTTCTTTGGTTAGTGAATGACCTTTTGGTGCATAAGTCAGGGACTACTAAGTACCTAATATGAGCCAAGCATTCTTCTCAAGTAAAGGGGCAGCTGTGAAGGAGAGAGTTGCTTTTGCCCTGCCTGCTATTGTGTTTGCCTCTGCCACTCATTAGTAGTGTGACTTCGGGCCGGTCCTTTCCATCTTTGGAGTTTGGTGTCCTCAGCTGTAAAATGGAAAGGATCCAATTTGGACATTTTGCCTTCTGAACTGGGTTGAGAATTCTCTCCCCCCCCCAAAAAAAAATGCCTTTTTAAATCTCTAAAACAATTATTTAAAAATTAATTGGCTGTATTTTTTAACTCTTATTTTTTTCATATAATTGCTGCTCTTGAAGAATTACAACTTGTGTGAACAGGATTTGTATGAAAACAAGTATACTGAGAGCAATGTAAAACACGGTACAGCCAAATGCAGTTCTTTTTCATCGCTTTGGAAGCTTTACAGGAAATCAAGCAAAGAGAAGGTGGATGTAGGTAGATGAGTTAGAGCAGGCTTGCAGGAGTAGGAGGAATCTTACAGTGTGTACCGGGCAGAGGGTGTGAAAAGACTTGGACCTAGAGCAGAGAGGTACGTGATAGTAAGAAGGAAGGACAGCTGAGTGCCATGGAATTGAAAATTGTCTTCGTATGCCCTGTGGGACCGAGACTCAGCCTTCCTAGCTTTTTCCCTGTGCGTGGAACAACTCCAGTTCCTGGAATTCTTTACCTCTTCCTTTCTCCTCTGAACCTGGAGTCATTATCTCATGACTGATCATCACCCATCATTACATTTGCCCCCTGTGTTCCTATGGTACCTTCTGGAAGATCCCTTTACTTACCACATTTGCATCATGTTAGATATGGTACTGTGTGGTATAAATATATCAGTTCCTTTTGTCATCGTAGCTCCAAGAATTAGTAGTACTATTATCTTCTTTTCCTTTTTTAAAAAAATTTTTTTTTTAGTTGTCAATGGACCTTTATTTATTTATATGTGATGCTGAGGATCGAACCCAGTGCTTCACACATCCTAGGCAAGTGGTCTACCACTGAGCCACGACCCTAGCTCCTTATCCTTGTTTTCTAAGTATTAACAAAAAACCCTGAGACTTTAGAAATTTACATCATCCAGCCAATAATAAGTATTGGACTTGAACTAAGTCTGTGTAATTGTTTTTCTTAATGATGGAGAACTGGAAGATCATTTAAAATTATTTATTAAAAAATTTGGGAATTGAAAGATACTTTTACATTATCGATCAAAATTTTTTTTTGCATACAAATAAGAGAGAAGAAAATGAGACAAAAATACTTTCCCCATTATTCTTTTACCCTATTTTGCTGAGCAGCAGATAAAATGAATTTATGGATTAAATAAAGATGATATTTGACAGAGCTAAGAGTTAATGACAACTGACTTGGGTTTTAAATAATATATTTTCTCCATTGTGAAAAAATAATATTTATTTTTATTTGTCGTTGGACACAATGCCTTTATTTAATCTATTTTTTAAATGTGGCACTGAGGATTGAACCTAGGACCTTGCACGTGCTAGGCAGGCATTCTACCCCTGAGCCACAACCCCAGCCCCTCTGTCGTGAAACTTTCTACTATGTAAGTCAAACTTTTAAAATTCTGATTATAGGATTCTGTTATTTCATAATTACTAATGAGTGAATATATATCAAAGCATGTTGGCTAAGCATTGGAAAATTATTTTTCTGGTTTTTAGCAGGGAGGACTACTCCCCCTGGGGGTGGGAGGTGTTTGTGTTTGGTTATGTGTGGTAGTTATCTTCCATAATTGGAGTGAGATGGGTTCTGCACACATGGAGTGTACTGGATGTGTTTGGCCTCCTGCTTTCTTTGGTCATTGCTTCTGGCTGAACCACGCAGTGTGTTGAGGGTAGCCTGGCCTCGGAGTGTGACAGCAGGACCAATGGTGAGGGGCCGCAGGGCTGCTGAGGGCCCCCCTAGGCTGGCCCAGGAGCTTCCACGTTTCCCCAGGAATGAAGTAAGGGTTCTGACTCAGAGAAACTCCCAAAGTCCAATCTAACCTTAAGTTACTTTTGTCCAAGGAGGTCACTGAAGAGAAAGATGACAGAGGTAAAAAATAGAGAAAGGTGAAAGTGGAATTTGAGCTGAATGTGAGGGGTGGTACATGTGCTGAACAGAGAACATGAGCAAAGACCTTCTACAAGATGGGGTAGTGGCTGTGCTGGGTGGGGTTTGCAGATTTCTCTGGGGCATTACCTGTCCCTAATTGCATAGTGCTCTATCAGTCTCCAGTGCTGACACTCGGAAACGATGACCTTGTGGTTTGTTCTTTTTCATTTCCCCCTGATGATTCCAGGCTCCTCCTTGGCTCCTACTGGACCATAGGCCCCTCCAGCATCTGGCTGCAACTCCTGAACACAGCTGCCCTGCAGGCTTTGTTCTAGAGCTGTTTCAGTTTATGGCAGTGGTCTCCCCCTGATGAACATCCTGGCCGGTTTTGTAGGTGTGGCTGTGTTCAGTTTGCCCTCACAGTAATCTGTCATTATGCAGGAAGTGGAACCTCAGTGTCTCCTCCACCTGGCTGCACTGCTTTACTTTGACTTGACCTCTGTCAAGTTGTTACGAGTACTCAAGACTCTCAAATGTCACTTGGCTAGTGAGCCGAGTGGACTCTTGAGAAGTGGAGGATGGACCTGTGGCTGCTTGTGTGTTTTCTTCCCCTCTTCCCTTCTTTCCCACAATTCTTCCAGAGGAATTGCCTACTTCCTCTTCCTTTCACGTCTTCCTTATGTAGGACTTTAAATTTTAACTCAACAGGGATGGGAAAGAAAGAACAGAGGGCTTTATGCAACCTTTTTTGAAGATTATAACAATATGAAAGCTCTGGTTTTGAAGCAGATTCTTATTTTCTGAGTATCAGAAGATGAATATTTCTTTTGTCTTGGATTTTGTATGTGTGAATACATTTCTTCTGTGGTGAATCTCATTTCCCCAAGATGCACTCTCAGGGAAGAGGTCATGGCTTAAAAACTCAAAAGGTAAAACCTGGGTCAATATTCCATAATACATGACAAGTAGTGAAGAAGTGTTTGTACAGGGGCTGGGGATGTGGCTCAAGTGGTAGGGTGCTCGCCTGGCATGCGTGCAGCCTGGGTTCGATCCTCAGCACCACATACAAACAAAGATGTTGTGTCCGATGAAAACTAAAAAAATAAATATTAAAAAATTCTCTCTCTCTCTCTCTCCCTCTCCCTCTCCCTCTCCCTTTCCCTCTCTCTCTCTTAAAAAAAAAGTGTTTGTACAGTTGCCTAATTTCTTTGAACTAGATTTTCCAAACTGTTTTCTATAGGAAGAGTTAATGGAAGTTTAAAATGATTCTTTCCAAAAAGGAATCTATGACCAAACAGATTATCTCTCTGGCTTTTAGAGAGTCACAATGAATACTTATTGAAGCTTCTGAAAAGTCCTACAATTAACTCTTGATCAGTAAGTTAAAAAAAAAACGTAAAAATGGACTGATTTCTAGTGGAAAACAGTTTTTAACTATGACTGTGCTTTCAGCGCAGGGTCATGGGCATGTCAGTCAAAGCCTAAAATCAAGGAGGAGTCAGAAATTTGAATGGCTGTTCCTATAACTTGCGTGGTGATGCTTTCTTGCCAAAGACTATTAGCAGGCTATAACGAAGGAATTTTTCAAAGTAAATGTATAGATCAAACCTGTTCACCCAGTGTTTACCTTGAGCTGAACTCTGGATAGAAATCATTTTCTTTGGGACCTATTTTTTGGTAAAGTAACTTTATGTGATATGGAAACTATTTTGTAACACACATGCCCAAGCAGCAAGCCTTTTGTTAGATCCAATTAGAGTTTTCTCTTCTGATTAAATGTGAGATTGTAGTGTTTCTCTTGGCTGCAGGCACACTAACTCACTTGGGAACTCTTCTGCATCAGCTTTCTGCAGATGGAGAGTAAAATATTAATAATATTTATTTTTCCATAATTCTGGAATTCATTATAAACAGAAATGGCTAGGATATATACTTGTCTGAACTAATGTACTAACTATTCATACTGATTTAAGAGTCCTTCTGTAATCTACAAAATGAATATGTTGTACCTGTAAGAGGGATGTAGTAAGATTTAGAAGTATCTAACTGAAAAAGCATATTAGAACTAGGAGAAATGAAGCCAATGCCTTTCTGTACCATATGTAGAAGCACAGAAATGAAGCCAAACAAGTTTAATAATTTTAGGATCCTGTAGTGAGCTCTAAAATATAGTTTTACCTTTATTGGTAAACTGATCAATAGCACTTAAGTAGCATTTTTTGATAATATATTACACTGAAATAAAAGGAATCTGATTTTTGTTTAAATACTCATTATTGTTGTTAAATAACCCCCATTGTCTCTATGAAATTGTTTAATTCATTGAAAGGAAGTCTATTTGCAAAATTGACAAACATGAAGAAATAGCCTTGATTTCTGATTTGTAATGAAAGGAAGAGAGTTTTGTGGTTGAAGAGCTGTGGCTTTGTTGCAGAAGACTTTTGTCTCTTAATTGTAATGGATTGAGTTCTGGAGCCACGGGGAACTGAATTTATAATGCAAATATAAATCCATTTATTTATTTACTGACTTATTTTTGGTACCAGGGATTGAACCCAGGAACACTTAACTACAGGGCCCACATCCCCAGCCCTTTTTCTAAATATTTTATTTAGAGACAGTTCTCATGAGGTGCTTAGGACTTCACTAAGTTGCTGAGACTGCCTTTGGACTCGTGATCCTCCTGCATCAGCCTTCTGAGCCACTGGGATTATAAGCATGCACCACAGTGCCCGGTGCAAATATAAATCTTATTTACACTCTTGCTCCTTAAACTGGCAGTGAGTTTTATTTACTTATTTTGGTACTGGGGATTGAACCTAGAGTACTTTACCACTGAGCTATATCCCCAGTCCTTTTTATTTTTTATTTTGAAACATTTAGGTCCACTAAGTTGCTAAGGCGACTTGGAAATTGTAATCCTCCTGCCTCAGATTCCCAAGTTTCTGGGATCACAGGCATGTGCCCCCATGCCAAACTTGAAATGGATTTTTAAATATCAAAGTCCTAGAACAGTTATGTAGTTCTGATGGGGTTGGGAGAATGACCAGGGGGAGTAGTGTGAAAAGTGGGAAGGCAGTGTGGATGGAGATTGTGGCCAAAATTTAGCTTTTTAAAAAATTTATTTTTAGATATACATGACAGTATAGTGTATTTTGACATATTATACATACATGGAATATAATTTTCCTTTCTTTTAAAAAAAAATCCTTTTAAGAAATATTTTGTTTTAATTCTAGATGTATACAGTGCCTTTATTTTATTAATTTTTTCATGTGGTGCTGAAGATCCAACCCAGTGCCTCACACATGCTAGGCAAGCGTTCTGTCACTGAGCTACAACTCCAGCCCCAACTTCCCATTTTTGTGGTTGTGCACTATGTGGAGTTAAATTGGTTGTGTAATCATATATGCATATAGGATAGTAATGTCCCATTCATTCTATTGTCTTTCCTATTCCTGTTTCCATCCCCCTTTTATTCCCATTTTTCTAATCCAGTGAACTTCTGTTCTTCCCTCTGCCCCCAGCCCCTTAAAGTGAATCAGCATCTGCTTATCATAGAGCACATTTGGCCTTTGTCTTTTTGGGATTGGCTTATTTCATTTAGCATGAGAGTCTCCAGTTCTATCCATTTACTGGTAAATGCCATAATTTCATTCTCTAAGG
Source organism: Ictidomys tridecemlineatus (assembly GCF_052094955.1). Taxonomy (NCBI): domain Eukaryota; kingdom Metazoa; phylum Chordata; class Mammalia; order Rodentia; family Sciuridae; genus Ictidomys; species Ictidomys tridecemlineatus. The sequence continues at coordinate 107,296,975 of NC_135485.1, read as the reverse complement.
CTGAGTAATATTCCACTGTGTTTATGTACCACATTTTCTTTATCCATTCATCTATTGAAGGGCATCTAGGTTGGTTACATAGTTTAGCTATTGTGAATTGAGCTGCTTATACATATTGACGTGACTTCATCAGTGTAATATGCTGATTTTGAGTCCTTTGGGTATATGCCAAGGAGTGGGATAACTGGGTCAAATGATAGTTCCATTCCAAGTTTTCCTTGAAATCTCCATACTGCTTTCCAGAGTGGTGAACCATTTTGCAGTCCGAGCAACAATGTGTGAGCATACCTTTTCCTCCACATCCTCACCAACATTTACTGTTGCTTCTAGTCTTGATAATTGCCGTTGTGACTGAATTGGAGATGAAATCTCAGTGTAGTTTTAATTTTCACTTCTCTAATTGCTAGAGAGGGTGGAACGTTTTTTCATATAGTTATTCTTCTGTGAAGTGCCTGCAAAACTTAGCTTTTAACCTGGGAATGGCTAAATCTGTTCTGTTTTGTCCTAGGTTTTTTATTTTTTTATATTAAAATTTCCACATCCTGAAACATAGTAGCAGCTAAAAAGTTATATATAGGATGAAGAATATGAATGAATAAATATAGATTTAGAAAATTGTAGCCAATAGTAACACTGTAACAGAGGAATGTTTTCCATACAATTTAAAAGTTCCCAGTTCCTGTACAGTACATTTGTTTGATGTTTTCATTGCCTGGAGATTAGCAGTAAACCATATATTTTGGGTTCCAGTGCAAGTCAACAAATTCTTTTTGAAGCAATACATTTTGTGACATGACTTGTAAGTGTAGTTCAGTTTACTTGATTGATGAAAAATTGGCCTCTTTTTATTTTAAAGGGACTTTTTTCTTAATGTACAAGGTTGGTCATGAAGGAATGTGTGTAGAACTTAGGCTGAGTCAAGGCACCCTAAGATATTCAGGGGATTCAGTCAGTGCTGACAGTTAATTTCTCCACGTCAGGCCCCAAATCAATGTGCCTTCCATCAGGACTGGGGTCTGAACAGTATCACTTGGTTGTCGAGGTGATGGACTTTGTAGTTCCCATTGTTTGGCAGACTCTTGGCTGCTGAACTTGAAACTAGTTATTCAGGCTCTCAAAGACGGTTCCTCAGTGGTATAAAGCCATGGTAAAATGAGAGCATGGCCTCACTTACCGGGTTCGGTGAGGATGCAGTGGGTCTTTTGATATGTCAACTGCTTAGTACAGCTCCCAAGGAGGTTGTTGTACTAGTCTCTGGTAATTCCTTCCTCACTTTCCCTCTGTATTATGTTACTGTGTTGTAGGTCAAAATGTAAATAAATGAGTTAATTATGTTTCTAGTGTGGTAGTTAATTCCTTCATTACATTCAGAGCTTCTAGGTAAAATAACAGACACCTAGTTAAATAATATGAATATGTCCCAAATATTGTGTGGGATATACTTATAGGAAGAAATTATTCACTGTTCATCTGAAATTCAGATTTAACTGATTGTCTCATATTCTTATTTGATGAATCTGGCAACTGTAATTCATTTTGAATTTTCATTATTAGTAACTCATATTCCTTTTTCATATAAAAGACATTATTACTAAATAAGCTCATAATGAATAATAAATATTGGGGGATTGCTAGTTATTTATTAAAATAATTAGAATGGAAGTAATCTATATTAAAATTTTCACATTTGATGTAAAAATTCTGTTATTTATATATAAATTTGCCTGTGTCTTAATTCTTGAATGAAAAAACTAGAAGTGGGGCAGGACAGGTATGTGAGATAAAGATTGTGAATGTTAACTAATGAAATGGATCATTCTTCAGTAATTAATAATGATTTAATTTAACTTGAAGTAGTGAAATGTGATAGTAAATCCCATGGATGTGTCAGCCACACCTGAGACACTGAAGAGAACAATAGTGATGTTTTGTAAAATGTAAAGGTAGAATGTACAGAAGCCCCCCCCCCAACCCCTTATCCATGGGGCAGGAGTTCTAGCAGCCTGAGAGGGTAACTGAAACTGCAGATAGAGAGTGTTTAAATTCTATGTCTTTCTATCTTAGCTATGTACTGTGGCCAAAATGACTATTTTTCTTAGTAAGTTGAGAATTTTCATATTAAAGAAATACTTTTCAGCTTCTCTTCTGGTTACCAGCGTCAGTATTCTTACACTTTGGAACCATTATTAAGCAGAACAAGGATCATTCCAACATAAACAATGTGATACCAATACCATGACAACTAATCTGAAGACCATCACTAGGTGACTAAAGGGAGGGTAGAGTATAAACTGTGAATACACTGAACAAAAGGATGATTCATGTCCTGGGTGAGACAGAGTGGGATGGCATGAGATTTCATCACACTTCTCAAAGCAGCACACAATTTAAAATTTATGAATTATTCTCACAATTTCCCACTTAGTATTTTTTAGACCATGGTTATCTTGAAAATGAAACAGTGATAAGGAGGGACTATTGTAAATTTAATCTGGATCCAACATTATTTTTAACTGAATTTTTATATTTCTTTGGCACTTTAAATAGTGAAGAGTAATGAGAAGTTAAGAAAAATTTTTTTGAGTGCAATGTTGTACTTGTAATATTCGTCAGTTGCAGGTTGCTATTTTGCAATTATTTGCAATTGTTGAGAGAATGCCACATTTGTTCTTAATGTTCTTTTAATTTTTTTTTCATATTTTGGTATACTTAATACATTTTTTTTCTAATTGAAAGACATAATATTCCTAATACTGAAAATTTGAATTTAGAGAAATTTAGACAAGAAAAATTATCCATGACCCCATTACCCAAAGAAAACCACCACTTAGATATTTTAGTTTTCATCCTTTTCTCTATGCATATTTTAATCATAATCATTGTATTACTATAATATATTCAAAATTATATAATTATAATTTTAGTGATTATGTGATATCATGTCTTGCTTTATTTGTACAATAATTTACTTAGGCATTCCCACACTGCTAGATGTTTAGTTTGATTGTAGGATTTTGGTTGTTTTTTTTTTTTTTTTAAATTAGTCATGCTGAGGTGGGCAATTTGAGGCATAACAGCTTTTTATATGGTCATGATTTTGCTTTAAGATAGTTACCAAAAGAAGAATTTTAATGGTTCAAAGAAATATATACATTATAAGGCTCTTGCTATGCAGTTTCAGAAGTACTATCTGAAGGGATTGTGCTTATTGTTGTCAAGACTGGCAGTATGTTAAGAATTCCTGTTTTATTTCATCATTGACTTTTCAGTTTCAGAAGTACTATCTGAAGGGATTGTGCTTATGTTTGTCACCATTGGCCGTATATGAGTTTCTGTTTTATTTCATCATTGACTTTTCTTTTACTTCCAAAAAATTGTTCATTTTAAAAAACTGAGGTTTTTTTTTTTTTTTTGCATTTCTTTGATTATTCTTCCAGTTGAACCTTTATAAATATGACATGCTTTTGGTCATTGTACTTTTTGTTTTTAATGTGGTGTGAGCTCAAATGTTACTCATTCTTTGTTGTTCTTATTGTTTTTAGATATACATGACAGTAGAGTGTATTTTGACATACTTTTCTGATACTTTTATTTTAAGGTAGCGTATAAGGTACATGAAGGGAGCTTAATAGATGCTTCTTATTTGAATACTTGTATATAGGTAGAACATTATATAAAACTGTGCCCATTGAACAGTTTCTTGTTTTGCCTCTGTTAGACTATAATTTTAGAATATTGTAAATGATCCACTGCTGAACTTAGCATACTCTGATTTCTTCCATTTTAACAAAATTATATAATCTCAATAAAATAAACACAAGCTTACTTATAAATGAAGTTACTATTTCTGTGTGAAATGTATACAGATTCAGATGATGCCACTTTGCCTTCTCTGAGGATCATGCTGACTGTACATTGGAGAGTGCAAACAACAAACATGCACAGCTCTTTTATTCTCTAGTAGTAAATATTCTCCTAAGTGATGACTTTTGCATTCATGTATTTTCCTCTTCCTTTTGTATATACTGTATATGTAGCTTCTCCCCACCAACTTTTTGTATTTTTTTTAATATTGTTTTTTTTTTTCAGTTGTAAATGGATCTTTTGTTTTATATAATTTATATGCGGTGCTGAGGATCAAACCCAGGGCCTCACACATGCCAGACAAGCGCTCTACCACTGAGCCACGACTCCAGCCCCTGTGTTTTTTATCATCTTCTTTCTAGAACTCATTTGTTTTACTCTTCAGAAATAGTGGCCACAAATCTGAAGGACTCAGGAATACCAATTAGCTTTCTGTAGCTTTGTACTGTAGGGAGTTTTGCATGAAGCAACGCATCTGTCTAGTCTCTGCCAGTGTTCAATATTTGAAAAAGAAGCAGCAGCATTTTCCTGAGGAGTGGGTGGGACTTGGGCAGCAGCTGTGATTTCACTCTATAGAGTCTGAATTCCTAAAAGAAAGTATGTATGCAGGTCAGTGCCACCTCACAGTTATTCAGCATCTGTCTAAAACCACAATGCAAGAGGTATAATTTATAGCTTTTTTGACTATAAACAGATTGGCCACAGACTAAGATCCAACAGGCAGTCCTTTTTCTTTATTTTATGCTTTAAAATGAAATTCTCAAAGGGAAGAGTGTTACACAGGATTACAGCTTTTGGAGGGGTATTTTCTTTGCATTTAAGGGTTGGCATTGTTTGTTTTCTAGCCCATCAAAGTCTTTTTATTGTTTTGTGTTGTTAGAGACTTGGTGTAATATGTTTAGCACCTGTTGGCCATATACTGTCTTTGATGAATGCCATGTTGATTTGATAAACTTAGGAGACTAAGCAACGTGGAAATGTGAAAAACATCCAATTTACACAATAGAAATAGGTGTGCAGGTTGAATATCTCTTATCTGAAGGACTATAAGTATTTCAGATTAGGGAAGTTTTTTTAAATTTTGGAATATTTGCATAGATTTTGAAAATCTCAGATTAGGATGTACAACTTGTGTAACCAAATATTACCAATAGTTGATCATTTTTGTTCTTGTCTCTTAGAGGAATGTCTAATCATTTTCTGGAATTAAAAAATTAGTGTTGGACTGGGGCTGAGGCTCAGCCATAGAGCACTTGCCTGGCATGTGTGAGGCCCTGGGTTCCATTCTCAGCACCACATATAAATAAATAAAATAAAGGTCTGTTGACAACTAAAATAAATAAATAAAAATTAGTGCAAAGCCAAGTGCGGTAATGCACGCCTGTAATCCCAACAGCTCAGGAGGCTGAAGCAGGAGGATCACTAGTTCAAAGCCAGCCTCAGGAAAAGCGAGGTTCTGAGCAACTCAGTGAGACCCTGTCTCTAAATAAAATACAAAATAAGGCTGTGGATGTGGCTCAGTGGTTGAGTGCCTCTGAGTCTAATCCCCAGTACCTGACCCCCCGGGGGAAAAATCACTGCAAGGGAAGAAGGAATAAATTTGCTTTGTTGTAAATGGGATCTTACAGTGAATTGGAGATATTTTCTGAAGAGCAGAATACAGGAAGATTGGGAATTAAACCCTCATGAAATGTTTTATTACACAGAAGGCAAATGCCATTTGATCTGTATTTTATATGACCAAGTAGAGCCAAAATAAATTTATATTCTCCAAATATCTAAAATGTATTTTATACTTCATTCTTTGTTTGTATAAGGCATAACCTAACCTGTGTTTCTTGAGGCTGTTGAATTCATGTAAAGCCAGAGGAACAAATATGCCTCGTTGAAACCTTACTGGGATGCATATGTATTTAATCCTTGTGAGTTGGGTAGATACCTTAGTGTCTTACCTTAGATTACATAGTAGGTAATTCATTGATGCTGGTTAATTTGTATGATTCTTTAAAGAAGTGTCAAGAATCTTTATTAGTAGTTATAAATATGAAATATATATACACACACACACATATATCATATTGCAATGTTATGAATGTTGAACTGAAGATGTTCTAGGTATAAGGAAAATCTTGATGTTTACATGATTCTCTGTGAAATTGGAACTAAGAAAAAGGTGGTATGATAAAGACAAAAGGAAGCATAATACATAAATGAATAAATACTAATGAATTAAAGTTCTCAAATAGTTCAGTTAGTACATCTAATCATAATACTGTCTGTTGCATAGCACAGTATCACAAAATGTGTGTTGCTTAACCATTAGAAGTGATAGAAGTTAATTTCTTATTCACATAAATTCCAAAACAATAGATGGTTGTCTGATTAGTGTGTGTTTCAAGGACCCAGACCAATTTCATATTATTATTCCACCATCTTCTTTGGTGCTGATGTGCATTAAACCTACTGAAAAGAAAGAAAGAGCAGGGAAATGGGACCATGGAGGTTCTCATGGTCTGGGCCTGGAGGTGCTGCATGTACTTTTGTGCACATCCTGTGGGCCAGAACTCAGGCATAGGTCCTCACCTGACTGCAAGGGAGTTACGATGGCAATTTTCCTGTGTGTCACAGTATAGGTAATCAGCTGCAACCAATCTTAAGTCACTCTTGGCTTGTGAATAAGATGACTCCAATATGATTATCATAGTCCTGCTTAGGATGTTTACTAAGAGAACTGATAGCTCCTTTAAAACATGAGCCATGTATTGAGAGCTTGGGTACAAAATTCTAGTTTAAGAACTGCTAAGCTTTGATATCTTGGTCATGACAACTTCAAATACCAAGGAGAGAACCTTCGAATCCAAATATTTTCTTTGTATAAAAGGCCCACCCACAATAACATTCATTTGCAGAAGGAAATGATTTATTGCTCTCTGTGGATGAGTGCCAAAAAAAAAAAAAAGTTTTCTCCTAAAATACAGTGCCAGCGTTTCCATATAAACACAGTTTTACCATATTCAGAGATGCGGAAATTTATTTTTTCATAGAATTTATAGGTTTGGAGATGTAAATTTCCTCATGGGGTCCTTGTGTTGTTAAAAGCTTGAAAGTATTTAACTTTTACAGTTTGAAAACTTGTGCTGTCGAAATGATAGAAACACTATCTAGGGGACATTTGCAGCTTTCCTTTTTTCCAGCTTAGGTGGTCTGCTTGCCAAGGGGACACTGCTTCATGTTATCTTTCATTAAAGAAGCACTTACTGAGCGTCACCTTGCTGTGTGATGAATTCACACCTCATCCCTAGTTCTCCAGAACATGAAGCCACTTCGGGGGGGTGGGGAGAAGCTCCTAATAGATGGAGTCTAACACGGAGTCCATACCATGACAGAGGGAGGAGTGAAGGAGGCTAGTGTTTGTGAGGAAACTCTGTTAAGTTTTCACAATTTGGTCCTGAAATATCAGCAGAGTTTTGCCGGGAATGGAAAAGAGGGTAATCAAGGCAAAGAACAATATGAACAAAAGTGCATGCATAATTGGAATCCTGTAAAGTAGAAGATTTGGGGGTGGAGATGGTGGGATGTGTACCTATCTCAGTAGGCTGGGCTCATTTTACAGCCAGTACTAAGCACTTTTGGATTTTTTTTTCCCCCTATAGGTACCTGGGAAGCTATGGAAGATCTTAATTTGGGCATGAGATAATAAGATCTGTATTTCAGAAAGATTGCCCTATTAGCTGTGCAAATGATGTGTTCATGTTGAAAAGAACAGAAGCAGGGAAGGGGGATTGAGGGCAGTCCCTGGAGATGTCAGCAGAAAATGCGTGAGGGAGAGAGAGCGCGCGCTAACAAGTAGAATTGCTAAATCGTGGTGATGACTTCATTTTTGAACTTTTTTTTTTTTTGTCATGAGAAATTGAAAAAATAACATGTACTATTATTGGGTAATGTATTTGACCCAAACTACAAGAAGTTTATTTTAAATATAATTTATGGACTGTGTCATGTGCCAAGCCCAGGAAAACATAAAAGTTAAAATGCACAAGAAAGTTGTCACCACCTTTGATGTTTCTTATTGTGACAACATTTGCCGTTTTACTCTGGCTTGATCTCACATAGTGATTTTAACCATTATTCTAACTCGCTTATTCATTAGTTAATTAAATATTTATAGAACACCCAAATGTGCTCAGAAATGATCTAGGTCATAAAGACAAATTAGAAAACTGTTGCCTGCATGGAGTTTATATTCTGTTAAGGGAGACAATAGTATATCAGATAAACAAGAAATAAAGCAGGGGAAGGGACAAGTGCCAACTTATGGCCCCGGTGTCACCTAGAGGGGATTAAAGAGAAAGTGACATGAGAGGAGAACCTGAAGGTAGTGGGGAAACAAGCTGTGTGGATGCCTAGGCCCTGGAGAGGAACAGCAGTGGCCACCACTGAGATGTGAGGAACAGCAGGGATGGCGCTGTGATTGAGAGGGTGTAGGTAAGGTTGGCCAGGAGGCAGAGGGCACATCACTGGAATCCTGTCCGGCTGTTGTCAAGATCCTGGCACTTTCTCTGAATTAAATGGGATGTTAAGTTTTTTTTTTTTTTTTTTTTTTTAGTAGAGATGTGACATCATGTTGGTTTTGAAATCATAGCTTTAGCTCCTGTGTTGAGAGTAGCCTACCGTGGCCCATGCAAGGAGGCAACGAAGAGGCTCCCTCAGCAATTCAGTGAGGACCCAGACCAGGCCGGGGGTGTTGGTGATGAGAAGTGATGAAATCCAGATTCTGGGTGCTGACAGATTGGATATGTGGTGTGAGATACAGGAGTCAAGGATGACACCTAGGTGTTTGGTCTACACAACTGGAGGGATGGAGACAATTAACAGTGTCAAGATGGGGAAAGCAAAAACGTGGGTGGAAATAACAGGAGTTCAGTTTTGTCCTCTTTGGTTGCTTCGTCTAGGAGATCTGCCAGGTGGAGTCTCCAGGTAGGCAGTTGTATGTAGGAGTCTGAAGGTCAGGGTGAGAGTGCGTATGTTGTGATTATATTTGAAGAGAAATATAGAATTAATTTAAAACCGGTAGCAAATAACTCAAGTATCTATGCGTAAGTACTTAAAAAAGGTAACATTTCAACATAAATAAGGCTATGACAAGAACACACTTTCTATAAAAGCGTTCTTCTCTATCACTCTTCTATTTTATTCATGTTATCTTAAAATTATTTTTAACAGATTCTTTTCATCAGTATTAAAGGAGTACTTAAAAGGTGGCTCAATTTGAGGTTCAGAAAGCTTTCCTAAATGCATGATGTGTTATTTTCATAATACACATTACACTTAATATGTTTACCTGTTTTTTTGCGTTTCAGCAACAAATTTTTGGAAGGGCCACATATTGAGTGCCAAGGAGCAGAATTACTTTGTGTTAAAGAGCATGGGTTCTGAACACATCCTGGGTCTGCAATTTATTAGCTAGTGAACTTAAGCCATTTTCCTTAATAATAAACTAGAGATAATACAAATATAGATGATTGCAAGAATTAAATAAGTTAATGGAGATAATGTGCTTATAGAAGTTCTGGGTACAGACAGTAAGCATAAATGTTAGTTGTTTCTATTGGCTATTAATTGTTTACTATATGTCAAAACTTATTCTGGGCACTTTGCATATATTATTATTCAATTTGAATCTATTATCATATAATTTCTTATAAATATGTATAATATATATATAATACATATATATTATATATATATATATATATTTAGTTGTAGATGAACACAATACCTTTATTTTATCTATTTGTATGTGGTGCTGAGGATCGAAACTAGTGCCTCACACATGCTAGGCAAGTGCTCTACCACTGAGCCCCAGCCCCATAGTATATAATTTTAAGGTACATTTGTCTGACTGGAATATACTTACCACACTCATTAACAGCATTAATGGGAAACTAAATTTTAAAAAATTACTTTGAATTCTACCCCCTGAAATTAATGACAAGTTCTCTTTCTCTGTCTTTTTAAAAATTAATCTCTCAGTCCTATTTGCTATTTAGTCTATTGTTTTGTCATTTTCAATGTTACAGGATGGTCATGATCCTTATCTATCTATTTATTTATTTGTCTATTTAATTTATTTTTATATGGTGCTGAGGATCGAATCCAGTGCCTCACATGTGCGAGGCGAGGGCTCTACCATTGAGCTAAAACCCCAGCTCCTCCTTATCTATTTTAATGTAACAAAAATTATTTGGTACATATCTCTGATGGATATTTGAACTTCCTAAATGATAAACAATGCTGTCATATACTATTATGAAGTATGCATATTTCCTGGCATATGACTCCCATTATTTTACTAATTTTCTGATGTTAAATTTTTAAAGGTAGAATTACTAGGAAAAGGAGTATATGTTTTTTGCTGTGGAAACATTTTGCCAAATTTCTTCCAAAATTGCAGCACACCCTCTTATTAATTATGTATAGTCACTACTGGTAATATATATTTTTATTTTGCTAACTTGGGATATGTCGGTAATATGCTGATAAGTTGGTATATCAGTAATATTTATTATTTTGCTGAGTCGAGGGGACATTGGGATGAAAAATGTGAGTGCTGAAATTGGGCTGACTTGGTTCAAAATCCATATCACACCTGGCTGAATGTGTGATCTTGGAATGTTACTTACCTACGCTCAGCATTGGTTTCCTGGTCTACTCTGTAAAGTATGAACAATTCTATAGCTGGGCTCGTGTGTTTATTGTTAAGGAATGAAAGAGGCATGTATGAAAATAGCATAGTTTCTGACATTTTACAAAATAGTTTTTACGTCCAGTTTTTCCTATCTGTGCTTTTGCTAATAGCATAATGAGTTATATTGAACAATTTGGATGCTTGCTCATATTTTCATTTTTTATGAGTTAACATTTCAGAGTTCATATTTTTTTCTAAGTAATTAATATATATTTTCATAGAATGCAGTCCACATTATGGCTCTTTTTTTATTTTGGCTTGTGTAGTTCCCTGGTTTGTTGCTTTTCTGTTCTTTTAGTTATTATGTTTAAGAAATATAGGATTCATTACAATATCTTTTTATATATTTGATAAATAGTTCTGTTTTATGGCAGTATTTATATGATTTGAACTATTTGAATGGAACTTTATCTGTTTAGTATAAAATACGAAGTGTGGATCTAAATTACTGCAGATGTGCCTAGAATTATGAAAGGGTTATGGCCTGATAAACTTACTGTGTCAAGAATATTTTAAGTGCAAATGCATTTAATACACCTAAGCTACTGAAATTCTTATCTTCCAACACAGTAGGCTGTAGAGTGTGGGTGGTTTACCCTTGTGATGGTGTGGCTGACTGGGAGCTGTGCTTTGCTGCTCTCACATTGTGAGAGATTATTGTACTGTCTCTTGCTGGCCTGGGAAAAGATCAAAGTTCAAAGTTCAAGTATCCTTTCTAATTAATGCATACAGTGTTCACAACATCATAAAGTTGAACAATGGTTAGTGGAACCATCTTACATCAGGGACTGCATTTCTAAATTGTTGACCTTTATTCTTTGCTGTGCTATTGTTTTATAGTAGCTAAGGCTATTTTTCTTTAGAAATAAATACAAAAAAAGAAGCTATAAAATGCCTCTTAATAAGAAGTCTAGCTATTGCATTGTTTGATACTCTGTCTTCTAAAAAGCTAGTTTTACAGGAGTTATTGTACTGTAACCTAAAAAAATCTCTATTATCAAGAAAAATGAAGTAATCCAGTTCTTATTAAAGTCTTTATTTGTAAAAGTATGATGAAAACAATATTTTTTGTGTGTCTGTCTATGTAAAGATTGTGGGGTGGTCTGAATGTGTGCCCTAAAATTCATGAGTTGAAACTCAATGGCCAGTGTGATAGCATTAAGAAAATTGGGGCTTTCAAGCAGGTATTTGCACCATGAGGGCAAAGGGCCATAAAAGGGCTTGAGAGAGTGGGTTCATTCTTTGCTGTCTTGATTCATATGAAGACTCTCCTGCTATACAGTGTTTGTCTCATCTACACGACCCAGGAATAAGGTGCCACCTTGAACCCTCACCTGACATTGACCCTGTTGCCAGTGCCTTGTTCTAGGACTTCTCAGCCTCCAGACTGTAAGCAATAAATTTCTGTTGTTTATAAAATACCCAGACTCGGGTATTTTGTTAGAGCAGCAAAAATGGACTATGTCAGATGGTAATTTCCTCTTTTTGAGAATTCTTGGCTGTTATAAGAAGTTTAGTTCTGAGAAGGATGTGCCATAGAATTTCTAGAGAATTTGTTTTCAGACACTGAACAATTTTTTCCCCCTAGTACTTGGAATTGAACCCAGGGACACTCTGCCACTCAGTTAAGTCCCCAGTCCTTTGTATTTTTTATTTTGAATCAGGCTTTTGCTAAATTGTGCCCACGCTGTCCTCAAATTTAATGGTACTCTCACCTCAGCCTCCTGAATTGCTGGGATTGCAATCGTGTGCCACTAAGCCCTGTAGACGCCGAAGCTTTAAAAAATACCTTGGGTTATTTTTTCCTTCATAGTTTAAGAAATTTCCATTTTATGTTCTTTGGTCCAAATTGTGGATCTGTTGTTTTCTAGGGGTGTGGCCTCTGGCCTGTTAGCCTCAGGCCTCAGCTTTCTCTTCCTCGTCTGCAAAATAAGAATTGGGAACCCCTCCCTTGAAGGCAGGGCTGATAATTAGCCATATGCTTCCGTTGCTTCTAGCTGGTGTCATTCTGATTGATCAGTGCCTGTGTCCTATTGGCTGCTAAATACATTTAAAGTTTCCTCTGCTTTCAGGGTTGCTGTGAGGATGGGAGATGGTGTCTGTAGTTTGCTTCAGGGTTAGGGCGGTGGTGATGAGAGATAGATGCTCCTCAGAAAAGCCATCAAGACATGCAGAGAAAGAGAACCTTTCCGATGGCCCTATGTTCCTCTTTCAGCCCCTTTCAGCAGAGTGTCTTGTACTGATGGAGTGTGTATGTGCCTTAACTGTGCTGGGGTGGAAAAGATTAGAAACCATCACTCTAGATAAGTGGTTCTTAACCATTACTTCACAATAGGACCACTTGAGGAACTTTAATAAAAGTTAAAATCTGAAGTGGGGTGGGATACTCGGTTCCCCTTCTCCCCCAAATGATGATTGTCTTGCTCATCTAGGTTTGAGAACATGTGCTCTGGGGTTTTTCTGAGATGAAGCAGTGCTGCCCTTTGTGTTCTGCCTTGTATATTACTTTGTAGGGCTCTTTATACGTGTGCTTTTCAGGGCTCCTTGACTTACATTGAGGTTACGTTCTGATCAATCCATTGTGATCTGGAGACACCATAAGTTGAAAATGGGTTTAATACCTTGATAAGCCTGTAAAACGTTGCAAAGTGGAAAATTCCTGAGTCCAACCCTCATTAGGTTGGGGAATGTCTGCACTCTATTTTAGCTCAGCCTTCTGGGACTCCTCATTTATTCAACAAATAATAATGTAAAATACTAATAGACTGATAACTTTGTGCCAGGGTTTCTTCTAAGTACCTTCTAAGTACTAACTTAATTTCCATGACAAATATATGGGATAAGTACATGAGGAAACAGGTACAAAGAAGCTGAATGTCTTGCTTCGGATCACACTGTTAGTATGAGGTAGAGTTGTGCCTTGTGGGTATAGTCTCAGCATTTATCTTCCTGCCTGTGTAACTGAGTCCTTACAGTGTGCCAGGGACACAGTGAACACGGAAGAGAACAGCACAGGTAGAAATGCTCTTATGGGTCATACATCCTAGTAGAAGTTCTAAGAATTTTGTCTTAAAATGCTCCTGAATTTTAATCAAGATATTGTGTGTCAGCAAATGTTCTACCACTGAGCTGTTGCCACTTCCCATATATTTGTTTACAATTGTACATAACTTAAAAATATGTAGTATTCTTACTTGAAGAAATTTTTTTATCGATCTAGACTGATTTTGGGGGAGCAGATGAATAAGTGAATGTTTATAGAAAAGAGTTCTCCTTGTAGTCTCTAGACTTTCTCAAGGCTGTTTGGTTTTCTTTTCCAGGTTTAGATTTGGGTCAGAACGTTTACTTGTTAGTGCTTTTGCAGGCTTCTCATAGAGGGCTCTCATACTTCCTTTTTTTTTTTTTTCTTTGAAGTGGAAAAACTTGAGTGCTCAGGCTTTTATTAACCCTCCTTCACCTTTACAACCTCTCTTGTGGCATCCCTTTCTCCCAGAGCCCTGTTAAGCCATACACATTGCCAACAAACTAAAGCAATTCAAGCTAAAATATTATGGTTGGTGATTGCTTAGGAGCTACCTATTCTAATACCAGCTGCGTTTTAGGAGAGCATCAGCGTGAGCTCCAAAGAAGGAGCTGTGTGGGAATTTCAGGCACTGGGGCACAGCCAGTGGAAGTATTTTTAGTCCGGGGCCCTTTCATCACCCCTCTAGTCACATCACTTAAACAGCTGCTTACTCTGTGTGTGTGTGTGTAAACAAGTTCTTCTCTCTCCTCCCCGAGGACTTAGATTTGAGACCCTTCTTCAGTCCCTCACAAATATAGCATTGGTTGTGACCTTTCACTCTAATCTGGACACTCTTGAGATTTTCAAGTACATGCTGACAGGGGTTTTGTGAGAATACGTGAGTATCTGCTTCAGGGTAAGAAACAAACCTTTGAGCAAGGAGCTCACCCAGGGCTGTGCACTTGGACACAGTTGGTCTAGTACCTTAAGAGTGTAGCTCAGTGTGCCCAGCAGACATGTTTTTGGAAATGTTGGCTTGAACACATTTTACTCATTTGTTGTTAGAAGAGAGCTTTCCTGCCAAAACGAGCAGTTCCTAAAACAGTCTGTCATCCTGAGTGTGTGTTCTCCCCCCTGCTCCTTCCCTCCAGCCCTCTCCAGCTTCTCATGATTGGGGAGTAGCGCCTGGATGGAATTTGCCTGCATTTATTATCAGCTCTATCCACAAAACTGTAAGATCCTTGGAGCTGGTTGTGCATCTTGTTCAGTGTATTCTTCCCATACCTCATTCCACAGGCCCATTGAAACCTTCAGTATGTGCCTGTGGAAGAGAATGAGAAGGAATTTTCCTAGGGTGCTAGACCTTGACTGTGGAGAATTTTCATTTGGGGTGATCTGATGCCAAAGTTCATGGTTTATTTTTCACACACAAAAAAGTTGTTGTTAAATGAATTAAATATGGCTACCAGAATAGAAGCCATCCACAAAAATCTTTACTTCCCGGGAGAGCCTTACATAGCTGCAGATTCCCAAGCAGTCTGTCAGTGGAAGCAGGCATTGCTCCTCTGTCTTCCCAGTAGGGCTGTGTGCTGGGAAATGGGGTGGGGGGGGTGGGGCTGGGGGGGTGGGGGGGTGTGCTTGGCTTCTTGGTTATTCCCAGGACTATGCAGAATGTTCTCTGAATAAGTGTTTTTGAACTGCCTAATACCCCATTTTTAAGACAGGGTTTTCCTCATAAAAAATGTGGTAATGATTTGCAACAACAGAAGCCTTTTCTCTGAGAAGTTAAAAGAGATCAGGACTTTTAAGAAAGACACTAACTTATTCTCAGAGAGCAATTGCACCTCAGGTTGTAAAATAAAAATAATGAAGTCTGAAATATCGATATGTTTCCAATTCTTACAGATGTTAACAAAAACACATACATATTTAATGGATACTCAGAAACTTCATAAATTAAAAAGATGTACATTTAAACTGGTTGAGGGAAAAAAAAACTGGATTCATGTTATTTTTAGTGCTAACTTTAACCATATAACATGTTGCTAAAATTAGAGTTTTCAAAAATATAGTATTCACAATAATTAGAATAATGGACTCTAGGAGAGATCATTAGAGCTCGAAGTGTGCTTTAACTCTTACCAGCTGGGACAGGGCACACCCTTACTATTCCTCAGATTTTGCCTAGAAACTTTAAAAGCATCTGTTTATAAACTGGAACCAATACTTAAGTGTCACTGGATTAACACTTCAGAATTTCATGTTTACACATATATTTCACAACTCTCTTTAATATGCTCTAAAGCTGGCTGAGACTTATTTATGTGTTACACAGCTATACTCAGTTCCATAATCTATAGCTACTTTCTTTTGAAATTAAATTTATTGCCCTTGAAAATTGTGGTGAAAATAAAGCCAAAAGGTGTTGCAACCTACTAATTGAAAGCATGTATTCTATAGCTAGTGTGCATGAGTATGCACTTGAGAGGTCAGTTTTATTTAGATTTTTTTAAAGTTTAACACTAGCAAAAAATTTAATATTGTTAGAGTTCGTCAGAAAATACTTTTAGATAGGATTTAGCTACAGTACATATGTTGTATACATATAGATGTATATACACATATACACATATGTGTCATTTAAATTTATGTTTATTTTTCTTTATTTAACCCTAACCTCTAATTCCAAACAGAATTCATGCAAGATTATGAATCAAAATTAATAAGAGTTCAGTAAAACAACAGAGCATATAATCTATTAAATTCAGTTTTATAAAACATTTCTTGAACTCCTATTTGTTGAATTTGTGCCAGCAATATATATATATATATATATATATATATATATATATATATATATAAGAATAAATGTGTTCTAGAAGTTTTCTGGTGGAGTTTTTTAGGTTTTCTAAATATAGGATCATGTCGATGGCAAATACAAATAATTTGAGTTCTTCTTTTCCATTTCAGATCCTTTTAGTTTCTTTCTTCTTTCTAATAGTTTTAGCTAGAATTTCCAGGAGTATATTGAATAGAGATGGTGAAAGAGGGCATCCTTGTCTTGTTCACATTTTTAGAGGGAAGGCCTTCAGTTTTTCTCCATTTAGAATCATGTTGGCTTTGAGTTTAACATATAGCTTTTATAGTGTTGAGGTGTGTTCCTACTATTCCTAGGTTTTCTAGTGTTTTGAACGTGAATGCTGTATTTTGTCAAATGCTTTTTCTGCAGCTATTGAGATAATCATGTGATTCTGGTTTTGGTATCAGGGTGTGTTAATAGATTCATAGAATGAGTTTGGAAGTGTTCCTTCCTTTTCTATTTTATGGAATAATTAGTCTTCATTGACGGTCTGGTAGGTCTTGGCTGAGAATCTGTCTGGTCCTGGGCTTTTCTTTGTTGGTAGACTTTTTTTTTTTTCTTGTTATGTTTGTATTCTAGGAAATATGAGTAAGGAGACAGCTAACACCACCAACAAAACAGAACACAAAAGTACATATTTACATGTTGTGATTGATAACCAGGCTTTTGATGGCATCTTAATTGCTTGAAATTGATCTGTTTAAATTTTTTATGTCCTTCTCATTCAATTTTGTGTAAGTCATATGTCTTTATAAATTTGTTGATGTCTTCAAGATTTTCTATTTATTGGTGTATCCATTTTCAAAATAGTTTCTGATTGTTGTCTATTTCAGTAATGTCTGTGATGATATTTCCTTTTTTTAAAAAAAAATTTATTAGTTGTTGGTGGGCCTCTATTTACTTATTTTTATGTGGTGCTGAGAATCAAACCCTGTGCCTCACACATGCTAGGCAAGCTTTCTACCACTGAGCCACAAACCCAGCTCCATCAGTTTTATTTAATTTTTCAAAGAACCAACTTTTTGTTTTATTGATTCTTTTTCTTTGAATTTTTTTTGACTTTCTGTTCTTTTAAGTAATGATCTCAATGCAATGAACTTTCCTCTTAGAACAGCCTTCCCAGTGTCCCAGAGGTTTTAATATGTTGTATCGCTATTCTCATTTACCTCTAAATATTTTTTTAATTCATCCTTTATTTCTTCTGCTATTTTGGTCATTCAATAGCATATTATTTAGTTTTCAGGTGTTAGAATAGATTCTATTTTTTATTTTATTGCTGATTTCTAATTTTCTTCTATTATAATGTGATAGAATGCAAGACATTTTCTCTCTCTCTCTCTCTCTCTCTCTCTCTCTCTCTCTCTCTCTCTCTCTCTCTCTTTTATATTTATTAAGAGTTGCTTTGTGGCCCAAGATATGGTCTGTTTTAGAAAGTGATCATTGTACTGCTGAGAAGAATGTGTATTCAGTCATTGATGGATGAAATATTCTATATATGTCCAGTCTAAATTATGAATTGTATTTTTTTAGTCCTATAGAATGTGATACAAATGCTAAAAGTTGTATGGAGTTAATTTTATGTTTAATAAAGACAAGGTCTACAGATGTTTCTTGGTTTGTAGCCTGGGTTTACCTTTTGTCAGTAGCTAGTTTTTAAAGAAAAAATTGGTTGCTTTTGATAAATTCATATCTTCTGCTTCCTAATGAATCTTCCAGTTTTTCCTTTCCCCCTCCTATAGCTAATGGGATATTTCTAATGCTAGTACATAGCTGTGTGTCACACTTACTTTACTGTGTGGTGATTTCTTATTGTCTTAGTACTATTTGTGTTGCTATAACAGAGCACCTGCGGCTGGATAATTTATAAAGGACAGAAATTTATTGGCTCACAGTTCTGGAGGCTGCAAAGTCCAGGATCAAGGTGCCAGTGTCTGTCTGGGGCCTTCTTGCCATTACATTGCAGATGTGTAAGAGTAAACAGACAAAAGGTGGCCAAACTCACTCTTTTGTAATAGCATTACTCATCTCCCACAGGCTCCACTTCCTAACACACCACCACCTTGGCAACTAAAATTCAACGAGAATTTTGTAGGGAACAAATATTCTAACTAGAGCACTCATTATATCTGTGGTTTTTGTTTTGTTTTTTAAACTTGGAGCATGACTTTCTAGAAAGTAGAGACCCTTTCTAATATTTGCTGTCCAGAGCTTCCTAACACATTGGATATATTTTACTGTGGTTGGATGTGCATGGATTAATACATTGAAATGAAAGGAGGAAAGTGGAAAACAGCAAAGAAAGAATGAGAACAAAAATGGACAGGGTTGAAGACAAAGAGAGGAGGAAATATAGGGAAGAATAGGAGATAGATAGCCATCTCTCTTTCCTGTTCTCTTCAGGTGAGACTAGATGTTACCCTAAGTCCCTGGGTGCTAGAGATAGTCATCTCTTAAACTCACCTAAATGCCCCCTGTCAGTGATAGCATTGCCTGAATGGCTTTGGCCTGAGAGGAGTCTCTAGGGCTTATTTAAATGTCACCATTGTAGCTTTAGTCCTTAGGTGAGTCATTTGGGTGCATTCCTAGGATGCACTCCAACCTAGGCATATGGGGACCTGCCAGCCCCTTATTAGTCCCCTGAGGAGCAGTGTTACCTCTTATCTACTTACTGAACCAGGGCAAAGCTCACTGAGGTATATTTAGTGTAATACTCTGTTCTTCCCACATGAAGTTATGGTGATTTTTTTTTTTTTTTTGGTCAGCCAGTCATTGAGTGATGATTACACTTGAATGGGAAATGGCTATTCCTAAAATGTGTGCTTTAGATATATTTTTGACTCCTGGTTAAAAAGTATCAATGATGGGGAAAAAATGTTTTCAAGTTAATATTTGGTATCAATGTTTGGCAGCATTCCCACAGGCAGCCACTGTTTACATGCTGTAGTATTAACTTTCCTATTAACCAGAAACACTTTTAAATGCTTAGTTGGAATCTTTTGAAACCATTTGTTATTGAGGTTGTGGTGCCCTTGCTCAGCTCATATCCTAAATTAGCCTTACCAAGGAGCAAGAGAAGTGCTTACAGAATTCTGAGACAAAGCCAGTTCTCAAAATTCTGCTTAAAGCTAGAGTGGAGTGAGCCAAGGAAAGGGGTTCTTTGCTGTTGAGGGGCTGCTGAGAGAACTGACTTAATGGAAAATGGTTTTCCTTCTTGTACTCACTTCTCTCCTGGTGGGCTGCCAGGTTCCATGCATGGTCATGTGTGAGCTGTGGGTGAAAACTGATTTTTGGATCTGTGCTTTGGGGAGCTCTGCCCCCATCTTGGAGAACCAGTGGTTCTGGGAAACACCTAGCAGAGAAGGAAACAGTGTTCACAGTTTGAATTAAAAAGTGGGGCGGGGAGAGTACGCATGTGCGCCAGGATTACACACTGTAATCCTGTGCTGCACACGCAGCTCAGCCTATCTCTATGACCAAATAGTGATTTTTACATTTACTTCCCAGGGCTATCATCTGCCAGAGATATGGCCCAGAACAGGTTGGTTGTGCCTATCAGAGCAGCCCATAGATTGAAAACTAATTGATGATAGCAACCTTTTAGTTTTTGGAATTTAAAGCAAATTTTCTTTAGCATTGTAGTGAAATAAAATTAAATGTTTAATTGAGCAGCCGGGTCAGTGTTTAAAAGTTTAAACCATTTTCATTCGAATTTTGATGTATTGATTTACCAAATAATTCTAATTAGTCTGTTCATTGCCAACCCTTTTCCATACATCTACTGAGGTGAGAGCTAAGGCAATCTTCCTCACCAGAAAGGATTTCTTAACTTTTACTTCCCCACAAATTCCTAGTTGACCAAGTACTCCCTTTGTACTGGTACATCTCTCTGTGGTGCTACTAATTATATTGTATGGTGATTGTCTTTTCAGTATGATTTCTTTACTAGACTGTGGGCATATGAACAGAATAAGTATCTTTTTAAAAAAATCATTTATTTTTTATTTATATATGACAGCGGAATGCATTGCAATTCTTATTACACATATAGAGCATTAATATCCAGAATAAGTATCTTAATCACCTGTGAAATCACTTTATGGTTTCGCCCCAAATGTAGAACCAACATAGTGTATCCACATAATGTTTGAACTGATTGGTTTTTAAATACCCTAGATATTTTGTAAAGATCTCATTAGAATAAACAAATTATAAAATCAGTACTTTT
The DNA here is from genome assembly GCF_052094955.1 of Ictidomys tridecemlineatus. NCBI lineage: Eukaryota > Metazoa > Chordata > Mammalia > Rodentia > Sciuridae > Ictidomys > Ictidomys tridecemlineatus. The sequence goes on along the minus strand of NC_135485.1, from coordinate 107,276,274 downwards.
TTTTTTTTTAACTGTCTATATGGCGTTTAGAGACTGAAAGTATGAAAGCAATGACTTAGGAAAAAAGAAACAAACCCTATTTGAAATGTTTGAGTCACACACACAAAAAAACTTCCTTGTTAAATGAAGAAATCAGTGGAAGAACTTTGCTGGTACATTTTTGAATAGAAACATTTTTATATTAGGTAAAATTTTAATTTTGGTCTGTGAATGTAGTAAATTTCTATATGATATTAAAATTACTGTCCAGTTTTTTTTTTCTGCAAAATTTTTGTTATAAATTGTCTAAAAATTATCCACGTGACTGGAAACCTTGTCAGTTTATTAACCAATTTAAATGGACATTTTGTTCATTGCTGTGTTAGAATGATTTGGGGTATAAACAGAAAATTCCAATCACAATGACCTGAACAAATAAAGGAGTATATAATCCTCTCCAATAGATGTCCCAATAGTTTGGGTGCCAGGGGTGATTGATGAGCCTCAATAATGTCATTGCAGACTCAAGATTTTTTGGGGGGGGCTATCGGGGGGAAGGTATATTTCTAGTCCCTGACCTTGCATGTTGTCCCCATTCTCTGGTTGTTAACATCAGACATTGCCTTCATATCCAAGGACATTTTCAGAGGGAGAACAGTGACATCTTGTATTATGCTTCTTTCTTCAAATGGAGGAAACTTTTCCCAGAAGTCTCACAGCAGACTTCTCACAGCAGACTTGTTTTCTTGGCAAGAACTGGGGCACTTTGGTTTCCCTAAACTTACCTCACTCAGAAGAGAAATGGATGACAATGACTGGCTTAGACTTGTCAGATGTATTGAAACTGATAAATCCCCCAGCATCTGAGTGGCTACTGAAATAGGCAAATTCTGCCTATGTATAAGTATCAAGATGTTTTATTTACACAATGTGGAAGCAAAATGGAATTCATTGCATGTGAATGAAGATAGGTTTATGAGAAAATTAAAGCACATAAAAAATACATATTATATTTGTACAGAATTGAAAAAAACATGACAAAGGATTTATTTTTTCAGGTTTTCAGAGTGTTGCAGCCAGGCATACAATAACTTTTTATTTTAGTTTAGTTTTTGCATTAAGGATATTGCTTTTTTTTTCCCTCCATGCCATTGATTACCAGAACAAAATGTGAATGGTTTTTATTTGGGGAGGGGGAGGAATTTTATACTAATTTCATGAGAAGAATATGAATTTGTGTTTTATTTCTTTTTATTTGATATGGCCAGTCAAAAATAAACAAATTGACAGAATAGTACCAAATATAGAACTTAGATTTTTGGAGATACAGAGTGAAGTGTAAATGAAACGTTACTTCTTTAAACATGAACTAGAGATCTTAGACCAAGAGGGTTTTGGCTGTGCTCTGTTGGTAGTGGGCTGATAGCTTGTGCAGAAGGTTAAGGGTTCAGCAAGGGTTGGGGAATGTCGCAGATGTTCTTCCTCTGTCAGGAGCAGACATTTGCACACCTGCAGCACTGGGGTCTTCTTTCAACTTGCTTAAAAGCTCACTGGGGGCCAGACTGCTTCCAGATTGACTTCCTGCCCACTCTGTTCTCTCTTCCACTGTGCTTTTCTTACTTTCATTTGTTTAAACATTTTTGGAAGGAGTTTGTATGTGCTTGCAGATTTTAGATTTCCTTATAATATTAAAAAATGGAATCATGGATATACATATTGTTTTTTTCTTTCTATTCAATTACTGTCACCATTCTTAAAGTGATTATAAACAGAATCTAGTAAATGTACTCTTTGGGGAATACCAACCAAGCAGGAACATCTGGAAAGTTCTGTACAATAATAAAAAAATGGAAACAGATGCATAATTGCTACTCTCCCTCCTGTCAGAAATCTCTGTTATTAGTAATTTAGGAAAAATTTCATTCTGCCTAGCCACAAGAAAAGGTAAATATATACTTAAGATATTAAATTGTTGAAACTGAAATCAGTAGATTTCTGTTAGTCATATTAATTTCAGTAAAAAATCCTACATTTCCAAGAGTAACAATTTTTTTTTGCCAATAAAATGTAGACATTAAAATATAGTAACTGCCAAACAGATGTAAATTCTTTAATTAAAATTTATGATTAAAAATGCAACTTAATACTTTACAAATATAATTATAAAAATAAGTTCCAAATACTGAATTCTAAAAAAAATCTGTAGGATGTTAAGGAAGTAATTTTTCTAATATGAAATATAATTTAATTTGGCTCATTAAAGGAATATTGTTCCCAAAATGGCATTCTGTGTAGTAGTAGTTCTCTTTTCCTCATTCCTAATCCCTGTTTCTCTGATACAGTTGGTTGAGACTAGAGTAGCAAAGCTCCTCCCTTTGCAGAGTAAGAATATTAAGTGATGATTCCTTTGTCTTTGACATTAGATAGTATGATTATGATATAAGGTCCATATCACCCTTTGAAAATTAAGTGTATATGAAGGATTAAGCTCTGTTTCTCAAGCATATTATTTATGCTTCTATCCTGTTTTCAAATTGCTGTCTCAGTCATTCTGTCATAGATTCAGTAAATACGTGGAATAGCTATATTATACCAGATGCTGGGTTAGACCCTTGAACAGGCAGATTACCTCTTCTCTCAACTTACTTAAAAAAAAAAAATCTTTATTTTTTTTTTAAAATAAGTTCGAACCCAGTGCCTCACACATGCCAGGCGTACACACTACCGCTTGAGCCACATCCTCAGCCCCTCAACTTACTTTTAAAATTCTATTAAATATTCACTGATGCGTTTGTTCAGAATTAACTAGTCTTTTTATTCTTCTTGTAATTAATTCTTGCTCTTAGGACAGCCAGCAGGGCTTATCTTCTAATATAGGAGTATTTGGAAGCATCTTTCTGTACTATGATATGAAAGATTTACAATGTGCATTTATTTTCTCATGCAACTTTTGTGGTTAAAGGGGAGGAGAACAAGAAATGTCGCTCCATAAAATGAACAGGAGGAGTATAGAGTTGTCATGGAGGTAGTTCCGTGGGATGGAGAGGTGACTGGAGTGTGAGTCAGAAGACATGTCATCACCTAGCTCCAGTGAATAGGTGACTCACTCTGCTGTTCCTTTTTTCAGTTAAACAACTCATGGTAGGAGAGAGCAGTGTTGCCCTGTCAGCTTCACACCCGGTGTTTGTAAACATCAGATAAGATCACCCCTGAGAAAATGTTTTGGCCTGAACAAACTTAAGGTATCTCATTCTGTTTACTCTAGCATTTCATGAGTAAATGTGAGCAAATAAATATCAATTTGTGGCTTCCAGACATTCAAATTAAAATTGTGTTAGATTATGAATAATTTCTAATTAATTGGATTGAAGCACTGTGTAACTTTTGATAGTTACTTCACACCCAAGCTAAAAAATTTAGTATTGTAGGGAATGATACATGTGATGGGTAAACTGCCTGATCTGAAATTAAGGTGCTGTCATATAGTAAGAAGTTAGATTATTTCTATGGACAAAATTATTTTTTATTGAAATGCATTTTAAGGAAAAAAGAGGAATAAAGCTTAAAGAGTTAAAAGTAAACTTTTTTTTTCAAATGTGTTCTATAGGGCATGGTAAGATATTACTGCTCTTTGATTAAAAGATTTCAGGTCACATAATTTTGTCTGATAAGCAATTTAAGGCATGTTAATTTGTTGCAAAGCTTTTTAGAGTATTTCATATGCTAATGTGTATAATGAAATTTTTATGCAGCAATTTCCAATCCACACTCCAGAATGGATTTCCCCCCTCTACAAGTTCTGTTAACAGCATAGTAGGGCACTTGTCTTCAGAGTGTGGCCTAGGAACCAGCAGCATCAGCACCACGTGGGTTCCAGTGCAAACCTACTGAATTGGAATCTCTGAAGGTGTGGTCCAGCAGAGTGTTTAACAAGCATTACAGGTGATTTTGATATGTGTAAGAATGGCTTACCAGGGTTTCCTGGAACATAGTTTGGAAATTACAGATCTAATGAATTTAAAATATTATATGCTTTTAAAAGAAAGGCATTCTATTCTGAGTAGTGATATTTAGATCTCAAGTTTTTGTGCTGAGGTGTGTGTGTGTGTGTATGTGTGTGTGTGTGTGTATGTGAGAGAGAGAGAGAGAGAGAGAGAGAGAGAGAGAGAGAGAGAGAAAGAGAGATCATCAAAAAAAAAAAAAGTAAAAGCACCTTGCCAAATAGAAAATGTGTGGTAGAATGAAAAAGGTTTATGATTTATGATTTAGTAAAAGTGGAATTCCATTACCTTTAGATTACATATCTCATCTCACATACTACACCCTGACTATATTCCTAATTTATACTTCCTTAAGTCAAAGAAATGCATACTTTACAATTAATGAATCAGTAAAGTTTTTCAGGATTTTAATTTGCACAAAATAGTATGATTTTACCTTTTTCTTTAAGCTTCCTAACTCTACCAATTTATTCCAGTAGGTCATAGTTCCTTATGCTACTGCTCTTAGGAAATTATTTCAGCAGTTTATTGGGGCTTGGTAGGCACTATGCTAAGTGCAGGATATACATTAGTAAACATAAACGGCACAGTAGCACACACCTACAGCACATAGCAAAGTAGAGCATGGAGCAACTGTTTGCTCAAGAGAAAGTATTCTGGTAAGGAAGCTCAAGGTGCCAACAGAAAAGGAGGACATGTAATCTAGACCTTGGGGATTAGGAGAGGTTTTTCAGATATAATGTAGAATAAAATATTTTTGATGTGACAGAGTCAGTTTATTTTTTTACACAGTGATTGTCTTGTAAAATATTGTGGGGGATATTACATTTCTAAAATTGAGAAGGAAAAATAGTACTTAGTTGGAAGGCATCATGTAGGATAAAATTCATGGCATCTTTGTAGAAAAGAGTTTGAGAAAAAACAAAGACCATAATTATGCTGAATTTAATAAATTGGAAAGGAAATTTAATAAAATAAGTATATGGTGTGTGGTTATTTTAAACATGTTTTGATAAGTAATATTTGGGTGCCATCATAAGAAAAAAATGTTATATTAACACTTGCATATATTTTTTAGAATGAATTTCTCTCAAAGTAAAAAATAAATTATTCATTCGGTTAGTTTTAAAAGGAAAAATTCCAAATTTAGGAAACATAATATTAGAGATGTTATTAGAACTTTTTTAATTTAAAAAGGGAAGTTAATGTGTTAACACAATGTGAAATTATAGAATTCTTTCCATATATGTGTTTATATTTAAGTGCTTCAATGTTTTGCATTTGTAAATATAATTTTATTTGACAAATAAGCCATTTATGGCAATAAAAGCAAATCTTTATTTTAAAATTTCAGTATTTAATATATTTTTGAGTGACTTTCATTAAATACCTACTAATTATCAGCACTATAGGTAAGATTTGACATTACATAGTACATAGTTTAAAATTCTTTCTCCTTCCCTTTAAAACTCTTTCAGTAGTTGTTACTCTTGGGAAAATATACCTCTATAGACTGCCACAAAGTCTGAAATAGAGATGGGTGTTAATAAATATGTATTGTTTTTTAAAATATTTATTGCTAAATGTATATCGTCTACTTCAGACACTATTATTACTGAAGTTTAACTGGCGTCTCCAAGGATCCACAGAGGAAGGTTTATTTGATCAAAGGGGTGGCTGCCCTACTTATTCCATCAGGCTGGTCATGTAAAAAGAGGGAATATAGATACTGTGGCCATACTCCTGGGTCAGATCCCCACTGCTTGGAAATTGAGCAAGTCATTGAACTTTTTATGCATTTCAGTTTCGTTGTTTTTAAAATGCAGTTATAAATAGTACCTACTTCATTGAGTTGTTATGATTAAAAAGGTTAATTGTTGCCAAGTTCCTAGAATAGGAACTGGCACATAGATGATCGGTAAATGTTAGTAATTGCCATGTTTCTTTTTGACCTTCAATAGCCTTTCATTACACTTAAAATGAAGTACAATATTCTTAACAAGGTCATAAAATAGCCTCCCTGTATCTGGCCACTGCTCATGCTTCTCTTTTTTTTCCTCTGAACCTTTCAAGATTCTTTCCATTTCGGGGGGCTTTTGTACTTCCTTTGTTAATGCTTCATCCTCCTTCCTTGACTGTTTTCTGAAGCAGATTTGAGCTCAAGTTTACATCCTTAGCACACTCTTCCCTGGTGTTCCTACCAGCTGTCAACATTGCCCTCCCTGCCCAGACCAGATACTGTCCCCATGTTACCAGCTAACGTGCAGGTAGCATTTCAACAGTGTCATTATACCATTAGGTCATCTGTTATCTTTCTACAACACAGTGTTTTATGGACCCAGAGTTGCTGTTAGCACACAGTAGGCACAGAATAAATATTTGAGTGAGGGATAAAGAGTGAATTGTGAGTAAATGAATTGCCTTTTGTAAACTTGGATCATATGCATATTTAGGGATTATTGTACAGGTACCAGATAATCCTTACACATGAGGTTGGATTATTTTGTTATTCTTGAAAGTAGAAAGTAGATACTTCACTGGATGCAGTTATACTTGAGAATGACCCATACAGAGTGTAGTGTATTGCTTGGTTGATTCAGTGAATTTTTAATATTTGTGTATTGTGCTAAACAGATTAGAAGTATTACAGAACTTGAAATATGCTAATCACTGTATGAACATTGCCAGTCCTCTCCCATTATCCCTGGGTATTTACATCTCTCTACTTTGAACATCTTTCCTGGCTGCAGAGGCACAGTTGTGTGGAGGAGCACATCTGCAGGTGATCATCCTGAGGCTGTTGCCTGCAGGAAGCCACTGAGAACTGGGACAAGTTGGATGCCAAGGCTCTTGAACTAGCATTACAAGTACAGATTTGTTTGGGGGACAGATCAGTTCTGTTAGGTTGTACTTTCATCATGTGCTTATCTTCCTTGTTTTTTTCCTCCCCCCTTTCTTTTTATATTTGTCCTACTTTCTTTCCAACCCTTCTTGTTTCTCCTTTCTTCTTCCCTCCATGCTCTTGCATACTTGCAAACATTTCTATTGTTCCTCTTTACCTCCTCTTTGATTTCAAAAGCCAGGGGAGTCTTTTCCCCTTCTAAACTTTTAAGATTCTTCTGTGACACCGCCTACATGTTTGACATAGGCGGTGAAAAACTGATCAAAATGAAGCCTATTCAAAGACATTTAAACTCCTGTTCCACTGGAAGATGAAGGTTTGGCATAGAAAACGAAACTCTATAGTTAGAGCCTTATGAACCAGAACCAATAAAATGGTTCACCAGAATGCGAATGTTTTATACTTTCTGGATCACTGGTTATCCAGAACAGCAAGTTCAGCGTCACCAGCACAAGCAGTAGCAGCTTTCCGCATCTTACTCTGAGATGGAAAGAGCAGTGCCAAATAATAAAGGGTACAGACTTTTTCCTCACTGAAGGAATCCAGTTCTTAAGAATGAGTCCATTGAGCTGAAGTTGTAGTTCAGTTGTAGAGCGCTTGCCTAGCATGTTTAGGGAACTGGGGTCCATTCTCAGCACTGCAGATAAATAAATAAAATAAGGATCCATTGACAACTAAAAGAAGTCAAAAAATAATGAGTCTATCACTAAAATCTCAAAGGAATCTGAATATTGTGTAGTTAGTTTGTGCTGTTTTTTTTTTTTTTTTTTGAGGGGTACTGGGAATTGAACTCTGGGGCACTCAACCACTGAGCCACATCCCCAGCCCTATTTTGTATTTTATTTAGAGACAGGGTCTCACTGAGTTGCTTAGTGCATCACTATTGCTGAGGCTGGCTTTGAACTTGCAATCCTCCTGCCTCAGCCCCCCCCCCCAGCCATTGGGATTACAGGTGTGTGTCAACACACCTGGCTAGTTTGTGCTTTTTTTTTTTTTTTTTGTGTGTGTGTGTGTGTGTGTGTGTGTGTGTGTGTGTGTAGGAAGTAGTCTATTTAAATTTTGGAATATTTGACACTTATTAACATCTGCACTTTCTGGGCCCTTTAAAAGATATACAACTGGGTATAGTGAAGCGTGTCTGTAATCCCAGCTATTTAGGAGGCTGAGGCAGGAGGATAGTCAGTTCAAGGTCAGCTTGTGCCCCTTGGTGAGACCCTGCCCCCAAATAGGAAAACAACAACAGCTGGGATTACAGATATGCATCACGATACCCAGTGGTATATCATTTAAAGTGCCCAGAAACTGCAAATATTAATGTGTGTCAAATATCCCAAAAAGGCTGGGGATGTAGCTCAGTAGTAGATTACCCCAGGGTTCAATCCCACTCTGGCAAAATAGAAACAGAAATACAGACTTTTGATTGTGAGTCATTGTTGGTTGTATCAACAGTCAGAGAGAGTTCTAATTTTCCATTGAACAGTGTGGGTTATCCTTACAGTAATTAAAAAACTATAAGACATGATTTATTGACCTTTTTGATAACACTATGGGTACAAATCTTCAACTACAAAGTCATTCCTTATACACGTTAACATTTTGTTTGAAATTATTTTCTTAAAGGAATTCCTTTTATAAATTGAATGACCTTATGGTAAAGTTAACAAGTGGTCAGGATTATAATAAATTGTATCAGTTGGCAAAGCATTTTAAAACTGTCATAGCAACAATCTTTTTGGTAATAAATGTGGCTTGAAATATGCAATAATATATTTTAGGTTCAAATTTATGTTGAAAATATTACCTATTAATTTTGTAAAACTCATTTATTTAAAGATTCTATCTCGAAACCATGCTAAATTTTTTCAAAAGTGAAATCACCAGCTACTTAGGATTAATCCCATTTCCACTGATGATAGTTAATCTGGTAATGATAGTGATGGAATATCTGTAAATTATATAATTTTCAGTAATGTTTTTTGGTATTCTAATCTTTGTGGGAAGTCTTCTTTATAAGCTACCTAAAGAAAATTATTGCTGGATGAGCTGAAGGACATTATTTAAAAATAACTCTTTGCATGTGGTGTTTCAGCATGCAAACATACTCTCATACAAGCTCTGTGCAACCAGAATAAAAGGTGTTTTCTCAGTTTTACTGGGTAAGTAGATTTTTAGGCACATGCTTTGAAACTTAAAAGCTGCAATAGTGAGCTCTCTTTCTCCTCTTGTCTTGCATCTGCTCACATGTCTTTCCTAGAGATAATTGCTGGCACCAGGTTTTTGTTATCTGTCCAGATATAGTATGTATGTGTAGAATTCTTGTGTTTAAACACATGCTTGAGAATCTATATGCAGTTGTGTATCTAGCTTTTACTTATTGTACTTGGTAGTCTTTCCATCTTATTACATATAAAGCTGCATCTTTGTTGCATATAGTAGCAGGGTGAATATAGTGGAATTTACTGGTTTTTTTCCAACTGCTTGCTATTTGTAGACTTGAGTGGGTAGGTCTGTGGGAACATTTCCACAGGACAGAGGGTGAAGCTATACATCACAGAGTATGTATCATTTCTATGCCCATGAATGATGGGTAGGAGTTCCTGATTCCCTGTACCCTATATGCTTACCTTGAACATTATGAAACTTAAATTTTGCAAAGCTGGTAAAGAATAAAATAATATCTATTTGATATTTTATTTTTCATTTCTCTTATGGGAGCAGTTCAGCATTTTTCTAATTTACTTCAAACCCACTTTTTAGGATTTTTTTGAAATATTTATATTGATTGCTTCTTGTAAATTGTTGGTTACTTATTTTTTAAGGCGTTTATATATAGAAAACAGGCATTTGTGATCATTTGGAAATATTTTAATCAATTTATATCTTGACTGGATTTATTGCTATTTTTGGATAGTACTTTGCCCTTTGTGCTAAGTACTTTTTAAAACCTTTTATCACCTTAATTTATTTGAGCTTCAAAAATTAATAATAGTCACTAAGAGGGGATAAATATCTTGCCCAGAGATGCAGAGCTAAACCTATCTTGGGTACTCTGACCTAGCACCTCATCTGCTTAGCTGCTAATCCTCTTTTCTTAAATGATGATTTTTTAAAAAAAATTTCTAATTTATGCCATTTCTTTTTCTCTTTGATATGAACAACATGATAATTAACAGGTACACATTTTTTTCCAAATATAGAAAGTGATTTAGTATTCATTTTGCAGTGAAATTGTTCTTATGGCTAGAAAAGCGTTTTTATACTCAGTTTTAAAATCAGAAGCAAGGCACATTGGGTGTGGAAGAAAGGTGATATTTATACAGAATAATGCATTTTGGATTATCTTTTTCTGTCTGAAAAACCAAGTGCCTTTATTGATTGGATTTTAAGTGGAGTGTAAATGTCAGATTATTTAGGAATATTCTTGGCATTGCAGAATCCTAAGGCAGGGTGCATTGCAAAGACGTGGCATCATGCTTTTTGTGATTCCCCTTTTTGGAAAGGTGGACAAAAGACCAGCACTTGTCCAGGTCCTCAGCTATTTATTACTTGGATAAGCCTATTATTGAGCAAGACCTTTTGTGAGTAGTTGTTTTCTGTTTTATGTGTAAAAAAATTATTGTAAAAATACTGCTTATTGACATGTCTACAAATTTCTTAAAAATTGTTTTCTTAAGTCTACTTTAAAGGCTTATCTACAGTCAGGTTTTGTGGGTGCTGCGGTAGAAGTTAGTAAATTGTATGATGTCTCAAATAGTGGAGAGCAGACAGTCTTATGAGAGTGGGGGGAAGATAGCAGGTGGAGCCAGGCATTGTGGATGAGGGGCATCTGAACCCAACCTTGGAAGAGGAAGAAGGAGCAGTGGTTTTGACAGCAAGGGCACTGAGGAGATCTGTGTCTGTGGATCTGCCAGGGATCCAGGAAAGAGAAGTCACACCAGAGCTGTGCAGCAGACATATAATACAAGCCACATTTATGATTTAAAATTTTAGTAGGTACATTATATAAATTTAAAAATCAGGTTACATTGATTTTAATAATCTACTTTATCCAAACAGAAAAACTGGATGGGAGCTGGGATAGATTATGTCATATGGGCTTTAAAAAAAATTGTTAAAGGAGAGACTTAATGCTTTAAGTTGTAAAAGGGGATTCAGAAGAATGAAAAAATTCAGAATATAGGAGACTAACTGGGGCAGTATGGATGGAGAGCTTGGTCTTGATTGGAGAAAGGAGAACTTTTTCTGAAACTAAGAGGGGGAGTGGAGGACTGATAAAAAGGAAGATTTGTGTCTCAATGTAGGCTTTATAAGTCTAGAAAAACTTTAAACTGTGTTTACAATTACAAATACAGCTTTTTATGAGGAAAGATTAAAATATCTTAAAAAATCCAAATTGTTCATAAAACAATAGAATTCTTATTATTTGTGTTCAATTTTCATTTTTGATAATAACATTAATTCACACTAAGAGATGACTAGTGACAGAGGACTATAGAATATAGTTGACAAGAAATGTCACCAAAGGAGAGCTGCCGCTTCCTTTGGATTTTGGTAGGGGGATACGAGGCTGACTTGCTACAGAAAGAGATGGATGTCGATTGATGGGAATTCTTGATGTCAAGCACGAAGGAGTAGAGGGGGAGAGGAGGAAGGATGGTATGTGGAAAGAGAGCTGCATTCACTTGAGTTATAGAAGAGATCTGTGGATAAGAATATCTTTGCTCCTTGCCTCAAGCTATGTTTTTCTTTCAACATTTTTCTCAAAAATATCTGTGACATTACATAAAATGCATTTCAAACTCTCTTAAAGAAATGTCCTGGCTTACAGAATTGGAAAGTGCAACAGTAGCAGGTCAGACAAAGTTTGGTCCAGAGGCTCAGGATGCCCTTGAGATCCAGCTGGTTTTCTGAGGTTGTCCCTACTCTGTCCTGCTTCGTGTTTGTTCCTCTCCACATAAGAAGTCCTCTTTGCCTTATATCTTCTTGGTAGGTTATGCAGAGGAAGAGCCAAGTGCATTGGGCCAGGAAGTCTAGGGAGTCGAGGGTCCTGAGACATGGTCTGATCAGACTTCAGCTAGACTCCAGGAATGGAGTTCGGTTCCCTGGATGACTCTGCCCTTGGGGGAAATAGGGCTTATTAGGAAGGTGGGGATGGTATAGTCCAAGTTCCCCATAGTACCAGGGGAGGGGGGATGAACACCACCACGGATTTGGATAAGTATCCTGAAGTAAAATCTTTTGCTTTTTTTTTTTTTTTACATCTCTTGTTTTATTTTTAAAATATTAATTATAATTTTAAATATATTCTGAAATACATTTTAGTCTAAATCAAGAATTCCTTTTAAGTATTTCAGTAAAATGAATGGTACAAATCTGTTGTTTAACCGTGATTTCAGTTATTACTTGGTACCAGGAGGTCAGTGTAAATAAGTCTTACACAATCTTCACCTACTCAATTGTTTAAATACACATTTGATGTTTAAAATACATTGAACACTGAAAGATATTTTATAAATATTATATAGTTTCTAGAAAACCATGATTTTCATAAATGTTGCCCATTTCAAGAGTGGGTTATCTACAATTCACTCTTATTGATAACTCTGTGAAGTCGTAGCAATTAACTAGTTCTTAGATATTAATAGCCACAGTAAAAACATCTGAGGATACTTTATTTTTTAATGTGCTTTGTACCCAAGGTCATTAAATTTAGTCTGAGAATGTGTTTAGGAGCTGTAATTGTGCTGTGGGACAATTTAAAACTAGAATTGAACTCTTAACCCCAGGTTTCCTCTGAGGTAATTTTAGATGAAAAATAGTTAAGAGCAAATAAATCTATTTATCTTCATTAATAAAAATGCCTCACTGTACTGTTCAATACCTTTTAAAAATCTAATGATATTTTCATCTTACACACACACACACACACACACACACACACACTGATCTTAGAAAACAATTATTCATTTACTTTAATACCCAGATTTCCCATGAGATGTGGGTCCTAAAGAAAAACTTTTTTAGTTATTTTTAAGCAGGAACAGAAATTAACTCTCTTTCAGCACTGTTTCAGTGTTCATAATCATTAAAAATTAACATTAAAAATCAAGATCCAAATAAGTGACTTTGGGCAAGCTGTTTTATCTATTAAATAGCCACTGGAGAACCTAGGCCACCTGAGTCTTAGATCCATGACCTTAACTACACATAGTGCATTCCTGTTTTTTCTGTTCACGAGAAGTAAACCTTTGCCAGATAATTGTGTGGGAGTGTATTGTCAGCATGGCTTGCGGTAATACGTGTCTTGGGCTTTCCCTGTTGGAAGGTGGACAGCCAGCCTGCGTTTGAGCTTTGGCATCAGAGGAGGCTGTTTCCCAGAAGCACATCTGTGCAGTGCCTTTTGAAGTCATGCTTCGCTGGGTCTTTGATGTGTTTCTTCTGCCCAGGTTCCTTTCAGGTGTCTAACTTCAAATGAATGGTAATGGTTCCATTCTTCAGCGATAACATAACAACATAATGGAGCTGGCATTCTTTTATCCCTGTCCTTATGTTGGCCCTAAAACGCAGCATTTTTAGAGAAGTTTTATTTTTAGCCAATCAGCAAGTGAGTTTTGATATTTATCCTTTGGTGGTTGTTTTATATGTTTAGTCCCGTCAAATGCTAAATTAAATTAGAAACTTTTAGAAATGATTTTTGGAAACACTATTCCATTCAGAAGAAGCGTGGGAATGGATTTTTGTTTGTTTGTTTTTGTTCTGGTAAGTGTCAACCCATGGAAGCTTTAGAAAATTTCCTCTCCCCTCATTGAGATGCAGCTTACCTGCATCGATTTTACTTTGAGTTGTTAGTTACACCATGCTCCAGTTCAATAAGGCATTCCTTGTTTGTAGGAATAATAAGGAGGAGTTGGAGCTGCAGCACTAAACCAGAAACATAGGAGAAATGGTAAATGTACTTTTAAGATTGAATTTAGAGAAACAAAGAGCAGGATGGTGTTTATCAGGGGCTGGGGGAAAACGGGCAGATGTTGGTCAGAGGGTACAAATTTTCAGTTTTAAGTTCTCCAGATCAAATGTCTAGCATGGTGACTAAAGTTAATAATGTATACCTGGAATTTGCTAAGTGTAGATCATGTTCTTGTCATCCACAAAAACACTAAAAACAAAACAAAACAGTGTAACCTTGATGTTTTGAATCATGTTTTTAGTATGGACTGTCTACTTTTATTTTTCTTCCTTTGTGGCTTGCTCTTTTTTGGCCCTCCCCTAACCCCAACTCCCTCTATGATAGACATAAGAAACAAAATTAATCTTAAGGAAAATAGATTGATTGGGAAGGTTCAGAGTGCTTTAAGGGGAAGGTTGAACACTGGGGTTTTAGGACTGGGGCCAGTGAGTTAGTTGCCTGTTTACCTGAGTGTCTAGTAGTTATAAGTAGATGACTTACTTTAGGTTTCCTTCTCTACTTAAGATTGCATAATCTGAGAGCAGGCAGGAGGACGAAATTCTGTTCCCCACATGAGCTCATCTCTGTGCCAGAGGGACATGTCCTGGATGATGGAGCTTGATGCAGAAGACCATGTCTCTCCTGTTCTCTTTGTCTCTTCCTCTGCATTTCACACAGTCTGGGACATAGGCAGTCAAATTTGATACAAGATTTTTCTCTGGGGAAGAAAGACTTGCTGAAAAAGGAAACAACTAGTGGCTCTGGTTTCCAAATCAGTTTCATATTGATCGCTGGGTAATTCTCAGTGAGTCATGTTTTTCACTAATCAGTATGGCAAATTGGTAAGATTGATGAATGTGACTGAGAGCATAATAGTGAGCCAGAACACAGCAGCTATGTCTTCACCTGTGTCCTTCTCCAAGGAAAATCCAGAGGAAAGAGGAGGAGCAATTAGATTAATACTGGTGCTGCTTGTTCTGGTTCTGCTTTTTGTAAGATTTCTCTTTCCAACTAGAAAGTGAGCCAAATAGAATATGAATACTAAGAATGATAAAAAAAATTACATGTGGAAGCTAAACCACAATAAATAGGGGGTGCAGGGGAAGAAGAGAAGTTCAGTAGATTAGACAAAGGGTAATGAAAGAAAGGAAGAGGGTATAGGAATAGGAAAGACAGCAGAATAAATCTAACATGATTTTCCTGTGTACACATATGAAGAAAATACCTGAGTGAACCTCACCATTGTGCCCACCCACAAGAATGGGGTCCTAATTAGAATAAGATATATCCTATGCTTATGTAATTTTATCAAAATGGATTCTACTGTCATGTTTAACTAAGAAGAACCAATAAAATTAAATTAAAAAAAAGGGGAAAAAAGAGACCTGAAAGGATCTAAATGGGTCTAAATAAATTAATTGCATCATGGAATAAAGCACAAGACTACTTTTAGGAATTCAACAAATATCCTGCATTTCAGTTAGTGTCTGGTTAAGACAACAAAATTCCTAGGCATGTAAAGAATTAAGGAAGCACAACCCACAGTGAGTAGAAACAATTCCAAACTGGCCTACAAAGTGCATAGATTGTATAATTCGGAGACTATTGGGTCGTTGACCACTTATAAATGAGAGGGATCATGAGGAATTGTGAGGAAATACTTGATAGTGACAGATATGTTCATTACATTTATTGTACTGATGGTCAAAGGTGTTTACAGATGTTGGAAATTCTCAATTTACATGCTTTGTATCTGTACAGTTATTGTATATAAATTATGCCTTCATAAATCTGTACAAAATGAAAAAGTAATTAAAAACAATGTTGATAATTAGAATTTTGTAAAATAATATATCACAGATGACCTATTTCATAGAGGATTTAATTACATAATGTGAAGAGCAGTTGGGAAAGAAAGTTATATGAAGTTTTTTTCCTAGGTTAAATTTACATTTAAAAAAATAAGTTGAGTTCAGTTAAATTGCTGAAGTTTTAGACAGTTTGAAACAAATTGTATGTTAGAAACCAAGGAAATTTTTATTTTAAGAAAAATCACTTTGAGATCTTAAAGCAACTCCTATTGGATTTATTCATAATTTGAAGTTTCTACCTTTTATAGCTTATGTTTAAACTATGTAGAACTTGTGTTTAATTAAAATTCTGTCTATGTATAAGCATGAATATTAGTGTCTAGTCTTATTCTCTTGTAAACCTTTAAGAAGAAATATTAAGTCAATAAGTGTTATTATTTTGGCTTAACAGAAGATCAAGATGTATAGGGGAGGAATTTGGAATAAATCCCCCCCCCAGGATTCAGAGTTAATCTTTATTAAGTTATCAAGAATATTAAAAGTGTATGTGAATTGCTATGGAAGCAACCATGAAAAATACCTGGTTTAATATAGTTGAAGTGTGGGTAAATAAATGCAATTCTAGTCTGTGATAATCTTAGGATTCTCTTAGGAATTAGAAAAAGGGAAACTATATTTTAACTAAGCTCTTTCATCTACTCTTTGAAAGCCATTTTTAGGAGGGGAATTAAAATTCATTGAATTTTACATTACATTAATAATTTTTCATAATTAATCCCCCAAAGTGTCCAACTGGGATACTTTTCATTCAGAGAAGTATAAAAAGGGAAAAAAGTTCTTGTGAAAAATTAATCACTGCAGTGATTTTCATGCGTTAGGTTTGGAGTACAGTTTATTTTGTGTTGTGAGGAGACCTTCCTAGCAGAATGAACAAATGCAGATGACCATGGCAGCATGTGGTCAATGTGCTTGAAGACTGGCCACGGTATGCCTGGTGTGGTATGATCCAAGAGGAAAATAATGAATTCAGAGAGGTGACAGGCAGTTAGATCATGATTGGTCTTATAGGCAATTGGAAGAACTTTAGTTTTATCTTTAGTGATTTAAGAAACTCATTGGAACGTTTGAACCAAATGAATAACAAGAGTTGTCATTGACTTTATAGAGCCTGTTCTGGATTCTTCATGGGGAGGAATGTTAGGAATAAGGGTAGAAGAAGTTAGACCCGCTAGAGACTACTGAAGCATCCCAGGTGGGACCCTGGTGCAGAGGTGGAGCTGATGAGGAAAGGTAAAATTCAGGCTATATTTCAGAGAGAAACAGAAAGGAATTGAATTGGCAGTGGGTGATGAGTGAGAGAGAGAGAGGGGCATTAAGAATATTTCTAAGGATTTTTCCACAACAAAAGATGCAGTTCCCACTTACGGGATGGGATTTGAGGAGGTTGAGAGGTGAAGAAGTGGGTTCATTTTTAGACACATGGAGATGCCAATTAAAATGGATCTATGAGGCTGGAGTTCAGGGAGGAGCCTGACTGGAGATTAGAATTTGGGTTTTGTTAGTATGTAAGTTACCTGAAGCCACCAGACTGAATGAAGTCTGTGTAGGAAGTGAACACAGATAGAAGAGCAATATGAAGACTGAGCTCGGTTTGGAATTGAGTGGAGGAGGAAGGATCACCTGTGTCCTACTATTTTCCTCTGGGAGTATTCACTCCAGGCATGCTGACCTCCTTGTCATGTCGTGAGAGTATTTCAAGGAGGAGGAATTGATAACTCCAGTTAGGTCCTGTTTAAAGTTCAGCAACATGATTTTCTTTTTAAAAATTAAAGTCAAAACAGCATGGTAATGATCTGGTAGAGAGCATGAGAGAGGGGGACCTACTGCAGTGCTGGGCTCACATTGGAGGGAGGAGATGGGATCTAGTACAAAAAGGAGTGGTCTACTGTGCACAGATTGTCCAGTAAGGAGGAAGGAGATTGTTCGTGGACACAGATATAGGTTGGTAAGTAGGTGTGATAGGCATAATTGGAGTTGTTGTTTTTTTCGTGGTGTGTGTGTACTTTTTTTGTGTCAATTTTTGTGAGCTATCCTAAACAGAGGACTGAAAGGTGTGGAAATGAGAGGTAACTGAGCACTGGGAGAGAAGGCACTTTTACAAATAAAATGAAAAATCTAGTGATCATTAGCTTTTTAGAGTAGCTGATGTCTGTCCTAAGATGTATTATATTCTGACTCAGATTGTTCCAGTCCTTCAGACAAAACCGACAGCACATAGAAGGTAGCCCTCTGATGTCTGCCTTCCCTCTGTTTGCTTCTTTTTTAAAATATTTTTTATTTTTTTTAGTTTTATTGATTTTATTTTTTTTAAATGCACGACAGCAGAATGCATTACAATTCTTATTACACATTTAGAGTCCAATTTTTCTTATCTTTGTAATATAGAGTATGTTCATGCCAATTCATGCCTTTATACATATACTTTGGGTTTTTTTTGCATTACAATTCTTATTACACATATATGCCACAATTTTTCAAATCTCTGTTCATATATAAAGTATGTTGCCACCCAATTTGAGTCTTCATATATGTATTTTGGATAATAATGTCCATCACATTCCACCATCCTTGCTAATCCCCTGTCTACCCCCTTTCCCTCCTACTCCTTTTCCCTATCTAGAATTCATCTAATCCTCCTATGCTCCCCCTCCCTACCCTACTATGAGTCAGGTCAGCCTCCTTATATTCAGAGAAAATATTCAGCATTTGTTTTTTTGGGATTGGCTAACTTCACTTAGCATTATCTTCTCCAACGCCATCCATTTACCTGCAAATACCATGATTTTATTCTCTTTTATTGCTGAGTAAAATTCCATTGTGTATACATGCCACATTTTTTATTTAACCATTCATCCACTGAAGGGCATCTAGATTGGTTCCACAGTTTAGCTATTGTGAATTGTGCTGCTATAAACATTGATGTGGCTGTGTCCCTGTAGTATGCTGTTTTTAAGTCCTTTGGGTATAGTCCGAGGAGAGGGATAGCTGGATCAAATGGTGGTTCCATTCCCAGATTTCCAAGGAATCTCCATACTGCTTTCCATACTGGCTATACCAATTTGCAGTCCCACCAGCAATGTATGAGTGTACCTTTCCCCCCACATCTTTGCCAAAACTTATTGTTGTTTGTCTTCATAATAGCTGCCATGCTGACTGGAGTGAAATGAAAACTTAGAGTAGTTTTGATTTGCATTTCTCTAATTGCTAGTGAAGATGAACATTTTTTCATATATTTGTTTATTGACTATATGTCCTCTTCTGAGAAGTGTCTGTTCAGATCCTTAGCCCATTTGTTGATTGAATAACTTGTTTTTTTTTTCAGTGCTTAGCTTTTTGAGTTCTTTATATAACCTAGAGATTAGTGCTCTATCTGATGCATGAGAAGTAAAAATTTGCTCCCAGGATGTGGGCTCTCTGTTCACCTCACAGATTGTTTCTTTTGCTGAGAAGAAACTTTTTAGTTTGATTCCATCCCGTGCTATAGAAGTCTTATTAAGGAAGTTGAGGCCTAATTCTACATGATAAAGATTAGGGCCTTCTTTTTCTTCTATTAGACACAGAGTCTCTGGTTTAATTCCTAGGTCCTTGGTACATTTTGAGTTAAGTTTTCTGCATGGTGAGAGATAAGGGTTTAATCACTTAAACCCTGTTTATAGCAGTATAATTCATTTTGTTGCATATGGATTTCCAGTTTTCCCAGCACCATTTGTTGAAGATGTTATCTTTTTCCAGTGCATGTTTTTGGTACCTTTGTCTAGTATAAGATAATTGTAATTTTGTGGGTTAGTCTCTGTGTCCTATAGTATTATAAAAGAAACCAATCAATGAAATACAGCTTTCAAAATATAAAAGGTGCAATTGTGATGTAATGTATGAGTCTTTATTATGTGTTAAAACAATAAACCACCGACAGATCTCATGACTGCCTTAATTTCAAAGTAGTAATGTAAATAATTAAGATAACAACTGAGATATGATATGAAAATGTGATTTCCACTGGTGACAAGGTCACCAGCATTGGGTAAACAGTTCTGTGACTTGTTGCTTATATTTATAATTAAAAGAAGTGCTAAATTTCAGTTAGCAGTTCATAAAAATAAGACAGTCTTTTTCTGATCCAAAAGCTGTCCTTCATTCTATGCATGAATCTATTGGGCAACTTAAGTTTGACCTCCGCCTCAGGTATCTCTGAGTGCACCTCTCCTCTCCAAGGCCAATCCCTACTACCTGGAGTTTAGTTCCATACCTGACATTCCTGCCCATTTATTCGAAACAGACATCGAAGATTGTTCTTATATTTTAACTCTGTCTTTTTCTCCATGGGTGACTTTCCTTCCTTCCTTTGAACGTACTTGCATTTATCCATCTGTTTTCCTGAGGGGCAGTAAATAGCCTTTGCTTTCCTAGGTGTGCCTAGGTGTGACTGGAATGTACTCTTTAAATGTGAACTGTTTGTAGAAGCTGCTCACAAATATTTATTAGATAAAAAAAAGAGGTGTTCCTGTTTTCACTGGAAATTCATAGACTTTTGTCTAAATCAGAGAATGTGTTGTCCTCCTGCTGATGAAGGGAAGATCTTTATAGGGTTGATGAGTATCATATAAGCTCTGGTAAGAGTGTAAAGTTCAGGCTGTGAAGGTTAATGTTCTCACAGACAGTTGTGCCAGATTTCCAAATTTAAGTAATTTTTTAAAAAAATATTTTTAGTTTTAAGTGGACACAATATCTTTATTTTATTTTTATGTGATGTTGAGGATCGAACCCAGAGCCCCGTGCATGCCAGGTGAGCGTGTTACCTCTTGAGCCACATCCCCAGCACAAAGTAATTTTTTTAAATATATATTTTTAGCTGTTGATGGATCTTTATTTATTTACATGTGGTGCTGAGAATCGAACCCAGTGCCTCACACATGGAAGGCAAGTGCTCTACCACTGAGCTACAACCCCAGCCCCCAAATTGAATTTTGATGAGAAAAATAGGTTGACTATAAAAACCATTTTATTAGTTTTTATAAATGTCTGATGGAGAAGATAATTTTGAATGATTTATAGCTTGCTAGACTTTAGAGTTAAAAAATATGTTTAACTTAAAATTTCTTTAAATCACATGTTTAAAAATTTTGAATTCTCATTCAAAATTTGCAGAACATCAATATGAATACCATGTATCTTAATAGTGTTCATTCTCATTCAAAATTTGCAGAACATCAATATGAATACCATGTATCTTAATAGTGTTCAGGGGCAGGGGTTGTGGCTTTGTGGTGGAGTGCTTGCTTGCCAGGTGCTTGCTTGCCAGGTGTGAGGCACTGGGTCCAATCCTCGGTGCCACATAAAAATAAAGATATTATATCCACTTACAACTAAAATAAATATATGTATATATAAATATATATACTTATATATAAATATTTATATATGTGTATGTATTCATATATATATATATATATATATATAAATAGAGTTCAATGGCAATAGATTTTAGTTTGGGGAAGTATTCACTATTAGTATTGGAACATGTCTTTTGTTCTTTTTTTTTTTTTTTTTTTGGTGGTACTGAGGATTGAACCCAGCGCCTTGTGCATGTGAGGCAAGCATTCTACCAACTGAGCTATATCCCCAGCCCTCTTTTATTCTTGATATAAAATTAGTATAATTAGCTAAATTAATTTGTTTTCCCCATTCCAGTAACTGATATTCTTTGAATACATCTTCTAATTTATATGGTTACTAATTTTTACTTGTAATATTTATTCTGTTCCTCTCTGTGTTGGTTAGCTTTTTGTAGTAGTGACCAAGATACCTGACAAGAATATTGGAGAAGGAGAAGTTTATTTTGGAGTTAAAGATTCAGAAGTCTCAGTTCATGGTGGGCCAAGATGAGGCAGACCATCACGGCTACAGGGCGTGGGGGAAAAAGGCTTTCAGTTCATGGCAGCCAGGAAACGGGGATAAAAATAAAGGCATGTCCCTAGTGACCTACTTCCTCCAGTTATATCTGCCTACATTCACTACCCATTAGAATGATCTTTTCAAATTATTCACCCATCAAATGAGTTTAGATCACAGCTCTAATAATCTAATCATTCCACCTCTGAACATTGTCTCATGAACTTTTTGGGTACATCTCATATTCAAACTGTAACAGTTGTCATTTTCTATTTAATTATTGAATGAGGATTTGAATTCTCTATTTATGGAAACGTGTCTATATTCAGTTGATTGTAAAGCTGTTATATTGGCACTTGGCACTTAATAAGCACTACACAAATAAAATACGAACTTACACGTATATGCAAAAATACTTTATTTACTCAAACTATGTCATAAATCTCGCTGTAAACCTCTGTGTGAGGACCTTGTTCTGTACATCTTCTCATCCCCCATTCTTGGCACAGTGTCTGGCTCATAATATATTATCAGTGTTTGTTGCGTGGAGGTGAGCCCCCAAGGAGTGCAAGTCATGTGTAGTGGAAAAGATATAGTAAGATATATATATATCATTCAGGTTTCTCATGCTGAAAGTGAAACTATTTCCCCCTCTTTATCTATTTCTATCCATTTCTTACAAATACAAAATGAGTGTGTTTACTACAGGTGGATGAGGTACAGGGAGGGACAGTATTTAGCCGGGATACTGGCATGGCTGTCCTGGTTCCTTATGGCCAATCTTCCCATACACATCAGGTGAATAGCATTTTGAATATGATCTGTGGGTTTAAATGGATATTTGGAAGAAAAGTTATTCAATTAATAACTTTTATATATAGGAAAAAAATGTACTATTCACACACATATGGAGCTTACTTTATGTTTAGTTTTAAGCAATGATAGAAATTTTATCATATATTCAATATCAACCATTTATATATCAAAGAACCTATATAAATGGTTAATCTTAATAAAACTAAGATATTATTACATTTTAAGTGTTGCTTTTCCTAGTTAAAATTGGCAGTAATGGCAATG
Source organism: Ictidomys tridecemlineatus (assembly GCF_052094955.1). NCBI lineage: Eukaryota > Metazoa > Chordata > Mammalia > Rodentia > Sciuridae > Ictidomys > Ictidomys tridecemlineatus. The sequence continues at coordinate 107,253,606 of NC_135485.1, read as the reverse complement.
AAATGATTGGTTTCTTTCCATTTACATGCTTGCCAGTTCAGTAGGGGATTCAAGTATTTTACAGGATCATGAAAATTAATCAGTAGCATTTTCTTGCTCCAATGGCAGACACTCATATTAAAATTATCACTTTCCATGTACTTTACTTTTTGATTATCATTGTCTTATTTCTCCTCTTTAACAAAAGTAGAGCAACTACTAGATTATATATAAATTTATTTTATACTTGCCAATTGATCTTCCCTTGGGGGCTACTGTAGATTTTATAAATAGCTTGCTGACTTCGAAGAAACATAGTTCTGTTCTTAGGAACTCATCTGGAAAGGGCATTTCTTTAGGGGATATGGAGTCCATGTGTGTGTGGAATTTCAGCTACAGGAAAAATTCCAGGTTTTAGACAAAGAAATATTAGGAGGTTTAAAATCCAAAGTCAGTTTGTGAAAAATGGGTTTGCTCTTAATAGCCACATTTTGTTTTTAGAACCTAATATATTGTGGATTCATAGTCCCTAGTCTAGAGTTCTCAGATTCCCAGGGAATTGTAAATCCAGATTGATACCACTGATTATACTATCCTGGTCAAAAATATTGATTTTTTTTGGAAATAGTATGTTTCTGACTTATTAATAGTGAGAAAATATTTATTATTCAAAAATTATACTCTCCTAAATTTTTATAACAATGCATTCATGGCATAAAAATAAGAAGTTCCCTTGGGAAAGACTCATGCCAGTTCAAAGCTTGACCTATAGATCCGTCAGATATGTGAGACTGCTACCTATAGAAATTTTAACTTATTGAGTAACTGTATACATTTGGAAAGCTAAAGACACAAAATACTTAACTGAACTTTATTTACAATATGTATCAATGTTTGAGCTACTTTTTCTCCAACATTAAAATTTTTGATGAAAGACTCTAGCAGTTTTATAATAGTTCCATGATATATGCACAGAGACGGTATAGGTTACTTTGTTGCTTATATTACCCTTAATGTGATGAATGGGTAATGCTAAATTCATATATTTAAAATACAGTCACTTTTATTGTGTTTAGACTAAGAGCTATTCAAACTAAGCTTTGCTGTTTTCAAGGACAGTATTTCTCTCCCTCTTTTCCCTCTTTTCTCTCTCTCTCTCTCTCTCTCTCTCTCTCTCTTTCCCTTTCTCTCTCTCTCTCTCTCTCTCTCTCTCTCTCTCTCTCTCTCTCTCTCTCTCTCTCTCTCTCTTCCTGTTTTTTTTTGGGGGGAGAAGGAGAAAGTCAGGGTTAGACTAGCAGCACATGCCAACCTCAAACTTCAGCATTCGAAACATATTTCACACTCGATCATGTTCCTCCAAATCATTGTAAATGCACTAAAACTCTTACCGAAGAATGTAAGAATGTGAATGAACATAGCATTTTGAAATTTTAAACATTTAATGAATAGTTACAGAGTTTTCCCAATTTACAGTTCAGTTTAATTTTTAAGAAATTTGCTTATCTTATTCTTAAATGGCATAGAAATGTGAATTAGAAATTGCTCATTCTTGTGATTTATAGTATTTTTCTTTGGGATGCTATTCTAAATGCCTAATCTAAATTCTTTTTACTGCAAGTTATACTCACAATTTTTTCTTCCATCTATAATTGAAGGAAAGTAATTAAGTTATTTGCATTTCCTCTGGGCTGCCTTCATTTATTTGAGGAATACTATGAAGCTCTCTATTCTTGTTAGCACTCTATTCCTTTAAACCTCTAAATGCATTCATAACAACACAAGTATACTGAAATGATAAACAGTTGACATAATACTCTACTGTATTCCTAGTATAATATAAAGCAAAATTTGCATGAGAGCTATTTTTTTATAAAAAAAATTTAACATATTTTCAAGAATCATATAAATTTTTATATGGAAATATGTGGGCATGACTGCACCAGTAGTGGTGTAGCTAGACACGTGTGCATGTGTAGCATCATTATGAACACCATAGCTAAATGGAGGCTAAAAAAGGTTTGTTCTATCAGTGACTCAGAAATGAGTACTATTTACATAATTATTGCTTTCTTGGAAAATTCAGTGTATATTAATAATCTTAACAATGGAATAAAAGTTTAGACTTAGATAAGCATAAACTTTTTTTTCTCTTAAAAAAAGTTGTGATCCACTCAAGAAAATTATTTGGGACTCTCCCATATAATAGGAGAAATTCAGAAGCCTATTCTCAGCCATGTAGTCACTGTGCAAGCCCAAAATGTGGTATTCAGGAGGTCAGTTCAGAAGATTCCATTGAGAACCTTTGTTCCATGTTAAACTTTTAAGCTAAGGTTCTTTGTAAATCATCAGTAGTTCTCCCCAGCTCTTCTGTAGTTTAATCAAATTTTCATAATCTTAAATATGAGAAGAACAAAAGATTTGCTTTTCTTAATCTCAGAATATGCCTATGACATATTGTATATGTGAACATAATAATCTAGGTGTAAAATGAATTTTTAAGCAAATTATTAGTCATTAACAAATGATTATGGGTGATTACCAAAAAGCTACTTTCATGTTCTTTGAACTGAATTCCAGTTCCCATTGAGAATGTTTTATTTTAAAATGCATGTGGGATGATAATAGTTAAAGGCACTCATCAGACAGTTATTTTTACCTGACTTCTCTGATTTTTTAATGCCCAATAGCCATCTGATGAAGTAGGGATTTCTGATATCTTTATTTCACACCAGGGAAATCGGAGCCATAGAGAGATTGATTATCTTGCTTATTTTCACACAACTACTAAGTAGCAGAGCCAGGATTTACATCCAGGTTTTTCTGTCTCTGAGCAGTTGCTCTGATTGTAGAGCTTTTCCTGTGACTCTTCAGAGGTGGATTGTCACTGTAAATTGCTAGATAGCATAGACATTAAAGAAAGGCCTCCCATCTCTTGTGATAGTATAACTTATCTATAATTCCTCTTACTTTCCCACTTTTCTTTCTTTCAAGCCAGCCTGTCAGCCAGCCAGCCAGCTAGCCAGCTAATATGGGATATAAAATGAATTATGCACAGAAATTCTGCTTGGTGTTATTTAAGAGACATTGATAGGGGGGCCAAGTACTTGGAACTTGCCAACATCATGATGCTCATCAGTGATAAGCAAGTGAACTTAGCCTTCCTGTGTGGTCTAGAACGATAGCAAATGCGAAAACACTGTCGTGTGTGTACTTAACAAAAACTGTATGAATAATAAAACTCAGAAGGCAGAGCTTAGTGCTTATTTTTTGTTAATTACCTGTCCACTTCAGCTAATGGGAAAGCCTGTTTCTCAGTTCTTTTGGTACCAGCTATCACTGTGTTGCCCTTGGTGATTGATACTCGTGACTTCTAGATAAACATTGCCTTCTAGTCTCCTGCATGTGCATTAATACATTTATTTGAAAGAAAGTTATGTGAGTGGGTCAGAAGAGTTCTTGTGCTTGGCAGTGAAGTAATCCAATTTCAACTTAGATGTATCATTTAGAAGGATCTGATTTGGTCTTTCCACAATGTATAGATGTATCAAAATATCATATGTACCCCATAAATACATAGTTATTATTTCCCATTTAAATAAAACTCAGAGAAAATAGCATTTGACATGATCTCTTCCAGATTTTCTGCCAAAAGACCACTGATGACCCAGGAGGAAAAAACTCAAATGAAATAAAACAAAAACAATCAAACTCACAATAATGGTGGAAAAGATTGGCAATTGATAGAAATTTGATGTGTTTCTTCTGCCTCTAAGAACTGCATTAGGAAAAACAGGTTGTCTCATGAAACCAATAACCCAGTTAGTCCAGTGTAGGAAATGTGGTTTTTTTCCTTTGTAACATAGGCTCTTCCTGGAGACCCATGATTTTGAACAGTTAAAAATCTGGGCAGTCTGCCAGCTGCTGTGTGGATGTCCTTTTTTCTATGGAAGCTAGAATACTATTAATCATTGTGGCTTCTTCTGGCCTCCTGTTTCCTGTGTCCATGTTCTCTTCTTACCTCTGTCTACATCCATCCAGCACCAGAAACTCAGAGAAAGCAAGTACCTGAAGTTCTGAGTGAGGTAGAGCAGCTGACTGTGGCATCCTGATAGAGAGAGGTCTCTTCAGGTAAAGGGCTGAAGGTGGTTACAGAGAACTGAAAAGTTGGCATGTTCATCTTCGGGTGATCTTTTTCAATCTAGCAATATGCAAATGGAGAAGGTTCCTTTGTAGTCCAGGAGACAGGTTCAAATTAATGCCACCCAGTCAGTGAGAATTGGGCTAAGAACTCTTCGACAATATTTGCATTCTTGCTACAGCATTGAAAAAGTGTTTCGATAATCTTCCAAGGCACAATGGACCAGGCCAAACTCTCTGATGGAAGAGCCAGTAGAAAGATCCTGGCAACTTGGGACCTATTCAAAAGTTCTGTGCTTCAGAGTTAATCATCCTGAAGGTGCCCAAGTATATGTTTTGAAAGTCTTTATTGTAACTAGAAGAACATTTAAAGAACAGTTAACATAGCAAAGGTCAAAGATGTGAGACCTATGAAACTGCAGCAGAGAGCTCCAGGAAGAAAATAAACTCGTATTTTAATAAAAATTAGGAAAGATTCAAGTAACACGAAGACTAAGAGGGGAAGTCAAAGAGGAGTCTGTCTAGAGAAGGCAAGAAAAAATTCCTCTTTTGAAAAACTAAATGATGTGAAGAACTAACTTGAGAAGCTTCTTGGATTTGAGAGAAACATCAGGAGATAAAAGATAATAAATGTGAAGGAAAGAGAACTGAAGTGATATGAAAAAAATGTAGCCTTATTCTTTTTTTAAAAATTATTTTATCTGTTTTAATTAGTTATACGGTAGAATGCACTTTGATACATCATATGTAATGGAGTATAATTTCTTCTTCTTCCTGAATGTACGTGGTGTAGAATCACACCAGTCATATAGTTATATATGTACATTCTTATACAAAGAAATGAAATGAAAATAAAGGTGATTGATTGTCTCATTGTCTCTTTTGCCCCAAGTTAACAAATATTAGGCAACAATAACACATTTTTTTTGGCATAAGGTCAGTGAAAAAGTACTGATGGAAACGAATAGTTATTTAAGCTGTTGGATAACATTTTATTTAATTAATTAATTTATTTATATAAAAAAGCACTTTATCTTAAATGAATCATATCGGTGTAATAATTTGGAAAACATACAGCAAACCCTGAGACATTTAAATGTAGTAATACTTTGTAGCCTTCAAATAGTCATGGTTTTGAAAAAATTTAAAGATAAGGAAATATTCTAATATATGTGGTGTCTATATTTCCCAAGATGGCTGTTAAGAGAGTAGCAAGGAAAATATACTTAGTGGGAAATAAATTTGGGAAGCTGCTTGCTACCCAAGTTTATTATGACTTTCCATGTCATTTCTTATTATTTGAAAAAAATCATAAAAGATGTCTGTTCACTTTTTTAAAAACCTTTTTATACCATTTGTTACCACAGAAAACATTTTAGTGGAAGAGATATTAATATATCACCTCCCAGATTATATGAGTTTGAGAAACAGTGTTATATTTTAAAAAAGTAGATAAAATGGAAGTAAATACACAAAATAATTTAAAATCATCTCTAAATAGTGAAATTATTTTTGTTTGTATGTAACTCCTAAATTTTCTTCATTAGTCATTTCTTTAAAAAATGCAGTACTTTTATTATTATTAAAAACACAGCAAATATATATTTGGAAATTTGGGAAACTGGTTTTAAAACTTAATAGTCATTAGTGTATTTAAATGGAACCATCCTCCTGATGGAATTCATATGATAATTTCTTCCTATTACAGAATTTTGAATTAGGCATTTATTTTAAAATATGGTGAGAGAGATTTGACTAAATCTTTAATGATGCATATAGAACTAGCTCCTCATGAACTGTGAATAATGAATTCAAATAGAGCAAAAAATTGAAGTGTTATCATAACCTTAGTGGAACTAGCTGTTGCTTTTCATTTATTTTGCTTTAATCAAAGAACTGAATACAACCTTTCTTATTTGTGTAAGAAAAATAGAATTGGAAGGTTAGTTACTGTTGATGTTGGAGTGTGGATGTGTCCACATATGTGTGTTTAAGCTTTGTGACTTCTTCATTTTCTTAATTTTTAATACATCAAAGTGAAAGACACTGTAATCCTATCTCCTCAGCTTTTGTCCATTTCTTCCAAATCAATGTAAATTCTTCTAATTATTCACAGATGAGATTAAGTCCAAAGGAATTTTTGTTCATTTTGTCGTTCTGTTTTCTTTTTAATTTTTTTTTTTAGTGAAGACTACGTTCTTTTTGCAACTATGTTACTAGATAATCATGTCAACATAGCTTACTGTTCCCATAATCATGTTATTTCATTAATGTAAGAATTTTAGACTAACAGGTAAATCTGGAAGTAATTTAGATCCTTGTTTTTTTTTTTTTTTTTTTTTTTGAAGAATTTGAACTGTGGTCCTATCAGTCTGTCTAGAGCAAATTGGTTTGGGAGGTGAGAGAATTAAGCTGCAAGAGGCTAGTCCTTATGTTAGATTGGGGAGTAGTCATGGTAACTTGTAAAGTGAAATAAAAAGAAATGCATGTTCTAATCAATAATTCTTTCTAAAAACATAACTTTATATCTTTTCAGTTATCCAAATTAATTTTTTTGTGATTTAAACTGAAAACCACAGCACACAAGATTAATGCCCTTCCTACAGAGAATATTTGGATGCTGCAGAAGCAAACCAGCCTTAAAATGTACTGGAGTGTGTAAAGTATCATAGTGTTTCCCCCATGTTAATTTATTAGGTAAGACATCAATTCAGATCTTCTTGCACATATTTATTTTTAGAACAAAGATAGAAAGTACTGAAATCCTCATATGGTCAGCTCCTGTATTCTTGATTTCTTTGAACTCTTTGATCAGTGTAGTGTGGCAGTTTTGCAGCCAGATCTCAAACCAGGTGGCATAGAGATGACGGGACGGACCTTACAAGCAACATTCAGTGATGAAGCTTTTTTTTTTTTAAGTGTTAATATGCAGTAATAACTAAGTACTTAATATTTGAGAAATCCATGAAGACAACAAAATATTTTTGAGTTATTTTGACCCAGATTGTGCGCAAATCGCTTAATTGGATATTGATGACTAAAGGATGATGTAGTCAAGATTTCAAAAGGAAAACATTTTCATTTCATTTCATTAAAAAATCTTCCTCTTTTGGGGTCTCCAGGAGCTCAGTTACTCATTTGCATCATGATCAGCAAAATTTTGGTGGTTTTTATCTATTTCTATTTGTTGTTGATTTGAAATTCTGCCTCCGGGGAGAATCTTCCTCATTGGAATAAGGGAGGCCATTTTTCTGTCTAATTCTTCCTTCACAGATGATTTCTTAACATTTTCCTCAGTTGGGTGGATGTACTGCAGATGAGGGGAGAGGTTGAAGGTTGAAAGGATATAACAAATTAACAATACTGTTTCTGCATTTTGTGTCCTGATTTTCTCTTTCTTTTTGTTGTTGTTAATGGGTCATTCTCTGATCCTCTGATAGGAAATTAAGGATGAAAATTAAATGATATACACTACAAACTTGAAGAGCAAAAATTGTGACTATAGGAGCATTTAGAGATACATGAGTACCATTATGATGTTGAGTTAATGCTGTTTCCAAAACAATCCTTAGATGCTATAGAATCAGATAATAAACTCACAGAAGGAAGCTCTTGACAACAATTGCTACTTCTCACTTAATTTTCAATACCTACACTTAAAAAAGCAGTTTTTACCTGAGGAGTGTGGTTAAATATCCATCCATAAAATTAAAAAATCAAGGCAGAAGGATTCACTTCATATTCTTTAATTGAATTTGTTTGTGTCAGTCTCTGTAACCAGACATTTTCTTTTTCTTTTATTTTTGAAAGAAGATGTAGGTGTGACATATAATTTTTTTAAGTTTCTGTACGAATTTGCTCTTTCCTTATATTAAAGCAGTAAGAATGTAGGATAGTAAATACTGTTTTATAATGATAAAACCAGCTTTGGAACTTGGCCAATCTGATCTTCTTGATTCTAGGTGTTTCTGCTGCCCATCCATCTTACATGAAGTTCTTGGAATAAAGTCCACCTAAAAGTTGGCATTTATGTCTTTCCCACTCCATTCCATTCTTTAGGCCTTTATATGTGTGTGTATATGTATGTTTTTGCCTATATCATGAGAGTTGTAGAGAGTGATTAAGATAAAGATTGCTGCAGCTTAACTGAATTTTAGTCCTAGTTCTGCTGCTTACTAGGGTAAATTTTTTAACCCGTTTGTGTATCAGTTTCCTGAGGTGGAAAATTGCAATAATATCACCTTGCCTTCCAGAACTGTTGTGAGGCTTAAATGTGGTAATACACACAAAGTATTAATAGCATTGTGTGGTGTGCATATAAACTCTGAGTGTCTTTGAAGGCTAATTAGAACTCGACATTACCTGTTTCACCCAAAAGTTGTTCCTGACCCAGTATGATGTTTTTATTTCTATTGACCAAACATAAACTCTTCCCTTGCTATATGCCATCCATACTCTGTGAGTGGCTAGAACATCCAGTACCCTGCTTCAGCTGTCTAAATTCTATTCTTGAAAGTCCAGATGGACCCTCCTATTCCACCATTTTCTTATATCAATCAAAGTAAAGGCATATTCTTTAGTAAGTATACAAAACACATATCACCAAACTAGATTGTAAGCTTTTTGAGTGTAGACACAGAAATTATCTTTTATGTATCCCTAAATGGTCCTTATCATAGGAAAAAGATTTTTCTTATAAACACATTATGCTTGTTGCTAATCCATTTTTCAAAAGAGATTTAGGTCAGAATAGAATTATGCTATGTATATATATTATACATGTAATTGAACAACAATTTCAGTTGTGAATTTTATTAATAGATTGTTATAACAATCAGGTTGTTTCACATTGTGTATTACCTGAACATTGTTTGAATAAACTATGATTGTCCTATGAATTTTATCCAGGTGGTGAGGAATTTGTATTTACTGCTTATCACTCTTTAATTATGAGGAAACTGCACATTTTAATGGACATAATAATAGTAACAACAGTAGTTAACATTATGTAATGCTTGCTATTTGCCATATAGTATCTGTCTACCAACACCTAAAAAACTTTGAAAAAATAAAAATAAAAAGTTATGATGACTTGTGAGAGAGTCTAAATTCAAATATATATTTTGGAAACAAGTTTCTTCTTGTTTTTTTTTAAAAACAAGTTTCTTAATGAAAGATTTTAGTTTAAGAGAGTGTGTTTAATGGAAGAAGTGCCTCTAGAAAGTTCTCCAGGTTCTCTAGGCTACCTATGGCTCCTGAGGATACCAGTCAGTGGTGGTTGGCAGAAGGACTAATGTGAGGCAGTGGACACTGTAGCAACACAGAATGGGGAATAGCAGTACTAGGAATGTGTTTTCCACTAAAAATCTGAGATCTTCAGTCTGTATAAAGTAGAAGTTGAAGAAAATAGTAGCACTCTGTATTTAGTTTGCAATTGCCATTTGGTTTCTAATTTAGGTTGTATATTTTCCTTTAATGTTTCATTTTGACATAGTATGTTTTAGAATGGACTTTTCTTGTGGATAAAATTTTATGATATGCCTTTTCTTAAGTTCTAGGCGACAATGTGGCTGTGTTTTATTTACTTGGAATCATTTGTGATAGGAACCAGACTCAAACTTATTTCTGAAATAGTGTTAATTATACAAATAGAGGCAGATATCTTTTTGAATCTTCTGCACAGTTCAGAGTTGCTCATGTGGTGCATTCCTGAAACTGTATTTAAATAATCACACATCATCTTTGAATGCAAGAGATATTTTATTCTTGCTCGTTGGAAGTTATATTTAATTAAATAATTACCCAATAATGTGTGGCCATGAGACAGAATAGCGTTCAGTACACTGGTAGCTACTGTCTGGCAGTGAGATTAAAGGTAATGGAAGATAGATTCTACTATATGTGATGAATTGCATATTTGTTTCTTTAATTATCATAGGTTTTAATTGGTCTCATTTTGATATTCATAAAACAAAAGAGAAAAAAAATGTTTGTCAGGTTATGTACTGAGGTATAAGAATTCTGAGTGGGTACAATACAAGGAATATATAGTGCAAAGAAACAGTGGTTTGTGGCCCGAGCATGCCCATTGTAATTCCTGGAGTCTAGTCTTCAGAAGGCCATTCTCTGTGCTGGAACCCAGAATAGATTCTAACCTTTACCTTTTTTTGTGTGTCTTTTTCATGGCAAGTGGAGATTGTTGGTGGCAGGCAAAGGGAGGTCAGGATAAAGATCAGAATTTTAAAAAAAACACCCTCCAATTATTAAAAGAATCAAAATCAAGTTAATATTCTGAAGAGTTTTTGTTATATATGACAACAGAATTCATTACAATTCATAATACAAATAGAGAGCACAATTTTTCATACCTCTGGTTGTACACCATATGGTTTTGTTTTATATTTCTTTTACAAAAGGATCTTTTGATAAGATTCAAAAATTAATATTAAAATACTTAAATTGTATTTAAAGTGATCATTTCTTTGAATTTTGTGACCATAAAGAAAACTTGGTTGTATTACATCATTGCATTTGTTAAAGGGGTTCAAACTCAAGGTGCTTTATTTATGATTTGGAAATAAATTAGTACTAAAAGTCAACAAAAGATCAAACTTCCTTGATTGCCTTTTAATCAAGTTTATTTTAATCATATTTCATATAGCAGTGAAGACCAAGATAGAAGACATCTTTAACTTCTTTTCTTCTCAAATAGTTTTTGAATTACCTGAAAAAATATTTTTAATAGTTTAGTGGTAAATAGAAGCTTGTTTTATAGTTTACAAATGGTATACTTCAATAAAATATATTTATGAGATTTTAATATTCAATTTTTATTTATTCTAGATTCAGGAAAATATAAAATGTTAGTTTTATTAAAATGAATCTGAGAATATAGTGCCTAGTTCAAAATGTAAATCTCTGCATACCAGTTTTTACTTAAAACCATTCAACAGTTCCAGTTGCCTTCAAGGTGAGGTCCAACATCTGTAGCCCAGAAATCTCATCTTTTTCATGTATTCACTTGCTAAGAGGGAGGAAGAGCAACATGCATTGAATGACAAGACTGATAAAAAAAATTTTTTTGGAGATGACAGTAGAGCAGTGTAATGGTCTTATTAAGCATGTAAAATGTTTTTCTTTTTCTGATTTGTGTTAGGAGTTTTCAAATATATAGCATGAATATAAAAGACCACTTATTGTGTAACCTGCTGAAAAAAATGAGTACCCATCATGAAGTGTATGCTTAGGTGTAAATCTTTGGCAGTGAGGTGAATGCACAGGTCATCAATAGGTGATGCTATAAATTCTTGGTCTCTAGTGTTTTAGGCACTAATTGCAGCTGAGCAAATCTTCTCTTTGTCCCCAGTCTGATTCTTCTCCCATTTCTCATAGGGGTCATATTACTGTCATCTTCTTAAGCTCTCTACATTTAATATATCTCTGTCTTTTTTCAGAGGATGACCATTTCCCTTCCCTCTATGAGAAAATACATGTCATCAAAAATGGCCATCTTTCTTCTGCCCATAGTGGTATCCCCCGCCCCCCCATTCTCATAAATTCATGCTACCTTCTCTCCTTGCAAGGTGTAAAGATTACATGCCCCCAACAATACTCTTACTCAATCATTTTCTCTCTTTTCCTTCCTCGCTCTTCTCTTCCTTCCTTTTTCTTTCCCCCACCCCCTCGTTTCTGTTGGCTCCTTTCTTAAAATCTTTTTGCCCTTACCCAAACCCTTCCTTGGTCCAATGTCAGCCTCTAACTGCAGCTCCCACTCTCGGTCTGGAAGAACACTGTGTTCCTTACCACCCATTCATTGTTTATTTCACTGTAATCTCTGGCTGGAAATGCTTTCACCAAGTCACTAATGTCCACTGACTTGCCAGGTCCTGTGGACTCTTATTTCAGGCATGTACCTCCTCTGTACCAAATGGAGCCCCATATTGAACACACAATAAATATTAGTTAAATGAATGATGTCTTCCATTTACATTATCTTACTTCCCCTCTTTTTACTTACATGACTCTTCTTTCTCTTGTGTCTTTGCTGGCTCTTCTTTCTTCTTCCTAAATATTTATGTTCTCTGAGGTTCCGAGAAACTGCTTTGTCTTTCACTCTAGCAGGATTTATCCTTCTCTGGATTTCACAAGCTTGCCTCTAAAAGATGCATATATAGCATATCTCCTCCTTGACCCTTATTAAAAGGTTGAAATATTTTTGGGGGTTCATGGACTTCTCGATTTAAGTGTATTCAATTTTAAATTCATCATCAGTCTCAGTGTTCCTTTACATTATCACCTATGAATAACATCCCTGTGAGTGACATCACCAGATACACAATTAAACCAGAAATCCAGGCATAGATCTTGCCGCATGCAGTATCTTAATTCTAGATTCTTTTTCTTCCTTTTTATGCCTATCATGGAATACCAGTTCAATATCATCTCAGTTTTTACCTGGAGTACCTCAGTTTAGTTTTTTTGCCCGACTCTCTAGTTTGAGTTATCATTATTTTGTTATTTTTGTTCTCTTTTTTTGTTTTATTTAATGCCAAAACAAAAAATTGTGGAGTGCCCCTGGGTTGCGTGAATTTTGTTTTTCTGGAACGGAAATATTCATTTGTGAACCCTTGGGAGAACATGATTTTTCAGAAATTTCAAAATGTGATTGACATTCAATAAGTATTTATGATTTAAATAATTATTGTTGAAATTTAGTTTTAGCTATAGATTAAAAATCACAGTTCACTTCCTTAAGTCAGCAAAAAAGGGGGAATTCCCCCACTGGTACAGGAGTTAGTTTTGGGGAGATTAAATGGGATCATATTTCCCTGGATGGGGCCAAGAAGTATCCTTTATTTCCAGTGTTGGGGGATAAGCAGGACTTGGTTAGATCTGAGGGAAAGGCCATGCTAGGCCGGGGGTAGGCAAATGCCAAACCTTGGTATCAAGAAAAGAGGGAAAAGAACCTTGGAACATGAACACTTTTGAATTTAGGATAATGTATTTGCCTTATTAATCAAAGGCATGCGATAGGAGGATGAGGATTTATAATCAGCCAATTCACATTGTAACATATATTTTATCTGAGATTCCCAAATTAGTAGACTGAGGCAGGAAAGACTGAATGTCCCACTGTAATTTCTCCTGTAACCTCTAATTTCTTGTGCAGCACTCGCTGCTTGTTTGCTCCGTGGTAAGTATATGCAGAGTCATCATTCAGAAGATGTTAGAGTACTTGGAACAGGGTTAAAAAAATACACAGCCACATCAATGTTTATTGCAGCACTATAGCTAAACTGTGGAGCCAACCTAGATGCCCTTCAGTATGGATATGGATGCCCTTCAGCATGAATGGATAAAGAAAATATGGTATATATACATAATGGAATATTATTCAGCATTAAAGGAGAATAAAATCATGGCATTTGCAGGTAAATGGATGGAGTTGGAGAATACTAAGTGAAGTAAGCCAATCCCAAAAAACCAAATGCTGAATGTTTTCTCTGATTTAAGGATGCTGATTCATAATGTGGTTGGGGGTGGGGCATGGGAGGAGTAGATGAACTCTAGATAGGGCATAGGGGATGGAGGGGTAGAGGGGGCATAGGTGAGATGGACATCATTACCCTAATTACATGTATGAAGACAGAAATGATCTGACTCTACTTTGTGTACAATGAGAGATATGAAAAATTATGCTCTATATGTGTAATATGAATTGTAATGCGTCCTGCTATCATATATAACAAATTGAAATTTAAAAATAAAAAAAATCGAAGACTATATCTTAAATTTTTCTAAAATACATTTACAAAAAATGAAAACCCTGCACTTAAGTTCTTACCACCTTACACACACACACACACACACACACACACACATACAGACACATATATACACACTTTTAAAAGGAGGAATGATAATTTGTGTTCTACTTGCTAGATAATTGAGGAATTTTACTTTTTATATTGTAAAAGATGAAAACTCCCTGATCTTTAAAAATTAGAATTATTACTCATATATTGTATGAAAATAATTTTATACTTTTTTTGTTCAGTGTTTTTTCCTCTGTATTACTTAGCATTAGAAGAAAGTCAGACTTTTTTTTTTTCGTGTGATACTAAAATTTCTTCCAGATCATCTGCTGTAGTTTCTTTCGTTTTTTTTTTCTTCGAGGCTCTTCTTAAATGATCAAATACAGATTTTAAGTGTATATGGCCAGCCTGTTAGTCTGACCTACTTTGTCTAAGTTTATGTTACTCAGATAGCATGTATTTTTAATATTCTTTTGCATATGGGCTATACTTTTTTTTAACAGATAGTATGTATTTTTCTTCTTTAAGTTTTGACTGAATTAGAAGCATGTTCATCTGCGTTATATAGGGTCCAAAGACCTGCTCGACTTTGAAATACTCGACTTTTGAAATACTCCTATTCATTCTAAAATAAAATGTGTATTTCTAAGTATGTATACTTTTCATAGTTTTCATTCTAATTTGTTATTTTTCCTTGAGATCATGTAAAGAGTTCTTTTAAAAATTTAGTTTTTATAAAATGGTTCATGTTCCATCTATACCTGGCCTTCATTTTTTTCTAAAGATGTGCAATTGAGTGGTTGTAAGGAGCAGGAATACCAACCACTTTCCCCTTTGAGGTCTGGTTAGTACTTATATGCAGCATAACAAGTATCTTTCAGATTGAATAAATCAAGCTTGATGAGGCTGAAGTTCATAGGTTTAAAATTTAGAGAAGAAATTTCTAAAGAAATTTAGATTTCAAGAAAAATTGGTTTTGGTTTCCTAAGTAGCCTTTTAAAATTCTATTTTCACAAACTCTGATCTATCTAAAAATCCATATTATTTACAATGTGAACTTAGTGCCATATTTGGCTATGTTTTGTGATTTTCCTTCTACTAAAGCTTGGAATGCCATTTTGAAGAGTAAGTTTTGGCTTTTGAGGGCCTTTGCAGTCACGTGCTGGTTCATCACTGTGTCTGTGGAGTATCGTACTATTGTAGCTCTCAGTGAAATATTTCCCCTTCTGTTTCCAGCTAAGATTTCTTTGGAATGTTTCAGTTAAAAAGAATCTACAGTTTTAACACTTGTGGTAGAGAACATCTTTACTTGGTTATTCTCTTTGCTGTGTGAGGGTTATGGAATTACAGCTATAATAGAAACTGTCAAATTTAAGTTATCAGCGCAGGCTTTGGAATAACAGAATCCTTAGCTTTTATTTTCCGCAGTCATTTTGCTCATTTCATTATACCTTTGTGAATGGAGAATGGGGAATAATAAGAAATGATTTAGTGTTCCATCATTTAATTTGACTTTTTTTTTTGGTATGTGCTAGAGTCAGCCTGAAATTTTTGGTTACAATGGGACTTTTGCATTATCTGTGGATTTAATAGTCTTCTGGCACAAATTATACTCTATTAGTACCATGAAATGATAATTGCTCCAGCATTTTTCAGAGTCTGGTGTTGAACTCTGTCCTGAGTTTGGAAGCAAAGATGATACAATGGTTAATGTGAGTTTGGGTTTGGGATTTCACATATTAGCATGGGAAGGTGCCTTGTGGTAGGCTCTTGAAAGGCAGAGGTGAGCTGTGTAAATAGCCTTAGACAAGGAGTTGAGTACCTCCAGAGCTTAGGTGTGTGCTCTGTTGCTTAGTTTTAGACTCTTATATGTAAATAAGATTCTGATTCCCGACAACCCTAGAAATATCTAATGCTCCATACATGTTATCTTAGGCATTGTCTGCATTTTACAGATGAGGAATCCAAGAATTAGGGAAGTTAAGCAGGTAGTCCAAAATCAAACAGAGAATTCGTACCCAGGAACTCTCTGGCTCAAAGACCTGGCTTTTCACAGCTCTGCTTCTTTCTTTCTTCCTTCTTTTCTTTTTTTTTTTTTTAACATGTGCATCTTATGAAAATTACCTAGCTAATGTGTACATCCCTTGTGAGGCAAGCTATTAGTCTTGATATGGTAAAAATATGAACACGTTTGGAACTTGGAGCTGTTGATAATCCCTCCTGCTATTTTAAGGCTTTACATTTACTTCCTAACTTTACCTGTAAGTATTTTATACGTTCAAGGTTGCTAATATTTTGTCTGTATCATGTTTCTTGATTTACAAAATGCTCACATGTTTTTCTCCCCCCCACCCCTCTAAATCTTTACTAAAAGAGAAAGGAATCTTCTGTATTCCATGGGTTTATTTAATTTTATTTTAAAAATTGGTAAGTTTACCTCAGACTCTTTTTCATTCCTTTCTGATTTCCAGATTTTAATAATTATCTCTGTTACTTATAATCTTATGCAAGAGAGTAGGATCTTTAACATTTCATTATTTTAAAAAAATAGTCTGAAGTAAGCACTTATAAAAAAAAGTATTGATTTGCTTCAGTAAAGATACTGAATAGCCAAGAATTTTGAACTTTATTTACTATCTATATACACAAGCTATTTTGAGAGTTCCTGCATTACTGAAATACTTTTGGGCCTTCCTTAGTTTGTATACATTGCTGAAATACTCCAAGATCTGATTCTAGAATGTACAAAAAATTTTAAATTGCAAGAGGAAAACAAATGAATGCTTACTCATGTTGTAACACTTTTCTGTAATTTACCTCAATTTCTGAGCTTGTCTTACGGTACCTTTTATTGAGGTTAGGAATAGATTTTAAGTACTCTTGATTCTGAGTAATTTGTTTAATTGTCCTAATGCTATCTTCATAATGATTTTAAGCTGTGGCGCTCTGTGAGCGAGTGCCCAGGGGCTGGGTAATTGACATCCTGGCAGAGAGGTCTGCTTTCTCTTACTGGCCCTGTGGCAGCCTCCGTGACCTCGCAAGGGCGCTTTTTAAACGTTGTAGTTTCCAGCAGCTCTGAAGGCAAAAGTTCTAGAATAGGGTTTGGGATTTAATAAATATGATAATTTAAGTAGATTTCAATATTTGTAGACAGAGCTCTCAAGTCTAAATTGTAATTTTAAGTAACCTGTAAAAGTAGGAAGACATGGTTCAAGGTTATTTTTTGAACTCATAAGCAATACAGTTTATACTTTCCTTATGATTATTACCTATTTACTGACCGTTTCAACTATTCATCTGAAATATAAAAGTGCTAATTCTGTCCTTCAGTTAAAGTAGTGTTATATGAGTTTTTTTAACCATCTGAGATGGGACATTAGAAAATTTTCCTTTATCTTTCATAAATAGTAAGAATTGAATCTACTGGATTTTTGTGATATTTTAGATTTACCTTTTTTTAAAAAAAACAATTTCAAGTATTTAGCACATTTCCCCATAAACATTCATCAATAAAAAATGGCCATCAATTCCCCAATGACTTATATGATGCTTTCTAGGAGCATGAAACCCAATCTTTAAATGTGTAGGGTGTCAGAGATAATCTGCTTCTAAGAAGTTTCGAGAGAAGATATTTCAGTTTTCTATGTTTCAAAGGTAGTAAAAGTCCACACTGGACTTGAAAGGTTTTCCGGGACGCGTCTTCATTTATGAGAAATCCAGCTGATCTGGTTGCCTGGGGAGGGGGGATCCCAGGCCACCCTCATGTGCTCCTGGACTGTATGGAGAAATACTCCTCCTGAATTTTTCCTGCCTTAATGCTGACTTCTTGGGTCACTGTTGAGAAGTCTGAAGCAGATGTTTCTGACTTCTTTCTCTCACCTTCTGGTCTGCCTGGTCAGAGCTTTGCTTGTTTTGTCACTTCAGAGACTCTCCCTTGAGTACTGACCACCTTACGCAGTGAACCTCAACCTGCTCTTCCAGTTTTATCTGGGCTACACTTCTGTTATTTGCCTGTTAGCTTAAACTTTGCTGTTTTCCTCCAAATGACTTTTTGTAGATTCAGTCTTCCACCTGAACTTTCTACCCCGCTTTTCTAAATTTTATCTCTACTTAGAGGCTATGAATTCTCACTTTATAACTTCCAGTATGTTACCTATGCCTTATCACCTTTAAAAAAAAATTGTGGTAGAAAACACATAACAAAATTTATCATTTTAATCATTTTAAAGTGTATAGTTCAGAAGTAATAAGAATAGTCACATTGCTTTGCAGTGAATCTCTAGAACTTTTTGATCTTGCAAACCTGAAACTCTGTACACATTAAACCACAGCTGCGCATTTCCCATCCCCACCCACAGGCCCTGGCAACCGCCTTTCTTCTTCCCTTTTCTTAGAATTTGACTACTTTAGCTGTATACAGTATTTATCTTTTTATGACTGGTTTATTTCAGTAGCATTATGTGACTATATCTCCTTTTTTTCAAGACTGAGTAATATTCCATTGTTTATTACCATGTTTCACTTATCTGTTCATCCCTCAGTGGGCATTTGGATTACTTCCACCTCTTGGTTATTTTGAATAATACTGCTATGAACATGACTGTACAAATAAATCTTCAAGGTCTTGCTTCCAATTCTTGGACATTGATCCTTGAAATCTGGGATATATATCTAGAAGGGAGATTGCTGGATCATATGCTAATTCTGTTTTCATCTTTTTGAGGAACTACCATACATTTTTTAATAGTATCTGTACTATTTTAAATTTCTACCAACAGTGTATAAGGTCTCTGATTTCTCCATATCCCCTTGGTCTTTTCTTTGGTATTTTATTTTTATTTTTTTAAAATTTTGTCCTGCTAAGGGTCAGACCCAGGTCTTTTGATGTGCTAACTCTGTGCTCTCCTACTAAGTTACAATCCCAGTCCTCTTTTTTTTTTTTTGATGTAGGCATCATAATTGGATGTAAGGTGATATCTCACTGTGGCTTTTATTTGCATTTCTGTAGTGATTAATGTTTAGTTTTCCATCACTACAACAAGATATCCAGACAATAGGCTTATACAGAGGAAAGGCTTATTTTGGGTCACAGTATTGGAGGTCCAGCTCATGGTCCTATTGCTTTGGGTGTGTGGTAAGGTAGTGGCTTATGAACCTTCTACATGGGCCCTTCCTCTCAAAGGGTCCAAGCGCTCCAGTAGCACCACCCTGGAGATATAGTCTTTAACTCCCAGGCTTTCAGGGGACATTCAAGGTCTGACCTATAGCAATGAGAGATGGGGAGCATCTTTTTGTGTCTACAGGCCATTTGTGTATCATTTGTAGAGGAATGTTTACAGGTGTTCTTTGCCCATTTTTTAATCAGGTTATTTCTTGTAAATTGTGATTCTTTATGAACCAATTTGATATGTAATTTGGAGGTATTTTCTCCTATTCCTTAGCTTGGCTTTCATGCTGTGGGTGAAGTTTGGTGTTGGTCCCATCTTATTTGTCTGATTTTGCTCTTGTTGCCTATGCTTTGGGTGTCATTTTCAAGAAACAGTTGTCAAATTTTATGTCAGAAATCTTTTCCTCTAGGTTTTCTTCTGGGAATCTTATAGTGTCAGGTCTTTAGGTCATCAATCCATTTGAATTAATTTTCGTTTGTGGTGTTAGGTAAGAGTCAAAGTTCCTTCTTTGCAGGTGGTTATCTACTTTTCCATAACCATTTGTTGAAGAGATGGTCCTTCCCACACTGAATAATCTTATTCTCTTTGTGGAAGATTCTTTGATCATAGAAAAAAGTGTTTATTTTTGTGGTCCCTATTCTGTTCCATTGGTCTCTACGTCTGTCTTTATGCCAGTACCACACCGTTTTGATTACTATAGCTTTAATGTGTTTTGAAATCATTAGAGTGGGTGAATTCTTTAATCTTGTTATTCTTTTTTTTTCAGAATTGTTTTGGCTATTTGGAGCATTGCCTTTTAAACACAAATACCATATATAGCTTATTCATGGTTGTCTTCTGGGCTTATTGCAATGTCTGGCTCACAATAGTTATTTAGAAAATAGCAGATAAATTACTGTTCCAGGCCACTTTTGCACTGAATTTATGAATTCGATTCTTGGGTGAAGGGCCAAGTAAGTGCTCAGCTGGCTGATCTTCCAGGGAAGTTGAATAATATAAAATCCATACTTCATATGTAATGGAATTAACGAAATACAGCTGAGTAGTAAAAATTAATTTTCATTAAAAATGAGCAAATTAAGCAAACTACAATGTCAGCAATCTTTACATGATAAAGAGTTGAACCCTTAGAGATTTAGAGTTTTCAAAACTACTTGAAGTAAGATGATAAAAACCGGGATAGGAGTTAAATTTGCTTGACTGCTTAAGCCATTTCAGATAAACTTTTCTCTCTCTCTCTCTCTTTCTCTCTCTCTCTTTCTTTAAATTAATGATCTAGTTTCTACATATAAAGAACATAGTACATTTAAAAGTCTTACTTCATAAAGAATGTGTTGTTGAACATCTACCAAAGACATGATGAATGAGAGGAAACATGAGTACAGTATATCATTGCTTTTTGCTGATTCCTCTAATTGAAGAAAATATTGCAGATTTTAAAATATGCAAACATATGGAGGTTTGTGAATGGACAGTCAGATTATGTATTCTTATGCTCAGATTGTGTACTGATGGTGTTCCTCCTCATTAGCTGATATCAATCCCAGATTCTTAGTGATTTGAAATCCCCTGAATTATATATTTTTTAAATTCCTGATTTTACACCAGCATGGTTCCTGTTAGACATGTTCTTTTATGATATAATCCTATAAATTGCCATAGAAATTGTATTGTCTTTTTTTCTTTTTTAACAGGGCCACTCAACCACTGAGTCACATGCTCCAACACCACACCCTGCCTTTTTTTTTTTTAATATTTTTTAGTTGTAGGTTGTAGATGGACACAATATCTTTATGTGGTGCTAAGGATCAAACCCAGTGCCTCACACGTGCTAGACATGTACTCTACCACTGAGCCACAACCCTGTCCTCATCCCCAGCCCTTTTTTATATTTTATTTAGAGACAAGGTCTTGTTAAGTTGCTTATAGCCTTGCTAAGTTGCTGAGGCCAGCTTTGAACTCATGATCCTCTTGCCTTAGCCTCCCAATCCTCTGGGATTACAGGCATGCACCACCATGCCTGCCAATTGTATTGCTTTTGACCTCATGTCAGTCCTAGGACTATGATCATTCTCTCCCTTAGGGGTTGAGGTATATTATCATTTGGGAGTAAGTGGTCGTCTCTGCAAACTGAGAGCTTTTTAGTAAGAACTATGACTTCAGCAGATTGTCTACCCTGAAAAGATTCCTGGGTTCAAACAGTCTTTGACCTAACAGTTTAACAGTCCTGCTGTCCTTCAGATTTGATTGACATCAAGTTTTGGCTGGTAATCCAAACTTGCATGCTCTCATGAGTCTAAGTTGATAGGAAAATGTCTGAAAGAGATTTGGGGCCTGGGTCTAAGTCACATACTCTGTCTTTTCTTCATTTTGGAGAAGATTGCTAGCTTCTCATGTTCAAAATGCAGTTTGTTTCTGAATTCTGAGTCATAAGTAGTCCCTCTTTGAAAAAGAAATTGTTGTGAAAGAATATAAAATAAAGAAAATAATATTCTTTTTGAAAGTTTTATCTTGGGATAATCTCAAAATCAAAATTTCTTGCAATACTTTATAAGAATAAATAGATTTTGATTTAAATTAAATGTTAAAAATTATCTAATACACCACATTAATCATCCTGGAGGTAACATTTATAATGTCCTCATTGAATATCACAACTTTTCTCAAAATATTATGACTTTACAAATGAGGAAATTGAAACATAGCAGGTTCGGAACTCATCTAAGGCCCAGATGAGATACAATTTTTAATTCCTTGATCCTAATTACATATCTCCTATGTGTCAAGTCCACATTTCTAGGTGAATCTGTCTCCTGTAGACCTTTCAGGCAAGATGCCCCTGTAGGAAGCATTTCAGTATGATGCTCTTGTGGCGAGCTGTGACCTATGTTGGCTACACCATTGTGATGCCAATGCTCTTAAACTTTAGTGTTCTTTACAACACAGGGTAAATAAATGAACCTATTAATTTCATACTTAGCATTATGTATGTACTTTTGTTTTTCAAGTTATTAAAATGTTCTCTTCATGAATCCAAAGTCTCTTCTGATTTTGGGTTAAATGCAGTTGTTTTCTGGCAAAAATCTCATTATTATTTTGAACTGTATATGCAATAAATTTTGTATTGTTTTAATGTTATATCAATTTTATTTAACTTTAGCAGTTTAATGCAGATATTAATTTGTTTGACAACTTAACCTAAAAGCAAGAGAATGGAGAGTGTTTACAGTTATAATCTTATTTTTGACATTGGCTTTACTGCATAGCCATACTGCTTTTTGAACTTTATTCCAGTTTCTCATTTACCTTTTGAAAAATACAGAAAAACTATTTCATACCTAATTAAGATTGAATTATGGTTTAAATAATTTATTGAAATAAGGTATTGGTGATGAGAGTATTAACATAAGGTTATAGAAATCTGATGTGTTTATTTTTTGTTTTCTATATTTTAGTAAGTAAACTGAGTGAGAAAAATATTTTGGATTAACATATAGTTTATATATTTACTCTCCAAATCTATGGCTATTCTTTTATTTGAATAAAATTCTTTTATTAAATAAAATCCCCACAGTGCCAAGTCTGCTTAAACTTAGTATTTGCTTCTTTTTGGAAACTGCAAGAAAAACTTAATATGATGTCTGTTTTGTTATATTGGATAGTATCTGTTCTCTTATTTATAAGTTTGGAGCTCAAAAGTGAGAACTTTAAGGTGCTATGATATGTGTATATTTTTTTCAGTTCAATTTTGTATACCATCAGTTCTGCATTTGAACTGGTAAGTGATAATCCAGATTTTCCTCAAGCCAATAGATAAAAACAAATATATTTTTTTCTTTTTGTTGACAAGGTGGAGTTCAGCTTACTCTTTCTTAGATGTGAGAGGAAGAGAAGGTCATTTCGTACCTTGCTGATAAAGGTAAGGTCATAGAAATTATTAAAGAAATTGGCATGTTTGGTAGACATCATTATTATGCTTTGACATTTTGACTTTGTGGCATGCTGAAATCAAAAGAAAGATAATGTATTTATATAGTAATAGAATGCACAATTGTTCCTTTAATTATCACTAAGAACACAGAAGATAAGAAATAGGTGTAAATCAACATGGCAAAGTGGATGTGGATTTGCTGTGTAATGAGCAAGTAGCTTGTGGCTTTCATCTGAAATGTTGGCTTACACACTTAGACTATTCCTCAAACATTTATACACTTAGTAATAACCTTTCTCAAATATTGATGATATCATTTTCAGGTTAATGCAAACTGGATTACAAAACTGTGCTGTTTTCAAGCAAATCCAATCTATTGCCCTTTTCATGTTGACAGTTCTAGTTGGCTTTGTTGAGTTGGGAGGAAAAATGTGAAATGGGTTGTATGGACTCCAGGCCCACCTTTGTGAAGGCTGCCCTGTGCGTTGGTGACTGTTCACTAGGAGACACTCTTCTAGCCATTCTGTCCCGTGGTGTGGCTGTTTTGTATAGAGTGCTACAGTTCTTGAAGCACTGTAAAGAAGGCTTCACCCATATATCTTTTTCACAGCACGTCGGTAAGGACAGTTTTGTTTCCATTCCTGTTTTAAAGAAGTTAAAATTGACACATTGGGAAGGTTAAGAAACTTGCCTCAGGTTACATGGGCAGTAAGGGGTAGGGCCAGAATTAAGTTGATACCTCCTGCTCTTTACCGCTGTGCTGTACTGAAAATCTGTACCAGGGTTTGAGCAGTGACCCTGTGGCAGAAGACCCTGCATTATCACACATCAACTCATGGGTTGAGGTACAAATGTAGACTTTTTGCCAAATTTTACTTTTAGGTAGATTTCTATATTTCACGAATAGTTCTTAAATGGCCACTTGGTTTGTTTTCATTAAAAAGCAAATGTATAAAAATAGCGGGGCATAGTGCCACACACCTGTAATCCCAATGGCTTGGTGGGCTGAGACCAGAGGATTGCAAGTTCAAAGCTAGCGTCAGCAACTTAGCAAGGCCCTAAGCAACTTGGTGAGAGACCTGTCTCAAAATAAAAAATAAAAAGGGGCTGGGGATGTGGCCCAGTGGTTAAGTGCCCCTGGGTTCAATCCCTGGTATCCCCTCCCCTCCCCTCTAAAAAAAAATAATTTCTGTGAGAGTTAAAATGTATTGACTATTTGATCTCCACAGTTCTGTCCATGTTTTTTTTTTTAAAGATTAAAATTGTTATATGGAAAGGTGAAGGTAATATTAAATAAACCAATATCTATTTTTCACCTTTTGATTAGTAATTGAACATATTTTCTACTTAAAAAAGGGCTCTGGGAATTATCCATCATTTTATATTTTTTCGAATATTTGAAAAATCACAAGATTAATTGCACTTTCTATGAAAAGAAGTCACTACATTTTTCTTGGAAAATGACATATATAGGGATGTGAATCAAATACTCGTTGGAGTGAAGTTGTTCACATATTCTACGTGACTAGCTATAGAGGCAGGACATTGCTCAGAAGTTCTTTTCATTAGAAAGTTTAGGAGACCAAAGAGGGCTGAAAATCTTCCCAGGAGGGCTGTGTCATTTTCAAACTTGTTCCATATTGCTCTAGGTAAAGGCTTACGAAAGGGATGTCAGTAATTGTTTACTTATTAGATTTTAATTGTTTTTTTTTTTGTAATGCAATCTCTGATGAAAGCATGCTCCCTTGTTTTTTTGTTCTTTTTGCATCCATGGTGTCACCACACTGAACCCTGTCTCTAACAGAGGGAGGAACTAAGAAGGCTTTTAAATGGTTTCAGACCTAAATCTCAGTTTTCAATCCACTACCTCTTTCATGAACAAACACCACTTCAATGTGGGACACTAAAAGAACAAGGAATATATCTGAACAGCTCTTGAGAGTCTGAATGTCAGAGAATTCACGAGTCAGATTAGAGTGCTTGCTTGATCTGCTTTTAGGAATTAGACAATAAAGGAAATCCTCATGCAACCCAAAAAATGAATAAGAATTTTTTTCCCCCCAGGTATTTCAGTGAGATTGTGTCAGTTCATTTTCAGTAAGAAGGAAATAAGCAAGAAAAGGTCAGGAAAGGGTTGTTTGACACTTGTTCCATGTGGACATTGCAGGGTGAACTGGTTCACAATAATCATAGGAAGATGTACTTAATTTTTCTCATATCTTTTCTCATAACAAATGAGCAAATGTAGGAAGAATAAAAATTATACTTGTTAATGTATTTGACTTTAATTTACTACAGTGAAATTTTAAACATTTTTATACTCTATATCATTTTTAAAATATTTTCTTTAGTTGTAGATGGACACAATACCTTTATTTTATTTATTTTTATTTTTATGTGGTGCTGAGGATCAAACCCAGTGCCTCACATGCATGCCAGGAATGTGCTCTACTACTGAGCCCAACCTCAGCCTAAATCATTTTCAAAATACTCAATAAAGTTCTCAGAGGGTTACTTTTCCATATTTATGAAAGATTTTATTGCTTACTTAAAAATGCCCATTAAAAGATGGTGGCATAATTTTAAGATTGCAGAAATAATGCAGTTGAGAGTATTGGTGTTCCTCCTTTAGGGGCTTAAATAGAATTCATTTTCCCCCTGGGTTGTGGTTTGGAGGGTAAATTTATGTTTTAGTTTTTAAAATATTTTTAAAAGTTAAAAAAAATTTAATGGACATATAATGGTCTGTAACTTATGGGTTAAAATGTGATTTGTCAGTACATATATACAAGGTATAATGATTAGATTAGGGTCATTTGCATATATATTACCTCAAACATTTATTATTTCTTTGTGCTAGGAACATTCAAAACTGAAGCTAAAATTTTAAAACTTAAGTTTTCACTTTGGCTGCTGCATTGTGCTACTGTGCTTCAAAACCGTGCTGACTTGGTGTTGTGGTTTGGATGAGAACCCCAAAGGTCCATGTGTTGAAGGTTTGGTTTCCAAGGTGGTAATGGTGGGATGTGCTGTGGGCTTTTAGGATGTGGAGACTTAAGGGAACTCCTTAGATGGTTGGGGATTGTGGGATCCTGCTTTTCCTCCATAATTTTGCTTCCTGGCTCAGGGTGTAAGTGGTTTGTTCCATCACATGTTCCCACTCTGAGATATTGCTTTCTTCAGGGTCCCAGAGTTGTGGGGCTGCCCATCTAGGGACTGAAAGCTCTAAAACTGGGAGCTAAAATAAACTTTTTCTCTTTATAAAATAATTATCTCAGATGTTTTGTTATAGTGATATGAAACTAATACCCTTGGAATCAAAGTCATCAAATTTTGTTTGTTAGAGGAAGATGGTTGGGGACCCACCAGAAACAATGATTCTTGATATGGCTACTGTCTCTTTCCAAAAGGTGGGATTTGGGGTTTGGGGCAGGTCATCAGGAACCTTCTGCAGTGCCAGGGTAAGGGATTTGGAAAAGGTTTTTTTTTTTTTTTTTAAATCTATTTTTGAATATTGTTACTAGTGAGATCAGAGTTTAACCCCAAAGGAAAAGGGCCTTTTACCAGGACCTGGAATGAGGTTAGAGAACCAGTTAGATGAATTGGTGCAGCAGTTTTCATTGCTGTCCCATCTTAATTTGCAGTGTTTCAGGTTACATCTCTAGGATGTATTCCTGACAGTGGAAAAGAATATTTTTAGACTCTAAACGTATTGCAGAATACTTTTGGTAATGCTGTCTGACACGTATTTCTTTCAGGAGTGTAGAGGGGTCAGCTTTCACTGAAAGAATTGTCATAGAAATCTTTGTTAATTAGATAGGGGGGATTTATTTGTATTTTATTGTTTTAATATGCTATTATTTGATTCCTTCTGAGGCTTCTTCTAAAAAAATTCATTGGACTTAGTTTAAAGATTAATTGACTTTTCTTAGTGATTTGTGAATAAGGCAGTATCCCTAAAAAATTTGAAAAGGTGCTCTGATGAGCTAAGTAGAAGAGGTTGGCTTTGTAGGCAGAAAAGGGACGAAAAACCAAACAGAACAAAGAGCAGATCAGTCATTTCAAAGTTGCTTTTCTTATAGAGTTAAAAGGGAAGGGATTTGTCATTATGCTGGCACAGGTAAATTGGGTCCCTTCTGATTCGTTGCTTTGAATTTCCCAGTTTTGGAAAACTGGTTTGTTTAAAAGTTCAGTTTGATTGGTATCAACTAGGACTGGTGACTCTCTTCTCTTGGGCTTAGTTCAGGAGCTCATTCCAAAATAATGGCCTCCCTCAAATTTCATTTAAGAGGTTGTACTTTCTTAAGCTTATGATACACTTATTAGACATCTGTATTTCATCGGCAAGTTTTCTGTGCATGTGATAGTCAACTTATCTTTCATAGTTTTAGTTTCTTACCAACTTGTGTGAAGTCCTTAGTAATTCAGATTATCAATTTTTGACTGTCATTTATAGAAAATATTTTACAGTTCATAGCTTACCTTCTATTTTAATGAGTATATTGGAGTATAGAGGTTTCACAGTTTATATTCAGGTCCACTGAGTTTTTCCTTATAATTTCTCTTAGATTCCAGATTTTAAAAAGTCAAAAGTGACCAGTTAAACCATGATTATAGTTACAGGGTGGAGCATGGATGTTGTTTCTGGACCTACTGTGTCACTCTTCCCAACAATCTTTGGAGTAGTTGCTTCTAAGTAGCTGACTTTGCAGATGAAGAAACTAAGGAATAGTTGCATAAAGGAGCCTGTGTGAGGTAACTCAGTAGGCAACAGCTAGCATTTGAACTGGTCATGTGATCCCTGATCCTGTGTTCTTTACTACTCTGTCATATTTCCTGGTAGCATAGAACCAACAGGGTACTTTCAAAATGATTAAGGTATTATTAATGGAAGGTGTCATGGAAAACATTTGGATTCAGTTAATATTTTATTTTTCTAGTCTCCAGTAAATGTGTTTTTCCTGTTGATGATCCAGAAGGTCTTTTTCATCAATTTCTTTCATTATTATAGCATTATCTCCACATTTTAGGAAATTATTTGGCATAACCCTATCTCAGTATATATTTCAGTGTCATTAAACCAGGGTGCAAATGGACAAGATGGTACTAGACTGTGAAAAATTAGTCAATACAAATTTTTATATTTCTTAAAAAACTTTGTACCTTGAAAAAGCTGCACTTATACCAATTATATGGTCTAACATTCTTCGTAGATAAAATTTGAATTTAATTAGATTTATTTTTTTGTGTTTTTTATCTAGTGTTTTAAGAGAAGTGAACACAACAAAAAATAGTATTTTGTAGAATGTTCTATTATGTAACTTGGAAAAACAATAATCATAATCTATATAATTATTTTTAGTATTTTTTTAGAAGAAGCCTCAGAAGGAATCAAATAATAGCATATTAAAACAATAAAATACAAATAAATCCCCCCTATCTAATTAACAAAGATTTCTATGACATTTTTAAAAGCATAAAGTGTTACTGAAGTATGTTTATTTATCATTTACTAAAACAGAATTTTCCTATCAGGCAAGGCCCTTTATCAAAGTATATGAATGTTGTTTATCTTTGATTGGTTCTCAAGAATAGCAGAATTTCAGAATTCTTCTAACTCATGATTGTTTCTATAAATTCAAGGCATAACAACTAATTAAAATAATCTACACTTAAAGACAGAAAAAATCTCCTTTTTGTCTTTCAAAGGTTTATGTGTGTGTAAGGTATAATAGGGATTTGGCAGTGATGGGAGGTGGGTTTGAGGTATAGGCCTAGGGAAGTATTTTGCCTTGTGTAGGTCACCTTTAGGTCAGCAGTACAATAAGCTCTTGATTTCACCTTAGATGAAGGCCAGGGTGTCTTCCAGGTCTGAAAGTTATCTTGGTGAAGCAGGTGGAGATATCCTGGAGTAGGCCTTAAGCAAAAGGCAGGTAGGCAACTTCCTGTAAAGGTAAGACAGTGTCCCACCTGTGGCTGTGCACCTTATTAAACTTGGAGGCTTTGAAAAATGCTGCTTCCCTTCTCTAAAAAATGACTCAATTCTAGACTCAGGATTGTCTATTATTGTAAAGCTGTCTAGTGAATCTGATGGATAGTCAGGCTTGGAACTATTTGTATAAAAAGGCTCTTGAGTTCCTCTTCCTCACTCGTTTTTCTTAAATGAAGGATGGAGAAGGGTGACATCTTTCTGTGGGTTGTTCAGTTTTTTAAAAAACTTGTCTCTTTCCCATGGAGGAGGATGTTTTTAATAGCATGCAAAGGGAAACATGATAGTCATTTGTGTCTTCTCTGTTTCTGGATATAAGGACAATTCTTGAACCACATACATTTTGATTTCCTATTGAAACAGGCATAGGAAAACAGATCTGTATCTCATGGAAACAAGTACTTTCCTTGTTGGAGCTTAGCTTAGGGGTGGGCATTATGAGTAGAGATACAAATATTTTGATGAAGAATTGCCATTTTGCCTTTCTATCCCACGATAATGTGTAGTTACATTTGCACTGTACTTGTCAGGTACTGTGCTAAAATCACTTGGTGCATATTTCATCTGGTTGATGACTCTGTAATGGAGAGAAAAGTTTGTAGTCTTCTTTTTATAAATGAGGAATATCAGAAGCACAGTCTTTATTTTTCTGGTCCAGAATAACCCAGCTAGAATTGGTACAGTTGAGATTTGAGTTTAGGTGAGTCTGACTTGTAGTATTTATGAAAGATAATGGTGTATGTGGTTTTCATATAGGGTCTTCACATCTCCTCCAAGGTCATGAGGTAGAGGTGAATTAATTAATTTTTTTTATTATTTGTAGTTACACATGACAGTAGAATGTATTTTGACATCATACATACATGGAATATAGTTTCCCATTTTTTTTGTTTTATGTGATGTGGAATTATACTGGTCATGTATTCATATATGAACATGGGAGAGTTACGTCTGATTCATTCTACTGTTTTTTCCTGTTCCAATCCACCTTCCCTTCCCTTAATTCCCCTTTGTCTAATCCAATGAACTTCTATTCCCTTCTCCACTTATTGTGTTTAGCATCCACATATCAGAGACAACATTCAGCCTTTGATTTTTTGGGATTGGCTTATTTCACTTAGCATAATAGTCTCCAGTACCATCTCCATCTATCAGCAAATGCCATAATTTTATTCTTCTTTAGGACTGAGTAATAGTCCATCATTGTATATATATATATATATATATATCACATTTTCTTTATTCATTTCATTGACCGAAGGGCATTTAGGCTGGTTCTATAGTTTAGCTATTGTGAATTGAGCTGCTATAAACATTGATGTGGACCCATTATTCTAGTATGCTAATTTTAAGTCCTTTGGGTATATACGTACACCCAGGAGTGGAATAACTGGGTCAAATGTTGGTTCTATTCCATGTTTTCTGAGGAATTTCCATACTGTTTTCCAGAGTGGTTGCATGAATTTGCATTCCCACCAGCAATGTATGAGTGAACCTTTCCCCAACATCTTCACCAAAATTTATTGTTGCTTGTATTCTTGATAACTGCCATTCTGACTGGAGTGTGATGAAATCTCAGTGTAGTTTTAGTTTTCAATTGTCTAATTGCTAGTGATGCTGAATATTTTTTCATATATGTGTTGACTGTTTGTATTTCTTCTTTTGTGAAGTGTCTGTCGAGTTCCTTTGCCCAATTATTGATTAGGTTATTTGCTTTTTGGTGTTAAGGTTTTTGAGCTTTATGTATCCTAGAGATTAATGCTCTATCTGAGGTGCAGGTGGCAAAGATTTTCTCCCATTTTTCAGGCTTTCTGTTCATGTTCTTGATTGTTTCCTTTGCTGTGAAGACATTTTTTAGTTTGCTACCATTTCATTTATTGATTCTTGATTTTACTGCTTGGGCTTTCAGAGTCTTGTTGAGGAATTTTGTTCCTAAATCGACATCATGGAGATTTGGAGCTACTTTTTCTTCTAGTAGGCTCAGGGTTTCTGGTTAATGCCTATGTCCTTGATCCACTTCAAGTTGATTTTTTGTGTAGGCTGAGAGATAGGTGTCTAATTTCATTTTGTTATATGTGGATTCCAGTTTTCCCAGCACCATTTGTTGAAGAGGCTTTCTTTTCTCCCATGTGTGTTTATGGCACCTTTGTCTTGTATGAGATAATTTATGTGAGTTTTTCTCTATGTCTTCTATTCTGTACCATTGGTCTTCATGTTTCTTTGGTGCCAATACCACGCTGTTTTGTTACTATAGCTCTGTAGTATAATTTAAGGCCTGGTACTGTGATGCCTTCTGCTTTACTTTTCTCACTGACGATTTGGCTCTTTTTTTTTTTTTATTCTGGGCCTCTTAATTTTCCAAATGGATTTCATGACTGCTTTTTCAAATTTTTATGAAGAATGTCATTGGAACCTTGATAAGAATTGCATTAAATCTGTATAGTGCTTTTGATAGTATGGCCATTTTGACAATATTAATTCTGTGTATCCAAGAATGTGGGAGATCTTTTCATCTTCTAAGGTCTTCTGCACTTTCTTTCAATAGTGTTCTGTAGTTTTCATTGTAGAGGTCTTTCACCTCTCTTGTTAGATTGATTCCCAAGTAATTTTTTTTTTGAGGCATTGTGAATGGGGTAGTTTTCCTAATTTGGGTTTTCAAAGACCATTTATCTGATGTCATGTTTATAAAATATTATCATTGCTGTAATTTTGTTGCCAGTACAAATTAAATGGATAACTTACCCTTAAAGTTGCTTATAGGTAGTGTAAGAACTGGCCCCAGAAGAAATATGAGAAACATTGAGATCTTTTTGCTCTGTCTTGTCTTTTCTTTCTTCCCTTCTGTGAGTTCCCATTTCATTCAATATACTTATTCAAAAATTAGCTTCTAGCTAGAGGATTCTTTACTGAGGTCTGGTCAATACATAGAGGAAATAATTAAAATACAGAATATAGGAGGCATAGTTGGCTTGAATTTTTTCCTTTGTAAGTAATCTTCTCCTGATTGTCATGATTGTGTAAAGCTTAAGTTTGTGACTGTTTCTCTAAGTGAGAGACTGGAAATTTCTGTGAGTTTTCAGGCTGTACCCAATTCTCAGTTCAGAGTTCTTTCTCCTTCTCTGCCCTTCCTGTTTGGCATCCCAGAGAAGCACTGAAATGTAACTGAGTTTACCTCCTTTATTACACTGCCGAGGGAGTGTTATCAGCTGGATTCCAGCCCAGAGACTTTTCTTTCACTAGGTGATTATGCATTCAAGGAAGCTTTTTGGAAGAGGATGTCTGTGAACAATGAACCACATACCAAATTTGTATATGTGTACATTTTCTGGTCTACAACTTTTGTTTGTTACTAATAAGATACTACTGTGATTGCTCATTCCCCAAGGGTTTCTTATTATTGACATACCTGCTCATTTATTTGGGGTTTACATCTTTCTTCTATTTTTACAAACTATTTAAGATTTTATATAAAACAAGCAGCTTATTAATAAAATAACTTTTTATCCAAATGTAATATATCTCATAATCTTATATATATATATTAATGAATATATTATATAAACATATCAGTCTCATAGTAGTGGGCATTATAATATGATATATTCCTTAATTCATGTGATGTCACATTATAAATATCATATAATTACTTATGGTAAAATTACATAATCCTTAGTAAATTTCACAAGCATTTCATTTAATATACTTAATCAAAAAGTAGATTCTAGCCAGAGGATTCTTTATAGAGGTCTGGTCAATACATAGAGGAAATAATTAAAGTACAGAATATAGGAGGCATAGTTGGCTTGAATTTTTTCATTTGCAAGTAAGTAATCTTTTCCTGATTGTCATGATTGTGCAAAGCTTAAATTTGTGACTATTTCTTTAAGTGAGAGACTGGAAATTTCAATTTATCTAATCCAGAGGGCTGATGGAGTAGGGTGGGTGGGAGCAAAATGATAGGGAATAGTTTGGACTGTGACAAAATAAGAGAGTAACTGCACTGCTTAGAGCATTTATATTCACAATGTAGAAAAACTCTGATAGCTTAGTAAACATGGGCAAGGCCAGATGTATATGACTCCATTCCACATTCTGTGTAGACGTAATGTCAACAAATGGGATATATTTGTGATTTACGATAGGATAAAGCAAATGACTTTCAATCATCCTTTAAGGAACATGTGACTTTTAAAAATTCATATCTCTTTTATTTTAAGCTAAAACTTCCATGAGTAGAATTCCCTACAACGGATAAGAATATTTGCTACATAAGAGGTGTGTTATACATTTAACAGTGTAGGCAGTTCCAACCCTAAACATCCCCTAAATTGGTCTATTCTCATGCATTCCCACTGTTATTACCCTATTCTAGGACAGTATCATCTTTGGGCAAAAATATTGCTAAAACCTACAACCTACAAAATATTTTTTTTTTCTGATTCCAGCCTACTATCTGTCTCAAAGTCAGAATGTTCCTCTAAGGATTCAAAATTAATGATACAACTTTTTCAATTAAAAGCCTTTAATAGATTTCCATTGCCCTTGGGATAAAGTCTTTATGAGCTTCCTACTAGTCTGTCTGCTTTTGATTAAAAAAAAAAAAATTGGCCTCAAGTTAGTTAACTGGAAGATCCCATCGAATGGGGTAAGAGTTATGACTACCCCAGGGAAGTTAAGAAATTTTACATGGACTTATTTAGATGTGATGGCATTTTCAGACACAAATGAAAAGATATATCATAAAATATCTACTGTAGACATAAGCTTCATTCCTATAGATTGTGGCTGATCAATTCCAAAAATGTCTCAAACTTCCCCTCTCCTTCTGTGTATACTCCTTGCAATATGACTTTATTTAGAAAAATCGTCTTTTGCTGACTGCCATCGCACATACCTGTAATCCCAGTGACTCGGGAGGCTGAGGTAGGAAGATAGCGAGATCGAGGCCAACTTCAGCAACTTAGTGAGACCCTGTCTCAAAATAAAAAGGATTGGGGACTCAGCTTTGCCCCTAGGTTCAGTCACCATTACACTTGAGACATTTTGCCAGCATTAAAACATTTAAAATTCTGTGGAGGTTATGATTTGGATTTGGAGTCCCTCAAAGGCTCCTGTGTGGAATGCTAGGTCCTCAGAGCATCAGTAGGTGGGCCTTTGGGAAGTGGTTGGATCATGGGCTCTAACCTCTTTGCTGGACTACCCCACTGACAGATTTATAATTTGATGGCATTATTGGGAGGTGTCAAAATTGTAGGAAGTGGGACCTACTTGGAGGAAATAGGTCACTGAGGATGTGCACTAGAAGGATATGTCTTGTCCTGTCTTCTCCTTCCCTGTCCCTCCTTCCTTATCTCTCTGTCTGTTCCTCCTGGCTGCCATGAGGTAAGCCATGACATCAGTAGCTTTTCTCTGACCTGTCCCCTGCCATGGTGTGACTGCCTTGCCACAGGCCTAAAAGCAATGGAGCTTGCTGACCGTGGACTGAAACGTCTGAAAGTGTGAGCCAAAATAACTCCTTTCTCCTTTAAGTTGTTTTTCTCAGGTGTTTTGTCAGAGGGTCTAGACGCTGATTAACGTAGTGGAACATAATTCTAAATTTAGATGGCATTTTTTTTTTTTTGGTAAATAAGATATAGTTTCAGGAGTCCTATTTTTTCTTGTTTTAATAGTATACTAGAGCCCCAACCAAAAATAAATCTATAATGTTCTTTTGGTATATCAGTACCACAAGCCTCTTGTATGGCATCCAAATTTCACCTGTTCCTAATGAATTTTTACTGTAAGTAGTAGAGTGATGATGTCCCTGATGTATTATCTCAAAGGGAACATAATTGACTTTTAATGATGATATTTTATTTCTTTTCTTCCTATATTTTTGTTTAAATTTACTTGTGATTAAATTGTGGAACTTTTTGCAAAATTGTGTAAAAATTTAAAATTATAGTATATAATACACCATAACCTAAAATATCTATAATGAATTGACATTGTATGTGGTAGGCATTCTGAGCCAAATATTTCTAAGCTTTGCGACAACTTTATGCTATCTGCATTTCCCAGATGAAGAAATAGAGGCGCTAATTAGCAAAGTGAATATATTAAGATTAAAATCTTAATCTGTCTGCTCTTTTTGTTTCTCCTGCGGTTTTGCAGAGAATCCTTCCAGAGAGAATCACCATAATATACCATGGCTTTCATGGTCCCAAATAGGAGACCTGAGAAGGAGCCCCCGTCTTCCTCAGAGCAACAGATGGTTACTGTTTAAATGAGGGGGAACTCTGCCCCTCATCTATGAAGTGACTTTAGTTTTCTGTGGGATGGGTGGGTTTGGAGGTTAGGTCATGGGAATAAGCTAGGAACAAGATTTAGGAGGAAGAAGAAGTAAACAAACCAAATATCTGTAGCTTTTTTCACCCTTATATACTCTTTAATCACCATCATGTGGCAGGTTGTATTTTTCTGCCCTCTGCTCCACCCCAAATAGAGGGGGAGGGATGAAGGGAGAGCAGTGCAGGCTGTTGGAATTTGTGGTGTGTTGGCATCTAGCAGTGCATTTTGCTGTGGGATAAGTCCTGTGGCTTGTTTTCTGCCTTCGTGAATAGAGCCTTTCCAACTTTGCCAAGCCTCCAGTTAATGCGGTCAAGGGATTTATTATGAAATGTACTAAATCTTGGCATGGAGCTAATTGCATATAACAAGATGCGTGCTAGAGACTTGGACCTGAGAAGTGACACATGCAAAAAGCATTCTCTTTCTGATGCTGCTGAAAGAGGTTTTGTGTAAGGGAATGTCTACATGTCTGCACTTATTGCTAATGAGGTAACTCCCCCACCCCCAAAGTATATTTCTAAGTTACTTGTTAAAATAAATGAAGAGTTTTTCCCCCTCTTTTTTGCATTTGTATGAACAACTGGCAGTTGAAGTATGAATATTTATTTACTATATCCACTTCTAAACTTCTTAACATATCATAAAAATATATTCACGACAGTTTAAACTACATGAACATAATTATGCCTTAGAGTAATTCTTCTATAAAGATATAAAAAAGAAGTTGTCTTAATTTTCTTGGGTTGATATAACAATATACCACAGAGTGGGAAGTTTAAACAGCAGAAATGAATTTTCTCACAGTCCTGGAAGAACAAGGTACTGGTTGGCTTTTGGTGAGGACTTTCTTCCTAGCTTGCAGATTGCCACCTGCTTTTTGTGTGCCCACAGGGTTGAGAGGCAGAGCATATTTTGTGGTGTTGCTTCTTCTAGAGGGCAGTAATCCCAGTCTCATGACTCCACCCCCATGACATCATCGGAACCTGATTACCTCTCAGTGTTCCATCTCTAGGTACCCTCACATTGGTGGTTAGGGCTTTAACATATGCATTTGAGGGGGACACAGTTCTGTCCAGGGCATAAAATTTTAAAGGAAAGGGCAAATATTGCATCTTTTAGAGTTCGTTATGTATCCCCAAAACCTTATCTAAAAATGAAGCTTAAAAATAATAAAGAACTGTTTTTTTCCTTTTCTGTTTTTGGTACAATTTGTTGTCTGAATTTTCTCAAAGCTTTATTAGGATATTCATCTGTATATTCCTTCTAGGACCATAAGGTACAAAATGTGTGTAGTAGATGCTTAATATTTGATTCATTTAGCACTTGATGACTTAACACGCTTGGTAACTTAATATCTTCTGCACTTTCCCTGTCTACATGCCACTTGAATCTTATTATTAGATGTGTAGCGATAAGGCAGTAAGACTTGGTTCAATGGAACAGTCACCACACTTCAGATATTATGATAAACATTCCTCTGCAAATCAGACGAGTGGATTCTGGTAACAATAGCCTGGTATATTTAGGGAATAAATGCAAAGTTTAATGGATTTCTTCCCAATTTAGTAATATTCCTGTGCTCGAAAAGCTAAGGGCCTGATACTTAATAACTTATTATAGTGGCTTCCACCATATGGTTAATAATGGTATTTCTGATACTAGTGGTTTTTGAAATAGCAGTCATCCTGAGCTTAAGACACAGTGGTAGTGGCCATGAATTTCATCCTTGGCACAGCAAAAGGGAAATGTTGGAATGAAAGAGTATGTAGTATTTGATGGGGCCGGGGAAAGAGATAATTTCAAAACTACTTTTAATAATAGAGTATCAAAAATACTTTTAATAATAGAGTATCAAAGAGGTTGTGCCCTCCATCTAGCATTGCAGGTTCATTTGTATCTAGGGCTTATGAAATCTGTTAGAATAGTGATCAAATACCAGAAATAGGCATTGATTGGGGTGATTAAAACCTTATGATTTCCAGACAAAGAATGGCTGGCTTGTTTGTTCATTCAGCATTTATTTATACAGGCTCTCCTGTATTGAGGCACCATGCCAAGGACCTAACAAAGAGAAATATCAATGATAGATTTTACTGTCAAGTCCTTCATTTTTATTTACTTGCCTAATATTAAGTTGAGTTCCCCCTACATATAAAGCACTGTCTTGCCTCTTGGGATTGAATATACAAACCTCATTAAAAATGGTACTTTTCAAAAAAGCTTATTGTCTCATTTAGGGAAATTCACATAAACATGTAATTGCTCTTAGTTATTCAGTTTAATAACTTGAGGTTTGGTGCCAGGTCTAAATGGAAGTTAACATCTAAGAGGAATGTAACAACTTTCTAAACAATTAAATAAGTCTGGTCCCCATATCCCAGTAGATTTAAGTCCCTTCTACCCAGAAGGTGGTCTGGTAACCAATTTCAGTGTCATCACCTGAGAGCTTATAAAATACAAAATCTCAGGTCTCACCTCAGACTTCCTGAATATAGTCTACCTTTTAATAAAATTTTCATGATTTATATGTGTATCAAAGTGTGAGAAGCTTTAATATAAGGTTTGTCTTGAATTTATAATTAAAGGACTTGAGATTTTTTAATCTCATTGTTGAGATGTTTTATTTGCATATGCATTATTTTTTAACAAGCTTTTGTTGAACATGAGGGTTTATTGAATGTACACTAGCTACTGACTGGGAATTGAGGTCAAAGAGAAAAGATAACCTTTAATCATAACTCACAGTGAAATTCTGTAACTCAATAAAGAAGTAATTATGTCGGTATGGAGAGGAGACATGATTCCTAAACTCGACCTTGAAAGATGCACGTGGATTTGTTCAGGGGGAAGGAGAGAGCATGGAGATTGTTGAAAGTCTTAAAAATTATTATGTGAACTTAGTCAAGTTTTTATATTTTGGTGCATTTTTTCAATAGTGTACATTGTACTTTTGTTCAGAAAGAGTGGGATAATGAACTTTAGAGTTCCTTATGAGTGGTTTTATGTCCTGAATAGTTTCTTCATCTGTAAAGTGGGAATATTAGTCCTGTAAGATTTCAGTGAGGATGTTAGAAATATTTCAGCACTATGGAATCCAATTAAGTTTTAAGTGTTATTAATGATTATAAGAATAATTTTAATTTTTTCTGTGTGTAATGTTTCTAATTTACCAAAAAAATATAACAATGTGATGTGCTTAAAAGAAAAGTCTTCCTCTGTAATATAAATTGAAAACATGTAAGAATGAAAAATTATGAGTCAGAATATCCACAGATGACAGAAAAAATATTTTTACCTTCTCAAAGAGGAAAATTTGCAAGCCCAATATTCTCTTTTGGCTTTAGACTTTGCACTTAGTGTTTATAGTCAATCCCAGGACAGGCCCTCTCTGTCTATAGTAATGGGCCATTTCAGACCTTCTTAATGAGGCTTACCCCCATGCCTTTTAAATATTTGAATAGGAAATTTGTGTGAAGTGGACTCTTCACCATGTTGTGTGTGGGCTTCCGAAGAAGAAATAAATGCATATGTTCTTAGATAAAAATCAGATTTCTCATTCTTATTTTTTTTTATTTCATAAATTCAGGAAATACATTTTGGTATCATGCTGATAAAGAACAACTGATTCTTTCTTGTATAAACAGAAATTGAAATTAGATTTCTCTAATCAGTGAGAAAGAAATGTTCTTTATTTGGTGCTCAGGAACTGGGTACGCTTGTTTTACGGCTGGAGTCTGACATGACTTCAGGCAAAATTTCTTGGTGCCTTTCCATTCTTGTAAAATGGCATTCTGAGAGCTACCAGTAGAAGGCAGAATGTAAATGGGAGGTATTAATCTCAAAACAAGGCAAGAATGGTGGAGAGAGTCCATTGCTGTGTGGCAGAATCTGAAATGGATACCATCATAAAGCGGGCTGAGGTACAAAATCTGAGTCTCACAGTGAAACAGTTCACTTTTGTTGTCCTTGGCAGTTCTTGAGAACCTTGTCATGTTAACGTAGTTATTGAAATTGAATTTGGAAATTGTAATGTTGCTCTCGTATTTCACTTAAAAACAGTGCTGCTGACTCCCACCTTGAAAGGAATCACATGTATCTCATGAGCAGGGTACTGCTAATATTTTTGTAAATCCATAAAAAGGATAGTGAAATGAAGTACTGTTAAAAAAAAAAAACAACAACAACACAACTAACTTGCATTTTCTTTTTCCAACTTGTTTGCAGGGAAATGCATAATATAAAAGTAGATTACTGCCCAGGTTCTCTTAACAAATACACAAATGTTAGTCACTGTGTGTCAGAGATTGCCTGGGGTCTCTGTGACCTTGGCAACATTCCAGGGGTTACGTTTTCACATAGATAAACTGTTCTTGAACAGTTTCTCCAATGTATTGGCACAGGCCAGCTTTTCTTAAACACTAAGCATTTATACTTTCTTTCCCCACCTATTTTCCCTAACAAACTTAGCCATTATGGGGGCAAGTGTGGGGAGAGAAGAGAGAAGGCCCTAATTACCACTTATGTAGACATTTCCATATAGTCCAATGTTGTGATTCCTGATCTTGGTCTACATTTGCCCTATATTTTATTTTAAAGGATTAACTTTTTAAGGATTGCCTTTTTGACAATATTCTATTTTGTGTATTGGCCCCAAAAGAACAGTTAAAAGGGTATTTATAAAACTTGATATGTAGTTTCCTTGACATATCTTTTGATATTTCTAAGAGTTGTTTATTTGACTTTTGGTTATTTTGGAATTATTTGAGGAAAGTAAAATTATTATAGTTCTTCAAACATGGTAATCTTGGTCACTGGATACTGAGAGAGTGTGCTCTTTATACCAATTATTTTTCTTTTTTGTTCTTCTTTCACATTTTAGCCTACTCCTTAAAATGGTTGTATGATTAAAGTAAGTTCCTTTCATCATTATTGGAGTCTCAAAATTATTTTAAAATTCATGATGAAGCTTGTAATTTCCCCTTTTGAGTTCTCTGAGTATTAGTCAAAACTTACTCTGCAAGTACCATGATAGAGAAGACTAATAAAAGAAAATAGTGAATATAGATGTCCCAAGATCCTCAATGCACCTTTGTATGGGAGAGACTTGGTAGGATCATGTTCAACTTTTAATGTAAACAAGTATCACAAAATTCTTTTTTCCTGCTGGGTTTTACAGTTGTATAGCTAGTCCAAAGTCTAAAATGTGTTTGTTCTTGAAAGGAAAATGTCTCGCATTGCTTAGATTAATGGTGCTTTAAAACATGTTTATTCAAAAATGGCAGCAAAGAGGTGAATAGGCTAAATGCTCTGCATTAGAGATCACTGTGTCATATACAACAGATGCTGTCAGTGAACTGTTTATGTAGCTGCCATCAATTTTCTTTGATTTATTGTCTATGAGAAAATTGAAATGTTTCGTTTCTATTTTTTAAACAAATATGGAGATTTTAGAAAAACATATTCATTAATTTTAAAAATCAATTCCTGAAGAAACTTTAGCCTGCTGTATGTCAGCTCTATTGTTAAATTATATATTAAGGTTCTTTCAAGAGTTACTCCATGGAGAAATTGAATCAAAGAAAACTATTTTGATTTTGGGTTCTTAGAGGCATCCATTGGTTAAATTTGAAATATGGTACTTCAAAACAATCATTAATAAATACTCTTATGTTTGAGATACTTGACATCTGTCATCTTTGAAGGGTTATAAAAAATGTGCCCTATGTATATACACACAGTTAATATGAGAAATTTTTCCTAAGCCTTTGTTTTGTTTGTGTTCGGTTATTAGGAATCATTTTTAGAACATTCTAAAATATTCAAAAGTTTTGTACTATATGCTTTATTTAGTGCTAAAATGTTATACAAACACAAATCATAAGAGGAATGGATATTTGCAGCTATATGTAGTTTGTTCTAGAGAGCTTTTGGTTGGTAGTGGACTTCCATTCTATTGGGGACACAAATATATCTTTCAGTATGTTCTTTGTGACAACTCTCACCAGTATCACCTTTTAGATGTAACTAGCAGGATAGCAGTAAAAACTTTCTACTTCCAGAGATTTATTTTTCATTCAATGACGTAGTCCTGGTTAAAAGCTCTTTGGGGATTTGTAAAAAATATATTTTTCTAATACCAACTCAAAGGATAAAAATGAATAATATCTTTCATTAAGGGTTTGAAAAAATTATTTATTCTCTTGTTGCTGTGTTGAAGTTGATGTGACTTCTCAAATTCGTGATATATTTGTCTGTGCATGTGTGCATTGCCCATGAGTATACATGATTTTAGACAGTTAAATCTAGGCTTGATTTTCAAAACATCTGTTCCAGTATAGAAAGAGGAAAGTTTGGGAATGAAGTTTTTAATTAACACTTGAGAGGTGATTTTTTTTTTTGATGCCTTGAGATTGTTGAATCCAAATCTGAAAGTTGAAAATTAACTACAATTTGACCATGATCCATTTCTTCACCAGTTGATTATATAATTTCTTTGATTATGCTCTAATTTTAGGAACTTCTAAAGCTCAAAATTAATAAAAAATTATTTTAAAAACTAGAATTAATTAGAAAAATAGAGTTTTTTTAGAATGTATTTACAAATATCAAATGCCAAATTGTTTTTAACATCCTAAATGAAAATATAAATTTTTTGAGGGAAAAAAACACTGTATAATTTTTTAAATAAATTTTTGTTTAAAGGTGAAGCTTATGGAATTTTGTGAGAGTTATTTTTTTCTTTTGTTCCTACAAATAAAATTACAGCTATATCCATGTGTTTCAGAATATATTTGGGTCTTAGAATACTAAAATATTTTATAAAATGGTTAAATGCCAAAACTAAAACTCTATCATAAGGAGGGGCTTGGGCCAATAAATTAATATAAACAATACACTGAATCACAAGAAAGTAAATAGAGGATGTTGATTTGAAAGGTTGAATATCTCCTGCAGTATTTCTGATTATATGTAGTAAGGAATATTCATAAAAAGGACTAATTGGTTTATACCTTGGCTTATACATGAATCTGAAAGTATCATAGGGAAGGAAGTCTG
This sequence comes from Ictidomys tridecemlineatus, assembly GCF_052094955.1. NCBI lineage: Eukaryota > Metazoa > Chordata > Mammalia > Rodentia > Sciuridae > Ictidomys > Ictidomys tridecemlineatus. Next base: position 107,211,201 of record NC_135485.1, on the reverse strand, counting down.
AGACAGGTTTGCATGATAGGTTTTGCTTGCTAGTCAGGCAATTGGAGTAGGTTTGGAGCCTTGACCTTGCCTTTCAGAAGCTTGCTGATAAGAAGAGCTGCCCACTCCCCAGCTAAGCCTGGCTCCTTGCTGCACCATTACCACAGGGAGGTGGATTAAAGCCCCAGGTTGGAATCACATGGCTTGGCTTTTGTCCCAGTTCTTCCTGCTTATGTAGGATGACCTTGAGTGGACTCCAAAACTTCTTGTGCCTTGGGTACTCCCAGTGTAAATAGGTGATAATAGTATCTATTCCTGCATGACTCACAGATATTCAGTCATTGTAGATAATGCAGTATATTTGAAGGCATTTGGGAGTTTTGGCTGGTAAGATGTTATTCTTCTGTCTTGCAATTACCCAGAAAACTAGAGCATTTGTAGCTGCCAGCTGCCCCTATTATACTGCCCCACAGCCTCTGGTTAGAATATCTGGGGCATTTTAGTAAAACTGTTAAAAGTATTGAAAGAAAGAAAAAATCAGCTATAATGTGCCTATGTCTTTCAGGTATTTTTTTCTAGGCAGTTAAAATAAGAAAGACAATAATGGATTTATTCTTTATATGTTGTTTTTTCCATGTAATATTATAGCACAAAGGTGTGTTTTTTTTTTCTTTTAGCTCCAAAATCTTTGTAAACATTGTTTTTGATAGATGTATAAGACATTCAGCCAGGGAGACACACTGTGATATGCTTGCTTCTTCTATACTTGGATGTCTAGATTGTGTCTAGTTTTTGATCCTATATGTAATATCATGCCATTGGGCACATCTTTATAACAATTGATCTTATTTTGGCATGTCTTCTTAGTATTGATTCCTAGCAGTGGAATTACTGAACAGAGTAGTAAAAGTGCTTAAATGTTCTTCATAATTATTCAAATTATTTTTTGAAAGATTTTAAGGGTATCTTACATTTGCCCTTTGGACTGGGCATTTTCTTGGCTTACACACTTTAAACACACTTCTTTTTTCTACTCCTTTCAAATATGCTCCTCAGACACCTCAGCACACTTAAGTAGAATCATCATTTTTCTCAGGTGTTTGTCCCCCACGTTGATTAATACAACTTGAAAATCCAGGGTTTTTCTGAAGTGGGACTGATTAAATGTTAGTTTTCGGAGGCTGCTGCAACCAGTTACTACACACTTATTGGCTTAAAACAACAGATTTTTTTTTTCTCTCACACAGTGGGAGGACAGAAGTTTGAAAACAGTGTTCCTGAGCTGAAATCAAGGTCTCAGCAAGGCTGTGCTCCCTCCCAGTATTCTAAGAGAGAATTCATCTCTTTTCTCGTCCAGCTTGAGTTGTGTCCTCCATCACTCCAGTCTCAGCCTCCCATCACATTGTCTTCCTCCTGGTGTGTGTGTGTGTGCCGTCTCCCTCTGTCTCTCCCTCATAAGGATACTTGTGATGGCACATTAGGGTCCACTGGGTGTTCCAGGAATCTCCCTATCACAAAATCCTCAATCTAATCACATCTGTTAAGAGCCTTTCCCCAATAAGGTTACATTCAAGTCCGTGATATTAGTTTTGTTCCTAAAATGAGTACTTTGAATGATGATTTGGATTTTCCTTTAAATCTTGTATATTCATGGGAGCAAAATAACTGAGATGACTGGGAAATGATGTAGTTGGGAAGATGAACATAAAGATGTAAAGACTATTATAGTTGGAGTATTTCTACAAGTATTAAAATGACTTCCTGTTAAATGTGGCATACTTATATTTATTGAGATATTACAAAAGAAGAATTCATAGTTATAGTCAATTTTTAGGAAACTTCATCAGAATATGAAATTTTCTAACTTCAGACTCATGGAAAATCAAGAGACTTTATCATAGTCACAAAGTTAAGCAAGATATTTAAACCTTTCCCTTTGAAATGGGAGTGTCTGTACTGAAATTAAATTGAGCATTTTTTCTCTCTATAAACACTCTTGATGTCAAGCAGTGTCTCTGTTCACCCACACATGGTGGGTTTCAGGTATATTTTTTGGACAGTCTACACCAGGCTCAGTGCTTGCTGTTCAAATTGCTACTGTACAGTTTCAGAAAATAGCAGGTTGTCACTTGTAGACTCCCAGGTGCGAGAGGAACTCAGGGAAGGTGGGAGAGAAGGCAAGGGTTAGAAATAACCTGCCAGTTCTAATCTTCAGAACCTTTGCATAAACAAGATTGGAATGAAAACAGTGTTGTTTTTTTTTTTTAAATTTAGAAACCTGTAACTTATCCAATCATAACATTCCTTGCAGAGTGCATGCACACTTTTAGAAAGACACCACAGTGTAATGCTTGAGGTCCTCAAATCTCCTTCAGTGCTGGCTTTGTGTATAACTTGAACTTAAGACGTCAATTGGCCGCATGGTGTATTTTTATATTGCGTTCAGTAAAATGGAAAGAAAGGATAAAATAACTAGTAAAAAATAGTTAGCAGAGTGGTAATAAGTTTTAACAGCATGTTACATGTTAATCAGAATGTCTATTCCTATATGTCACATATTTTTAGTACCTAGCCTCAACTAGATACATTGGAAATGTGTTAGAAACAAGAGCTGAGGTCTCAGAAAAGTATAAAAGCAATCTAAAATAAGCCCAGTGTCCTGCACCTGATTATTTTGTTTGAGTACAAATGTCTGTATTATTTGAGGCAATAGTTGGAACAGCAAAGAAGCTGTCTGTATTATTTCAGTAAGAATATCAATCAATAAGTTATTTGATTACTTCTTAGGGAATGAAATAATTTTGTAATTTTGTTATGGCAAATCTTGGGAACTCAAATGAGTTACAGAATAAAGTATGCTTCTAGGTATGTTCAAAATATACTTCTGGCCCACACATCTCTAAAGTCTGAAATACAATTTATCAAACAACAGAGCTTCAAGATGAATACTGCCTCCCTCAAATAGCTGAAAAAGCCCTTAAAATTTTACCCCCAGAGTGCCAGACATCCACAATTCTATATCTCATCTATAGGAAAGGTAGATAAAACTTCAACACTGAGTACTGAAAGCCTGGAGACTCTTGGACAAAGGGCAATTTAGATATGCCTGCTCTTAATACTTTGCAGAGTAGGGAGGGACCCTCAGCCAGAAGTGGAAAAATAAAAGAGAATTTTCTTCTCCTTAAGCAATTGAGCATAGAAGAGAGCCAATATTTTCTAAACTGGGTGATATGATCCATTAATGGGATCATGACATCAACTAGCAGTTACACAGATGAAAATAACATAGAAAATATCATGTAGGGATAAGTATTGTGAAGACTTTTGTTTCTGTTCTGTAACAAGATGTAAGATCTAATACACTGTTCTGGGATCTGGCTCATTATTGGGGAAAGAGTGCCTAGTACACCACTGGTTCTTTGTGTTCAGGTCTTGGGAGGGTCTCAGATACCAGATGGCAGTTATTACTGCTTTAGATGATTGTAGGGGAGCAAACAGAGAATGACCTGAGGCTTTAGACTTTGTTTAACATGACTGAGAGATTTTCCTCTACGTTCTTGACCAGCTGTTCACTTTCCTGAATTGTGGACTCAATCATCTCCAAATATCTATAATCTAGGAGACAGCAGTGAAGCTGGGCACAGCAATGCACACCTGGAATCTCAGTGAATTGGGAGGCAGGAGGATCACAAGTTCAAGGCCAGCCTCAGCAACCTGGAGACACCCTGTCTCATATAAAAAATAAAAAGGGCTGGGGTTGTACTTCAGTGGTAGAGAACCTCTAAGTTCCTTCCCCAGTACTGTCCCAAAAAAGCAAGAACACAGAAACAAACAAAAACCAGCAGTGAAATACCACTTTATAGTTACCACATTGGCAAAAAAATGCTATCCAATATCCCGACATTAATCTGAATGTGGCAAAAGAGAAATTATTTTTCTGCACTTTAGAACACAATTTGACAATTCCTGGTAAAGCAGAGAAAATGGGTGTAGCCTCTGACCCAACACCTTTGTGACTACAAGTTTGCCTGGAGGAGCTCATCTGCATGTGTACAGCATTATACTAGGTGTGTTTATTCATACATGAAGCAGAGTATGGTGGAGATCAGACATGTGTGTATTAATTCTGCTATAGCCTGCTTCATTTCAACAATAGAATGGGAGCTATGCAAACTCTGTTTGTGTGTGTGTGTGTGTGTGTGTGTGTGTGTATTTAATAGTCAGCAACTCAAGTTGAGGAATAATAACAAACTGATTTATTTATGGTATAAATATAGAAGTTGGACCAATGGAATACTTTTATAACACACACACACACACACACAAATAGAAAAAAATGCTGCAGAAGGATTTGTATCATATAGTGTGCTACTTATGCAAAACTTTGACCTATAAAACACAGTGGTATCTATTATGTCTAGGCATTTGTACATATTAAAATGCGAAAATCCTGAATGGAAATAATAGTCTGATAATTATCTCTGCAGAGGGAGACAGTAGAAAGGATGATGGGAAAGACTGGGTAATGATATTTTAGATAACATCTGTAACATTTTGTTTTTGACAGAAATAAAGATTTTGAAGCAAAAAACAAAATGTTAATTCTTAAAAATTCTTGATCTTTTCTGTTTAAAACAACTTAAAATGTCTATCTTTAGAGGTAGAATAATTATTGAGTTATAGGTTGATAACTTTGTTGGAACTTCTATATCTCTTTGAATGTATTAAATTTAATATTTTAAAGGAAGAATGCATTGATATATTCCAACTGTTTCATTTGCCGATTTTTGCTGTACTCAGCTTCATTTCATTGATGAAATGATTGAGTAATTTGAAATACTCAGTTCTTTGCTTTTGCTGTTCTCAGTGAAGTCACTGTTGATTGCTGAATTCAGTTCTGATTTCTGTGTATGGTACGAGAACAGAAGCATTGGGAGACTGGGATTTTGATCTTGATTTTACCAGAGGGTGGAATAGGAAATGCTTGACCCATACCAATGTGTTTGAGTCAGATTTTTTGCTGGTGTCACTGAAGACCTGACAAGAACAATTTTAGAGGAGTGAAACTTTATTTGGGGTTCATAGTTTCAGAGGTCCATAGATGGCTGGCTCCACTGCTTTGGGCCCAAGGTGAAGCAGAACATCACAGAAGGAAGAGTATGGAGGAGGAAAGCAACTTGTGATATGGCAACAGGAAGCAGAGAGAGCTCTGCTCACCAGGTACAAAATATAAACCCCAAAGACATGCCCCTCAATGACCCATCTCTTGTAGTCACTGTCTACCTGCCTGCAGTTACCGCCCAGTTAATCCCTATTAAGGAACTAATGCACTCATTGGGTTAAAGCTCTCATAAAGTTCACCTCTGAGCTTTTCTGCATTGTTTCCCACATGAACTTTAAGGACATAACCTCATCAAATATTTGGAAATATTTGTTGAATGAATGAACAAGTGTATAAAGAATGAATCTGGAGCTACGAATGCTTTGCCCCAGCCTGTTAGCATATGCATGTAGCATGACTGGTTCTTACTTTTCTCCTAGAATGTAGATTGGGGCATGGATTCTCTGGATTGACTAATCAGCTATCTAACTTTGAAAGATAGGAACTCAGTTTACTCCCTTCCCTTCCTCCCTTTTGTACCCTCTGTTTTGAGTTAATTCCGAGTTAAATTAGTGCCCAGGTGGACACAGTGAAATTATTTTGCGTATACCTCTATCTATCATGTCTGATGGGTTCTGACTTGTCGTTTTTGTTATTTTATTAATCATATTTCATAACCATATAAACTTCCTCAAAAGTCTTGAAACAATTAGGAAAAATCATTTCCCTAGAAATTGCATTTGCTTTGTATGATTCATAACTGGATTCTGTTAAAAATGTGGACTCCAGGCACATTTTAAATGGTTCCGTGTTGGTTTTTAGTGAGCCATGTGCAACAGGAATATCATTTTATGTGAAAGTAATTTGCCATGCTAAGCCTTTCAAAAGCCTCAATTTTAATAGATAGTAATATGCTATCTATTATCTTCTGGAAATATGGAATCATGTACAAATGTAGAAGGTAAGTCTTAGAATCTTTAAATAATTCATGTTTTTGGAAGGTGCCATTAGAATTATTTTGAAAAAAGCATTTTAAAATGCATTTCATTTAAGTCATATTCTGTCTGTCAACTACTTTATACACATTGTTCAGAGATGGTGAAATTTTGTCTTTGGTTTCAGATAATTATATTTGTTAGAGTGTTTTTAATTTCTTACCTGACCAAGTAGCACGAGTTAACTTGAACAACTTTTTTCAACAACTCTTTGTATTAAGGAAACTTAAAATTTTCAGATTTGTATTCCATATAGTAGTATTCATGTAATTATCATACCACTTGTCATTAGATAGCAATATGACATCAATGGTTTGCTTTAACAGTGCCTTCCAGTACATGAGAATCTTATAGCGTATATGTAGCCACATTTCTTATGGATTGTATAGTTCTGTAGTAATAATTTATACCTATAATAGTGACTTGCAAGAACTCGTATATTTCAGGTACTTTGATACTTTAGTTAGATTTAGTGTTAATTTTAGAATATTTTATGAAGTGGTCAGAAATATTTATTATATGGTATCAAACAGTGATTCAGAATATAAGATTAGCTCCTTGCTTAAGTTATTGGTAAGTATGATTCACCATATTACCTTTGTAGTAACTAGCTGTGTGTGTTTTGGATTCAGCCAGCCTAAGTAATAAGTGAATTACTAGTAAGAAATCATACTAAAAACCTTTGATCAGCCTTTGTGCAGCATTCTTGTGCTTATTCTGAAATGAGAGATGTGATAACAATGTAGAACCTCATTTTCTCTGGGAACAAGTGTAGAGGTAATTCCTCTGAAGTTTTAAGGTGTATTAGATTGTGAAAAACCCATGCATGGAAAAGGTCAATTGTGAACTTACTTTTTAACATTGGCTTGCTTTATTCTATAGCATAGTAAAATAGTAAGTTGTATTATTGCATTCTTCTGTTTCCTTTTCTTCATCTCCTAAATTTCTATGTGTAAATGCTACAAAAAATAAAAGCAGCATCTTATTTTATTTATTTATTTTTGGTATTGAGGATTGAACCCAGAGATGCTTTACATCTGAGCTATATCTTCACCCCTTTTTATTTTTTTATTTTGAGGCAGTCTTGCTTAGTTGCTGAGTATCTCACTATGTTGCTGTGGCTGACATCAAACTTGCTTCGGTCTCCCAAGTCACTGGGATTATAGGCATGCACACCAGCAAGAATGTAAAAGCAGTGTTTTCTTTGAAGTAGTCTACCCTACATTCTAAATACTTATTTTTAAAATAACTCTTGAGATTTAAAAGTCTTGAATTTTTAAATAATTCATTCTTTTGGAAGGCGCAATGAGAATTATTTTGGATAAATTGTTTTTTTGTGTGTGAATTCCTTTACATACATTGTTCAAAAGTGGTGAAATTTTCCCTTCAGTTTATGATTGTGATTGTTAGAGTCTTGAATTTCTCACCTGATCAAATAGAGTGAGTTAGTGTAAATGACTTTTTTCCTTTCTTTGTTCATTAAAGATCAAATTATGTTTCATAATTCATTGGACTGCTTTGGTCAGACGTGGCAAATTTCCTCATTTTAATTTGGTTTAGAATGTGTGGACTTTATTGCCATTCAGTATTGCTTCTCTAGAGGACAGCCGATGACTAAAGCAGAGTAATTGGTTAACAGTTTTAAAATCATAGTTTTAATAATAAGTTTGTGGGTTAGCAACTTATTGATAACTATAAATATTGTTTTACAGCTTAATGAAAATTAATCTCTATTTTCTGTTGCTTTGGGTTTTCTGATAATTAGACCTCTTTTGCCAATCAGATCTTATTCTTACATATTCCTTCTTCAGATATCCCCCTTTTGCTTAACTCCATGCATACTGTATCCAAAAGGTGCTTCTTGTGACTGTGTTGCATGTTCTGCATTCCTTTGCTTGGCCAGTCAGCCTCAATGTTCAGAGCTCCTTACAAAAGGGGTGATTGCCTACCTCTGGCACTGTGGCTTCCCTCAAGACAGGTTATGGTGGTAGTGCTTAAAGGGCAGGACAGTCTCCTCTCTCCCTTCACCTTCTCTGAATTTACTTTATTTTTTTTTTCTGATGGGAAATTTGGAATTTTTACATTTATTATGATAACAGTGTTATATTTTACAATTTAAATAGTAGGAGTCCTTTTTTCCTTGTCCCCCCAACCGCTTTTAAAAAATAATAACAGAAACTTATTTCCCTTTGGGAAAGCAACAAGCTGCAAAGGAATGCACAGTAAGATGAACAGAGTAATTTTAGTGATTTTAAAGAAGTATTTCACAGCTAAGGTTTATTCTTGTCAAGGAAATAGTTTCTGTTCAGCCAAGATTTTTCTCGACTGAATAGTGTTTGGACGTAATTCATATTATCCACAGTGACTCTCCTTTTTCCTGGCTGCCTAGGCTAAATAACACCTTTGATTGATATTTTTCTTTGTGTAGATATTTTGATAATCCAATCAGTTTAGAGTCAAGTCTAGTTGATTTGAGTTAAATCTAGTTGAATTGAGAATCAAATTGTTTTAGAAACCAAATGGTCTCTAAAAACTGCAAAAATGCCTTTGGAAACCAAATTAAAATTAAAATTTCTGTCAAAAATCACAGTTCAAATGTTGGTACATTTCAGATTAAACATTTATTTATGTAACATTATTTATTATTTATGTATTATATGGGCAAAAACACATAAAAAATCAACACTTGAGAGGTAAAGTAAAATATTTAATGATCTACTTACAGTCTTCATGACTGTTTAGCCAAGAAAGAGTCATCCTTTTGTGTTACATCTTTTTGGCCAGATCTCTTAGTGTTGAAGTAAACCTTTGAGGGTAAGTGTATATCCTTTGTTTTCAATTTTAAGGGGATAGCTCACATTTTTGTCTCCATAATATAAATGTGTTGTTCCAGTTGTAATTTCATCAGTCCACGGGTTTTGCGGAGCCATTCTTGGGTTATAGTCTCTGTCAGGATCTTTCCACCTATCTTTATTTTAAATTAATTTTTAAAATTTATATATGACAGCGGAATGCAGTACAGTTCATATTACTCATATAGAGCACAAATTTTTCATATCTCTGATTGTATACAAAATATATTGGATGGGCATCATTATCCAAAGTACATGTATGAAAACACAAATTGGTGTGAATACCACCTATCTTTAGGCAGATATCGCAGAATGCTTCACTGTTCTGCTTTTTGAGTACCTCTTGGCCTAATGTTACACCATAGTCCCAAGCTTCAGATCAGCATCTTTGGGATGTGTGACATCCAGGCAGGCAGGTTTTTCAGAATGCATCTCTGTGCTTTAGCCTAGATGTTCTACTACTTTGGAATTTTGAAGGTGGTAGGGGGACTTGTACATTTTTGAACATCTTCTCAGTATATTTTGATATGTTCCCTTAATGAAGAAACACTGATTATACCACATGAGTATACCGTCATCCCTGGAGATATGTCATTGGCAATATTCCCATTTTGCATGAGAGGAAGTCATCTTTGGTGGTTTCTGACCCAGAATGGAAGGAAATGCCTGTAACTAGTGAAAGAGAATCATGCTTTATTCAGAGAAAAAAAAATTAATTCATCTGTCATTCTTTCAGTCACTTAGGGTACCAGTTAAGAGTCAGTATTCAAGACTCAGCACCCAGGTGATCACCTATGCACGTGCTTGGTCCTTTCTCTCCAGAGTTCTTCTCTTCTTCATTTTTTTGTTTCCCTAACTAACTTGTGTGTTATGATGTAAATCAGACAGTGCCATCTGTCTCAGTGACACCCTTACCAGTACCTTTAGGTAGATTTGGAGGCCAGCTCTGTAGTACTCTAGAATTCATGGATATTGCTCTTGTCCATGTGTCATTGTCTTAGTGTTCTCATTGCTTGTGGTGGCTTACTTGTGTATCCTTCAACAGACTGAATTCATTCAGGAAAGAGGTGGTGACTTGTGCCCTAGCTTGGGAGATCTGTGTCCCCCATGCCTTATACAGCACTACTTTTTAATCTAGTGGTAAAGTTAATGGGAATGCATGTGTCTGAGGCCTTTATAAGTGCAAAGGTAAGAGATCTTGCAGAAGAATGGACTATTCCAATAAATACAGGAAGTCTTGTCTGTTCCTTTTGGCAGGAAATAAGATAGTTCCCCTAAGAGTCACACTTTTTATATTGAATTAGAAGGTTTGACGGTATTATCAGAGTTTCAGAATTTTGTAAAGGTAAATTTAACATTATGTGTCATACTTTACACACTACATTTAAAATTAACTTTTTGCTTCCTTATTAAGTCATTCATCGAGCATTATTAGAATTCCTCCTTCTGAGCCCCTCCTTCTCTCCTGGTTGTCATGAGCTCTTCTCTCCTGGTAATCTTTCAGCCCCTCATTCTCTTTTGCTTCTTAACACTTTAATTTTTCATGCAGGCTGTGATGTTCTTCTGTCCTAATTATCTTTCAATCTTAGTACCTCATTCTCCTTTGCTTGCTTTTCAAATTCTACATGGTAGAGTTTCTTAAGGTTTTATTCGGATCAACTTCTCTTTGTTTCCTTTTCCATTATCTGTAATGATATCAGTCTTTCTTAGGGCCTCTTGTACCATCTGTATGTTGATAACCTCAACATTTTTATTTTAGCTTCAATACATTTATTATAGGTAGAAGTTCATTTCAAAAGTTCAGTCATGAGTAAAGGGTGGACTGATGGGTATCTGCAGCTGAAGACAGCAATTTTCATCAAATTCAATAGTGTTTCATTAATGAATTCTTGTCGGATATCTTTTCTCTTTAAAAAATTATGAAAAACTCATATTCTTTTCTTTATTAATTCTTCCATGTTTATAGTTCTCACCTGACCCTCTTGATCTTATTCTGTATCACAGTCCTAGGGCTGCATTAAGAAACTATCATCAACGTGGTAGCTTGAAACAATAGAAATTAATTTCCTCTTGGTTTTGGAGGCTAGAAGTCTGATATCAAGGAGGGCTATGCTCCCTCTGAAGACCCTGAGAAAGAATCCCTTCTTGCTTTTTCCTAGCTTCTGATGGCTCCTGCCCATACTTGATTTTCTTTGCTTTGTAGCTGAACATTTCAGACTCTGCCTCTGTCTTTACTAAACCTTCTGTTTTATTTCCACCCCCCCCCCCCCCGCCAGAACTGGGGATTGAACACAGGGCTCATACCTCTTGAGCTACATTCCCTTCTTAAGCCTTCTCTCATGTGTAACTCAGTATTCTTTTCTTATGAGAACCAGTCTTTAGATTTAAGACACAAGTGGTATGACTTCTTTTTAACTAATTATATCTGAGTAATTCTTCATTTCCAGTGTTCTGGGTGGCATGAACTTTTGGGCAGTATACTCCTTAGGTTTATCCATGCAAAATGCCCTGTTGTAGTGCACAGCTAATGTAAAATTTGGAAAAAACGGCCACCAAACTCTGCTGCCTGTGGTTGTGTGGCCTTGGGCAAGTTACTTAATGCTCTGTACTTCAGCTTCCTTCCTTGTGTGTAAAATGGAAACAGTGATGCCTAACCTCATGGAATTGGTGTGAAAATCAAAACATTTGCATGTTAGTTAATAATTGCTATTATAAATAATGTGTTTTTTTGTTGTATTAATGAAGGTGATTTCCTGAAAGTTTTCTCCATATTAATCTTCTCCTCTCTATCTTCTGATTTTATGTATTATTTGTTCTCTTTATTCTTGTAATCATCCATGAATTGCATCCATGCAAGGGTTCTGCTGTAGTAAAAGAGATGGCCTTATTTACCTTCAGAACAAGGTCAGTTCTGGACTGACCCACTTAGAAACCTGTGCATGGTTGAGTGGTTAGAGATTATGGGCCTATTGTGGCCCCAGGTGCCTGTGGTTACCTGGGATTCTTGGAATGTTAATTAATTTTCATATTTCCTTTAAGTTACCTCTGTGGCTTGAACAAAGCATTTCTGAGCAATGTCCCCAAATGTCATTCTCTTTACTGAACACCCTTAAAAGAGGCTATGCTTGAAACTTTCTTTTAATTTTTAGGAGCCTTTCAAATGCATTGTAGATCTGTAAAGCTTCTTTCAAATCTGCTCCCAGGTTCAGAAACTTTTGGTGATATCTTCACACCAAAGACTATGGTATAACTTTTAGATTATGTGCCTTGTAATAAACACTCTAGATTTATTGTAACTGAGAGACCCTGAGATAAGGGAACATAATCTCACCTCTCCTCTGAGAACTTTCTGGGCTTCATTAGAAATTATATTGCTTGAAAGTATGCCTCATTTTATATTCTTCTCTGCTGCATTCTTTCTCTGAAAGGAAAAAAAAATAAAACCAAATTTCTAAGGTGATAGTAGTACTCAGTGCCTTATTTGGGACTTGATACATCCATGGAAGTAAATTGAAGACTCTGGCATTCTTTTCTGCTCTTAGAGATGAGTAGCAAAAAGCAAGATTCATTTAAGCTAAGTAGTACTTAAGGTTGTTTACTTTAAGTAAAAAAGTATATAAAAACACATTTATTTTTAGATTTAGTTGCTTATTACTACTGTATTAGCAAATGATTTCTTTAAAAATTTTTATCAGCTGGGCGTGGTTGTGCATGCCTGTAATCCCAGTGTCTCTGGGGACTGAGTTCAAAGCCACCCTCAGCAATTTAGCGAGGCACTAAGAAACTCAGTGAGACCTTTCTCTAAATAAAATACAAAATAGGGCTGGAGGTGTGGCTCAGTGGTTAAGTGCCCCTGAGTTCAATTCCTGGTACCAAAAATAAATAAATAAAAGATAAATAATAATAATAATAATAAAATTCTTACCATTGTTATATTGTGTGCATGTATGAATATGTAACAACAAATACCACCACTGTGTACAACTATAATACACTAGTAAAAATATGGAAAAAATTTCTTACTAATAAAAATAGAATTTATTAAATAGATTCATTCCCTGTAATTATGTTAACCACATATACTGTACTTTTCACCACATGTATATATTTTTTATATTTGATACATATGAATACTCAAAACTAGTTTATTGTCTTTGTACAGTGGAATGAGCTGAGAAAATTGCCCACTATTTACTTATAAATGTTATTGTAAATATTATTGGCACAGTGTTAGACTCTGAGGGTGGAGAGATGAATGAGACCCAAACCTTTGCTCAGTGAATCTGGAAGAGGAAATTGGTGTGCAAATCATTGAAGTCTAGTATGAAAAGGGCAAGAGAAAGAAATTATCTTGATCTAGATATGAAGGTGGGGAGGAGTTTACTTACAGGAGGAAAGCTGAGCTGTACTTTGCAACATAAAGCTTGTTGGCTGATGTGAACAAGGGAGAAGATGACCAGCAAGAGCTTCTCAGGTATTATGGTGTTATAAAACATAGCATATTTAAGAATTATCAGCAGGGCTTGGGCTGTGGCTCAGTGTTAGAATGCTCATCTCACTTTTGTGAGGTAATGGGTTCGATCCTCAGCACTACATAAAAATAAATAAAATAAAGCTATTGTGTCCAACTACAATTTTAAAAAATATTTTAAAAAAAGATTTATCAGCAGCTGGGTTTTGCTAGAGTTTACAGTACACAGTTGTTCCATTTGTAGGACTCCTCTAGTACTTGACTATTCCCCCCCCCCCCCCCCCGGGTGATGCTGGAGTTTGAACCCAGAGCTTCTCGCATGCTAGACAAGTGCTCTATCACTGAGTGACATCTACAACCATGTATTGTGTCTTTGGGTAGTTGTGGATATTTGGGAAATTTTACTTGACCTCATGCTTGTCAAATCATTTGAAGATGATGTAATATCAATAAGCATTTGCTCATGAGAGTGTAGACTAAACCTGGGAACTGATATCAAACTTAGAGATTTGAAATAATACAGTTAGAGAATTTTTAGTCTTCCTTCTGCTGTAGTGTATCTCAGGGTTCTAATAGTAATGGTGGCTCACCATGACAATTACTCTTTATCTGGGGCAGTTGGTTTGGGGTTTTGCTCATTTGGGTGAATCAGTTGCTAAGGCCAATCTAGAACTTATTATAGATATATCTTAAGATATGGATGGGTTAATACATTAAATATTTATTAAGTAAAATACAAAGTAAAAGTTTTTGACTGGTAGCAGGTATGAGATGAGTAGATATTAAATGGGAAGAGAGTGAGCCCCTGGTGGTTACTTGGGGTTCACAGTGATAGATGCTCCTCAATTTTCAGCATATAGCTTATGAAATTGCCTTGGGTGACCCCAGCCAGGTGGCATATGATGGGAGAGAATGGAAAAATCTAGCTAAGCTCTGAAGTGACATACTTATCTTCTGCTCATATTCCCCTGGTGAGAATAAGCATCAAAGCCCCTCTAAATGAAAGGAGGATGGGAAATGGAGTTGCCTGCTGCTGGACCACTGCTACCCAGCAAGCTGCATGGAAGGTGACTGTAGATGTCTCATGGACAGCCAGTTGTCTCTGTAGCCAGGATGTGTGAGAATCTGTAGCGGGGAATGCAGGTTATGAGTGTAACAGGGAGACTAAGAAAGCTTCTTATGCCATTTTGTTTTCTTCATTGAAGCGTTATGAACACGAGGCAATTCTCTTTCTAGGCAGTTATGGATCTGAAAATTCAGGAAGGGTAAGTTTTACATAGTTTAATGTTAGATATTGGTTCAGTATTTCACATACATCATTCTTGTTTTATTTTATTTTCTTAACAATCATAGCTGTTTTTGGTTTTCATATAATTTTCAAAATCTATTTTTAAAAAAAAATTGTTTAGAATTCTTAAAATCCCTGGAGTAAAATCATTTTAGAAAATACATTTTAAAAGTTAAATTTCTGCCAGGCATGGTGGTAAATGCCTGTAATCCTAATGGCTCTGGAGGCTGTGGCAGGATCCCAAATTCAAAGCCAGCCTCAGCAACTTAGTGAGGCCCTAAGCAATTCAGCAGGACCCTGTTTCTAAATAAAACGTACAAAAGGGCTGGGGATGCGGCTCAGTGGTCAAGTACCCCTGGGTTTAATCCTTGGTACCAATAAACAAACAAACAAACAAATAAATAAATAATACAATTTTAAAAAAGGTATTTCTTTTGGGCAAAATGACAGAATCCTTGAGTTGATGAAGATTTGATGTAATATTTTTATTTTAATGTAATTGTCAAAATTACACTATTTGAGTATAATTTTGGTTAATGAAGAGTCCATGAGGAAATAATTTTAAGTAGGCAACACATATATATTTTGTAACTTAGAACTAGAAGTTGTACTTTCTGATTTCCATCTCCATTTCAACAACAGGTGCTGTGAGATTTACATTATTAACTTATAAACTTATCTAAGGTGATAATGACTCTTAGAGTTAATAATAATTATAAAAACCCTTATAATGATATTTAGAATTTCTGCCACTTCTGATAATTTCTTGGTTTTGAAACAGTCACATCCTTTTGTTAACCCATATAAGGATCAGATCTGCCATAATAAATAAGATGTTTAGTGTGACAACCTGACCTACAATTTTGTAGTCGTCTTAGCATCATTTATTTTAAATCTGTAAACTTTAAATGTAACTTGGCTTCAGTTTCTTAAGAGCCTTTTTTTTTAAAGAATAGTAAAGAGATGAGCCAAACAATCTGTGGGATTTCAGAAGAGGATTTATAGTCTTTGTTCCATTGTCTTTATATTCATTTCACCAGTTCTCCCTGTGTATGTATAGCTCTCCTGCAGTGTTTAAAGCTCTCTGATAATTGCCAGATGGAGAATAATGTGTAAAAAAGACACAATCCTTGCCTCTTAGAGTTTATGCTTTAGTGTGGTATTGTTCCATAGAACTTCCTGCAATGACAGAAATGTGGCTCATTTGTATTATTCAAAGTGATAGTCACTGGACATGT
Organism: Ictidomys tridecemlineatus; assembly: GCF_052094955.1. Classification (NCBI taxonomy): domain Eukaryota; kingdom Metazoa; phylum Chordata; class Mammalia; order Rodentia; family Sciuridae; genus Ictidomys; species Ictidomys tridecemlineatus. The sequence continues at coordinate 107,195,277 of NC_135485.1, read as the reverse complement.
GGCTGTTGACTAAAGCAAATGAATTCTTAATTTTAGATAATTTAAACTTGAATAGCTACATGTGGCTGATGACATCTTATTGGACAGTGCAATTCTAGCAGAAAGATTGTTATTTTCAAATAATCACACTACAAAAATATAAAATTTCAAGTGTGACATTTTGTACGAAGGAGATATATATATGAACATTTGAGCTCCTGTGTAGGTTTATTTGATTTACACAAGCAGGTCATTAAAGGCTAAATTTTGAATGATAGGGATGAAGAGAAGTAGATAAATTTAAATAATAAATAGTTCATAAAGTAGAGAAGATGTAGTAATTGTTTGAAAAATGAGTCTGAAGTGCATGGTCTCAAAATTGACTTCTAGATTTATTGTTTGTAAAACTGAAGAGATAAGGCCATTAAGAGAGAGAAAACTGTGAAAAAGGACCCAATTGAAGGTAAAGCAAATGACTTCAGTTTTGTCATATTGGTTTGGAAATTAGAGGCCAAAACTCAGATGAAAGGTTTGGGCCACACATAAGTACTTGATGGTTGAAGTGGTGAGCAGGATATGCTCTCTTTTCATGAACTGCATTGATTAGAGGCCAGTCATGAGCTGCAGAACTTAATGCTGAGTAAGAATTATGGATTCTGAGAGAGTTGAGGAGTCAGTGAACTTGAGGTTCTAATGAAGGCAGAGAATGAGCTTAGTGGATATAGTTGAATAAGTAGGCTGGAGGACAGAGGCTGATGGTCTAAGATATTTGAAGAAGTGAATTTTGTTTCATCCAAAAGATGGAATTTTGGGGGTGATTATAATATTCAGGATCTGATTGTGAGAATGGGTGACTAATATATAAAATAGAGTCTGTGGTCATAGAGAGTAAAGTCATGGAGTGTAAAAATTAAAGTGAAAATATATTCCATCTTGACAAAAAAGGCAGTCAGAACCACTGTCTCTCATTAGAATTGTAAGATATTTAAATGTATTTCATAATGTTCATGTACTTAAGGAGTACATTTTATGAAACTCATTTGTTATGGTGCATAATAAAACTAATGATCACATAATATTCCTTAGGAAGGTTTCAGTCATTTAAAATGTGAAGTTTTGCTATAGAAGGTCATTTGAAAATGACTAAAGAGGATTTGCACCATTATTTTTAAAAAGTATATGACCTCCTTGACCTTGGCATGTACCAATAATAAAGTTCCTTGAATTTTGCATTTGTAGCTTTGAAGGGATTACTGTGATTGAATCATCCGTGCTCTGTAATCTTTAAAACTGAGTATTTGATCACTCATCTTTCATTACCATTGGCTGTTTCTAGCTGCCCTTACATTTTTTTTTCTTCTTCTTCTTTTTTTTTATAATTAGCTGAAACCACAACCTGGAAAGAACATGAGTTATTTGAATCATGTTCTAAGAAAGCCAGTGAAGTTTTAATACCTACAGGGAAATAGTTATCAAAATCATTATGACTTACTCTCTGTTAACTGACTCTCACCCATCCTTCCATGCAAAACACACATAAGTTGACCTTTCTAGCTTGGGTCATGTTTTAAAATACTAAAATTATGTTTGAAAGCACAACATTTAGTTAACATAAAGAAGATATTAAAGTAATGATATAAATGAAAATTCCAGTTTTTAGGTGTGATTTATTTCTAGTATATGCACAATTATATTTGATCATCTTACCAACAACTCCATAAATAGCAATAACAAAAATATTTCTGTATGGAAAGTTCTTGTTTTCTCATTTTGTCCAGACTTAAGTCTTGAAGCAATTCTATTCAAGTTGCACAAATATGCATACATCATAGTGCAATAGAAAGAAGTTAAGTTCTTTATTCTCATGAATAGCCTCATTTTAAATCACAAAATAGTAAAAGGGCAATTTTATTCATTATTTCTCATAAAGTAATGCAATTTTTGCCTTTAATGAATTTAAACTTCCTCCTGAGCTCACTCTGTTTAATTCCTGGTTTTTAAAATTATAACTTTCCAATTAACAGCATTTTAGCCTCTTCAGGATTAAGCCATTTTGACAAACTAACTCTTTTGCTGTAAATAGTTAATCTTCTAATTTCTCTAAATCCTTCCTGTATTACTCTGTAACATGACACCCTTACTTGTCCTGTGGAATTGGGTCCTTTCAATGTTCTATCACTATAGGTTCTTTGCTGTTGGGAGTCTGGTTTGATGTGAGCCTATTAATGTCAGCTGAGGGGTGACTGGTTCTTTATGATCTTTTGGGTCATTGTGAAGGTATGGTACACTGAAGCCCACAATCCCAAATGTTCATCTTCAGTTTTGAAGACCTCAGATAATGTACCTCTTTCTGCTCCTAGGCCTTGTTACCCACCACCTTGTCTGCATGGCTATAGCTCTCAGTAGGTTTTAAGAGATGTTCTGAATCCTTCAAAGCCATTCCCAAGTCCTGGACACCCAGAAGGACCCTGTGTTAGGTACTCTGTCACTGCCTTCTTCTAAGCAGCATTCATATTCTCTTCTTCTGTAGGGTATGGAGTTGAAATGTTCTTCTTCTAGAACAATTGTTTTAAAAACTGGCTATAAAGTGTGATAATGAACACATCTTAATTGCCATTCATTGAGGATGTTCTTGTACACAGACCTAATAGAAACACTTAATCCTTGCTTCTTGAGATTACAGGTTGATATTTTCTCTACTATTCTAACAAATGAAAAATACCTGCAAATTTTGACCAATATCTCTTTGTTCCCCAAGAAAGACTCGGGACAGATAGTAGGGTTTTGTGAGGTCATTTGGATTTTATCTCCTACTGTTCATCTTTCTCCTACTCTCTCATGGCCACAGAGCAGACCTCTTCCTTCCCACATACCAGGCCTTCCCTTTTCTTCACAGGCCAGTGCTTTCTTTTTACGGGTAAACTCACTGGTGCAGGCATCTAGCCCTTGACATGGGAATGGTACACTACCAAAAAACACTAGTTACAAAAATTTTCTAAAAATGTTATCCCAATATATTGATTGGGATCATACTGTTATATTAGGAGATTATCTGAGTCATTTTTTCTATTTTAGACAAAGCTGGTGATACATGTGGAAATAGTGTCGTCATTTTTCTGTTACAATTTTCGAAGATAACCATTTTTCAGTTGTTTTTGCATATTAATAATTCTTATTTATAACTCTGGAATACTGTGTTGGACTATGGTGCTGCTAGTGGAAAAAGTATGTTCTTGCAAGTTTTCATTGTGTTTGTAATTTCCAGAAGATCCTTCAAGTACTATTTCATGTGAGGTTTAAAAACAGATACACCTCATGGGTATTGAAAAAAGAGGGTTATTGTTTTCCATATTACTTGAATGGCATTCTGACAGATAATTCTAAACAAACAATGGACTACTTTTGTCAGTATACAAGGAAGTCCTCTTGATAAAGAGCAATTATTTTAGCTTTTTTTTTACAAGCATAAAATATTGTCCAGTTTTTAAGTTTTGTGTTGCTTTATGATCATTTTTATTGAAATGCTTATTGTCTCTTGTTAACTGGCTGTATTAATTATACGACCAGTGCCCAGTTTCTCAACCTTTTCCAGAAGAAGCCCCCAGTTTCCATTAAAGAGTTTTATGGGGGCTCCCCACATGTCAAATTTCACCCAGCCAGCTACACTGGCTTTTTATAAAGGTCTTTGAATGCAATGCCAAGGCCTCCCACTAATTGTTTTATGAGCGCAGTGTGGGATCTGCATCCCTGACTGGGGAAGCCCCAGGTTAGAGGGCTGTGGGAGTGAGGAGTTGTCAAACACACCAAGAGAAAAAGCACCAAAAAAGAAAAAAAAAAAAAATCCTGGTTAACTGCAGTGTTGTTGCCAAGGAGCATAAGCAGAGTCACAAAACATGCCAAATGCTGACTGATTTTAAACAGTGACCCCTATTTCAGAGAATACTCACTTCATTACATTTTTGGGAGAAATTCAAATCACAAATAGCTGTATAATTAATTTGAGTGCTCACTTAAGGGCTGGCACTGGTAAATTATTGTTTCCTAAGTGGTTAAAAAAAAAAATAACAACAACCAACCAAATGTTTTTTTGTGTTCTTTCAAGGAGAAAGAACTCTCATCCTGGTTATCTGTGAACATTTAGTACTGGAATAATGCGTTCAAAGTTGTGTGCCTTGTTATCTTTTTTCCTCTGAGGAGGTTAAGGGAGTGTGTTTGTGCCCCTGTTAACCATTAAATAACCATTTTTTAGTGTCTGCACTAAAAAAAAAAAGTAGATTTTCTGGACTTTGAGAAAGAGTTGTAGTGATAAAAATGAAAATTTTGCTTGTTCTCAGCCTCTAGTAGTATTTCTTTTAACATTTATTTTTTAGTTGTAGTTGGACACAATACCTTTATTTTACTTATTTACTTTTTTGTGGTGCTGAGGATCAAACCCAGGGTCTCACGTGTGTGTGCGACATTGAGCCACAATCCAGCCCTCGAGTAGTCTTTTTGGCATTTTGAAGCTGTCTTTTCTTTAGAAACCAAATCAGGGTATTTTCGAGGTAGAATATGACTTAAGAGAGTGCTGTTGGCTTGGTTAATGTTGAAATGTGACCAGAATTATTGGAGTCACACTTGAGTTGGTCTGGAATGGCAGTGTTATATTCTATAGGAAGATAAGTACAACCTGTCTCCTCACAGCATGATAGCATTCAAACTAAATGATATATCTCAAAATTCACAAAAACATTAATCTATCTTTTAGAAGTTGAAGAAGAAAAATAAATATTTTTAGTAATCTAAATATGCTCTCTTAGAAAATATTCTAATATTTCAAGTAAACCTTGGATTAACAATTTTTTTTAATATTTTTTATTTATTTCTATGTGGTTCTGAGAACTGACCCCAGTGCCTCGCACATGCTAGGCAAGTGTTCCACCAATGAGCCACCACCCTAGCCCCGGATTAACAATTCTTTATGAAAAGTTATAACTCTCCTTTTGTTAATTATATTCTTTTATGTGTGTAAAGCATGTAGATATTTCTTATGGGGTGTGTGCAAGTGTGAGTATGTGTGTGATAAGTCTATATGCTGTTCTGTTATACTGTTAATACAAGAGCAGTGTGTAAAGTGTAAAGCAAATCAGAGATAAAGCATGATGTATGTTAAGTGTAAATATTAGTTGAGTTTTGTAGACTATGAAAATAATGTTAAATCTGATAATATTTTATACACAGAACTATTATTTTGTTCTTTCAAAGTTGGTTATAAGATTGCAATGCTTAAGTCAGAGTGGAGATCTTAATGGTAATTTCTGTATCACTGTGATGTCAAGAATTTTTCCTTTCAATTATAATAATTTTGAACAGTATACCATTACTGTATAGAAAAGCCAGATTTTATCTCTGGATAGCTTTTTTATTTTTTAATCACAGTGTGGCCTTCCTCCTCCTCCTCCTTCTTTTTTAAAAATACCTTTATTTGTTTACTTTTATGTGGTGCTGAGGATAAAATCCAGGGCCTCACACATGCTAGGCAAGCAGTCTACCACAGAGCTATAAACCCAGCCCTGGATGGCTTCTTGATAAGTCTTTATTTTGAATAAGAATCAACAGTTTAACCCCTAAAACCAACTTTAATATTCTCTATTAAGGATAAATTTTAAATTATCTTTACAACTTTTATGGACTTAAATTGATAATTTCCTATTTGAACTCCAGAGTATGCAATCTTTTAACCATTGTCAGTATTTCCTTGAAAGGCTGTTGTAAAATTTGCCCCCTTTTCCTTCTTACCTCTTTCTAGCTCTGGCCTTGTGCATATGACATATCTCTTTACCTACCACACATTCCCCACAACCCTAAAAGAAATATGTTTGATAAGTGACTAACTTTGAGAGAGTAAATCATAGAGGTGCAAATCCTCTTATTTCTAGAACTATGGGACATGAACTTTTATCTTAAGAAATCAAAATTTTTTATGCTACCTAATATACCCTGTCCCACTGGTAAGATCAACTAAATAAAATATTGGACCCGTACCCTTCCTGCACTAATTAGTCCACTAACCTCCTCTCCTGCAGGGCCATTTGGATGGAGCGCTTACCACTGCTCTGTGCTGCCAGTAGGTTCACGTGTCCCAATGGAACTCACATCAAAGGTCCTGTTTCACTGACCCATTTTCCACTGTGGGTCCCTAAAATGTTATAATAAGACATTTATCCTTATGTGTAATTATTTAATCTTTATACAACTTATTTTTCTTCATCAGACATTTTGCTTTAGAATTATTCTATTGATTATCTTTCTGAACATTTTTTATATACATGATAGTGACTTTTAATTGTTTTTTGTTTTGGGTACCAGAGATTGAACTCAGGGGCACTCAACCACTGAGCTACATCCCCAGCCCTATTTTGTATTTTATTTAGAGACAGGGTCTCACTGAGTTGCTGAGTGCCATTGCTGAGGCTGGCTTTGAACTCGTGATCCTCCTGTCTCAGCCTGCCAAGCTGCTGGTGCTACAGGCATGCACCACTACGCTCAGCTGATAGTGACTTTTTAAAGTGAGGACAAAATTCTGCAGCCTCAGTAATACAATATAAAATAATGTTCTGAGTTATTTTCAATTAATAGTATCAATTGGAAAATGTTTTCTCAGTAATGTATACATATGTTACATGCATATTCATACAGTAAACTTATATATATAATCAGCAACTTTAACTGCTAATCTTTTAGCATAATGTTCTTCCTCTTTACAGACAATTGAGTTTTAGGAGAGTTTGGTACCTGTCCTTCAGTCACATATCAGGTAAACAGAATTAGGATATGAATATAGCAGGCTTATATGCTCTGACATTTTATTTTTATGTCAGTATTGCAATTGAAGGTTCTACTTACATATTCTGATTCACTTGTTTCAATTGGTGTCTGAGTTAGACCACTCTAGGTAACCACTAATAATAGATGCACATTTTTTGTTCTTGTTGTTGAATGACTTGAAGTGGCCTGGGTTCACGTTCTGGCATTTTTTTTTTTTTTTTAGATAAACAATTGAACCTTCTTTGACTTAAGTATCTCAGATGGAATAATAATGAGTTTAGATTCATTATTCTTTTAACCATAAAGCTCTTTGTTCAAATAAAGTTATTTCCAGAAGCTGTTTTTGTAGAACAGATAAAATCAGATTTGTTCTTGTTGGAACTAGAGTGGTAGGAGAGGGCGTGATTATAACATGTTCTCTACCCCTAAGCACAGTTTGAAATGTACTAGATTAGATGATCTTTCAGCTCAAGGGTGTTTTGGGTTCTAGATCTCTTTGTGATCTTCTGAAAGGTCTGGCTTGTGTGAACACAGCCTTTGGAAAGTCTGAAGTATGGAGCTAACTAATAGGATGAGTAAACTGCTCTTGAAGGGCTGCCTTTGGCACTAGGTTGCTTCCAGTTATTATGGGATCCTGTTTAAGATGTTATGTCTTGACTAGCATATGTTGTTTTGGGGACTGTGGTATTCACTTTCATTTTTGGAAGAAATCCCTGGCCTTTCTGAGAATGATTTTTCTTTTCCTCTCTGCCCTTAGGCATTAAAAACTTTGACTTGACACGTCTGTATTACTTCTATTTGGCAACTATAGTTGCTTTTCTTCACTTTTTCTGGGACAAGCAAGGTAAAGTTGGAACTTTAAAATTACTGAAATCACCCTATCAGCTAAACTATTTCCTTGTGTAGTAACTAAAACTTACTGTATTCTTAAAGAAACATAAAGAACATTTTTGGCATGATATTTTATTTTCTTAACCTAACCTAGAAGAGGTGGTGAAGCTTGAGAACCCAGTAGAAGACATTGTCACTACCACCTTAATTAGGAATAGGGGCACTTGGGGAATATTTTGCTGCTTTTGATAGTAAATACATTCTTGTATAGCTGACCACCACTTCTCAAAATAGGAACTATGAAAAAGGGCAGTGACATATGCCCTGTATACGGGATCCGAATGTGCCCCAGACTTGCTTGGTGGGGTGCACTATTTGTCTGCCTTCCCATCTCCTATCAAGCTGTCCATGGTTCCCTTATGAGTGTCTATGAATTTTCAGAGGCTCTGACTTCACCGCCTGCATGTAACTTAGATCAAGACAGTCAGTGTATTTCGTGGTTCTGTTGTGACGATGTATGCAGGATGGGTATGTGACCTACCAGTTCACAGAGTGAATAACAGAAATATGAGTATTTTGGAACAACAATGCTCTTTCTTGCATGTCAACAAGGGAAGTATTTAGCTTAAGGAACTGCTGGCTGCTGTGCTGGAATAATGAGCTAAAAGAGTAGAGTGAAAAAGTGAAAAGGGACCAAGTGTTTGGTTATTTCACAGAATCCTTGAATCAATTTTACCTGAATCTTATACTGTTTCTTAACTTTTCAGTTGTGTGAGTCAAAATATCTCCTGTTTGAATAGTTCATTGCCACTGAATGAACTTTGTATGCTACATCAAAAGCTTTGGTGTTTTTGCCTGCATCTTACTAATTTAGTTGACTTTCCTAGAACCAAAATCTCCTGTCCACTTAGAACTCAGTTTCCTCACCAATTCAGTGCACTCTGTAATGGGCTATACAGACTATCTGTTGGATCACTCTTTTCCTCTCTGCTTCTAAGACCTGGAACTCATGTCTTTTACATCAGAATTTTGTCAGCTTCTTTCCTCTCATTTAGCAAGACTGCCACCCAGACTCCAGTAATATTAGGAATGTGGATTCTTTCCATACCAACAGCATGAATGCCATATACTTTAAGTCAATTTCACAATCTGTGACTACTCCTCTCCTTTTTTTAAACTCCAAAAACATAATTTTAAGATGTCGGTTTTAAGAGATGGGCATAGGAATGCTGAAATGTTGTCATTTCCCCATTAATCTGTAATTCTGAAACAATTCACAACTATAGAGAAGCTAAGAATTAATGATGTCAAAGACAAGTGGTCTGCCTTGATGTGTCAGTGACTTTTACTGTTGTTTTCCTTAATAGCTCCCTAACCTTAGCCAGGCGTATCCTAGGTGCTATCTGTACTTAAAGGTAATTGTTTGAGAAAAGTTTCACAGGTCAGCCCAATCTTTCACCCAGTGTTAGTAAAGTAGCTAAGAGCAGATGCCTTAAAAATTCTAAGTCCATGTCAAATTCACATGTTAAAAAAAAACATTCACAGACATGCTTTGAATCTTGAACACGGTACTGGAAGGGTTAAATGGGAGTTTGAGTATTTATAAGGACCTTAACCATCTATTAAAAAAAATAAGGAAAAAAACTGAGTCGGTTTTTAAAGTTAAATGGATGGTGATGATGATAGGGTATTGGTGGAAAATAACTTTTATTGGTTTGTGTCAGGTGGTGATTCACAATAATTGGACTTTATAAGAATTCAGTGAATATAATTAGTAGTGATCCAATTTCATGAAGCAAACAAAGATTACCTGAAAGGTACAAATTTCTTTTCTCTCTTTCTGAATAGGACAGCTTTGATATGTGTGATTCAGTGATGAATGAGTAGGAAATATTATTTATGAAAAATAGGTGTGCTTCTCCAAGCTACGCTGCAGAATACTTAGTGATTTTTTCTTCTAAATAGATATTTTGTAGGATCTAAAAATTTTATATCATACTCATTCCTGTGCATAAAGTAATAGTGCGTTGTCATATGTAAGCATTAGATTCCTCTAATTTTTGTTGCTTGATAGCCAGAATTATGCAGAATTTCTCTGTGTTTTGAAGTTATTACTTAAATTAAAGATGTTTAAATTTTACAATTTTTATTTAAAGCCAATCACAATATTAGCTTAGAAAAGTTTGCCCTGGAGTTCAGATGCATCTGCCATTTTGAATGGATGCTCTGGGGACCTGTCTTATTTTGTTTCTCTCAAGAACACCTTGTTAACTTCAGTGATCATGTCCAAAGTCAGCAATGCATGCTGAGTTTTGTGAGTTATTTGGCTATATATTAGGTTGCAATTTTCAAAGCTGTCACTATTTTCATTGAATCTTAGTGTTATATTGATTTATATAGTGTCTCTCTGTGTGTGTATGTGTGTGTGAATTGTAAATGGCTACCTTTGCTTTTCACAGTTACAAAAATAGTACCTTTGAATGGTATTCATAGGTGAAAATCTAGTAGATAATATTAAAGAAACAGATGATCTCAAATTAACTTATGTATTGACCTTTATAAAAAAACATAATTTTGACTATTTCCATTTTAGTTTAAAAGAGTTATTTATTTATTTATTTTTACCTTTGGGAGCATAATAGGAGTTACTAAAAATATATTTTCTTTCTCAAAATTGACTTGATATTTACTTTGTTTGAAATTATTTGCATATAATCCATTCTTCCAAAATTCTTAAAGTTTCACTGCCTACAATTGGCAAACTCAGATTATGTGTATACACATTCAGGACACAGGCTTGTGATACAAGGAAGGGAGAGTAAAACCTCTAGTGGATAGACCAGTTTTTCCATTCCTTGTGGGTCATTGATGAGTTGATTCTGCCCAAAACTTTCATTGTGTTGTTAATTGAACATACAATTAAATTCAATCAATGCTGATAGTGTTACTATGGTCAAATCATTAGTCTCCTCCAGGTGAGAAATAGCTGTGTTACATTTTCTCTCATGGAACCAATGGATTACTCAAGCGCATGGCAGAAAAAATGATAAATAATGTTCAAGACATAATATGCTTTGAACTATTCAAAGCACAGGCATTCTTTTGGGCTCAGAAGGGCAGGGTCAGAGATAGATGGGGAAAGATAAAATCATCATGAAGGATCAATGAGATTATGAAGGTACTCAGGTTTGTAATTATTATTGAAGAATCAAGCATCCTTTAGGCGAGAGAAGATGCAGGGAAAGGTCATTCCACTGGCAGAAATGGCATGAATAAAGTTAGGGAGGTCAGAAATTTGGGAAAGGTAGAGAAATGAAGTTCCAGAATAGGGAGTTGTGCATGAGGAAAACGGCCATATAGTGGGTCTTAAATGCCAGGCCAAAGAGCGTTCCCTTAGTTTGTCAGGATTTGACTTGGATTGTGCATCATGGAGAGCAGTCAGGACTCTGCTTGGCATGACCTGGAACACACTCGGAAGTTGCACAGATAGATAGCAAAGGGTCTAAGCACATTGTGGCAAAGGTGATGGAAAGAAAGACAAATCTCTGGCACATTGAGTTCATGGAATCCATTGAATTTGGCAGGAAATTAGATACAGAGGGTGAGGGAGGCTGGAGTTCAGGATAACTCCACAAAGTTTTGAGGCTGTCTCAGGAATTTTAACAGAAATTGGAAAATAAGAAGAAGGAGCAGTTGTAGAGAGGAAATGTAGGAATTTGATAAAAATAGACTTTTAAACCCATAGCTCCAGTAGGCAAAAATCTCATTTGATCATTAAATATGTGTGTGTTTAATATTAGTATCTTTAAGGCTTTCTCATGAATATGTAAAGTTCTTTTTATGTTTCTTAAGTTGTATTCAGAAGCCTGGGTTATTATGTATGAGGGCAGATATTTTAATCTTGTGGACAAGTTGGGATCTTGTTCTAATTTCTGATAGATTCTTTTGAAACAGTTCTGGATTGATCCAACATATTGTCTTGTCAAGCAAATGAAGTGAAAGGTGTAAATTTTTTTTTCTGAGAGTTCTATTTTAAGACAAAAAATATTTTGGGGTGCAAAGGTAAATAAAAAGGTGGCTGGGACTGTCTTTTTGCTTGAGATATTAAAACATGTTTAGGAAGACATGTAAAGTCTTGCTCTTTAATTTTTGGTTTATATCAGATGTTTTACCTTTATAACTTTTATATACATTTATATACCAGTGTTGTCCACAAATAACATAGTTTTTTGATTCTTCTGTAATCCTAGCTATATCTTATTGCATGTTTAATGGGCTATCTAAGGAGACAGATAAACTCATAAGAAAATAAATCCTTCATTGCAATTAATATTTTATAAAGAACAATAAATTGTAACTTTATTAAGTCATTTATGTCATGCAGAATCTATAACAATCTATTCGCATGTCATATTTTTATAAGTTTTATACTTGACATACTTTCCAAATGCTTTAGATAGAGAAAAATTGATTTTGTTATTCTGACAAGACTCATTTAAAAAATAAAAGTATTTGTGATACATCTCAACGAATAGTTTTTATGACACATATACTTAAGAGGCACTGGCTTTAGGTGTTCTTAACAATTCCATTTTGCCAGACTGTGGAACATGAAACTTGATAAAGGTATTGGCTTGAGAGATCCCTAAATGTTTTGACCCAATAGTTGTCCCAGAGCACTTTCTTTACCTCCCACTGAGGCTTTAGTCAAAGCTACTCAAGATTGGTGTTAATTTTGGAGGATTGTGGCATATCATAAAAACTTGACTAGGATGACATGCAGTGGAGAAGGTAACCTTCAATCTATTGGAACATTTAGTAAGTGCCAGGAACTCTGCTGAGGCCACTTTCTCTTTGTTCTTGCAACATGCTGATTCCCATTGACTTTTGTCTCTTCTGTTATCATCTTTACTGAAACTCTGTAAAGGTCATGGATGATTTCTTTGGTTCTAAAATCTGTTGGCCTCTTTTTAGTCCTTTTGCCCTGTCTTAGGAGGGCAAAATTCGGAATTCTCTTCTTCAAAGTATTCTCTGTGCTCTTCTGACCACCATGCCACATCTCCTTCCCTTTGCAGGTTTCTCTACCTTACTCTGCTTCCCATCTTGGGGTTCCCAGGAATTCAGTCGGAGGCGTTCTTGTCTAGGCCCTCTCCTGGCACACTCCATCCACTTTCATGACTTCATTAAACAGTACAAGATGCTGGTGGCTCTCATATCTAGTATCTCAGAACAAGTTTGTCTTTCTTATATTGGATCTGATAACTTCTGCATGTACAGACATTATGATTTTTAATTATAATTATGGGAATTACAGAAATATAATCCTGCATTTATAAAAGTATGATTTATAATTATAATTTCAGAAATTACATTCCAATTAGAAGGTAAAGAGGAGCTTCAAGCTTGGCATGTCTCATGTCCCAAATAAAATTCATCTTCCCTTCCCACATCAGTTTTGCTGCTCCTCCTTTGTTCCCTAATTACTAAATCTGTATCATTATTCTCCCTGTTGCCCAAACAGAAACCTAGTATTGCTCATGAGTCCTTGCCTGCTGTATCCTCAACTCAGTTTTTAAGACCCGCTTGCCCTCTCTCTTTAATATTTCTCAAGTATGTACACTATTCTCTATAGCTAAGCTGTTTAGGACTCTATCGTTTGTCTTCCAAATTACCACACCTACTTCCTAACTGGCTTTCCTGCAACCAGTTTTGCCCCTCTAGTCTCTATTATATAATCAAAGTGACTTTGCTAAAACTCATCCTTGATGGTTTCTCAGGGAAAAAAAAAAAAGCAAAATCCTCAGTGTACCATTATCAGACTCTTGAATATGTATGGTACTACTTCAATCTCTTGATATGTTTCATCATTGTATTTCATCACCTGATCCATGGTTAACTCCAGTGTAGTGTGGCTATGTGCTCTCCCTAATGAGCTCTATGACTTCTCTGTGCTCCTGTGGCACAGTGTGTTGAACTCTAAGACACTTGCACTAACTTGTTTTATTTAATTTTTTTTTGTGACCCTCTTAACATTTATGCGATAAGACTGTGACATTCCCCCCTCTCCTTTATATTGTACTACTTACAAATATTCAGCATGGGGCTAATAGGTGTATTTGTGAGAATGTTCAATGAATTAATGAGTAACCAAACTGAAATCAGCAAAGCCAGCATCCCACTCAAGCAACTCATTGCCTAGTGAAAAGAGTTGTAAGTACAAAACATTTTTAAAAGCCATGAAAAGACAGTTACAATATAATGTGGTAGGGGCTAGTAAAACTCATGATTAAATGCTAATATCTCAAGGAACTGTTTATATTTTCTTAAGAGAGTGTCTCTTGAAGAGATATAATAGTATATAGAAATGTTCATGGTGTCCAGCCATGTTTCTTTGAAATGAGGCCATTTTGTGGCATTGGAGATATTTACAGTACTGTAAAAAACAATTTTACTGATTCTCTAAAACTCTATCTCATCTTTTGTCAGTTTTATGAGGATTCACAAAAGTGAGACAGTATGTATTAAATTTTTGGGTGACTATTTGGCTGGCCATGAAGACCATTGTTTCTTTTCCTTTTCCTTCTGAAACTACTGTAACAATTTCTGTTCTCTAGCAGAGTTTGAAATGATTCTGGGCTCTGAGTTTAATTTTTATAGATAATTCACTAATAACTACTTACAAAAATATGTTTTTCCCCCATCTTCTTTCGAAAACAATTTGGTAGGACAATATGCATTTTTAAGAACTTGGGTCTGTTACTTTGGGAGCCCCCACATTTTAAACGCTGCTGATGAAGCTCTGCAGCCATGTTATCTCCCCTTGTTTAGTCAGATCAGCTGCTTTTGTTATCTGTTGGAATTTTTTTTTTTAAATCATTTTAGAGGACAATATCTTGAAAACCATTGGTTTCATGCAGGTATTCAAGGAGATTGCTTTGATGACAATTGTGAGAACCCATGAAATTAGAAAATGTACACAGTATTTTCTTTCACTGACCACCCTTTTCACATGTCACTTAGAGGCACCCTCAGAGACAGGGGCTGGGAAGTGCTTGTGTGTTTCTAAGTGTTAAGCAGACAGAGTGTCCTGTCTCATCTGTTTTCCATCAAATACTTTTGAGTCCTGCATGATATTTCCATTATCTGGTAGGAGAACCTATGAACTGGGGCCTGACAAGGGTGGAGTATGAGGAAGAAATTTTGGGGGATGATGAGAAGCAGAAGTTGAGTGCTTCTAAAGAGCCAGGGGAAAGGTGGACAGTGTTGCCAGCGTCATGGTGTTCACATCACAGTGCGGAGAGCTTTCGTGCCAGGAAGCCCGGGTCAGGTCAGGGTTTTATAGATTCTGGCCAAAGTCTGTTTCAGATGGAAAGTAAGTGTTTAAAAGGAGCTGACCATTGCCCTAACTTTCTCTCCCATTCTTTTAGTTCCTTACTTCTCTCCCCTGCCCCAAACAAGCTTATCCCAGATACGAAATCCAGGTCGCTACCATGGTAACCATGCAAATAGAGCATAAAGGAGTGCTTATGTGCTTTAAATATCATGAAGATGGAAGGAAAGCTACACATGGAGATAACAGAGGATGGTTCAGGGAAGTGTCTCTGAGAGAGAGGCTTAGAATGGACTTTACCCAAGAAATAATTTGGATCTTAAAAAAGCAGATATAATGATTCTTTTTGACCTAGGGAGTAACTGTATCTCTTGAAACACTTTAAAAAGTTGGCAGTGTTGATTCAAAACACTGTTTTTCAAAAACTGACTTTCAAGATGATATTTTTTGGAGAAACTATAACTGTCATTTTGAAGGATGGGATTCTCTTCAGCAGAGCTTGTAAAAATATCTGTGGCCATATGTGAAACAGGTTTAGGGCAGTTTGTCATAAATAAATGAGTTTGTCAAATACGTACACACAAAACTTTTTTTTTTTTTGCCTCAGAGGAAAAATTCCAGAGTCATAGGTAAAGAAATATTGGCATTTTTACAGCACATCTCACACATAAGTAACATCAGTAGACATTACATTGATATACATGTTACTAGGAAACAGTAGCTTAAGGAGAGGGATTAATTATATCTGGGAGAAAGATAATATTGGCTAGTCCAGATTTGGACGTGGTCAGGTCTGGGGTCTTAGTAAGAGCCTGAGAAGAACATAACCTTTTTTCTGCCAATGATTGCACAAGAAGCATGGTCTTTAATCGTGGTAGCCTTACTTGGTTTAAATTCTTCTCATGACTACAATTCCTTCACTTCTAATTATGAAGACAACATTCATTCATAATAGGAATTGAGTTTAGTTCTACTACCTTTGTGGATACTTGTGATCTTTTTTTGTTTTCTCTTTTTGCCTGGTATGCATATTTTAAAAATGCATGTATAATACATTTTGACATACACATATTAAAATTGGAATCAAGCTATACATTTAATTTGTAAGCTGCATTTTTATTTCATTCATTTAACACTTCTTCATTGTATACCTGCCATAATGTAGGAATTTTATATCTGTTACATATTCCCTAAAAGCATGGCTCTTAATATTCTGTGTTATAATTTATTGATATAATTTTTTATTTTTGGACACTTACATTGTTTTAGATTTTTTAAAAAATTTTAATATTTCTTTTTATTAGCTGTTGATGGACCTTTATTCTATTTACTTATTTCTTTGTGGTGCTGAGAATCAAACCCAGTGCCTCATGCATGCTAGGCAAGTGCTCTATCACTGAGCCACAAGCCCCGCCCTGTTTTAGGTTTTTGCTATAATAGTTAATGTTAGATCATTGTCTTTTTGCCACTTCAATTCTTTTGTTGCATTACTTTATTTTCTGAAAAATATTTTCAAGAAATATAATTATATTTTAAAAATCCACAATTCAATGGTACTGAGTTTGGGGAAAGTTAGATGAACTTAAGTTTTTATAGAGCTCAAACCATAGAATATCCATGAGAAAACATAAGGCACAATTACTACAGCTTCCTTTTCAGTAACCCAGAATGCTTGGTGGATTTTAAATGATTTAGAGTTTAGCATCACTTTATTGTTGGTGCATCAAAGTTCTATTACTGCGGGATTGACTGATACGTCACAGGTATTTGTGATGAAATATAATGTCATTGTGAACTGTTTTTTATTTCTCATTACTTTTCTCAGACACCTATCTGAGACCCTCTTAACCCCTGATTTGTAGGTATATAGCAGTGCTTAGGGCCTAATCCTGTGTACATTTCTGAGTCAGTGATACTAGAAAGACATTTTACCTTACTATGACTTTAGGGAACAAAAGAAAAGGAAGAATTTAAGAGAAAGATCTTACCTAGTGCATAGATGTATTTGGTTGTATTTTATTGAGTTTTAAACTATATATGGTAAGTGGTTGTTTTAGATACACTCTGCAGCAGCTCATGTCTGTAAGGTGAAAGATAACTGATAGTTTGCTTCCTCCTCCTCCTCCTCCTCCTCCTCCTTCTTCTTCTTCTTTTCTTTTCCCTCTCTCTCTCTCTCTCTCTCTCTCTCTCTCTCCCCCTGACTGTATGCACATACATTTCTTTTTTCAAACAGGTGATTTGGTTCATGTCAGTAATTTGTAGCATCTACAGATATTTAGTCAAGTGTTTAATCTTCCCATGAAATGCCTCAGAGTTCGTCATATGAAGTCATTGGTTTCTCTTCAGTGCTAAGTCATAGCAAATTATCATCTTTCTTAGGTTGATTTTGTAGAGTGTTAAGTACTATTTAAATTTCCTTAGATATGAAGCCCTTTATTTTTCTCCTAATCACTTAAAATAGCACAAACCAATCAACTGGAGTTTTTCTCTTTTTTTTTTATGAATCTACTGATCTACCTCTGACTCACGTGCATGTTTCTGCCTTTAGGTCAGTGGGAACTTTTCCCAGCCATGTTTTCTTTCTTTTTTTTTTTTTTCTCTTTTTCCCCCTTCTCCCCCCTTCATTCCTAATTTCTTTCAGGAACAAATGGCAGCATAGTTAAGCATTAGAAACTTGTTGCTTAAGGTGCTAACCTAAACATCAGTGCCAGGATACGACTGAGACTTAATAGACTAATTAATTTGTCTACTGCACCCTGACCTGGGAATTACATACAATGGGTTATACTTAGGAAACTGAGAGCCTGGAATCCAGAGTAGAGAAAATGCAACTTTTGTATGCTTTATATATCAACAGGCAATTAATACTGGCTTCTTTAAGAAAGTGGGTTTTGAAAGTGGAACCCTATTCCATCAGGTGTTTTTGAAAGTTGGATACTGTATGATTATGTGTACCTTTTTGTTTCAGTTTTTTTTCTTGTACATTTTACAGTATTGCCAAATAAAACCCTCAGATTATTCGATCCAAATATAGATGTACTGCTGACCTCCAAAAAGGCAAAATTATATATCATACCACGGTTTCTCTATTATCTCTTCTGAAATAGTGTGTTCTCCTAACAAGCACAGTAACTCCTAGAAAAAAATATGAACTTGAAGCGTTAATAGCATTCTGAAACTTGTTTGTGGTATGAATTCCTCGCTATGGTATTCATACTTCTTTCAGCAAGAAGATTAGTTTTGTTTCCTTTTACTTCCTTTTCTCACTTTTCCATCTTAGAGGTAGTTTAAACACATTTCAGTGACAGCATTTGACCACTGAATTCATGGTGCTGAGAAGCTGAACTGAATAAACCTATTACTATTACTGTCCATCTAGGATGTCTTGTGTACTCACAGAGGCACCAAATAATCTTTTTCTTGTTAGAAGTTTATTTAGAACAAGTTTTAATATTTTAATAGTTTTGTGGATTTGGAAGCATTCATTAGAGCACCAAATGTATGCAGAGCTCATGGGAAACACTCTTCTAGGCACTGCTGATAAAGTGGTAAACATGTCTGTCATTTCCCAGCTCTGCTGGAGCTTGCACAGAGGAAGTCGTATGTCAAGTAAACACACAGAGTAATAATAGAGCTTAAGGCTGTGGTGCAAAAAGATGAAACAAAGGATAGAGACTGATTGTGTGTGTGTGTATGTGTGTGTTTATAGTACCCAAAGTATTTAGGGAATGGCTTTCAGGGAGGTGAACACAGAAGAACTAAACAGTGAACTGGTAGCCTTTGGGTACATGCTGATCTCATTTAGTTATTAGTAGCCACTTTACTTGAAGAAATAGGCAAGATTTTATGTTTCTCAATATAGGTGTAATGTATGAGACATAGTAGATGCTCAGAGAATGTTAGCTGGATGAACAAAATAGATAAATATGGGTAATATTACTCAAGGAGGTTTGGTTTATCTTTTTAAGTTATAAAGTTGCCTCCAGTGCTGGAGTTAAAGGTTTTGGTTTTGTATGCAATTTCTTGTTGCTAAAATGTGATGCTACCTCACCTTAGCAGTGATTCATCATTTCTTTTATCTTATAGGTTTCAGAGTGGTCAAAAGTGTAGATGTACTTGGATGACTCTTGTATAAATCCAGTAAGAGAAGGCTGCTTTTATAACAGTGTCTTATGCTACAAAATGTCATTGGCATATTTACATGATTGGTCTTTTATATGAAACCAGATGGTCTTGATTGTGTACCTCATAGAAATTATATCATTGATATTGACACACAAAATCATTTTATAATTTTCCTCTTAAGTTCCCTAAGGCCATTTGCTACGTGTCTAACCAGGTCACATAGATATTACAGCAGTAATTTGAATTCTGAGGATCTCGTGGTCCAAATGAAGGTAAGAAGTCAAGTGGCACAAAAGCCAAATACAATGAGTGACAGTCTACTTGACTTTCTGCCTTCAGATGAATTTTTTGTACCCATTTTAAAAAACCAGATGAGCAGGCATGTTTGCAGCCTCTTCACTGTGACAGGCTTTTTGGAAGAGATGGGCAGGAGATGGAATTCTGTTATCTCTGAACACTTGGTGTTTGAAAGACATTCCAAGATCAGTAGGCAGATAAATGGTTTCCAGTTTAGTCTTTAAAATATTAAATCTTGGCCTGTTTCTTCTTGTTTATACACCAAGAACTACAGTTTTAAAGCTAGAAAGTACTTTTAATTTATTTTCAAGGTAAGAATGGATTCAATTTTCAGAAAAGATTCATGTTAAATGTTGCTCACAATTCTTTTTCTGACTCTCTCATTCCTTTGTTTTCATCCACACCTATGCTTTTTTGTTAAAAATTATTTTGGTTGTTGATGGACTTTTATTTTATTCATTTATTTATAGGTGGTGTTGAGAATCAAAACTAGTGCCTCACACATGCTGGGCAGGTGTTCTACCACTGAGCCACAACCTCACTCCGCACACCTATGCTTTTAATTATCACGGTTCCTTTCCCTGCATCCCTCAACTCAGCTTCTCATCATTTCTCTGTTAGACTCTAAAATAGTTTCTTATCTGTCCATTCTTCCTTCTTTTCAGACCACCTACCATTTAATCTGCAGAATGGACATCTAATCTTGTCACTCTCCATAAAGTGACCTCCTGATGCCTTCAGGGTTGGAGGAATATGTCCTGAGGAATTAGGGCCCTTCAGCTTCATTGAGTTCTTTCCTGCCATTCTCACCTTGTCACCTGTCACTAGCTTTTTCACACCCACACTGAGAACCTGTGTGTTTTTAAATAGTTCCTTACACATCTGCTTGCTCATCCACACACAGGCATGTCTCTTTGCATTTGCTGTTTCCTGCTTTCTTATCCTGCATAATTACCTTTTGTCTGGTTTACTTGGCAAATTTTATTTACCCTTCATGATTCTGTTTAAAGGAAATCTATCTTTCTCTGTGATACCTTTCCTGGCAGAGTTGATTAAGCATATGTTGACTATTTTAGTTTGCATAGGGATAAATCAGATAGGGGAAAGTAAAACAATGAATGATGGTTGAGGTGGATATCAGTGATATGTTAGAGAGAGGTGAGTCACATACAGTGATAGTCAAGTGCTGACTGCAAACACCAAATGGAAAATAAGATGATTGACATTAGAATTTTCTTTTTTAAATAGTAGATTTAATGAAGAGCAAATAGTACAGAAATACTATAGGGCAAACCAAATGGTCTAAAGGTAATAAGCTGGGGAAATTTAACAAGTCCTGTTTTGTTCAGATACTTTTCTACATCCCTGTGTCTTCAGAGATGAGCATGCTCATTTCTTCCTGGATTAAGAAGAACATTTCTCACACGCACATCTTATGACCTACTCCAGGAGAGGTTTAGACAATCCTTTGTAGGTTTTATGACCTGCTTTAGGGATGAGGGGTAGGAGCTAGGTCCAAGGGACCTTTTGCTTCTGGCATTTTCTCAGACTCCGTCAGTTTACCATAATATGCCAAGTTCCATATTTAGGGAAGTGAGTTCTGAACCTTGTCAATTCCATGAAGGTAAAAACAGTGTTGATTTTGCTTTTTCATGTGTCTAGAAGAAGAACCTTATGTGACAAAAGACCTATCCTTGGGTACTAAACAGTAGTTATGAACAGTATTTATGTTATGGCTAGAACATTGTTTATCCTTGTGGAGAAAACAAAGAAAAAAAAACAGAAATAAAAGCATGTAAGCAAAATGCCAGATTCATTAGGTTTCAAGAGTACAGTGAGAACAGTTTAATGTGATCTGAACATGGCTGGGGGATGGAAACAGAACCATCTCCCTGGGGGATCAAAAAAAGAGGAACCAGTGGTAATGTGCAGATGGCTTACAGACCAACCAAGTAATTAAGTAAGTGTGCAAGGTTGAAGTCTATAGCCACAAGAAGCAGCTATAAAATTCTCACTTGCATAATAGTTCCCTGAGAGCATTGGGCTAATTCAGTGACACAGACATGAGACAGGAAGAAAATTTAGGGAACCCTTAGCCATGTTGTTCCCATTGGGTCCTGAGATCTCCAGTTAACCAGTGCCTCCTCACTTTTCAGTTTCCTTTGTGTTTATATATGATGACCAGGTACTGGCAGGAATAGAAAGATGTGCTCGTATGCATTAGCACTAGAATCACTTACATTTAAAAAAGTTCCTGCTTGATCTTTGGAATTTGTTATTGGTAAAGTCCCTATTTGGTCCTTGGAATTTTTTATTAGTGAATGTTGAATTGATAGCACTTTGTAGATAGGAAAATAGCGTTCTCAATATGCTTTGGATTCTGAGGCACCATAGAAGATAACTGTAATAATAATTTACACTTAATATATTCCAAATTATCTCTAAAAGCACATTATAATTTGAACAGTATACTATTTCTGTGACAACCCTATGTGGAATGGAAATTAGGTCAAAGAGAGGTCTGTAAACTTTGCCTAAAATTCTAGACAGTTGAATTCCATAATCTGAACTCTGAATCACTGTGTCCCTTCTTGCCACAAGGCAAATAAAAAATTGTTTTAGGGCTCTGATATCCTAAATGAGAATCACCAACTTTTAGCAAAGTATTATGGAGACTGGTGATGGACCCAGATGCTTAAATTGATATATTCTTAAGGAAATCTGTATATGATTAAAAAAGAGCTACAACTACAAATTTAATTTTTAATCTTCATTTCTTCTTTGTTCTGTAATTCATTTTATAGTGTCTAAACTAGTATTATGAGATAAAACCAAAATAATAACTAAACTCTTCAACACAAATTTAATACTTCTCAACAACATGGTGGTACGTGAGTTCATTAGGTCATTCTGATCTCTTAAAGACTTAAGTTTTAAAGTATGTTTAAGTGTCCATTGTGAGTGTGTACTTGGAAATTTTCCTAGACTAATCTAATGTGCTAGTTTGTGCTTGATTTCATCAGGCCTGTGAAGTTCATAAACTTTGTTAAACCTGTTATGTCCCTATGTTCTGTATTATAGAACATTTATAAAAATTTTAATTGAGCAATTTTATAAGTATCCTGTGCAATTTTATGTTTATATAGGTATCCTATATATAAGATGATGGCACATAATAGATTTTAAAGACAGGTCCAAAGCAAACTGATGGCTGCCTAACATTTGATGTCTCACTGCAGCTTTCTGATTTTCTGTTAAATTCTTCACAGAAACAATCAGAGGTAGCGTATTTCTGCTACAGCTTGATAATATGTAGCAGAAAAAATTCTCATGTTATTTTATAAATTTTTACATTTTCTGATTTTCATGATTTGATCATAACTTTCTCCAGATATTTCCTAGGAAACTGTCACTTTTGGGGTGTGACATATTTTAAAGCTAGAAGCATATTGAGACTTCTTTACCACAAGTGAAGCAAACCAATACTCATGACATGACCTGGTGGACTTCTCCAGTATCCTATTCAGTCACTGTGGACAGTACTTTAAACTGAATTGTTGCCTGTTAACCAAATACTTTTACAAGTTAATACTCCTCCTTCCCCCATTTTTCTTTTTTGTCTAGGAACTAGGCCAGCAGCACTAATGCCTTTGGGGGTTATTATTATGTTGTGATAAACATTTGTGAATATTTCACAAAACAAGGACTGACTGGCAGAATACAGTTAAACACTGAGTGTGGTTAGTCAGTCTGACTTCTTATAAATTGAGGCTTTTCCAAATTTGTTTATGGGCATTTCAATATGCCATAGTCCTTGGGGATAAAAGTGTCATAGTTTTGTCAGAGCTTTATGTTCTTGAAAAAATTTTTGTGTCTTTTTCATAATTGTTTAACATGTGAAGAAGTAGCATTTACTGAGTTGTAGGGTAGATACAGGCTGCATTCAATTGAGGCCACTGGATTGCTAATTAGAATATAGCTTATTACTGAATTAAGTGTCTCTTTATCTTATCCCCAGCTATGCACTAGAGCCATCATAACTGCACTGAATTTGCTTTTCATCAGTAACACAGCCATCCTCTTCAAGGCTTTCATCCTTGAGCTACTGAGTTTTGCACAGACTTTTAACTGTATTTTTTTTTTTTGCTTTTGATGTTTCTAACCCCTGAAGAATATTTTCTCTGATTTTTGAAGTGCATGACAGTACATAAATTATACGTATGCCATATGCTCATTGATTGGTTAGAAATTAGTTCTCAGAGGTAGTTGTAAAGCCTGTATCCTGGCCTTCCTATAGGTGTTTTATGAAAAAAGAAGTGCTGTTTTTGAATGAATAAACATTTTTAGTAGTTAAATATAAAGTTAAAATTTATATTTTCTTTATAAAGATTTTCCATTTTTATTTATAAAATAAATTTAGACATTTAGAAAGAAGAAGATAATGATAAAAGATTAGCAGTGGAATGGGAAAAGTAAACAAATGAAAGTGAATTAGCATATTTATAGAACATTTTCACAAAATATTGGGGTTGTTGAATTGGTAATTATCCATTTTCTGGGCTTATTTTCAATGGTTTGGATTTATGTTTTCAAGATGAAAAATAGGGTTGGGGATGTGGCTCAGTGGTAGAGCATTTGCCTAGTATGTGCAAGGCCTGGGGTTCAGTCATCAGCACTGTATACACACACACACACACACACAGAGAGAGAGAGAGAGAGAGAGAGAGAGAGAGAGAGAGAGAGAGAGAGAGAGAGAGAGAGAGACAGAGAGAGAGAGGGAAAGTAAATCTGATTTAGCCTTTTGCTTTTTCATCAAAGTTTTTTAGTAAAATTGTTGATGCTGAAACGTGTGCAGAGAAATTGTGTAAACATTCTCTTCTATTGTCTGGCTTCTCAAACATCACTCATCCATTTCCAACAGGTGTCCTGCCAGCTGTGTCCAAATGGTTCCAATGATTTAGAATCTGTTTCCACACTTACCTTGTATTGTGGCTATTTACTGTAAAAGGAGTTCTCTGATTACAGAGTTCTTTGGCACAGGCAAAAAACCAGGAGATAGAAGAGCGAGTCTAATTTGAGGTTTACCTGCTTGTTGTTACTACTTGGAAGAGGGAAGAAGTGGGGGTGCTAAGATCACTTTGTGTGTAGTGCTGGCGCTGATAAATGGACTTTTCTTTAATCTTGTGTACTTTGGCATGTATATTTATGTTGTGGCAAGGAAGAATTTAAATGGAGTCAGAATAACTTTATTTTCACAGCTGCATGAAGATACAATGAAAGACAGTTCCAGTTCTCAGAAATTCTAAAGCTATGTGGTCTATTAAAATGGAAAAGATCTCTTTCCCTTTACTTCTTTGATGAAGAAGTGAGCAGCATGTAATGTCTTTTCTATCTATAAAGCTATATGGTTAGTGATCATAAATAACTGGGAATAGATAGGAAATTTTATGAATATATCACCTTTTTGTCAAGATAATAAAAGCAAACTTAAGTACTTCTGGATACTTACATGTTTCACGCTGCTGAGATTAAACTGTTCTTTGTTTGCTTGTTATTAATCAACCAAATAAATAAGACTCAATAGGCAGTACATTAAACAAAGCAGTTTCTCATGCTGATAAGAAGGTTTTGTTGTCAGCTATAAATAATCATGATTGAAACATCTCATTCAAACTATAGTTATAGAGTTAAACATGGTAACAGACACGACGTTTCAATGTCATGTTATAGTTTATATCAGTTTTAACTGTTGCTGTCACTTTATGGCATGCTACTATTGGGTTGAATTTAGCCTTACAATTGAATTCTAAATAAAAGCAAGTGTTAAGAAATGTTGCCTTGGAGTTTTAGGAATAGGATAGAGTATATCCAGGAAGATAAATATGGTCTTATTGGTGACATTGCAAATGTATTTGCTCTTTGTGGATGGAGTAAAATTTGTTAGAGCCTAGGGAATGATCCAAAACTTTGTTTGTATTTGTATATGTATATCCTGTGTTATATACGTGTATCTATACTGTATTGTAGAACTGCTCTTCATGGCAGTGATCTCAAGGCTCTGAAGTGACCTTTATCATCAATCTGCCACTATGAAGTTTTGAACTTTCCCTTTAAGTAGAAAATTAAAGCAACCAGACTGTTTTATTCTAAGAATAATCAAGTATAGGTTGGTCACCCCTAATCCCAAAGTTCAACATCTAAAACTTTTGTTTGTGGTTCTGGGGTGGAACCTAGGACCTTGCAAATACTAGGCAAGCAGTCTACTATTGAGCTATATCCACAGCCCCCAAATCTGAAACTTCTTGAGCATCATCAATAGGTAAAGAGTATGTAAGTATTTCAGAATCTGAAAATCTCAATAATCAGAAATCTTCTGGCCCCAGGCATTTTTTAAAAAGGATTCTTAATCTGTGTATGCACTGTAGTGTGGTGTTGGACAAGCTGGATGTGGACTCGGGCGGCCTGAATGTGAAGCCTTGCTCTTCTTCTCTCCACTCTGTGTGACATTGCATGAGCTATTAACATCCATTCTTCTGTGTGTTCATCTCCAAGTGAGGATAATAATAATGGCTGGGCAGGCTGTGGCTGCAGCAGCAGTAGGCAAAGCAGCCCTAGCATGATGGAGAGGCCAAAGGTTGCCCCTCAGCTGTATTTGGGGCTGGTCCTGGAAGAAGTACGCAGGGCTTTGGCATAGGTTTGTTTGAAGGTTAAATTAATTAATATGTGTGCCATGCTTAGGACAGTGTCCTGCATCAAGAAAAGCATTCCTGTGCTTGGTCCTTCCATCCTTGACAACTACAGCTTGAGAATTACTTTGACAGAAAAGCAGGACTTTAATTAGCCTCGTTTTTCATGCTCTTCACTTTGAAATTAAGGAAGTGGAATACCATAAGTAATTTCTTCAAGATTAGACAAGTAGTTAGTGTCGCATTTGGCCTGAAACTTAGACACCCCCCCATCTCTTTTCCCCAAGGCCACTCAACCACTGAGCCACATCCTCAGACCCTTTTTAAAAGTTTTTCCCCACCCCCCCAGATATGGTTTCACCCAGTTGCTTAGGGCCTGGCTAAATTGCTTAATCTGGCTTTGAATTTGTGTTCTTCCTGCCTCAGCCTACTGAGCTGTTGGGATTACAGGATGTCACCATACCCAGCTAGACCGTTTTCTTTTTCTTTGTTTTTTATTAACATTGAGGGGAAATTCACGTATCATAACTTAACCAATTTAAAGCATATAGACAATTTAGTTACATTTAGTACATTCACAGTGTTGTGCAACCATCATCTCTATCTGGTTCTAAAAGACTTCATTACTTCAAAGGAAATTTGTGAAACAGTCATACCTCACTGCCCTTTCAGCCCCTATCCATTGACAAACTACTTGTGATCTCTAAGGATTCCCCGACTCTGTATATTTCACATAAATGGAGTCATACAATATGTGACCTTATGACAGACCTTTGTCCAATGTTCTGACTTTGTTCCGTTTTTTTTCTCCTCTCAAAAATATTTTAGAATTTTTATAGTTATCATTTAGACATTTGATTTTCAAAATTTCCCTTTTATTCTTATTTGGACTTTAAGATCATTAAAATAAAAATAACAGTATCATAAAATACTGAAAATGTGTATAGTAGAAAAAAATTAATTCATATATTTTTAAAGTTATTTAAAAAATCCTCACTTGGACTATGGTTTGCATGCTTTCTTATGAAAGAACCTAAAATGAGGAAACCAGACTCTTCTACATTGGCATCTGACCCAGGATGAAACTATTAAGTATTCTCTGCCATATAAAATGGTAGCAAGTTTTTAAATACACAGATGAATTAATAAAGCATGATTGCCTTGCATTTCTCTGGAGACTATAATTTTTAATCCATTGTACATTCTGTAGATATATTACTAAAAATGGCTTTATTTGTTTAGAAGTTCTGATAATTATGCAATGTTTGCAAGCTCTGTGATCTCAAGCATTAAGGTATCAGTGAGATGATAATGTTTGTACTTTTTGGGTACTTCTAGGGGTCAGGGAAGCTTACTAAAAGCAGAACTATAGAGAGGACTTGATTACTTGCCTTCAGTGTTTTTTTTTTTTTTTGGATGAACTTATTGCCTTATTGTAATGCTACTATTAACATTTATGGTGCAACCTGTATACCTCCATTGACTGGAGAGATTGAATGGCTTGACTGTCTGGGATATATAATAGATTCCAGCCTTTTTCCGTGACATCATTATTATAACAGACTTCTTTGAGAATATGAACAGCAGCTGTGCACTTTTGTGAGTTTTACATTATGAACCATAACAACTTTTCAGCTCTATACAAGTGATAGGGCAGCTTGATACTTAACAAATGAAGCCAAATTCTGAGCTGTGAAACTGTTAACAGATCTAGTAATGACATGGGCCCCACGTATGGAACATTTCATAACACAACAGGGGAAATGGGTGACGATCATTTAGCACATTGGCTAAAGGTTTTTCTTTACCTCTTGTTCAGTGTAACTTCACAGAGTTAGTACAGAATTACAATTTGTGTGTCAATACCTTATCACAAATGTCCTCACATGAAGTAGCTTAAGTTTAATTTTATTTTGAAAGTTTAATCAGATTTTTTCCAGCATATCAGTGCTCCATTTTCCATCCCTTAAGTTAAAAAAAAAAAAAAAGAATAAAAGAAATTTTTTGAAGATAAAAACACTCCTACCCTAAAAGTAATAATATGAAAGGAAACAAATCTTTTGGTTTAACATCCATGGATAACTTAGGTACAGGAAGAGATATATCTACTTCTAATCTGCTGAATAGTAAAGCAAAAATAAAACATCTTAATAGTAAAATTTATTTAGCTATTGGAGAACTCATTGTAAAATTCTTTACTTACCATGTTTGCCTCATCAGTTTTCTTTTCTTGAATAATAATTAACACTGTGATTGGCAGTATAAACTATAGGACTTCCATGTTTCTGTTTTCTGTAGTGAAAATATAGCTTAGTAATAACTTTGGAATATTTTGTTTTCCTGGGATAGTTAAATCATGCAGAGTATTTTAAACAGATCAAAATTCCTGAGATGGGAACATTTTTAGAAGAACATTTTTTACAATTCCTTATTATAAATCTAGACTCTTGGAATAACAATGATCTCACAAATCTTTATGTATAAATCTTGTTAGAAGTAGTGTATATTGTTATGGAATGTTGATGAGCATATTTGTTATCTCTTTTGACTCGGTAAAATTTTTAAATTTAAAAATTTTTAAATTTTTAGATTGATGTCACTTCTTTTTTTTTTTTTTTGAATGGGCATGACTTCTTCGTTGGCAACATTCAAGAATATAAAATATTCATTTTTTTCTTTTTTTGGATTCCCATTGAAAATTGTGGGAAAATTATAACTTCTAAAGACATCAAATCTCACATTGTTAATGAATAGTTGTTCTTAACTCCTTATCAATTTTATCTTTGTTTTCATACATCACTTAGTTTGAAGTGAGGATGTTATGGTTGAGACAATTAATACCTAGAGGAAAAAAATTGAACTGGAGAAAGGTCTTAAAATAAGACTTCTTATAGAAGGCACTGGAATAAATTTTAAATAAACTACATATAATAGAATTTTCAGTAATAAAAGTTGAAAGTATAGTACATATTGCTCAAACTAGCCCAAAATTATGAATCTACTCTTACGAATTTTAGCCTCAATTACTAACTTAGTTTACTCAGTCAAACAAAAAATCCAACATTAGGTAACTATAGTGTTCCTTTTTAAGTGCTCTACTTTGAAATTAGAACTCACAGTTTAAGCCATGATATTCAAAAGGGAAAAATTCAAGGAAAGGTCTTAACTTTAGAGGACGATGTGAGGTCATAATCCGTGCGTTTCTAAGGATTAAATTTAGGTTGAGTTATTATCACTCCAGGAATAAGGATTTAATGAGGTATATATGCTGAACGAATCTGGAAAGAAATTCTAAATGCAATCATCCAGTGAGTTCCTTTAACAAGTGGTATTTTTTTTAGTCAAGAGAATTCCAGATATACCTATTAGGTTGGCTTAATATCCTTTCCATGATTATCTCTTAGTGAATGTACTTTAAGGAACTAGATAAAGTGAAAGATTTGATAGTGCAAGATTGCTTAGGAATATTTGTGTGCAATAGGCCCTTCTTAAAAAACTGTCACTGTTCTTCCCAGATGCCAATCCTTTGAGCTCTTCAGTGGTCCTCATTAATGTGTATTAATTTTATGTATTCTAAGGTTTTTGAGGGTTGGAGCATCTATGCATGCATGCCTGGAGATGAGAAGCACAGTAAGTGCTTAATTTAAATGTTAGTTGAAGTCATGTGCTTGCCAAGGAATCAAGATTTCAGCTCCAGGTCACAACCTTTGTGTGGTGGGACCCACTGGATAAGTAGCCCAAAAAGCAAAGATCAAGTTGTTCAGCTGCTTGGCTTGTCCTAGTCCTTAGGGTTTCATACCAATGCTGACATGGGGCCTTTTCCAGCCTGTGCCACCTCTGGCTGTCCCTAGCCTTAGTCCTGAACCACACTTATCTTAACAGGTTTCACTTTATTTTTTTACTACTCACAGGTTCAGGTCATATGATTGTTGCTACTACTAACTTCCCCTCCATCACCACTAGCCACCACCTATTGATGGCCATTACGTGTTTAGTACTTGACTAAAGTGCTAATTTATTTAATTCTTACAATACTGGGAGATAAATAACATATTCAATGACACACACTGTACAGATGGAGACAGGACACTCACCTAGAGCTGTCTGACTCTGGACCAGCTGTCTGACTCTGGTTCTGGGTAGACCCTGAACCTCTTCCTGGTCATAACTGTTGTCTACATGTCAGATAGTTGCATTAAGCTAGCTTCAGCTGTGTACTTACAATTCAGACTTTTGTCCATACCAGGTGGTTGATTCTACTGTAAAACCACCAGAATCACCCTGAGAAGTCGTAAAAGAACAAACATGTTGAGAAGCATGAAGGAGACCTGAAGTGAGGAAGACAGAGAGGGGCTAGGGTAGTGCTAGAGAGAGAGTAAGCTGACCTTCATAGTTCTGTGTATCTGTGATCAGAATTCTCAGGCTCCCAAGCTAGATATATTGTAAGAATAAAGTCAACATTTCTTCCTGAAACCAAATGAAAGAGTAGAGCTTTGGAGGTGTCTGATCCTCATTTAAGTGGGAGCTAACAACAAACCTAAAGGAATTCCTACCTTTGAGAAGCTTGGGTGCTTTCTTTTAAAGGGTTTGAGGGTCTGTGTAACCTGAGCTCCTCATCTAACCATGCAGTGTTGGGCAACTTATGTAACTCTCTGAGTTCAAGTTTCATCATTTGTAAGATGGAGATTGTCATGGCAGATTCGGGCTGTAAAACCAAACCTCTTGGTTTCTTTCCCTCCTTTTCTTTCTTTTTAAGCTATAGGTGTCTAGGAACAGTCCAAGTTTGCTAAATTACAGCCTGTGCCTGGGCTCATGCGGAGGTCCGGAGATGAGACTGTGTGGGAGGCTGCAAAGTATGTTCTTCTTGGGAGTGTGGGCATGGCTTTCTGGCTAATAGGGTGGCAGTCAAAGAGTTAGTTTTTAAGCAGTTTGTTAAGTGTTCTCCGACAGCAGTAACTGAAGGTAGGCAAAAGGGTATGCCATCACAGAGGTAATTAAACCTGTCTTTATTTTTTGGAAATGTGTTAGTTGAACTAAACATGTTTGTCAATAAATTGTATTCTGAAAGGAAATAAAAGTGAAGCTAGTCAAGAGTCTAGCCTTCTTTGCAAGGATGGATTTATATTTCTACTTCATCTGCAAGTAAAAGTTCATTCATGCTTTTAATTCATTCAGTAATGTTAATTGGTGTCTCTACCAGGTGCCAGACTCAAATATGTTACTTCCTCAAAGAAAATAATGCAATCTTATCGAGTTGCTGCCTCATGTGAAATAATTGAAATAGGTTATTGTGAGTCAAGGGAAGGAGGATAGCTCCTGGGGACTTTTAATTGGCCTGAAAAATGTGTTAATTATCTCTACTTCTCATTCATAGGTACCTCTTAATTACTAACATTTAAAGGCAATAGATTTTTCAAAATCGCTCATACTAAGCTTTTAAAAGAAAAAACA
This sequence comes from Ictidomys tridecemlineatus, assembly GCF_052094955.1. Classification (NCBI taxonomy): domain Eukaryota; kingdom Metazoa; phylum Chordata; class Mammalia; order Rodentia; family Sciuridae; genus Ictidomys; species Ictidomys tridecemlineatus. The sequence goes on along the minus strand of NC_135485.1, from coordinate 107,163,771 downwards.
TTTGGTTTCACTAGCAAGTGCAGAAGAATGTGCCACAGACTGTTTATATCTATCACCTCTGCTGTGTTTCTGCCTGGTCTCCAGTACTTTCTCTGTGTGTTTGGAATAGGTTGCATTTCTCTTCCACAAGTTTTATTATGGGGAACAAACAAGTCTCATTTAGACTTTGGTTTCAGTATTTGTCACTACATTCCATTCATTACATTGCCATTAAAATATCAGCTGGGATTTCCTTTATGATGCATATTTTTTTACAGTAAAGTGGAGGCATCTGAAGCTAGTTCAGCTTTTACTAGCCATTGATAGGAACAGAGTATCTGCTGAAAGCTTTCCTGTTAATTTCCTTTAGTGAGAGTCAGGTAGAGCTCACAAGGGTGAACTTACCCACTTATGTTTGTGGCATTGTTACTGGATAGTTGCTCTTTAGAGGTCAAGAGATAGGGTGAGGAGGAAAAGCAGGTTGGGATTTGTGATCCTGACAGCAGGCCTACAAATTAGTGTACCACCATCAAGTTCCTTATAGAAGGATGAGGGCTCAACTTTCTCATTTATACAATGGATCTTTTAATTCCTATCTGATAAAGTCACTGGAGATAAAATGTCCTTAGAAATAAGTATCTGACTTAATGTTAAGCCTTAAATGCTACTTTCTTCAAAGAAATGTTTCCATCCTCTCAACAGGAGCACGAAAGAGCATGTCACATATGCTTATCATGAAACTCCCCCACCCAAAGGAAAAAGATCCTTGATAAGGTTATATATTTGTATTTAATTCTTTTCTCCAAGTGAGCTAGAAAATTGTATTCTCACTTTTTCTTTTCTGATATTATAGATTTCACATTTTGTATTTGTGTTTTTTTTTGTCCAGAATATTGTTATATCCATTAATGAATTCAGTCCTAGAAATACCCTGTTTCAAGCATTTTGCATGTGGATATGACCCCATCCTTTTCTGTCACCTCTCTGACTTTGAACCTTCAGGGTTGTCTCTTTGTTGCTCTTCAGTTTTTTTATCCTACAGAAGGGAGAGCTTTTCACGATTCATCCTTATGATACATTGCTGCCAGTTTCAGGGCTTTGAAGTAGTGGTTATCTGTACTCTCCAAGACCTTGCTTTTGCTCTCACCCAGGGCATAGAGGTCATATGGGAGGTGCACTAAGGACCTTCAGTGTTTCTCACTATTCTCTATGATGAGCCAGTGGAGATGGGTTTGAACAGATCAAGGGCTGCTTTACTCCCTAGAGCCTAGAGCAAATCTGGCTCATTACCATACTTTGACTTTGCCGATTGCTTTTTCTCTGGCTAAAATTTTCTCAGCCTTTATTTTCTGCTCATGTATTTAATGGCTGAGTGAAAAAGAGGAAGATTCTATTAAGATCTCGACTTACAAAATGTAGACTTGGCTAGATGATTAAACTTTATACCTACGCAGTTGCGGATTGATGTGGTTGCCATACTTGGCTGCTCAGATTGTACACTACACAGTCTTGGGGACTCTGTTCACCTAGATTGCAGTATGTGGAATGCACAGTTGCCCTTACTGGGTTGTTATGAGAGGTACGTGGACCCATAGAGTAGTTAAACACACGATAAACAGTCTGAGCTCAAGTGCTTGGGACCATAACTCAGGTCTTCAGTCTAATAGCTATCTGATCTAGGACAAATTATTTATCCTTCCTGTGTCTCACATTCCTTATTTTTAAAATAGAGAAAACTGCGCCTATCTCAATGTCAATTGCATTAGTATTTATAAAGTATGTAGAATAGTTTTGGTACATAGTTGCTGAGAGCCACAGCCCAGTGGGAATGACACATGGCATTTGTGCCAGAAGGGAGTGGTTGAGAGGTGAGGTCAGGGAGCCATTGAGATGATGATGGTTATGGTAAGCTGTGTATTCAATTGTATATTAGACCCCTGCTGTCCGCCTCAGCCTGCTACTTTGGAGTTCTCACAGGGATTCCTGGAGAGTTCCCATTGGTTGGGAAAGTGCTGGAGGAGGGATTTCCGGTGTGTGGTGTTCCTGGAAGGGCCACGTGGGTGGCATTGGAGGAAAGCAAGCCTGCAGTGCTGGTGAGAGTTGAAATAAAATAGTTGCTGTTTGAACCTACAAGGCTTTGTGGCCGCTCGGTTATTTGTGCCCAGCCAGACTGCGGCAATAATGGTTAGCAGTTTTTCCTACTTTATGAAAATCATTTTACTTATGACATGTTCCTTGGAATTCCTGTTGACATATACGACTTATCATTCACATTCATGGTTCTTCTCCTTTAGGGCTTTTCCTAACCTCCCGACATTTCAGCTATTTTTTCAGCTATATTTTGAAATTTCATACAACAGCAATTATAGTCAGTATGGAATTTAGCTTAGAATTTATGCTGCGTACAGCATGCATGTTTCTGTCTCTGAAGTGGGAGGAACATGAAGGCCAGCACCATAATCTATGCCTTTGTGGTCTTCTTAGCTTTACTCCCTTTTCTCCTCCTTGCCTGCCACCAGTTAGTTGAACACATCCAGTTTTGACTTCTGCTTAAGGATTGAGGTTTGGGAATTGTAACAGACCACAGAAACTTTGTACTCAGTCTCTCTTTTAAAGATTTTGTGATCTACTTGATTGTTGAAAATTTACATACACCACAGTGAACAGTTGAAAGTGTAATTTAATTCCACGATATAAGACTGATAGCAATGAATTGAGAAGAGTGCCATGTCCGTAAGAGCCAAGTCAGTAGGATGAGGCTCTTGGAGTTCTGCTTACTGGAATTGTATGTGGATAGATGGAGGTGGGCTGGCCTTCAGCAACCTTGAGAATATGTAAATACTAGCACTAGTGCCCACATTAACTAAGGGCACACACCAACAAGGTGCATCCTATGCCAAGCATTTCTGTTGGTAATTTAGATATATTAGCACATTTAATTCTTACAATAATTCTCCATGGCAATAACTGCTATTGGCTGTTTTATAAATGCGGAATATGGTGTTGCCAGTTGATTTTACTTAATTGTGTTTACGACTACAAGTTTTACCTTCTTTCATAAGTTCATAATTAAATGAAAGCCTTTATGATTACTTGAGATAGCCAACATTTTGAAATTATGTTTCATTACATTTTTTAACCAATCATGTCCTGGAACTTTTTAAATAAAGGTTTAAGGTTTTAGGCAGTTTAAGGTCCATATGTTCTTTTTTAAGTGAAGGTTTTAACGATAATGTTCCATAAAGATATAATATGATTATCAACAATAACACAAAAATTATAAAAGGCTTTTCATGTTTTGGAATGTGGAGTAGCTCATTTTAACCTTTTAAAAAATAATTTAGGTCAGCACCATTAGATTTTAATTTGTGTGATTAAAAACAACTGGTAAAACTTGTCTCCAGTGAGAAAAAGGACAGAGTATTGAGTTTGCAAAAATATGTATTTGGCAAAGTTTTGTATTTAATTTATATCTACTTGAGTGATAGTAGCAGACCAGAAACTGCTTTCTAACAATTTTGATAATGTGATCTTGTCAAACATTATAATATAAATTGTAGATCAAGGGCAAATTCCATCAGTATTTTTAGGTGGCCCTTTGGTAGAAATACACTTTTTTATTGTGTGATTTAAAGGAAAACATAATTTAATATTTTTATACTCTTCAAAGAATCTGCCTCAGTTTCATTTTGATTCATTTCTAACTACATCTTTTTCTGATGAGACATAGACTGAGTCCTGTGACATCAAGGAAAATTCCTTATTTTCTAATAGAAATCAAAGTTTTATTTAAGGGTCAGGTAAAGATGAACACTGACTGTATTGTCATAAAAATTGACAGTCTTTTAAGTGGTGGATGACTGCAATTGTTCTTGGCTTATTCATTTGCCAGCATAACAGATAATCAATAGGGCAAGTGTGTGAGGTCTTTAATTGGGGCCATTTTTCTCGCCTGTGTTTGCCTGTCTTTTCCCTTCTCATTCACAGATCTTGCTGTGGATTAGTGTTAACAATCCTGTGTTTGAGCATGGCTGTGAAACCTGATGCCTCACCTGGAAGGCCTGCCCTCCATGGCGGTATACGAGGTGTGACTATGAAGTGTGAGACTGGTTTCCACTTTATGGACACACTGTGTACACAGAGTCGGCCTCCTGTTTGGTGGTGCTTTCCTCTTGCAGTGTGGGTGTGGAGGACTGTGTATAAGTATTCTCTGTGGCTCTTCCTTTTTAGCAATTTTCTATCGAGACTGTGGGATGTTCGAAAGGAGTTCCAGTACTTAATCCACTATGTTTGCTCTTTCCTTTGCCTATTTTCCACTCTCTTTTTCTCTCAGGGTCTTCTGCTCTGCACTTTTGGGTGAGAAGCAGTTTCCTTCGGCCCACCTATCCTACTATGTTCCTTTCACTAATCACAGTGATGTTTCATAGATGACATTGTGGTCATGAAGTTCTTAAGGGAAACATAAAACTTCAGTTAGTGAATTCAAGTTTCATCAACTCTAAGATATGGGATACATTCTGATTGCCTAGGATCATGACAAATGTTCTCATTATAAGATGTGTCTTTTAAAAAGATGTTAAAATGTAAAAAAAAAATAGAATTACAGGGCTTTGTATCAGTAAGTTATGTTAGCATTTTCATTAGAGGAAGTCATTCATGTTTGATATGAAAAGTAAAAAACATTAGGATAGACAGACTCAAGATAGGTATCTGTGCCAAACTTCATTATTTTTTTTAATTGTAGTTGGACACAATACATTTATTTATTTATCTATTTACTTACTTACTTATTTACTTACTTACTTTTATGTGGTGCTGAGGATCGAACCCAGCACCTCGAACGTGCTAGGCGAGCACTCTACCACTGAGTCACAACCCCAGTCCCCACAAACTCCATTCTTTGAGTATTTCTGAAAACAACTCTTTTAAATAGGCCATTATCAATTTTAGACCTGACTATTACATATGTTCTTAAAAATCACAGAATAAAAGGAAAAAGAAAAAAGAAATTTTGTGATTTTCAATTCATTGGCTTGGCATGATAGTTAATATCATGAGCTTTAGAGGAAAATAGATGCAGGCTCTAGTATCTGTGAGGTCCTGAGCAAATTACTTCATTTCAGGTTTTTTTTTTCTTTTTTCAGATTATAAGCATACTTTCTACAGAGCAGTGTTAAGAAATAACACTTCTTAGAGCTGGCGTGTGGGTCAGTAGTATAGCCCTGGCCTAGTAGGCAGGTGCCTTGGATTTGATCCCCAGCATTGCATGGGGGTGGGGGAGACACTACTTAGTGTCAGGACATGTGGCTAGTGTGTGTAAATTTGCCAGGGCTGCCGTAACAAAACACCACAAGTTTGGGGTTTAAACAACAAAATTGATATTTACAGCTCTGGAGGCTGGGTCTTAACTGGATGATGAGGATGCTAGTGTGCGTTTAAGAAAAAAGATCACAGATCAGGAATTATAAATAATGTTTAAAATCTCAAATTTGGAATGGGTGTGGTGCTGTTGGAAAAATGTGAGAAAGCTGATTTGGATGGAAAAGAGCTTGAAGTTTGGAAATCTTGAGGAGAGGGTAAGTTCTTGTGAGGGATGTCAGTTTTAGAATTGCTTGAAATACAGGCCTAGAATTTTTACCTCTAGGTCCTTAGTGATGGAGAACATCTATTGAAGTTATTAAACCGGATAGTGACATAAGAACTTAGGAGAGCCATGTATGCGTTCTAGGTTCTAGTTCTACAAGTTTCTGTGTATTTTTTTTGGGGGGGGGGGAGTGGGTGGGTACAAGGGGTTGAACTCAGGGGCATTCAACCACTGAGCCATATCTCCAGCCCTATTTTGTATTTTATTTAGAGACAGGGTCTCATTGAGTTGCTTGGGGCCTCGCTTTTACGGAGGCCAGCTTTGAACTTATGATCTTCCTGTCTCAGCCTCCTGAGCCACTGGGATTACAGGCATACGCCACTGCACCCAGCAAATTTCCGTGTATGTTTAATGTGAGAAACAAGAATACCATCACACATTATGCATGTAGTGTATAGAAATACCTCTTAAAGTATTTGAAGTGATTCTGTTAGTAGTTAACGATAATGATTAGGTAGTTGAGGTATTAGCAGTCTCATAAGACACGTGGAGTACCCTGAAATAAAGTGTTCAGGTGATTGCTTCAGGTGCCCCCTGCTCTCTGCTCTGTGACAACAGCATGAGGTCTGAGGACCCTTCCAGACTCAGTCTGATTGGACTCCCTGCAAAAGGCAGCATTTTATGGAGACTCCTGAAGTTGAGTACCGCTTTGGGTTGTTAAAATATTTCTTAGTTCTCGCATTTCTTTTAAATATTTTTACCATTATTATTGTCTGAGCCACATTGGCTATCTTTATAAGGACAGCATTCTTTCTTGAAATGTAATATAAAATTTCATTACAAAATATGTAGTTGGGTTCCATTTCATAAAGTTAATTTACTTCACAGAGGTTTGGAACTGCTTTGGCCATTGAGGTTTTTGATCTTTGATTAAAATGTCAGGTAATAAAAATATTATGTGAGTTGAGATATATCTGAAATAAAATCTAGGGTAGAGAGTATGACTGTAGAAGCCACTTGGAAAGTTTTGTGCATTATTTATTATTTTTGAAACCCCTTTAAAAATAAGAAAAAATAAAATGTCTGAGTGAGATATAATTTGAAAATTAATTTTTAAAGCTTTAAATGTTCATTGAATTATCTGCATGTTTCCAATTTTAAAGTATAGTCTTTGAATTATTGCTTATATTGAGTGTTAGTATCCACACATAATTATTGCATGATCATAAGAATCAGTGACTTTTTTTCCCCTCGTTAGAACTGTCTGGGATGCTAGATTTTTATTTCCTTTTATAAATATGAAGGGCCAGAAACTTGGGGAATCTTCATGTTTTAAGATGGAAGTTTAGTCAGTTATAAGCATAATTTCATGTATAAGTGTCCTATATACCAAACTCTTTAAGAGATCTTTATCACTGGACATTGTTATTTTTCCTACTCAGTGTGCCAAGGAACCATTTTCAGGGACAACCCAGAAATGGTGTGGTCACTTTCTTCTATAGCCACATGTTTTTGGAATAGGTGATAGTAATGTTAGAACATAACAGAGAGGAAAAATAGTTGGCATTCTGAGGCAAATTAGATTTTAGGGTCTGCTTTAATTTTAAAAACAAAAGCTCTACTGTTTCTAGCCAGAAAACCAAATATCTTGGAGTTAAACATGGAAAATGTTTATAGTGTTGTATAGTTTTATTACTACAGACAGAAGGAAAACAGTTTATGGAGTACTTTTCAGCCAGTAAGAAATTTTATACAGGCCAACAATCAAGAGGTGTACGAATTCTTTTTTTTTTTTTTTTTTGGTTTAGTGAGAAAGAATGATACAACTTAAGATACTGAGGCATTCATTTTGAATCCAGCACAATCCTTCTTGACTTTTATGTGGCAGTAGAAAGCTAGCTGAGTAGAAAGGTTTTGTGATTTGCAGAATTGTTCTTCAAGTGAGGGACATGTCCTTTTTATTTTTATTTCTTTAGCCCATCTTTTTTTTCCTGCTGGCTGGAATACTAATTTGATTGCTAGAACTCAGGTATATACTTTGTATCATATTATTTTTGTGTATTATTTTGTACCATATATCATATTGTTTGTATCATTATTTGTATCATATATTATTGTATCAGTATTATTTGTATCATATATTATTGTATCAGTATTACTTGTATCATATATTATTTGTATCATATATTAGTATAGTACCATATACTAAAAGTTATATATAAAGGATGGTGGTGACATGGGAGTATAGAAGGAGCCTGGGCCTTTTGGAATTATGGAGTTGCCATACCAGACCTTTCGGTTACCTTTCGATTCTCTTTAAAAAAGAGAGGGAAATGAACTTCTGTCTGTAGTGTTATTTCATGTTTTCAGTCACAATAGTGACTGAGTTACCCCATTTTCCCAGCCATATCTAGTCCAGGAGTCACTAAACTATAGTCTATGGACTAAATCTAGCAAACTGCCTCTGTGAATGTGTGTGCACGTGAGTGTGTCTGTGTGTGTGTGTGCACGTGTGTGTGTGTGTGTGTGTGTGTGTGCGCGCGCATATTTATGTTTGTCGTAGTTTAGATATGGAATGCCCACCAGAAGTGTACAGAAGTGAGGCATTTAGAGACTAATTGGATCATGAGGACTCTGACCTCATCAAATGGATTAATCTATTGATAGCTTAAAGTACTCCTGAGAGGTAGGACCTATTCGGAGGAGAGCAGGCCACAGGGAGTAGGACCTGGTAGAGTTTATTTTCTCCCCAGCTCCTCTTCCTCTTTCTCTTCCATGGGGCTCCCTCCTCCCCTCCCTCCCACACCTCTGCTTCCTGGTTGCCATGAAGTGAGCAGCCTTCCGCTACACCCTTCCACCATGTTCTGCCTCACCCCAGGCCTAGGTCAATGAGGTAGCCGACCATGCACTGAGACCTCTGAAACTGTGAGCCAGAGTAAATTTTTTGTTTTCTAAGTTGTTCTTGCCAGGTATTTAGGTCATGGTGATGAAACCCTGACTAATACAATTTATTTATTTAAATTTTAACATTTATTTTTGTTCATTTGTGTACAGGCTGTTTGTGGTTGGCTGTGGCTATATTCTTGCTACAGTAGCAAATTTGAGTATCTTTGTCAGAGACCATGTAGCCTGCAAAGCCGGAAAGATTTGTGATCTGTTCTTTATAAACACTTTTTTTTCTTCCTGTTCTTTTTTCTGGAGAGGGGGTATCACTGTCTTGTCCAGGTTGGCCTTGTACTCCCTGTCCTCAGTCCTTAGCCTCCAGAGCAGCTGTGGCTACAGGCATTTGCCACCACTCCTCACTTAGAGAAAAATTTTCTGATCCTAGAGCTAGTTTATTGACTGACTTTATCTTTTTTGAAAATGTCTCATCTTTTTTTCCTGTATTATTGTCAGACTCTTATCAGGGTAATTCTTTTCACCTCATGTCTAAACTATCTTTTTACCTCGCTCTTTAATTGTGTAATTTTATCTTGCTCTTTAATTGTGTGATTTTATCACTTATCCATCCAGTAGATAAACTGTTACATGGTCGGCTTTCTTCAATGGGTCATATTATGTCCGTCCCATGATCAGAAATTTACAGTGACTTCCTATTTCTTACAGCATTAGATTGTAGTATTTTTGCTTGTTTTTCGTGATTCTTATGTTCTTGCCCCTACTCTACCATGTCAACATTATTTCTTTTTAGCAATTTATTTTTAAGATGCCAACATGTGCTAGGAAGTCAAAGACATATCTACAGTTCAGATCATCCTTTGTGAGATAGCAGCTCCTGATGGGTTGCTTGCCTCCCGTATCTTGGTCTTTCTTCTTTGATGCTTTCTTTGATGCTTTCTGGTCTCAGGTGCACTTTGATACAACCTTTAGTGACTCCAGATCATTTCCATGGAAGGCTCTTCAGCCTACATAGCTTGTTGGCATACCTTATAAGGTCTTGTGTGACACGGACCCTGTATCCTTCTGCCTCTCTCTCTCTCTCTCTCTCTCTCTCTCTATATATATATATATATATATATATATATTTTTTTTTTTTTTTAATTAATTAATTTTTTTTTTTTTTTTAGTTTGAGTAAACCACCTTTTACTCTGTCCTTGAAGGACTTGCCACTTCTGGAATTTCAACCCAGTTTCTGTTCCTTTTGCAGATATAATGTTTCTATCTGAAATATCCATTTTTTTGGTCCTCTTTTCCTGTCAATCCTTTTCTCCCATAATGTGTCTTTATCAACCCTTCCTAGATTAGACACAAATGACACTTTCATTGTGAGGTGTTTCTGCTGCTTCCTCCCAGGTTCTTTGCTGTCTCCTGTGCCACCACATAGCCTTTGCATACCTGTGACTTAATTGGTGTTGGGTCATACAGTCACTTTTCCTCTCCTAGAGAGTGACTCCTGAGACTGAAATCTCCTGGTCATGTGCTGTCTTCTTATCTTATAACTTTCCCTCATGCCATTTATCATGCATTTTAAAATTTGTGTTATCTGATTAATAGTTGATTAATATTAATAGTTGATTAATAACTTTCTAGTTTACTGTTACCTAATCCCAGACCAGACCTGTCTTTTTGCTCAATCAATGAATAGCTCAGTAACTAGAACAAAATATACCAGTATTTAATTGCTGAGTGGGTCAATTAATTTGTTGAGAACAAAGATTTTTCTCTTTTATGTTGTACCTCTGTCATACAGCACTGAACTCAACAGTGTTGATTATAATCACTAATGATTATGGTTGCTTTCTTCTATAGCCATTTTTTTAAAAAAGCATTCTTTTTTTTTTTAATCTTTATTTATTTATTTTTATGTGGTGTGGAGGATCAAGCCCAAGTGCCTCACAACATACTAGGCAAGCACTCTGCCACTGAATCACAGCCCCAGCTCCCCACGTTTTTTGAATAGGTGATGTTCATGTTAGAACATAACAGAAGACAAACATATTTGTCATTCCCAGGCTTTTAAAATGATAATGTACATTTGAAAATACAGAAGGATTTTTTAAAATTTATTTGTTTATTTTGGTACTGGGGATTGAACCCAGGGTGCCTAACCACTGAACCATACCCTAAACCCTTTTTATTCTTTTTTTTTTTTCCCCAAACCTTTTTATTCTTTATTTAGAGACAGGGTCTCACTAAGTTGTTTAGAGCCTCACTAAGTTCCTGAGGTTGGCCTTGAACTTGGGATTCTACTGCCTCAGCTGCCTGAGCTGCTGGGCTTATAGGTGTGTACCACTGTGCTCTTTAAGGATTCTTTCTGAATGTGGAAGGACTCTTTCCTCAAAAAAATTTTATCAGAAGCCCTATAAGTAAAAGGGATCAAATGCAGTATTTGAACATACCTCTCCCTTATAACCCACTAGGCTCCTGAGGTAACTTCATAGAATCCCTGGGACCTCATGGGTTCAATGCATGGGAACTCACTGTCGAGTGGAAATGCATTGGCTGTTTTGGGAAGTAAGCAGTGTTTTTCACCAAGCCCTGTCTGTGGCTTGGTGACTTTGAGCAAACCATCTAACCAGTCCAAAACCTGGTTTTCTTTTCTTTGAAATGAGAAGTTTGTCCTAAATGTTCTTAGCATTTTTTTTAGCTACATATCTAAAAATTCCAGGCTCATTCCAGCCCTTAGTCCTCACTGAAGCTATGTACTTAAAAAAATATATTCTATTTAGATGTACAAGATATTAGAGTACATTTTGACATATTATACATGCACAGAGTATAACTTATTCTAATTAGGATCCCATTTTTGTGGTTATACATGATGTAGAGTTTCACTAGTTGAATCTACATATATAAACACAGGAAAGTTTATGTCTGATTTATTCTACTGTCTTTCCTATTCCCATTCCCTGTCTCCCTTGCCTTCATTCCCCTTTGTTTAATCCAGTGGGCTTCTATTCTCTCCCCCCACCCTTATTATGTGTCAGCATCCACATATCACAGAGAACATTCAGCCTTTACTTCTGGGGGATTGGTCTATTTCACTTAGAATGATAGTCTCCAGTTCCATCCACTGGCAAATGCCATAATTTCATTCTTCTTTATGGGTTGGTAATATTACATTGTGTATATGTGCCACATTTTCTTTATACATTCATCTGTTGAAGGGCACCTAGATTGTTTCCATAGTTTGGCTATTGTGAATTGAGCTGCTATAAACCTTGATATGGCTGCATCACTGAAGCTAGGTACTCTTAATGGAATTCACATGCCTCTACTTATCCTAATGCTAAATTTTCTCCAAGACCACGTCAACTTCTAATTCCTTAAGAAGTCTTTTGCTTATACCAGTGCTTATTGCTCCTATTGCATTCATTTTCTACATCATAGAAAGTAGAACCTGATATATAGAGCTTCCCAGAATAATCTACTATCATATATTAGTTGTCCAGGCATTATCCACTGCCAGTTTTGCTTATCCTACACATCCTAATATTATTTCAAAATGTTAAGGTTCTTTTTATCTCTCTCTCTATATATATATGATTTACCATCTGAAAAATATTTAAGCTTTATTAGAACACTGTATTAGTGTCTTTTATTAATAATTTTGATTAGCCTATCTTCTTAACTACAGAGAGATTTCTGTGTACCTCCTGCCAATTACTCTTTACTTGTTAATTGATCAGTTGAAAGTTAAATGCCCATGTAGTTGCCTAAGTTAGAAGAGGAAGATATATTTTGAATATGGTTTTGTGTTAGTCAGCTTTTCATTACTGTGACCAAAATCCCTAACAAACACAACTTAGAGGAGGAAAACTTTTATTTTGGCTTACAATATGGAGATTCAGTCCATATTGGGCCCAAGTTGAAGCAGAACTTCATGGTTGAAGGGCCTGATGGAGGAGTATTACTCCCTTCATGGCAGCCAAGAAGCAGAGAGAGAAAGGGAAAGGACCACAGGGAACGTGAACCCTTCCAGGAAACAAACTCAGTGACCTACCTCTCCCAGCCACACCCTGCCTGCCTACTTTACCACTAGTCAGTCCATTCAAATTAGGATGGACTTATCAGGTTACAACTCTCATAATTCAATCATTTCACCTCTGCATATTCCTGCATTAACACAGGAAATTTGTGGGTTACCTCATATCCAAAACAACAGTTTGGTAAGACTGTAATTTCAAGCAGGTTGTTGAAAATGTATTCTACTTTTCTTTGTCCACTGTTTATTAGCTAAAAGAACAAAGCAGAAGAGAATCCTATTTTGGGAGTCAAACATCTGAATATGAGTCAGAGCTCTGTGTCATCTTTAATCAAATTAAAACCTCTATGACTTTGATTCCTTATTTTAAAATGGCAGTAATGCCTCCTTTCTCAGGTTGTAGTGAGGATTCGTTGAGCTAGCTAACATTCACACATCATATGTAAGTATATATGCATCTCTTTATAAATATATGTATACATGTACACATATATGTATTGTGTGTATATGTATATCAAAAGCCTGGCTCATTGTGGACCCTTCACCAAGGTTAATTATGTTTAATTTATGTTATTAGCCTGGAGTAATTGGAATAACCTGGTATCTAACTGGAATAACCTGAAGTGAGTGCTGCCTGGGTGGTGGTGGTGGGTTGTGGAAATTCAGGTATTCAGAGAGTCCGTGCAAATCCATTTTCTGGTCTGGGTTACGTAAGATATTACTTGTTGGGTATTTTCTCCCCCTCCCATCCCCTACAAATTTTCTTCCAGTATAAACCATTGAAAGAAACTGGAGCAAATATGGAGATTTAGTAACTTTGGTTAAAGTTGGTCAAATTTTTTGTAGCTGACTTTTTTCCATCTGAATTTATCTGGTGCTACCCTGAAGAAATATTCTTCCTGGTGAATGTGTTTTAAAGAAAACATATTTTGATTTAGGTTTAAAGAGCAAATGTGTGTGTGTGTGTGTGTGTGTGTGTGTGTGTGTATGTTCGTGTTCTCATGTTCATACATATTCACAGGAGTATCAATGTGATAAACACATCTCAAGGCACTCAGCAGCTCTGACTAGTATATAAAGCAGCAGCACTAAGCTCCAACAATGGAGCATTTGTGGAATCAGAAACACAAAGAAACATTGGAAAGCCAGTGCATTGGCACACAGGAAAAGCGTTAGCCAGCAAAGCACTTAGAATGGACGTACGACCACACAGTTGTAGAAAAAAGGTTTTGAATCTCTCAACACAAAGTCTTGGCTTTGGACTCCTTTAGTTTAAATATTGACTTTTGAAATGGGATGAAAGTTGATATATGCCATGTTGCAGTATCTTTCTCACCACATGTTAAGTGGCAGTAACACAACCTTGTTGGATAACTAGTACTGTGTTGTTTCTGATTTACAGCCCTGGTAATTTTTCTTGTTCTGGGAATACATTGCATGCGAACACATGTTGAAGCTAAAATTAGCTTCCAACCTACTGAAGTAAAAAGGAGAATTCTCATATAACTGTAACTGATAAATGTTTAGATTTTAAAATGTTCCTTAAATGTATAGATTTAATTACCTTTCTCAGAAAAAAGAATCAGAAGAATAAAAATATATAATAATAGAAACAAAATAGCATCAGGACTAATTGCAGTGAATGATAGATAGTTTGGTTTTCAAAGAAAATAGTGTTGACTCTGTGTGTTCTTAAGAGAGCTCAGTGAGTAGAACAGGCACATCAAGGGGACCTGACAGGGGGGAGAAAGAGAAGTTAAAGGGGGATGAGACTAATCAAATTAGGTTGTGTGCATGTACAAATATGGCATCATGAATCCAACTGTTACGTATAATTATGATACACCAGTTAAAGAAAATGGGACATTCAAGTATCCATGAGAACAACTGTAGTGTAAAATTTTTGCTACAAGAAAAACAGGCATATGTCTGCTTTTACAGAATATAAAGAATATACTATAAAGAAAATAATGCAACTTTTAAAATTGGTCACATTGTTTTTTTTTCTTTTCAATGAGTAATGCATTATACAATTAATGTTCTCTAAGTAATGAACTATTTATACTGAACTAAATGAAAAATCTCCCAGTAACTGGATAAGTCTGGAACCTTCATTGGCCATGTATATAGAACATAAATGTTCTCAGTAGAATTTATGACTTAACTTTAATGCCTGAAAAAAATTGCATTTCATTAGTTTAATTACACATAAAAGTTGAAAACCTAAAGTTTGGTGACTACGTTTACACTTTTTACAGTTGTTGGTAGGGTTCTAAATGGTAGATTTATACTGAAAGGTTTTCATGAATGAATCAGCTGATCCCTTAGAGATAGGATGGAGTCATTAAGGGGCAGATTCTGGGAGTTCCGTGAAGCCAGTCAGGGCTCTGGAGAAATACTATTCAGCCTGTAGTGGTACAAATATTTTATCTTGGGAAGTGACAGAAGGAACCAGGAAACCCAATTGTCTGAAATATATTTATATATTTATGTAGGAGGGATATGGGAATCTGTGGTGGAGTATCTCAAAATTTGTGTTGTATTCAAGCTCTGAGAGTTTACAGAGAAATGAAACTGTAGACATAAGAGATATATTTTTCACCAGGACCAACCAAGCCCTTTTAGAACTTTTGCTACTCAACTCTGCTAAGCAGAAATACAAACACCTTTAAAATCTTTCTTGTGGAAACAATTAATGGTATCTGAATTGAAAAATTACATTAAACTTGAGCCATTCAGAAAATTGAGTCTGTTCCAAATACAGCCCTGCTGTGATAGTGTCTATCAGCCATGTTGATTGTAAAGTCACTCTCTGTAATCACATTTCATTTTTATTAACTTCCATTATAGCAATTTTCACTTGCAAGTGTTTTTTTGCCATATGAGACAGAATTTTTTCTATTAACTATTTAATAAAACAGTAAGTACACTCTATTCTGATCATAGTGCTCTAAGAGCTTAAAATCAGTCAGACTCAAATTTATTATAAACATGAGATAAAAACACATTCTGAAGAATGGCCATTTTCTTTATCTCACTTGGAAGTTATCTCTAAAAACATGATGACAATAATGTCTTAGTAGATTACTTTTCCCATTAGTAGTTTTGCAAGTGTTAACTGTATTTGTAACTTTATTTTCAGGGAGATTTTCCTTCTTGTCTTCTTTGAACTTTCCTGGAATCTCTCAGACATCATTACTTAATCATATTTGTGTGGTTTATTAGGCTTTATTTGCTCAGAAAGGACCAAAGCTAAAAGATCATAGAGGTTAGAACTTGCTAATTATGGTGGCTCCATCCTGCCTGGTTGCCCTTCTTGTCAGGAGAAAATCTCACTGGGCCTCCACCTGGAGGAACATTATTAGACTTGGGTTTTTTTTTTTTTTATTAAAAAATAAAATGGCAAGTTTAAGAAAGCTACTTTATAGACTGCACTTTAACATTTTAAAGATGAAAATGATACATTGAATTCTGGGTAAAATGTGTTTATTTAAAAATTAGACACAATACTTTATCAGACTTAATGTCATTAAAAAAAATTTTGCATTGCTTTAGCCAATAAAATGTTAGCCTGGGGGGAATATTGGAGAAGCAGCAAGCCCAAAGTGACTTTGTATTTCTTAATTCAGTTTTAGTTTTGATTCTCATGCTAAAACTTAAAGGCAGCCCCTAGAGTTGGGCAGGTGTTTAACCTACAGACTGTGGGCCTCTGATGTTTGAGATAGCCTCCCGCTAACCCACTGATTTAAGATCCTCCTGAGTTTTACCCCTTGCCTTTATGTTTGTCTATGTCCCAACTAATTTTGCCAATGTTCTCAGAAAACTTGTAGCCCACTGGGGAGGCATGCCTGGCAAAGTCAGGGATTTAAAATATCCTGTTTGCATTTTAGGATTAAAAATCTATGTTCTTGCTGAAATAGACATATAACCCAAATCTTCCTTGTCTGTTTAATATTCTTTTTAGTGATTATCACTAACTACTATGCCACATATTTCACATTTGAATCATGTTTATTGTTTGTCTTCCCCACTAAAGTAAAGGTGTATTAGAGCAGGAAACATTGTCTGCTTTATTTCCCTCTGCATCTTTAGTTTTTGTTATGGTCCCTGACACGTAGTATGTGATCAATAGTATTTGTAGCTTGAAATATCCTTTGATAAATAATTATGTCTTCAGTTTTAGAAATCTTCCCAAGAGAATGGTGTTGATGTTTTGACTGCTTTGTGCTTTCTTACATGTAAAAAAGAGTGTGATATTTTTATAAGTTTTTAGATGTTTATTATACATTTAAATGTTTCAATATTTTTTACATCTCAGAGTTATGATTTCTTTTTTTGTTTGTTTTAATTAGTTACACATGACAGTACAACTATCTTGACATATCATACATTTGAATCAAATGGGGTATAATTTCTTATTTTTCTGAGTGTACAGGTTGCAGAATCCCATTGGTCATACAGTCATGTATATACACATGTATATACACACAGCAATACTAGTGTCTAATTTATTCTGCTGTTCTGATTAGCTTCCTTGGTACTTATAAGCCAGGATTATTTTGTTGTTGTATATCCCACTTTGTATAGCCCCTTACATTTTCTTATGAACTCAGTAAATTCATTGAAATCAACTATACCATACTTAGTTAATTTTAAGACACAGTCTTATCTCTTTTTTTCAGTTGCTAAATTTATCATGTTTTAATGTCATCATTACATGACAGTTGCAGCATTTTTCTCAATACTACATAAAATTGGTACGGCATATATGTAATGATATTTTATATTTTGTGAATTACTTTAGTTATGTTTCAAATTTTAGATAGTTTTTAGAATCATTAAAATTTGATTTTTAAGGTAATGTGTTCCCATTTGAACAAAAGAGTCACTAAAAACACTAAAAAAAGATAGCCACCTTTTATATATTTTATATTCTGCAATTATTCTAACAGTAGTATTTTGGAGAGGGTTTGCTATTACTGTTAAATGAGAGGGAGGATTTATTACCCAGCAGTGATTGCAAGGTACCACTTCTGAGCCAGCATGTAATGGAAACCTATCCTTTTGCAATTTGACAAATGAAACCAACTCCTTTGTAGGGCTTGAGAACTTTAGAACTCAACAAGGCTGGTTGCTGAATGTTTTGTCCTTGTGGGCTTCTGTATTAAGGAGCCCTGATGCTGAGAGTGTGGACAGATTTGAACATCAATCCAGATGTTCCTTACATGTGACCTGCTATGTAAGGTATACTTTTCATCTGTAATAAACCACAGGTACCCTCTGGAGGCTTATTCAATTTTTGAAAGAATATTAGAATCATATGTTAAACAAAATGTTTGTGAGAATCTAGAATATTTCTCCCATGAAGGAAAATCACCCCGCCTCTTTGAGCTTCAGTTTTACTTGTGAAATGGGAGAAATGGACCATGGAATCTGATAAGTAAAAGGAAATAAAAATTACTGCTTTTCTTCCAAGATTAGATGTGTTATAGAAGGGTTGGTTGACTTAAAAATGTGTCTGCTTCTTGGAAAAATGTGTTTAAAGTCAACGCATACATTGGTTGAATTAATTGTTACTAAAATCTTAATAAGGCAGCTTATTATTAAGTTAGTTATTTTAAGGAAAAATAATTACATTATAGCTTCTATCACACATGCTGGTTAGCTGCAGTGCTTAAGTTTTATAAAACAATTAAAACATTTGTAAACAAAAATTATTCTCATTGTATCTAGAGATACTGCAGTTTCTGTCAATAGCTCCCTATTTTTCTTCCCAGTCATATTGAGCTTAGCAACATATAATTCAGATCCATTTTCTATTTTATCTTTGCTTATTTATTAGTACAGTTGTTGCTTTCAATATTTAACAATAACATTTCAGATGGCTTAATAACAATTCAAGTTTTTAAAGCATCTAATATCTTCATAATTAAATTTTAATGACTAATATAAATTTTATTAGCAATAAAATATAATTTCATTAAATGTAATTTTTTTTTACCATGAAATGGGAAGTTTAGGAATAGTTTGTTTCTCATATAACATTACAATTTTAAACTAATATTGGCAGTTTTCTCCTTAAAATATTTCCTCTCCTAGACAAAGTGCTATAAATCAGAGTAAAATGATGATCTTTTTTAAAAATAATGATGATGCTCCTAAATGATGTTAAGATCATTTAATTTTATTTGAAATTAATGGTATTTGTATGAATGATTTGTGAGATCATTTAGTATAAATTAGTCCTTAACATCAGTGAAGAAATTAGAGGAACTTACTATTCAGACTTAACAGTATCACTACAAATTATAAGTATGTACAAAAGTTAGATTTATTTTTTGATATTTGTGTTATTTTTTCTACAATAAATGATAAAAACCATCAGTCAAGTCATGGTAACATGATGTCGTCTTCTTTTTTTTAGAGAGAGAGAGAGAGAGAGAGAGAGAGAGAGAGAGAGAGAGAGAGAGAGAGAGAGAATTTTTTAAATATTTAGTTTTCGGCAGATACAACATCTTTGTTTGTATGTGGTGCTTGGTGCTGAGGATTGAACCAGGGCCGCTCGCATGCTAGGCGAGCGCGCTACCCCTTGAGCCACATCCCCAGCCCCAATGTCTTCTTTAATTTATAAAGTGTTTTGGGAAGAACCAAGGTCACTATAAATATATAATTTGTATTCAATTTTTCTTGGTAGCTGTAACTTTGCTTATTTATTGTGTCTTTAAAATGATAACTTTTTTATGACCTTTAAAGGAATTTATGTTCGTTGTAAAACATTTGAAAAACATGGATGATACAAAGAACAATGTAAATATTTATTAGTTTTATCCCCTGAGAACCACAGATAATGTTCTTGTCCATTTGTTTCCTTTGCCTTTCCTGGGTATACATGAATAAGTATTCAAATAAATACCTTGCACATATTTTTCATAGTTTGATTGTAATATTTTAATATATCTTGAGCATATCTTAATTTACTACATTTTACTTAAAATATATTTTAATAGCATCATGCAATGTTCCATAGTTAGTTGCTTTGTGTTTTTCTATTTCTTGGTCTCATAAATGCATCTAATAAGCAGTGAGTACAAAAACATAAAAGAGCACAAACTTTAGAGTCAGACACACGCAGGTTTCAATTGTAGGTTTAGCTTTTTTTTTCTGAATTTTTACTCTGTGCTACTTATTTTCTCTATTTATTATATGAAGATTTTGCTGATATGGAAGTATTAAATATTAAAAGTACTCTGGGGGCTAGGGATGTAGCTCAGTTGGTAGAGTGCTTGCCTTGCATGAACAAGATCTGGGTTCAATCCCCGGCACACCACACACACACAAAGTACTTTGGTAACAGCATTTTCATAAAGCCTAGTTAATCATAGATGCTGAATGAATCAGTGTCATAATAATTGGTAATCTTTACTTTTTGACTATGTAGCTATGCTGTGTTTATTGAATACAAAATTGAAATTTATGCCTCTGACTTTTGATAGATTTCTATGAACTGAATTGTTAAGAATAAAGTATTTATAGTATTGATATTTAAAGACTCCAGTCATAGACTTATTGGTATTTTAAAGACTCTGGTCATAGATCCAAATTGCTTTCCAGAATGCTTGTATCATTTCATCATTGAAAAGTAGTATATATGTGCTTTTCTTTCCACATCCTTGTCACCCTTGCATACTATTATTAAAACTCATACAGATTCTCTTAACTGAAACTGTCATTGTTTTTTAAAATTTTCATTTATTTTATCACCAAGGAAGTTAAGATAATTTCCATGGTTAGGGTTCTGTTCTGTTCATTATATATTTTTAATCCATTAGTATTTTTCTTACCAACTTATATGTGTTCTTTATATATTGAAACTTTTAACTCTGTTGTATTTATAAAAACATATTATTTATAGTTTAGTATTTATCCTTAATTTTATAAATGAAAGATTTTAACATTCAGTATTTATAGAAGAGTCATTTTAATATCACTTTTCCATGTTGAACTTAGGTCGGCTCTGACTCCCGTTAGCCTTTGAAGACGAGCATTCAGGGCTCCCTATTCCTGGTGTCCCTCATGCATACCTCATTTCTTTCCCAACTTTTTCCTCAAATCACTGATGCAGCCAGATAGACTTTGCTCCTGTCTGCCTCTTGTAGATCATGTTTATGGATATCATGATACCATTTCTATATTCTATAGTTTTTCCTTCAAAAACCTGTGATATCTGAGCATGGGTCTAGTGTCTGATTATACCACAGTTTAGTATTGGATTATTTTATAATTTGTTTTATGTTTCAAAATTAGATTAGTTTCCCAGCTGCATTAAAACATGCTTCATAATAGAGCTCATACTTTATGCCTTTGTGTAGCCCCAAATCTCCTCGTACAAGTGATAAGCACCCATTGAATAGTAGTTTTGTTTTTTCTTTAATACCACAAAATTGTAATACCTGACCAAAAAGTTTTGTTTTATTCAATTATTTCACCTAAAGATTTGTAGACAATGTCATTGGAAAAAAAAAAAGAAAGAAAAACTTTTGACTTTGTGAAGTTTTATCAGAACATCTAATTCTATTTTTAGTAATTTCTGTAACATTTCCCACATATAATCAAAATGAGATGTAGATTGATCCTTTTGTGTGCCTATTATTCTAACCCTAATAGATTGTTCCAGTGTATAGTGGCTTAAAGCTACAACATCTGTTTTATATCACAGTGATTCTGTGGATCAGGAATTTGTGTAGACTTCGTTTGCTTCTAGCTCAGAGTCTCTCAGGTGTTTGTAGTCAGCCAATGAACAGAGTTTGAACAGAGAGTGATGAAGTAGGGGGCTAGTTTGGCATCACTCTTTTCTTATAGCTTCTATTGGACTCTGTAGTCTTTGTAAATGAGCAAATTTGTGTTTCCTGGAAGCATGGCAGCCGTAGGTAATTGACTGCTAATATGGCAGCTTAATGTTTTAAGAAAGAGTTACAGTATTGTAATGAGCAAGGTGAAGACTGCATAGCCTTTTATCACCTAGCTTCTGAAATCAGAGAGCTTTCCTTCACCAGGGGTCATATATTCAAGATGAGGAAAAATAGATGGCAGGAGTGTCAGAGTTACATCATAAGACAAGTAAGTGGGACGGGAGAGATTATTGTGGTCATCTTTGGAGAATGGTCTTCCACAGACCATCCTCTAACCGCAATCATTTACAGCTCTCTCATGCACAGTTACTCATTCCTGCCCTCAGAAATCCCAAGTCTCGTTCCATTACTACATGAAATTGACATCCAGGTCTTGTCTTCAAGTCTAGGTGCAGAAATTGGGTAAGGCTTCTTGAGTACTGAAAACCTTTGAACTCAGGGTTCTTTTGAATAACTTTGAACTAAAGAGACAAGTTATCTGCCTTTTACACATTCAACATCCAATGGTGGAACAAGCATTATGGGAAAATTCTATAGTTTTTTTTTTTTTTTTCAAAGGGGGAAAATGGGAGGTGTTGTTACATTTTCCAGCAGTTCTGAAGTGAATTGAGCATGTAGTCATTTGCTTAAGGAGAGCTCAGATCATTCCCTGGGAATTGTTCTTTGTGATTCATGGCTCTTCCCACTGTGCTTTAGTTTCCATGTTCTGAATCATCATTCTTTTCCCAAAAACACGTCCTGGATTTAGAGCTGACAATTTTCCAGGCCTTATTTCTGAACATGGCAAATTTGGGTTCCAAAGACCACTTTTATTTTGTATCCTTTTAGTTCCAATTCTTTTGTAGAATTCTTTCAAAATCTTGGAGGGTTTCTTACGTATTAATTCATAATCTATTCCAATAGCAAAAGTCACACCTCCAAATTTTTGAGATGATCTTATTGTTATTAAATTTTTAACCAAGGATGCCCTGTGAGGCTGCTGAGGGATAATTCTTAAGATTATTAGTAATCCTTTTGTTTAGCAGAAAAAGTCAGTTATTAATGCCCTCCAGATTCTTGGAAAGCCTGTATCTGTCTTAAAATTAGACCTGTGAGACATCATATCCCCAAGGTGTTAACAAACGGGATTTGTTGTTACCTCCTTACCTTTAGTTTAGACCAGGTCTTCCTGATTTTACTAAGTATTTTGTCTTCTCCAAGGCTCTCCCTTAAGGTCAGATTGCTTTACAATTTGGAGTGACAGGGAATGCAAATAGTTTTATTTGTAAACACAGCAACTTTTGTCTTTTTAAAAAATAGTTCCTTTAAATTTTGCTGAAACCTGAAATTTTCTTTTTTTTAACTTATCTACCTCTATCCATTTTTTTTTCAAAATTTTATATTAATGCATTATAGTTACATATAATATTGGGGTTCATTTTGACATAATTATACAGCATGGAATATAATTTGCTCCAATTCAATTGCCAATATTTTTCCTTTTCCTGTCTTTCTCTCTCCTCTGTTCCCTTTCATCTATTCTGTGAGTCTTTCTTCTATTTATTTATAGTTTTTTTTAATTAGTGCATTATATAGATACATAAAGGTGAAATACACTGTGGTATTTTCATACATGTATGTAGGATATTTTGATAAGTTTCATTCCACAGTTTATCCTATTTCCTATCCACTCTTGCCCTTGATCCCCTTCCTCTACTCTAATTTTCTCTTTTCTATTTTAATAGGATTCACTGTCTCAAACCCTTTTTTGCTTTATTTTGGTCTAGATTCCATATGAGAGAAAATATTCAACCCTTGCTTGACTTTCTGGGTCTGGTATATTTCACTTAATATGATGTTGTTCACTTTCATTCATTTACTGGCAAAGGCCATAATTTCATTCTTCTTTATGACTGAGTAAAACTCCATTGAATATATATACCACATTTTTCTTTATTCATGTGTCTGTTGATGGGCAACTGGGCTGGTTTTATAACTTGCTGCTGTAAACATTGGTGGACCTGTATCACTATAGTGTGTTGATTTTAGTTCTTAGGGATAAATAACTGGGTCTTATGGTGATTCCATTCCTACTCTTTTTAGTAATCAACGAACTACTTTCCAAAAGTGGTTGTACTAATTTGCGGTCCTACCAACAATATATGAATGTACCCTTTTCCCCACATCCTTTTCAGCATTTATTATTATTTGTATTCTTGATGATTGACATTCTGACTAGAGTGAGATGAAATCCCAGTGTAGTTTTGATTTGCTATGATTGCTATAGGTATTGAACATTTTTTTCATATATTTATAGGCTATTTGTATTTTTCTTTTAAGAAGTGACTGGTTTTTTGCCCTTTTATTAATTGGGTTTTTTTTAAATTCCGTTCTTTATAAATTTGGATATTAATTCTCTGTCTGAGGAGCAGGTGGCAAAGATCTCCTATTTTGTAGGTTTTTTTCTTTACATTCTTGTTTCCTTTGCTGTACAGAAACTTTTTAAATTTGATGCCACCCCCTTATTGATTCTTGGTTTTATTTCTGGTGATATAGAAGTCTTGCTGAGGAAGTAAATGCCTTTGACAATGTATTAGAGTGTTGGGCCTACATTTTCTTCTTGCAGTTGCAGAGTTTCTGGTCTAATTTTCAGATCTTTGATCCTCTTTGAGTTGACAGAGAGGGATCAGTTTTCATTCTTCAGTTTTCCCAGGCCTGGTTGTTTAAAAGGCTATCTTTTCTTTAACATATTTTTATTACCTTTGTCAAGTATCAGGTGGCTGGCTATACCTATGGGGATTTGTCTCTGTGTCTTCTATTCTATTACACTGGTCTGGTACTAACACTATTGCTCTTTTTGTTACTCTACCTCTTTAGTATTATTTGAATTCTCTAATTGTGATGCCTCTAGTAATTTCCTTTCTTGTTCAGGATTGCCTTGGATATTCTGGGTCTCTTATTCTTCCAAATGGATTTTTTTATATAGTTCATTGAAGAATGCCATTGGTATTTTTTGATGGGGATTGCTTTAACTTTGTGTAATGCTTTTGGTATATGGACATTTTGATAATATTAATTCTGCCTGTCCAAGAACATGGGAAGTCTTTCTTTTTTTTCCTTCTAAGGTCTTTAATTTCTTTCTTCAGTGTTCTATAGACTCCATGGTAGAGGTCTTTTACCTCCTTGGTTAGATTTACTCCTAAGTATTTTATTTTTGAAATTGTTGTGAATGGGGTACTTTTCCTAATTTCTTTTTCAGCAAATCGTTTATTAAAATATAGGAAAGTCTATATTGATTTCTATATATTGACCTTGTATTCTGCTACTTTGCTAAATTTGTGTATCAGCTCTATAATATTCTTCTGGTGGAGTTTTTTTTTTTTTTTTTTGGTGGGGAGGGGGTCTCCTATATAGAAGATCATGTTGTCAGCAAAGAGAGATAATCTGGCTTCTTCTTCTTTTCCTATTTGTATCCCATTAATTTTCTTCTCTTGCCTGATTGCTCTGGCTAGAATTTCAAGAATTAGGTTGAATGGAAGTTGAAACAGTGGACATCTCTGTCTTGTTCCTGATTTTAGAGGACATGCTTAGTTTTTCTTTGTTCAGTATGATGTTGGCCTTGGGTTTGTCATATATAGTCTTTTTATTTTGAGAGAGAGAGCTTTTTAATATTTATTTTTTAGTTTTCAGTAGACACAACATGTTTATTTTTTAAAATTTTTTTTTATTGGTTGTTCAAAACATTACAAAGCTATTGACATATCATATTTCATACATTTGATTCAAGTGGGTTATGAACTCCCATTTTTACCCCGTATATAGATTGCAAAATCACATCAGTTACACATCCACGTTTTCACATATTGCCATACTAGTGTCTGTTGTATTCTGCTGCCTTTCCTATCCTCTACTATTCCCCCTCCCCTCCCCTCCCCTCCCGTCCCCTCTCATCTTTTCTCTCTACCCCATCTACTGTAATTCATTTCTCTCCCTTGTTTTTTTCCCTTTCCCCTCACATCCTCTTATATGTAATTTTATATAACAATGAGGGTCTCCTTCCATTTCCATGCAATTTCCCTTCTCTCTGCCTTTCCCTCCCACCTCTCGTCCCTGTTTAATGTTAATCTTTTTCTCATGCTCTTCCTCCCTGCTCTGTTCTTAGTTGCTCTCCTTATATCAAAGAAGACATTTGGCATTTGTTTTTTAGGGATTGGCTAGCTTCACTTACATAATCTGCTCTAATGCCATCCTTTTCCCTGCAAATGCCATGATTTTGTCATTTTTAGTGCTGAGTAATACTCCATTGTATATAAACGCCACTTTTTTTTTTATCCATTCATCTATTGAAGGGCATCTAGGTTGGTTCCAGAGTCTAGCTATTGTGAATACAACATCTTTATTTTATTTTATTTTTTTATGTGGTGCTGAGGATCGAACCCAGCACCCCACGCATGCCAGGCGAGGGTGTTACCGCTTAAGCCATATCCCCAGCCCCTGTCATATATAGTCTTAACAATGTTGAGGTCAAGTTCTTTCTATTCCTACTTTCTCTGGTGTTTTAAACATGGATGGGTGCTGCCCTTTGTCAAATGTTTTTTTTTCCTGCATCCATTGATAATCATGTGATTCTTTTTTTAAATTCTGTTTATGTGGAGAATCATGTTTGTTGATTTATGTATGTTGAATCAATCTTGCATCCCTGGGATAAAACTAACTTGACAATGGTGCACTCTTTTCTTAATGCATTTTTAAAATGTGCTTTGCCAATATTTTATTAAGAATTTTTGCACTTATGTTCACCAAGGATATTGACCTGAAATTTTCTTTCCTTGATGTGTCTTAGTCAGATTTTGGTACCAGGGTGATAATGGCTTCATATAATGATTATAGCTTTGTGCCCTCAGTTTCTACTTTGTGAAATAATTTGAGGAGGATTGGCATTAGTTCCTGTGTAAATGTCTGTTAGAACTCAGCTGAGGATCCTTTTGATACTGGGCTTTGTTTTTGTTTTTGTTTTTTTTTGTTATAAGGCTTTTAATTGCTGTTTTAATTTCACTACTTGATATTGATCTGTTTTAAGTTTTTTAACATCCTCATGGTTTAATATGAGTAAATCCTGCATCTCTAGAAATTGGTCAGTATCTTCAAGGATTTCAAGTTTATTATAGTATAAAATTTCAAAATATTTTCTGATGATCTTCTGGATTTCGGAAATACCTGCAAAGATATCTTCTTTTTCATCTCTAATTTTCTCTCTCTTTTGGTAATTTGGCTAAGGGTTTATCAATCTTGTTTGTCATTTCAAAGAAACAACTCTTTGTTTTATTGATATTTTTAAATTTTTTATTCTGAATCATTAATTTTGGCTGTGATCTTAATTATCTCCTGTCTTCTACTGATTTTAGTGTTAAGTTTTTTCTTTCGCTAGAGCCTTGAAGTGTAATGTTAGATTATTTATATGGTATCTTCCTGTTTTTTTAATGTACAAACTCAGTGCTTTAAACTTTCCTCTTATAACTGCCTTCCTACTGGCCCAGAGATTTTGATATGTCGTACCTCTCTTCTTATTTGTTTCTAAGAATTTTTTTATTCTCTCCTGATTTCTTCTGTGATCTGTTCCTTATTCAAAAGTATATCATTTAATTTCCAGGTGTTAAAATGGTTTCTATTTTTACCTTCTCATTGTTTTCTAATTTCCTTTTATTATGATCCCAAAGAATGCAAACAATTATCTATTTTTTCATTTGTAAAATTGTGCCCTAAAATATACTATTTTAGAGCAAATTTAATGAGACCCTGAGAAGAATGTGAATTCAGTTGTTAGTGGATAAAGCATTTTATAGCTGTTCATTAGGTCCATTTGATTAATAGTACATTTTAGTTCTGAAGAGTCTTAGTTTCTGTTTGGATGATCTGTCTAATGGTGAGAGGTGTGCTGAGCTCATCCAGTATTATTGTATCATGGTCTATTTGATTCTTTTTATTGAGAAGGTTTTGTTTTATGTACACAGAAGCAACATTGTTTTTTGGAGCATAAATGCTTGCAATCATTATATCTTTTTGGTGAATGATTCCATAACCAGTATGAAGTGACCTTTATCTCTTATTAATTTTGCCTTAAAGTGTACTTTGTCTGATATGGGAGGAACTACTCCTATTTTCTTTTGGTTTCTATTTTCATGGTATATCTTTTCCCATCCCTTCACCTTCAGTCTGTGGGCGTATTTGCCTGTAAAGTGAGTCTAATATCAACAGTATATGGTTAGGTCTTTTTTTTTAATCCATTCTGAAATCTTTGTCTTTTGATTGGAGAGTTTAGACCATTTTCATTCTGTGTTATTATTTTAGAGCAATGATTTTTATTTGCTGTCCTTTTGATTGATTTCTAATACTGAATTCCAACTTGATTTTTACTTTTACTTTTCTAGTACAGGTCATCACTATGCTGGGTTTCATATTTTTTTATTTCTTCAGCTTGTATATCATTAAGTACATTTTGTAGGGCAGGCTTAGTGGTTATGAATCCTCTTAGTTTCTGCTGACTATGGAAGGTTTTTATTTCATTATCAATTCTTAAACATAGTTTTGCTGGATATAATAATCTTAGTTGGCACCAACTTTTCTTTCAGGGATTGGTATTTATAATTCTAAGCTCTCCAGCTTTTAGGAACTGGACTGAGAAGTCAGTTAAAATCCAAAGTAGTAGGCTGAGGTTGTGGCTTAGTGGTAGAATGCTTGCTTAGCACACATGAGGCACTGGATTCTATCTCTGGCACCACATAAAAAATACTAAATAAAGGTATTGTGCCCATCTACAACTAAAAAAATTTTAAAAAACAAAACAAATTGGCTTACCTGTTAATGTTACCTGCCTTTTTTCTCTTAGGACTTTAAAAATTCTATCCTTATTCTATGTTTTAGGTATTTTAATTATAATCTGTCTTGGTAAGGATCTTTTTTGATGTTGCCTATTTGGTGTTCTATATGCCTCTTGTATTTGGATTTCTATCTTGTTCCTATGATTTGGAAATCCTTTTTGATTATTTCTTTGAAAATATTGTGCATTTATTTAGTTTGTACTTTGGAGCCTTTTATCCTAGTGATTCTTAAATTTGGCCTCTCATTGTTATCTAAGATTTCTTGAATATTCTGGTTATGGTCTACTAAAAGTTTTTATTATCAAGCTTATTTCAAGATTATATACTTGATATTCAAGATCTAGGAATCTCTCTTTAAAGTAGTATCATCATTGTTGTTACTTTCTATTGATATTTTAATTTGATTTGTTGAGTCTTTCATTCCCAGGATTTTTGTTTATTCCTTTTTCAGAATCTCTGTCTCTTTATTGAAATGATCTTGCATTTCCTATATTTCCTCCCTAAGCATATTTGTATTCCTTATATATTCTTTTTGAACATTTAAACTATGAACTTTCTAAATTTTTTCTCTGGAATCTCCTCCACTGTGGTGTCAATGGGATCAATTTTTGAAGCAAAATCTATAGATAGTGTTCTGCATAGTGCTTACAGTCCAGGTGTAAACTTTTAGTAATGTTAGTTTTTGGCATCATGATGGCACCAGCCACAACATGGAACACTTTCCTCTGTTTCTTTTCTAGCAAAAGTAATCCAGTTGTTCCTTTCTTTGTTCGTGGAAATCTCGATAGCTGGATTCTTGGAGTTAATTGGTCCATTTTCTGTTTTCAGCATCAGTGGGCTAAATTTATTGCTGAATTTTCTGCCACTGCATAACAAGAATTTTTACCCTTTAGTAACATAGTCCTTATTTTTGTAAAGCCTTCACTGTTCCATTGACTGTCTGCTCCAGGCCCTTTTACCTTCTGAATGCTCTCTGGTACCAAGGTCAATACCACATGCTTTGAAATTATTTAATAGCATATCACCTCTTTTATCAAAATATCTTCTCTTTGCCTATTGATTTTTAATAAAATAATTGTGTCACTTCTCGTGGTTTCTATGGGTCAGGATTTTGGACTAAGCTCAACTGGGTGGTCTCTTAGGGTCTTTCATGGTGTTGGCAGTCTGGTGGTTTCTGGAGGTGGGGCAAAGAGAGTTTGAAGCAGCTGGGAGTTGTCCAGGTGTGTCTTTATTCATGTAGTCTCAAGTTGTCCCTGGTTTCCCCACACTGGGTAGTTTGGTCATTCTAGTATAGTGTAGTAGCCTATGGATGGTGAGACTTCTAAGATGGTAGCTGAAGGTTTTGAGAATATATGTTCTGATTAGTAAGGTGAGAGATGAAAAAATTATATAATTTTGTTTGGAAATTATATAATGTCACAGTCTCCGTGGTTTTAAGTTCACCCAGATTCGAAGAGAAAGCATTTGGAGTCCAGCTGTCAATGAGAGGTGTGTTTAAAACACATCATAAGAACATTTGTGATGGGAGAGATTGTTGTAGTGATCTTTGTGAAGTAAAATCGGCCATACATTTTTGTATCCAATCTTTATAGGTTAATGCTAAAACTAATAGAAATTTGATATATAGTGTTTCATGTTAAAAAAAATCCCTTAACCTTAACATACTTGCTTTCACACTCTAGTTTTGCTATTTATACATCTAGTGAATTTCTATTTATAGAATTTAATGGTATTTAAATTTGATGTTTTTCTCTTGGCAAAACCAAAATTATGATTGTGGGTGGTGCATGTTTTAAGTGATATCAATTTCTCAAACATGCAGAATTTATGAATGGTAATAGTTTTAACTGGCCAGCTACTGAAACCTTGTGTTTCTTTAAGAAAAGAGGAAAAATGTTCTTTAAAAATGAAGAATTACATTTCTTTCTAAATCCATGCATAAGTACTGACAGATTGTCCCAGCAGTTCTTAAAATTAATCTTTTAAAGTATCATGACCCATATGGTTGAACTTCATGAATATGAACAATGAAAACTTTATTGAAGGCGATGAATGTGCAGCTGCTGGCATCTCTTTACTCTCGGCCATACCCATTTAGTTGATCTTCTGTCGCTACATATGTGGGCCATGTGTGCTTTGAAATATTTTTGACTGTTTCGGATGTTTAGTCTGCCTAAGCTGGACCCTGTCCACTGCATCGTATTACTTTGGATTCCTCTTTGCTTTCAGCAACAATACTGTCCAACTAGTTTTTGTGAGAGAGCCAGGCATGCAGCTTGTGAGAATCAAGGACTGGAAAACTGCTACCTCTGTGAACATACCTCTGTATGTTCCATGGGCTGTCAAAGGACCAGGCTCCATGTAGCCCTCTTAAAAGGATCAAATATAGAAAGAGGAATGAGAAATACCATAAGTCATCACAGTTCACTGTAATTGTTGTGCCTAGGAAAGCATGTCACATTTTGGCAATCAGCTTGGTCACTGATGATGAAATTTAAACCTTTGCAAAATTGAAGGCAGTGTTGCTTATTGTGAGTAAGCTTACTAACCATAGTTTGAATGATGTTCTAAAATACAGGAAAAGTATAATATAGTAAGTTCCAGTATAGCATTGATTAATTTGTGTCATAGCCATAATTTTACCTCATAAATTTACTCTCAGGTAAATTCCTCTATCATGCAAAATGAATCCTAGCAAGAAGTCCAGTGAATTTTTAAATTATGTGCTGATTTTTAAGACTATTGGAAGGTCTTTCAAACCAAGCTATTGAACAGTCTTTCAAATATTGCATAAAGAGTAAACCTATAAAAACAACATAAGGCAAAGATAATATGAAAAACATCAGAAACTGGTTCATAACAAATTGGATTATAACTGGATTATAACAAACTAGATTATAACAAACTGGATCATAACTGGATTATAACAAAATTAACATGAGGTGGGTAAATAATTGGAATATCAGTTTTTGATAATAAATATTTCCAGACAATTTTAATTTCCTTCTTCCAGCATTTCAGTTGTAATGAGATTGTATATACATGATTATATATGTAACAATTTATCATTGTTATTTGTGAAAATTGAACTTGTTATTCATTCTAATCTTTAATTTCTGATTGGTCACTCACTGATTATCAAGGTGTTACTTATATAAATTATATGTATTGTGTTCGTCATAAAAGCCAAATTTTATTAATAATTTGAACATAAGCCTTTTAGGTCTTTGAATTCCTTTTCTTTTTTTTTCCCCTACCACAAATTGAACCTAGAGGCATTTAACCTCTGAGCCATGTCCTCAGTCCTTTTTATTTTTTGAGAGTGTCTTACTAAGTTGCTTAGGGCCTCGCTAAGCTGCTGAGGCTGGCCTGGAACTTGTGATCTTCCTGCCTCAGCCTCCCAGGCCACTGAGATTGCAGTCATGCACCACTACTCTTGGCTAGGCCTTTGTATTTTTTTTGCTTGCCTCCTAAGAGGTTCACACCTGCAGCCTCTTCTGCATCCTCCACTTGGCTCCTCAAATCTTAGCACATCCCTCAGTTTCTTAAAACTGCTCAGTGGTCTGCCCTTTGCTGGATGACACCTTTTCATGGCAGAGCAGACCTTCCATGATTAAGTAGGCCCTTCCTTTCTTAATGTATCTCCTGACATCCCTGTCCTGGAGCTTCTCCTCCAAGCTGCAGAGACTTGCTTGTCATTCTTTCCCAAAACTACACAGTTTCTCACCATTGTGCCTCTTTGTGCTCTGCCTCTTCTAATGGACTAATTTTTATTGGTGCATATTAACCATGTGGAGGACTGGGTTTCATTGTGGTGTATTTATACATGCATAAAACATAATTTGATTAGTTTTACTCCCTGTTATATCCCCTTACATTCCTCTCCTCTTTCCTGCTTATCCCTTTTTCTACCCCAGTTGTCTCACTTGTACTTTTATTATTTTCCCCTTCTACCTTTTACATGAGAGAGAAAATATGCATGATTTTTTTCCTGAGTCTGGCTTGTTTTGCTTAACACAATGCTATTCCCTCCATGTCCTCCAAATGATTTTCCTACAAACAGTGTGATTTTGTTCTTATTTATGATTGAATAAAACTCCTTTGCGTATATATAATTACATTTTCTTTACTCATTTATCTGTTGACACCTAAGCTGGTTCCATTACGTGGCTATTATGAATTGTGCTGATACACACATGGGTATGCATGTATTTTGACTTAAAGTCTTTTGGATAAATACTGAGGAGTGGTACAGCTAGATCTTATGATAGTTCCATTTTTAGTTTTTTTTTTTTAAAGAAACATCCATACTGATTTCCATAGTGTCTGCACTAATTTGTATTTTACCAACATTATATTAAAGTTTCTTTTCCCCCGTATCCTTGCCAACATTATTAGTATTTATAGTCTTGATGATTTTTGCCAGTGGAAAATGAAATCTCACTGTCATTTTGACTTATATTTACCTGCTGGTCAAAGATGTTGAACATTTTTTTTTTATATTGTTAGCCATTTGTATGTCTTATTTGAAATCTCTATTTCATTTGCCCATTTATTGAATGACTTATTTGCTTGGGGGTTGATTCTTTTGTGTTCTTTATATATTCTAGATATTAATCCTCTGTTAGGAGTGGCTAGCAAAGATTTTTCTCTTATTCCATAGGTTATCTCTTCATTCTGTTAATTGTTTGCTGTGTAGAAGTGTGTTAACTTGATGACATCACATTTATTGGTTCTTGGTTTTATTTCCAGAGGTATAGGAGTCCTATTTAAGAAGTCATTGCCTTTGTACATATGTTGGAGTTATTTCTCCTCTATTAGAGTAATTCTACTTATCCTATGAAGACCTGGTTCTAGGATACCTTTTCTCCCCAATTAGGTACATTCAGATTTATCGCCTCTGCATAGCTCTTTCATTGCTTTTATTACTATGTGTCACAGAGTTTGACAGTGGGTTGCAGGGAGGCAGGCGTTGTGTCTTATTTTTTTCTGTTTATACTGGGTACCTGCTATATATTAGACACATTCAACATTATTCACTGATGGAATGAGTGAGTAAGTAAATTTTTGACCCTATTTTATTTTCATTTGAGTCTGCAGTTTCTACTCAGCAAACTCTCATCTATTGGCTCTTCTTGTTTGGAACATAGTGGTACCACTCATTTAGATTTCCAAGTATTTTTCCTGTGTCTTTATTTTATCAAGTTGGGAGAGAATGGGAGCCAGAGCTTGGAAGTGGAAAAGTATATTTGCACAAGCTTATACTAGCACTCTGCTGCTTTGATATGTCTTCCTTTGTCCATGGAAGGTTGTTAAGTCTTCATTATTCATTCATTAATTAGCTGATTGTTTAACACAACAGAAGGAAGGAACTGTGATGTGCAGAAAGATATAAAACATAGCTCCTGGTATCAGTATCATCTACTAGGAAAGGGAAGATGGGTACCTAATACAAGTTGAGAATATTGTGGCTTTTAATAAAGGTCCCCAAATAATTGCAAAGGCTGAGATATAGAGATTGCCTTATCTGGGTTCATCAGATAGAATGTTGAGTAGAAGTTTTCATTTGTTTTATCTCATAGGCTGTGAATTCTATAACCAGTGGACTATGGAGAAAACTTGTATACTGTCTTGAAATTTCTTTGAAGAAAAATTGGTGGTAGTAATTCATACATATGCAGTTTTTATATCTCCTGTTGAGTGGTTGAGCTTTTAATTAATTTCCCTCAAGTAGTTAGCATACTTTAGTATGTTAATAGAAGCTTGAAGAGGTGGTCCACAGTGGAACCCTTAGTGCTATAGCACCACATCATAATGAAATCAGATTTTGTCTGAATGTTTTTTCCCCTTGGAATGTGACCAGTACTTGATTGCTACTGCTGTTTTTACAATTAACTAAGGTTTCTTGATTATGAACAATTATTAACTCTCAAAAAAAAAAATAAGAACTTAAATGATAGAGTTGGAAAATATGAGGTTTTAATATGATTAGGAGACTTTTTTCTCTACTAAATACACTCTGAAAAAAAGATAATCCTGTGTGTTTATTTTAAAAATAGAAATGCCAACTGCACCTGATAAATGTATCTAAGTGTACATAAACTATCAGGTTCAAACAGTCTTAGTAAGTAACCACATTTTTTCTCAAATATTATTTCCCTGTTCAGTCATGCAGCTTTAGCAGTGAACTCTTGTCAAAACTACATGCTGCAAAATGATGTGTTGGGCCTTTTAAATGGGATCAAGTACACATAAGATTCACACATAGTCGGTTATGAGTAATGGAAAAGAATAATGAATGCCCTATGAAG
The DNA here is from genome assembly GCF_052094955.1 of Ictidomys tridecemlineatus. Lineage (NCBI taxonomy): Eukaryota > Metazoa > Chordata > Mammalia > Rodentia > Sciuridae > Ictidomys > Ictidomys tridecemlineatus. The sequence continues at coordinate 107,129,205 of NC_135485.1, read as the reverse complement.
GTGGTGCCTACAGCCACAGCTACTGGGAAGGCTGAGGCAGGAGGATCACTTGCACTCAATAATTTGGGGCCAGTCTGGGCAACAGTGAGACCTCTATTTCTTTAAAAGTAATAATAACGTAAACAAAATTTATCTCAGTTTTTGTATATATTTTCCTCAGAAGATATAAGGTTATTTAAAATTACAAGCAAATGCATTTTAAAATATACAGAGAATACATAAAAGCAATGAATTAGATGGATATGACTGCCTCAGACACTTCCAAAAAATTGTTTTCAACTAAATTGTTTTAATTTTTAGAGGAAAGCATTTTAATAATTATTTTTGTTTTCTATAGAGGGAATTTTCTTTAGAAAGGAAAGTATTTCTGAGGGACATTGCTCCTTTTTACCAAATATCCAGATAGAAATGAAATAATAGGTGCCTGACAGAAATTTCAAATGAAACTCTTACATTTCAGTGACTGTTTTTTTTTCTTTTTATTTTTTTTAAAGAGAGAGTGATAGAGAGAGAGAGAGAGAGAGAGAGAGAGAGAGAGAGAGAGAGAGAGAGAATTTTTAATATTTATTTTTTAGTCCTCGGCAGACACAACATCTTTGTTGGTATGTGGTGCTGAGGATCGAACCCGGGCCGCACGCATGCAAGACGAGCGCGCTACCGCTTGAGCCACATCCCCAGCCCCTCAGTGACTGTTTTTATAATTAGACTAACATTTAATTATAATGGCCTTAAGTAATGCTTCTCAACTTTGGGTGCACCTGAGAATCACATGGAGGACTTTAAAGAATATTGATGTCTGGTTCTTACTGTAATGATTCTAATTTCATTGAGTTTTGGATATGGCCTGGGCATCTGCATTTCTAAAAACATCCTAGATGATTTTAACATATGGCACATGTAAGAGCCTCTTACCGGAAGCTCCCACATCTTTCAGCCACCATTGACTTATTCCACATGATCATGTGCTCCCCCCTCTTTTGTGTCACTTGAATACCAGAGATTGCTCTTACCCCAGGGACTTTTCCTTTACTGGTTCCTTCTGTTTGGAACGCCCCTCCTACTCATTAGTACATAGCCATCCTTTTTTATCATTTAGGCCTCAGCTCCAAGGGCTCTGCTTCAAGCAAAGCTTTCCTTAAGCCAGTCCCATCTGAAGCTTTCTTTTCCCCAGCATCGCCACATTATTCTGTATTAGTTTTATTATTGCATTTGTTTTACCATGAGATAGTATCATATTCGTCTGTTAGTTTTTCCTTTCCTACGAGGGCAAAGAACAGGAACATCTGGTTCCCCACAATATTCCCAAGGCTTAAAACTGAGCCTCACACTGCAGTCGCTCAATAAATGTTTTCTGAATAACAAAGCAGGTAGAAAAAATTATTGTGGTAATATACATAATTATATCTCTTTTATCCCTCCAAAAATACTACATGGGACCTCATTTTAAATATTAAAGACAGTGAAATGAGTGGAAATGTCAATAAAGAGTTAGAAGCAAACCTAGAAATGTGGCTAAGTACTGAAAACTTAAGGGCAGCAATACTAAACCTGGAATAGTTAATAGTTACTTCCACTAATAGTTACCTCCACTCAAATTTCTCTCTCCAAGACCATGTTTTGATTCTTACCATCAGCCCTATAGTGCCCTATATTTGAAATCATTAAATACTTTTCGGTGAACTTACCTCTTTTAAGAACTCAGGCATCGCCTCCCCCTCCTAAAATCCTTTTCTGAGCTGTGTATCTAGGAAGTTTATCTTTTCTGTTCTGCATGTTTGTATCATGGCTGTTGTCTTTTGTACTATTGGAATCTGGTTACTGATATGTCTCCCTCACCAGCTTTGGAGAAAAGAGATGGTGTCTGTAATGCCAGGCACATAACAGGTTCCTAGCAACTGTTTATTGAAAGAAAGCATAAAAATAAATACAAAATATTCCAAAAGAAGCATTAGAAATGCTAATTAGAATTATAAAATGGATTTGTCAGGAATATAATGAAGTCAAAGTAGACTCAAATAGAAGAAAGCAAGCAAGGGTAGCATAAGCCACCTGGGGGTGTGTGATGTTATGCACACTTAGGAAATTAAGAAAACATTGTTGGTGCCAATAAGTCTGAGCGCTGCTTTCTAACTGATATGTGGCTTGTCATTTGAACAAGGTTTTCATCACTCACTCGGGACTTTTTATACATTATTTACTCTTTTGATAAACTTTTCAATAGCTGCTATTCAGATGGATGCATTTTCCAGTAACACCTGATATGCATTTTAAAATGTAGCTTTTAATTGCTATTGATTGCCAGTAAATCTAATGATAACTTTCACCAGTATACTCTGAACTTGGTTCTAACCAAAAGAAAATGCAGCAATCTTTAGGCACATAAATATTTAAAATTCGCTACGTAGATGCCCTGTTAGTCTCATGGGTTCTGTTGTCATAATGCGAGCACTTAAATATTACTTAGGATTCCTATAACAGATTGTATTTCTGCTTCAAAATCTCTGTGGCACCACCATACATAATTTTACCCGAGAGCTAGATGACTAGGGTTTTTGAAAGGAACATCATCATACAGTCGACACTCATATTTTCACTGCCTAATTTTTTTTTTTATCACAGAGATTATTTAAAAATAAAGACGAGTGGGTGCTCAGGACAGAAACGCTGGTCAGATCTCATAAAATCATACTGAAATACACCATGTAGTCTCAATGGTGCTGCTGGAGGCATGGGATTTGTATGTGCTTTTCCCTTCAGTTTTCAGGAGGAAACCAGTGCACAGCAGACAATTTGTTACATTTCTAAAGAGAAAGCCATTCTTAATGTCAGAATTACAGCAACCAAATAATTTTTCTTCTTTTAATTTGAATCTGCATGTCCATAATTTGAATCCAGTTCTTCACGAGCTTAAAATTTACTCTGTGGAAATAAAGGTGAACAGAATGCCATTCTGTGAAGAGGCACAGAGGTGTGGAAGTGCGGCACATGGCATTTCCAGAGAACGTATGGTTTGGTGGGTTAGGAGAGTATATTGTGGGATTTACGTTATGGACAAAAGGGAAATGGAGCTGAAAGGGTCAAGATGGTGGAAAGGCCCATATTCCATGCCAAGAAGTCAGAACCCTGCTGTCAGCAAGAAAAGGTGTTGAAAAAAAAAATTTTTTTTTTTTAAAGTATAGTAACAATATAGAAGATTGATGCGGGAAAGAATAGAGTGTTGATGGAGAGACTTGATTATGATCACTTTGATATATAAGGTTATATAAAAGCTAAATATGAATTTTTGATAGAAGTAGAGGGAGAGGAAAAGAGAAGACCAGACTCCAGAGATTTTTTGAAAGAGAGAATCTTGAGTATTTAGTTTCCAGTTGGAAATAAGGAAGAGCAGAAGTGGGACACAAGGTTTTTAATGTGGCTGATTAAGTAATGGTCCTATCATTAACCAACAGTGGAGAAACTGAGATAAGAGCTCTCTCTCTGTGTGTGGCCATTATCAACAAAACCTGCCCCAAATTGGAACATTTCATTCTGTTCCCTAAGAATTATTATTTTTTTTTCTCAAAGGAAAATAATTTCTACTGAAATATTTTCCTGGGGTGTTACTGAAAGATTGACTGATCAGGGAACAAGATTTCATGTGAGAGGACCTGAGAATTCCGTCTATCCTTTCAAACTTTGACATCATGTGTTGTTCTCTTACTTGATTTGAACTTCAGTTTCCTCGTATATAAAGTAGGGATGCTCTCATTGCTTGCCCTGCAAGTCAGATGATACGATATTGGAAAGAACACTTCTTAACAATATAAAATGCTATGTAAATGTGAGTATTGGACTTGTACATATCATTTGGAATTGGGCAATAAGGCCCTGAGAACATGTTTTGAGGTACCTTTTCTGTACTTCCAAAATATTCTATCATATTCTCTGCTGACATTTTTAAAGTATGGTTTTCTATTTGTATATGCTTTTCCAAACACAAATATTTATGCAAAATAATTATTTTTATTCAATGGTTTAATAAAAATTAAAGCAAAACAGAAACATAAACAGGTTGATATGCTATATGTTGATATTATTTGATCTCTTTAATTGGGTCATGAAAAAGAAGTGTATGGATGTCCTTTATTTTTACTTTTTCTGCTTTTACCACCCATCTGTCTTCAGCCAAGTTCCAACTCTGCCTTTGCTCAATTTAAGGCTCATATCAGAATGAAGCAATTAGAAGAGGGGAAATAATCTGCATTTCCCTACAGCTTTCACCTACTCTAAAGTAGTCTCCTGAAACTAAAGCTTTAGAAACTGGAAAAGATTACATCAATCCGTATCAAAATCTAACTTAATTAACTCTTGCAAATGTGTTATACATGACAGTTTTCAGATCTACTAAATTACAAAGTTAAAACAAATATGAGATTTTTTTTATTGTTAGCTTTTTTTTTGGCATTAAACTTAAGTTATTTTTGACACCACATTTCAAGAAAATTTTAGGCTCTGTCCATCAGGACAGCTAGTAGAAACAACCACATTTTACATGTGAAACAAGCATGATAATAGATGTTTTGCTCATTTCTTGTTAAGATTACTTCGCTTTGTTATTTTCTTCCTGTTTTCTCTTTTTTTAAGAAAACATTTTAATGGAAAAGATCTGGTATTAAAATGAATAATGATATTTTTCAGGTTTACAATTTAAATCATCCATAGGAAAGCATATTTATCATGAAACGGTAAAAGAAACCAGTTTTTGTTTTCGTTTTATTTTCTTTGATGAATTATCAGACTTAGTTTACATTCCTGTTTTCACTACTTAAAGTTAGTCATTGAGTGGTATTTTCACAAACTACTGGCATATGATTGCTAGATTAAAAACAAAAACACATCTTAAATTTGGTAGACAAGCGCTTCTCTCCCCCACTGAGGTCATTGAGTTGGTTTTTGTTGAATCTTTCCTGGCTGGGATTTCCCAGTCTCCATCCTAAAGCATGTATGACTTTGGCTTATTATAGGAAATCCTGCAATGTTTGCTTCTTTCCTTTCATCTAATATAAATACCTATAGAATGGATGGTTCCAGGATCACCTTTTTGACCCCTCTCCTGTGTTGTAAAAGACACTAACTAGTCTCATGATTCCAGTTGCATTTACTTAAAAAACAAAACAAAACAAAACAAAAACACTGCAGTTTTTTCTACAAACATTCTATTAAATTAATGATATATTGCTAATTATGGGCATTTGTATAAATGAAAATAATTCAAGTGAGTAATTAAAAAAAAAAGAAAGAAAGTAACAGGTATTAAGAGCTCAACTACATCTTTTTGATGAAAGAGAACTCTTGCCTAAAATGTCAGGTAATGATTAGAACCACCCAGTGATGAATGGAATTAAAACTCTTATGCAGATTTTCACTGCCATTTAGACTTAATTTAATTTCAATTTTGGAGTGGTAGTAGAAAAATTTGAATTAGTGGGGATTAATTCAACAACTTTAAGAAATGTCAGCCGATTGCAGTGGAATACAACTATCATCCCAGCTACTTGGGAGGCTGAGGCACAAGGATTGTAAATCTGAGGCCAGCCTGGGCAGGTTAGTGAGATCCTGTCTTAAAATGAAAAGGTGTGGGGATTGTATAGAATACTTACCTATCATGAGCAAGGTCCTGGGTTCAATTCCCAGCACTGAAAAAAATAAAAGATAATTATTTAAAGGTAAATGATAATTTTAAGAATTGTTCTAAAAATAGGAAACTGTATTGCAAATATTATGTTAAAGAAAACTTTTGACATTGACTTCATAGTAATAGATATGTACAGTAGTAATAGAAGAAAAAAATGGAAATACTGATACATAGCTGGAAACTTAGGTATTTTTAATAAGCATGAAGAAAAATGAGATTTTGTCCATTAGCAACAACTAAAACATAAAAATCATGATATTTCTGATGTTATTCACCATTATTAACTTATTTCATTAAGCATAATTGAATGTTATTGGTTCTGGTTATGTGCATTCTATGAAGTATGAATTTCAGAACAATTTATGTTTATATTTGATAAGGTTTTAGTTTGGCATTAGTTTGGTGTGATATCAAATAAAAGTTTAAGAGGATACACATTCTTTGCTATAGTTTGCTTATTTAATATATTCCTTCTCAGTTTACATACAACATTATTCCAGTTGAGAAGAACAGATGGCCTATTTATTAATTGTGCAGTCAATACTTCTCAAACTAATAATGGATAAGTACTTACAATAAAGTGGCAGCAGTAAGAGTTAGTAGACTTATATATATTTTTCCTGTGGGGTCCTGGGAACCCAAAGTATTTATTACCTGAGAACAAAGAACCTTAGAGTTAAAGGTAAGCAACTCTATCTGATATAACTAATACTAGGCCTCTAAAGGAAGAAAAAGCAGAAAATGGTCTATGGTTTGCTTTTAACTAGGAGTCAGTTTTCTTTTTCCTCAGTCATTTATGATGAAAGTCACATATTACCTCAGGTGAAAAATGATGACAAACTTATATTACTAATATTTTGCTTGTAGCTATTTGCCTCTGAGCAGTGTGTCATTCTTTATAGGGTTAGATAATTTTCTATTATTCCTATATGATTAAGTTGTTAACAGCATTTCTTAAAAAAAAATTCACTGCTTAGCTTTTTATTTTATTAACCTCTTACTTCAAGGAAGCATTAAAGCATTCATATAACTGATTACAGTTTCAGTTTCCTAACATCATCTGATGCTTACCTTATTAAAGTACAATACCAATATAGGTAGCAGTTATCACCATGCTGAACATAGAATTATTCTGTTTTCTCTATGATTACTTTTTTCCTTTCAAGGCTTTTTCTCATTAGTAAATATTCTATTGAGTCTGTATAGGAATTCAAGTTTAGTTTAAAAACTGAAAGAATATGCTGGTAAATATTTCTAATTCTTTAGTCTTTCATTTGTTTATTAATTTATTCACTTATGAGTGAGTGGATATGTCTATGCCAGGTACACCTCTTTTAAGCACTTTAAAATATACTTTGAGCTTTATTTGGTCTTAAGATTTTTCTCAAATAACATTTACCAAAAGTCCAAAGTAAATACCTCAATGGCAAATAAGTACATGAAAATATGCTTAACATTATTAATCATTGGAGAAATGACAATAAGATTCTATTTCAAATATTCTATTATCACTCTGAAGAGATGCTTATAGATATTTATTAATTACAGGTGTTTGTGGAGAACCTTCATGTGTTTGCTGGCAGGGATTTAAAATGGTACAGCCACTTTGGAAAGCAGTTTGACAGTTTTTTTAAAAATGTTAAATTACCAGATTGCTTAGCAGTTTTATTCCTTGGTATTTACCCAAGAGTAATGAAAACATAAATTCAATCAAAAACTTGTACATGAATGTTCATAATAGCATGATTCATAATGGCCCAAAGTAGAAACCAACCCAAATGTCCATCACCTGATGAATAAAACCTGGTGTATTCATACTGTGAAACATTTTTACAATAAAATGAAGTATATACTGATTCTCAATGACACAAATACTAATATTGAACCCATTTTTATTAAGAAGAAATTAAGACACATATATAACTTATATTGTTAGTTTTTCTGAAAAGAACAACTTAGAAGAGGAAAAGTTTATTTTGGATCATGGTTTCAGAGGATCCAGCCCATGTTTGGCTGGCTGTATTCTTTTGGGTCTGGGTTGGGGCAGAATATCATGGCGGTAGAGAAAAGTTCCTTAGCTCATGGAAGCTGGGAAAGGAGAGAGGAAGAGAAGAAGGAACCAACAAGAGTCCCCAGCCACCTCTTCCCCCAGCTTTGTCCCACTTTCTCATAGGATTCACCATCCCAGTAAGTGTACTCATTACTAACCCATCAAATGGATTAAACCCAATGAGCTCAGAGCCCTTAGGAACCAATCATTGCCTGAAAGGCCCAGCTCCAGACCTTGCTGCATTAAGGAGCATGCTTTAACACATGAGCCTTTGAGGGGGACATTCCAGACCCAAACCATAGCACAGTCCAAGGAGAGAGAAAAGAAAACTCACATCACTAAGACCTCAGAGAACTTACTTGACCTCTACGTTGTAATGAGTTTTTGTTCCTGCTGTTTGAAATCATTGTCCCTGTCCTTCTTTCTCTTTTCTTCCTGACCCAACCTTTTGAGAGGGATTTTACTCTTATCCCACTTCACATGCTGATGTCCCCCCTCCAGTGGAAACTGCTCAGGTACCCATGCTTGCTTTCTTCATAATTTCTTTGCAAGACGTCATTCATAGGCCATACATTTAACAGTTTTAATTTATATATTTCAGTGGTTGTAGCGTCACAGTACATTCTGAATGTTGTATGTAATTGGCTCTTTTCTGTCCTTTTCATATTTGACCTCTTTTTGACATCTGGCATTGTTGACTTCTCACTCCTATACATACACCAGTCTCATTCATCCCTTTTCTTTCTTCCCCTGTTTACCTCATAGTTGTTTTCCGTCTTTGTGGGTCCTCCCTTCCCCAATCTGCCTTTAAAATTTTGATCTGGGGTTATTTTCTAATTATACATGCTGCCCCTGAGAGAGTTCATGACTTCAAGAACCACTAATGTGTGTGGCTCACCAATGTCTATTTCAGTCATTTACCCAATAAATATTTATTATGCATTTATCATGTTCAAGGCTCAGTTTAGGTATTTGGAATCTGTGCTGTTATTGAACCTACTTTCTACTGGGAAGAGAAAAGCAATAACAATGAAGTAGTAAAGAAGGAAGTTTGCAGTTTTAAATTGGCAATGATTGGGTTTGCTGAGCAGGTGACTTTTGAACAGAGAATTGAAGGAGGCGAGAAGACAGTCCTGCCCCTGTTTTCAGGAAGATCATGTGAACATGGCAACAGCAAATAGAAGGATACTAATGACAAACTTGTTAGGCACATTTTAAAAAAAAGGTAGGGAGATAAATGAGCTGGAGTTGAGGAGCGGGGTGGATGGATGTTGGTGCTGAGATACTGAGTGAGCAGGTCAAGTAGAGATTTATGGATCATTATAAGGTCTTTGGCCTGTATGTAAAATGAGGTTGAAGTTCAGGATTTTGTTGAGCAAAGGAATATGATGGGCACGTCTTCTGTGTTCACCGTAGACTCCACGGTGGCAAAGTTTGGAGCAGGAAAACAAGAATAGAAGACTAATGAATTGGTGCAGTCTTCATTCTCCTGTATCATAGACCAGCACACCTAAATGTCCATCAAAAATACTTACTAGGGTGCCACACTTCTCAAGTTCATCATCTCTAAAGCTGAATCTATATCTTTTCCCAGCTGCCTGTTCTAATGTTTCTCCCTCCTTCTGTAACTTTTGTCTTGAGAAAGGCCCAAAGAGCCACCCTTGACTTTTCATGGGTTCCTTACTATTCAACCAAGTTGAAGATTAAAAATGTTTAAGTTCTTCATATGGCATACACTACTTTACTTTCATCCAGTGATTAGTTAATCCTGTATTTCTGCTGCCTTTCAGTAATTGATATTAAAATGACTTTGGTTTCTTAGATAAATGCAGGATAAGGCTCTTTCAGTCCTTTCTGACTTGTGAAGAAACTGCTCTGTTCACTTCCCCGCCTGGCCTGGGCAGCCTCTACTTCTTATTTAAGTGACTGATATGAAGGTGGTATGTGCTGTAGTTGGGTTGTATTCCTGCTCTACAATTTATGAGTAACATGACTTTAATTACCACTTAATAATAATTCTAAGCCTCATTTTCTTTCTCTTAAACAAGGCACAAGCATAACCATCTGTCTGGGTTGTTTTTTTTGTGTGTGTTTTAAGGTATAATACTTCTAAAGCCTAGATAATAATGACTCAAGAATAATACTCTCTCTAGCGCATATGCTTCGAGAAGACAGTAGAAGGGACTTAACTGAAAGTCATAATTGACATTAGGGCTTACTCTTTGTGTTGTATGATGCTGTGGATCTTGTCAAGTGCATCTGCCACCACATAGACATAGTATCATAGACTAGTTGCAGCGCCCTACAATTCCTATTTCTTTCTGTCCCCAAAGCACCCTTGGAAACCATGGAACTTTTTGCCATCCTTTCTGTTGCCTTTCCCAGGATGTGAAACAATGGGAATCATATGGTTTATAGCCTTTGCAGACTGTTTTCTTTCACTTAGCAATTGAATGGATAGTTTTAATGGAATCCGTGTCTAGGTTCTCTACTTCTACATATACTTTTTATTAATATTGATCTGGCTAAGAGCAATGCTTTAATAACAACAGTCTTTTTTCTTACTCTACAAAAGTAAGGCACCCTCATCCATGTCAAATCTTACTATGGTGCATTGCCTTGGAGTCAGAAATTTTAATATTTTAACAATTTTAACTAATGCATTAAAGTTTTACTTTAGAGAAACCTGACAGGGAGACCAGTGAAAAACTTCTAATTATAAAATATATTACCCAAAAATTCTACGAAGAAGCAAGATGGAAGTAAAGGTCAAGAAAATAAAGTGTAAAATATAAGTTTCAGCTATTAAAAGTATCTCTTTGTATATTTAAGGGGATAATGATTATACTAAATTGTTATGGGTTTAGATTCTATTGAGTATATTTAAAATATATGATGTCTTATTTTGAAATGGCAGAATTTTCCAACGGAGTAGAAATTAAATTCTTTGAAGGCATACATTTACTTTAGGTAAAAATTGTAGATGTTAAGTTAGTAATAGGTGAGGGTTATATAATGTTTCAAAATTTCAAAAGTCAATGAAAAATGTTGAAGGTCTACCTACTCTATAAAACTTAAGTTTGTTAACCTGGCTTGTAAAATCCCTCTACACCTCTCCTTCTCTAGTCTTTTTTTTTTTTAATGTTTTAAAGTACCTTTTCTTTCTGTCTTTATTTTCCAGCAAGAATGAACTATTTGAATTTCCATGTGCATACCCCACTCTTTCCCACCTGTCTTAATTGTGTTATTCTTCCCTTCTTTGCCTCACTAAACTGCTCATTCTTCAGGTCCGGAAGTCTCAAGTGAAGAACCCCTTTCTGTATCTCCCTCCTATTGGCTCAAAGCTCCTTTTCCTTGGTCCCTCAGTCTTCTTCCTGGGACTTCACACATTGTCTTGCAGCCAACCCCCCAACCCCCCCACTTAGACTATTAGTTCTTCCAGAGTAGGAACTGTGTTTTATCTTTGCCTCCTCAGCATCTAGCTACTACATCTTCTGGCAAGGAGTTTATTTATTGGACGAAGATTAATTATTGAAGTAAGAAAGATAGATTTCATTTGTCTGAATGTTAATTAGACAGCACTTTTGTTCTTTCAGTTACTGTTTTGTTTTATGCTTATTTTCTGGCTGTTGTATCTGCATTTACTGGTAAGGTTTTCAGTAAACTTTCACGTGAAGGTGGACCTGAAATTGAGTCTGAGAGTCACTGCCCAAGAAAGAGAAGGAACACAGTCTTTCAGCAACTAGGCAAGGACTCTAGTTTTGGCTCTGCTGTAGAGTTGCCACTTGACCCTGGGCACAGTAATAGCCTAGGTGGGGGTTGAATTTTTTCATTAGTAAAGTAAGTGACTAGATCATTTCAAATGCCTTCACCTTGAGAAAAATTAATAAGGTGAACAAATGATTACCCTTGACACAGAGAATAAAAATTATGGGCTTCAGTTATTTTCTTATCATTTATACTGTGAGCATTATAGGTTTTATAGGTAGATGATAGGGATCTTATTCATATCACCTGCAAACTATAAATTAAAGTAATTTGGGGTTAATACAGTATGTTGATTCACATAATTTCAGATTACATTTAGCTTTTTTCACCAAATACACCATTTACCTGATAAATATACTTTCTAGTGCATTTCTAACATCCTAGAAATGAACTTAATTATGTCAAAACATTTCTTTGTGTCCAATTACTGAGTCACTGTAGCCTTAGTTTAATGAGAAGTAATATTAAAACAATTGCAAGAATGCTTTCCTGTGTTTTTGGCCATTTATAATATGTAGTAATTAAGTTTTATAAAGCCTGATTGAATGACATTTAGGTCTTTTATAAAGGGTTTGAGATTGTGTTTGGCCAGAACAAAGGCAGTATTTCCTTTCTTGTCTTGCACTCCTCCCTGCCCCCCTCTTCTCCACCTGCTTGAGGAAAGCTGTATTTCTTCAGACAAACCTCATAATTGCCCTTCTGTGCCTGATTTGGGCCTCAGGAAAGGCCCATAGCATCTGTAAAGCTGGCAGCAAAATGGTATTTCCAGGCAGGCACAGGGTTGCTGGGTAGTGAGCCAATCCACAGCTTTGTCTGAGCAGCTGAGAACTTTGCCGGAGTATTACCACGGTGTTCAGTAACACAGACCTGTGCCATGAGCAAGTAAAGCACTGAGCAAGTGTGAGGGTCAATATTTATAGACCACTACGTAGCTGCCTTGCAGAGAGAGACGAGAGAGAAACACGCAGGCAGAGGGCAAGGAAAGAAAGACCAGAAAGACCGCAGTGGAGGAAACTTGAATTTTCAATGTTGTTTTTTTTTTTTTTTTCTGAAAAAAATTCTTTTTAACTGTCAGGTTCAAACTTCTGCTGAATCATAACCATTTGGCGCTGAGCTATGACAAGAGAGGAAACAAAAAGTTAGACGAGCAAGCCTGCCTTAAGTGAGAAGGTAAGTAATTAGCCAGTTCAGTCTCGCTTTTACTTGTAAACTCCATCTCCCTTTTGGCCGTTCTGATCAGTAAGCAGAGGACTGTGTGGCATGCTAAAGCTGCTAAGGAGGGCTGTCTGCTGCTGAAGAGTGTTCTTGGTGGCAGTGTAGTTTTGTGTACTGCTTCCGAGAATGCTGTGTACATACATAATGCACTTGATGTGGGTGATGGGAACAGCTGTCAAACACTAATTCCATGTGTGTCCTATCAATAAAGTTTCTGTCTCTCCTTTCTGTCATTCTCAAAGTCTTCCAGTTGGTGAGTTCCTCTTTATTTTTTATATCAGTAATTAAAACATTAGTATCAGTTAAGTTTATAGTAGTGACAAGGCTAGGGGTGTATGGGAATTTTCAGATGAACATGTGAAGATGTAGTAGATAGTGTCAAAATGCAGAAGCTGGGAACATAGGCATCATGTTGGTTTTCTTTTTTTTTTCCTAAACCAATGTCCATTTGATAGTGCACTGAAGTGAAATAGTGCCTTTAGGAACAGAGATAATCAGGAGTGACGAGAAGTAAGAGTAGCCTTCTTAATCCAAGGTGCAAAAGACTTAGGCACTTAGGACACAGTCCTTGCTTGTCCAGGTGACTTGCTACTGGTTTCTTATAAAACATGACTTGCTATTAAACATTAAACTAAAACTAGTGCCTCTTGGTACACATTGTTTATTTTTCCTGTCACCACGCATAGCACTTGTTTCTGTGTGTGTTCATAGTGCTGCAGTATGTTCGCTTATCAGTTTGTTTCTGAATATCCCAGATTATCATTCAAAGTAGTAGTGTTGAAGGAGACTGGAATAAATTCTTTTCTATGCATTTTTGGATTTAGAACACTCACAAAGTTTATATGTCTATTACCCATGGCTTAGAAAATAAATATATTGCCTCTCTAAACTGTGGCAATAACTACATGATATTTATGTACTGACATAGTGAGTTTCCTTGTTTGTTTGGTGTTTTGGACTGTGGAACCATAAACAGTATGATATTTTGAATTTTTACATTATACATGAGTTTATATTTCCAAAGCGTTTTCTTACTACATATGTAAGTTAAAAACACAGATAATAGTAATGCTGTGGTACATATTAAATGATAGGCCAATAGAAATAAAGAACAACTAATACTCTGGCACATATTTTGTTAGGGCTACTGTGCAGAAACCAGCTTATTCTAAAATAGGATTATACCAGGTCAAAGCAGCAGGTGGAATAGGTCTCAGTTAACATAAATATCTTAAAATAAGGCCAGTAGCTGTGCAATATCACTTTTTTAAATGCATGTATAATTTTTTTAAATTACATAAACTGTGCACAACATCAGATTTATTAACTCATAAATGCTTTAAGACTGATCTAATTGATATCTAAATTTGAAGTATTTTTAACACTTATTTAATGCATGTTTCATCCTCTGAATCACTTTTTCAAGTTCTTCCTGTCAGTTTATTAATGAGTTTGATTTAGATTTTTGACACTGTTTATTTTGAAAATGCCATCATGGTTAATCCAGGATAGGTATTTCTCAGTTAAAGAACCTCAGTTCAGCAATAATGTTATTTTTTTCCTGGCAGCCTTTGAGATACTGTGTCATGGGCAAGAATATAATTTCAGTTTTTTATTAAGTATCTCTCTAGTTTTTTTTTTATCTTGCATATGCATCATAATGCTTCTTTACCCTTTTTATTTATTTATTTTTATTCCTTCTGGCATCTTGTTTCTGAAGTATGACTTTGAAACTTTGGGTAGAAAACGGCAAATAAATCACTACAACAAAGAAAAACCAAAGAAACTTTTTTTTTCCTGTGAATAGAAGGAAAATAATAGAAAATTAAGAGATTGGTGCATAATATTTAAAGTGGGCTATATATTGCTTGAAGGTTTTTAAAACCTGAAAAACTTGTTCAACATTGTTTTTTTTGGATTATTGTTAATACTGTATTAGTTATTTATCATTTTAAAATAATGTTTTTATGCAGGCTATTATAAAAAATGAATGTGGGACCTTTTGTATTATGTGTTAAGTATCTATGGAAGCAAGGTGAGTTTTGAAATGTTAATTTCAGCTTCCTAATGAACCTCACTGTCTGTACTCATGTGTTATGATACCAGTCCATCTGCTACATCACCCTTAGAGTAATCAAATCTCCCACCTGGTGAACACATTGCTTGCTACAAAATCCCTCCCATCTCTAGCTGCTAGAGATGGAAGGGATTTAAAGGTCAAGGTTCTAGGTACTGTGAGACTCTTTTTGACCTGGCTGCTACTTTTCTGTATTGCTCTTCTGCTATTCCTTCTAGGATATTAGCTACATCTGTCCTACCCACCCATGAGATTGTTATCCATTTCCTCTTTTTCATGCTCCAGCAATATTCAATATCTTATATTTCTTGAAACCATCTATATACAGTGTTGCTTCTCTCTGGGATTGACACTGCCCTCTCTGTCTTGAAAGCCTTCTTCCACATCTTTGCCTGTCAGTCTCAATGGAGGCGTCCCTCTTCAGGAGCCCTTCTTGGTCCACTCTCAGCTTCTTTATAGGCCTTAGTTACAGCATTTGGCAAAGCTTTCTATAATTTTCTTGGGTTTATTTTTCCATGTGAGACTGTAAGCTACTTGTGGCCAGGTTTTAAAATGCTTTCTTTTATGTTTCCCTAAGACCTACCATATAACAAATGTTCCAGAATTTGAAAAAAAAAACAAAAAACAAAAAACAAAAAATTCAATTATTTATTTTAAACACCCAATTTTTAAATAGCTCTTTTAATATATTTTAAAACTGGTTAGATTGAAAGAAAGAAACTCAGGTAAATAATATATGGATTGAGGTCAGTAGTAATGATTTGTAAGATAATTATTTTGTCTTTCCAGCACCAATCACAGGAGTGTGCATCCTCATCCTCATCCATGCATGCAGATAGTTGTTGAAAATACAAAAAAAAAATGTACAAAATGCATTGTTTTGAAAATGTGTATTCAGGATATATTTCCCAAGTGTTGTTTACTCAGTTAATTTGATGAAATCTGTCAATATAATAAGCTAGTTGTGGCTGCCACATGGACTGCTGAGATAAATTGATACCCAAGCAAACTAGCCAGTGGCCCACCTTCCAAAAGGCCAAGAGAGAAATTCAGGAGGATCCATCCTCATGGATCCTAGAGAATTATAGCATGGAATTATTCCCAAAGTTACTAACAAAGGTGTTTCTTCAAATTTTACTTTTGTTGCAGAGATATTTAGGGATTTAGGGAAATGATAGAAAATCATGGCTTAAAAATCCTCAAACCCAAAAGGTGATACTCCATTTTAGTCAGAAGAAGAATTTTCTTCTCAAAATAGAAATGTTGAAAGAAAAGGAAGTCGATGTTTAATAAAGTAGTTGAGAAATAGCAGCTGTTTCTTTTTGTTCTGATACTCAATAAAAATAAAATTTATTTTGTCTTTAATGGTTTTATTTACCCATCATACATAAAAGTACTTACTTTATATATGAAATATTTTGTATACCAGAGACAACTATAAAGCTTCATGCATAATTTCGAGTAATTTACAGTTTTTCTCATTTTGATTATTTTGACTCCTTAGTGTACTCTACCAGCACTTTCCATTATTATTTAAGACTTATAAACCTTTTCCAGACGTTGAATATGACTCTTTTGTTTGTTTAACCTTGAATTGTATCTTTCTCAGGAATGAAAACAAGATTGGTATTTTCATAGGAAAATTTGTTAACCTTTTAATTGCTTGGAATGGACCATACTCAATTTGGAATTTCTTTTCAGATATATTTTGTCCCTGTAACTCGCCTATGGTAAAACTGATGTGAACTGGCATGTCAAATTACATATGTAATTTATAGAGGCTGGGAGGGTAGGGGTTTCACTGGTCATGGATGTAGAAATGTACCTAGTTCCCATTGGCCAGTAAGGACAGAAATCCAAGTTTCCCCCAGTACTGAAAGATTATATAGCAAAACCAAAAAGGCACCGTCACCACCACCAAGTAAAGGTCAAAGAACTTTGTGGTTGGAATGAGGTATAAAGGATTTCACCAAAAAAATAAAGTCTTATTTTATTATTGTTAGCAGCTTACCTTGCCAATGAAAACTTTTCTATAACTAAGCATGGCATAGAATTCATAGAACCCGAAAAAAATAATAAACCCGAAGTACCATCTTGAAGCTTTTCTTCTTCAACTCTTTCATGTTGTAGACAGGCATTTGTACTATAAATGGGTAACGAAACTTTCCAAACACTAGCTTTTAAGACATCCTAGTTAAGACTTGGATTTAAAAGAAGAAATACATAATTACTGGGCCAGTATTTTATTAATATTCTTACCTGATTTTAATGACTTTTAATTGATTTCAATTGTCTTTATTATGCATACTCATTTAAAACAAATTTGTTGTATTTTTGTATCCTATTAGTCTTATTTCTTAATTTGTGAAAGTTAAAGCTAACAGTTATTGTCTGAAGTGAGATGATACTGTGCTTTTCCATTCATAACCAGATTTAAAGTATTTTTTCCCCCCTTCTGATAGCTCTCCTTCCTGGACCCCCTGGTTTTCCCTGTTCAGTTTGGTAGTGTGATCACATCTATGCCTCACAACCTTTTTCCTTTCAGCAGAACGTGGTAGCTCATCCTGAAGCAAAGACAGGAATCTACAGAGACAAGTTTTATGCTTTGATTGTATCTAAGGGATTCGAATAGGGAATACACAGTTATATTTTGTTTTCTAACTTTGTTTTTAAGATGATTATTTGTTCTGGTTTACAGCAGGAAAGAGCCCTGAATAAAACAAAAATCAAAGGATCAAGTGTGCTTTTCCAGACTATATTGATTTTCATCTAGAATTCTTTAAACACATGTAAATAATTAAAGAGGGAGAAAGGGGCAAAACAGGGTTGTTTTGAATATGAATTCTTCTAGTAGGTCTTGATATTCCTCCAGTCCTGTTTCTACCACTCACTCCCAATGAAGTTGGGGACTTGTTGCCTCTTTAAGATTAAGGTTCCTGGTCAGAATGGTTTGCATACTTAAAGGTTAAGGAGTTTTTGAGCAAATAGTTAAAGGTTAATATCAGCTTCTTCCTGTGATTTCTGTACTTTCCTATGTCTTCCCTCACATCAAACTCAAAGTAATGTTCTTTCCACACTTCCCCAGTCAGTGGAAAAAGTCTGATTACCCTTTAGTGGACATTCTCTATTAGATTGGTAATGTTTCACATTGGATCTGTATCACCCGTTTTTTAAAAATTCTTTCCTGAAAAGAGAGTTATAATTTTGTGATCTTTTGAGGAAAGTGATATTTAACATACTTTCAATTACTAGTGAACTTAAATCTGAGGGAATCACTAATAATTAGAATTTTATTCTTTATCATTTCTATTCATATGTTCATTATATTTTCAGGGTTATATTTGCTTTTCTTGGTTTAAAAAAGTTCTTTTTTTTTTTTTTTAAATTAAGTTGATTTTTTTTTTTGAGTGTTCTACTTGTGAGCCACACCCATTTGAGTGTTCTGCTCCTGAGTGACACCAACTAAGGTCTTGATTCTTTTGTTTTTTTGTTTTTTTTTTTTTGTTTGTTCTTTTGGTACCAGAGATTGAACTCAGGGGCACTCCACCACTGAGCCACTTCCCCAGCCCTATTTTGTATTTTGTTTAGAGTTACTCAGCACCTCACTTTTGCCTAGGCTGTCTTTAAACTCACGATCCTCCTGCCTTAGCCTCTGAAGCCATTGGGATTACGGGCATGCACCTCCATGCCCTCTTAAGGTCTTGATTCTTTAAAGACTTACTGCACCTGTTTTCCCAAATTTGTATTAACTTTTTACTGTTGTATGTTTTGAAATATCTTTATTTTTACAGGTAATCAATATTTCCTTCATCTCTGTTGAAATTTAGAAAGCTCTTATATCCAGAAATAGTAAAAATATTTTTCTACATTTTTTGTTTAATTTACTTAAGTGTTAATACTGGGATCCCCATAGATCTTTTTCAGCACTTTTATTGAATCATTCTCCTTTTCCACTTTTTTTTTGTGAAATAATCTTTCTTTCATCTTCCTGTTGGTACCAATTTAAATCTTTGTGCTACCTCTCAACTCATATTGCATTTAAAATTTTATCTGTTTGGGGAAATAAAGTTTGTTTCTTATTAAATGAGATTTAAGCATTGGCATATGTTAGGGTGGTGGTAGTGGTGTTGGATTTAAATTGACATACTTCTTGAAATTGTTGGGGATAAGAGGCCAGGTATATTTATTATGTTAAAATAAAACCTAATGAGAATATGATCTGTGTGAGAAATTATGCATTAATAATAAGCAATGTTAATGAAGGATGTGTGCATGTGTGTGTTCCTCTAATTCTTGTACAGGCCTTTGGTTGACTTATCCCTTTTTAGGATTAAGAAACTGATACCCCCAAATGTAAAGTAACTTGGTCAACCTGACATAGCTAACTGATAGGGTCATGATTTAGTGTCAGATCTGGCCTGAATCCATCTTTCAAGGAAGTATTGCCAAATAGAACAAATATGCTTGTTACCCTAAGTAGCGTAAATAGATGTGGGTCTATAGGGATCAGATGTCAGAAATACCAGCTTGAGTCCATCTGGGAAAAAGTGAGTTCAGGAGCAATGGCTTCCTAAAGTGTCGCCACCGATCAATGAATCTGGTGAAACTTGGAGCTTTTCGTTATTTGTCATTAGCACTGAAGACGCCAGAATCTCAAAATAGAAGTAACCTTGTCCCTTAAGTCATTTTGGAAGCAGTCAAAAAATTCCTTTAACTTTCCTGTTTTAGGTCTGCTGTTGATTTAATCATTTTGTTCCATGTTTAATCCAACTTAGATTTCAGTTCTGCCTTGAGAGCTTGACAGAGCACCATTGCTTCCCACCCCCCCATGTCTCCTGATGACCTTAGCAGGAAAATTGGCAAGGAACTGCCAGGACACAGACAGTGGCTGTTGCAGGTGGCTTACTGTTTCTTTACTGTAAGTTACACGAAAGGGAGAAATGAGTCTCACCATCTAGCTGCCTTTGCTGTCATTTCTATTTTAAGATACTCAT
The DNA here is from genome assembly GCF_052094955.1 of Ictidomys tridecemlineatus. Lineage (NCBI taxonomy): Eukaryota > Metazoa > Chordata > Mammalia > Rodentia > Sciuridae > Ictidomys > Ictidomys tridecemlineatus. Next base: position 107,109,427 of record NC_135485.1, on the reverse strand, counting down.
TTAAGAGACTCAAACTTGTACCCTATGTATCAAGCTTTGGTAGTCCAAGAAGGAAAAGAAATTCTGTATATTTTGATATCATTGAAATTTATATATTTATTGGTTACCTGGAATGATGTAAAAGAGAATAGTGTAATCTGCTTATAAATGGACACACTTCATAAATATCGTTTATATGTATATATGTGGGGGTCCATATGATAAAGTTTATAAAAATCACTTGTAATCTTAATTTTTTAATGTTTTTGATCACCACTAAATAATTTGTTCAATTTTCCTCTTTAACTCAAGGCAAATATTTTTGCAAAGAGTAATAAAGGACTTTTACTACTTGGATCATTCTTGTTGATACATTGGTATATCTTTGGAAGTAATCATTCTATATTTCATTGGGGTTTTTGTTTTATAACCTTGCCCTGGAACATTTAAAAGTAAATTATAGGGCTGGGGCTGGGGCTCAGCAGTAGCGCATTTGCCCAGCATGTGTGAGGCACTGGGTTCGATACTCACCACCACGTTAAAAAAAAAAAAAAGATCTATTAATAATTTTTAAAAATAAATGAAATCTTGTAGTTTATAAACAAGTGGTTCTTATTATCTGGAAAATTATGCATCAGTATTTGTGCTAATTAGAAGTCTTAAGATTTATAAATAACTTAGGTATAAAGAGATTACTCTCGTATTATTCCTCCTTTTTTCAATCATGTTTAGTTTCTTCTTAAAAATGTACAGAGGATTGTTACTGATTAAAACATATTATTCTGTATATTAATTCACTAGGTAAATATTTGCTTTTTCTTTATGTAAAATCACCCCCACTTAAAAGTTTGTTTTCTACTTTTTCCATTCCAATTTTTACATCATCAATAAATTAGCATATTATTATTCCCTGTGCTAGTTTATGTTACTAACCTTGAAATTTATTTCCATGTTTATTGTCAGAGTCTTATTGGCAAATTGAACTTGACAATAATAGGGAAAGAAAGCATGGTGACCTAGGACACACCATTCTACTGAAGGAATTCACAGTTCTTTGAATGTGTAATTTTTTTTTTTTGGTCATTTGTTTTAAATGAACCAATATACAATTCATATAGTCTCTTGAGTTATTCATTAATACTCCACATGCAGTTCTTTTAAATTATTATTGGTAGACATAGACAATGATTGAGTGATTTTTTTTTCCTTGTGCTGTTACCGTCTGAAGTAGATTGGTACAATTTCCAAAGTATAATATGAGTTTAAGATATAAACTGATGAAACCATCTATTCTTAACTTGGGGGACTGGTTTTGTGTGGGTTATAAGCTGTTTAAATACTACATCCTTCTCCTATTAGAAAGGAAATCGGATATCCATGCTAACATGATTTCAGTTTCTTAGTATACCAAACATGTACATAAGATTTGCAGAGATGAAAAATCAATTTTAAAATTTTGGTTGGATTTTAATGAAACATTTCTGTGACACATTTATGTTTCTGTTTATTAACTGTATGTTTCTAGTGGTATTATAATTGATGCTGTTACAGACAAAAAGCATACGTGAGACCACATAGTGGTTTACAAATGTTCATAAGATGTGGAATACACAGAAACTTATGCACCTGATATACTGTGTGCCTGCTCATTTCTTCATGTTGGGCAGCTCACAGTCTTCCTAGGGAGGAGCAGGTGGCCAGCTAAGAAGCATCCACCTAGCTAGGAGCTATGCATGCTAGCTGTTTCTCTCTTCCTCCTGCCCTTGGTTACTCTTATTTTTTCCCCCTACTTCCTCCTCCAATTCCTTTCTACCTTTCTGTCCTGATTATTTGCCCTTGTTCATGAATGGCTATTGTACTGGTTATATGTCATACCAAGTTGATACAATTTTTTTTTAGCTTTAACTTTTCCTTTATCTTTTGACTTCCATATATCACCCACTTCTATTAGAAAACTATTCTTTTGTATTTTACAGTTTGAAGAAAATTTTCAAGCTTCAGCAAACATTAAATACCTGGAAGTCAAGAATTTTTTATCATAGAGTGTTAAAGTACAATTAGTATCTTTCACAATTTCCCTAAAGTCATCTACTTTCTTATTTTATAATCAATGGCAACTTAGCCAAGATTATGCCATGGGTATTTGTATGTAAGATAAGAGTCTCAATTAACTCATAATATTGCCACAGAATGGTTATTATCCCCCTTTTAAAGGAGAAGTATAAATTCAGAAAGGTTAAATAACAATGCTTAAGATCAAACAGCTTGGAAATTACAGGAAGTAGAAATGTAGTCTAATTCTTTTTGACTTTAAAAGCTTCACAGTGTAATAATATGACTTTCTTTTTAAATAGGTAATTTCACTTTCCTTACTCCTGTGCATGTCTAAAAGCTTGAGAAGCAGCAGAGTGCAGTATCTTCAGAGCAGAAAGCTTCTAAATGTAGCAGATGTCTACACCAAACATCTCCCCTCCCTGCAAGAAAGGCAAAGTTCTGTTGACACCAAGTAGAGAAATATATAGTGTATTCTCATTTCAGTCCATATTTTTTTTCAGTTTTCTAATTCTACCTGGGTTTCTTTATAAAAACAAACAAAAAACATACTTTAGAAAGCATTTTCTTTCAGATAAATTCAGGCTACCTCTTGAATTTTTTTAATTAGTTGTAGATGGACACAATACTGTTATTTTATTTTTATGTGGCGCTGAGGATCGAACCCAGTGCCTTCTACATGCAAGGCAAGTGCTATACCACTGAGCTACAGCCCTAGCCCTCTGGATTTTTTGAGGCAGGTCAGATTTTCATTTGTGATCCACACATTTCTTAATTTTAGTTAGATTCTAATAGTTTTTTGCATTAGTTTTATCACACTAGAGTGGCATAAATCATTAGATCACATCCTTATAAAAACTGATTTTTGTTGTTGTTGTTATTTGGAGATAAGTTTTTCTGTTATATTTTAACATTTAACCTTCGCCTTGTTCTGCTTTTCAGGACCTTTACTAGAACTATGTGGTGTAGAAAATGACATCCAAAACAAAATTTATTTTCAGTCCATTTAAAAAATCTGTTTTTTTTTTAAAGACTTTCTATGGAAGAAACAAAGAATATAGATAAAAATGAAATTATTGGTTTTCCTATGCTTGTTCTAGCACCATATTTATAGGATGTAATTTAAGGTTATTATAAATTGAAGTGCCTATGAAATATTTTTATTGTAACATCATTTTCAAACAGTGTTTGTTTTCACACTCTTTCCCCAAATACTTTAAAGTAAGTACGTGACACGCATTTTAAGGATGGAAACGTTAATGTGAATTGAGGGTGGGTGCAGATCCTAGAGTGAAAAACCAAGTGTTTCAACCTTCCCAGATTAGTTCTAAAACTTGATTAGCTTAATTGTAATATATGAAACTGTAAAGAAATAAATTTGTAATTATGTGTTAACTCATACCAGACTCTAGTAGAAATAATGAGTAGCAGGTGCAAGTAATTTAAGAAAAAAAATTATGAGTATTATCTAATATTGAGAAAATTGTATAAATTTAATTTAGTTGTTTCTGAAAACTTAGAAAAAAGTTTAATATGATCATAATGGCAGAACACCTGTATTGAGCTTGTGGAATTATGTGAGAATCTAGTTTGAGAGCCACTGAATTATTGTGAAAAATTTCTTAATCAGTATATAAGGTAGCAGTAATATTTTTCTAAGCAGTACTGGTATGTCAGTAAGAGTTTATAAGGAAAATAGTCCAGTTTAAATAAACTACTGAATGTCTCATATATCATGGGGTAAATTGATGACAGTGTGACTATGTACAATTATTTAAACTATATATAAACTCTTTTTTAAAAAATTTATCAGGGTGGTGTTTTCCCCCTTAGCTTCCCCTACTTCTCTTTCATGTAATGATATGTGTGGACTTTAATGCCTCCATCTATGGCATTCAACCCAGCCATTGTTCTGGTTAAATCCTAAATGAGCCTTGAATCCAAGCTGCCACTATAATAATTGACTGGTTTTTCATATGGAAAATGAAAATTAATCCTTACCTCATTCCATAAATAGAAGCAAATTGTGTACGAAAGAAGCACTTAACTATAAAAGGCCATATTTTAAGATATTTGGAAATGAATATGTTTATTATCTTCAGAATAAGGTAACAGTTTCTTTAATAAGAAATAGAATGAACCAACCATAAAGAAAAAAGTTAAACGTTAAAATTTAAAAAGAAAAATGTGTTCATCAGAGGACACTAAAACATAGAGTAAAAAAGGCCCAAACTGGTTTGGTATACAGAATATATTAAGGTTCCTGTGAATCAATAAAAAAGTAGAGAATAAAAATAAGGATTTCAAAAATAATAAATCCATACTGTCAATAAAGATATGAAAACTTGATGGGCTTCATTAATAATTAAAGAAATGAAAAGTGAAATTAGAGTGATACACTATTTTGTGTATACCATGTTGGTAAAACATAAAAGTCTGAAAATAACAAATGTTGATGCAGATGAAAAGAATAAGAACTCTCATACTCTGCTTATGAGGGTGTAGATTGGGACAATTGAATTATGAATAGAAATTGAACATAAAAGTAATTTTTTTTTAGCAGTTCAGCCCAAGTTGTCTATCCTATAGAAATTTTTACTCATATATCTCAGGAAATAGGTATGAGGTTTTACACACACACACACACACACACACACACGCATAATAGCTTTGTACATAATAGCAAAACATAATTCTGGAAACAGTCCAACAGAGAACAGAATGGATAAGTTGGCAAATATTTGTATATAGTAGTAGAATTAGCATAATTATGAAAATGAATGAACCCAGCTGTGTGTGTGAACCTCTATGAATTCTCAGAACTTAATGTTCAGTGAAAAAACCAAGTTCTTCCAAATACTTCACAATTTCAATTACACAAACTTTGCTCAGAGGCAAATCCAAGTAATATATTTTAATGGAACCACATGTATGAGATCAAACTATAAAGAAAATCAAAGAAAGAGGATATTGAGTCCCTCTAGGGAGGGAAGGGTTGGATTCATAAAGGGCCAGAGAGCTTAGGAGCTACATAAATGAATGATTGTCAAATATAAATATTCAAATTGTTATAACAACTATGTTATAGATATTAAAATGGGTTTATATTATATGTAAAATTGTAAATTATAAGTAATTATTTAAAGTATACATACATAAGTAATTAGTAATGCAAAAAAAATATATAGGAAAGCATTTTCTCCCCTCATCATTCTGCAAAACACCTTTAAAATTTGAAGCTAATTTTCTTTAGAACAAGCTTCTTGATTTTATGTGGGTGCTTATAAGATTGAATATTTGCGCACTTTATGCCTACTATCCCTATTTTGCTAGCTATTCCTCAGATCCAGAGATTTTCCTTTAGTTGTTGTATTCATTTCTTAGCCTGCCATGATTTTCGGTTTGTAGTAGTGTGGTCGAATGGTGCACGTGCCTCACTAGCTTTTTTGGTCTTTACTATACTCAGATTTCTTTATTTAGCTCCTATGAGCTTGGCTGTAGTGCTCTGAAATTGCCTTTTCTGGATTTTCTTTTTTTCCCTGCAGTATTTCCGGGAATCCTCAAGGGATTTCCACCTGGTGTCACATGCAGCCAGGTTGCCTCTGTGAGCCAACACTCGGGCCTTCTCCAGGCTGCCAGCATCCTAAGTAGTCACCATCTCCAGTGTCCTTCTTGCTCCCAGCAGAGGCATGCTCATTCAGCTGGCCAGTGTTGCTGCTTTATATTGTTGTATGAGTTTATGTCAGAGGGATTAGCTATGTTGTGGGGTTTTTTTTGCTGCTGCTTTTGATAATGATAATCTATTCCTGACTGCTGATGCATCTGCTTCTTCCAGACTCTGAAGCCTATATTCTTGTGCAGTGCCAATTAATCATCTTTTATGTTTAGGCTCTGATGGTGTACCTTCTCTTGCAAAGTGAGAAAGGTAATAGCTGCCTTCCTGCTGGTACTTTTATTTTGAGAACCTCCAGCATGTTTGCTTAGGCCCTAAAGTGTTGCAGGTTTTATGGAATATTGTTTTCTAGGCACACATGCCACCAAGGTAGATGGATCAGAAAGGGTTACATGTATTTTTAAAGTTATAACTAGAAGCATTGGTTTCCTCTGAATCTCTGGTCCTGTTGCCAAGTCTGACTTGCCAGGTCTGGCTCTTTCCTAAAGAATAAATTCTCTCTTAGAGATCCTGGTTCCCCTTGAAAATTTACTTTTAGTATTTTTACAATTCATTTATAGCTTCATCTGTGGAGACAGAAATCAGTCAATCAATGAGGCTCAGTCTGTCCTCCACTCCCTTTTTCACTTACACACACACATACCACCCAACCCTAGATTCTTAGATATCCAGTCATGCCTGCACAGGTGAGAACTCTTATTTTAGATTAGGTTTGAATTATTTCTTAGAGGGTTCCTGAGTCCTCAAATAAATCTTTGGTGCACTAGATAGCTGGAGGGAATTGGTACTTTTAAAAGATATACAGCCACATGTATCAGCAACTAAACTCCAAACCCAGCCAGTATTCCATTAATAATGATGACCAAAAAAAAAAAAAAGCAAAAGAAGCAGCAGCAACTACATTTCATGTTTTATATTATTTAATCTTATTAAAATAAAACATATGAGGCAGGTTTTATCATCCCCATTTCACAAGTGATAAAACTGAGACTCAGCTTATAGAACTAATTCAAAACTAGATAGATAGTAAAAGTGGAACTAGGCTACATTATACATGATTATAAACTCTGTGTTTTTAACCTCAAAAGAGATATAATCTTAAAAAGAGCATTAAAATAATTTTATTAACATAACACTTTTATTTTTAAATTAATTTTAGCTGATACACAAAAACATGAGATTACACACACTTATGGGGTACCACTTGATATTTTGATAGTTGTTTATATTATATAATGTTTAAATCAGGGTAAACCTGTTTCCTCATTTATCAGTTCTTCATGGTGAAAACATATAAAATCCATCCTTCTTGCTTTTTGAAATATACTGTACCATATCATTATCTATAGTCACCCTACTGTACAGTGGTACATCAGAACTTACTTGTAACTGTAACTTAGTGCCCCTTGATCAGCCTTTTCCTAGCCACTTTTTCTCCCCATTTCTTAACAAAAATTAATTTCAATACATTCTTTAAAATCTGATTTTAGATTCTCTTACTAGTTTCTTACACTGAATATATCATCAAAATTATGAAGTATTCTTTAACAATATTATAATCATTTGTTTTAAAATGACAAATTAATGGCACAACTTACTTTGTGTAAAATATTCAAGATTGGTGTGTTTAATTTAATTTTATGACTCTTTGTATATGAGAATGCAATCTGTAAAAATTGAGTATCTCATCTACTAAACCAGGAGCTGCAGAGGCCACCATATTTCATTGACCAGTAAAATCTCTTTAGTCAGCTTTTATTGCATTGTTATTAAGATTTGTTAAGCTTTCGTTAATTATTACAATTAAATGTAGTATTTTAATAACATTTTCCTTGAATATATAGTTTTGAGTAATAAGTAGCTTCAGTTTTTGAATTTGGGTTGTCGTATAGAATGATTAAGGATGGAATGAGAGTGATCAAAATTCTCTGAGAAAAAACATGTATATGAGTCTTCATTGTCACACTGTAAATGAAAAAAAAGTCACTTAAATGTGGGTTCTTAGTAGAATACATAGATAATTACATAAGTAACTTATTATACAATTAAATCATATTTAATAGTTAATATACTGTAGCAATGTTTACCAACAGGGTTAAATCATTAAAACATAGTATTGAGCAAAATAATTTACTGCAGTGTTATGTTTGGGTAGGTGGTGACCCCCAAGAGCTACTGTGTTAATGTAGGAATGTTACAGGGGTGAGAATGATTAGACTATGAGAGCTGAAACCTGATAGTCTATTGCAATTTGAATGGAGTAATTGGTGGTAACTGTAGATAGATGAGGCATGGCTCGGGGAGGTGGGTCAGTGGGTAAGGGCCCTGGAAGAATTCATTTTCCCTGCAGCAGATTGCACACACTTTTTCTCTGCATCCTAACCCCACCACAAGATAAGAAGCTTCCTTCCATTGTACCCTTCAGCTATGGTGCTTTTCCTCACCTGGAACCCAGAATAATGGAGTTGGCCCACCATGGACTAAACCTCTGAAACTGTGAGCCAAAATAAACTTTACCTCTTCTAGATTGTTCTTGTCAGATACTTTTGTTACAGTGTTGAAAAATGATTAACACATGAAATGCAAATGGATTTACAGTATCATTTATAAAAAAATGTTTAAACATTCCACAAAATAATATATATATAGTTTATGGACATGTGCATACATATACATATGTGTGTCTGCCAATCAAATAATATTAAAATGTGCTTGATAAGAGTAAACAGAAATACCAAGAGAATAGGTTGCAGATACTAGGTCCTATTAGAAAGTTTTAGCTCCTCATGCATGGTCCATAGTATATGTGTTTAATTGTTCATGTTCTGGATATATGCATTTTGTCCTTGTGGAATTGCATTTAGATGCAAGTAATGGAAATTGGAAATATTAGCACAACAAAACAGATTGTTTCTTAAAGTCCAGAGGTAAGCCACCAGGGATAGTGTGGGTTTTTCAGGATCCTCAGGGACCTAATATCTTTCTATTTTTTTCTACCCTCACCAGCCTAGTATGTGGCTTCTATCTTTATTGATATATTATGGTCCATAGTATCTGTTATTGTTTTGGCTGCCACATCTAATTTCTAAGTAGTAGGATAAAACATAAATGTGGCGAATAGAACTTATGTTCAAGGATCCTAGTCAAGTCCTTTCTTGTAAACAGCAATTCAAGATATCCCATCTTGGTTACATTTCATTGGCCCATTTTTAATTAAAGAGCCATATCATAATTTTTTAGCTGAGTGTATTGCTACCCTGAAAAACAAAGATTCTATTGTCAAGGAAGAAGAGAAGAATGGATAATGAGTAACGGATAATGAGAACTTGTTTGTTCTGCCTCAGTTGTTCTACTTAAGATATTGATGGGAGTATTTCATAGACAAGAACAATGGACTTTTATCTTAATTCATAAAACTTAAATGTGCAGATTCCCATTCTGAAATGTCCCTGATGGAACATTAAAGTTCATTTAGCCATTTAAAATAATGTTTTAAAAGTATGTGCTGTTTTCCTCTTTTGAATACATTAGGTTAAAATGCAAACTTCCCTGAAGAGATTTGAATATCTTAGATAATTGAGGAACTATGGGATCTACTACAGACATCTCAGTCTGAATGCATAGATATGTGTAAAATCTTAGGTATGTTAGAGGGAAGGTGTATAATTCAGACAAAATGAAAAGGTAAGGTAGTGATTTGTCTTAAGTTCACAGGTGAATAAACTGTATATTGTTATTTTAGTAAGTTACAGTGTTACTAATTCAAGAGAAATTGATTTTTCATGTATTTGAATGATTCATTTCTAGTCTTAAGCATAAGTAGTACTAAACTTCAACTTTATATACTTTGATATGATTGTACTTATGCATTATGCAGCTTCTAATTAATATTGATTTGGAATTAATACTGGAATAGGGACAGTTATTTTGGGTGCTTTTCCAGCTGTATAAATACCCCTATTGCATAAACAGACTAAATTTAATCACAGAATTTACTGTGCTAGCAGTATTTACAACTTCATTGTGAACCCAATGTTTTAAACATCTGTCTTTCATTTACTATATCTTAAATATAGACTTTTATAACACAGGCAGAGTTATAAGTATTTATACAAAGATGCTATAATGAAATCGTTCTTGGAGGAAGGAATAAAATTTCTAAATTTTTTTTTTTAAACAAATAACACTTACCCGGCAATCCTGTCTCCCCTACAAAGAAATAAGTGTCTATCAAAAATAAGGATAAAGGTATTTTTTGAGAGAGCTCCTGAGAATCAAAATTTTTAAATAACATTGAAGATGTTGAATGAAATGTTTTTAAAGGAGAGATTTATATTGTTTTCAAAATGTCTTTGTCATGTGTTAAACAAATTATGCAACTTTTTCATTAAATAGCTATTCTTTCAATGAAAAAAGTGTGGTCTTCAAAGAGAGTTTAGAAGGATGTACAAAGCAGAGAAACAGATCTTGTATATATCATTTTCAAATTAACTTTTTTCCCACCAAACAATGGCTTTATATCTGTCCAATTTGATTTTATAAAAGTAGAGTCTTATTTTTATAGTTAATTTTTTAGTTAGAGCCCTGCAGGGCTGGTTCCTTGTGTGTTTCCTCCAGCTGATTTTATTTTGGATAAAATTATTTTTATCTAATTTTCCTTTGAGAAAACATGGACACTTGCTTCTTTGGCTGACTTACAGGTATGAGTGAGTACTGAAAGACCCACATGAGTACACTTCACACAAGAGACACCCCATGCAGAGGTGCTTTCCAGGCTAGTTTTTGTGTTCTGGAAAAGTCTAAATTACCTGAGAAGACAGGTACTGAGACTGCTCTGTGTCTTGGACTTAAGTAGTCTTTTTTTTTTTTCTATGTACATGGTACCAGATAGCGTTCTTAAAGATGATAAGATTAGAAAATGTTAACTTCTAGAATAGTACTACTGATACATGAATTTGAAAAAACCTACAAGGTTAAAGAGGTGATGAATTAGAAAAAAATATGGAAGTCATCAGCTTATACTGAAGTACAAATGTCTGTTGCACTTATTATTTTACATTATAAAGCTAGCATTCTTTTATACTATTTATTTACATAATTGCTTTATAAATATATATATGTATTTTCACTAGATTCCAGTTTCTTGAGAAAACTTTATTTTTTTTTTTATTTTATATTTTGGTCTCGGGGCTTGAACTCGGGCATTCAACCGCGGAGACACATTCCCAACCCTATTTTGTATTTTTCTGGGAGACACGGTCTCACTGACTTGCTTAGCACTTTGCCATTGCTGAGACTGGCTTTGAATTTATGATCATCCTGCCTCAGCTTCCTGAGCTGCTGGGATTACAGGCGTGCACCACCGCTCCCAGCGAGAAAACTTCTTCAGAATTCCCCGTAGAATCTAGCATTATGTCAAATATTTCATATGCCTAAAATAAAGATGTTTAACTGGATCCAGATGACAATTGTGGTTGGTAGTTGTTTCTTGGTTCAGGGTTTGAGGGTTCGAGGCTAGGTTTGTGTTGTTAGAAAAAACATGGTGATAAGTTAGGCGAAGGACTCTATTTTGTTTATTGAAGTATATCTGGTGCTCAGAATAGTGTCTGACAAGTTGTAGAATTAAATAATTATTCGTTGAAAGAATGAATAAATGATTCTGTAACAACTGAGGAAGCAAGTAAGTTACAAAACATTTTAGCCATCCTGTAACTAAACCAATTCTAAAGTTTTTTTCTTCTAATCCTAATCTGTAATTAGTATAAATATTTGTTGATTCAGCAAATGTTCAATCATTATTCAAAATTAGAAGTTAAATATCTTACTGATAGAATCCACTCAAGAAATGGAGACTCAGAATTACAAAACATAATTAAATTAGACAATATTTTGTAGGATTCACCATCATGATTTAAGAAACAAGAAAAAATCTCCTCACCTGTTTAACTTGATGAATTGTGCAGTTGTACTATGTTATGTCAAACTCCAGCTAATGTTATGTTAACTGAGTAGAATTACTCTTCAAATTGTATTGGATTTGATATAGTGTGAAAACCCATTAACCTGGTTGTTAAATAAGGTTTGGAAATGATGAAAATTTCTCTCTTAAGTAGGGAAAGATTATACTTGGACCTTTTATCTGATTTTATCATTATAACATCAAAATTCAAAAAGAGGTTTAATCTCTCTTTGATCTCCATCTTTTATATGTAAGATGAATCCTTAGAAATTAAGTGATTACATTTGTAGATTTTGACTACGGGGAATAAATTGCCACTGGAGTACTGAGTCAACTCTGGCCATTTTGAAATTTCATCAGTCCAAAGTGATTTTTTTCCCTGCTAAATACTAAGGAAGACATTCTGTTAAAACCAAAATGATTCTGCTCTGCGCAGAGAGTCATCCATTAGTCACTTTGGACTCCTCAGTGTATGATGAGAAGAGTCAGCCATAACATTGACCCTTTGTCAAAGTGTGGTCCTGGGGCCCCAGAGGTCTTCAGGAACTTTCAGGGTATCTGTGAATTAAGAACTATTTTCATAATAATACTGAGATGTTATTTGCCTTTTTCACTGTGCTGATGTTTTCTCTGAAGGTTCAAAGCAACAGTAGTTAGGTATTGGCACCTCAGCACCAACGTTGTGTTAACAAACTATATTACTTGACATTGTGGTGGTCTCTGGCACACAATTGAAGGGAAATAAAGGAGGGGGAAAGGTGAGCTTTAAGTTTTAAAACGTCCTTAATAAAATGGTAAAAATTGTCAATTTTATTGCCATATTCCTTTTAGATATTCTGTGGGATAAAATGGAAATTGGCTTCCTGCTGCACTCTGAAGGACAATGGTTTTACTCAATGAATTCCTGCTAACCTAGTTCCTTTTAAATAGAATATCATTTTTAATTGAAAACATGACTAACAGACAATCATTGGAAATTCAGACTTGGATATGGGGTAGACATTTTCTTGAAAATGAGTGAAAAAAGCCTGTAACTTTAGGAAAATAATTGATGGTATTTGTGAGGGCGATAAAATTCAAGGTTTTAAGTAAAAACTCCAGTTTTGGAAAATGTGTAACTGCCATATGACCTTGAAAACATGCAATATTAAATTATTAAAATCTTTTTGGTTATATGCTTGGTGATGTTACTAGATGTGATATTTTGTTCCTGAATAAGGGAATGTGCTACTTTTGGGAAGTTCCATATGACTCAAAGAACCAATATTTTCCAAATGATCAGTGCGTGACATAAAATTATGCATGGATCAAAGATTGGTTTAAAATGCAAGATAGAAGATTGGATTGTAATGTTAACAGGGTACAAATATTTCCTTGATAATGGCTCAGATTCTGCATCATAAATAAACTTAAAGAAACTAGTAATTGTTGAACTTTGGAGTAGTATTAAGGAAGAATCCTCTGTAAATATTGAGGAAAATATCATCACTTAACTAAAATCAGTTTAAGTAAATTTTATTATATAAAATTAAACTTTTTATTGATGAGATAATTATTAAAGAATGCATGTCAGTCATGTATATATAAGGCTATAAAACTTGAATTTTGATTTTAATAATAATTTGCTTTTGTAGTGCTTTTCTTCCCCCCAAATTTTATTTGTTTAGTACCTTGGAGTTATACAAAATAGTGGAATTTGTTGTTACATATTTGTTCATGCATGTACTATAACGATACAATTTGTTAATTTCATTTTTTAAGATTTAATATTATGTTTCAAGAATGATATTACTGTCTACAGTTATGAATTGAATTGGAGGTTGTATGGAAATTACCTACATTGTTTTTGGAAAGTAGTTTTTAAAAAGAGTGAATAGTCAAATTTTAAAAGTGACTAATAATAGTTCCGTAAACCAAATAATGAAGCCATTTACTCTGCACTTTTTAGAAAGTGTGCTCTTAGGCCCATAAAGTGCTATTTAGTAGCTGGGGGGGGGGGTGCTAGTTACCAATATCCACACAGTACTCTAGTTGTTTCCCAGAGTTAATATTAACTACCACAGATTTCTAATTTATAATGTGAAAATATTTTAGTCACTGGATTACCTGGATTATTTAGTATTTTGTATTCCTGTGAATAGCCACTTGTTCGTGGAATGATATGACCTTTTCATGCTGCTATTTATGGGATTATTTCACCTAACTGAATATCTTCTTAGTGATATGTGTCTACTGTTTATCAAAACTTCTAAAGAAATAAGCTGAGGATTCAATTTTGGGTTGCACAGAGAGACGCAGTATGGTTAAGAAATGGAACCTGAATGGGAAGAGTTAATCTTCAAGTACAGCTAGAGCTCTGTTTACTGATCCTTTTCTGCTGCTGCTTGTTAATTGGCACCTCAGACTCCACACTAATTAATGGAATAGCAAGGGGCAGGGGTGCCATTCTATTTTGATAATCCTTGTCAGCAATGTCTGTGTAATCTTCTTGTTTAATTGTAATGAATGTGCAATTGGGGTACATGAACTTTCAACAGTTTTTTTTTTTTCATTGGAAGTTCACTGGTCAAGGACAGTTTTTCAACTGTCACACATGGCTGCATATTCAAGTTTCAACACCACAGTTACTAATTCATACAAATGAAAATCACTACTGGAGGTATAGTGTTTCTTTAAAACTAGACAAGTATAACTCAATTCAGAGGAATAAAAAAAATTGCTTTAGTTGTGCCTTTTTTTTGAGAGAGAGTGAGAAATTTTGTTTAAATAGAGGCATTTAATTTTAAGAGGACTTAATGGATGAAAATATTAGAGTAATGTTTTCTCTGGAAAGAAGAGCCTAGGCGGGAAGTCAAAATAAATGGAACTGCTTTACTTAAGAATTTGCAAGGTTTAGCTGTGAAATGACTAGATAAATGATTCCTTGGAAAGTTAGGTACCTACTATATGATGTATATTTCACTCATTTCCATTTTAAAGAGACTGTTATGCTTCCAAGTATAAAGGTGGGTTTAGGTAAAATAAATTCACCATATTAGTCGTTTTTAAGTTGGGGGACTGGTCTTAAAATTGTAATCTATGCAGTGCATTATTTATTTGGGGGAAGTGGGAGAAAATGAGGGAGGAAAAAGTCAAAAAACACCTCCTTGGCTGTTAATACCTTGAAACTTAGTGGAAAGGAAATAACACCCAATTTATAAGAACTCCAGTGTAAACAAACAGGAGCTATGATAGGAAATAGCACTAGGGCCAATTTATAAGACTTGGTACATGTTCATTTTTTCAGATAAAACTTCCTGTACTTACCCCTAACCTTTTGGATCAGACCAAAACCAAAATAAATCTTCCTCAAATAGTGAAAAGAAACATTTAAATTTAATGATATTTTTGGAAAATCAGAAATAGTTACTTCTATGATTGGTACATTGATAAAATTTTAAAATATTATTGAAGATCAAGTTTATATGAAGTTAGATGTTATGCACTTTACAGTTTATTACATAATAATGAAACTTTATCATAGCATGTTTGTGTCTAACCAGAAATGCTTTCTCCAACTTAGTTTAAATTTAT
This sequence comes from Ictidomys tridecemlineatus, assembly GCF_052094955.1. Taxonomy (NCBI): domain Eukaryota; kingdom Metazoa; phylum Chordata; class Mammalia; order Rodentia; family Sciuridae; genus Ictidomys; species Ictidomys tridecemlineatus. Next base: position 107,094,191 of record NC_135485.1, on the reverse strand, counting down.
AATCTAAATCCAGTGCTTTAAGTCTGAGGTTCTCAATCCTGAGGGAGTTTTGCCCCCCAGAGCACATTTGGCAGCATTTAGAGACATTTTAAATTTTTACCATCAGGAGAGGAGCTGCTGGCATGAATGAGAAGAAGTAAGGGAATGCTATCTAGTATCCCACAAGTGGAACAGGCCCCCCCAAAATAACTTTTCAACTCAAAATGTTAATGTTACTGGGATTGAGAAACTTGGCCTACCTCAGTGACGTCATCTTCTGATAAAATACTGTCTTATTTATGATAAGTGGATTATAATTACAGTGGAAGCTTCTTGAAGAAATGCTGTTATATACACTGGAAGAAATATTCACGTGTGGGTATGCATGTGTTGTATTGTGTGTGGTTAACTAGAAATAGCAAGTTCCTAATTTTTATTATTTCATTTCCCTTTATGTATTATAAGTTGTCCTGCAGTAATACAGTGATTCTTTGTGGGTAGGTGTCCAAAATATCATGGAAAATTTCGGTTACAAATTCTTTGTGTTTTCATCTATCACTCCACACTACATTTGTATGCAAAATGGGGGAAAGTGCAGTACTTAGTTCACCTAGAAAGTATACAATGATTTGTCCTATTGCATGCTTTTTAAGTTTGTAAAATCTTGTGTCATTTGCTTGGTGTGAAGTAGCTGTATGTTAAAGATTTTTCAGTGTTTTAATCTGTAAGTAGTAGACAAAATTTAAACCACATACTTACTATGAAACCGGTAGATTGATTTGAACTTAAACACTTTAAATTTTAACTGCTCATTATTTTTCTTTCATGATTAATGCAACTGAATAAATGCTGATTAGGGTGTATCAGATGCCCTTTTGGCATTTTGGTATATATCATCTATGTAAAGTCACTAAGTTGGTTCTTACTGGTTTCCATATATGATAATACTATGCAAAAATTGTAAAAATTGTATATGTTACAAAATATATAAGGCCTATATAAGTTAGGAAGCATAAAAGTACTTCTCCCATTGCATCTGAGAAATTTAAGTTAACATTCTTCATACTGTTTGCATCTTGGCTGACATAGGTGGAGATATTTGCTCTTGGGCTTTGTCCATTCTCAGGGGTCCTTGGCAAAGCATGTTGTATCTGAAGAGCTGTGTTACCAGCGTGAGGGGCTTCTCCTGTGTGTGTTCCTAGAAGATAGCTTGCTAAGTAAATGAAAATAACTTGTTTGAGAAACAATTTAGTATATTTTTGCATTTTATTTTCTGGGGGAGAAGAAATAGGACATGCATCCTGGCTAGTAGAGCTGTATGTAGGGAACTCCTTAGATGGGGAGAGGCTTTGTGCACAGAAACACGGAGGCTCATTCAGCTCTGTGACTGTGGTATATTTTATAAGGAAACTTGTGTCTAAAAATAGATGCTGAATGAAACTTCTCTTAGAGAGCAGGGCCATATGGTTTTTAAAGGGATACTTTGTTTTACTGGACAGAAAATATGAAAACTCCTCATTTGGAAGCAAGTCTTAGTAATGGCGGTTAGAAAACATCTTTTGGGGCACTGTTACTAGGTAAGTGTTCCAAAACATGTTTTCTCACCATATTGTTTAAGTAACAAACTTGAACTGTTAATCTTTTTTGTAATTCCGTTACAGTTGGCTTCTTTTTGAATGATAGTAGAAATCATTTGGCATGGTCAGGTTTTTTTTTAATCTGTAAATATTGGGAATGTTCAATATATGGCATAAAATGTGAAATTGAAGCAAATTGTATTGAAGTTCTAGGTGACCTTTGATATTTATATTTACTTATTCATTTTCTTAAAAATTTACATGATATTCCTAGAAAATAGTTTTAATGTTGTGTCTTATGGCTGGAAAATATGTTTTCAAGTGCATGTTATAAATAGAATTCATTTCTGTGGCATCAGTGAAATTTCTGAAATTTGGGTTTAGGAAAAACTAGGTGAATTGAGTTTTTAAATGAAACTCTATTAGAGTTATATTAAAATAGTATGTGTCGTGAAACTACTACTGCTAGTTTAAATCAATGAGAAAGATTTAATGTAAAATCTGCTTTCCTTCTGACAGAAGAAAAGAGGATGTGCTTTCCTGTTGCAGGAAGGACTGTGTGGTATCTTGGTGCTTAGGCTAGGTGTGGGAAAGGGGACTACCCTGTCAGTAGGCCTTACTCTCAAGTTCCAGTTGAGAACAACCTCGGATGTTTTCTTTACCTACATAAGCACAGAGCACTTTGAATATTGTTTCCTCAAAATATGTGATACCAGAAGTATTTTAGATTTCAGATTTTTAAAAATTTTGGAATATTTGCATATACATAAGGACGTATCTCAAGAATAGGAACTGGGTATAAACATGAAATTCATTTATGCTTCATATATGTCTTACACACATAGCCCGAAGGCAGTTTTATCCAGTATTTTTAGTACACCTGGTTTTGACTGCAGCTGATCACATGAGGTCAGGTGTGGAATTTTCTGCTTGTGGTGTAATGTCAGAGCTCAGAAAGTTTTCAGTTTTAGAATGTTTGGATTTTGGAATTTCAACCAAAAATCTTAATGTTCAACCTTAGAGATACTCAACCTGTATATATCATCTTTATAGAAAAATTACCAAGAATTTTATTCTCCTGAATGTGACAGTATTTCCCATTTGTAATGGGGAATTCATAGGACTCAAAATATGAAGCCTATTATGTTTCCAGTTTAAATACACATCCACTCAAAGCTTTTCTCCATACCTTTCTTCCCTCCCATTAGAGACCTCTGCCCTCTTCTGTACAGAACATGCTGCCAACAAAACTTCTAATATGGTAAAATGTTTTTAATTTATATGTTCTTTCCAACTATTATGTCAGAGGCTCTTGTACTTACTTCAGATCTAGAAGCAATGATGGCAAGCCTTCAAGGCTCACTTCTTTTAAAAATGTGTTTACGTGCATTTATGTAATGTTTTTGGGTTCTTGCCTTTGAAGCATATGACCACAAGTGAAACAGACCTCTCATATCAAATGTAGTTTAATATATGCAAGTTTATGCACATGCATGAGAGTGTATAATACAACATGTTTTAACGTGAAGACTTTAATTTTGGGCAATCTCTTATAAATTATAAGCTTTCACATATGATACATCATTTATTCAATGTGAAGGTATTGTGAACCATAAAGGAATTTTGATTTAATAGCAAGAACTGATGCTTAGAGGAATTAAGTGACCTACTCAGTATTGCAGTAGAACTGTGACCCTTAGTCCAAGGTGCTTTTCAGCAGACCACACCAAAAATACATTTCAAAACCCAACAGTGTGACACTGCTTTTTCATAGTACTATTGAATTCAGAATTATTGGGTCTGTAAATTAGCCACGAGACCAAAATTCTGAGCCACTTTAGTGGTGATTCTTTTAGCTAATATATTGAAGTCTCTCTCTGCACAATGCATATTCATTATGTAACTTTAGCTTATCTTATTTTAGAAAACTGCCTTTCTGTCTCTCATGATTAAAAGAGATTAATGGTGATTTGGCCTAGGTATTTCACATTAGAGGTTCAATTTGAGATTTACTCTGGATATAGTGCTGCTAGGTATTGATAGAGTAGATTGGATATTAGATCTGAAAGAAAGGGAGGAGTCAAGAAAGAGATAATGGATATGTAAATAGAAAATATATCTTATTAGAGGTAAAAATGATACTGGATTATCAGTATATGTTTAGAAGTATGAAGTATCAATCACCTTAGTATTTTGTATTTGAATTGCTTTGTGATCATCTTTATCTGATCAAGTTCTCAGAAGTTGCTGTTTTAGTATGTTCTAGTACACAGTCACAGAAGGTGAATGGGGACAAATTTTACACTTTAAATATGAAAGTGATTTTCAGAAATATCTTCATTAGGAATAGGCATCTTTTTTGAATATCTGTTGTAGAACTTTGATCATAATGTCAGCTTTCTAGAATTTTTTTTCTGCTTATGAGAGGGTAGTATAGATTTTTATCAAGATAAATAATATTATTTCAATTTGTGCTATAAATTTGAAAGATTTAATGCAGTTTTAATAACTTTAAGAGAGCAAATATAATTGTTAAACATTTGTTTATTATTCTAGCTATCATAGGTTTATGATTGCATACAGTACATCTTAGCCCACTTTATAGAAGTTGGAACCCAACTTTATTGTGTTATGTGGAGGCTTATGTTTCACTGTTTTTTTAATTTATAACATGTAGGTCACATATGTAATTTATATGATTCTGAAATCCTGTTTATAAATTCAACCCCAAATTACAATATTAGAACCACTCCTAAAATTATAGAAAGGCATAGCCTCCAGAATACCATTGTGAAGCTCTACCTCCTATAAGATGATTTTCTTTCCTTATTGACTATCTATATTAAGCATGAATTGGTTCTCACCGTTGCTTTCTCCAAGTATTTAGGTTCTCAATTTCATTATTAGTGTTTTTCATTTTCCTGAAGAAAAATATTTCTTCAATATTTATACAATTTTTAGAGATCATTAAAATTTTTCTCATAATGTTTATGTTATTTTAGATCAAAATGGTAATAATTATGAGAATTATCCCAAAACTTGATTTTCTAAAATGTTAAGTGTGCTAGCTAAATTTTTTTGAAGTCTGTACTTTTTATAACATTAAAAGCAGATTTTTTCCTAACTACATATTTAAGGTTAAGTATAGTCCAGGTTATTATTATTATTATTTTTTAAGCCTCTTTAAAAGAGAAACAGCGCTCCTTTAGGGTCAGCAAAGCAGCTAGCTTTGTAGAACATGATGAAAAGAAATATTTGTTAACAAACCTCGAAGAACCTGTTTCTCAACTAATTTTTTTTCTTTTGTGTTTTATTAAAAAATAAAACACTGGAGTTAGAAGTACTGATTGTTTCATAGATTATTTCCTTAGCTTCTGAAATGCTAAACCAGTTATCTGAATTTATCTGACTAGAACATGAAGGAGAACCCCCAAATTTCTTCATTTCTTATCACCAAATCCTGCACGATTTTGCCCCGGTATGTGATTTTGAGAGGGAACTAGGCTTGCTTTATTGTTCTTCTTTCCTTTTGAACTGGATGATAAATGCAGAGCCATCATGTCAAAACCTATTCTGAAAATTTCCATAGTAACAATGAAGCCTTTGTGATGAAAATAGCCCAAGATGGCTATTTACTAACGCTGAATTTATTTGTTATCCATATTCAGTGCACTTTTGCACATAGACTTTCTTCAATTTATCGATAGGGAAGACATGAGTTAAATTATTCTAAACAGAATATAAATTGTTTAGCTTTCAGTCTTGTCCTTTAATCCCCAGACCACTCAGACGATTAAGCTGATAGATGAGATGCCTGTTTTTGTGCATATTATTATTTGTCCAATAAGTTCTATAGTACTTCTTGGTGCTAATAGTGATCTTATATATCTGTGTCATTTTTTACTTGATCATTCCAACTATGTCAAAGATCATCTTGTAGAGATAAACTTTCCACAAGGGAAGAGCTCCTCAAGTAAAGGAAAACACACTATTATTCAAATGATTTAACTTAATGAAGATCATCTTTTCTGTGTAGAAGCAACAGAGAGGCAGGGCCAAAAGCATTTGCCCCAGGAGGTTATATATAGTATGATTGGAGACATTCCTAAAGACAATGAGGCACTAGCATTTGTGCAAGAGGGAGGCTGTTTCACTCTGAGCACTCATGCTGGAATTAACTGGTGTCATTTTGAAGGAGTGTTTTGCTAATTGGCATCTCCCAATTGTATATAATGCCAACACCTTTTTCTATTAATTATTTCCCACAAGCATAGCTCAGCCAGGTAAAATTGCTTGCAAACTTATAAAGATTTAAGTGGAACTGTTGCAATTTAATTAGTTTCCAAAAGCCCTCTGTGAACTTAACAGTTGGTTGGTATTATTTGTGTAATGTTTTGTTGTTTGACGTTGGAAGCATTATGTTCCTGTATTGTGGTGATGGCCTGCTGAGTAATTGCAAGGTTCATTATACTACCAGGACTGTCAGGGGGTGTTTATGGATATTCATGTGCAGTGAACCCTTGAACTTGAACTGGTCAGTCTTGTCTCCCGTGGCTGGAATTGTGTTTACTCTAAATGGCAGCAGAAACTTTAATTATGGAACCAGAAAAGAAGCAAAATTATCTGTTTAAAATTGTAAAGGACTATTAAGATATGTACCTGCATCCCTCCCAATACATACATGTCTTTACTCTCAAGAAAATTTGTCATCATTATAAGCTTTAGAAATTTTAAAAGATTTCTTGTTTTGTAGTAAGTGTATACTTAAAATATTATGTATTTTTTTGCTTATAAAATGATATTAGAAATTTACTATTTTGACTGAAGGAATTCTGTACATTGACCAAACATTAGTCAAAAATAAAAAGGTTAATATGAAGTTTAAAATGTGATCTGAGCATCAGTTAGAAAAATTTTGGAAGTATGGAAGAAAGTAAAATTTGAGAAATATATACACACATATGTATATAAACATATGTATATATATATATATTAACTACATATTCATCATCCTCATCATCATCAGATGTTTTGTTTTTTTCTCCCATTCTGAGGGTTGCCTATTCATTTTATTGTCTGTATCCTTTGATGCACAGAAGTTTGAAATGTTGATGTAGTCTAATTTATCTGTTTGTTGTTGTTGGTAGTGATTTGGTCTCATAACCAAAAAATCATTGCCAAATGCAATGGCATGAAGCTTTCTTTTGATATATACATATCATGAACGTGTAGTTTTGTGTTTAAGCTAAAGTATATCTTATATTACTTAGAAAGATCCCTTTATGAGTATGTCTCCCCAGTTGATTTTTAAGTTCTTGAGAACAGAAACGTTTTCTCAATCTGTATGTCTTGTACTCTTTCAGTGCTCAATGCATAGTGCATATTCAGTAAAATCCTGTGGAATTGAATTGAAGAAAACCAAGAGAGAAGATGGCATATCAGAGAGGACTGCTATGGAAAATAGAATGTTGTAACTGGAGCATGGGGTACATGAGAGATGGAATTTGGGAATTAGGCAGTGCAGATACTTCTGTTCACAGCAGCTATGACTCCATTCAGAGGATGATATGGTGCCATTGCAGGATTTTATGTAGCTTATCACTCTGAGAGCAATGTAGAGGATGAAGATAAGAATGGAAATATGAAACCATTTCTGTTTTACCAGGCTGGCATATGGCATGCTGGAATTCTGGGTTGAGCTAATGCCCCCTCCACCTCCTTTTAAAAATATTAAAAATATTGCAAATGTGGTAAAATACAAAAAATAAAATTTATTGTAATGATTTTTGTTGAAGTTCAGCAATGTTAAGTATGTTCACATTAATGTATGGCCAATCTCTAGAACTCTTCATTTTGGAAAGCTGAGCTCTGCTGGTCTGCTGGTCTGTTTAAGTTGCTATAACAAACACCATGTGGCTTAAACAGCAGACATTCTCACAGTTCTGGTGGATGGGAAGTATAAGGACCAGGTGCTGACATATTTGGTTCCTAGTGAAAGCTGTCTTCTTCACATACTGCTGTTGCCTTGCTGTCTCTTCACGTGGTAGAGAGAATGGGGAGGGGAAGCCAGTACCTAAGCCTGTCTCTGGTTTTTCTTCCTCCTCTTATGAAGATATTAATCCCATCATGAGAAACCCACCTTCATAATGTTATCTGAACCTAATCCCCTCCCAAAGGGCCCACCTTCAAATACTATAACACTGGGGTTAGACCTTCAGTATAGGAATTTTGTGGGGACACAAATATTCTTTCCATAATAATCTCTATATCCATAAACAACTCTCCCTTACCTTTCAGCTTCTGGCAACCACCATTCTACTCTCTCTCTCTATGAATTGGATTACCGTAGATATTTCATGTAAGATAAATATTTATTTCTATAGACTGGATTATTTATTGCATTCGGTGTAGGGCTCATCCATGTTATAGCACGTTTTAAAGAAGGGAAATTGGTCAACAAGCACATGCAAAGGTACTCAATCACTAGGGAAACAAGCAGAATTTCCTTTCTTTAAAAGATTGAATAGTATTTCATTGTGTCTATGTACATGTATCACACTTTGTTTATCTACTCATTCATGATTTGGTCTGTTTTGAATAATTTTGCTCTGAAAATGGGTGTACACATGTGTCCCTGAGACCTGCCTTCAGTTAATTCTTTGAGGAACTACCATATTGTTTTCCACAGCTGCTATGCCATTTTTTTTATTGGTTGTTCAAAACATTACAAAGATCTTGACATATCATATTTCATACATTAGATTCAAGTGGGTTATGAACTCCCATTTTTACCCCATATACAGATTGCAGAATCACATGGGTTACACATCCACATTTTTACATAATGCCATATTAGTAACTGTTGTATTCTGCTATGCCATTTTTAATCCTACACAAGGAAAGCAGGACACAAGGGCTCCAGTTCTGCAGATCCTCATCAGTACTTGTTATTTTGTGATTTTGATAGTACTCATTCTATTGGGTATAAAGTGGTATCTCACTGTGGTCTTGACTTCTGTTTCCCTAGTGATTGAGTACCTTTGCAATGTGCTTGTTGGCCAATTGTGTATCCTCATACAAATGTCAGCTCAAATAATTTGCCCATTTAAAACCAGAGTTGTTTGTTATTGAATCATAGGAGTTCTTTGTTTTATAGACATGGATCCCTCACCAGATATTTGTTTTGTGTATCCCATTCTGAGCATTGCCTATTCATTTTATTGGCTGTATCCCTTGATGCACAGAAGTTTGAAATGTTGATGTAGTTTAATTTATCTATTTGTTGTTGTTGGCAGTGATTTGGTGTCAAACCCAAGAAATCATTGCCAAATAGAATGGCATGAAGCTTTCTTTTGAAAATTTTATAATTTAAGCTCTTAAATTTAAGTTTTTATCTATTTTGAGATAATTTTTGTATGGGGTATAAGTAAGAGTTCAACTGCATCATTTTGCATGTGGATACCTGGTTTTCCCTGTATTATTTGTTGAAAAGGTCATTCTTTCTCTTTTGAATGGTCTTGGCATATTTGATGCTCTGTATATTCGACTGGAGCAAAAGGCTTTTATTACATGGAAAGGGGGATGATGTTAGAGGCAGAATCTTGGGGAGACACTAAAGACTTTCTAAATAGGTAAGTGGCTAATAAGTTAGTCACTGACAAGTTTGTCTAAATAAATTTGTCTAAAAGTGGGAACATTATCCAGAGATTATTGGGAAATAATCATGATCATTTATATTTTTGTGAATGGAAAGAGGAAAAACTTGGATGGATAGGTTTTCATTTTGAAAACCAAAGGAAGAGCTTCTAGTGATTGCTTAGTAAGTTGTAAATAACTTAGTTTAATTTCCAAGAGTAAACAATTGTTAATTTTTTTTTTTTTTATCTTGGGGTTGGGGTTGTGGCTCAGTTTTGTAGCACTTGCCTAGCATGTGTGAGGCACTGGGTTCGAGACTCAAGACCACATATAAATAAATGAATAAAATAAAGGCCCATCCACATCTAAAAAGAAATTTTTTAGAAAAAAAATTTATCTTAGAATTTATCCTTTAAGAAGGTATCTTGGGAGGCTGAGGATGTGGCTCAAGTGGTAGCGCGCTTGATTCTCAGCACCACATAAAAATAAGATAAAGATGTTGTGTCCACCTAAAACTAAAAAAATAAATATTAAAAAAAAGAAGGTATCTTGGCCAAGATACCCCAGCTTGCACTGCTTAGGTTGACAATGCAAGATTTGGATGCTGCCACTGTAACTGCTGCTTTCTTTGGAAAATTAGTATGGAAAAAGTAATTCCATGAAGGGACTGGTAAAACCCTGTCAAATCAAAAGTGCAAAAGGCAGAACTTAGTAGCTCCCTGAGCCAGAAAGAAGACACCTGCAGTTTTTTAAATTTTTTTTTAAACTTGTACAATGAACAAGGTGGGGGGAGGGTATTAAAACCATGGACAAAGATAAGTGACAGGCACCCCCACCTAAGGAAATAAAAAATGTAGTAGAGGAGTTGGCATGCATAATTATAATACAGGGTAGAGTAATCAGATACATATCATAGAAGTAATACTGATTAAATGCCATGGATGTTTAGAAGAGGAAACAATTATTAATTATTTTTGTTGAGAGGACCAATTTGATTTTCCTGAAGATATTATATATATATATAATGTACTTTTCCAGTTGAAATAACAGAAACTGATCATGATTAATTTATACAGAAAAGTATTAAAAGTATATGCTTGATCATAGAATTTGTAGGAATAGAAGAGAATTCATTTTAAAAGAGACACAGTCAAGAACATCACTTAAAATCCCACCCCAGAATTTATTCTGTAAGGACACCATTGTCACTAGTGCTTAGCATGGCCACTCCAACTTACACTGTTCTTATTGTCCATGCTAAATTTGGATGGTGTCCCTGGCAGTGTTGTTGTTGGGAAATAATTATGGCCTGTGGTTTTCTCTGTAGGCTTCGTGTAAAAGCCTAGTGCAGATACACACACACATATATGTATGTATGTGTATATATATATATTTTTTTTTTTTCAGGAGAAGCCAGGAAGGTGAGTGTCTTATGCTTCAGCCTCTATGCTGGAGGAGCTCTGCCTTCAACAAGTAAAAATGCCCAACATAAATAGGAAGGGGCAGGATCTAAAGCTAGGTGGCTACACAGAGTGGTGATATCCACACACTGGCAAAGATTGGATTTTTCTGGCTGCAGGAGAAATTGTAATGTTCAGACATTCAGAGGCAGTTGGAAATATGAAATAGTCATTCAGGAAAAGATTTAACCCAGTTGTCGAAGTGATGCTAACTGATGCCCTGATAATACAAGTGAACATCTTTGAGAGAAGAGATGATTGAGAAGGAATCATGATCACCTGTAATTTTGTAACTGGAAGAGGAAGGACCTTGGATAGATGGGCCTTCATCATGAAAATCAAAGGTACATGGTTATTGTTCAGTTTACTTTTAAATCAGTGAAGCTCTTGAAGCAGTCACAGTACCCAGTGTTACCTAGGGCTGAAAAAGCATGAAGACTAAGAAAAATCCATTTGTTGACCTTTAGGGAAGATATTCATTAAAATGATACAGATATAATACCAGAGGGCAAGTAGGGTTTATAAGGAAAATGTAATTAGGATGAGACTGATTACTGGCATCAAGGGTCAAGTACTTCAGGAAAGAGAGAGAATTTGCAAAAGAAATGCTTTTCAAGAAGGGACTAACTGAATACCTACTGTTACATAATCATTGCTTCAAGTGCTTAAAGTAGTTCAGTAACAAAATGAGCAAAGATTAGTGTCCTTGCATTCTAAAGATTTGAACTGAGATTGACAATGAACCCTTGACATAGTAAATAAGTATATTATATATGTTAGACAGGGACAAGAGCTATGGGGGAAAATAAACCTAAAGCTTTATAAGAGGCATTTAAGACTTAGGGTGAGGGTGGTTGTGGCAGTAGGGGAGGTTTCTTTGAGAAGGTGAGATTCAAACCAAGATCTTCTGGAGATGATGGAGAAAGCTGGCCATTATCTAAGGGAAGTGTGTTTTCAGAAGAACCAGAAAGTGTATCTCTCTGAGCTAGAGCATGCATGATATTCTGAGCACGTGGAGAAGAAAGAGGGTGAAAATTGGGAGAATAACCCAATGAGGTAGTTAGAAGCCACATCTCATAGGAACTTGGAAAGCTTGCAAATAAGGACTTTGCAGGGACATACCACTTAGGTTAGGAATGTTAGCTGTCTGATATTTTCTGTAGCCAGACATGAGGATAATGTAAAATTTCTTGTACTGGTCAGAAAGATTTCAAACTTAGTTTCCATAGGCGATTGATGTTTGTAATAACGTCTGGAAAGTGATAATGTAGAAAAACAAAGCAAAGCAAAATAAAACAACAACAACAACAACAAAACCCACAAAGAGATAAAGTTATATAACCAAGGCAGAGGTGAGGCCAAATCCTCCATTTAAGAGATAGAAGATGAACTATGATGAATAACTAACTCATGGTTGTTTTGCCTAAATTTTATATAGTGAAGTAAACATTTTTTGTTCTGTGGTCAATTTCTAATTCTCCACATATTTTAATGGACAATTGAAAATACTTCTTAAGGAAGTGATTCTAGAAAGCAGCTATTCCTTGAGAACTTCCTTGCTTTTCTTTTTTCTTGGCACATCCTTTGGTGGAGGTGCTAATGAAATGTATTGAGGTCTTTGAAGTGTTTCCACAATAAACATTTGTGAGACCTCAAAGTAGAAATTATGGTGACAGTTTAAATCACAGTGCCTGTCCTAATAGGCCTTAAATCATCTGGATAAATACAAGTTTTACCCATTTTGGTTAAGATTGAATTTGAATGTTGCATTTGGCATAATTCTTAGGATAACTTACTGACTTTCTCTCTTTTTAGTGAGGAGTTTGGTGGTAGCAGACAGAGGCATACAGAGTGCAGACTGATTGTGAGGAGGGGTGTGGAGCAGGCTGATCAGATAAAGGAATGCTGTATAACCAGGCCCTTGCTTGACAAGAGCGCATTACCATTTCATATCTTCCTATTGGACTAACAGAAAAAAAAATTGTTTTTCTGTAAAAATATATCACTGGTTTTATCTGACAGCCCTATTACTTAAGTTTATCCTCTTTACCTCCATAATTTAAGCATCTCACTTCTGCCATTTCCTACACATTAAATATCTTCTGATTTTGAGAAGACACAGAAAGAAGTACCATACCTGCATCTCTGTTCCAGTTTTACTAAGGCTAAAGTCTGGTTTCCTTATACTGTGATGTTCTCAGATAGAAAAGTTCTATAAATGTGATTTTGTTTTACTTTTTTTCCCCCCACAAACTAATTTTGTAAACAACCAAATCAACCTTCAATTTTCTGAAAATTCTCCATGTATGAAATCAGTTAGAAAGGCTTTAATGAGATTACCAAGAACTGTTACTTCTTGTGATGAAAAAAAATCAGGCCACTAAGCAGCTGTGCTTTTGTATCTGAGGACAGACAAAGGAAGATAAGTGTGTGTGTATATATGTGTGTGTGTGTGTATACACACAAGCACATACCTATTAAAGAGATATGTTTTCAGAGATCCTTTTCATATCAATTAGTGATTAGGAACATATTTCATTATATACAGTTTACTGGGAGAATATGAAAAGGTTCAGTATATCATAGAATCTGAAGAAAGAATGATGGAGTTATTGCTTCTTTTATTTGGAAATACTTTTTTGTGTACATAGCTATCAGTGTCACTTAAAAACACTGGCTTCCTCAAACCTTTGTATTTCTTCTGGCATTAATTTTTGAAGACCACTAAGAGCTAAGTCTACTAATGAATGTGTAAATCACACACTGACATTTAGTAGTGCTTTAGTTGAGGCTTTCTATGGAAAAGCTAGTGTATGCTAAGTAAGAACAAAATGTCTTGCTATTAGTAATGTCTTCTGTTCTATTTTAAATAACATTTTTTCCATATAGCTCTCATATTTAGGTATTTTTGAAAAAGAGTGGAAAACAGATCTTGGAGGAGCTGTCTTCATCTGGCATGTGGAGAAGCAGGTTCAACATGCCCTCCTCAGGGGTTTAAACAAGAGCTATGCTGTGTGCACCTTCTTTATTACTAAAGCATATTCAAGGAAACTACAGGGAAATGTACAAGATAAAATATAGCTTCTATGGATATTATCATTTCTATTAAATTTTTCATTTTCAATTTCCTTATATCAGTTCAAGTCAGATTTACATGAATGCCATACGCCATTGACTTTAGGATGAAATAAGCATAATAGTAACCCTCAGTAAGAAATTGGTTTTGATATGAAAGTTTGTTCAGCTTTTTATAAATGGCTATCATGGGAGGCATACAGATACTAGAGATTTTGATTTGCTGCTCAAGGATGCTATATCACTAATTTAATAAAGAAGATAATGATCTTAGAACCTCTTTAAAATAGAGCATCTGAACCCGGTGCAGTGGTACATGTCTGTAATCTCAGCAGCTACAGAGGCTGAGGCAGGAGGATCGCAAATTCAAGGCCAGCCTCAGCAACTTAGTGAGCCTCTAAGTAACTTAGTCAGACCCTGTCCCAAAAAAAAAAAAAAAAAAAAAAAAAATTAAAAGGGCTGGGATATAGCTCTATAGTAAAGTTCCCCCTGGGTTAAATCCCTAGTATCAAGGTGTCGCGGGAAACACAGAGAAAAAAAAAATAGAGCATGTGGTAAGTCAGGTTAGTAAACTCAGGGTTTGCACAGTGTGGAATTTTAACTCTCTGGAATTCAGGTGCTAAAGTGTTAACATATGCACAACCAGCATGTCTGATGTTTTTCAAACACATGACAAATGGCCTTTTCTCATTTAGTTCCCCCTAAGTGGGGCAAAGTAGACCTTCTAGAAAGTTTTTCTCTTGGTGTGAAGAAGGAAGGCTCTTTTGTTGCAACAAACTCAGACTCATCTAGGGAGGGAAGGACTACTCACATGGTTCTGAAGACTTCATTCATCCACTTTTCTTCCTCCGTAGTCTGCAGTGCTGTCTCCCTAAAGCACAGGCCCGTTCCAAAGAAACAAATCTCTTTCCTCCATTCCAAGGCATCCCCTCATCTTAGTTGCTTCCCTTGTAAAATGGAGCCAGGGCACTGAGTGCTTGTAGGAAGGTTTAAAAAAATGTGTGCAAAATACTGCTTTAAGTTAATAATGACCTCTGTATTTGATTATTATGTCAATTTTTTTTTAATGACAAATAATTAAAGGGGAGTTCTGCCTCTCAAAGCATTTGAAACCCCTGACTGGATGTACTGCTGTGGCTTCCACAGTGTTTGGAGTCATCTTCCTCTGATCCCTTCTGCTCCAGCCCTCAGAATCTCTGGCAGCTATGTTTCCTGAATGTTTTCTTCAGAGTCTCTGAGTCCCCTGTCTACTGAATGGATTATTTTTGCCTTAGATGTTTCTTACTGAACAAAAGCAAATGGGTCCCTACCCAGTGAAGTAATGATGTCTGATCCTGTAACCAAGTCGTGGAACTCTTGAGGCACACTCAGTATTCTCATCTGTAAATGAGAATGGCCTTCCTTACCACACAGGAAGGCAGTGCAGACTAAATGTAACATTTTAGGGACATGGCGTGACATCTAACAAAGAGTAACAGCTTGCCACATGGTATATCTCAGTCATCTATCATTGTCATTGCCATTCTATGTTTATTTGGAAATAACTGTGCTTGTCTTCCCTGGGTTCCTTGCTTCCTTACTTCTGCCTAGACATCTTCCTTCTATTCGGTTTCAGTTTTGACCTGAGATACTTCTGTTCACCAGGTGATGTGATTTGCCCTAGAGTGATTGACGTACAGAAGAACCTCAAGTTTTTTTATCTGTCATCTAGGTCCCTATTACTGGGGTACAACTTTGACTTTATATTCCTTTAGTGGAGTAACAATCAACTAAACATTATGTGCATATATGAGACTTCTGGAGGTTGTTTTTAACTGCAGAGTTTATCTTACAAAGTGTATTGAGTTAATTTTCTTTGATAGTTTTAATCCTGTAAGTTGTCTTTAAATCTCTTCCTATTCTATTAATGTTCTTTGCTTTGTTTTCTCATAAATTATTGTTAAATGGTTGTGTATCTGATCTTTCTTTGCACAGGTTATACATATAATTTTTATATTAATAGAATGAAAATAGTTTTTTCAAAAAGAACTCTGTGTATTCTAAGTAAATGATGTTGTCATTGATTTAAGATGGCATTCTATCAAATTATGCACTGTAAATACATACACAACATTGCAATGTCGTAGAACACAGTATGGGACTTTTTGTTCTTTCTCAAAGTAGCCTCAAATTCCAGTGACAAGTTGTGAGGAGGAGCAGTAATAAGAGTCCAAGCCTGTAAAGAACATATCATTATGTCTACTCCAGAATATTGGGCTCTTGCCTGCTAACAATGATAATATTTATATTTGATGAAAAACAACTTAGGCTATTGACTGGTATTTAATTTATGTCAAGATATTCTCAGATTATTTCCTATCAAATATATTTCCTCCATCACTTATATAAATGCATCAGAAAAGATGCCCATTAAGTATAATTGTTATAAAAATTTTGTTTAATGTTTGAAATATATCCTTAATAAAATGTCTTCAGAAAAAAACAGCAAACTGAGATTTAGTTTATAGTTATAGTTTTGAAATTTTAAAGCTGGAATGAAATCTGATTCTCTATTTGTGTGTGAATTTTTTTGTTGCTAGTGGTAACTCTACAGAATTTTTTTAAAGGCACCCTTTTAATAACAATGGTCTCCCCAAATATACTGTGGCATTGCTTTAAACTTTATTAAGTCTGCCTTGGACTCCCCCTTCTTATCCCTGAGTAAAGGGAAGAAAAGTTTGGCAGGCTCCATGCTGTGCACTTGATTGATGTCCAGAACATCTGAAGGACTTTTGTGTCCTGCTTGCTCTCCATGAGTGCATAATGTGTGAATACTTAAGGAAGGTCAGCCCTTATCACATGTAATCTAGGCCTGAAAGCAGATCAGCAGTGACAGTCATATCCCGTAAGTAAGGACACAAATCATCCTCTACATGCTTTAGACAAGTTGTGGGATATTTTGTCTCTCTTTTTACCCCTTCCCACTCATGGGGGACCTTGGCAGAGCAATGAAAGCGGAGAGGAGACGTGCTCAGAATAATGTGTCACCCTTTCACGGGAGGAAGGGATTGTTTATTTGTAATGATGTGATGGTCTTTCACTGTGCAGCTGAGGGGAGCTCTGGGTTGTTAATGACTAGTGATGTGGAATGCTGCAAATTAGACCAGGGTTGGGAGGCAGGAGGCAGACTGAAAGCAGACAGAAGTTGTGGTCTTTAGAAACTCCAAAGTCAGGGGGAAAGTTTTTATATCTTGAATTCTATTGTTTTTTTTTTTTTCCTTTTTGCCCTCATAATAGGGTAAGGGTTTTTATTTTGTTTTTTAAATGTCAGTGGTTAGTTGAAAATCAGAATAACAATATAAATTACCAGTAGAATTCTGATTGCTGTGTTCTGTTTTCAGTACAACACATGAAAGTTTGAAAAGTATTTTAGTGCAAGACCGTGGAATGGTGAAGACTGAAAATGCTATAACTTTCAATAGGAAGAAGGCAGTAACTATTGTGTTTAATGCCTTTTTATTTGAACAGAAGTTTAATTAAAAGTTGATTTTATTCCAAACAATATTAGCAGGGATGTGAGGGATGTGCAAGTAACAAAGAGAATAACTTATTATTTCCTATTAAGGAAAATTAAGAATTTTGTTGGTTTTCCTGTGTAAAAAGGAAAATATTTTCATATTATTCCTAAAACTTTACTGTTTAAATTCAGCTGCAAGAAGTAGTCCTTGCAGCAGTCAGTTTATACAATAGAACATAACCTATATAGATGCCTCCAGAAACAAGGAATTGCTTTCCCATGTCTGTAGGATAAAACCAGAACTTGTACTTAATGGGGTGCGAGTCCTCTCCAACTGCTCCCAGTCTGCTCCTCCAGCCTAGTTCCTGCTCTGTAGACGGATCCAGTTTCTCATGTCCCCTACTCATAAATGTCTGTGCTGGCTTTTCTTATGTGTAGTATTTCTTGGCCCTCCCTTCACCTACTTATCTTTGAAGAGCTGGCTCAACTGCCTCTCCCAGCGAGTTCAGCCCCCACCCTTGGACAGAATTAATCCCTGCCATACTTTCCTGTTCCTTCAGCACAGGGGGCAGACACTTGACTGCATTGTCACTGTTTGTTTGCCTATGTGTGTCTTTACCCATGACAAGGTAAGCTTTTTTTTCTAAAACCACGTGCTGGCTGTGGTTTTAGAAAATGTCCTCACATCTCATTCATTAGACACAGTCCCCCCAAATGTAGCAAAATGTGAATGTTTGTGAGAGAGTAAAAAACTACATATACATAAAACCAGGAGGTTTGAGTGATTTCTATGTGAAAAAGTCGCAAATTGAAATTGGTAACAAGATAGTCTTGTTTTAAAATGATGAGTATACTTCTCCAAATGCATGAAAATTCAATGAATTAAGTAAGAATAAATTGGCTAAAAAGTACTTTTAAATTTGAATATAATTTGAATTCTCTTAAAACTTAAAGACATATTTTGATAAAAATAATAAGCAGCGGATGACGTGTCCTACCCATATTCTGTGATCTTCATACTGCACCTTTTTCCTCTTCTTGCTTTTCTCTCAGGTTTGCATTTTCAAAGTAAGACCTTTTTTTAAAATTTTCTCTTAGAACTTTCATTGAGGCCTCACTTAGTGTGTAAATTAACTTGTAGAATTAAGTTAGCGGTGTTAAAAGCTGAAGAACACCTCAGGCTTAGGCATGCTGTTCCCCTTTCCTGTATTTCTGCTTATAGATAAAACACGATTCATTGGAATAGAAAATGTTGGGCAGTTCAGGGAGGCAAGGGTGACAGTTCACCAGCAGGTACACAACCCCTGCAGTGTTGGCTCTAGGTATAGAAGTCAGCTCTACTCTTAGGAAACCAGGGTGCAGATTTAACTGCAATTATTGATCTGGTACACTTAGATGACTAATTAGATTGGATTTTAGAAATGGAAACATTAACTGTGGCTAAAATGGTATACAGTAGGGTGAGTGGATTAAATCCTATGCAAATCTGGAATACATGTCTGGCCAGCTTTCTGATGAACACAACAAGAGATTTGTTAGGGTTTTTGAGACTTGATTATTGTATGCATTTTAAAAGAATATCTACTTTATGATCAGCACCCACCAAACAATAGAGGGAAAAAAACAATAGGGGTACATCTTGAATTTCTTCCAAGAAAGAAATCTATATTAGTGAAAAAAAAAATTGATGGAGTAGAAACCTCTCCTTAAAGTTTTTATCTAATCTTCATTTCTCCCCATTCAGTTAGAAATTGTGTTCAGAGATTTATGCTACATTCTGAAGTTTTGAACCTTTTTTTTTTAATTTTAATTCATCAAGCCAGTCAGTTTCTCAAAAGCCTTTAGTTACTTGTTTATTATATAGTCTCAACTCTGTAACCTGTATTCAGAGTCCTACACAATCTGGTTCCACTCTGTCTAGCTTTCTTTCCAACTTACAAATAGGAGCTGTCTGTTCCAGTAAGGTTTTTCTTCTCGTGCTGTTGCACTAATGAAATATTTATTCTTACATCTAAATCTTGCTCATTTCTCCTTCTCCACCTTCTGTGCTGCTGTATACGTTGTTCAATACATCTTTCAGCAGCCAGCTTTCCCTTCAGTGTTTGGCCTAGGCTCATCTGTCCCCTACTCTGAATGTCCATGTATGTTCCTTTTGGAGGTACTTCATCTTAAAAGATGTAGCTTTTTTTCTTAATTACTATATGATTTTTTTTCCTGTGATGTTTTATGTTTCTTGAGTGCATCTGCTTAAGCTAGCAAACAGTTAAAAATCAGAACAAGTTGTTGACATAAGTTGGTTTGAACTGAATTGGGAATCTGGGGGGAGAGTAAGATTCTCTATGCTTTGAACCATTTATAGATATCCATATCGAGGACGTGGGAGCAGTGGGAGCTGTCCCACATTCAGCCATTCACTCCTTGCGCTAACACTCAATGCTTGTTTCCAAACTGTCTGTGGAACCATGTTGTGAATGTGGCTCTGAGCCAGACAGAGATTTGAACAAATTCAGTTGTTTGATTTTTGTCTCTTTTTCCCCATTTATCACCTACCTCTCCTGATTGTCACTATTTATTTTACTATTCCAAAATCTCCTATCAAATAGGGATACTCATAAATGACACTGAAAGACAACCCCTTTTCGGTACTCCCAACTGCCATTTTCCCAACAAATAGGTTGCATGGCTTCTGCAAAATGCATGCTTGATTCAAAGATTTGATAGGAGACTAAAAATACCATATTTCTGTTAAATTTTGTCTTATGAAAGTGTAAATTGAAATAGTGTTGGATTGATTGCAGTATTTATAATATCAGAAAAAATAATTTGGGGGCTCCCTAAGGTGAAGGGTGATTTGAATGTCCCTTGTAGTGTAGTGCCTAGGGGTACAAGGTTAGGTGGAGATGTGTGTGTGTGTGGGGGGTCTCTTTTAAAAGTGAGAAGAGAGTGGAGATATTTTTCCCCAAGAAAATAATTCCAAAAGTATCAAACATAGCATCATGATATCTTAGATATAATCATTGAAATATTTCTGCTTCTATATCCATAAATCCTGTATCAGGCAAGCTGATGAGGTTTAATAATTATTTCTTTTGTATCTGTGTTGTAGTTTTCACACGTACGACAATTTAATTACAGTTCTTGTTCTCCTTATATTGGAAGTCCTCAGAGTAAAAGAAAAGAATATTTTTTTAAAGACCCTTAATGTTGAAAAGAATTATTTAACATTAAGGAAAATAAAACCTTCCAAAAACGTTGACAGTTTTCATTGAAACATAGTTACAGTCGAAATCTAAAAAGTTGAATAACTTATATTGGTTTTATTATATAAGATTGATTAGATCCTCAACAGTTTGTTTTCTATTCAGGTAACTTAAAACTGTTATTACTTAGAATTAATTGATAAGTGAGAAGCATAATTCTGAAATATGTTAACTTGCAGTGCTCATCAGTGATGTCTTACAGCTGACCTTTTATTATTATCTGTGCACTCAATTCAACAGTATTTGCTTCATTATTTAAATGTTGATGAGGATAAAAGCTGCTGAAACATGACACTTTGATGTGTTGCACTATTTGTCATTTCATCAAAAGGAAAAAAAAAATTCTCCTTTCTGCATTTCTGTTACAATTCTCTGCTGAGGAAAAAAAAATAGGAAGAAACAAGCTCTTTTCTGACAGTAAAGTGTAAGTGTGGTCTGCTGTGGATTCCCTCCTCGCTGCTCAAGAGATTTGGTGGACCAGGGTGTTGCCAGTGCAGGGTGAGGCCCCCTCGTGCGTTGGCCCTTGTGTGGGCAGCTGGGTCAGGCTCTTTTCTTAGGAAAACAATCCAGCTCGGGGGTCCTCACCGCCTTTTGTTGTCCTCCCCACGAGGTGATCAGTTGAAGTCTCGGTGGTGACAGAACCAGTTTGTAACAGGCTTGTCTTTCAGGGTCCTGTCTCAGGCTTGCTGGCAGGCTTGCTGGCAGACTTGCCGGAAGATCTGACAAGAGTGGCAGCAGAGGAGTCTCAGTGAGAGAAGGCCAAGCAAGGAACAGGAGGCGTAAGCAGGCAGGTCACAGTGACTGCTCTCCTGCTGCAGTGGGTTGGCCTGAAGAACCAAACTGGCAGCTTCACATTTCCTTGCTCATTCTTCTCTCTGTGCATGCGAGTGGTAAGAAGATGAGTGCCACACCACAGTGCTGACAGGGAGCTGAGTTAGTGTCTGATTTTGTGGCTTTTGTCACAGAAGGGAAAGTTCAGGGCAGAGGCTCCATGGCTAAAAATGTCCATCCCCTATCCCCCAACTGCTCTGTAATTTTTACTACTTTCTCTACTAGGGCAAAGCTTTCTAGGTAATCTATTAGAATAATTGTAAAGGGATTTAAAGTTTCTGTTTTCTCTAATAGAAGTCAAATAGGATCCAGTTTGAAGCTTTGAGAAGGAAGTTAATTTTTAACAAATTGTGACAGTTTGTGTTTAAAGTCTTAAGATAGTAACAATTCTAGCAATGTTTGTTGTGACTATGGTAATTGGAATACTGTTAGATTTTTATAAGTTAGCTAATTAACTTTTAACTTCATTGCAATTTTTATATCAATGCACTGAGTCAATCTGTAAGTTACAATGACAGTAATTATGGCTTGTGAATATATGAAATGTTTGTCAACATTTAAGAACAGGGGCTTGATTGGCAGCAATTTTGTCCAGAAAGATCATTTCTCATATCAAGTTAATAAAAGCAGTTTTTAAAAATTATTTTAAGTTTTTGAATTCAAAGAGAGTTCAAGAGTAGTTGAACTGTTTTCAAATTAGAAAATAGGTAACTTAATGAATGTGAAATGAATATGGTGTTAGTAATTGCAGTGAAAAAGTCATGATGTTAGATAGAAATTAGAAATGATGATTTTATAAAATTAAGCCAGATAAATAAAGGAATATATATGAGAATGAAATGCATTTGTAGTTGAACTTTTTATGTACTTCTGAATGTGTTTCATAGAACTAATTTGGCTATATTATTTATGCAGAAAGCATGTATTATTAGTTGGCATGTACTTTTAACTGGATTAATATTTCCATAGTTGGCATGTACTTTTAACTGGATTAATATTTCCATAGTCTGCAAGTATTTTCTGTGACACTATGAAAGTGTATTTTATGACTTGGCTCTAGGGAAAAATGCTTTAAATTTCTAGTGTAGATAATTGTAACTCAAAGGAATTTTGTGCATTGATATGCAGGAATGATAGATAGATCATTTACCTCATTTGCTAGTTTAATTCTTATCATCCCCTGCCTTCTAGAAGAACACTGAAGGATCTCAGAATTAAAATTAAATTCTTTTTAAGAAAGTTCCAGGGAGCTCAAAGCATGATACACATAAGGTAAAATTCTTATTCCTTTCTTCTAGTTACTGTTACTACTACTCTATTGCTTGAAGGTAATTTTGAATTTTCTTTTGGAATTTTCCTCAAAAACCCGTGAATTCCTTAATTCGCTACTGAATTAAGCCAATAAAAAGCAGAGGCCAGATGCTGCATACAGAATCTTTGATCATGTTTCTAGTCTCTAAATTCTCTAATATTCCCTAAAATAATGTTGTAATATATATATATATATATATATATATATATATATATATATATATATATATATTTATTTATTTATTTTTTAAGTAATGAGGTTGAAGCCCAGAGAGACATTCCCTGCTTTCCTCTAGTTATGTAGTTGTAAACAAAAACAAAACCAGAAAACTCCCTATCCAGGACTCTTTCGTGTGTGTGTGTGTGTGTGTGTGTGTGTGTGTGTGCCCCAGTATATACTGCTATTTATCTTGTAGCCTGGTGGTGAAGACTGTGAATTCTGGACCCAGGATGCCTGGGTTTAATTCTGCTCTGTTGGTTACTAGATAAGTGAACTAATATTGATGTCTTAAATTTCTCTACTATAAAATGGCAATGATAATTATATTTACCACAGAATTCATTTATTTTTAAATGAATAAACATACCTAAGTACTTAGAATAGTGTCTGGTGCATGTGTAATATTACAGGAGAGTTTGTAATCATAAATATAATCATTAATAATTATCTTATGCTCAAATTGAGAGGCAACAAAGTTGGAAATGTACATTGAAACAAGATTGTGAACAATCTGATAGTTCACTTTAATGTGATTAGTAGCCTGAATCCCAATTGACATTTCAAACTTTGTCACCAATTAACTTTACCTTTTTTTTTTTTTTGAGGAATTTCCCTATCAATAAGGTTTTAGAAATGAACTTTGGTACTTGTGACTTTTTCCTGATGACAATACAGAATGTGCTACAGAGATTTTGAATTGAACCTGTTAAGCATCTTTGACTACTGAAGTGCAGTATTCACTGACAACTTGTTACATGCTTTACAGTCATTAATTCTGCAGCCACTTCAGTGAGAATGATGATCGCAAAATCAAAATAAAACAAGAAAAAGGTGAATATGAAGCACAGGTAAATAAAGTGGCCATGACACTTAAGCGGGTGACAAAGCTGAGATTAATATTCTTAGACCTTAAATCCTTGTTTAGAGTAAATGTGCTTCAAAATGACAAGTAGAGATATTTGGAGAGAGTGAGCTTTGGGCTGATAGAAGTATTTCGTTAATCAAATGCATGGAGACCTAAACATTTTATGTGGAAGAAATCTGCATGGTACTGCAGTTCCACTTCAAATGTCGCAAAAGCTGCATTCAGTCCCAAGTGGAGAGAACACTTTGTACTTGGGGTAGCAGCAATAGTAGACTGTGTATAGGGACACACATAGCCTAAATCTCATCACTGCCTAAATCTTATCTTGAATGTTAAGTAATGAGCAGTCACAGTCTTAGAAAAAAAGAAGCAAGAGTACATCTTGGTAGGGGTTTTGAATTTTATGTTTTTTGTTGGCATGCTGTGATTGCTTCAAGTATGCATTTTTAAAGCTAGAGATCCTTAAGTGTGACATTATCTTTCTGAATGTGAAAATATGATCTGCAATGGTGAAAATCTGTAGTGCTCATTTTTACTTAAAATCAGGTATTTAAAAAAATTGAGCTACTTATACTACTCTGCCCCTTTATTTTCAAGGCATAGTAGAGAGTCTCTGAGTCCTAATGAATGTGATGCAATGTGTAAACAGCATTGAAGTATTCTTTTGGTCACTACCATTCTTCTTAAGTTCTGCTAAGGGAATTTAGTAGAGTTAGAAAAATGCTAAACTGATAGACCTAAAAAAGTGAATACGCTGTGTTTGTTGTTCTACACATTGGCAGATACAGTGTGCCCTGCCTGGCAAGAATGGGCCTCACGTTCTGGCATTTAGAAAGGTGAAATTTTTATTTGGCTGTATTATATTGCTAAATGTACATGTGAAATTTCCTACAACCCCCTCCACAAATAAAAGTATGTTAATAGGTTATTATAGTGATACAATTAATAGAAAAGTTAGCAGCCATCTTTTAATCTCTAGTTTAAGAATGGTTCTACATCATTGGAGATAGTTAACACCAAAAAATGGTGAGACAGGAAGTAGAAGTCAGCTCTCTTTGAATACAAAACAAACAGATTCCAATCTCCATGGCCTCTATAGTTTTATAGATTTTATATCCTGTCTGTCCATTGTCAGGTCATATCCCCATAGTTTTCCTTAATGTGTAATATTCATATCTGCCCTAGCTGACGCTAATTCAAAATTCAAAATTGCTGTTATAAAATACTTCAATAAAAATTAGTTCAAATAGGTAATCCAATAACAGGAAGATAACAAACAGGGCTATGAATGCAGAGTTTCAAAATTACAATGGTGATATTGCTATAGGGTGTCAATATTTGGTAATATTTTTTCAGTGAAAAATGATCCTTGTTACCATATGGCAAAATACAGTGAAAATCTGAACTGTTAGACCAACACAGCTGTTAAATGCATCAATGCAGTGCTGTGTTTAAAATGTTTTCTACTGCCTCTATTATTCGACATTTCTAACAATTAATCTCAGGCTATTAATGGGCAGTAACTGCAAGTTGTGGTGAGCATCACAGATGTAAGAAATCTGATCTCTGTGGTAAGTTACCTAGGAGGAAAATGACTGAACTATAGCTTTCAACCTAAGTTCTATAGATTGGATAATAAACATTTATAGAACTATGTACTACAGACTCAAATCATATTTGATTTAACTTTTTTTATGAGAAGTCATTCTTTAAAAAAGTGATAGAAATTACACATGGAAGTCTTATATACATATAAATATCTGTGTATATATAATTTAATCTTATATATTCATGAAGGCTATGGAAGAATAACTGTATTAGAAACATCATAGTAATATCAATTTTTTCCTCTCTAAGCCAATTGAATTTGGAATGACATTCTAGAAATCTTCTATTGATTTATAACTGATAGGAACAAATCTGTGGATTTTTTTTCTAACTTTTCAAGTGCATATCTATTTTTATAATTCATACAAGAAATTGAGCAAAGACTCGAGAAAGTATCAACTATTATAGGAAAATGATCATAATCAGCTAAATTTTCTGTCACTATGTTACTTATGCTACAGGTTAGATCCAGATGGACTCTGTTGGTCTCTACTACTACTAAACTTTCTATACTTTTTTTTTTCATCTTAAAAACAAGTGATTTTGTGAGGTGGTTTTTTAGATTTTGGAGTGTGCACATAGAATAACCTCACTCTTATGCTAGACCCCTCCACTTTTAACTTTGAAGAAGCTGTGGCATTTCAATGAACTGATTTCTCTATTTAATAGCATCTCCATCACATTTCTTTTATTATTAACTATTCATATGAAATCACATTATTAGTATGGATATTTTAGTTGTAGAGAGCAGAAACTTTAGTAGAAAACAAAGTTGAATGGAGACATGAAGAAAAACTAAAGGAAACTTGGGCCTCCCGAGAAGGCCGAGAACTGAGCTTCTACTCTGTGAATCTTTTTGAGGGCCTTCCTGGGCAGTCTCTCTCTCATCCTAACCACCCCCCCCCCCTTTTAATTGCTTCTTTTTAGTTATACATGATAATAGAATCCATTTTGATGTAATTACAAAAGCATGGAATATATCCTGTTCTAATTCAATCTTCTCTTCTTGCTTATGTTCTGATTCCTACTTTTCTTTCGGTCTAATAAAATTCCTCAGACACTCCTTGGATTTAGGATATAATGCAGTTCTTTAATTTGGTGGGGGAGGTGGGCATCAGAGATTAAACTCAAGGGCACTCAACCACTGAGCAACATCTTCAGCCCTTTTTTGTATTTTATTTAGACAGAGTCTCATTGAGTTGCTCAGGGCCTCGCTAAATTTCTGAGGCTGGCTTTGAATTTACAATCCTCCTGCCTCAGCCTCCAGAGCCGGTGGGATTATAGGCATGCACCACTGCGATTACAGGCATGCACCACTGTGCCTGGCTAAAATGCAAATCTTTGTATGGCCCACAGGGTTTGGTATCAGCTGCCTCTGACTTGCTTTGTATATCATCTCACTTCTCATTAAGCAACAATTAGATATACCTTTTACTGTTTTTTTTTTTAAATCTAAAACGTTTTCTCACATATTTCACATGTACTATTTCTACCGTCTGGAAAGTTCTTTGCCTTTCTTCTTTGCTTATCCATAGGCTAAATGTCATTGAATTTAGTTTTCCTTAACAGTGCAATTTGAGATTCCCTTGATAGAATCACTCCCTGTAAATTTTATTTTTCTTTTGTAGTTTGCATCATGATTTATTATTATACAGGTCTCTCTCCTGACAGGAGCTTGCTTCTCAAAAGGAAAAGCTCTGTCCATTTTGTTTATAGTTGTCTCTGGAGTGTACAGCACAGGTGTTTCGTGTAGAGGAGTCTGTCTCCTGGATATCCTCAGTATTTCTTACATGACCACCAATAGTGAAAAGTCCCTGGTGTTCTGAGACCTTTTCACTTAGATCTCCAGAGTCTAGTTATAAATGTTTCATTGTTGTTTGTTTGTTTTGGAAGGGCTAGGGATCAAATCCAGAACTTCACACAGGCAAGCATTCTACTACTGAACTATACCCCAACTTTTTATATTTCATTTTATTTAATTTTAAAAAATTTTTAGTTAGGGTCTCACTAAATTTCTGAGGCTGTCTTGAACTTGTGATCTTCCTGGTTTAGTCCCCCACAAATAGTGGGCATTATACGTGGCTGTTTCACTGTCAAAATATTTTCAAATTTTGAGAAAAGGATTTGATTGGCTGCTGATCCTTAGAATAATCATATGTAACCCAGCTGTACTATGTAATTGCCCAAAACCAGATGCCTCTAGATAATAATAACCACTGTGGACATGTGCAGTTTTTCTGGAAGAAGTTTTGGATTAGGTTGATGATCAGAAACATTTAATATGGCTACTACTGTCAGTTATAACAATATAAATACTCCTGGTATTCTCTTGTTTATGATTAAAGAAGCTACTATTGGTTACTAATTATTTATTTTGGCTGTCTAAAACATTTAAAAACACTTAAATATTTCTCACTCAAACTTAAGTATTTAGGAACTATTATAACCAATTATGAAGATAATATATTTCTCCAGTTACTATAGAATTATTTTATCAGTAAATGAAGGGCTAAGTGATTAGTTTGCTCTCTTAAAAAAAAAAAAAAGAAAGAAAAGAAAAAGGTGAAGTTTAAGCCAGACATGTTGGCACACTCCTATAATCCCAGCTATCAGGAGGCTGAGACAGGAGGATCACAGTTTCCAAGCCAGCCTATGCAATTTAGTGAGACCCTGTCTCAAAATAAAAAGAGCTAGGTATGTACATCAGTGGTAGAGTGGAATGTCCCTGGATTCAATCCCCATTAAAAAATCATGTTATCAAGATGGTGGCAAAAATAATATTTGAAACAAGCAGAGTCGTGACTTGACAGATTTTAGTTCTGTAAGATTGTTAAGTATAATTTTCACTGCTTTATCAAAATAGTAGTTGCAAACCTTATGTCTCAAAGAACATCATGCATTTGGCATTTATAGTCCCTGAACAGGCCGTGAATTTTAGGCTAGCCCTGTACATCATTTATTTGATCAGCTTCTAGAATGTAGTATGTGAAACTACGCTTCTGATCTCAAGAAAGTTAATGTGCATTTCTATCTCACTTTTTAAAAACTTTATGAGTACATGTTGCAAAATGACTTTGGTTCATAGTTTTCTTTGCTCTACAGTACTCTGTGGTATATAATGTCTCCATGTTCATCTTGGTATCTTCATGATTTTCACGGGAGTTTTACATGTATGGAAATAGAAAATTAGAATACTTCTTCATCAGTTGTGTAACTTCAGTGATGTGGGAACTAAATGGTTGAGAGGCATCAGTCAAATCTGAGAAAGTTAAAAAAAATTCCCATTTCTGTTTACCTTAAAATATGAAAAAAATCAACATTTCAAGTCAGTAGTCTTTAAATCTGAAAAAATAAAACTTGCTGATTGGAGTTGAGTTTTAATGACTATGTACTTTTTTTATGGGGCTAAATCTCAACTGAATGTTCATCTTGGTTAGCATTATTAGGCTCAAATGAGTATTGTTTTTAAATTTCATTACAGAGCAACGGTCTTTTTGTGTTTCTATTTTGGAGGAAAAAAGTTAATGTTGTAAGAATAACATGCTGTATTTACCCATGAAATGTTAGATCATTTGAGTAAGGGTCTTTGCATCAGCAGCTCCTCTCTGGAAGAATATTTGAGTAGCTCTCTGAATTTAACTTAGCCTCTGGAATCAGCTGAGGCTATTGAGAACTGTGCAGTGACCCAGAAAACAACAACAAAAAATGAGTTCCATCATGACATGGTCACAAAGAAGGGTAGATGCTACTTAATTGAAATTGCTAAACAAAATTGGCTTTTAACTTTGTACATTTTCTTATATATTATCCAGATCCATACAGATGTTTCTTATATATCTGTGTATATTTTATAGGATTATTACACTTTATTGAAATCAGACCATATCACTAAATATTTCCTACTTAATTTCCTATGTCCAAGTGAAATGTTCAAACTGGGGCATGGTTGTATAGGAAAAGGAGCCTCATGCTAAATCATGTGATTTGACAGACACATGACATTCTTTCAATGGGGGCATGGCTGGAGATTGTTTTTGGCTTTTATTTTATGCATCTATACCAAACAGTCAGTTTTTGACTTAAGTATTTAAGAGCTATTATGAATATTACTAATCCATACTATTAGCCTTTTCGAGTGAAAAATACAATTTTCTGTCTTTTTTTAAAAAATAAGACTTAACGACAAATATCTTGCAAATTAGATTTTCGTATATTTCATCTCTTTCTTATGCTCAATTTAATCTATCAAAGCCACACATTGTAGAAGACATCTGGTATTGAGCTTAAGCAGCTGGGTTTCATTTGTAAAGGTTTTGAGCAAATTTTGGTGCATGCCAACAATAATAGAGCAGTTGGCCAGTGTGTTTTCTTTGCGGCAGCTTTGTGCAGTGTGGTAGAAGAGCCTGAGTTCAGGATCAGATGATTTTCTGCCTCTTTCTGGCCTGCCTGGTAGAATTGAGGGGTTTATCAGATATTCCCGGAACACTGACTGCGGGCTTATTGCAATGGCTATTGAGTAGAAACTAACTGGTGTGTGATATGCACTCAGTGTTCATTAATTTAAGAAAGGTAGTCTCCAGTTCTCACATAATGGTTCAATATTTCTGATATTAGAAACACTATAGGTCATTTTTAAGATATGGGTCCCAGTACCCCTAATCTGCTAAACCAAATATTTGAGACTTGAGTCCTGAAAGCTTAAACACAATACGGTTTTGTAAGGCATTTCCTATACATTGGATCTGAGTTAATAAATTCTAGTACATTCTTACAGACAGAACCTCTAAACCCTCTCCCACCTTTCTGACCAACAGAAGATGCTATTTTATTAATTAATAGGTAATAATTAATTATAGACTATATATAATTAATATAATTACATATTGTATGTAATTGTATTTAATATGTCATTACATATAATTTATTAAGAAAATTGTTAGAATTTTTTCCAAAAGTAATTTACTCACATATCTTGTTTAGACATGCTTTTATAAAATAATGTACCTGCACGACCTGTTGCTTAATAAAGTAATTGTTCTTGTACTATTAACACATTGTCTTCCATGAAGAATAAGAGATAAAACAAGTCTGAATTTATTTACAACAATTTAAGTATGATCTGAAAGTTTTCTGGTAGAATAAAATGAAACGGGAATCACATATTTCCTGTATTTCTCTCTGATATACTTAAGCAAATAATTTCTGTTTTTAAATAGTCATTAAATACTTCTTTGGCTCCTGGAACTCCTCTCAGAATTTAGCTCTGTGAACTAACCTCAGAAAGCACCATATTGTTGCTTGGTTGCTACTGAACCTGTGCCTACCCCCAATTATATTAAATATATTATTCCCAATGAAAAAATTATATTTTTTGTGGCTGTCTAGTAGGTCTGGGGACTGTTCTGGAAGGAAACCAAGCTTCTTTTTTTTTTCTGCTTCTGCTGGAAAAGTTCTATGCCAGAATTCTTACTACCTTAGTTTAGTGTTGTTTTGCTGGTTCTGAGTCCAGAATTAAGTTTTCCAGACAAACACTTTTAAGTTCCAGTGCAACATGAAAGCATACCCAAGAAATCTGTATTGATGTGAGGTTTGTCTCTTTGAAAGTTAAGAGGTAGTGACTTGTTAAAATGTCATCAACTAAAAATTTCCTCCCCCCCCTTCTTTAAACTTATCTTACTTTGAAAATTAGCACTCAAGACAGTAATTTTGTGAGAGCTTCTGTGTTCCTGCGGGAACTTGATTTAAAATAAACATGCACTACACACTCTTGCATGTACACTAACACACCACAGATATTCACAGACAATATCCCAGTAAAGAAGGGTAAGAGAAGGGCAATCTAAGTGCTTGGGATTGTCTCTTTCCGTGATCCATGTCATGCATGGGCTACATCTGCAGCTTTTTAAAGTTGCTGGAGGAAGCTCAGTAATGCAGCTGTCTCTAATGTACTGTGAACCTTGAAAAGGAATTTCCTTTCAAGTAAGAAAGGAAGTAGTTTGTGTGTGGGATGATGGAGCTGAAGGTTTCTTTTAACAGAAAATAAAGTGCTGTTGTGTACATAATCATCTACACCATCTAAAAACAAACCTAGTAGAACTACATATTGAAGGAATCTACATTTACATTTGGAAAAGACTTAATTGATTTTAATTGATCTACTTTTGTTTTCTCATTTTTTCAAAGGAGGAAAATGAGGTGAGAAGTTGTTAGGTGGCTTGTCTGGAGTCTCATTGTTAAGTAGAACAGAATTTGGGATCCAGAGTTTTAGTTCTAGTTCTTCAGGAATTACATTTGATTATAGAATTGCTACATAGGCTGAATGTGCAGAGAGCTGAAGCAAGGTCTTTGCCACATAAACATTTTCTGTAAGAGACAGATTACAAAAAAGACACACCACCAGCAAGAATAAATTTCAGCTTATGAATATAACACAGCTGATAGCTTCTGTTTGGATTGTCCACTTTATTATAGTACATTCTGGTTTACTAAAAAGGACTCTATGCAGCCACATTTAGGCTATCATGATTAAGTACTTTGAGGAATGCAACTTACATACAGTTTGTTCTGAGCTGAAATACCTCAGTATCAGAAATGAAGAATATGTTTGGATTCTAGGAAATAAATTTGCATCCCATACTGAAGAATGGAACATTTTTTCCTTTTACCTCTTCCTAAAATATTAATATAAAGATCTTACTTGCAAAATATCCTGAGTTGTTCTGACATGCAAAGAAGAAATGTGATCTGTAGCTTTACACCTTGGGAGTGAATGCTAACACCTCTACAGATTTATTTCCTAATGCCAAAATTACATGGCTATTGTTCCTTTTCATTGTAGGATATCATTTGTACTGGGATCCTCTAGATTTACACATTGGATTTTATGGCTTTGGGCAGTTGCTGTCGAATGTGTTAGAATAATTGGTGAACTGTTTTCAGTAAGTAAAAATGCTGTAGTGTTTATCCTAATTTTTCTATCTCCCCATCGATTATTTCTTTATTTACTGTGAAACTAGGCTTTGGTTTTGCAAACTGAATGAAAATGCATGGTCTTTTGTTCTGTGACTTTGTTTTAATTCTTGTATCTGATACTTAAGAGGGTTTAAAGACATGCTGAGGATATTGTATTATCTATTTGTATTTTACAAGATACATGGGCAAAATTATCCCCAGAAGTTCTATAATATTTTACTTCTTAGTCTAGATTATTTTATTATTCCTGTACTTTTTAATGAATTATTAACTTATTATCTACAAATTGATCTAAAGGATCTAGGGAGAAAATGGAAAGTAGCATTCTTATAGTTACATTAAATATTAACAGCTAAATAGATGATAACTCATTTCATTTGGATTTTATAATTTACAAATTCAATGATACAAATGTCAACATTCTTTTTATCTTTTAATATAAAATGATTTGTATTTGTAGATGATAATCACAGAGCAAGGTAAGGATATTTGCCCTTCAACTTATTATGGTTTTGTAGTTTTATAGCTGTACTAATTAATGTGATTATGGCCTAAGGTAGACTGTGATGTAGGTGTTTTATTATCTTCATTATACTGAATGGGAAACAGGTTCAGAGTTGA
The DNA here is from genome assembly GCF_052094955.1 of Ictidomys tridecemlineatus. Taxonomy (NCBI): domain Eukaryota; kingdom Metazoa; phylum Chordata; class Mammalia; order Rodentia; family Sciuridae; genus Ictidomys; species Ictidomys tridecemlineatus. Next base: position 107,061,281 of record NC_135485.1, on the reverse strand, counting down.
ATAACATGTTCAAGGTCACAAAGTTAACATGTAAGTAATGTCTAGATTAAAATAAAGATGGTCTGGCTGTGTATATTCTATCTATACTAAAAAATAACAGGAGAATTTTCATAAGACTGAAAATCCAAAAAAGATGAAGAAAAACACAAAATATAAAACATTTTAGAATTCGATGTTAGTAATGTTGGGTGTCATGGCACACGGGTATAATCCCATAGGCTCGGAGGCTGAGGCAAGAGGATCACAAATTCAAAGCCAGCCTCAGCAAAAGCAAGGTGCTAAGCAACTCAGTGAGACTTTGTGATGTGGCTCAGTGGTCAAGTGCCTCTGAGTTCAATCTTCGGTAACAAAATGAAACAAAAAATTGATATCATTAAACTTAATTGTTCAACAAAACAAATAACAAATAAGTGAAAGGACAAGTCACACAGTTGGAAAGCATGCCTCTGCACATATAATTGAGAAATTTAATTGTCAATTGTATAGTAAAGATTGTCTTCAAAAATGGTTTTAAATTTTAAAAAATGGCAGAAGACAGGAACAGACAATTGACAGAGCAGGAAGGTATAGACATAGGAAAAGAAGTGAAATAAATAGAGAATTTTAAGTTAAAATAAAACGAGTTTAAGAATACTAATGTTTGGCAAGGATATGGAGAAGTGAGAACCACTAACTACTATTATTTAGAAGATAAATTATTTTAACTGTTTGGAAGAGTGATTTCTCATTTTATAGGTGAATATAGGGTTGATATTTATAGACTTAGCAATGTTTTTTTATATAACCCCAAAAGCATAATCAGTAATGAAAAATAATGGAGTCAGTCAATTACAAAGTAATTTGTGTACTTCATAGTAACTTGTGTACATTACCAAGAATATCAGAATATTTGCAAATAACATGTGATAATGGGATTTAAGTCACATTATATAAAGAACTCTTACAAATCAGTAATGAAAAATAGTACAATTTAAAAATGGGTAAGAATCTGAACAGACATTTCTCCAAAGAATATATACAGATTCCTAGTAAATAAATAAATGCTTAATATTTTATTTATCAGGGACATTCCAATCAAAACCACAATGAGATACTACTTCACTCCTATTAGAATGGTTGTAATCAAAAAGACAGATAATAAGAAGCACTAGTGTGGATGTGCAGAAATTCAAACTCTCTTACACTTTTTTGGGATTGTAAAATGGTGGAACCACTTTACCAAACAGTCTGAAACTTCCTTCAAATACTAAATAAAGTTATCCTTTGACCCAGAAGTTGACTCCAGTGCATCTAGTCAAGAAAAATGACACAAAAGTTCATAGTAGCATTATTCATAGTAACCCAAAAGTGAAAACCTAAATATCCATCAGCTCATAAAATGATAAACTAAAATTGTGTGTGTGTATATAGTAAAATATTTGGCAATAAAAATGAATGAAGGGGGCTGGGGCTGTAGCTCAGCTGTAGAGCTCTTTCCTAGCATGTGTGAGGCACTGGGTTTAATCCTCAGTACCACATAAAAATAAACAAAGATATTCTGCCCATCTACAACTACAAAAAAAAAATTGGGAAAAAAAAAAGGAATGATGTACTGACATTTGTTACCACACGGATAGCTTGAAAACATGCTAAAAAGCAAGATATAAACACTGATGTTGTTTTATTTTATTAATTTGGAAATTCAGAATAAGCAGATCTGGACAGTCTAGTCTGGGGCTGAGGACTGGTATCAGAAGTGACTGCTATCAGGTCTAAAGTTTGTTTTAGGGGGCTTGAAAATGTTATAAAATTAGATTTTTGATGGTTATCCATCTCTGTGTATACATTAAAAAGGATTGGATTATACATGCTCAATGAGTGAATTTTATGGTATGTGAGATTTATATCCAATAACAATCTTAAAAAATATTAATATGATAAATAGCAAGTTTATGATAGTGAGGAATATGGGAGAAGCAGAAACTGATCTTCATTTGGCTTCATTTTATCACATTTTATCCTGAGAAATAAAAATGTCCAAGATTTTATAAAAGTGAGTTGTGAGAATTCAAGATTCTCTATTTTTTTATTTGTATGATTTTATGTAATAGAAAATAATTAGAAATCAAATCAAGTGTATACCCATCCCCTTTCAGCTAGAAAACATTGTTTCTCCTTTACCCTGTTAACTGAAGACCTTGTTCTGGAAAATATTCTCTACAATAAAATATTATGTTATAGCTCCTAATGTTTGTTAGTGAGTGATGTTTGCTGTTTATAATATCAATTATAGTATTTTATCTCTAAAGTCAGAGTTTTATTATTTGGTTTATAAGAACAATTCTTTGTGATTAAGAGTTACCATTAGCTCTGGTTCAAATCAGGTCATTTTTTTCATTGCTAAAACCTTAGCAGAGTAGACAACCTGCAATCCTGCTTGCTCAGTAAGGGGAAATTTTATCTTCTTAGGAGCTGCTATTCATAATTCTGAGTCTGGCCTTGTGGGAAGCTATTAATTTGCCTCTGAACTTTTGTCACAGACTTTCCCTTCACAGATGAAAAGATCCTCTTGAGGACAGAGTCTAGGAAGGCTCATTCCCGAATCAGAGGTGCTCATTAATTTCCTTCTTGCTAATATAGCCCAAATACCTTTCCTGTCATAGGGGAGAATGAGGGGTTGGTAACTTGCCCACACTGACAGGCCCTTCTCTATAGACAGGGCTCATAGTCATAACAAAAACATATTTTCCTAGAATGTTGTTTTGTACTTTACCCACTTAGTGCTGTGGCCACCAGTAGCGAGGGAAATAGACCCTGAAGCCTTGAGGTTTGCATGGCAGAGTATTAATACCAAGCAAGGAAGCTGACTCTGAGTGGGTAAGGATATAGTAGTGGCAGCATTCAAATACAGTTACCTTGTAGAGTACAGGTTAAATTTTCCTTATTCTAACATAGAGCCTATAAAAATAAGAGCACAATTAAAATAATAAACTAAATCAAAGAACTGAGAATGGTGTGGAGCTGGAAATTTGTGTAGGAGTGTGCAAGTGGGTCATAAAGGCTAGATAGTGACCAGATCTTACTTTCCCAGTCATGGTTCCTGTGTGTCAGCATTACATGGAAACCTGTTAGAAAAGCAAATTCTTGGGTCTCAATCCAGATCTATTGAATCAAAAACCTCAGGGGAAGAGCCCAGAAATCTATTTGAACAAGGCGATTCCTGTTTGCTTGAAAGATTGAGAAGCACTGAACAAGTTTATGTAGGTGAATAAGTTTGAACTTTATCTCACAGGCAACCAGGAAACATTTATGAGCAGAATATGGAATGATTGGAATGATTGATAAATGATTACTAAAATGTTTTAGTTATTAGTCTTCTGCCTTATTTTTCTAGTGAAGGAATTTTAGGTAAGTTTTAAAAAATGCCACAATATCTAGTGATCTGATTTAACTTACACATTTATTTTTGTTTGTAATTTCTCTTAATTAAAAAAATTATTTAATGATTTAATTAAAACTTTGAAAGTTTCAAACTTAGGTGATTGTTATTTACTGTAAATTATTATTTCCCTTGTATGTAATTTTGTTCCTTAAAAAACTTTACAGATTTAATAGGACCTAGGTGTACTTTTAAACCCTGAAGATATTATGCAAATGATTTTAGAAAATGGCTAAGGGCATTCCTCAGGTCATTTCCTGTGTAATCTTTCCCAACTATGTTTTGCATTTTAAATGTTTTTGTTTTTTTCTGTAATCTTGTTATGTATCAGTAACACATGATGTGTTGGCATCTTCTGGAATAACACGTTTGTTCCAAGTGAAAATGACTAGATTCCAAAAACCTAGCTGCCCAAGATGTTTACCCAACAAAACCTATATTGGATCTAAAATTAATGTGTTCACATTTCCCATCAGAATATGAAAATAGGAAAAGCCAAGAAAATACTCTCAAAAGTTTTCTAGTCTTTGCCTTGAATGAACAGCATTAACTAAATATATATAATTTAGTTCCATGGATAATACAAAACATGTTGGAAAAAACCCTTTTTATCTTTTCCTTTTTTTTTTTTTTTTTAATTTGAGATGGAGCCTACCCTGTGTTGGTTAGGTTCAAGTGATCTTCCCACTTCAGTCTCCTGAGTAGCTGGGATTATAGGCACATGCCACCATACCCTATGGAAGAAGATTTTTTAGCAGTAAATCTGAGATGGGGGTGACAATGTCTGATTTTATTATTCCTCTCCTTAAGAGTCATTTTGGGCCAGGTGTGTTGGCACATGCCTGTAAGCCCAGTGGATCTGAAGACTGAGACAGAAGGATCATGAGTTCAAAGCCAACCTCAGCAAAAGCAAGGTGCTAAGCAACTCAGTGAGACCCTGTGTCTAAATAAAATATAGAATAGGGCTGGGGATGTATGAAAGTAACAATTTTATTTTACTTCTGGATGGCCTTATTTTTCTGTTTCAATAGAAAATGAGTATTAAAATGCAGTAGGTATGTTTGATCTTCTTTCTACCTTATTCTATAAAATATCCTAAAACATATTTAGATCTTGTCCAAGAGTTAACTGAGAAAAGGCAATAAGTAGCCTTTTTGGATGGACATGGGAAGACTTACACTTTTTCTCTGCTATTAGATACTTAACATGACTTTGGATATCACCATTAAAATATCTTTTCTATATGATGGATATACGCTTCATAATACTTCTAGTATGGATGAACTAGATAGCAACTTCAGATTACAATTTTTCGTCTTCTCTATTTCATATCCCTAGTCTTATACTCCAACATCCTGAGGTGACACTCTCAAATCCACTGTCTCTATGTATGCAAGTGTCTTGGCTCTGCTTTCCTAGGAAGTCATGGTTAGTTTAGTAACTTCAGAATATATCTCTAGTGTGACCGCTCCTTAACACTCCTCCTACCACCACCACCCTTGTCCACGCCACCATCCGTGCTTGCCTGTATTGTTGCTGCAGCCTCCTAACTGGCTCTTTGCTCCTGTTTTTGCTCTCTCTTATCTATTCTTAGTATAGCAATCAGAGGAAACGTTTCCATTGGGGGTCTGATTCCCATTTCTTCTCTGATTCACCTCCTACTGTGGTCCCTCTTGTTGAAAAAAAACCTCCCCTGCTGCTCTGTGAGAATACCAGGTATGCCTCTGTCCCCAGGCTCTTGGTTGAAATCACTCTGTCTAGAGTGTTCTTATGCTTTTTTTTTTCTTTTCTTCAGTGTCATCTTCACCTCTCCCTTCTCAAGGATGACTTTACAATAAGTAAATTCTAACCATCTTATATAAAATCACCACCATTCCTAGTAGGACCTACTCTATATCCCTACTTTATTTCTCACCATAGCACTTGGGGTAATTTATATATTTTCATGTTATTTGGTTGACTGACTCCTTTTCTCCAATGATTCTGTGAGGGCATGGAATTGTATCCACTTCTTTCCACTGGAACAAACCCTGGGGCCTAAAAGGTGCCCCAAAAATTCTTGCTTAGTAAATGAATGAAGGCATAATTTAGGCAATATAATTCTGGGATGTAGTGTGAAGATGATTAAAGGAAGGCAGGGATACAGAACAGAGATTGAAAGGTTTTTGCTATGAATCAGGTAAGAACTGCTGATGGCCTCATTTAGCATGTTTTGACAGGAACAATGAAGATGATGGATTATAAGAAAACACAGAAGACTAAAATGATTGTGCTGTAGATGGTATAGATATAATGAATATGAGACAGAGCAATATCTAGGAAGACCCGAGGGTCTTGGCATTGACAGCTGGGTGGATGGTGGTTGTGATTATGAGAGATAATACTCAAGAAAGCAGATATAGAATGGAAAGAAATAGAGTGAAGAGGCTTCAGGAAGGAGAAAAGATGGCTACAGATTTATTACATATGTTTAGTTTGAAAAATTCATCAGCAAGACTTCTGAGCATCAAATGGTAGCAGAGTAGTTGTCAGATGAAGTATAGCTCTAGAGGTCAGGAAAGGGACTATAAGGCCGACTGTCCCAGTAGGAAATGGTGCCTGGTAGTAGCAGGTAGCCCCTCAAAAACCAATTGGGAATCCCTATGCGGCTCTTTGAGTTCCTAGACTACTAGCACAGGAGTTCTTAACTATTGTCACTATTTATTTTGACTATTTAAAAAGGAGAGAAAGAGAGAGAATTTTGAAAAAGAGAAAAAAATTCTCCTTGATTCATTTTGTTGGCATATTTGAAAGTATGAAAAGGGCATTTATCTGAAGATGAAGTGTCTAAGTACCTCTAGAGTGCAAGGAATTTACCTTTGGCTTGTCCTGGCTTTCAAAGTCATCTTCTTTGATTGAAAACATGTTGAAGCACTTTTTTTCCTTTAGTCACCGGAAATGAGTGAGTTCTTTAGTAAAATATTAAAAATACATGAAATAAAAAAATGTCTAAATGTTTCAAGTAAGATTTTGGGCATATCCATATGTGTAATATGAAATTCATATTATATTTAGTAATATAAAATTCTTAATGGTTCTGTTCATGAACACATTTTTCATTTATTTTGATGCTGAGTGTTTTGCCAATAGCTTTCATACCTCTGGTGATTTTTATTCCCTTATTTAGTATAGGAGAGTCAAGCGTCTTGAACTGGTCTTCAACCAGAAATTTATTAAACAATTTGATTTCTCAAGGGAGCAATGCTGTTGGAAAGATTACTTTATACAAATCTCTGGGCCAATAGGGGATATAGATAGAAAAAAATACTGCTGATGGAAATTTATAGGAATGAAAACAAATTCACTCTCTCTGATTAGTGATTTTCTCTTAGTTGGCAAGTACACCTAGACTATGAGTGAAATGTTACTTGAGTCTAATCCTTGCTGTTTAACCTTGTGGTAACTCTTTGCAGCATGCTACAGTGTTAATCATCTCCCAGTTTGAGCTTACATTGGATACTCCATACAGTGATGAGGCATTAGGGGCTGCGTTTCCTGAATCTCTACTAACAGAGCATAGAGTATGATATATTACTTTTTTTTTTTTTACTATTTGTATACTTGTTTATTCATATATGACAGCAGAATGCATTACAATTCATAATACACATGGAGTACAAATTTTTCATATCTCTGGTTGTATACAAAGTATATTCACACCAATTCGTGTCTTCATACAGGTATTTTGGATAATGATGTCCATCACATTCCATCATCATTTCTAACCCCATGCCCTCTCCCTTCCCCTCCTACCTCTCTGCCCTGTCTAGGGTTCATCTATTCCTCCCATGTTCCCCCTTGCTACTATAACTCTTAAACTATATTGTTGGCAGTGAAATTACAACTCTTGCTTTCTTGGATGGAAGAAATTGTGAGAATCACAATTTAAGGGCCTAAGACAGTTAATATTTAATTAAAATAACCTATTGTATTTGTTTAAAAGAAACTTGGTTATTTAATAAGCCTTGTAAACTTATAATATGGGTATTAGGATTCTCCAGAGAAACAGCCAGAAGCATGGGTATACATGGTTAGAAAGAGATGTATTTATAAGGAGTTGCCTTATATGTTATGGAGGCTGACATGTCCCAAGATCTACAGGTGGTAACCTAAGGACCCAGAAAATACTGATGGTATAATTGCTGTCAGAAGGTCTGGAAGTGTGAGATCAAGAAGTGCTGAGGCGGGGCTGGGGATGTGGCTCAAGCTGTAGCGTGCTTGCCTAGCATGCGTGCGGCCCAGGTTCGATCCTCAGCAGCACCACATACCAACAAAGATGTTGTGTCCGCTGAGAACTAAGAAAAAAATAAATAAATGTTAAAATATTCTCATTTAAAAAAAAAAAAAGAAGAAGTGCTGAGGCTTCCACTTGATTTCAAAGGCAGAAGGGAAAAAACAAAACAACCAACTGTGTCCGGGTGGAAGGCAGTCATCAGGAAGAGTCCCTCTTGTTTGAGGGAGCGTCAGCCTATTTTGTTCTGTTCAGACCTTAAATGACTGCTTGAGACTCACTTACATGAAGGCAATCTTGTCACTCTTGCTCTGTAGTATAATTTAAGGTCTAGTTTTGTGATTCCTCCTGCTTCATTTTGCTCACTAAAGATTGCTTTGTCTATTCTGGGCCCCTTATTTTTCCAGGTGAATTTCAGGACTGCTTTTTCTATTTGTATGAAGCACATAATTATAATTTTAATAGGAATTGCATTAAATATATATATTGTTTTTGTTAGTACAGTCATTCTGACAATATTAATTCTGCCTATCCAAGAACATGGGAGATCTTTCTGTCTTCTAAGGTCTTCAATTTTTTCCTGTAGTGATCTGTAGTTTTCATTGTAGTGGTCTTTCACCTATTTTTTTAGATGGATTCCCAAGGTGTTTTTTTTTTTTTTTTTTGAGGCTACTGTGGGGATAGTTAGGGATAGTTTTCCTAACTTTTCTTTCAGTTGATTCATCATTGGTGTATAGGAACAAAACTGATTTATGGGTGTTAATTTTATATCCTGTTGCTTTGCTGAATTTGTTTATGAATTCTTAGAAGTTTTCTGGTGGAGTTTTTGGGGTCTTCTAAATGTAAATTATGTAATATTGGCAAATGGGGTCTTCTAAATGTAAATTATGTAATATTGGCAAATGAGGTAGTTTGAGCTCTTCTTTTCCAATTTTTTATCTCTTTGATTTCTATTGCCTAAATGCTCTGGCTAGAGTTTCAAGGACTGTGTTGAATAGAAGTGGTGAAAGAGGTGAAAGTGGCATCCTTGTCTTGTTCCAATTTTTAGATAGAATGCTTTCAGGTTTTTTTTTAACATTTAGAATGATGTTCTTGAGTTTTGAACATGAATGGATGTTGTTTTTGTCAAATGCTTTTGATGCATCGATTGAGATAATTATGTGATTCTTGTCTTTAAGTCTGTTGATGTGATGAATTACGTTTATTGATTTCTGCATGTCAAACCAAATCTCACACCCTTGTAGAAACATCCAGGATGTTTTTTTTTCTCCTTTTATTAATCACTCTCAAACTTCTCTGTCAGATATTTTAAAATCAAGTTGTTTCCATTAAAAATTAGCGATTTTAAAAACAACTTAAAACTGCCACGTACACACAAAAACAAACGGTTCACAAAACATTCTCCTTTCCTTCTGAAGGTTTTACAATGTGTTGGTATCTTTAACCAGACTTCTACTCTTAAATGGTAAGTTGAGACAAATAGTTCTGATACCTTTCTTTCACTGTTGATTAAGACTTGGGTGACAGATATTAGGGATAATATTCCTTTAGCCTTTTGAGCTTTCTGGGCAAACTTGGCGACTTTAGCTCTAGCAGCTTTCTTGTCCACTGCTTCACTTGACACCCATAGCAACGCTCTGTCTTGTGTAATGAATAGCCAAAAGAGCCAGAGGTGGATAATCTCTCAAGACACGAGTTACCAGGAACCATACCAATGAGGGCAGCATGACTAGATTTCAGGAATTTAGGACCATCTTCCAGCTTCTTACCAGAAATGGCAATCACCCCTCCCCACCCCCAACCCCAGTTTAGCAGACTTTCAAGCAATGTGAGCTGAGTGACAGTCAAGTTCAGGGGCATAGTCAGCAATGATTGGGCCTGGATGGTTCAGGCAAATCACCTGAGCAGTAGTGCCAGCTGCTTTGTTGGTGAGTCACTTTTCCTGTCATCAGCAAGGCTGCCACATGAATATTCTTGAAGCCCATTGGAACATCAGTTATTGACCCCAGGGCGCTTTACTCCAGACTTCATGGTGCATTTCAACAGACTTTTTACTCCATTTCTGATGATGACCACCATGCTGAGTTTGGGAACTCCAGTCTCCACATAGTCCTAGGACAGTTGCAAGCCCATCAATTTTGTAGGCTTTTCCTGGATGGGAAGACACAAAGACTTGACAGTTGAATGAGTTAGTGGTAGGATTCAACCCAGATCTTTAAATGTTGATGTTCTACGGTTACATATTTATGTGTGATTTTCTATCCTTGTGGGTAATGGCCCCACTATGTTCATGAGGATGGAGCCCTCATCACCTCCTCACTGCTTGGGGGTCTGCTTTGAAGGTCCATTTCTCAGTACCCCCATAAAGCCAATTGAATCTCAACATGAATTTTGGAGGGAATGTTCAAACCGTAGTAGGCTGTGTTTTAAAACGTTACTATGCGAGTGGATACTGAAAATTCCTTAGCATTTTGTGACCTGAGTTGCCTCATTATATTCTCGTATCACATTTTGTGGCTCGCCATTTTGTGTTTCTGAATCCAGGCACTATAAAATGTTTCTGTGTTTACTGGTTGTAGTAGTTTTTATTTTTTTTTTATTTGAAAGGTAATGTGAGTCCCTATAAATATGAAATAATTATTTAGTCACAAAGCAGAAATGATTAAATAACCATTACAAATTTACCTCTTATCTTTACTCCATCCTTACCCAGACCCACCGAAGCTTAAGAAACTGAGAGGTACAAGGCAAGAATATGGAAGTTGTATTTTTGGATTATTCGGATCAGTTTAGAATAAAAAAGAAAACAAAATATTCGATTTATCATTTTTTTAAAATTCAGAAACATTAACATGATATAAGTACTTTGAATTTGGTCATCTGAGAAATTATAAAAGTAGGACTACATTAAATAAGCATTTTCATCTTGTCAATTTAATGGTCATCTCTTATTTTTTTCCAATTGGACTGATATTTATCTTGTTTCTAATTCTATGAGAATGACAAGGTAGGGTCTTTGGCAGTTCAGCTTTTATGAAGTTACTCCATAGAAACCTGTCTTTGTTTCTTGGTTGAGGAAGCAAAAGTTCTAATAGATAAAGGGAAAAAAATGTACATACAGAAAGAGCAAATGCATTTTTCTCTTTTTTACAGATAAGTTTTCAACAGTGGATCAGGAGTGTGGGTTTGGGATAGATTTGCTCTTAGTTAATATTTGCCTTGCCAGGATGTTGCACTTCTGAGACTGGCCTCAGGAACCCTGGAGCTGCCACACTCTCTTGTGGGCATCTCCTCCCTTTTGGAGAAGCACTTAGGACTTTTAGCAGGAGACCTTTATCTGAGTGGTGTTATTATCAGACTGTTGTTTAGGATTGATGTGAAACGCCACACTTTGGAATGCTTCCTGTGAAGATTTAAATGCAGCATGGTGCATTTACTTTTTTAACAATAGGACTTGCCTCATTGATTTAGACCAAAATATTTCCTCCCAAGATCATAGTCATTTTACTGTTTGGAGGTACAGAAGGTATTATAAAGAGTTGGTGACATATTCTGGATGATTTAAAATCGGATGAGATATGAAAAGAAAATATGGCCAACTGAGATGAAAATATTCTGTATTTTTAAAAAGTACCCAGTACGAAAATATCTTATTTTTGTCTTTCTGAATGTTCTGGCGATACCAATCATTGAGATAAACATCTAATACAAAAGCAAATGTTTACAGTTGCACTTCTTTGTGTGGGCTCCACTTTGGAGTCTTATTGTTTTTCTCTCTCTGCTTTCAGGGAAGGGAAAGAAGTTCTCTTAATGTCTAATGCATATTTATGAAGTCCTTTGACAATTAGGAACTCATTAAAATTCACTTCAAAAGAAAAGAGATAAAAAACACTTCTAAGACTAAAACAGAATGTGGTGGTCAGTGGAAATTCCAGTTTCTTTTTGCTGGCTGCTTGTGACTTGTCAAGACAGAAACAGTGCAAATAAAATGGCTTTTAAAAATGATTCTAGGTAGTAGTTTGACTATAACAGACACATTTGACTATTACATGATGACTTTAGTTTTGCATTGACTTTTGGCTTGGCAAGTGTTTGTCTCTGGAGATATTTGAAAATCCTGACTTAATCATATCGTAATGGTTAGGAGATCAGGCTTTGGAGTCAAGACTTGTGTGTCTTTAAACCATAGTATCAGCTTTTTCCAGTTCTGTGATCTTGAGCAAGTTTTCTGTCCTTCAGTTTCTGTATTGAAGTGTAGAAAAGATACACACTGCACATGCCTCAGGTCCGATTCCAAAAGGAAAGAGGCTTGCTTATTTAGATTTGCAGAAGTAAGCACAGACTTGGAAACAAACAAACAAAAAAAATGTTGTTCTATTGGTTAACATGTTCCTCTAGAGAGTTTGCCACCATTTTTAAGTTATTTGCCAACTTACTTTATACATGATATGTCATAACATTGAGTTTATCCTTGTAAAGTGATGAGTAGCTCTTATTTAACTCAAACTTTATCTTTAAGATATGTCTCATAAATTTATGCTGATAAGTCATAGTTACCATTGGAATTTTTATTGTTTTCACCATCTGCTCTCTGCAGAGTCTGTATACAAGTTGTTGGATTTATTTCACAGGAACTAAGGAAACTTTTTCCTTCTAATTATTTTCTATTGGAAAATGATGTTGTAATTATGATTTTCAAGCAGATAGTGAATCTGTGATTCAGTCTTCAGTTTTTTTAAATGTATCATAAGGAGACTTCATCACCACATCTATATGTGCATGACTTTAATAATATGATTCTGATGAAAGACTAGAAAATAATCCTTTTATCATGTCATGGCTACTGTATATTCATTTCCAGTTTTGATTGTTGTTAACTTTGCCTTTATAATTCTAACCCACTAGTCACTATTTTGGAGTGGACAACCTTTAGAGAATGTGGCCAGTTCTCTCCATGTTTTCCAAGTAGACCATTAGCTACACTGATGATGATCAGTGTGTTTTTGTTGTATGTTGTGTTAAGGCTTCTGTCTTCCAGCTCAGAGTGGTCTGTAGGTGGCCTCATCCAACCAGCCACTATCACAACTCTATGTCCCTTCTTGTTTTAGTTGAGCTAGGGGCTAAAGGATCAGAGTTTTGGGACCTTTTAAAGAGGGAAGGAAGAGAAAGGCCTTTGAAGCTAAACTATAAAATAAGGCTTAATTGTTTTGTGTTAATGGTAAAATGTTCAGAAAGCATTCAAAGAAAGTTCATAAATTGTGGCCAGAAATGAAAATATCCAGTTAATAAGTTTGTCTCCTCCCAAGAGTCCCACCTTGATTTACAACCTTCACTTCACTGTACAGTAAAGTTTTAGGATGAACCGATGCTGTGCTTGAAGGAATGAGCTTATTTCGTGCTTGGAAGGAATCTATTTTAGTTAGCTTCATTAGTATTACACGCCAGAATGGTCTTATACCGTAGTTAGCTTTGTCCTTTAGACCTATTATGATAATGGATATATTTGCTGATATAAAACTACTTTGAAAAGTTATCAAGTAATCTAATTTGCTTTAAAGATTTTTTGTGCTTTAAAAACTTTAATGTCTGCTCAAAATTTTATGAAGGTTAAAATCAGAGTTGGATTCTTATGTGAGCCACTTAACATCAAACAATGTAATTCTTTGGTCACAGATTGCAGCTAATAATAGTATATAAATTGTGCCGACTCATATGGGGCAAGCTGTTCTAAGATGTTATTCGAAGCATTTTATGTGTATGAATAAATACTACTATTATCCTCATTTTTCATGAGGACATGAAAGTTCATGGAGGTTAAATAACTTTTCTGAGGTCATGGTTAATTCAAATTAATAATCAAGTGGGTGACTTGTATATAAATAAACGTAGTGCCTGCAATAAGTCATTCAATAGGTTGGGATATATATGTGCAGATACTATTTAAGATAGAGTAAAATATAGCACAGTAAAATTCCATGGAAAACATCAAAAACAAGCATGTACTTCCTAATGGAAAATGTAATATAGATGGCAAAGGAAGGATGTTGTAGGCTGCACAAATATTATGAAAAAAGACATGAAAATATAAAAATTATGGTGCACATAAGAATAAGGTATAGCCAGGGAGCACACTATGATAGGAGATGAAGCTAAAATAGTTTAGTCACTTTACGGGGAACATTGAATGCCTTCCTAAGAACCTGAGAACCATTAGATATTTTTGTTTATTTTGCTTGCTGTTTGGTTTTGCAAGGACATGCATGTGTGTTGTTATTTTTAAGTCAGCAGTGCAAATAATGGATTATGGAAGTGGGAAGGAGATCAGAGAGTACTATAGTAGCACTGATTAGTGACAGGGATAAAGGGGATAGAAAACAAAGGCTCCAGCCAATAGCTTGTGTTTTGTCATAAGGGAACATGGAAAACTTAGAAAAACCTTTCCTTGCTATTGCAAAAAATAGAAATCAAATCTACACAAACCTGCTGACGTTAACATATATTATTATTATTGTGTTTAGGTATTTTATTAAATATCAACCTTTGAGTAAATACCTTTTTTATACTGTCTGATGAATTATGAAATATATATAAGGAAGGTCTTCAAAATACCAAAGAATAATGGTTGTCTTGAGACTAATTCATGAAAGAAATTGTTATTAGAAGGAATGACTGACAAACTATGGCATTCAAACTTGAGTATTTGCACACATATTCCCAAAAATGAGCAAAGTAAGCCTGCCACTCCTGGGATAGTAATTGACAATGGTTTTTGCTAATGATAAAACTTAAACTTTCAAGCAAAAATTAGGATTTTGGAATGCTTATATTCACACAATTTGTCTGCTTAACTCAGTGAACCAATTTTTTTTCCAGGTGACAAGGCATGGTGTTTTATATTTATGCATAGGTGAAAGATCCATTCAAAATACATGATTGGCAGCTGGTTTTGTAATTTATCAGAATATGAAAATTTCATTCATAGAGGTTTTAATCCTACATTGTAACTAACTTTTAAGAGAATGTCATTTGTACACTTTTAAAGTCTTAAAGAATTTCATCGTATTTAATGTTTTAATATATTAAAGAATAACCACTATTATGTGGAAAGGCTATTAAAATATCCTCCTTTTCCATCACTTTGCCACTGGGCTACATCTCTCTAATTGAAAAAATTAGTTAATTTTGGAACAGGGTCTTACTAAGAAGTTGCCCAGATTGGCCTCGAACTTGTGATGTCCTTGCTTTATTTAGCCTCCTGAGTTGCTGGGATTACAGGTATGTACTACCATGCTGGGTCTCAGGCCTTATATTCTATATATGTCAACCAAAGCAGCTTATTTTGACAGATTAAGTGCAGAAGCAGATATTCAGCTTCTTCTGTTGAGTTAGACATTAAAGAGATTTGCAAAAATGTAGATGTGCCACTATTTTTTGAAAATATGTTCAAGTATAATGAATTTACTATTTAAAATACATTAAACATGTGTTAAAACTGTTCAGTTTTAGTTTCTAAAATGCTAAATTAAAGATAGGTAAATGGTTAATTCTTATTTAATCTTCTCCAAAAATTCTATGAAGTATAAGTACTGTTGCCATGAAATATTTCAGACCAAAGGAAATGAAGAACTATTTTAATATCATATAATTTAATAACTAATGCCAAAACTAAGATTCTTAATTTTTTTATTTATTTGTTTAGTTTTGGGGATTAAACCCAGGGCCTCACACAATTTTTATTAACATAATATTCAGTGTCCATTTTTCATAGTACAGATTGAGGGAAAAATGCCTATAAGAAAAGCAGAAATTTACATTGGAAATGCTGGTGAGACAAGAGAATTTATCTCCTTACACTGTCATTTTAATGATAAGGTATTTCAGGGTACACATATACAACAGTGTGACCCCTAACTTACTTTAAACCTGGGGATATTTTTAACATAATGCTCTCTCTCCTCCCTTTTTTTAGCCTTCTGTTTTTTTTTTTTTTTTTCTTTTTCCTTAATGAAACTGAAAGCAGTCATGCATCTTTGGGAAGAACTACACTTCCTCTCCCACACAGATGCCATTGAAAACAGAAACACAAAACCCAGTTAGGAGGAGGACAGAAAGGTTATGGTAAACAATCACAGCTTTCTGTGACTACTGGTTTACTTGTACTCAAAATTTTTTTCAAACCCTAGAAACTTGTGAAGTGTTAGAAGTTTAGCTGAAGTGACTTTAAAAGGGTATAGGAGGAGTTGTAATATTTCAATTAAAAAGCAAAAGGAACTGAAAATGTTTTGAACAGGAAAATACACATGATAGAGCCAGTCAGCCCATCTCCTCAGAGCAGACTGCTAACAGGGTCACAGACCATCTTCCAGTGGTTTCTAAAGATGAGGGCATACTACTTGACTGCACTGTGCACCCGGAGGCTGGCTTTCTTTACCCACAACCTAGAAAGCCTAATGGAGGATGGAGTTAAGGTTTGGGTCATCACTCTATGATATTTATTTATTCCTTTGTGTTTCTTCATAAATATTTTTCCAATTAACTAAGTAAAATTAAAAAACATAACCAAGTAAATATGTTGTATCAGTAAAATAGAATCATTGTTTAAATATATTTTGTGTACCTAATAAGCTCAAAGGAAATGCAAGTTATTTTCCGACTAATATGTTAAGTTTGAAATTTACATGTCAGTTTTCTTTCTGTAATGTAGTCTCCTTTCCACTTACTTTATCAGTAACTCGTTAATGCAAACACATAAGCATAAACAAGTTGATGTATATGAAATATTCCTTAAATAATGCAAATCAGCCTTAAAATCTACTTGAAATTAGATGGATGAAATCAGGGCATTCATGTGTACATCAATATTTAATATATAAGTCTATGTATATCTTTTTATGTTTATATCTGTATCTATGTATCTTTATATATATATACTCAATATCATTCATATATAGAGATATAGATATAGATATATACACGTATATATATGCATATATATACATATATATATATGATCTGTATGTATTATATGAATGATTTCCTGTGCTCATGGCCACGCAGATTTAGTTTATTTTTATTTCTTCTATCCTTGACTAGTTATAGTTTTAGACAAGGGCAGTTAGATGTACTTTCTCCAAATCCTTTATGAGATAAGGGTAGAGTTGGAAGTAGAGGTGGTAGACTTTTGATGTACTTTGAAGTTACCAGAACAGCTACCACTTCTTTCTGCATGTGATTCCTTTCTTTAGAAACATCCATGTTCACCCTCTATTATCCATGCAGGGAACGTGGTCCTGTCTGTGTGGCAGTACCACGTATGGTGTTGACTCGGGATCATTTCCTCACACTCGTTTCTAATCTTGACAGGTATGGTTAACTCTTTTCTAGTGATCTCATGAGTTTGCTCAGTATTCCCTCAACAAATATATCCTGATGACCTTTGTTTGGTAAGTCGTCACAGGGCTGGTTTTCCAAACAAGACATTGAGAAGATTTCCAAGTCAGTCACGTAACTGGGACTAGGAATCACGGTTCTGACACCTGTTTGGAGTCTAGTTATCCTGTTACACGTGTGACTTGGCCTTTTGTAAGAGTTGGTGCCTGGTTACATGTTTTGTGTATAAGTTATTACATTTTGATATAACAGGCAAAGCATAAGCCTGTCAGGTTTCCTTTCAGGGATCTCTCACCCTTTCTTCCCAATACCCTCATTTTCTCTTTGTCCTAAATTGCCTCTTCAGTTGTTCTGATTGAGGCTGGGAAAACTGCCCTTTGATCGTAAACCAGGAGAGGACATATGAGGCAGAAACCATCCTCTGTGAGAGGGACGGTGGCCCAAGCTGTGCATCTGGGTGTGTGAGAAGAGATGGCATCCGGCAACAAATGGCAGGGCAGCTCCCCCGAGGCAGCAAGCAGGGATGAAAGATGGTTCCCAGGAAGGAATTAGTGTTGAGTGGAGGGGGCCACAGGGCCATTTCACACCTGGTGTTTCCTAGCTGCTCAGTGCAAGTGGCAGGGAAGAAAGGAGACACATGCATCTTGAAGAATATTTCAAAATTTTGAGAAAGTGTTAGGGGTTGGGAGACAAGAAATGACGGAGGAGGCAGAAAAGGATCTCAGATCCAAAAGGCATATCCTGCACATTACTCAATAGTTTCCTTCCATCCGCCTCCCACACATTGTGAAGGGTGAGTGAAGGCTTCTGAGGAGGAAAATCAAACTGAGAACGCTGGTGTGTGTAGGTATGAAGTGTTTAAGCAAAGTTATCAGCCACCATTGATACTGCTGCAGAAGCGTAGAGTGTCACTGCACACCCTGTCCTCACATTTAGTTTTCGTTCAGGGGCCTGAGTATTCAGGCACTGGTGATTTACTTAGAAAAGGGTAAAGGGAAACATTTTCTAGATTTTTGATCATTAGCTGCAGGGTTTTTCCAATAAAAAGACATTTTTTTGAGGCTTGTAAAATGGTAGGAATATTTGTCAAGTAGAGATAAGTTTATGGGAGTAACAATTTGTTACTTGTGGATCCTCATGGGACATATTTGTGGAGTATGAGTATAAAAAGGAAGGGTATATAAATACAAAACATTTTGAATGGGTATTAATGTCATTAACGATGAAATTTTTTAAAAAAATTTTGTTTTAGTTGTAGTTGGACACAATACCTTTATTTTATTTTTATGTGGTGCTGAGAATTGAACCCAGCACCCCACAGTGCTAGGCTCTACCACTGAGCCACGACCCCATCCCTAATGATGAATTTTCAAAGATTAAACTGATATGATTTTGGGGGGGTCATGAGTAAATAACAATAAGAAATCTAGGATTATTAGGTCATTCTACTGATGGGCAGAAATTTTCTGGACTTGAGTGAGAACCTTGTCATCAAATAAGAATTACTTTCTTCCTGTCCTTTTTTAAAACAAAATTGAGAACATGTCACATTTATATTACTCTTTTTATTTAGCAGAGATTTCAAAGGACTAACAACACAGGATTTTTTTTTTGTTGTTGTTGTTGTTTTTAGCATAAATATGGGTATTTTCACCTCTCAAAACAGTACTCCTATTTTTCTGGGTCATGACTGTTAAACTAGCAATCAAAATATGCAATGCTTTTCTCAAGACCAGTGGCCATTAATGAGATTTGTTTTTTTTAATGTTTGTTATTTATAACCTAACATTTATTTATTTTTCTTGTGGGTTGCCATAGTTTTTCACCATATGACAAAAACGCATATGTGTTGGTGTTGTGTGTTTTATTGTTCAGCTTGTTGGATTGTTAGGAAAATGGAACAGAAGGGGTGATATTGGAGAAAACATTAAAGGTTTGCTAAGAGGTGGTAGTGAGTTTGATGTTATTAGCAGAGATGCTTTTGAACAATGCTGCTAAGGAATAGGACTAATGAGATTTGGGATGTTTTTAAAAATTAGTCAGCATTAGTGTAATATTCCTTTAGGGAGCATTTGTAATGCCCACAAGAATGTGTTGGTAGAGGGATCAAATTCCAGGCTAACTTGCAGGTACTTTCAGTAGTTGACATAAAGCACACCTGTGTGTTCTCTTCTCTGACCTCAAAATTGTTTTGAAAAGCTTCTGACATCTGGAAGTGTGAAAAAGAGCAGATTTTCATTTGTTTTCTGACAAGTAGGAAAAATACGTTCTAAATATAGTGTTGTGCCTCTATATGGTGCTTGCAGTAAAGGCCTGGGTTACATGCTTCTTTTTTAATTCTCAAAATGATTTGTCTAAAATTCTACACGCTTTGGTAAATGAAATCACATTTTTAGCAAATTTGCAAATAATTTTCCATTTGGCTCTCTAAAAATGAAATCTTGATTATTTAAGAACATACAAATAGAATTGCATAAATAGTGTCTGTAAGTCAACTTCTCTGTGAGAAATAAAGCTATTTCTCAGAAAACTACTTTTTCATTGGTAAGTTTGCTTATTTCTTTTTTAAAAATTGGTTCTTTTTAGTTATATGTAACAATAGGATTCGTTTTGACATGATTTTAAAGCATGGAATATAATTTGTTCTAATTCAGTCCCCTCCTCCCTCCCCAAGTTCCCTTCCAACTACTCTGCTTCTTATCACTTGTGGAATAAAGATTCTCCAATTTTCCATGTTATATTTAAATTTTATAGTATATTTTCTTGAAGCATTTTAAAGTACTATAGATAAATGGATATGTATATACATATCCATTTATATATATCCATATATCCTTATTTATATGAATGTATGTGCATTTACTATAAGGTATAGAATAGCACTCATAGGGTTTTGTTTTTGTTTTTGATCTAGTCATGTAGAAATTCTCTCATAGTAAATTATTTGTGGATAGGAATAAAGGTCCGAAAGAAAGCTGACCCAGTTCAACTTTACCTTTTACATAGTGATAGCTAAAGCTTTCCTTGATAACATGCATTTGCTCAATATCACTACTACCTTAAATGTCAAATTTCAGTAAATTTACTTCAAACTTCAAATTACTCTGCAGTAACTTCAATAAGTGAATCTGTCTTAAAATATGTCATATCTTATAAGATGTTGAGTATTTTTACATTTTAGCATCATTGGCATCCCACATTGATTTTTATTATAGTTACAGATTTTTCTTTTCAAAATTAAGCTTCAGTTGGTTTGGCATCAACAGTGTGTTTCTTGTGATCTATTTAATTGAATAGTTCCTGGTGTTTATTCTAAAATGCAGATAAATGGCTTTCAGCACACTGTTTATAGTGGAATAGCTCCTGAAGTGGGTCGACATTATCAGCTCGAGTCTCCCTGTCATAACTAATGATCTCTCTGCTTATATTTTCCTGCTGGTGAGGAGACGCTGAACTCCAGAGGCAAGAGCCTGGCACAGCTGGGGTCAGTGGATTGTTTGCAATGGTTCCTATTGGACCAGAATTTTTTTCCTTACTGATTGGTGTGAAATGGGAATGGGAATATGTCCTGGCCTATGATTTTAGCATGAACAAAAGCTGTGTCCTAAGAGCTGGAGTGAGGAATATGTAGGCAAGACCTGTTAGAGAGATTTGCTTTACTTCAGATAATCTATTTAGTAATTAGCTCAGTTTCAAAACTTTTCATGCTTTTTGACTTAATGATAGAGAATAGAAGCCACTAGGAAATTTTCATGTTACTTCTAAGTACGTACCACGGTTTAAATGATGAACATAAATATTGTATTTCTCCAGATGGACAAAATAAAATAAATAATTGTTAACTATGCATTTATCATAAATGGAGCCTTTACATTCTGAAAGATTATCATAGTCTTACTTAGAGGAAAAAAATCTCTTTCAGCAGGGGAGGGATCAACAGGCTTGATGACAATAAACTAAAACAGAAGTTTACCAACTTCTGCTGTTTGACTGTAGAAGAATAGTGCATTCTGTAGGTTATTATAGGAAAGAGTTTCTTTTTTAGCTGAAATGCCAGCTAATTTTGGCAAAATATCTTGTTTGATCTTGTACGTTCATTGTGAATATGGAAAACTTTCTAAGTGAAGTGGCCATTGAAGATGTCACTTGTGCCCCTTGCTAGTATAGTGATCGTTTGGGAGCATTTTGGATATTTAAAATAGAATGTATATGTATTTCCTCTCTTCTTACTCTGATATTGAAATTTAGGATTATGTACTCAATTTATCACATTATTTCAGGATGAAAAGTGTGACATACACACATCTGCCTTATGACTCAAAATACAGAAATTTGTGATGGAAGTAATTGTGAGGGGTAATTATTTTTCATATTGCATTTTAGAGTCAGTCTTTTAGTGGGTTTTGGTTTTTATTTTTATTTGGTGGTTGGTTATTTATTTTGAGAGTCCATGCTGATAATTATTTTTAAAAGTAATAAGGAAACATTATGATCTTACTATAGAAGGTGTGAATGAAAACATTATTGGCATGAATAAAGGAATATAAAGAAAGAAAATGAAAGGTAAAATCCGTGAGACTTTTAGAGACTGGACTACAGAGGCTAGTAGGAGTTATACAGTTAAAAACCAAAGTGCTTTTGGAAAATGTTTTGAAAACTAAGCCATTTCTTTATCAAAAGAAGGACAGCTTGGGCAGCATCAGGCCAGAATGTTCCTGTGTGTGCCATACCCAGATTGAAGATAACACAATTGTTATAAAAACATATTTTCAATTCAGATTGCTCCTTGTTTCTCTTCTGCTCAGAACCCAACATGATTGTCCTTTGGCAGTCTTCCTGCAAATGAGAGCAAAGTTGATGGTGATTCAGTGTTGGGCACCATTTTAATGGTAACTTAGTATAATTAAGGGAAAATGGTCAAAACTATGTATCGTAGTCTTACACATATCCATGACCTAATTCATTCACTTTATTTTACCTTGGATGCACAAACTGGATTAATGGGAAGAGTTAGGTGGAAACCAATATTACATTTGTGGCATGCCTCCTAAATATTGGCCTTCCTTCAGTTGGTCTCAGAGTGTTACTTGGAACTCTAAATATAGTATTAGTTCTAACACTGGCATCTGAATGTAAGCTAAAACTATTAAAAACTTGTCAAATTCTGAAATTTCTTTTCACCCTGTTTCTCCTAATATAAATCCTATGTATAGATTCAGTTTTTTCCCCCTCTAATAAAAAGCCTTTAGACACAGCTTGGTTTAGCAAGTACTATAATTAGTATCTGAGCAACAAAGCAAAAATAACAAATGTTAAACATATCCTTTAAGTATATTTAAATTATATTTAGCTTTCAAAATTGACAAAATCTCTTCATTTCAAGCTCTTTTGTGTATAAAACAAACATTTGTTTTTTAACCATCTGCTATTAGGAAAGGACATTTTTTTCTTTTATAAGTTTTAGGTAGTTTAAAGTGGCAGACTCTAGTGTTGGGACAAATGATTTTGCTTCTATATAGACCATAAGAGGAAACAGAGTTCAAGTTTGGTGTGAGTAGTCAGCATCCTTCTTATGACAAAGGAACAACAAAATTAGTTACTTCAGTGCTACTCTCCAAGTAAATTTTAAGCTGTGTGTGCATAGTGGCTATTTCTCCTCTCTTTGAGCCTGTGGTGCTTTTCAGGCAGCCTGTGCATGATAAGTATTTCTTAAATTGATTTAGACTTATTAACAATTTTATGATGGTTATAATAAACATTTCATTTTGGTTTATCCACACATGATCAAAAGGACAGTTGTCTCAAATATGAACAGGATATAAAATTTTTAGTGAGTCAGTCCAAATTATACATCAAATTTGATGAAAAGATTGAACTAATGGCAATGATTTGGTATTCAAATTTCCCACCATTTTGAAAGGTTGCGAATTATAAAAGGAATTTGACATACATAGTAAAGGTAAACCTCTTTGAAGAAAGATGTTTAACTGCTTGTGTTGCTTATCAATTGTGAAATTGTGCTTAAAATAAGTTTAAGATACTGCATTTTGAAATACCATTCTGAAGGTCGAAAAGACATATAAAAATAAGTTCTAGATGTTTAAGTGATAAATTCTGAACTTTTTCCTGCCTTGCATATCATCAGAGGCAGCTTTTAACCATCTGGGAATGTTACATAATATACTGTGGTCAATGGCCTCTCTTCTTTGCTTTCTTCTCCTATTCCAAGTTTCTTTTCTCTTTTACCTTTCCACTGTCATATGCCATGGATCCTGAACACAGTTCAATGCTTGACCGGAATAATCTCTCTTGCCAGCTTATAATCAAAGGAGTACTGAGAAAAACAGCTGAGCTGTATTAGGCAACCGCAGTCTGGACTGCATTTCCTAACTGCTGAATAACACATCACAGGTGCAGGATTAGTGCTGCCTACGGTGCTGGGCTTTTTAGTGGGAAGTCCTAGCAATTCTGTGCCTCCTCTTCATGTCTGTCTTCCCAGGGAACCTGGCAACGATATATCAAGCGTGCAGAAATCAAAAGTGAGTAGTGGGAGACGCTTACCATCTTAGAAACATAAGCAAGATCTGTAAAGCCAATTCTGGCACAAGAAAAAGCTTTTTGAACTTAGACTTTCTTGGCATAGAGTGTGGAATATAACAATTCAGGGGCTTTACAAATTTTATGCACAAAAATCAGATGACAAGAAAATGCAGCTTAACTGAACTGTCATTCCAATGCATATAACGTAGACTATGCTTAAACAAGTGAAGTTTTATTTTACATGTATTATTTTAACTTCTGTGGCATGGGTGTTGCATGACTGTGTTTGCCCCTGTGAATTTTCCAGCACTGTCATGGTTAAAATTGTTGTGGCTCCATTCTAATTATTCTAGTGTTTTGACATTATAAAGTTCTTTGACTCTCTATGGCATTCAACTTTTAATTCATAGATTGTTTAAGTCAAAGTTTCATGCTTTCAAATATGAGTTTTAAAAACTGTGAAATTATTTTTTAAAGTATAAGATAAGTATTGGATCATATGAAGATTTTGAAAATATAGTGACTGAATCATTTACTTTTGATAAAGAAGGTTATAAAATTACATTAGCAAGATAAAGCATATACTTGGAGAAATGATAGCAAGTGCATTTTAGTAATTATTATCATTTTGAGTATAGATCTTAAGGAAACATTTCTGTGGAACATAACAAATACATAAACAATAGCCAATGGATAGTGATACAGGTTTTCAACAATTTTCTTTAGTTTCAAGCTTTCTCTTAAAATTCTGTAATGGCTTTCTGGTATTCAAATTTTTAAAATTCATTGTTTCTGGAATCATTATTCCCTGATGTTTGAGCAGAGATAGTCCTTTAAACTCATTGATGGTGATAGTAGTTGACATTAGTATATGCAAAGTTTAGTTCAAAATGTATGTACACACAATTACACACTATATTTTAATAATGCAAATATTTAAGCACTTTAAATAACAATAAATGTTTTAGGTCAATGTGCAGCATATCTAAGGTGTCCTTTAGCAATTATCCTATTGAGGATACACTCAGGATTAGAAACAGAGATCCTAAATACTTTCCAGGTTTTTTCTTTGGGGAAAAAGAATAGCTTGAACATGCTGCTTTAGCTTCTGATCTGTCTAGCTTTTTTGTTATTTATCTTCTTCTTTTTTTTTGAAGTGTACAAGTCAATGGCTTTTACTACATACACAGAGCTGGGTGGTACCACAATTTAGAACATTTTGATTACTCATATATGGATCTGTTCAAAGTAGTTTTACACATCATGGTGTCCTGAGAATGCTTTGCAAAGCTGCAGAGCAAATTTTGTTGTGGTGGCAAGTTGAACATCACTTCGATTAGCTTCAGAACTCTGTGAAGCAGACCACTGATAGAAATGCCACCGAATAAAACCATAGCTCCTGGCTTGGAAGTCTGCCAAGTTCTAGTTGATTCTTTGACATCATTGTCAAAGAGACCATGGTTCAGTTTCTTTCCAACAATGTGTACCTGAACTGACACATTAAATATTTTAAAATATAGAGACGTTTTAAAATTTTAATCATCCTATCAGTTGCGATTATGTTGCCTTGTAGGTATGGATTCAGTTTGATTTTTAAGTATATTTTCAAACATCCTGATTACTTATAAGGTTTTTTTTTCTATTTTAAAGTAGTTTTAGAAGTATTTTAGAGTAGTTTTAGAAGTATTTTAATTAAATAAACATTTTGGTCAATCTTGTCTAAATTCAAAGGCATGATAAAAATTAAGGGAAAGGCTAGCTATTGTTTTAATTTTTTGAGAATATGACTGTGATGTCCAGAACTTTAATTACTGCCATAATTAACTATGCTTAGCCAAGTTTAATATCTGTATGGGTTACCTGGAAAACAAATAAATATTAATGCATATATTATTTGTTGTCATTTATCTAATATTTAATCTTTTCATGATTTGATAATCTGGCATCACAAATAAAATATTTGAGCAATTGAAGCTTTCATTTTTTTTAATCTAGATGTTTTGGGGTCTCTTGGCAGGATTTTATAGGAAAACATGGTTATTCAGCATAATCTGAGGGATTTGGTAGTGTGGATGTGCATGGGGAAAAGAAACAATTGCCTCTGACTAGAAACATGTATAAATATTTTATGATAAAAGCTCTACTTTTATCACAAAACCATCACATCTCTTCCATTTAAAAACAAATATGTTTTCCTTAGTCTATTCAGTGTTAACAGTCTAGTTGAAATGAAAAACTGGCAGTTTCCTTGGCTTTGGTGGTTATGTTTTCCATAAAATATATGAATTGATTTCTGCCTACCAAAGTAATTTTCCCTCTTAGGCCATCCTATCTATGACTTTAAACATTTGATGATTAGATGTGATGTTGTGACGTCTGTTTTATTGTTTTCACATACTCATTTTTGGTTTCTCTGCATAGTTAGTCTCACCATGTTCCACATGTAGCTGATTTGTCTTATCAGGGAGATTATTTCATTGAGGTCACTCTCAGGTATTCTGGACCATCATGTAATATAGATATATTTAGTTATTATTTTCTTAAAAAGTCAGCATACCACAGGAAGGAAAAAATTCAATGACAGTGTAATAGTCATCCTTGAATAAACTTGAAATATTTCTTAAGTCATAAAGCTTTATATTTATAGACACTTTGCTCACAGTGATGAATCTAGAGAGGAAGGGAGAGTAAAAGGAAGTGAAGTGAAATAAAAGAAAAGGGAATGGAAGAGGAAGATGAGGGTCAGGAATAGGATAAGAAGAAGAGAAGCAGAAAGGAGATAAAGGAGTAGCAAAAAGGAGGGGGACATTAGGAAAAGAAGAAAAAGCTTGAAGAAAAGACAGGTAAATTTCAGCAGCAGAGAAAACAGTAATCATTGATTTTCACTCCCTCAAAGAACTCTAGTAGATGCTTTGCATGGATTATCTTACCCAATTCTCACTCAGCCAATGAATGCTGTCATTCTCCTCCTCTTTCTCAAGGAAGGGTAAGTTACCTGCTGAGACCCACAGCAAGGAACTAGTTGAGCTGGAGTGTGGACCAATTTGCTTCAATTACTCTGCATCCTGGCCAGGTCTGGCTCCACTACTTGAGGACCATACCTGACACTCCCTGTCATTTGACAGTTCACTGCCCCATTGCATGCCCAGGACTGACACCAGCTTCTTCCTTTGGCTGACTCTCATCTGACTCTTGAAGTAAGAAAGTTCCTATGTGGGTAACACCACAGTTTCTATTCTGTCCCTGCATGTGGTACTCTGGTATTGGAATCAAAATTATGTTAGTACTTCATACTTACCTGAATATCTAAACATACATTTCCCAATTTTTATTAATGATGATTCCATGTTGTTTATTTGTATATATGTGTATATATGTGCCTCTATTTGTATACACACTAAATATGTGTACATACATATACACACACGTACATGTATATACATATATATTTTTTTCACCTAGGTTTTTGCTGCCAACAACATAGAAAATAATTTATTTGAAAATGTCTTAGTATAAGGAAAGAATTTTGAAATGAAAATGAAGGTCAGACCTTTTGAAATTTATTATTTAAATCTGAGCAAAATGAGTCAAGTTTGTATATAAAAATCAATTACCTATATAAATTCACTATTGTATATCACTAAGCATTATTTTAAAAATTAGTATTTTTTAAAGCTCTGATTCTGGTTTTATCCCTGTATGAAATACTCTTAAGTAAAATCAGTGTAGGTATTTAAATTACATTTGATTGAGAAGGGAAATGAGCATTGATAACATTATTTGTTGTTGTAAGCATATGTATAGGGCTAGGATGGATTATTCCCAAAGTTCAACAATTTAGCACTTAATTTTTTTTTTTTTTCTTGCTGACCTCTTTACTCAAGAGAAAGTACAAACTTCTGTGATTGGAATTTCAATTTCTTTTCTTGCTCCTGCCTGCCCTCTAGTGTGGATGTCACTGAACAGTGGAAACAAACAAAATTTTGGAGTTTTAAGGCAGAGAATTAAAAAAAAAAAGTCAAAAGAAAAATAGATTATTAGGAAACCCTATGACAAAAATGATCATATGTCACTTTTCAATAAATTTTAAGAACGATATCCATTTTTAAGTATAAGAATATATTGAGATTTAATTTTACTTGGATTGTCTATATTATTCATAGAGCTTATTCTTTCTATATTTTCATGTGAGAGTGAGTTCTGATATTTTCTTCACTATGTATGACCTAAAGACAATCCATTATATCACACATTTAAAATGTTTAAGAACTTTATATATTTCTGCCTTATTTTTAGAAGAGATTCCATAGAAAATGTGTACATAACTGAAACTATGTATAAAACTAACATTTTAAAGAAATTATATGCAAAAAAATAGCTTAACTGTTGTACTTAAATGGAAGTCACAGTTAAATCTATGCTGATTATTAATGTTATTTCATGAACTTTGATGAATTTGACTAAAAATCTATTCTCTCATACTGGAGAATCATAAGGAATGTAACTTAATCATGATATACTAACACCAAACTATATGTCATAAATTTGATTCTTCAGTTCAGTTGTACTCCTAAAATCTAGTGGTCCTCTCAAAATTGAGTACTAATTTTAGATTTATTTTCAAAAGCCTTTTATTATCATAGCAATTTGGATAGTTAGCTACCTGATTTAACCACACTGTAACCCACTAAGCTAACCACATACTCAGAATGTCTAAATTCAAACTATTAAGCTAAATAGAGGTTACTATAAAGGGCTGGGGGATGGGCAGACAAGTGGGGGAAGAAAGGAAACAGAAGTAAAATGAGGTATAAAAGAATGATCTGTTTAGTATAATATTTATTCCTATAAAATTTCTAGGCAAGCTGTGTATGAAAAAATAACTGGAATGTTATTGGGAAGAAATTTTATTGGAATTTGCATAGCAATTAGGTAGAAACTGTTCACTATCTAGCTTTCCTTGGTGAAAAAAAATTTAAGATTTTTTGCTTGATTTAGTAAATACAACATATTAAATTATACTCAATGTTTCTTTAAGGTTTATGTACCTTCTACCTTTTCATCAATGGTTATTTTCTTTTACATACAACTTTAAAACAATCAAATAAAATGAGAATTAATAAAGGTCTTACCTTATGTGAGCTATCTAAATCAAACTTTTAATTATTCTGCATTTCTTCTGTTTCTAAAAGAGGGAAACTAGTGATAAAAAGTGACATATATTCTGATATGTGGTTTTCATAATCTCATGTTCAGATAGATGTTCATTTAATATAAGTACATATATTTTTTAAAAATTTATTATAATTTGATATATATGACAGCAGAATGCATTTCAATTCATAGTACACATATAAAGCACAATTTTTTTATGACTCTGGCCGTGCTCAAAGTAGAATCATACCACTGGTGTCTTCATACATGTACATGGGGTAATGATGTCTATCTCATTTCACCATCATTCCTATCCCCATTTCCTCTCCCTTTCCTCCCTCCCCTTTTCCCTATCTAAAGTTTCTCCATTCCCCCATGCTCCCCTCCTCATCCCCATTATAGATCAGCATCCTCATATTGGAGAAAACATTCGGCATTTGGGGATTGGCTTACCTCACTTAGCATGATATTCTCCAACTTCATCCACTTACCTGCAAATGCCATGATTTTATTCTCTTTTAATGCTGAGTAATAGTCCATTGTGTATATATACCCACAGTTTCTTTATCTGTTCATCTACTGAAGGCCATCTAGTTTGGTTCCACAATTTAGCTATTGTGAATTGTGCTGCTATAAACATTGATATGGCTGCATCACTATAGTATGCTGTTTTTAAGTCCTTTGGGTGTAGACCTAAGAGTGGGATAGCTGGGTCAAATGGTGGTTCCATTCCAAGTTTTCCAAGGAATATCCATACTGCTTTCCATATTGGCTGCACCAATTTGCAGTCCCACCAGCAATGTATGAGTGTGCCTTTCTCCCCACATCTTTGCCAACACTGATTGTTGTTTGTATTCTTAATAGCTGCCATTCTGTCTGGAGTGAGACGAAATCTTAGAGTAGTTTTGATTTGTATTTGTCTCATTGCTTATCTTCTATTTATTTCAGCATCATGGACTAAATTTTTAATAAAATGATCATTCTTTATATATGTATACAGTTGCCTTTTTAATGTTTTGTTACTAGTCTAAAATACCCAGTTTGTGTCCATGAGGCTGGACTTTGTACAAGTTCAGTAGAACTTGACATCTGTGTGGTATAAAGGTGTGTTAAGAATTGTAATGCAAAAAGAAAAAAGTATATGAGAGCTCATGTATAATGGCATAATTTGGCATGAACATACTTTATATACAGAGTTACAAAAATTGTGCTATGAATGTAATGCACTCCACTATTTTCATGTTTGTAAGAAATAAATTTTTGAAAAAAAGAACTTGACATCAGCTAGTGATCCTTCTGCAAGTCCCTTTCCATAGTTATGACATTGGCCCCTTTTTTCCAACATGAATGGACACTGGAACTTTTTTCTTTTTTAGTCTTTCTTTTTTTAGTGTTCTTAATGTTTAAAATGAATCTAACTATGTCTGTTCACTTTGCTTTTTCTTCTCTTCCTTTTACCGCTGCCTTCTCTCTGTTAACCTCCAGATTATCAGTTACTCTTTTTTTTTTAAGAGAGAGTGAGAGAGGAGAGAGAGAGAGAGAGAGAGAGAGAGAGAGAGAGAGAGAGAGAGAGAGAGAGAGAGAGAGAGAGAATTTTCTAATATTTATTTTTCAGTTCTCGGCGGACACAACATCTTTGTTGGTATGTGGTGCTGAGGATCGAACCCGGGTCGCACGCATGCCAGGCGAGCGCGCTACCGCTTGAGCCACATCCCCAGCCCTATCAGTTACTCTTATCTGGCAATTGGAAGTACTGTGATTTGTTTGATAGTGATATTTATTCATAGGGAATTGACTACATGTATATTAATAAACAACAATTGCTTGCTTATATGTGAATTATTTCCTTTATTTGATTTTTTTTTGACAAGAGCAGGTGAGGAGCTCTCTACCTTACCCATATTTGCATTTTATATAATGTTTAATGAAAAGCAGTCATCATCTCTCAACTTTTCCTTATTCACTTCATTAGGTTGTTGTCTGTTAACCTCAGTTTATGGAAGTGGTGTCTCTTGTATGATCCTGCAATAGCTTTACCCTTTTGTTCCTGTGAATGTGTTTCTGGCAAAATAGTTTATAGTCTGCTTGCATATTAAAATGTTATATATTTTTAGAAAGGCTAGAAGTAATAAACATCTTCATCTTTATATGAAAGGTGGTTCTTACCTGATTTTCCAGCATTTGGAATGCAATATTTTGCTTTAAAGGTTGCCTAAAGTTACCAGACTCACATGTTTTTCCTTAATAACTGAACGAGCTAACCTAGGATATTCTATAAAATATTACAGGTTGAATATACCTTATTTGATATATTTGGGGATATAGAAATGTTATGGATTTCACATTTTTTTCAGATTTTGAAATAATTGCATATGCATAATGAGATATCTTGGGGCTGGGACCCAAGTCTAAACACAAAATTCTTTTATGTTTCACTTATACCTTATACCCATAACCTGAAGGTAATGAAGTTTGTATACATTGAACCACCAGACTTGCGGCATCATATTGGCACTCAAAAAGTTTCAGGTGTTGGAGTGCTTTTGACTTTCAGATTAGGGATGCTCAACCTGTGTAAAATAGATTGTTGGTAATTAATAGAATGAGCTGCATCTATTTACCAGCAATGAAGCTCGGGTACATCCTGCATACAACAGGGTTGTAAACCATCAGTGGATTTAGTATTACTATCAAGCCACACTCATTGGAAGGTGGTGACAAAGAAAAGCTGGACAAGTTCCTTCTTTTTGGCTTGGTGATCTTTTTTGGTATCTTGCTTTTTCCGTTGTCATTGATGTTCTTCATTCCATATCAGAATATGAGACAAATTTTTTCCCTGTTTTGAACTGATAGAGCAATTTGAATGCATTTTCAAATTGCCTAAGTGTTATTTGTTCAAATTTGCAAGTCCATAGATTTAGGCAGATATAGAAACAGGAGTTAAAGCCCCTTTGAATGTAAACTGAAATTTCATGATGTAAAATGATCACAGAGCTGATTTTTCTGTAAGAAGTAGGACCTTTGTGTACTTTGTGATTATCTGTATAATGACATGAATCCTCCCCCCTCTAATACAGGCTTCAGTGAGCCTATATTAGATATGTTATTTCAAAATCTGTTTTGCTTGTTTTAACATAATTTAAACAGACTTATTATTTTTAAAAAATCATCCCAATCTCTCCCTCTCTAGTAGCAACTTCATCTATGACTTTTCTCATTTTGTCTTTTTTGTATTTTTCCCTATTATCTCTGAATTAAGATGTGTACTGCTGCCTTTTAGCTATTTAATTTTAGGCTTAACCTTTGACTTTCACAATAAAGATGAGGGTTTAGTTCTTTTTAAAAATCATACTCACTGTATGTATATATATATTTCTATTCTCTGCCACGTAGGGTAAAATATGTATTTCTTTGGTGTCCTATGTTTCCATCAAAAATTAATTTCTGAACACTCAATTTGGATTTAAAATGCAAAGTTGATTCTATTAATTTCAACAATGTGCAGATTGCCCTTCCAGAGTCTTTTGACCAGTTCTCAATGAGGCTTTGGGTCTTGTCTTATTATGCATGTGTACCATTATTTTGGGGGGTATGCTTCATCTTCCTCTTGGGTTGGATCTGTCATTAGCAGGAACCTATTAATTCATTAATTCTTCTTTTTAAAAATTTATGTTCTTATTTTGATGGAGCATCTCCTTCATCAGACTTAAATGATGTCTCATGTATGTGTCATTTTATTCTAGTTTTTGGTTTTACTGTGGGAAGTTCAGTGCCATGCTTAATTATTTTTTTATGGTAATGAAGATGGAACCCAAGGGTGCTCTACCTCTGAGCTATTTTCTCATCCATTTTTAGTTTTTAATTTTCAGACAGGGTCTCACTGAGTTGCTGAGACTGATTTCAAACTTGCAGATCCTCTTGTCTTAGTGTCCCAAGTAGCTAGGATTATAGGTGTGTCCCACCACATCCAGCTTGCCATACTTATCCTTTGTCTTTCTCTCTTTTTTTCCCTTGCTTCTGTCTCTGTAAGAACTTAGGGTTTTCTTTTGTCTCCAATGTTAGGGAAGTTTACAATGGCACATTTGATGTGTCTATTCTTGAGCTTCATGGGTCTTTTCAAATTAGAAATTCATAGTTTTCATTTATGGGACTTTGCATGACTTATGATACATATACAAGTCTTCTCTGTTTGCTCAAGTCTCAAGAGAGTTAATATTATTTATAGGCTGAATTTCCTGAATTGATGCTCTAAGTTACTTAAACCTTTTCCTATATGTTTTGCTCTATTAGATATTTCTTACCATTTATTTTTTCACTCATCTGAGCTCTTGATTTATACAATATTTTTGGGGGGGTGGGGAGTTGCTGAGGATTGAACTCAGGGGCACTCAACCACTGAGCCACATCTCTATCCCTATTTTGTATTTTATTTAGAGACAGGGTTTTGCTGAGTTGCTTAGCACCTCACTGTTGCTGAGGCCAGCTTTGAACTTGAGATCCTTCTGCCTCAGTCTCCCAAGATGCTGAGATTATAGGCCACTATGCCTGGCAGATACAAAACTTTGTTTTTCTAAAGTTTTTATTTTCTTTCTTTCACTGATCTATTTTTTTCCAAGTGGAAGTGGGTTTCTCTATGCTTTTGTTTTATTTTCAGTCTTTGATGTTTGAGGCATTCTTGAGATACTTAAGTGACTATGAATTAGTGGCTCATGCATAGGAGAGCAGAGCACTGGAAGATGTGTACATATATGTTACTAGAAGAGTTTCCTGGAAGCTCTTGTGCTTGTCACTAGAATGCCTCCCTGTAGGATTACACAGATTCACTGAGAAACCCTCAGTTTCTCTATCTTCAGCTTTTTGTTTGTCCCTGGCCCAGTTCCCTAGGGAAGAAGGCATAAGCCACATGCACTGAGTTCTGGAAGCCATGGTGGGGAGGAGGATGGGAGGCAGTAGTGTCCGGTGCATGCATGTAACCCACGAGCCTGCAGTAAGGTGGTGCGCCTGCCCTTCTCTGTGCTTGGCTTCCCATAGTCCCTGACCTGCATGGTGGAAAAGGAAAATAAGGAAGCTGTCTCAATGATGTGACATACATGTTACCCTTCCAGTCCTCTGCAGGGGTGAGGAAGACAAATTACTAGCCTGTAGGGAGTAGGGAGGGGTATCCAAGCTCTATGTAGAAAAATAGATTTTTAGCCTCCTGTTTTCATTATCTCCTTCACCTTCCTTTCTCACAGTGCCACTTCTAGATTCTTTGGGGAGTTGTCTGGTAAACTTATGCTGCTTCTCAGCTTCTCCCCACCTTTGTTGAAGGAATCTGTTTTCTTGGCTTTGTTGAATCAGCCATTGTTTGTCCTTCTGCTCCCCCAGCTTTTATTTCTGGTGTCTCCTCCTTCTTGATCTCTGATTTTTGTAGGTTTCTGTCTAGCCCATTTTCCTCTTATTGTAGGAGGATTCTATAACTAGACTACTCCATAATTCACTCTTTTCACTAAACATTATATTCTACCATTTTTTTCTTGTCAATGAGTATACTTAATTCTGTTTCAACATTTTAATGGCTATAAAGCCATCTCATTTCAGAGATGTAACTAATCCCTTACTGTGGTAAGCATGGATTGTGATAAGCAATACTGCAAGGAATCTTCTAGCTAAATTTTATACCACTCTTTAAATAGATTGATGATGTTAGAAAATTGTCAATCTTCTCTTAAACTCTTTCTCCCAAAATGATGTCTTATTTCCAATCAGATGAAGAGGTTTCCTTTTCTACTTTAGACCATTCAGTGTCACACATTTCATTTAACGACTTTTCCCAGAAGATGGGAAATTCGGTGGGTGCTGTATTCATCACAGTAACTCAGGTTGTGTCTGGGGAAGTGGTAGGCACCCAATACATGTTCCTTAAGTAGATATTTGCATAATAAATAAATTTTTACTATTTTATTTTTAAACTTCAAAGCCAGCCTGGTATGGAGGGAAATAGAATGCAGTTAAATACCCTGTTTTCATCACTTTATCCCTTCAGGCAATTCAGGTCTTCAAGTTAGTAAGGTTGAGAACCAGATTTAAAAGAAAGGAGCCTTGGGACAGGGTAATATAGTGACATACCCACACACCACCTGGATCACAAGCTTGCTAACATTCCTCCTGAACAAACTTGTAACAAATGGCGTACAAAATGAAGTACTAACAGGAACTGTGTTTAACTTTTCTTTTTCTGTTGTACAGAAATAATATACACCTATTGAGATTAATGTGTGATTGGATTTAACAAATAGTCTTTGCTTAAGCTAGCCTAGGGTTTCCCAAAATGGAGTCTGCACATCAGCTATCTCAAACTCAGATGGGTCTTATTGAATATGCTCTTTCCTTGACTCACCTGAGATTTCCAGAATCATAAGCACTGTGGACAGGGAAGGATTCTTTTTTTATTATTATTATTAGTTGCTCATGACAACTAATTATTAGTTGATCTTGACACATCATACATTTGAATCAAATGGGGGATAATTTCTCATTTTTCCAAATGTACAGGTTGCAGAATCACATTGGTTATATAGCCACGTTCATACATACAGCAATACTAGTGTCTATAAACGTTTAAAATACCTCACATGTACACTGGTCAACATCCTTTACTAGACTAAGTTGGCAAAGAAATGTTTGTTAGGTACACATAATGGAAGTTTGAAAAACGTAATGAAATATCAGAGTTAATAATGCTAGAAGGAGATTCTAATAAATGTCATTTTATTAATTTTTACTTCAACTGCTAGTCTCTAAGAATTTGACTAATTAGCTTAGAAATTGAGGAAATCATCCTAGATTATTTTCCCCTAAATTTCTTATTCTGTGATGTAACTGGTGAAATTAATTCGTGATTCAAAAAAAATCACTCTGTAGCTATTGCATATTATGGCACTCCTTACACATAACTTCAGTTAAAAAACAGAGCCCCACAGTATTTGGTTTAGATAATATTTTGTTGAAATTTGATTTATAGTCTAGTTAGATGTGTTATGAGAAACATTATAAATTGAACATTGGTTAAGGTGATAGTTATGGAGGGATATGGTGTATATGAGAGCTCTTAACACAATTCCTGAAACACACATCAATTAATGCATTCTCCCTTTTATGTAAAATATGTTTGCTAACCTTGACATCAAATGTAGGTGTTTATAATTATCTTCATTTTAAAGGATAAGCAAATGAAGTTCAGGAAGATTATTTATAAAGTTTTCCAAGGACAACTAGCTAGTGTTGTCAACAACTCTAGTTGATTGTAAAACCAGAAAATTTTGTCTACAAAATCATATCTACTATATTGTCATCCACCAAAGATAAAAGGAACATCACTAAATAGTATGTTAGCACCTTCACGTATAAAAGCTGATGGGGAAGATATATCTTTAAAAGTACATCTTGATATTTACTAAGTTTTTATTTTCCTACCTGATTTTATTCAAGGAAATATTTCTGATAATTTCTTTTTTAAAAATACGTAATGTGTGTCAAATACAGAAACCTTGTGATGTGGTAGAAAGACAGTTTTAGGTTTCAAGCAATCTGTATTTTAAATTCTAGATCCTTTATTTAAACTTTGTGAGTCTTGATTTTTTCTCATCTGAAAAATGGATTTGATAATATTTACCCCTTGCATCAACATAAAGAGTAATCCTTAAACATGGATTCATTGAGCAACTTGTACTCAGTTAAATACAAGTATTATAATTTGATACATAAAGCAGTATCCTGGGAGGATTCTGAGTATTTATTTGGGACATATATAGAATATGAGACATACATAGAAGGTATATTTTTAACATAAAGTGGAAAACCCTCTCTTTTCTGTTTAAACCTTAGTCATGAGTATTTCCTTTCTTATTTACTCTCACATTATTCTTTGGAGAGAAGATTGTGGCAGGCTACCCTGCATTTGCTTTAACTCTCACTCTTTCTTCCTTTCAGCAAACTTCCATGATAACATGCTTTTGCGAAGTTCAGGAAAATTAAATGTGGGCACCAAGAAAGAGGATGGGGAGAGCACAGCCCCCACCCCTCGTCCAAAGGTCTTGCGTTGTAAATGCCACCACCATTGTCCAGAAGACTCGGTCAACAATATCTGCAGGTTGGTGATATAAATCATTTAAGCCTAGCTTTAACAAGTGGTCACACTTTTTTTTTTTTTAATTGTAAGCCAGTATTTCCAAAGAATACATTTTGAAGGATAGTACCTAACTACAATGATGCTTAGAGCTGTGCTGTACTTAGGGAAATACAGAATTGTGTTTTACCCTGACACAGCATTCTGAGACATCTTCCTTCCTTCATATAGCACTCATACACATAAACAGCACAGATCCTAGCCTTTCTGTCAAGGAGCAAAACTACTTATTTTTTTTTTTTCAAAATACCAGCTCCCTGCAGTCAATTCAACAGCAGCAAGAGCCACATATGTGTGATGTTTTTTGTTTTAAGAATTTGTGGGAAAGAACACCTAAGCTATTGGAAATATTGACAAACTGGCTCTGGGAAGCAATATCATGTGGAGCATGTGTGAGTCCATCAGATGTCTTAGGAAAGACATTGTCAAAGAACTAGAAAAGTCAACATTGAACTTGATAATCATGGTTTTATAAATGCTTTGTAACATTTGAAACTGAACGGTAGGCATTTTTCTTTCTTACATGTCCTTATGCACTCCCATCTATCTTGCTGATCACCATGCCTGTGTTTACTCTCTAGTGAGAACAGCAGTCTAATGAGGCCAGAATGTGCCAAGGGAGAAGTGGATAAGTTAACCAGAGAAGTGTGGATCTCAGGAGTTAAAATGTCAGAGAAGCAGAACAGACTGTGTTATAGTTTGGATCTAGAAATATCCCCTGAAAAGCTCATGCTTTTAAAACAAAATCCCCAACACAGGAAGGTTCAGAGGTGGGGCTTTTAGGCAATGATGAGAGCTGTAACCTCATAAGTGTCTTAGTTCATTTGATGAATTAATAATTTGAATGGACAGTTACAGGTGGTAACTGTAGGCAGGTGGGGCAGGGCTGGAGGAAGTAGTTTATTGGAGGAGTGCCCTTGGGGATTTGATCTTGTCCCTGGCTTCTTGCCTATCCTCTCTCTTTGCTCCCCAGCTGCCATGAATTGAGCAGCTTTCCTCTGTCATACCTTCTGCCATGATGTTCTGCCTCACCCTAGGCCCAGAGCAACAGAGTCAGCCAGCCTTCAACTGAACCTCTGAAACTGAGCAAAATAAACCTCTGAAACAAAATGAACTTTTGCTCCTCTAATTCGTTCTTGTCAGGTATTTTGGTTAGTGACAAAACAAAAAACACCTGACTAACACACATCTGGGACTTTATCAGCCAAGAATGTATGGGAAACTGATTTGAGTCTTTTTTTAAATTTTCCTTTCAGAGAGTTTTTGTAAAGTTTCCTATGATGCAGAAAATCTAATATAGGTTGAGAATCTCTAAAAATTCAGAAATCCAAAATGCTCTAAAATCTGAAATTTTAGATTACAGAAATGATGTGCCATCAATTGAAACTTACAAACCTAACCTCGTGTGGCAGGTCATAGAATACAAGCTCATTACACACATTGTATGTTATCTTCAGGCTATGAGTATAAGATGTTTGTGAAACCTAAATGAATTTTATTTTTAGATTAGTTCCTGGCCCTTAGATATCTCAGGAATATGCAGTTATTCTAAAATCTGAAAAATTCTCATGTCTGAAATACCTCCAGTATGGGTAAGGACTGCTCACCTTGATAAGCTTACTAGAATATCCTGAAGATCTATATAATTAACACAAGAAATAACATATTAACTGACTAACACAGGGAGAGAAGTTGTTGGGTGTATTCAAAAGCACATGTCTCATTTAATCAGCAGTAAAGGGAGGGGAATTGCATATTCTCATTTTAGACATGGAATTTGGGATCCAGGGTGGTCTGGTAACTTGGCTCTTTACTGCAGAACAATTCAGAGATCACTGAGTTTTGTGCTATGGTAAAATAATTTATAGTTGTTTTTCCTGGGAAACACTGTCTCTTTACAATAAACAGAAGATTGTCAGGAAAATTAATTTGTTTTTCTGAATAAAGATAAATTAGCAGGAGGAAGCAAATTAAGGGGAGGTAGTTTACTGTTTTATCTAAGCCTGTGGTGTTCGTAATACATCTCTGTATCATTTGAGCTATTGTCTTAGTAATCCTTTGTTTAGGATTTTCCATATCTATCTCAGTTTAAAATATTTGCCTTTTTTTTTTTTTTTTTTTTTTTTTTTTTTTTTTTTAGCCACAGGAGTGTACTAAGTTGGCTTGGGAGAAAATGGCCAGGCAGGGAAATTCTCTATTGTAAGAAGGGGAGCTTATTGTGTTCAAAGAAGACTGGTTTTCTTAGAACAGAGGGTGTAGGAGATGTGGTAGGAGCTGAGCATGGAGACAGGGGAAAGATAACTATGCCTGGTAGGCTATCGTAAGCAAACCTAAGAGCCTTGGAAGCCATTGATAGAGGTGTTTCAGTGGTAGGGCCAGTGGAGAGTTACATGATCCTTTTTGTCTTTTTAAATTTGCTTTGCTGCAGTATATTAAATGGGTCAGGAGGAAACAAAAGTGAATTCAAGAAATACAGTTAGAGAACTTGGAAGGGGATTCAGTAAGAACAGTCCACATGAGAAAAGGATCTGGAGCTAGTGTGGTGTTAGTGAGAGAATTGGATGCATTTGAGAAACATTCAGAAGGTAAAGTTGAATGTTAATGGATTGGATATTGGAGGGAGGAGGACAAAAGAATTTTACAAGACTAAGGTTTAGATTTAGGTGCATAGTATAGCTTTTTATTGAAAGAAGACAGAGGCAAAGAACCATGTTCCTGGCTCCAAATTGAGTTTTTTTTTTTTTTGACATTTTCCAATAAATAAGTGAAACAGTCTGTACAGTGGGATATGGATCTGTGCTCAGAATAAAGATTGCTTTGATAGTGTAGCGTACGTGGAGCATTGGTTAGTGTTTGCTGTAAAATACACAATCTCAAAGTCACAGAGGCTTACATGTAAAGACGTTTATTTTTTTTCACATAGAGTTTGATAGATGGGTTGCAATTGTGCTGGGCTCTGCTGGGATTGGGTGGGCTTGACTTCAGACTGCCAATGGGGTACAGGCTTGCTCTATATTTCTTCATTTTTCTTGGACCAGTGGTTGCCTGGGACATTTCTTTCTCATTTCATCACTCCCGTGGAGGAGTGATGTTTTAAAGCCCCTTTCTGCATCATGTCCTCTGATATTCCATTAATCAAATCAAGTGATGCAGTCAAGCTCAAAGTCAAGGGGAAGCCATCATGATGGAGAAGGATGAGGAATTGGGATCAATAGTAGAACAGTCTACCACCTACCAGAGCAGGACTGAGCCTTGAGACATTTAGTGCTTGGGTCAAGGACATGTCCCAGGAGATTAAGAATTAGTGTCCCCAATGCTAATTTTACCAAGGGAAATATTAAGGCTGACTGTCTTCAATGCAATTTGAGGTCAAGTAGAAAAAGAACTCGAAAATGGCAGTCAGGTCCAATGACATCAATAGGATCAGGTTGGAAATATTTAAGGTAGTAGAGATGGAAGCCAGGTTGAGATGGGCTTTGAATTATATGTTTGCCAATCTTTGATTTTTGATAATGAAAGAAAGAAAATCACAGGAAGAAAAGCAGCAATGACCAAAGAATCCCTCAAAAGAACATAGTTATGACCAGCATAGGTGGGTTAACTTGGGGAGGTCAACAGAAAACTAATATTTGGTGAAACTTTTATAAGTTTATAAGTTTAAAATCACTTTTATAAGTTTCAGTAGCATATTTATTTTACCTATCTTTAACTAATAAACATTTCTATATAGAATGTAGCATTATCTATATTTTCCAGGTAAGAAATCTGAGGCTATGGAAAGTTAAGTAATCAGTGGGTATGATGACATGATGAGAAATTGTGGCCACAATTCCAAAATCACGAATTCTTTTTTTTTTTTTTTATTTTTTTTTTTATTTTTTTATTTTTTTATTGATTGTTCAAAACATTACAGAGCTCAAGACATATCATCTTTCATACATTTGACTCAATTGGGTTTTGTACTCCCCAAATACATAATACAGACTCACTTCTGTTACATACTCACATTTTTACATAATGGCTTATTAGTGACTGTTGTATTCTGCTACCTTTCCTATCCCCTACTATCCCCCCTCCCCTCCCCTCCCCTCCCATCTTCCCTCTCTACCTCCTCTTAGCCAAAAGCCTACCCTGACACTGCTTCTTAGAGGATTGAACATCCACTCTTTTTTTTCTTCTTTTTTTTTTTTAGAGAGAAAGAGAGAGAGAATTTTTTAATATTTATTTTCTAGTTTTTGGCGGACACAACATCTTTGTATGTGGTGCTGAGGATCGAACCCGGGCCGCACGCATACCAGGCGAGCGCACTACCGCTTGAGCCACGTCCTCAGTCCCAACATCCACTCTTGAGTAAAATGTACATGTATTTTTCTAATGAGATTTCAAATCCAATTGAGACTTCCATGAGCTGAGATCAATAATGTGCAAATCACAGGGACTACTTTTGTTCCCTTGTCCTAAGACATAGAGTAAATCCTTGACTTTCCACCTTCATTTCTGTTAGCTCACACTGGATTCTTTGCCCTCCAAAGAGTAATTCTCTAGATTTCTTTGGTGAAAGATAGCCACCCCCTCTAAAAGTAAAATAAAAATGAATTATTAAAAAAGAATATAAACTTTGCAAATTACATGCCCCCTTTTTTTCTATTTCTGTCATTTAGACATGGATTTATACACTGAAATTGCTGTATGAGTTTCAATTTCTATATTTAACTCCTTCACAGACCAGCAATAAGCAATTTTCTGTCCTGCTGGGATATAACTTAAGCAACGCTGCATTAAGTCTTACACTCTGAAGTAAAGCAGTTTTCAAGGCAAAGGGGTGCTTTCTTATGCCTTACATAAGGGCTGGTCTAAGTTGTTTGGCCTGAGGCCTTGTACCAGGCAAATGTCAGTCAAACAGTGTGTCCCGGTAAGGCTTCATGTTCATTACATCCCAAAAGGGACTAGAAACGAGTACTATCTATTATAAAGAGATTCTGAAATACGTCACTGTGAGATTGTGAGATATGTTAATTCAGAGGATGTGTCGTCATTTCAGGGGTTCGTAAATTCTTCACTAGTACCATCAATTGATTGCTCTATCAACCAAGCTCCAAGGCCAAAGTCATGCCTGGATTGATCTCTATTAGCTGCACGTGTGTCTGCTACCCAATTTGCATGCCATTCCCATTGCTCATGGTTTGCATATTGGAGAATATAGTGCAAATATATCATGACTGAGTATCTATATATCTATAATCCAAAGTAAGGGTAAAGCCATTTTACTTTTCCCCTCACGACGATGTCTGTCTTCTAAATGTTCTTCCAAGAGTAACTTTGCATTGTGATCCTTCCAATTCCTGATTCTATTCCTAGGACCATAGACCATCAATGCAAAGTCTTAAATAACTCTTCTTATGTGATTTTTTCACTATGCAAATGTTCTGTGTCATTTTCCTGTTCTAGCAAGTGTTATCTTAGACTTGTTTATTTTTCTGTATATAACTGAGTCTGGCTTTATATAGCCTTCCTGTTTTACTACTGTGATCTGTGATAGTCATATTTGTTCTCTCTCAACATCTCTTTCAGGTTTCTTCCCGCCTTCATGAATGTCTATCCATTTCTAAAAATTATGTTACATTCTTTTTTCAGAGGTAATTTTTAGTATTGGACACTGGACAAAAATTCTGCCCCAAAGTTTTCAGGTTTTAGAGAGATGATAAATTGAAATGTATGTTTGCACAAAAGTTATGCAAATGACACCAAGCTGCTTAAATTGGGAACTAGACAGGTCTCCCACTATGTATCTTGAAGGTCATAGGGCCAAAAGGAAAATCTTAGGGGCTGCAAGTCTTTTTACAGGGTATATTAACTTGGGACTTTTAAACCTCTTCCTGAGTCTTCAGACAGGTGCTCCTGACCTAGTCTCAGAGGATTTAAAATGAACGTGCTTACCTTGTATGCTGAGTATCACTGTAAGCCATCCAGTTTTTGCCACTGTTGCCCAGGCCACCTAAACATTGAACTTTATGATTCTTTTCCAGGAGAGCATTCTGATTTCGAACTATTGCACTTAGAAGAATGGTGCGTCCCTCATTAGAAATTTATTTAGTTGGAAGAGTATGTGATTTCAAATTTGCTGACAGAGCCTTTTATGAAAGATAACTCTCCTTTTATGCCTCTCGTTAATCAGAAATGAGAATGTCAAATGAGGCCAGTTTGTTATTGGGCTTAATGAGAAGTCAATAGTGTAGGGCTCTTTAAAATGGTACATAGAGAACCATTGAAGGTTATTGATCAAAGCAAGAAAATGTAGAATCTATCAGGCAATACTGTGTGCAGTGGGTAAAGGGTTAAGAGAGGAGAGAAGTCCTTCAAAGAGACAGTGGGGATCTGTACAGGGTGGTGGAGGTAAAAATATATGAGTACTTGATGAGTGTATAAACTGAGACAGAGTGGAGAAGTCTTATACGTCAGAAAAAATAAACACAATACTAAGTGGTTTAGTGTGTTGACCAGGGAGGAGGGGTGTATGCTAGTTACATGTTCTTGAGGACAGAATAGAAAAAGGCAATCCCCACTGGGGCTTTGTCATTAATGCAACTGCACCTCCCAACTGCACAGCCCTCTCAGAGAAAAAGCCAGAGGAGGGCACAGTAGAGCCATATATATTTCATTCCATTCCTTTCCATTTGTATGGGAATCTATCTAAGAAGTTAAGGAAGGGAAACAAATCTCTAGAATTCTGTTGCTTTGCTATTCATCTTTTTTTTTTTTAAAAAAAAAAAAAAACTTTCTAATTGGTAGAAAACACTTAGGTAGCTTGTGATTTCTATTCCTACTGCTCCATTGAATGCTGTTCTTTTTCTTTTAGGATTTGGTGGCCTGTATTAGTGACTCTAATGTCACTTAGCTCAAAAGCAAAGGCCCCGTCGTTCTTGCCCTGACATTCTTGCCATAACTCAGCCAGAGTCATAGTATTCTCAACAAATATCAAATGAACCACCATTAACGAAAAGCTCTATGCATTTCCAGCTGTTTTAGTCAATGGACTGAAATGTGCGTGATTTAA
Source organism: Ictidomys tridecemlineatus (assembly GCF_052094955.1). Lineage (NCBI taxonomy): Eukaryota > Metazoa > Chordata > Mammalia > Rodentia > Sciuridae > Ictidomys > Ictidomys tridecemlineatus. Next base: position 107,017,288 of record NC_135485.1, on the reverse strand, counting down.
ATAGCAACTTGACAAGTTGTGCACCTCTTTTGAGTTTACCTGTGACAGGAAATTTTGAAAACTTACTTTATTCCCTTGCATATGAAATTGATATTTTTGAAGATAGGATGCTCTCAAGCATTTGCTTACAAATGACCCAATATTAACCAGCCTTCTGAGATCCATTCTAACAATCACATTCAGACTAACTTTATGAATTCTAGCGTTATAACTAAAAGAGGGAAGGATAAATATTGATCAGTCAAGAGAACTGTTATTTCTTTGGGTAGGTGATATTGAACATATTGCACTCATTTATATAATTATTTTTTGTAGAGACTAAATTTGAAATAATACTTTTAAATTTTCATTCACTTGATTGAGCGAAGCAGATACACTTTTAGAAATTATTTCACAGTGACATTAATCTTTATATAAAGATTTAAACTAGTTAGAGCAAAAGTTTTACAATAGTGCCTTCTCAGCTTGGTGGCTGTGAGTAGCCCTTGGGTTTTCAAAAGAGAGACCTGAGGTCTTAGTGGAAGAATAGAGGTGAAGGGACCAAGGCTTGGATGAGCCTTGTACACACATTAAATCAAAATGCTGTCAGTGCAGTTTTTAATGACGTATGAAGTTTTTCACCATCTGCAAAGCTCATGAATGAGGATTATAAACTGATGTGACCAGAAATGAGAGGAATTAAAAACCCTCAGTCTCTACTTGCATATCTACCTAAAAAGCATATCATTTAGTCCCTCGAAGCTTTAAAGCAGGTGCACTCCTTTCTTGTTGGTTTATGTTCACTTGGACACACTGAAAAATCTCTTGAAATGGTTACTCCCTTGATGATCTTTCTAGATGTTCCAGACACCCCTTTGCTCTTAGAATATTGGTCAAATTTAAGAAGCCTTAATCCTGCAGAACCATCTGGAGAGTTGAGCTATATTTTCCCTGCTGTGACCTCATGTAACCTTTGAATTCTCATTCTTTGCTTTTTTATGAATTTGGTGTTCCGTGAGGCATCCATCAGCAACACTCTGTATGCTCTCAAGTGCTATCCTGTTTCGTTGTGTACTTTTCTTTGCCTGTGACCCAGAGGGGGCAGAATTTTAAAAATGATACATCTGTTGTTCTTCTATTTTTAAAAATTCATGATCACCACTCTCACCGTGATTCATCTTATATTAATGTATACATCTCACTACTTTTGATTTGGTTTTAAAATTATTTCTATTTTGATTTCCATTATGATTCTACATTTCCTCTTCCTGTCACTATCAACACTGTAGGAATGAGGCTGATAATCTGCACACATATAACTAAGTTTAAATAGGTCACCCAGGCAGCCATCAATAAGCCAATGGGAGGAGTCAGTTGCCCTCTGTATGTGACATCCGGCGACCAGCTCCTGAGGGTGGGCAGAGTTGATCAGCTTTGACTCTGGAGCATAGGTTGGTTTAGATTTATGCTTGTTTGAGAATTAAAAGCTCTCCTGTGATTCTCAAGCTAGTTTCCAGTTAATGTTCCTTGCTAGACAGCAGTTTCAGTGAGGAATTTATAAATTACTTTAGCTTGCTGCAGATAATATGCCCCAAAATGGCTCTGTCACCTTCTTTCTTGTTCTTCAACTAATATTCCTTTCTGAATTTATATTGATGGCAAATGAATTCTTTTCTCTAGAGTCTTTCTCTCTTTCACCATCCTTTTATATATTTTTTGATTCCTCTCTTTGCAAACAAGGAGGTGTACATTTAAAGCTTGAGTTATTCTCCTTCAGTTTTGTATTTTCTAGGGCATTATAACCGTACTTGCCAACATCTTTATCTGATTTTTTCTATTGCCATTTTAATTCTTTTTTTTTTTTTTGCAATACTGGTGTCAAGAAAATAAGCATAGAGGTTTGCACCACCACTGAGTTGCATCCCCAGCCTTTTTTATTTTTTATTTTGAGATGGGAGCCTCCATAAATTGCTTATGCTGGCCTCAAACTTGTGATCTTCCTGCCTCAGCCTCCTGAGTGACTGGGATTACAGGCATATGCCACCACCGTGCACAGCACCCCTCCCCACTATTTTTACTCTTATAAATTTACAAGTCCTTATTTTCAGTCTTTGATTAAAGGGAACTCATGATTAAAGAGAAACTATTCTGTAGATTTAATATATTACATTGACTGCTCTAGCCCCTATGAATTCCTAATGTCAGAAAATTAGGATGGCTTATTTCTGATAGTTCCTGAGTCTTGCTTTAGATAAGAAATGTAGGTTATATATTGTCTAAGTATGTAGGAAAAGAATTTTAAAAACCATATGAGTACTTTTCACTCAAATTGTTTAAATTTCTAAGGAACACTTATTTATTACCTTCAGCATCTATATGGTTTACATTTTCCTGGCAATTTTAGTGAATTGGCTAAAAAGCCCCAGAGAATTTAGAACATAGGCTATTGAGAGAATCTTTTTCTTCTCAGTAATATTCATGCATTTGACCTTCGTCTGACAAAGGTATTTATCATTGACCCTTCCAAGCCATTCATTAGTGTATGTGAACTTTGCTCAGCTACTTCTTATAAACTGAGGCATGCTGGATTGCTTGAGGGTGATAAGCTGAGTAAACACTTCTAAAAATGTTGATGATAACTGAAGGGCTTATGTATGGCAGAATGCTGCTACCGCTAAGACAGAACAGACAAACTACAAATCACAGTTAATATATGCTCCAAGCTTCCTTCCCTGACCTTCCAGGACTATTGTCATCTCCATCTTGGACACTGAGCATGCATATGCATAAGAAAAGAATGGAGATATGTTTTAGTACTTTGATTCAGAAGACCTGCAATAGTGGCTTATGGCTTACACTGGGAGTCTACTGGCATTTATTACCCAAACTTGTGAAGACAGTAATGTCTGTTCTCAAATAGTTTTATTTTTACCAGTTCTTGTTTTTCATTTTAGGCCCAGGATAGCAAAAAATTATGCAGGAATTAAGTAAGAGAGCCTTTATCCAAACCCTGGTTTTGCAAATATTTATCTTTCAACCTTATATAAGTATAGTATTCTCTCTTATCTCCAATTTCTTCATCTGTAAAATAGAAGAAATATTACTATTTTCTCTCTTGTTAAAAAAATATATAACATTAGTGAATGTTAACCTAGGAAAACATAGAAATTAAAAATTTGCTTTTTTTGATTGTTTTGTCAAAACCCCTTCTTTCTGTTGTCTGCCCTTATCCACTCCCAGCATAAGCCCAGACTGCTTAAGCCAAACTTCTGGCCAACCCAGAGGCAGGGGAACCCAATGGTGGAGTCTTTGCTACCTAAGATATGCCCTGCTGGACTGGCTCCTACTGGTCTGTAGTTGTCATACCTCAGTGATAATAAGTTTACTGCACTACCTCAGGCCAAGGGGAGCCGGCCTAAATGTTCACCTTCATGGGTTCCAACCCCTGCCTGCCTTCTCTCACTGACTGTATGACTCATGTTCTCTGAGCCTCAGTTTTCTCACATAAAAGGTGAGGATGGTACTACTTCCTCAGAGTTTTATGTCTTGATTTGTCCAGGCAAGTGGTATCTGTGAAGGGCCAAAGTTCATCAGTGGTATATATGGTTATCCATGTTAATAAATGATATGTGTTATTTGGACATTTTACATCCCGTTGCACAAATTTCTAGGTAGAGAAGATATTACTAAATGTTCCTATGATAATTAAATTTACTTTCATAAAAGGGAAGTTTTGAGATTCTCCAAAGTGTGTAACCTATAAAGATCATTGACTTTCTCCTTATTTATAATGAAGCAAATGATACATGTCATGTATTTTCCTTTCCCTGAACTCACAGACTTTCTCCCTCTGCCTCCCCACCTGTCTCTCTCTTTCTCTGTGTCTTTCTGCTGGTTTTGCTTTTAGCACAGACGGATACTGTTTCACAATGATAGAGGAAGACGACTCTGGGATGCCTGTGGTCACTTCTGGGTGTCTAGGACTAGAAGGTTCAGATTTTCAGTGTCGGGTAAGGAAGATAACCCGATTTCATTTGTAATTTTGCATTGGCTGTATTTCTACCAAGATTCAAGTAAGACAAAATAGTTATTTTTCCTGGCTAGCCCATTTTTAGGAATCTGGAAAGCAATTAAAAATTCTCATTGGACCAATTCTCCCTTTTTTTGTGAAATGTCCTTTTTATTTTTGTTAACTTCTTGTTAGTGTGTCATTAGTTCATATTCTTCAAAACCCATTTTATCTAATTGCATTAAACCAAGACTTCTTCCTCAGTTTATGGACACTGATTATTACAAATATAGTGGTAATTTGATTGAAATGCAGAAGTTGCAATAATATACAATAGTTTGAAATGGATTATCTGATACAAACTAACATTTTCAAGATGTTTGTATAAAATTATTGGATGTTTAAATGAGTTCTCTTAGTAATCGTTTCTTATATTTTAGATGAACTGAGTTTGAAATTTAGAGGAGACTCACTAAAAGCTGTTTGGGTTCAATTTTAGGACACTCCTATTCCTCATCAAAGAAGATCAATTGAATGCTGCACAGAAAGGAATGAATGTAATAAAGACCTCCACCCTACTTTGCCTCCACTGAAAAACAGAGGTAAGGCCAGGATGACTTTCAGGCTGGCAAAGCTTGGGCACAGTAAAAATGAACATGGGAAGCATTTTTTCTTTTTCCAGCTCTTCTACTTGCAACATTTTTCAGAGCTGAAACGGAGGGCTGAGGCAAGATAACATAATGAACCTGTCACTCAGAGAGGCATGCAGACAGTTCTGGGGACAGTAGTTGTCTGTGATTATACTTTTAGGATGTGTGTTGCTTTGACTTCTCCCCACTTCCCTCCCAGAGTTGTAGTTCCTAGAGCTTGCAGGGTGTCTCAGGAGAGCAGAGGGAGATTACCCACAAAAGGTATTCAGAAGTTGTATTTAACTTGGAAACTACCATTTGGCTTCCTTGATTTTAAAATAAAAACCTTATAAAAGACTAAATAAAAGATCATTTGCTATATGACATTTCATTTTATCAATGCTAGAGTAATTTTTACTCATCATATATCAATAGACTGATAAAATAGGGATGATGTTTATAAGTTTTAACTTTAAAACTTATACATTTAAGTTTTGCTCATTGAAAAAAAGATATTAAGTCCCAAAAGACTTTATATTAAAAATAACTCCCATGTTTCCTTTCTCCTCTTTGTTCTCACACAAATAAATGATTTGTATTGTCATGGTCTTGATTGCTAAGTATTATATAAGTGGGTTCAAGGGATCCTTCATGGTGGATTTTCTTTCTTTCTTTCTCTCTCCTTTTTTTTTTTTTTTGTACTGGGGATTGAACTCAGGGAGCACTTAACCACTGAGCCATACCCCCAGCCCTTTTTATTTTTTATTTTGAGACGGGGTCTCACTGAGTTGCTTAGGACCTTGTTAAGTTGCTGAGACTGGCTTTGAACTTGTGATCCTCCTGCCTCAGACTCCCAAGTCACTGGGATTACAGGTGTGCTACATCACACCTGGCTTATTTTATTTCTTAAAAAGAAAAAGAATTCACATCAAAAATTCACAATTTTTAAAAAATTCAAGCAATAAGATATATAGAAATGGATAAAGACAATTTTTGCTTTCCAAACTATACTTTAGAATTCGAGAAAGAAAATGTAAATAATTGACTTAGGTTTGGTGAAAATACTTCAATAATAGAGTTAGATAATAAAGTGTGTTAGTAACATAAAAAAGTGAGTGGCTACCTCTGGGGTGGGAGGATATCAAAATAGCCTTGTAGAAGTGACACTTGAATAAGACTTTACAGATGAACAAGAATTACCTAAGTGTGAGGAAGGATAGGCTACATGGATGAAATTTAAAAACTAAAATGACTAATTTAAACAAAGCATTGTGCTGAGTATTATGTGAACTAACCCAATTTATACCTTACAGCAACTCTACAAGGTACTTAGGACTAATGGTCCCATTTTAAAGATGAGGAAATTGCAATATACAAAAAGGTTAACTTCATTAAATTTACACAGCCTGTGCGTGGCACGATTTGCTTTGCTTATTTTTCACTGCAGCACCAGCAAAGCAAAATACCTTAGGATAATATTCTTTCTCCAGAATGAGGAAATATGAAAAATAATTAGATCAACTCCAACACCTTCATCAAAAACAAAATATGACTCAGAAGCTTAGGAACACTACAGCTGTTGGTAAGAATAGAAATGAGAAGAAATGTCTGTTCTGAAGTGAAGGAGGATGTGAAGAAGTCCCTCATTCCAAAATTACTTCTTAAGTCACATTGATTTATTTATTTGTTACCCAGGATTGAACTCAGGGCACTTGACAACTGAGCCACATCCCCAGCCCTATTCTGTATTTTATTTTAGAGAGAGGGTCTCACTGAGTTGTTTAGTGTCTTACTTTTGCTGAGGCTGGCTTTGAACTTGTGATCCTCCTGCCTTAGCCTCCCAAGCCGCCAGTATTACAGGCGTCTGCCACCACACCCGGTTTATAGCAGCATTTGTTTATTTTTAATGACTACTTAAAGAAATGATAACAGTGTCAAAATGAAATAAATAGAAGCTCTTGCTTTATTAAGTAAGATGCTGATTTGGCTTTTGAAAAAACAAAATTTCTATAATTGAAGAAAGTTGGTGTGGGTTTTAATGTTTAAATATTGAAATTACTTATATACTACATATAGACTTTATAGAAAAATTTTCAGAAATAACCTTCTGTTTTGGAATGTGATAATTTTAATGTAGTTTCAGTCAAATTATAATACAGAATTTCCAAAGTTGAAAAAATTTTTTTCCGTGTAATAAATGTAATGTGCGCAGCTTACAGATTTATTTTAAAATGCTATCCCTGACATGCCAGAAATGGTGGTCTACACCTATCTATAATCTCAGTGATTTGGGAGGATGAGGTGGGAGGATAACAAATTTAAGGCCAACCTGGGCAACTTAGGCCCTGTCTCAAAAAATAAAATAAAATAAACCTGGGGATGTAGCTCAGTGGAAGAGCACCCTGAGTTAGATCCCTAGTACAAATAAATAAGCCAACAAGTAAGTAAATAAAATGCTGTCCTTTCGATACTGCCAATTATAAACTAAAGTCTCTAGGTAAAGGCATCTAACTAGTGAAACATCCATATTCTCCTCAACAGATGGAATGTATGCTAGTGTACAGCATGTGAAGGGGAGCCCAGAATGGACCTTCTGTTGTGCAGGTTGTGCCTTCAGTATTGTAGACCAGTATACGAGACGGAGCTCAGTTCCTTGCCAGGGAGTAGTGCTAACATTTCTTGCAATGCTTCGCTCCTTTGGTGCCCACTGTGTGTTCTTGCTGTGAATAAGCATAGGCTGTTGTGACTGGCACTGAAGAAGAGATGGTGCAGGAAAGCCGAGCAAATGTCCAAAGCCACTCAAACATGCAGGGGACCACGTTCATGATCTGTAACTAGAGAGTGGACTGGTCTGTGGACTGGCCCAGGACACCAAAGGCTACTAAACAGCCGGCCCCGTTAGTCCTGGTTTCTCACTCTGCATGGATCTCCTCCTGAGGTAGCTGCTGAGTGGCTCAACTCTTGTGGGAACTTGTATTTAGGAAGCTGTGGGCTGTGCAGAATTGGCATCAGGAGAGCAGGCTGGTGAGAGGCCCAGTCCTTGAGCTGTGGCCAAGGCAAGGAGAACTCCTCTACCCTGAGGCCATTCAGACTTGGAGGAGCTGCAAAAAGGGGCGATTGTTAAAGTGGGTAGAACTGCCTTCCAACTGGGCAGCTCTTGAGAATGACACATGACTGGGTTTTGTGCCCACTGCCAGCTATGTCTCTGTCTTTTCTTACCAGTGTACATAAAATATACTGGTATTTGTCCCCCCATATCCCCCCAAAAAATAAAATAAAATAAACACTCAATTCCTATCTGGGAAATTCGGATTAAATTTGTGTGTAAGACAGATGAAAGGAATTCAGAGGTAATTAACTTATCCCCCCCATTCTCATACAGAAATTTGGATATAAAAGTTGTTTCTTAAATCACCTTTATTATAAGGAGATACGACCCTAAACAGTTTTATACGTGAGAATAACTAGAATATTGTTTTTATTCTTAAGAAGAATTTAAATCTAGATTTAACTGTAAAAAGAAATCCCAACATATGATAAAAGTAAATATATAATGTTCTTACTAACATTGTGTGTCAAAGCTATTCTTTTTAAATTCTTTATACTGTATTGATTGGATGATATCTCCCGATTATCCATAATCATTAATACTTAGAGTGCTTGAAAAGATATCTTTGGGCAAGTGATTATTTTCCAAGATCCTTTCTAGCTGTATGATTTTTTTTTTCCTTTTTATTTCATGTTGCAAATATGAACCACCTTCTAGTCCTGTAAACACAGTCCTGTCAGCCTGAGGAGTTCCTAACTACTCCTCTGCTGGGTCATTAGTAGTGACAGGTGCAGTTTTGTTTCAAAGTTGCTGACGATCCGTACTTGCCTCTTGGAATCAGTTAGACATCCCTGGGGACCTCTTGGTTCCATTTCCTGAGTAGTTGGAGTGACAGTACAGGTAGAAATAAGCTGCCCAGAGAGAACTGTGGGCTCTGCTCTTTTCTTGATAGGTATCTGGCCTTGTTGGCTTTGGAGACTCTGGCAGAGACTTGAATGTTTGCATTTGTTAATGCTCTGAGCCCAGGTAATGGTAGATTAAAACATGACTGGTGTGACAAAAGGTGTATTGCTAAGGATCTCCTGTTCATGAGGAGAGATGGGGGGATGAACAGGGAGGCTGCAGGCGCTAGGGTATTGGGGCCAAAAAAAAAAAATGTGAAAAGGGAGGTAAAATTAGCCTTAGAGAAAGAGCTTATTGGTAAGGAGAGAACCTCTTAGAGCCTTTGTGGTCTCATTGTTTTCACAAACCAGAAAGATCATGAAATGAGAAGTAAATACAGTGTTCTTGCAGTTTAGAGTGTATTCTGTACTCATCATTTACATGAAAAATAAAAGACAAGGGAAGGTGAGAATTTTAGTAAAACTGCATCACTGGAATTAAAAAGAGTTTTGTGTCCTTATACTGAAAATGTGTTGTGATTATGTGAACCTCTGTAGTTTTAGTTGAGTAGCATTCTTTTTGAATTTCTGCAAAATCAAACTTTTCTTACTTTTAAAACTGGGAATACATTTTAAGCTAAGTTTCTAGTTACAATTTTTTTTTTATTTATACACAGGAAATGGAGGAAGATTTTACTGAAATAATTTTTTTTCAAAATTTCAGTCTGCTAATTTTAAGAATCTACAAATTATTTTCAAGATTTGCTAAGTAGTGCATTTTAGACAATGCACTTGCTATTGTACATGTTCCACTGCTTTAAAGCTGTCATGGATTTTGCAGAGTACTTTAGTAGTCAAGTTCTGAACCCCTTTATCCTGGACTATTGGCAACATTTCTGAATTTATGAATATAAAACTACTTGTTTTTAATGTTTATCATCTAGTCTTTTGAGAAATAGAAAACTTTCATAAATAGTCATATGGATCATAAATAATTATTAAACATATATTTTAGACTCTTAAGTAAATTATAACATTCATTTTAGAAGTATTTACAAGTGGATAGGAGTGTTATTCTGCAACTTTACATAGTTAAAAAATAATACAGACATACAAAAGTAAATAAATACAAATGCAAATATATGTATACATATGTGTGTGTATACTGATACACACACATGTATGGGACACTAATAGAGCAGGAGAATTATAAAACAAATATAAAATTTTAACAATGAGAATAAATGGCATATTGGAGTTGTTTATTCTCATAGATTCTCTGTAAGGCTGAAATATTTTCAAAATAATTAAAACATTCTTACATAGATAATGTGGTCTTTTTAAAGGATGTTTGACAATATGACTTGAAATATATGTCCTTTGACCTAATAATTATTTTGGGAATTCCAAAGAAATAAGCATTGACATGTGCCAAGACATATGTGTTTACTTACTTTAGAATTCTATTTATTATAATAAAGAAATATTATAGCAAAATCTTTGAAATCTCCTAAACAAACAAGAGAATACTGTCTAATTAGGATATCCCTACATATAATAATATGTAGTCTTTAAATCATGTTTCAGAAAAAAAAAACACTTGTTGTTTTGGAAAATGTTCACAATATTATAAATGAAAATAATCTATAATGCAATATATTATACCATTTTTGAATGATTTTGCTTATGAATTTTTTTATTCATCACAATGATACCAAGATGGCATATACTTAACTGTTGGCTATAAATTCTCCTGTGTGGTAATGAGGTAGTGATTTTGTTTTTAACGTTAGTTAGTTGATGCTTTTTAGTTTTTCTTCATATAACATCTACTTTTTTAATGGAAAAAAAGTAACATTGGGTGGGATAAGAACTTCATCCAAAGAAATTATTTGGGTGGCCATATTTGTAAAGATACACAGTTGGAAAATCTCCACTTGTAATAAAAGACAATAATAACTCTTCTCAAGGGTAAGTGTTGCCCTTAACAAAAACAGTACTTATTCTGTTACTGTGTGAGTACAGTGCACATGGCTTTAAGTCGTTTTTCTCAAAATATGGCCCAGCAACCACTGTATAAAAATTACCTGGGTGTGGTGGCTCACACCAGTAATCCCAATGACTTGGGAGGCTAAGGCAGGAGGATTGCAGGTTTGAGGCCAGCCTCAGCAACTTAGCAAGACTGTATCTCAAAATAAAAAAGGCTAGGATGTAGCTCAGTGGTAAAGTGCTCTTGCCTTCAATCCCCAGTACCAACCAGCCAACCAACAAACAAAAACCCATACACACACAGTCAGTAAATGTAAATATGTATTTGTATTGAATGTCTTTCTCTCATTCTTACTCATACAAAGTTTGAGAAAACAAGCATTAAGTAAATCCAGTTTGTCAAGAATGAGAGTTAAGACAAAATGAATATGTTTAATGTATTTTTATATTATAAATTTTGTATCATATATACTTAATAATATATAATATCATTGAAAAGTTTCACATATTCTTTTGGCAAGAACACATTCATTCTTTTATAGTGTGTTTCCATTTGTAAAAAAAAAAAAAAATTGTATTCATGAAGGACATCCATTTGCTCTTGTCCTGTTCTCTCCATGCATTTATCCTGTGCCAAGTCCGTTCCTTCCAGAGAGGAAATATGTGCTGTTGAAATGTGTCTACATGAAGGATGATTGACATTAGTCAAAAATGTAGTTTTGAGTGTCTGTGTATTTTTAATCAATTGTCATGCTAAAAGTGTTTTCATATCTTGGATATATTGCTTAGCAAGTACTTTTGAGAAAAATTTATTTCCTCATTTTAAGTAAAAATATTCTCCATATCATGACTCTCTTTTTAATTTCAGATTTTGTTGATGGACCTATACACCACAAGGCCTTACTTATATCTGTGACTGTCTGTAGTTTGCTATTGGTCCTTATCATTTTATTTTGTTACTTCAGGTAAGGTTCTAACATATAGATATGGAATTTGGCTTTCATAGTACCTTTCATAAACTAATATTCTACCATTTTTTTCTGTTGATCTTCTTCATTGAAGCTTTCCTTGGTTTAATTGGATTTTAGGCTTAAAATATTTGAAACTATTGACAAATATTTATCCCAAGGAAGTTATAAATAGGTACCCAACTCATTTCCACTTCAGACATCAAAATTATTCTTATAAATATTTCACCTCTAAGGAAATCAGGGGAGTTCCAGGACTGATTACTTCTCAGGTTGATTCTAAGTAAAGCAAGGACTACGCTGAACTTTGAGTAGTTCAATTTATTCCATATTTCTTGAGCTAAAAATTTCTCATATAAAAGATTTTTAAATATAATTTATAGAATAAATGTTAAAATAAAAAGTTGTTATAATAAAGTATGACAGCTACAAACTATTTTCAGTCATCTAAGAACTTATTTTCTAGTTTATAAAATATGAAAGATCTTTATACCCATGTCATTTGTCTTTTGGGCAATTTAATATTCATTTATGATACTCTGCAAATGTGTCAATGAATGGATTCAAATAAATTCATGTTCTCATTGAAAACATTATAATTAAAAGGAAAATAACTTAGGGAATAAATATTGAAACTATGTGGAAATATTAACAGAATATAGAAGTGCAGTTGAAAGAAGCAGAAAAATTGTAAATGGTTGACACTGTGTAAAAAAAACATGAAGTTTATTTTTAAAAAATCAGCCAAATTTAAGATTTGTATTTTAGAAACCGTAACTAGGGGCAGCATTTGATCTTGTCTTGCATTTTTATGATAAAATCAAACCTGCTGTGATTAGTGTTTATCTGCAATGCTTTATCTGTGTCAGTACATTTCAGTTTCTAAAATTATCCCAATCATCTATCCTTAGGTATAAAAGACAAGAAACCAGACCTCGGTACAGCATTGGGCTGGAACAGGATGGAACTTACATTCCTCCTGGAGAATCCCTGAGAGACTTAATTGAGCAGTCTCAAAGCTCAGGAAGTGGATCAGGCCTCCCTCTGCTGGTATGAGAAGAACATATCTTGAAAGGAAATGTCTTGTGAAAGGAAATGTCAATAAATATAGGGTTTCATTTTACTGAAATAGATAGGACAGTGGAGAAGGAGAACGCTTTAGGCAGTCGATTGGACATCAGATTTCAGATGCAGGGCTTCCTGATAACATTTTGACATATTGAGGGTAAGGTGATTGTTTTTTAATGAAAGTGTATGGTTACAGCCTAGACCCTCAGACATCTTTCTGATACAGAGCAGATTAGAAAACATTAAACGTGGGACTGTCTTCCCTCTGTTTTCATTGAGGATAGCATTACAGCACTTTGGCCTGGCTATTGAAGGCAAAAGTATTACAACCAATTGGGATCTGAGCACTTCTACAAAGGAAGAAGGCTGCATTTCAGCCACAGAGTTCATGTTTCAGGTTGAGATCTTAGCTTTTCCATTCAGGAGAGGTTTAATTTTCCAATGGTGAGTACTGCCAGCCTGGACAAGCATATATATACCAAATTCCAGGTGCTTGCTTTAATGAGAAAAATATTTTATTCTTTTATGAACCATGAAGAAAGATAGTTGGGATTCATGATATAAATAATTCTCATGAGGAATGATCTGGTTCTGACTTTGGGTATCTTACTTACTTTATTCATCTGATGGCCTTTGATTTACTACTATGAGTAATAATTTTGAGACCAGGCAGAAAATAACTGATGGAGCTCTTTCAGCCTTCCCAAATCTTTAATCCTGCCAGGTTCTTTCCCTAGATATGACATTACAATACCCAGTGCTGCTCCTGGGTCTTCTTTCTTGGCTTGATACCCATTGCACCTAAGCTCAGCCTGCCTGCTCACCCTCTCCTGCCTCCCTTCCCTACCTGCATCCTGAACTTAACTTCACCTTTGAGTAATTTCTTTCTTTCTTTTTTTTTTTAAGAAAATTCTCTTTAATGGTCCAAGTTCAAAGTGGAAATTCTGGTATACATTATTATTACCACAAACAGAAACAGCCTATACACAGATATGCACAGATTCATGGCAAGTTTTAGTTACAAAAGAGGTGGAAGAATTTTCTTGACACTTCTTTATGTAATTCAAAGTAAATAAAATTAAAATCTTGCAAGCCAGTGCAAATATTATTGCAATTGGTATTTTAATTACCATGCATTTACTACACTAGAAAGGAAAAAACCCACTTTTACCCACTATCCAAAAAAAGAATTAAATAATTTTTAAATGACTATTTTACTCAAAAGAGAATAGGAATAAAATGGTAAAGTTAAAAAAAACAACAAAAAAACTCCATTTCAGGATGGGGTGATAGCTCAGTAGTAGAGTGCTTGCCTAGCATGTGTGAGGCACTGGATTTGATCCTCAGCTCCACATTAAAAAAATAAATAAAATAAAGGTATTGTGTTCATCTACCAAAAAAAATAAATAAAAAGCTATTACATTTGTGACAGTATCATCTAAATTAAGAGTGCAGTATCTTTCAGACATATCACTAATAAAAACAAACTACAGATATTTGAAAAGTTGTACTATCATGAACAAAATACTTCATAGACATTTTTAACCTTTGAGCAATGAAAATATTTCCTTTGTCCTCTCACATAAAAGGGGGAAATTTGTTAATAAAATAACTAATATTTCTATGTATATAGTGCTTTCAAAACTACCACATCATTTTAATATATATACACACATATATACGTATATATCATAGTGATATATATGTGAATATATGTCATTATTTTAATATATACATACATATATATACATATACATATATATCATAATGATATATGTGTGTATATGTCATTATTAACTGAAATTTACAGATAAGAAAGCTGAGACCAGTGATCAGACATTCAGAATTTGGTGGAGCTGAAACCTAAATTAAGAACTTCCAGCTCTACATTTCATATAATTTCTACTACACCCAAAGAGAAAGAACATTTTTATTTGTTGGTATTTTATATATGAAAAATCTCTGCATTTAAGGAAGATAAACATCACCTTGCCACCAATGTAAATTCTCCATATATATAAAGCAATATATTTTTATTTTTCTCTGACCTGTACTTGAAATTTGTTTTTGTCAATAACTATCATTCTTTTTTTCACACAATGACCTTTCTTTAATTACTTCTTGAAAACCAGGTATGTCCACATCTTCACAAATGTAAGCTCTTTATGGAACATTCCTCCAACTTATGGCCAAGGCCTACTTCACATTTTATCTCTCACAACTTATCAGTTACCCAAGAATGAGCCAATTTATTTTGTCTTTTATCATAATATTTTCCTTTTAATACTAATATGGCTGCTTAGAATAAGGTTACAATTAATGTTAATGTATCTGTGTGTTTTGGTGACCTGGGTCCTGTTTGAAGGTGGAGATTATATTTTATTCACTTTGAATCCCCAGTAGAATGTCTGATTCATTAAGGGGCTGCTCAGTCATTTGTTTTAGAAAGCTTTCGGTTCCTACTTTTGCAGTCTATAAGGATACTGTTTCCATAATCAAGATACCAGAATAATGACATTTTCCTTATATCATATAATTATTAGGCATACAAATCCTCAAGCCACATTGCCTGGGTTGTCTAGTCTAGACAGTGGCCTTTATGTATATATATTCCAATTTAATCTTCATTCTAATCCTGTGATGTAATAGAGCTAAGTGTCACTTAATGACAGGGACAGATTGTGAGGAATGCATCACTAGATGATATCATTGTATGAACATTACAGTGTGTTCTTATACAAACTAAGGAAGCTCTTCCATCAGTAGGCAAATTCATTGTCTTACGGAATCATCATTACATATGCAGTCTGTCTTTGACCAGAACCTTGATAAACAGCACATGACTGTACTAGAAATACATCCTTGCATTTCACATCAGGGGATACAACAGAAATAGGCCAACTAATTGGTGTTGGAAGATAGGAAGCAAATGTTCACTAAGTCAAAGAAATGCATCTGATAGGAGAAATAAGGAAGGAGGGTTCTATAAAATCCTGTCAGTAAAAAATAAAATAAAATAAACAAAGTCTCAGCATTACAACTTTAATATCTGGTTTTAGGATTTGGTTTTTCAGATTAAAATATGCTGAAGTATATGGTCTTTTCTCCATATATTGTTGTATAAATGAATATCTCACCTTAGTACAGATTTGCTGTTTATCTCATTAATGGAAGAAAAATTCATGCCTTAACACATATGTGGACCTAATGTTTACCAGATGATTTTATATCCTTTAATTTGGGGTCCTCTCTCTTTTTTAACATAAAATATCTATTTCTTTCTTCCTTAAAGAGAAGGAATATCAGAGTTGTTGAAAGAATTAAGATAGTGTATGTTTCTGTTCTCTGTGTGTGATGCACATGTATTCACACACACACATCACAATTCCTGGCATATTATTTAACATACCTATAGTATGTATTTAATAAGTAATAACTTATTGTTACTTATATTCTATTTTTTTTTGATTTTGTAAAGGAGCACAAGGTAATTTTTCTAACTGAACATTAAAGCTCTTTAGTGAGGAGTCTTGTGAAAATCTTTTCCATACATATTATTAACACAGCCTTATTAAGTGAAGTGTGTGTGTGTGTGTGTGTGTGTGTGTGTGTGTGTGTTGCTCATTTAGAGACACAGGAGAGAGTAGGCAACATTATTAACAGATACATATTTTTGGCCTTCCATATGGTACATGGATTTAAACATTAGACACTATCAGATCATTAAGTAAGATGCTAATCCTGGAATAGTTTTATAGCTCTTTATAAATCCTTATACATTCACTTGTATCCAGTGCACATGAAATAATTCTTCTTTGGAATCACAGTTACTCTGATTTATATGTAAGACTAAATCAACTAATAAACAAAAAAGGTCTCTCTTGGTTCACATTTTAGAGATTTCAGTCAGTTAGCCCTGTTACTTCAGGCTTGTGGTAGCACATCATGACAAGAGTGCCTGAACTGCCCATCTCATGGTCAGGAAGTAAAAGAGAGAGAAAAGAAGAGTCCATGCTCCACAGTCCCCTCTGAAGGCATACTTCCAGTGACCTCAGTTCGTCTCAGTAGGCCTCATGGGTTAAAAGTTTCCACCTCCTCCCAATAGCACCAGATTGACCTTTGAGGGGCACTTAAGATCTAAACTATAGCAAGATATTTTATGTATACACCCAACTTTCAAATATTGATGTCTACCAATATAATATAGAATGAAAATGTAAGTACAAAGAGACCAGAAATATTTGCTAAATCAAATAAAAACTCAAATTTTAGTTTTTAAAATTGTCAAGTTATATTTTCATGCCCTTAGATGTTATAATCCCAAAATATAAGTGCATTTTAAATTCCTGAATGTTAATTTATTATCTTGAAGATAAGTTGGTCCTAGTTTATCAGACTTTGCCAATGCTGTCAGTACTTTCATTAAAGAAGATGTATTATCACTAGAAAAGAAGCAGATGCAAAACTGTTTATGTTAGGGAATATTCACAGATTTACATAAGCAATGTTTTGTAACATCTATAAATCGAGTACAATATCTCTTTAATAGATGTGGCAAGTTTCCTGTCAAGTGAGTAATTAAACTGCTTATGTATTTGGCTCCCAGCAGCTCAGTGCTCTTGAAGCTCCTGTCAAACGGTTTGGGGATGGAGGTATACCAAAGGTTTCCTTGCATAACACATTTGGCTGCTAAATGGAGGGCGACTGCTTGTGTGTACATAGTTGCTTGCTTATTTCCATTTGGCTTCATGGCTTTATAGTATGTCAGTAATTCTCTTTATTTTAAATTCTTTTAAAGAAACAGACTTTTCCCAAAAAGCTTTCAGTTTGTTATCAGTGCCAATAATGGTTTGGGGAATGAATAACATTACCTTTTGAATTGATAAAATACCTTATTTAAAAAAAAAAAAAAAAGAGAGAACTGATCCCTGTTGGTAAGACCTCTGTGGTAGGTGGAATAATGCCTCCCCCCATTTCCATATCCTAATCCTTAGGATCTGTTATGATAAAAGACAAAGGGGAATTAAGGCTGCTGATCTGCTGAATGTGAGGTGAGGTTATTTGGATTATTTGGGCTGTTCATTGTTATTGTACATAGTTAAAACTGCAAAAACAAAATGGAAAACTTAGGTTTTTACTCAATATAAAACATATCTGTACATAAGTACATTTAGTTTTCTGATAAGATTTTACTAGAGTTCTTTGGATTCTTTATGAATGTTTTATAGATTATGTAAATTATCAGAGATGTTTAGGCCTTCCAGTTATGGAACCATTAATATCGGTTTTCTTAAAATATCCTTTTGTAAGTATCGATTGGAGAAAGATTATGTGTACAGGGACATTTAACTTTGATTTCACTTTTATTTGCTTTTTCTTTGCTCTACTGCATTCTTTAAAATTCTTTGGAGCTGTCTTATAGCTTGTTAAATAACTTTCTCTTCAGCTCGTTAGTTTTCTCTCATTAACGTTTCTCTTTAATCTGCTGCTTTGCCTGTCCGTTTTGCATTTTTAATTGTGACAATTAACTATTCTATTTCAAAAGTGTAATTTTCAATAATCTCTTCTTGTTTGCTTATTTTTCATTTGTTGTTCTGTTTCTTAAACACTTCATTTAGTTAGTTGGAATTCTGTATCCGAAAATTATAATAGGTTAGCTGACTGAGTTAAATTCATTTGCTGTGTTAGTATGGACTCACAGTGGCTGTTTCCTTTTGTCTTTTGTTTTAAGGAATTCATTCTGTTGGATCTTCTCTCCCTTTTCCTTTTCTCCTCTTTTTTTTTTTCCTATTGTTCTCTTTCTCCCCACCACCTTGGAAATTTTCTCTATTGTGAGTCCAACAGTGTATTACAGTCAAGTTATGTGATGACAAGAGTTTCTTCAAAATACTATGATCCCACCATGACTGTGGAGTGAAAAGTATTCTGCATTTGATTTCCTCTAGAGAGGATTTATGTTCATTTTCGCCAAGAGCCATGACATGTGCCCAGCCTAGATCAAATTTAGTACTGTTCGATGGTTTTAGCTTAATGCTGAAGTCCTAGAATTGTCCTGGCACATGACTAAATGGGTCAGGGTCACTCCAGGAGAACTGGGCTGGCACGAAATAATGACACACAGGCAGAGAAATACCTTTTTCTTTGGGTTCTGTGACGGCCCCTCTGACCCAGCTCCCACCAAGGAGGCAAGGCAGGCAAGAAACAGAGGGAGCACCCCTCAAACCCAGATTTTATTAATGGAGGGAGCAAATCCATGGAATAGTCTATCCAAAAAAGGGCAGAAGGGTAGGATTACAACAAGCAGGTGGGTGTAATTCAACCCCATCAGGTAATGCCCATTCCTAGAGCTTCACCTTTATTATCAGAGAAGAGGTAAAGTCCAGTTGCATTGCAGGGTGCAATACCACTCCAGTACTTCTCTACTGAGGACTTAAATAAAGGTGTGTGCATAGCTCCTGAACAAGGTGGCCCCGGACACTAGAGTAAGTCCCCTTAGTTTAAAAAAAAAAATCACTGTTTAGATTCTGGATCCCAGCACTGGTATTATTCTCTGCCAGACAGCAGTCTGGCTTTTCTGTATGTTTAATGTGTATCGTTCCTTGCTTTGGTCTCAGCTCCCTCCCTTCTTTCTACTCCCTTTTCTTTCTTCCCTTTTTCCTTCCTTTTTTTTTCCCTCATGTGCCCAACAGTATATTATAATTTTGTTTCATCTTAATGTATCTGTGATTGTTATATGCTGGCAAGAGTTCCTTCAGAGAACACAGTAACACAGTATAGTAGGGAAGTCAAAATATTCTGTTTTGCCATTTACTGCGAATCCATTCACTTTTTTTTCCTCTGTAAACATTACAATTAGAGGAATGAAATATTTAATGATTTGGAGGCAATATGTTGAGCATTCAGAATCCATAACCATCTCAAATAGGTTTAAAAGGGAATAGTATAAATTAATAAATAAATACAAATAACTCATCTATATCTCATCTATATAAAGAAAAATCCTGACTACATATATTTTACACGCACTAATCGTTTCTTCTCTGGAAGAAAAAAAAATTAAACAAATCTGTAGTGCCATGAATACACTAACAAGAGTGTTTTGGGATTTCACAGGTCCAGAGGACTATAGCTAAGCAGATTCAGATGGTGAAACAGATTGGAAAAGGTCGCTATGGGGAAGTTTGGATGGGAAAGTGGCGTGGCGAAAAGGTAGCTGTGAAAGTGTTCTTCACCACAGAGGAAGCCAGCTGGTTCAGAGAGACAGAAATCTATCAGACAGTGTTGATGAGGCATGAAAACATTTTGGGTAAGTCTATACAGCGGTGCTCAGGGTTTTCTGCTTCCCTTGGTCTTTCCGGCAACATCTGCCTATGAAAGTCTGTGTACATTTGCTATGAAATGTATAGATGAGTAGAGCTTTTCTTCTTGGCATTGGCCCAAGACCATAGCTTCTAGTGGGAGGCCTCACAGGCAGAATGACCAAGACACTCCCGTGAATGGATGGCAGGCTGAACTTGGAATGCTCTCAAATGTTTTTCCTTCAGAAACTGCAGATACAAATGCAACACCAGAATTTCTTAGGATTTGAAGGAGCATGTATATTTTTTTAAATGTCAAAAATTATGGGCATTTTATCCGCAGGGTTTATTTATGTCAAGAATTTATGATAAGAATTGATTGACTTTCTATTAGGCCAGACGTGGTCTGTCTGCATCACGGAAGGGTGAATGCAAACTGATCAGTGCGGTGTGTATCTTAACTCAAGACTGGGTTTTGCAAACAATGTTGTTCATGACACTTTAACATCATAAAGGGATTTAAATGTCATCTACTCATCAGAAAGGAGTCATGTTTTCTGACGTAAACTTTTAATCATTCTTCATCTCTACAATTTCAAGTGTGTCTGATTGTTATTTGTAATTTAATACCACCACAGACATGATCGGAAAACTTAGTGAAACGCTAAACAATCGACATCTCTGGACAAAGAATCCTATTTGAGACTGTGAATCATTCTAGATTTTATTGAGAAAACACCTCCAATCTTTTTTGTCTCTTTTCCTTTTAGGGTTCATTGCTGCAGATATCAAAGGAACTGGGTCCTGGACCCAGCTCTACCTCATCACAGACTATCATGAAAACGGTTCCCTTTATGATTACCTAAAGTCCACCACCCTAGACACTAAATCCATGTTGAAGTTAGCCTACTCTTCTGTCAGTGGCTTATGTCATTTACATACAGAAATCTTCAGTACTCAAGGCAAACCAGCGATTGCACACCGAGATCTGAAAAGTAAGAACATCCTGGTGAAGAAAAATGGAACTTGCTGCATAGCTGACCTGGGCCTGGCTGTTAAGTTTATTAGGTTAGTATCAATGTGAACAAATATGCTTTTTATGATTGTTTTCTATCATTTTAAAAGATTATACACTCTGTAGCTCAGTGTTTGTAGGATATTTAGTAGGTGAGGCATTTCATTAATACCAGCTTTTCTTTGGGGGCAAAAATATCACTCCTCATTTCTGTGCTTATCAGGGATCTGGCTTAGAAACTGTTGATGTTAGATTTGCAACTGTTATGAACCTCTCTTCTGTGGAAAAGAGGTAGCTAATGTCTGGGAATCTGTTGTCAGAATTCTGTGTAACATTTGTAAATAGGAAAAAATTTAAGGAAAGAGCTATCAGTTATATAATGAGAAAGGCCCTGTTTTGTTTTGATTTTTAATTTTTTTTAATTGAGAATAGGAAGATAACTTGCATGAGTGTTTAATAAGAAATATTAGAAACTTATCTAATACACCCAGTGTTCAGCACTATTCTACTGTAGTTTAAGCAATGAATATAACACTTGGGCACATAAAGCGGAGTGTATTAACAGTGGTTTTCAGACCCCCTTTGGGCTGGTTGGTCTACACAATGTAGAGCAGATGGGCCCAGTTGGGACTTTATTTTAAGTGGAAAGGCTCCTTTTTTTTTTTTTTTTTTTTGAGGATGATTTAATTAGAGGAATGGTTCTTCTGTTCTGAAAACAAAACAGCCAAGATGAGTTTGGGTACCACTGGCATAGAAGAACCATCATATACCTACCTGCCTTTTTGAAAGCTCACTTTAGATTCGAGGGAAAGTCATGGAATGATGAAAATTTTGGAAAATAAAATTCACAAGAAAGGACAGATGAGTTGGTATTTCCACCTGGAAGTAAAGGCTGCAGTGTGATTTAATAATGAACCCCAAACATAGAAGGTCTTTACCATTTAAACATGACAAATTAAAGTTCCTGATCTTTAAAAACAAAGGAAATGTTTTGGGCTATAGATTTAAGTTAGAAATATGAATCTCCTGCCAATAAAGATTATTACATCCCCTCTTCCTTCTGAGTTCTTTTTAATGACCTGTAGCCCTTTTCAAGTCACACACACACGCACACACCATGGCATTCTTCACATTACTAACCTTTCCCTCCTTCCTCTGTTAAATTTCTCCATAGAGGTACAAAGGGTAATCTGCTTTCCCAGCCTAGTAATTTTTAATGTCATATAATGTGGCTTCTGTTTCATCCCCTCCTGACACTTCTTTAGTGAGACAACCATTTGTCTTTGTCACCAGGTGGCCGCATCCCCTTCCCATCCCAGGGTCCATAGCACCCAAGCCTTTCCCCTCCTCCTCTTTTCATGAGACTTTTTTCTGCATGTTCCTTCTTCTCTCTCCCACTAGGTCTTCTTGCCTGCTTTTTAAATACTTTCTACCTGTGTGTTTTCTTGTTCTTTCTTCTAGTTCTTAGTTTTGCTGAACCATCCTAAACCTAGGATGTCTAACATCTTCTTTTGTTCCCAGACCTTTTGTTTTTCTAACAAATGAATTCTGTCTTCATGAAATTCCCACTTGTCCCTGGCCAGCTTGGGCCCTCAACACCAATTTTCTAGACTCAGGAGTAAAGCATTTTGCAGTTATTTTCTCTTTGTCTTTGCACTATTCAATCTTTTCTGCATGCTGTGCCCTCTGTTTTATTGGAGTATATTTTGGACATTATCATAATTTCACATTTCCCGTGGCTTTGGGTTAATACATAAAGTCCTTTGGTTACAGTGGCCTCTCTTTCTTTACTGATCCTGGACTATTGGTGAGTCCTATTCATAGCATACTATTTACTTTTGCTGTCTTTGTTCTGACCCCTTTATATGTTCATATCCCAAGTTTATTTTTTTAAATGCTTTTATTATCTGAATACTCATATCCCCTCCTCCATCAGAACTACTGCTGGTCTTCAGTTTCTTCCTTAGAGATATCTTCTGTTGCTATTCTCATACAAGTCTTATTTTTAGTTCATCTTCTTGTATACCTCCAGGGTGACCCTGCACCTGTTATGATACTTCTCACTCTGTTTTATAGTGATCATTGACTATTTATCTGTCCCTCCCAATAGAGAGTAATCCTTTGAAGAAAGATAACATATATTTTTTCAAATTTCTATCCAAGTACCTTCCATTATAAGGTGTTGCTTATAATTTTTATTTAATAGATAAATGAGTTATTCCATATGGACCACAGAATGAAGAAGAAACACCTTTCTCTAGCTCCAGAGATCCTATACATTCTGCACTAAATCCACCTTCCTAGTTTTATATTCTACAGACTCCAATTTGTGTACTTTTACAGAACTGAGTTGCTTGCAGTTTTTCCTTATAATTCCCCATGCTTACTACTGCCTGGTTTTTGGTTACACAATCCCTGGCTTGAAATGACTCTGATTCTCCATGTACCTTAATCTCAGAGGTGCCTCTAAGCTACTTTATTCACCCCCACTTAGAAATAATGATGTTATCTTCTGTCCTCCTGTAGTAATTTCCTGGCCCTTGTCTGCCTGGTATTATAATTATTTTGTTACATGCCTCATCTCTCCCACTAGTCATTGGGCATCTTGAGAGCAGGATCTATACCAAAATTTATTAATGTTTTTCCCATTTAATATGGTATAACACTTTACCCGTTATTATAAGTATTGTTATTTTGTTTTAAATCAATAAATGTAGGCAATAGCAAATTAACTGATACCTAATCTTCTTTGTAGACCTTCAAACAAACAGAGTATCTATTATGTTTCTGAAACTTAGTTTTGCTTAACATAAGGGGAATGAACTGAATGGTCTCTCAAATTTTATGCAGACCTTGATTGTAGGAAGTGTAGGGGAACTAATTTAAGGGACAATTCAGAGATTTATTTGGCATTTAGTGGCTCGTTCATCAAGGGAGGAGAGAGATGTGGCCCTGACTCAGATGTTGCACAGATTCATATAGCTAAAGCTGAGCGGGGCTCATTCACATGTCTAAACCTCAGTTTCTTCTTCCATTAATTGGAGCTTACATTTGATCATTTCAAAGGTCCTGTTCATATTATTTCCTGCATCTCAAAGTTTGCACCTCCAGTTTGTGGCCTAAATTTTAAGCCTTTCTTTATATGTCCCTTTGGTTTCTATTGTTTTTTTTTTTTTTTTTTTTTTTACTTTTGTATTTTGTGTATGTGTACATGTACAGATATTCAGAACATTTTATTGCAAATAGAGTCATAGCAAATCCAGTGCTGAATTTTCAGACTTCATATGCGAACTTCCTGTGAAAACAATCTATATTCCAGTGTCTCCGTTATGGCAAGTGGTCTCTTAGTTTCTTCAGTCATTTCTGGAGGTTCCCAGGGAAGTGGAGAGTCCAGAGAGAGCCGACGGTGTCTTATGACATTTCCTGCTCCTAGAACTGTTTTGCCCTCTGTTCAGTTCTTCCTGCACTCTTCTGACAATGACCTGAGTGCTGATGCATTTCCTGCTCAACTGAGATTTAATTCAGGTGATGCCCTGGCAGATATCACCATTACCCTGGATCTCTCCTGGGAAGAGAAAACAATGAGACGTGAAGGAATTTACACAGTTTTTAATGTTTTACTCTGGAGAATCAAGCAACCCCTCTGGTGCTTCCATGTCAGAATAAAATATTTTCTTAGCAGGAAAATAAATCCTGACTCAGGCCCTCTCAGGTATTAAATTTTAAATAGAAAATCTACAGTGAAGACTAGGCTGTCACCCAGATATCTCCCAGCTGATGATTGTCAAGTTGTCCAAGTGTAAAGAGATGGGTGGCCCAGCCCAGCAGGGACTGAATTTCTCGAGTCCTTCTGATGTCATTATTTTCTGCACTGCTTTGGTTTCTATACTTACTAGGTTGTTTTTTTAAAAAGTGACATGGCTAAATGACTCACAGATGTCACAGAACTAAACTCATTAGTGGCAGCCTCAGCACTCCTCCCCAGGTTTCTGCAGCCAGAGAATTTTTAGTTCCAAAGTTCTGTTTCCAGGAAACCCGGAGATTTCTCAGAATTTAATCACAGCAGCATTGAACCCAATGAAAAGTGCTAAGGAAAAGTCTCATTGGTGAGCATCAAAATGGGCAGGGATTAAGTGAGCAAATCAGTTCCACGGCCATTGACAGGGTGCTTCGGGAAACACAAAGGAAAGAGCTCAGCTCTGCTGTAAGCTTCTAAGACTCACACTTTGGGGGAGGATATTTCTAGTAAGTCACACACTAGGTCTTCTCACCTAGTCTTGTTTCACATGTTCTTCTAAAGTTTTAGATTATTAAAGGTATACAGTGTTTACTTTTCCTGTCTTTCTCTATGACCTTCTTATCCCCCCAGTTCCCCTTTCCCCTCCCTGTTTCAGGTAAGGTATCATGAGGAGGATCCTGGTCCTCCCAGCTAAGCACTGTGCTCCTCCCAGCTAAGCACTGTGCTCCTCCCAGCTAAGCACTCTGCTCCTGTGATGGCCTCTGTTGTCATATGTGCTCTGCTGAAGATCTTCATGAAGCTCTTTCCTCAGGGAATGGTGCTATAGGGATGTGCCGTGTGCTGAACTGAGCAGAGACGTCTCCCTGTATATAACACTTCTCATCTGGAAGTTTAATGAGAATCATTCAGTATAAAATACAACTCATACTGATGCTTTGTACTTTTAAATTTCCCTTTATTCCCTGTCTCCAAACTCAAATCTTTGGCTTCCCTTTACCCAGGGCCTGGTGACTAAGCACCTAAGGCATGTCCTGTGGGTGCTCATGGTTTGTTCTCCCACCTGCTTAGGGTCCTGAGGGGATGCTGCACTTCTAGGCTTTCTGCAGTCCCAGATGTCCCTCTGGCCATAACACCAACACCTGTGGTGACCATGCACCATAGCCCCCCAGTGCTGTGCTGGAGGTATGCTGGGCCAGTCACCAGGTGTAGGCATGAGGGAGTGCACTGCTGGGGTCATTCCCTTCTGTCCCTCCCAGAAGGAACCAATTCCTGTTTATCTTTCAGCTGTACAGATTTCTAATCTGACTACAGATGTGTGTGGCTACTAGGGTGCACAGAACTACTTTGTGGGTGTGTGGTTATTTTCTCTGCCTTTGTACCTCTTCTTTGATAAATGTCCTGCCAACCTGGTTTCTGACTGCTCCACACTCCTCCGAGGGAAAGGAGCTGGAGTGGGCTGAAGGCACCCTGGCCTTTTCTTTCCCCTGGGCCTTTTCTTCTGTCACACTATACTCTGTTAAATGTCTTACTCAAGCTGACTCTACCTTCTTTTTGTGTTCTTTTAATTCTTGATGCCCCCATATTAAATCATTTTAATTTCTAATTTTGGCCTTGAAAATTAATACAAGGTCAAATTTTCTCTGCAATTATTTGAGAATAGGAAAAGTGATGTTACTGAAAAACCTAAGAAATGCAGTTTAATTACTTTCAAGCATAGAAACATGCCTGAGGGAAGAAGGGCAGAGCTTTATGTCTTAGAGAGTCTGCTACTTCGTAATATCAGACATGAATTATTTAAAATTAACATGTTTGTTTAAATGTAGTGCTAAAGGCGTTTACCATGAGGTCAGTAGTAATTCTTTACAAAATTAATTTGCTCAGTGAAATTCTATTTATTTTCCTGGATATTGATAACCTCTCATTTCATGATCTTTGTATGGCCTTTCTTTTAAAATGATCCATAGCAAAGATGGCCATAAACAGGCCTTTTCCTTCTTTCATTTCAAGTATACTGTTTTCCTACATGTGCAAGAGACACCATGAGTGGAGATGGACTGGGGCTACCTCCCCTCTTTAGGGAAATACCATATGATGATGACAGATATTGGGGACTTGAAGGAATTTATAATCTTATATTGGAAATGATTATTTATTCAAATACTACCAGGGAAGATATTTATTTAGGGAAGATATTATGCAAATTCTATTTGGAAAAACACCAGGTATGGGGGAGGAAGAAGAGGAGGAATGGCTGTGCTGAGATTTTATGACTGGTGGAAGGAACTGGCTTTTTTTGCATTTGATCAGAATTCTTAATTATATGTTTTTGCAGTGTTTGAGGGGGAAAAAATAGAGATAACTACATATAGTCTCACCATCACCCATCCTGATTCTTTCCCTAGGTAGTAGTTACTTTTCTGTTCTCCAGTAGGTGTCTCCATGTCACACTTTCCAATGCCACTTCCTGACTTCTCCAGTTCAAATAAACATGAAGGAGCTAAGAGTCGGAAGGGAGTGTAATTGCCAAGATCTTTATCCACTGTGGTCAGAATATAACTTTGACTTTTGTAAATGCCTGCTTTGAGACTATTCTTAGATGGCTTTCTCAGGACATGTTCTGGTTTATATTAAAGCCCTTAACCATTTTCTTTTCATTTGCAAACCCCTGTTTATTTTCTCTGCTTGAACCCAGGTTTCCTTACCTTGGGCCACCACCGTTTTCTTCTAGTGATTAAAAGTGATAAATTATAATACATTCAGAAAACATATTAATGAAATACCTGCTGTGTGCTCACATGAGAGGTGTGGGCAGGTAGAGCAGGAGAGAAGTTCTTCTCCTGGTAACTGGTGGTGGAGCTGGTGCAGTGTCTTTTCAGCTGACATTTTCCCAGTTTGTCATTAAGTCTGCTCTTGGCACACTTTCCTCCCTTACACAGACAAATTTTTCTTTAGTATTATGTTGTAACTACTGAATATTAATATTTTTATTGGTTCTTTTTAGTTATCCATGACAGTAGAATCCATTTGGACATAATTATAAGAGCATGGAATATATCTTGTTCTAATTCAGCCCCCAGCACCTCTCCTTCCCCTCCTCCTGCTCCCTTCCTTCTACTGTACTCATCTGAAAATCAATGTTTTAGCATCTCTTCCTAGTCTTAGGAAAGAACCCAGTACATTAAGACCTGTTTGTCTTAAATGTAAGACAATGTAAGATGATAAGGGATACCTGCTGTTTAATAAATTTATATTTTAACTTTCATTTTATGAAGATAGGTTCTTTGTTACTCCTAGACAACCATAAGAAATCTGGTGAGTATATTGGTGACATGTCTTTGGGAATAGTTTTTATCTTTTGGAATAGATTTTATCTAGAAATGAATTTCAGAAGATTTTTTAAAAGAAAGCTTTATAGTTATGTTTTAGTGAATGCGAACTATTTGAGAGCTACAGAGCGACATCTGCCATACTTTACATTTTCCCAAATGATGCCACATGCTTTATGTTTTAGTAGATAATGAAGCAATAAGATCAAACCCAGGTGTTGTTGTTTTCCTCAAACCTGCTAGTGTTTCCATAAGTTTAGTATTGATCATCTGTGACATCAAAAATCCTCACCTGGCTTAAAAAAATAATAATTATCTCAGACTGGAGGTGTAGCTCAGTGGGAGGGGGCTTACCCTAGCACACAGAGCCCTGAGATCAAACCCTAGTACTACACTACACACACACACACACACACACACACACCTGTCTTAAACAAACCAAGTTGTTATGTGCACATACCAATTGTAATAGCAAAAGTATTAAAATATAAAGTATTTTTAAAATGTTTATTAGATATTTAGCAGTGGGTTAGAGTCTAAATTTGATCTAGTGGTAATACAGTTTTTTCTGTTATAGTTTCATGCTGATTTAGTCTCATCTGCATTGGGTTTTTACCTGTGAGCATTTGCCATAACTTCTGGCAAGAATTATTTTTCAAAGAAATGTTTTTTTATTCCCTGAAAGGTTTTCTTTTCCCACCAAGGTTTTCTTTTCTCACCGTCTACTACAGCCCTATTTAAAACCATCACTTCAAACTGTCATTTGAGGGTCCTCTTTGCTATTGATAACGCTCTGTTTTATTCTTTCCTTAGTGATACAAATGAAGTTGACATACCACCCAACACTCGTGTTGGCACCAAGCGCTACATGCCTCCAGAGGTGTTGGACGAGAGCTTGAATAGAAACCACTTTCAGTCTTACATCATGGCTGATATGTACAGTTTTGGACTCATCCTTTGGGAGGTTGCTCGGAGATGTGTTTCAGGAGGTAAAAAACCACGATGTCTCTGAAAAGCTACTATGGGAGTTACTGCAAATTCTTTCTTGCTGATCAGAAATCAAAGTCATATTGTCTACAGAATCAGGTTTTCTTTTATTTCCCTTTTTAAGCAGAAGTTTCTGTGTCACAGTCTTTCCAGGGAATGATATTTGACAGAGTAATCTTTGCCTCCTTCCCTCCATCTGCTGTCGAAGAATCTCTTCCAAACACTCTGTTAACTTCTCCTATCTCCTCAAAGAATATCTTCTGCTGCTCTGTGTATTGTTTCATTTCTCTTTTGGGCTTTTCCTCCAGAAGTTCTCCTTCATGTCAATCCTCTTTCCTACCAGCCTTTTCTCACCTACCTGTGAGCTCCTTCCCCAACCCCACTCTCCCATCCCCTGTGTTTCCTCTGCAGAGATTACTGTGGAGACATAACCTCCGGATGGGACACCCATTCATTAACTTCTCTATTTCTTTATTTTCTATAAAACTTCTTGTAAACCAATTTTTAAACATTGATTTTTAGCAAAAGGAAATTAAAGCATCAGAATATTGTTATTGTTTATGATAATTTTTCTACAGGCATAGGGATTCCCTAAAAGACCAACTATAGTTGATATCAAAAAGATATCCTTATATATTCAGAAGTATTACTGGTTGTGCTGTTTTCGTTTACTGCTACCTTATCATCTTCTAGAAGATTCTGATTCCTTTTAGGTAAAGAGTGTTATCCTCTTCTGAGTCAAGTACAAAATATACACTGTAAATTATTCTGCACATGGTTGTGCTCCTGAAAAAGGGTTGATGCTGCTGTGGTTCCTCTACATGGCCAATTTAAATGTTTCATGTAATCATGAACTTGCTCCAAGTTGTGAAAGTACATATAACTATTACTGGGAATTGTTCCTTTACCTGCTCTTTATTATCTGGGACATCTTGGGAAAGTTGCTAAACTTTTCTTTGATTCAGTGTTTTATTAAAAATGAGGCATATTATTGTATGTAACTCAGACTGTTGTGATGTTTCAATGAATGTAAAGAGAATTAAAACCGCCTGGCACATAAATGGCACTCTATTAGCAGTACATACTATTAATTTTCTTTTTGGTTGGTGGAGCCATAATACATGCAGATTTGTATTTAAATTAAATAAAAGCAAGAAACAGTTAATGGATAAACATTTGTACATATAGATGTAGAAAGATCACCTTCAATAATGCAGTGCCTTCTAATCACCTTGGGAATTCTGAACCTTTTATAAGCAATTTGAAATAGAACTCATTCCCTTTGAAATGAGAAACTGTACAAAGGAAAGTGAATACAAGAAATTTACTGTAACCAGCTATTGACTAAATCTCCTGTTGTAAGTATGAAGAAGAAGAGAAGTAGCCAAAACATAAATAGATTAATTGCTTTTGCCTTGATTTCATGCTGTGTAAGTAGGAGGGGAATTTATTTTTGAATAATCTGCTTGCACTGAACTAGAATAGTTTTATAGATGTTAAAGGTATAGTAGAGTACAAGATGACTTTCTACTTTTGTTTGTTTTCCTGAACATCTAAAGCAAATAGGTCTACAAACTAGAAGTCTAGGTTTGAAAAGCCTTATGTCAAATAGAGAAGAAATGATCCCCAGCTTTAGAAACAAACTAGTTTTATGTGCACAGCAGGGTCTTAATTGCTTTGCCTGGGTTGTCTTTGCAGGTAGAGGTTTGAGAAATATCCCTGCAGGAGATTGACTTGTTTCTCAGAGGAAAAAGTCCCTGCTCTGCCTCAGGCCAACTGCATGGCCTTGAGCAAGTTTTTTAAGCCCTAGGAACCAAGTTTCCTCTTTGTGTGTAGTAATCCTTTCTCATGAATGTGTTTGTGAGAATTTAATCAGATGAATTATATAGCATACCTACCTGCATGCTTGGTCTAAGTGGGCTCTCAAAACAATGTGTTTCTTTTCTCTTTTCCAGAGAGGCAAAGCACAGTAATTTTTGTTCTGTAACATTTTGAAGTTTTATGAAGATATTGGAAGACTGGGGAGTTTGTCTTTCTAGTTCAGGAAATCTGGGGTGAAGGAGACATAACCAGATGTAGGCCTTTCAAACTTGAGAAGAAAGTGGTGGGGAAAGAGAAAATAAACCACAAAATTAAATGGCAGTTCACATGGAAATTTTGATAACTTGGTTACATGATAAAGAGAAAGAAGTAAGGTCTATGGTTCAAAGCCAGAATTTGATTGACTCATAATTTTGTATGATTGGTTCTGCGGGTGTCTATTGTAGTTTATATTCCTGCCTCACCATCCATCCATCCATCAATTCATCCAAGCAATGGCACCACCATTAGACACTGAGGGAAATGTGAGATGAATCAAGTCCATCTGGTGGTTGCCCTCAAGATGTTTGCAGGACCATTGGCTTCATAGTCATAAAGGGAGGAAAAATTGAAAAGAAGCTGATCTCCTATGTGTCTGACCCTGTGCCTTTATTATCTTTTATGCTGAGATGATAAAGAAGCACAAGGAAGGAAATAGAAACAGGGAAGGAAATAGAAACATAGTTAATGCAGGTAAAAGGCTTAGTTGTCACAGTAGGGGGGCACAAATGATGAACAGATGGTGGGTTGGAATGGACTTTTAGGATTTTGAATGGGTTTGAGGTTACAAAAAAAGAGCATAACACACACCCAGGTTTTGCCACAGTGAACCTCCAGTGGATTTTCTGATGTGGCGTAAAATCTGCCAACTTGATGGTTTCATCTTTGTCAGGTGAAAAGCAGTAGCATTTCTATAAAAGGTGATTTAGGATAGGGAGCAACGGTGCTCTGGAAAGATTTTTCAGAAGAGAATCCATTCATCCTCTGAGAACAGGAGCTGCTTAGCATTATTGTGAGGAGTTCATCAGATAACGTTAAAAGAAAGACACTAGTAGCCTTTTTTAAAGGACAGATTGAAAAAAGTAAAAATTACTTATTAGGAAAGATAAAATAGAGGAGTATATACAGAAAAAAATAAAGAGAAAATAAAAATTAGACAATCTTTAGATTTTCAGTATATATACAACTTTCCAAATATTTAATGTGCAGAAAACTCCATTCTTATGATTAAGCAGAAAAAAATATGTCTGACATTTTGCAACCAAACTTATGATATTCCTAATTTCAAATTACAGTAATAGAAACAGTCACATATTATGTAGTATGAATTCAAGATGTGAATTTTCAAATTTTCAAATTTGCATTGATTTAATATAAATGTCTTAAAGATTTGGTCTTTATAAAATTGGAAATTTTGATATGTTCATTTCACTTAGCATTTGGAAGTTAGAAAAAAAATAGCAAAATAACTTGAAGATCTATGAAAGTATTTTCTTCTGGGTGTTTTATTTTTTTGTAAGTTAGGCTGAGAATCATTTGGATAAGGTTTCCTCCCACCCCCAAGATCTATTGTTGTTTGTTGGCCTAAACTTGTATTTAAAATTGATAGTCATTTTCTTTGAGAACAGTTTGTCTGTTAAGAGTTTTTTTCCCCCCCACTTTACAGAAAATAATAGTACTGAAAATATATTTTCAGGTATAGTGGAAGAATACCAGCTTCCCTATCATGACCTGGTGCCCACTGACCCCTCTTACGAGGACATGAGAGAGATTGTGTGCATCAAGAAGTCACGGCCCTCATTCCCCAATCGCTGGAGCAGTGATGAGGTAAGGCCTGAGGTCACTATGTGTTCCATGGTCGTCTCAACAGACTTTTCCTCTAATTCCAAGTATTCCCTTAATGTCATTCTTCTTTGTTTTGATGATGATGATAATGTTGCCTTACTTCAATAATTTATATGGAGCTATGTGTAGTGTGCTGAATCTTCCGTTCATTTCTTCCAATTTTATTTTGCCACTTCCAGAACATATTGGGTGGGTCAACATTGAGCCTACAAAATAGATAACATTATATCATTTATTTATGAAGTCTTGATATTTGCCTAAAGGCTATTATCTGTTTTTATGAATATACTTTAAGCATCATGATTTTTTTTTTCTTCATAACAAACCCAGAAATAGCTTTCTGCCATTTGGATGAGAGAAAAGGCAGGTATCTGAAGAGCTGAGTTTTCTGTATAGTGAAGTGGTACAAGTTGTTCTAGTTGAGCTGCCTGACCGAGTGTCTTTGTTAATAAGGATGATGAGATATGATTTGAACAAATCCATATTCAGTTTGGCTCTGAGGGCTTACTGGTAAAACCCAGATGTTTCTGGAAAGGAGCTAACAGAAAGGACATTGGGCAGGATATGCCTTTCTGACTCTGTTTCCTCTGCCCCTTGTGCTTCCTTCACTCACTGTCCTTCGACTCATCCAAACCCTGGAGTTCTCCAGCATGCTGGAACATTGGAGATGAATTTGAAGTACACCCAGAGAAATAAAAGAGACTCTTATCAAAATTGAACCAAACCCCATGCAATCAAGCAGGCAGAGTACTATCTATGAACTAATTGTTCAGTGTAAAATTCTTAGAAAAATAATCTTTGTTTTATTGGCTTTGCATGTAGTCACTGAAATGATAAATAATATAAATGTTTTCCAATGAACTGTGCAGAAAGCATTTTGAAATGTTGGAGTTACATTATTTCAAAGGTAGTTATGGGTGTCAATGTTATTTGGAATCCCTTCACTAAGTATTTCTGATGAAGTGAAATTGTGCTTTTCAATAAGAAGACCAATGATTGATGTAGCATAGGAGAACACAGGAGAAAGTTTTAGTGATGCTGTGCACAGGTCATTAATCTTGTTAAATGGTACAGTGTGATGCTAATGTCATAGCAGGCAACTGTGGTTTAGGAATAACCATGTTTGTTTGAATATTATAAAATTAGATGAAATATTTAAACTTATCAAGTTTATAAACAATCTGGGAGTGTGGTATAGAACACAGACTTCCTTGGTGTCTGTATATTTGCTTAATATTCAAAACTTCTTCAAATAGATCCTGTACTGTACCATCAGCAAAACATTTGCTTGCTCCTATTTCAAGAAAGACCTGAAAATCTTTTTGAGTGATTATCATTTTACATAAGAAGGAATTTTAATGGAATTTTGTTACTATGTAGTTTTAAGGGTACGTCTAAAAATTATTTTCAGATTTTATGAACCCAAAACTGAAAGACAAATATCAAGTGCCAGCTTTGCAGATAATATATTTCTTAAACATTATTCCAACATTCCTCCTCTTTTTCACAGTGTCTAAGGCAGATGGGGAAACTCATGACAGAGTGCTGGGCTCACAATCCTGCATCAAGGCTGACAGCCCTGCGTGTTAAGAAGACACTTGCCAAAATGTCAGAGTCTCAGGACATTAAACTCTGATATGAGGGTAAAGGAAGCATCTCCGCTGAAGGCCAATAGATACTCGTCTGCTCTGGGCAGAGCAAAAGGTGTTAAAGAAGCATCTGCAGTCCAAGCCTTGAATGTTGTCCTGCTTCTTGGTGGGTTCAGACCTTACCTCTCAGGGAGCAGCCTGGACATAGAGTAGAGAAGTTCCCAGAACCACAGATTCCTCTGTGTCTGTTTGTAGGAGGGAGAAACCCCTTGGGTAACTTATTCAAGATACGATGCATGTTGCTTTCTAAGAAAGCCCTGTATGTTGGGATTGCCATTTTTTTAAAAAGATGCTTTAATTTTGCCAAAATAAAACAAATATTGTATATGTTTTAAGGTTTATACTATTATAGTTTAATGATAACAAAAGTTCTTCCCAGAAACTGTGTTGGAAGGTAAATTAAAATATATGTTTTTCCATTGGTAGAATATGTTGCACTCTAACAAAAGACAGTCTGTGAAATCGGAGAACATAGAATGGAACTCATCTTAAGATAACCCCCAACCTGGCCTCCTCCTACCACTTTGGCCAGCCCTGCATTTGGGGCTGCCACAACAATGTGAATGCATGTGGGCACAAGTTCTACCTTTCTGGGAACACATTTTGGAATTCCTGCAGGTGGCCTTTTGCAGCTTCAGACAACATGGAACAAATGAAGGTTTTATGTGTCTGTAATAGAAGTGTTGATGGGTGTTCTTCAGAACCACTTCTGTCTCTGATTGTGTTCGGCTCTTCTTTCATGGTGAAATCCCTTCCTTTTCATTAAACACAAGCAAAGCTTTTTCTCATGTGCAGAGAATTGACCTGTGCATGCTTTTGATCTCTCAAATAGAAAGATCAATATTAAATAAAATGGCCATGAGTTGTGTTAAAGACAAGGTACTCTAAAATAATTTGCTATTGTGTTGTAAGAACATGTCAGTAAGGTAGGGAGGACGCTGAAGGTGCAGATGACTTGTTTCTCATATGTGCAAAGGAGCCTATCTCAGAAGCACAAGGAAAGAAGTATGCACATCTTATTTTGTATGGTTAAGGATGGTTTATTTTTGTTCTTTTTTCTTATCTGAATTAAGAGATAGAGGGGAAGCATCTGTCTGGTTAATTTCATTAAACTTTAATTTAAAAATAGATAAATATAACCTTCAGATAGAATAGCAGAAGAGAGTTAGTGGAGACCACAAGATATTATGGCTGCTGTGATTTATTATGCTAGAATAGAAATGGTTCTAACATGGGCATCTTCAATGATCATTTCACATCCTAAGATCACTGGCTCACTTTATTCTTGTGATGTTCAATTCACTATTTAATTTATTATTGTTTTTCTGCTCTGTAATACTTGCGTAAAATATTTCTCCATTTTAACTTTTGAGCAATAGGAATAAAATCATCGACAGTGCCAATATTCCCTAGCAACAAGAATCTTATAGTTTTAAACTGTGCACCCTGTTCTCATTTTTTTTTTTTCATTTCATTTCCTTACAGTGGTTTTCCTTTGCTTCTTTAGTAGTTAGTTAAAAAAAAAAAAGTCAGCACTTCCCCCTTGGTGTTTAAAAAAGACATTCCTTCCAGAATACTCCAGGGGGCAGTGTTTTCTAATGCATTTTCAGCGGGTGACTGAAGGATGGAAAATTTTTGAAAAATTGACAGCTGCATGAAAAATGAGAAAATATTTTTCTCACTTCTGAAGTAGACCTGCAGCTGGTGTCTTGTTCATCCAGAGAACACTCTGAAGCAATGAGTGCATGGGAGACTGCTTTCGGTTTAGGAAAATCATGAGAAATGCAGCACTCTCCATTCTGCATTCTTTTCCCTGGGTTTCTTCATAGCAACGTTTTGTTTTTCACTCGGAACAATTTCTGAATCCTTGAGTTTGAAAAAAAAACTTAGGAGTAAAAACAATTGGTACCAAATATAATTGTAGTCAGAAGGCTGCTTACTGATATTAAAGTAACCTCAGTAGCAATGTAAAGGTTCATGTCTGTTGTGTCAAATTATATTTTTTGTGATAGTTTAGAAGGAATATAAAGTTAGAACTAAGTGTGATGATCACCTGAGCCTTGGAGAGAAACTTTGGTGCCTCTAATCAGATCATCTACAAACAAGTAAGTAAGCATTTATGCCAGTTAAGCAGGGCATAGTGTTTTTTCTTGTGTTTTGCTAAATGTAAGTGAGGTTGGGTTCACCTCTTAGATAAAACTGTATTGTCTTTTTCTTGAACATGAATAACTTCAAATCAGAAAATTTTGTGGAGAGGTTATGATTTAAAAGTAAACTAGATTTCTAGGGTTCCAGTGGATAGAAGGAAATTCAAATAGTGTCCAAATATCTTCTTTGTTGTTCATTTGGTTGCTTTGGGGAAAACTGATAGCTTACTTTATAATCCCCAACCTGATTTATTTACTATGAAAATTTGAAAATGATTCCTGAAATATTTAAAAATACCCACATAGCTATGATAGCATTTCAGTGAAACAAGAATTTATTTATGAATAGATTTTTTTTCCTCTGTATCTTACCAAAATATACTTTTCTTAGGTAATACTAAATTGTTCTTGAAGACTACCTACTCAGCTCCCAATAATCCTTTATAGTTTTTAAATTTCTAGCAGCTAAGTGAATTTTATTTTTATTATTATTATTTTGTTTTGTCCTTCAATTGAACAAGTGAGAACCTGACAGTTGTGTAGTTGATTGCTTATTTTCTTCTAACCCCTCTGTCCCAAAGGAATCCTAAATTATTAGTTGTTAGATAAGCTTTGTATGCTAAGACGTTCAGGTTTATAGCTTATGTATGTGTGTACATATTATTATAAATATAGATGTATATATAAATATTATGTTCAGTCTGGAGTCTGGCACAACTCCATTATGTGGATTAGAGAGTAAAATATTATGGATGATAAAGTACTAAATGAAACATAATATTTATTTATGAAAGCATATAAGATTGTTAACTCACCAGTGAAGTGCTCTGAGCATCATGTATGAGGAGACGGGCCTTTGACCTGGAAGCGCTGCTCAAAAGTCACTCACGACAATTCTTTTTATTCCCCAAAAGAAATCTTCTTAGAAAACATGCTGGGGTTTTATTTAAAGGGAATTTTTGGATTCTGCATTTCAATTGGTGTGTAGTCAAGTATAGCATGTACTTAATTAATGGCCGAATTGCGTGCTCCTAGGGTCATGCGTTTTCTTTTGGAGTTTCATGTGGGGCCCTTCCTGGCTCCTTGGAAGGCAGAGAGAGGAGAGTCTTCCACACTTGAGTTTGTTCAGTCCTAATATCTCCTCAGGAAACTGTCCCATAGCAGTGGGGATGAAAGGAGTAGCATCAAAAGCGATTTAGTTTAGCAAGTATTCCTCTCACAAAACAAACACAACAATGCCATGTTTGGGGGAGAAAAGTTGGGAATATATAGGGGTTTTGTTGTCTGTCTGTTTCAGAAGAAGACTCATTTGTGTTCTTCGGGGGAACCAGTGCCTTACGAATTTGTATATACTGTAATTATTCAGGACTAGGGAACAAACAATTGTATTTGTTACAAATTGTATATGGCTTTGTTTTAACATTCCCTTAAATAAAATGGTTTCATTCTCCCCTTAGAGAAAACATGACTGTTATCTCGTGGTTGTGTCTTTTTTTTGTTTTTGAAAATATCACATTGTAACAGGAGGGAAGCAAGGAAGACGGCAGATGCAGGTAAGTGTGAACATTTTGTGGAAAGAGAACAAGCAACATGGCCCAATGGCTTCCATTTTCCCTGTAATTAGGAAACACAGTCATCTGCTGAGAATAAGGGGAAAGTCAGGGCCGTCGGTGGTTTGAGGAGAGTGAAGAAGGTTTAAAATTGCACTGTAGAGAATGATAGCTTCCCAGAGAAACAGCCAGCTAGGTATGGGCAAGACCAAGGGCCAGTGGAGGTAGGTCATGCTGGGTGACACCATAGCCCAGTCTCTGGGCCACCAGCCAGCCTGTATGTGAATCCAGGCTAAGTCATTCTCCCAACTCTGTGACACTAGGCATGTTCTGAACTTCTCAAAGACTCACCTTCTTCCCTGTGCAGGTGAGAATAATATTAATAGCTACCATGTGGAGTTGTTCTGAACATGAAATAATCCTTGTACCAAGCATAGCTAAGCACCCAGCTATTGCTGTTAGCTCTATTACAGATTCATAGTGCCCATTTTCTATGTGGCTTGTGATTTTTATTTTTTTCAGCAACCCCAAATACAGGCACAGAGACAACAATGATTGGCTTAATTTAGCACTGGGGTTTTTCAGTCACAGGCAGCAGCACATCATGGAAAATAAGAATTACTATCATCAAAGGGCCATGTGACGTGGACTGCACAAGGCAGGAATTAAAGAGAGGAGGCTCCTAATAGACTGGAAAGAACCAGTCAGAGGAGGGAATCCTGGCGGAGTTGGAGCTGTATTGGTGGCTTCTGAAAGAGCTGAGGTGGTCAGAATCAAGATTTCAAAGGGGGACCAGCAAGACTAAGGACAGGCTGAGGGTGTGATCTCAGGAATGGATCTCAGGAATTTAGTGAGTGGACAGGATTATTGGTGATGAAAGAGGAACCCCAAGGCCTGGCTTTTAGATTTGCTGTCTCTGTGGATTTCAAAGCTCCCCTGATGGCAGTCATTAGAAGAGCATATGAGGCAGAACTGTCCAAAGGCCTTGGAAAAAAGGGTGGGTAGTTTGTGGGGCCAGAAACTGGAGGTGCGGTGGTAGGGCCCACTGGCCTGAAATGCATGGAGTGGTTTTTATGCAAAGGTAATGATCTAGCAGATGGAGAATGGTATGAGAAAGACCCTGCCTTCTTGACAGCTGTGAGGTCCTTGGAATGTGGAAGAAAGAGGCTACTGCTATGGCCTCAAAAACTTACCCAAGGGAGGAGAAGATCCTCTGCCAAAGGGCAGCAAAAGTGTCAGGGCTGATTTTCCAAAGGTCATGAACCTTGGAGAGCAGGTTGGGAAGTTTGGTTTTGAGGGGGAACCATTGGAAATGGGATCAGGAGAGAGGAAGCACAGAATTGTTTGGGGTGGAGCATGCAGGAGGTTTTGCATCATGAACTGTAATCGGGGACTGAAAAGTTGGCCTTTGGCTGTCCATGTTGGCAGCTTCATTCCTGCCAACTGAAATGTGACTCACAGTTGGGGTTCAGGCTGACCTGGTTCAAATCCCATCATGTTCACTTTCTGAGTCCTGCAGAAGTATACAACTTTGCATCCGCAACCTTCTCACCTATAAAATGGGATAAAAATCCCTACGTCTACCTTATAAGGCTCTTATGAGGAACATGAGATGATACATGAAGTATGTGACAGCCCCATGCCAGGTGCATAATGGTTGCTCAAAACACTGCCTGACATTAGTTTCACCTGGAGATTTCCATTGGAACATCCCTCCTACCCTTTCTGCTCCCCACTTCATGCTGAGACAGCCATGCTTCTCTAGACTCACAGGCAGACAGTAAACCCCAGCCAAGGAAAAGTTTCTCCTCTTGGGTCACTTTAGGGGCAGGCATGGTTGTCCCATGTGTCACAGTGGCAAAGTATAGATGCCCCCACTCTCAGGAGAACAGAAATGGTTGCTCACTGATTCCTAACCACATTGGGATATAATCCAGCTGTCCTGTCTCTGGGCCTGGGCAAAGTTCTTTGCCTAGCACCCACAGGCAGGCACAGAGGGTGGATGGAGAGCGTGGTCAGTTCTCAGAACTTTCCAGTGACCTCAACTTGGAGACAGGCTGGAGTTGGGTCCCCTGACTTGACCTTGTAAGCCTTTGTGTGCTTTCCTGGGAGCAGCAGCTTTCTCAGCGGGATTCCCAGCTGCTGAAGCTCCAGAGGAGAGGTCAAAAATGGGCTGAGACGGTGCTACCAAGTGTTTTCTTTGTACAATTTTTGTTTGCTTTTTAATTGAATTTTTATGCTTCCAGCCACAGGCCTCCCATTGATTCTACACAGGTTCCAGTTTACATAGTTTCATTATTTCCTTGGCCCTGAACAAACATTTGTGATGCCACCACTGAATCCATGGTAAGTCGCTGTCCTGAGGCCCATGGATGAGAGTTGCCCAGCCCTGCTGCAGCTGCCTACACTGGCTAACCAGGCTGAGGACCCTTCTTGAAGTAGTTCTCCCAGGGAGGAAAGCGGGACCATTGCTCCCACTCCTCAGACTCCTAGCTGCTTTTCACCTCTTTTCTGGAGCTTTCTGCTTGCTCCCTAAGGGAACAACTAGGAGATCTGTTCCCAGTTGAACACCTTGGCTGGTATTTTGCTCCAGCTCTTAGCCATGTCGTGGAGTTTCTGTTAACCTTTCATTTCCTGTTAGTGTCATTGTGTATAAACTCCATTTATAATCAGATCTCTGAGAGTAGGACCTGACACCACTGGCAAGTTCTTCAGGAAAATTTTGACACAGATGGTCTAAGACACTCATTCTCATTCTCAAGTGCTCACTGGCATCACCTGGGAACTTTCCAAACTCAGTGCCCAGGCTGCAGCCAGACTGATTACACCAGAATCTCTTGAGGTAGGGCCTGGGCATTAGTTTCTGAGTCTGGGGTGATGCCTGTGTATCGCAATGTTGAAGAAGCACTGTCTTAGAATGTCATCCTGTGACTGAGGGAGGTTGTGACTAAGAGGTCTTTGGTCCAACCAAAGAAACATAATGATGCTTGATAGGAAGGAGTCATTTGTCATGAAGAAACCAGGGAGGCAGGCACTCTGTTGCTTATAAATATAATTTATTACCTGTTTAAAAATTCTTTCTTACACTTTGTACATGTTGGCTGATGGAATAAATGCAGGCAATTTACAAACCAAGGGGACTGCAGGAAAAGTCAGGAGCGGCAGTAAGAGAGAGGAAAGAGGCACACCCAGAGCTGGTGTCCCTCACCTCTGCCACACAGCAGGGTGACAGACAAGAGTGCCCAGAGAGCTCTCCTCTGTCACCAGGGAATTTTTTTTTTTTTTTAGAAAAGGAATTGCATAGAAGATACAGCAAGAGGGAACTTCACAACAACAAAAGAGGTGTTCCATATCTGAGAAGCCAAGGTTGTGTTGTTTTGCTTTAAAAAGAAAAAATGACAAAGCACAAAACCTCAATCTGACATTTCTGCGGTTGAACTGTTCCAAAGAAGACAACAGGAGGACGAGCCAGCCGCTCCAACTCAGACCGCTGCCAGTTGTTCTCTGACAAACCCTGGTTGTCATCTTTAGAAAGAGCAAAGAGGAACTCACCATGCTACAGCTCAACATTCAACACAGACGACACTGTGACATCCAACACACACACAGTGATGATATTCCCTGCATCTGGGCCCAATGCCTTCTGTCTGGGTGAGGGCTTCACTGTCGACAGCAGGTCGAGGTAAGACTGACGAAGGCAAGTCACCTGATGAACTCATCCTGATTCTTGCTATTTTTTTTTTCTTTCCCAAGGCCTGGAGAACTATACAACTGAGGTCACATCCCTACATTTACAGATGTCGTTGAGGACTTTAGGAATATAAAAGGGCAAAGGCATTTCCCACTGGCTGTAGAGTTTTTATGCTATTTTAAAACAAGGCTTGCTTTAACATCTAGAACACACTCAAGCCATGATTTTTGATGTTGCCTTACCATAGTGCTGAGGATCCAAGGCCAAGAGCTGATCAACCTCTAGTGTACAGATCAGTAAAAGCTGCACACAGTTCAGGTTCCAAAATCCACAACGGGGAGTGCTCCACCCCTGTTAGTGGCATCCGGCTCCACAGCAGGCCTGATAGTGCCTCCTCCAGTAGGCCTCAAGGATGACCCGTGATTTAGACTTATTTGTAAGGGAGCCTGAAGTGTTATGACCTGCACTTGATAACCTTGCTCAAGCACAAATTTGAAGTGGTATGATAAAATGCTGCTGTTGTAGGGTAACACAATGGCTGTTGGGCAGCTGATTTTACCTCGGGGCAGCTTCCTTGTTTTCTATTCAACTGGTGGGGCCTTAACTGCTGTGATGTTCTACAGGGATTTCCAGTTTAGCATTCTGAGAATTTCTGGAAAGATCGGTTTGAGTATGCAAGTGTGTGAATACGCAGAGGACTGGGGAACAGCCCCTGAGAATTGCTTGGTTTTGTGCGCTCATACATTTGTGGAGCCCTGTGGGTTTGTCCTGGTAATGCCTCCCCAACCACACTAAAACATGCCTGAGGCATACAATACACTTGGTTGAACGAGCCCATTAATGTCCCACCACAGATCAATACAGGCAGTGGCCAAGCCCACTGGAAAACCTAGGAGCCATGAACTCTTCTGACAACAGTGAAACGTGAACAGCCACATGGCCAGTGAGATGAAAGAACCAGGAGGGAAGTTCATTGTTAGACCTAGTCTGTAGAGAAAATCCACCCATGACATACAAGAGTATCTCCCCACTTTTCAAAAATAGGTTTTCAGGCCAGAATTTTGGAAATAATTATGACTTCATTTGGCTTACTTATCCTACATGGACACAAGCTTAAATCAACATTGGTTACAATATACTTATTCCCCATATTCCTTATTTCATTAAAAAATCATTAGGGATGCAAAGGAAATCTTTCAAAGTGATCATTAAAGCCAGAGATTATACAAATAGATCTCTTAGGGTAGAGAAACAGTATTTCATTGCACAGAGGAAAAGTTCTAAGGATTTCAGTCACATCAGCTTAGTACATTTAAAAAATATAAAAATAATACAAAAACAAAGTATAATAGTTGGTCCTATGAGGCACTCGAAAGGCTAAAAAAATTATTAGCTTGAGATAATAATAAAAATATTCCTTATTGGATCTATAAAATCTAATGGTCATTGGCCACGGTCATCTTTACAAATAATTGGTTTTGAGCAATCAGAAATGTAAATTTCTGATTTACAAAGGCTTCTCTGTTCTCAAAGAAGATGGCTGGAGCCTGATTTCAGTTCAGCTGTTTCTGCAGCACTCCCTTCATTCATTCATTCATTGGCCTTGGACTTGCACTGAGGTCTCCATATGAAACTTGTGCCCTGTCCAGAACAACTGCTTATGAAAAGCTGAAACTCACATTCAGCTTGAAGACTGAGACTCAACAAGTAAACCTTTCCACCTTCATTATCCACTCTTGGAGGTTCTTACACAGGTTTATGTTTGGTCCTGGGGCCAGGCCTTCTAGAAACAAAGGCCTGTGGATTCTGGGGAGATGTGAGCATCTCCCCAGCTCCCCACTTCTTGTGTGGATTACAGAGCATGAATGACCCAGGAGCACAGCTGCTGTGTCCCTGACAGAGACACAAGAGAAGAAACTCAGGGCAAGAGCCTGGTTTTCTCTTCTCCTGAAGAAAAGTCTAGAGTCTACCTACCCTTTGAATGATGGGTTATAAATATACCTCACTTACAGGAAAAGGCCCTTAAAGACCCTTTACTTCATGCCTGGTTTCCAGAGTGTCCTAAACTCAGGCCCCATGACTTTTCCCTAAAGAATGGCTCTGTTCTTTGATGGTCGAATATGAAAATGGGCTAATGATGATGCATTTTAGTGTTGGGCACTTCACCCCACAGTGCTCTGCCCTCCAAGAGCTTGGACCACTCATGTAAGAAAGGGGTTCTGGCATCACAGGTGAGAGTCCATTTTGGAAGATGTCCATGAAAGGCTGTTAGCTGTGTGTTCTTTGGTGTCACACATACTCGCATCATGGTCTGCCCAGTTGCCAATATTGAATCCAACTTTATTCCTTCCAGATCACTTTAAGAAAATCTGAATTAGGGTTGTGAAAAGAAAATAAAACCAGGATGAAACCTCTGCCATTAAAATCCCAAATTCAGAAGAAAGGCTTCTTCTCCATCAACAGTCACAATTTCTCTTCCTTTAGACATAGTGTTCCTATTTGCATATATAAGACTTATTTCTTTCTAAGCAGATACTCTTACATTTCCAAAGATAAATATTAGGAGAGGAGATTTAAAATATACAAAGCCCAGTTAAAACCATAAATGTTAAAAATGACAACTTCCAAAGACTTTTATACAGATTTTATGTATTTCTGTTACAAGAAAGCAAATAATGATGCGTATGAATGACTTGATGATGTACTAGGCTCATAACGACATGTAATTTTGAGATGGGTGATTGAAGTGAAACTGTGAGAATAAGAAAATTACACATTCGAAGTGATAATATCCCCACATCTATTTGTTAAAAAGGTCCTGTTGAGTTGTACAGGTACACATTCCCTTTGTCAAACAACTTATATTAAACTCAGGGCAGATTGCATTCC
Source organism: Ictidomys tridecemlineatus (assembly GCF_052094955.1). Taxonomy (NCBI): domain Eukaryota; kingdom Metazoa; phylum Chordata; class Mammalia; order Rodentia; family Sciuridae; genus Ictidomys; species Ictidomys tridecemlineatus. The sequence goes on along the minus strand of NC_135485.1, from coordinate 106,972,720 downwards.
ACACCACTAGATGGCACCATGCACAAATGATAGTTCTCTCCCTCCATCCAAATGAAGGAAGACGGCCTTCCCCAAACTGTGTAAGCAGGATGTGGCACATTGGATGGCTGATGAAGTGGCTCCCTATGAAATGAACTGTTCTGTCCAGACCTTCTAAGTTGGAAAGCAATCTAACAGCTATTACTTCACTCCCAAAGAGAAGGAAAGCAGAATTCTTAGTGAAAATTGATATGGTGTGTTGTTTGGAAGGAAGTCGTTCTTCATCTGATAGGAAACATGAGCTCTGTGATAGATGAGTAACTCACAAGGAGTCAATCATTCTTCCCTCTTCTAGTGGTGAGGGGTAGGACCAAAAAACAAGCCTCTGAAGTGAACCCTAAGGACCTTCAATGGCTTTAACAACACCATTCCTGCTTGCTCACTGTTTGTTGATTTTTTTTTTTTAATCAAAAATTTTCAGCAAAAGTTTTGGGGTTGATTTCATATGTATAGCTACATATTTTCTCCCCTCTATTTTTATGAGGCACAAAAGTTCCTTTGAATATCCAGGTCAGATTTCTTGGTTTCTGTAGATGATTCTGCAACACTAGTACTAAAGAACAATCTTGACAAGTTTATTTTAAGATGCAGCCATGGACAATAACTCCTGCTCTTTTTAAAAATATCTAAATTTTTTAATTTAGTAAAATCTCATTGGTACAGTCATTTATCCACTGAACTTGTGTACTAGTGCAATCTCCCTCTTCCTGATCAGTGGAACAAATATTTTTATATATGGAAATTTGAATGCACAGGTTGGCTAGAGAGAGATTACACAATATGTATCTAAAACAAAAGATAAATAGCACGAAAGAGACTTCATAACTGGTACCAACTGTTCCTCAATCATGGGGCTGGAGAAATCTGAGAATATCAAGAGGTATCCAAAATGGGAGAGGAAATACATGTTGTAATATGGGATAAAATGTATAAAATGATTTCTAATTCAAATCCAGCCAGCATCCTGGATACCTCCAGCCTTAAAGTAAACCACAGTCATGTTTAGAATGTTCTTATTTAAGCACACTCAGTCTTGGTTTGGCTTCTGGCTTTGACTTTGTCCCCCACCAGCTGAATGAATAGATTCGCTGTGTTAAACGAAGAGCCTGTGATGGTCCCAAGGAAACTTCCTTATTGACACAAAGTAGTTTGTTGACTAACATTTTACGTGTAAAAAAAAAGTGGGGGGCTAATTAAGTAGCCTTTGTAAAAGACTATGGGGAATAAAACACATCAAGTTCCTACTGCAGGAAGAACTTGTAGGAATGATTTTGATATTAAGAGAACAAAACAATAACAAAGCAGAATTTACCACTAGTCAGGAAGGCAAGAAACCTAGGGGTCCCATGAGAGGAGAAGAACATGATACTAAAGGGATGCCGTCTCTCAGCGAGCAGCATAATGCAAGGATATAAAGAAAGGACTTTAAAGCTGAACAAATATATTGCAGGTTAGAATAATTCTCTGCCAAGTCAAAATGATTTGAAAGGCATAATGTAGTGGAGGGGGGGGGAGGCTAGCTGACTGAATGATCCAGGTCAGAGTCCGTTATCAACTTCAGACTGATGAATGAGACTGGAGGCCTAACAATGGAAGTCCAGCATTGTTGAACCTTGAAGGTGATCTAGTCCCACCCCTTATGTTATAGGTAAGGAAGCTGAAATCCAATGAGTTTTAATGCCTTCCCCAAGGCAGTTCAGCTAGACAGAACTGGTTTTCTGATTTTCTAGCTATTTTCCCAACCACACTGCCCCTAAGGCAGACAGAGTACTATGGAGAGTCAACGTGGCACCACACAACTACACTACTAAGTGAAATTCAGGGGGAACACTTCTCATAGTAAGACGCAAAGGAGAAAGAGCCTGTCTGAGCAAGCTGAAAGAATTGACTGATAAGCCAGTGAGTGCTTTCTACCTTTTCAGGATAGAATGGTAGAAGAGGGTCAAAGGTCAAGGAAGCAATGCCTGTTGGACTAAGCTGGTCACCACACCCACCTCTTATGTGAGGAAGTGAGGCAGTTCTAGTCAATACCAAATACTAACAGTACCGCTAACAAAAACAGAAGTTAAAAGAAGACCTTTTTACTAAAATACTTGCAGATACTCATCAATAATAATAATGATACCTTTTTTTAAAAAAAAATTCTTTAAATTTCATATTACAAACACGCCAAGAAGAAATGTTTTGAGCGTTTGAACATGAATCACTATCTTCCCTGCAATGCTACAGCTTTACTCCTAAAGCGCACCAGGCAGGTGCACCCAAGGCATAAGGAATCTTAAGTCATTTCTCCTTTCCATTGAGATTCTCCCCTTCCCTGATACAAACAGTAACACTGGTTCTACAAGTTCTAGAAACAGAACATTGATTGGGAGGATTATCTGAGACACTGGATGTACGAGATTTGTAGCAAAAGTCTGACTTCTTTGTAAATTACTAATCTGAAATAGACACAACAAACCGTCCACAGCTTCAACTTCAAATGATCTGAACAAAAATAGAATGCGCCATGGACAGTGTCTGCATCCCTGTCCAATTTGATGTAAACAACATTTGTAGAAATTGGGTTTGTTAAGAAAGTTTATCCATATATCTGGATAGCAATAAAAAGCGTTTCCTAGGAAACTGTAAGATCCTGTACCATACAGCATACAGCCCAACTAAGAGGAAAATTAGGTTGACTTCTAAATTCAAGGTACACATTTACACAATTTTTCTTAACTCCTGTGATACTGTCCAAGTCAAGTGGGCATGTACATTGGTAGTCGTATCTGTTCTCCTTCTCTCTCCCGCTGCCATCTTGCCTGTGAAGCTCATTGGTCTAGTTTGGATTTCCTCCTCAGCTGTGTTTTCCCTGGACGGCCACAGACTCCCTGTGCATTTTCCTCCTTCATCTTCATTTCCAGTGTGGTCAATACTGCCCTTCTGCTGCTAAAGACACTACTGTTTCATGTCTTCCCATTTCTTCCAAGACAGCTGCCAGCATGCTCAGGTTTCCATCTGGGAAGTTCTGTGCCTCCCAGAGATCCAGTATTACACCAGTGGGGCTTGATTTGGTGGCAAAGTAATTCAAGTACCTGTAATTGGGAATGGGAAAATGTGCTGAAAGGCAAGATTTATGGATCTATTTTCTCTTCTGTTGTTACAGGGCTGAACTTTTCTGTCTCTCCATCTGTCTTGAAGTATCTCGGCCCCACTGTGGTTTACAGTGAGCCATCCTAAATGACTAGCCCATACTTAATTAGATCAGCTCCAGACAGGAGACGTGATGTTTAACTTTGTTAACCTCAACTCTGAGTAAGATAATTTAAGAGACAAGATGTCTATGGGTCATATCCTAAACAGGAAATCAAGAGACTTATGTTTTCTTTCCAGCCCAGGATCTTTGACAGGTCATGCCACATCCTTTGCCCGGTGGTGATGGCAACATTCTACAAAGTGGAGGCTCCTGAGGTCTCATTATAACTTAATATCAATGCTATGTTGGCATGATAATTATTCACCAAGCATTAGGTCCTGCTCCACTGGAGATGAGGAACAATAATTTAGTGAACGAATATAATATTTAGGAGCATTTAGCCTATCAACTTGGCAAAGTAGGTCACAAAACCCGACGCTTACAAATGTCAAACAAACCAAGAATATCTCTGTGAATTAGGATTGTAAGTCTGTGTTGTGAGGTGTAAAGAAGCAGCTTAATACAGGTTTGCAGAATGAAAAAATAAATAGATGTATGGATGGGAAAAAAAAATGAATGCTGCGCTATGTCTAACAGTTATCAGTCCTGGAGACTTGTGTCTAACAGAAAGTAACAGAAAGAAACCAGTCTTGGAGCCTGGCCACACCTACCTGTCCAGATTTAGCTTATGAGCCAGCATCCTCCAGTCATGGCCTCTTGTCTGTGGGGCATCCAGGCTACTGCAGAGCTTCTGCCTGATGGGAAGAGGGATGCTGAAAGCGCTCGGCCCTGTGACGGTGGTGATGGTGCTGGCAGGATCCAGCAAGGGCAAATCTATGCCAGTAGGTTCCTGTAGGAACAGCACAGCATTATTTGCGGACAAAAGCAATCCCTATTGAACTCATGTGCATAATATGCCTTGCTTTGAGTGATAAGAAGAGAATGGGTGCTGTTATTCTCCTCACTAAGAATGGCTTCTTACAGACCTGAAAGTTATGCCTCGCTGTAGGTAACTTGGCCTGGAGGTGGACAGAAGTACATTTTGAGCTAGTTTGCATAGCCTTGCCTCCTAGATCTATGGTAAGGATTAGGTAGATGAAAAGCTCTGTTGTGATTCAATCATGGTTTTTGTAATGGGATTCTCTAGGAGGAGAGAAGAGAGGGAATATCAATAATCCTAAAGGTTGAAATTTCAAGAAGGGAAAATGTTCAAAAGGGCAGTTCTTTTGAGAATGAACAGATTTGAGATTAGAGAGCTCCTGGAAACCATCTGACCCTGAAGGGAATGCCCTGGACCAGTGCCTGAATAAACTCTTTTTCTGACCCTGCAGAAGGTGGTTTGCTTCTTTCTTTTCTTGTTGGGTAAAATGGAACAAGTCTAAACGATATTAAATTAAGACAAACTTTTTTATAGAAAATGATAAACACAGTATATTGCCTTAGGGCGAGCTGCTAACGGCAGGCATCCTCCAATTGCTGCACATCCTTTTTTTAAAAAAAAAAAAAAATCTAATTTTAGCAGAGAAAACTATAAATTGGCTCTTAAAATAGTTTCAGCTCATAAAACAGCACAAATGTAAAAATCAGAATTTCATCTGCAAGAGAAATTCTAATCATTTTCTGATCACTTCTGTTGGTTGGAAAAGCAAAAGCAAATGTTGCCTGGGAACTATTAAAGCAATAAAAGAAAATCTACTTAATCTATGTTAAATGTCATATCTCGTTTCTCTCTCTATCTCTCTCTCTCTCTCTCTCTCTCTCTCTCTCTCTCTCTCTCTCTCTCTCTCTCAGCAGGTTACTCCTTGGTATGCATAATTAGTTGCTGGAGGATAAACTAGCCACACAGAGTCTCAGCCATCATGAAGTTTCTGATGTCCTGCAGAGTGTTCAGCCCAGGAGGTCAATGCCACAGTTTTCCTGAGTCCCCTGTACCTGCTCTACACTGCTTTAGTGGCCTCTACAGATATGTGAGTGATGGCACAGTGGCAGGTAGGTGGGGGTCTCAGCTATATGCATCCCAGTGTAATAGGCAGTGCACTGTGTATTCTGGGATCTGACTTCTAGTCAAATTGGCTGCTGACTTCTCGTTTTGTGAATTCCCACTGCACAGGGACCATCCAGGGACTTGTAGGGTATTGTTGAAGCAAAACTAATTAAATTTTTTTTTTTTTTTTTGCTATAATGTGCACAGTGGTTTTGGCTGCAATCACAGTGTTTTGCCTCAAAATCCAAAGCTTGGCAAACAGATCCCCTTGGCTCCTTTGTGTTAGCTCCAACACATACCAGGATTTAAAGGACTGTGGTATGAAGCATAGAAGCATCCAATGGGAGTTGGAATACCTAAATGAATATCACAACCTGTTTCTCTTCTCCCCTCAGGCACAGAAGTCTTTCTGAAGAATAGGAGAGAGAGTTCCTGACCTCTAGGGGAATAGAGTTTAAAGAAAGGTAACCAGAAGAGTGATCTGAGGATGCATGGCAGTGCTTATTAAAGGATTTATGTTTGTGATAGCTGAATACAAGTCCCCGTGCTCATATTGGACATAGAAGGAAGTATGGATGGGTTGGTGAGGGGGTGCAAGCAAAGAGTAATCCCATGCTATTCCTACAATATTGTGCCATCACCTGTGTAGAGTCCTGTTTTCTTCCTTTCTGGACAATAACGACAGGGCCAAGGGAAATCTACCATACTCCCTAATATACCACCACCTGATTGTCCCTGGGTGGCAGTGGAGATTAAAGTCTGCAAAGAGAGAAGTCAGACTTTTGAAGCTCTGACTTGTGTCCCCAGAGACTCTCCTTATTACTTTCGGCCACAGAAACTCCCTGTTGCTTACTGTGATCCATCCTGCACATCTGCCTGCAGGGCTCCAACAATGGGCACCACTATTTCTCTGTCTTTTCTCCTCTTCTCTCATTAAGAAGTGTTACATACTCCTCCTCCTGCATCAGTTCCAACTCATAAAATTTTTTATTAATAAATACTAATTGTACACATTAATAGGGTTCGGTGTGATCTTTCTATACATGGACATGAGAGGTCTTTCCATCTTCTAGTATCTTCTTTGATTTCTTTCTTTAGCGTTTTTTAATTTCCACCTAGTTAGGTTTTATCCCTGGGTATTTTATTTTGAGGTCTTTATGAATAGAATTATTTTCCTAATTTCTTTTTCATTGAGTTCATTATTGGTGTATAAAAAAGTCACTGGATTTTGTATGTTGATTTTGTATCATACTACATTGCTCAATTTATCAGTTCTCAGAGTCATTTGGTAGAGTCTTCGATTCATATCACCTGCAGACAGGGATAATTTGACTTCTTCCCTTCCTATTTATATCACTTTTTTTCCTTTCTCTTGCCCAATTGCTCTGATTAACATTTGTATACAATGTTAAAATGAATAAAAGTGATGAAAGCAGATACTCTTGTCTCATTCCTGATTTTAGAGAAAATGCTTTCACTGTTTCCCAATTTAGTGTAATGTTGGCCATAGGGTAGTCATATATAACTTTTATCATGTTGAGGTATAATCCTTCAATACCTAGTGTCTTCAGAAATTTTATCACAAAGGGATACTGAATTTTATCAAAGGCTTTTTTTTTTTTTACATTTATTGAGATGATCATGTGATTTTTGTTTTTGGTTCTATTTAGGTGCTGTTTTGTATGTATTGTTTTCTGTATGTTGACCCATCCTTGCATACCTGGAATGAAACCAACTTGATTGTGGTGTATGATATTTTTAATGCATCACTGAATTTGATTTACAAGTATATTATTGAGGATTTTTGCATCTGTGTCCATCAAGGATGTTGGTCTGAAGTTTTCTTCTGTTGTTATTGTTGTATCCTTATCAGGTTTTGGTGACAGGGTAATACTGGCTTCATAGGACAAGTGCAAAAAAGTTTTGTCTCTCTATATTATAAGACAGCTTGAGAAACATTGGTGTTATTTCTTCTTTAAGACTCTTGTAAAAGTCGACAATGTACCTGTCGAATCCTGGGCTTTGCTTTGTTGCAAAATTTTTTTATAAATGATTTAATCTCATTGCTTATTGTTGATCCGCTTAGGCTTTAATATCCTCTTGGTTCAATTTTGTTAGGTTACACATGTCTAGAAATTTGTCTATATCTTCCAGAGATTTTCCATTTTATTGTAGTATAATTTTTAAAATAGTCTCTAATTATCATCTGGATTTCAGTGATAGCTGCTGTAATATCTTTTTGTTTCTAATTTTATTTTTTTCAGTATTCTCTCTTTTCATTAGTTTAGCTAAGGATCTGTCAGTCTTTTCAAAGAACAAAGTCTTTGTTTCATTGATTTTTTTTTTTTGTAGAGTTCTTTTAGTCTGTCTCTATTTCATTCAGTTCAGCTCTGATCTTTATTATTCTTTCTTCTACTGATTTTGGTTGCTTTATTCTTTTTTCTTAGGACCTTGAGATAAATCATTATCTGAGGTCTGTTTTGTTTTGTTTTTAATAGAAACGCTTATATCTATAAACTTCCCTCTTAGTGCTGTTCTTGCTGTACCCCCATATTCTGAGATGTTTTGTTTCCATTTTATTTCTTCTAGGAATTTATAAATTTCCCTCCTGATTTCTTCATTGACATGTTTGTTCAAAAGTATATTGAACATTCTCTATGTGTTTGTATAGTTTCTCTTGCTGTTGATTTCTAGTTTTATTCCATCACAGTCTGATAAAATGCAAGAAATTATCTTAACTTTCATGTGTTGAGATTTGCTTTATGGCCTAAAGTATGGTATATTTTGGGAAAAGTTCCAACAGCTGATGAAAAGAATGTATATTCTATAGCTTTTGGATAGACTATTATGTAGATGTCTATTAAGTATAGTTGATCTATAGTATAATTAAATTTGTGTTTCTTTATTGTTTTGGGGTCTCTCTGTAACTTTTATGTCCAGCTATGTTTGTGACATTTGGGCCATACATACTTATAATCATTAAATTTTCTTGATGAACTGTTCCCTTTTTTTAATATGTACTGATATTCTTTGTCTCTTTTGACTGCCTTTGGCTAGAAATATGTTTTGTTGGCTGTGAGTATAGCTACCCCTGATTGCTTCCAGATTCCATTTGCTTGAAAAATCATTTTCTATATTCAATTTCAGTTCATTTATGTCTTTGTCAGTGAGGTGGATATCTTGCAAGTAGCAGATTTTTGGGTCTTGCTTTTTAATCCAATCAGCTGGAATATATCTTTTAATTAGAGAAGTGAGACCATCTATATGTACCAATTATTTCATTTTCTCTTGTTTTTCTTTTGGCTGTTTAGAATAATCTATGTTCATGTCTTTCTTAAAGGTTTGTTGGCTTATGGAATTAATAATGCTTGAATCATTACCAATTATCATTTGTTTACTCTTCTAGTGAGAATTATTCTTTCCTATATTCTATGCTTGTGTTCATCTTGCTTTCTCTTCTGTGTGTAGGATTTTTAAAGAATCTTTGTAAGACTTATTTAATTGTCATGAGTTCCTTCTGTTTATGCTTATCTTGGAAGGCCTTTATTTCTTCTTATTATATGAAGGATAATCTAGTTTGGCAGTTAGTTTCTCTCAGAACTTGAAATTTATCATTTCATGTTCTGAGATTTAGAGTTTCTGATAAGAAATCTTATGTTGTTCTTATGGGTTACGTTTATAAGTGACTTGTAACTTCTCTCTTGTAGATTTCAGAATCCTTTCTTTGTTTTGTACTTTTGATAATTTAGCTATATTATGACATGGAGAGTTTTTTTTCTGATCATTTATGGGGTCCTAAATGCATCCTGTATACCTTGATATGCATATAAGATGTGATAATCTTCTGCTATTATTTCACAAATAGGTTTTCTATGCCTTTAGCCTGTATCTCTCTCCTTTGTCTACCCCTATGGTTTACACCATTTGTCTTACAATCATGTCCTATAGATCCTGTGTGTTTTGTTCATTCTTATATTTTTCTTCATTACCATTTGAATGTGATAATTTGTCAACCTTACCTTCAATATTATCTTCTTTCTTAGGCTTGAGCTACTCATGATAAGGCTTTAAACATGATTTGTATTTGAGTTTTTGAGCTTTTTATTTCTAAGATTTGCTTGGTCATTTTTTTAGAATCCATATTTCTTTATGAAATTGTTCTTTTATATACTTTATTCTCTTCCTTAATTCATCCAGCTCTTTATTCTTATGGCCCTTGAATTCATTGATCATTTTTACATCAGACTTTTGAATTATTTGGTATTTCATTCACTTCAGTATCTTTGAAAATATGTAATGCTTCATGAATGTGTGTGCCATAACTGCACAGAGGCCACAATAATCTTCTCTGTATTGTTCCAGTTTTAGTGCATATGCTACCAAAGGAAGAATCAGCTTTTCTGTTTTTATTCAAGATTTCTTTGGCTATTTGTGTTTCCATTTGAATTTTAAAATTGTTTTTCCTTCTTCACAGAAGAAGGTAATTGGTATTTTGATGGGGATTGCATTGAATCTGTAGATCACTTTGGGTAGTGTGGCCATTTTAATTAATATTAATTTTTTCATTTTTGTGTCTTCTTCAATTTCTTTCATTAGTGTTCTATTATTTTCATTGTAGAGTTCTTTCACTTCCTAGATTGGTTTTCCTATTTATTCTATTTTTGAGGCTTTGTGAATGGAATTTCTTTTTTTCTGATTTTTTCTTAGTTCATTGTTGATATATCAAAAAGCTCCTGATTTTTTATTTTGTACCCTGCTACATTACTGAGTTTATCAGTTCTAAGAGTCTTTTAGTGAATCTTTAGGATTTTATATCTATAGGATTTTACCATGTGCAAGGAGAGATAACTTTATTTCCTCCCTCCCTTTTCATTCTTTCTCTTGTGAAATTGCTCTGCCTAAAACTTCTAGGAGTATAGTGAATAGGAGTGGTGAGAGTGGATACCCTTATCTTCTTCTTATCTCAGAGGAAATGCTTTCCATTTTTCCATATTCTTGTGATGCTTGTTGTGGGTTTGTCAGTATAGCTTTTATTATGTTGTGATATGATCCTTCTACACTTAATTTGTACCACGAAGAGAAGTTAAATTTTATTAAATGTTTTTTTCTACATCTATTGAGATGATTGAGTGATTTATATCCTTCATTCTACTGATGTGATATATTATATTTAGTGATTTGCATATATTGAACCATCATTATATCCAGGGAATGAAACCTACTTGATTATGGTGAATGACTCTTTTGATATGTTGTTGAATTCTATTGGTTCATTTTTTTTCTTCTTTGCATCTATGTTCATCAGGGTATTGGTCTGTTTTCTCTTTTTTGCTATGTCTTTGATTTTGGTATTAGGATAATATTGGTCTCATAAAATGTGTTTGGAAGGGTTCCCTCCTGTTAATTATGTGGAATGATTTGAGAAGAAGTGATATTTGTCCTTCCTTAAAAGTTTAGTCCCAACTCTTCATTAAGCAGCGACAGATATTTTCATGACCTGTATCAGTGGCTCTTATTAGACCTCAGAGTTGGTGCGTGTAAAGTGAAGAGCCTAGGTCCAACACAGAGTAAGATCTTTCACAATTTCACAGTCTGACCCCAATCTTTCTCAGGTTGCCCCATCCTTAGTCTGACTTTATATGACTCATACTCTCAGAATAGACCACTCACTCTTCCTAGCACTATTTCCACGGGTGCCCTCTCACCTCTGTCTGGCATATACCTCAAAGCATGGCTCAAATGGCATCCTCCTCCTTGGAGGCCTCCTAGGACCCTTTCACAGTTCTTCTGCTTTCCTCCCATTCTGCCCTGTGCATTTTCTTGAACTTGTGTATGACTTCTTTGATTTCTCAAATTTTGTGAAGGTGAAAGAATTTTTGTCATTCTTAGGACTGCTGTGATCCCTAGCATTGTGTTCTGAACATGGAATCCACTCAATATTTGTTGAAATGAGAGAAAATATATATTTTTTTCCTGGTATAGGACATAGAATTCCACTCATGGAGTAGTGTGTTCATCTTTCTTCCAAATAAATGTGACTAGTGGGTTGATTCTTTTTTCATTTTTAGATCCTGAAGTTAAAGGGCAATTAAAAATAGGCCTGGATCTCAGGATAGTCTGCTTCCATATTCATGTTGCTCCCCTTTTCTTGGTGAGTAAAGAACCATCACCATTTATGTAGGTGTTAACATCCTGAGCTCTCTAATCCTGGCTACTGTCTATATTTCTTTCTATGTAGACAAAACAAGCTCTATAGGGCATAATTTCTTGTCTCTCTTCCATATGGCTGACAATAGCCTTGGAGATAAAAAAAAATATATGTACATTTACATTCAAATTTCATCTAGTAATTTCTTTTACTGTTAGTTTTTCTATTACTTCCAGGTAAAAGTAGAGATCACTCTCATGGAATGCTTATTACAATAATTGTTTATGGTATTGGTACCATCTGTCTCTGATGTTATGTTTCTCTTAAACATATGATTTTTCAACATTAACCAAACAGCTGCTATGGGTGATGGCACATATTTCAGGGCCCCACACGTTCTAAGCATATGCTGTACCACTGAGCCCAACCCCCAGCCAGACCTTGAATTCCCTAGGCCCAGGTAACCCTCCTGCTTCAGCCTCCCAGGTAGTTAGGATGATACTTGTATGCCAGTACACCTGGCTTCTCTTTCTAAAATCACTCAGAAAAACTAAATTTTCCCAATTTTGAGGAGGTTATAGAAAAGCAGGTTCTAGAAAAGAGATCTAAATAAAATGGCTATAGCAGAGTAATATTACATTGTACATTTTCAATATTCTTGTATATATGAAAGTGCTCTGGATCAGCTGTTCATAAAGGTTTTAAGATTTAACAAATTTATCTGGAAAGCTGTTATCAGATAACTAACATCTTAAAACATTACTTTTCCATTGTCCAGAGACATGAGCTGAGCAACCTGTGATAAATAAACTTGGGACATATGCCATCTTCTTTGGGAGCTAATTTGCTTCTATTTACTTGGTACTATGTAGAAACTGAAAGGGAATCTGAAGCTAAGGTGATGAAGGATTCTGCAGATTTGGGTGGCAGAGCTAGTCTTAGAACTGGTTCCCCTAACAACAGTGAGAATGGTGGCCATACCTTAAGCACGGGCTCTGGGTCAACTTTTGTCCACAGCATTTATTAACACCCACTCACCTAGTTTTCACAACATGCCCAACATATATATTACTATACGATTTAAGCATTAGGAAACTGAGGCCAGAAGGGGTAAATGCCCATATTCTTCTAGAGCTATCTACCTGAGAATTTACTACAATGGGTCTTTGTCTATAGCTAAAACTGAGAAAAGGCCTGAAAAAAACTATAAGTTTCTTTCTGTATACCATTTATTGCCTTTGTGGTGTTCTGGCTATTATTCATCCCACATCTGTCTAAAATAATTTTTTATTTTTTTTTACATTTCGGTATTTATTCATGCCCAATCTTTCAGACTTCCAGACATTTTCATTCTTCAACTTCATCTCTATATAATGAAAGTCAGGAATCTTTGGTACAGGAACCAGAGAGGTTCATGCTGTATGTCACCCACAGGCTGGTCTCCCTAGGGTGCAACAGGTCATCCATCTGCCAGTGAGGCCAAGGCCTATGTGCTTTATAGTAGTGCCCTTGGTGGTGGAGGAGGGGCAACATATTCCAGACAAGGCAACTCATTCTTGGGAGGTAGGACATTGGAATTGGAGCACCAGTCCACCTGCCACCTTGCCCTGTGACCCTAGGAAGGAACAGAATTCAGAAGAAAACAACTGCAACCGGAGCCTTTTCTCCATTTGTTTATGGTTTATCAGTCACACTGGATCCCCTCTCACAGTTTTTGGGTCTCAGGACTCCCCATAGTCCTTTGTTCATCAGCTCAAGGCCTCAGGCTCCAACCTCAGTACAAGATCTCACACCCTCCTCTGTGTTCCCTGACCCTCATTCAAATGCTAAGCACATGGTGGGACTGGTGACCCAGAAGGAGAGTCAGCAGAGTGCCTCTTAATCCCCAAAGTCATCCTCACTCTGGTCACTTCTTCCTTCCTCAGTTACATGTTCTTGTCTGTCTCACATGGGTAATTGCCTCCAAGGAGACTGCAGGGCTGGCCTCTGAGCTGACTGACACTCCGTTGCAAAAGAAATCATCTTTCCTCTATGTTGGCACAAGAAAGAAAGTCCTTAAATTGTGATCACACTATGCAAAAGTGTTCTTTCTCTGAGAGGAGATGGTGGGCCCGAGCAGGGGAGAGTGCTGAGCAGCTCTCTTTCATTTATGGCTGCATCTGATCCACCTTTTCAGCCCACAGCAAATGTTCCTGCTGAACAGAACGCAAGCATCAAAGGACCAGACCTCCTCACCCCCCTCCCAAATTCCTCAGCCTTTGTTGTCACTGGAGCTGGGTGGCTATTGAACTTTGCAGACCTGCTGGGCCTGGAAAGTGAAAACACCCTCCGGAGCCAGCAGGGGTGGTGCAGTGTGCCTGGGAGATAGGGCTGTGCATCCAAAGGCCCTGGCGGTTGCCATGGCACCCTGACACCGAGATCATTCCTTATGAATGTCACTGGGGTCTGTGACTAAAGTTGTTTATGAGTCAAAAGTCTCACGGAACTACAGGAGGAAAGGATGACCGCACCATGGCAGGCTGTGGGAAAGAAGGATGGAGTGTGCCGGCTGAGCATGATGGCCTTTAAATAGGACATGTGGAGCAAGGCGCGCCCAACAGGCTGACATCTCATTCGTCACTATGCATGAGACAAGTGAGGGAGAAGTAGTATTTTAAATCATATCCTGGCCTGCCGAAGATGTGAAATACGACAGTCCCGTGCTTTGTGGCTCAGCAAGCAGCGTGGACTCATCTCTGAGAGGCCCCTGAGAGGCTGCCTCCTGACCGCTTCCCTTATTCTTTTTTCCTTTGTTCCTCCAGCATGAAGGGTTACCAGTTTTCAAACTATCGCCTTTGGATCCAAGGGAACACATAAGGTCACAGGCACCTCCTCTTTCCTTACAGAGAAGTTTTAAATAGCAGTGATCATTGTTATGGCCATCATATGGTTGCATAAAGATGCCCAACTGAAGTGTGTGAAAATCATAGCAAAGAAAGGCAAAAAAAAAAATGACGGCTACAGGGGGAAGATATGTAGATTGCACTATTATTTCTGAGACACTTCCCTACCCTGGGAAAAGAACGTCTCTCTTGATACTTGGGGAATGATGTTATGAGAGATTTCTCCTTACAATATGAGGAAAGAGCAGGAAAAGAAATGGGGGTGCAGAGGCCTCACTCTCTTCCTCCCACTTAATGGGACATAAGGGCAAAGGTGTGTGTATATGTGGGGGGGTCCCTGAAAAAGAACCAGAAAGGGAAGAGGGACAGATGGAGGACGTGGGACACTTGGGGGAAAGTTAACGTGTGCACACTACTTAAACCTTGCACTTGAAATTCAGATCTGTTTTAAAGAAGTTAGAACATGATGCTTAAATCCATGTCACAAGAAATGAAACTTGAAAACGAATTCCCTGTTATATACTTTTATGGATCTTGCTCCCCGTATGCATTGAAAATATTATCCTTTGAGCAAGGGAGACTTGTAGAAAGCTTTTGAGGGCCATGGGAAGAAAGGATGACGACTCCCCAGCAGGCTGGGGAGAGGAGGATGGAGTTTTCTGGGGCCCACGTATTCCCCCTCCCCTGGTTTGCTAAGGAAGATGGTCTTCCCTTTGGACATGTGCAGCAAGACAAGCTGAACGCGCTGACAGTGAGACACGTCTTGGTCCCACTCCGCCTCAAGGGTCCCTTCCACCCCCAGTATGTGTGATTGACAGGAGCTTCTTACCTCTGACACGGTGCAGTTCAGCTGGAAGATCTGCCCTTCTCCTTCCACCTGTCGTACACAGAGTTTGCAAACCAGCTCCACTGTGTTCAGGCTAAATCTTTCCAAAGTGAAGGTACAGTGGAGGTTTCTTTGAGACCCACTCCAGATATGGTAAAAAGGAATTTCCTAAAGAATATGAAAGTGTTAATCACAAATGAGGGACTAATTGTACCTATTAGACACTCAGCAGGCAGGTACTCGTCTCAGTATTCCACACAGAGTACCTCACTTAACCCTCATAATAGCCCTATGTGCAAGTAGGTCCCCCTTTCACATGAAGAAACTGAGGCCCAGAGAGGTCAAATAATTCATTCACAGTCACACAGCTAGTAAGTGGCAGAGTTGAGATTTGATCCCAGGAAGTCATCCTTCAGAATCCACATACCTGACCAGTCTGCCACAAGTCTCTCATTTACAAAAATAAAAAGCCATTGTAAATGATATTTTTTTTTATGTTTAAAAATTCCCAAAATAAAATCTACACACGCCATCATTGCTCATTAAAAGGAATCCCTGCCGTGACATTCCGGAGAATAGCAAAGAAAGCCCAAAGGAGAACGTGCTGACACTGTTCTCTTTCATGCCTCTGTCCTTCCTCTGCGCAGGACAGGGGGCAGCCAAAATTCCCTACAGTTGAAAATTGTAGACTCATTTAGCTGTCCCCGAAAAAGTCCCTGGCCTAAAAAACACCAAATGTCTAACAGGTATTAATTCTCTAAAAGTTTGAGCACCTTAAAGAACCCATCTTAGAATCTTGTTTCAACAAAGTTGATTGATACATTAAAAATTGGAGAACATGGTGATTAAGGGCAGAGGTTCTGATGCCAAATCCAGTATAATTGACAACATCCTGCCCTTGTTGATTTGCTAATTCAGGGCCAGTTACTTAACCTTTTCACGCCCCAGTTTCCTTATCTGTAAAAGAGTGGGCAGTGGATTACTTAAGTCATGAACCTGCTAGGTTCACCGAAATAAGCCAAGTGCATAAGAGAGTGTTTGCAGGATAGTAAGTGTTTTCAGTTATGATTATACCAGGGAAATTGTTTATGAAAGGGAAGAATTGTGGAGTTTTAAGAATGAAGAAAGTGAGCAAAGGAAGAGATGTTATGGGAAGTCAAAGCCTCATCTAACAGGGCTGAGCTATGGGTAAGGGTGAAGTCTGCAACCCTCACCCAAGCTCCTGTTTGTTAACAAAGGAGTAGAATTGCTTCTCTTAATCTATGTGTAAGTACTTGACATACGAAAGTGAGAAGGGAGAGAAAAGGAAATTCCAGTCCTTCTAGTTATGTTCATTGACTTATTTCGGGAACTAGCCACCAGATCAGCAGCAACACTGGGGTTGGTTGGATTTGCATGTGTGCAGATGTGGATTCACAGCTTTTCTGACTGCGTCCACATCTCATGGGCAGGGTTGAGATCTGTGGTCCATCAGGATATCAAGTCTCAGAGTGCACAGGCTGACTGACAGAGGAGGAGGTGAAAACCCTGGAGTCCTGCCATTTTTCCACAGGTACCTCCAATGAGATGAACCAATATCTTTATACCTGTGACTTAATAAAATCCTTACTTTACATGCCATTTCAATTCCCAAATTGGGGTTCCTTCTAAGTTTTCAATGTAAGGGTACTGTCCTAGCAAGGCTGAAGACAAATTTGTGTCTCAAGGGGTATGATGTCCTCTATTATTCCTATGAGTGCCTTTGAAGTTGTTTTAATTCAATGAATTCCCTATGAAAATTAATTGAAATAAAATTGAAGTGCTCTTATTAATTAAAAATATAACAAAGGTAATATAATTATAAGGATAATTGTTTTGAAAAGCATTCCTTCAAATATGCCTATCAGCTATTTTATGAAAATCCTGAATGATCCCAAACTCTTTTTTTTTTTTTTTTTGGTACTGGGGATTGAATCCAGGAGTGCTTAACCACTGAACCATATCCCCAGCACTTTTTAATATTTTATTAGAGATAGGGTCTCGCTGAGTTGCTAAGTGCCTTGCTAAGTTGCTGAGGCTGGCTCTGAACTTACAATGCTCCTGCCTCAGCCTCCCAAGCCGATGGGATTACAGGTGTGTGTTACAGCACCCAGCAGATCCCAAACTCTGGATGAAACAAGTACTAACATAAAAGCATTTTCAAGAAAGGGGGTTGGTTATGCCTACATAACTTTGGTTATTTTTCTTCTAGCTGTCTCCAAGCCTTTAGTTCAGCATGGTGAACTTACCTGATATTTAGCCAGCAATTTGCTCTTCCAGAGGGAATGGGCAACGTCATGAATGGATAGGCGCAAATTGTGGGTACTTCCTTTAAAATGAAGTGCCTTGGGTTCCTCCAGAAGCTGTCCTCCCATCTGTCTCTCAAGTTGTAAAACTTCCTACAATGACATACCCCAAACCAAGTCACATTGTATAATTGTCTCACTTTTATCTGTCCTTTTATTAAAAGTGTGTTTCATCTTTGTGCCTCCTGAGCAGCAGCCCTGGTTTCAGCAACAGCACGAGCAGCTACTTCTATAGCCCTGACCCCCACACTGAGGCCCATGCCATTTTGTATGGGACTGGGCCCTTCTAACAAACTGTTTCTGCGATTTATGTCAAATTGCTGGGAAGCAAGTGCAGTTCAGTCTGCCTTTACCAACTGGCAAGTGGATTATTTAACTAAATAAATAAAAGGAAAAATACATAGAAAATATAGATAAGTAGATACAAAAAGTAGACTTCAATTAACTTTCAGGGAAATGGGAAAATAATTAAAACATGTGTTGGACTGATAAAAACCAATGAGCCAACAAAAATTTGGAATGCATTTTAGACATTTAGTTTGAGCTCTTGTTTTCTTTATTGGTGCATATTAATTATGTAGAATAGTAAGTCTCAATGTGGCATAGTCACACATGCACAGAACAGTTGGATCAATTTCATTCACCAGTACCTTCCTCTCCCCTCCTCTCTTCTTTCCCATCTCTTCCTTCTACCCTGTCTACCTTCTTCTCTCATGACATCTTTTTCCTCCCTCATTCTTCTTTATGTACAGAAATAAAAAAATTTTCGATTAAAATGATTCTCTGCATAATTACCAATTATCAAAAGTAAATAGAAGATATTTACTTTATGTTCTATTTGGAGAAATTTTGATACAGATTAGCAAGTTTTTTTAACTAATTACTCAGATTAAAGTTTACCCATTACTCAGATTAAAGTTTTAAAAGAACAACTCATTTTTAAGAATTGTGCTGATGAATTAGCCTCCTTACATCAAAGAAAACATTCGACATTTGGTTTTTTGGGATTGACTAACTTCACTTAGCATTATCTTCTCTAACTCTATCCATTTACCTGCAAGTAGACGAACTGTAGATAGGGCAGAGGGGTTGGAGGGAAAAGGTGGGGACATGGGGTTAGAAATGATGGTGGAATGATCATTATTATCCAAAGTACCTTTGTGAACACACGAATTGGTGTGAATATACATTGTGTACAACCAGAGATATGAAAAATTGTGCTCTATATGTGCAATAAGAATGGCAATGCATTCTGCTGTCCTATATAAATAATAAATTAATTAATTAATTTAAAAAAAGAATTGTACTGATGAAAAAATTTGCTCCATAGTTTACTTACAGTATAAAGATATAACTAGAAGACAAATTCTATATCTACTTCCATTTCTCAAGCTTGTTAATGGGAGTTAATGAAGCATTTCCAACAACAGCTGCAATTATCCACACAGCAGCATGCCATAAGTTACCAGTGAACAAAACATCCGAGTTCTCCCTTCCTGACCAAACTGTCCCCCTGAACTTTACTGCTCTTACATCTTAAAGGTTTTAGTGACAAAAGATGCATAATTTGTGTCCTTTTATAAAAAAAATCAGGATCAAAGAAAAAAATGGATTTTATGAAAAGTCAAAATATGATATTTTTTCAGTGATATTTTAATAGAAAGGGAGTCAAGAACACATGTGTTCAGTAGAATACCTCCTGCATGTACTGGGAATCTATCAGGGTAAAAAGTACATCAGATGGGTCACAGTAGAAGTTCCAGTAAGGAAACTAAACTGACAGCAGAAGCATATGTACTTTGCATTTGTCGAATGAATGGTAACCCACACACAGGCCCAGTAAGTGCAATGCTTATCAACATCATCAATGAGATGCAAACAGCTCATTCAAGCTGCTGCTTTGTGGGGTAACCTTCCATCATCTTGGGACTAGGCCACTATCCTGGACAATGCAAGCTGCTAACGGTCCTATGGCGTAGGGAACACTAGGGTAATGTGGAATGCGGGCTCCGTCAGGGAGTCCTCTAATTAGTGTCTAACTGAAGTGATGAGGCAACAGCACCCTCATGTTGAGAAGCGCGTGGTTCAGCTGCCTGACAATATTGACCTGCTCTTTCCTGTGGCTGGTGATGAGATGAGTAGCTATTACTTGTGACAGGAGACTGAGCAGTCATGCGGCCACCCTGACACATATGTTGTGTCACTGTGCCCTGACTCTGCTGTGTCTGCACTAGCAGGTCTCAAGGGTCCCCAGTAGGCCACACAGATCCACCCAGCTCAGAGTTACCCATGGCCCACCAGAATGCCCTTCACAACACTGCACATCCCATTCCTTGACAAGAATCTGGCCATGTGGAAATCGAGAAGAAGAAGAAGAAAAGTGAGGGTTAATTGCAGTTTCTTCTGCTTCAGCAGGAAGGCATAATGAGCTTATGTTGATCATGTTTGGTGTCTAGTTAGCATAATAGAGAAAGCTGATGTTCCCAGTGAACCTGGCACCTGACAAATTCTAAAGCCAAAATGATGTTTGTTTATAAGCCATTAGAAGAAAAGAAACATAATTAGAAATCTTTGAGATTACAGTCATGCCAATCAATCAGTTCTAGCTTCTTTCCAGTATGCCCTAATTACCTCATCAAGACGTCTAAAGAGCAATCGATAGTAATTATCTGATTACTATAGATCTTCATTACATCCAAATTATCTCCCTGGGATGTCTAAAAGAAGATGCATTGTATTCTGGGAGGTAATTGTACCCAACAATGTATAATCCACACCCTATCCCTACAATCAACAAAGACTGCCAAAGGATACTAGGGCATCATCGGTTTTCTTGTCAGGGGGACAACTGGAAAAAAACCCTTAACTGCCTATTGGCTATGACCTTGAAGTCAAGCAATCTAATACCAACACATTTGAAGTGCAAAGTATGAGTTGAAGTCAGCCAAGAATAAGGCGCATTCCCTGCTTTCTTGAGCCATAACTCAGAAGTCACGGTAAAGGCTTTTCCCTAGTGAAGACAGTCTGGCCTGGCTTAGAGAGCCCTTTTTGGAGACAACAAACTCAATAAAGTGACAAAGAACCAAATTTAGTGACAGTGGAGCCAGAGAACACACTCTCCATATTCTTAAGCTCTCTCTCTCCCCCTCAACCAGGAGGGACATCAAGTTGCTGCACAGAGCTGGGAGAAGCCTGACTTTTCTCTCCCCTTCAATTGGACATGAACTCTGTGACAGAAAACTGCCCATCTAGCTGCCTCTATGCTAAGAGCAGAAGGCTGTAAGCATACTTGCTTGCATACCTCTACCAGTCATAAAATTGACTATGCATTTTATGTTATTTTCCTTATAAATTATAGACCTATATTAATTCATCAGTTCATCAATATGTTACATTATAAATATACAGTTAAAACTATGAGGTAAGGTAAATCAACAGAGAAGAAGTAATATTGCCCCTTTTTGCTCCAATGGTTCATGGGCCAGGGTTTGTGAATTGCGTTCTGGAGACTGCTCAGGTAGGCAGCTGTCCTCTCACTAGTACCTTGGGAGAAATCAGCCCAAGAGTGAATGATTCAGTGAAACGAATCTTTTCCAAACTTAAATTTAACACATTTTCCTAAAAAGTATCAACGGGTATCATTACATGCAGAATGTTCAACTTGAAGAAAACATCAAATACAGCAGAAGACGAGAACCAAAGCATTACAGAAATTCAAAGAGAAATGAAAGATACCTCAATCAATAAATAAAACTCCTTGGAAACTAAACTAACACCATACACGAGTCAGAGTTGACTTACCACGTACAGCAAATCCCATGTGTGAGTTTTGTGTTAGGGGATAGAAGCCAGCCACAGGACAGGCTAATCAGGTTTGGGTTCCATATTGCTACAGTATTAAGTATAAAAATTTCAGATATGCTATAGCAGATTCCACTTAAAAAGACACTGTACCTCGTACTTCAAAAAACCCCTGATTTTCTGGATTCTTTCTGCATGAAATCATCTTGGCTAATACTTATGAGGTACAGATATGCAAGAGGACATAAAAGTGGCAGACACAAAAATCAATAAACTGTGGCTTTACAGTTAAATGTGTTCCTTTCTTTTATCTTCCTGGGAATGTTTATTTAACATCAATGAGAGGTGCAAGGCCTGGTAGAAGTCATGTTAGGGTCTACAGCATGCAGGCAAGGGAGTCTCAGTCTAGCCTCCAACAGCTCCTGGTCCATGGGGGAGACCGACATGTGAATACCTAAACACACTGTCATGGGCTCAGCTGTAAAGCAGCTCCTAGACACACTGATTCTGGATCACAAAGGTTAGTCTATTCCCCACATCTTTGGAGAGAACAAGTACCAAATATACTTAAGGTCAAAAGATTTAGGAAGACTTAAGAAAAATATTATGACCTTGAAAAGAAATGCCATCTAGGCTCTGCTTTTAGAAATATAAATATCACCTTCTTCTGTAGGAGTTGTCTTTCCAACTGGTAGCATCCCTCACCCCAGGTGCTGGGTCAGACTCTGGGCGATCCACTGTTGCTCTGCTGAGCTTGCTGTGCTACACGAGAAGGAAATCCTTGCATGGTTCTATCTCCATCCCTCTCCCTTTACCTTGAAAAGGTACTCACAGAGTCAGTTATTCACAGAGGTGCCCCTAGCCCACCCTCCATGACAACATGCATGTCTACACCTGGGAGCCTCAGCGGGAGTGCCACCGGGAGTCTGGTGTTTCTAGGGATCCAAGCAATCCTGTGGGATGGCACAGTGTAGTGGCAGCTTCCAGCAGGAGCCTGAGTGAGGGCTGAATAGATTCCAGAAGCTGTGAGGGATTGCTCCAAAGGCGGCAACAGGGGATTCCACAGTAGAAACAAGCAGCTTGCACAATAACCAATTAAACCAAGACAGTATCCAGGCCGAGCCATTAGCCTGGGCCACTTAAGAGCCCTAATAAATTCAAGCTGTTTTAAAGGCCTGTCCATGAAAAGGGAGTAGCTCTGGCCTGTACCCAGAATGCTCCCGGCTCCTACATGATAGGATCTGCTGCACTGGGCCTGACAAAGAGCAGCAGGAAGGGAATACCCCTGGAAGCCCTATGACTCCTCTGCTCCATGTTTTCTAATCCCATAACTTCTCACTTCATGACTTTAAGGTGAGATTGCATCTGATTTCTCTGCTTCTCTTGTCCTTCTTTTTCTTCCTGGTTCCTCCAAGCCTGGTCAAATTCCCTTCAGTGAAAGTCTCGGAGCTATTGCTTCTGGGGCCACATAGATGCTTGAGGACCATGTTTAAGAATATAAGTTTCTGAGCCTGGTACACCTATAATCTCAGTGACTCAGGAGGCTGAGGCTGGAGGATCCCAAATTTGAGGTCAGCCTCAGCAACTTAGTGAGACCCTGTCTCAAAAAATAAAAAAAAGTCAGGGAGTGTAGCTCAGTGTAGAGTGCCTCTAGGTTCAATCCCCAGTGACAAATCAGAAAACAACACCAAAAGTCTGTCTACAGGGTCACAGGTACCAGGTTGAAGCTGGTTATGCAAAGGGAAATATTGGTGACTTTGGACAAGAAATTTGAGGGGCAGGGACTCCAGAGCAATTTTGGGAGACCTTTGCTTCTGGTGAGGGCTGTTCTTCTCAGGCTCTTTCCTTGCCCTCCTCCTCCCCACCCCCCTCTGCTCACCATTGCCCTGAACAATAACTTGCTCCTTCTCTGACTTCACTCCTCCCAACTGCATCACCTTCATCCTCAGAGGCATCTCTTTTAGCTTCCAGGTTCTCAAGGGCTGTTTTTCCTTTTGGTGGATTATATAGACTTCAGTGTAGGTATGTCTCCCTCTCTTTCCTCTCGTTTCCTCCCCAATTGCTTTCCTATCATTTTTTTCCCCTTTCTTATTAAAAACCTCATCCACCAGAGAAAGGGTAAAACAGATGATAAAACGTAAGTCTTATATAACCCATTGAAGAGAAGGTTGAAAGGAGGTTAAATCATGGTTTCACTTTGTCTTGCTTTGCTCTTGGTACCATTTCTAGATGTTATATTTCCAGCATCCTTATTCTCAAAAGAAACAGAATCATGGATTGGCTGTGCCTATTGTTGCACAGGAGCTGGAGAATGGCATCAGGCCCATGAACAGATAGAGGGAGCTATTGTGGAGAAGACTCTGAGATCCTGCACTGAGACTACAATAAAGCAGCACCCAGCCTTGAACTACAGCTGTTCCCTTTGTGTTAGATGGAACCCCTCCCCTATGCTCTGTCCATGGTGCTGGCCAAGCCCTGGGGGACCAGTAGTACCGCTGCAAGCCCCACCTTCACCCAGCTTCTGCAA
The DNA here is from genome assembly GCF_052094955.1 of Ictidomys tridecemlineatus. Classification (NCBI taxonomy): domain Eukaryota; kingdom Metazoa; phylum Chordata; class Mammalia; order Rodentia; family Sciuridae; genus Ictidomys; species Ictidomys tridecemlineatus. The sequence goes on along the minus strand of NC_135485.1, from coordinate 106,949,011 downwards.
CAGGAAAGACACAGGGAACAGCTCAGCATGCCACATGGGTTAAACCTCAAAAGACCAACCTTCAATGATTGTGCTGACTGGTATTGAAAAGAATCACATCTGCCAACAGATTTAGATGAACCTGCTTCTATTGCTTCTATTCATTCTTTAATCCTGTGTTGAAACCTGCCCTGGTCATTGGGGATGAGATATTTCTCTCTTTGCTACTGTGGCTGTCGCCACTGTCTCTGTCACAGCTGTGTGCCTGCACTCCACCAAAGCAGAGGCCAAAAACAGTGACCATCCTTCTCTCCTGTTCCCTGCCAGTTTTTCAGCAAGGCTGCTCTCTGCCCTGCATGTGCTGTCTCCTCCTCTGGCCTTCGGGCCTCAGGCTGCTGAGCCAGGCAGTGGGGAACATCTGACTGTCAGCTTGGCCTCTTCCACCTGCTCAGGTCATCCTCACTGGCACCCAGCCTCGAGTTGCTACTTTCCCTTCCTGTGTTCACGCTGGGGTGCACTGCTCTCCCCCGGTGTTAGTCTGCCTTGCTTCATCCCTAATAATAACAAGGCTGGACTCTAGTGACCATGTGCAAACATTTCCACATCAAGTCACTTCATTTTCAGGGCTCTGCCTGCTGTTCCCACAGCTGTTGCTGCCATGGATGCTTGATCTGAGATGCCACTTCCAGCCTGCCAAGACAGGGAAGTTTGTGACACTTTTAAAGCAAAGTGCCAAGGGGTAACATTCAAGGAAGTGGCCATGCCACTTCGATCCCCCTGGGCATACTCCTGTGGTTTTTTTTTCTCACATCTATGTATTGGGAATAGGTTGCTTTAGGTCATTTTGGACTAACATTGCATTTCTTAACTGTCTTACAGTCAGAGAGGTCAGTAGTCCAGCATAGGCCTAACTGTCTATAATCAAGTTCTAATTGCCTTCCTTTCTGAAGCTTAAGAGAAAATTTTGATTTTTTTTTTTGTCTTTTCCACTTTCTGGAGGTTTCTCACATCCCTTGGCTCCTGGTTTCCTTGCTGCATCTTCAAGTCTAGCAATAACACATATTTCTAGTTCTTTTTCTATTATCATGCCTCCCTATACCTACAGCTGGGAAAGGGCCTCCACTTTGAAGAACCTACATAATGAGATTAGATCCAATCAGGCTGTCCAGATTACAGCAAAGTAGATCTCAGATAGTTCATGACAGTAAAATCATTTTTTTTTGGTTGTGTAATACATATTCACAGATTCTGAATATAAATGTATAGGTATCCTAGGGAGGCATTATTCAATCTACTACTACTTCTATTCTCCCTCTGTCTCTTAAATAAATTCAACATGGCAGGTCATTTCCAAGCTACAGGATTGGCCAGGGCCAAGGCTAAGTCTCCTGAGAAGACAATAAATAAAGGGTGAATTTTAAGGTACCAGAAAAGATCCTTGTGATTAAATGGCTGAATGATCAAACTACCAACAAACCTGAAATGCGTCCCACAATTACATCAAAATTCAATGTAATATTTTCATTGAGCTATTATCTTTAACATGCCATGATAGTCTAAATTCCCTCTGTGGGATGATTAAGAGATTCATATCTAGGTCCTATTTTGTTCCAGGAGATTTAATAATCTTGATCTCCTTGAATCTTCAAGGTATTCCTGAGGCAGACAAAATCATTAGGAAACTTTAACACATTTTTTTCTTCTCGTTATGCAACACATGTGTCATATGCATGAATATATTAATTTAATTCCCCAAAGCAAGATTATGAAAGTATATAAAACACAAGTTAGGGTCATTTTAAGGTTTGTATGAGGGCATGGAAAGGAAAGTTGTGGCTAATGGGGCCCATTCTATGGAAAGCCAGCCTTTAAAGGCCTAGATGAAGTAGACTGAGGAGTTCTGGGTTCAGTAAGGGCACAGGTGGGCATGAAAGAAGCAACAGAAAGATGCCAGTGGAGGTGGTGACAGGTGGTAGGATGAAAATAAAACCACCTCCCCACTTAACCAGCTGCCTGTGACTGTCTCCAACATGGCCAAGGAAGGTAGCAAACAATTCTCAACTAGGCTTCATCCAAGAGATTCATTTTTCTCCACTTTTAAGTGTTTCTTTTTTTAAAACATGATATTATCTTTCACAGAGTTCTTCGAGTATATTAGAACCTAGATTAGGGTATGTGAAAATTGAATGAATCCAACAAAGACTCTTCAATATTCCAGGTGACTCCATAAAGCTATAGTATGTCAATACACATGATTTGGTTCATATCATAAATACATTTGTCAGAAATTCAACAAAAATCTCACACTATCCACACTATATGAAAATAACTCCACTTTTCTGTTCTGAATCTCAGGATTTATATAAGCCCCTTTGTTAGGAGCAGATTCTCAGATATTTTACTCTTCATGTAGTGGGGCAGAAACTTCTTATTTTTATGTAGATGTACATTTCTCCTTGGGTGTTTAAAAACTTATTCCAAATATAACCTTGCTCTCTGTTAATTTCTGGTCTATTTATACTAGGATTTAAGTCTTTACAAATAATGAAAGGAAAACACCATTTTTATTACTTTAATCACCTGATGAGGAAGGAAAAAGAAAAGCTCTGATACTCCAAATACCATCTTTTCAATAAACTTGACCTCTCTATTTGAGTTGATTTCCAAACTACTCTCAAAATTCTTAGCATCTTTATGTCTTTATGTGAACTCAACCTGAGCATTGTTCCCACTGGTCCTTCAAACTCATGCATAGGAAAAACCCCTCCTGAAAGGTGTATAAAAGAATTCCACTGTTTCCCACCAGCCTTGACTTCTACCCCGTCAGTCACTCCTGGCATTCTGATTCCATACGAATGCTTCACAATTGCTAAATGCAGCTTTTAAGTTTTAGGTGACCATTTTTGCCCCAAGGCTTAACAAAATACAGGAAAATTTGTTATAAGAGCTGCCAAACTCAAAGAAGTATATGTGAGATGAAAAAAAGGTACCAAGGTTACTTGAGAATGACTGATATGGAAACTTTCTTTTTTTTTCCCCATCCATAAATATGATAATATAACCAGAGATGATAAAATGTGATAGCATTCTTGACACACTCCTCTCTAGACATTGGGCCACCATTTTTTTTTCTAAAATCTTTCAAGGACTGTGCAGCTATGTCCCCTGAGAGTGACTACTCCACAGGGGCTCCATATCTACCCTCTTCTGATGTTTCTGTGAGTTTTTCTGTCATTCATAATGAATCCCCAACTTACAATAGCAACTTTAAGAAATTATCAAGTCCTGGGAGGACCACCTTTGGGCATTACTTGCTATGCTAAAGATGGAGGTGGCGAGGAGTTGGGTTAGATCACAAACAGAGAAGCAGAGCTTGTTTTCATCGGAGTCCAAATTATGAAAGAAGAGATTGAAGTTAAGGATTTGGAATCAGAAAGGATGCATCCGCTGGAAGGTGAGGTCATTCCTAAACATGGAGAGGCAGGACAACTGGGAATTTCAGGGGAGTGGAAGATACTTGGAAGAATGCTGCGTGAAATCCAAGAGTCTAGAAGAGAGAAATAAAAGTGTGTGGAGGAACAGGTGAGGTATTGCTTAAACTCAATTGGAAATGTATGATTTTTTTTCATAGCAGTACAACAGAGTAGAACTGAAAGTTGTAGTAGAGCATACGTGTTCATTTGAGGTCATCATTGCTATGGAAATTCATAAAGCCTGCTCCAGCTCAAGATGACAGGTGATTTCAGGTGGGAAGTGAGTTCCCTGTAGATATGGGTAAGAACAGAGGAATTTTTACAGACTTTTTATAGATCAGGAGACCAGGAAAGGTTGAGGAGGTTTCTCCTTAAGAACCAAGGGCAGCTTCGGTGTGCAGCAAGGAAAGATAGTTGTAGTCATTAATTAAGCCAGTCACCATTGGAGGTCTTGGCAACGAGGATGAAAGCTATAGAACATTTATACTGGTAGGTAGATAATGTGGGATGATCGAATGATGGAATAGAGGACCTCTGGGCCAAGGGATTATGATTTAAGTGGGGACACTAAATTTCAGAGAATTGTTGGAATAAAATGGGTAGAAAGAATGATGGAGGCAAGTCTTGCTAGGATGAGGATGTTGTTTGTGCTAAGGGAATTGAGACAGGTAATGAGCCACACAAGGAAGATCCAGCTCATGAAATGGAGAGATGCCAGAGAAATAGTCATGGAGTATGGGAACTATTAGAATTTTCAACCTAGCTGGGTGTCCACCTGTAATCCCAGCAACTTGGAAGGCTGAGGCAAGAGCATTGCAAACTCAAGGCCAGCCTCAATAACTTTATTGAGACTCTGTCTAAAAATAAAAAGTAAAATAAAAAGGGGTGAGGAATGCAGTTCAGTGGTAAAGCACCGTATGTTCAATGCCCAGTACCACTCCCAGCCCCCCAAAGAATTTTCCTTTTGGCCTGTGGTGAATTCAAGGGTGTGGACTTCGTGACAGGCATTGTTAACCTGGAAGATCTACTGGTAGTTAATGTGGTCAGGTAAAGAAATGGGGAAAGAACCATTTGGGGGTGTAGGGAAGTTTGTCCTTAATACAATCAAAGTTCCAAAAAAGAGATGAAAATATTTAGGATGAGTTCACAAGAGAGTAACACAGGTAGCCGTAAGAAAAAACTTCAGTACCCAGACAAGTTAGATCAGAGCCTTTGGGGAAGAGCCCTGGAGTGAGTCTTTCAAAAGCTCATCACTGATTCCTATGTGTGTTGAGATAAAGAACTAGTGGGTTGGGAAGAACATGAAACAGGAGTGGGGTAGGCCTGAAGGAGGAAGAAGGACTTGGGAGGGGTGATGTACTAAGGGTTTAGAGCCACAAGAGAAGCAGGGACATCAGAGAGACTGGCAGGGAACATTAGCAAGCAGGGTGCCAAGAAGGCAAAGTTTCAGCCTTGAAGGGCCTTTTCCAGCTAATCCACTCCTAATCCACTCACAATTCAAAGGTGAATGTGAGATCGTATAAATGTGACTAAACTATCTCTTTGGTATGTTGGACAGACCATTTACCTACAACTAGAATTTTGATATTTTTGCATTATTAAAAGTCCATGAGGTTTAAGAATGCCTCATCCATTATTCATGTTTTGGTTCAGGCTAAGTGCTGGATCCCCAGATGCTGAAAATTTATAAATGTCTATTTGGAAAGCATTGACCACAATACAAACTACTTTGGGGTTATTTTCACTGCAAAAAAAGCTGTTCATTGGTCTTTCTCAGTGTTGACCATTGGCATGGCTTTCTAATCAACATAATCAAATGTATTTTATAAAATATACATTTGCATTTTTTAATAGATCTCCGTGTGTCTGCTGGGAAGACAGGACAAGAGTTTTCTGAGTATAACTATGTGTGTGATTAAAACTACGTGTACCAAACACTTTAGATATGATTTGGGTCTTCTATGGTATGATTTTTGCAATAATTTTCCTGGAATTCTTTGAAAAGATTTGTGTTAATCAGATCCCAGGATCCCCAAACAAATACAACTTTCCCTAAGAAGAATTTAAGCCTTGCATGATTTCTATCTTAGAAATCATGATGCTTCTTAGTGTCTTAGAGGTATTGCATTTTCAAGGAGTCTAGAAGAAATGTCCTGAAGCTTTACACTAGAGCTGTGTGTTCCTATCATTTATTCCACATCAAAAAAAAAATCCTATAGGCTTGATCATCAAAAATACATCCAGCAACCCACCTGGTCTTATCCCCTCCCCTGGGAACCAAGCTGGTCAGATCCACCATGAGGAAGGATGATTGCAATTGGCTCCTCACTTGTCTCTCTGCCTCCATTTGTGTCCCTTGAGTCAATTTTGTTTTCATAACCCCAGAACTACCCTGTAGATGGAAACTCCATAGGAAATACCCTGACAGAAAAAATTTCTTCCCTTGGCTTCCTGGACTTGTTTTTCCCCCTTCTCTTCTTCCTCTGGGTGCTCATCTTTCTTTAGCAACTTGGGCACCCCGCTGGCTGCCCTTCTTCCTCCTTGATCCCTGTCATCTAGGGTGTGACTCTTCAAGCAGCTCAACCTGACATCCAGATGCAGCTACAAAGCCTGACTTCTCCTCTTAGTAGCTGGTGCAATCTAGAAAAACTGACTTGAACTTTCTGTGCCATGTTTAGCATATCAGTCAAGTGGGGATAATGAGATTGATATAGAATTTCTGTGAGGATTAAATGAGTTAATACAAAATATTTGGAATTTTGCCTGGTACATAGGAAGCTCTCAGAAATACATTACTGTTTTGTTGTTATTATTATTATTTTCTCTCTCTATTGTCTTTTAGTATTTTCCCTGGTCACCTTGGATGACAAATATCAATATTGCTGGTTCCTGAATATATATCTTGGGATCATCTCTCTGTCCGGACAGCCACATCTATATTTCTTTTAAAAAGATCAGGTATGGCTTTTTAAACATTGCCTTAATTGACACATAATAGTTTTGCACATATATGGGGTACACTTTGATACCAGGCACAGAAAGACCAACACTGCATGAGCTCACTTATGTATGGAAACGAAAGAAGTTGATGTCATAGAAGTAGACAGCAGACAAGTAACTACCAGAGGTGGGCAGGACAGGGGTTGCAAGAGATTGGTACAAAGCCACACCTGTATTTCTAACTGTGCCCGGGTATCTCTGTCTGAATGCCCAATTTATGCTTCTAATCCAGTATTCTAAAAGAATAAGCACTGTTATAGATGGAATATTTGTATCCTTCAAAATTCATATTTAGTGATCCTAACCCCCAATGTGATGGTATTAAGAGGTAGGGCCTTCAGGGTTGGGGTGAGGTGATTAGCGTGGAGCTCTCATGAATGGGACAAGTGTCCTTATAAAAGAGACCCTAGGGAAAACTCCAGTTATCTCTCTACCATGTGAGGACACAGTGAGAAGTTAGCAACCAGGAAGAGGCTCTTACCAGAGCCCAGCCAAGCTGGCACCCTGATGTCAAGTCTCCAGCCTCCACAACTGTGAGAAAGAACTGTTGTTTAAGCCACCCCATCCTGGGTATTTTGTTATAGCAGCCTGAACTAAGGTTGCAACCCCAAAGTTGCCTGTCCCCTGAGTTTACTACCATTGACTTAGAGATACAAGTCTGATCTCTTACTCCACCCACTGAGGTTAGTGACCAGGCCTGATAAAGGCTACTGAACAGGACCTTTTCTCCTGTTCCCTTTATCATCCTCTTCTGTTATCATCTCAGCTCTATCCTGCTCTTCTTATTAACTGTCTATCTCTTCCCACTGAAGTCAAACTAACATTTATTTATTTATTTATTTTTTTATTGGTTGTTCAAAACATTACAAAGCTCTTGACATATCATGTTTCATACATTAGATTCAAGTGGGTTATGAACTCCCATTTTTACCCCAAATACAGATTGCAGAATCACATCTGTTACACATCCACATTTTTACATAATGCCCTATTAGTAACTGTTGTATTCTGCTACCTTTCCTATCCCCTACTATCCCCCCTCCCCTTCCCTCCCATCTTCTCTCTCTACCCCATCTACTGTATTTCATTTCTCTCCTTGTTTATTAACATTTATTTTTTAAAAAATATATTTTTTCCCCTTAGGTGCAGATGGACACAACACAATGCCTTTATTTTTATGTGGTGCTGAGGATCGAACCCGGGTCCTGCCCGTGCTAGGCGAGCGCTCTACCGCTGAGCCACAATCCCAGCCCCTCGGACTAATATTTCTAATGTATATTTCTGATCATGTTTTTCTTCTGTTTAAACCTCTCTATCTCTATTAACTCAACAGATTGAACCTCAACTCCTCTCACTGAAAGTCAAGGTCTCTCTTCATGGGAGGAACCTGTCACTCTAGGCTTCCTGGAATAATATGCCTGCCTAGAGGCATCATTTGCTCTGTGTTTCTGCATGCTGTTTCCTCCACCTGGAAATATTGAATTTTTAGTCGAAACCCTACCTTCCACTTTGGTCAATTTCAAATGTTAGCTTCTTTTCATCTTTCCTCAAAATAACATGACGCCTCTGTCTCTTGAACTTGCATGAACTTTGCATCTCGGCTGCGGCATTCATCACATTCTGACTTATCTCCTCATCCTTGCCATACTTCTTTTATTCTTCCTTCTAGATCATAACTTTTTCAAAGGCACTTATTATATCCCTTAAAGCTTCAAATGGGATAAAATGAATGGCAATAATCACACCAGGAATTAAGCTCATTTATTCTGCAAAGCAGCAGCCTGTTGTCAAATGCTAACCCTCTCCCTCACAGCCCTCGTAAAAAGAATGGGAAAGCATATAAATGAAGTAGCACACAAGAGGAACATACAGTGTGAGCAATTATGCCAATTTCTTTTATAGGAAGAACACAGCTGAGATAAACATGGAAGCAGATTATTTACCATCCACGGGTCTCCTTGCCAAACTCTTCTACATTTTTCATTAAAAGAAATCAAGGAAGGTAAACAAAAGTAGCCCATTGGGAGGAATCAGCATTAAGGAAACGGCTCATACATCAGCATGGCCCCAGAGATTTGTCTGTTTCTTTAACTGTGTCCTTTGGGGGCGGAATGCACGTGTTCACACACCTGGGTGCATGTGCACAGACAAATCTCCAGGTGTGTTCAGCGACACGAAACCTTGGCTTACAAGTGGAGTGAAGAAGAAGGAGTGCCAGGCAGGAGTCACTTACCTTGAGGGCATCCTGAGTGTCATCCAAACAGTAGACCCGGATGCTGTACTCCAGGGAGGAACAGCAGAGAGGCCCAAAGATGGCTAATTTCAGGCGTTTTGCTGCGGCTTTGGTGGTGGATTGCCCAACCAGGGCGTAGGTGCTGAGGTTCTCTGTGAGGATGTGGCAGGCCTCTGCATCCAGCTGAATGTAGCAGGGGGTAGTGAAGTTTTCCTCTCCAACCACTACTACATCCTGGAAGAGACAAGGGACAGGGCTTATAATATATATTTCTAAGCCATGGAGGATGCATTCTGGTCGCTGTGGGTGGTGGTAGGCAGAGTAGTCTCCTCTCCTGAGTGCTCGTTATTCTTTATCCTTTCCTATTCCTTTCTTTCTCAGGCCTTTTGATTCTGCTACTTCCATTCTTCTTTTTTTCTTTTTTCTTTTTTCTTTTTTTTAGTTGTAAATGGACATAATGCCTTTATTTTGTTTATTTATTTTTATGTGGTGCTGAGGATTGAACCCAGTGCCTCACACTTGGTAGGCAAGCATTCCACCACTGAGCCACAGCCCCAGATTTCTACTTCCATTCTTAATAATTATCTTCTTTTCTACTCTTCCCTTTGCCACCTATATGCTGATAATGTTCTTTATGTTGAAGTCTTTTATACAGAGCATTTTTTTTTTGGTACTGGGGTTTGAACCCAGAGGAATTTAACCACTGAATCACACCCCCAACCCTTTTTTATATTTTATAGAGAGACAGGGTCTCACTGCGTTGCTGAGTCTGGCTTTGAATTTGCAATCCTCCTGCCTCAGCCTCCTGAGCCATTGGGATTATAGGCATGTGCTACCTTGCTTGGCTGTTTTTTTGATCTTCCTAGAATCTACATTACTGGAATCTACATGAAAATCCAAAATACCTTCATAAGTTACCCTGACTTCAGTATACCTTAGTTTATTTTCTGTTTCTGAGAACTAAATGATTTAATATATATTTCTTATTTAATCTAAAGGTATAATGTTTTGCTGTGCCATTATAGTATAGCAGTTTTTCCCTAAAAAACCCCATATACTTGAAAAGAATTAGGAAAACTAAGACCTTATGCAATACCATCCAATTGCATTCTTTCAAAATTCACCTGCTAATTACTTCCCAAAGCAGGACACTGATTTTTTCAAACTATCTTTGTTGCCACATTTCATGGAAGGCAAGATTTGGCAGGCTTGATGTCTTTAATACACTTTTCTTTGCTGAGTGCAGTGGTGCACAGGCCTATAATCCCACCAACTTGGGAGGCTGAGGCAGGAGGATTGCAAGTTCAAGGCCAGTCTCAGGAATTTAGCAAGACCTCAATAAAACAAACAAACAAACAAACAAAAACCCCACAACAGACTGGGGATGTAGCTCAATGACAAACCATTCTGGGTACAGTCACCATTATCTCCCTTTCACACACACACACACACACACACACACACACACACACACACACACAGCATGATCTCCTCATATGGCCAAAAGTAGCAGATATCCATAGAAAGAAAAATCTAATTAATTCCAGGATGTCCTCCTACTCTGCTAACTCTACATTCCTAAAATATTAGAGGTTTAAATCTTCAAATATATTTTTAAAAATTTGTTTCCTAAATGAAAAATACCATATGTAATCATGAAGTACATAATATATACTTTGCATATTATACATGTATATGACATACTTGTGTGTGTCTCTGTGTGTGTGTGTATATATATATATATATATATATATATATATATATATATATATGATAACATACTTTGTATGTTACAACTTCATATTTCATAATTGGCATTATTTGATAAAGCATATTACTCAGATATAGGTGCTAAGTGACAGGTTCTGATGTGAGAAGTGGGGCCCACTGAAGGCCCTGAAGTTATGATGGCAATAGATGTAGCAGGACAAGGTGCCCCAGATTCTCTTCATTCAAAGTAGAGCTTTGGAGACACTTCCTTTCTGTTTTCTCAGGTTAAATTCACAAGACTATATCTTAAATACTTCCTGCAATTACGTGCCTAACGTGCTCTAACCAAGGTACAATGTGCAGTGACTCTCTACCTCCAAATTTAAATAAATTTAAAAAATAAGAGTGTATGTATGTATGTATGTGTATGTATACGTGCATACACACACACACACACACACACACACACACACACACACACACACACTACTCAGAAACTAGTCTCTCTCATTTTGAGTACAACTTAAACTTCTCCCCTGATGTTTTGCTTTAGAAATGAAGGCCTCCCATAGTTACTCCTACTGATGTACACAAATCCCATCTTTACTCTGAAAGCAGCCCCCTCACCTCCCACTGTCCCTGTGCTGTCTGGTTTTTGAGCTGGATCTTCCAGTCCTCTGTATTGGGATCTGCACAGTGATGCAGAGTGAGGATGACGGGGCGGGTCAACAGGGCACCCGGAGGCCCACAGCTCACCACTGGAGTCAAGAGCGTCTGAGAGTCTTCCATGGGTGGCCTGGTAGGAGAGCAGAGAACTATGTCAGTGACATTTCATAGTAATTATGCACTGCGTACTTGTTGAGATCTGAGATCTAAAGTTGTACAAACAGTTCAAATAGTTTTCTCTTGGGTTTTTTTTGGGGGAGTGGGGGAGTGAGGCAGAAATAAATGTGAAGACATGCTCTTTATACCAAGGCTTTCATCTTTCAAGACTGGAGGTCTCTATGAAAACAGGGAATTTGCCATCATCTCTTTGATCCCCTCCAGTAGACACAGGTTGCCTTTGGTAGCTTCCTCTGAATATATGTGCTGATACTTTTCAGGATGGAATGAGAAAGAACAGAGTCCTTATGAAGTTATGTAACTAGCTTTTCTGATAATACTTGCCATTGGTCTCACAGGGTTTTAAATACTTTTGTGTTTTTAGGACCTAACTTGAAAAATACTTCAAAAAAAAAAAAAGAATCACTTCAGAATGAGGACACCCTGGAGCTAAACTTAGTCCAAATGACTTTCAGGAATAATTCAGGCTAGTATGGCAGATTCATTCTTTCAAATATGACCAGAAACACTATAGAACTGTATTTCTATAGAAATTAAAATAAGTTCTCTTTATTTATATATCTCATATTCAGATCTGGGCAGAAAGAACCTCAAAGATCTAAATTCCTTTATTTCATTATTTTTTAAAGACTAACATATTGTTTCCCCCAAAAGATTTTAACCAACAATCAAATTAACCTATCTTGATAGGTGAATAGTCATCCCATAAGTGTTAAGTGGATGGTACAAAGTCTCACACCTCGTAAGTGCTGGTTAGCGCAGGGACTAAAACTCATGCCTTCCCGATAACAATGCTCAAGCCACTGTTAGAGTAGCCTGGCCTTAGAGAATGTGGATCCAAAGAATTTCACGATCCCTCAGGAGGCCACTGAACATCACCTTCTATCTAAAGCAGGAACCTCTGACAACATGGCTGTGCTTTAGACACATCCACATTGACAGTCCATTGCTGCCAAAGGGTCATCCTGTTTATTAAACACTCAAATTTCAAAAAGATCCTTAGTTGGGATGAACCCAATCTAGTTTCCTGAAGTTTCTCTTCACCAATCTTTGACCTGTTTTCTAGCCCACTTTGTTTCATATATTTGGAGATTGTTACAACTCCAAAATCTTCATTTCACACCAAACATTCTTATCTTTTTTTCAGCATCAACTGGCAAAATATGGTCTCCAGATCTCTTCATCTTCACATGGAATTTTTACAGTGTCCACAATAGTTTGGGGAATCTTAAAGTGAACTCAATATTCAAATACTATGAGGTACTACTATTTCTTTGATTTGAAATGTGTAATTATATTCATTCATCATAAAATTGTTCTCTGAGATTACTGGTAATCAAGTAATTACTTATAAATATTATTGAGAAGGCTCCAGTTAGAAAGAAAGATGGAGATAGTATAGCTAAGTATCTCCTTTATAAAATGAGGCAATGAAAGGCCCAAGGAAGTTAAGTAATTTTTTAAAACTAACCACTCTATGTGTTCCTTACATGAATGACTCTTAGGCATACTTTATATTGTTATGTGTTAGCAGTAATGGCTTTTGAATCTAGGTATGGCCATTTATATTAAGCTTTTTGATTTTACCTTAATAGTCTCACAGTAAATTTCTTAATGTTACGTCTTTCTTCCAAATATTGGCTATATCTGCCAGTCTTTCATCCTTAGGCATAAATCTCATATGCCTGCCATCTGTGCTTTCATCACAATCACTGATAACATTGTAACACAAGAATAAGGCAAGGACAGAAATCTTTTCAAGGACACCACTTGAAAACTCTCCCATCTAGCATCAATACCTTTGAGTTATTTAGTTCAACCAAATAGAAACCCATTAAAATGTACATTGTCCAGTTGACATCCCCTTTATCTTATTCACATAGATATTAAAAAGGACATATCAAATTCCTTTGTAATTGCAATGGCCACTTGAAATTGATTTTTCTCTATTCTTTATCTGTAGTTTATATATTATTTATTACAGCATCTAGAAGTTAGTTTATCTGGCTTACCTTCATTTAACACTCAATGAATGATAGTAGCTATTATTATTTTTAATATTGTTGGAAGATAATTCTCCATGGATTTCTCATATTACTGTGCACTCTTTAATGTCTTTTCAAGGATGCTTGTAGAAGAGTTGCCTTGGAATATAAAAATAGTGTCTGCTCTGGAGCAAATGGCAGGCAGTTCTCCTTCTCATTACAAAGACCCAGGTTCCCTAAGCTCAGAGGTCCTTTACTGGAATCCAACACGTAAGTGTGTAGATGTCATCTGATGCTCTTTGTATCACCCTTTGAGAACCTGGGCTCAGGAAACTAGCACAAAGAGATAATATTCTAGATGACCTGATTGCTAACAAACTGTCCTTTGTCTCTGACCCAGGAGTTTTGTATCTTCCATCAGTACCACAAAATCAAAGTAGCTGACCTCACACCTCACATCTCACAAGTAAGGTCACATCTTGGAGCAATCACAGATGACAATTATTATCAGTTCTAAACTCTGAATTAAAATTTGGCATTTATTATCCTTAAAAAGTCTTAGCTATCGCTGCTTCCTCTCTAACTTTAAAATTGCACTCAGATCCACCAACCTATGTCTTTCTCTCTTCCTATTTAGAAACCCCAAACAAACATTACCTACTTTTAGTCTTTTAATATTGTCTCCATTCTCTATGAATAACAACAAAGTTTTCTCTATTCAATCTAAAGTTTTCTAGGTACTTGAAAATGTACTTACACTTCAAATCATAAGGTTATCAGCAGCAGCTTGAGACCTCATTACTATCCCCCTTTCCACTCTGATTTTCATTTTCTTTTAACCCAGTTTGTCCTCCTTCTTTCCAGTCTGAAATTCATTCTCTTACATGACTGAAGTTTTGCTTTCATTTTGTCATATTTAATATTACACTCTCTGCCTTAGGCAGTGACTTTATTATTGCTTAATTCTACTTTTCCTTCCAAGAAGAAAAAAAAAATCTGCAATGATTGCATTTTCCAGAGCACTGCTCTTACCTTTTAGTTACAAGTGTACCTCAAGAAGTGAGTATTAAACTTTTGAGGAAGGAGCCTAAAGTGGAATCCATTTCAAGTGGCCCTTGCAATATAACTGGAGATTGGAAACATCTGTCTCTCAGTCTGGTGTCAGCAGCCAGTGCTTGAAGGCAGGAAGGATAGGAAGCAGGGGTTCTTCTTGTCATTGAATTGGAACAGAAGGGAGCAGAAGATTCCCTGCTGGGTTGGGGAGCTGTCAGACTGGTATTCTCCAAGCACACCACTGGCATGCAATATTGATGGGCACTGTTCTTGCAGGAGGGATAGCAAGGGAAGCGGGGAGGAAGGAGGGACAATGAGTGTCAAAAGAATTTATTAACCCAGTGAGGTGGGAGAATGTAATGAATAGGGAAGTGGTGAAGTGGAATTCATAACAGGGGATGAAAAACAAAGAAGAAATAATAAGACACTCAAATGCTTTCAAGATGAAAGAAATCGGCTTGAAATTGGAAACATTTCCGAGCATATACAGAAAGAGTGACTTAGATAAGATTTAACTTCGTGAAACCAAAGGTCAGAGTGTCTAAATTCATCTTTCCTTTATTTATATAAAGGTAGGATATTAAGCATACGTAAAACAGTGGAAATTAAATATAACTCTGATTCATGTTTTGTAGAGAAGGGCCTCGCTCCATCATGTCTCTTGTGTTATCCAAGCTATTCAAGCAGTCTGTAAATATTAATTGCAGATGAAATGGAGATGAACAGAGAGCAAAAATTAGCTGCAGAAGCAGCAATTAAGTAGAAATTCAGCAATGAACAATGATTAAATTTTAGAGACTTCTTAAAGACCAACAAAGACAATATCATGGTAAATGCTGGATGGGTCCTGAGGCCTCTAGGATAAAGTCCCTAAGAGTTTGTTTCTTGTCAGAGATATTTTTCATTTCTTGCTTGCTATTATCAGTGAGGAGAACTTCTACACAGAAGTGCATAATTTACACAATTTCCACATGAACAATTGCATTTGCTGCTCATGGCACACCTGTAAGGTAAAGTGTTTATATTACATTTTCTTTTCCAGTATGGTAAACTGATATCCAGAGCTGTTAGTTAACATGCTTGCCTCAGGACACAGAGCTAGGCATCAGCAAAGTGAGATTTCAAACACAAGTCATTTTGTTTCTTTCACACAGTGGTGTATTTTGTGTTGCTTGTAATGGGTGTAAGGACTTTCTTGTCAATTTTGTTAGAGCAAAACTCCTTAGAAAGAATGGGTCTCCATCCACCTCTGGGTGGACATGAGATGCTCATCTCTTTTGTTAGGCCTCTCGGGATGACAGTCCCACCCTAGGCTCAGCTGCCTTTTCAAGCACACGCCTTCCCACATAACTGGCAACTTGAAATATTTGCACTCTAGGTACCTGACAGGGAATATCTAACTCACTTGCTATCAAAAGCTCAATTGAGCAAAAAACATATTTATGCAAGCCACTCTGAAGGGCATGCCACCATTTCCCCAGACAGGCAGAGTCTATCCCTGGATGAAGCCAGAACAACTGAGCATTGTGCTCTGGATGGAATGGCTGGGTCTTTGTGGAATTATTTCACTGAATGTGTGCTTAGGCCTTAGATAATCTGTTTCCACTGAAGGACACTAATAGAAGCAGACCTTGAAACTCATTGCTATTTTTATTATCAGAATGCTGTTGGTTGTATTATCAAAATGTCTTGTTTTTGAGGAATCAGAGAATGATAATTGAGCTTCTGGGCCTATTTCACATTTTCCTTTTGAAAGCTTAGACACAGTCAATTCATGATCTATTACCAGGGAATGTGCAGGGAATTATATCAAATCTATTATATTCCAGCTGCTCACCTGACTTTATCTTATCTTTAATAACCTTACTTTCCCCATTTTCTTATCTTTTTTTTTCATCCACTTCTTTAAGTTCATCCCTTCCATTGAGACCCAAAAGAAAAGAATGTATTTTTTTTTATAAACCACCTTGCAACATTTCTTTATAAGTAGGATTTCACTATATAAACATGATTCAGAATCAGGAGAGAATGACATTTACATATACCTGGTCTCCGTTGCCTCCACCCTTTAGTCTTTTTATAGCTATTGCTTCAATCATAGGAACTTGGGACTCATGAACGAGAAAGGAGTCTCTCTACCAAAAAGGAGAAATAACTCTAAGTGTCACTGAGAAATGTCAACTGCTATTTTATAAAATTCCGAACGGTAACATGTCAAAATAAACAAAAAGGATTTAGGCATGATTACTCACCTAAGGGAATTTTGGCCTTCCACTTTATCCTAACAAACACTTTTCACTGTTTGTATTTAGTATATATATATATATATATATATATATATATATATATATGTATGATAGCTTTGGTGGCCTTCCTTAACTCACCTTAAACCATTCTGAAGTGATTTCTACAGGAATGTTGGGGAAAAAAAATTCTAAACACTACCAATTCCTACAGGCGACAAACTGTACTTATTATTTTTTTTGTCTAATTATTTATACACACACACTTGCATTGCACACACAAAATGTGTATTTTTCCTTGTTCTTCCTCTGTCTTTGCATTTTGTTTTAGCATCTGAACTGTTAACCATCTCCGCCATCTTGGAGCTCTCTTTCCCTTTGTTTCTTGGGATCCCCTTCTACTGCAGGTGATTGATATATCCTTATACAAATATTCTTTCATTCAAAAATATTCACTGAGGAGCCCCTTCATGTCAAGTGCAGTGCTGCATGCAAACTCTTTACCTAGTTCCTTATCCTTACAAGGTAATTTAGTTTCTCTCTTTACACCCAAACCTGAATGGGAATATTTCCCAAAGTTGTTTCCCCAGCTTTCTTCTTTCTGTCCCTACATTTTCTCTGTCACAGACTTATCCACTGCCACGACTGCCCTTGAGTGTCTCTAGTGGACTCCTTATCCCCTCTTGCATCCCGAACACCTCTTGTTTGCAGTCCATGATTCCCCGCCTCCAGCCAGTTGCTGCTTCTGACCTCTTTCTTCTGTTGCTCTGCACATTCTTACAGTGCCCAGGATTTGCATCCTAAATGGATTCTGTGCACTCCTTCTCAACACTGTGGGTCAGGGATGAAATTCCTTCCCTTCCTCAATACATTTTACTTTCTGTCCTCTCAAGACTCAGGCCTGACTCACTCTCCCCGCTCTCCTCCCACCTAAATTGATGCCACAGCAGAACCCAGCACCTAGCCTTCAGGAAGAGTCTATTTCCTCTATCAATTCCATCACACTGTCGCCAAATCAATCTTTAAAAAGCACCGCTATTCCTGTGTCACTTGGCTGCTCAGAAGCCTTCTGTGGCTCCCTACAGTTTACAAAAAAGAGTTCTATTTACTTTTATATTTGGAAATTCTAAATTGATTTTCTTTTCTTTTCGCTTGCCTTTTGATAAAGCCACTTGGAGAACACTCAGGAAAGGGGAAATTAACTTTTCTATATATTTTTTCATTGCTGGGGATTGAACCCAGGGCCTCGGGCATGCTAGGCAAGCACTCTACTCTCAAATTGCTTTGCCGTAAGAGCTGACAAAGGACAATGTTTCAATCTTAGACTAATTTTAAAAACTTGTTACTAGAAATGAGGCAAAAAGGGCCACTTGGTCACGGAACTTGTATCCACAGGGGGAACAGGCTTTGCAACCTCTCTAGATCTATAAAGCAGGAGAGGCAGAAATGCTGGGTGCAGCCTTGAGGCTCCACACCCTCTTTGGTCAGAGGTGGCTTGTCGCATCTCTGGCTCTTTCAGCCTATCCAGCCTGCGCTTTCTAAAGAGCATATTCAGTAATGATAAGGTCCCTCTTGTCACATTCACTATGCCACATGCAATTAAGTTCACGCCTCCTGTCAGGCAATTCATATCAGCAGATGACCAGCTGGATACCATCCAGCTAGAAACACACCCAATTTTTGATATTATGAAAGAATCAGAAAGAGGGAGAATGGAGGCAAATATTCAGAATTTTCCTACACAGGTCTTGAAATGATACCCATGCCTTCTGATCCTTACCACGTCTTCCTCCAGAGAAGTTCCATCTCATATCATGTGAGGATGGAAAGGGTCTTTAGTGAGCAGTAGACACTCTGTCCACAATGCAGGATCATAAGAAACAGAGGTTTGCTGAGTGCCAGTGCTATGCAGGAGGAATGAACCTAAGAACACCCAAGAGTCCTTGGGGTCAGACGAACCTGGGTTTGAATTCTGCCACCCTTAGTTACTAACTGGGAAATCTTGACTATGTGACTTAATTTCCCTGAGACGTAGTTTCTTCATCTTCAAAGAGAAGCTCTTTATCACTTGCAGAACTGCACTGAGGAATAAATGAAGAGTGTGCTGAAGACATTGCAACAAAGCTTTGCATTATTACTATATTAAAGCACAATCTTGCCATTGTGCTTTTTACAAGAAAAAATGCATCTGGGTCACAATGGAACATGAGTGGAGAGAGGACTTCTCATTTATCTGAGACGGCCATCTTCTTGTGTTTGTTCCTTGTTTCATGGTCTCTGGTGCATATTTTCTTTTGAGATCTTGAGCTTTGTCTAGCATCATCTTTATAAACAGGACTTCTTTGTTGCACTCCAAATTCAGTGAAGTGATTCCCTGTGCACCTAACCTTAGGTGGTAGGCACAGCAAGGAGTGATTTATTGTTTTCTTTTCTTTACAGTTAAAAGAAATGGAACCTAAAAGCTGTGTGTCTAGCTTTATCAATTTTCTGCTTTCTCTTTCCTTCATTTCAAATGCACAGTTATCCTGGTTAGAATGCCAACTAAAGTTTGGGAAGAAAAACCAGATGAGTTACACATTTTCAGCTTTAGCTGGCGCCTGCAATAGCCCCTTAAGGTCTGATCTTCAGCTGCAGATAATGGTAATCAGATAAACACAGAGGCCATCAGCCCCTCATGGTTTCTCCAAAAGCACAAGCCAATACTCATTTCTACTTAAGCAAATGGCCACGTGGGCAAAAGCCTTGATGGATGGACATATTTAATGCTAACCTTAACCCTGAACAAGAGAAAAAAAATGAATAAAATAAAAGGATCTTGGAGTTTGCTAATTTTTTTTTTCTCCTGCTGCAAAAGAAGGAGTTCTGAGGTCTGTGAATGTAGCTTTGCATTGGGAATGAAAAGAATAAATATTTGATGTAGGTAAATACAGGCCTTTAAGTGACTTTCGGTTGCTCAAATTTAAGGCACGAATAATGCTCAAGGAATTTTATTCTCCTCTTATTCTGGCTATTGTTTGCATAGGTGAAAGTACACCACCTGAGGAAAAAAATGTTCTGGGTCATACCGATTATAAATACCTATCTGTCCACCTGAGTGCATAATAAAGGAGCTCTTTCAGCTACCGAAGACTAAAAATGGATGTTTTTCTGAGGATGAGAGCGGGTTAAAGAAAAGGCATAATGCGTGATAATGATAACCTACTTCTACATTTGTCACTCACTCTTTGTACTCTGAGCTCAGGGCTGAGGAGCCCACACTATTCCCCTCATGATGAACAATGGTCATTACATGATGAGGGTCTTCCTTTTTAACAGCGTCTGTTATATGAAGGCTTCTGTGTTCCTTAGAGGCCTCTGAAGGACCATTTAACACACACTTTATGTGGGAACAGATGGAGAAAGACTCTCAATGATTTGTTAAACTTCATACTGAAAACTGATTTTAGAACTTCTAAACC
Source organism: Ictidomys tridecemlineatus (assembly GCF_052094955.1). NCBI lineage: Eukaryota > Metazoa > Chordata > Mammalia > Rodentia > Sciuridae > Ictidomys > Ictidomys tridecemlineatus. The sequence goes on along the minus strand of NC_135485.1, from coordinate 106,929,034 downwards.
CCTTGTGTTAATTTTACTTAAAATAATTTCATCTTTGTGATTAAGACCCATTCGAAACACAACCTTTTGATTCCATCTAGTTTTAACCAACCCTTGACCCACTTTGAAAGGCCTGAGTTTGAAACTTGTAAGTACTAAACGTAAGAAGGGGGCTGATGACACATTGGAAGAGAATCACAAAAAATTCTGTGGGTAAATGTCGGTGCTAAACTGAGGTAGGAGGGGCGGGTCAGGGGTTATGGGTGTCCAATCCTTTGAGACCTTTAACCCTGTAATGGGAACAGGCTAGATTTCTGAATAGGGCCACACAAAGTCAATGTCTCTGTGTCAACTCACACATCTCTCTGGACATTCCAGGGATCACATTTTGACCACTTTTTCCATGTTAATATGGCCACATGTCTACTTGGAGCAAAGATCTTAGGCATTCCACCCATCCTCAAGATCTGCAAAAGTGTCAGAAGCTTCAAAGGTAAAAAGAAGTATAACTTGACCTTTTACGGGTCTAGAGAAAACTGTATGTCATTTAAGACAAAAATATGTTGGGTTTATTGTTTCTCTTGTACCATTCTCCTCCAAGTTAGACTGGTAAAGTCAAGTGCATCAGGGGGAAAAAAAAGCATATTTACCTCATATTTTCTTTCCTGTGTACAGTCACATACATTTCGTAGACTCTCCCTTGGGGAATGGCCCCAGCGGGAATCAGCAAGCTTACTCCTGAGCAGCAAAAGAAAAAAGCAGTTGTATGAGACCTGTGAATCAAAAGGAAACTTCTAGAAAGAAATGCCTTTGCAGCAAGCAAAAAGTAATGAGGAAATTCTGTGATCACGCAGCACTAAGACTGCTGCTTTTTCTCCAAAGACATGTAAATACTCATAGCTTCCCTGTTTTCCTTCCTTATTGGCCTCTGTAGTTACCACAGTTCCCTCTGAACTGTTATGGAATTACTTAGAGGAATGATTTTTTAAATTCTGGTTTTATTTAAGGAAGAGACAGATGGTTCCACTGTTGTTTTCCTTGTAAAACAAGAGAAAAACCAAAAACTGCTATAAACTTTCAAACAGCAGTAATGATCCATTGTTTCTAATTAAAAAAAAAAATCTCCACAAGATTCAAAGACAACCTCAACCATATCAAAAAAGATGTATTTCTGAAATATCTGGTTATCATCATGTATTCTACAACAGAATCAGAATTGTTGAGGTACTTTTGTTACACATAACTCAAAAAGGTGAACTGTGAGTTTAGTTAGAGCCAGTCAAAGCACTTCTACTTAGCTGCTAATTGGTGCCCTGTGGGAGCACTTTTGGACTGAACTGTGCTCTAAGCTAACTGTGCATGCAGCAATCCTTTGCCATTGAATTTGCATCAGGATCACCTGAAGGGTTTGTTAGACCACAGATTAGGGGACCTTACTACAGAGTTTCTGATTGAAAATGTTGAGGCAGGATGGGAGATTCTATAGTTCTGATGAGTTGCCAGGTGATGCCCATGATGAAGGTATGGGGCCCAGCCTGTAGGAACTGCTGAAGGACACTACTGATCATCATCTCAAAGTGACTTGGGACCGGGGTTGGGGGTCAGCATTGTGAGGATGTTTAGCTCCATCATTTCATTCCCATGAAATGCACTTTAATTCAGCTCAATAACGATGTATGGAGTATCTTTGTGAGAACAGTGTTTGGCACCATTGTGAATGCCAAGTAGGAAAAGGTAGTGTTCTTGTCCTTGAGTAACATATAGTTAACAAGGAAATGGTATATGTCAAATGAACATGATGCAACAAGAAAACTTGCCCCACTGTGTTACAATAGCTCAAGAGTAAAGAAGAGAGAGTCAAGGGGAAGTAGGGATACAAAGGCCTTGGAATAGCTCATGGAAGATGCTGAGTCAGGGCCCTCTTGAAAAGGAGAGTGATGAGGGAGCCCTGGTGGGGCAGGAAGGTCAATGTCAGGCTGATATATAGAGAATGGTTGTGGGGGGCAGTGGAGGGAGAGCAGGAGAACACACAAATCCAGTAAGACTCAGCATTTTTTTCCCCAATGAAAATCATAAAAATGTACCTTTGTCTTTGTTATGGGGATGAAAAAAAATTATAGATGTAAATTAGAAACAATGAGGCCTGACAAATATGAATGACTATGTTACTCTATTAAATGGAATGATGTTTCTGATCATTGTCTCATACATATTAAGTACTTAAAACATACTGGCTCCCTCCTTCCACTTAAGAAGCCTCTATATAATTCATATATGAATAAGTGGCAAGTGTAGCAATGGGAAGGAAAAGCAGAATCCCCGGGGGGGGGGGGGGAAGAATAGTCTTAGAAATAATCATAATATTAAAACAATGGGAGAAAATAGAAAATGTTTTCCTGGAGTCATCTGATGTCCTAATATAAATACACTAAAATATCATAATCTTAAAGAGTATACAAATATAATGAAATTGAGAAAAAGGCAAAAAAGCATTTAAAATAAAACATCTCAACTATGTAAAATGTATAAAGGCAAAATGACATTCTATTAAATATTTCAACTGTATTAAAATACTTCTTTAGAAGTATGCTATGAAAGGCATTGCAATGGGAGAATAAGAATCAAAGACAAGCCAGGTATGGTGGCGCATGCCTGTAATCCCAGCTGCTCAGGAGGCTGAGGCAGGAGGATCACTAGTTCAAAGCCAGCCTCATCAAAAGCAAGGTGCTAAGCAACTCAGTGAATCCTTGTCTCCAAATAAAATACAAAATAGGGCTGGGGATGAGGTTCAGTGTTTCAGTGCTCCTGAGATCAATCCTCAGTACCAAAAACAAAAACAAAACAAAACAAAAAAACACAAAAAAAACCCCAAAAAACAAAAAAACCAATTTTATATGCAGGTCCTAGAGATCCTCCATAGGTCTGAATATTAATTGCATTTTTCATGTGACATTAACACATTAGGTCAATGAAGTTGCTTTCTATTACTGTATTTAAAAATATTCACATTTTTTTTTCCAAAGAGCGAAGATAGATTGAAAGAGCAAGTCATTAGCCCTCTTTTGGCCTATGGTTCCAAACCCATTACTATTTCTGATTTATGAGTACCAATCTCTAATCCAACATTATTGGTCACTAACTTAAGGTCACCTTGGAAGTCCTTCTGAGGCTTTTTCTCTAGGTTGATATTATAGATGGATATATCCAAGGTCAGACTTAGGACCTTATAAATACTTTGTGGTTGAAGATTGTGGGATGAAGAGTTCAGTTAATAAAGGAAGAATCTGATGTCTATTATGATGTCTCTGATCATCAAAAAATTAGTGTTCTGAATCGTCTCTTCTTTTAGTTAGCTGGAACTGAATCAACTGACATTTTTTTTCTAATTAATTTGTCTTTTTATAATACAGTGACAATTGTGAGGGCTCTTGGTTTACTGCTGCCTCCCGAAGCTCTATTAAAAAGAAGGTCAGTGACAGTTCTAAATTGTATCTCAGCAGAAAGTTGGGAGTCAAATATTTCTAGAGGAAGTGTTTCAGACTTGTTTGAGGGAAGATAAATGGTTTTGCTGATTGGGTCTGAGGTAATATTTGATTTATGCTGAAAGGAGATTTGGGTTAGATACACAGTTAACTTTTCAGTTTAATAAGAAAACAGGGATGTGGGGACAAAGATGTTTTCAAGTTGCATCTTTGCCATTTAAACCTTTAGGAATTACCTGAATTGGGAACAATAAGGTGGCCCCCAAGGGAGTTGAAGGTGCCAAACGCTGTACAGGATGGGTCCGTCTGCCTGGCGAGACTCTGATTCTTCAGGTTGAGGGCCTCATTCTCCAGCAAGGACTGGGTCATCTGCGGGGACAGCTTGGCTGTAAACTCGGAGAGGTCATCTTGGGGGGTGACAGCCCCCGAGGTGTTGTACACTTTGATTTTCAGGTTGGGCAGTGGATCCAGAATTGGAGAATTGGTCATTGGGATTTTGTCTGAGACGTCGTGTAGGGCGTAGACAGGTCCCCTGTACATGGCTGCCGCTGAAGTGAGGTCTGGGGGCACCGCCAGAAGATCTGAGTCAGAGAAAAGAGAATTCCATTGGCATTCTCCATTCGGGCCAGCCTACATAAGCCAGACACCCCCGACACTTTCTGAGCCCAAAGCCAAGCAGCTCAGCGAATGTTAGAGATGGACAGACTCTCAGGCTCTGCTGAAAACAGGGCAAGTGGATAACTAGCATCCATTTTGTTACTGGCTCATTCTATATTTTCCTTTGAGGTCTATTCACTTTACCCAAAGGATCTGGCTGTTGCAATAGACTGGGTTGAAGAGTATGCCCCATGAGGTTCCCATTAGGTAACAGTGTCCCTTTTCTATATTAGATTTGGGTTCATTTGAAAACCACTGTATTTGTAGTAACACAAGGTATCTTGTCAAAGAAGGTAAAGAAAGAGACTAGGAAGTCAGTCCACAAATCAATGTTCTTTTTGCCAAACAGAGGTTAAAAAGTGTGACAGAGAAATGTGCCAGGGGGGCAGAAAATGATTTGTGAACACTGTCAACTCTTTTTTTTTTTTTTATTTTGGTACTTTGGATTGAACTAAGGGACACTCAACTACTGATTCATATCCTCAGCCCTATTTTGTATTTTATTTAGAGACAGGGTCTCACTGAGTTGCTTAGTGCCTTGCTTTTGCTGAGGCTGGCTTTGAACTTGAGATGCTCCTGCCTCTGCCTCCCGAGCAGTTGAGATTATAGGCATGTGCCACCGCACCTGGCATGAATCTTGACAACTCTTAATTTGTTTTGTGGAATGACATCAATCCAATAATGAATAAAATCAATAATGTCATTGTCCTCAATGAGCTTACGTTCCAGCTGAACTAGAAGACTGAAACATCATTGATCTTGAAACCACCTAAAGAAACTTCATACATGCATGAGTTACAGGGTGTGAAGTGCAATGTCCACCAACCTTGTCTGGCGGCCTTGATGTTCACAGGCTGAAAGCCCCCGTTTAGGGCTGAAGAGTCAATAATATCAGACTCAAAGTCACGATGGTTCTTCCGATACACAAATAGGGCCACGACAACAGAGATGGCCAGGCAAACAATCACTGCGATCACAATCCCAACATAGAGAGCAACATCATCCGAATCAGGAGCAGCTAGAGGGAAAGATGCAATGCTGGACTAACTGCTTAGAGAACTTTCTCACAGTACACATATGTATTGCTATAAATTTTTCAGACATTTATTGCCTTTTTTATAGGTTAATTTCAAAAGCTATATAAAATGACTGTGGCCTTTCAGTGGAAAATTATCTCTGATTTCTTTTTCTTTCTCTCTCTGCATCAATCCACCCACTAATCTATCTTATAATTGGGCAGGATAACAGACCATTTATTACCAGGCATATAAACTAGAGCTAAAACCAGCCCAACCCATGGGGGGAAGAGTTTATTATTCTTTCAGATGAAAAAAAAAATGAAAGGAGTTTTGAATTCATTGATAGTTCTTTAAGAAACATAAACACCTGGTGTGTTTGGAATCTGTATGTTTATTGAACCAGAATATTTTTCTAAGAATCATTCCAAGTCATAAAATTACTTTCCATAGTACTCTTCTTACTTTCCCTAAATCAATGAAGCGGTGAATGGGAATAGTGTAACTAAGAAACGCAAGTATTAGGAAAAAAATATATTGAATAAGAAAGGGGTGCTTTTAGAAGGCCCAGACTTGGGGGCCAGAGGTCAATTCTGGTGACTTTTGCAAAGTCCAGGCTTTTGATACAGATACAGCATTATCTCTGAGAACCTTCAGCTTCTCGTGGGTCCTGTCAGAGATTTACATTTGAGCTTGACATTACAGAAATAAAATATAGCTCTATAATGTACTAAGTCAGATATAGCTCTGGCTCAGTGATCATAAAGGCCATACTACCCCAGGGTAAACATCTGACCAATACAAGGTGCCATCCCAGGGGACCCATGTTTGGAAGAAGCAAGAACAGAACTCCTTTAAGTGTTGTATGTTCCTTGGTAGCATGAGACATGTTTGATCTAACTGGAAAAGATGATAAAAACTGATAATTTAAGCCAAAATTAAACCTTTGTTGAACTACTTTGAACATTGTTAAGTCTCTGGTTTCAGTTTTCTGTGACTCATGAGAAATGCTCAGCAAAGCTAATTAAAGTTGCTGCTCTGCTCACTACAAAAGAGGTGTTTCAATTGATACTTCAGGTGGTCAAGGCAAACTCAAATTTTATGGTCAGTTTTATACACACGTATTTGTCGGACAAAGAATTTTCCAATTCATAGGTTCTGTGACCTCCTAAAATTTGAGGAGCCACTGCTCTTTCCTAAGGCTCACAGCCACATGGTTTATATGGGGGACATAACTCATCCCTTCATTTGCCAGTGGATCATGTGATAACCCACACTCTCCAGTCATGGTATTTTTTTTGTATGTTGGGAATATAAGTGAATTTGCTATTGGAAATTGCTTCATCTCTTTTAGCATTTCATATTTAAATGTACTATGGAAGATGATGCTTTCTTCTTAAAAATACTGTTCATTCTAAAATTTGCAGAATATTTATTGTCCTGTCAATCAATCAGCATTGACATATCTTTTTTTCCAGACAACCAGTGACATCCTAAATACTCCTGACTATGTGAGCACTACTCTTAAAGTGCTGACACCTCTTTGCTGCTGGTTTTTATCTAAGGCTTTGCAGGAAGATTCTGAAGTCCAGTTAGAATATTATATTGAAATCCTTAATGTTTTACTTTACCAGGCCATAATTACTTATTCAACATTCATGATTTCTAGCACAATAGGACTGCATTTTCTCAACCTTTTCCCTTTTAATATTTGAACCCTGCCCTTTATTTATATCAGCATGGTACATGATATGTTTTCTCAGTTACCAGACTCAAGCTTTGAATGGTAGACTGACAGATTTTTAAATCAGGCAGAGACTTGAAATGACCCTTTCTTCTCTTCTGCATCAAAAATCTAATTTGTTTTTCATGTTAGAATATATTAGGTTCCTATTTCCTGTGTGCACATCTGTGATCCAAAGAAAGGCAAATTTGAACTGGGGGCAATAATGTTAAATGATTATTCAGCAACATAAAATCCAAACATCAAACTTACAAGAAAATCCATATTCATTCTGGGTTCTCTGTTCAGTTGAAATAGGATAAATGAAACCTTGAAAAGAAAAAAAATGAAACAAAAATGGGAACAAAATCAAATTAATGAAGGAAACAAAATGGGAAGCATGAAAAATGGTTTAATTAAAAGAAAAGGAAAAGAAACCTGTGGTCCTTTAAAATTCTGGTTCAGTACAGAATTATGATTTTTGCATCCCCTGTCTGCTCTGGAGCCTCACTAAGAATTAATAAGGAGGCAGATTGAATTTCAGAGCAAAAACTGGTCTCGAGTCACTAACTTTGGAGTGCTTAAAATCTTTCTTTTATTGAGCATAAACTCTAATGGATCTAATTTATTTCAGACATCAAGGGTCATTAGCATAAGGAAAATCTTTTTTCCTTATCCCTGCCATATGTTTTAATTCCCAGGACATACTCAGTAAGGCTCTAAACAGTTTTTTTTTCCTGTTTTATTTAATCATAACAGCTCACTCTTGGTCTAATAGAATTAAAGGAGACCTGTCGTCATTGGTCAAAGGTTAAGTATCCATTTACTGAGCTGAGTTGTGACCACCTCTCCCCACTACCTCAAATCCACTTTTTGTATTTTCTGTTGTTTCCTGTCTCTTTCATTTAATGGGAATCCAATAGGGATTGCCCAGGGATTGAGCAGTTTGTCAGTGCAATGGAAACTGAATGTTTTTTATTTGAAATCACTTGAAAATCAATAGGGCTTAAAGGTTATAAGGTTATTTATTTTAGGGCTTCAAAAGAATGTTGTAAATTGGGGAAAAATAACCTCATATCAGTTGAAAATACAGAAATAGTACTGTAAGGTTTTCTTTGTAATGGATTATGAAGTACGAAACCAATAATTATAACAACATAATACTTAAAATGGTAATAATGTGAAGTGGAAGAAAAGAGGAAAAAATGTGCAACATGAAGTTCTTGAAATGAAAAATCTGTGGAAAACTTTTAAGTATAATTTACAACTGGCACCCACGGTTCCCCAAGATTCAATATTCTGCAGCATATGAATTAATCAAATAACATAGCACCATTTGGATTAATCAAATGAAGATGAACAGGAAGTATGCAAATTAAATATTCCTAGTAATACTCAAGGGCAAAAAATATAGGGAAACTGCAAGAATCACAATTAATTGGTTCAAAATAAAAGGTCTGTAAAGCTTTAATACTAAAAGCAACTCTAAATCATGCTTCAGGTAGCCCCTCTGCAGTTTGCAGAGCACTCAGTTCCTATGAGCTATTTACCTATTTGGGAACTCATTCTGGAGACACATGCAGCGCTACTTTAATGAAAGGAAGGCTTGCTGTAGCACAGATAGGTTTGCTATGAATTAATTTTTAATGCTTTATTTTAGAGCAATGATTGCAACCTCCTACTCAGTTTTATAAATATTATATTCCTTATTCTAGTTGTCTGAGTCCATGTATTAGGTTTGATTTTCATTTTTAAACATCTTTGCCTGGTAATAACCTTTTTCCATTTGTATTCTATGAACTCAATAAAAGGACATCTTGGACAGATAGAGGCTTTATTTTAGGAACCCAAAGACTTATGCCAAAACAAGTTCACTACAAATGGGGGAGACCAGATAACAATGTCAGGGGTTTGGAAATGATGCTGCTATGTAGAAGGTAGTCAAAAGACTCACTTTTTACAGGTGAGAGGGCAAGGGTAGGAGCTTGAACTAGGATATTTAGAAATGTTCTGATGCTCACCTGGAAAATTTTGGTAAAGACCCACAGGGGCATATTTGAGTAAGCAGAAGAGTAACTCTTACAAGAGAAGAAGTCTATGTCCATAGATAAATAACATGGCCTGTTTACCCCACCAAGCAGTTCTGAGTTTTCCATTGCTTATATCCTTATTTCCCCAACAGAATTATTGTTCTTAACAGGCAGATCAAAGAATAATAGAAAAGAACTTTATAATTTCTATTTTAACTTCTACTTTCTCATATTTATTTAGATTGGGATCACTCAATAAATGTACTTGTGCCTTATGGTATTTTTATGAGACATATTTAATTCCAGGCACAACAGACTTAGAAGTAACTCATTCATTCAACAAATGGTCTTGAACCCTTCTGTATTCTGGGTTCTATTCTAGGCACCAGAGATACTTTCTTGCATTCATGGAGCTTATGTTCTAGTTTAATAGCAAATACAGAAGTAAAATGATTTTGAGTATTGAAAAAGTCCTTTTAAAAATAAAGTACAAGAATGTTCTATGATTGGAAATAAAGGGATGGCCAACTTAGAGAAGAGGTAAAATTTTTTTTCTTATTCAGATGAAATTTGAGCTGTAAGTGAAATTTAAGTGATGATGAGGAACCAGCAGGATAAACATCAGGAGGCAATAAGGTTGCAGGAGAGTGACAGCAAGTGTAAAAGTCCTCACAAAGAAACAGAGTGGTTAGAGGGTAGGGAGTAAGGTAGGAAAGGGAGGGGTAGGGTCCAAGAGGTGGGTAGCAGCCAGATCATGTAGGCCTGGTGGCTCAGGAGGAAGAGTTTTAGTTGCATTCCAATGAAATGCAAATCCTGGTATTGAATTTAATTTTGAAAATAATCACTTTGGTGTCTCTACCGAAAAATAAATTACAAAAGGAGGAAAGTGATAGACTTTTATAAACAATTCTATAATGTGTGGCTTGAGAGATGTACATCAATAGGTATATCAATATATTTGATGAAGTATTTATGTTTCAAGCTGTTCTAAAATAATATATATATATATATGTATATATATACACACACACACATATATATACATATACATATATACACACACACACACACACACATATATATATATATATATATATATACACATATACATATATATATATATATTTCAAATATCTCATCCACAACCAGTTATTCCTCGTAAACAATTAGGACCAATATAGCCAAACCATTATTTTCCAACATGGGAAAATTAAAAACAGAACAGTATTAAGTGTGTTCAACAAAAGCTCAACACCTGAATTTACTCTGTTATGGAAACACTGATAAAGGGTTTTGGAAGACAACCCTATAAAAAATTTCCCATCCCTTTCAAAAAACTTCTGCAACTACAGAAGTAAAACATCACTTAGGAGACAAGAAATCAGAGAAGAAAGGGATTACTGTTCTATCCCCTAAACCAAGGGAACACAGAATCACTTTCCAGAGTTTGTTTTTATGCTTGTCCATCTGATCCGCATGTCTCTGAACAACAGGGGACATTTTCTTCAGCTAATGAGGTAACCCTGCTGAGAGTAGTCCTAGCAATAATGAAAAATAACATCTCTGGGAGAACACAGCACAAAATAATTGTTAGTGTCTCTCTGACAGGCAGGTTCCTAAGTTAGGGATTTCAGTTAACTTTTCTGCTACTTGAAAGTAAGGCAGACTGAAAAGACACCAAGGCTGAAGGCCAAAGCAGTGGAACACATGTGAACTTTGAGTTTTTTCAGTCTCATGAACTTCAGTTTGAATCCTAGCTCTGCAAGTTCTTTAACTGTGAGAACTTGCTCAAACTAATTCCCTTCTCCAAGCATCGGTTGTCTAATCTGTGTAAGGGGCTATGAATACTTGCTTCCATTGTTGTGGAAAGGATAAATGAGATTTGGAAGGTGTTGGTATATTGCAGGTAATCAACAAATGACCAGCAATTATATCTATATCATTATGATGCATACTGCTAAGCTACACTAAGAATTCTTAAAAGAGATTTTATTTGTAGAGTTGATAGAGCCTATTATTTAATGAGGAAACTTAGGAGGTTTTTGAATTTCAGTTTCCCTGGTTGTTACAGAGACAAGGAGCAATATAATTTTAAGTCCTATGTACTCTTTAACCCTCTCTGCTCAAAGAGGTTTATACCTGGTCTTTGTCACTTCTGACAAAGGTATAGTGACATGGTTCAAGAGCAAATTTCCAGAGTCAGAGTGAAAGTTGATTCTAACAGAGTATCTCAATTAGGAGATACCACTTTTCTAGGAGATGTCTGGGAAGGGGCAGGGGCACTGTTTTTTTTTCTTTATTGTATTAATTACAAGGTCTAGGGGGTTATTTTTGGTATTTAGTGAGGAAGGCCAAAGATATGTCCTGTAATGGGAGTCTTGCTATGGAAAAACTTTTGGTGACAAAATGCACCTCCATGGATGAGAACATTGTCACCTGTCTTGGACTGATAGAAAAAACACAGGCCCACAGCTAGGGAAAGGACACTGCAGGCCAACCCAGGGCTGTGCTCCCCTGGAAAATTTGCTTTGTAAAGAGAAGATTTTCCTTACCTGGAGGACTAGGGGCTGGAAGTTTGTTTGTGGAGAGAAATGTTAAAAAGTGAGCGAGGACACAAACAGTTGGAAAACGAGAGCAGGCATCCTGGACAGTTAGTGCAACAATCCTTTTTCTTTAAAGCCAGCTTAAAATTGCTCACAACATCATTTCAAGAGATTATCTTGTCCAATCTTTTTCAGATGAGGAGACTGAATCCCAAAGGTGAGAAGTGATATTTTCAAAGTTGTACAAAGTGTTAAAATCCAACCAACTGAAATTGGTTTCCGCTATCTCATCAGTAGCACTGACCACCTGCAAGTTTTGCAAGTTCCTACACTGGGATGGCACCCTTCATCCACATATGGGCATTTTTGGCTGATGGTGTTAAGGTGACTTGAGGAAGGACTTTTTCTAATTTGTCCTAGGACATTCATCTATTAAACTAGGGGCAGCATTGTCCATACTTTTCAGCTAGTGTCTTAACTATTTTAAAAGATCAAAGCCCACGTCCAATTATTTTTTAAAGGAAAGAAAACTTGCCCTGGATTTATATTGCAGTAAGTAACAACACATTTCTTTATGTACATGGACAATATTTAGTAATTGTTTAGTAATATGCCAGGAGTAGCCTATTTAGTGGACTTATATTCGGGAATCCTCAGGAAAAATGCCAGAAACTAAGTGTAAATCTCTCTTTTCCCATTAAATGGCAAGTATTTTTATTTTTCTAGTCTTTAAAAGTTTTTTTCAAGGTGGTATATATAGTAGTTGATAACCAAAAATGATCATGGTTTTACGATTAAATTTTTTTAAAAAAGGTAATACAGACTGTTTCTATGCCACGAGTAAAATGTTTATAGAAAAATTATCCAGCAAATATGCCAATGTAAAAAATGTCACAACTTCTAAGCATCACCAGCCAAGTTTAAATTCAAGGTCAAGTCTATGCCTCTATCATCTTGGAATCATCACAGATCATAGACTAGAACTTCCTGTTTTAACACTTTTAAGCACAGAATGGTAAAGGGACTTGTCTAATATTCAAAGCTGGTGAAGCAGCAGAGCAAGGGTCAAGTCTCAGCCCTCAGGCTTTAGCCCTGGACTATGTAAGTACTGGATTATGTAAACGTTAATTAGTAGATTTAAATCAGGAAGGATAAGGAAATTATAGAAAATGGCTTGATATGTTCCTGGCTTCATTTGGAATTCCATGTTTAAATGAGCTAATGTTAATGATTTAGACTGAAAAATACCTCTCCATTTGAAACATCTCTATTCTTGAAATTTAGAAAGGTGAAATAGAGAGGTTTTCTTCCTCAAATGAGACAACATCCTAGTAGTGTCTTTTGTCTCAAGAGTGGGGCAAGCAAACAGGTGCATCACACCTTGGCCCAAGGTAACTGGAGAAGCTTACTGGAACTATGTTGCTGTGGATATATGATAATCTTGTTAAATTTGTCAAAAAATCCTACAATAAAAAGGAAATATTTAAAGGAGAAACATAATTTCTTTCAAGAATGATACCATCAGGAGAAAAGGAATAAATATTAATAACTGGAAAGACTATACATCAGAGGAATTCTCATTTTAAAGCAATAAAATCTGGCAGCCATTTGTGTCCAGCATCCCAGAGCCTGCTTGAGAACAGCTTTAAATACGATACAGATTTGGGGTTACATGTTGGCTGTGGCACTTGCTTGTGGGCATTGGGTAGCTTGCTTCAATTCTATGCCTGAGTTTCTTCTTTGCAAAAGAGAACTATTAATAGGGGTTTAACAAAAGCCCTGTCTATAAAGTTATTTTTTTCTTTCTTTCGGAGTTAATTAAGTTGAACTTGAAGTTGATTTTGTCTCAGGATGGCCATGCCTAACATGGAGAGGCCACTTGGCAGGGCCTGACATCAGTACATTAAGGTGCAAAGTGAATAGAATTAAAATTGAATCTGAAATTCCTGTAAGTACAAAATATAAGATACAGTAATTTTTATGCCATCCAAAATATGAGAACCACTTATGGAATACCTAAAAGGAGAGTCTATATGAAGATACCTGTCTTTATATTAGGTCTTCAAAATGGAGAGAGGTGAAGTTTTACAAAGTGTTCCATCTTGTCTTCAAGGTTTATTTGTTATAGTTCAACATAAAGCTGCATCTACATCCTTAATGCATATAATTTTAAGATGCAGGGAGGATTAAAAAATTTAAAATATGCTCTGATTCATATTTTATACAGGGATGAATATGCAGGCTATGCATCTGATATAACTGTAGTTTATAAGTACATTAACTATTTTCTATAAAAAATTATATTTTAAAATGACCAAATATTGAGTTAGTTTTAGCCCTATTTACCTACTTCACTAGACAACCTCATAAGACTTTATGATCCTATCATTAGAAGGCTTTTCATTCCCAATGGATTCCACCTTCTCCTTGACCTGCCTGCTTGGTCTTACATTTTACTGGTAATTTTATACTAAGCCACAATGTGGAATTTTTCTCACCCCAATTACATTTCTTACGATGCAAATGTTCTTACTAAAATCTCAAGGGCCATTCAAAATAAACATTTCCAGATTCTCTTTTTTCCTTTCAGGTCAGTTCTTATCTTGCAAACCCATCAGGGTTGCACTAATGATGTCAAAGGTCAGGTTTGTCAAAGACACCCAGGGTCCTTTATTATAATTTACCACTCTTCTGAGGGCTTATGTATTGATGGGACTTAAGGAACTACAAATAAATGAATACATAAATTCTAGGACAAGACAATTGAAAAGAACATTTGCTTATCACTGTTGTCAGTAGCCTAAGTTTGCCATTGTTAATCTGCTTCCCTGGCCTTCAGAGGTCAGTTGGCCATAGCCCTGATCCTGATGGTAACTAACCATACCCTTCTGAAAAGGAATAATATAGAATTAACATCCCAGGATGTAAAAGTCTTATCTCATGACTCATAGCATGTACAGCATAAATGTCTGAAACCCATCAGTTCAGTAAAATCATCCTCATACATCAGCTCTTCAAGTGTTTTCATGTAGTAGACTCCATCCCCATCAACGTATTTATTTTATTTTTTAATATTTTAATATTTCTATTTGTTATTGATGGACCTATATTTATTTATTTCTTTTCATATGGTGCTGAGAATTGAACCCAGTGCCTTACATGTGCTAGGCAAGCACTCTACCACAGTCCCCCATCAACATTTTTTAAAAAGAACAATGCATTATTAAATCTAAAAGTAATGCAATCCCTCCATAGCAGGAAAAGTATCTGATAGAAGAAGTAAAATAATGGAGAAGCCTAAAGTAAAGTGGCTGAATCCCAGAATATATCATCCTATCTGCTAGACGTATAGGCCAAAAGGAAAATGTAGCTAACACCCTTGTCCTGCCCCCATGTGCCCTCCTGCTTTGCTCTGTTGCTTGCATAGTGACCTTTCTGGGTCCCCTCAGAGCTCTGAAGACCTTGCTTTTGTCTCCTCACGCTAACCTGTTTGGGGTCCTATAGGTGTTCATCAGGTTTCTATGGGCTAAAGTTTCTAACCACATCCCTGCTTTCAAAAGCAGGAAAATGTTTTAGCAGAAAGGAAAAAAGCAAACCACACTGATTATACCGGAGACTGTCAAGCACTGTGTGGGGCAGGCAGTCCATGTACAGAATATTTATTTGCCATCTGGGACACTATGAGTATCAAGAACTATACAAACACGGCTATGACATCAGCTTCTTCCAAACTACAGATAAAAGCACTCACTGTCTAACCCTCACAATTATGCTTTCCTATCAAACTGCTGTGCTGACAAAGAATTTCACTGGAAACTGACTAGCACCTTCTCAAATCTTACCCTGGGTGGTTATAAACACATCATTCTGAAGTCGGGACATGACGGTTTGTTAGGTTAATTATTTCCCCACGTTAAATGCACCTGAGATTCTGGGGGCCCTCGTATGCAGCGTGTCCACACTGAAATTTACACATGGAGAGTTCTGCTACTTCCTCTGGTGAGAATTAATGGAAGAGCTGTGTGACATGTAAATGTTTTAATGAGTAGAAAGTGCTAAATTTGCAGAATGCATAACATTTTAATTTCCCAAAGTCAGGAAGTTCACTGATGCAGACACCATTCTAGGCAGTTCTTGTTTGTAAATTGCAATTTTTAATTTGTCTTCTGTGGCATAAGCTCTCTTCAGCAAGAAGGGAGTAATTCTAAAATCAGATTTGAACTCTTACATATGCCCATGTGAAACCTCAAACATAAAATAGGATTAAAAGCTAAAATCCTTATGAATAGTTGCAAGAATGTAATAATCTAATCGAATGCATTCATAAATATAGATAAATCCACATTTCTGGACCAACCCACATATACGGTCTTTAGATTGCTATTTTCAAAAGGAAAAGGTAAGTATGGGTTAAACTATGATATCCAACCATGAGAAAGTAAGTCTCATAATAAACTCATTATAAAGATTATCAAAGTTAAAAGTTATCAGATCTCCGTAATACAATTTTATTTGAACATAAAAGGTAAATGTATTTGTTGGCTTAGTATTTTTGAAGGTTTATTAAGGGTTTTCTTACTTTCCTTATCTCTATATATTAATTAATTAATTAATTAATTAATTAATTAATTAATTTCCTCTCCCTCCCTCTCCATCTTTACCTCCCTTTTTCTCTCTCATTAGAACTATTCCATGTAATCCTATTTTTTAAACTGCAAATTGGGGGGGGCAGTGCTATTTTCATATCATTTTAGGGATGATAATAAAGAAATCCAAATATTTTAATGGATAGATAGTCCAGTGGGTTCTCCAATACAGTCTTCTGAATAAGATGCACTATTTTGTAGTGCTATGAAATATAAACAGTGAAATTTGCTGTTAATATTAAGTTTCCTTTTTCATACCAGAGCGATTAGACATATGTTGTTATTTTCAATAATGTCAAACACCTCAGTCATTGTTCTTTCTTGTTCAATGCAATCCTTGACATTTGATGTTCCAAAAGACTTTGGTTTTTAAAATTTTTTTGTTTATTTTAAAAAAAATAACAATGTGCCTATAAACCAAAAATGTTCAACTTCTTTCTGGGGCATTAATGATTCTGAAGGTTTCTAATTATCTTTTAATAATAGCCTTTAGTTAAATTCTACCAATTTATGGAAGTTTATAATTTAAAGGTTCTAATGTGGAAACTACCTTTTTAGGCCAAAAGATTATATAGCCTCTGTGTGTGTGTGTGTGTGTGTGTGTGTGTGTGTGTGTGTGTGTGTATAAAAACTATATAAAATAAAGAGTGATGTATATGAAAGGTTGAAAAATTTAGTGGAACTTTTGAAATTGCTTAAAGATTGTGATCTTGTTTCATAAGTGAATTTACACAGAATCGTGCACGGAATTTGATTTATCCAACAATCTAAGAATAAGAGAGTTGCAAGGACAGAGTAATGTGTATATGACAGGCAACTGGGAAATAATGCAAAACTGTAATTCAATTCCAAACCCCCATGTCTTTAAAATACTTATTTACTGGCTATAAGTAGCTCTTGCCACCTAGGGTTTTATACAGTGAGGGCTTTCTGCAGGTATTTTGTAAAACACTATTCTTGGTAATCTAATTTAAGCCAATGTGACCAAATTCTCAGAATAAGTCAGTGATATTGTTCTGCCTCGAATCCAGAGAACCCTACTTCTAAGAGCTTACTGTTCTCTAGCCCATTGTCCACATTTCTTTTCAAAAATGTTATTTACAATTATAAACATAATCAAATAATTGATATAAAGAATTTTTAGAATATAGCATTTTTATGTAGAAAACATTACATGCACTCTCATAAGCCCAGAAAATGCATAAATTTTATTGATCTTTTTCCAAAAAGCATACTTCTATGAAGTTATGACAGAAATACGTATATATCCATATTCTGCTTTTCTATGTGAAATATCAATATTTTAGTGGCAGTGTAAATGTTCTATTTTATAGGAGTACACTCAACCATTACCTTAACATTGGACTTTGGGTTTAAATTTTTATAATAATAGAAAACAAATACTATAGAAATATTTGAAATGTATGTTTTTAGGTATTTAGCAATTATATTAATGGCTTTAAAGTGTAGTCATTGAAGTAGGATTACTGGGTCAAAGGGTACCATTTACCAATTTTAAAGCTCTTGATTTACATTGTGAATAATTGCTTCCACAAATAATTATAAAAGTTGTATTCCTATTAGTGAAGTATAGGAGTTTCCATCTAACTACACATGTCAACATTTCCATTGTTATGTACTTAAAATACTAAATAATACTCTAAGTTATTTTCAAGAATGTTGATGAAAAATTTCAATTATTGTTATTTGAGGAAATACATGGGCTTCAAGATGTCTTACATGACATCAATAGGCTAGCAAACAATTTTGATAATTTTTGTTATTCAGTTGAAAATTAAACATTCTAAAAACTATAACTTCTAAGAGAAAATAATCCTATGAGTTAGAACAATGAGCAAGAACAATATCTTATGTGTGTTATTTAGTCACAACATAAAATAGAATTGAACAAAGAAAGTCCAAATAGATGGTTAAGGCCATTAACTGAAAATTTAAAGATAAATACTGTTAGGTTCTATTTCCTAACTTTAACCTTTCTTTGTAATTATGATTTAAGTATACCATACATAATCAGTATAAAATTTGATTTTTCTCTATAATTTTTAATTTCCTTTATAGGTGAGTTTAATTCATCTATACTCTGGTCCCCAATATATGTAGATTTATTTTTAGCATCTTATTTATTGTTGGCATTCACTATGTGTTTTCTTCTTTCTTTCTTTATTTTTGCTCCTTTTCAGCCCTTAAAATTTTTATTTTTAATTTATCCATTCAACTTTTACATTTGTCTTAACATTTTAACTGGAACATTTGAATCAATAAAATTTAGTGCAAATAACATTACTATTGTTTTCCTGAATAGTATGTGAAAACTGGAAAATTCTCAGTTGAGACCTTTCCATGCATGTGTGCATAGTTGCAAGCATTTTAAAGAGTTCTTATTTTTGGCAGTTTACTCAATGAGGGTAGTGGGTACTCTCTTACACAATTGTTTGAAAATCTTTTAAGTGTTGTTCTCTTGTGTAATAAATGTGCAACTTTTTAAAAATATATTTTTTTAGTTGTAGATGGACACAACATCTTTATTTATTTATTTTTA
Organism: Ictidomys tridecemlineatus; assembly: GCF_052094955.1. Taxonomy (NCBI): domain Eukaryota; kingdom Metazoa; phylum Chordata; class Mammalia; order Rodentia; family Sciuridae; genus Ictidomys; species Ictidomys tridecemlineatus. Next base: position 106,910,398 of record NC_135485.1, on the reverse strand, counting down.
TGTGGTGCTGAGGATCAAAGCCAGTAACTCAAATGTGTGAGGCAGGAGCTCTACTACTGAGCTACAGCCCCGTCAACTTCTTATTCTGTCCTACAATGGGTCTTAACAGTTCTTTCACATAATCATATTTTTTTTTGTCTTTCTTCCCTGTATTGTAGGAAATTTCCTGAGATCTACATTCCAGTTAACTAATTTTCCCTTCAGCTTTATCTATAGCTATGTCTGATTTTTAGCCTGCCATTACATTTTAGATTTGTCATCATGCTTAATTTCTAGACTTTCATTTGATTTTCCCTCAAATGTGTCTGTTCTTTTAACAATATTTTCTTCTATCACTGTATTTATATTACATTTAAAACATAGTCTGTCTTTTCATTTTTACTTTGTATAGGGTCTTGATCAGATTGCTGTATGAGTATGTTCTTAAAATGCTAACTGTATATTTCAGACTCTCCTTTACAGTGAACTGTTTTCTTGGATGATTTGAAACTTAGTATTATAAGTTTATTTTCAGGGGCGAGCTATTTTTGTCATAGACCAATGCACTTCGATTGTACAAGGGACCCAGATGAGTGGCTTGCTGTTTGTTCTGCTAGTGCCCCAGAAGTTTTACTCAACACGTTAATTATACATCTTTTGTTTTTGCTGCCTGTACTATATCCACACCAGGGCATGCCAGAGCTGGGTGTACTAATGTGGTTTTACTATAGGTTTTATTTAAGTGAAGACTTTGTTATCCTCTGACCTACCATGAATTTTCCTGTGGTTTCCTTGGGCTGGTGGGTGAAAATATCTCAGTCATTTCTCATGGTGAGGCAGCTATTTATGAATTCAGTTTTATTCAAGGTTCTTGTTTTCAAGTCTCAGATCTTTGCTTTCACAAGGCCAGGGCTTCTGCCTCTCTGCCCAAACTAAACCCCTAACTCCTGGCCTTGAGACCTACCTGCTCCCATGTCTACTGCTCCTGTTGGCTATCCTGCTGGCCCACACTTGCCTCTCCCTTTGAATTGCAACTGCATTTCTAGAACTTGAGGATTTCCCTCCCTCCCTTTCTATGTATGTGTTTTATCCAATATTTCCTCTATTTTGAACCAAAGTTATTTGTATTAAGGTAAGTGGTTAAGGAAGAAGTGTGTCTGAATTTGCTGCTTTTAACAAAATAATAAACATTGACAACCACATTTCCTCTATATTTCACATTGTATTACCAATTTAGCTTTTTAAAAAAATTGCTACACACTACCACCCATATCAAGGTAACTTAGTCCCACTCACATCCACTATAAACTATGATTACTCTTATCCAACGGTATACCTACATTTATATCAGAATTTTACATATATATATATATATATATATATATATATATATATATATTGAGTAGATTCAGAGATTGTATTTTATACCTGGCTCAATGGTAACTAGGATAGCTTTATTTTGAGCTCTATTGCAGTATATATATATATATATATTGAGTAGCTTCAGAGATTGTATTTTATACCTGGCTCAATGGTAACTAGGATAGCTTTATTTTGAGCTCTATTGCAGTATATATATATATATATATTGAGAAGATTCAGAGATTGTATTTTATACCTGGCTCAATGGTAACTAGGATAGCTTTATTTTGAGCTCTATTGCAGTATTGCTGTAATACATTAAGACCCTAATTCTCCAAAAGTAAAATTTTAAATGATAATTCCTAATTGGTAATGAAAATTTTCTGCCTGTTTTTTCTACTTTCATTCTGTTTCCTACTATAAACCCCAACCCCTCTTGTAAACCATGTAGTTTCATTGTTAAAAAAGTCTTTTGTTTTCCAAAGTAAGTTTCTAAGTAATATTATTTCTTTGAAAGACTTTGGCCAGAGACACCAAGCTTATTGGTAAACAGAAACTATAGCTTTCACTGTAAAATACTGTAATTACACAGCACAGCAATATCTCTGTGGTTTTTATCACTGAGGAAATCAATAGTAGAATAGACTACAATTCTCTGTTGGACAACAGTAGATATAAGAGGGTAGATGAAAGGGTTTATTGACTTAGTAGGAGTGCTATGATAGCAAATCAGAGCTGCCCAAGGAAATAGCTTTTTAACTGAACGATTTTAATCCAAACATCAAAATGTTTCAGTCTAACAAAAGACTTGATAAAAATTAAACAAAACAAATAAACAAACCCCAAACCCCTCTTGTAGTCTCATTTCTTTTCCCTATTTACACACAAACTCCAGACAATAATTATTGGCAAATATCCAGTCACAAGAAAAAATTCTGTGAATGTGAATAAGGAATGATTTAGATGTTAAAGAGTTCCATGTCATGAGAGCCTTAGTTTGATGATTTCATATTTGTGTTTGACCAACTTAGTCCCTCTCATATCCACCATGAACTATGAATTACTCTTATCCAACAGTATACCTACATTTACGTCAGAATTATATGCATATATACTTGAGTAGATTCAGAGATTATATTTTATACCTGGTTCAATTGTAACTAGGTTAGCTTTATTTTGAGATTTACTGCAGTATTGCTGGTGAACTATTTATTACTACATTAAGACACTAATTCTCCAAAAGTAAAACATTAAATGATAATTTCTAATTGGTAATTGAAATTTTCTGCCTGTTTTTTTTTGTACTTTTGTTCTTTTTCATAATTTAGAAAGACTCATTTTGTATAACTGAGAAATGATCCAGTATTCCAACTTGTGGCATTGCAATCCTTGTTAAATAGGTTGTTGTGAGGATTATTAAATATGGATAGTAGAAATAATAGATATTAAAGCATTCAAGGTTGAAATATTAAATTGATAAAGGAAAAAAATGTGTAAGAGGGAAACAGAAAAACTCTAAATATTGCTACTTTTCAACTACATAAAACAGTTTGTTCTATAGTAAAGGAGGAATCCCACATCATAAAATTGTTAAAGAAAATAACTGGTGCATATTATGTTGTTATTTTATTTCTCAATTTAAACTCCAGCATAGGGGAGGAACCCTGTATCTCTGGATAAATGGTTGGTAAAACAGCTGTATTCTTCTCATTCTAGCATTTCTGATACAAACTTAGCAAGAAACACAGTCGCAGGCCCCAATCATAATCAGAGGCTATATGCTGCACTCAGCAGCCTGTTCTCAAAGAATGCAATGTGTGGGGAACATAAAAATAGAGGCCGATTGAATTTTTACTGTGTGAGCAGCATAATTATTTATTTGCATTTTAAGTGAGATTTCCTTTTAAAGTTCCTTGAGTGTATAGATTCTGAAAGGTAAACAGAATTTCATATGTGTGGCGAAAACAAAATACTTTTCCTAAATAATAAATACAAATTGCTCTACACAAATACATTTGATTGCTTGAATTCTGCAAGCAATCTGTAATGCATTATAAGAAATGTCAACATTTGGCCACCATTAGTTCAGATCCAAATGCAACACTTTGATCCAATCATCTGAACAGGTGCAATTTCAGTACAATTCTTAGCACCTTCATTCATGGTCACAAAAAAGATGGTAAACTGTGAACAGCTAAGGGCTCTCAGTAAAGGGATAAGAGTTTATAAGAATGGAAATCAAATTACCATGTCATTAAGAAAATCTAAAGACAAAAAACATCTAAGAAACAAAGACATGAAAATGGAGGTTATGAAGTTTATATTACCCACTGTGCCACTCTTATGCATTCATTTTTAAAATTCGTTTTATTAACATATGTCTTTTAAATATATTAAATCATACCCACATTATAATTTCTCACACAACCTCAATACTTTAAGAAATTGTGAGATGTCCTTACTAAACAGTTATTATGAATTGGTAAATCTACCTGCAGAAACGTTCACAATCCTTATATATTTTACACTTCATAGACATTGGTTTGGTGCATGGGTTATGAATAAATTGCTCACTTTTTGGAAGTCATGTCTTGATTCTATGAGGAGTTTAGGGTGCCCTTTTGTGCATGCTAATAAAACTGAGTCATGGTTCCTTGGTGTGGAAAGAATGACAGCCCCTGCACGGAAATGACTAACTCACTCCTTGCTCATGGAAAGCAATGCTGCGTGTCATTTGTTCACTAGACATAGTTATTATTCATTCTGGTTCCTAGGAGATTAGCTTTTTCCAATTTTAAGAGAGAACTAGGATATTGCTACCTTATTGCATTTTTTATTGTTGTTCCAAGAGTTCTTAATTTCTAATATTTCCTTCAAAGATGTCTAAATGGTTTAATCCCAGGCCCTTTAGCGTCTGTACTTTGCTCAAATCCACTTACTCTGCATGCAAAGCCCATCGGTGCAGTTCTTCGATTGCAAGACCAGGCCGTCGCAGTCCTTGCCCCCATTCTTAGGGGCTGGTGCTGTGCACTCCCTCCTGCGCCAGTGGGTACATTCAGTCCCACAAGTAGACCACTTGCTCCATGAGGTCCATCTGCCATCCACTGCCATAAGAAAACCAGCATCAGGTCAGAGGGAGAAGCAGGTACTCAAAGGGCCGAGGGGGCAGAGTTTGAGTATAACATAACAAAACACAAAATGGAGGAAAACGCCCCACTGAGAAGTATTACATTAATTTCAAGCACCAGAAAGTTTATCTGATGTACTGTACACAGTCTGAGTTCTGTGAATAGTTTTGAATGTCATATGACTGTTTTCTCACTGAGGAGCCAAGAAAGGACCACTGGGGCACATAGAAACCAAAGTTGCCACCAGGAACAGTGTAAATGCATGCTGTAGTGCCACCTTTTTTTTTTTTTTTCTACTGGGGGAAGCTTCTGTATTTTGTATGGAGAATTAGGGTTCTCTTTTTGGATCCAAATTTCTCTCATTCACAGTAACATGTGAACAATGAAAGCAAACTTACGTGCAAGTTGGAAAAAAAGATTGTTACAGTAGGGAAGAAATCCATTCATTCATTTATTCATCTCTCATTCTTGCTCTGTCACTCCATCTGTCCATTTATCCATCCATCCATCCATCCATCCATCCATCCATCCATCCATCCATCCATCCAAATAATCAGTTCACCTCCATCTATATCTTATATACTTTTAATTTTTCCCTTTTTTAAAAAATTCAGACTGCATGATTTAGCTGAAATCTTCTGCCAATGCCTTCTTTAAAAGGCTATTATTTGATGATTCCATTATTTGATGATGTATCCTTTTTTTGGTCTGGTAGAGTATTGCATTTCAGACACATGTTCTCACTGAGTTGCTTAGCAAGTCGCTTTTGCTGAGGCTGGCTTTGAACTAGTGATCCTCCTGCCTCAGCCTGCTAAGCCACTGGGATCCATTTATATTTATTTTAAAAATAATATTTAGCTAAGTTTCTAATTTTTGCCATGATTGCATTATTTAGAATTGGCTCACTTCCTTCCTAATTTTGGTGGCTGACTTGTGATAAATTTCAATGATAATGAACTAAGATATCTCTTTTAAAAACATTCTACTTAAGTCCCAATTCAAAAAAAATACATAATAAATTTAACTGGCTTACTTTAAAATGAATCTTTTAGTTTTTTTCACAGAAATATGTTAAAAATATTGTACTACAAGTTTTAAAATGTTTGACTTTTTAGTGAAACACATGTTAATTATAATTAGCTAGGTTTCCATGTATAATACTATCAAACATTATTTACTGAACACATAGACCTCTAAAATCTGGATATTGATAAAAAGTTATGAAAATGTTAATAGTTTACATAGTTTGGGACATCTATATGATTCCATGGTCTAATAACTATGTAAATATACATACTGTGCATAAAGATATAAACACACTTGCAGGAAAAAAATGAGGATAGCATTATTATTTCTACCATACAGAGTTGGCTACAAAAGTAACTCCCAACCATCTGAAGCAAAAACACTTGCTTTGACCTAGAACATCCTGGTGTACCGAAACACACACACACACACACACACACACACACACACACACACACCACGCCACACACACTTCTATTTTAACTCAAATTGATCTGTGCATTTTTAATTGCGAGAGTCAGCACCTAGATAAAATATAGGAGAGTGCAAGATAAAATTTGAAATTCTAAGTCTAGCTGAGTGTCAAAATTTGTTCCATAAATAAAAGCTCTCAAAGGTTTCAGTGTGGAAAACTATTTTGATAGTTGGAAATCGATGCATGAGAATGTAACATGTAGATTTTATTTTTCACTCCTGTTTATTTCTCCATCCCATTTTTGACAAATGTTCTATTAAGTATGGACAAAACAAAATTAGGTAAAGTAAAGAGAAGTAAGGAGGTTATGTATCTAAATAATAAAATTGTTAACAAAATAACTACCCCAATGAAAATATTAAATTTATCGATTATTTCAAAATAATTGTAGCTTAACTTTGGGATACATTGTATAATGAGGCATTTTAATATATTTTGGTTTTGGCAAATAGTAACTTCAGTTTACCTATGTGTATTAGCAATATGAAATAGTATTAAAATGCTAACAGGCAGAGGGATGCAATTTTGCTTCAGGTACCACTGAAAATAACTCACAAGACAGATGACCAATATGTACAGATAATAAAGAGCTGACTGCATTGTATTTTCAAAATCCATTAACTTATAAGTCACAAAGCCTTGATTCCTTTTAATTCATTCCAAATATTTTATTTGCCTTTGCCCTAAAACTGACACCTTGCGCAGAAAAGAAAAACATTTCAATAAAATATATTTTCTAAACTTCAATTTCAATTCATTTCCATGGTTTTCTGAAGATCAAGGGTTGTTGTTCTTAAAATGTGTGGTTTTTCAATGCTCTTTAAATTCCTTGAATTTCAGAGCCTACAATCTTGGCTTTAGCAGTTTCATTGATATAAAGAGATTACGTTCACATGTTTCATTTCCTGTTTTCTACTATTTTATATGTTGAGATAGCAAAGTTATTCTTTTTGAGGAAAGTACTTGATTTCTCAGCAATATAAATAATGAATACTGAATAGATTTAAACAATGTTTATCACAGATTTAGTTCAAAAGTAAGGCCTTTGTATTCATTTCTAAAACTCTTTCTAGAATGGTGGAGACAATTGGAATAAAAGGGCTTGTTTGTTTACCTGGGCACAGTGTGGTACAGGCTATTTTCTGCACGCTCTGCCCCTCACAGAAGGCCCCACCATTGAGTGGTGCTGGGTTGGTGCAGGTCCTTGTGCGTTTCTGATACCCTCGTCCACAGCGGCTATTACACACAGACCACTCTGTCCAGGTGGACCAGCCACCGTTAACTGAAAAGAGGCAACAGTAAAAAATGGATTAAATGTGTTATGTACACACAGACACACAAACCACATACAACACACAAATAGAAAGTCATCTTCCAAGTGACCATTGAAAAAATTCTAAAATTTCAAAGTTTTATTGCATAATTGAAGAATCTAAACAAAGGGATACACAAAATTATTTACCGTAATTTACTTATACAGAAAAATAAATTATAATGTGCTCAGTTTTCCTTGGCTAATATTCTCTAAAAGTAAAATCTGTCCCCTTACCTAGTTGAGCTCCCAAAATTACTTTTGATAGTTTATCTCAAATAATAAATGTTTACATGTTTATGCGATGCCACAAGTGGATTTGTAGCATGGGGACTAAAACAGAAATCACTTAGCCTTTTGAAAGAAAAGGAACAAACAGATGATTGGTTATTTTTCTTTAGCATTTGCAAACTTTATAAGCTCTTAAGAAATTTTATTTTCACAAATTAAAAAAGTAAACTTTGTTAAAAAATAAAATCTCATAGTGTTGGAGTTTTAAATTGACCAGCAATTTGAGTGAATTGGCAATTAGTTGACATAATTGAAATGGACACCTCTTTTGTGTAGGAAACCTAATTATGGTGTTTGATGGAGCTGTCAGTACATGTATGATTATAAAACCTACACCCTAACACTCCAGAGACTATTCACCTTCAGAGAAAAACCTACACCCTAACAATCCAGAGACTATTCACCTTCAGAGAAAAACCTACACCCTAACACTCCAGAGACTATTCACCTTCAGAGATCTCCTCCTAGAGAATATTTATAGTTTATGAGTATTTTGATAATGTGAGTTCACATAATTACTATGCCAAAGCAATTTCTAAGAAAAATTATTTGCTGTAGTTCAAATATGGTACAACTAGTATATACATTTGTCTTCTGATAATAAAGAAGTGTGTTAGCCATTGAAGTAATACAAACCATATATGTGTATCATTTGTTCAACTTCTTATTTGCTAGAAACCTATCCAATTGGGAATAAGCATGAATTTGTTTACAAACAAAAGTTTTTTTTTCTTTCACAGCAGAGCTTTTTTAATATATAAAATTAAAAATTAAAACACTTGTAATGTTCAAAAACAGAAAGTGGTAACATAAACTATACTATATTAGCTTGTGTGATGAGACTCCTGGGCAGCCATTAAAAATGATGCTGAAGAAGGCTATTCATATATTAAAGTATATAAATATTGTGATGTTATGTTTTAAGTAAAGATAATACAGTATATCCCTTATTTTAAAATCCAATACATGCATAGGAAATATCAGTGGTAAAAAATATATATATATAATTTTTTTTAACAAAAGAGTCTCTGTGTATAATAAGATGACAGTATTATAAGTATTTTTACTCTTTGACATTTTCTATGTTTTTTGAATTTCTTCTACTAGCTATATATTCGTAATCTAAAAATTGCACTAATAAAAAATAGAGAGAGCAGACTCAAAATAAGAAATACTGGTTGGATGTATGTTTTTCTATGGCCTTCTAGAGATCCCAGCCTATGAGCCTTGAACAATCTATTTCATGAAGCCATGAAAAGGATAAGTGTTCTAATGAGCAATTGAACCTGCTTAACTTAGCAACATTTCCCATGCCATGGAATTGTCTGTATAAAAGGCTTACTAGCCTATTGTCAAGCTATTGTTTAGGGCTGTAGGATACATGTACTACTCTACTCAAATTTTAATGAGAAATAAATAATCAGAAACTTTTAGAGACAGAAACATCTTTGCAAATCCAAGGCTCTATCCTTCATATTACAGAAAAGGAGACAAGGGCTTAGAGAATCTTGGTTTAAAAAGGACAGTTAGTAGAGGATCTAGTCCTAGAATACATGATTCCTGACCTTAGTTCTGACCTCATCTCAAAATGCTTAAGTTACTAATGTTTGTTCCTTCCTAAGACAATGTAATCATTACATTTATAGATATTGAAAGGATGTATGCATAGGAAGAGATTTGCATGTGTGTTAAATATCTATATAATACATCTATATATAGTCTGCCTTCATTAGTTATTTATGATTGGTACATGCAGTGATTGGACCCCATTTCTACTTTGCATTTCAAATGTTGTTAATCAAGTCTTTCAGGCAGCTTAGACAAAGATAAAAACTAGGAAACATTTTATTGTGATTTAAGAAACACAACTGCTTACGATTCAACATAGTCCTTATCTGGACAAGGAAATTAAACCTCAGAGTAATCAGAGGATTAAAAAAATTGTATGCATCTGTCCTGTAATTAAAGTGACAGTTTTAAAGCATCACTACATTCAGCCTTTGGAACATCATAATGTTTCTGTTCTCATAACTCCTTACATCATAACTACACATCCACTGGGATGGCAGGAGAGGCAAAATTTTAATCTCAATATTTCTAGGTTTGTTTTTTCATCTGGACCTGATTAAACTAAATAAGAGATAAAACAGGAGGAAAGCATATAAATTTATTTAATACAATATATAGGAAATTTCATAAAGAAATGAATACCCTAAAATGGCATTAGAATTAAATATTGTAGGCTGAATTGGACAAAGAGTGTTAAGTTTTGAAAAGGTAACAAAATTATGTGGTGAGGTTAAAGGATTTAGTGTTATTTTAATAAATCAGTATAGACTTATCTCAGTCTCCAATTCCTATCCTTAATGGTAAGAATGTTATTTCCCTTGTAGGATATGGAAAACACCTTTCATATGAGAATTTAATTTCCTGATTTTAAGAAAAAGAAGGAAGATTGGAGTGATCTTTCTGTGCCTGCTGTTTTTCAAATGTCTTTAATTCAAAAAAGGGTTAATAATCCAGAATGGCATATCTTGAGGTGCTATATTCTTAACTACTTGAGCACTACCTGCAGTAAGTACCATGAACCATATATGTGCCAGTGACTGTCCCTCTTTCAGTCCCTCAGACACCAAGTCCCCTGAATATCATTTCCCATGGAGGCAGGGATGCAATCTTTGTTATGCTCTGAGTAGTGCTGAGACCTGGGCATGTCATGCAAGAGGGAGTACCACCTCAAAATATTTCCCTGGGATGTGTAATTTTCTCTGGGACAATAAATCCACAATGCTATGAAGACTTATTGTCAGTCTAACGTGGTGAGAAATATGTAAATACACATCCCAGTCTCACGGTCTACAAAAAAAAAAGCTAAAAGCTTAGCTGGGGAGTTAAAACCACTTGAGAAATGACTAGAAGACAACTGAGAGCTAAACTGCACATGGAGATAAAAGCAGATATGCCACATTAAAATGTAGTGTGAAATTGGTTGGTACTTGAGGAGAAATGATAGGTTTAGAGATGAGCTGGATTAGAGTGGGGGAAAAGCTTCCTGAAAACGTCCTCATGTGAGACTTTGCCAAGTCGTGAGAATGAGTGTCACTCGATCGTGGCTGCCTTTAGCTCTGTGCCTCTTTGGAGGGAGCAAAGCAAGTTCTATGGATATCAAGTTGTTCTGTGGTGTTTGGGAGAGAGGTTAGCTCCAGTTTCCTTGAGGTTTCACAATCACCGGGGCTGAGCCTAGGACCACAGATGCATCACAGTGGGCTGGTTAAACACCTCCACCTCTAGACTCAATCCAGACCTTGGTCATGGACAGGTGAAAGCTCAGGGAAGCAGTGTGACCTCATAGACATCCTTTACTTGTCTATGAACTGACTGACAAAGGACTAGCAAAGGCTAAGCCTAGTTTTTCTTAAGAGGATCAGAGAAGCAGCTATGGGAGACAGGACTGAATGGCAATAGGGACTGAGAAGTGTCCTTGACTCGAGACTCTAAAATAACAATGAGAAACTGCAGTTTGACATGAGCTAGGTTGAGAACACCCAAATATGACACTCACCATAGACTATGACAGTAGCAGTTGTGCTTTTCCTCTTGGCAACAATGTTTTTGGCGACACAGGTATAGTTTGCAGTATCTGAGAGGCGGGCCTGCTTTATGATTAGGTTGTGATCGATTGTGATATAAAAGTTTCGATCTTCAACAGGATCAATTATGTCTTCATTTTTCAACCATTCCACCTAAAGATGCAAACAGACAAACAAACACAAAAACAACAACAAAAAAAATCCAAACAGATAAATCCCCAGTGTGGATCCCTTGATGGCTGCCTATCTCCATTTGTATTTATATGTACAACATTGTTCCATGCTATGAACTTCTGCAAACCAGGGGGAAGTAACTTTCTGAGGTCATGTTAAGTATCACTCACCTGCCAAACATGCTGATTCTGTCTGTACTACATTATTCTCAAATGTCAATGAACCAATTGGGAAATACAGTGTTCAAATTGTTTTCACTTTGCCCTGCAGGCAGGAACCTGGAATGTGCACTGCCAAGTTCAGAACCCAATCAAAAATAATAGGCTAAGCATTTCCAACTGAACTCAAACCTTTTGCTATTTGATTTGTTTACTCTTGGCAAACTTACCTGCTGCTTTTCAGAAAAGAATATAAGGACTATAAAAAAGGCATTTTTGACATTATGTAGCTCTAACAAAATAACATTTGGATGATTTACGTGTAGTCTCACTGCAACATATGGATTAAATTTCCCTGAAAATGCTCAGACTTTAAAATGTAGCAAAAACACATATTTAGTGATGTATCTAAGCCAAAATATTTGGGAAAAAAAAGATTTTTCTACCAATCCTCAATATAATCAAAATAGCTCATAAGTCATACTCTGATTTCTCTTTTTCTACCTGTACTATTCAAATCTTTCACTCATGGTTTGATTTTGGGGAACCTGACCTAAGACATAACTGTACAGAACTATTGAACTATTGTTTTTCTATGCAAATGATATCAATTTAGCAGCAGTGATGTTATCCTTGCTGAATAAAAGGAGGGAAATAAACCTGTACAGGCTGTCCTTCCTGAGGGTAAACTATATCATATTCTGGCTTTTTAAGCGATGCACAGGTTTTTCCATAAAGCAAAAAAAATCTTGATATTTACCACACTTAAAGTTTCCTTTTGCATTAGAGTGGATGTGGATACAAGCAACCTTTAGTGGTAGGGAGTCAATATTGTTGCCATTTTCAAAATCTTAAAGAGCTTCTCTGGCACTGGAAGAGGTCTAAAAATTAATCTCTAAATCTGTCAGTGGGCTTGACACAGCACAGTTTGAAGTTATGTCTAATGCAGGGAGTCTCAAATAATGCTCCTCTAATCCTTACAAGAGGGGCCAACATTTTAAAGGGGAAAACAAAAGCCAATCACAATCCTGAAATATAGAGAGGGATGGGGATGCAGATTAGAGCAACTATTTGTAATAATGTAAATTTTGGAATAGTTAAACACTCTTGACATTTGTTCTAATGGTAGTGAGAAAGAGAATGAAATTCATAAAAAATAGGAGATTTTAAAGTGTGTGTTTTGTTTTCAAATATAGAATATACTCAGCTAGGAGCATGCTTGGATATATCCGATATGCATACTCATACTCCCTGGACCTGGGTGGATTTTCTCAGAGTTTGGTCCAAGTACAATATTATGATCTTGATGAAAATACACAGGAAAAAGTAGCAAAATGGATCCTGTCTGAAATCTCTTTGAAGATAGTTGAAAGTAGACATTCATATATTTTGAATCTAGTCTTTAACTGGGTTATCTCTGCTACTATCCTAAAGAAAGCTTTCTATTTATAGAAGCATTCTTGGGTTCCATTTCCATTGGTCTTGGATCCCTACTTTTTGTGTTAATATGCTTATTTCTCCAAGATCCATATCTCCTGTTCTATGAGGGATATCCCTCAGACACATGAACTCTCAGGCACAACTTCTCCCCACAGGTTTTCTGCTAACCATTGACCAATGGGGGCAGAAATATGCCTACTGTCCAACTGGGTCAGAACTGAGTTGAAACTCTTCAGAGTTTGGTCAGTCTAAATGTTGTGACCGTGAGACCTTGACTGAATTTACCCTAGACATCTTCGCCTTTTATCTCCCACTTGCTCTGCTCATTTCATGAGCTCTACTGGGAGTACTTCCTTAAAAATCTACTTGCAGTTAAATGTTTGGCTCTTGGTTTTCTTCTGGAGAACTTAGCTAAGTCATGGTTGTCCAAAACTCTGGCTTCTCTATGTAAATTGACATCAGTTTAACAACAGTTAAGTTATCCTAATCACAACTGACAAAAAAGAAATCTCAAGGGATATTGCATACTTGTTTATTGGATGGGTTTATTACATGGAAGAAAGAGTTCAATTTGCATGGTTGACAAAAGATTTAAAGAAACATACGTACTTGCTGGGTATATGATCTTTATGTTATCATACATAATGCATATCATACATTTTACTTGGTTGTTTCTCACCAATTTTGGATCAGTGATTTTGTCCTGAGCCTCTGGAACCCCTAAAAGTCCCCTATCCCCTGCAATGCTGTGGAGGCTTCAGGGTCCTGTGCAGGGCACTGTTCTCCTCTATAATGACCTCTTTAATTCAGAAGCTCTGCTTTTATCTTTTCCATATTTGGTTGGCTTACATACCTTCATTGGAAGAAACAGAGGGTTCTAAAGCTAGGAAATAGCTATAAGAATAAAGGGAGAGCTAAGGGTTCTTCCCCAGCTTCTGGCAAGTTCCCTCAGTTCCCTGCAGTGCTGTACCACCAACTGTGCCATAGTCCTCTGCTTTGAGAACATCACCTCCAGGGGAGGCTCAGTTCAGGGCTGCAGGTCATCTCTCACCTCCTGCACCATGATCCCTGGTTGTGCTACACATCTCCATTGCTCCAAATCTTGAAACCTTTCCATGCTGGCTTGATATCCGGCAGCAAAACCTCCCAAGTTTCAACCTCATTTTAGATTATTTACTTCACATTTTTCCTACTTAAGCCCAGCTCATTTTGGATATTTCTTTTGGAGTCCTCTCAAGTGGTAGATGTTTGATTTCCAAAGTCCAACTAACCTGAGCCTGGCAATCAGGTAAGTGTCCTTGTTCTACACTGTCTATTTCAGTCCATTCTTTTTTGCTCTGAATCTCATGATGAAAAGCAGAACTTTTTAGGATTAAGGGATTAAAGTCTCTCAAGGCAGGATGAGACAGGCAGCCTTGCTCTCAGTCTTATGTTATTAGTAGCCATCTAGGAAAATTAGGAGTTAAAAAGTGAGCTTGTCTTCAGGGCTATGAACAAGCCAGGAGACAGGAGGCTGAGAAGTCAGCTCAGCCCTCTGAGATTATGTAGTCAGCAGAAATGCCAAGAAGCTGGAGCCAGACAAAGCAAAATCACCATGTCAAGGCCCCTGAGACAGAACAACAGTCTGCCTGGTTCTAAAATAACGTTAGGAATTTTCTCAGATGATAAGGAGCAGCTCCAGGTGGTGAGAGACAAATTCATGTGAAGAATAGTCACTAAAGAAACTCAAGGTCACCTTTACCTTATTAGCATAGTAAACTATACAGCTCTAGGTGGAGATTTAAGAGGGTAATGATACAGGGGACTCATGAATTAGCCTAAGAAGAAGATACATGCACAACCAAACCCCCACCTCTACATGTGATGACATCACAAAACTGGGTTCCTACCTGCCCCATAAATGCCCATAAAAGCTACATATTTTTGTCCTTTGCTTGTACCTGCCCGGGACTCTGCCGTCAGTGTCTTCTCCCTTCTCATTCATGCAGAACCCCTCCCCCAACAGTCTTGTTACACTGTAACCTCTGCCTGATTCTTCCAGTAGGGAGCACAGAACCCAAGAGCCAGCGACAATACCTTCAGATATCACCTAATTTCTATGTTTTTTCCTATAGTCATCTACAGACTTCTGGGCTTATAGTCACTCCATCCAACAAAATTTCTGATTACTTTAACAGCCTCAAAGATAACACTTTTCATGTCGTGGCCCTTCAGTTTCATGTCCCTTTCTCCCAGAACAATCTTGGCTATGAAGATCACACATTCTAGGTCAGAGGTTTTCAACCCTGGCTTTATGACAGAAACACTTAGAGAGTATTTGTAATGTGTGAGTTCTAAACTCAATCCAGAGAAACTTCTGACCCATAGAAATTCTGATTCTCTGATTGGAAGAGGTCTAGAGTCAGTATTTTTAAATTTCCCCAGGGGGTGGTAATTTACTGCTAGATTATTGCCTTTCAAACTGAGATCCCTGGACTAACAGTATCAGAGTCACCCGGGGAGCTTGACAGAAATGCAGAACTCAGACTCTGCCCACCTAGACTTACTGATACAAAAAAATGTGCTCCCTAAGAAGAATTTTGGTTGATTTATATACCCATTAAAGGTTGAGACATATTGGTTTGGCTCTTGTCCTTACCGTTAATTACGAGCTCTCTGAAAATTCAATTTCAAACATGCCTTTTAATATTTTCTGTCTTTCCTGCTCACTTTCCTTAGGATCTCTTGCTCAACAATCCTTCACCAAAACTTAAAAACTACTTTACTTGCCAATTTCATTTCTTACTCTCCTTTAGCTATCTATTCCTTCTTCCCTAAGCATAAATTCAATGTCTAATTTTATAAATAATCTTTACATTATACCCTCAGCTCACTCATGCTTCTTCTCTTACTTCTGGGAACTCACTGGTCACTATTCCCCTCTACCACCTCTGAATCCTTGAAGTGGAACATGGCTAGAAACAGCCATATTGGATGCACTCATCCAAAATTCATGAAAACAGAACACAAGTGGGCTTTGGATTCTGCCAAAAAGTCATACTATATTTTCATCATCTGCTCACTTTCCCATTCTCCTAGACAAATGTTTCACACTTTGTCCTCTCTCCTTAAACACTACCTCCCCCTCGATCCTCACTTTCAGCTGATGACCAACACGAATATGTAACCGAGAAAACTGACAATCAGTTGAGATCTTCCAAAGCCCCCATCTTCTGCCTACCCATCCCTATTCTGCACCCTCTCCCTCAGCACTAGGAGAGCTCTCTGGGATCCTGTATGTCACCTCTGTGTTCCATTCTCAGGCTCCTATTCAAGGACAAGTCCCAGCAATTTCCTTTCTTCTAAATCGTTCAATTTTGCCTCAATTCAGAATAATTTTCATAAGCATCCTGACTTGCTGTTTTTTTTTTTTTTTTTTTGTCAAGACAAAATCCTTCCTGCCCATTTTTTGCTTCTATTTACCCACACATTTCTCTGCTTGTGTTACAAGACTCTCTAGAAGAGTCGTTTTCATTTTGTGCTCAATTCTCACCCTCTTCATCACTGCACCCATTCGGATCTGTGTTTACTCCCACCACGTGTCCATGACTCCGTCTCCAAAACTCCCCAAAGGTGCTAAGTACCCTGCTGAGAACTTGGTGCTCCTTGCGCTTTACTCAACAGCAGCACTTGATTCCTGCACTTGACCCCTGATTCCTCCCTCCCTCCTCTTCACCTGACTTCTTTGCACTTTCCTGGCTTCTGTTCTACCTTATTTCATTCCCAACCCCCAGCTCCCCTGGGCTAGTGTGTGTGCCCCTGTGGCTAAGTCCTTGGACTTCTATTTTCGCTTTTTTCTCCCTATGCACTTTCTTAGTGAGCTCATTCAGACTCATGCACATGACTCCTAAATTTATCTCCAGTCCAGATTCCACCCCTGAACTCTAGACTCATATATCCACTGCCTTCTTGTGACTCTACTTGGTTGTCTAATAGTGACCTCCCAAGTAGCCTTTCCAAACCTGCTCCGCCCCCACCGGGCAGCCATCTCATTTGAGGCCACCTCCAGTCTCCAGTTACTCAGACATAAAATCCTCAGACTTAGCATTCACTCCTTTCTTCCTCCCTCTTTGCCCATTCAGGAATCTGATCATTTCTTATACCCTCATCACCATCTCCTTCTCAGTTTGACTCACAACCATTACTCCACTGGATCGTTGCAAGAACTTTCTGCCTTATCCTCAGCACAATGAGGCTAACCCATAAACCCCAAGTCACAGCATGCTACATACACCACATCTCAAATCCTCCAACGACTTCTTGGCACATTTAGTGTCAAAGTCAAAGTCATTACAACTCCTGAGCCCCAAAACTCTGCACCTCTAGGACCCCTGGCTTCCCTGAGTTCACCTCCTTCACACTCTATTATCTTTTAGTGTGCTGGCCCGTTTGCTCATCCTTATCAATATCAGGGGTGCTTTCCTTCTTTTTTTTTATTATTATTATTTTTTTATTGTTGGTCGTTCAAAACATTACATAGTTCTTAATACATCATATTTCACAGTTTGATTCAAGTGGGTTATGAACTCCCAACTTTACCCCGTATACAGATTGCTGTATCACATCAGTTACCCTTCCATTGATTGACATATTGCCTTTCTAGTGTCTGATGTATTCTGCTGTCAGTCCTATTCTCTACTATCCTCCCTCCCCTCCCCTCCCCTCCCCTTTTCTCTCTCTACCCCTTCTACTGTAAATCATTTCTTCCATTTATATTATCTTGTCTTACCCCTCCTTTCCTCTTATATATCATTTTGTATAACCCTGAGGATCGCCTTCCATTTCCATGCGATTTCCCTCTCACTCCCTTTCCCTCCCACCTCTCATCCCTGTTTAATGTAAATCTTCTTCTCAAGCTCTTTGTCCCTACCCTGTCCTTGTTTACTCCCCTTATATCAAAGGGATCATTTGGTATTTGTTTTTTAAAGATTGACTAGCTTCACTTCCTTCTTTGAGGATTTTGAATCTGCTCATGTCCCTGGAGGAAACAATCCTTCCCCAGAGGCCTGTTTGCTATCTTCCTTCCTTCAGTTACTGTTCAAGTGTCACATTCTCTGTCATTTTCTGGTCCTCTTTCTCTGCCTACATTCCAACCTGTCACCTTCCTTTCCTTTATTTTCTCTGTGTAGTTTTTATTATCTCATTTAATCTACACTCCTTTTTTCAGTATTGGGGATTGAAACCAGGGCCTCATTGACGCTAAGTAATTCCTCTATCACTGAATTCTCTCCCCATCCCTTTTTATTTTATTTCAGTGTCTTGCTAAACTATTTAGGCTGACCTTGAACTTTCAGCTCTCCTGCCTCAGCCTCCTGAACAGCTGGGATTACTGGTGTGTACCGCTGCACCTGACATTAATTACACTAGTTATTAATTTTCTCCACAATATAAACTCCATGACTCGTCTTTTTCTTTCTTTTTTTTTTAATTTTTATATTCTCAGGGCTTGTAACTGGTCCACAGTAGATGCTTAGTATTTGCTCAAATGTTTAAGACATGTAGCACAGTCAAATCTATGGTATACACAATTAGTCCTATATGAGGTTTATGCTTTGACTGTTAACATTAATATTCAATGTATTTAGTGAGGGTCATTTTCAACATCTCATATAACTAATTCATTTGTTGATGGCTGTTCTGTTGGGGATTAAGAATAAAAATTCCCTTGCCTTTGAGGATAAGATGCTTTGGTGAAATCATGAGACAGAAGAGGCCTCCAGAATTATACTGGTAGAATTCCATTGTTTCACTGCTAGTTAGGTGAATATAGTCAGTATGTCCAGCTGTGAAAGTGGCATGTCCCTCTAGTCCATATTATACCTAGATATCTGCTAGAGAATTTAAAAAATGTGTTTGAGTAATTATTGTAAACTTTCAAGTAGGAGACACAGAATAGTAAGCCTTCTCCTGAAGTAGTTTAAGAACTTTAATTTTTAATTATCAAAGAGGTAGACATCCTGTGATTGCAATTCAATTCTACAAACCCTGAGTACCTATTATGTGCCAGGCACTGAGTACAGGGTGTGCTTGTTGAGCTCTATAGTTAGGAAGACAAACCTGTACTAGTATAATCACAGTACAGACTGTGCTAAGATGTGGGTAAGCTGAGGCTGGATTACATCAGAGGAGGATGTGTGAGGAGAAAATATCTGAACTCCTTTCTGAGGATGGAGTTCAACTTAGAGGGTAGACAAAGGAAGGACATGGGGTGATGAGGATGCTTCAGAAAGGATAGCAGGTACCTGGGTTCCCTCTGCTAAGCTACTTGAGTCCAAGCACTTGACAGCTAGGTATTAAGGGTGTAGCCTGGTGGAGCACAGAAAGGAGGGAGAAATTTGCATTTGGGAACACTTGGACTCTAATGCACTGATGACATGTTTGGCCCAACCCATGGTTCCGGCAATCCAGTGAAGGGTTAAGATGTGAAGGGGCATGATGATACTTTGATTTAAGAAAGATATTTTAGGGTGAATTAGAAGGGGGCAATTTGGAAGCTGGAGAGCTGTTAACAGACTCTTACTACAGTCCAGGTGATAGACCATGAAGAGTGACTTGAAATGGGGAAAAGAAGATGCAGTAGATTCAGAAAGTAATTTAAAGGAACAAAGGACAGGGCTTATGAGTTGATTGTATGTGGAAAGGGGGACAGAAGGGGGACTTTCTTGCAGTTTCTGGCTCGGGACCGTGTGGAGCAGGGATGGATAGAGGAGGCAGAGGGCTGATTTCCAGTTCAGATTTCCTGATCTTACAAGGAATCCAGGTAGCACGGCATGATTTTGTCAATGGCTAAAATGCTCAAAATTTTCAATATTCCCATTATGAGAGGGATGCTTTTCTCTTAAGTTCTGAAAACAAACTGACCCCAATGATTTTTGCTTCTCTAGAGTCAGCTTTGTCCTATCATTAAGAACTGAAATTGAATATTGTTAAAAGGATATCTGCAGGCAAAGTGGGCTGAAATAATATTTAATTACTATTTTGGCCTTGACAAAAATTATGAAGCATTAATGAACACTTAAAAGTGCCTGGAAAAGAAAGAAATGTGTGAGAATAGTTCTGTTTACCATGCTAAAGACTGAATCATCGAGAGAAATCAATTATAGAAGAGCCATAACATATAATTTTTTTAAAAAAATCATTTTTCATGCAATATTTCCAGAGCTAACACAATCAAATAAAGTGACACTCTTTTGTCTGAAGCAATTCCTCAGTGAGTCTCCTTGCATATACTGCATATAAAATTACAAGAAATGGTAGGAATCTTTTGTTGTGCTAGAATTGTATTGTATTGAATAGTAAGTAGTTAGTTCACTTGTTGCAATGCTATCTATTTAGAATTCAATTTCCTTTAGTCAGGAGTCAGTACCTGTTCTGGCCTCTAAACTGTTCGTATTTTGGTCATTTCCACGGTTTCCGTTGATTTCACCTTCAAATCTTCCCATCCCTCCCACTTAGCAAACTGATTTATATGAGAGAGAAGTCTTTGTGAGTTGGAAGTTATTTTTAGCTCTGTATAAAACATTCAAGATGAAAGAAAAATCAGTTGAAGTTCAGAAAACGATAACAGGTTTCAACCATAAACCGTGAGTGGTCACCATGGCTGAAAGGAACAACACAAACTGGTGTTCAGCGTCTGTCCTTGTGGCTCAGTAACCACAGCCTCTTCAGCAATTTGGGGTATGTTTGAAGTAATTTACTCAAGTGTTTAAAAAGATCCATGATTTTATTAAGGGGTAATAAAAATAGTTACAAGGCAATATCAGGATGACCTACTTCATATTCTGTTGTTATGTTTGATATTGATCAGTCCCATTGTGTAACTGAGTGTCTTTACTTGAAAAAGCCTCAGCTAAGAAGGCTGCTCTTGACTGCAGGGGTGCAAAAGCTAAAATTCCATTTTGGGGGTTATTTGTGTCTCTCTTGGGTGGGTTTTTTATTTTCCGTACGCTTTGGAGTCCCTATTTATAAAAACAAGAATGACTCTAGAACTCATTTCACAAGGTTTGTAGGGACCAAATGAGTTAAATACATAACACTGCCTGGCATACAATAAATATTCTAGAATTATTAACATTTAATTAAGGATATATTAAAGGAGGTGAAAAAAACCAAACAACTCTAAAAAACAAAAAAAAAATAGTGAGAATCTAAAACTAAAAATATTTTAATAACTGAATTTCTTTAGCTTTCATTGACATTTCTACCAAATTCTACTCCATTCATATTACAACTGGAACATTGCACTAGAAGTAGACAGTATTCAATTGACTGATCTATTTGAATGCTAATCTGTATGTGTATTTCTACTTATACTCTGTGAATCTAAATTCTGGAGATAAAATTAGCATGCATTTTCTAAGTAGATATTAAAACAACAATTTAATGAATCCATATGAATATTATTTTCTAATTAAGTTATAAGAAATCATTACTACATAAACTTTTTAAAAAGTCTAAGTAGAATAAATTTTTAATCAAAGATATTTTATTACCCGGGTGTGGTGGCGCACGCCTGTAATCCCAGCGGCTTGAGGCTGAGGCAGGAGGATTGCGAGTACAAAGCCAACCTCAGCAAAAGTTATGTGTTAATCAACTCAGTGAGACTCTGTTTCTAAATAAAATACAAAAAATAAAATAGGGCTGGGGATGTTGTTCAGTGGTTGAGTGCCACTGATTCCCGCCACCCACCTCTATTATTATGTCTATTAGACTTCATCTGAGAAATACTCACAATTGTCTTTGGTAATAAAGCATGCAATAAGCAATTTATATTTTTACTGTTATCTAATCTAAACCATCTGTATTTTTCTAGTATTTATATTCCTCTAAGATTTGTGAGTTTTTCTGTTTTTTCCTTGGGATACTTTAATCCTCATCATTTCTTCTTTTAATGGGAAGTGTCTCTACCCGACCCCACACCCATCCCATGGCACAAGTCTCATTAGCTTTAATACTTTTATCTAGATTTCAGGAGATGGAAATTTCCCTCCAGTCACCTCTGTTCTCCCCAAAGCCCCTGAATTCAGGTGTGATTGTTCCCAATTCTCTCCTTGCTTCTTTCTCCTGGTAGCAAGGATTCTAGAGGCAGTTGGGTTGATCTAATGGGAATGAAGAGGTAGGATTTCTGGGACACACCCTGTGGATATTGAATAATTACCCTTTTGGGGTCAGGGGAAGTAGGGAGTGTGATTGGGAGAAGGCAAGGGCCCCCTATTCCCCAGTGTGAATCATGAGAATAGTGACTTGAATTAAGGGAGCAGAGAGTATTTAAAAGCTGAAAATTTTCTCTATGCTGAGAAAGTGGAAGGAGGGGAGAGGAATGAAGAGTTTGGCCAAAGGGAGAGGAAGAGGAAAGCAGGAGATCATCTTGACAGTTCCAGACACTCAGTGAGGTCCTTTGTATATTTAATCTCGAGTCCTTACCGCAGAACTCTGGAGGAGGTATTTATACACCTGTCTTTTTCAGATGGAGAGATGAGGTTCAGAGAGAACTTGCTCAAGTTTACAAAGTCTGTGCAGGAGCACAGATATGAATTCAGAACTGCTGGACGTCCAGGCTCTTTTCTGTCTACTACGCACAGAATTCAGAGGGAGCAACTATAGTGACCCAAGCTTGAGCCTTGGCAGAGTGGACTCCAGGTAGAGGCTAAAGAAGTAGGACAGTAAGACACATTGTACCACTCCTGGACTTGAGCGAGCCTCTAGTTGGTGCTCCCAGGAAAGCAGAGAGGTCTTGAGGAGAGGCATTGGCTGTGCCCTCTCTTATCACCATGACCTTGACCACTCACATGGCCAGTGAGGTTTACTTTCAGGGCTGGCACCAGGCCTGGGTATGCTTTGACTTGAGTGATGCCAGGAAAGCCTCCTAACTTTCCAAAATTACCTCCCAAATTTTTGGCAGTGACTTGAAATGTCTTTAAGAGGGACAAGTGCAAGTTTTTAATTCCATCATCATTTCCCCTCACGTGCAAATGACATGAAGAAATAACATAAATGAAGCCATACAAAATACTAGAAACATGGAATATAAATGCTAATGGAACTCCTCGTGGTTTAGATAAAGAGGAGTTTAAAGATAATATGATTTCATAATAGGATTTCAAATTGCAGAATCACATCGGTTACACATCCACGTTTTTACATACTGCCATACTAGTGTCTGTTGTATTCTGCTGCCCTTCCTATCCTCTAGTATCTGTATACGGGGTAAAAATGGGAGTTCATAATCCACTTGAATCAAATGTATAAAATATGATATGTCAAGAGCTTTGTAATGTTTTGAACAACTAATAGTAAAAAAATAGGATTTCAAAAAAACTCGGATTGAAGCATCTGGCACTGTACAAAAATGTCTAAGGGATACACAACAAAAATAATTTGAAGGGAATCAGTATATCTTTAACTTCTACACGTAGTCCTTCAAAACTAATCCTTAAGAATATTCTTGTAATTTTCAACGATGGCATCTCTTACACTGAAATTGTACCATAACACATTGTCTGAGAGCACAGAAACCTCCAGGGTGCCAGACATGGAGAAATCGGGAATATGAGTGTCGGTACTTGAGGAAACAGTGGGACTATAATAACTGGGTAACAAATCCTTCTACAAGCCAGGTGTTTTACTATCCTTAACTTTCATCAAAACTGGAGGAGGGACTAATATACCAGCTGGTGGAATGCTGGACATAAATTTTGATGATAGGTCACTATGTGATATTTGGCATATAAGTCAGAAGTTGTACAAGGAGTTGAGTGACATGTGAACAGCCTAACGATGTATTCTTACTTATGTATGAGAAGAAGAGTCTCAGAATTTGAATTTATTATAAATGACAGAAAGAAATAAAAATGATTTTATCCTGTCTCATTTTAGCCATAAGTAACATAAAAATGTGGCTGGATGAGCTAACTGGGAGAAGATGACAACTCTATTTCTATTATTAAAAGATATATTTTCTACAATAAAATTCTAGGATTTATGGCAAATAATTACTTACTGCAATCTGTAGTAAGCTGGGTTTCTTTAGATCAATCATGTACTAATTATAATGAATGTAATGACAATATAAAAGAAACTTTAAAACTAAAATTCTTATGGTCATAGAAAATAAAATGTAAATGTCTATTTTTATTACAGAGAAGTATGTCATGGTGATCAATGATAAAATTTTATACCTAAAATGTATTCCATTAGGTTAGAAATCATGGAAGAAGTAGTATAGAAACACAAGTTAAAATAGAAAAGGGAACATGATTAATCTCCCTATGACTATTAAAGAACAGTTTATACTCAAATTTTATTAATGGATGACATTGAGTAAGAAGTCATTATGATGTTGGCTTTCCATTGGATAACTTTAAATCTTCTAACAGTTTTTTAAAAGATAACAAATATTTATAACCCAACTAGACCTAGCATCTTTTCCCAGCATTTAATTCTAATTTTAGATACCTACTTAAAAATGTGTCAGGGGATATATACTTTTTGTTTGTTTGTTTGGTTGGTTCTGGGAATTGAACCCAGGGTACATAACTAGTGAGCCACATCCCCAGCCCTTTTTTATTTTTATTTCTTAAATTTTGAGACAAGGTCACTAAGTTGCTTAGGACCTTGCTAAACTGCTGATGCTGGCTTTGAACTTGTAATGCTCCTTCCTCAACCTCCCCAGGTGCTAGAATTATAGATGTGGAGGGACATATACTTTTTAAAATATTTAGGGATAGTCAAGAAAAAAGTTTGAAGATAACTGCTCTAGGGCATGGGAGGATAGTTGGTGGCTTTGATAAGAAAGAAAGAAAGAAAGAAAGAAAGAAAGAAAGAGAGAGAGAGAGAGAGAGAGAGAGAAAGAAAGAAAGAAAGAAAGAAAGAAAGAAAGAAAGAAAGAAAGAAAGAAAGAAAGAAAGAAGAAAGGAAGGAAGGAAGGAAGGAAGGAAAGAAGGAAGAAAGAAAGAAAGAAAGAAAGAAAGAAAGAAAGAAAGAAAGAAAGAAAGAAAGAAAGAAAGAAAGAAAGAAAGAAAGAAAGAAAGAAAGAAAGAAAGAGAAAGAAAGAAAGGGGGAATTTTACCAAGGGAGAATGAAGCAGGCTAAGATCTGGAAAGACCAAAGAACAGGGTGGTAAGAGTAGGAATTGAAGACTAGTGAAAATAACCCTCTATGTATTTCTCCTGGATATTTCTACAGTTATTTAAGTCAATTCACTTTTATGAAAGGCCAGTGAGCCCTTGCCAAAAGACTCAGACCCACCTGTGCCATTCCTTGATTCTATGATCTTAAGCAAGTTATATAACACCATTAAAGCTTATTTTTATTTCTCTAAAACAAGCATATTCTACCTTACTCATAAGATTCTTATGAGGTACAAAAACTATATACATATGAAAGCACTTTTGATGACTACTATGCAATTTTAGGCTGAAGTTTTATTATGGATTATGTCTCCACAGAGTAAATAATCCATTCTAGAGTCTTGAGACAGTATATTTAGTACTGTAAATGATTTTCATAAATCAAGATTTATAAATAAGGAAGAAAGATAGAGATACCTAGCAAAAAAAATGAAAGATCTTTAAAATATTTTTAATGGGTGCATATTTTACCTATGGTATCCCATTAAAATCTGTCCTAAAGACATTTGCTGTTTCCTTTTTTTGGTGTGGGGGTGTATACCAGAGGGTGTTTATTTACATCTCCAACCCTTTAAAAAATTTAAATTTAGAGACAGAGTTTCACTGTTGCTTAGGGACTTGCTACATTACTGAGGCTGGCTTTGATCTTGCAATCCTCCTGCCTCAGCTTCCTGAGCCCCTGGGATTACAGATGTGCGCCACTGTGTCCTGCGGACTTTAGTTATATATACATATTCAGATACTTACAAGCCATCATTTTAATCTCACTGGCCATTCTGTGACTTGCTATGACAAGGATGCTGAGCAACAACAAGACATAGTTCTATTAGGAGTAATCTTCACATTGTGGTCCTTGTTCAACATTTAATTAAGGAAAATTAAACAAAAATGAAGTCATCCTACTCTAGCTGAAAGTGTCAGCACATTAGAAAGAGAGAAAGTGGTTCAGTAGTTATGTGCCCCTGGGTAAGGTGGTGCCACATGTAATCCCAGCAGCTCCAGAGATTAAGGCAGGAGGATTTTGAGTTCAAAGCCAGCTCAGCAAAAGCGAGGTGCTAAGCAACTCAGTGAAATCCTGTCTCTAAATAAAATACAAAATAGGGCTGGGGATGTGGCTCAGTGGTCAAGTGCTCCTGAGTTTAATCCCCGATACCAAAAAGAAATAAAAAAGAATGTTAACCCAGAAGACACAAAACTGAAGGTTTACAAACTCCTCTCAACATTCCCAATTGCCTTGCTGACTCTTGTACTCAGAAATAGTGTCTGCTAGTGACTTCCTATTCTTCTACCTCTTGGGCTTTGTGATGCCCTGGGACTCCAAAAATTTAATAATTTTGTAATCTCCTTTAATCCCAGTGGATGAAGCATGCCTCTTTTTTTTTTTCTTCCAACAGATTAAATAAGTCAAAAGATAGAAAACTCCTCCCAAAGTTCTTTGCTTTCTTTTGCATCTCCGGAAATTGTCACACATATGTGTCTCTTCCATCTCGATAGCAAGTCCACAATGAAATTATCACTCACTTCCCTAGTTGTGCTTTAGCCTTCTTTTCCCTTAGCAGAATATTTTCCACCTCCATATATTCACCTGCTCATTCACTCTTCAACTGACCATTGTCTGAATTTACAGTCACTACACTACTCAAACTTCACTTTGAAAGGTGACCAATGGCCTCCTAATTGCCAAGTCTAAAGCCATCTCCTCTTCATTGACCTCCCTAAAAATGTCCCTCTGAAAACCTTCCCTCTGGTTTGGGGTTGTGACTCAGTGGTAGAGTGCTTGAGTGCTTGCCTAGCACATGGGACACCCTGGGTTCGATCCTCAATACCACATAAAAATAAATAAATGAAATAAAGTCATTGTGTCCATCTACAACTAAAGAAAAAAAATTAAACAAACAAAATCTTCCCTCCCACTGCTGCTTTTTTTTTTGGGGGGGTCCCCTGATTATCTGTGCTTTTGCAAAGCTTTCATTAGTCCATTTATTTTTATCTACCATTTTCTTATGGTCCTTCTTGGGGATCTTTCATTATTTCTCTTTTCCATTTTATATCAGTGGTTCTTAACTTTGTACATTGGAATCATCTGGGAGCTTTCAAGACCTCCTCCTTTCTGGACCCTATTTGCAGAGCTTTTGATTTAACTGGTCACATCAGAGGCCCAGGCAAGATGTTTAAAACCTCCCTAGGTGACGTTCATCTGCAGCCAGGTTTGAGAACAACAGGCTTATGAGCATTGCTTGGGTGATCTTATTCACTCTCATGGCTGATAACTCAAAAATCATTAACTTCAGTTCCAATTTTTGTTAAGCTCCATCCATATTTCCAATTACTTTCTAGATAATTTCATCTAGATGCTCAACAAATATGAAAAGCATAACAAGTGCTGAATCGATCACAATATATCTTCACATTGATTTCTCCATAAACTTGGCTCTCCTAGTCTTCTTGTTAATGGAGTCAGGAATAGACCTTAAAGTTGAGTTTAATTTCTCTTTTATGTTCTAAAATTCTAGAATTTTTATTATTTCATGGAGTATGTGCCTATAATAACAACAACACGACACAAAATCATGGGCTTAGTCTCAGAAAATTGATGAGCTGATGTATCATATTTTAAATAAGTTAAATGAATCTTCCCCAAAGATATTTTTGTCTGGATATTATCTGATTAGCTTACAAAAATCCATTGAATAAGGCCACACACACAATCTGTGCCATTTTAATGGAACAAATTTCAAAGATGTACAGTCGATAAAACTTTTTGGTTGTAAAGGAAAAAATGGCTTTGGAGCTAGGCCTGATTGGCTCTGTATTCAGCCTCATCACTAATTGGGTTCACAGCCTTAAGTGGGCTGCAATCTCCCAGAATCATAATCTTTACCTGTACAATAGGAAGGACCATTGTTCATCTGCAGCCAGGTTTGAGAACAACAGGCTTATGAGCATTGCTTGGGTGATCTTATTCACTCTCAGGGCTGATAACTCAAAAATCATTAACTTCAATTCCAATTTTTGTTAAGCTCCATCCATATTCCTCCAGGGGCTATTGGAGGTTTTAATGAGATATGGAAGAGAGAGAACCTGGAATTAGGAGGTAGTCAGTAAATTTAATTGCCTCTCCCTTAGTACTTAACTGTAACTCAGAGCTTTATCAACATAAATGTGTCTTAAATGCATTCAGTACCCCTCAGTGTCTCTATTAAGAAGGACATTATCTTTAAATTCATAATACCAATTAGGAAAAAAAAAAAACAAAGAAACAAACACCTGGGAGAAATCTGACTTTCAATTCACTGCTGCAAGTGAACCACTATAGGTGGTTGGCTTAGGAATCCTCATCCAGAAAACTCATGGTGAGGAAAGTTTTCCATGGTTACAGTGACCAGTCCCTCCAGTGTAGGCAGCAGAAGAGATGGCACATTTCTAGCCTCCCCTCTGTGAGGACTGATTTCCAGCTCTGGTAGTTGAAGGATAAGATGTCTAGAAGTCCCTCCAACAGTTAGGTCTCTCCGTTCTATGGAGGCCTTCACTCTGGCATAGTGTTCTCAAAATACTAACATGATTTGATTAATGAAGATCAGGGATTCCCAGCTCCATTGTGAGTTTCAGGACTGAAGTATATCGAACCCATATTGTGTGTTCCCAGAAAAGGTGTGTAAAACTGCCATCTCTGCTTGTGTGTGGTGTGATTTAAGGAACAACTTTTTTTATGGTGCCGAGATGCATGGTTTTATAGTTTCACTGTTACTGGCATTTTATAAAAGTCAGAACTGTTGGCTGTGTAAGTTCTGTCAGGGAAAGAGAAGTTTTGTAGCAAGGCATGGGGATCATTTTTCAATGGCTCAAGCTTCTATAATTTCTTATGAGTGGCTATTCCAGCATTCAACAACCTTCATATTTCAAAAAAAAAAAAAACCCTCTATTCCTCTTTTCTAAATGCTTTTTCCTTTAGTTTAAACTTCCTCTTTGATTTATATTATCAGCAAAGAGAAAAATGTATTAACATTCCCAATGGGTTGTCCATTTAAAGCTCATGATTAAATATGGGAGAAATTATAATCCTCAATTTAATCTTGATTTTCCATAGTCATTCTCTCACCTTTATTCACTCCCATCCATCTTTCTAATTAAACATTGTACAAGCTAGGCTACCTAAGACAGATTTCCAAATTTCAAGTTGTGTTCTCATATTTAAGAGTTTATAAAGTAGGGGCCCCATTTAGGTAGTTTTTAAACTGTCATTTATTTCCAGTAATTTTTAAAAATATAATTCACTAAAAG
The DNA here is from genome assembly GCF_052094955.1 of Ictidomys tridecemlineatus. Taxonomy (NCBI): domain Eukaryota; kingdom Metazoa; phylum Chordata; class Mammalia; order Rodentia; family Sciuridae; genus Ictidomys; species Ictidomys tridecemlineatus. The sequence goes on along the minus strand of NC_135485.1, from coordinate 106,881,015 downwards.
TTTGATACATAACTATGTTTATGCTTTACTACTAAACACCAAAAGAGAAATATTTGGGGCAAGGTGATACAATTTTTAAAAAGTCAGAGCCATGGCCTTCTTGATTCTTCTTCCTTCCCAATTCCCTAGGCAAAAGGAATATATTCCAGGATGATTTTTTTTTCTAGGAATACCAGATACCAGGGTTAGTAACCATAACTATTTTTAAATTCAGTAAACATATTCTCTGAGTTATTTTAAAAGAAAAGCAAATTAATGTCATAGTAAGAATTTCTAATTTGACATTTTGGTCTTAAATTCTGACCAACAGATCTTAAAAAAAACAAAAAGGATGATATATTTGAAACCATAATAATGACATAAATGTTTCAAATAATAATGGAGACATCATAATAACAAATGATGATGTTGAAACTTTACACAGTTGAATATTAAATATTAGAAATGCCAGCCACATTTGGTGGCAAGCATATTCTTTAAAACAAGCATATTCTAAACAAAACAAAAAGCTTTTTTTTTTCCTAATGACATGCTTTGATCACCTACAGACGACTAACTGATTGATTTCATAAGTCTTTCCACTTTTAGAATCGACACAAGGGAGGAGGCATCGCTTGTATCATGAGATAATCTGGCTCCATCTCTTAACACCTTGCCAAATACGTACTGCAAATTCCAGTAAAATAACAATAGAAATAAAATCATTTTTTCCCCTAATCAGAGGCTCTAAAGTTCAGATACATGGAAACAGAAACAGAAATAATAACATATTGATTCATATGTGTATAATGTTCACTCTGATCTACAGGCTGGATTTTGTGATTTCTTTCATTGTAATCTTTTATAGTCATAAAACTAAAATCTTTCTGAGAGATTTAAATATTTCTACATAAGAATTTGTTGATATCTGTAGTGCAAGGTAAGTCATATACCTGCTTTTTACCAGTAGGGCCATATAATTTTGTTATTGTGAAAAAAGAAGGAAAGATCACTTAAATTCTTTTTTTTTTTTTTAATCACTTAAATTCTTTGCAGAACTAGGTTAACCAGTTTGTTTTTGGTCAAGATCATGCTGACAATGAGAGGTGCACAGGCTCCCCCCCCCCCAAGTAGCTATTGGCACTCTTTGCCCTTTTGATTCATGAACTTGTTAATCTGGGATTGGTTAAGGAATTGTCTAATCATACATGTCAATAATAAAGAGCAAAGCACCTTACAGTTTTCTTTCCTATTCTACTCCCCTGTGAAAGACAGATGTGTTGTGTCTAATTATTCACTGATTGGTATCGGGAGAAACATTAACATAATTGGCACATTTGTCCTAATTAACCAAGGGAAACTGCCACATGCCACCCAAGATGAAGAGTGAGTCCTGCAACCATCAGCAAGAAAAATCCACGTCTATCAGAAAGGTTACTTTGTTAATCTTAAACGGGACCCATCAAGTCAGAACACTGGGGTTGAAAATGACATAGAGACTTGTGAAGTGTGTGCACACCTGTGAGAATGGAGGTTCAGCCTGGAATCGTTGTATACAGGTACATTAATCAAACAAATGGGAAAAGCAATTATGGGGCAATTATCGAAAGCACATTCAGCCAAGCTAAGCTTCTCCAAGGAGCATTAGCTAGACTCTGGGAGTCTGCCAAGTTTACCAACTGGTTTAGAAATGACAAGTTTGAAGTTTTCGTATGTTTGTTAGTCATAACCTTGCCTTTTAGACCAGTACTTCTTAACACTTTGCTGCATTTTAGAACCATCTGGGAAGCTTTTTAAAAACTTAGTGATCAGGTTACACTGAATTCCTACTAAATCAGTATCCCTAGGGTTAAACAAAAGAGGTAGTAGTTTCTAGCCATTCCCAGGTGATTCCAATAAACCCTCAAGTGTGAGAACTAGTAGAGCAGGCTGGTTCTGATGATCTTGCTAAAATGCAGATTCTGATTAGGTGGTTGATGGTGACGCCTGAGATTCTGCCTAAGAAACTTCCAGATCATGCAAATGTGGATAATCTATGTGACACAACCTGAATAACAAGGCCTTGAAAATTCTAAAACTATGTATAGCTAATACATCTTCTTTATACAGTCATAGATAAGGTTTGGCTCCAGCTGCTCCTGAAGTTGAAATACCAGAATTTTCTTGTTTCTCACACTTGCAAAAAAGTGCCTCAATGTCCCTTGATGGGGCTTCAAATCACCAAAAAGGTATTCTGCTATGGGGAACTGTGCTAGTGCTCTCTCTTGCCAAGAATGGAAAGCCATTTGGGTATACAGCTACTTGCTTCTCAGATCTGGAATAAAATAAATATCTATTCTCTTCTGTATTGACCATTATGCAATATACATTGCAACTTTCAGAAGATTTGTAAAAGTATGCATATTTTTATGCTTTAAAATAATGTTGGTCTTCAAGTGAGTTGAAATTATGTATTTCGACAATTGTTAAAAATAGACAAAGGATTAAAAACATACACACAAAATGGAAGCTGTCGTGATATTTTGCTAGGTTGTTGTAACTTCTGCAAAGGGAAGGAATTTGCCAAGAAGGAGAATGTGTTTTGCTGCTGGGAAAACACTCCTTAATCGCACATATGCCTGGGTCATTGCTTTTGAGAGCTGAACATACCTAGACCATATCATGGAGAAAAACTTGTCTTGAAACCTGAAAACTTCTAAAACCTAAGTTAGAACATAAGGAGATTAAAAGCATGTGGACAAGTGAACTACTAGCAACAAAACATGGTACATAAATCACTAACTAAACCAAACTTAAAACCCTTAAAACCAGAGGAGAATGACTTATATAAGAGCATCTTCCTATGGAACGAGATAGCACTGGCATGTCCTTAAAAGGCTAAATTCTTCAGGGTAAAAGGACTAAAAATTAGCAATTCCACAGCTTGATCTTCAGCAGTGTTTACTACTAACTTGCCTTTCAGGATAAGCATCTTGACTTTCTTCTTATTTACTGTTTGGGACTACTGCTAAATCTTTAGATAAAGCAGGCTCTGGGCCTTCTATGACTGCCATCTTCCATCCATAATGAACTTAAGTATATAGAGAATCATCAAAAGAAGTTCCAAATTAAGAAAACTCATCAAAGAAATAAGATAACATTCTTCTTTTTTTTTTTTTTTAACAAATAAGGACCTCAAAATAAAAGACCCTCCCTGTGTGTATGGGCATTGGCCAGGTCCTTGCTGAAGCACCCTATGATAGAGACTGTATTTGAAAATAGCTGAGGTTTATTGACCACTGATTTTAGGTCATCTAAGAAAAGATCAGGGTATAGATCTGAGAAATGTTAGCATGGAAGATCTCACTTTCTCCTGAAAGAACAAATATTTTCAATATTTAGTAAAATCAAATTTAAATGCCACACTTAGAGTCTTTAATTTCCATGGAAATTAAAACATGTTTTGTATTTCTTTGCTTTTCTCCCTCTCTTCTATTCTCACCCAGGTACAAACACCATCTTCTTTTTCCTGGGTGGAGGAAAGATTCCCTAAATGGTGTCCCTGCTTCCATTCTTGCATTTCTTAAAATTATTTTCCATGCAGCAGTGGGAATTATCTTTTAAAGACATATACCAGGTCTTGACAACTCCATACTTAAAATCTCCAGTGGCTTTTCATTCATTTAGAGATGATTCCAAACCATTCGCCATATCTGTACATCTCTGATATCCACTTTCCCCTCCACTAAATATCTTGCTCTGCTCTTTACTGCTAACTGGGTCTCAGACAAAGGACCTCCTTTATATGCCTGCAATCATGTCAGCTCCTTCTGAGGATATTCTTTCTCCTACTCCCAGTCTTGGGAGTTTTCGGGCTCAGATCTTTTTAAGACTGGCTCCTTCCTCTCATTCAGATCTCATCTCAACTATTACCTGTTCAGATAGACTTTCTATGAACTCTAAAGTGACTCCCATCCTGTTCAACCACCACTCCCTCTCATAAGACCATGTCTTCCATCTTTTAACTTATAGCATCTGAAAAAAATTATATATATATATATATATATATATATATATATATATATATATATAATTCTTGCTTATTGTTTTTCTTCTGTAGGAAATTTGACTTGTTTTTCCAGCAATCACAGAGTATGTGGCACAGATTCAGTCTATGATACATCATTTCTTAAATAAATGAATTAATAATAAAAAATAAAACCTGAATTTTGTACTATAGGCTTGAAGCAACCACTATGTATATGTTAAAAAAAAAGTTCCAAATCTTAGTCAGACAAGATTTATTATTTTATCTTTTGTTTTAAAATTTATTTTTATATTGCCAATTTTATTATGACTGTTTTTTTTGGGGGGGCGGTACCAGAGATTGAATCCAGGAGCACTTAATTACTGAGTTGCAGCCTCATCCCTTTTAAAAATATTTTATTTAGATACAGGGCCTCACTGAATTAATTAAGGCTCACTAAGTTGCTAAGGCTGGCTTTGAACTTGCGAACCTCCTGCCGAAATCTCCCCAGCCACTGGGATTTCGGGTGTGTACCACCATGCCCATTTCCTTACTGTAACTTTTAATTTGCATGATTATATGGGTTTGGGTGAGCTCTGTATGTAAGTATTAGAGGTAGATCAGAAGAAAAATGAGTGGGGTGATCATAATAAAGAGGTGATAGTAGATGTTGATTAGACTATTGCAAAACTTGAAAACTGCTGGCCAAGAAACCTAATACTTGTGAAAAACTGTTTTCAAGGCTGATAATCATCTCATAATCCAAATCCCTTCTTGTTCTTACACACATGCTAGGAGAAAATTCCAACAGATATTACTGGGCACTGAAAGCAATGTCTCCCTTCAAATTAGTATTCTAACTCTTCTTTTCTCTCGGAATCTCTTTTGCCTGCAAAGAATATAAAATGCAGCTTGGTCAACAATGCACCTGCATGGAAATTCATTGACATGAAGTTCCAGTTATGAGAGAATGACAGTGAAACACGAATCACTCTCATGAAACACAGTGTTGTGCAGCCATATTAATAATCAATTAGGTGGATAACCACCTGATGCTGCACATGTGGTGGCACCTCCAGCTGCCAGTGGCTTTATGCCTTGACAGTATCAGCTGAAAAAAAAAAATCTGTTCCCTGTTTATCACGACTAAACTCAGCAAAATAATCAATTTTTCTGCACTTCACCCCATATTTTCCCACTTGATGATTAGAGATGCAAATGTTGATAAATAAGTTGACTGTTTTTAAGTACAACTGGGTCAATAAGTTGAACATTGTGCTCTGTTCCTCCAATTACACTCCTATGAGAAATAGCTCAATTATAATTAGGGAAGCAATTATCCCCTTGTTAAAGGTGAAACAAATCACAAGTTTTAGTGAAAAATTCAGTTTTGCTCCTTTTACCGTGCCAACTAATCTTGTATCCATTGATGTTTTGATCCCAGTGCTCTCCAAAAGGGATAATCTGATGAAATAAAGCATCTTTGAGTGTATTTCTGGCTCACCATGTGATAGTAACATTTTCTAGGCATAAACTAAAATGAGCAAGAAGGGATTAATTTCATAGAATGCTGCCATTATGCCACTGGAGCAACCCAGCACCCATCCGTGGGTTTATTAATTTTCTTGTTTCTTCAGGGAGATGGGAGGGAGGTTTGCCTACTGAAAGGGAGACAAATGCTGCATCAGAAATGTAAGGAAGGAATTTTATTTTCGGTTTGGTCCTTTCAAAAGTGTTGTAAAAATACTGAGCAATATGATTTGAGAGTATTCTGGCAATAGGTTTTTCTTTATTTTACCCAGTCTGCCTTAAAATTTGAATGTGATTATTATTAATCTCCCCTATAATCCTTGAGTTAAAGTATATCTCAGTGGCCTTTTATTCCTGGTCCTAGTGGATTGGAACCTTGCTCTCAGGTTCAGGTTGATGGATCCTTCTTCCTCCTCTGCACTGAGTTCTCTCAATAGGGTTGTGTCTTCTTGGTGAAAAATACCTTTTTTTTTTTTTTTTCCATTTGGTCAAATGTGGGAACCTACTTAGAGATCCATAATCAGTTCGTGTTAGAGATAAACATGAACAAAAGAATCTTTTGCTCCTAATCTTGTCATGATGTAGTCAGAGGCAGAAGAGTAATCAGATAACATTTCCATGCAAGTTGTGGTCTGACTGTATAAAATTGTGACTATAGAGGCTGCCATTTAGCCAGTCACACTGATTCATCCATACCAAGTGTTAAACACTGAAATAGCTCTGAATGTGTTGGTAAATAACTGAGTGCCTGCACCACATATCTTGCCTTGGAATTTCTGGACTAACCTATGGTTTGGCTGCAAAAGGGATTATATCAGATACAACAAAAGGCTTTCAGAGCTCTGTTCCTATGCTAATGGCAGTGTGCAATTATTAAATATTTTTCATAACATCCCTAGATAAAAAGAAAGGATGTAGGGAGACTAGAGAAGAAAGTAGCCAAGTCTAGAGCTGTGAAACCCTTGTTCTTCATCTCTAGGGTCCCCTCAACCTAGTTTTTCTTAATCAGTAATACTGGGAGGAGTCAAAACTGTCACCACGTGGAGAGATGGCATATAAGGAATCCTGAGTTGGCCTCTTCTTCCTGTGAGACTGTTATTTCCTTGGGCTCTGAAAAGGAGATCTAACAACAATCATCTCTGCCCCAATTTCCTCTTCGGGAGAAATCATGAGGGCTGATCCACTATCTTAGGACCAGAAGGACCAAATGAATGAAAGTAACTTTAATGTTTACAGTAAGCAGAGAAGTATATCATGATTTGCTGTAGGTGTTTACAGGGACAAGTCATTTGATGGCATTGCTGAAAGTGCATTTCTTTGTTTTAAAGTTCACAATGTTATCTTTCTTTGTAGTACTTATGAACTCCAGTCAAAGCAAATAGCTAAAAGAATACCGGACAGCATCTTGATTCTTCTTCATAGAATAGAAGTTTCTCTTCATACCCACAGTGCTGAGCAGTGGGCAATGTGCTCAACAGCTATTTTGAATTCAAGAGCCAAGTACCTTTTTTCTGTGAATAAGTGATAATATCTAATAGTACTAATAATATGTTATGTTCCTCAATTGTCTTTAGATATTTTCTAAGTGATATCCATGTATCATCTCATTTAAACTTCACTACCCCAGTGTGTCTTATTATCTCCCTTTTACAATGCAAGAAACTTAAGTGCAAAGAATTTAAGTATCTTGTCCTAAGGTAAAGAGCTGGAAATAAAATGCTTGGATTAAGTTAACCATGAGTTCTAAAAGGAAATTAGGTTTAACATTCTACAAAGATGATTAAAGAAGGCCAAAGTAGAGAAATTAAATGTTATTATCTCAGTAATGCCTTTGCCATTATTTCCATCAAGTGCAGTGCTATCATAATTGAGATTAGAACTCTTGAAAAAATTGCTAATTTGGATAAGAAGAGAAAAAATTACTGCTTCCTAATATTCTGCAAAGAAAGCATCTCACTTCTTCCTCAATGAAGCTAGACATATGCTGATAAAAAACAAGAATCATTTGAATTGATCAGCTACATGTTCTTTGAATATTTACTATCTGACTCTCTTTGAGAATCGTTTGCCTGGGTAACAAAGCACATATCCAGCCTGGTCTGATCTCCTAAGAACTGATCTAATTATTCCAAAACACATGTGTTTTACCTGCTGGTTTCCATTTAAGATCAAAATTTCCTTTTATAGTATTTTTATACTTTAAATCTCCTTAAACAAATAAATGCAATTTAAATAATGAATGCATTTATATTTAAACTAAAATGCTCATATAATCCTTTAACTCCCCAAGTTACCTTTCATTCCTTCCTTTTTTATTTATCTGTCCCTCATGAGCAAATGGCAGTTGTAAGGTGTCATGTTAAGGTGTTCATTAGCTTTCTGATCTTGGTGATTTTAACAGTGTTGAAAAGAGTCTATACAGGAGTTTATTAACCTGCTCTTGAGCTTGTATGTTTGATCTTTCTTCTGACTTCAAAAAAATGAAAAAAGTAATATGCATTAAATATAGTTCTTTGAATGTCAAATGGGTAGATGATTTTTGAGCTTGCCAAGTGTTAATTGGTCTCTTCCCCAGTGATGATACAAATAAAATTCACAGCCAATTAGTTTGCAGTCATGAATCTTTACTCCTTGACAAAGTGAACTATTTTGTTGAGGAGACTGAAAAAAAAGAAGAGCACCAGAATCTCCTCACTGAAAGTCTTTGCAGAGATCAGTTACCTTTAAAGAATTTTGAGTGAAAACAAGGCAGGGAGAGCCATCTTAAACATGATATGTTTTGGATTTCAAGGGGGTTTGATGAAAGAGGGTTGCATTAGAATTTAAGAACTAGAATTAAGCAGACAGATATACTATTGTAATCACTAAATGAAATATTGCATAGAGAAGAGTTTTTTTTTCTTTTTAGTCAAAGTAAATCACACTATGTCTTGGTGCTGGAAGATAAGGACATGATTTTGGATGAAATAGCTACAATCAAGGAGTCTTTGATTCAGTGCTAGAAAAATGTCAACGACAAGGTAAAAAATTGCTCTCTTCTTCCAAAGTAAAAGAGGAAACTTCATTAAAATTTTCTATGAGATTGTTACATTGCTTCTTAGATATGTGAAAAATGGAGTCATTTAGGCCCTAAATTTTTAGTTAATTTAGTATTAATATTAGTTTGGAAAAAGGAATCAGGTTTGCTTTTTTGTCACGGGGCCCAGAGGAATAAGCTGATTCCCACCTTTGCTTAAATCTCTAAAAGACTGAAACACTGTGAGAGAGCAAATAGTAAAGGCCTTATTAATTATTTATGAGTTACTCACCACTTTTTGAACAATGTTTTAAATTTCACTGATAGATAAAATTTCAAATTTTTATATTATGAAACATCAGCTAACTCCTATGCATTGAATGCCAATATATCCAAATTGCAACACCTAACATATACCTCTTAACACATACAAAATTTTTGAATGAATCAAATGTAGTATGGAGGCTAAGGAGAACCAGAAATTAGCACCTATGTCACTTGTCAAATTAAAATGTGCCTGGGTTTATAGAACTGGGCCAGCTAAGATAATCATTTTGGGTGCATATCAGAAGAATGTTTCCTAATCATCCTGTGAAAAGTAAAGTTTTAGAATTTGTGATTATCTGTTAGTGAATTAAAGTCACTGTATTAGAGTTCCTCAACTGGATGCTCTAAGCTGGTGGTCAGTGTCCCCAGGAGAGCATGTAATCTTCCGTGAGTCATGCAGGCCTATTCCTTGGAGACAGGCATTTTCAAAGGGCATTGTATAGTTGGGTGCCGATGAAAAGTTATGGTATAAATCTGATTCCTAATACTTCATGAGCAATCAATAGGCTTTGTTTTAGCAGACACACAAAAAAGCTTATAGGATGAAACTAAATGACACATTACTCAAGCATGTTCCAGGCAGGTGGATATGGCTTTTAGGGATGTCCATGATTACATCATATAATAGGAAATACACATGTATAGTGTACAGACTCACAGACAGACATGATTCACACACATCCTTCTCACACACTTTTTGCACATTATCAAGTGTCACGCTAAGTCATACCATCTCTCTCTATAAGTGCCAGATAAAACAGTATTTCTGATTCCTTGAAAGAGACAAAATTAAACCAAGCTGCCTGTGGCTTTGTCCAGTGGGGCATTATAATTGACTCCCAAGTCATTAATCAGTTCCCAATCAATCTATTTTGCCAGCAGCAGGCAGTTAGGACTCCATTACCAGCCATTCATCATGCCATGCCCTAATTCACCGCACCATTAGCTATGGATTAGGCCTCTGTTAGAATAACTTAAGTGCCAATTGCTAAATGCAAAGAATTTTTGTTACCTCAGCCACTGGGATCCCTTCAGGTGGTCGACACTGGAGTAAGACTTCCTGTTCCAGGGACACTTCCTTTCCCAGGGGTTCCTGCTCAAATGTCTTCCGTAGATCTATAAAGTACAGGTGATAAAATACACATCAAAACTAAGTGACATTTATGCATTTACAGAAAGTGCCAAAAAAGTTTAGCATTTTATGTCTTTGTATTCTTCAGCCACATGTTAATACTGTGCCATACTTAGATTTTCTCTGGTGGAAATTATGAAATTCAAAGGCTATGAATTATCCCTATTTTAAATTTCAACAGAAATCTCTGGGGATCCTCACTTTTAACCATTAGTAAAATTCATTAATTGTACTTCTTTAGTATTTCTTTATAATCAACTATGGGGATCACCTTCTTAATCAAAAGAAACTCTGTTCTTGTTATTCATACTAATATAGAGTCCCTTATGTACATATATAATTTCCTCTCACAATAGATACTATTAAAACTGTAGTAACTCTAGAATCTTTTGATCAATAAATCAAAAACAAGCTTCTGTTGCATGCTGGACACCAGAATGCTGGAGTCTTCAAAGAAAGAATACAATTTCTTGAAATGTCTCAAATATGAGGCAGGGAGAGAGTAACTATTGAGAAGAATCCAGAAATAACTCTAATTATAAGGTATTCTTCAATTAGAAGATTAAATAGTCATTTCTGCTTAAATATACCAAGTACATAATTATGTGCTTATTTGGTTATAGTTGTTACAGCAATATGCAGCCAAGTTTTAGAAACTATTATTATAAGATAAAAAATATTAGAAACCAGCTTGTTATTGAAATGCATCAGAGGTACATACTTTAGGAAACAGGTTTAACTAAACTATCATGAAATATCATGTGATTGCTTTATTTTAATATGTTGGCTTAAGCTCTAAATAAGTTTTTATCTCATTTCTAAAGTTAAGAAGGTAGTCAGTCATGGAGTTTTAAAGCAGCTTTTAAAAGAAATCCCACAAATTTTTATTTTATTTATTTGGGTCTCATAGATTGAGTCCAGGGTGCTTAACCACTGAGCAACTTCCACAGCCCTTTTTAAAATTTTTTACTTTGAGATAGAGTCTCACTAAGTGGCTTAGGGCCTCACTCAGTTGCTGAAATTGGCTTTGAACTTTTGATCTTCCTGCCTCAGCCTCCTGAGTTGCTGGAATTACAGGCATGTACCATCGTGTGCAGCCCAAAATTTTATTTTATACTTCTACACTTCAGTTATTTCCAAAAAAATTTATTGGAATTTTATCCAGTAGATTTCAAAAAAAATTATTGCATCTGTCCTTCCATCCCAATTCCCCATGAAGACAGAAGAATCAGAAGCACCATTACATCCTGTTGAAATAATAGGTGGAAACCTAAAGACTCTAGAGACATACCCCTAATGTCTCTTCCATAAAGCACCACTTAGAAAAAATGCATTGAGGAAAAAAATATCCATTGTTACACATTTGCCTTTTTGTTGAATTTCTTGGCAGAAGAATATCTGCAAGATTATAGTGGTTCTAAAAATTTCTGTCATCAGGGAACCTCTAATTTGGTTTTCAAGAAATTGAGTATAATGTGGAAATGAATATTTAGAATCCACAGTTACTATAACTTGAAAGGTCTCTAAACCATGCCTTTGTTTTGCATATGAAGAAAATGTGTACTGAGTTACCCAAAGCCTCACAGCAAAATACCTGATGCTGTAGTTGAACCCGCTGACCTGAGTTTACATAATTTGCCATTCCCTCTAACATCTCTTTTGGTTAATCTATACCCTCCCAACAGAAACATTGAAAATGTTTTCTTCTAATATGGTAGTTTCTGGGGATTTTTTTTTATTTGCATTGAGATAAAACTTTTGGCAATTCACCAGATAACAATAAAAAGACTAGCAATGAATAACTTCCAGGGGATTTAAGAGCAATAGATAAGGTATATCTTGTTTGCAGAAAATGACATCAAAGAGCTCCCATCCTGTGCGAAGTCAGGTGAAGACATAATGACTGGAATTAGTTCTCAAATTAAATAGCATACTGATTCACTCTCCAATTAATCAGGAGCCTACAAAATTAGGTGAAGAACAAGAAGAAGTGAGGCATACATGTATCCAAAGAATCAAAGAAGCAGTGTCATCAATATTTATTTTCTTCTTATGGTAGACATTTTATTGGGTATGTAAGAAGAAGATGTGTAAGATGCAGAACCAAAACTGGAGAGGTAAGCTGAGGTTTATTTACAAAAATCCTTTCTACCATGGTAACAAATGCCAAACCCTCAAAGACTCCTAAGCAAACAGGGAGATCAGATGTCATATTGTCCCTAGAGTGGCAGATGGATTGAAGTGATGGTGAGTAGACAGAAGGTAGTTAGGGGCCCATTTGGATCGACCAGGAAGGATGATGGGGTCCTGAACTCAGCTAGTGATAGTGGACAGAAAGAGGAGGAAGCATATTCTAAAGCAAAGTAGATGAGCCTAGGTATTTGGAAAGTGCCAGGAGGTAAGGGTATTGCTATATTTTTCACTACTGCATTAACTTGGTACTAAGACTAAATAAAATGGCACCACCTGGACAGAGAAGTGGAGAGAAAGATAACTTTGTGTTGGTAGGTGTTCAGTTTAGTGTATCTGTGGTATAATCAAATGGAAAACCCCAGTAGGTCCAACTCATGGTTTCTGAACTTCTACATTATTAATTTTGTGAACTAGATAATTTTATTTGTTGTGAGGCTTGTCCTATCTATTGCAGGATGCTTAGTAACATCTCTGGTTTCTACTCACTGGATGCCAGAAGAACCCTCATAGCCATGACAAAATTATTGTTAGCTGACATTAAATGTCCCCTAGTAGAAAAAATCCTTTCTCCCTCCATTGAGAAACACAGTCTAGAGTTTGAGAAAGAAGTCCTGGTAGGACATCTTGTCTTCCTTGTCTAGGCAATGGCTGAAGCACTAGGAATAGATGACATCACCAGGGGAGAGACTGCAGGACAAGAGGGCTCCAGCATTTAAGAAGTATGATCGCCAGCAAAAATGAGTGAACCAAGAGGTAGGAGAAAATCCAAAGAGAATTGTGTCAGAGAAGCTAAGAGAAAAAAAAATTAAGAAATATGGAGATCAACAGGACAAATGCAGAATAGGCAAAGGGGAAAAGTCATTGGTTTGAGAATTTCAGAGTGAGGGGAAGTAGAAGCCAAGTTATGTTGGGGAATTCATGGGGATTGGAGGAATGACTGTTAGAAATACCTACGACCCTATTCCAAAATTTTATGGTGACAGAAGTCAGCAACACCACTAAAGGGCAATGGATTTGAGTGTAGCATGCTGTCATTGTTGATAGGATGTGGTGTAATTTTTGGCCCACTTTTCAAATTCCTGCACCATGAAGGCATATCTCATGCACTCTTCATTTCCTAATTGAGATGGTGACAACCAGAGGCACCTACTTAGAGAGAAGGTTTAACTCAACCATCATTGAATACCATATCATTGTTTTGTTTAAATGGTTTGGTTTTCATGTCTATAGAAATTTTTTCTAATTTCTAAATATCTCAAATTTAACCCCACACAAGACAATACTTCCTCCTGAAAAACGCTTGTAATTCCTGCCATAAAACCTCTCCTCCAGCTTTCGGGGTGTGTAATGAGCATAGAATATATTGTGGCTAAGCAGCGCAGCAGCTGCTCACTGCAGCCTCCACACTACTCTGCAAGGGGAGGGTGGGAACATTTTCAGCATATCCTTTATCATTTGTAGAGATGTGATAGAAGGCAGGCCGGATGCCTTGCAGGCTGAGTGAGCACAAGGGTGACGAATGAATAAGCATGAAAAACGGACACTTGTCAGCTAGGAATTAGATGTAAAACAGAATGGTTCAGAATAATGTGAGCCTTCCTGTCAGAAAAAAAAAAAAAGAGATGAATTTTTGCCCTTGAAAGACCTTTAGGATTCTAGTTTTCTTTCCATTAATTCTAAGGTTGCCTTGAATAAGAAGCATTACAACTTAGATTACTTTTGCAAAGTCAACTTGGCCTGACTCCTGATTTAGCTATTGATTCTACCAATTAAAAGAAAAATCAGCTCTGTCATAAGCATGCATTCAGAGATGTTTACTCAAGAACATGAATATTGGCTTACTAAATCCATACACTGAAATCCAATTAACAGATGTCAAATCAGACTTGAAATGATATGAATTTCTATTGACCATTTATACTTAATCAAAGAATGCCTTTTTGAACATATACATGTGTGCACACAGTCTCATTTTTCATTGTAGAATTAAGATGCTTTTAATTACTATTTTCGATGCTAATAATGCTGTGGTTGAAAATTATCCATGATGTGGAATACACTAATTCATGGCATTCTGCAAGCATTAGCTCTGCTTTTTGACAATATAGTTAACAGAAAAGAAGGTTAACTGGGGCATGGAAGACTTTCTGTTCTTTTGTTTTCCTCATTTATAAAATGAACATAAAGAACTGGAGATTGTTGAAAGACTCTTTTGCTATAAGGGCCTATGACTGAATAAGATTTTAAATATTCATTTTAGGAAAAAAATATCCTATCCTTCGTGAAATAAAATAATTCTTGGTTGAAAGCAGTGTTTAAGAGAAATAATAGAAGAAATTATTTGTAAAGTGTCGGAGTTGACGCATCTTAGAAAAGAACACCCCAAATATTCCCCTTGAGACAACTTTCATGAACCTTTTTAATACTTTGATCTACAGGTATGGGTAAGGTAATTGAAAACTGGGGAGAAGGTTGGTTTCCAGAAGACCCAGTGTTAGAAATATTAGAAAATTCTGTACAAATTTCAGAGTTCTGTAATATATTTTACAAAGTTCTGATTAAAAATTAAAAGTTCTCATTATTATAAATATACTGAAAATTTTTCTGATAAAACTAATTTTTCAGTCTCCATCAGAGAGAGAGGAGGGAAAAAGGAAATGCTTACTCAAATAACAAGCAAGAAAGCCCCTCATGCTAATGTGCATATTTACAAAAGAGGCAGAACATGGTGCCTCTTCCTCAAGTGACAATCTTGAACAGCTTTGCCTGATAATCTGGAAAGGGTAAATGTGGCCTCTAATAGGAAAGTTGAGGCAGAACGGGTCTCAGCTTTGAGAAAAACAGGCCACACCACCATCCATGCACCTGTGAGCCTTGCTGATCTGGGATGGAGACAGGAGAAAATGTTAGCAAAAAGATCCATCACCCAATATTTAAGCAGACAGGTTGCTAATACTATCATCTTTACAAAAGATAAACATGTTCTTGCTCCAAGTTTAAAAAAAAAATGATTTACACTTTTAAAAAATGTTCATTCCTTCAGCAATGCTACATCATTATTCAGAATGATTTACTATAATAAAATATGTTTTAGAGAACAAAATCCTGGCAATATAATAGACTAGTGTTATAAAGTCAACAATTCTCCAATAGTTTATACTTCAATGGACTACTCTAGTGAAATTCAAATCTTTAAATTCTATAGAATGATAAGATATAAATGAAATTTTACATTATTAACATTGGCTTTGCTTTTAGATCTCAAAGGGTATTATGAATACTAGGACACATCAAATTCAAAAAGGGTAGAAGATAGTAAAGCACAAAGCCCAAGTAATAAACTGTTAGAGCTACATTTATTATTACTCAGACAGTTTTGGAGTAAAAGACATGTATACTCATGTGTAAATTTTCAACATGTCCCTCTCTTATGGATTTTGACTATATGATCTATGAACTATAGTATCTAATAATCCTTATTGTTTTGTGGAATTTCAGATTTATTGCTCTTTTTCAAACTCTGTCATGACCCTTTGGAGGGCTGTGAAATCTATTAAGTAGATTAAAAGCCAGTATTAAGAAATTTGAAATTGAATAAACAGAAATTATTGAGATATACATATTATGTACAGGTTTAAGTGTGTGCATGTGTATTTGCATGTATTTGTGTGTGAGAAGGTGGGTATCCTGTCCATTGGATCAAGATATAAACAATATATTTTTTGGTTGTTGTAAGTCACTGTAGGAAAAGACCCTGGGAGGAAGGATAACATTGTGACTAAGAGCAGGGTTTAGCGCAGACAAACCTGGGTTCAGGTCGCGACTTTACCAATTGACATCTGTGTATCCTTGCTTTAGTTTCTTCAGCTAAAAAAATGGATATACTATAACAGTAAATTCAAATTGTCAATTTGATTGAATTAAGAGAGACTGATAATGAATAGGCTTATGGGTGTGTCAATGAGGGTGTGTCTATGAATGACTGGCATGTGGGAAAGCCAACTGAAATGAAGACCCTCCCTAAGCATGGGCAGTAGTGACCAATAGGATGATGGCTTGGATGGAATAAAAGTTGGAAGAATAAGGAAGCAGCAACAGATGTAAGTTCAATTCTTCTTGAACAGGTTCTTTATTGCTGCTGTGATTGTCTGAGGATATCGGACTCTTGCCTTTTCACTCTTCCAAAGAGGACCCTGCCATTGATTCTTTAGAAGCCTTTGATCTCAGACTAGGGTAGCACAAGTTGATTCCTCTTAAGAGGCTTCAGCCTCTTGGACTGCAGCTACTGTTTCTTCCAGCTCTCCAACCTGCAGGCAGCCATTGTGGACTATCCAGCTTCTGGTCACATAAGCCCCCTTTTTATAATTATACTTCCTGTTGATTCTGTTCCTCTAGAGAACACTAATACATACAGTAATAAGCATCTATTCCACAGGGATACAAAGGAAGGAGCTCCTGTAAAATGCTTATGCCTGGAACACAGTGAGCACCCAAAGATAGTAATCCCCACCTCCTTTTTTCCCATAGTAATGGTGAATTTCAATATGGCATACAAACATTTAGCATTATTTTTATTATTCATTGGTCAAACAAAAATGAATGAGAGCAACTCCAATATGGGAGGACTGATGATTGCAGGTAAGGTTTCATAAAGAGAAATCCAGGAGAACCATGCTGCGCTGGATAGGAATGCACAGTTCATATTCAGATTGGGCCCTGAGAATCTAGATTTAACAAGCCCTGTAAGTTTCATGCACAGCACGAAAATCTGAGAACCACTGAGGGATGGATCGATTACTTGATGGACTGTGGACCACCACGATATGCATGGCACTGCTCAACACTGCAGGCAACCCAGGAAGCTGTGGGGAGCCAAGGAGACCTGCTCACACTGTAGCTCTCACCAATTGGTTTACCTTCAGTCCCTGCTAGTAATTACACAGCTTTGGCAGAGCTCACTTTTGTGACCAGGGAGAGTTGACATTATCTATCAAAGGACTTGAACTTCACATGTACCTTCACATGAAGGTAACATAAATGGTACAAAGCTAGGAATAAGAATGTTTTTGTTTCCAGAATGCTCACCTGGGTTATCTGTTGGGTTCTAAATTTAAATAGGATGTGGGTAAGAAATAACAATAAACCAATCCATTTCCTCTTTACTCTTGCTACTCAGGTCTGGCTGCATGCTTTCCAGAAGAATGCAGCCTCTGTGACCACAGATACACTTCTTTTGTAGCGAGCAGAAATTGGTAATATGAATTTCTGTGTTATTATTTTCTAATCATGTATATTTCCAACTACTCAAGAATTTATTGGAATCTTTGTTTGAGCAATATTTTGAGTGCTAAACAAAAATTTGTGGAGCTTACTGGGCCTGTGGACCGCCATTTTGAGACTGTTGGTCTAGCAAGTTCAATGCTCAAAGTAATGGAAGTTAATATTTCTTATGGTCTTTTTCTGTCTCTGAACAATTCCCTAAGCCTTCTCCCCAAGGCTTCACTGGTTTAAATTTCAGACACATATCCCAAAAATATGACCAAGAGATTTTGGTGGGTAAGGTTGGTTGTTAATAGGATTGCGTGCATAACATTTCCTGAATTAGTATTTTGTAATTATTAATTTATATTCCCTTACCAACTTTCAGAAAGAATGTCAGGCAAACCAATTATGAACTTGAGAAGATTAGTGACATTTTAAATAAATGTAAGTCAGGAAAACAAAAAGTTCTTTGATGGCTGAAAAGACAAGTTATCATTTCTCTAATTCTTTTTTTTTTAACCATACGATTTATTTTTATCATTTCTCTAATTCTTGATGACTGTATAGGACAAAAATGCCCCTACATTCTTTCCTGAACCAACATCATTGCTATGGTTGCTACATATAAAAACCTACAGCTCTTGCAGGTATAGCAGGAAACTGTCAAGTGATTTTGATCAGTGTTTAACTCTTGTTCTTCTGAGTAGGAAGGGCAAATATGTGGCACCACTGTATTCACTTCCAGCTCATATGTCCATAACTAAATAAACAAACATTCTTTACCACAGAGTCTGAACATAGCCTCAGGATCCTCCTCAACACTGGACTCCAGGAGGTTAAAACTAGGCAGGAGTTTGGAGTTAGTATGTGATGCATTTGTATCCCCAACATAGAGTCCACTGCACAAAATTTCCTGGTATGGAGCATGTGGGTACAGTTACTGCCATCTTTTTATCAGATATATCACCAACCAATTGCATGCTAAATTTTGTTTTGTCTTCTTTTGTTTTTTGGTTCCGGGAATTGAAACCAGAAATGCTTTACCACTGAACTACATCCCCATACCTTTTTTATTTGAAACATGGTCTTGCTAAAATACCGAGGCTGGTCTTGAACTTGTGGTCTTCCTGTCCCAGTCTCCCAAGTTGCTCTGATTATAGGCATGCACCAGACCTGGCTTGAATACTAAAGTTTTAAATCTGGGGAAAAATTTAAAATTAGACAAATTTGAGGACAAATATATCTCCATGAATTCAGCATAGAAGTTCCTTAATAAATGCTGAATTTAATTCATTTTCCAAAATAATCTGATAAGTCTCCTTTATAATTTCTCTTATGGAGCAGAACTATAAAAGATCTTCCAACTTGAATAATCCAGTCCCCTCACTTTACAGATTACACAATCAGGATTCGGAGAGGTTAACTCCCTTGTTCAAGTGGCCCAGCCATTTAGAGTACGTGACTCCTTCATGTAAATGTGTTAGGGGATGAGTGTTGCTTTGCGGTTGTATTCATGTCCTGTGGAAATGACCACAAATTTCCTGGCTTAAAACAACAGAACTGTATTCTCTCACTGTCCTAGAGGCCAAAAGTTTGAAATGTTTCACTCATCACAACCATGGGCAGCAGGACTGTGCCTGCTCTGGAGATTTTTCAGAGATACTATTTGTTAGCTCCAGACTCTTGGTGGCTGCATCCCTCATATTCGCCTCCATAGTTACACTGCCTTCACTTCTGTGTCAAATTCACCTCTGCCTTTACCTTGTAAAACACTCTTGAGGGCATTTAGAGTCCCTCTGGATAATTCAGGATGATCTCTTTATCTTAATCACATCTACAAACATGCTTTTTCCAAATAAAGTAACATTTACTATTCCAGAGATCACGGCCCTGTGCACTGTGGCCACAATTCAACATTTTACAGTGGATAAAAGCATGAACCCAAGCTGCATCCTGCCTGGGTTTAGCCCTGGTTCACTGCTTAGTGAGGTTTCTGTGCTTTCCCTTCTGTATACACAAAATGATTATTGTATTGCTTATGTTATTGTGAAGACTAAATAACAAACTTGGCATGCGCAATGGTGCCCACCTGTAATGCCAGTAGCTCAAGAGGCTGAGGCGGGAGGATAGCAAGTTCAAAGCCAGCCTCAGCAATGGCAAGGCACTAAGCAACTCAGTGAGACCCTGTCTCTAATAAAATACAAAAAAGAGCTGGGGATGTGGCTCAGTGTTTCAGTGCCCCTGAGTTCAATCTCTGGTAACCCCACCCCCCAAAAAAGAAAACCAAAAACAACAAAAGCCTCACTTGGGACAGTGCAGTTACATTTAAAAAAAAAAATCCTCTCTAAATACCCAATATACCCTGTCACCAAATTCAGTATAGCTGTCAAGTGTTTCCAGTTCATGTTGTACTGATATTTATTTATTTATTTATTTATTTATTTATTTATTTACTTACTTACTTACTTACTTATTAAATTTTGACTGAAGAGGGCAAACACAAGTATCAGAATTAAGTTTCTTGCCTCCAAAATTTGAACCTGTCTTACTAAAATAGCTCTAGATTTAGGAGAATTGTGTGCTTAGATGAGATCCTTGTCACAGCATTCTGCTGCTGTCCATCTTACATACTTTCTGACACAGGCCTGACCTTGCATTAAGCAAATATAGCTGCTTTACTATGATTCATAGTTTCATACTTTCAAATTACTTTTCAATTAAATTTTTACGTGTTTAATAAACAGAGGTACAGAATACATTTTTAATTTTTTAAAAAAAAATTTTAATGTATTTTCAAAGTGTTCCTCTAGTGAATAAAATAATTCCACGGTCAGATAAAACATGAGTACCTGTGTTCTTACAGTGAAAAAAAAAATGTACCTTTTCACTAATAATGATGGAAGGGACTAATTATGTTGTCATAGTAGAGTAGAATTTATGTTTAAATCACCCAATTTAGCTATTAATGGGAAATAACTGCTGTGAACCAACCAGTACTGCACATTTTAAGAGAACTAGATTAGTCTTTAGAGCTTTGAGTACTTATTAAAAGTGAAAAATACCTGGCTTAATGCCATAGAACCTTAAAATGTTTGTCATGTTTTCTGTTCCAGGAAAGGCATATCTGATTTTTTTCTGGATTTTTTTTAGATCACAAAATATTATTATATTAGTCAATTTTTATTGTATTTTTAAATGCAAGGGATACAAGGTACATAAAAATTAGATGAAATTTTCTTTTTTCTACTTGCCTTTTGATCTCAAATATTATGAGTGATAAAATAAACAACAACCAACCAACCCAACCAACCAAGATGAACTACATGCAGTCACCTCTTTGGTTAGATGGAAAAGTTTAAGAGTCATTTCTGCTATTCTGTGCAATGAACTAGATTGCAGAGAGAAGAATTTGCTTAAAATTCAGAGTTATCATTTATCAATGATGACTTAGGCAAGTTACCTAATATTTTCATGCTTCTGCTTTGTTCTTTATCCAATAAGGGTAATAAGTGCCCACCTCACAGGCCTTTTGAGAGAATCACAACAGCTAATGTACAACAGGATCGCCAGTCAGGTGCATGGTGCACAAGCCAAGATGCTGGCTACACGGACACATAGAGCTTCTTAAGAAGAAAGGATGAAGATGATGGATTTTTGTTTTTCCTGTTACTTCATGATCTCATTTCCCTTCTGTAAAAGCTAAAGTTTTTTCCACTCTTAGAAATGTACCACAAAACCTTTCATAATGTCATAAGTCACATCCAGGGACAGAGGCCAGCATGTTGGCAGGAGGGTCATGTTGGCAACATCCTCAGCTGAGCCCAGGTCTATCCCTCACTGCACTGTGATCTTTTAAACTAAAAAATCTCAAAAATAAAATAAAACAAAAAAATAAAAATAAACTCTGAAATCTCAAGTGAACACAGTCCCTGAAGGAGGGAAAAAGAGTTTCAGCCCTTCTTCTTTATTTCTTGACTTTGGGGTATTTATAAGACAAATACATTTGTATTCAGATAGTCTTGCTAAAGGGTTTTTTAAAAAATAAATATTTTAGAGCTAGAATTCTAAATGACATCCATTACAGAGGAAAGGGAGAAAAAAAAAACACCCCCTGTAAGTCACTCTTTTATATTCATACTGCATCTTTAGTTTCAGAAAAAAATGATTATATGTCATCACAATATTTTTAAGGTATGTCTTAGGGATAAATAATAAGGAACATGCCGACTTTATGGATGAGGAACCTGACATACCAAAAAGTTAAGGCTCTTTTCGCTGAGTACAAAGAAAGAATGCAATGACAGCAGACAAGATTTTTGCAAATAAGCATTTTAGCCATAAACTTCCCTTTTCGTGTGGCATAAAACATACTTTAATGACACATTTTAGTCCAGTGGGTTATCAACCCTGCCTATAACATATTGATAGATGATTTCCTCCAAAATATAACTTTATGAGACAGAATTCTATGAGATGGTCCCCTGCATCTCAAAATAAAAATGGGTTATAAATACCCATGGATTTGTGGGGTCTTCAGGAAACTCAGGAGCTTCTGCTCATATATAAAAGTAAATAAGTTTGGAAAAATATAGACTGACACAATCAGGTATTTGCTACAGTTCTAAATCTTGAAATAGAAATATCATTACACACTTCTTAATGCCATACAACTATTAAGATCTATACAAAACAAGCAGAAACTTAATGTTAAAATTTTCTCCCTTATTTAAAAAGTGCAATTAATTCTGATTCAAAATTCAGCCTCTATTATTTACAATGGGCATTAATGGGGGCTTAACAGTTGTGTAAGGGATTAGACTCAACTCAGACGTGTACCTTAGCAAACAGGCCATTGATCCTAGTGTCAGGAAATCTGCTGAGTTCTAAGACACCACTATTCCCAGCTACTAGACACTGTTCATGGCATGACCTTTAGCATAAATAAATATATTATTTGGTTAAATCATATAATTAATTTTATTTTATGCCAAATATTTTAGACAGGTATAAAATCGAAAAGTAACGTAAGGGTCATAACTTAGGACTTATGTATATATAAACCATCACAATAATTCACCACACACACACACACACACACACACACACACACACACACTTAATTCTGATACCTGAATATAGAACCTGAATGTAGAAGTGCTATTCCACCTACTCCTTTGGGATGTGCATTGAGCACATGAACTGTGTCAATCATCATTCTAAACATTTTGAATTCATCATGAAAAAAATCAGACACACATCTTTGCCCACATGGAACTTAGTTTTTAAGGGGATGAGGACAGAGAGAATACAAACCATGAACATAGTAGATATGTAATTGTACAGTAGCTTACACATTGATAAAGGCTAAGGTGTGTATGAATAAGTACAAGAGGCGAAAGGGGGCTTGAGGAAGGGAGCACAGAGGCAATCTCTTGAGCTGATGTTCTTGCATTCCTTGAAAAAGTAACCATTTTTATCGAATGAACAAAGGATTATCATTAGAGCATCATCCCTTTGCCTCATTAGTTGCTTTCAGTTTTACTCCACTTGTTGCCACTTATTCATTGTCTTCATTAATTTAGCAACAGCCACTTGCAAGGCATTATTTTTAGGCAATGGGGATATGATGATGAAGAAATTAACATGCGTGTCCTCAGGAAGCTTGTATTCTTGTAGGGAAGATGGTCAATGAGAACGTAAACAAATAATGTCAAGAAAAATAAAGCCGTTTGGAGATTAGGACAATAGTACCGTGGTCAACCCCTCTGAAGAAGTGATAGTTCAGCTGATAGCTGAATGAAAGGGGGAAGAGAACCCCAGGTTTAGTGTTGGAGAAGATCCTCTATTTCTGAATAGTTGGTTGCTTATTAGAAATAAGGAAATGGTGTGTTTAGAGCAGACCAAGCAAAAGGAGAGAAGCAGGAAGCCAAGATCCTCTTTACTTCTATACTGTAAATAGAAGTACTCCCTGTTACTTCATGACCTCATTTTCCTTCTTGTCCACTCTTAGAAATGTACCACAAAACGTTTTATAATGTCATAAGTCACCTTTAGGGATAGCCAGCATCCTTCTTACCTCCTCCTGTCTTTGCACCCAGCATGTTGGTTAAAAGCAGGGCTGGGCTCCTGGACTGACTCACTTCTCCTTATTCCAGCCCTGTAACCTCAAACAGGATTTATCATCTCTACTTGCTTTCAATTTCCTCCATCTACAAAACGGACATCGCACAGTGTTGTTTCAAGGACTGGATGGGCTCACACGTAAGAAGTGACCAGAACAGTACTTCCATTGCCATTCTGATATCCTCGAGCCCATCTGTTCAACACCAGCCACATGTGGCTTTCAGCACCCAACCTGAGGCTCCTTTGATCTGAGAAGTCCTATGAGTGTACATATACTAGATCTCAAAGACTGGTATGAAAAAACAATATCAGCTATAATGCTTCTTTATACTGGTTATTTTGTTATAATGCTAGTTTAGATATTAAAATAAATGAAGTACATTATTAAAATTCATTTCACTTGTTTCTTTTTACTTTGTGAAGCATGGTTATTACAAGATTTTAGGCCACATGTGGCTGGCATTATATTTCTACTAGACACTGTTATTCTGAACAGCATACTGTGGATTCACAAATATGATCAAGGCTGATCCCAACTCAGGTGTCTAACAAGGTGGTTCTGATCACAGAGAAAAGGTAGCATGCACTGTGAGAGGAGGGTAGCAAGGGCCACCTTGATCACCTTAATTCTTTCCAGGAGCTTTCTGACTGCCCTCAGTAGCCAGTGGCCTTTGTGATGCTTGCTGTGATTTATCAGTTTGCACACATGATAAATAGGAATCCTGAGGACCTCTCCCACCATTTCCAGGGAGATGAATTCTTGGTGCATATAAATCCCACTTTCACTCATGAATTGTAGGAGGGTGACCATATAACCCGCTTTTCCATCCTCAGGCATGGGCAATCATTATATTCTAATGTTGTGTGAATCAGAAAAGAATTTTCATCTCTAGGATTCACAGCCCAGGTCTAGGACGTGAAGGGGGTAAAGGAAGAAGAGAGTTTTAGTTTTTCAAGCTGGTTTAGCATGGAAAAGTTTCAAAATGAATATATCAGGTCATTTAAATTGTTATGTTTGTTATCATGAACATGTGTTATCATTCACTGAGTGCTGGCTTTTGTGTCCTGGCATTGTGCCATATGCTATACAAGTTTATCTCATTAAATCTTAAAATAGCTTTATCATTTTCATTTCATGGTTGATGAAACTAAGGCTCAGAGAGGTTAAGTTACTTGATGGGCATCTCACCAGTCAGTGATGGAAGCTGGATCTGAACATAAGTCAACCTGGCCTGAGGCCAATGTGCCTCAGCTAAGTGCCATTCCACTTAGCTGATTTTATCACCTCCCCTCCCTCTCCCCAGAAGACCACACCACTGCTGCATCAACACCAGCGACATCCACAGCAGCAGCAATATTGAAACCACAACGGTTCTTAAAGAAAGTGTTTGTTCTCACTTTGCCTATTCCATTCTCCTGCGTGCCTCACACCTTGAGATCCTCTCGTTGGCCCTTAGCAAGAAACACTTGAAGAAACAGACCTTCCTCACTCACAGCAGTGCTGCCAGAAGAGCTCTACTTAGTCACTGCAGCATCCACTTGAGCTTTCTCAGCAGAAACCTCTCTTTGCCAGGGAAGCTAGAGCAGCCACCTGGGAAATCTGGAAGAACATGTAGAGCAGTCCCACTATGTTCTCAGTGAATTCAAACTTTCCAATTTCCGTATTTTTCCTCTTCCCTGATTGTTTCACAAACTTATTTTTTTATAACTTTATTTTATTTACTTATTCAATTTTTATGTGGTGCTGAGGATCGAACCCAGGGTCTTGCACATGCAAGGCGAGCCCTCTACCGCTGAGCCATAACCCCAGCCCCACAAACTTATTTTTTTTTTCTCTCATATAGTTTGATGGCATGGAATATTCTTGGCAAACAAATACTTGTCAATGTTCTCTTCTGCTTAATCAACTTCTGACAAAAGAACTTTTTCAAGAAAGAACGATGGAGCCATTACAGTATACCTAATAAACATAAATCTAATTAGGTGAGAAGTCATTGTACTTATTTAACCTTAGCATTGTGGCTATCTTCTCCTGTGAATTAAATTTAAACTTTAATTGCACTTTCTGTGATGGCCATCTGTCAAGTGTTACTAGGCAAAGCACACACGGCTCATTTGAGGCAATGAAGACTAGAAAATTGACATGCATGGATTAGCAAGGCCTGCTTGGTAGGAAGCAGCCTTGACAGAGAGAACCTGTAACCTCACCTGTTTTGTTTCTTCACATGATATATATCTATTCGAACAAATCATCACATGTTGGGTGGTGTTCCCTGGCCACACATAGGAGTTCTGTTAATTATGAAGTTTTAGGTAAACCACTGTTAAGTATTCTTATAGGAGGGAAAAGGTGCTATGGATCAATTAATCTCTTCCTAGAGTTTAGTTTCTTATAATTGGAAAATGTCAAATAACAATTAAAAGCCATGAATTAAGTAGCTAGGTTTGCAGAATATGTTGTAGAGAAAGATGGGGGGGTTGTATTTATATACCTAATTTTTACATGGAAAAATAGGATGTGTATACCAATATTATTTACACATATATGTAAAATTGGCACCACAATCTTCTCTAAAAATCAAATCAAATTGAAAGCTTATTAAATAGAAATCCAGCATTTGAAATTATGCAGCCCTTAAATTTCAGCTTTAGGCAAGTCAATAATTTAATATAGAGAATAGACTCCAATTTTAAATATTTATTGTGCTTGATATACATAGAAATGAAAGATAAAGGTAAACTTGTTTTTTTTTTATCATTGTGCCTCTTTTGATTATAATTCGAGCTGATTTTGAATTCATTTAAATCTTCAACCAAAACAATTAGTTTTTTGTTTCTTTATAAAAATGATTAAAGACATATGTCTTTCTTATAATAATAACATCAATTCTTCAGGGATTTGTGGAAAAAGAATATAGGGGATGTGGTGATATTCCCCCTAGATCCCCTTTCAGGTGTCCCCTCCCTATTGGCAATGTTGGTGTTGCTAGCTCTCCATCTTTCTCTGGGAAGAAGGCTGCTTGGTCCTAGGTCACACTCGCTGTTGGGGTAGGCAGTACATGAGGAGCCCACATCCACTGACTAATCCATCTAAGGCCTTAGCCTCCAGGTGGGCCAATTCCATATGGCTACTGGTGCTCCACACCTTCCTATAGGTTAGCCATTGTTGGATTTGCACTGAAGTTCAATTTCTCCTTCTGCCCAATCCTATTGACTCCATTCCTCCACTTAACATCCTGATATCCTTAGACTATTGTTCCTAAGAGTGCTCTTCAATACATTTTCTGCAAGTATGTCTCGTCTCACAGTCTATTTCATGGAGAATCCACTTGAGACAAAGAGCAAATCTCTTTAGACATATTCGAAGAGGAAAGATTAATGTACAGCATTTCAATAAACTTCATAGGGAATTCCTTGTGGTTTATAGTGGTTTTATTTCAAAAACATTTATTAAGCATCTAGGGTTTTCTAGGCATTATACTAAGACTTGAAGACATAAAGTAAAACGAACACTTGATCTCAAGGAAGTCATTGGAATGAAATACAAACATTACAACAAATGAATATAATTAAAATGTGGCAATCCCTAGATTAAAAGTATAACAAACCTCTGTGAAAATATATAGAGAGGAATGTCTATCCTCCATGCATGGAACAGGAATGGTTTCACCAGGAACACGTGATAGAAGTTCTTCAAAAGGCTCAGGTCTCTTGAACTATTCTTTCTTCTCTTCCTCTCACATCCCAACTCACCACAAAAGCTCTTCTAAACTCATTAAATGTGTCTAGAATCTTGCTCTCAGCACTCCATCCCTGCTTCTGTTTTGGGCTTGCCCAACACAGCTCCTAGCTGCAGCCCTCTTCCTGTTTCTACACTTGTAGCCCCTCCAGATCTCTTCTCATCAGCCCTTAGGTGATTCTCCCAATGAAGTCAGAAACAGTTCCTCTGCAGAAAAGATTCTAAACATTTATTCTAAAAACCAAGATGTCACAGCACCTACCGAGTCCCGCATCTCCACACACCCCTCTCTATCTTTACCCTCCAGTCTTACCTTTCTCAGGCCCTCAGGTCTCTCCCCTCACACAGGCTGTTTTGGCCTCTATGGCTAACCACCTTGCCTGGATGATGCTGTGCTGCATGTGCCTGCCTCAGAGGTCTGTAATCAAATCCCTTGCTGCTCGGTTGATCAGCTTAGTCCTCACCTGGCCCTTTTCCTGCAGGCAGATTGACTCAACCATCAGCTTATTCAGGAAACTTTCCCTGACTACCTTTACCCTGACTACCCATTCCGTTTTTCTGCTTTATTTTTCTTTACAGCACATACTAGCTGCTCCTTAACTGGTTATTATTTATTTTATACAGAGGTTGCATTTCCTCACCAGAAGACAAGTACCACAAGGGCAACCATGATTATATGTTTGGCTTCCCCCACCATCCCTAATACCTATAATTGTCCCAGAACTGAGTAAATCCTCACTGAATGTTTGTCAAATACATTAATTTTAAAAAGTATAACAGGGACTAAGACGAAGGTGAAATCTTTAGGCATAAGCAACAATCCAAAAGCATGGAGATTAAAACATTTCTAATCTGGTGTGACTAACGTTTAGAAATCCTTTGTGGTCAGAGCTTGAAACATAGCATGGATATGGAAATCATGAAATGTGGTGGTTATGAGCTGAACTGTATCTCCCTGCTCCCAATGCTTACGTTGAATCTCTAACCATTAGTATCTCAGAATCTTATACTAAACCTCTTATACTAAAACCATTTTAACTTTGTCAAAGAATATATTTCTCACATTTATTTGATTATAGAACCCTTTGATATTTGGAAATAAGGGCTTTAAAGAGGTGAGTTATTTAAAATAAAACACTTATACTGGGCTTGAATCCAATCTTATGGCTATCTTTATAAGGAAAGGAAATTTGGACTCTCAGAGAGACACAAGGGATGTGTACACAGAGAAAGAGAATGACCATGTGAGGACTCAGTGAAAAGGTGGCCATCTGCAAACCACAGAGAGGCCTCAGGGGAAAGCAAACCTGTTAACACCTTGATCTCCAGAATTGTGAGAAAGTTAATTTCTGTTTTTTTAAGGCACTGGTCTCTAATATTCTGATAAGAAATTTTGACTTTAAATGTCCCTGAAACATTTTAAGCAAGGGTAGAAGTGAGATTGAGACCTAAGTTTCAGGAAGACTGTGTTCGTGGTAACATGGAAGAAGGACTAGAACAGGGAAAAGACTTAGCCATGGAGACTAAGGGGAAGTGTCTGTAATGGTCCAATTCCAGATCAAGTTGAATGAAGGGAAGCAAGAGATGGGCATGCACCTGAGAGCACATGAGTCAGCACTGATGTGACTTATAGACGCAGCGGATGTCTTATTGACACCTGCCACAACAGAGAATTCAGTAAGCTTCAGCCATTTTAAGAGGTTCAAAAAATAAAACATGTGAATTTCAATGGAGTATCCCATATATGGGACGTTAAGAGGGTCTAGCAATACTCATGCTGCTCCAGAAGTAGAGTACTCAGGGAGAGAGGGTTCTGCAGGGGCTTGGTCTCTCTTGGGGAGAATGTGCCTATTAGCATATCCACAAATCTGAGAAATTTTACAATGAATAAACATTTAATTTTTGTCAAAGAATATATTTCTCACATTTATTTGATTATAGAACCCTTTTTTTCCCTGAGGCATTTTTCCTGAACATGACTATTCTAGAAATTAACACAATTTGGAAAACAGGGCTGTGTTCTAAGGCACGACAACAGTTCCTAGATAAACAGAGAAGCTTGATCTGGGCAGTCTTAATTTCCAATAAAGACACTGCTCAATACAGTTTTAAATCAACCCATAAAAGAAATATATTTGGTTCTCCTATAGCCTAATTACTACAAGATTAAAATAAAATAAGAATCTTTTGAAAGTAGAAAGAATTCTTTCACATCTCTAAAGGAAAACTACCCAGTGCCTTGAAAAAAAAAAGAAAGCTATCTCAGGAACTTCAGAGGGATGTATAGCTCAAATGAAGAAATCTGGAGCGATTTTTCACCAGGAATTTTGATCAGGGACACTAGATCAGTTATGGTCTAAACTTTCTGATATTTCCATAGTTTCTCAAACCCAGTGTGTGTGTGTGTGTGTGTGTGTGTGTGTGTGTGTGTGTGCAGCGACTCACATGCAATGCGCACATAAGCCTTCCGACTCTTCGTGGTGCCTGCTGAGCTCCAGGCCACACACTGGCACCAGTAGTCTTCAGGCCCAAAGAGTTCTTCCACTTGCTGTCGTGAAATCTCAATGCTCACTTCCCGGACAATGAGACCTGAGAAGAGAAAGGGAGGTTCAAGTCAAGAGAAGATCTGTACCAAATGAAATATGAAACACATATTTTCTCCCCAGTGATCCTTCTTGTTGCCATGGGTCAACATCCAGATGTTGTCTCTCAGCTCTGGTTTTTCAGCTGGCTCCTGTCGCTTTATTGAACCACTTTTTCATTCTCTTGTTTGCTATTTCAAATCTTCTGGATTCATCTGAAGATGAAAGCAGAGTGAATCTATCACCCTACAAAATAATGGATTTCCCCAGAGAGCTTGCTAAATAAAATTCACCCCCCACCAAGTTATAGCCCTCTGTTTACTGAGGAGTGAACTCAGATTTCACATCTAAGGACTGTACCTCAGTTATAATGTGGCTAGGATGCCCAGGTGCTATATACAGTCTTCCAACTCCTCACAAGAAATGAGAGAGAACAACCTAAATCTATAATCTTTGTGGTGCTAATTTAACAAATTCAATTACTTTAATAGTTGTGTTTCAATTATAATAGCCCATTATTTTTTTGTGAAAGAAATACTTCAGTTAACATACTTCTAATATCCTAATCAAAGAATATATGCCTTTAGGGTTTTCATGCAAGATATCTTGAAAATCCACCTGATGCATTGTAATTGCAATGTAACTAAAATCCTGTTAAAGTCCTTCAGCCAAAATGCTGAAATAATTGCAATTTATTTCACAGCCTTATGTAATCTTGGATAACAAAAATTAAACTAAGAATCTGGGATTATCATTTCAAGTATATATATCTTTAGCTATCAAGATTGTTACAGAGAATCATTCTGCAATGCTCATTTTTGCAGTGAGTAAATGGATTAACTGAACATTGTATGTGGGGAACTTTCAGTTCTCCTGGAAATGGAATACACATATTTTCAGAATGGAGTGTCCATTGAGATAACTAGCAGAATATCCAGGGAGTAGGAGAACTTGTTTTGAGCCAAGTAAGGGCACACAATAAGAATGATTAAATAAATCTCTTTGCACTATTTACTTTATATTTACTTATTCATTGAATTAGTGTTATTGTCAGTTGCATAAAAGATATTGTACTGAGCACAGAGAAATTCTAATTACTCATATTAACAATGGGGTATACTATTTACTATTTAAGAATAATTGTTTTTAGTGCTGCAAAGGCGAGCTATAGGGATGAGAGAAAGTAACAAAGAAGTTCAATCTAGCATGAAAGACTGAACCAATGTGAGCTATCTTGGTAGCATTATATAGTGAGAGCCCAGGGTGGGAGTACATGCCTGTAATCCTAGCAACTCAGGAGGCAGAGGCAGGAGGATCACAAGTTTGAGGCCAGCCTTAGCAACTTAATGAGAGCCTTTCTCAAAATTTAAAAATAAAGTAACAAAAGAACATAAGGAGCTAAGAAAGATATTTAGGAGACTGAGAGCCCAAAATGTCTCTGAGCACTGTAAGCACTGGATATGGAGAATAATAGGAGATGAAACTAGACAAAAGAAAGAGTCTAATTCATGTATTCTTGTGGTCCAATGATTCTCAAAAAGTGACTCCTATGACAGTGTCATCAGTTTCACCTGGGGTCCTGTTAGAAATGCAAATTTTCAGACCTTACTCCGGCCTCAGTGAATAGGAAACTTTGAGAGTAAGGCCCAGCAATCAGTAGGCTTTTAACAACTTACACCAAGTGTAATTCTGATACATACTAAGTTTGGGAATCATTCTGTGTGTACACAGTGCTTAAAATTTTGGATTTCTTCCTAAAAGCCATGGAAATCATTGAAGTGTTTTAAGCAAGTAGATGTCACGATCAGAGAGGAATATATATGTGTGTGTGTGTGTGTGTGTGTATATATATATATATATATACATCTATACATCTTATATGTATCATATGATATCATATCATGTGTCTGTATATACATGTGTGTGAGTGCATGTGTATATTGTGATATTGTGCATGTGTGTATATGTATGTCAGTGTGTGTATATTTATTTATTCAATTCCTTGGAGTTTAACAAGTTCCAAAAAGTAATAAATTTTTTTGTAATGTTGATCATAGGTGACAGGAGAGAGTATGCCTTTGGGAAACCCCTAAAAAGGAATTCCAGAAATTTCTCTGTAACACCTAAGAAATACTCAAATGAGTGAGAGTACTCAGGAAATTAACAACCACCCAGTGGGAGCAGGTACTGTCCCCCAGAGGAGTGAACAATATTTTCTATTAAGAGCTGAGAGGGCTTGAGTCATGGGAACTAGTAGGCTCTTAGGTCCACTAAAGATCCTCTCGATTGGATTGAGGACCAGGAAAGTGGGTTTTAGAATCATAAGAAAGGATGAGATCCATTGTCAAAAGTTTACTGAATATATTTAAAAAATATCTTATAGTTTTGAAAATTAGTAATCCTATCGTGTTTCTACAATGTCCAGTTTAAAAAGAAACTTCAAGTAACTGCTATAATGCAACCCTTCAGCCCTATCTGAAAAGCCAGTGCATTATTTTAGCCAGTGTCCAACTGATATAACAATCTTCACAGCAAAAATCCCAAACTATCAGTGAATAGCATTACTTTCGACCCTCTTTCCTGGCTCTGCTCAGGCCTCCTGTTTTTCTGATCTTACTATAATTTTTCTCATTTTTCTAATATCTAGAAATTTGTGTCTTTGGATAGATGGAATGCAATCTCTCTCCCAACCCCATCTCTTCCTGTTTTCTTCTTCTTCACTCTGGTGTTTAATGCTTTTCTATATTCAAATGAATATAGAAATTCTTTATACATTCCCTCCTCATGCAGAAATTCAGTTACTGGAAACACAACTCTTCCAATTTACAGTTACCAAAGGGCTGATAAACCTGCTGTGTATATTTCCTTCAAACTATAATGGCTCTTTCTAAAATTCAGAGCATCAACAAATGGGCTCAGGATATTAAAACCACATACAAATATTTTGTGTCCCAAGAGGATACCTCAGATTTCATTCCCCACTTTTACTTAAAGCAATTACAGGAAACCTAATTAAATGCTAGTGGAACTTCACTAGGTCCACTGTATCCTTTAGCCCAAATAGGCTCATGGATGTTTCTACTGACCACAAATCTGAAGCCTTTTAAGAAGCCACAGACCGACCCTCCTGCTACAGGAGCTATTCATAGTATGAATGTTCTCAATTGTGTGGTCTGGGCTCCCTGTGGGCGCTGGAATCAAGCACACACCATTTTTTGTCTTCAGCTCCACAGACACCCCATTCAGGAGGAGGTGGACTAATTACAGTTGTGTACAGTTATTCTGTTACATGTTCCAAAGTTTACATTCCAACTTTTGGTCAACAACACAAGAACAAGAAAGAATGGCACCATGAAGTATCAGTTCAGAATTCCCTGGAATCGGCTGCAGTATTCAGACTCTGAGCTACAAGGTTACATACCATAGTTTTATTACCATAGATAAGTTCATTACCTATGACATTTTGCTCATCATCAAACCAGGGCCAGTGGTTTGGGTAAAAGCAGGTAATATCTTTTCTCTTTGAAAGTAAAATTTCAAATCTGCTTGAAGTCCTGAGATGGAAAAAGCAAGCTTTCTTGAAATATGAAATGCCATCAGCATTACTTCCAAGGCAGGCTGCTTTGAAGAGCATTTGGGAACTTGAAATTGGTTTCAGGTTATTTAAGGGTAGGGGAAATGCTTCAGTCTACAGGATTTACACAAATACAAATGTGTAGTTTCCATCACATCTGATAACATCAAAGATTCCCCATCATTATGTTTCCCTTAATAGTGGCATCTCAAAGACGCATGCTGTTTGAAGTTTTCAGTGATTTGCTTTCATAATATGATTCATTGTGGTTTGGGAGCTAGAGTGCAGGAAAGTAATTAGCATGTTATAGCAAGAAGTCTTATAATGAGTCTGAGCATACACTTGTTAACAGGGAGTTTCAAATGAATATAGAAATCCAGATGTAAATGCCACCTTCTGAGTGGATCATTGTGAGGCCATACATGGATATGGCAATAAAACCTACTAAATGACATTGATTACTTACCTTTAGTATACCTTTAATTTTATAATAGTGATCAGGCACCCACAAATAGTATTTTCCTAGGATATTATTCTAAACTAATCAGCAATACATGATGAATTTCCTTGAATAATCATTCACGACAATATGTGTATTCCCATAGAAATTGAATTTGTAGTGCCATCAAACACGTACTTATTAAAAATCATTAATGTCAGAGACTATGTTAAGTTGCAGAAATATAAAAATGGATCAAATATTGTTTGACTTTAGCTATTTATTTACTGAATAAAAGTACCTTGTTTATTAGTTGACACTTAAAAATTATTCACCATCTTAATACATTTTAAAAAGTGTGGTTACCAAACTGTACCTTCTGATAATTCATGAGTGTTTAACTGAAACCCACCTAAACCAGCATTAGACTTGGGTGTTATGTGTGTCTGAGCTGTATTCCTCCTGCCTCCCAAGGACTTCATCTTCCCTTTGGCAAAGGGAGACAACACATTGCACAGGCCCAGCAATTTGCCTCCCAGCCCCACCCCCATCTCTCTAATGGAGAAGAGCTACAGAGCTCTCCTAAATCTCATTACAGGACATTCACAGTTAGGACAGGAGTTAGTGGGAAATGCACAAAGTTGCAGGTAGGGATGTTCTGGAATATATTATGACATTTTATTGAATTAGTGTGGTCTCTTTCTTATGCTTTCATTGGGAGCCTAATCCTATTAGTCTTCACTAATATGATCTAAAATATGAAACATATCAGTTCTAGATGTCTTAATCTAAATTAAATCACAAAATACCCTGCCACTATTTAAAAGGATGTCATACCATAAAACTGATAATCATTTTAGCAACCTATAACTGTGACTATAATAATCAAAATATGATAACTTGAAAGGCAGAACTTCACTATCAGGATGCTAGATTATATTCCACGAGGTCATCTGACAATCTTTATAGCAGGTTATATTTCACGAGGTCATTTGACAATCTTTACAGACATTGTAAACACATAATTTACCAACTCTGCTCTGAAATGTTTTTTCTTGAATTTTTAATGTAATTTTTAATATATGAATAGGCAATGAAAACTAAAATTATGTTGTGCAATTTGAAACTGAGACTTAGTTGTGTATTAGCATTATTGTTAATATAATTTTATTAGTTACATTACTGTATTTGTGATTGAGATGAATTTGAGAAACACAGTGCCTACAAAGACTGAATCATAACAAAATAGAAAATCTGAATAAATGATGAATAAGGAAATTTACTCAATAATGAAAAGTCTCCTATAAAAGAAAAGCAGAGGACTAGATGGCTTCACTGTTAAAATCTACCAAACACTTAAGGAAAAATCAAGAACAGTCCTTCTTAAACTCTTCCAAAAAAATCAAACTAGCATTATCCTCACATCAAAACCATACAAAGACATTATTAGAAAAGTAGGGGCCAATAATCCTGATGAATACAGTTGTAAAAGTCCTCAACAAAATATTAGCAACCTGAATTTGAAAGCATATCAAAGTTCCACCATGCTCAAGTGGGACTTATTCCTGAGACAGAAGAACAGTTCAATATATGGAACAACATGATACTTCACATTAACAGAATAAAGGACAAAAGTCATATGATCATCTCAGTATACACAGAAAAGGCATTTGACAATATTCAAAATCCTTTCATGATAAATATTCTCAAGTTAGGTGTAGAATGACTGTATCTCAATATAATGGAGACTATATATGACAAGCTCACAGCTAACCTAATGCTCAATGGTTAAAAGTTGAAAGCTTTTCCTAAAAGGTTTAGAATAACACAGGGATGCCCACTTTCAAAACAGAATGGAGGAAAACACTTGTAAACCATACATCTAATAAGGAGCTCAAACAACTCAATAGCAAGAAAACAACCTAATTAAAAACGAGCAAAGGACCTGAATAGATATTTCTAAAAAAAAAAAAGATATACAAATGGCCAAGTATATTACCAAGTATATTAAAATATGCTTAACATCACTAATTATGTGAAATGATATACATATTTAAATCATAAAGAACTATCACGTCATACCTATTAGAATGACTATGATAAAAAAGATAAAGGATGAAAAGTATTGGCAAGGGTATAGAGAAAAGGGAACCCTTGCACACTATTGGTGAAAATATAAATTATTACAGTCATTATGGGAAAATGTGGAGGCACCTCAAAAATTTAAAAATAGATCTACCATAAGATCTAGTTATCCCATTAGTAGGTGTATTCAAAGGAAATAAAATCAATATGTCAAACAGACACCTGCACTCCCATGTTCATCGCAACACTTAATAATAGCCAAAATATGAACCCAATAGGTGAATGGATAAAGAAAATACAACACACACACACACAAACACACACACACACACACACACACACATGATGGGATACTATTCAGTATTAAAAACAAAAGAAAGGAATTTTGTCATTTGTGACAATGTAGGTAAGCCAGAAGGTTATTAATTCAAGTAAAATGAGCCAGGCACAGAAACACAAAAACTGCAGTGTTTCACTTATAAATGGAATGAATCCACTTTTTTTTGAATCCAAAAAAGTCAAACTCATAGAAGCAGAGAGTACAGTGGTGGCTACTGAGAGCTGATTGGGGAGTTATTGGTCAAAGGATAGAAAATTTTAGGAAGACAAAAAGAATAACTGTTAAGAGAACTATCATACAAGTGGTGAATATAGCTTAATCATAATGTATTATATTCTTGACAAAAACTAAGAAAGAAGATTTTGAGTATTGTTGCCACACACAGAGAAAAGTACCTGAGGTGATGCGTATGCTAAATAGCTTGGTTTAACCACTCTACAATGCAGGCATATTTGAAAATATCATGTTGCCTACCATAAACTTACCCAATTTTTATTTGACAATTAAGAATTTTAAAGGGATGAATTCACACAAAGTTTTAATAATAACATGGCTGGGACTGAATGGTGCAAGTGATTTGCTTAGAAGCTTTTCATAACTGTCATTGAGTTTATTTCCTTTTCTGGTTATGGTTTATAGTTTTATAGTTGCTTAATTCTATTAAGTGGTCCAAATGTGTCAAATGAGGACCTGTGTTTTGTTGTCTTTGTTTTGTCTAAAAGTCAAAAGAATATTCAATGGATTGTGACTCTGGGTTGAAGGATTCCTAGTGCCTCTGGAAAGCTCCATGATGAGTAGAGTTCAATGCACTATTTCCCGTCTTGAAACTTAAAATTTTAGTTACGATATTAAATAGAGTGACAAATGATTCTTACTCCAGCAATAACAACATTGTTTTTCTCTTTCTTTTGTGGGAGCATTAGGTTTTGAATTTCACAGGAGAAGCAGTCTTTCTGTATTTTATTTGAGTTTTCAAATACATGGCACCTAGAGAGTCAGGTCTGAAGGATAATGGGAGTGATGGGTCTGAAAATATCTCTGTCTTGTATTCAAGGTTGTAATGAGTCAATAGAAATCAATACTACCAGCACTGACCATCATTTAGTTCTTATTCTTAACTTTGGTGGTGAAAAGAAATCTATTGAATCGGTGCCAAGAAACTTTTCTGAGGCCAAATTGGAACTAAAATGCTTTCTTTAACCTCTGCCTTGTGTAAATTCTTTGGAATTCAGTGAAGCAATTTTATAAAACCATGATGGCACTTTGTTTAATTCAGAAGGGTACATTCCCTTAAGTTGGCAAATGGAACATTCTCCTATATATCTTTCCTAAAACATCAAACCTATCACTATATTTGAATATACACTCTCCATCATTTCTCTTTGACAGTTTAATTCTTATTATGACCTAAATCTGAATACATGCATTTCTTGGCTTCCTTGTTTTATACATTTCATTAATTTAAATAAAATTTTTAAAAAGATTCCAGTCAATAGGGTGAATAATGATTTCCTGGAAATCTAGTTAACACTACTGTTATGAATTATAGGTCTTCCTATTCTTTATGCTTGGTCATTCAGTATATACGTATTGAGGCTCTACTATGTGCCAAGCACTCTTTTTTTAAAAAATTTTAATGTTTAGTTGTAGTTGGACACAATACCTTTATTTATTTATTTATTTATC
This sequence comes from Ictidomys tridecemlineatus, assembly GCF_052094955.1. Taxonomy (NCBI): domain Eukaryota; kingdom Metazoa; phylum Chordata; class Mammalia; order Rodentia; family Sciuridae; genus Ictidomys; species Ictidomys tridecemlineatus. The sequence goes on along the minus strand of NC_135485.1, from coordinate 106,843,002 downwards.
TATTTATTTATTCATTTATTTTCAGGTGGTGTTGATGATCAAACCCAGGGCCTCACATGTGCTAGGCGAGCCCTGTACCGCTGAGCCACAACCCCAGCCCCTACCAAGCACTCTTCTATATGCTCAGGACACATTGATAAAGATTGCAGAGAGAGTCTCATCCTGTTATGTTCTGCCATGGAGATAATCCTTGACCATCTGTTTTGTGCCTGGTGGTTGTTTCCTAGGAAGTCATAAAGATGAATCACTTATAATTACTTCATTCAAAAGAAAAGAAAATAGGCATGCATTGAGTATAGGGACTCTGTCATAAAGATTTGGTTTTAATCCATGGAGTAATTTTCAAAAATATTTGTCCAGTTAATGTATGTTAAATTAATTGTTTGTATCTAAACAGCTATAATGCAAAGGAAAAGGTTTAATCACAGATATGAATTTAATTGTAGCTCAGGAGAGTAAAGATAACTAGTATCCTGTGAAAGGAAACATACCAAATTATACTGTGTTTATGTATTATCATACCACTATGAATGCTGCCTTTATGTATGATTATAACACACTAATGAAAATATTAATAACAACAATACAGGGGAGATCAGTACAGTAGAGCAAGCAGATCAGAGGGAGGTAGGACAGGAGGAAAAAGCAATATACTGAGGAGTATGATTGGTCAATTTATGTCATAGCATGTACAAATATGGCACAATGAATCCTACTACTATGAATAATTATCATGCACCAATAAAATTTTTTAAAAAGATAACCAGTGTCTACCATGTGTCTTAGTTAATCTGCATATCAATGATTATGAATTAGTATTATTATACCTGTCGTACTGGGAAATAGCAGAGATCAGAATTTAAATAATGATTCATACAGCCAATGTGTACTGAAAAAAGGAATCAGCTATATATTTGTCTGAATTCAATATTCTTATTCTTTCTACTACATTAATATTTCTCAAACCATTTCTCAAAAAAAGGGTTCCATAGTTAAACATCTTCAAGATTTCTGTTTAATATACTTTCCTTTAAGAAACTCAGAATGCCCATCAGTAAATTGCAGACATTGGTCTGAAGTTCTGCCATCAAAGTTGGTGTTATGTGAATCAGCACCATTTCCCCTAATATATCAAACCACAGAACTTCAGGCAACACGGACACAGCCCCGTCTCACCTTGGCTTTCAATATAGTTTTGTTTGGCACTCTCTATGTTGGTCCCTTCAAAGTAATTCACAGTTTGGGAAATCCTGGAAACCCCACGAAGAAAGCTGTAGTGATGGAGTTTAAGACAGAGCGATCAGGAAACATGGGCAAGTAAAATATTTGAGATTGACACAGATGCACGGTTTGGGTTTAAAGAGTGACAGGAAAATCAGACACTTCATGAAGAAAGGGTAACAGTCAAGTCAAAGAGATTCAACCACAACCACAACCACCACCACAGAACATTGCAAGGAAGAATAGTTCACATAAATAGTTCACATAAAAATGTTGAATGTGAAGAGAGATTCACCGAGAACCTTGAATGGCAATTACAGACGTTTGTTCTTTGGAGCAGGGAAACTGAATATTGTAAATTGGTGAAATGACATTTTAAAAAATGATGTATCCTTTAGGAAGATTAATCTGTCTCTGCTAGTAAACAAGGCTAATTTGACTTAGAATTCTAATAATTTTAATTGTTATTACAAAATTGTTTCAGAGCTATGTTCTTATATAAGTCATTAATCACAAGTGTTAAGAGCACTATTTTTGGTAATCTTCTGAAAACACTCTGACAATGGCAGCAAGATCTATGTGTCTACAATAATAAATACTACCAGGCGTGGTGGTACACACCTATAATCCCAGGGGCTCAGGAGGCTGAGGCAGGAGGATCTCAGGTTCAAAGCCAGCCTCAGCAAAAGTGAGGCTCTAAGCAACTCAGTGAGACCCTCTCTCTAATAAAATACAAAATAGGGTTGGGGATGTGGCTCAGACCCGGAGTTCAATCCCCAGTACCCCTCCACCCACAGTTGGGCCTCTTTTTGCACTGACTCCAAATAATTCAAAAACAAGCATTAAGAGCAATCACTTCTGAGAGAAGGCCACTTAAGTAGCTTATACATAGTATAGTCTACTGGGGACAGCCCTTTGATTATCTTAAAAATAGTAAGTTCCAGGGTTTGGGCTGTAGCTCAGTGGTAGAACGCTTGCCTAGCATAGGTGAGGCACTAGGTTCGAACCTCAGTACCACATAAAAAATAAATAAATAAACAAAAATAAATATATATATTTAAAAAATAGGAAGTTCCAAATTCCCAGTGAGATTTTTCAAATAAAAATGTAAAGATTTATATTTTAACAAATTGTACTCATCCAGGAAAGTTGTTATAACAACTGGTGGATAGAAAAAGTATTCATCTAACATACAACAACCAAGTGATTTATTCAGATAGGAAAATAAATTAAATTCCTGCTCTGTATTATTATTTGACTTTTGGCAAGTCTTAAATTCATCAAGCTTTTATTTCCCAATTTTAAAATGAAGCATTTTTTTGGTGTGTGTGTGTGTGTGTGTGTGTGTGTGTGTGTGTGTGTGTGGCGGGGGTGGGGGTGGTTGCTGGGTTGTGAGAAAAGAAATGAAGGAATAGTTATAAAAGTACTTTAAATCTGTAAAATTCCCTTTATATTTACTTTTAATATTTTGACAGTAAAGTATATAATCATTTCAGGTACTGAATAGACTTAGGATATGAGAGGAGCCTTACTGGTTGGTTATTATCTTAGGTGGACACTAAGATGAGAAAGATGTGGTAGTTGATTTTGGAAATTTTTAGTGGAGTTAGGTGAGCTGGGTTAGGTGGGGAGTTTCATTGTTCAGGGCCATGAATATGAAGCCAGGATAGTACGAAATGGAGTTTGAACACCTGAATGAGTTAAAGAGATTTGCTTTGGTTATTTTGCCTGTTAGCCAAGTCACCTGGGATTTTACTAATCCCCCAGATCTCTACTGCATGTTGTTTTGTGGACAGATTGGAGCTACCCTGACAGAGTGGGTGGCAGTGTGTAACCCTAATTATATTGGCAATAGAATGCTTGTGCACCTCCTTTATTTGGCCTTCCTGATGCTCCTGTTTAGTAGTAACAGGTAAGACCAGAACATTCAGCAACTGTATGGAAATCACCAAGTAGGCTAATTTTGAACAGGATAAGAAGATGTCAATATTTAAGTGAAGGTATAACATGGACATATAAGATCTCATGCCCTCTTGGGTCTTTACATTTTCCAACTAGAATATGAGCTCCATCAGGGTGGAGATTGTTGGCTGTGATGTACAGTTGCCAAGGACTTGAATCATGGCCAACACATATTACAGGCATACAATAAGTGTTTGTGGAATGAATCAAAGAATATTGTCCTAGAACACTATTGTACACTTATTTTAAAGATATGTGATTATGTGCACTCTATATAATGTAGAAGAAAGGGATTTTTCAATCAAGAGAGGAGTTGTATCTTCTACCTTAGACAGAAAGGCATCATAAAAACCACTTTGATTCAAAATTGAGCAAGCTGGGCATTCACACTAAAAATAGGGGAAAAATTGAAGTTTTCATGCCTTTTAGATCTTCCAAAATTATCTATAATAGCTGAGTAAATACAGATCAAGTACCAATGAAAAGATTTCTTTTTATTTTCCTTTTTAAAGACCATTATGATATACAAAAATGACTCACTAATGTACATACAACAAGGAAAATTTTTGTGGAATTTCAAGTGGAGATGAAAATGTTAGCATTACATAAGGTCAAGGTAAGAGCATGTATTTTGAACTTGTGCTAAAATATCAGTTTTCAAATTTAATGTTGTATAGGGATTGATAAATAATTATGTATTCTCATATTTCCAAAATATTTCTATACATTCCTGAAATCCTAATATCAAATGATTCTTTTATCATTCTAGAGGGAGAAATAATTTAATGAAATGCCCAAATATAATGAATTTTCTAAATTTTTGTTACCTTTTTTTAACAAAGAAAATCTCTTTGCCCTTCTGCTGACTCTGTTACATATACTTACTTTTCCCCCTTTGCACTTAGTTTTTGATAGCATAAGGCTTTACATAGAATTGCAGACTGCCAAAGTTATGCTAATAAAACCTTATTTTAAATTACTCCTTGGCAGTTGATTTAACTAAGAGTATGATCTTTGAAAAAAGAATCTGGTTGAAATTCTGGTTCTTCTTTAACTAAATGTAGGATCTTGAAAAAACTTCTTCATTTAATCTAACTTTCCTCAACAGAGCAATGGAATTAAGGTTCCTAACTCAATGGGTTGTTGTAAGGATTCAATGAGGCAATGCACATAAAATTCTTGGCAGGATAAGCCCATAATATGAGTTAGCTAACATGATTTTAGAAGCTGGAGTAGTTTCTGCTATCCTGTGTCCTAATTTTTGTTCTGTGTCCTCCCCTAATTTTTCAACATCACAAAGACATCTTCCAGAACCAGCCATGTCTTTTTCATCAGGGTGTATGCCTAATACATTATATGCCTGTTCATGTCTTCAGGCAAAGTTTTGTTCTACTTCCTTTTTTAAAACATATTCTCTTCAAAGGATACATAACTCCTCTAAATTTTCAGCATCACAAAAAGTCTCCAGGGAAGCTGTTCTTCATGAGGTTACTAGGAGATCTACCCTTTTAACCATGGTTTTAGAGTCTCCAAGAGAGAACAGAGGACTCACACTTGCTCTCAAGTGTCTTAGCTGGGAAATGGCAGCATAATTGTCAGTTGCAGTCATTGGCAACAAATGATCACTCCACCCAGGTGAACTTCTAGGAAGGGAGGCTGGAACTTAAGAGTATTCCTATGTACCTAGGCAGCAGAGGTCCTATCACAATGTAATTGGGGAAAAAAAGCTGCTTAGGAAAAGAGAAGAGATTTAATTTCTAAAAAATCACAATGCCATTGAAATACTAACAGTCATCAAATAAAAATGAAATTTGGATTATTGTTTTCTGCAGAATGAAATCTTCAGTGACAGAGAAAACTAAATATGGAAAAATAGAACATTAAAATGAAAGGAAAAAAACCTGATTTTTGATCCTGGATTGGCTACTATCGTAAGTAAATTTAAGCATGGCACTAAATTTCTCATTTTCTTAAACTTTAAATTGATAAAAATAGTTTTTTTTCCTCCGTGCACTTCACAGAACTGCAATGAGATCACAAGAAATCTTGAAAAACGACTACTTTTATAGACAGATTGCATGGCAGAGACTGCCAGCTCCTTACATCTTCCCATGGACACAATTTGACCATATTTTCTAGCTTGCTTAGTTTCAGATGTGCCTACAAAGCAAAACTGGTCAACAGAATGTGAGCAGAAGCCATATGTACCTTTTATAGGTCAGGCTTTTGGAGAAGCTGCTGGGTCTCACTGTATTTCCCCTGCTACTGCTGGCTGGATGCAAAACAAAGTAAGACCTCAGAGGATGGTGGAGAGACAGTTTGGAGGAGCCTAAGTCCATGCCCCAGTAAGGGAAGCAGTGCTGCAGCAGACAAGGTCACCTCCCTAGGACTGTTACATAAACAGGTGTGTCTTTGCATCATGCTTGAGCTATCAGTCTTGGGCAGGGAGGTCTAAATGTTACTGCAGCTTCATACAGTACTGACTAAAATGCTATAGACTATAACATGAATGACACACAGTAGTTTTCAATTAATGCCTATTGGATAAATGGATGAAGAAAATACTTATAAATTCCATGCACTTTGGCAATGTTTTTTTTTATTGGTTGTTCAAAACATTACAAAGCTCTTGACATATCATATTTCATACATTTGATTCAAGTGGGTTATGAACTCCCATTATTACCCCAAATACAGATTGCAGAATCACATCGGTTACACATCCACAATTTTACATAATGCCCCATTAGTAACTGTTGTATTCTGCTACCTTTCCTATCCTCTACTATCCCCCCTCCCCTCCCCTCCCATCTTCTCTCTCTACCCCATCTACTGTAATTCATTACTCTCCTTGTTTATTTTCCCATTCCCCTCACAACCTCTTATATATCATTTTGTATAGAAATGAGGATCTCCCTCCATTTCCATGCAATTTCCCTTTTCTCTCCCTTTCCCTCCCACCTCATGTCTCTGTTTAATGTTAATCTTTCTTCCTGCTCTTCCTCCCTACACTGTTCTTAGTTGCTCTCATTATATCAAACAAGACATTTGGTATTTGTTTTTTAGGGATTGGCTAGCTTCACTAAGCATAATCTGCTCTAGTGCCATCCATTTCCCTGCAAATTCCATGATTTTGTCATTTTTTTAATGCTGCGTAATACTCCATGGTGTATAAATGCCACATTTTTTATCCATTCATCTATTGAAGGGCATCTGGGTTGGTTCCACAGTCTAGCTATTGTGAATTGTGCTGCTATGAACATCAATGTGGCAGTATTCCTGTAGTACGCTCTTTTAAGGTCTTCAGGGAATAGTCTGAGAAGGGCAATAGCTGGGTCAAATGGTGGTTCCATTCCCATCTTTCCATGATTCAATGCTGAGCTCAAATTAAAATATATTTTTTTTTAAAAAAACTGACACCATCTGATTTAACACATAGACAAAAATTAGTATTAATTCTAAGTGTTTTCAAATATGTGAATGTTTGATTTTAATATTTATGCTTAAAATATTATAAAATTTAGAGGAATTTATTTATCATATAAAATTACTTCCAAAATGTTATGTGTGCAATGCTTTCAAAATATCATTTCAATATTGCACAAATTAAAGTGAAATACTAGGTCATAGTGTTTAATTGTCATTATCACCTTTATGCGGTCAAACAAATTTTGATGTTTTTGCAAGAGATAAATAAGCTTAAATCAGAAATGACTGAAGAATGATACCTGATTCTGAATATTGTTTGTAACTGATGATGCCTTTTTGTCCATTCTCCTCTAGCATCATAAAGAAAAATGACTGTTTCTCACCAGGACTCCAATTCCCCAAGATATTTATATACCTGTATAATATTGCCAACTGAACAAACGGCTTCCTTCATATGTCTGTTCATATCTCCTGGCAAAGTTTTGTCATTTTTCCTTTTTTTATATGAAATATATTCCCTTCCAAAGATACATACTCTAGTGGATAAACAACTTTCATGGGGAGAACATGAAAGACAACTATTTAACAAGTAGAGTTGGAGTCAATGAGGTATGGAATCATAGTAAAAAATATTTTGCAATGATACCAACATTAATAAAGATCATGCCATTTTCATGATTAGCTATGTTTTTAGTAAAGGGAAATTAATGGATGATACTATTCAGTCTAAATGATATATACAACATGCTGACAGACAAAATTGGGTTTCTGCTAAAGTGGATATATTACACAGACTCATGCGCCTAACATCTCTGTGTACATTTTTATGCATGTTATTCATCTAGTATTTTCTTTGTACCTACAAGTTGGAATGCACTCACTTCATATCCTATTATAACCCTTTTTAGTTGCATTTCTGTCAGGTTCCACTTACTTATGCACTGTTGAATAAATCAGTGGTTAATAAATGTTCTTGGAAATGTGTCTTGAGATAAATAATGAACAGCACTATCTAACCATAAATGTACATCAAATACACATTTTTACTCTCAGAATCCTAAAAAGAAAGACAGTCTCACCTATTATGTACATACATGGGGGGAAAAAGATAAATAATTACAGAGAAATCATGTAAAAGGAGACTGACTAGTTTATTATTCTTGAATGGATAGAGGGAACCTTTCCATCATAAGTACATTTTGTTACAACTCCAAGGCCTTGGGGTGTGAGCCCAGGCCCACAGCATGTAAAGCTGCAGGACTCAGGACTTCAGCCCTTCTGGGCCACTCTCTTGCAGGTAGTACTGGAGCTGACCACACATTTTTAATTTGCAGTAAGATGGTCTGACAAGCAGATTGTGAAGATGGTAGAGGTGAAGGTACAGATCAAATGCTGATTAAAAATATGTTCACGTTGAAAAATACAAAGAAGACATATTTAACAATATACAGGGATTATCTATTGAATGATGAGAAGCCTATTATTGCTTCCTTCTTGGTAATTTTCACAGTCCCCTTTAGATTCTATTCCAAATTTTCCATAATCCAGTATTTATATAAATCTTACATCTAAAATACTTTATACGGCACATGTCTTATCAGTGTCAGCCTCTCACCTCTCAAACCTTCTTGCTATGCATCAGGTTTTCAGGTTTGTTTTAAAAATCTGTCCTGCAGGTGATCCTTTAGCAATACTTTGAAGTATCATCCCTATTAAAAGTGAAGAGGGTTCTGGGGTCTTGAGAAACAATGAGACAGAACGGCTATGATTTCGCATGTTTCTGATAGAAAGATAACTGTTTAAAAATTAAAAATATTAGAACACATGTGCCAAAGTGGAACCAAAAAAAAAAAAAAGAAGCACAAATAAAATTTGGGAAGTAAAAGGGGCCATGTAAAGTCTTGCTAAAGGTCCGTGTTTTACATAAAGCTGCAGTTGAGACTTCACAAAGGAAATCTCTGCACTTTTTATTTCTGGTTCAGAGGATTGACATGCTCTTTCTAATGATCTGGGCCTTCAGTACTGGGTAATGTCTCCCAGTCCCCAGCTTAGCACTCATGCAAAATTGAAGCACTTTGGAGGCAGTTTAGTAGCTGCAGATGAATCTCAATGTGCAGGAAAAGGCATAATGGCTGTTTAGCACTTGCTAGGAGAAGCTGAGGAAATCAGGGGGAAAAATCTATTGAACTTAAGCCATCTGGGAAGCCAACTGAGAGCGGCTGCATTAACAACGTGTTTACATTCCCATTGTGTTGCTAGGCCAAGCAAAAATAAGTGTGTGAATGTGTGTGTGTGTGTGTGTGTGTGTGTGTGTGTGTGTGTGCTCACGCACTCACATAGGCACTCACGGGCGCACAGGCGTGGGCAGAGGAAATCATGAAGTGCAGCCCTTTGATTGTGTTAGCTCTTCTGGTTTGGCTCTGGCAACTATGTGGGGAAAGAATTTGTATGTGAAACGTGGCCCTGAGAGTTTTCCCGTCTCCACGAGACAGGATGATGGTTACAGTGCAGGGGTTGGCAAGGACACGTTGGGCATGAGGAAAATGAGCTGTACACAGAGCCTGGCTGAACAGTTCTTTCCCTGTCTCTGGCTTGGAGTGCGACACAGCATATTGGGGGAAGCTTCAGAAAGCTGGTAAAGAACACCAGGGAATGCTTTCATTGCCTGCTACATTGATATTTAACTTAGAAATACCCAACAAACGAGGAAAAGCAGCCAGGTAAACAAATGCGTGTCATTTTAACCCTCACCAATCCTACTCACTGTCTTCACCAGCATGTCCCTTTCGTCTTGTCACATTAAGGGATGTTTTCTTTTCTTTTTTTTTTTTTGGTACTGGGGATAGAATCCAGGGGTGCTTTGCCACTGAACTAAGTCCCCAGCCCCCTTTTATATTTTATTTTGAGACAAGGTCATGCTAAGTGGCTGAGGGCCTCCCTAAATTGCTGAGGCTGGCTTTGAACTTGTGATCCTCCTGCCTCAGCCTCCTGAGTTATTGGAATTCCAGAGGGGTGCCACCATGCCTGGATAAGTAACATTTTTCTTGTAGATGCTTGGGGACACAAGTGAGCTAAATGGTGGGTCCCTTAAAAGACACGTCCACATATGAATCCTTAGGATCTACGAATGTTACCTTGTTTGGTACAAAGGCCTTTGCAGTGGTCATCAAGTTAAGGATCTTAATTTGGGATAAGGAGACCATCCTGGAAGATCCAGGTGAGCCCTAAGCCTAACAGTAAATGTTGTTGTAAAAGACCCACAAAGAAGACAAACATGGAGTATGGGACAATGTGAAGATGGAGGCAGCCACCAAAATCAGAAAAAAAAAAAAAAAACAAGGAATGGGTTTTATCCTAGAGTCACTGAGGGAGGGAGTATGTGTGACTCTGCGGAACTTCAGACTTCTGGTCCCCAGAACTGTGAGAAAATTCCCATTGTTTTAAGCCACCACATCTGTGCTGATTTCTTGTGGCAGGTCTAGGAAACAAAGACAGTGACTAAGGGCATTTACCGTCTGTCTCCACATTCAAAGAGTGGCCTCAAGAATCTGACAGAGGAGAAAGGTGAGGAAAAGCTGTCTGCCATGCAGTGTTTTTCTGGTTTCACAAATGCTCCCAGAATGGGCGTGGGGAGGCAGCCTTTTTAGTCAGTAACCTCACCTCATACAGAGGCCTTCATTGTCAGGACCATCCGGGCTGGAGTTATACAGAGGCTTGACATTCAGACCCTGCCATCCCTGGACTAGCCTTCGACAGAAGATTCTTTGGGTGTTTTCAGCTTTATTTTCACTCACTGAAGCTCTGGGGTACCCCCACTTCCCTCACAAGGCTGCAATCCCTCAGTCTGAGCAGTTTAATAGGCAGAGACAAGGGGAAGGATACTGAAGAAAGCAAGGGCTGTAATTTCCAGGGGTGGAGATGTTCATGAACTTGTTTATTATTCTCAGAATAAGAGGAAAATCAAGCAAACGGTAAAGCAGACCTTTTTCTTCTAACTTCTCCTTGGCCTCTTTTGCTCGCTCTAGATGGGGCTCTCCTGTAGTGCAGTCATCTCCTTGGTGATGTCTACGCTGACAGCACCAAGCCAAGTGGCTGGGTCATGGTTTTTGAACACAATGTCTAGGTCCTCCCTGTACCCTACTTTCACAACCCAGTGTCTTTCTCATGCCCTGTTTGTCAAGCCTGGTGGTACCTTAGCGTTACTAGAGAGTTTAAAGCAAACCAACCAACCAACCAACCGACCAAGGAAATGCTATGCTCTGTTCCCAATTAAATCATTACCTTTAGGGTTGGAGCCAGGACATAGGTGTTTGCAAACCTCTCTCCTGGTGATTGTCAAGTGCAGCCAGGGTTGACAGTTCCCTGCCCTAATAGTTTCTTGTTGCTCTTGCCTTCATATTCTGGGAAATGTCTTCCAGAGCAGAATTTTTATAATCAGGTTTAACCTCAATAAAATTAGGAACGAGTCCAAAATTTCTCTATTCTGAAATTGTTCTTCATTGCTAGATGATATACTTCCCATGTCTCTGCTTACATTTTTTTGCCAGATACCCTGATATTTGGCAAATTGTAGTGTTCATGTAATACATGCTGATTTTGTGTCTCCAAATGTGCTTTTTCAGAGGATCTGGCAAGAATGGATATTTCAACAGGCATCCCAAGAGGGCTCTGAGAATCACTAGCTAACGGATGACTCAGAATTGATGGTATGTTGCAGAGAAGATGAAAGGATCCAGGACGAGTTAAGTTCTCTCCCCTTAAAGTTTAACATTATATTATTCATGGATTGTAGAGTTTTAAAACTCAAACAATACTCTATTGTGTCTTTAAAGATGTGAAAATATCTTGGAGTGAGGAGAAAGAAAATAGGATTTTGAGCAAATTATTGATAGAATAATGGGTATTAAGATTCAGTGATGGGGGCTGGGGTTGTGGTTCAGTGGTGGAGCTTCGCCTAGCACATGTGAGGTGCTGGGTTTGATCCTTAGCACCACATAAAAATAAATAAAATAAAATGTATCATGTCCAACTACAACTAAAAAAATATTAAAAAAGAAAAAAGATTCAGTAATATACAACCAGAGAAGTGAAAAATTCTGCTCCATTTGTGTACAATGAATTGAAGAGATTTCTACTGTCATGTATAACTGATTAGACCTAATTAAAAAAAAAAGATTTGATGATCCAGAAAATCATATCAAATGGATAAGAGTTTGTGACATCACAGAATAGAAAAGGATAACAGTCTACATTGTACTTTGCATATGAGGTGTTCCCCAAAGCCTCCTGTCAGTGCAGGAATATTCAGAGGCAAAATGATGAGATTATGAGAGCTGTCACCTAATCTGTCCATCCTTGTCTGAAATGGACTGACTGGGTGGTAATGTAGGCAGGTGGGACAAGACTGAGGGAAGTGAGTTTCTCAGGATGTGCCTGGATGGGTTGTTCTTCCCTCATCCCCTTCCTTTCTCTTTGTTCCTGACCCCACCATGAACTGAGCATCTTTGTTCCTCTGGGCCCTTCTGCTATAATATGCTGCCTCACCTTGGGCCTAGAGCAATGAAGTTCACCATCTGTGGACTGAGACCTCTGAAAACAGGAAGCCCAAATAAACTTTGTTGTTCTTTTTAGGCATTTTGGTCAGAGCTACGATGAAGCTAACTAAAACAGCCATTCTCTCATCATGATCTACTAAGTTTATTTACACATTAACACTATTGTTTCCGACACCTAAAAAAGAATAAAGTTGAGGACAAAAACTAAGCTCTTTAGGAAGGTAAACTGCCATTTAAGCTGAAATTGTTTCATAAAACAACCTCTATAAACATGATGCTCAATCTGTTTCACATATAATTCAAAATTCTCTTAAAGGGCTGGGATTGTTGCTCAGTGGCAGAGTGCCTGCCTAGTATGTGTGAGGCACTGGGTTTGATTCTCAGCGCTGCATAAATTAATAAAATAAATTGACAACTAAGAAAAAAATTTAAAAAACTCTGTTAAATACGTCTTTTCTCCCCCATGAAAATAAAGTAGGAGAGATCCTTCTTAAATCCTTCTCATATTTTTTCCAAAGGTTAGATTTAAAAAAAAAATACACCATGGCTTTTTAACAATTGTGCTATTCTCACTTTGAAGTGGCACTTTAAAACTCTAAGCCACAGCGTATGCACGGTTGCTGGGCACACGGCATAATTGCCATAGCAACACAATTACTAGTGTTGCTCTGAAATGCCCTGTTTGGGCAGCAAGTAATCTAGATGAAGAATGTCCTTGGACACCTGCTTCTTAATGTAGCCTCTGTATTGGCTTGAGGGTGGTCGGACTTGATTCTCTCTTTTTCTGAATTTGGGGACATACACACACATATACATACACACACACGTACTTACATATTTACTCACATGCATATACTTGACTAAATTGTATTAATCCATGCTTTCATCTTAGTTGTGGCAAAAGGAGGAGAAACACATTACAAATAACCTTGCCCTGTGTGTTAATTGAAAGGGGAGGGTTCTTTTGTGTTCATTATGTTCAAACTCTAGCTATTTGTAATTTTAGACAATTTAGGCTTTCCTCTAATAAAACCTAGCTTGCTAAAATAGCACTGAACAGTGTAACATTTTCTTATCTTTACTTTTCATTCATGTTCTAGGCCATATCTGTTCAATAAGTAATACTATTAAAATTTTCTATCCAGTGTTCAATGTAGATATTTAAAATATTCCTCATGAGGTTGGGCATGGTGGTGCACACCTATAACCCCAGTGGCTCGGGAGGCTGAATCATGAGTTCAAAGCCAGCGGCATCAACTTAGTGAGACCTTGTCTCAAATTAAAAAATGAAAAAAGGGCTGAGGATGTTGCTTAGTGGTTAAGTACTCTTGGATTCAATCCCTGATAACAACAACAACAACAACAACAAATCCCCAAGAGGTATAAAGATATAATTAAATTAAAATTAAATTGTTCTGTAAATACAATGTAATTAGGGTGTTTAGGCATATGTGCAAGCTCTATAATATTGCTATTTGCAAATATTGGGACTGCCAGAAATGAATAAATGACAAAAACAAATATTCACAGCATAGTAGATTGGCAACTAAAGAAACTCAAGTGTGTAGCCTAAAACATTCCAAATACTCACTTCTGTTCGTAAGTTAGGAAATGAATGGAGATCTTTAAAGTCAGGTTTATACACAACAAGAGAAACCAAATCACTCAACCTAGCAGAGACCCATCTTCCTGATAGGACAGAAGTAAAAGCACTGTTAAGTTTAAGTTCTGAAACTCTGACGCCACTGTGATTCATAATTCCAGCTGAAGTTATGGCAGCCACATCAGCCCATGCATTTCAAGACAGCATCACTGTGAAATGAGGACGAGCCCATTGCGAACACTACACAATGAAGAATAAGAAACAGCATATGCTTCAGGATAACTGACACTCGGTTATGACTATCTGGAAACTACTCTCTTGTGAAGTTATCAGATTGACTCAGTAGAAAAGCCTTTGTGTACTGCATGGATCCTTATCAATTTTCTATTTTTATTTACTCAGCCCTGAGACCAATCTTATATTGAAAAGAAAAATTGTTCGTTTCTGGTATTGAAATGAGTACCTCTGAGAAGGAAATCAAATAAATAATTGATTTATATTCCAGAACCATTTATCTTCATTGGCAGACAACTATATTACAGATATAAACCTCCATTTTTACAAAGTCAATATGCCTACTGACTTAAATAAAAAAATATGGAATGAAGTTCAAACACACTTCCTACATTTTATGCATCATTTACTCAAATTTAAACAAAACCCATGTAACTTCCTTTGGAACATATTCACTCTGTTAAAGAGAGCTGAGTTTAAGATGATTATATTACAAGGAGAATAATGAATGGTATGATGTGTATACTGAATGTAGAAAATAACTCTTCTTACAGAAGATTAAGCTATCTTTATGTATTCCTCAAATCACCTGTTCATGAAATATTCCAAGTAAACACATCATTGGTACATCTCACTAAATTTCAGTTACTTAAATTTAGTAGGATGAGTAGCTGTAATCTCACAAAACAAACGTTCATTGATCATTTCCTGTGCTTAGTGCCTTGTATTGTAAATTGCAAATAAGACAATGCTTTACACAATTTGAGCCATACCATGTCATTCTAATCTTGCTGAAGATACAAAGATCATAGATAAAATGTACATGTTTATGAATAGATCTGTGTATAGATGACTATAACTTTCATAAATAATATGATAAATATAAATTTATAAGAAATTATGAGTTATGCACCTAAATTGTCAAATTGTTGAGATTTTCAGGTGGATTAACATAAAATATACATTCAAATAATACATCTGAATGAAATGAAATGGGAGTACAAGTAGGAAAAATAAGGATATGTTTGCTTATGACTTGGGGTTTTATAGAAATATTCTTCTACAGCATTGCATTTAAGATATTTCTTTAAGAACGAGTAGGACTTTAACAGAGGTAGGATGGAGGGAACTATAGAATGAAGAATAATTCACTCAATATTTATTTGTTGAACACCTACTATGTGCAACACCAAGTTAAGCATGGTACTGGAACAGAGAAAAAGACAGGCATAACTGCTGATCTCCTGGTGCTCACCCTTCAATGTACAGTGTTTAAACTGAAGAGGAGAGATAAATTGTGAAAGGAGATATGATAACTGTCTCTTTTATGTATTAAAGATTAATAAGATGATAGCATGTGACCAGACCTATTTTGTAAGCAACTTTATGACATAAGTAGATTCATAAAGTCAAGATGACAAAAAAGTGGTTACATTCAATTTAATGAAAAGCATGCCAACAATTCATCAAGTTTAACTTAAATGATTGTCTCAAAATTTCTATGTTTCTTAGACACAAAAGTGTAAAAGACAAGAGCATATTCACCAATTAATAAAATTTATACAAATCCTCCCTTATTTCCCTTGAAAATGTACAAGCAGCATTTCTAAATCATCTCCTGTGTGACAGTAAGTGTCATGATATTTTAGTAGAGGTTCTGTAAAAAATAGTTTCATTACCTAATAGTAAAAAAGGCTGTTCGTCAGCAGAACTTTCCTAAGACTTCTGCATGCTAGTACACATCTGATATGGCCTGTATATTTATGTCATCCAAAATTCATATGTTGAAATCCTTACTTTCAAAATTAGAACAACTGAAATTTAGTGAGATATAGCAACAATGTGCTTACTTGGAATATTTCACGAATAGGTGATTTGAGGAATATGTAAAGATAGCTTAATCTTCTTTAAGAAGAATTGTTTTTCACATTTAGTATAGATATCATACCATTCATTATTCTCCTTATAATATAATCATGTTAAACTCACTTGAAATTCTTACTTTCTAGGCAATGGTGTTAGGGGGTGGGGGCCTTTAAGTGATTGGATCATGGAGGTGGTCCTCATGAATGGTATTAGTGCCCTTATAAATGAGGTAAGAGACAATCTCTTTCTTTTCTACTGTACAAGGACACAGTAAGAGGAACAGACCCTCACCAGACACCTAATATTGTGGCATCTTGATCTATGACTTCCTGATCTTTAGATCTATGAGAAATAAATTTCTTCTATTATAAGCTACCCAGTCTAATATATTTTCCTAAAGCCAGCCCAAATGGATTAAGTCAAATTCATATTTTTTCCAAAAGGGGAATATAGTTATTTGCAGTGTTTTATAAATTATTTGACCACAAAGCTTTTGTTTGCTTGTTTTCCAAAGTAACATCTATTAAGAACTTAAAAGACACCATAATTCATTGAACACAGATAAGAAGAAAAATCCAATTGGTCTATCATATACAGCATATGGCAGAGAAACTATTAGAATGATCTAGAATGTTTGATAAGGAACTAACTATACTGAAGAGTTTAAAGTCTTCCAAAGAGGATGCCCTTTATTCCAGGGACAAAGGGAAGCCATCCTAGAATTTTAAGAAGTAAAATGACATCTCTTGGAGCTATGCTTAAGACTCATAAATACCTGGACAGTGGAAAAACCGAGAGAAAGGCCAAGACCAACAATATCCATGGGGCACCTTAGTCTAATAAAGACCTAAACTTGGGAACAGAAATAAGAATAAAAACAAAATGATGATTTGAGAAGGTATTGACAGCAAGTGATAATCACTGTTTGGCGGAGTGAAGGGTTAAAATGAAATGTCTATTTCTTGGTACTGGGATGGAGAAATAGGAATACAAAATGAGAATAAATTTCATTGTTCCACTCCTGCAAAAATTGAGGATTTGACTGACAGTGTATCTGTGAAGGCTCCTGGTGAGGTATGGAGTAGAAGCCATTCACTTAAATTCATGCCCAATTATAGTTCCTCTTCTCATCAACTTTTTTTTTTTCCTATTAAGGCCCACCTTTTGCTCAGTGACCAAATATTAAAGAGGTTCAAGAACAAAGAAATCAAATCCTAAGCACTGGCTTAAGACATTACATTCAGGAATCACAAAGGCCTATGTATAGAAAACTAACACAAGATAAAGAAGGCATAAAAAAGCAGTAAAGATACAGAGTTAGCTGGCATTTTGAACCAGGCTTTCTATTCCTGAGAAAAGGATGATTGTCCTTTTTTAGATTAACTCTTCTGTGTTTAGCAATTGTGGCAGAATTTAGGGAGACACTGGGCACAGGGCCAACAGCAAAGGTTTTGGAAACAGAGAGTCCTCAGTTCATATCCTGGTTCTAATCACCTCCTCTGTATGTGATTTGGGGAGAATTAGTTTATTTATCTTGTTGAGCTTCAACAAGATAAATCCCAAAAATCCAAAAAATCATTTCATAGGATTTTTGTGATGTCTAAAGGACATCATACATGTAAGGTATTCTGTATGTGTCTTGGAACTCTTTTTATCATTATTGTGTTGGTCTTATTGACATTTTCTGCTAATTTGAGAATAATTAAAGATGAAAGGAGAAAATCTCAGGGATTATTAAAATTTCAAAACAACTGTGGCTTTCCAAACTCCCTTGCTTCTTTACAGAGAAAAAATATTTGCTTTTAGATGGGGGATCTTAGGTACCATGGAAACAAGAGTTGAAAAGACTTCAAGTAAATAGAAAGCAAGCTGCTGAGCCTGAGTTTTTCTTAAAAATATAACCATAAAATTTTGAGCAGATCAAGATTTGTATGGAATTTTGAAGGCCACATAGGTATGTATTACTCTATTACCAAATCAAGAGCTTGTATTGAACATTTCTAAACCACCTAATAAATGCTGCTTTCCCTTTACTGTTTCTTATATTATGCATATGCAAGAAATGCAAGTACAGTTTAAATGATGGAAAGGCAAACAGTAACCATAATGAATGCTCTTTAATCAGTGCATTTCGTTATGATCAATGGTAGAACTTTTCTTAGTACAAATAACCATTTGTTTCATTCTTTAGAGTCAGAGAGATTTTTTAACAGCTTGACAATTTAAAAGGAAGAATTTTTTAAAAATGACATTTTTAATTTCGCTTTTTTAGTTTTGCTTTCCCAGTTTTGTGATTTTTTTTTCAGTGTAAAGGTATGTTTGATAGAGATTTTAGTGAATGTAACTGATTTTTCTTCATCACAAGGCAATGTCTCCGATGGACACCAAATATGCTTCCAAGTGGTATTTCTAAGGGCAGAGGTCTCTGTAAAAATGAACTTGTTTGCAATATTTTTTTATCTGTCCTATCATCTGAGAACAAACCTGATTTTTTAAATGCCCAGAAAATTTCTCTGATTTGTAATATATTTCAACACTGAATGTATTCTAATATTTCTTAGTATTAAAATCACCAAGGCCCCAATAATACTATAGTCAGATTGTGTTAAGTGGAGAGCTGAGGATCAAAATTGCAGGTGAATTCAGTTTTATGCAAAACTATTTAGATGCTATTCACAATATTTCTGATATCACAGAAAGGTAAAAAACTCTAATACCAGAGACCTACAAATTTCCCCACAATATTTGTCCAGATTAGAGATTGATGAGAGCAGGAAAAGAGATGCAATAATGTGGTATGGGCTGTTTTTCAGGTTTCATTATTTATTCTGAAAATAATATATTCTCAGTACTTAAAAAAATCAAACAATAAGTCTCTCTTTATCACCAGGATTCTAAGCTGTCAAGTGTTTGTTGCACATTTCTCTAGAAAATTTCAATGCATATATAAATACATTGTATAGCTTCTTTCTTTGCAAAATGGGAGCATATCACACGAAATGTTCTGTGCGTTGGTTTTCTTGCAAAATTTTATCTGAGAATTTTCCTGGGTGGAGCAACTTCAATGTTTCAACCAGCATCACAGTATTCCATCCTACAGAAAATCAGTACCTGATATACTACTGCAATGGACAACTTGCAAGGACAAGCCTTTGTACAAATTTGGAATTTTATTTTTAGATGGTTCCTAGACTGGAAATTACTCAGTGAAATGTATGTATGTATTTCAATATTGGATGTATCTTTAAATTGGCTTTCAAAAAGATTGTATCAATTTACAACCCCATCAACAAAATATGCCTGTAATCAACTCTGTATACTAACAAAATCATGATAACATCTCTTTAGATGCTTAGTTGCTATTGGCATCTCTGTTCCTGTATCTCCATGTTCAAACTCTCCTGAATCTTCCCTTGGGTTGCTGGTATTGTGTTATAGTTTAAAAAATGGCTATATGTTAACTAAATTAGTCCTTTGACTAATATACATCCAGAGATATTAATAACTGTTTTTTTAACCTGTATCTTGGTTTTGCTTGAAGTATTCTTGCTTTGGATATTCATGTTAAGTAACGCATTCCTGTAAGAATTCTAGATTTTTTTTGTCTTAATAAAAAAGGCTTGGAACACCACTGTTATGATTTAGATATGAGGTATCTCTCAAAAGTTCATGTGTGAAATAATGCTAGAATTTTCAGAGGTGAAATGATCAGATTTTGAGAGGTGTGATTTAATCAGTGGATTAATCCATTTATATGATTAACTGGGTGGTAATTGTAGGCAGGTAGGGAGAGTGGCTGGAGCAGGTGGGTCACTGGAAGTATGCCTTTGGGGTTTACATTTTGTCTCTGGTGAGAGGAAACTCTTTCTACTTCCTGGCTGTCATGTCCTGAGCTGCGTTCCTCTGCCTTGCTCTTCCCCTACAATGTTCTGCCTCATCTCGGGGCCCAGAACTATAGATTTTGGTGAACCATGGACTGTGCCTCTGAAACCATGAACCAAAATAAACTTTTTCTTCTTTAAGTTGTTCTTGTCACATATTTTGGTCACAGTGTTGAAAAAGTTGATTAAAACAATCACTGAAACCAACTGCTCAACCAACAAATAGTCAAAAATTTCTCCTAGTTATGATGGTGATGGTGATGATGATGATGATGATGATGGTGATGGTGATGATGATGATCTTGGTGATGACAATGATGACTTTAAGTCCTAATATCTAGAATTTATTTTTAAAAATAAGATAGAATACAAACTTGCTTCCTTGCTTGATATACTTATTTTTCTGTTTTCTGTTTCCTAACCTTGTCTCATCATTGTGCATTGAGTAAACTCTTTTCCTAGGTGGCTACAAATATATCTTTATCACATTCTGAAAGGCTTTAGGCATTTGAGAATTTTATCTAATTGATTTTAATCCATTAATATGTGTGCTTTGTCTTCTGCTAAGATCAAACTCACTTAACATCTTCAGATTTATAATACAACGATAAAAACCTGGGGTACCCTGATGACTCTACTATTTCAGAATTTTCCCAATTGTTTTTGTGTGAATTATTTTCCATACAATGTTAATGACCTTAAAGATTCATTTATAAATAGCAGAAATTTTAAAAATATTAATGATTTCTACTCAAGTACAATGTATATCTATTTTTGAGTCATAATATTTTTTATTGTTTAAATTTTGGCTTCTGTGCAGAAAGAACTTAAAACTTTTCTTTTTAGGCCCAGGATGTAACTCAGTATTAGAGTGCTTGATTAGCACGTGTGAGTTCCTAGGTTTGGTCCCAAGCACTAAGAGAAAAAACAAAACAAAAGAAAACAAAACGAAAAACTGTTTTCCTTTCCAAAATTTGACAAATGTCTTAATTTTATTCCAAGTAATATGTTTTATTACATTTTAGTTCAAACTGGCTCTCTGTACAAAGAAAAATTAATAGGTTATGCACATTTTTTATCAGCTACTTTTCTGTATTCTTGATGTTTTTCCTTTGAAATTAGACAACTTTTCCAGACATGAAACCATACCACTTGTCATACATGATAATTTCTCACTTTTAAAATAATTTAGTCTCCTTAATTACTTCTGTTGTCTAATAACACTGGTTAGAAAGTTAGAACAATACCAAATAAGATAGGCATCTGCAGACATCTTTGTCTTTTCCCAATTTTAGACCTAGAATGTGTCTAGAATATTAATTTTAGGATGGATGCTGGCTTTCTCATAGAGTTTCAAATGGAAACGAAACCCAACAGAAAACCATATTGCATTTGACTCCACCCCTGCCATCTTCAGAAAACTGTGTTAAAGCTCCCAAATTTCTTCTTCCTTCTCATCTATCCATCCTGAATTTGATTAGAAACATGTCATCTATTTTAGTTTATAGTAACTTTAAAAGGTAGTTTCAATCATTGGATACATGTAGTTACAATTACTTTTGTGTAGAAACATAGAAAACAAATGTTTTATGGAAAGAAACCCAGTGTGTGTTTGTATATGTTTTACCTACATAGCATGACGTTGGCAGAAGTGCTGAATACCAAAGAAGTTTTATTATTATTTGTAATCTTTCTAAATAGGCATTTTCATTAATTTGGCAAAGACAAGTATATAAAATATGTTGTGAGCCTCATGTTAGCTTTTGTAATATCTTATCTTTCTCCTATCATTAAAAGCTTAGGTATCCAAAATCTTTACAAATAAATGAGCTGAAACAAATAAAACTCAATCCACTTGAGAATTTGAAGACATCTGGTGGAGTTATTTTCTGAGTAATTAGACCAAGAGGTGGGGCAATTCCCTGAAGTAAGCTACCCTACAATTGGATACCCAGCTATTCCTGCAGTCAGCAGCTTACATACAGTGAACATATTGATTCACAAATAGACAAGCAATTATGAAGAGTTGCCACCTGATTTCCAAAGACCCATTATGTTATATGAGTTATTGTTCCATATAAGTTGCCTTTTCTTAATTATCTCATAGTAAATTTTATTTCTTTATGTCCTATTAATTCAACATACTACTTTTGCTGTTAGTGATATTGAATGTAGATCCCCTTCAGGCACCGCTCTGTACTTATCTTTGGATAATCCAACTCTCAGGCACAAACATGACTTATTTACCATTTGGTTTTTGAAAACGTCAATCTATTTTGGTACATAGAGATATCTATGAAGGATAAGATGATATTTAAATGCTTCCATTTTTTTTTTACCATAAAGGTAACTATTTATCTTAGAAATGTTGGTGAATGAAGTCAGTAAAGTTGAACATGATTCCTAGAACTCAGGATCTTTAGATCTAATTACCACATAAGTAAAATTGAAAGACATCCTTTAATAGGGCATCCGCATTCATCCAGTCTATTTATTCACATTATTTATCTCCTCAAGCATGAATCATGCTATAATTACATGCAGTCCAACAGGAATCGAGTCAAGATATATTCATCACAGTTTATTTTGTAATGCTTGGAATGAGATCACCAAATCTTAACCAAACCGACTCAAAACTTCTTCCAAGGGATAAAAACTCCCATTTTTCATTTCACTCACTGAAATAACAGTATGACAACAGACCAGCATAGGATCTCGCACTGCCATCCAAATGCCAGTGAAAACTCACCAGAGGTTTCGTCCACTCGTTCGTCTACTATGTGGTCCTTCTGATGAACCCACTCGCTATTGCACTTGAAGTAGATCTGGGTGGCAGGGCTGGCTTTACAGTACAGGTTCACAGGCTTATTCTTCACAATATAGGCTTCTTCTGGCTCAATGAGAAAATGTGGCAGAGGCTCAGGTGGATCTGATGGAAACGTTTCTGGGAGTTCATGAAAAAAGTCGTCGTCTGTTAAGAAGAAAGTGGAAAATGGTCAAACATTTAGATAAATTGTCTTTTATTTTGCTATTCACTTTAAAATACTGACTTATAAATAATTACATGATTTGAAAGTCTACTACATGCGAGATATATCAATAGACTAGATGCTCAATTAAGGAGCTGCATTATTATACTCACAGCAAAACACATCATCAGGGAGAATAAACACCTTTCCCTCAAACCACAGACAGTAATTAGTAGAACTGGAATTGGGATTCAAGGCTGTCTAACACCAACACTGTGTCTTCCCAATATATTACTACACTTCCCACTACACAATGTTACTCTCAATGAGAGCTGATAAAAGCTAAATGAACTTCATGATAAAAATTTGTTTGAAAAGCACAAGGCTCAAATGAAAATCTTAAATCCTTTGCAAGGCATTGAATAGACATACTAGAGACACAAACTAAGGATCTTTAGATTCAATTTAAATCTATCACTATTTTCAAAAAATTCCACAGTGTGAAACATTATTCAGCCAACATATATTAATTAAACTCATAATTTAAAAAGCATTGGAAATAGTAATGATATCATCAATTCAGAGGCACAGTACAGCCTAGAGTCTAGAAATGCCTTTTGGTCTTATTTTAAAATTACACTTCAGACCTTGTATGGTGTTATGTGACTGGGAAAACCTGTTCTCATTGGATTACGGAGGATTTTTTGTTTCAAAGAACAACACACTCATTTTTATGGCACTGAAAATTATCAAACATATTGCTCCTGCCCTGATGTTCCAACACCATTGAATAAACACAACTTAAAAACCCTTGAGATATTTGTTCACTTTGAGTTTTTTTTTAAACTTGGATTCTGCATGATTGTAAATAAAAAAAATCATAAAAGTGATTTTTTAAATAAAATCTATCACATTTCACAAAAGTTAAGGTAAAAGGAATAAGGAGTCTTTTTAATACATTATAAATAAATTAAGCTTGATAATTATCTTTTTTTTTTTTTTTTTTGGTACCAGGGATTGAACTCTGGGGTACTCAATCACTGAGCCACATCCCCAGCCCGTTTTTGTATTTTATTTAGAGACAGGATCTCAATGAATTGTTTAGTGCCTTGCTCTTGCTGAGGCTGGCTCTGAACTCGATCATCCTGCCTCAGCCTCCAGAGCCGCTGGGATTATAGGCCTGCACCACCATGCCTGGCTGATAATTATCTTTTTTATAAGAAACAGAGAAGAACAAAACTATTTTTATTTTCCTAAACATGCTAATCTGTAGAGGGACAAAACTCTCAGATCAAAATTTAAAAATAAATTTAAAAATTTTAATAAATCCTTAGCACTATATATATTCAGTAGCAAAGACAAAATATGGTTCTGGTACTTAAAGACTGGTTGCTTAGATGTTACCTTGAAACTCTTTTTTTGGTCATTCAGTTGTTGCCCCATTTTGGGAGATGGCCATTGGTGAAGTGAACATCTGTCTCCTAAGAAACCTGGCCGGGGACATTTTTCATCTAGATTATGGGATAGCTGTCAAATAGTAATGACATCCAGTTTCTGCTAATCTCTTGCAGTAAAAATTGGCTTCACTTGCATCATGGGCAGAACAAGTTTTCAAAGTAGCTCCCCTGACTCTGACATGTAAGTGATGTTTCCTATAGTTTTCTTTCTTTCTTACTTTACCTCCTTAATTTGGTTTTTTCTTTTTTCTTTTTTTTTTTTTTTTTTTTTTTTACTGTTGAACAACAAGGAGCCAAACTGTCAGCTTAGTAAAGAATAACCCTGTTTCTATCAATTCAGCTCCTTTAGTCGACATGCAGGAACACTTAAGACTGCTTAAATAAACATAGCTCAGAAAGGCAAAAGGATGAGGAACTGAGCTATTGACGGATCCATCACCATAAAACTATTGTCCTAAAGGCCCTATCCAGTCTTTTTCTTCAGCTGAAGTATTTCCTGTTGCATATGATGACTGACAGGGCTAATAATCAATAAAGCACTGCAAAATATAAGACTCAAATTCTACACAAGGTTGGCTTTTATTTTTAATTATTATTCACGGAGACAGATGGTAAACTAGACTTCATTCATTTTTTTTTACTGTTAGTATGTATTTGTATACACAAAACATGTGAAAGCATTTAATAATTATGTATTTAAGTATGCAAATTATAAAAAGGCTTTCAGCTGTGGTTTTAAATGACTCTTATTCCTTTAAAAGGAATTATAAGATATCAGAGGATCATGTATTACATTACTTTATTTAATAATGTAACAAAGTATTTATAGGTTCACATTCTATGGAAAGACTTTATAGAGACACTAAAAATTGGTTTCTATGCCCTGCTAAAACTTGTATCTTTTTTATTCTGATTATCTTATTGTAAACTACTGAGAAGAATAATGAAGTTAAGAAAATCACACATATATTTTCAAGTAACAAGAGGCTCTGTTAAATGTGATGGGGGGAAATAAAGATTCAATAATATCATTATAAAACATATGATCAAACTATCTTTGCATTTCCTTAATATTTAGTTTTAAGATGATTGTGATAAGAAGAAATAAATCTATGTCTTGGTTTGAGGCTTCCCACAGTATTGATTTTCCAAAGCACTTTTCAACACTTAAAATGAAGGTTACTAAAAAATGATTTTTATCATTAGAAATGTTTTCTTCATGTGACAAATTTAATGTTTTCTTTTTTTTACATATTATTCTAGTTTCTGCAGAACCCACCTCTTAATATTGCTCTAGAGAGCTGCTCTCACCAATAATAGCATAATAGTCTATTAATATTTTCTACAAAATGTATTCAATAAGTTACAGTCTTGGATTAAGTAACATTAAGTGATATGGCATGTCACTTCTAGTACTCAATTTAGGTTATAGAAATAACATTAGTAAATAATATTCAAGACAGTAGCTACAGATAGTGGGATAAATATGACAAAATACAAATGGGATGATTACTAATGAGCTCACGAGCTATTGTGAATATTCATTTTGGAGCTTATTTGGTATTTCCAAGTTTTTTATAGTGATTGGCTATTTTGTAGAAAACATGGTCTTGCAGATGCCCATCCATGGAAATGATCCAAAACAAGTAAATCCCTGTCTGCTGAGGCTAACTCTTCCAAGGCCACTAGAGGACTGTTAAATACATGGCAATCAGAAAGTTTGAGATTCTACCTTGAGCTGATAGACTATTTACTGAAATCAGGTCCTAGCACGCAATTCATTTTACTATACCAGCAAACCAGCTTTCTGAAACTATTAAGGTCATGCTGCAAAAGTTGAAGCTATAAAAGAACAATTTTTATATTTCTCCACAGGGAGATCAGTGAGTGAATCTTCTTACCACTTTATTTCTTAATATAAATATCTGAAGAAGGGATCAGTGTGACAATAGGAACCCAATTTTCAAACAGCAACTTCAGACTGTGAACTTATTTCTGGTGACATATTACAGTTACCCTAAATTATTTTATTTTATAAAAATGTATACTCTGCTGCCAATATTGATTGCATTACTCTATTTAGGCAAAATGATTTTTTAATAATAAGATTGCTAAAACGTTTTCTACATTTAATTCATTCAAACTAACAAAGGAAAAATCTCTGAAGTTGCTTTGGTTCTGTACACTGGATTCAGTATCAACTCAAAGCTATAATTTCCTTTTTTTGATGGAGATATAACATTATTATGAATTTGCTATCCCCTACCATTTGACTTATTTTTCACTTTCTACTATTAGTTAATAATGACATTGCAACAGTAGTGCCATTCTTATCTTGATATCAGTAAATCCCAGTATTTCCTTTTCCGTTATCTCATACGGGCATTTGATTTTTCATTTATATACAAGAAGAGAAAGCTTTGCACCATGTATTATTTTTATAGACTTTCATTCCACCTAATTCTTGACAGGAAAATATTATGCTATGAACATCAATCTAGGAAGCTTTAGGTTGCTGGTTTTATTGCTATATATCAAGCTTTAATTTTCATCAACTTAATACATAAGTTTCTATATTTCTGAATCATAAGACTTAAACTATTATTGCTTATATCATAAAATATAGGACCATTATCTCTTTGTCTGAGACTTGAAGCGTATTCTTCTGAAATGGAATTTACTTCCAAATGATTCAAGAGCAATTTAAAATGAATGACTGCAAAGCTAATTTTATCTGCATTTGGCTACCCATCCATCAGAGAGATAATTCATGATATATTACCACAAAAGGCAGCTGGAATTAACTATCTGAATGAGACTCAGCTTATTTTTAATATTTTGATTAAAATATCCTTTGGAAGACAAAGACTATGGTCTATATTTCAAGAAACATATTACTGAATTCATCATTTAAATTCAAGTACTTGAATATATAATGCCTTAAATGTATTGCACAATTTGGAAGTACTGAATGATTTTTAACTTCAAAGGAAAAATCTTTATTTTTTGCTTTTAAAGAAATATTTGGCAAATGATGTGATTATATTACCAATTATCCCTATTAGTAATCTAGTGATATAAAGTTAACATGCCATTCGACGTATAGTTGCTCTGGAATAGATACCTCCTTCTGGCCCAATATAAGCTTTCATGATATTTGACCTTTTATTTATTTATTTTTTCAATACTGAGGATCAAACCCAGGGCCTCATGCATGCTCTGCAGGCACTCTACCACTGAGCTATATCCCCAGCCCCACATGATCTCTGACTTTTACTAACATAGAATCCTCCTGTTCTCTCAACTATCATCTTTATTTCTGCCATTTGGTAATACTGTGTTTAGAGGAAATTTTCAAAAACACTATTGTTTTTTTTTCAAATAACAGTAAATGTAATGTAAAGCAAGAAGATAAGTTTATTTTCCTTAACATATTAACTTAAAATATTGAATGATAAGGAAATGTGCTTTTGCATATTCTGGCTAGTATATAAATGGGTATTACATTAGAGAGAAACTGACAATATAAGTAATAATTAAATCTCTGCATACTTCCAAATTTGCTATCTCACTTCTTAGAATCCACATTATAGACAAAATGAAATTACATCAAATGTAAAACATATATGTACAAAGATGTTGCTACAACATTACTTATTGAAAAACACATAATACATTATAACACAAGGCAGGAAAAATTATTTGAATGAGACTGAGAGCAATTGATCTTCAACAGGATTGGTTAAATAATTTCTTTCTTTAGGCTCCAGGGATTGAACCCAGGGGCGCTTAAACACTGAGCCACATCCCCAGTCTTTAATATATTGTATTTAGAGACAGAGTCTTGCTGAATTGCTCAGGGCCTCACTAAATTGCTGAGGCTGGTTTTGAACTTACCATCATCCTGCCTCAGCCTCCCAAGCTGCTGGGATCACAGGAGTGCACCACCTAAGGATGTTAAATAATTTCTGATAGAGGCTGATTTGCATGTCTTAATTTCAAAGAACCTCCATTATTTACTACATAAATAAAGCAGATTTGGGGCCACTTTTTATGTAATTATGTCCTTTTTATTGAGATTGACAGAATGCTTGTGCACAGGTGACTGTACCAACAGATCACAGGGTATGCCAGGTGAAATACTGAAGGTGATACACATAAATATTAGTTGTCATTGCTTCTAGGTAGAGGAATTGGGGGTTATTTTTACCTTTTATTTGGAGATTTTTTTCAAATCTTACATTGTAGATGATTTATATTTTTAATGTGTTTTTGAGATTTGATTTAAATTAAGAGAGAAAATAATTCCCATGTGCAACCTATTGTTTCTGCCTACAACAATAACTACAAGTTTCTTCACTAAATTCAACCTTCCTAAATCAATAACACTGACTGCATTAAACATTATTCAATGTCTCCATGAAAGCTGTGTTTAACAGTCCAAGTTACTTGCAAATATATAGCTTTTATTTAATTCTGCCTGAATTCATCACTTTTTTCTCTCATTTCCCATTGTCTTAATTTCCTCATTTCTGTGACCTCTGACCTTGAACTAACATAGTTGACTATCTTTTTCAAATTTTGTTCAAATATCGATATCTGTTGTTCACCTTCTGTACGCTAGGACTCTCCCAGATGTTGTGGCTGAAGCTATACTTCATATTTTAATGAAGTAAGTCTTTTACTTATAAAAAGAAATCATGAAATGGAAGATAATAAATTTATGAAAATTTTAATTTATAATAGAAATTAGTCTGCTTATATAAATATCAAGCTTATAATTAATTTATAATCTATTAGTACTTGACTTTTATTTTTAAGCACTTAATTTTAAGAAATCAGAAATGTTTGCTAATATGTTTAAAGCCTTACATAGTGAATTATGGAAAATTTCTGCCATTTTCTTAATCCCTATTGGGTTACAGTTACAAATACTGAACTATTATTATGAACCTCAAAAATTCAAAGAGTAAAAAAAGTCACAAGGAGGCTGGGGATGTGGCTCAAGCGGTAGCGCGCTCGCCTGGCATGCGCAGGGCGCTGGGTTTGATCCTTAGCACTACATACAAATAAATTAAAGATGTTGTGTCCACCGAAATATATACATATATATTCTCTTTCAAGGAATAAAATTATAAAAATTAAACAATTATTGGCAGATAAATAAGGCAATATCAACTTATTGCTGACCCTTATGTCAATAAGTAAGAATGATAGCTAGAAGAGCCTATCAAAGATTTGAACATTCAGTATTATAATATATTCACGTGACGGACAATATTATGTGTTAACTTGGCCAGGCTATATAGTTCTCGGGTATTAAATAAAACATTAATCTAGGTGGTTCCCTGAAGGTATTTTTGGATGTGATTAAATTCATAATTAGTGACAATAAGTAAAAGAGATTATCATAGATAACATGTGTTCTTCCTTCAATTAGTTGAAAGCCCTCAAAAGAAGAAATGAAGTTTTCCTTAAAATAGTAAATTATGGTTCAGCTGAGCTACCAGAAACTGTAGCTTGACCAGCCAACACCATCAGTTCACCCTGATCCTCTTTATCAACCTACTCATTCTTCAGACAGTTTCAAACAGCCATCCTGTGAACCCCTCTGAACATAAGCCCTAGTATTCTCTCCCATCTTTGCTGCTCTTTCCTAGTTCACATTTATTCTCTATTAGATGGCAAGTTCAAGAGTGAAGGGTAATGCTTATCTTACTCAGTTCAGCACAATCATTATCTAGTCCGTTCTCTGTTAATGACTTTAAAGTCTTTTATTTTTCTCCCAACTTGTATTGTTGTTTCTAAAGTGGTTCCATAGAATGAAAGAGAAGTGTACAGGAATTACTCAATTAACTGATCTTTGTACAAAATAAAACAGAAATTTACATATTCTGTTGTATATCTTTAGTGTTTTTAAGTATGGACCCATTTCCAACATTAAAAAAATATATATACCTTCCTACTATTTGAGTTCTAATGCCACCTATAATGATATGTACATAGCCTTGGGCTAAATGTATTCTCTCACTAAATAATCAAAGTTGAATCTAAAATGACCTGAGTGGAGAATAATACAATACCCATGATCACAGTGTCTCTTCAACCTCTTGGCCTCATCTGACACCTGACTTCATTGCACCACTGTTTCCTTTTGGAAACTTCCCCCTCT
Source organism: Ictidomys tridecemlineatus (assembly GCF_052094955.1). NCBI lineage: Eukaryota > Metazoa > Chordata > Mammalia > Rodentia > Sciuridae > Ictidomys > Ictidomys tridecemlineatus. Next base: position 106,812,653 of record NC_135485.1, on the reverse strand, counting down.
CTTGGGGACTATGCATTAGTGCTATATTGCTTTCTATCCTACCTCTTCGACCTTTCTCTTTTTTCTTTGCTGCCTGGATACAGTTTGGTATGTTCCAAGGTTTGTCCTTCAGTCTGTCCCTTGGGCATGTTATTACAACAGTAGCTTCAATTATCAGATCATGTCACATACACACAGCCTTCCACTCCATTCCTCTGCTTCTGAAAACTCTTAGATGCCTTTGCATTGACTGAGAGTGAAATCAGACCTTTTTCCAAAGCCAACTGACCTGCCAGGTCTGATATTGCTGCCAGCCCCTAGGTCTCTTTTCTGATCCTCTTGTCCTGGTGTCTTTTGGCTGGAGACAGTCAGCTTGCTATTTGTATCCTTATACCTTCCAAACTCAGTCTTAGCTTGGGGGGCATTTTCACTTGCCCTTCATTCTCTAGGAAAGTTACTGTTTCCTTCTTGCCATCTGGGTTTCAACTCAAGGTGTCTCCTGGAAAAATGAGATCCTTCACCCCCCCCCCAATTTCAGGTTGATGCCTCCTTCAAAGAACACGTTATCCTGTTTGATTTCTTCTTATTATTTATCATCAGGTCAAATGAACTTGCTTACTAAATTACTTTGTGTATTTTTACCCCTTCCATAAAATTTCCAGTGTGGTGGGATCAGACTTTGTCCATTTTGTTCAGTGCTTTAACCTCAACATCAATCAAACAAACTCATCTTCCCTCTAAAATTCAAGTTTTAACTGGCTCCCATTTCTAACTATAAGATGGTTCTTACAGTCTAAATGAGGCCCTTATCATTTTTCTTTGAATAAGAGCCTTGAGATTGATTTGAGATGCCCGAGACTTTCCTTTCTCAATTCCACCTATACCACATCACTAGTATCAGTATTCTCAAGTACACATGGAAATACAATGTTCTATAAGATTAAAGTTCATAAACACAGAAAAGTTCAAAATTGCAAAATCTTAGACTCTCATAGGATTGTCCCCAAATTAGAAATCTAAGAATTATCTTTGGCTCTTTCCTCTCTCACACTTCCAACACTTAAAACAAAAACACAACAAGTACTATTCATTATAGAAAGGACATAGCCCTTAAATTTCTCTGCCTCTGTTTCTGATTCTATTGCCACCATTTTTTTTTGCCAGAACATCTTGAAAAATGTCATAACTGATGTTCTTTGCTTCCTCTCTAAAGGCAAGATCTTAGATCACTCTGTTTAAAATCCTATAGCTCTTCCTTCCTAGAAGAAAAATCAGGCTTGTCAGAATGATATACAAACTCATCCCTAATCTGAAGTTTGCATATCATTCTACCCCCCCAATTCCTGCTTCCAGTTCACCTGATAGTTTATTTGCTACCTTACTTAATTTTGAGCTAATCTATGAACTATTGCTTTCTTTAATGCTGTTACTTTTTCTTTGTTTAAATTGTAATGCTAAGATATGTTAATGGCTAAATATCTAAAATAAGAAGTTTAAGCATGTGTATAAATATGTGTTGAATACACACATAGCATTACAAAAATATAAAAGGGATCATACTGAACATGTTGTTTATACTCTGGCTACTGTTTTATAGCACATACTTGGCCTCCCTGGGCCCATGACTTAACAAGTAAGTTGCTATTCTCATCAATATACTATATACCAAGTAGTGTCCTACAAAGTTTGGTATAAATTTACATCATCTAATTTAAAAAAAAAAAAAGCAACAGTACACATTCATGGTTTGGGTAATGTTTACATGGCAGAGAACTTTCTGCAGATGTTTTATAATAAAAATAAACAAGCATCACAACCTATATTAATGTTAGGAGTTGAATTGTGGACCTATGTGTGTTTCCCTTTTTAAAATGGTGGTTTTCATGAGGCATGTGATTTAAATTCATATTTCATGTCTCTGTAAGGGGGATTAATTCTGGGGGGCTGAACAAGGATGTTGCAAGGAACCAATACCTTCACATCTTATCCTTTTTGATGGAACAAATGACATTCTTCCAGAATGTATTGTTGTGAACGTTAGCATACCCAGTACACTGAAGAAGATGCTAAGGGTATGAATCACCTCCAGCAAAGGGCAGGGCTAGTTAATGTTTCACATTTTCACCTCCCCTGCCACAAGGCTTGACACCAGGTCACAAAATTATTAAAGCTTCAAGCAGCAACACTTCCTTCTCCACGTGAGGCCTCACTTCTCCTTGACACTTTATTCCTGAAACCCCTTCAGGCTCCTGGCCTTTTCTCCTTCTCCTTAACCCCCATAACTAATTAAATCCGGACAAGTCTTTGCTGAAAATAGTTTCCTTCAAAGTTATTCATTCAAAGTTCCCCTCTAGGCAGTCTTTGTCACTTCATCCCAGCTTGCCATCTTTACATGAAGTTGAAAAGAGGTGAGCTATTTTTATGACATAAAAAATCTTTCAAGACTTAAATCTACCTTTGATGCTTCAGATAAGTAATAGATTGTGAAATATGACAAATGCTTTGGCAGCCATGAAATTGTTATTTCTAGTAGTTTATAGGTAAACAAAAGGTTCCAAGGACTCTGGTGTTACTCAAAGGCAGTTAAAACCTTTAAGATTTTTATTTGAAGGTACTTTTATTTGGGTTCTAATTAAATTCTACATCAAAAAAAAAAAAAGAACTAACCAGTACAGAATTTTCCCCCAATAAGTGTGTGTGAGGAATCATAATGGACCTCAACATTAAGCAACATTTTTTTAAGAGAGAGAGAGAGAGAAAGAGAGAGAGAGAGAGAGAGAGAGAGAGAGAGAGAGAGAGAGAGAGAGAGAGAGAGAGATGCCAGGCGATTCCACTACGGCTTGAGCCACATCTCCTGCCCTAAGCAACATTTTTAATGTTGTTATCTTTTTATGAGAAGGCAGAAGTGTAGATTGAAGGAAATATGGAATTAATTCTGAGAAGATGGTACTACTGCCAAAGTATTTGTCAGTTGAGATAAAATGAATAAGTTGACAATTGCTTTATATGTACTTTTACATTTTACAAATAAAAGGAAAATAATGTTTGAAACTTCTTTGGTTGGTCTAGGAAGTTCAGCTCTGAGGCAAAACACGGGATAAGATTTAGTGATGGGTTCCTGTACGCCTTGCTAAAGCCAGAAAAATGCTCTCTCAGTTTGGTCAGTGCTACATACACTGTTTCAAGATGTGAGAGTAATTTTCTTTCCTTTTCTTTTTTGGTACCAGGGATTGAATCAGGGGCACTCAACCCTTTTGCCACATCTGCAGCCCATTTTTGTATTTTATTTGGAGACAGAGTCTCATTGAGTTGCTTAGTTTCTTGCTAAGTTGCTGAGGCAGGCTTTGAACTTGCCATCCTCCTGCCTCAGCCTCCCAAGCTGCTGGGAGTAGTTTTCTTTATGGAGATTTTTTTTTTCTGTATTTATTTAACAATACAATCGCCTTATTTTTCAGCTGTGCTGTAGAATGTGACTTTCTAAAGCTCTTTGTTTTTCATTGATGAAAACTCAGGTTTTGAAAGTGTGCATGTGTTTCCCAAGACTATCCATATGTTTAATGGAAGAGCTAGAAAAGGAATCTAGATTCTCCTGACTTTGTGAACCTGACTCCTTTATAGGACACTGTCTACTATAGCCTGAACTTCTATCTAAGAAGACAATTCTTTATAGTGCTGTTAGGCAACAATATCAAAACAAAAAGAATAAAACAAAATGCCGGGTACCCCACAAAGGACTTTAGATATATTCCCCCATTTAATTCTCATAACAGCCTGACAGGTATATCATTACCTCCAGTCTAAAGATGAAAAAACTGGCACTGAAAATAAAAGTCAATTAACTTGCTGAAGTTTACATAGCTAATAAAACTACTGTTTTATTTGACTACTGTTTAAAACAGACTTAGAGAAACACATGAGGAATAATCACTGTGCGGAGATTTTTATGGAGATATCTACATCTAATTTGCTAGCTTGTCAAAATGAGAAATATACAAATACTAGCTTTTCAACATATAAGTTTATACATAGTGTGTGTATTTATTTTTTGTTGAGGAAATCACACTTCAGGCCCTCTGCCAATTACGCATGTCCTTGACTGCTGAGCCACACCTTGAGCCTCTACATACTAAATTTACTGGTCTCTTCACAGATCCCCACAATACATTCTTATGGCTCTTTTGTTTGCATTACTTTCTAATTCAACCAACATATTTATAAAAATTGCTTTCGATTGCTTATTAAAGCAATTTTGAAAGTTAAAAGAAAAAGACTTAGCAAATCATTGTCCACATTAAGGAGTGGAACAATAAAACACAAGTGGCACAGAAAAACCAATCTGGAAATTGTTTACAGCTCCACTGAGTAGGGTATGAGCATTGTTAAAATTATTGTCAAATAAACAATAGCACCCCGAGACAGTTTGCAAAAAGAGTAGAAGGGGAAAAAAATCCAAAGTAAGCAGTACAATCCATCCGTAATATTTAATCATCTTTCACTGTTACTCATAGGCTAGAAGTTTTAACTTGCAGTTTATTCAACTATTATGTGTTTTTTCCCCAGAAGATCTTTAATATAAAGCAATGGTTATAAACCAATATAAACTGAGGCAGAGAAGGGTGATTTGTGTGGCAAGATGGGGTCAGAGGTCACAACTGTGGCTTCTTGTGTTAGAGGAGTTAGGTTTCTCAAACCACCATCCTTTGTCTTTTATCCGTTTTATCCAACCTCCAAGAAAGAAATAGGAGTTGATCATTTCTGCAAATACAAAGAGGCAAACGATTTGTGGAAAGGAAGAATAACACAGTGTCCTCATATTAAGAAGCCATTCTATCAGAAATGCACTCGTGTTTAGAAAATACAGGTCTTTGAGCATATGTGGCTATTTTCAGGGAGGCATATCCTTTCTGTCTTCCACTTCAATAAACTCGAGGAGTGAAAACACATTCTGAGTGCAGCTAGTTCATTGACATTAGCAGCATATCATTTTCCCAAAGTTTGAGAGCAATGGATTGATTTCAAGGTTCACAGTGGGGCAGGATGAGACAGCATGGCTCACATGTCTTTCGGAAACAATATAAATTCATAGAGCTATTTCAAGGTTTCATGAAGATGTGATAAACTACTGGATTTGGTTACACGTTTCCTCCTGCAGGGACTATTTTATCCACTCCTCTTAGATAAGTCAGGCTGATTTGTTGTTTTCATGCTCTGTTTTCCTTCAAATCTACTTCAATAAACAGGTTGATTCCAGGGCAGGTCTCCTAACTCCCTCTTCCTCTGCTTGGGTTCAACTCAAGTTCTCATGAAATCATTATCCTTTTGAACCTTCAGGATGGACTGCCACACACACAAAAAAAATGAATTACAGAGAAAACAAAACTAAGTAAAACATGGTCATTAAGGACATGTTTTTTTTTTCCTCTCTGTACAGATGTGGACATGGAATTATACAGCATTTATCAAAATGTCTCCTGTGCAGCGTGGGCTGCTGGCAGATTGAATGCCTGTGACTCTCTAAAACAGATCCCGTCCAAGAAGCCAAAGTGCCACTTCACTCTCACCAAAACCAGAACCACGAAGCAAAGCAAATAAAATCCTCTCAATTGTTAGAAGAGGGGCTGGGGTTGCAGCTCAGTGGTTGATCGCTTGCCTCACATGTGTGAGGCCCAGTGGGTTCAATCCTCAGCACCACATTAAAAAAATAAATAAATAAAACAAAGATAAAATATATATATATCATTCCCCCCCACACACACACATATAAAATAGTTAGGAGAGCAGAGAAACAAAGCAGTCTTTGGATTTGGTTGTTGCTGTTGAAATTGCTGCCAAACCTTCAGGAATAGCTTCTACGTGTCGGAACTGTCAGGAAAATCAATTCCCATTTTTTATAAATTGGGTAATCAAGCTGAATCCTGATGAAACTAAAGACTTAAAAAAACAAAAATCCTCTCATGATTTTCATTTCAGTTTATCTGATGGTGCTCTGGTCCTTCAGAGTTCTCAGAGGACTATGTTAGTTGGCCTGAAACAAACCAACGAACACAACCCTATATTGCTAATTACCTACAAACTGATACCACCCAGGAATGAATGAGAGGGAGTAGAAAGAAAAACACACTGAGTTCAATGTGGGAGACCCACCTCATCATGACATGCATCCTCTCTGAGAAGCCTATCAGTGTTAACACCTGTTAAATGGGGCATAATGGAATGGACACGGGTTGTTTTTCTTTTCCCATCATCTGTTTCTGATTTTGTAACAGAAACATGCCCCACACTCTCAGGCCAGGAGGTTCAGGTTCTCACTCACTTCCCCTCCACCCATGGCAGCGTTCCCATCCCAAGACCACAATTATTGGTTCAGGATGAGCACATGGTAGTGTAATTAGAAGGAACTCTGGCTTGTTGTTGTCATGGAAAGGAGATTGACTGCTGGAGGCACTCGTGCTAGCGGGTATGCTGGAGGCCATCTTGACATGGGATGGGAAGAGCAGTTGCAAGAAGCAACACAAGGTGGCAGTACAGAGTAATGAGTTTGTTGTTCAGGTCATCATTAAGGGCAATGGATCCAACTGTGACTGAAGCCACATGGATCTAACTCTAGAACTTTCTGTTATCTGAACCAATCATGCATTCTTTTCTTTTGACTTAAATCTATTTGATTTAGGCTTCTTGTAGCCAGAAGATTCCTAACTACTACAACTAAGTTGGCCTACCAATATGAATAATATTTTTTGGAAGGTTTTTACTTCTTGAAACATAAAACCTAAAATCTTTGACTTTCAAAATCCATTTGCATTTTTATTTAAGTCAATGAGGACATTTAAAAAATGCTTTTCCTCTGTCATAGGTCCTCAAGGACCTGAGAACATCAAAATCAACAAAATAAGTCAAGTTACAACAGAAGTTATAGGCAAGTAGGGCCACAGACATGTATTAAACAGTAACAGGATATGCTGCAAAGGGTCAAAACTGTGGACTCTACAAAATGCAGAGATATCGGGTAACACAACTCTAGAGGGCATTATTAATACTGTAGTTTATGTAAATGTCACACAGGAAAACCCTAGTCTAGCTACAACTCTGCCAGCTGGTGGAAGGGCCAGAGAAACCAACACTTGCCCTAGTAAGTGTTTTCAATCATGATAATAGTTCTTGGCTGTTTTATTTTTTAATGAACTGATTACGGCCCATTGTATTTGAGTTTTTAGGCAGAGTTTCTGGCAGAGAGCTGGTACCACAGGTTTATCCTGACAGAAAACAGACACAAACAACACTGGGTGTTGCTTGGTTATGGTATCATTTGTTAGTGATCAACCATCTTAGGCACCATTATATCAAGTATCTGCAAGCACAAAATATTGCATCTGAGGATTATAGATATCTTTGGGCAGTGGGATGTTCACTGAAAATCAGATTAATGATTTGGCAAAACAAGTGGAGTTTTTAGGACTCAGAGGTCATTTATAACAACATATTTTAACATTGTTGCCTCAGTGATCATACTTCATTTTAAGTGGCAAACTCAAATTATAAGTAAATTAATGTCCAAATTAAACCAGTAGCTGTGTGTTTTGATTGCAATTAATATGTACTATATAAAAGAGGATTTGCTTCTCTTTTGTTCCATCACGAAATAGAGAGGGAACAAAAATTCTTGGATGTAATGTTTCTTCTGAAATAGTGCCAAGGTATCATTGTTAGTTACAAAAAGTGCTAGACTACTGATCCTCTTCTCTGGTGGAGTAAAAGCTACAGCTCCCTGTGACAGCTAGAGAAACTTGCCTCAGGCCTCCCTGTGGAGGCTAATTCAGACCAGGTCACCTCTTTCTCCTTCAAAAGACAAAGCAGCTTCAGCCCTGGGCTTGGGTGGATTGACTTAATATAGTTCCATGTTGAATTTCACTCTTCTGGGGAAGCAATTGTAATATAGTATTTGCATCACACTGGGCAAGTTATTTAATATGGTGCTGTGACGGCCAAACTGACACACTTTCACGTTCATATTTCCCCCGAATAGTAAGATTTGCCCTTTGGCTACATGTTCAAGATCACCCATGACAATAATTCCTAGTTTCACCAGCATAGAGTACACTATGCATACACTAGTCATCATATCATCAATTCATTCTCTTCAGGGCCTCAGTGAGTATCCTGCCCTGCTAGGTTCCTCAATGATTTTTCTTATTCTCTGTGTGGTGTGTGTGTGTGTGTGTGTGTGTGTGTATGTGTGTGTGTGTGTGTGTGTGTGTGTGTATGTGTGATTTTCTAAGGATTCTCAAATTCTTTATCAAGCATAGTATGGCATAGACAAAACAAAAGTGAAATAAAACATTTTAAGTGATATATTATTCCAACTTTTCCAAAGAGTTATAGACTCCTTTTTGCTCTTATAAACACATCTTTGGTGAAGATTTTATTTCATAATGCTACTTCTATTAGCTTATACCTTTTCAAATGTGTTGTTTTCTTTTTTTTTTTTAAGAAAGAGTGAGAGAGGAGAGAGAGAGAGAGAGAGAGAGAGAGAGAGAGAGAGAGAGAGAGAGAGAGAGAGAGGGAATTTTTTTAAAATATTTTTATTTTTTAGTTCTCGGCGGACACATCTTTGTTGGTATGTGGTGCTGAGGATCGAACCTGGGCCGCACGCATGCCAGGCGAGCGCACTACCGCTTGAGCCACATTCCCAGCCCCTCAAATGTGTTGTTTTCAACACCTACATTGTGTGCTGTCAATTGATTTTTATTCCTCTTTTCCAACACAGATAAATGTCTAATATACATAGAGTTAAAACTAGACATGCCCTGAATATCAATACGTTTGAAAAATTTTTGAGCATAAATAGCATAAAAGGTAAGCACAGTAATAAGACCTGGGCTATCTGAATGACTAATCATTTTCAGAGATCTAAACACAGGCATTCATCTATGAGGCAATATTTTTCTTATTATCTAGCTGCCCTGTACCAAGTGACTTTTCCCCAAGGATTTTTCTGTTCTAAAGAATTTCCTGAGAATCAAGTTTTTATTTTTTTAAATCCAAATTATAAGATAAGATGCACTGTTTTTTCTTCGATTTGAAGTGGAATTAAATTTGTTTTGGGGGATATCCTGGAGCTAAGGTACTGCCAATTCACTATTGGATCTTGTCACAAACGTCCTAGAATTACCTTACAAGAGAGAAAGGTACAAGTTTATGACATTTTAGGAAATAAAGTCAGGGTAAGCATTATTTTCTATTAATAAAATATCTCTGATGTTGAAATCACTAACTTACAAATTATGTCTCATCCAAAATTTATTCTGAGATGAGTCACAATAACCTTTACCCTAAACTTCTCTAGGAACTCTACCTCATATATCCAGAAAAAACAACAAAATTAAAGTCCCATTGCTTTCTTGAACTCCTCTTAAGACTTGAGATATTGTTTCATATGCCAAAACCTCTTATTAGAATAAAATATTAAATCTAGTCATAAAGTTCATGTTGTAACACGGTGTTACCCAGTGATAGAGTTGGTGCTTAGCATGTGCATACAAATCCAGCCCTTATTCATCTCAATACAATCCATTTGCTGGCATTTATTGACACAGAAGTTTACAATCCTAAATGTATATTTCTTGCAGCTCAGAAGTATCTCTCCAGACCTGAGAGTCGTCAAAAGAAGACAACTTCAAGTCTCTAAGACCTGCCTACACTGTTGCCTACATTACATTACAGAGACTTCAAGGCTATTTTTTTTAATTAAAAAAAATTTAGTTTTGTGGTACTAGGTATTAAACCCAGGGGTGTTACATCACTGGCTTACATCCCCAGCCCTTTTTCTATTTAGTTTGGAGACCGGGTATTGCTAAGTTGCTGAGGCTGGCTTCAAACCTCTGATAATCCTGCCTCAGCCTCTGAAGTTGCTAGGATTACAGGCATGTGCTACTGTGCCTGGCTCAAGGCTCTGTGTGTGTGTGTGTGTGTGTGTGTGTGTGTGTTTTCCCACAATATCTTTATTTTATTTCATTTAAAAAAATTTTATGTGATGCCAGCGATCGAACTCATTATGTCATGTATGCTAGGCGAGTGCTCTACCACTGAGCCACAACCCTGGCCCCTCAAGGTTGTTTTTGATGAGACCACCAACTCAAGATTTGGGCCTGTACAGGGATCCTATAAATGACCTTTTGATATCAGGAGGTTGAAATCTCTATCCTTAGACCACATTATTATCTCCACGTGTCCCATGAACTGCCATTAGGTTCGACGATGCCTGCAGAGACAACTAATAAATTCACCTCCAATCACCTTTTCCCTAACTTAAGTCATCCAGCTTCTCTATCCTTAAATACCTCCAGATCCTGTCCACAGGGAGGCAGTCTTGGGACTTGGCACACCTCCCTGGATCCTTAGTTGCCTTGCAAATGAACTCTTTTGCAAAACTTGTCTCAGTGATTGGCATACTGTGGGGCAAGGCAAAACAGGCCTGGTTGGGTAATATGGAAGAGACTCTGGGTTGGATGCCCAACACCTAAAAAATTAAATTTATATAGAACATTTAATATAAAATCTAAGTAGTCCAAATGCAAAATAATTTTCAAAAGCAGTGTTTCAAGATTATAGCCATATATAATCACTGCTTTTGAAAATTATTTTGCATTTATATTTTATCTTTGTATTTTGTATTTTATCTCTTTTTAAATTCTTATTCTGCTTTTTGTCTCATTAAAACAATAGGGCTAAATATTGAGGCTGTTATTTTAAAATAACATTACTTTTTCTTTTTCGTAGTGAGTTCATAACACCAAAATCTTTCTATTTCTGCCCAAATGTAATTTGCAAAATCAAGTCTAGAGGCAGCTAATGAAAGCAGAGGGACATTATAAGCCTTAAAAGGAATTAGAGGGTTAGATTCATAATAACTGAAGTTGACTAGTCATTTGAAGTTCAGAAAAACCCTTCACAACCCTATCTCATTTCATCTTCACTCATAGCTCAGGCAGAGCAGGATTGATTAATCCCCAGTTTATATATAATGAGATCAAGACCCAGAAAACTTAATAACATATCTCCAAATCCTACCACTGTCAATGATGGGTCAGATCTAGAATCTTTTTTTTTTTTATGCTAGGCTTTCTTGCCATTTTATGTGGATATTCTAAATATTCTACATATTCAATATTCTGCACTTACCCTCTAACGTGTAATCATTTCTTCTTTCGAACCTTATTGGTCTTACAGAATACGCTAAGAATAGTGGATGCAGACTTTTGGATGTTATTATTTATGGTACAGCTTTTACCCTTACCTTTCTTGGTTCTGATATGTAAACTTTTAATATAGATTAATTTGCAAGATTCCTATAAATTTCCATTGTTTCAAGGAAGTGGATTACATTGTGTACCCCTTAGCCCATAGTAGGTGCTTAGAAAGCTCTTTGTGAATTGATCAGCTTCTAAGGAGAATTTTATCGATTGTGTTAGCAATGGAATAATCATAGTATCTCTGGGAAATTATTTTACATTATCTCTCCTAGCAGTGGCTGACAAATTCCTTCTGATGAAAGACAGATAAGGTGCAGTGAATAGATGCTTTCACAGGGGCATTGCGGGCTGTGAGTGTAACCCAGACAGTCTAAATTAGCCTCTAGTGTGCTGACAGCCTGTTAGCATAGCATATGAATGCCCCTTTCAGGATTTAAAAACATTTGGACGTCTAAAATAACATTAAGTCTAGTTATCTGTGATGTATGAAATTATAATATATCATGAATGAGCAGTTCAATTGAACACTGAGGTACTTAGAAGAGCAAATTCAATAAGCTAATAAGTCTAAGTTGTTTCTCTCTACCCATAGAATCTAAGTAAAATAACTGATGTTTTAAAAGTAACTTTTAAAAACTATTAGTTTAAAAATGCTACAAATTATAAGCTTTCTGCTACATTTCAGATCCCATTGTGGCATTGGGAAAAATTATGAATTCACTTTAAAATGTAAAAAAAAAGAAGAAGAAACAAAAAGCCAAAAACAAACAAACAAAAAAGGGAAAATGCATTTCACAGAACAATACATTGTAAGGTGGGGTAGCTCTGGGGACACTTGTTTATTTATGATGTCCTTCATTAAAACTCTGTGACTATGTTAAGGGGCCACCTGTAAACCAGTTATGATTTATAGGTTTTAGGAATGCGTTCTGCTCTTTGCCATTACTCTCTAAACCAAGTGTTTGAGACATTCCCAAAACCCAGGTGACAATAAGGAGCTAAGCCAGAAAACTGTCTTAACATAAATATAATGCAAACGACATACATGCTTTAAAATTTTCCAATCACCACATTTAAAAAAGTAAAAGAAACAAGTGAAATTGTTTTAATGACATTTTAACTAAATAATCCAAAATATTGCTATCACAACATGCATTCAGCATAAACATTTATTTATATTTTATATTATTCTTCTTGCATTAAGTGTGTGAAATCCAGTATACAATGTATATATCTCTATATATCTATATGTATACACATGTGCGTGCGCACATGCACACACATATGCACACACATATATTTAGCAATTTCAATTTGAGTGCTAAATGTTTGCTGAATGGGCCTGATTAGAAATTGGTTTTCATGAATTTTGTAATTTGAAAAGTAGATCCTCCTACCTTAATGTTCCAAATGTATTTAGAAATGTCTCAATAACTGAATCCAGTATCAAGTTTAAATTTAATAAAAATTAGATAAAATTAATAAGTCGCAAGTCATACTTGTTGTGTTTGAATTCCTCAATGACCCAGTGTAGGTAGTTAGCTAGGGCTACAAAATTAGGGCACACAGATCTAAACAAAATTAACTGTAAAAAAAAATTTCAACTACAGCATTAGTTAAAATATCAGGGAATGAGAAGAAAGACATTCTACAGGAAGAAAAGTAGTTGAAATGGCCACTTTGGAGAAGACTGCCTTTGTTAAGTATGATTATATTAAAAGTCATTCCAAGATTATTCTTTCATTTTGCAACTTTTAGAACAACTTTGCCATCTATTAATTCATTGTCTACAAGAGAACATAGGACACAGCTTTAGGACTAGAAAGGAACTTCTTCTCAACAAGTAGTTTGCTCTAGAGCTGGGACTCCAGCACATTAACTACTGGCCACATGTATCTATTGGACAAGGGAAATATGACCAGTCCAAATTCAGAAGTGGTGTCAGTGCAAAATGCATATGAAATTTCAAAGACTTAGCACACAGTAAAAATAATTCATTAATAATATTTTAATAATGGATGCATTTTAAAATGATAATATTTTCAATATGTTGGTCTATAGAGTTATGTAACTAAAATTAATTTTACTTCTTTTTTTAAAAAATGCAGCTACTAGAAAATTTAAAATTACCCATGTGGTCATTTTATATTTCTTTCAGTGCTGTAAAGGTAGCTTACATGTGCTTCTGTCACAGAGTTGACACCTGAGGCTGCAATGTCTGTATGTGTGAATTTATTTATGTTTTTATTTTTATTATTATTATTTTTTTGCCACCAGAGATTGACCCAGGGGTGCTTAACTACAGAGCCACATTTCCAGCCTTTTTCTTTTCTTTCTTTTTTTTTTTTTTTGAGATAGGGTCTCCCTGAGTGGCATAGGGGCTCACTAAATTGCTGAGGCTGGCTTTGAATTTGCTATCCTCTTGCCTCAGTTGCCTGAGCTGCTTGGATTACAGGCATGTGCCACCACAACCGGTGGACATGTGAATTTTGATATTTACAGAACTCTTCTTCACCAATGTGCTTCCAAACAAAGGCTGCACGTTCCTGGCCACAGTGGGGACTTATGACCTGGTTTCCTATTGCTGGCTTTTGCAAGCCAACTTAGGGTATACTCCAGGGCCTCCATGAAAAAGAAGGTTTATTTGTACTCATTTGCAGCTAATTGCTGTTTTGTTCTGTTAACCTTCTCTTGCTCACTTATATTTGGCAGCTTGATTTGTGCTTTTCATTCTTCAGGAGTTGCCAAAGTAGCAAACTGCAACCACCCATTGTGGGTGACTCCAGGCAATTATGGCATGCAGTTTTACATTTTATCACAGTAAGACAAAGGCACTGAAAAAAAAAAGCACTATATGAATGATTGTATGAATAAAATAATCACTGGGTTGTACAAAAGAGTATGTAATTCAAAGGAATATGCAGTTCTAAGTGGTTCTTCATTTTCTTAATAGGGCAAGCAGTCCGTAGAAGGAAAGCAGTGGTTTTATTTAAGCCTCTGTCTTTACATTGTCTGTCTGGTTATCATAGACATAGTGTGGTCCTAAGGTGGTTAGGCAAGCTGAAAGGATGTTGAATTACTCATGCTTCTGGCTGTGCTCCACCCTTGTTGGGCAAAGAGGAGGGTAAAAATAGCATCACAGTGATGTACCAAGAAATGCTAAATGATTGTGAAACTGAATTGCATATATTGTCAGCATGTATATTGATGGGGCATCTAGAAATTTCGGTGTGGAGAACTTACATAGTGGTATTATTGCATCAAGTCTTTTGGGATTTTCTCTGCATAAATGAGGCAATCATATTTGGTCAAAGCACTCAGTCTTAGCCCATGATGCTGTCACCAATTCCTCAAAGTGACACAGAAGGTATATCGCTCATTCTGCTGAGGTGCTGACACTGTGTTGAAAGCTAATGGACCTTCCTCAAGTTTCCCCGTATTATTAGGGACACAGCAAAGTTGCTTCTGTACCACAAACTCTGTGCTTGGCTCTTGAAGGAATTTTGCCTGTAGCTCCGGGACGCTAATGCGACACACTCTTGCATGGCCCAGATAATGAGGAGCAGATTTCTACTCTGCCTTGTAACACTATGGTAATATGCCTCTAAGGATCCCACGAAGGCAGCCCTTAGAATATGAAATAGTCAAACCTCATTAAAAATACACCATCTAATAACACAATTTACAAGCACTGCTTTTCAACAGGAAACATAAAAGGACAAAGCTATACAGAATGATTGCCTGCTGGAGGTCTATCAACTCCAGTACTTTCTTTGAAAGGGTTGATAAGGTTGCCTGAATGTCTGAAACAGAAAATAGCTGCTAGAACTCACCTTTTCAAAGGTTAAACTTGCTGAAGACAAGATGTTGATGAGCAGTTTAGGTAAACTCTGACTTTAGCACCCCATGTGGGTATTTGTGTGTGTTTCAAATGCCTAGAACAATACATTCTCTAGTTTTAAGAAATAGTTGTTTTAATTAATAGTTGTTTTTATAATTACTAATTTACTGATCCAGGTAAATTTTAGAAAGAGCCAAGCTGAGATATTAATTACAGAAGATCTGCTTTTTTTCTCTCAGAATTATTGACCTAAAATTTCAATTATAAATAAAAGAGGCATATCCTTAGAAACAGAATATTCAAAGGCAATGGGGTTTTGATATATTTTTCTTAATAAAAATGTCACAAGTGTTAGTAGAGATTGACAGGAAAAGAAGGGGGTTGTCCCTAATATTTGTCAATTAATTTATGCCTTGACTAATATAGAATTGACATCATTAAATAGTTTGCTATTCCTTCTTTGTCATTTTTGCTAATATCTATCATCTGTCTTTCATTTGACTGGCACTCCTTTTTGAAAAAGAACTTTTACATTTGTTGATGGCCTACTGTGTGCAGGCCTGAAACATGGCATTTATACACATACCTGCTTAATCCTTATGACAATCAGTTCAAAAGAGAACCTCATACATGGGGAAGCCAAAGGGTGAGTAAAGGCAGTTTCAGCAAGGCCACATGACTTCATGTGACTTGCACAGAATAAGGCAGTCTGATCCGACCCTAGAGCTTGGGGTGGTCTACAAAGCTAACTTCTACTGTGAAAGCAGTCCTACAGCAACATTTTAGGACTATTTTACTCCTTGTTGCTGGTGGGTGAAATTTAGGAATTCTGCCTACTGAATCTCCAGGCAATTGTTTTCTGGTAATGGAATATAATATCAAACCTCTTCTGATGATATTCAAAGTACCTTTGTCTCAATCATCCTTTCCAGAATCCACAAGATCAAGAATCACAGACATGATTCTAAGACTGATTTAAGTTTTTACTGACCTTACTTCTATAACTAAGCTTAACTATCAGTTTCTTTCATATATGTAAGAAACTGATATATATATATATATATATATATATATATATATATATCAGTTTCATATATATATATAATTTTTACCTGAATTACTACCTGTTCTTGTCTGGAATGGAAAAATCACAATCTTTTTCATTGTTTTTCTAAAATGCAATCTAATCACATTATCAACTTTCTTCAAAATTCTTTAATGTTTCCCAGTTATCTCTGGTTTTAAAATCACTCGATTTTTATTTGTATTCAAAATCCTTTTTATAATATGGCCCAGGTCCACTTTTTGAATTAATTTTAACATCTTTCCAACCAACTCTTGATTTGGGGCTTTAATCTAATTGTTGAGCCTCATTGTTATCTCTTGGCTTTTTATTTGCATCTTTAATCTTCATTCAACTTAAGAAAATTGTAACCCTCTCTCCCCAACCCACCTCTCCCATTTCTTCTTGCTCTGTTGTCCCCCCAACAGCATCTGTGAGCATCTAACCTATGGACAATTTATTTATTTTGCTGTTATTTATTGTCAGTTCTAACTTACTAGAATTCAGGCTCCACCAAAATAGAACTTCAATCTGTTTTGCTTCTCAGTGGGGTTATTATGGCAAATGACCATAGTACTTTCTAAAACATAGTATCTGTTCGATAAATATTTGTGGAGAAATGAGTAAAACCCTTGATGACATTGTTCTCTATGTCTTGTTTCCAAGGTAATCTCATCTTTTGCCTGCTTACCCATTTTTAAGTAGAAACAAATCTCACCTATCCTTAAACTTGTACATATAAAATTGCTTCTTTCTGAGGGAGGCTTCATTTCTCAGGTGACATTAATCAATTCTCCTTCTATGCTTCCACTGCACTTAATCCAGCCTCACTCAGAATATGGTTTGCAGTCTCTATTATCAAACTGAGATCAATATAACTGTTCATCTGTCCAAATTTGCACAAAGTAGGACTTTAGAAACATGTTCAGTAAATAGATTGTTTAGAGCTTTAAGATGGGAGAGAAATTGAGGAAATAAGAAATGAGTTTATTAAATGGAATCACGATAAGGCTACTATTATAGATAAAACCAAGCACAATGGGAGACAATGTATAATTCCCTAAATGTCTATCAACTTTTTATGCAAAAAGGAGTAGGAAAGAGTGAACTGGCTATGTTAAGCCAACAACAGCAACTTTTAAAAAATGGTTTGTTGTTGGAATATTTTTTACTTCATTTATTTTAATGTGGTGCTGCTAAGGATTGAACCCAGTGCCTCACACATGCCAGGCAAGGCTCTGCCACCGAACTCCAACCCCAGTCCCCAAAACAGGGACTTTGGACACTCATTTGTTATCATTTGGCTGACATTATTACCTTTGTAGATTCATAAATGGACAAATACCATCTATGAAAATAAAAATGAGAGAACATTAAAATAGTCCTTGATGTTTTTTGCAAGTCACTTTGTCAAACACAGCTCAGTTTAAGAGATCTAACAAAAATCACAGCAGTGGAATTGCTTTGGGCCACCGGTGAATTCTGTGTGCTGGGAGACACTACACAGTATGTCAAATGTTAATTAGACAATGAAATAAACCAGAGTTGGCATTAGAAAATAGGCAAGCATTGATTTTCTTTTCACTTTTTATTTATTAAAATGCTATAGAGGAAACAGATAAACTTTCTTGGCTCAATATTTATGACCAATTTCCTTCTTTTAAATGGGAAGTGCCTTTAAACATGGATCAAAAGCCTGTCTGTTTTCAGTAACGCTTCAGTTAGGTAGCTTTTCTCCAGCTAAAATAAGCTCCTCACCACAATGCTGTTTGGTACCATTTTCCCATAGGTTAAATCTTGACAGAAACAGTGTCATTAAAAAAAAAAAAAAACAAAGAAAGAAATGTAAAAGTTGAGGGAAATCCATACTGCTTATGAAAATATGGTGAACTTGCTTTACATAAAGACAGACCTGTCATAGCACTTCAACATCTGTGGAACCTACAGTTATAATAAGAAAGACATAAAAACACTTAAGATATTGTTTTTGTCTTTTGGCAAAATCAAATGGGATTGTGATTAGAACTGGAAAAGACCAAGGCCTTTGGATACTCTCAAGATAAGGCAGATGCAACGTCATGTTCATTCAGAGCCAAGTCTCTGCATCTGCAAACAACACATGAATTCACCATTCAATATCTGTGTGAGTAAGTTACTTAACCTCTCTGTGCCTCCTTCATTCATTTAAGAAATAGTGATGTGGGGCTGGAGTTGTGGCTCAGAGGAAGAGTGCTCATCTAACATGTGTGAGGCACTGGGTTCGATCCTCAGCACCACATAAAAACTATGAAATAAAGGTATTATGTCCACCTACAACTAAAAAAATGTTAAAAAAGAAAGAATAACTTAAAATAATAGTGATGATTTATTATGTACTTTAAAGTATTGTTATGTAGATTACATAAGTTAGTATGTGGTATGAAGCACCAAGAAATGTATGTGTGTGTTCAATGAATAGCCCTTCACAAAAGGAATCGGGCTCAAAACCTCACAGCATATAGTAGAGAGAATGGTGAGAAGCCATAAATCAGATGAGTATTTAATTCAAATTTTCAACCAGTAAAACATCTGTTCTCTCCCAAATCATAACATTAAAATGCAATAATCCTTACTAGCCTTTGGCAATTTATTTATAAAGACCATGTTCTGCATTTTGGTAAAGGTTTTCAAGTCATAAGTCTTTCTAGTTTCTAGATTATAATTGCACCTCGTACAAGATCCAGGACAATTACACTGTTTTCTATCAATTGCCTCTTCAATGCAATGCCTCCTGAAACCATTTGCTAAAACTTGTAACAATCCTATCACATAATTGTGTAAAACCCAAGACACCCATGTCTGTTGTTTAATGCTAATTTCTTTGAGCTTCCTAAGAGGAATTGCTATTGACTACTTTCATTAGGAAACTATTGACCCTTCTCCAGTGGAGCATCCTGAGAAGAAATTCTCTAAATATGCCCATATTTCATCTTTTGAATATCAAGGTGCAATAGGCATGCTGAAGGATATGGCTTATTTAATCCAAAATTAAAATTTTATAGGCTACATTACCTAAAGTAAATTGCTTAATACATTTAGAAGAACAGCTGCTTTCTAAGTGTTTGGCATCTATGTATTTGAAGCCTAAATTAGGTGAACCCACGAGCACTAGCGCAGACATAATGGTTTCCATGATATTTCAGCTGTTGTATCTGGTGTCCACCCCTCCATCCTGCACACAGGAAAGCAATTTTCAAACAGGAAAGAGTTGTTTTGCTGGATAAAACTAATTCCAAAGAGATTTCTTAATTCTTCCTCTTGCTTTTCTTATTCCATGCAATTGAGAAAGTCAAAAATATTTTATAAGAATGAACGTCTGCATTTTTAGTTTCTTTAGCCTGGTTTGGCTAATATTACAATTTTATTAAAGATCTGTATTCTACATTGAAAATTAGATCAGAGGCATCTTACAATAGAAATGGATATAAACTATAGTACATAAAATAAAGCCCCAGCTAATGGGTGCTTGGTGGTTTGTGAACACAGGAGGGATTTTCTGGTTCTGCTTCTAAACAAAGTATACAGAAATCATCCTAGAGTGCTCAGGTGATGTGGCTATAACACAAGAATACAATCTAAATTTCTGAAGTTGGGTGTAAGCAGTGAAACCAAACTCCTGACTCTGCTCAGAAAGAATCCTCAGGAAGCTAACCCTATCACATGGGAGAAAACTGAGGAGTAAATTCTGCCAGCGTGCCTTGAAGTTAGGTGTAAGAACTGACCAGTTCTGCAAGACCAAATATACCCCCCAATCAATTATGTTCTAGGGAGTCCTCTGCTACCTGCAGAGTCAAAATCACCATGAGCTCTTGTCTTGGACTACCATAAATGCCTCCTCCTAAGCCTCCCTGCTTCAACATAAAACCCCTAAACATAACTATCTCCCAATAACCAGAGCCATGCTTTATACACATAAATATACACATGCCAAGCTTTCCCCCTCCTGCTTCATCTTACCATGGCCCAGACTGCCTAGATCTACATGAGCTGTCACTACCTTCAAATCCCATTTCTTCCTGACCTACTCTGTTCAGGCCATTTGCATGTTCTTGGTATTCTTATACCTGCCAAAGGACCTTCTTGTGAGTCTCCATACCCTCCTTCTGGCTATTTACTGTCTCCACTCATCCAGGAACCCTCTCTACCTTCATTTGTCCAAAGACTCCTCTCTGACCACCCCCTGCTTCCTCCTTCCTAACTGCTTTATGCTTCTTTATGGTCTTTATCTTTGCCAGACATTATGGCCTATATTGATTTATTAATATGATTTTTTTTCTGATTACTCTCAAATATTCTAAAAGTGTGTTCTGCGGCTATACCTCAGCACCAGCACAATGACTGGTATAAAGTAGGCACACAATAAATAGTGACTGATAAGTGAATTAACCTCTAGTTTATAGAACATGAGTAGTTGGCTGCTTGAATATTGAATAGAGAACGAAAGACAGTGATTCTTTTTATAAATCTAGGAAAAGGTGGCATGCTTACATAAACTCCCCTTTGTTAAACTGTTTGGCTTCAAGATAAGGAGGTAAGAGTAAACACATTGCTTCATCTTAGTTGGTAAGCAATTCTTAACAGAAAGAAGTGTTTGGATGACAATCTCTAATTGAATCACTAGAGATGAGACCTGATCTCCAGTTGGTTTCCAACTGGCACTCTTTCTTTGAATCTGAAGGATGGATCTGAAAGAGCCCTTCGAGTATTTTATAAGCAGATCTATAACCCAAGACTAAACTAAGGAATTGTGCACTCTGACATTAAGAAAACAAGAAGGCCATGTCAAAACTGCAGCCCTCAAGGACCAATTTGAAATGGATTAGGAAAATAATTCAAGAAAGCAAAGGAAATTAATATTTCAACCCAGACATCTCCCCAATAATTTCCAGGGCTCAGGACAAGATTGTACATGGAAACCTGTATACCATCTGCCTAAATATTTCAAAGATATAAATCAAGCTAACAAACTACTAAATAAAATATACTTGTTATCCTCCAATTTTGACAAATATACCTTCCAGGGATTTACTGTAAGGCTGTGTTCTAAATTATCATCCCTTAAGTGCTTTGGGTTCCATCAGGTCATAGGAAGAACTAATATATTCTGCTTCTATCCCCAGATCCCTTCAATGCCATGAGCAGTCCTGCACATACCTATCAGTCATAGATGACCATCCCAGTTCAACACACAAGCTCTGACCCACACTCCTTGCAAACAATTTTCTTGGCCACTCTTCAGACCTAGGGATTTATTGATACACTGGACAGCAATATTTATCTTTGGGAGGACAGACTTCAGGAAATGGCTCATGGAGGATCTGAAAGCAAGTTAGAATCAATTGAGCATAGAATTCTAGGTTCTTGGTTACACACAACATAATCCAAAACAGGAAGCAGGTGAGGAGAGACATAGTTGGGAGAAGACCAGGATGAGGACAGTCTAGGTCCAGCACAACAGACCCTCTAACCCTAGTCTGGTGCAGTTAGTCTCCTTCACAAGAGGAGACAAAGGAAGTAGAAAAATATTGGAAATTTCCTAGAGTACATACGTAAAGAAAGCATAGACCTTAAGAAAAACCTTATTACCAATTTTCCGTAAGTTTAAAATATCATGGTTGCTCAATGAGAATAACATAAATAGGCTGAACTGAATACTGAATATTTATTTAGGTAACCATGTTAAGCATTCAATAGTTGAATCAATGCAGAAAACCACAGGGAAGCACAGGCTGATGGAAAGTGGGTATTTTGTCATATTCATCTTTCTTTCATCCCCCTTGACCAGACGCCTGCATGTACCAGATGCTCAATAAACATTTGAGGAAGAGGAATAATAATTTTAAAAATAACTAAATTAAAAAATAATTGGGGAAAAAAGAGAATAAGTAATAGTCCTGAGTCACCATAAAAATGCATTAAATTGCTTATGAAAAGCATAATTGCAGAAAGTATTTTAAAACTTAGGTAAAATTAACAAAGAAACATATCAAAGTACATTCTCTAAAGATTCTTTAATTTCATAGAAAAGTATACTTTCTATATTTTCAAACATGGTGAAAATATAACAATGGATCATTTTAAAAGAAATCATTTTCAAGAAATATGCCAATGTTTCTTCCACAACAAAGAAGACACAAAGTAGGAATGCAAAGATGATTGTGATAAAGAAAAAGCTAATAAAAATGCTAATCTGAAAAACCAAACATCATATAATTAATTTAAGGCAATAATGTTTTTTATCACATTTAACACTCTTGCTTAATAAAACCACTGAAAACAAGATTATAAGGAGAATTTTCTAAGAACAAAGTATCTATCTTAAAATGAAAAACAATATTCTCCATGACAAGGTTTTTGAGAAAATTTCTTTAAAATTCAGGAATAAAAGAAGCATACTCGTGTTTAATATTATTGTGAAAATTATTTCTCATTTCTTCCCTAAAATTTCTCAAATGATTTCTTGATTTTTAATTTAAAATTTTTTTTTATTGTTTTGTGAGGCTGGAAATCAAACTCAAGTCCTTGTGCATTCTAGAGTGTCATATCTCCAGTCTCCCAAAATGTTTTTTGTTATTATTATTTTTTGGCAGTATGGAAATCAAACCCAGGGCTTCATGTGTGCTAGACAAGCACTGTACTACTGCGCTGTATCCTCTGTGTCCCCAAAATATTTCTAAAGACAGGAAATAAACTGTAGGTGAACATCTATAGAATAGATGTTTGATTCATTAAAACATTTTAAAAATTTCATTGTTGAGATACTGTAACTACAGAGAGATATATACATATATCTGACATCTGAATATGTTTGTAGATAAATTTGAGTGCATACATATATACCTATATCTGGATACATGTGTATGCATACATACATACGAATCTCTATTCGTTTTTAGTGAAATATGTTTATTATACATTGTATACTTCTACATTATAATGTGATCTCTAGTTTCTACTCTGAAAAGCAAGTTATGCAACATTAGAAACTGAAAAAAAGAATCCTTTTAAATATTAAAAGTGCTTTCAAATTCTATGTGAAGTAGTAGAAATATAAGTGCTGTGCTGGTATATCAATATTTATGTTGGTTTATAACATGATCAGCTTGAGAACCAGCAATAAACTCAGATCTTAAGGAGTTTCTTTTCTTTTCTATGAAAAAAAAAGATTTTTTTTCTTCCAATTTATAACAGAACTTTTTGAAATGCTCAAATGCTTCTGCAAAATATTTTGTTATGATAAAGACTTATGAGTATATCATTTTGATTAAAAATATAGACTTTGACATGAGGTTGAGCTTACCTTGAAATAAAAATAGACTGCATTATAGATCTCTTTCTTAATTAAATGTTTTCAAATTACTTTTAAAATAAAGTATCAATATTATCTGTTAGTGTAGTCTACACCCATCCTGTACTTTGTTCCTAAAAGTTCAAATGTGACCATTTAAAAACGTTAAGTAATTTTCTTCATGCAAATTCTTATAAATTGCATGAGGACAGTATAATCCATGAGTTTTCTCCTGTGCCCCACCACAGTGGTCTACCTTTTCTGTTTTTTTTTGTTTGTTTGTTTTTTGTTTGTTTGTTTTTAGGTCAGTGAAATGCTAATAATCTCCATCTATAGGCCTCAATTCTGCAGATTTACTGAACATTTGAACAACTAGGATAAGCAAATCACTATTCAATAACATTCACGAAATGTCATCAGTGGTGTGTGATTATGTTTTGGGATGTAAGAGCACTGAAGGAAAAGAAATTCAAATAATGACAAAAAGAGCAGGTAAGTTGACTTATTTGGTAGGGGAGGTTGTGTTTGATATTATTTTAAATTCATACTTTTCAATTTTCCATTTTATAATGAACTACAGCCAATTACTTCCATTCAACACTGATAAAAAGAGCTGTCCAACTGTTCAACATTTGCTTTAGTAATTGAATGATCAATTATTCAAATAAATGATTCTCCTTATCAAGCTCCAGGAAAACCTAGGTGGTTGTTTCAGCTCCAGTCTAACACAGAGCAACAAAGGGACCAAATCCAGATAGAATTCTGAAATGTGAACAGAAATCCCTCTAATTGGGCGAAGATTTATGGCAACTGAAAAGGCTTTGGCATCTCCATGCATTCTGATCTTTTTCTGAGGCTGCTAATCTCACCTTCTCATAGTCTATTTTGCTGATTAATTCATTGGCTAGTATCACTGTATTCCTTAAGAACATGCACTTTGTTAGGTAATGGGTTTTAATGATTAGTCTAAATGCACTCGCTCCTTGCTAGCAAAGAAAGACCTCTCCCTAAGTTATCTTAGCCCCAAGAGGACTTTGCAGGGAGTGGGGTCGGGTGGTGGCAGGGGAATTCTCAGCTGACAGATGGCAGATGTGTTTCTGTATTCACGCCCTACATTTAGATGGATTAATAGTAGCTGAAGGTCATTCTGTGGATTTGCTCTTTTAAAGACAAAATAACTTTTAAAAGAGTCAGACTGCATGTATAAGCAGATACTATCCAGAGTGTTCGTATTATTCAGGGATTCCTTCTCAGTAAGTGCCTTGCTCTGAATAGACCCACAGGCCTCCAAGCAAGAGGAGCTCCCACCAACAGGAACAGGTTCCCTCCCTGCCTCTTCTTCTAGTGATTATTTTCACACCCAGAATCTGAGTAGAAGTACTTTGAATGACTTCCTTTCATGCCTTACCTTAGACAGAAGCCTGTATTCTTTTTCTTTTCTCACTACTTTTGCCAATGTCTAAAAGCCCCCTGTTAAATAGAAACCTAGAGTTCAGCAGTTTATGTAAAGATTGGTCCAATTTTCATTGGTAGGTTATGCTCTTTCCCCCAAAATAGGCTGATGGAAATGGGAATTATAGGTTTAACAAACCAGCTGAGTTTGCACTTGAAATCGCCAACGTCAAAAGTTTACATTAAATGCACAATGCAACCGACTTTCAAAATAAGGACTACAAATCAGATTCTCAGATAAGTTTTAATCTGTTAATGGGAAGTACATTTACTAAACTGGACAGAATATTATCTCAAATCAGACTGGATTAAAGTACTTATGAAAGTCTGTGTAATTGTAGCTATTTTTATGATATACTAAGGCTATTATGACTGATGGATTTCAGAAGCACTAATAAAACAAGTAAAGCCAAACTTTTGGAATTTTCAAACAAGCATGGCATATGGAAATTCTAATTACTAAGACCTTCCATAAAGCTTACAATGGACCACTGGAATAGAAGCATTATAAGAAGTGGGAACTTTGTCCCAGTTCCTGGTGCACCATATATCCCTAATAGATATTTATTTAATGAATGAATGAATAACTCCAGGTAGTTATAACTATTTCAAACTTCATTTAAGTGTTCTTTCCTTATAAATATGAGAAAGAAGCAAGCATGTGATTTTAAAACCTTGATAAAAATAGATTAAAATTTAAAATTTAAAATTTGGCAATAGTTGCTTCCTAGTGATATAATAAACAAAATGATTTGGGGTTATTTTAAGGTTGCTTAGAAGTAGTTGGATTACTGATTTTGAGATATGTGATGGGAGAAATCACTAAGTTTTCTTCAGAAAGCTTAGAAACTTCAGCTAATGTGTAACTAGTATTTTGTTTTAGGACCTCATGGGATTGGCCACATGGTTATTCTGGTTTGAGAATGATGCAATTATTGCTTGTTTTGAAAGTAGGAACTAAATGCTCAAATGGAGACCGTTTATTAGTTCTGATACATATAATTTAAAGACTATTGGTGAAGGAGAGGAAGGATAACTGGGGCAAGTACAGAGACAATAAAGAAATAGTATGATCAATAATAAATAGGATACTAAGAAACACCCCAGAGACTCCATGCCTCCAAGTTCACTTAGGTCTTAACGTACTTTACATTTCAAATCATATCTCACAAAACAAGTGATAGGATTACACTGCTAAATCCATAAGCATTGATTTTTGTCTCAGTCACAGATGCGTGTTGTGCACTATTGGAAAATTTGCTAAAATAGGTTTATACCGCACAGTGACTACCATGCAGCCAACACTATTTCTATACACTGGCTGAAGTCTTTAACAAGCAATTATCCAAGCTTTAGAAAACAGCAACAACATTAAATTATGCAAAAACCTCTCTGAACACGCTCATGAATCTTCCCCACTTCCACCATTCTTCATTGCTGCAGAGCTTGTCCAATTCCCCAAGCGGAGTATCCCGCTCTCTAAAAATCACAGCACACATGTGTGAGCTTTCAGAGTGTTTTTAGGAAATCTCCCCAGGGGACTCTGGAGAGCTTGCCTTCCGGTCAGAGAAAGAAGAAGCGCTCAAATGGGCTATTATTTTCACTGATAGGTTGACCCCATTCCTTGTGGAATTTTGGGTTTAGTTTCACATGATTTAGTTTCATAGGCTGTGACGGGTGCTCAGCAGCCATCAGAGTAACAACAAGGCCTTGGCACTTCTGAGGCACCCTGAGGAATCGCAGAGAGCACTGGCCCCAAGATAGTGCGGATAGCAAGATGGCAGGGCCCACTTGCCTCTTGGTTCTGTGACTCCTAGAACGGGTTGTGAGATTGGGCTTGTAGGGGGGATCAGAACAACAAAAGGTCACTGAAAGACATGTGGCTGGAGCACATAAGATGACACCATTATTATAGCATTTGTTTCATTTATCACTTTGCTCCCTCTCCACTAGAAGCTTTCTGAAGCATCTTCTTTAAAGTTTCTGCTTTGAAAATTCCCTTTATACTCCCTTTATTTTCATGTCCTCTATGTTGACTTGACTTCTTTGCTCACTTTGATGGGAATCAATCATAGTTTGTCCCATTTTTCTCATGCTCTAATTTTTGTTTTAGCTAGGTTCTCAACATGTACTTCAAATGAATGTACAATTTTTGTTAGTTTAATGCTTAAAATAATATAGAAAATTTAAATGTACTCAAAAAACAAAAGTCATCAATTGGTATCTTATGTTTCCTTAATGTGGTAAAATTTAGAGTATAGGTAATATAAAGAAACCTCAGGATCATTAAGACAATTTTTTCTTATGTCTAATAAACTTCATATTTTTAAGTGACTATTAAAAAAATCTTCTTAAAAACACTGCCCCTCTCCCAAATCCCTACAAACTAAATCTTGGATTTTCTGTAATGCTATTTTCTTATCTTTCTCTGTGTGACAACTGCATTTTGTGAATGTTCTAGAGTAAAATCACACTGTGTAGTCAGAATTCATTAAATGATCTCTAATTTCCATGACTAAACATTTAGCTTCATATTTTACATGTAGATAGTAACACTGAGCCCCTTTCAATTAGCTTCATTAAAGAAAGCCTCTCTTTTAAGGACCGCAGGAGAAGTGCAAATGGGAAGTTTGTATTTTGTTTGATTTTAAAATTCAGTTTAAAAGTTCAATTGTGATAAATGTTTGTTAAGTGTATAATTTAAAGAATTTTACTCAGCCCCTAGGTAAAGGAAACAATATATAGGAGTTAATTTCTTTTAAAATTCAAATACCTAACTTAATCATTGTTTATAAAATATTCTTCATGAGCTTTCATATTGGAGTCATGTGTAAAATATTTTACTACACTATTACCAAACAATAAGAAACAACTTGAATTTCTTACAGGTGCAGAATGCGATGGATGCTTTGCTTCTAAGTGTGAACACTCATCATTACTGAACATCCATAGTGCATCTAAGAGAGCCATTTTGGAAAACTACATCATGGAGCTGGATGTGTTGATTGTAGATTTCTGTGAAATTATTCATGAAGGTGCTAAATGGCTTGAAGTTCATGGCAGATCTACTGTGAAAGAAAAATGTGTGTATGTGGGGTGGGGCATGTCATGCTGCTAGGAAAAAAAACAAGTGGGAGGAGCAACTATTACTATTCTTATGTCTTATTTTACTTTAAAAATAAATATGACATTTCTAACTTCTCCTCCAAGAAAAAACACCAAACCAACACCTCTACCAATACTTTAGCTTGAGAGACAGTAATCTTGAGTAGTATTAACTTTAATAAAAAAATAATTAAATTTTAAAGAATATGTCTAGGCTCAGATGCTAGAATACCACATTAAATTATATAGCTTAATTATGTGATAGATTTACTTTTTGAGTGTTTATTGCCAATGAGGGAAATCTGGAGATACTGCAGAAAGTATTTCCATCCATTCACCAACTATCCAAATGGTAACATAAGTGTGTGTGTGTACATGCCCAAACCAAAAAAGCAAACCTGCTAAAACATTAAATCAGAACCACAGATCCTCCTGGTTATTGAGATATTAAGGTAATGGGGCTCTCATGCTGGTATGTTATCAGTTTAAGAGTGATTGGCTATTGACTGCAATCCTGGAATGTGGGAAAATGTGTGTGTGTGTGTGTGTTGTGGGGGAAGCTGGCTGGTTATAGGTCTTAGTGGAAGAAAAGAGGAAAACCCTAAAATCTAGGATTACTAAAGCATCCACCTTCAACCTCAGGAGCCCTGGACAAAGCTGAGGTGCATCTGTTCTGCAGCCCAGCAAGGCTGCAATTGTGCTGCTGAGTGTGTTCACATCAGTGTGGCCTGTTCCCAGTCCAGTGTGAGCACTCCACAAACAAAATCCTTTCTACCAGGATCATGACTTTGCAAACATATCCAAGTTTCATGGGATCTGAAGCTCAACAAATTTGAGAATCTTCATTAAGAAGATCTAAAAAATCATGTTAAAATAAGCAGATCTATAAATTGAGACACCTTGAATGTTTTATTTAGGATGAAAAAAGAAGTAATAAGTGAAAAAAAATTGACAAGTACCACAAAATTCAGAAAAGTAACAATTTTTCTTTAACTGCTTGGCACACTTCTACAATTTTTTTTTCTCATTACATTTGTTTTGTGCCCGCACTTTGATGCCTTTCACTGTGACAAAGATTTCAAATTCAGTACATATTAATCTGTCTGGTCTCATTTTCCTGATAAGAACATTCTCTAATTTTAAGCTTGCAGCTCATTGTCATGGTGGCCTTTGAAACATTTTCTAATGCTGTTTCCTATTGTTTCTGACTCCTAAGTGCAGACATTTGCTCCACTTTTGATGGCATGCCAACACTGGTCTGTTCAGTGCACTGATTACAGCAAATTCATTTTCTCTGTCATACTGACTAGCAGATATGCCAATGGGTTTGGTTTCATTATGCCACTGGGTTCTCCCTATCACAGCTTCTCTGACCTTTCCTCACAGAAAGTTGGGGAGTGGAGTGGAGTGGAGTGGGAATCTTGAACCTGAAATATTTGTTTGTTTGTTTAGGTACAAAATAGCAGGCAAAGAACCACAAGGGAGGCTACTCATCCAGGATTAGCAATCTTTTTTAAATGGTCCTTCCATAGTGTCCATTGGCATAGCTGTGGGGCAAGTGAAATAACTCTGTGTACTTTTGTTAATAAAGAACACTAAAAATTCATATTGCTCTTCCAGTTTGAGACTTGGAAGTGTCTTCCTTGCTTTTTAATCCTTTAACACTTTCTAGCCATTCGTATGACTTTTCTGTATGAAAACAACCTATACATATTCTCCAAAGCTCTGGTTTTCTTTGAAGTCTTGAATATCATCTTGCATATTTTTATTACCCCTATGCCCTGCACAAGAGACAACTAGAACTACCTTGTGTCACTTTGCATAAATCAATCTGTTGGGACCAGATTACAGCTTAGCTTTTAATCATGATTATTAATAGATGAGCAAACTGGCACTCAAGAGGAACACAGAGTTATAAGTGACCTAACCCCTTCCTTTGGGTAAATTCATAGTCTACAGTCCTCAGGTAGAGAAAGCTATAATTTGGCCCGTATCCTGTTTTGGCAATGGGATAAATAGCCTTGCCATTTTTTGATTCTAAATTGATTTCCTATTTAGCCATTGCTTTATCAATGCTTGGCTGAATATAAAGCCAGAAGTGAGCAACTTCCTCAGGGTGTGCTGCTTTTGATGGGTTAGCTGTCAAACGCTCCATTGTCCAAATTACACTGCTACTGTAGATTTTCCTGCTAAGAAACAATTTACGGCAGTATTGGGCTATCAGTCTTGTGGGCTGTGTTAGTTTTGGGGTATCTGAATCTGATTAACTTACTGCAGCTACACAGCAGCTTCCACTGTTGCTTTCGCTAAATTTCCATTTATGACATTGTTAGCAAGATATGATAACAGAGGTTCTGTATAGGAAGCGCCCCTAGAATAAAGAGTATGCAGTGAAGCCAGAGCCTGATAAAATATCAAAGCCAATGATAAGCATGGACAGAATGAATGAAAAGAGGGAAAACGAAACTGAATTGTCAACACTTACATTTCTTCTTCTAACAAAGGGTATGCAAACATGCACACACCATACACACCACACACAAACACAGACACACACACATGTTTATATATGAATATATACACATATAAACAAATGAACACAGAAAAACACACACATTTTATCTTTAGGCAGCTATTGTTTCCAAACTGATGTGAACAGTTAGTTATAAAGGAGTAAACACTCCAAACAATATGTTTGTGGGTTTTGTTTATTATTGTTGTTAAATGCATAGAAATAGATAGAGGTTGAAAATAAATCTCTTCTATTGATTAAATGTTTTCTTCTTTTTGCAAACTCTTCCCAAAATAGCCATTCTTAGGATTTCTATTTTGGTATGTTAAGACTCAATTATATACAATTCAATATAACAACGTAATGATGAATTTGTTTACCTTTTTCTACCTAGTTATTGACATAAATACCTTACATCAGCATTCCAAGGAGCTTTCTGTGACAAGGAAAATAGCAGGCTGTTTACTCTTCATTCAGTATGAGGGAGTAGAATACTAGACTTAATTGAATCATCACATTTAAGATAGCACCAAGCATCAGTTCTAATACTGCATTAATGATAATACTGTTATCATGTTTGCTAACTTAATTGAAGCATGACAACTTAATTTTAACATAAACTTCCCTATTTCTAACAAGTGGAGACAGGGCTTTTCTCATGATACTACACTGCACCCGTTACAGTAAGTGCACATGTGACCTCTACCTTCATTCCCAGTAAGACCTGCTGGTTTCTGCTTCACATCAGGTTGCTCAAGTTTGACTCTTTCATTTAAAAAAGAAGACTAGATTCTCTCAAAATGGTTCTTGACTTCAGTATACTAAACACTTGCAAATAGAATTAACTAATTTATTTCATAAAGAGCTATGCATTAAATTCACAGAAGAGTGTTCAAAACTGATTTAATCTAACAGAAAATGATAACTGGAACAGTATGTTCCAAATCCACATATGTTATTTCTTTCTTTTTTTTTTTTTTGGTACTGGGGATTGAATTTAGGGGTGTCCTTCCACTGAGCTGTATTACCTGAACTTTTAATTTTGAGGCAGAGTGTCCCTAAGTTACTTAGGTTGACTTAAATCTTGTAATCTTCCTCCCTCAGTCTTACAAGTAGTTGGGATTGCAGTTATGTACCATTGTTTCTTACTCCCATATATTTTCTTATATAAATATATACTTGTAAATATATATGTGTGTATATATATATATCTCCCAAATATGTATATAATGTATATTTCAACAGGATACATATAAAAGCTTGCCAGTGGGCATCATTAAGGTGAGAACCAAACATTATGTCAGCATTAAGTCCATCTCTGCCTATATTCTTAACTGAACTTCAGGTGAGAACTATTTCTTGAGTAACTATGACATACTAGTTTCTGTGTTTGGTCTTATGAATACCAAGTGCTTATGAATACTCTTTCCTTAACACATTAAGTCCCAAGTTTTCAATTCTGTGAATATTTCAACAAAATTGACATAGGTGCATTAAAATGGGTTGAAAATTATAATCCAGTGCTTATGTATCCTTCATATAAATATAAAATTTTTCATATATGTATGGCAATATAAATATTTTTTAAATGTTCTAATCATTCACCTATTACTTTTCTTTAAAGACTAAAACTCTAAAAACAATATTTATTTCATTGTGACCAGAAGTGGTTTATTTGTTGCTCAACTCAAGGTTTTCATAGATGGCCCACATCTGGAATGATGGGACAAAATGGGTTCAAGTGCTCATAATGGAGAGAGAGGGAGAGTGAGGGAGAGGGGTTGAAAAATGATCACAAATTCAGGAACAGGAGATATAAGTACGTGGAAAAATGAGAGTTCATACCCTATTTGAATCAAATGTATGATATGTCAAGATCATTGTATTGTCATGAGCAACTAATTGAAAAAAAGTATGAAGCAAGGGACAGATTGGGCCTGCAGGGGATGAGATTGGAGGAGATAACGTCCTAGCAGAATCTTGAAAGATGACCCAGTTACCTGGGTTGCCATGTTACAGGGTGGGGCTAAGCAGAGCAGGAGTGAAGGACCACAGGGAGTTTGGTGGAGCTGGAAAGCAGGCTGCATATGCATGCATGTGGATAAAGGCTGGAAAACAGGTATAAGGGCCTGGTATGGTGAAATGAGAAGTGTGAATGGTGTCCTGGAGGCCATTAAGGACTTTTTCAAGTGAGAGACACACATCCAGATTTTCATTTTAAAATGATGACCTGGTGGCTGTGCAGAAGAGAAATTTGATGTGTGGATGTGGAAATGGGGATGAGCAAGCAGAACATTTCACAGCCAGTGAGGGAATATGTGAGGCCTCTGCCAAAACAGTAGCTCTAAGGGATGTGATTCAGTGGTAGAGCACTTGCCTTGAAAATGGGAGTTCCTGGGTTTGATCCTGCAAAAGAAATAATATATAAAATACTAACTTTGGAGAAGAAAATTTTAAAAGATATTTAAAAGTTGAATTTAACAGATTAGATCTCTAGTTGCATATGGGTACTGAAGGGAAAAAATAATGTAAGAATGAAGTATCTAGCTTGGCAATCTGGTGCTACCAATAATTTAGAAGGAGAATGTTAAGAAGAGGGTAGACTTTAAAAGGATGAGAGGGACCTGAGTTCTGTCACATTGCATTTGTGCCCAGAGGGAGGACTGGAGCTAATTTGGAAGTGGAAGTGGGAAATATTCCAGAGTGAGGTGAGGTGTTCTCAATCACTGGAATAATTATAGGCTCCCTGTTTCTATTGTCCATTCCCAGTGCTTTATAGACTTGCAATTAAAGAGGGAAAAAAACTATCAAATGGTTTGTTCATAAACTTCCTTTAATTTTAAACATGTTCAGAGAGTACAACTGCTCTATGTATAATTTTCCTTTATTACATAGATATATTGGATTGATCATTATCTTATAAAAATGGCAGATTAGTATTTGCAGAACGATGGAAGAATGTAGAATGTGATACTGTTCAATTACATGTGGTTCTTGAAAGAAAAATTATAGTTTTATTCAAGTTCATCTTTTTCATCACTAAACAAGGAAGAACTAAATCCAAATGGTTTCTGATGATGCTTTCTAGAGCTGCAGAGTGTAGAAAGAGGACTTTATTGTCATACTGCATAATTTTAAGTTTCCACAGTTTAAAATATCAAAAGTTTCCATTGCTATCATGTAGATAACACTCACCTTAGGAAGAGAAAACAAAATGTGATTGTAAACTACCATGAAAGGACCCTTGTAAATCTTTCTGTTCTTAAATGAAAACTACTATTTTTGCTGATGGTTATCCAAACTTATCTCCAGTACTTGCCATGGCTGAAACTCCAGCCCCATGAAGATGTCTCTAGTAAACAGCCTACCTGACTATCCTCGTAGAACATCAAATTACACATGATTAAGCATACACCTCCCCCGTCTTGTTTTTTTGTTTAATATCTTTTTTAGTTCTAATAATTCCAGAATTCTTCTTTCTGGTCGTACTTTCACAATAACCTGAGAAAAAATTAGGTTCTGGTATAGCATGCCAATTGTTGCATATGCCAAGTCTCAGTCTT
Source organism: Ictidomys tridecemlineatus (assembly GCF_052094955.1). NCBI lineage: Eukaryota > Metazoa > Chordata > Mammalia > Rodentia > Sciuridae > Ictidomys > Ictidomys tridecemlineatus. The sequence goes on along the minus strand of NC_135485.1, from coordinate 106,778,562 downwards.
CTCCAAACCACTTTCTCTTAATGTTCTCTCTATCCAAAGTGTCTGTTAAGGTACTGCAATTCTTACTGGTACCCTGAAACTTGTGTTGACCCATTTCTGATCAGCCATTATCACCTGCAGTGTCTCTCCCTGTATTTTTTAAAAATATTTCTCCCATTGCCTTCTCCAGTCTCTTTAACTCACCCTTATGTTACTGCCACCAATTTCTAACATCCTTTTGATACTAGTTTTGTGCTCAGATATACTTTTTGCATTTGCTGTTGGTTCTACATTTTTTTCAATCTTTATCTCTCTCTCTCTCTCTCTCTCTCTCTTTTTTTTTTTTTTTTTTTTTTTTTTACTGTAGCACTGATCTTTTGATCTATACAAATATTTCTTCCTTCTGAGCACTCTTAGCCTAGTTGCAAAGTTTGGACATGAATAGCTTTGATCACACTGCTGTCTTTATCAGAAGCCCTCTGTTCTTCTGTCTAATGCTTGTGTATTCCTTTGAGATGCAGATGGTCTCTCACAGTCTGTGATGTTCTCCCTAGCCAGCACAGACAAACTTGTGAAGAGGCAGTGACTTGCTAGTCTCTCTGGGGCAAGAAGGTTGACAGCAGGAGACAACGTGGCCATGTTCAGAAGGGAAGATGCTGGAGCTGTTCTCACTTCTCACCCAAGAGGCCCTTGTCTTAGGTTTCTCTCATGCTTAATTTAATGTGGCGAACCTTTTTTTTTAAAATTTTTTAATCCATGAGGATCTTCTTGTGGATCTTAATGAACATTTGTATGAATTATCAGATTGGAAACATAAATATGATGCCAAGAAAACACAGGGTGTATAAGGGCTTAGACCTTTACTGCAATGTTTAAAATAACGTAGACACTGGCCTTCAAGAGACACTCCTCTTTCACTCTTCATATAAACAAAAAGTGAGACTTAAAGAATATTGATTTAAATTCTAGAAGGAAAAGAAAACACATTCTAAATCATGAGGAGGTAACATTATAAAAACACATTCATGTTTCAATAGCTGGTGCCCTATCCATTTGAATTCAATATATTTTAGAATAAGCAGCCATACGTCGAAAATAAATATCCTGACATTTCTAATTTCGCGTCACTTTCTGCCCTAGTTCCACTTTTAAAATGTAAAATCAAGTGCTCTGAAACTCCACCATGTGCAAAGCTAACAGTTTGATATGAAAGGATTTAAAAATAATGCCCAGTACTCTAAAACCCTGTGTATTTGCCATTGCGGTCTTGTCTATGAACTGTTGTAACTAACCCTGTCAAAGAGGAAAGCATATTTATTCATTTATTTTTTTCCTGTGATAATGCATCCAAAACATCAGTCCAATGTAGTTTTTCATGTTAGCTGGCAGAGATCAACTTCCTAAAATATTTTTACTTGTAATAACCTGATTATTTCAAGGAGTTTGCTGTTCAGTGGAAACTGTCTAAATGATTGAGTGCTCCCCAAAAGCATGGGAATGATTTCCAAGCTATGTTTTCAAGGCAGTTAGGCAGATAAGTAAAACCCATAAGAATTCTGTTCAAGAGATGGATAGTTCTACATTTGTTCCAGAGGGATATTTTTCATATTCAATGAGTAAGCACATTTGCGTTAACACTGAAAACTACCTACCAGGAATGATCTATTTTTATGCAAACACTATAAACATTAAACATGGCACATTAATAATAATAATACAGAAAAGGATCCTGAGAAATAGGAGTCTAAGAACAGGAAGGATGATGTAAATTAAAAAAACAGCCACCAACAACAATAATAGGACAGCTTAAAAGTACAGTAATTTACCAATCTGGCACTAAATAAAGTAGCAAATGTACTACATGATGTTTATCTTTGCTATAATTTTCAGAACATAAAACTGTACCTTGATTAAAAGTCTGATCTATTATTCATAGACTGATTTTCAGAGAATTTGTTCATAAATTCTTGTTTCCAAACAGATGCAAACTGGTCATCTTGGAACAGATAAGAAAAACGTCTCAGAGTGAAACAGCTGATCAATTCCTTTTGGGGGCTCTTGACAGAGAGACCCTTGCACAATAATTAAAAACAACAAATATCAAAGAAATTGGAGATGAGGTGATTTTAACACATACACTTTTCAGGGTTTATGCACTTTGAATTTACTTTACCATGGTTTTGGACAAAACTTGCCTTATCCCCTTTGGAGATGGGATCAAAGTGTGACCATGAGTGTTGCTCTGGTAATTGTGTAGAGTATTAATTTATATTCTGAGCACTTTTTCTGTGTCAGGTATAGGGACAAGGACCTATTCTCAATTAATACTCTAATAACCCTAATAAGTAGGTCCTATTTCTATGTCCATTCTAGAATGAGGAACTGAGGCTAGGAAAGGGGAACTAACTTTGAACAAATTCGTACCATTTATAAATGGTGGCATCATGATAAAAACACAGTTGCTCAACTCCAGATCTGTGCTTTCAGTTTCTTTACTATACTGTCTCTTTATATGGGCCCAGAAGCCTAATTTTTTAAAAGGTAATTGTTATAGTTTGGATCTGGAATGCCCCCCCCCCGCAAGGCTCATGTGTTGAAGACTCCCTCTCCATTGCAGCCATGATTATAGGTGGGGCTTTGGGGAAGTGATAATCATGAGGACTCTTGACTTCATCGATGAATTAATAATTTGATGCTAGTATGGGGAGGTGATGGAAACTGTGGGAGTGGGACCTAGTTGAAGGAGTTGGTCCTTGTGGACATACCCTTGGGGACGATACCTTGTTCCTAGAACTGACTGTCCTTCCCTTCCTGGCTGACTAAAGTCGAGCAGCTCTCCTCTGTTGCAGCCTTCCTACATGATGTTCTGCATCTTTTTAGACCCAAAGCAATGGAGCCAGCTGACCACAGGCTAACACCTTTGACGCCATGAGGCAAAATAAATCTTTTCTCCTTTAAGTTGTTTTCCTTAGGAAATTGTTGCAGTAACACAAAACTGACTAACACAGTCACAAAAATTAATAAGCCCATATATTCTATACTAAAGTTAAGAATCCATGATGCTATTGAACTTTGTTTTCCTGGAAAATTCTTTTCCAGATACAGTAAGCATTGCGTAAAGCTGCTGTATGCATAGTCCCTGTAACTCTCCCTGGCAATTGGACAAGCCTGTTGTTATTCAAAAACACTTGTCCTTACCATACTAGAGCAATCAAGTGAAACAAAGCAGGTTACACTGAAAGCATTTATAAAGCAGGGCACATGCTTATACAAACCCACAAGTCTTTGTTAAGGAAATATGATTGATTCCAGCACTACCCACCACAGTTAAGGCCATTTCCCAACTTTAGCTTCCCATCAGTCATTAAACTACTTAGTACGAAAAAGAAAAATCTAAGAACTACAGAAAGTATGTGGGAAATGTTTGCATTATGAAAGAAAGCATTAGTAAATGAAATAAGGTAGAATATATGGAAAGATAGATTTTGTCCCTTTTGCTTCTCACATACTTGGGAATATGGTAAAATAGGAACACTGCATATCTTCTAGAACTGTATTATTTTTTTTTCATGGCCAATGGTTACATGTAGTTATTGAGTAATAAAAATGTGGCTAAATGTAACTGGTAAGCTGAATTTTTAACTTTAATTAAATTTTAAATTAATGACTGATACTTAATTCAATCATGGGAATGATTTTTAAGTCTGTTTGGAACAACTTGCATATGCAAATTTACTTTTTCAAATGCAAATTTTATAAAATCAAATACAGATCATGTATTTCTGATGTAAATTTGGCATCTGAATTGGTGAGAATAAAAACAAACTTGATTTCAAAGACATTAAGGAGAATATAAAATATTTTATTAATACTTCTAAAATATTGATTATATATTAAAATATTTTAGATATATTGAATTAAAATAATGTTATTCAGATTAATTTCAACTGCTTTTTACTTTTTAGTGTAACTACTTGAAAATTGAAAATTACATATGTAGTTCCATTGGACAACACAGTTCTAGAAAAGTAAGACTCATCCTGAAAATTGTTTAATAGTGTGCCCCCAAACTTGCTTCAATGATGTTATTTCTCAATCATAGTCTCATTCTAGTTGTTATAGTAAAAAAGTTTCCTTCCGATTCATTAGTATGGAGACTCAGTAAGAAATAAATCAACTCCAATTTATTAAGGGAAGCTGCAAGGGTTCATGTAATATCTCACTTATTCCATTACTGCTGATATCACTGGTGTTATAGCCAGGATCTGGCAAAATACTTGCTTAGCTTGAAAGTAGACAGATGACCTGCACAAGCTACATTTCCAACATGATCAAAATCAAGCATACTCGCTAGTACTTCTAAATAGGCAAGCATGCAACTTAAGAAATTTCTATAGTATTCTCATTCTTGACTTCTACATTTTCCAAAAGGGTTTTCTATAGTATTCTCTTTCTTGACTTCTACATTTTCCAAAGGGTTTACACGTTACTGTGCTTCTTAATAATCCCAACCGTGTTCTAACCTTTAGGCTGTATGCTAAAGATAAAGATAACCAAAGCAACAACAATGAAACAAACCAGAAATGATAAACAGGTGAGCCAAGGTCATGGTCATGGCTCAGTATGCTCAGAGGTCTGATCTGAGGTTCAAGTCCTGCAACCATTATGGTCTTCCTGGGCCTTTCCCCTTATTTTCAGAATATAACCAGGGAGGCTCACTACTTCTACAGGCATCTTCTGCTGGATTGGTGCCTCTCAGTGAATTCTAAGTTCATACTAAAACACTGCTTTACATTTTCCATCATGCTTTCACAATCTTAATTTCCAATAACAGGCTTTTTATTTGTCCAGAAGAGAAATCTGAGACTCCAAGAGTTAAATGTCCTCCCATTGACATCTTTTTAGAACCAGAGGAGCCTGGGATTGCAGTGAATCTAAATCATTTTCTAGTATATTATATTGATTGTCATGTTCTGACAATCACAAAAATTATGCTGAGCAATTTTCACACACTAAATCATTGACAGGAGATGGGCTAGACAATCAGTTATCCGTAGTTTCTTTCTATTATATTATGCACTCTTTCTCTTCTCTCTTGCTCTCAATTGCACCTTTTTACACATAAACTCTTAGAACTCAGTGTTAATTTTTATCTATTAAGTTTAGATATTAGCAACTGAGAAGACAGTATTATGTCTATTTTAATGTTGATAAATTCTTAAATTGTTTCAACTACCATGTTATACAAACTATGAAGCAAGCCATGTTCTTCACAGGGAAAAGAAAGTACATTTAGAAAGGTACTCATGGTGCATGTCTGTAATCCCAGCAGCTCAGGAGGCTGAGGCAGGAGGATTGAGAGTTCAAAGACAGCCTCAGCAATTTAGGCAGGCACTAAGCAATTTGGTGAGATCTTGTCTTTAAATAAAAAAAAATATATATATAAAGGCTTGTGATGTGGCTCAGTGGTTAAGTGCCGCTGGGTTCAATCTCCAGTACCAAAATAACAATGAATAAATAAAATATTTTGTTAATATAAGTTGAAAAATAAATGAACATTTCTTACAGACATAAAAAATTACCCAGGATCTTTTCTTGATCCTGGTTCATTATTTTCTAATTATATAGTTACTTCTAACATCTTCTGTGAGTCGATAGAAAATACTTATGTAACTGAGACCATTTTTAGGCTAAGAGAAAACATTAGCATTAAAACAATTAGTCATTAATTAGTTTAGAAATGGCACACATTTTTATAATTTAAACACTTGGCAGAGCAATTTTTCAGAGTCTGAATTATCCAAACATTTTTGCAATAGTTTATTCTAATACAGAAATGTTATAACTGTAAGGTGCTTAAAAACATCTGAAGACCAAAAAGAGAATTTTAATTTATCAGGTATTTTATAAGCCAATTCAGTAAACTAAACATATATTATTGGTTTGGAAGGACTGAGGTCGTATTGATTTAACTGTAAGTGTCTAAAAGTAAAAATCTCCCATGAGACTATAAATAAGATATATACATCTCACATTCCCCCAGGGAAATTCCTTCAGATCAGCATGCACAGTATTGAATGTCCACAAATGTACCCTTTAACCTGGAAACAAAAGAGAAAAGAAACAGAAGGGATTTCTACCCTGGGGGAAATGGAGTAAGTCAGTGGCCTAGATTTATTAGGCTGCAGTTCTATTATGTGTCACTTCATGATAAAATGCAAGGTGGGAGTTAGGACAGATGGAAGAGTTAGATGGCTCAGAAAGAGTCTAAATGTCACGCCTGTTGACTGAAGTTTTACTCCCCTCTCCAATATATTAGAAATTATTGTTTTACAGACATCAAATAGTGAAATATAAAATGTCGATTGAATGTAAGTAATTTGAATTTTCTAAGATGGAACTTCTGGGACATGAACATTCTAGCTGACAGTAGGGCACTATGAGAGGAAAGGAGGGGAATCGTCATAGAAAAGGGACAGGACATTTCCTTCAAGATGCCTAAAACACACATAATACGTGAGATGGAGTTATGACCCCCTGGGACACTTGCTATATTTTTAAGGTTCTTCTGGAGTATTTTTAAAGCTAGAGTAATTCCAATTAGCACTCTGGACTTGATTAGGAAGTTCCACTGAGAACCATTAACATTTTCAAATACTTAATTTTTTGTGGCTTCTAAATATTGAATGAGGGTATTATTTCTGAAGGCTAATTATCCACCTCATCTGTGAATTATGAACATGAGTGTAGTTTTACTAGATTTATGTGGAGAATATTTAGCATGCTGATATTTTCTTCCTGTGAACATTTATTCATTTGAAATTAAAAATCTACATTGATAATTTTCCAGATGTTTTCTTATAGCCAGCTGTTCCAAAAATTAGGGGTGATTTTTTTACAAAAACGATGAACTCAAATATCAATTTCTATACAATATGCTTTACAAAAAGAAAAAAAATGAAAGAAAAGAAAAAGAGAAGTATAAGTCTCACCTTGAGGCACCAACCCCAGATAACAATTTTGAATTTAAGCAAAATTCAAGTTATGATACTGACACTCATTGTGAAAAATTACGAATATTTTCATTAAGAAATAGAAGAAATGAAGATGTGTTGCTGGGTGGCTAAGGACTCTATCGAGTCAACCTGTACTAAGTATTGTAATGCACTGCTGTTAGAGGTTCTTTTAAAGTTCACACTGATACTGTGAAATCTTCTCTTTTCTGTGGTATTGTTGCTCCATTCCCCATTCAAGTTAGATCCTTGAATTCTATAAACAACTGTTTTCTAGATGTTTAAGACTTTTGTACACAAAAAAGCTTTATGAATCAACTTGCAAAAGCAACAGTGCCACTAAAGCCATTTTTGAAAAGAGGAGATGGAATCTTATACACTAGGGGCAGCTCGTCACATAGTTAGACAACTTTCACAGTATGAAAAATTTTATAATTGGAAAACTTGTTTTGGGAAAACAAGGATGGACTTTCTCCCTATCTTTAGTAACAAAGAAAGAAGACTGGGAGAAGTAAACAGAATTCACTTTAACAGCAACAATATAAACATTTCACACTGATTTCTAGGTATAGGGCAGATGTTGGGCTACAAAATCTAATGTTGGGACAAATATCTCCTAACATCAATTGCTGTATAAATCTGAATAATAAAAAAAATATAATCACTATTCTGTCATCTGCTTTGAAAAGGCATTTGCTATATGTTTTTTTTTTTTCTCATTTGTTATTATCCGGGATTATTTTTATCCTTTGTTAGTGTTATCCCGCTGTTTACCAGAAAGTACTCTCTGCTGCAAGACGCTGTTAAAAGTAATTCAGCAGCACAAGCTGCGCTAGAAGGATTGATGAAAAAGAAATCAGAATAAGAACCAAAAAAAATAAATAAATAACCTCACTCTCCTCTGCTCCCGACACTGAAAACAACAGGCCTCGAAAATGGTTTCATTAAAAAATAACAAGCCCCTGCTCACCAGGGGATAGATTGGGGCAAACTGAATCAAAAAGTCTTCAATCATTGCTCAAATAGGTCAACTAGAATTAATTCAAAGGGCAAAGATGCAGAGTGAGCTCCCCATTCTCACCGGTCTGCTTCAGAGCCCCCCAGTTTGTCCAGGAGGTCAGTGTTTGGAGGTACCCTTGGCAGTGGGCAGGTCACTTGGCCATGCTTCTCTTTACATCAGTAAAAACGTGCGCCCCTTTCCTGTGTAGTATGGTTTAGCTCTGCTAGTTGTCTAGTTTAAAGTGCTAGGACTGTTAATTGAATCCAAAGTTGTTTTTGAGTAATGTATTTCTGTCACTTTATGTTGCCATCTTGCTTTCCCAACCAAGCCATTAATCTAGCTGTATGGTCAGAGTGTTGCTCAACATTACAGAGGAGATATTTTTCTTTTGCACATGGTCTAATAAAGCATGATTAAATTTATTCCTGTATGTAGAATTATATTCCTTTAAAAAAAATAGGACAAAGCCCTTATAAACATCCTGAGAGGCATTAGTCCAGGATAAACCTATAGAGTTCCCAATCTCAGTGTCATCCTCTAAGAGCTTGGGAAAAGCTGTCTCATGGCAGGTCTTTTTCCTTATACTGTCATATCATGGCTAACAAGCCTCCTTAAATAAAATGCAACATGCTGTTCTAATGAAATTATTTCTTTCATTTATACTATTAATTGGGGCTTTACAGTGCTAAGCTTTGCTATTAAAACATAGTGGTTTCTACCGTGCAAAAATCAGATCTGAAGTTCCCTGAGTGTCCAGGGATTTATCACAAAGATCCAATAATGCTATACAGAATTGGTCAAATAATTTGTGGGACCCAAAGAAAAAGGATAATGTTGGATTCCTTACTCAAAAACAATTAGAATTTCAAGTCAGAGTAGCAGGGTACTGAACCACGCAAGGTGCCTTGGGACCTTCGGGTCCCAAGACATAAGCCCCACCTGTTTTCATCATAAAGCAACTTCTGTTTTCTCTGACTCAGCTCATATGGTGAGAGCCCTCTGATACACCTTGCAGGCTATTAGAAAGAGATAACTGATAATTAGAGCCAGAGGTTTAGCTTAGAACAAACCTACAGCATACTACATGGGGAACTTGTGTCTAACCATTTGGGTAGCTACAGGGGAAGAGAGAAATTCTGCTGTGTAAAAACCATGTGCCGACCCCACAGGTATCAGAAAAATTGGATACAGGATCTGTTACTCTTTAACCAGCTGTGATCTGAAGTAAGATATCCCAACTCCCTGGAATTCCTTTTTCTGACTTATAAAGTAAAAGGTGTTGGATATATGATTCAAGGATCTGTGAAATCTTGATTAAGGGTCATGAGACTAGAAGAAATAGAAAATGACTGCCTTTTCTTTTCTGAAAGAGAGAAACATCTTTATGTTTAATGGGCATTTAATTTTGTAAAAGGATAATAATAATGAAAATAAAGATGATGCTATGTGCCAGGCACTGCTTAAATGATTTGCCTTATAACTGAACTAATTTAGTTCAGATTTAGTTCATTTAATATTTCATAAATACTTTATGAGATAGGTATTATCCTTATACCTACCTTACAAGTAAGGGAATCCAAGCCTAAAAAGCTTAGGGATACTGACATTTTTTAAGCTGGAAGAACATTCTCAGTTCTATGGCAGAGCCTCCAGGTTCAAAATATTCAAAGTTCTGGAAGTCAAGAAGTCAGGAACAGAGACTAGTCAAGAAGATGAAGGTTGCATATTCCTGAGTAAGTTATCTAGTTTCCTGAGGATCATAAAATAGTTTCAACTCGTGGTTCTGAGAAATACAGTAAACACAAAGCAAGAAAGTCTAACAAATTTCAAGGTTAACAAACTGATGCATTTGCATCTGTATCAATGTGTTATATTTTCAACTAAACAACTATGGATAAGAGAACTCACATTCTACCAATGAGTTTTAAATACTAACATTAGAGAAAAGTTAGAAAATGTGGGGTACCTAAAGGATATACTTAGGTAAATAACTTCTTTTCTTTATGTTATAATCCCCTAATTTCCCATTAGATACACTAACAATTTCCAAATATATACTGAGTATATTTTTCCAAAAGTTTATTAAATGGAATAAACTGCAAATAGAAACTTATATAACTTGTGTCATGGATTTTTTATATTTGTGTCATTTGGGGCACAGAACAAGAATGTACATGATGTGGGCAGTAGAATCCTTAAAGTTCTGTCCTTTGGACAAATTTCCATATACTCAAAAAATAATATCTGAGTTTTAGTGCTGTTCAACTTTTTAACACTCACTTCCTGGAATAAAGCACATCTAAATGAACTGTAAAACAGTGTAGATCATCTTAGCGTACAACATTGAGACAACTATCAAAAACATTTCTTTAAGAGTCTCATCTATATTTTAGAGCAGTAGCATTATTAATCGTTTGCATTCTGCTCCATCTTCATAATTCAATGTGTCCAGTTATACATCTGTTCCATAAAACTGGCATATTTATTGCACCCTTGGGATACAATTTCCCAAGAACCAGCTAAATGCAGTTTTTTCTTGTGTGTGTGCTACCTATGTATAATGCTATATTCAGTAACATATATCCTTGCTCCTGAAAGGGAAGGGAAAAAAATTCTACCACCAACTATAAGCGATTCAAAATGAAGGATCCAATAAAAACCATTTACTAAGTCATTGAAGCAACATAAGTCATCAAATGAATGTTATGGAAGGGTATCTTCTACTGTTTAGTAATTGAATCTATTTTTTCACGTTACCAAAGTTACAGCCAAGAAATCATCATCCCTGATTGTGACCCTGGTCCTGCCTAATAATTCAGGTGGCCATATTCTACAAATTACCTGCAAAACTAGTGAGACACCAGCTGCAATCTACCAGTCTTACCTCATCTAGTCACCAGTTATTCATTCATTAACAACTGAGAATCTACTAAGCCTAAGGCAGTACTTAAAGTACTACCATAGTAGACAATTCTCCATGTTTTATAAATTTTTATTTGTTCTTTTTATTTATACATGACACAGCAGAGTTTATTTTGACATATTTATACAAATCTGGAGTATATCTTATTTTAATTAGGACCCCAGTCTTGGGGATGTACACCATGTTGAAATTCACTGTACCGTATTCTTACATGTACACAGGAAAGTTATGTCAGATTCATTCCACTGTGTTTCCTATATTATCTCCCTCTCCCTTCCTTTTATTCTCCTTTGTGTAATTCAGTGCACAATGAATAATTTGAATCATTCTAAGCCATTGTGACTTGCTAATACTAACCATTTGAAAATAAAAACTTGCATTTTAATTACTTGCTTTGACAAAGTGATAAAGATATACCTCCTGTTTCTTGTTTTGGTTGTAAATTATGTATTTCTAGAAGACAACAGGTCACTGATTTTCAACCACAAGTAAACAAGGCATCTGGACTTTGTCTTAATGAGATAAAGTTTAGTCTGTGCTTTCTCAGTGGGATGATTTTTGCTATTTAATTGGTAGCAAAAAAACTTCAGCAGCATGTCCTTTTTCTGCCAACAGTGAATTCTATGTGGGAACGAAGTTCCTGCAGAGGACCTTCAGATAGCATTTCTATGCTGTCTTAGAACTAATTAGATAAAAATCATAGGAAAAAAATATTATTTATTACTTGAGAGGCAACATGGAAACATTATTTTACTTCATGAATTCCTTGAATAATAGAGGAAAAAAGCAGAATTTAGGTCCCATGTTTCTCAACTGAAATCTTTCAGAATAAGGTCAATTTATGTTAAGCGTGCTATTTATATCACTGAGGTCTTTGTAAGATCTTAGACAAAATTGGGATAACAAATATGAACAGAACTGTGTTGCCTGCAAAGTCCGTGTTCCTAAAATAAAATTGTGATCACAATAGAACAAGAAAGAAAGAAAGGAGAAAATAAAGGAATTATCATGCCAAAAGCAGCTTTCTAAAAATGTTAACTCAGACATGATTAAGTACCAATTACTTTAATTTAAGCAGGGACTTCTCCAGAGACTACCTAGGAAATCTTGTCAACAATGTCACAAAAAAAGCATCACACCATATACAACAGGCAGGATTCCTTTCAAGTTAATGAGGATTTTAAAAAATGCAAAATATTTTTCTCCTGTAGTATTTTTCAAACTGGGTCATGTCCCTTCCTTGCTGAATCCCTTCAATGGATTCCCACTGCACTTAAGAAATGTAAAATCCTTATCATGGCCTGCAGCCCCTTCCTACCTACCTCCGCACCTTAATCTCTCCACAATGCATCTCCTCCAGTGACGCTGGTCTTCTTCCAGCTTCTCAGACAGATGTAGCTTTTCCTGCCTGTGGGCCTTTGTGTTCTTGCCACTGAAAAGTTTTCTTTTCTTCCTTGTGAAAAACTTTGGGAATTCTTTAGGTGAGTCAGAAACTTCTTTAGGGAAACATGCCCTGATTGCTATATCCACTTTTTCTTATTACTCATTCTCTCTCACAGCACCCAAGTTAATCCTCATTAATCTTTTTGTTAGAACCCTGTTCTAAGCACTTATTGTAAACTATTTATACATGGGAGTAGGATCTTTGTTTGTCTGTAATGTGAGTCTTGCCCATTAGATTATGCATTCCACAGCTAAAGGGATTGTGTCTCCATTGTTTACCCTTAAATGAGCACAGTGCCTGAGTATGTTTACATATACGTTTCTTGAAATACAGGTCAACTTAGTCATTGGACTTGGTTTCTACCACTTCTGTAGACTGTACCAGACAAAACTGTTGTGGTGGACCCATGCTGAATTGATCCCAATGTGTTACATGATCTCCTCTGTGAGCACAAGAGGGACTGTGACTTGCCTCTAACTAACAGAAGATGGCAAATGTGATGGAGTATCTTTCCCAGGACTGGGTTCCATTATATTAGACTCTGTTTTTGCAGAGAGAGACTTGTCTTGTTGAGAAGTCAGACACCAGGAGTAAGCTGATGTGTTCTAAGAGGGGGCAAAGGCAAGGAACTATGGGCACCCTGTGGAGTTGAGAACAGACCTTCCAATTGCTAGCAAGAAAACATGGTCCTTGGTCCAAGGAGATGGATTCTGCCAACACAGAGGTGGCCTAGAAGTAGAACAATGCCTTTCCTCCCAGGTCAAGCCTCTAATGAGAATGTGGCCCTGGCTGACACCTGCATTGCAGCTTGGTGAGACCCTTAGCAGAGAACCCATGTAAAGCCTGCCTGGACTGCCACCCCACAGGGACTGTGAGATAAATAAAAGAGTACTGTTTTAAGCTGCGAGTTCTGTGGTAATTGTTATGAAGCAGTAGGAAACTAATTTGACTGCCAAACTGAATCACATCCAAAGCAAAATTGCCATTAAATGCCTTCTTTCTTATTTCATACTCTAACTTTATTTTCTGTTATTTTAACAACTGAGTTTTTGGATAGTAGGGTGTTTTACTTTCCTTCTTTTTTAGATGATTTTCTCACTAAAAAAAATATTTTCTTCTTTGAGATATAATACTAGATGCATTTTTATTTTCAGTATATTTTCTAATTTGAGGGCTTTAAATTTATTCAGAATGAAGTACTTACTATGTGCACTGTTGAATGCATAAGTTAGGGTGCACTTTTAGGTGTTATTGGAGCTGTTGAGCAAAATATAGTCCAGTGATATAACAGAGGACTGCTTAATTATACTAAGAACTCAATATAGATGTTCAGTGCCTCTTAATGACATTTTGATTCTAGTCTTCAATGCAGCAAGGTTGAGATAAAGGCCCTGTTGGGGCTGGGAACAGAACAAGTGGCAGAGGGCCTGAAGAAGCAAGGCTGGGTGGATCCATGCATAGAGTTGTCTGATACTCTCCCCTTCCTAGGAGGCCAGGAGCAATATTTTACTCCCCTGCGTATTCCATAGTTGCACAGTTGATATTAAAAACATTGATTTTTTTTTTTAAATTGAAAGCTCAAGAGACATCAGAGAGAAATGGTTTGTGTCAAGGACACCTTCTTGAAAATGGTGTCTTACCTGAAGAACTGGATATGGTCATTGGTGGAGAGACTGGAGAAATGTCATTTCTCTTGTCTTCATACAATTTCACATACAATTTATCTAGTTTTTCCCTGCAACCTGTTTCTAAAGAGGCATCATCTGTAGTTCTATTCATTTTGTGAAATGTAATGCTCCTCATACATTATCTTCATTTAAGCCTACTGCTAAATGATTGAAGTTTTTAAAAGAGTACCCTTTAATCAATGCTATTTCACAAGGTACAGATGTCACCTATGTTCCACTCTTCTGGCTCTAATCTTTAAATGGCACTGCCTGCCAGTGTGTAACATCCCTCAGACAAACATTTCCAGGTTCCTCTCTCCAGCCTGGGCCCATGGTCCTGGCCTGCTGGAAGCATTGATGTGGAAGAGCTCTGGAGGTAGACAAAAGAGGCCCTCTGTGTAAATCTGGGCTCTGTAATCAAGCATTCTTCTCTCAAGGACTTATTTTGTATAATAGGTATAATCATTCTCCATTTACTTATTTCTTAAGAAAATGCTTGGTTTTGAGAGAAATAAATGTGCATAATAATGGTTCCCCCTGTTTTTGATCACACAAATAGTGAAGAATAAACAGATAATCCCAGAAGGCTTTACATGATTATAGTACCCAAGTGTTACAGGGTGGTGTTTGAGGACAAATAGAGTGCATACAAAAATAATTTACAAGCTATACAAACTCTCCAGCACTATATAATTATGCTATGACAAATATTTGCCATTTCTCCCTTGACTGGATGCAATACTTTTCAGGGTAGTTTGTGCTATTTCTTAAATTATCTTCACTTAACTAAATCTTTTTGAAACCTGTTTGAAATCCTGGTTCCTTTGGAAGCAATGTCTTTAGATTCCCTTAGTCAAAAGAGATTTTTCTTTTATCTAAGTTGAGAAACTAAAGTATCATTTCTTTGAAATATTTGCTCTGTGGTCCTAATGGTGATTTGAAGTTTCGATGATTTGCTTTTTCATGTATTAGATACCAATTCTTTAAGGGAAAAAATTGTAAGTTATTTAAGCTATTTTTAAAATTTGATAAGTGTAAATTAATTTTATGTTCCAGAATGTGTCAATTTTATGTTGTCAGAATGTGTAGCCTTGAGGGGACAAAAGAGAGAGAATAACATGTGTACCAATAATTACTAAGCGAAACATAGGAGTAAGCACAGCAGGTACTGAAAATTTTAAAAAGGAGCCAGGCTCAATGGTGTACAACTGTCATCCCAGCAATTTGGGAGGCTAACACAGGAGGATTGCTAGTTTGAGGCTAGCCTCAGCAACTTAGTAAGGCCCTGTCTCAAAATAAAAAATAAAAAGTATTGGGGATATAGCTCAGTGCCCCTAACCCCAATTGCCAGTACAAATACTAATACTAATACTAATACTAATAATAATATAAAAAAGAAATTGGGGAATCTGAGGGAAGGAGAATATTTGAGGAAATAGCCCGAGGAAACATTTTGGAAGAACAACCCTGAACATGGTCTTGTAGAAGTCAGATTAGCTGGAATCTGGATGTGGTTCAGGGCTACAACTCACAAGTGGGAATCAGCTCAGAGTGGAGGTGAACAAAACATACTTAATTTGACAGACAGCAAGAAGCCATTGAAAATTTCTGGGCAGGGAAGTCAACAGTATTCAATAAATATTTGGTGATATTTTAATTTTATTTCTACCACTGAGGGGGAGAATAAGATTTCTCCTTTGGGAGCCAGTGAGAATATTTTAAGCATAATGCCTTTATTATGGAAATAAAATAGATACTTTTCATATTCAGAGTCAGCTGCAGACTGATCTCAATTTCACAGTACACCTGTTCTGGTCTAAGCTCACTCTCTTCCCAGTTTTCCCCATTGCTAGGCCACCCATCCCTCTTTTCTGATGTGCTCTGTGAATCTTTTTTCAGGTCCCCATTTCAGGGACATGCCTCAGGTTATAATGAAAGAAGAAACACTGGTATGTTATGTTTCTTGAATCATCTTTTAAAGTTCTTTCTAGTAATCAATAGGAGGATATTTCCAAAGAGGCCAGCGTGGCTCACAGATGGATCATTCTCCAGCAATAGAAAACTACCTTGGGGGAAGGAAACTACTTAGCCTCCTGTGTGGCAAGTACATTAGACATCTATAACACAATAATTAAATTGATGAAAAGTCGATGGACTCCAAAGGTCTGGAAGGAAAGAAGCAAAAAGTGCATAAACATTCTCTTCCATCATTTTTCTTTAAGAACTACTTTATTTCACCAATAAGAAAAATAGAAATTAACAATGCACCTGTGTACAGTTCTGAAGTATTTTACAATGTATGCAAATCTTCATAATATTCTCTGGGAGGGAATCTGGTTATACCCTATATTTTGGTTAGTTCTAATCACCAAATGGAAACAGAAAATACTTGAACAAAACTATTCAATGTGTGCCCACAAAAAATCGTGGTCTCAGGTTATATCTATTAGTTCTGGTATTGATGAAAGTAGCTATGTGACTGTTTGATTTCCCACCCGACTGAACCATACTTCATTTCTGAATGTGTTGGATGCAAGATGTTTCCACATGCCACATGCCTGTGTGACCTTCACTACTTCCTATAAGCATAATAAAGTCAGGTCTTTATTATGATAGAATTTTAATCATAAGACTATAGTGATGTAATATGAAGAGGAATGAAGTGGATCCAGGGTTCTAGGCTGAGGACCAAGTATCTAAGTATCTAAGTAGTTCTTTGTCTCTATTTGTCATATAAGTTTTTTTTTTTTCTGGGACACTTTACTCATTTATTAAACAGGTGTTGGCAGGGAGAGTTAGTCTTCATGACCTGTAAGGTTGGTGTCAATTCTAAAACTCCATTAAATGGTGAGTCTGCTCTTCCATCACCCCCATATCCCTCTGTGGGATGTTATAGATGGTTGCCATCAGCCACTTCATGGTCTCTGCAGCATTCCTAATTACATCAAACCAAAAAAAAAAAAAAACATATCCATATACCAAGTGCATAGTCTATTAAAGATCCTTGAAATCACAAATTTTCAGATAAGCAGATTATTGAGGAATTTGGTCCAACTATATAAGGTAAGGAGAAGTTAAATGACAGGTCCATGTCATACATTTGCCACAGAAAGAACCAAAGTCTTAGTAGGCCTCTTATCTTCTTGCCTCAAGCTTGAGTTTCCCCAAAGCTGTGTGTGAACCATATTCATATTTTGATATATTTGTTTAATGCCTTTACTATTACTTATGAATATTTTAACTTGATTTTATTGAAATTTACTTATAAGGCAAAGCTATGAATCATCAGAAATGATCATCAACTCTCATTAACAGGTTATCAAAATATATAAAATTAGCAAAAAAAATGAACACCATTTACTTAGATTCTTTTAATTGTGAGAGACCTGAGGACTAAGGCTGGCTCTCTTTAAAAATAAAGATTAGAAAATGTTAGGAAATGCCAGTCATGCTAGCAAAAAATAAAGTGGAGATCACTGTTTTTGAAATAAATATGAAGGCAGAGTTTTTTCTTTATATGTGTGTGTGATTCCAATATATCTTGACTTCCAATATCTTCATCTTTAACTCTACCCTTGCTTGAAAAAATAGTTTACTAGTTTTGTTCCTCCCTCCTCTGCCTACCCTGCTCTGCTTCCCATTTGTAGGAAGGTCATCTGTACTCTTGTTAAGATGGGTGAGAAGCTCCCCCTGCCTCAAGTTCATGTGGTGCATTATATAACATGGGCTTCTTGGAGACAGCTTATGATCCACAGATTCTGCAGTAGGATTTTCAAAGACCTTGAGATCATTGGAAAAGTCATTGTTTGATTCCATTAGGGCCAGCCCTGATCTCATTTCTCCAAAATGAAACCTGACAACTCTAGTTTAGGCATGGCTTATATGTGATGCAACTAGGGCAGACTTGATTCATAGTCCAAATTTATCAGAACGTGGCAAAAAAAAATAGGTTACATAACAAAAATAGGTCATAACCCCTGATTTTTTTACTGTCAGTTTCTTAAAGCCACCCCACCTCATTAACAACTGTTATTCATTCCCTGTTTCTATGCTTAAATTTCTGAATATAATTTATATGGCAACTGAGAAATAAAGTGTGTCATGTGTTTTGGGGAGGAATCAAGTAAAATTAAAAACTTCAGGCTTTGAAATATTAAGTAAAAGCAATTTATATTTTTTCCTCAAAGCTGGCTTGCTTCAAACTATATTTTCAACAATTTCATTATTGCTTTGGAAATCATAGTTCAGTGGTTATAGGTGGTAAGTTTAACAGAGACATATAGTAAATGGATATATTTTAGAGGTTTTATGAAGGAGGTATCAGTTACTGATTATGCACAAATGACAGAGTACCTTGTTTCTGAAACCCTTAATTCCAGCGAAGAAATAGAAAAGCCGTAACCATGCTAGAACAAAGAGAATGGGAGAGTAGACAATAGCAGATAAAGGTTGTCAAAAAACTAGATGATGAATAATTAAAAGTTAAGGTTTAGATAATAAAGTTCTTTCTAGAATTTTATATGCAGCACAGTATCAATGACTATATGAAGAGACTAAAGGTATTTTTTGATAAACAAGGGCACTGAAATGTTACTTTCCACAATTATTCATTCTGAGGAAGAGAGAATGTTCTACCAACACTAGGAAGCCAAACATCCAACGGGGTGTGAGGTATTTCAAGAGGCAGGGGTCTAGAAAAAGTGAAGGGCAGCAGGTATTTATTTTCAGGACAGTGGGCACAGAATGCTTAGGGAAACACCTCACCTGTGTGGGAAGCCTAGAGGAGAACAGGTAAAGCTGGAGCTTCGAACGAAGGGCAGAGGCTCCAAAGAAATTGGACCCAAAAAATAAGAGATAGGTTATATGAAGTGCTTGGCTTTTCTGGGAATAGTTTTAGAATTCTGTGGAAGCATTTGGAGAGGGTGAGGGGAGACAGAGAGGTACAGAGTTACAGAGAGGCAAATTATTACATTAAAACAAAGAGTCGTACACAAAAGAAAATTCATATGATGATTCACCTTTGAATAATATTTACACCATCACAAGGCTGTAAATACTAAATAAATACTAAACACTAATCGAATCAAAATGTGTTGTATTACTGTGTTGGAGAAATGGGAAATGAACTTGGGGAGTGGAAATGGAAATCATAACAGAGCTAAATTGCAATTTGCAATAGTTAAAAGTCAATCGTGGATGACTAAAAATGTTAAGAATAACAGGAAAAAAGAGCTCACTTAGTAGTTAATAGGTAAAAACTAGAAGAAATAATTGGAATCGAAAGTGGTTGGCTCAGAGGTTAGAGAGCAGTGAGTAAGGAATTATTTGACTTTTAAAAATGTCATGTTTTACTATTGTGGTAAAAATGTATTACACATTTAATTAATCTGCAAATTAAAATTAATGCTTCTACCTTGTTGATGTATTGTTAAATACATTTGTTTTAAAATAAATTGTTAAACATTTTCCATAAATACTTCAAAGTAGATTTTTATAGCATTGAATATGAAATGTAGCAAGAATATTTCATTGCATGGAATATGCATATTCCTTTTATCTGTTAGGTGTTTTAAATGTTCAAACTATTTTGGAGTCTTCCATAGAATAAAAATGCTTCTGGTTGGTTCGCTGAAATTCTAAAATCTCTTATAAGACCGCAAGGATTTCCACCTGCAACCTTTCTTTTCTGTCCTTTATCACATAAATGTATTCAACCAGTTTTAAATTAGTGCTTTTGCCTTTGGAGTGACTCACTCTTAACCAAAAGTATTAAAAGATATTATGATCTATAGAACCTGTTTTGAATTGCTGATCTTCTGTAAATTAGGGTTTTAAATGGAAATCTTGCCTCTCTCAATAGCAAAGCATTTGTTAGCAAATATAAAAAGCTGTGGAGATAATATTTTTTTGAAATATACTAGCTGAAAACCAGACTGCTTAACAAGAAGGGGAATCAGATTTGGCTATTTAGCACAGTAAAATATTAATGCTTAGGGCACTGAGATATTTCTAATACTAAAAAATCTTGCACAGATGTCTGAGATTGTATTATACACAAGGGAGCAGAGAATAGATACAAGGACTATAGAAAGGACTTAAAGGAGAAAGAAAAGAGAGAGAAACATTCCCAGTCCTTCAAATATGGAGACTTCACTCATCTTCATGGGGTACCTCCTTGAAGATTAGAGAGCTAAGGATAAGCACCCCTTTTTCATGTAGATCAACTCACACATCATTTAGGCAATGGAAAGGGCTTAGGTGGCTGATGTCTGTAGATTCTCATGATCTTAATCCAGGAAGAGGTAGGTGAAGTAAACAGCATGACAAATTAGGTTTTTTAAACAACTGAGTTGTATTCTATATTATTGGAAATCTTTATTTCAAGCTACTATTAAACACTTTATGTCGTTCTAAAAGCTTTGAAAAAACTTTCCTTCTGCCAGATTAGTTCAACCTCAGAAAATCATTTAGGAAGCTAACTAAATAACAGACATTACTATCTTCATTCCAATAATGAGAAAACAGACTCATAAAAGTTAAGTGCCATCTTCATTTTCTGTTTCCTTTTGAAAAAGGAGAAAATAGGGCTAAGCTCCTTTTTCCTTGTCTAATTTTCTTTCCACTCTATCAGTGAGTCCCAACTTGTTAGACTCAAACAGCTATTCTCTATCCCAGGCCCCTTTTGTATTCATAGCACTTCCCACATTCCCAAGCACTTTATCTATCTATCTATCTATCTATCTATCTATCTATCTATCTATCTATCTATCTATCTATCTATCATCTATCTATTTAACTTCTTTGGGGTCTGCTCTGCCCAATCCCTCAACTGCCACTAGAGGGCGCTGTTCTGTCCAATGTTTACACCAAAGATTAGCCTTGTAAAAAAGTCAGTTATGTTGACTTACTATTGAACATATTTGCACAACCAATCTCCTATCTGGTCATGTCTCTACCCTATTAGGCAAGATGATCACCGTGTAAGCAGAAAAACAACTGTGTCAAAGGTTGACAATGGTTCCTACTAATGGTTTGGGGTGCTTAGCATGAACCATCTATGTACCTCATCTATGTACTATATTTGCACTCTGGCCTATAAGGTGAAGATTGCTGCCTATATTGGCAGATGGCACAGTCGATTCTCAGAGAACTGAGCCTGAGCTGATGTACCTCTGACTACATCTGTATGCTCCTAAGCACTGTCTTAATGCACTAAGACATATTGTCCCTGTACCATTCCAAATGCATGGCACCTTCTACTGAGCCAAAGTATTGTTAAGAATAAGGAGAAGACCAACAGATTCTATCCAAAATGCTACCTGTCTTCTCTCACTGCTGTGCATTCATTAGACTCTATCCCTTCTTTAGCATTCAACAGATGTTTCAGCGTTAACCAACCACCCCCACTTATTTTTCAACTCCAGGAGGAGGGGAGGAAAGAGGGAGAAGTACTGACATGTTCACAAAGGGAAGTCTGTGATGCTGAATCAGCCTCAGAGCTGAAGCACAGGCTGAAGGATGCTGCTACCACCCAGAGCAGAATGAAAGAGCCACTTTGTTAGTAATGGGAGAGGGTGTTAGGGGAGGCAAGGTTTTGCAAGAAGAAAGTCAAGCCTCAGGCAGAAATCAGGGCAATTATTGAACGGATCTGGGGGCATCACATTCACTCTGAACACTAGAGATGATGGCCTTCTGCTCAGAGGCAAATGACAGCATTCAAATGTATATCCCACCCCAGTCCAGCCCCCCACCCCCACTTCAGCCAGTGCACTGAATCAAAGGGTGTTCTAAGCTCAGCCGGCCTCGGGGTTGACAAATGTGAGATCAGCCCCTCCTCATCACCACCTGGCTCCCTCTGGACCTTCTAATGGTTCGGAGGGCAGAGGAATAATGCAATTTGTCAGGAAAGGGACAAATGCTGCAATAACAATGTCCACCTAAACTGAGCAAAAGCTTGGTTTAATTGTCTCTACCAGTCAACCTAGCAGGAGTTCAGTGGGGAAAGCTGATGATCCAAAAGAAATTATTTTCTTATCTTTTATTGAAAATTTCAAGGAAAACACATGCCCACAGCCCTTAGGGACGAACCAGAGAATCACTGGGACAGGGAAGATGGATGTCTTCTAATGTCTTGGCACATCTAACTTTAAGATATTGAGGATACTATCATAACTTTCTGCCTTAAATGCTTTTATTAGAGAAACAAGATTTATATTTTTGGTCTAGGGGGCAAAAGACACTTGGATGTCCATAAAGGGTTCTCTGGCAGTCACTCAGCCTGACTGATTAGGGGCACATGTGGCGGAATTTTAGAGAAAGTTATCTTCTTTTGGGTGGCCAGGTTTCCCTTCTTTGCAATTTACTTTTATTCATTCCCTTGTGCTTTCTGGCACATGATATTACTTTTTGGTTTCTGTTATAAGTTCCTGCAGGAAATAGTAACTCTCTAGTTTCCTGATTTTCAAGAATGAATGTGCACATATGTTTAGCATCAGGCTCTCTTGTATCCAACCATAAATCTGTACACTACAGGAAAAGTGCATATATTTTAAATAATTCACATATTGCAGTATGAACTCGTGTTGCACTGGAGGAAATTAGGTACACTAAAAATTCACAATTAAATTGGATTTCAATTTCTTCTATGTATTTGTAAGCTTCATATCCTCACAGTTGGCTCAGCCATGTCTGGGAGAATTCAGCTGGTTAGCTGGTTATTAACTTGGAGCTTCTGATGGTTTACAGAGGGGCAATTGAGGATTGAAGACTAGTCATTACTTTCCCTCCAACTGGTCTCCTCCTGCCTGTACCTACTGCTATTGCCTTCATTAAGGGTCTCTCCATTTCTTGCCTAACAACTCCAAGAGTCTCCTAACTGGCTTCCCCTGGTCTCTTATCTTCATTCCCTCCCAACAGTTCTCCATAGTGGTGTGGAAATTTTTTTTTTCTTAACACAATTATTATCATACCATTGCCTCACCTTACTTATTTATTGGTACCAGGGACTGAACTCAGGGGGCACTTAACCACTGAGCTACATTCCCAGCCCTTTTTGTATTTTATTTAGAGACAGGGTGTCACAGAGCTGCTTAGGGCCTGGCTAAATTGCTGAGGCTGACTTTGAACTCTCAATCCTCCTGCTTCAGCCTCCTGAGCCGCTGGGATTACAGGCATGCACCACTGCATACAGCTAGAACCTTCTTTATATTCATATACACTTCTCCCTCCTCATTCGACATTCTCCTCAGTCCTCTTGGCCACATTTTGTTTTCCATAAAGGCTTTCCTGAGCACGTTCTCTGCACCATAGCTGTCCTATCACAGGTTCACACTGGACTTGCTTTTCTTTTCTAGCACTTTGCTGTAATCTGACATTATTAACTCCTCTTTTCCCTTTCCTGACTGTTAGTTCCTTGAAGGAATGAACCTTTTCCTTGTAGTTGTTTTCTCAAGTATTAAGAGTTTTGCCAGGCACAAATATGTGGCCCCTTGAGAAATGTTTTGTGGGACGAATGAATATATTAAGAGTGCATTGATTTACAAGTCACCCTATTTGGTATCTGATGAGAAACTGTGAAATGTTAAATGTCTCCCTCCCCCTAGAATTTGCTGATGTCTCAAAATCTGCCATTCATGATTTATTCCATAAATGATTTAATTGCCTTAGTCCTAGGAGACTATTAAAATATAAATACACTTTTGAGAATTAGCAAAATGAGTCACCACCACCTGCCTTCACTGTCACCAGAGAGAGCAGAGCACATAGAACTGACTACAAGATAGAGGAGGTAAAAGAAAGGGCAGGTAGCAAGAGGGTGGGGCTGAAGTGCACAGGCAACAGAGGAGAATAAAAATGTGTTTATCAGCTTTGGAATTGTTCCTAGTAATAGCTCTTGCTCTCCATCTACATACCCAGGATTTCCCCAATTTTGTTCACTTATGGGAATCTAACAAAAGAAAGCAGGGCAGTGTTTCTTTCATAGATGGAACCCATCTTAAGTCAACAAAGAATGAGAGAATGTCATGTGACCACTGATAAGACCACCTTCTCTCTTTTCTACACCCAATTCCCAAAACCCAACTACAATGCCCTTGTCATTTTCCTGGTCTTATAGCTTCCTTGCTTTCTGGAGTTATTACTTGCTTTAATAGTCCTGCTCAATTTTTTGCAGTGGTCTCTTCTCCTCTGCTTCCAATATCTCTCATAACACCACTATTGCAACCCCAGCCATCTTCCTCTTGCTCTCTGAAGAGACCTGCAAAATTGTTCACTGGAATTTGCCTGCTGCCTGCTCAGTCCTGCTTCTCAAGGGCCACCCATGTTGGGGCCTGGCTTCTGACATTTTCCCACAGAGGGCCCCTTTCCAGAATTGCCATTTATCAACCTCATCATTCAGATCTGACCTAACATCTAATTATTCTGATTACACCACATTTGTGTGGAGGGTCTTATTACCTTTGCACTTTATTGAGGATAATGTGATTCAGAACAATCGACTGAATTCATTCTCCCAATGGTGGGAATGAAGGTTGAATAGCCATGTAGATTGGGGAATGTGTTTTCTAGCACTGTTACACACCTCATTTTTGTTCCTTTTATAACAATAATAATAATGCTATTCATTAAAAACATGTTTCTTCCAAAGAGTTGAGAACTTTTCCACATAGCCTATTTATGAGCCTATGCAACAGCCAAGGAAGCTGAAGATCATAAATTTCCTTTAATAGCTACCTGAGTCATCAGGCTACACAGCTCCCCACTGCAAACCCTGCAAATGTACAGGTGTTAAATTAGCTGCAGAATGGATCCCTGGTTGTCCTTTTAAAACAAGAGACACACTCTGCAAAGGAGAAGAATGAGCCCTCATCTGCAAAGAAAAGATGTTTCCTAATTTGCACTCAGACCCAAAGGCCAGCTCAAATTTCTCAGGATCTTTTTAAATAGTGGAGGCTCATCAGACCAATACAAATTTCTTTTGGTCAGATTTGTGTATCATCCCAAATGGCACACCAACTGCATTCACTTAACAGCTCAAATAGTTGGTAAAAAATTCTGGAATTAAGGAGAGATTCCTTAATCAGTTCTTTAGAACCTCCTCAAATTCCCGATAGCTTCACTTTCCATACTCTTTCTTCCCTTCAGAATATGGGTCTAGTAGAGAGAGAACATTAGCAAAAAAAAAAAGGGTCAGATAAGCTAAAAGAAGATGGAGACAAAGAAATCATGCAAGTGCACCGAAGTCCACCTTACCTATAAAGATGACGCTGTCCCTCTTTCCTGGTTTCTGAACAGTTCCCTGAGACACAATTGAGCATGTAACTCAACTGACTTTGCAATGAAGATTGTTAGTGCAGATTTGCATTCTGTTAAGCAATAAGCAGTCTTACCTGAAACTATTGGCAGACGATAGCTGATACAGAACTTAAAGAAAATACCTAGCAACTAAGGTACCTCATGTTAAATAGGAAAATGTTTGAGGAGAGCTTATCACTGTGTGACCACATGCTTATGAACATTTGTGTGATTTCAGCTTTCTCTATCCATTACATTCTCTTCTAATAAACTATACATGTACATGCAAAAGATAAAGTAAATTTTTCTCTCAATGAAGATCTTAATGCATATGACTTTATCCACATAATGTAAATGGGCAGGCAGAAACCCATAACCTAATATTTCAAGGTAATTTATTCAGGTTCAATAAGCTGCCTTTGAACTTAAACACAATTTCTTCAAGTAGGTTATACAGTGCTGTGAAGGAGAAAAATTGATCTGGATAATTATGCTGAAAAGATATAGAAAAGAATTTTGGAGATTATTGTGACCTTTCTTTTACAAGTGGGAAATAAGATAAAGTCCAAATCTTCAGTACAATAATATTTACTCATCATATTAAATTCATATAACCTTAAGCCTCTCCTTTGATTATAAATCTGTCTGAGCCCAAGCCATCACAGCCAAGAATTTCTTTCTTCTCTTATCTTGTTGATACTTTAGCTAGCCTGAGTTGTCACAGATTCTTTTAACTCTTAAAAGAAGTGCCAGAGCCATGAATGTAAAGAAAATTAAAAAAAAAATAAATCATGTTCTAATGTACTAAGAATCCAAAAATTTCATTAACCATGATTTTTTTCCCCAGATTAGTCTACATTTAATGGTACACTACATTCTTCTTCTGTTGACAAAAAAACTTTTGCTTTTCCAAACTTTAGTCATGCTCCTGAATCTTCTGCTAGACCCTTCTGTTTATTTCCTTGTAAAATCCAATTTTAGTAGAGGACCCTGCTAAGTTGGTTCAGCTAGAATCTGTGGACCTCAATATCTGATCACCCTTATCTGCTACTATCCCCAGGGGATAGCTATCACCCTGGCCTGTCTTCAATGAGAATTCTGCTGGGTTGGTTTGACTAGAATCCCCCTTACTCCTGAGGTTTCTTCTTAATAATTTTCAATGAATTTATTCCCACCTGATCCTTGACTATAAATTCCCACTTGAATTGTAAGTTGAACCCAATCTCTCTCCCACTGCAAGACCTTATTGCAGTGGTCCCTAAACTCATCACAAAGGTGATGAAGAAAATCTTCTATCTAGTGCTTTAACAAGTGTCATTGAATACTTTTCCCTTGGACAGTAGTCACATTTCTTTACTTCAAAGTGTCCAAATACATTAGGACAGTAATCCTCAAATTACTAGGTGAAAGGAATCATCAACATGTATAGCTTCCTGGCCTAACTTGATTTTGTGAAATTAGATCTCAGAGGAAGGGGCTGGGCAAACAGATGCTTCATAGCAATCACTGAGCACCGCCCCCCAACACAAATTTCTTAAAAAATCAACAAAGACAACAAAACAACCAAGTAGATGAAAAATAAAATTCCTCTGCTCAGGTAATCATTTGTCGGTTGAGTTGGTGTTTATTGAGTGTTCTTTATGCTCTGGTTACTTTCCTAGTCTCTAAGCATGATGTGCACACTATTCATGAGGTCAACTGTCTGGTTTTAATAAGCTTGATGTCTCATTTTCATTAAGGCAACTTTAAAATAAAGTTATCATATGCATCATTTTTCAAGCAATTCTGATAGGAGTCTATGAAAAGGAATTATAAAGTGGGAGTTGGAGTAGATTTATTGCTTGAGTTCAGGAAGTACGAGTATTAAAAGGCAACTCCAAGAATAGCCCACTCACTTTGAAAATATGTCTCTTTTTTTACTTGAGCAATAAGAGATAATAGTGTTTCCTCATCCCTAACTTTGGACGTAATAAATATGAAATAAAAATACATATGGAAATGACATATTAAGAATAAAATCAGAGAAAATAAGTGAGGGAGAGAGGTCTTGAGAACAAACATATTTGTGACTGTTTATAGGCAGACATAGAACTAATAAATGGAAGATAGAAAAATTTAGGTCAATATAAGAAACTTCAGGCACTTATTTCATGAGACAGACTGACTTCTCAACAGAGTGGAGGGAATGTTCTATTAGGGTGTAGAAAGATTACTGGCTAAATATTAGTTCTTACAATGAGAAAACTTGAAATTGAGACATGCA
This sequence comes from Ictidomys tridecemlineatus, assembly GCF_052094955.1. Lineage (NCBI taxonomy): Eukaryota > Metazoa > Chordata > Mammalia > Rodentia > Sciuridae > Ictidomys > Ictidomys tridecemlineatus. The sequence continues at coordinate 106,750,981 of NC_135485.1, read as the reverse complement.
CTGAAACTTTCCTGAAGAATGACAAAGTTCTGTTCAAGGAAGGTTCATTCCTCAGTTCACCCTTGAGCTGTTTCGCCTCTAAAAACCAAGTTGAAAACCAGTAATGAAAGTATATTTTGGAGACAGTGATCAACATGATTAGGTCCCCCTCCCCCACCAAAAAAAAGGGGGAGAAGGGTGTGGGCATGATGCCAATTCTGTGACATCACACATAAGTCCTATCCAAATTATCTGGCTAAGGCATGGAAGGAATATGAATGTGTGAAAGTTAAAAATAGATATAATTTTTTTAAAGAGAGAGAGAATTTTTTTAATATTTATTTTTTAGTTTTCAGCGGACACAACATCTTTGTTGGTATGTGGTGCTGAGGATCAAACCCGGGCTGCACGCATGCCAGGTGAGTGCGCTACCGCTTGAGCCACATCCCCAGCCCAATAGACATGATTTGATTCAACCCAAATTGGCATTTTCTGGCAATCAGAATAGTTAGGTCCAGTTCACTTGAATATGCCTTTATCAGCATTATAAAAATGTGCTTTTGTTTTTCAAAATGTCTGGGTTATCAACAAGAAAATGTTTGTCTGCAACATTCAAATCACAAGTCAACAGGATAAAATACCTGACATAATTAAATAGCTTATGCTTCTTGGAAGTATAAGCATTTAATAGTGCGTTCAATGTAAAACTATCTGGGAGGACCCATCATCTAGCAGGATGTCCATCTTGCTACAAAGGAAAAGCTCAATACAAATTTATGGAATGCAGAGATCAGAACTAGATGAACACTTTTGATAGCTCCCACTTCTCTTCCAGGAACTTTAAGAACAATAAATCTATTGTCTCCTTTAATTCCTTGGAATAGCCTTATGAGGTAGATTCTATGACAACACTTTTACTGATAAGAAACCGAGGCCACAGAACTTGCCCAAAGGAAGTGCCAGAAACAAGATTTAGACGAGTGTTCTGTTTTAATATCAAAACCCACACACTTCCCCACTGTTCTGCCTGGCCGGAGCGACCTTCATACACTTCTCCCCTGACATGTTTTTCTTTATACATATCAGAATGAGCACCATTAGGACCAGGGCAGGATAAAGATATCCTATGACACACAGAAAAATGAATTGCATATGGAGATGATTTTGCCTGGTGGAGACTTCATAAATCTTTTTACATAAATTAGCACCAGCAAGTCCTGAATGTGCATTAAGTTTAATCATTTGTTTTAAATGTGTCTCCCCACACACGAAGCTCTTTGACCTATGTTCTGTTATTTTCATTATTAATAAACTTCCAGTGTTTGACATCATGCACTTGTTGCATAGTGATTTTCACATTTGGTGAGCAGGAAAAATATCTTCTTGATGACCATTTTGTAATTCTCCCTCAAAATGTTTCCTTGGGATGTTGTTCAGATTGATTAAAACTAATTAAGAGTAAAAAAGGAGGCAAGTATCTTCAGTTCCTAAGCTAATTAGGCTCATATAAAGTCTCTATAATTGACATAACATTTCGTAGTTGTATTTCATCATTCATATGATGATTATTCATGAAGTGCAGCCAAAGATGGAAGGAAATGTGGGCAAGCACAAAGGGAATGAGTAGGTGAACGTGCACATACAGGACTGAGTATATGCATCTGGCAGCAGGCCAAGTCCAAATAAAAATGTGGTCGCTATTTGATGTTTTGTCACAATCACACTGATTCTTTCCTCTCCCCTGATCTGTTATCTGGCACAATTTAAACAACTATATATGAACACAGGAAATGCAAAGCAAATGAGAAAGAAGGGGAGAGAAAGAAATATTGTGTATGAAAAATTTGTACACAATTGGCACTTTGAGAAAAGCAGTACTTTTCTCTCTCCCTTAATACCAACTGCAAAACATTGCAGATATACATCTAAATATTCTCTAAATAATGATGGTTTATTCATGGATTTAGCTACACACTTTATGGGTCTGTTTACATTTTTAGCTTTGTCTCAAGACAGTCATAATCTTTCCTTGAATTTAGTATTTCATGTCATTTGACCAAAGAGCCTTTCCTCCCTACTTCCCAGAATATTTCCAAATTTTGAGATCTGGCAAAATGAACTTATTTGCTTGCTCTGGGGTCAGTTCCTGGAGAAAGTTTAAGCAATTAGAATTTGTGTTTCTGCATCTTTATTTTTCTCCTTATGAGCAACAGGTAATAATCTCTTGTAGCTTTTTCTCCCAAAGAAAATGACTTGCTGATAAATTATTGATCTTGTAAAGTGACTGGAAACTTCATGATTACCCCCTTCTTTAGCAGGGAGAAGAAGTAGCCTAGGAAGGAGCAAAAGCTCAGTGGGGAACTGTTTCTAGAATGGGTTGCTTCTTCAAGGACATTTCCTCCACCTCAGTGGGGAGCCATTGAAGACCCAGCCTGCTGCCCCATGATATTAGTTGGTAATAGCTCTGTAGCCTTATTTTCTCTAGGGAATAATTTGTTCTGCAAAAACAATTGCATGGGGCTGGGGATGTGGCTCAAGCTGTAGGGCGCTCGCCCGGCATGCGTGCGGCCCGGGTTCCATCCTCAGCACCACATACCAACAAAGATGTTGTGTCCGCCGAGAACTAAAAAATAAATATTAAAAATTCTCTCTCTCTCTCCTCTCTCACTCTCTCTTTAAAAAAAAAACAAACAATTGCATCCTTCTTTGAAATATCCGTCTGTATTTATTGTTCAGTTTCAATATTCAATTCTAAAACTAGTCAAGTCTGATTTAAAATGCCATGGCCAGGGATTTTCACTCAGATTGATGATAGTTTTGGGAAACCAATAAGAGTTTTATGTTACCTTTTAGGCAAAATTCGAATAAACGTGGTGAGGAATTTTAAGAAACACAAAACTTAAGGAAGAAATGATGAGAGAAAAATGTGTTACCAGCAATCAAGCTGCGATCCAAAATACACATTTAAATAGGGGTACCTTGCTGGTGGATGAGAAGTATTCATAGTAACATGAGACCTGTCTTTTGCTATAAAAACATGAATATCATTTACTGAACAAGCACCAGCTGCCATGGCTCTCTGACTCCTGACCATTTATAAAAAGAAAAGGTATTTTCAAATACTTCTAGCCATTATAGAGGGGAGCAATGCTTTCAGAGGCAACAAAGAGAAAAATCTAACCTTCTTTAGAAGGATGAAAATAAACAGTTACAGAACAGTCCCCATTCTTCATAACGATCAGAAGCCAACACGAATGTTTCACAGCAGGTGTGCAGAGGAATGCGTGAGACCAACTGTGTTCTGCCTCCTCCCATGGCCCATAGTCCCACTCTGCCCCCATGGCTTCAGAGTGGCTTTTTGCTGCTCACTTTCTGTATCACTGCCTTTAGTTTGTTCCTGGAAGATCAATCTCATTAAGTGAGACACAATAATCTTCATATTTTGTACATCTCTTGTTTTCCCTGTAGACTGATATTTGGAATTGAAATGATATAAACAAAAAGACAGACTTCCTTATGTTTGCTAAAGTCAATATTCCAACAGCTGGAACATTAAGATATCAAATTTGTGAAAATGATTGATGGAGATGGAGAAAGATTATATCCAAAGTGATTCTTTGGTTGTTCTCTAAATATACCCTCAGGCTCACTCAGTTTTATATCAGGAAAATGAAGATGCCTAGGTAACCCTTGCCATCACGTATACAAGGAGAAAGTCATTATTAATTTCTTTAAGAAGGTGAGAATCATTGGGAACTCTGTAACAGTTGTAAGAAAATTAGTATTTTACTCCGTTTGCTTTTTTTTTGTCCATAGGTTCTTTAAGACATAAAATTTGTTTTCTATTACACCATTTTACAAGAGATAAGAGATTACAATTGATCTTATGGCTTGACTCTCTTCTTTAAACAAACGTGGATACTAAAAAGAGGCTACCTTCCTTCCAGCTCCAGGGAGAATAAGCCATGGTTCTCAGCAGCCTAATGTAACTGGCTGCCAGCAAAGGATTTCTGGTAAATGCTATTTATGCCCACTCAATTAAAGTAAACAGATATTTATTGAGCGCCTCGGTACACAGGACAGAAGTGTAGCAATAACGTAGTCACTGCCTCACTAACCTGTAGACCCTCAAACTTCTTTAGAGCTCTGCACCAGGGAATTCATTCCCAGAGTGGTGCTTTTCTGGTTCATTTTGAACATTTATAAAACACCAATTATTCTTGATGCCATGTTGAATAAATTGGATTCTATAAAATACCCCCAAACAAAGAATCCTTGCCTTTTACAATTTAACTTCTACAATACAAGTTCAGGATAGCTCAAATGTTCTTACAGAAATGGGTAACGTGGATCTTGCTCACATGAGCTAATATGTAAAGAGGATTTTGATATACAGTAATATTTTCATTCTTTTGATGGTCTGTCTTTTTTGGTAGAGATGATGTTTTCTATATTTCTCCTTAAGGGAAGTCCTAAGTACAAATATCAGTAATCACATGAGAGGTCCTAAAATCTGAGTATAGATATCAATAATCAGATGTGAAAACAAAGCATTAGTAAGCATTTAGTGTTTGTTAATTTATTCTACATGTACTGTGTGTCTGAAAAATAAAAACATCAGGTTCAATAATGAATATCAGAAGATATTATGAATTTGCACCCTCCAAAATATGATTAAAATTCATTAAAAAGTATCAAACTGTATCCTTAGGTTTCAATTTCTGCTATTCTTCATTGTTATATTACTGTGCTGTCTGATATACAACCCAGGGAGGTTTAGGCTACTTTGTAAGCAGTTTCATTGAGAATGTCAGATATATTTGTGTCAACGGGGACATATAACAAAAAAAATCAATATTTTCATAAGTCTAAAAATTCAGCAAATCTAATTTGTTCTTCCTATTAGCACTTGAACTTCTTATTTTTTATAAAGGAATTGATAACTATATTCCAATAAAACTGTATATGACTGTTTTATTAATGTGTATGCTAAAGTACATAAAATAATTTTTAGAATTCTAAACTGATCTAAACTCATTTATTTGTTCATCTTGTTGTCCTTTCTCTCCCATGGGATTCCCTTTTACATTTTACTACAATGAGCTGTAATCATCAAAAATTTCAATAGAACATTGGCTTCAAAACAAGGTAGAAAGCATTCTCTTATCTTCATAGGAGGCGTCTGTAGCTGAATACACTGTCACTGTGGGTGACATGGAAAAGATACAAGAGACTCAAAGAGGACCAGAAAAGGGAAATGTAAATAATCCAGGTTACACTTTAAACAGAGCTTCATTTTATGTGAAAAAAAAAAAAATTCTACAGTAAAGACGACAAAAGCTACTTTGATCAAATTCTAAAAAAAAATCATGTGATTAGCATTTGAGATTAGGAAACCTAACACCAAGGCCATGCTGTAGTTTAATTCCAGATCTGCCACCTATTATTATATGTTAAGATTTGAGACCAGCTCTCTGAGAGATCTGTTTTCAATCCTTATAATAGTCCAGCTTAGTCTTTCTTTCCATCTACACAAAAATAAGCAACACTTTTAATTATCAGACATATGTCCCCCACCTAAAAACCTCTCTCTACTCATTTCTGTTTAAATAGATTACTCTGCCTCCTCAGAACATTACATCAAAATCACTTGCATGAGATCTTTTCCAGACTTTCCTAACTCCAATAACCTAACTCCAATAACCTAACTCTTTACTCTTGAGTAGCATTTTATAACTGTAGTTCATTCCTTATAAAGGTCAAGAAAGACCTGCTAAAGATAATAGAATGAATCAAACATTACTATCCCATGTGCATATATGATTACACAACCAATTTAATTCTATATTATGTAAAGCCAGAAGAATGAGACATTATATTCCATATATGTATAATATATCAAAATACATTCTATTATCATGTATAACTAATTAGAACAAATAACAATAAGGAAAGACCTGCTAAATAATATAGGATGATATCAGAAACAATTGGCCCTGTGGACAGACAACATGAGAGAGAATTAGTGGGGGGGTCCCCATGATCCCACCTTTCCTTGCCCCTTATCTTCACCCCATCTCCATTTCTGGAATACATCTATTTCTTAACAAGATTAGAAAAAAATAAAAATAAATTTGACACTTTATGGAACGTCTCTTTGAATGTTTGGTGCTATTCCAAGTACTGTGGGATATTTAAAAACAAAAGGATTTCTTGGTGTTTCTGTTCTGTTCTATTGTTTGATATTTGATCCAGAACAAGAGTCAGAGTTAAAAACCAAAATTTCTTCATGCTTACTTTCATTACTACTCTTCTGTACACGCATGCACACTCACACATACAATGTTAATTGTTAACACAATAGTTTTTATCAGACTATGAAATACAATCATGTTTGGCAAACAAATGTTTATGAATAATTTAATGGAACTATTTCAGGCCCCCAAAGTAACACTCTTCGTACTGTGTTTTCCAAAGCTCTCAGTCAGCTAATTGTGCTGCATGGCAGAGCCCCCATCACATCTTCTATTATGGATTTTATGGTTCATTTTGCTGAAATACTTTTCTCCTTCTTTATTATCTAGGACTTGGCTGCTTTTTTCCTCTAATACTTTACTACCAAGACAGGAAATCAGGTTGATAATGTCCTATGGGTCATAACAAGTTCATCTATTTGCACTAGCGAAAGATCTGTGGCAATAGCAAGGGCCAACTGAGCACAACATGTCAGATGTGCTGACTGGTCCCACGACAGCAGGCAACAAGAAACAAAAAAGCCAAGTTCAAGACCTCTCTGACGACAACAAGCTGCAGCAACAGATTCCCAGCTGAGTGACACCAAGCCCATAATGGAAACATTACTCGTTTAGGTAGGCACACATGAAATATTAATTTCCTGGATTGCCTGCATTTGCATAGTAATAATAAGTTCATCTTCTTGGCTTGTTCTGGCCTCAATTAGCAATTCTATTGTCATACCTGAGATTTGGGAAAGGAAGGAAAAAGAGGAGGCTGTAGAAAATTTCCCTCTGGAAACAGCAACACTAATGGAGCTTATCACTACCATCATTAATTTAATCAAAAACCTGGAGGCAGAGGGCTAGAGCAATCTGTTAAGAAAACATTTTCTAAAATGAGAATGCTTCCCATTTCAATTAGGGTCTTGCTCTTTTTTTCTCTTAGAGACATTTTATTTCTCTCTGTCCTCTCGCCCACCTCCCCCTACACACCACTGATTATATCTGCAACTGGGGGCTGTATTTTTACTAAAGAAAGTCTTCTTGCAAATTGACCATTTTGCAACAACATCCTTCTCCCCTACCCTTCTTCCCTGACTTCTTTTTTTATGACATCTCAATTAGTTCAGACCCACTGTGCCAAAGATAAAGTCCTTGTATTTCAATGAGAGAATACTCTAGAGAGAATGGAGTGTGCTTTACAGTGTGTATGTTAATACGCTCTTCTCTTTAATTAGTTTTCCAGATATGGCCGCCAGTGGATAATTCTGCTGTATTTGTATGTGTATGTGTACACATGTGGGCTTATGTGTCTTTCCTCTCCCAGATGCAGAAAAAGCAAAATAAACAAAAATGATAAGGACTACGAGGAAGGACACTGAGAATAAAATTCATGAAAGTAGATAACCAAAAAGAACTATAAGCATAATACATATAATATATATGTACCAACCACAATTTCAGAATTTTAACTGTGTTGATTTTTGAAAGTTCAGAAATGACATCATTATTAAATATACATAAAGCAGTGGTGACTTCTGTTCAACAATGACACTTCTTCCTACCACTACAGGGAGTACCTTTATTAATGCAGACAAATCCCTCGACAAGCCCCAAAGATGACACTTTGTATTTGAAAGAATCAACTTCTCCAGAGAGAATTCTCTGAGAAAAAAATCATGTGTATCCTAAAAGGAAATCTTTCTGAGAAATGGAAGAAACCAACTGCATTTTGGCTCTTTTTGACATTAAAGACAACAGTGGTGTAGCCATGCTCCCTGGAATACATAGGTCCTCCTCCACTTGTGCTTTTGCTATTGGGCCCTAGTGTATGGCAGGAGAAAGCAAGTTGCCTGCTCCATGCTCACCTTTCCCAATGCAGGTATATTTTAGAAATTTAAATAATTGTAACTAACATCGTGGAATTATGAGACCATGGAATTGCATGTAAGGGGTTCTATGCAAGAAACACTAAAAGATGTTCAAAAGTTGTCATAATGAATACATTCACAGGTCAAAAGTTCTTGCACCTGTAAGCATTTGTATTGGTGTAACAAAGAGCCAGGCCCCTGGGACTGTTCTTTAAAACCTCTGTGATCTTGTAAAGTCAAGGACACAAACAACAGTGAACCAAGCATTTTAGTACAGTTATTATTTCTAGAACTAATAGAAATCTGCTTAGAGTCTAAACTAGAAGGTCTTAACATGGATAACTATGTAACAAAATAATCAGTGCTCACAAATGTCAAATACTAAATATAAAGGCCAATATTAACTCACAAATAAGAGGTGACACCCTTTAAATGAGGGGAAAATTGTGAAGGGCTCACTACTTTTTTCTTTCTCTCATTAATGAAATTTTTAGTAAATTGTATTTGAAAGATGAGAAAATGGATGAGTGACTTCTGCAGGTATAAAGGTATCATTAAAAGTAAATAAACTGGATTCACTCTTGATATTCTCCTCCCTGCACATACCCCTATCCACAGAAGAGAAGGCAGGACTGATGTCACAAATATGCTGATTGATACCTTAAAGCGCTCAGTGCTCTCAGCAACCTTACAGGTGAGACAACCCGTTTACTAATGATGTTTTTCAACATAATAGGCCTTGAGAAATTTTCTTTTATGGGTAAGAAATTGAGGTACACAGATGTCCAGAAAGGATAAATAACTGAACTGGAATCCAGACGTAGGTACTTAGAAGCATGGAACTATTCTTTCTCTACAGAAGGGGAAAGAACTGGCCTCCTACAGGAAGTGTGAGTCAGCAGCTCTCTTGCCTACCATTAGGACTCCAGATCTCCATTTTTTCTTTTCATATATGTCTAACGGGAGGTTGTGGAACTCTATATCCCTTTTAGCTCCAATCTCCATTGTGTTTCCAGTTGTAAATTGCTTTCTTGTCGTGCCCCACTGGCACCAGTGTTGAAAGGGATTTGTGATTCCCCAATCCAGGCTCCCTCTCTCTCGTAAGGAAACTTATTCTATAATAAATCTGCTTTATGGTGATTTTTCTGCCATAATTCTTCCAATGAAGGAGATAGCCCCAAGGTTATAAGACATTGCTAAAAATACAATTGCTAGAAATATTTTCTTTTTTCTTAACTTTATCACTAGATATGGTCTAAATAATTGATTCATTTGGTTTTTGTATCTATTGTTTATATAAATTTCTACAAAGAAAATAAGATCAATTTGTAAAGTTTTGAAAAATACAGGGATAATACAAATAAATAAAAAATCATTAATTCAACCCTCAAAGAGATTAATTAAAAGTGATTTCTTCATACTTATTTTAGTACATATATTTAATTTTCAAGGTTAAGCTTTGGGGCTGGTGGGTTGCTTGACTGTGGAGCACTGCCTCTGTTTTCTTTCACAATTTTTATGATTTCTTCCTATTTTCCCATATGTATCTCTTTAATCCCTCTGTGATTTATTCTGATGTGTGTTTGGAGGAAGTATAACTTGCGTGAAATCTCACAAAGGGTATTTTTCTATATAATTGTCCTTCAGATATCTGAAATGTCATGTCTTTCGTTTATCTTCTATCCAAATTATCATCAGTCTTATCTTCTCTATGTTTAACATGACTATTGCCTTTTTGGGCTTTTTTTTTTTCCTTGAGGGGCTTAAAAAATTGTTTCTTTCATATGTTCTTGAATTTGCCAATTTTATCCAGAGGTGTGATATTCACAACTGGATGCAATTTTAAAAATGTGTAATTGGCATCCATGCATCCTAGGGCAGAAAATCATAATTCTATAAATGCAACCAAGATTAAATTGGTTTGTTGGCCACCACATCATAACCTTGGCACTCATTCAACTTGTACTTAACTAGAATCTCCCAGATCTTTTTCACGTGAACCATTGCTGTCAAGCCCCATTTTCTGAAAATGCTGGCAATTAATCTGCAAGCCTTTCATCTACATAGCAGCATATAGGCTTTTGATACACATTTTGCCTTCGAATGGTGATTGTGTTTCTTATTTAAATAAGATTATGCAATTACCCAGAAACGTAGAAGGGGGCTCAATGAATGCCTTTGATAGGAGTGATAATGTGGAGTGTACAGATGCTAGAGGCCCTATTCAGTAATCCTTTCTCATAAACAGTTTCACTGCTGCCCAGGACACATGATGGCCATAGAGTGAGCAACACCTTCCTTTAAAACGCATGCCTACAGAATGATAATAGGTATTTCACCAGAATCCCCTGAAGAATACCAAGAAACAAACTTAGAATGGCCCCAGAATAAAAAAAAAAAAAAGGAGTTTCAGGCAACCAACAGAACTGAGCAGACCACTTTTTTGCAAAGCCCTTTGTGATCTTCTTAAGCCCATCTATTCAGAGTAAAGGTCAAGTGGGCAAACCCGGCAATTCTGTTTTCCCACAAAGCTGCTACAGTTTTCAGTCTCCTGACAGCCATCACTAGGAGTCTATTATCTACCGTTCTGTTTCCAGCACCACCCAGATCCTTAACTGGAAACCCACTAAACAGCTCCTTTCTTTCATGGGCTGACTTTCAGCTTCTTGTAATGGCTTCATGTTATACATCTAAAAGCTTTCTCCCCTTGCTCTGTTTGTTTAAGGAGGGCAATTTGAGAAAGCAGAACCCACCCCAAACAAGCTTTGCACTACTCTGGAGACCCAATGCAAGCAAATTTGCTGATCAAGACCTCTTCTAGTTCATTAGGTAGCACTTTAAAAGTAGCTATCAGTTGTCACGCCTAAAACTGTTTTTAAAGACTATCTTCAGGATTTGATTTCTACTTGCTGGAGTATTTTACATCTTTCCTTTAAATAACAGTTAGTGATTCTTCAGGTCAACAACTACTCAGGGTTTTTGAACTAATGCTCCAGACCACAGATTGTGTCTGTGCTACCAAGACCTCCAGGAGTAAAAGGTTTTTTCTTGCCCCAATTCCTGTTTAGAATGGTTTCCACTTTCTTGTTCAGGGTCTTAATCCAGATCAAGAAATCAAAAGCAAGGAAAGAAAATCTAGTTGTTCTGAGTTGACAGATACTTGGCAGGTCAAAAAATCAAATCCTCCTACTTTCAAAGTAATGGAGAAAAAGAAGAACATAAAAGAAGTCTCCTCCTGGCAGGCTTTAAGCTTTCCTCTTAAAGATGTTTGTGCACCAATGTGAGTCAGAGTGGGCCAAAGAGGCGAGCCAGCAGCAGTGCAGTCAACATATCAAAGTTAAACTCATGTTAGCTGTTTTTTGCATTTCTCACATTTCGGTATACATTTTCTTGCCATTTCTTAACTGGCAATTTTTTGGGGAGGTAGAGGCGGGTACTGGGAACTGGGATTTGAACCCAAGGTGCTTTGCCACTAAACTAACATCCCCAGCCCTATTCTATTTTTTATTTTCAGACAGGGTCTTGGTAAATTGCACAGGCTGATCTCAAACTTGTAACCTTCCTCTGCCTCAGCCTCCTGAGTCACTAGGAGCACTAGGTGCCTCTGCCACCTAGCACTTGAACATACACACATTCTTCACCAAGAAGAGAAAACTAGTAAAAGGAGATTACTGAAACATTAGTGGCAAAAGAGCTATGAGACTTTGAAAAGACATGGAAGGAACTTAGATGTATATTACTAAGTGAAAGAAGTTTAAAGTGACTTACTAAGTGACACAGTTTAAAGCTGAGTGGTGTTAGGGTTTGGAGGAACTGGTGAAGCAGCAGACCACAGAGGAATTTGAGGGTAATGCCAATACTTATATGATTTTATAATATTGGCTACATGCCATTGTACATTTTTCAAAACCTATAGAGCATATAATAAACACCAAGAGCAGACCCTATGGAAAACTTTCGATTTGAGGTGACAAATGTCCTCCTCTGGTGTGGGATGTGGATAATGGGGGAGACTGTGCATGTGTGGGGCAGGTGCGTATGGGAAGTCTCGGCCTTCCTCTGAATGTTGGTGTGAAACAAAAACTGCTGTACAAGAAATGAAGTCTTTGAAAAAAGTTTTAATTCTTCATATAAGTTTCATCTCCTTAATATTAGGATAAGTTTTAATGTATATCTTAATATTAATTTGTGGGATGGGGTAGAGATATTTACTTACTTAAATTTTAAATAAAATGTATTAAAAATAAATGATTTAAAAATGACTGGTTTACCTTCTGTTACCTGGAAGGAAAGAAAGACACTTAAAAATACAGGCCACGTGACCTCCACGGTAGCATACTAGTCCAGTTCTTGCCTTCCATCTTTGTCAGATTGTTTTGGCACAGTGCTGTTGTTCTCTCCCCAATATTTATGACTCAATGAAGGGAGCAGTTTGAGTTATTAGATTGCAGCTATCTTCAAATAAAATATTTTTTATTCACTTGTCTCTCTTTATCCAGACACATCTATTTGTGGACTCTACTACCTTGTCAGTTTAGGTTCTCCTACTGTGTAGGTTCAGAGCATCCTGTACTCACCCCTATTAATACAGTAATAGTATAAAAAGCAGACTTTTCAAAAACTCTGGTGCCAAGGACCACACATTGAAATCACCCCAAAGGCTTGTGAAAACAGATTTCCAGGTCCCACAATGGTCTTAATTGAATCTAACTATCCAGGGACAAAGCATCCAAAGTAATATGTGTGTGTCCATGACAGATGAAAATTTATTCTTTGGAGGGGCAGAAGTACAGATTGCATCTACTTTTGCTTCTCTAAAACACCAAGAGAAGTTAGGCACAGTGGTGCATATCTGTAATCCAGTGATTTGGGAAGCTGAGGCAGGAGGATTGTACATTAAAGGCTAGCCTCAGAAACTGAGAACCTATCTTAAAAAAAACATAGAAAGGCCTGAGGATATAGTGCTCATAGCAAAGCACACCTATGTTCAAAGCCCAGTACCAAACAAATAAAAAATCAAAAACAAACAACACCAAAAATCCACCAACTCAAGCAAGTAAGGGGTGAAGACCTCAAAATATGAGAATTTAAAAGTGAAATATAGTTTTGACAAGGGGGTAGAACCATATGATTATCTGAAAGCCACAATTCTCTAGAATTCCTTTCCTATCTAAAAAAAATAATAATAAAGCAAACCCTCCACATATTCATTCCATTCCTCCCTGTAAGAAAAAGAAAGATTCCTCTAAAAAAGAGAAGAAAATGTGTGTGTGTGTGTGTGTGTGTGTGCGTGTGTGCGCGCACGCATGCTCAAGAGAAGTACTTTTAAAGGAGACATTTTAATTAACCCCAATTTAGTAGACAATGGTGAAACACAGGGGACTTAAGACATTCCTGACCTATAGCTTTTTAGTGATAATGATGATGATAAATGAGGCTACATTCTCCAGTCTAGCAATACTTGCCACAGGCAGGATTTCTGAACAACTGGCTTCCCTCATTTCTCAATGCCCCATATCAAGTAATAATGATGTCAAACACAAGAATAGAAACCAGGGGAACCAAATGAAAGAGATGTTAAAGGAAATGAATATAAGTGAGGGTGATACAGCTCCAAAGACATTTAAAGAAAATAAAATTCCAAAGAAGATTGTCAAAACGACCCTCCAGGTTGGTTCGGCAATCAGCAGTCTGGTTTCCTGAACAATTCTGGTCTTGATTCTCAGGTTTTAATTAGCAGTGATGCCACCCTAACTGGATTCCCAGCAATTTCTCATAGACTCCGGGCCATTTGCTCACATTATGAAAGTCTGCTTTCATCGTTCCCGCGCCGTATCATTGATCTTAGCACAGTTGCTAATGCCAACAATCATCTAATTATTTTCTGTGTAACCTGGAGAATAAAAATAAATTCCTCTGTAAAAACCTAAGACATATTTTGTTTTTTAAATGTCTGATGCCTTTTCAGAAAAAAAAAATGGGATAGCCAGATAGTTTTATAAATGCTGAACTATTTCTCTATGTGAGTCAAAAACATTGATTTTGGCATTTTGCCTACACCAAGAAAATCAGGGCTTTGAAGGCAATAAGAGACTGTCTACTTCCACACAGCCTGTTATAATCTCTCACCCCCTACCTTCTTAGAAAAGCAGAATTCACAGTGGTTGGTCAAAACCCTGTTTGGGGTTGGAAGAGGCAGAGACCACTGAGAAGTTTCTAGAGCCAATTAAATACCCCTGATTTACAGATTTAATAAAGAAACCCTGTCTTCTGACCTCAGAGGGTCAACAAGAGCAAACATCAATAAAAGGGAAATGTTTTCACTGAAAACATGGGGAGATCAAGCGTGAGGTTTCTGACGTGGTGATTCTGTGATGCTCTCATTTATCGGTGAAATGCTCAGGGTGGGTAACAGCTCATCAAGGGAAAGCACGGTGGGTTCTGTAGGCTTTACATGAGGATGCTTACATTTTTACAGAGACAGGTTAGAAGCTAAACTACTGAGTACACGGAGACTCTTGGGCGCACGTAGCTAACTTTCAAAGAAACAATGGTTCTCTCTTTTATGTCATTATGTCTACCACAAACCTGAAAAACAAAAAATTAAAGTAGAACCTTCTGACTGCTGATCACACTAGACTTCAGTGTGTTCCCATCACTTCCTTTCTGCTACTCTGACAGGCACTGGATGGATAGTTTGGCATTGATGAGGTCTAGTCTAACAGATTTGTCTTTATACCTAGTCCAAGAAGTATCTCATCAAAAGATTTGATAGTTTAAATGATGTGAAATGATGCAAATAATTTGACTTAATTTTTGAAGCTATACGATATTTGTATAAAAACAGGTGTCATAAGAATAAAAAAAATCATAGAAAACCAATCTAATGGTATGCTAGAATCATTTTTCTTTTGGTTGTGGGACTTTTTCATTATCTGAGCATCTTCTTTTTCCCAATATTTTGTTATGCATGTCTTCAAACACACAACAAATGCAAAGGAGTTTTACCATGAACATCTGTGTATCGAATGCCTAGATTTTATTGGTAACTTTACTATATTTGTTTTTTATCACACTTCTATACATATAATCCATTATTCTATCAATCTTATCTTTTGATACAATTGAAAGCAAATTACCAACCCCAGAACCCTTTGCCCTAAACATTTAGCTTGCATTCCATTAACCCATGTCTCACCTTTTCATTTATGAACCACTCAAAAAATGTAATTCAAGCAACAAATACACCACTTAGGTTAATTCTGAAATAGATATATTTTAAAGTTCTATCAAGAAAAATAATTAGTGAGTGATTAGTGATAATATTCATATTATTAGTGATACTAAATTATATAATAAGATCTAGATTTTGATTTTCAACCTATTTTATTGCAGCTGTGTCAGTTTCACTGAAAAATTCACAGAATTGAAAACTTGGGACTTTTGGGTTTAACCAGAGTTAAATATTTGTTTAGTGTTTTAATATAATATTTACACAGAATAGAATTCACAAATGTTAGGTTTAAACTCACTAGGTTTTGATGATGACAATCTTGATTAAAATCCACCTCTATGAAGCTTGATCAGGCTCCAGTTGTTTCTCTATCCACAACTCCAGTCTCTCAAGCCTGGCTGGCTCATCTCCAGTTCAATCAGTTCTTTCCTTTTCTCCCACAATCTAAGCTCCTGATCCCTTCATAGCCTGTGCATGGATCATTCCTTCTTTCTGCTTGTCTTCATTTTTGATCATTCACTTTTAAGTATCATCTCCTTAAAAATACCTTCACTGCCTGCCCATGTGGATTATAACTACTCAGTTGTGCCTTAGAATCATTCTTATTAAAGCTTGAGTTATATGTTGGTTTGTTTCCTTTTTAAAAATATATATATTTTTTAACTTGTAGATGGACAAAATACCTTTATTTTCTTTGTTTCTATTTTTATGTGGTGCCAGGGATCAAACCCAGTGCCTCATGCATGCTAGGAAAGTGCTCTACTACTGGGCCACCCGCCCTGGTTTATGTTTTCTTTACTCAACATCTGGTACTTCAATAGACTAGAAGATCCATGATTGTAGGGACTATATATTTTCTAAATTGCTACTTCATCTTCTGCAGTGGCATACTGTAGAAGACTCTCCATGGAATGCAGTATAGTAGTCCTCTTTGAGCTCTTCTTTCCTGGACATTATTTGTTCATTCTACAATAATTCATTGTATTATTCCTTAACAAATGTGGATATTTTATTTCTGTGGCTGGTAAGTTTTTGAGTTCCGAAGCTTATTTACTCTCTCATGCATCTTTTTCAGTACCTACTCTGCACCAGACAATTAACTGAATACAGGGGATTTGGGATGGAAATATTTCTGTCCTCAATCACACAACAGACAAATATGAGATCGCCTGAAATGTGCTTTGGAAATGCAAAAAAGTTACTTAGCTTTGATCAGAGGTGTAGGAAAGACTTGCCATTGAAAGTGGTCTCCAAAGCTGAGGCTTGGAGCAGATCTTAGCCTTACTCTACTTCCTTTACACACTAAATTCAGACCACCTTCCTTCTTATGTGTGAACTCCCTTCCACTTTTATCAATATGGACTGTGGAGCACTTTTCCCTATACAGAGAAAGAACTGGTAATAATAAGGTGTCAGAATGACTCTCTCCTGGTCTCTAGCAAGTAAAATCCAGGAAAAGTTCAAAGCTATGACTATATTATCTTTCTCCCCATTGGTCTCCTTCTTGAATATCCCACAGTGACTATGAAGTTTCAGCTCAAAGAACTTATTATTTTTCTACTCTGTGCAGAGGAGACTTGCTCCAGAATATGAAAGTATAACAGTGAAGGACCACAGAAGCACTGAAGTCTGTCAAAGTCCATTTCCTACCAATATTTGTTAACTTCTTTCAGAGTACAAAAACACATCACAGGAGATTTTTGCTCTTGCAGAAAAAAATGTACAAAGAGAAATAGGATAGGATGAATAAATTCTGCATGTCCCACCCTTTCACCTTCTCTTTTAAATTCATTCATTCTTGGAAGGTAGGTGCAGAGAGACCCATGGTCACTTATACTTGCTGCATGATAAGCACATATTCCAGAGATAGAATACAGGAAAGCAGGCAAATGAGAGATTTTTAAATGTCACATGATTACTCATTTCACATTCTCACATCCCTTGTTACCTCTCAATGATAAACCAAGTTTGAATGAGTGATTCAAGATTTGCATAACAGTACATGAAAAAATCAAAATATGGCCATTAAAATGAAATGATGTTGGGGGCAATATTAAATAGCCAGGTGGTACTCATCATGATTAATTAGAAAGTTAGAGTGCCCATCATTTTTCTATAATGCTTGTTTTGAAAATACAAATTGCTAATAGGGAATAATTTGAGCAGAACACATATTTCTCATTTAATTATGTGTCGTTTTGCTTAAGAGAAAGAAATTTATTGTGTCACCCAGTGAACCAAACTCTGTAGGAATACACAAAATGTGCTGATACATCCTTAAACTTGTATCCATGATCTTTTGCCACATGTGTTAGGAGCCACATTCACTTGGCATTACAATTTTCTGTTAGTTTCCAATAGCCCTCCATCCACATCTTCACAATTACTCTTGAGCTACAGCTCTTTTGATATCCTCTTCCACAAGCAAGACATCAGGTGTCTTTCAAGGTAAGTCCATGTTGCCTGCAGTATTTCTTTTTCTTTTCATATACTTTTTGTTTGTTTGTTTTTTGGTAGTGCTGAGGATCAAACTTTAGAGCCTCACTCATACTATGCAAGCGCTCTACTGCTGAGCTATATCTCCAACCCCCAGTATTTATTTCTTAATCGTTTACATGTGTAAAACTAGTTTACTTTTTTTATAAAGTTTCTCTTTATGTGTCTAATTCAAATTTTTTGTGTTATTCTCCAGCCTCACTTTCCCCATAAGCTCTGGCAATTTTTATTTCACGATTTTGTACAGTAAGACGGACTTTTAAAACATAAGTGTCATGTTATAGCAGAACTTACTGTACCATTTTTCTTTGCCATTTGCATGATTTTTATGAAACTGTCCTCCACAATTTATAAGTGTCCTATATTGGTGATGCAAACTTAAAACAAATTTGTTCTAATAATTTCTTAAGTCTATCCATTTTTTGTGTTATTAATAACTGGGGAGATAAGAAATTATAATTTTTCTGATGAAAGAAGAAATCCCAAAAGATCAATTACTGGAGCAATCACTAACCTGTAGACTAAAACAATAATCCACAATGCATAGTCTGTAGTCTCCCCTCTTCTGAGGGGAGAACATGCCCCTCAAATTATATGATAGTATTTTCCATGACTTATTTTCTTAAAAGTGGATTCTCCATCTTGGTTGGAGATAGAAAGGGCTCCTCAATATGAGAAAGAATGAGAGAAACTACAATTATTAAATTAAAGGCAAATTGTTACCATGGCAATTGTCCAAATATTACATTGTGAATAGAGCAAAGATATATTGTACAATTAACTAAAGAAAAGATCTATGGATGAATAGTCTAATTCTTGCTTTATCATTTTATGAGACAGTTGTCTTGCTAAAAATGTGAAGCCTAGTCACTCATGACAAAGGACCCAAGGTTGTTTCCATTAATTAACTCTAAGAATAATTCAGAGTTAAATTAGTACTATCAAGCCTCTATTAGCATTGTGCTACTAACCTTCAATGGTGCTATATATATTAGCACAGTGCTAATTGACCAATAGTTAATAGAAATGCAGAATAAGTTAGCAAACCAGTTGAGGAAGGGTGTGTGTGAGGTTTTCTCATGACATTATGTTTTATTTTTCTAGAACATATGTACTGTTTTTATCTTAGAAATAATCTTTAACCAAATTTTATGGATTTTATTTACTTGAGTTTATTTTCTGTGACAGATGTGTCATGAGATCTTTACAATGTATTAATGAAGTCAGGAAACATTTTTTGAAGTGCTCCTAAACTCTGAAAAAACTGCTTTTTGCTGAACTTAGATTTTTGCTTGCCTTTTTCTTTCTTGTAAAAGAAAAGAGAGAACTAATATAAAACAGCAGGTCTGCAACTTTCTCACTAAGGAAATAAAGGGGGGGAAAAACCTGACAGAGCAAATCCAAACCAATTAGGCGAACAGAAACCATTTTAAAGTGAATAAAAGCATAGCTGAACATCAAATATAGGTCTAATATTGATGTGAATAAATTATGCAGCTCTAATTGTGAGATTTACATAAGTGTATCATGTCAATTCTAATATATTCATTATATTTTATTAAAAATATTATTAAAAATTTATATTTAGACAGTCCTGAATACTTGAATTAATGTTGTTATACTACCATGGTTCTGTTTTTCATGTACTACCTAAAATTCTCAAAAATTAAAAAATACATATGATTTTAAATTGAGATCAACATTTTCATTGATTGAAGATTCATAAATCATAGTATCATTTGGATAAGAAAATAAAAGCCATTCTTTATTTCTGTGGCATATTGTATAAAAAACTAAGGAACCAGGAATAAATATATAGAATCATAATATAATATAATATATGGTAAAAATTTTCAATTAAGAAAAAAGGAAATAGACTTTAAGCTACCAAAATCTTTTGGTTACCATAGTTCTCCCATATTTTGCATTAGGTTGAGTAGATAATAAGGTAAGTGCTATGTAGAACTACAATTAACTTTCCTTCATCTCTACAATTGTGCACAGAAGTTGAGTAAGCTGGAGCTGGGCATGGTGGTGCATACCTGTAATCCCAGCAGCTCAGGAGACTGAGGCAGGAGGATTGCAAATTGGAGGCCAGCCTAAGCAACTTAGTGAGACTCTAAACAACTTAGCAAGACCTGCCTCAAAAAAAAAAAAAAAATATATATATATATATATATATATATATATGATTGGGGATGTGGTCAAGCACCTCTTGGTTTAATGCCTGATACCAAAAAAATAATAATAATAATAAAATAAAGAGGGGCTGGGGATGTGGCTCAAGTGGTAACACATTTGCCTGGCATGCGCAAGGCACTGGGTTTGATCCACAACACCACATAAAAATAAAATAAAGATGTTGTGTCCACTGAAAACTGAAAAATAAATATTAAAAAATTCTCTCTCTCTCTAAAAAAAAAAAAAAGAAGTTGAATAAGCTGGAACTTATCACTGGAATAAAGTTCCATTGTAATGATAAGGCACTCACCTTATGATTCTGTAAAAAAAAAAAAAAAAACAGCAAAGCCCAACTAAGAATACTTTTATTATTTGCAGCACCAAGAGAAATAAAATAGAGTGGAGGATGCTTATCAGAATACAGAACTTCAGTATGATTAATTCTACATTAGTTGTTGCTTATGTGGGTGGTAGAGATAATGGCAGGGCCTCAGGGAAACTTTGCACATCAGTACTTCAAAATTCATTAGTGGCCTGTATGAATTTTCTTCTCCATCACTGTAACAAAACCAATGGTAAAAGAAACTTTGCTTGATAGGAACCCCATCTACATATGTTTGTACCATACTGCTAAATTAGTGTTTTACAGAAGACTACGGACATAACCAAGAAATGATTTCTTTCTTTTGCCAGGAATCACTCTAGCTTTATTTTTATTTTTGGTAGTGACAGAGATTGAAGCAAGGGCCTTGCACAGAGTAGGCAAGTGATCTCCCACACAGCTACATCTCCAGCCCTCACACTAGTTTGGATAAGACATTTTTCAAAAAGATAGTGAGTGTCCTGAACCTGAATTTGCAGATTTCATGAGTACATCAAAGCAAAAGTGAAATAATACCAGAGAAAATTAAAAAATATTATTTCTTCTTCTATTCCACTAAAACAAAGCTCTCAACCATATATCAATATTTAGAAGAATGAATTATGGTGGCTTGGGACCCAAAATGAACCCTCTGGGAATAGGTACTCTCTTACTTGATAATTCAACCAAATGGAAGTGTCCTTTTAAAAATATTCCATAAATGAAATGATTCCAAAATACACTAAGAAGTATAGCATGAGGCAAACATAAATCTGGAAAAAATATATATACATATAATTGTGAAAATGATTTTTTAACTTTTCATTGATAAATAATGATAACAAGAATATAGTTATCACTCAATCATCTATAAGAGTTATGGTATATTCTTATTATCCACATTCTACTGTGAAGAATCTAAGCACACATTATCTGAGATAAAATATAAAATGCTTATCCTATGTGTAGCTTCTGAAATAGCTGCTTTTATTGATTAACTTATTTGTGAAATTTGTGAAAAGCACTGCTGATCTCTGAAGATCTTTAGTTTTCCAGAAATGAGTCATGAGGTACTTGCTCCTCTTCCTGTTGTTTCTAACCAGTGAGGAAACTCAGCAATAAACTGAGGACCACTAGACAGTACCAGACCATTCCTAAATGCTAAGCATCTTTCCTCCTCCCCAAGTGAAGATATACAAGATCACTTTGTTTTTAATCTCGAAATCTCCAAACACTCTTATCAGTGATATTCAGTCTCTGTCTGTCCTGTCATGGAGCAAAAAGATTTATACCCCGGATGCCTATTCGGGTTCATAGGCCAAGTTCAACTGATTTTTCTTTTATAGGCCCTTGCAATAAGCAGTTCATTACAAACAGTCCTCTTCAGCAAGTCCAACAAATACAGATAAATAATAAAACTTCACAAGCTTCTAAAATGTAAAAGATTTATAAATAGGGCTGGCATGGTCCCTGTGAAGAAGGGCTCAGAGGCCATTTGAGCATATACTTGGGAGGAAAAATTGGAATCATTTAGCAAAAAGAAGATTGTTACATGCGTTTTTGTTGTCTTCTGTTTTTGTGTTTTAAAGGCAAGTTTATTTGACACAACACATAAGCATCCCCTTATTTATTGGATATGGTTAGGGTCATAGATATACTTTAGATCCACAAAAGAGAAATGCTCTCATAAACAAAGCAATTTTTAATTGAACTCTTTTTGAAAGGAACCAAAAACATATCATAGGCTTCCTTGTTAACATGATATGTTGAACTTGTAATCGAAACTTTGTTGATTATTTAAAACATCATTCCCTAAAGTGCATTCTATGGAACACTAGTTTCAGAAGCAAGATGTTAATGGTGTTTTGGGGGGAAAAAATATTCTGAGGTCAAATGAATTTGGGAGATACTCATGTCAACTTGATTGTTTAAAACAATGTACACTCCCATTTTAGCTGGCTAATTGGATGGGAAACATAAACCCACAAGTCAGCGGGTGTAGTGACCCCACACAAGCAGTAAGAAATGGAATGTTAAAGTAAAGGAAATGACTAAAAGTGTAAAGAGGGAGCCTACAGAATGGGAAAAAATCTTGGCTAGCTACACCTCCAATAGGGAATTAACAGAATATACAAAAACATAAAAAAATTGAAATCCCAAACTAACAAGCGAGTAAAAGAACTAAACAGAAACTCTCAAAAGAAGAAACATAAATGGCCGAAAAATATATGAAAAAATGTCCAACATCTCCAGCAATCAGGGAAATGGAAATCAAAACTACACTGAGATTTCATCTCACTCTAGTCAGAATGGCAATCAAGAACACAAACAATAATAACTGCTGGCAAGGTTGTGAGGGAAAAAGTACATGTCTACATTTGGTGGCACTGCAGACTAGAAGAAGCACACTGGAAACAAGGGAGGATATTCCTAAAACGTCTATGTGTGAAATCACTATAATGACCCAGCAATCCTACTCCTTGGTGTTTTCCTAAAAGATCTAAAATCAGAATACTGCAGTGATACAGCCACCCCAATGTTCATAGCAGCACAATTCACAATAGTTAATTTATGGAATCAACCGTGATGCCTGTCAATAGATTAATGGATTAAGAAATTGTAATATATATGCAGATCACACACACACACACACACACACACACACACAAAATGGAGTTCTACTCAGACTTAAAAATGAATGAAATTATGGCATTTACCAGTAAATGGATTGAAATGGAGAATATCATGGTAAGTGAAATTAGCCAAACTCAGAGGTCAAATGTTTTCTTTCATATGTGGAAGCTAGAGTAAAACAAAGGAAAGGGGAAGGGGAGCATAGGATAATATAAAGGGAAGATCAGCAGTATAGAAAAAGCAGATCAAGAGGCAGAGTAGAGGGAGGGGTAAGAGGAGGTAATGCAGAATGAACTCTTTAAAAATCATGTTTTTTTTTGTGTGTGTGTGTGTGTATGTACACACTACAGGGAACTTCACCTGTATGCATAGACAGTAAGAACCAATCAAATATAAATTAATAGATGAACAAAAGAATGTCCATTAGAATAGAAGAAGGAGAATGGGAGAGGGGAGGGAGAACAAGAGGGAAAAGTGGGAGGGAAATTGAATTCCATCCATGTATGAGTTTGTCAGGATGAATCCAACTACTATGTATAACTATAAAGCTTTAGTAAAGAAGAACAAGGAGGAGGAGGAGGAGGAGGAGGAGGAGGAGGAGGAGGAGGAGGAGGAAGAGGAGGAGGAGGAGGAGGAGGAGGAGGAGGAGGGAG
Organism: Ictidomys tridecemlineatus; assembly: GCF_052094955.1. Taxonomy (NCBI): domain Eukaryota; kingdom Metazoa; phylum Chordata; class Mammalia; order Rodentia; family Sciuridae; genus Ictidomys; species Ictidomys tridecemlineatus. The sequence continues at coordinate 106,727,336 of NC_135485.1, read as the reverse complement.
AAATGGAACATCAGCATTACTCTTGTGATTTCACGGTACTACTAAAAAGAGACAGAGAAGGGGCTGGAAGAGAGTAAAGCTAAGAGCTTCTGCACCTGATAAAGCCATTGGGTTCTTTTCCTTTATTTACTAGGAAACATTTCCCTCTTATCTTCTGTGTAAACTCAGCCAACTATTGTTCTTTCTGCTTTGCTTCAGCAGTGCTGCCATTTCTGTCTCCTGTTTGGCAATGCAGCTACCCTGGAGACTTTCGCTGGTGTTCTTCCATGGAGATGGTAACATCATGGATAGGCTTATTGTAATTCTGCATGGATGGAGATGCCAGAAGTATATGTAATGGATGAAGGGAGACAGCAGGTTACTTTCAGGGTGAAGTGACTTACCTGTGTTTGCTGGCTGTTTTGTTTATTTCCCTATGCACTAGTATTAAAGAGGGAGTGAAATGAAAAGAGACTGCCTAGATGAATTTAGTCACATCTTAAAAAATATTTTTTTTGCTCTCTACATAGGAGAAATTCAACTAAAATTGACCATTTTTTCATAACCTTCATTAATAGTAATTTAGTAGTAATAATTCATATCATTTACCATTAAGAGAGGATGTTAGCTTCTCTCCAATTCAATACTCTCATAATTATTTCAAATATTGGAATGATTTTTAATTAATAAAGTATGAGGAGAAGACTGCTGATTTCTTTATGGTAAAAAAAATACCAATACTGCATATATAGCTAATCTTACTTGCATAAAATTTTAAGGGGCTATAAGTTTTTAGATGATAATAATGTTGATGATTAAGAAGAAAAAAAACAAAGGATTCCTAGGATCTGGCACTTAGGAAAACAAAACCTCCTAAAAGGAGAGAAGATTCCAGTAGTGCTTGAATAATACTTGGCTATGCCCCAATGAACTTCTGGAAGGAGCTCAGTGAAATGAAATTTAAGAAGCATTCATCAGCAAATGGGCTCCAACATCATATTCTTCAATAAATAAAACTTAACACTTAGTGCTTACATCACATCGTTCATCTTCAAGGTACTTTCTAAATGTGAAGTAACTTTTATAATTTATAGTTGCTCACTTGAAGAATCCAACAGGACTTCACAAATATTAAATTTAATCCATACGCAATTGATTTTCAAAAGGCAACAAAATCTGGTCAGGTGGATGGAAAACAGATTTGATATACTATTAGAATTAAGAATTTCTGATTTCTAAATTTGGTTCTGACTATTTGAAAGTGTCCCTACCTGGCGGTTACTCAAATTCAAAAAAGTTTAAGAAACTGGTTTAAAAAAATTAATATAAGGACTAATTGCGGTTTAGAGACACCAGACTCCCATTTTGCATCTTGGTTCTATTCACTTCCTGATTAGTCAAGCATGGCTGTCTCCTCAGGTTCCTGCTTGATGAAAAGGAGCACTGGCACTGCTAACGCAAGATTTGGTACAAACATCACCCAGAATGGACTTCAGATGAATTTGTTACTCTCTTTGTGGTAAATTTAAATGTCAAAATTGTATGTTTCTAAAGATAATATTGACCTTATCTTACATTTAATTAATAGTGAAGAAGTACACTATGATTAGTGATGAAAATCTGCCTAGAGTATTTAAATGAAAATTTGATTAAAAAAGAAACTGGTAAGTTTATTTGGCCAGGTGTCATTTGTTTAATATAGATTAGTTCTCAATTGCTGTTCATTCTTATAAACGTTTTAGATTTATTGTTAAAATTAGGTATTATAGTTGATCTTTTCTTTATATACAATACATACATATGCTGACATATATATATATATATATATATATATATATATATACGTATATGTATAGTTACACATAATACGACTAATTATAAATTCTTTAAACCTCATAGCAAAAGATGGGTATTGCTGTCACTATTTTATGAGGTATAGTGATATCAGTCACCTAGCTAAGGTGATATAGCTAGTCAATGGTGTGGTCAGGAGACTCTTTCAAGAGCCTAGGGTATTAAGTGATGCTTCAGAATAAGTGCTTATATGAAAACAAACAGCAGAGTAAAACTACCAACACTAATAGAAAAGGAAGCATGGTTTCCATTGACGAGCCTAATTGTATATTCTACTACTGGGCCTGGATAGTCTGTCTATTCAACATGTGACCCTGTGTACTACTTCAATTTTGGGGGGGTCTCTTTTATTTTAACAGTATAACAGGAGTGGAGAGAGTTAAATATCACAGTCCTTAAGGCCCTTACTGTTTTTAATAATAGAAACTTTCTGTTTCTATTATTCACAGCTGGAAAAAATCTGGAGAGGTAGAAAAATAGTTGTCTTACAGACTCAATTAGTAATGTATGTTAATGTAACCATTAGTATGCTGAATAATTAGTAGTATAGAGATGTATCATTTTTTTCTTAGAAGTTCTGTGTGTATGCACAAACATATGCAAACACACATGCATAAATTCCTACAAATATATACTACAGCATGCTTCCAGTGTCATTTATTATGTTAATAATCCAGACAGGTGTTTCTTAGGTTTGAGGACATCATCAGGAATCCTTCTTTGCTCTCAAAGAATTTACATTCTAGTTGAGGGAATATGGAAGTAAAGTGTGTGTAGAATGCTAGGGATATTTTAGCCAGCTTGATTGGGGCAGGACTAGATGAAAGGTGTTTTATCAGCTTTTCTCGCTGCTGTGGCTAAATGACCCAACCAGAACCATTGTACAGGGGGAAAAGTTTATTTAAGGGCTCAAGGTTTCAGAGGTCTCAATCCATAGATAGCAGGCTCCATTCCTCAGGGCTCAAGGTGAGGCAAGACATCATGGAGGGAGAGTGTGACAGAGGGAAACAGCTCATATGATGATTGGAGAGCAGAGAGAGAGGTCTCCACTCTCCAGATACAAATATATACCCCATAGCCACGGCCCCATTGAACAACTTCCTCCAGTCATACCTGCTGCCTTCAGTTACCAACCAGTTGATCCCATCAGGGATTAATCCACTGATTAGGTTAAGGCTAGGACCCAATCATTTCTCCTCCAAACCTTGCATTGTCTTACATGTGAGCTTCTGGGGGACACCAGGCATCCAAACCATAACAATGGGACTACAGATACATTACAAAATCTGCTTGGAAAACATCTTGAAGAGAGGGAACCACTACTTCAGGTGGTTTGAACTGGCAAGCTGCTTGAATAGTCCAAGAAAGGTAACAAGGAGATTGATGTGACATAGAGAAGAAAATGTGACCAGATGTACATGACCACATCAGAGGGGACATGGCCTGGCACAAGCCACCTGGAAAGATCAGGGAGGATCTTGAGATCTTTGTTTTTGTTGCTAGTATTCCAGTGTAATTGAAAGTCACTGGAAAACATTAAGCTACCTATTTTTACTACTCACAGTATTAATTAGTATTTTAAATATCATTTCTTTAATACTTCAGAATTTTCAAAAGGTTCCTTTGGATGACCCAATGGTATCTGCTACCCTAAACATATTTTGGTTTATATGAACAATCAAAGCAATTTGCCAGTTGTCTGTGCCTCTACTAGAACTCAGAGCAATCTGGAGTTAATAATTCCTTCATTTGGAACTCACACACACAGAAAACTGATTTTAAATAAGACTTCCCTTTTATTGTCTTACTTTCAGTTTGTACTTTAGAGATACCACATGAAAACAGATGTTTCTAGATAGAATTTTACCTACAGCAAGGAATATAAGCCAAGTTTATTTGACCTATGTAATTGTTTCTTTTTAAATTTTTGTTCTTTACTAAGTTTCTGTGAGGTTACTAAATTTCATGTCTAAGTACTGGTAGTATTTGTAAAAATCAAGCTAAGTTTACAAAAATTTTAAATTAGGTGATGAATATTTTATTTTATACATAATCACACTTTGATACATGAAGAGTCCCTCATCCTTTTTGCAAACTGATAGAAAGGATTCATTAGTTTATCACACAAGTAGCTATTAAAATAACATTCCCATATACACTTATAGACTACTGTTTATCCTTTGAGAGTATAAAACTTTCTCCATATAATATATTGGAAGTGGACAGAAGGGAAGAAGACAGGGTTCCCCTTGTTAACATGGGATTCTGTAATAAGAACAGCAGTGTAGATGGAGACCTGCTTTTCATTAGCCTTCTCTTCCTTTTTGTACTGTAGAATCTTGGAAGTTCACCATGGGCCTTAGTAATCCTGCTGATCAAATGGGGATGCTTATCGAACAAGTAGGCAGCAGAACATTGCTTTTTGAAGTGCTTTAGGAACCTGTATGATTAGACAGGGCCATTAAATGTACCCTAGGTATAAGAAGAACAGTCTTCAAAGCTGGAGCCATGGATCAATAATTTTTTCCTCTACTGACTATTGGCATCAAAGTCTCTAGTATGGCTGACATTCATGTGTATGGGGGTATCCCCACCACTATGCACATCTAAGACTCTGCTTCCACTAAAAATTAACTGGGATATTATATTGAAATGGTTTTCAATTTTATTTAGAAATGTAGAGAGGGGCATATAAATAGCCATTCCTGGTAGATTTGTTCTACTGGAGCCTTCATTGCAGGGTTTAATAATGTTGGAGTTGACTAAATTGACAGCTGTGGAGGCTCAGCCCGAGTGCGTCATTCTGGAAGGGAAGGAGAGGGTGAATCCAATTAAAAAAATGACAAAGCTGTCACCTCACTCAACTTATTTTCATTATTAGTCGCATTTTGCTCTTCTATTTTCTGCAAAGGAGAGGGTGTAAGACAAGTTCCATATCAAATATGCTTGGTAAATTAAAACACCACAGTTTACTTTTTTCTCTCTTGCAAATATATATCATTTTCATTCTTAGATTTTTCTCCTTAATTTCATCTCTCCTCTTTTTTAGATACATTAATTCAAGGAATGCATTTTTTTTTCCTTTTAGGAATAACTGCAAAAAATGAGGCAAGTGGAGCAGAATGTAATTAGGTCTCTGTTCCATCCAACCTGGATTTTATTTGGTGTTTTCCTCTATTGCCCTTTGATAGTATCAGAAAAATATAGGGGTGTTCTGCGTGCCTCCCTCCCTCTTTCTTTCATTCATCATTCTTTCCTTCTTTCCTTCTTTCTTTTCTTTTTCACCTTGTGATAGAATCAGCAACATGGAACATACCGAATTTGTAAGTTAATGCCTCTGTTAGTAATGTTGCCTATGCAATCTAATCAAGCAGTCAATCCATAAATATGTATAGATTTAGCCATAATATAAGATGAAAGGAAGCATTTTGAGGAAGAAGGAGTAAGTTCTCCACTATTTTGTTGCCAAGATAAAACCTAACATTACTGTAAAATGGTGAGTATGTGTTAAAGCAATGAATGAGTTTTCTGAGCAATGTGAGTCCCAGAAATCTTGGTCAATTGAAATCATTGAGATACGTTCTTGAAGAAGACAGTCATAAGCTAAACAGGAGAGGACAGGTGTTCACCACTGGAGTGGAGGAAAGGGGAAGCCTGGGATGTGACTCCTTGTTATTATCAAGATAGAAGAGTAATCAGAACTCACTTATCAAGTAACTTCTTCGTGTTACTTAGCAAGATTCTGGAAGATAACAAGAACCTGCAAAGAAGTGACAGGGAATCCTCTTGGAATGCAAAGCTCTGAATTGTTTTATCTCCAGAACTTCCTCAAGCTGACAATGGAAACTAAATCTACCCTCTGTAAGGGGACTCCAAGCAAGCTGAACTGTGACCTGTTCTCTAGCTAGCATGGCCTAGCTAAATCTACATATGTGTATCTCCGGGAGTTGTTTCTATAAATTGTAATCTCTTTTGTAGGAGTGATGAAGAAACAAACAACCCAATCCACCTGCTTCTCCCCATTTTGATCAAACAGTGTTAAATTCATTTTTACTTTATGCCTCATTTGCTGATTTCTTATGTGGGTGGGCTGCTAAATCTGATCAAAGGGAATCTTGGCTGGGTCGCTAACTTAGCTGCCCAATAACAGAAGGAAGTGCTTTTCCCTAAAAGTAGATTTTATAAAATACCTAAAGTGAAAGGAGGGCACTTTTCTTTTCAAGAGAGTGCCCAAAAGGAACAGACCATCATTCAGAACCTTGCTGCTCTTAAGTAACCAACACATCTACAAGTTATTTAATCTGCTACAAATAAAGAATAAAGATGAGAGCACAGCAAGTAACCAGAGGACAAACTGAAAGCACATTGTAAAGACAGAAGGAAAAGACCAAATCAATAAAATAGAAGAATTCAAAAACAGTTGTGTGAATCCATTTAGGAAAAATTAGCACTCTGTATGATGATACATTCTGAAGGACCGTTTAGAATAAGAATACAGATTCTTAGAGTAATTACTCAATTCTCAATAAGCCGTGCTTATAATGATGACTACTTAGGAAAATCTTACATGATACTTAATATTATTAAGTCAGGGTAAATCTAGAACTATTCAATTAAAAAATCAGTGTGAGAAAACCTGTTTGTCTTTAATAAAATCCCTCCAAGAAATAGTACAAAACACCATATGACCCGAAATTCCATTCCTATTTATCCCAAAGAAATGAAAACTTATGTTCACACAAAGCCTGCGCACAAATGCTTATTTTGGATTTATTTATAACTATTGAAAGCTATAATCAACTCAAAGGCCCTTCAACTTGTAGATGGATAAACAAACCATAGAACAGCCATGCAAAGGAATGAGAAGGAATTATCTATGGACACATGTGAAACACAGCTGAATCTCAATGGCTGTAAATGAAAGAAACCAGAGAAAAAGGATCCATGCTATGTGGTTACAGTTATATGACATTTTGGGAAAGAAAATCTGTAGGAAAAGGAAAAAGTAAATGGGAGCAGGGGTAGGGACTGACAGTGAACATGAAAACACACTCTAATAAGGCCAATGGGCAAATGGCATGCAGATACTGAAAGAGGCAGATTGACCACCCATGGGAGGGCACACCTGTAATCTCAGTGGCTTTTGAGAGTGAGGCAGAAGGATCACAAGTTCAAAGCCAGCCTCAGCATCTTAGAGAGGCCTTAAACAATTTAGAAAGCCCTGTCCCAAAATTAAAAAAATAAAATAAAATAAAATGGGCTGGGAATGTGGCTCAGTGGCTAAGCACCCCTGGGTTTAATCTTTCATATCAAACACACACACACACACACACACACACACACACAAACCAAAAAAGTGGCAGATTGTGTTGGTTACACAATTGGATAGTAATACAACTGGATGTGTTTCAAAACTCAGAACTGTACACCAAAAAAGTATATTTTACTCAATGTAAATTATAGCTCCAATTTAAAACACCAGCTCATTTTCTGTGATTATCTGGTGGTGGAGCATTGAATATGTCTCTTAACTGAGAATGTCTAGTGTCTGTCATATCTTGGCTATCCATAGATGGTCTTCACTGTTTCTCTCTATTATTCCCTCTTCACAGCCCAGTATCATTGCTATTATCTGTGCTTACATTCTTTCCTCTGTTTGTCCTAAATAAGGTTGACGATATATAAAAATTATTTCTTACATATTCATAATATCTCAGGCCATGCAATCAAGATAGAGTTCTTTTCTAGCATATTTATAATGTTGTCTTTTCTCTAAATATATTTGCTCAGATCTGAATTTTGTGAAATAATAGTCAAACACTTGGAGATTAGATATAGATTCAGATATTACTACAAAACCAAATTCAATATCCAATTACTATGCTAGATTCATAGGAAAATGAATATTTGGATTAAACCAGTGAAACACACAAAGCCAAAATAATAACTCCAATTTTTTGAGCACTTAATCTGTACCACACATACATGTTTTAGACTTCTAAACTTTGCCACCAGGAGGTAAGTGCTCTTACTTCCAGACAAGAAAAGTTATATTAGAAAAAATATTACAACTTGTCCAATGGCATAGCTAGTTAAAGTGGCAGTTTGAGAATTAAAATTCAAGCTTGTCTAATTCTAGATTCATTGAGACACAATGAGAGAAACATTTTATTAAGTATCCACAAGCAGGCTGTGAAGAATATGATAACAGAGGAAAAGGAACTGTAAGAAAAGGGATTTTCTTCCAGGAAGAAGGGATTGGGGCTGGCAGAGTAGGGTGGAGAAAACTGTCACAGAATCAGTGAGAAGGGCTTTGCCTGCAGTGGGAACAACCATTTCCCTGCCAATGCTTTTCTAGCTAATGTCCAATTGAGAGTGTGAATTCTGCTACCTTCTGTTCACTCATAAAAGAGACAGAGAAAGAGAGAGATGGACCCAAACCTGATTAGTAGAAACTGGGTTTTCACTTCTGTGGGTAGAACAAATGATGGTCTATCCCCATCAGCAACATGCGAAGATCTCACCAAGGGGTACAAAACCATACATCCTAGCTGGGTCTCAGCTTCCTCATCTAAGCAAGTTAAATAATAATATGATCCATATTGTCTACCACTTAGGATGATTGCAAAGATCACATTATATGTATATGATATACATCTCAAATTCCAGTGATGGCATGGAATATGAACAATTAAATGAAACAATTTAAAGAAAGACAAAAAGGTCAAAGACAAACAAACAAACAAAAAACCCCAGAAAACAAACAAACAAAAAAAAACCAAAACTCTATATCTCCTTTCCTGGCCTGGATTTCCTGACATACGTACACAGAGCTGCTCTAACTCAGGATGGGACTGAGGGAAAATGTTGGCAATGAATGAAGACAAGTTACAAGTTTTCCTAATGTTCTGGTCTGTGCAAACATATGAAGTGATGGCATTTTCTACATATTTTCCTTTGATAAATCGAATTACAACTACCAATAATGTCTGCAGATTTTTAACATGAAAGTATATGCTAATGTTAAAGCACCTGGAAAATATATTTTTGTACAGAAAAGCAACCAGTAACAGACATACTATATTTTGAGATGAACATTAATATCATTTTATGATTCATTATATTTGGATACTTCAATTGTTTTCATGTGATTTCTGCCTAACTTAACTAGTTTCCTACTGTTTGTTCTAAGTTAGCCCCCTGCAGGAGTCAGGCTGGGTAGAATCCTCAATTTAGGTAGATTCTTCTAATGTTATGGGGACATTTGATTCATGGACAGGCCAGATGAGGTCCAATATCCATTGTTTCCTTTCCTCCTACCCGCTTCCAGTTCTCACTGCTATTTGTACAATCTTACTCCTACTAAACAAATTCAAATTATATAAAAAAAATACACTTTATTGATACTTTGTTCAAGACTGGCAAGACTCAGAGGGCCTATCTACATCTAGAAAAATTCACAGTGGCCCACTTCTAAGCAGCAAACTAAGCCCTCAACTCAATACAGTGTTTCTCTCTGGAATTCTATTTATGTTTTAGATACCCTAAAGCAAAGAGAGGACTGTCACCTTGTTATAATGAACAGATCTCCAAGTCTTTCAGAAAACCAGACCATTTAAAGATAATTGCTGACACTTTTGGATCAAACACTTCACTTTTAATTATATGAGATATATAAGTGAGAAATTTCTACATTTTTAACTGTGAATATTTACATTCTGTACAAGGTGTATGGTGGCATATATCATCCACATCTGAACCCAGTTGGTTTCCTCCTGTTCATGAAATAATAGAAATTGTTTTCTTTTCTCATTTGAAACTGTTTCCCAGAAGAATGCCAACTCCTTAGGCCATCAATAGAAATGTGGAAATTGTGAAGACATCTAAGGAAGGGGCTCCTGTTCTTAGAAAGAAGTGTATATGAAGAGTGAAATGCAATGTTCTGCAGTGTTTCAAATCTGTAATTGAACAGATCCATACATGAACACTGGACAGAAACTGTTTTAGTGAAGATGTCAACTAAAATGTATACTAATGCCTTTATTAATAATTTTAACCTGATATTTATGGAAACAGTAAGTCATTGAAATTTCAGTTATATTTTATCATCCTGGTGAAAATTCTAGGCTCTAATTGTGTTTAAAGTCAGAAGTGTTTGTCAAACACTGGAGACACGCCTTTCATAACATCAAGGCCTTCAGATGGCAATGGAGAACTTGGCCTATACCCAAGTCTCTTAATTTCATCTGACACAAACAACCCTGAACTATTCACGTTTTATTTACTCCTTTTGATTTGTTTCCAGCAGAACGGAGAGTTTGATTTTATAAGAATCTGTTTCTTTCCTCCGTACATTTAAATTGGACAGAACAGATAATAAATCTGCCCTTTCTACTGTGTGAGCGGTTGCCCCTGATCATTGTGGGTGATTTGGCATTATTTAAGCTGGAAGGCGGTTTTGTATTAATGATCTGATGTTGTTGAATCCCACTGTGAAAACTACTTTGTGGTAACATTCCTTTAGGTTTCTTTCTCAATTGTTGTTTCCCTTGGTAAGAAAAATATACTTCTTACTTACCTATTTTTTACAGTGTTATTTAAATAACCATGAGTTTGTATTGTCATGTGCTTCTACATGCTATATAGTGCATGCCCTACAGTAATCTAAATAGTCAACTACTCAACTACATAGTATATATTTTATTTTCTAAAATGCTTATTTGAAAGAGATGAACTAAAATGTGTATATAGCTATTCTAGTTATCATGTCTTGACATAAATAAAGTAATGCCTCAAATATTTATCAAGGTTCTATCAATTTCCAGGAATTAGTGAGGCTTGGGGCTAACAACGAACGAGGTAATTATCTATTTTGTCATAAGCTTCAAAGCCCTAAAAGACTAATGGAGTACAGAGAATGTATGTAAAAGTGCCCTAAAATTTTGCTTGACACATGAGAGTCAATAAATGTCTGTGATGAAAGCTAATGATATTAATATTGATTCCATATAATATAAGGATGATATTTTTGTCATAAAAATGTGAGAAGTACATAATTTAAGGAGCAATTAGTTGAGTATCACTGGTAGGGTGTTTTTTGTATTCAGAATTCTCTTGAAGTCACAACTTAGAAGTCTTGTTACTCCAACCTTGTCAGTGGCAGATGTATCAAATGACACATCTAAATAAACCGATATACAGAGAATTTATTCCAAATGGCAGGCATTGCTGATTTAAATGAGGTTTGAAGTCCACTATAGCAGCTGGAAACTTTTCCTACTCACAGCTTAGTAAAGTTGTATTCATTTGCAGAAAAGAAACACTGACGGAAACATACAAGAGAAAGGAAATTGTCATTTCCGAGAAGCTATTAAGAAGCTACTGGTTTTATTCCTTCATCTCCAAATGGCTCCAAATGTAAAAACTAGACATGTTAATCATCAGACAAAAATGATATAGTAATGTCACTAAAGTTTACTCTTTGGTAAAGTAGATAAATTAGAAATTCCTGTCATAAATATACATTATGGAAATGCAGGCAGACCTTAACATTTGCTACACTTTGAATCATACTTAGTCTTGTATTACTAAGAAAGAATATTACCTTGCTATTTTGTCTAAGATAAGATTGATGAAAAATAATAAAATACTATTAGGAAAAGGGCACTGTATTATTTCACATCTTCGTCAAAAAGAGAAAGCAACTATATTTTTCAAGACAGAGTTCTTTTGACAAGCATCTCTTTAGTTCAATGATAGCCATTGTAATATATTGAGATAAATGCTAAATTATTAATATAACTATTTTGAAAGCTACATTTGTTTTCTCCCTTACCCTATATATTTAAAAACTTAAAAACCTCCAAGAGTGAATTTTTGTTTTCAAAATCAATGTGGCAATTATAGCTCTGGAAACATTATTCTAAGTTGCATGTCAGAAAAGAATATGTTGGTGGTAAAATTAAAACTCATACACACAACCAAAAAAACTGGAAGATAATCTTTTTAAAGCAAGTATGTGTGACTCCATAGACATAGAACGTCAATTAAAAGAAAGCGATAATCCATATGGTACATTATTTTTAAACTGTCTGTTCTAAAACTTTGCTTCAGTGCTGGATTTACCTTGTTTTCACATATCAATTTTTCACACAGGAGTTTTTTTTTTCCTTTAAACCTCTAGTGAGAAGTATTGGTTAACACAAAATGAATATGCTGTAATACTTTCTCTGAAGCCCTGCAGTCAACCCTTTGCATATAACTTTCCAATAGAAAAAAAAAAATCCCACATACTTCATTTTTCCCTAAAGAGCAGCATGAGATTTCCAATTCTTTGCTCGAACACATAAAATATTAAGAGCCAATTTTCAGCTGCACCTCTGTCACTTCCATTATCATTCTACACGTCCAGAGGTGATAATGGACTCTGTAAATTGCAGTCTTTCTCCATCCCAGACCACTGAGGCTTTCACCGGGGGATGGTTCCACACAAAGGGTGGCCCAGATGTATGTTAATGGCACTGAGCAGCAAGCAGCAGACACCACCACACAGGATAATGTGATGTGCTACCCAGAGGACAGACAAAATGAGCAGAAAACAATTTTCTTAGGAATTCAGTAAAAACAAAGACCTGTTTGTCCCTACAAATCCAATATGTAGCACCATCTTTATAGAACCTTGGGAAAAGATTAAAACATACTCCTAATGCCCCACCTGTGACAGAATTGTCTCCCTAAGCTAACACAGAATGAGACTTCATGGACCCTGAAGTTTAAAGAATTATGGACAAGGCTGTTATTTCCTATTGCTTTTCACACGTACTGCATAGATCTGCCAGCATTAGTGGAATGATCTTCCAACATAAAGTGAAAAGAAAACAGAGAGACCAAAAGAGAAAAGGGGGGGGGGCAGAGAAAGAGAGAATAAGGTAAAGAATAATTCTTTCCTTATCCATTGCTGAAGTGAATGCTCACTACCCATTGTGGTAGGCACTTCCTATACCAGAAGAAAACTGTTTAGTAGGATATTGGATGAGGTTGATACTAGGTTTTCAATTTTTTTTTTACTGTGCTATGCAAAATAATTGAACATTAGGGAAATATTCAGGAAGAAGGAAGAGATTAGAAACTAGACTGACTTTTCCATAGGCACTCATGGTAGTTGTCCCATTCTAACACTGAGTAAGTGTTCAATGACCAAACCACCAGACTGAGTACTGATGCTCTGGGGCTGGGACTGAGAGTGGGTCAGAAAACAGGGTTGTGTAAGAGGAAGGAATACCTAGGGACTGAAAAGAGGCAGAACAAAATCAGATTGTATTACCCTTGTAATTAAATGTAGTTCTTTTACGTGTTAGACAATAATACCAATGATATGTCCTCCTTGCTTAATGTGCTAATAAAGTTCAATAAAACAAAGTAAGATCAATTTTAATTCCATAAATATATCTTGGGAACAATTTTCCATTTCTCAAAGTAATTTCAGGAAAAGCTAGAAAGGATAAAGAAAGAAAATTGAATGAAGAAAGAAAAAAGTAAAATCATTTCTCTATTAATTTAGGATCAAATATTATCAGTGAGCTCTTTTTCTCTTTTTCTCCCCTTTCCATTCCCTTCATCAAACACAAAGCACCCAGATATATAAAGGCACTGTGCTAAGCACAAGGGTGAAAGGGGAAACACGTCCACCAGTGATTAGGGTCTTAAAGGAAGACAGACAAGGAGCACATCATTATCATACAACATGATCCTTGCTCTGGGAGGTATCAGAAGGCTGCTTTGGATGATACTTCACCATCCTGTCAGAGTTTCCAGAACTTAGGATTTCACATCCTTTTCTTCCACGTCTCTTAATCAAGAAAAATGGGGAATTAAATCAATATGCATTGATTATGCATTTAATATGCATACACAGAATTTGTAATTTATACATATGTTTCAAATGAAAACATTTGAAATCCAGACAAAAGGCAAGTCCACAGAGACCCTCAGAGGAATGGAGGAGTCAGAAATGGGGAGTGATTATTTAAAGGCTGGGGAGATGTTTTCCTGGGTGATGATAAATACTTGAAAGTAAATAGAAGTGGTAGTTGCAGAGCACTGTCAATATACAGAATAGCCCTGAACTGCATACTTTAAAACTGCTGTTTATATATTACATGAAGCTTAACTGAAAATATAATTGAAGTACTTTAGATATTTTGTGGCCATTTGAAATAGGAATTCTGAAGAATCAAAGAAATTAGGAAAATCAACTAGTCTCTTCTGTTTCTTGCTTACTCTACATGCAGAAAATTGTGATGTTATTTTAAAAAAATCAGAAACGGCTGATGTAATTGGATAACCAAAGCAAGGTTACCACCTCTGGTTTTCCAGAGCAAGGTTAACATCTTTGAGAGAATCTTTAAAGTTCAAAAGATTGTACAGTAGCATGATAGGAGGTTCCATATGACAGAATATGCCAGGATTCTCAAAAACTTGATTTTCTATGAATTTTTAATGATGCAAGTAATTTTTCAAGGTCATTGAGCAAGCAATCAGTTATTCAGACATTAAATTTGTTCACAGTTTCTTGGCAGCTTTGCAAGAAAACAAGCAAGTGGGATTTGTGGGGGAGGGGAAATGATACACTGAAGAAGAGGTGAATTAGAAGTACTGTATAATTAGCTGTAGGTAGAGTTGATTCACTCTTCAAGTTGGCAAGCTGAATGTTCTTCACTAGGTGTTCTAGAAGGTAGAATGAAGCATTATAATTAGTCATTTTCTGGCTGCAAGTCTGGTTAATAGCATACATATGCATATGTATTTTTAAAATGTCTATATCTATAAAACTAATTTTCTAGTGATTGGACTAATTCAGTACCAAATATCTGAATGTTTCTAATTTTCCAATTAAGTACATAGGAAGGACATTAAGAAATATACACTTAGATTACCTGTGTATATTTTTTTGTTTAACTTGTGGATAAATACTTAGAGAAATGTGCAAAAACTAAACCCTCTTCCACAACCCACATCTCATTGTTTAGAATGAGTTTTGATAAGAAGAAATGTTTTGGGACAGGGATGTAGCTCAGTTGTGGAGTGCTTGCCTAATGTGTGTGAGGCCCTGGGTTCAATCCCCTGTATCATACAAATAAAACAAAACAAACCCAAAAAAAGGAATATCGTAATGCAAAGACAGTGTAAAGTAATGAGGTACTTATAACCATAAAGTTGGTTCCAGGATTGAAGATTTTAAAATTAAAAAGCAGAAGATATAATGGAGATCTTAGACATATTGATTTAGTACTACAGTTTTCATATTGACATGACACATCCAAGATGGCCTTAAAATACTCATTTTGGCAACATGATGTCTAGAGTTGACAATATTGGCATAGTCTACAAATCTCTGTATTTTTGAGTGGGATATACTAGGAATAAATATGATCCAAACACATTTATGATCAGAGAGGACATCAGCAATTGAGAGCCCAGCAGATCTATCTACCCTATAACTAATCTTAAAGTAAACTTCTTGAAGACTTAATGTCCCAAATATTCTAGGTGGGAAATTTGAATTGTCATCAGTATGTCCATAATTGAAGTGGAGATAAAAGAAACTCAAAGAAAAAAATGTGCAAAGCTCTCCTGAGGATAAATCATTACTCAGGCTTTAGAGAAACAGATATAAACTTGATGGCAGTGGAAGGAATCACATATGGAATTCCTTCAATGAAAATTTATTGACTTTAAATAAATAAAATATATACTTATTAATACTTGCATCCCTGAATGAGATATCCTTCAGAAAATTTTAAAAAATCAAGAAATTATATTGTTCTCTAAATGTTAAATTATAAAAAACATAATAGAGCAAGAGAGGGGTATGAAGATGTAGATATATGCTAAAATAGTGTCCCAATCCCCAGAGAATACTACTGATCATGTGGAATCATATTAAAAGGGAATCACAGAAATCAATATTCAAAGTACCTTTTAAATATTTTTCAGGACAGTGTGAACTTTGGGCAATAAACTGCAATAATTCTCTCCCTTGGAAAAGTCATGTTTAAGCCAGAAATAAGTGTAAGAGATTGTATTGTTCCCTCCCCGTTAGCCAAACCTTCTCTTCTGCATTTGGTGCTCAATTGTAACGGCCCAAAGTCACAAAACATGATTTAGCTAAATCTTCTTAGCAAGCAACATTTACTACCTATGTGCCCATGCACATCCACCCACCAAGAGAACCAAGAGAAAATATTCACTCATACAGACCTTAATATTCTTGTCCTAGAGATACTAGATCTTACTGTAAACTTGACATTCTATATGATTCAATTTTTAGGTTATGTCCACCATGTCCATTGGGGTATTACATTCCATATAACAACTATGATTTTTATTTTAAATTGAGGTTTTTGGGGGGCATATCAGTGTACCCATGAAATAGGATTGCATCCACCAGTGACTAAAACCATAAGTCAAAGAGCCATCCAGGTGGGAGCTGATTAGCCAAGGTAATGACTACTACCTAGTGAGGCCTATGGGTAAGAGCTGGGGCTTGCTTGGGTGAAAAACACACAACCCAGTGGCTACTTAGTGGCTGCATGTAGAAGTCCTCTATTTCCTTTACTTTAACTGCTGTGCAAACAATGGCAATGAGCATAATAAGGGGATGAATACCTTTATAAAGGAACAGACCACCAACTATCTAATAGAGATTAAAAACTGAGAAAAGTAAAATGTTCAAGTAAAATCAAACAAAAGGGTAAGTTAATTTCATATGTAAATCTTCCACATATGAGGAGGACATACAAGTTGTAGGATATGGGATCATGGAGATGGAGAGCTCATGGAGTTGAAGGAATATATAATTAAAATTGTGTCACATGAAATAAATAGAATAAATTCATGAAATTTAAATACAACTAAAAGATTGTTTCCTATGCAAATATAAATAAAGAATTATTTGTTTAGAAAATTAAAAGCAAATGAGAGTATTTTCTAAGACTATAACTTCTTCAGATAGAAGAAATGACTTAATATCTTGAATAACATGAACAACAAATATTTTGTTCATCTCTATGTTCAATGTTCCCAGAAAATTCTATGCATTTTCAATTCTTAAATGAATTAGAAATCAATTGACATAATTTTAAATGAGCAAATTAAAAGAAAATTAGAAATTTCCACCAGCCTTTATCTAATACTTATAAACATATTTAAGAAATATTTCATATCACACTTTTCAATACTGCTTTTTATAATTGATTTTAACTTGAGTTAAAAGCATCAGTTATACATCTATTTTATGATTTCCCTTTTTTGAAACCTTTTATGTATACTGATGGTAAATAAATATTCTTTAAAATGTGGAAAAGGGAATCATTTTTTCATATAGAATACAGATTTGTCCAGGGTTTTAATAAAAAATGTTTCTTAAAAAGCAAATATGAACAAGAACACTTTCCCTGTCTTCTCTATCCATCTGCCAAATTTCGCTTTCAAAGAATTATGGTGACAGTATCAAATATTCTTGCCATCCTTGTCACTTTTCATTTATTTGACAAAGGCACAAGAATTCTCCTCTAAGGAACCAGAGGGGGGGGGGAGAGAGAGAGAGAGAGAGAGAGAGAGAGAGAGAGAGAGAGAGAGAGAGAGAGAGAGAGAGAGAGAGAGAAACAGCTGAAAGTCTTCTGGTCTACCCCTACATTTCCTATTTGCCTGCATTTCATGCTGTTAATATTTTAGCAGCTGTAGTACCAGGGTCCAACTTAAGTTTTTAACTATTTAATTCTGAAACCTCAGTCATAGACTGGAGAAAAATAGCTACAACTGGAACCAGAGGTAACAGAGGTAGATGTAGAGGGACAGATTGATTCACTTTTTAAGAACCGACAGACAACAAGGAAACAGAGACCTCAGTCTTACAGACAAAACGGGCTTTATTTTGTCAGCAACGGAGGGCTTGGAGGAGGACCTGCACTCAGAAGAGATGGCAGCCCTAGCCCACACCTTGATTTCAGAGAGTAGGTTGAGCAGAATGCTCCACTAACCTATGGAACTAACCTTCTCCTATGGAACTCTGTGAAATGTGAACAGTTTTCTTTCTAGTGCTAAAGACTAGGAGAATCAATTTATTCTTAAAAGCAAGTCCAAAATTTCTAATCTAAGATAGATTTGGTTGCTTCATAAGGAATGGGAAAAAAAACTAAATAGCATATAATATTTGATATAGCGTCTGATGCCTAGGAATACATATTACAGAGATAGCTGTGTTTTTATCAACATTTCCTTTGTTCCCATTTCTGTTTGGACATAAATGGTTTATGTGTGTATGTACATTTTACCCCTCACTTATAGTTTTCTTATTACATTGTTTCAATGTAGCTTTCAAGGAAATAAGCCTTTGAGGAACCCACTAATAACCAAGGGCCAGAATTTTCTTAGGGCTTTAGAAGCTTCCAGTGAACCAGAGTGGTACCTCCTGTTGGAAAGAGCAGGACTGTATCTTCCAGTATTACATTTATATTCCTGTTTTGGCTGGAAAATAGGGGCCACTGAGATAAAAATGTGGTTCAGGGATGTCTACATCACATCTTTCTACCAACAGGATTTTGTGCTGAATAAAGTTTTTCCATCATGTTAAAATGATTGGAAAAAAAATTTCTATTCTTCCCTATAGATACATTTCTCTTTTCATAGAAGCTGACAAATTTGTAGTTTGTCTTTTATACTTCTTCATTTTTCCCCTAAAACTACAAATTCTTTTTCTTACTTCTTTCCTTTGAACCACAAAATTTGTAGCCCCTAACTAGAACTAACTGAAGAAAGGAAGAACTTCAGTTTGATCTCTTCTCAGGTCTTTCAGGATTAAAATTCATTTTCCCAGAGTGGGTTGATTATTAAAATATATATTATCTCTGTCAGATAATAGGTACTAATGAAAATCAGGTTTAAAGGGATAAATGAACAATAAAGGGATAAATGAACTCAATACAAAAATTGTACTGAGTACATTTTGTAGCTTTGTATGCTAACTCCTTTAATCCCCATAATAATTTAATGAATAAGTAATGTTATTACCAACATTTAATAAAATACTGAAGTCCTCAGTGATCCCCAAATTCAGATGTTATGGCAGGAATTTCTATCCATAAGTTTAATTTTTATCACAATATTTTATAATTTATGTAAATGATAAATGAGTTATAATTTCTTTTGGTTGCTCTGAAAAGATCTAGTTTCTCTTGCAATTTCAGACATGTTAAGTGGACATTGCTACCACCTTTTCATTTGCAGCTATGCACTACTTTTCTATGCATTTTCTGGGTTATTTGCTCACTAAAACTATTTTTAAAAAGAACAAAATTTAAAAAAATCTTGAATACTATTTTAAATTTTCTTTAGCAAATGTACTCCAAAGTTTCAAAGTTGAATAAACTTCTACATTTTTCTTTAGATCTTTATGCCTTTCCTACATTGATAATAGTAAAATAATCCTGAAATTCAAGTCCCTTCACATTTCATTGTTTCTTTCAGCTCAAAAATCTGACTGGTTTGTACCTAGAGAGTAAATATAAATAAAAATATATAATTATGTGTATAAATATATGTATAAATATATAATATACAGGTATGTATTTAATATAAAAGCTATTAAATATCTATACATAATATATAAGTATATTATATTTATATAATAATATAAATATGTATAGATATATACATATACACATATCTATACATAAATAAATAAGCTGAGCATATTGGTGCAAAACTATATTCCCAGCTACTTGGGAAATTGGGACAGGAGGATCGCCAAGTTTGAGACTAGCCTGGAAAACACAGTGAGAACCTATCTCAAAATTAAAAAAAATAAAAAGTTCTGGGAATGTAGCTCAGTGGTACAGTGTCCCTGGATTCAATCCATAGTACCAGAATATAAGAATACACACACAGACATAGACACACCCACCCACCCACACACTCTCACACTATATATACATGTATATATAGCATTGTACAAAATCCTTCAGAATATTGACGTCATATTATTCTGGTAATCAGTGTACTGAAAGGCTCCAAATGCCCATTAAGGCATCAGACTGTACAGGCTCCAGACCTGACATTGTCTATTTTGGTTCAATAATGATTATGCACATGTAATTGACTGAGAATGTATCAGACCCATAAGTCACATTGTAAATGGAAAAAAAGGCAATAAATGTATACAAATAGATTGTAATTACAAGCCAGTTCAATAAAATGGATTTGATAAACTTCCTTATAAGTTATAAATATTCTAACAACCTTGTGTAACAACCTTGTGAATGACTGCCCACAGTTTTATCAAGGGTTATATAGTTGTAAGCAGAGCAGGTAGTGTGTGTTCTAGCCTCTTTAGAAGTGAGACTTGAATGTGGCTTAAAGTCCTTTCACATTGCAATAGTGACTGAATGTGTGATTCCTGAAGGGCCTAAAAAACTTCCCTTAAAAGACTCTAATTATCAGGGCTGAGATTGTGGCTCATATATGATTATATTATATTTATATAATGATATAAATATGTATAGATATATACATATACACATATCTATACATAAATAAATAAGCTGAGCACGATGGTGCATAACTATATTCCTAGAGCGTTTGCCTAGCACGTGTGAGGCGCTGGGTTCAATACTTAGCAGTGCATAAAATATATATAAACAAATATAATAAAGGCATGCTGTCCATCTACAACTACAAAAAAGACCCTAATTATCAAATAGCAGTCATTGTGTTCCCATCATTACAGTGTTTGAGACAAGTATTTTTTTGAATTTTCTAACTATGCAACATATTTATCACTTACTCATACTTTAGGAATTGCTTGAATTATAATATTCACAATATTTAACACCTTATTCATTATTTTATATGATAACAGAGGTTTTTCTCATGAGTCAATAAATCAAATAATATTCAGACAGGCCCTTAATTCAGATTCCATTTATTTCTTCCAAAAATTAATTTTTCTCTGGGTCAACTATATGAAAAGTACATTTAGAAAATGAATAAGAGTAAGAAGTTCTCAGAGGGTCTTTCATTAAAACCAATCTCTGGGTAGTTTGCTTTACAAGCCTATCTATACATAAACTGCCCACATGGATGGATCAAAATTCAAAACTTTTTGGTATTTTTCATGTTTCCTCATAAAACTTGCTTTTTCAAGAAGTCCATCCATTTATAAATATTTGTAAAACATTATATTTAATAAATTATCATAATAATTTTATCTTGCGGAATAATTTAAACAGCAAAGTGTTATCCCCCTTTTGTTTAGCATGATGTCAACTGCTTACAGACCTTGATTACATCTACAAAGTCTCCTTTGCCAAACAATACAACAAATACTTGGGAGATGTCCCGTCACATTCATAGGTCCACCACTTCATGGGAGAGATTTCGTCAAGTGTGCACAACAGGGAGTAGTCATTGAGCCATACTAAGATGCTACTTGCCACACATAAGACAAAAGATGACTATTATCTGCAAAATTACAAATAGTGTAATAATTTCTACATATGCACAGTGGATGGCTTAAGATATGTCAGATATTTTCTGATATTTTGGCACATTACATATTCTACAAATCCACCTTTTATTGTTATAGAAAAAAATTCATAAATCCTAATTTTATGTTACAGCATTCACAATGACAACAGTTCTGTTTATCTAAGTACTGTGATGATATAAACAGATCTTCTGTTTATTCTTTCAGAAGGATTTCAAGGGAAAACTTTTTAATGCAAAATTTATTTTTTCCTTCAAGGGATTTATAATTCACTTACTGATAGATTGATTCTTCTTTATAAGATCAAGATGTGATACAGCCTTTTCCAGAATGAAGCAGAGAACAGAAATGAATTGAATAGATTTCAGAAGACAGAAACTAGAGAAAGAAATTGTCACTCTCTGTAACTGAAATATTATATTATAAACATATTCTAATAAAATATAAGTAGACAAATATTGCCCTGGGTAAAATTATAAATTAATATTGGCCCATCCAAAATATTCATAATCTAAATAAGAGAATCAAGCACTCAGGTCAATCTAAGTACCATTTTAATTTTACTCCAAAATCATTATATCAAGCTGATAAATAGTATAAACTATGATGATTAAAAACTATACATTTTCTCTGTTTTATGGCTGGTTAAATTGTTTTCTCTTATATTCCCTTTAGTCTTTTTCTAAGAAACAACACCAAGGGCAACAACTCTTAATCTTTAATTTGGCAAGTCCACTGTCATCATGCTGGTACACAGCTCAAATCCTGTGCTTTCCAATCCCTTGCCTAACCCTGTACCTGTCGTGAAGGAGGATGTCAATCAGAATTGATGCCTGGTGAAGATATTTCAGAACCTTGCAATACTCTTTATTGGTAAAGTCAGATTGCTTTCTCAGCTACCCCCAAGATATCTTTTTAAATGCGGAAATTTTGGCAAATAAGAGGAAACATTTGTTTGCATCTTTTGATTTTCTTATTTTTATCTTGTGGTTATGTGATTGGCTGTTGAAACTATTTATTGACCTTTTATCTGTTTACTCATTCCCACAGTTCTTTCCTCAATCAACTTGATAGAGCCTTGGGGTTTTTAGGTGAGTAAGTAGGAAGAAAATTATATGCTGAAATACCATAAAATATAACCACATTTGAAAGTAGCCACTGTTGCCTTTTAACTGTTATTGCATGGGCAAAATATTTCCTCGAAGCTCACTTTCTGTCCCCAGCTCCATATAACCTTCGGTTTGACATATGCAGATCATACCTAAGTGGATACGTAGCAAATGCATAGTTGTAAATGTAGGTGACAAAAATCAGAACATTGAAGCCGGTCACAGGGTAATGGAGCGATGAACAATATGGATTTATTTATAAATTAAAAAAATATTTATTGAGTGATAAACATGTTCCAGGTGCTATATTAGGCTTTAGGGATAAAATCATAAAGAAGACCTATTCCATGTCCATAAAGGCCCTTATCAGCCTAAAAGCATTCTAGTAGAGAATATAGTCAAGTTAACCCTACTATAAAAATGAAATCCTCAGGAGTAATTCCTAATTCAAGGGTAAGTTCTTGTAATAAGGCAACACACAGGAGGTAATTCAGTCTAAAAGAGAGTCAGAAAAAGCTTTCTGAGTAGAATAAGTGAGAGTTAACCCCTGTAATGCCTTAGACCTTTCCTTAAAACAAACAAACAAACAAAAAAAAACACAACCATCATTAACATGTATCCTGAGTTTATGTGGCAAATTTTAAAACAACTGACGCAGAGGAATTTCTCCCAAGATATTCAAATAATTAATGAGTGGCCCTCTTCTTGTTGATATTCAAGAAGGCATATTGAAGTGCTATTTGATTTTCCAGGTTCTTTGATTAAGGCAGACAGTCAAATCACCTAGTGCAAAGTCACCACAAACACCGTGAGCAGTTAGGGGTCATGAAGGGGTGACGGCCTTGTGGCTGCTCTGCTAGTCTTCAAATCTTTGAGGGTGACAGTGTCTTTGATCTGTGTGCCTTTTAAACAAGGAAACCTGGAAATATCTCAGATGATCATTTGATCTGTTTCTGGTGGGGAAGTTGGTGCTCCAGCTGCCACCAGCAAACATGCTGTGCTCTCCCCCACTGGCTAAACCCCAGGCTTTTATGTTGGAGAAAAACCAGGCTTCCAGCCACATAGAGAGCTAAAGAAAGGGCTGATGAATAAGGCCAGTGATTGGAGTGGCAGGCAGGCTGCAGTACCCAGCCGCAACATACACAGGGAGACAAGTGGCCCCAGGACCTGCAGAGCAGCGAAATGTGTAGAAGCATTCATAACAAGGGAGAACAAGGCGGCTACTGCCATGGGAGGGCGGGTGCTCAGGAAGAGTCTGGCCAGGAAAGGTCTCCGTTTAGAAAAACACCAGGCTCTCTAATTTAAATGGCAAGAAGCCGAGTCATGCCACAGTGGTAAATGTAGAATGAGGCACAAGCAGAGGATCTGGAGACAATCCTTTAGGCAGAAGGATTCACAAACCCATGGGAGATGGGAAGTGGAGCCTGGAGCAGAGGCCAGATCTGGGAGAAATGGAAAAGTCCTCCTGGTGAAATCTATGGATAACCCACACGATCTACATGACTTGTGACACAACAGGGAGGGAGGGAGGAAAATGGTTTATGAAGACAGTGGGATAGCGTGATTCTCAGATTACTGTAAATCACAAGAGTTTGTAAATCTCAGCATATGCCTTATGGGAACATTCACATCCATTTAAACATTTACTTAGCAGATCCACAGTGGACTCCTTATTTACAAACCACTGTAGTGGATCCTCCATCTACAAAGATGAATAAGAAGCAGATCCTGCTATGTGGGAATGGTCTGGAGAGGAGAAGAGATATGTTAACATAACGCATTATTAAACTCCACTATCAATTATTAAATTATTAGTATTCAGCTGAAACAAAGCATCATCATAAAATGATTGCTAATCCTTTCTGTAAACCAGCTCTCTCAGGAAATTCAAGATGAGATACAATAGCATAAATGCTTTTCTTTAAGCTCGAAGTATGTGCTTATGTTGAGAACAGCACATTTTATTATTCACAGGGTACCACAGTTATCACATCTCAGAACAGTGTTGGACATGTGTATAGAGGGAAACGTCTCTTTTTATTGACCTAATAAAAATCTATTTGGATACTATTGATATTGAGCCATACCATAAGGTTTATATAAAAAGCTCTGCATTGGTTTACTCCTAAAGGAAAAATATTTGGAGAAGACTAAGTTGGCTTGCAGGGAAGAGATGGAACAACGGGCATCATTGGCAGACTGCATAACAATGAATTGGTTCCTGCAAAAATAAAATTGTTACTGTTCGTTTTTGTCATTTACAATTGATTCATGTGCTGCATCTGGCATTTTAATCTTAGCATTTGAGAGCTATTCCATCTTTCTTTAAGACATGAGAATTAGTCAAAGACAGTTAAAGAGGACAAGTATCGAACACAGCATCATTAAGAAGAATCTGATTAGAGAAGTTTGAAGCTTTAGGAATTGTTATTTGACAGTATCCTGTGTGCTGTATGAAAGACTTTCTGAAGCCAGAAAAGAAAGAGAATCTAAAATAGTGCTGCTTTAAATTCTTTAACTTATGAACATAATCACATATGCTTATGCATTATGGACAAGAATGTGTAATTAGAGGGTTACATTTTACTAATGATATTTCCAAATGTCATACATGCATTTCTTAATTATAGGTAAAGTCATATCATTTTGTAATTGGAATGATTTTATAAAGTTATTTGTATAAATTTATTTTAGGAATCACTATCTTTCTTACCATGAAAATGAAAAAAAAAAAAAATCCTAGTAGGCTTTTGTTTCAACCCAAATCTTTTGAGGGTATCTTCCCAGCTATCCCTCTGGCAAGTTCTGAAAATGGTAAAAAATACTTTTAAAATTTCATAAACAAAACTTCAAACATGGACTAGTTTTCAGAATGGGGTTAAGTGCTGTGCTTCAATTTTTAACCAATTAAGCAAACGTGAAGAACTCAAATGCTAAACACACACACACACACACACACACACACACACAATTGGGTATTAAATAATAAAAAAGAAATTCTTTCTGAGCTTTACAAAGAGGGATGATCTGGGCTGAATGTTTGTCCCCAGTGATAGTAAAAACTGTGTGACTGCTACCTGACATCTTCAGGGTGTTATAAAAACCTTACTAAGGCATATAGTTCCAAATGAAAATGGTACGGGTCACTTGCAGGCTATGTTAAGTAAACAATAAAAAATTTAAAACAAACAGCCCCAAAGACTTAGGAACACTCAGGAAGGGAAGTGGATGAGTTATTTTTGAAGAGACTTACATTATCCATCCTTGTCAGGGGATAGACTCTCAAGCCATATTAAAGCTAGTAGCTTGCATTTCTGAAGTAGAAACAAAGAGGTTCAATTGTAAAAACTGTCATATTAACACACTGAGGTGGGAAATTATCTAAATTATCTAATATTAGAAAAAGGAGATTAAAAGACCTAGTCTCAGAGTCTTACTTTCAATTCTACAATCATTTGAATTATTGTGTTATACTATACACTATTGCATGGGGTTCCCAAAAAAGTTTTAGCTCCTTCATATCTATTTTCTTTTCTCCCTTGTAGGAAGAAAGCCAAATAATCTTTCTCTCAAAGCCTTGCTTTCTGAACAGACTTGGTGGATCTTTAAGGTGGATCTGTACCATCATTTTGGGTAACATGTGGGATGAATAAAGAATATTCAGTAGTTTATTTTAGAATCTATAGCAAAATACATTCCAGAAATTAGAAAACCTAATGGTGGATATATAAATGGATATGAAGGATTCAGGTTTTAGAAGAAGAGTTTGGATTTGCACATGTTATTTCATTTCTAATTTCAGGA
The DNA here is from genome assembly GCF_052094955.1 of Ictidomys tridecemlineatus. NCBI lineage: Eukaryota > Metazoa > Chordata > Mammalia > Rodentia > Sciuridae > Ictidomys > Ictidomys tridecemlineatus. The sequence goes on along the minus strand of NC_135485.1, from coordinate 106,701,047 downwards.
CCAAATTTACACATAAGCAATTTCTCCCATGATTTTCTTCTTCTTTGCAACCTAGATCAGGTCCTGGCACATGCTTTCTATGTTCAATATTCAGGACTTTTCTTTGCTATACTTTGACTGTATAACTTCACTGCCCCATTTCTCACACTACAAGTTCCAAGGTGCCAACACACTAAACACTAGGTCATTCTGATGGGGCTATTTCTTGGCAATATCAGGAAGTGTATGTTTCAGTAAAGGTGTTTTTTTTTTTTTTTAAGAATTTAGCTTTAATGAATGTCATATCATTTTTTTAACCTTTATTTTGTTTATTTGGTTCTTTTTCTTTTTTCTTTTTAAGCCTCATGCATGCTAGGCAAGCATTCTACCACTGAGCCCCAGCCCCAGCCCTCAATAAAGGGTTTTAACAAATAAACTCTTTGTTTTTTTTTGTACTGGGTATTGAATCCAAGGGTACTTAACCACTGATCCACATCCCTAGTCCTTTTTTAAAAATATATTATTTAGAGACAGGATCTCACTGAGTTTTTTAGGGCCTCACTAAATTGCTGAGGCTGGCTTTGAATTCACCACCCTCCTGCTTCAGACTCCCAAGCCACTGGGATTACAGGCTTGTGCCACTGTGCCCAGCCAGATAAACTCTTTAATACTGAAAACTTTAGCCCAAAGAGGATAGGTATTTTGATGATCACGGAATAGTTTTAACTATACATAACTGTCTAAGTGAAATTCCTATGAATGACAATTTAAGGTTCTGACTTGTTTAGCTTAGTGAAAAATTATTCTTTTAATTAACATCTACAGAGTACTTATGCTATGTCAGACAATGTTATAATCCAGGGATATAATCCAGGGATGCTGCTTTGCAAAAGATAGACAAAATTTATGACCTTTATGAAGCTTAAATCTAGTGATGACAATAACAGAAAATAAACAAGATGTAGCAGATAATTAGCATATAATAAAAGATAATACATTGGAGAGTAATAAGGAGATAAATTGGGATTCTTACAACTTTTAAAACTAATCCTTAAAATTCAAAGGAATAAACACACTTAATCCCATTTCCTCCCCATTTCCCAATTATTGGAAAGAAGAATAAAATGCTGGCAATAAAACTTTAAGTGGGGGAGGGAGAGGGAAGAGAAAGGAGAAGTACTGGAGGCTGAATTAGAACAAGATATATTCCAGGCTTTTATAATTATTTCAAAATGGATTCTATTGTTATGCGTAACTAAAAAGAACCAGTACAATTTTTTTCAAATGTTTAGAAAACATATCCCAGCATTTGGAGTCAATAATAAATTAATTTTATAGCTATTCTGTACCAACTACTCTTGAGTTATAGATACAAGGGTACATTAAAAAATAGCCTTCAAAACAAACTCATACTATTATATTTTCAGGGTGGTTCATAAATCTCATTATAGAGTTATTGTGTTGACTAGACATTTTTTTCTTAATAAGGATATCATTTTAAAAATATGCCCACAAATTCTTTGATATTATTTACTTCAAGAGGTGGAGCCTCAGTCCATTCCCACTGTGGGGGGTCTGGTTCAGTGACTCACTTCAAATGAACAGAATAAAGAGGAAGTGATGGCGTGCAAGTTTAGGGAGTAGATCATAAAAGGTACTGTGGCTCCTTACTTACCCCCTTGTTCTCCATTACATCAGATGCTCTGTTAAGCTCAGCTGTCATTTAGGCAGAAAACTCAGGCCTCCTGAGAAACTGAGGCCTCCTGCCAACAGCCATATGAGTGAGTCAAGCTGGCAGCTGGTGTAGTTCTACTCAAGCTTGCAGATGACTCTGGTCATTGCTGATAGCTTGACTGCTACCTCATTGAGATCTTGAGTCAGAAGAACCCAACTCCCTGATACCTGACACTCAGGTTCCACATGAAGGTAATCAGTGTTTTTGTTTTAATTTGCTCCATTTGGGGGTAATTAACATTATGCAGCAACAGGTAATGAATGCAATCACTTTTTTTTTTTTTTGAGAGTAGGTAAGTAACAGGATAATCAGTATGTGTGTAGACAAAGAAAAAGAAATATGTATAATATTTATAAACGGAGATGGAAAAAAGTGGGGGCAAGCAGAACTTTTGCAGTACTCACATGCTTTTTTTTTTTTTTTTAAGATTGTCACTAGAATTTAGAACATTTCCCATAGATAACCAAAATTGCTACAGGATTTTAAAGATGAGTTTGAAAGAGCCATGAAATTATGTGAAAGTTAAAAGAGTCCCATGGGTTGGTATATTTACTACATGAAAGTACTGTTTCAAGGAAGGTCTCTTAGGAAGGATCAATATTTTAGAGGATGAATGGGCAAAGTAACATGGACCCATTCATCAGTTTAACTTGGATTACCTGGTCAAGAGGACAGACTACACCATGAGTATGTTGCAGCATCTGGGAAAGAATTGAGTGTTGTGTTTTTGAATGAGATGCCACCTTGGAAGGGATGGCCCACTGTGGTGACTTCAGTGTAGAAGATGAGGGGCAGGTGGTGGATAACAGAGGGCAGAGAAGGGCCAGGATAAAAAAAAAAAAGCAATACATGATGGTAATAAATTATAAGACTATACAAAGTGAGTACTCAAAGTAAGGACATTTCATGATAGTTTTTGAGATGGGTCAGATATTTATCAAATTTTATGCTCAACAAACATAACTAGAGCAGGAAAATAAACAGCATTTTGATTTGACAAATATATTAAGAAGGTGATAAAGAACACCCATTTCTGGCAAATCCAAATTACCCTTATGGTCTATTTGCTTAGCTAAGCAGAAACTGCTAATTATTCTTTTTAAATTGCAAGGGCCTGCCTTGTTTAAAAGAAAAGTATAAAATATTTGATCTTTCGACAAGACAGATTAATGATACTAAAGAAGTTCTAGGTATGGTGAATGTCAGGAAATATTTTTTAATTTTTTTATCCTATCAAAAAAAGATCCAGTGATAGAAACCTTTGGATATCCAAGCAAAATGTATCTAAATTTGGAAATTTGGAAATATCCTTTATGCAACTTTTTAAACTCAAATATAGGAAGATTTGCTGTAACTTAAAACCCCTTATTTCTATGTGGGAGGGTCGGGGTGATAAGCTGGTAGTGAGGAGGCTGAAATTAAAAATAGAAAAAAGGATTTTCCTTGGAATGTTGATTTTACTTTAAAATTGAATGAATAAAAATAATATGAATAAATTATTTTATAAATGTAATAATGATCTATGTGGATAAGATTTCATGGGTGATGTACTTCATGTAAACATACCAATGAGTAATTTATAATACCTTACAATCTACAAGGTATAGAAAGATGAAACACTCAAAAATCTTAGAAATCATGAAATGATTTAATGTAGAAACTACTTTGATAAGAAAGAGTGTCGCAGCAGAGGAAATTAGCCACTGGACACAGCATTTTAAAGACAAGAAATTATTCCTGGTAGCTTGCAGCCTACATGAACTGCTGACAGGCAGACCCTCACTCAAGACACACTGCCTATAAATATGACCTTCAGATTCGTCTATTACTATGCATCTTATTGGAGGAAATTTTTTCCCCTAATACCATTTTATTTTCTAGATTTTTATGTCAAATCTCCTTTCATGTACAGGTATTTATGCCTGCCTCATCTTAATGCTTGTTTATTTTCGTTACAGATATTAGGAGCACTCTATGTAAAAATGAATACTATGCACTGTCAAAAAGTTTTACTTTGTGTGGAGTTCAGATAAAAAACAAAAAGCAAAAACTCTAGTTGGGTTTGATGACACATGCCTGTAATCCCAGGGACTTGAGGGTGCTGAGACAAGAGGATTGCCAGTTCAAACCCAGCCTCAGCTATTTAGCAAAACCCTCAGCAACTTAGTGAGACCCTGTCTTAAAATAAAAAAAAATAATAATAATAGCTTGGAGATATGGCTCAAGGGTAAAGTGCCCCTGAGTTTAATCCCCAGTACCAAAAGAAAAATAAATAAATAAGAAAAAAAAGTCTGATTCTTTTCCTTTTAAATTGCAACTAGCCTTAAAAATCTAGACTAAAACCAGGTAAGTTAAAGATAGTTAAGGCCCAAAGTGTCTCTGTTAAGTCTGAAAATAGATCTAGCTCTGCAGAAAGAAGGAATTGCATTCAGAGCACATGTCCCCTTTTTTTAAATAGTGTACAACCAGTTATTTACAAAATTTTTCAAAATTTACAAAGTCCTTGATCTTTAAAAGCACAGATATGCATTAAAAATTGACCAAATTAAGGGCATTACTAATACGTAACAGCAAATCCTACTATTACGTATAATTATAATGTACCAACAAAAATCTGATGAAGGAGTATCAAATTAAATTTATTAAAAAGAACAAAGTGAAAAATTTTTTGTAACTTCCACTTGATGGCTTTGCTATAAGAATCTATCTTCAATGTATTATTAAAGACAAAAAAGTAAGCTTTCCATTGTAAAGTATTATAATTAATCTGCACAAGTACAAATTAAATTCTTCTCATGAAAAATTGAGAAGCCTTCCATTTCACATTTCCAACAAGAGTTTTACATTTCTAATTAAAGTTTCCAAAATATTCTTATATGAAATAGGTTTCAAAGTATGTAATCTATGTTTGTTTATTTATTTTTTGGGGTCAAGTTTCCCTAGGTATGGACATCATCTGCCAGGAGGGTAGATGATGGCTCACTTTTTAACTCTCTAACTTTTAAGCCATTAATGAAATTCGGAGTTGTGTTTTTTTTTTTTTTTTGGCAGTAGTGATATATCATTACTTTCCATATATTTAAATATCATACATCTTTAAAGTGAGCACATAAAGACCAAAGTATGGAAATCCAAAATGAATGGTTCATTTTATCCTTTGAAGCATCATTTCACTGCAGCCTGTTCCCTGTGCTGAGCCCCATGGTACAAATATAAATTCACCTTTCAATCATTTGTGTGGGTTAATGACACTGAGTAATAGCACATTAGCAAAGTGCCATTCCAGACACCAGCCAGGCATGCCAAACAGATAATCTGACAATCGTTTCAGATTCATTTTCCACGAACAGAAACACTGTTCAGGCTTATTAACTAGCAAATCTGCATAAGGCATAACGTACAGCACAGAACCTCCATTAAAAGTAGCAATCTATCTCATTAATGTAATTTACAAGGATATTTGGCCCATTCTATTGTTGTAAAATCTAAAAAAAAAAATATGTTCCTGTTCAACAAAGCTGTCGTTTATTTGTAGCAATTTTTTTATCGTGTCTTTTACACTCCTTTGAAATGAAAGGATCATAAATTGGTTAATAATGAAACTGTTACTCAAATATCTTATATTTTGCTGCCAAAAGTACAGAGCATTTAGAATTTAACTCCTTAATGTGTTCCTCAAAATCTAATCTGATGATTGACTAACCAAGTGGTCATTCATGCCAATTCCTCTTCTTTCATGTTTTGATTTTCTACTCACAAATTGTGTCAAAACTTCCTGTTGAAACATGTGACCAGGGATGGTTGTACTGAATATCTGCAACCTGATTCTAAAAAAAGATACACTGGCTTAAGATTTCTACCATCTCTCAATTCATGCCAACCCCGGGTCTAGTCTTATTTTTATATCTACAATTGGAAAGCTGAAGCTCTCATTTTATAGTTTGACAATATATTTAATTTCTGTCTCTTGAAAGCTTGTTACTTCTTTGTGTTCTATCCTTCTTCAGATTTTGTAATACGAGCAAATTACATTTAGAATTCATCTTTTACAATGGTTTAATTTTCCTTCACATTCTCCTGATAACAGGTATAACTCATGTAAAATTAAGGTGACCTGCTCCTGAGTGCTCATTTTTCAAGAAAGCTATCAAATGATAAAGTCTTATTAGATAGAAATGGTCACATACAGACAGCTTGTCAAAGATAGTGACCTCTGCTGAATTACTCATAAACATTAAAATGTCTCCACTCCTGTGTGCCATTCTCCAAGTCTAACGTCACTTGCATTGAAAACTTCTACATGAGGGAAGACAGTAGCTGTCAATGACTTAATTAGATGAGGTCACCAAAGTCTCAGAATTTTGGAAGGGCAGTGTTTGTTAGGATAATAGTTCCCCCATGAAGATCTGTTTCTTTTCAAGGTCCCACTTTCTGAAACAGAGCACAGGGTTTTTCAACCCCAGTAAGCTGCAATCACAAAATGCATCTTTCTTCACCCTTCAATTTTCCCTGCATTGAAGACAGGGATATTCATATAATAAAATTTCTTGCTTATGCCATCTAAACTTTCAATGATAAACTCTTCCTTCAATGTTTTGTACTTGATATTTTTCTTGCACTCAGAAATCATTAGTGTTGTCATTTATCCCCAATTTTTTATATTGCAAAAAAACTTGACTCCATTTCTCAGAGTTGATTTGCCTTCCATGTCTGTCCCATTGCCATGGAGTTGAGGTAGGGTCAAACTGGGCTGGATAAATGCAATTGGCCCTCTCTACTGAGGATTCTGCTTTTATGGATTCAACCAATTGTGGATTAAAAATGCTATTCAGTCAGGTCAATTTATCCAACTCTAATCTAAGTTCATTTCTTGGCCCTTCCTTTAAGATCAGTCCTTTCTGGAAAGCAGTACTGTTATGGTTTGGATAGGAAGTGTCCTCCAAAAGATTTTTGTTAATGCAGTAATGTTCAGAGGTGAAATGACTGGATTGTGAGAGTTGTAGACTAATCAGTTCTCCTAGTTTGAATGGAATAACTGGGTGGTTTCTGTAGGCAGGTGGGGCATGGCTGGAGGCGGTAGATCACTGGGGACATGTCCTAGAAGGGTGCATCTTCCCTGTGACTACTTCTCTCTGCTTTCTGGCTGCTGTGAATAGAACAGCACTCCTCTACCATGTCCTCGCACCATGGTGTCTTGGACCTAGAGCAATGGAGACAGCCCACCACAGATTGAACCTCTGAAACCACATGCCCAAATGAACTTTTCAAAGTTGATCTTGTTGGGTATTTAGATCATAGCAATGAAAAGCTGACTCACACAGGGATCTTCCCTCTGGGCTCACTGCAGATTGCCCCAGCAATGAGCACTAGTTTCACCTGATGGTCACAAGCTCCTCAGTCACTAACCAGTGGATAAACTTTTTAGTAAGCATTTCTGTCTGGAAGATGCTGGCTAACAGGTTTTTAAAGACTAAAAGGTTTGGCCTCACAAGGTACTTTGTCCTCCTAAGAGGAACATCATCATTTGGGGACAACAATGAGCTATGGGAAAAATTACACATATTATATAAAATTTCATGTAACAAATACAATATATTTTAGAACAAGGGTATTCCTTAGTTTTTCCAGAGAATGTTTTCATTACCTCTAATTACGTTTCCAAATTCAAAAAACACAAATTTACATTTTGCTATAGTTTTCAAAATATAATAATTTCTTCATATTGTTTGAAGAACTATACGTCTCACATTAACTATAAATCCTCTCAAAATCCTGTATAAAATGAAAATTGCTCAGGCTGAGTGCTGTCTAGGTTGGGACTTAAAAGCAGGGCCAGAGTTCCGAGTCCTCAGACTTTGCTGGCTTTGGGAACTTGGGCAAGTTTCTCATGTTCTCTGAGATATCGTTTCCTCATTCACAGAACAAAACAGTAAGAACTGAACTGTAATTTGTCATGAAGATTTAGTTAGGACTTAATTAATCTGTGCTTTACATGTATTAACTTGTGTAACACGACACAGATTAAACACATGTTGAAAGTAAACTACCATTTGCAACCAAATCAGGACCTTGAAACTCTTAGAACTGTGTATGGCTATGAAAACAACCCCTACGTACATAATGGTATGAGTTGATGTCTTGTTCAGATCACATCAGGGCACAGATGTGTGCTTTGTTAGAATTATCCTGATATAGGGCCCAAGTCATCTTTGAAAAATAATTTTAAAAAAACACACCACAATGCTGCTTTGAAGGAAACCACAAAACTAAAGCACACTTGCAGTAAGAATTTTTTTATATTTTCTCATTGAATTATAACCCTCTGAGGTATACACTATTCTTATTCTTAGCTGACACACAAGAAAACAGAGGCTAGAAGAGAATAAGTAACTCTTTGGGATCACCCATGACTTTCAGCCCAGTCTAACTGCCTTCTTTCCCTTACATGGGGAAAAGCAATTTCACTCTCAATTCATTTATTTGGACATATCTGGAATATAAATTATGACAGTTTGTGACCCATGAACATACAACAGGCACATATGTGAGTGAAACAGCAAGAAAAATAGAATGCCGATTTAACTAGAATAAAAATGTTTAAAGCCAACTTTTAAGACTGATCATATATTTTGGGAAGGAGAAGATAATGTGTAAGGATGCATGGAGCTGAATTCTAAGACACTGGAGAGCAATTTCATCTACAGGCTGTGACATACATTAGGTTCCTTCTTGCTTCCCTTTCACTAAGTGATTTTCTTGTTCTTTCTGTGTCATAAACATAGACCACAATTTGGAAATAAGTTTGCATTACTGAGGGCTAAACTATGAAATCACTTTCTGTAAGATCACTTAATAACCTTTCCTTTTTAAATACTTGCACTACCTGACATCTGCTTTCCTTAATCAACTACTGAGATCCTAGATACTGTCACACCTCTTTAAAGGGTTCAGGATTGCTTCCAATTCACTGAATTTCCCTCCTGTCAGCTTTAGGGACAATAGTACTAATACTGGATGATCCTTCTAATATCTGAGTGGTCATTTCTATAGATGAGAAGAAAGACAAATCATGACATCAGTACCAAAATATTCCTGATTCTCAAGCCAAAGACTTAAACCTTTCATATTGATGGTATTAACATATCAAAGAAAAAGAAAGAAAGGGAAAGTTCTGAGACACTGAAGCTGGTGGAGCCATTCTAAGCACTGCTCACAGTAGAGGCTGTGGGGGTCTCTCAAACAATATTATTTCCTGGAGACAGAGAAGGCAGCCTGCTGGAGCTGGATGCCTCTGGAACCCACATTCCCTAGAAGGCTTCCGGAATGTGGGGGGGATCACTTGGGAGACAGTATACACTATTTTTTTTTCCACCAAATACCTGTTATTTCTTAACTTTCCTAAATTTAGAATAATAAAATCTTTGTAAAAAGAATGATTTTTATCAATACCCATTTAGACACAGACACCATTAGTAGTCATATCAGGAGTCCAAACCTACACCTAAGAGCACAGGTTTTGGAGCTGGATCACCTAGGTTGTAATTCCAATTCTAGTGTTTATTAATCATGGGGCTCTTACCATATTATGTAGACTCTCTCTGGGACCAACAGTAATCCCTATTTTATAGGTAGATATACAAATTAAGTTCATATTTGTAAAGTGTTTTAGAAGAGTGTATGATATAGAGTAAGTTCTTATTACTTTTAACTATAATTATTATGGTTACTATAAGTTATTTCTAGATTTTTAGCTCAGTCCTACCACCTCTAAGCTCAATTACAACTCTGTATTCAGTCCTCACACCACGCGCTCTCTATATTGACAACTTCCCTTACAGTTTGCATTCCTCAAGCTCCTCCTACCATTCCATTCATTCTAGCACCATTTTTCTTTTTCTCTAGCAACACTTGAAAATGAAAGCTGGACTTTCTTCCCTGTGCCTTTCAATAACCTTCCTGACTCACAGGACAAAGATAAGAGACTGTCATTTTTCTTGTTTCCCACTACCACTTTCTGCGAGACAACTCAACAACCCTTCTTCTTCTGATGTTTGCACTACCTGACATCTGCTTTCTTTAATCAGTTAATGAGATCCTATGCACTCATACCTATTTCAGTGATTCAGGGCCACTTCAATTTCACCATACATCCTTCTTGTCAGCTTTAGGGACAATTGTATTGATACTGATGATGATCCTTCTAATGTCGGAGTGGTCATTTCTATTCTTTGCCCTTGTTGCAAATTAAACTGATGTGTATGTTCTTCCAAAAGCAGTTCCCTTAGTCTAGATTTGCATTAATGATTCTTTATTCAATCTGTATTTTGTCATCTAATTCTGTCCATAGTAGGCACATGGATTCTTACAGCCAAAATCCAAGGTAACACAGTTGGTTTGAACTTCTACCTTTAGGAATTGTGGTATTAGTCCTGTTCTTTTAGGTTGATTTATATGCAAACCTATATGAATTTTTACTTTTTGGGTAATTCTTTTTATTATTAGTTACATATTACAGTATAATGATCTTGACATATTATATATCTGAATCAAATGGAGTATAATTTCTCAATTTTCTGAGTGTACAGTTTGCAGAATCACATTTGTTATACACTCACGTATACACAAACAGCAATACTAGTGTCTATTTTATAATAGTCTCTCCCATTACCTTCTCTTTTTTTGGCGGGGGGGGGGCTGGTATTGAACTCAGGGGCACATAGCCACTGAGCCACATCCGCAGCCCTTTTTTGTGTTTTATTTAGAGTCAGAGTCTCACTGACATATGTAGGGCCTTGCTAAATTGTTGAGGCTAGCTCTGAATTCATGATCCTCCTGCCTCAGCCTCCCAAGCCACTGGGATTATAGGCGTGTGCCACAATGTATAGCCTCACTCATTACCTTTATATGTACATTTCCCTGTCATGTGTCCATTTTTAGTTTAAAAAATATTGTAATCACTGTTCCCATGTGGGCTTAGATGATGTGGAATTTAGACCAATGAATAGGGCTCTGGGTGCAAGATTGAAGATTGTGGCCAGAAGCAAGAAATGTGCTCCACTGGATGAGGCTAACATACAGCCACAACTGAGATCTTTGTTTCTCCTTATGTTTTTTAAATTATTTTTTTGTTTTAATTAATTATACATGATAGTAGAATGCATTTATGTACTTTGATATATCATACATAGATGTGATATAATTTCTCATTTTTCTGAGTGTACATGTTGCAGAGCCATACTGGTCATGCAGTCACATATATACATAAAGTAATAATGTCTGTTTGATTCTATTATCTTTCCTATCCCCACATCCCCTCCACTCCCCTCCATCACTTCCCTCTACCTAATCTAAGGTAACACTATTCATCTCTAGTTCCCCCAACCTTGTTGTGAATTAGCATCTCCTTATTGGAGAAAACATTCAGACTTTGGTTTTTGGGATTGGCTTATTTCGCTTAGCATGATATTCTCCAACTCCATCCAGGTACTGGCAAATGCCATAATTTCACTCTTCTTTAAAGCTGAGTAGTATTCCGTTGAGTATATATACCACATTTTCTTTGTCCATTCATCTATTGAGAGATACCTAGGTTGGTTCCATAGTTTAGCTGTTGTGAATTGAATTGCTATAAACATTGACGTGGCTACATTACTGTAGTATGCTGATTTTAAGACCTTTGTGTATAAACTGGAGAGTGCATAACTGAGACCCTATAGAATATATTACAATGGAGGAGAGAAACTGAATATTCTCATTTAAGTAGACAATATTGCCACTTGGCTACCTAAATGAACATGTACAACAATAGGGTGGTTCTGAACCTAATCAATGTCCAATGGAAGACCCAAAATGACAAATGAACTGTCTTTTGCAGAAACAAAAGTTCTCAAAGAAGAGCTTAGCTTCCTAAAGGACTCATAAAAGTCACTATATTTTTCACCCAGAAATCTTCTTCTTCCTGAAAAAGTAACTAAGTTTTCATGGGTATGATGGTTAATCTTAATAAATACATCTTAATCTATAATAAATCTCTTTACAAAGTGTATACATACATGCAAATATAAATATGCACGTGTGTGTATCCTGTTAGTTATGTTTCTTGGGAAATATGAGATTGATACAATAGGTTTTAGTTTGTTACTTCTGGAATACTTATTACTTTAGGAGTTAGTTGTCTAAAACACTAGTTGTTATTTTTCCAGAAACGAGTAATAGATGCTATCATTTGCATGTATATATGATGGAATCTGGTTGAGAATTTTCCCAAAGACCACCAACTGTCATTTTTCTGCCATTGTACACAGCCTACTTGTTATGCTTAGGATGGGAAAAGAAGGGGGCATGTTTAAATGACAACAATGGAATTCACTGGAACAGCAGCAGGGGTTCTAGCAGTTCCCACAAGACAGGCTTTTATAAGCACCAGCCCATTGCTACCTTGTTTTCAAGACCTCCTGCTAATAGTAAATGCCTGGGTTTTGGTTCTGGTATATTAGACTGTCCTCTGGCCAGGAACTCAAGTTCCATTCAGGCATAATAAATCATCGGTCTCACACTAGCAAATAACTCACTCAGACTCCCTTCTGTCTTCCCTTTGACAGTTCATCTCCTGTCAAGTGAACTAAAAAGGATATTAATGTTCTTTATTTTGCAACTGTTAAAGTCAGCACTTTTCATATTATCTTTAACTCTTTCTATTTTACAAATATGCACTCTTTAACTCTTTCCATTTTACAAGTACATATTCTTTAATTCCACCAATACACATATACATATGTATACAAACATATATGTGAATTTTTATCTACTTGTCATACTAATAAGACAACTACCCACCAAAAGCTTATATGCATTATAATTTTAAGTTGGTAGACTATGACCTGAGTACATAAAATGGCAGCCTAATAAGTTTTACTCATTTCAGACATCAAACATAAATAATTAAGCTTAAAAAAGACCCATTTATGATTCTGTTTTCATGAATTTAATTTACAGAAGCCATCCTAAACAATCACCTCAATCAGGCCTATTCTGACTGGGGTTCCCACTTTTCTATACAATTTGTCAGTAGAGTAGCTATGCCCCAAGGTTGGCTATGACCTCTAATTTTGGGGGGGTTTTCAATCCAGATCCCATTAAGCATGGGACAAGTCTTGCATAACTCATTTTAGAGCACCCTCAAGAAACAAGGAATAAAAGAGAAGAAGGAGTTAAAAAGAAAGTACATTTCTTGTGAAATAGTACATGACAAACAAGCTAGCTATACAGAGGAAATGAGAACTCATAACAGTTATTAGAACATTCTATTTATTTTTTAATTAATTAATTCACATTCTAACATGTTGGGTACCATTCTAGGCACTGGAGTTTATGTGGTGAACTAAATGGTGTCCTTGCTTTATTGTGGCTTACCTTTGAGTAAGAAGAAATCATCAATAAATAGTCAAAACCAAAAATATGTGCCAGAGTAGCAAGTGCTATGGAGAAAAACAAAACAGGGTAATGAAGAAGGGCCTATCTACTGAGACCAAAGGAAGGCCGGGAGTGAGCCACATGGGCAGACATGTGTTTGCCTTTGTGCTTCATAGTAATGACTATTTTTTCATCAGAATGAAATATGAAGCCATTCAATGTTTTCAAGCAGGAGAATGATAGGATCTGACACACTGAAATGGTGATTTTTGGCTGCTTTGTTGAGATTGTCTTGTAGCAAGGAAAGGAGTGGATCTTTCCAATCTAGTATGAGAGACACTGTTAGTCCTCAGCAACATATAGTCTCTTTTGTCTGTCCTGGATAAGAGGGTGCATTTCCCAGCACCTTTTCAGTTAGGTGAGAGTCATTTGTCTGGTGTTGGGCAATGAATTGTGGGCAATAGTGGCATGTGTCACTTTTATGTGGATGATTCAGGATTGTCTACTCTCTTTCTTCACCTCCTGCTTCAACTGGCAATCTTATGAATGGTATTAGCTTGGATCCCTGAGATGTCATAAGAAGCCCCTTCACCCTTTGCAAGATATTGAAAATCTTCATTAACATGATATCTATATCTATATTTATACACTATATATCTAAAATCTCAACACAGTTCTTACAACATTCTATTCATTCATTCACTCATTCATTCACATCCTAATACATCAGGCAACATTCTAGGAACTGGGGTATTATATATATATATACCCCAGTTCCTAGAATGGGGTATATATATAATAAAATTATATATATATATATAATTTTATTTTATATATAAATAAACCACTGAGGTTTAGGTTGTTGATAATAATTGCTGCTAAAGTCTAGTCTGTTGACAAAATCAACCAGTTATGAGATGATTACAGAAGCTCAATTCAGAGATGACAGTAGTTCAGATCAAGGTTAAAGCAACAGAGGTGATGAGATTCTGTATAAATTTTGAAGGTAAATTCAAACCACTTAACAAATTCCTATTATTTCTAAAAGAAGCTATTTTTAAACCCCAGAACACCTTCTGTACATTTTCCTAGGTTAAAAAAAATTTTAACAATGAAAAATACAATCCATTCTAGTTTATATAATGTCATGAGGCTCATTTAACATAATTACTATAAGGAATCTCAGAAACATACATTGGTGAATATTTGACATTTATATTCTGCCTTTCTTTAGTGTGAAAATTTATTTGAAAAATGTAAATTTCCACTTAGTAGAAACTAGTATCATATTAATTACATGTTCTGACATCAATTTCCAAGAAGAAGACACATAATTTTTAAAAACTCATTGCACTAAACTGCACTGGATATTACTGGATATCTTATACTAAGGCAGAATGTGACAGCTTCCAGTATTTTAGTTATACCAAATGAATTGAAGTTACACCTAAATTTAAATATTATAAGCTATTTATTTAGCAAACACATAAGAAGGAAAGAATTGTGTGTGAGACATGATTACATAAATAAATTATTGATCTTCTAGGGTCAGTGCCCTAAGTGAAGCACTTAATAGTGTTTTTAAGAACAAAGTACATATGGACATTCTGGTGAGTCCAAAGGGATTTACCAGTTACAATATATAAGATAGTCACCTCCTCACAAATTAGTGGAATACTTCAGTTTTGTTCTGTGTCTCTTATAAAATAAGCATGTGAAAATTGAATAGTTATCATATTGATGAAATAATGTTGCCCTAAATGAATGCTGGACAGATGTGTGATATATCTTGATATTTAGTTATCATTTTTAAAGGGGAAAGGAAATGAAATATCATTTCGAACAACTCTTGTCATTTTCTCCTATAATTTCTTTTGCCATTAAACCCTGGTTATGATTTTAAAAGGGTCAAGACTATCAGGTAGGGTTCTGTAAACTACATTTATGCTGTACCAGGTGACCACTTTATGAGTATTACTAGTAACATATCATCAACAAGTCTAACCATGCTTTTAATTATACAACCTTAATCTTTCCATTAAGAATTGAGAACATTGGGATATGCAAGAAAATGTTACATAGTATGGAGTAAATTTATAAATTCATGTTGGGAAAAAACTATGAGAACTATTTTTTTTTTGAAAAATATTGGATTACCTAAGGGGCAACCTTTTGCTGAAATACTTTTATCTGATTCAATCAGCTTTGATTTTTTAAAAACTATTAGCAGACTTATCTTTTTAGTTTCTGATTTGTTCAAGTTCAAAATGTCAAATATACATAACATAAAATAAAATGTATATTTTCAGAATTTATAACCATTATAGAACTTTTTATTATATTAACCTTAAGGTATAAAATGTTTCTGAAATTGCTCTGGACTCACCATTGACAATATGAAAGTCTGTATTCCCTTTGTCTAAATTTTAGATATATGTAAGCATCACTGTCTGGATTTTTGTTTCCCAACTTATAAAACAGGCATTCACTATCAACAGTCCTTTCCCTTTCAAATATTCTTCAACTCCAAACTGTTGCTATGTTAATACTCTGTTATCCCTCCTTGACATTCTTCTTATAACTGACTTAATTTAGGCTCTTATCCCAAATTTGAATGATGCAGTGGTCTTCCAAGTATAAGGTATTCTTATTTCCAGTCTGGACTCCTTCCCACCAGCATCCAAACTGCTACCAGAATTATCATTTCCAAATGCAAATCCAATCACTTAAGTTACCCCTTGGCTTAAAGCATCTTTAATGTATTTCTTCTTCCAGAAATACATCCTGGATCCATCATTTGATTTAGATGTCCCTCCAAGTCCCTGGCACCCAGAACATTTCTTTTATAGAACTTACCACAATGTACTGTGTTGATCTATATATTGTCATCTTCCCTTTAGGTTCTTTGAGAGTAAGCAAAACATTTGATTTGGGATCCCTGATATTTCACACATTGCTTTGTACCTAGTAGTAAATACTACATGCTTGTTGAATAAGATGAGGACTGATGAATAGCCATCTCTTATACCTGAATGCAAGGTTTTGTTAAAAGACTGACATAGCACATTCTCTATAATCCTATACCTATTGATTACCATTTGCATATATGCCAATAAATCCCTAGCACATATTTTGCCATAAGAGATATAAAAGAACATAACTACATAAACACTAAACTCTGCATTTTACTTTTTAATACTCATATATAAAATTTTTATACAAAATAAAACATTGTGGGTTTTTTCCCAATTTATTTAGGCTAAGAAACCAGTTTGGTTAGATTTAGGAGCTAGTTAGATGTGCCATGTATTGATTTTTGTTTTAAGAAACTACAAATGTTATTAGAGAATTCCCTCCTACCCCATTCTAGTTATTGTAAATGGAATCTAAATTTGGTTCTAACTCAAGAGAATATATGTAAGTTTCACACAGCATAATTTAGAACAGGAAGTTACCCTGGTAACCATATATAAGTTGGCGAGCAGTAAGAGAAACCATAGCCTTAGGTTCTCATAAAGAAACTGAAAGTATATTTTATGACCTTGAATTTGTTATTGGCTAACTTCTTTTTCCTTGGCTATGTAATTATAATTTTAGGTTTGTCTTTTTCATTTAAGTTAACGTTTACAAGTAGGTTGAATAGAATGTTAGTAAATCCCATCCCGTTTTTCCAAAACTTTGCTGATGTTTTATATTAGGACTAACAAGGGCAATACCATTTCTGCTTTCCTTGGTCAATACACTGATCTAATCCATAAAGAAATCTACCCTCCTTAAAACTATAGTAAGGTCAAATGAACTTTTAAACATCTTATCCTGGAAAAGTTCTGGAAACAACCATTAAGTTAATAGCAGGAATTTTGATGTTAAAATTATTTATTTAATTTCTGTGATCATAAATAACTTTGAAAAATAAAGTGCCATCTATGCAATATATTACCACTTTTTACTCTTGACAATTAAACAGAAACACAATGCTCTAAAGAGATTTTTGTGTTAATTTACTTGATACAAATGCAAGAAAAGAAAAAAGACAAATGAGTCACACATTATATACTCCTTGGCAACAATAATTCAATTCTCCCAATTTTGTTTTAGCAGATTAAAAAAAAATTCCTGACAATCAAACAGTATAATTCTTTTATAGCTTCTGAAAATTATTTCTTTGTTAAGAGGAACACCTAACATGTTTTAAAGAACTTTCATGTCAGTTCTTTGGTATCTGTAATTCTTAGAAACCAGTACTCTAATTATTGTATATGATTTAAGGAGAAAAAGCACACTCAGGCAAATTCTACCATTAACAACAGGAACTCATAACACAAATTAATGGTAGCACATGCCCCTTAGTGGTTAATATAACATTTACAAAAGCTTTTTGTTAACTGTAGCAATATGCTGAAACTTCAGGGCCATCTGGAAATAATTCTATTCACAGTCTCAGGAGGAGGCAAGAGTTGTTAGCACAGAGTATTTCAAATATTTAGATAACTTTAGATAAAGATAATGTCAGATAAAGCAACAGCTCACTCTCCTATAAGCATGCATGCTCCCCAGATTCAGAGGTATCCCCAGAAAACATCAGTTCAAAAAATTATAATGTGACTAAGCCATGCAATCTGGCAGATATTTATTCTTTGCTACATTAAACTGTATTAATCAGCATGGGGATGAAGTTATAAATGATGTAACAAAATCAAAGAATTTAGAAAGAAAGGGGGAAGGGAAGGAAAAACAAGAAATGTGATTCTCAAGATGGAAGAGGTTTAAGGTAGGGACGGTGCAATGTAAATGTCAGTAAGAAAGCATAGGTGGTTCACCTTCTGGGATGCAGATCTGTGAGCAGAGGAACCCAAGGTCCCCAAGTGGAAAGAGACAGCATGAAGGGCAGTGGAACCTTGGGTGAGTGTAGCAGAGGATGTGATCTGAGATGTATAGAGAAGCCAGATGTCACAGGGCCTTGTAGACCACAATAAGTAGTGATTATTCTATTCTGTGTGTAGGGAGGAAGCATTAGAAAATCACATGAAATGAAGTCACTGACCTGGTATGGATTTTAAGAGTCAATCTTGAATCTTTGTGCAGAATGTGTTCTGGGGAGACAGGAATTGAAGCAGGAGAAGTAGAAAACTACCATTCTTTAGGTTAGAGTCTTACACAGGAAGGAAGCAGATAAGACAGAGAGAAGTATGGATAGTAAACTGCTAGTAGCTGGATTCAAAGTATGTTAAGGAATCAGTCTCAAGCCATGCTGATGACTGTAGTACACAGTGAGAAAATGAGGAATGGGGATGGGATGTGAAAGACAAGTTTTGGGGTGAGAGAACTAGGGGGATAAATCAAGAATTCTGTTTCCAAAAGGATTGCATGTGAGAAGCCTATTCCAGGAGGAGAGATTGAATATACATTTAATTTAATGAGCCAGGATGTCAGTGGGAGAGTCAAGGCTGGCATTGGGAATTTAGAATTCAACAGCGTACAGATAAAACTTCAGTCCAGAGAACTAAATGAGATTGCCTACAAAGATACTCGGAGTCATGGAACACAGCTCAAACACATATATGCATGCATAGAGAAGAAAATGAGACCCAGAACAGAGTTCTGAGACTGTGGCACATAAGAGTTGTCTAAAAGAGAAAATGCCAGAAAAGGAGACTGAGAAGCATAGACCTAACAAGCAGAAGGAACCAGGATAGGATTTCATGGAAGTAAAGAGAAGTACTTCAAGATGGAAGTGGGGCAGTGCACTGGTCAAATTCAAATTGGACAAGTTATCACAAGTCCTTAAAGAAATAGCTAAAAATCAAATAGGGCATTAAAACAACATAACCTCTCTAAAATGTTTGAATTTCTCAAAATATATTTACGGATAAAACTGAAGTTCTTTGCTTATCTGGAGTACAGATACCACTGTGAACTTTTAATTAATGTGTGAATCCCTTTATTAATTTGTTCTTATTGTTATAAAATAATTAACACCTTGCCTATGACTCAGATTCTACATGCCTATATCTATGAAATAAAGCATAATTAACACACATTAGATTCATCTTCACTTAGTGAATGACCTTATTGCTTCAACAAAACCTTATTAGAACATCAGCACAAATATAAATGCAAAAGAAAAATCACATTGAGTAGTTATCATAGCAAGATCTTTCCTGCAAAGGGGAAAATTTTGTTTCTGAATACATTTAGTTATTTAGTCATATTGACTTAGAGAACATCTTAAAGAGGTCTGTTAAGTCTCTGAAGTTTTTGATTTGTGTTAAAGGATAAATAGCAAGATGCTTAAACTGTAAAATATTCTACAAATATAATGTTTTAAATTGAACAACTCTTGAATTATATATCCAAGCATATCTCATTTCACTGCACTAGATTAAGCACAGAATATAATTTATTCATTTGATTTTTATATCATACCTGTTTTTCTGTTAGATGAAAGAATCCATATGGCAGGGACAGAGTTTACCTAATTACCTAATGCTGCATGGAATAGACCAGGAACTGAATGTAAATTTTCAGAAAGAACAAATGAATGGAAAGGTGATAGTACCTGATAGAGGAAACACACAAAATTGGCCCTTTCCAAAATTTAAATAAGTTCAATTAAAACATTTTTTTTGGTGATTGGTCATAAAAGCAAATGTACGTTAAGAAATTACATGTAATTAGGAAGCAAATGAACATAAATTATTTAACTGGTGATTGGCAAAAAGAATCACAAGCACAAATAGCAAATCTCCCCATTCTAATACTGTCTTGCTGTTTTAAAGATGAAAAAGGTACAGTACTTTGTAGTGGTTATTATATTCACACATTGTTGGAAAAAGAAAAAAATGCAGAATTTAGGATAAGAAACACTTGGTTTTAGGCAAAGAGGCAAAATACATTCTTTTAATAAACATTTTCAAGACGTGTATATGAAAAACAAAACAAAACAGAAACTTCCTCTCTGTCAGACAAGTCTATAGAACAGTCATTACATTTTCTGGGATACTTCATTAGTTTATTGTACAGAGATAATACAGAGGATCCTAGCTACTCAAGAGGCTGAAGCAGGAGGTATAACAACTTTGAGGCCAGCCTGAGCAACTTAGTGAGACTGTCTCAAACATGATATACAAAAGGTACTGTGGGTATAAGTCAGAGGTAGTGTTTGACTAGAAAGTTCAAGGCCGTGAGCTTGATCCCCAGTGCTGCAAACCAAACAAATAAACCAAGTGAACTAAAATCCTGATTCATTCACTCATGAGCAAACATGTTTAGGCTTAGATGTGATAATTACCATATAAGATCCACAGATCAAATGAGATAATTTGAAACTACTATAAAAATTATAAATCAATATTGAAATTTGTTCTGTTCCAAATAATAAATAATAATTTTATTTCTGCATTTTGTCTTATTAATATTTTGTTTTTACTAAGGCATTACCAAAAAATTTACTGATTTGTTCTCTTTTTAAACAGAAATTGCCATTTGAATATCTATATGTGTCCGAACACTGTAAGGCCACTGTAACTGGCATTGTTTAGCTAACATCAAGGTTAGCCAGAAAATTTTGATTTAGATTAAAATGTATGTGTAAAATAAAGGAAATAATCTGAAGAACTTGAGAAGTATATTAGTTACATACGCATTTGTAATATGTATTAGATATATAGTATGTAATATAGTATATTAGTTATCTATATCATATATCTATTATTAATTTTGAAAAATTATCTAATATTTAACTATTTAATTACTATTGGTGATACAAAATTTTATAGGAAAGTTTTTTGTGTATGTGTATGAGGGAAAAAATGTACTCATGAGAGAAAAAATGAAAGGAGGGGGATAGAAATAAAATTCTATTGTAAAATGAGATGTATGTCTTATGCTATTTAAATAGGAATGTGGTATGGAGGAGGAATTGTACTTTTATGCTACTTCATAGTTTTCTTTGTACTATCTAAATAGCCTAGATTATGGGGGTTCATAATTATTTGTGTTTTTGTGTATATTATGTCTTTTCTACCATGTAATTGTTGACTTAAAAAATCAGAATAACCATTTTGCAAAATGTTGTTGTATAGTTTTTTTTAAAATGTTTCTGCCTTCTGTTAAAATTAATATGGAATTGACTTAACAAAAAGCATTCACAGTTACTGGGCTACTCTCTTCCATTATTAGAAACCTGAATTGTCATCTGCCCTTTGTTTTTATGATAACCTCTTTCAAAATATACACTAAAATGCTTAAATGTTTTGTCTTTGTTACCTAATGCATAAACATGAACTTTTTCACTCAAGGCAAAACATAAAAATATAAGTGTTAATCCATGTTATTTAAGAAAGAGAATCTCAACTTTACCTTTAATGGAAATTAAGTTATTAGTGGAGACTCTTGTGGTGACATTACTATTTCTCTAAGACAAATTTATTACCTAATGAGGTCATCAGAGTAAATTCTTACAAATACAATGTTTAACTCAACAAAACAAACTTTTCAGATCTGATTTTTAGGCTTATCTTACCTCACTCTCATCTATGTTTTAATTATGGCAGTTGTTCAAGGACTTCTTATTGTTAATATTTGATTGCTAAGCATGTTTATTAGTAAATAACTCTTGTCAGGTTAAATTATATAATTCTAATTTGGCTTACTCCAACTACTCTCTTCAATTACAGAATAGCTCACACTATTTATCAAACACCCATTGTATGATAGGATATCTGGTATAGAAAACTTAAAGAGCATAATAAATTTAAGACAGATAAAGGTAATCAACATTATTATAAGTAGTTTTTATCCCAAATGAGAATAAAGCTAATAAGTAAAATAACACGTTCAAGGATGAGGTTATTATACCATATTGGATTGTATGTAAAGTGTCTGGAATTCCAGCAGAGAGAAGGATATAACTTTGAAGCAGGAATTACAAGACTTCTTTGGAAAACTGGGAGCACACTAAACTATTTATAATGCAGAATTCATGGTTGGAAAGACAGTCGAAAATATAGATTTGGAACAGACTATTAAACACTGAATTTCAAACTAAGGTTTTATTGTGTGCATTCTGTGTTTAAAAAGAGTTTTCTAATACCTTTATCTAACAATGCACTTTTTACTCGTTGGATGAGAACAATAGAGGGTGAGCTTCATTAAACATGAACGTTTTTTTTAACCTGGGAGAAAAAATCAATAATATTACAAAAGGTGAAAAATAAGCACACTATATATTTCTCAATAAATCTTCCTTTTTAATTTTCAAATTGTGCCTATGTATTCAGTTCCAACTATATATTATTGGGCAAAAGTGGTCTAGGTTTTTAAGGCAACTAGAAACCAGGTCAGGAACTTAAAAACTATTGCCAAAAGCTTGCTACACATTCCTGCTTGTTTCATAAAGCTTTGCAGACAATCATTAATTTGCTAACTCAAAGTTATAGATGCCTAGTTGATCAAAAATATTCTGACCTAACAGCCAAGCCTGTTATTAATAAACAATATGAAGGCAAATGATAGATTGGAAATCTCTACTACTATTTCCAGTTAATATTCTATTTCAATTATAATGCCATCTTTTTAGTTTTAAAAAATTGAATCTGCCAAAGATGCCAAATATATGGTACATGTCATGATTAAATCAAAACTATGATATCAAAATTCAATAAAGAAATATTAAAACTGCAAGAGCCAGTTATTTTAACTCATGCTAAGGTTCTTAAAAAATGTTCCCCAGATTGAAAAGGGCAAGAAAGAAAAATCATTTATATGATTGGTAAGTAAAAAGAAAATATGACTAGCTGAATATAATTTAATCTACCGGACAGTCTTGAGGAGAGGTGCTATTTGGTAAATGTAAAGTGTGAATCAAATGCAATTTAAATGTATTTATATTTGAGAGAAGAACAAGCCTTTTATAATTTAGTAACAATGTCCAGGTGGGTCCCTATGCTCTGTCATTCAACTGGAATGATAATAATAGCAACTCATGATTCATTCAAAGATGTCAAGACCTTTAAAAAAATACTACTGATAAAATCTGCAAAGGTTTTTGCTGCAAGAAAATTAAACCAAGGTGTTCCCAGAATTTGTTTAGGGCATTAGAGATCATTTTATTTTTTCAGATTTGTTGTCTTCCCAATGTCCTTAGCAAAGCTAACAGAATTTAACATTGTTATTAAAAGAAAGTGCATGAAATGCAACTCATGGACATGTGTCTGTTTAGCTGGGCTTCCCACATTCAACATAGTTCCAAAATTGGAGAAGTAAAGCTTAGGTAAGAAAAAGCAAATTTAATGAAGAAAGGAGAGATGTCTTCTGTTTCTAAGAGGCAATGCTAAAATCAAACTTATTTTAAAATAAAATTTAAAATGCAGAAGTTCACATAATGTCTTAATGTGCTCTCAAAATTTAGAATTGATGCAAAATTTTTAAAGTCATTGTTTATTGTGAAAGTCTTCATTGATCTGACTACCCAGAAGTAACCTTATTATTGCGTTTCTTTCAATTTGACTGAAAAATTTAACTGAAGAAAAACTGATGTCATATTTCATGTTAAGATTTATGGCCACCATATACAGAAAATATTTGGAATTGGGATATATGTGGTGTTTCTGCAAATGAAGCCAAAGTGACACAATTATGTGCAGTTGTGAATGCTAATAATACCGGCATTTCTAATTATTTTTATGTAAGTTGGAAAGAGTCCATTTATTTTCCTCCAGTTCCCCTTATCTATTTTCATTTTGCTGATTTTGAGGGGGAAATTATAGTTCTCTATTTTTTTTTCTTATTTATTTATTTTGCAATACTGGTGATTGAACTAGGGCCTTGCACATACTAGGCAGTCTACCACTGAGCTACATCTCCAGACCTTCAGTATTTTCTTTTCCTACATAATTTCTTATTTTTTAAAAAAATTTAAGTGTAAAGGAGACTATAACATATTTCCCTCTCATCTCTTTTGGGAAAGTTCTTAACAATAGGATATTCCTCTTATCATCTATAACTTTGCCAATTGTCAGTTAAAATTATACCCAGTATAGAGGTCAGGTTTTGTGGATCTATAATATAATGGCTGCCCTGAAGTTGGGAAAACCAGTGCCTCCAAAGCCAGAGGGAAAGAATATATGAATTCAAAGACCAAATTAAGCATTTATCCCTTTTCTGTAGTCATGAAATTCCTGAAGAAACTAGTGACATTTGGAATTAGGATGCATATGTGATAATAAAAATATAATAACTGATGTGTACTTAACATCAAAAGATCAAATTAGTTCCACATAGACTATCTCTCTGGACCATCACAAGGATCTCAGTGAGTAAATTAGGAGAGGGGTTAAAAATCTATACTTTATGGACAGAGAGTTAAGGCTCTAGCAAGTTAAACGGTTACCAAAATTTGATGAACAGCTATTAGAAAGCAGATCCAGAGTTTAAAATCCCTTTTCTGCTTCTGGAGCTCATGTTCTTTTAGTGGTCAAGTTTGATAATCTTATTTTTAATTCATGAATTTAATGGAAATCTCTGTTTCAACCAGAGAGCAACAACAATATAAAGGATGAAAAAGGATGAGCAACTTCAAAGGTTTACTAAATTTTAATGAATGACAGAGGATCTAGGCTTCAAACATTATTTTCACATGGAGAAATTAGAAATTATTCGGGAACATAAATTGATATTAATAGCAATACTTTTCATTTATATCCAACTTTGCAATTTTCAAGACATTTTACATAAATTATCCCATTTACATTGCACATAGGAGTAATTCAATAAATGCTAGTTAAATAAATTATTTTTAATGGCAGAACTACTGCAATTGGAAAACCGAACATCTAAGGACTGGAGGACTATTTTATTCGGAAGCAAAACAGTATTAGCCATTCTATGTAAATTAGTTTGCATATACTCTTACAAACTTAGCAACAGTCAGAAGGGCATCCTCTTTTGACAGAGTATATGCTATTTATTTTACTTCTCTCCTGATTTTCAGAGCATTTTTTTTCTCAGCCTCAGAAATTAGGACTTAACCAAAAGTGTCACATAACTATTTCTCATTTTTAAACTACTGAATCACCCAGATTGGTCAAGAAAAAGGTATATTAGTGTCTGATTAAAAAACAAAAGCAAAACTATGTATTTAACACTGCAACCATACCTAAAACTGTAGTGTTATTTATGTCAAGAATATAGAAGGGGACATAACTATAGGTTGTTATTTTTTTAATTAGGAAATTGTGAACTGGCCATCCTTAATCATTAGTAAATTTTAACCTTAAAATATTTTAAAGTATGCTAGTAAACTAGGTGTGGTGGTGCAAGCCTATAATCCCAGCAGTCCAGGAGGCTGAGGCAGGAGGTTGCAAGTTCAAAGCTAGCCTTAGCAACTTAGTGAGGCCCTAAGAAACGTAGTGAGCCCCTATCTCAAAATAAAATAATAGTAATAGTAATAATAATAATAATAATAATAATAATAATGGCTGTGGATGTGGTTCAGTGATTTAGTACTCCTGAGTTCAATCCTTTGTACAAAAAAATAGAAAAAAAAGTATGCCACTAACAGAAGAATCACTAGAATCACTTTAGGGATGAGGAGTGTAATTCAGTGGGACAGTGCATGCTTAGAATGCTTGAAGCCCTTTATTCAATTCCTAGCACCCAAAAGAAAGAAAGAATCCTTTTAGCTACCTTAGGACTAAAACATGTACAGACATTATTTGTATTGAAGAGAACCCTAAGTTGACCAAGTGACATAAATACTGCACACTAAATGACAATAGCAATGAAGACACATGTAACAAGAAATTGATATGGGTACTTATTTTTAAAATACAAGTTCATATTGATAGATATAATGTAAGCCATTTAAGAGGAATTAATTTATCTCTGCTTACTTGGTAAATTACTTATTATTATTAAGCTATGGAATTGCCTGTGTTCATTCAATGTTTCTTAACCTGCGATTTATTCAGTGAGTAGATGGGCCAATGTTGGTACTGAATTATATAGAAAAAGAGGACATGGGCCATACTCATGTGGAGATCACTAGAGGTTTCCTGGGAGTATATAGAAATGGTAAGACAATGTACTAAGTATAATACTCCTGGTTGAAAAGCCACACAGGTCAAACAAATAATTGATATTTTCCACCTAATCCTTTAATACTCAACCACTTGATTCATTTATCTTTTAAAACAGGTATTTATTAGCAGTATAATCATATTATTAATTAAAGTTAAAATGCAGTCAAGAGAACAAAGCTATACTAAAACCATTTTTTCTTTCCTGTTTTTTCCAAGTTTTTAATTATACATTTTATTGTGACTTCAATTTGTATTTACTTCTACTCCTATAGAATTATTTGATAAATTACAAACATTCCATATAGTGATCAGATAAAATGGCATAATGAAAAGGTCACAGGGTTCTAAATCTGAGACCTGGGTTTAGATTTAGAAACTTAGTTTACTCTTTCACTGCTCTATTTTCTCATCTGTAAATTGAGGATGATAATAATAAATACTGTTACGCTGTTCAAGTGATTGTTAATTTATGAAGCACATATCACAGACTCTGAAACTTAGAATTAAGAAACAACAGCTGTAGGTTATAATTCTCATAGTATTGTGGAATTTGATTACAGTGCTTGGAATAATTATTCATTTGGTTTATTTAATTCAACTTGACCCAAAACTTTGCTGATAATTCATGATGATCCTTTATTTTACAACTCAAATCAGAAATGTATTGATTATGTTGGCAAAAAGAAAAGCCATTCAGGAAGCCATAGGCAGAGGAAGGCAAGAGGCTATACTTAAAAACATTTCCCCTGAGAGTTGACAATGATACAAAATGAAACTATTCCCTGTTCTCTGCAAACATCAGATACTACTTGTAAAAGTATTTAAAAAATGAAAAGTGAATACAAATATTAACTGATACTAACACATAACTGGGAGATTCTTTTCTTCACTGATTGTACCCTAAACTTTCAGCTAATATTTACATATTTGTGAAATTAACTAAGGGGAAAACTATTATGTTATTTCTTTGAAACTATTTTCAGAATAGAAAAAAAATATTTTTCCAAGGGTCCTTTGATATTATAACTGAATTCAGATTTTTCCCTTAAACATTTTATTTTGGAGTTGATTTACATCAAGTCACACGTCAAACTCCATGAGGACTCTAAGGCTGGGCAAACCACACAGAATCACCACCTCAACTGCTGACTTGGCTCTCTTATGCTGAAGAAAATCTGTTTTCTCAATCAAAAAAAAAAAAAAGTACTGCTTAGAGAACAACAAGAAAAAATAAGAAATTAACATTCTCTATTGCTAGTGTCTTTTGATAATGAAAACTTTTTGGGCCTGTGGAAATGGAGGAAAATGATAGTTTATCAAGAAACTGGTAAAATGCAGATTCAAAGAAGTATTTTGAGGCATAGTTTTAAAATATACTTCTTATTCTAAGACAGATCTCATTCATTGTGGTATTTCCAATTTGGGGGGAAAAATCCAAATCCCTGGTTTTCTCAGAGTCTAAGATAGGGTAATAAGATGAAAACTTGACTTGATATCATTACAAGTTTTGAAGAGCAATAGACTAGTCAACTGCTGTTTTCTCCTTATAACTACTTCTCACAGGCTACAGAGGAAGCTTCCACATGGCTTCCTGCCTTATTATGGTTATTTGAAAGTGTTCTAAGGTCCTACTCTAGTACAAGTAGCCTCTACGACTGTGGGAAACCCCTGTGATTGACTAGGAGCAGAGGCCGGGACAGGTGGCAGGACTATTCTTTACTCTGGAAACCTCATTCTTGTGTACTTTTCATGCAATCAGTCATGAAGGAAAGGTCAATGGACAGCCTTAGATAACTGATTCACTAACTACTGACATTGATCTGGTCAGAGAAGTGAAGTTGTGTGGGGATGAAGGAAGGGGCAGAAAAGCCAATCAGAAAACCTAAAACCAGTTACCTCTTCTAAGGAAACTAAACAACACTGCAATAAGCTCTCTTGCCTCAGTCACAGACATTAACCAAAGCTATTAAGGTAAGTGTATAGTGATGTCCAATTAGAAGTGGGTGGGATGTGTGTGCACACATAGAAGGTGAGGGCACTAGGGAATTCACAACAGGAGTGAATGGACAATCTTTGCTGTGGAGATTAACATCATGAGACAGAACCCTGTTTCAGAAAAGTTAACTGGCTCTGTCCTAGATCATTAAGTGTAGCTCTGAGTTTCTGAAAACAGAAAGCGTATGAGGATGCATCCTTCCATCCCTTGAATACTTCACGTCTTTAGTTTCTGACATAATAGTAAATGGACTAAAGGTAGTCTATAAACCTAGTTAAGATGAAAACTCAATAGAAATGACATACACTTTGGTGATTTGTTTTGTTCTGAGAGTACCCAGTCCTTTAACACCTAGTTCACAGAAGTGTTGTAGGATTTACTTTTTAATAAAAAATAAATTTAAAGTTCATCTTGGTTTCATTCTTGGCACCTTGACAGGCTAAACAGATTATCAGTGAGAAGCCCCCCCAGTTTCAAATGAGTTGAGTCCTATAAGACTTACTGTATACAATCAGTGTTGTTCAGACAACACACTTCCTGAGAATAGGGACCTGAGAGTTCTGCTCACCAGGATGGTCCTTCTGCTTACAGCACAAGGACTGTAGCAAATTAAGTCCTAAATAAAAGGCTGGGTAATGAATGGAATGGGTTCCCAAGGAACTCAGCCTAACAGAGCCATACTAACAAGGTATTTTCCTAAACTTTCTATGGGTATTTCATTAGTCATGTTTATGTGGGTTTTTCCCCCCCTTGATTTGGCATAGAAATAATAAAATGAGAACCCTTGATCCAAAGTTTCTCAGCTGGATAAACAACAACTTGCTCTTATTTTGATTAAGCAGAGCCATTATATGTTCTTCCTAAAGCTATTAGTCTGCTAGGAACATGCTGTAATTTATAAGCCCTATCAAAACTTTCCCTGTAATGAAGTGAATAGGAAATTAATGCAGTCAGGCAGAAAGCTCTTTTAGCTAATAGTTTTTAGTATGTTCTTTTCTGAAATACTAGAGAGCAATTTTCATTTACTGGTTATATAAGGAGGAAAAATTCAGTCTCACTGATATCACCTTGATTGAGTTTATGTACAATTATGGTATATTCTTTCCCTTGGGTAAATCATATGCTATAACATAGAAAAATAAATGTTTCAGCTTCCTAACTTCAATTGGTACTTTAAATAGTACTATATAACCATTAGTGGAAAAACTCTGAGAATAAAACTATTTCCTATGTCTTAATAAAAATTTGTAGAATTTAGGTATTTAGGGAGTTCAGATACTGTACTCATGAGCACTGGAAGAGTTGCAGCTCCAATTTTGCATTGAAAAGGAGTATAAATTAACATCCTCAATTTTATTTTTGGAAAATGCTTTATGGTTATAAGATTGAAATAGATGACAGTGAAATCAGATTTTACTTTTTAGCCATATCTATACAGCTAGCCCTCTGGTCTATGTAGGCTTATGCTCTTTAAAAGAGCTACAGGCTCAGGAATCTGAAAATTACACTACAATTTTGTTGCTTTGGGTACAATAAAAATGTCTATTTTCACTATTGATAATGATAAAATGGCAACCACGTGCTTTTTTAGGGGTGGTGTCAATGGCTCAGAACTCTGAAAAACATACTATGATTTAGGGCTTTCATTGTCAGCAAAAAGGATAATTTTATAAATACTAAACTGACATATAGTTTCACTATTTAATTAAGAAAGTTGAAAGAAGTCTGTGTTCTAAGAATGGTAACCATTCCCATTTGCATTTTTTATAACTAATTAGTTTAACAAACTCTTTCACAGAACAAAGGTCATTTTCCACCTAACAAATACTAGTATTATCACATGCTAATGAGCCCAGAAATTTCAATCACTGTTGTTAAATTAATAAGTTATTTCACGCTTTTTAATACATATGTATGGATCAGATGCTAAAGTGTGTTAATTTTGAAGTAAAATAACTTTAAAAATAACAAACTATAACTTATACAAATATTATAAAGGCGAATTAAAAACTACGTACATGAATAGGAACAAGGATTGTCTATTATAGTTTCTTTTTAAGGATTCATCTTCAAGGCAATTTTGAATTCACATCTGATAAAAATATTCTCTCTTTGATAAATGACCTTTTCCATGTAAAATAGCATGTGTATGTAAATATGTATATTTATAAATTTATAAATAAACATATATATATTTACTAACATATATATACATACATATATTATATATATATGTGTGTGAAGTATATGTGTGTGTGTGTGTGTTTGTGTTTGTGTTTATTTACTAAAGCTTCTTTTTCCTTTTCTCTTTGGGAGGAAATGTTTATTCTTTGATTGGAAGGCTATAGTGATGCCACCACAGAAAAAGATTTATTTTCCCTTAATATTATGTTAATAAATCAGAACACTAAGAAATGGCTACTGTTTCATTTCTTCAAGGTGCATGGGCTGTTAATTGAGTAATATTTATGTTTTCACTTTCTTATCATGATAGTGTGTTAATACTTCTTCCTTTCTAGCTTTGAGAGAAGCAGCAATAAGCATTTATATTTGAACCTTTAATAAAGAACATTATTTCCCCTGGTTTGATTGGTTGTTTTACTAAAATTGATTGGACTCAGCCCAATTGCCTTGTAAGTACTGAATTTGAAACTTTTATTAGTAATGTAAAAATAATAATTTTCATATAAACATCTTTAGACATGCATAATTACAAACGTTTTGTGCTAGACTTGTGTTGAAACAGAACAGTTAAGTGGCAATGTGTGATGCACAGGACTGACACTGTACCTAAAAAGTGTTCGGTATATGTTGATTACCATGTATATCTTTATTAACAGTAGTAGCAGACATTTACATTACACAAAAAAACTTAATAAAATCACCCCCCCCCAAATTGCCTATTAGAGAAAAGCAGAGATTTTACTTCAGGTTATTCTGAGTATTTATAATGACATTAATTATTATCAGAATCTTTAAAATTTCTGTCCTGCAAAGACACTCACACTTGTCATATCAGAATTTTTAAATGATGTTATTCTGGATTCTGACAAGCCTTATATTAATTCTTTCTTCATTAAAACCATTGCTCTTTTGATTTTTATTTATATTCAGTAAATGTATTCCACATCTTCCTATTCAGAAAAAAATTTTGGCTCATATTTTCCCTATTCAAATTTGTGATTTTTAGACAATATAGATAATTCTTTTCCTTTTGTAACATTAATAGGTTGACCTTTATTTTATTTTTAGTGTAACTTATTGTCCTTTAGAGTTAATTGACACATTCTTCTAATGCAACAAATTTAGTCCATTCTTCTAAATATTGTTTGGCTGCCATAAGGACATAGAACTTCTGAAGATTATTGAAGAATAGAAGCCAAATAAAATTTTAAAATTGAACAACTTTTTAAAAGAGGTGCCAAAACAGAGCAACCATGGGATTTATGTCGTTTTACTTGAAGAATATGCAAAACCATCTAATGGACTCTAGAATTGCGTCAGATGTCATGACCTCTTTCCATTCCACCAAATTTTTTATTGTGGTCATTTATTTAACATTGTTCCCACCCTCTGCCGCCCCACTTAGCTTAATACTCTGTGGACAGTTTTCACTAGTGTCCTTAATGCAACAAAGTAAATTTGGTTTCTGAAACCAATGTCATTTTCTTCCCTGTCATCAGAACCCCTAATTATCAATTCACATCAACCTAAGAGGAACTTCAAATTTATGTCATTAATCAATCACCACTATCTAATATCACTAACAATTCTGTAAAGCTATTTCCTACTGTTATCTTTACCTTACACAACAAAATATGACTTCTGTTCTGGAAGCCTCCCTGATGCTTTCCAGGAAAAACAGTGAACATCCAATGATGGTAATATAAGATGGCACTCCCTGGTCCTCTGGTCCTTGGGAAAGGCTTCCCATTTCTCTCTCTTTGAACACATTGGCCTCTTCCCCTTCTTTACTGCAAATAGACTTCCTCTTTGGACAAGTTTACCTATCACTAGTTCTAACACAGCTGGAAAATAATCTGGACACTAAGCATTTCTTTAACCTCTGTCTTCAAATCCCCAGTTGCCCGGGGCATCTCTCATTTCTTCTTGACCTAAGTCTATGGCAAACATATAAAGAACCTATACACTCGCCATATGAATCATATCTTTATAAAGCACTCCCAAAGCACTCTAGGAAATAAAAACCCTAGTTCGAATTATAATCATGATCATGGTATTAAATAATTTAGGGAATACTCCACTGCTGATTTTGTCCATTTTTTTAAGGCAAGCAGGAAATTTTTTAAAATTTGGGGAAAAGCACACATTGCTTCAATTCTATAACAAAATTAAACTGTGGTTTCAAAAAAGTGTTGCCACATTAGAAGGGGTAGTGAAAAATTAACCCGTTAGCCAAAAACCTATTAAAAGTCCTTTTAGAAAGTCTTTTTAAAGAAAGATTATATATGCACGTATATGTACATATCCTCACTTACATGTATGATCCATTAATGTCTTTTCCTTATGATGTCACATAATCCAGTTTAAATTTATGGGTGGTCTGTTTTATAATTTTTATGATCGTTTCTTATGATATTACCTAATTTTCATTTTTCATATAATTACTGTAATAAAGGATTTCTATATTTTTTTTTAATTTTTCAAATTCAACCAATGTAAATGTCAGAGGCTTAGCTTAATTGACCAAATATTCCTCCCCAAAATAAAAATGACAATGAGAGGTATGACAGGGAATCAAAAAGAAAAATCGACAAGTGTTCACTTCTTAATTTCAGAATTTTGATTCCTAAATTTAACTGGTTTATTATTAGAATTTGATTTTAATTATTCATTAACAGAGAACAATTTCTTGATTAAGAACAGTAGCGAATGAGCAATTTACGGTCCTCAAAGTGTAACTACCCTGGTACAAGTCAATAGAAGTAGGCAAACAAGAGGCCAATTCAAAAGTTCCTGCCCAATTTCCTTCCACAGCCACGTCTTTATGAGCAAGCAGTCATGGAAAAGATCCTAGAAAAATAAACTGTGGAAACATTTCAGCAACTTAATTGAGATTTTGCAAGGCTCTCAAAGCCTGCATTGTTGTAGCCCACTCTCATCAAAGACCATGATTCAGCTGTAGGAATGGTGCTATTCAAACCCATTAACCATATATCTTAGGAATTTACTTCCTAATTATGCAGTATGGCTTATAAACACTTTTTTTTGTTCTGTCACTGGGTGACATAATGTTTTAAGTAAGTAAAGCAAATTGGCCTGATCATTATTTTGAAAATTTCTTTCTCAACACTTGTCAGATTTAGATTTGGGGAACACATTGCACTTTTGTTCTAGAAACTCTAATGATCTCCTAATGAATTTATCACTTGCTACAGACTGAGAAAAAATGGGTATATTTATAGTCTTATATCTGACAGTGAAAGTACTAACCCTCCATTTTAAATATAGGAGGTGTCGAAATGGCAAATACTACAGTATTGGCCAGAAGTGGGCAACCCTATATGCTAGAAAGAATGCCAATAAGGACACGATTTTGATTTTGTTACTTCTGGGGAAGTCCAAGAACAGATCCAAAGAACACAAGACCCACCTTATTAGAGTGAAGAATAACTCTAAAACATATTTTTCTTGGGAGTTAACAAAGTAGACAAGATTCTATGCTATATGACAATGATAGAAAGTAATTTGGAAGTAAAATCACTGGGTAGTGGCAACATATTCAACTCTCACACAGTTAAGTTTAGAGCAATAGTGCTACGACAGTATTTTTATTTAGGATGTTGTTTTTATCTGGCTCAGGTGAATAGTCGTCATAGATTACCACATTTGAATGATGCTCAATAGTGCAACACATTCCAGTCAAAATATGTCACCAAGCTATCAACATTCATGATGGTTTTTGGCCCTGCGTGATAGTGATGTTAAGCATAATACTCAGTAGTAATTTACCCTGTCACTCACAGATTTTAAAGTTGCTATTTTGAATGGTATTTACTGTAATAACATATTACATGTCACTTTACTTAAAAAAAATCCAGGATATTGAGTAAGACTCATTACTACAGAGGGAAAAAGACCTAGCAAAATGACTATGTAGTTGGCTGGGAGAAATGGTATATCTGGAAAAAATCAATCAGTAACTTCCTCAGCAAACTGGAGCTATTAATATCTAGCTATATTATATTAAGAAGGATAACATGCTTTCTTAGGTATAAAACAATGATAATGTCCAGGATATATCTGATTTTCTTCCCAGTTACTGTGTTCTAAATACCTTCACAACTTGATTTTGAAAGTATATTCATAAATACAATACAAGCAAGGTATGAATGATATGAAATAAATGATGTATCTGTATAAACAGACACACAAAAGCACACATATATTACATGATTAGAAATTGTTCTTAAGCCATCTGAAAATCTTTGCAATTTTATTTTTGAGTCAGAATAGGAACTCAATAAAACTTGGAGACAATAAATGTGATGCATTTTTCAGTTTTCAAAGTTTTTACTCTCATGAATTTGAGACTATTATACATACTTCTTTACAAGATTAGAGAATAATCATTTTCATTTCTTCTCTAATATAATATCATACTGAGTAAAGTAATTGACAGATACAAAGGAAAGTGATTATCTGTTTAAACTTACCAGAAAAAATGAGCTCATGATGCACCATTAGATAATTGAGATAGATAAATGACAGCTGGTAACTCTGGAATGACTTACCCAGTTCTTTCTAATGACAGCTGAACAGTCCAAAACCCCATAAATTAGTGTAACTACTATATCCTCTTCCCTGTATTCTTTATTTTTGTCCTCTTTACCAAAATGTTGGGTGTCATCACTCTAAATGTTTCTCTACACATTTTGGCAACACTGTAATTTCTTCTTTCTAAAAATTCTTGGTTCACTTCTCTGATTTTCCTTCCTCCACATACTTGAACACTGAGCATATCCCACAACCCATTCTCTAGCCTCAGCTCTTCCTATGTCATTGTCAGCTTTAAAAATTCATATTGTCTCCTGATCTCAAGTCTCATATTGGTGATGACACTAACTCCCTGTCGACCACTATTCCTTCCTCCCAATACACAGTTACATAATTCCAGAATGCTGAGATCATTTCCAAATGATGGTCTTTAAAATTCAGACTCATCATCTCCTCCTGTGATTGTATCTTCTATATGAGTTCCTCAGCTTTGTCAATACTATCATAATTTCTCCATCATCTTGTTCAAAATGCCACCATCAGCTATAACTGATAAGGGCACTCCGCTTCCCTAGATCAATGTGAAGTCATCAGTTAAGTCAAAGGGGTAGCCATAATGTTTCCATAGAATCTCTAAGCTTCACCCTTTCCTTCCTATTCCTCTGCCATTGCATGATCTAGTTTAAGGATCTCATACTTGATTTATTGCCAAGAGCCTTCTGACTAACCAATTTTTATTCCAGTCTATTTCCTCTCAGATCCATTTTTTCACATGGTTTCAGATTAATGTCCCTAGCCAAGATTTTCTTTATACCACAGTGCAGAGTTTCAGGGCAAAGGTTCTGGAATTATACTGCTTGTGAATACATGCATGCCAACTCCAACATTCATTGGTCTTGGAAAAGTTATTTCTCATTTTGTTGCCTTAATCCCTGCCTACAACACAGGGTTGTTGGGAAAAAAATAGATGTGTTGATACATGTAAAATACTCAGAGAAGTTCCTCAGGCAAGTGTTCAATAAATGCTGGTCACTGTTATTATTATCATCTTCATTAACTACTTCTAACAGCTTTGTGTACACCGTAGGATAAAGCTCAATCTCTTAACCTGGCAATTAGGCTCAGTACAGTCTGGTCCCATGTAAATGACCCAGATTCAATGAATGGTATTCGCTAATATATGAGTTCTATGCTCCAGGCAGAGTGAACTAAATCAAATACACTTGGAAATGATGTTTTCATTCTTGCTGTGACTCATCATGTTCCTCTCTTCCTCAGTGTGTTTTTTTTCTCTCTACATTTATCTTACTACTTATTTTTGACTTATTTTAATGAGTTGCTCAAGTCTTGTTTATTCCTAAAGAGGAAATACCAGATCAACATTTCATGTGGCTCAAAGTTTTTAGAAGAAGTGTTCCTCAAACTGGGAAAGAGCTGCATGTTATAACCAATCCTGGAGATTAGTATTGTACATTAATATTTAATGAATTTTGAGATGTCCTACAGTAAAGAATTTAACACACTATCCCAAACTTCTTTGAAGATGAAACACTTTATTTTCCTTTAGAAACTACTAGAAATGTGGACACAAATATTCCAGAGGAGAGAGTCGAACTGAAAACTCTTTCAGTTTTGAAACTGTACTATAGTCACAACTTCCCATTGTGATTTTAAATTTTGAAAGTGTGTTCAAAATTAGAAAAAATGTGTGAAAAAGTTAAATTTATATCAAGTAATAAGTTCAACTTATACTAAAAGTAGAATAACAAAAATGTAATTAAGTTTATTCTTGATTAATGTCACTATATCCATTAAAAATTCTGAAAGACCAGAGACTTTTTGATAGTTTTTATTTATTAACTATAAAAATTTGCAGTCTTTTACAATATTTTTCAGTGTATTGATGTTGTATCTAATGGCAATAAGTCAAAGAAGTATAACCCAATGCTGATTAAAGGTTTATTTAAAATTTCTGTATCTGTGGGTTGATTCTTTTACTGTCTCAGTCTATAATTCTATGCTTTTGTCCCCCACACATTTCAGCCTTCCATTCCTAATATCTAGGCCTTGACTTATAGCTAGAAAAATCCCATCTTTAGTTCTATTAAACTATAAACTAAAAAAAAAAAATAAGAGGACATGCTGAAATATCAGAACAAATAAGAGGAAGAAATTTAATTAAAAACCTGAAGGTTGACATCCAGTTTTTTAAATAACTGATTGAACCACTGCTGCTTAAAATGGCATTTAAGATGTCTGTGCCATTATTAATTTGATTAAAAAATAATTATAACTTATACAGATTGAAGATAATTATATAGTGAGTTGTGGAGGGAAAACACATACTCCTTGAAATGTAAGTTTTATGTAAGTTTATTTAAATTTATTCTTAAGTATAATAATCTATATTATACTAGATGATAAATTTGGAGGTAATTTTAATCCAAATAATTGTTTGCATAATAACCAAACATGAGCAATAGGAATAATATAAAATAAAAACTAAATATTAATCAACCACACTATCTAAATTGTCAGTAGTTTTCTAAGTAGTTATAATCAGAATATTCCAACAGTACAGTATGCTTTTCTTCGATGTCTACAGTCACAATGCTGTTAGACAGATTTTTTACTTTTTATCTGTGAAATACTTGAAACTTAGAAGACAGGAAAAACAGTTTAAACTTATTTTTTATTCAAATCACAAAAAATGGAGGTATAATTAAAATATAATACTATTAGACTTAAAATACCAATGTCACACATAAAATATTTTCATTTGGCTAAAGGGAAAAGTCTTTTAGGTATTTATTTAGTTTTGTATCCCTAGTTCTCCTTGATATCTTTCACTACAGAAGTTTTAACATGGGCAAAGGAAAGCTTTATTAGACGTATATTTATTAAAAATGAAAATTCCCTTACTATCTGTTTATAAATACCTTACTATTATCAAGTAAGTACTCATCTTTCAAAAGCCAGGATTAAAGTTCATTAAAACAGACCACTAGAGGGCAAGCGACACTCTGAGCTCAGTTATAAATAAGTGAAAGGATACAGCTATTTAAGCCAGTAGTTCTATTTCATACCTCATTGTTTCCTTCCTTCCTTTTTTATTCCTTCACTCAAAACTATTTTTTCAGTGCCCACTGTGTGCCAGCCACACTGAATAGAGAATTAAAGTCAGTCTTTAGCCTTGAATCTCTTCACATATTCATGTGCATGTATATTTGAAAAATGGTTTTAATACTTTCCTTAAATAGTTTTTAATCCTTCAAAGCTCATCTTTAAAATTTCATCATAAGTAGAGTGTGATGTGGTAAAATCAGACACCCAGACTTAACCAGACAAGTTGTCGTCAAATAACTTGGACATCTCTAACACTGAAAATCAAGGGGTCGCTTTGGTGCATAAAATATATTAATAAATAAAATCCTATAGAGTGGGATTTTAATAAAAGTCTGTGGAATGTTCTACAACATTGTCCAAAATTTGCCTCAGCATTTTTCTTACTCGGTTTGTCTTTTTTTTTTTTAAACCAGGCGGATAAGCACTGACATACAAAGATAAAAAGTGGTTGAGTTGTTGTCAGAGACAATCAAAGTCTTCTTCAGGTCCCCATTAGCCAGTGCCCCAGAAAGGGGTGGAATGATTTCATAATTTCTGTTGAATAGAAAAGGACACTGATACCCTGGGGATATTGATTTGGAGAGACAGAAAGAATAGCTGGGAAGCTCTTTCAGTGATGGAGAAGATAATGATTTTGTGATTCATCCAAGAGAAACGCCCTACAACCTTTGATAATTGCAAGGCAGATAGTGAGGCTGCTGACCCTGTCAAATTAGCAGAAGCTAATAACACTGTGGTAGAAGTCAAACCCAAGCACCTCGAAGGAGAGTTTAACAACACCCACATATTTTTAACCATATTTCCATTTGTGTGTGTATATAGAGGGGCAGGGGACTTGTGTCTCTAAAAGAGAGATTGCTTTTAATCCTTGTTAATCTCACATCCAAACCATTTTTCTAACCTCGGTACTTTAAGGCATGCTAGATACACCAGAAATGCTCAAGCAAAATATTAAGGAAAACAGAAGCCGACTCTCCTCCATGTGCCCAAAATAAGACACACAGCACTAGTGATGTGTTAAATGTTCAACATAATTAAATTACATAGAGGAAGAAAAACCTAGCAAGATATAGGAATGGATACAGTATTGTTTAACCACCAGGCAATGACCTACATCTTTTTAGTTAATGGCTTCTTCCCTTAGTTAAATTGATGAATTTATCTAGACTATGTTTGCAGAGCTCTTATTTAGGCTCCAAGGACACAGCAGAACCAGATCTGTTCTCTGGTAACTTACTTTCCAGTGAGGTTCCCTGGCTAGACCCATAAAGAGCTGATCAACACTCCCTTCTTGAAATCTTCCCTTAAATGTGGGGAAAAGAAATAGGAATTCAGAACCATGCAATAGGAAAGTCAATAAAAATAGAAATATGTACCAAAGGCTGTGACAGCAAAAAGGTGGAAACTTTCTGAGAAACTGAGAGAAGGGGCTACATCCTGAGCATTTTTTGAAAGAAGATGCAAAGAGAAGAAGGTCAGTTTGCCAATATCATCTCGTTTTGAAAGAAAGTTGAAGGAAAATTGAAGAATCCTTGTTAGATGAGGAGGAAGTAGCATGTCAAGCACATGGCACGGAGTGGTTTGTAAAATGGAATACAGAAATAAAAACGGGGCTGGAGAGGTGAAGGGCTGATACATTGCATGTCTACAGGAAACTGTGACTTCCTCTAGTTGATGATATGTGAGCATTCAAATGTTCAAGCTTGCTTTTGATGGGGAAGCATTTGAAAAACATGAAAAAAAATTACTTTTGCATTGCACATGCATGCACATGCATGAAGGTATAAAGAATGGATTGAAGTCAGGCAATTATTCTTACACTTACAGATCAGGATATTGACAGAGAAACTGGATGAACTATTTTCGATAAAATAATAGGGAAAGTTTCTCATGTATGACTAACAATTATTTAATCCTTTTCTCCCAGAATAATGTACTATGGGAAACTGGGCATGGTTCTGAAAAGACTGTTGCTGTATAATAAAGCAATGAGAGGACTTCACCTGTCATTCTTGTAACCCTAGGGCACTCAAGTCATCCCAGGGAAGAAAAGTACCATATAAATACCATATAAGTACCTTATAAACTGAATGATTTAAGTATGGATTGCTCTCTCTTTATGCAGAATCAAATCTCTTAAAAATGACCATCTTTCACATTTCAATGGGGTTCAAAGATTCTGTAAAATTATATTTGTTTTGTTAATTACTCTGATAAATTAAATTTTCAAGTGCTCTTGCCAGGTTCATGGAAATAAGCTTACATATTTGCTACCACTCAGTATAAGTAAATTTTTTGTTGTTTAATGTGAGATTAATTGGTAAAATGTTAAAACAAAACATCCATTTCCAAGTACAAAAATCATTTCTCAGAAATGTTGACTCAGTAATATAGTTGATATTTTTGAGGACATAAAATCTTTTACAAATTAATAAATGTGTCCTACACATGCTGTGTGTGTGTGTTTTTTTTTTTTTTTTACATGTTTTACCCCTTGGCAAAGGTATCTCTCTGCAGAGGAAAAAAAAAACGGAAAGAAAAAACACAACAATTACTATTTTTGACAGAGGTTAGCATGGCAACCTCCACAAGTGGTTTGACAAACCTAGTTCTTGTCATGGTGCTAAATATGTAAATTACACTGAATGACCGAGGCTAAAAGCAAAGTGACAGTTGACTGTGACTGCCATTAACCGTGGATCACATCCTGGCATGTAATGCAATTATATGGCAGGAAACAACTAATGTGGGCTGCTCTGGTGGGAGAGGGGAGAAAATATTGAATTTTTCTTTGTAATCTATTTACATCTTGCAATGGGGGCATTAGCTAGATTAAGGTTCAGCTTGCCAGGCACACTCCCGCCCAGTGTGCTAAGTGGTGCCTCCATTCATAACGCGATAAGAAGGTAATGGTTAGAGAAACAAATACATTAAAATCCCACTGAGTAGGGGGGCAATTTTCTCTCGTAAACTTCCCTTACTCTTATGCCATCTCATGATGGAGACTGAAATCTTTTAGAAATTTAAAGATCTGCCAGCATTAGTCATCTGATCGTGACTTCTCCTTTACTCTCATAAGTAGACAAAGCCCATTGAAAATTTGATAACAATTCATATGAATTTCCTCACAAAGACCAAGCTTAATATACACGATGAAGACACAGGAACAGAGCATATTAAACTGTACATCTCATTCTTCCCTCAGCCTCCCAAGTCCCTGGGATGACAGGCAGGTATGAGCCACTGTGCCTGGTCATTTTGTTTTTCTTTTTATATACAGTGTTAAAAGAAGTGAGGAGGGAGACGCCACTTGCACCCCTGGTATCTGATCAGGTTCCTCAGCATCGACCATGCCCCAGGTGATGCTTCTGGTGGGTATCCCCTTCTTTTGGCAGAGAAACCTGATTCTATTCAGTCATTTGAACCAGAATCCACCCTTACCCCCACTCCGACCCCAACCCATGTCCCCAATTATTTTATTTCTATTGCTGAATATAGGTAGGGAAATAGAAAAACATATCAAATTTGAGAAAGAAACAGTTCAATGGGGGTAGGCATTTAGGACAAATACCTTTTGAATATTCTAGAAGTTTGAAAATTTGAACTTAAGTCTATTTTTCTCAAATGCTCATATACCGTCAACCATCATGATAAATACATTAAGTGTGTGCCTATCTTCTTTGGACTATTCATTTGTTTTCCAAATGCATGGATTTTAATATTAGAACTCAAAAAATTCTATATCTGAGCTTTAAACTTTAAACTATATAACTTGAATAATTTGGGGTTCTGTAAAATACATGTTCTGGGCAGATACTATACTTCAGAATATCAAAACTGCTAATGTAACTGCAAATAAACCCCCTTTCCCAAAGCAGCTTTCTGAGAATACAAGTTTTGTTCTTCCTAGTAATACTTTCCTACTTTTCCAAGTTGTTTTCCCAAATGTGTTTATACTAGATAAAAATTCAAAAATTATCAATTGTATATAATAACCCAGGACCAAATCTGTTATAGAAAAGCTTAAAGATTATCTCAGCTAACAAAATTGTCATTTATATCTAAATATCTATATTTAATTTGTGTATCTAAATTAAGATAGGGCCAGAAAAATTCCCTACTCCTTATTAAGTACAAACATAAAATAAACTCAGATATTTTTAGAATGTATGTGATCTTAATGTCTAATGAAACTTTTTGGTCCTATTATCTCTCAGTAGTGGATTGGAATTCTCTTTATGCCAAGTTAATTCTTATGAATACTCTAGAGGTCAAATAATCTCCGTTGAGAAGTTTTCCTTGGCAATATCTACAGGTTGTCATATATTTCTAAAATTTATTGTTTCTTTCCTTCATGGCACTTATCATAATTTCAACTAAATAGTTCTTTACATCACTTTTTACTGTTTATCTCTTAAACTAGCCTGTGTCTTCTACATGGACAGAAACCACACATTTGATTTATTTACACTGAAGCTTTAGATACAAGAAAGGTGCCTGGCAAACAGTTGGTAGATATAAATATAATGTATGGAATTCATTCTTTGATATTTCTCCATTTCTCTAACATACTATCTTTACTAGGCCTAATCTGCATAGTAAAACTAGAAATTTATAATACCTAAGTAATAAGATAGAAGACAACTGCTTGTAACAGAAAATGATGATACAGAAATTGCATCAAGAATATCTTCTTAAACAATTCACGCATATACTACTATGTATAATTAATTTATACCCAATTCCTAATTCTAGGGCATTTATAGAAAATATTATTTTCATATATATCCTCTCCATAAATCTTTACAAGAGTCTTTCAGAGAACATTGCTGCCTCAATTCTACAGATGGACAAACTGAGGCTCAAACTATTAAGGTTTTGCCTAAATTTGGACCCTCAGTAGGCAATACTGACAGAATTGAATCTGCAAAGTCATATAGTCTAAATAAAATTCGAATGACAGAAGTCTTAAAAAATATTCAATAGCTTGCCCTCTAAAATAAGGTATTTATGCTTAACATATTAGGTTTTCCTCAGTGAGTCTGTTTTTGCTAAATGAGTAAAATGGATAATTGAAAGCATTGAAATTTCACTTTATGGTAGAGAAAGAAGTGAATGTTAAGCATGAATAATGCAGTTAAATAGCTGTAATCATCTACGATGCATAGCCAATAGTCAACAGATGTTCAACACAGATCTAAGGGAACAAACACCTAACACATCTAACATGATTTTATTTGAAATAATGCATCTTAAAACAAAGGACAACTTTGAAACACACACAAAAATCATTTTTCATCATTTCTTACTTGTAGAGATCACATTTTCCTATTCTAGGGCTGTATGGTAGTTTCAGCCAAAGTGAAACTCAGCAATCTTGAAGAACAGATTTATACGTTGTAAAATTTTTGTAAGCATTAGCCAAACAATCCTTAAGGTATATGGTATTATGTATGTATACATATATTAATTCTATATGTTTATATATGTAAACATATATTAAATCTCACATTTAAACTTATAAATCATACCTACATAATTTGAGTCAAGTTAATTAACTATATGTTTTTGGACAGGATCACCCATGCAGGAAAATCTTCACTATTTTGCCCCCTCAATACTGTGGTAGCAATATTTACTTACATTTTCAAAGTGAATACTTAAAATATAATTCCATGATAACAAATTGTCTTATTTGAATAAAATATACAGATTAGCACATATTTGATATATAAATAAAATATGATATCTTGAATTGACCCAATATATGGATGCTTGCAGAAAATTCTTGAATATACAGTAAAACTAAATGCTTAAATGTTAAACAAATGAAAATAGTATTTACCGTGATGGAATATTCTGTGGTTTTAATATCCTTCATTCACTGAACCAAAACATATTAAGCACTGGGTATCAGATGAAGAATAAACATACACATGATCCTCACTTATAGAAAAACTACTGGAAGCTAGACTGAATTTTTAGATTGTTCTTGTTCTCCCAGACATTTCATTTGGCTGGCACATGGTGAAAGCGTGTGTGTGTGTGTGTGTGTGTGTGTGTGTGTGTGTGTGTGTGTGTGTGTTTGTGTGTGTGTGTGTGAACACCCAGTGGTGGTCAGCTGCCCTCTTAGGAG
This sequence comes from Ictidomys tridecemlineatus, assembly GCF_052094955.1. Taxonomy (NCBI): domain Eukaryota; kingdom Metazoa; phylum Chordata; class Mammalia; order Rodentia; family Sciuridae; genus Ictidomys; species Ictidomys tridecemlineatus. The sequence continues at coordinate 106,656,843 of NC_135485.1, read as the reverse complement.
TGGGCATACTAGCCTTTGGAGGGGAGAGAGTAATGGATTTGCAAATCTCCTGCTGCTTCCAAAGCTTTCCCAAGCCCTGCCCCTAAGTCCACTGCTCTTCTAATCAAAGTAACATGCTCATCAGCCTGGATAATCGTTGTCACATCAATGTCTGCATCTGGTGTTTATCATCTTGGAGAGCCAAGCAACAGAAGGCTCCATTTCAACCACGCATTTTAAAATCTCTTCTTGGAATGGCACTTCCTGTGTGCCCTAAAGGACCTATAGTGAGTGCCAAGTGACTGTTTCCTGCAGCACACACACAGGAGAACACTATGAAAAGAGAACTGAAGTCTCCTGGATAGAGCTTATAGACAGCACCATGTCATGAAAGAGCTAAGGAGGGGAAGGATGTGTTCATAGCTCAGCCACTTACAGATCTGTTTTCTCCTCTGGCAACTGAAGGATACTTTCAATATCTATTTCTCCTTCTTCAAAGACTAGTTACAAAGGTTAAATGTCAGAACATATGCATCTTGCTTTATAAATCATAAAGCTATATGCAAACAGCCATTAAATAATGATGATAATGATAAAACACTAATGTTAAACAAATTCAAGAGACTGTTTCCTTAAATACAATTCAGAAAACTCATGCTTTCTGCAAAATATAGCTCTTACTTCTTTGAAACTTGCATCTTGTTGTTCTTTTCTGTTTTAAGCTATGAATTAGAGAATTTCCAAGCCCTGGTGACCTTATGTTGGAATCATGCTTACTCTGCAAAAATGTCTCACACTCAGAAATAGGATGCCTCAAATACAATCAAAAGGAAAAAGAGAACATTCCAACTATCTTATAAACACACAACTAATATTGAAAAAAATACAGAAACTTGAAAGAAAAAAAAAGGACATACAGTTTAAAGTATTCCTAAAAATATCACAATAAAGTACTCCTAAAAATATCATGATAAAGTAACAATCTTGAGGATTAAACTAGTAACCCAAACCTACAAAGATAAACCCTTAACAGGTCAAGATTATACTATTTCCAACCCTTCATTGGAAGAGGAAAATATTTTGTGGTCATGAAAAGTTGAAACTGAGGCACCAGATCTAAAAAATATCATACCATTAAAAAGAGACATCTGGTCATTTTGGCATGATCACATTTCTGTTACAGAGCGCAAATACATACTTTATGAGACTATGCCATTGATTACATACTCTGCATTTTAGCACTGTTTCTAAACATACTGTAAATTATGTTAAGTAACTCATTGAGTCTCTGATTTAGTTTTTTTTCTTCCTCAAGCAGAAAGATAATGTTTTTTCCACAAAAGAATAAACCAGTAGACAAATCACATTTATAAACTCTGCAAGTGACGTGAGTGACGTTAAAACATCTGGGAGATGTTAGAGACTGCATTAACTCTAATCGTGTATCACATAATGGCAGAACTTTTTTTCCTTAATGAGGAGGAAAGACTGAGATAGTGAATGTGTTATTCAACATAACCCTGCAGTTCTTGTCCAAAAACTGATAAAGCACCAGAGAGAAGGCCTTGCCCTGCCAGACTTCCAGAACTAGAGCTACACAATCTCCTTTATGTTTGACCAATGTGTCACTGGTGACAGTGCCTGAGAAAACAAGGCCCACTTTCTCACTCCAAATAAATCACAGGCTACCCAGCACCCAATATTTACATTTAACAAGGAGCCTGTCTTGTTCCCTTTCTTCTAGCAACACTCCATTCATCTGTGAGTTTAGAAACTTAAATAGGTCTTGAAAGACAAGACTCCAGATATAATGGTAAGATTCAAACGCCATAAAACTAACATATTTGGTAAAACCTGATTTGGTAATTATGCTGTAAAATTAGGTGAAAATATTTTAATATTTGATTTTATATATGCCTATCTTTAGAGAAAACTATTCGGAAACCTAATATAAGGCATATAAATATGAAAGGCTTAGGAAATCAACTGAGATTGCAGTAGCTCACCTTGGAAATATTAATTTATCATTTTCAATATGCAAGAGAAGTGCTTTCCAGCGATTTAATATTTAGTCATTATATTTTTATTTCATTTACAGAAAAGCAATCAAACAATTTACTTTGGAGTTTGAGCTCAAAGTATAATTAAATAAAATATTAACAGCCCTTTGATTAAGAGGTTGTTTTTATTTTTAAATTTAAGTCTTAAATAAGCTTGCACAATATTTTTCTTTTTTTAAAAAAAAATGAGGTTCTAATTAAAAATCCATTGATTTGGGTGTATTGGTATGCAAGAGTTGGAGGGATTGGTTTCAAATAATATTTCCCAAAGTATCTATTTTTCTGAAACTGAGTAAAAGACAGAGGTAGAGAAATTTATATTGATAATTTTGTATTATCTTTTAGAACTAGTCTTGGGACACTTCTCTTCAAGGTTAAATCGTCTTTTGAGAAATGCTACTTCAGGACACAGAGAAAAAGGAGTTAGAGAATTTAGAATGATTCTTGGGTAGGCTGCTAAACTTCAAGCAGCTGGTTAAGAAATAACACATTCTAGAAGAGTAATTGACACTGAAGCCCCTCAGCAGTAGGCCTGGGTTCCTGTTGGTTAGACGAGGCCAACATGGGTTGAACCCCCCAAAGGAGAATGCAACCATTTGGAGGCAGAAACCAGAGATCTCTCATTAGGATAGCACACCACCCTGATCTTTCCAGTGTGATTACATGACTTTCTTCCTTTGTAGACCATAGATTATTTCATCATTACTATCATCACCATTATTAAGCTCAATGTCCAAATATTGTTTCACTTACAAACTAAAAAAAAAATCAGAAATCAAATACAAACACATAGATACCCACTCATATATCTATGCACACACTTTTTTCTTAAAAAAAATTCATCCTTCAAATGATTACTGGGGAGATATTTTGACTAGAACTCCTTGCACTAAACTAAAATCAACTCCTTGTCTAACTGCTTCCCAGTGAACACTTTTCTGTCAATAAAAGCAATAGAATTAATTGTGGTAGTATTTATTAACTGTTTTAATTGTCCAGAGTGTATAAGGGAACAGAGAAAGGAGACTTTTTATAGATTTCCCATTTCTTCCACTGTCTGCCCTACTTACCTTCAAACCTAAATTGCAAACATAGCTGAAGGTATTTTTGTCTTGCATAACTGCAAATGCTTGCATGTTTAACATAGATGATTTATAAAGAGGTTTTGGAACATGCTGACTTCATAATGAAGAAGTTTTATTCCCAGAAGAGTCATTAACCCAGACATCACCAGTGCCTGAACCACTGGGAATTACACAAAACCATTCTGTGAACAACTCTAAGATGGATTCTTATTTTTCAGATAGACTGACTTACATAGGAATGTCTGTTAACCCTCCAAAAACTTTGAATGAATAAAGAAATTGGAGACTTTAAAGAGATAAAATGACTTTCACAAGAGCCTATTGAGGCTCTTGATACCCAAATTTGTGAGAGATTTCTACACTTTTTACAGATCACACTACCCCCATATACAGAAACATATCTGTAGGTGTGTGGGTATTTTTCCAAGAAATTCCAATCAATTTAAAAAGATGAGCATTATCTCTAGAAAGATTTAAACATTAAGAGTAAAAATCAAGACTCACTGTTTTATTTTTTATGATTGAATTATTGTGTGTTCTGTTTATTTTACTTACTGAAAAAATGCCAAAATTCATAGTGGTACTAATATGATAAAAGTTTACATCTGGACTCTGATGTATATACTGTCATTTAAAGAGACAGTCATTGTTATTTTGAATAAATGACCAAAAATGGACCATGAAACTGAGATTTCATGAACCATCAGGAAGCTGCATTTAAAATTTATTTAGAAAATTTTCAAGTATATGATCTTTATTCATAACTTTGGGACCTTCTGCTCCTATGTAGTCCCGTAAAGAGATAATTCCACTCTCTGTCTTAGAACCTGTCATAGAAACTGTTTCATCAGTTTTGGCTGCTAAAACAAATTACCCTAAACAAGGTGACTTAAATGACAACTATTTCTTTCTCCAGGAGGCTAAGTCTATGATCAAGAGATCAGTATGACTGGACCCTTGGTGAAGGCCCTCTGCCTGGTTATATCCTCAAATGGCCTTTATGGAGTGCTCAAACTAAAGAAGAGAGCTAGAGCCCCTGCCTCTCTCTGTAGGGTATTCATCTCATCCCCAGGATTCCACCCTTTAAATGGATGGCATCCTAGCTAGCTCTCCAATACCCCGTCTGCACATGCCATCACACTGAATATTAGAATCTCAACATATGAATTTGAAGTGAGGGGACTTCAGCTCATAAAAAATATCATGAGAAAAATGTGAGAAAGGTACACAAATCTACATAAGTTTTCCAAACCACTTGCTTAAAAATGCAGACTCTAGACAGAAATAATCATATATTTTTAAAAGTTTGTACTTATTTTTATATATCACAGAATGCAGGGGAAAATAAAATGGGCCAAACTATAAAAAATAAACATAATTTTCTATTTAATTTTATCATTTGGTTTTGTCTTGGTGAATGAGAAAACTGGCAGTTACAAATCATGTAATTCAACTTAATGAATATCAAACTGATAATAAATCTCAGAAATGTGCATTTTTTTCTCCTGAGGGGGAAAAATGACCAAATTTCCTCCAGTAATTCATTTCTGGGTTAATTTAATTGTATGTACTATATCATATTCAATTTTCTAAGATCCTCTACAAATTAGTCTCTGATGGAACAGCTGCATGTGAAAAAAAATGACATTATTTAAACTTGTATATAGTTTATATATTTGATTTTCAATACATTTAAAACAATGTTTTGAATTAATAAATATATACAAAACAATGTTTTGAAAATATCCATTCTTTAAGATAATTAAAAACAAAAAGCTCTCAATAGGTCATATATGAACACCTTAAAAATGGCCAGGAGCTATAATCATTTTAAAGTGCAATGCTAATGTGTCTTTCAAAAAACAGACTAAATCACCAAAGATGTAATTTAAATTCCAGAAATTATTATAGTCCTTGCTTAAAATAATTATTAGTTTATATGCCTGACTTGTTCACCAAGCCAAATATGCTTTATACATGTCACCCTTCATCTTCACAGTACAAAAGCCATTCTGAAGAAGGTATGAGAGAAAAGGTATCTCATGTGAGAGAGATTGGAGAGAGGGAGGAGGGGAGAGAGAGGAGACAGAATGAGAGGCTTTGTTAAAGTTTTAACAATTTAATCTTTATGAAGAAGTTAACTTGAAAAACAATCCACCGAAAACTATTGTGATTTGTTTTTAATCTTTGGAGAAAAGAAAGTGTTCTGTATTTTCAATTAGTCTTTAAAGGTTTCAGAGTTGAAAGTTAACCTCCAAAATCACAGTGGATTCTGCTATCACCATTAACCTTCAACACAAAGGGCTATTGTAATCCCCAGCAGAATTATTGAAATCATTATAGTATTTCAATCTCAACCTCTTTCTTTTTCTCCTATTAGTGAATTTTTATCTATATTAGCAACAGGGAGTAGGGGGCGGGGGGGGGGTGAGAATAGCATGTATTCCAAACCATATGTTCTCATAATTGTTCTATTCAAAGACCCTATAGTCTTTCATGGTTTTTGGTTTTGCACAATACCAGGGAACAGAGTGAAGAACAAGAAATGAAAGGGCTCCTCACATGTAGGCACATTCTCCAACAAATTACAGTGTGTTTCAGCAACACCAGTGGATACCCTGGTGTGTACCATTGCCTGAGTTCCCTAAAAGAAGAGCTCACGAGAGGAATTTTGTGCAGGCGACTCACTGAGGCACAGACTCCAGCAAAAGGGAGTGAGGGAATCAGGGTAGGGCAGGGGAAGAGTCAAGTGTGAAAGTAGTGGCAGCTAGAGTTAAGTGGTGGCCTCATCAATAAGAAGAACTGAAACATGAATTGCCCCACAGAATTGTTCTCACCTTGAGGAAACTGATCAGCATGGCTGCTCCAGGTTCAGCCACAGACAATTCTTTGGAGAAGGAAGAAGAGGGCAGCTGTGAGCCTTCAGTCCGCCAACATCATAGCAGCTGGGGGATGCGTGCACTGGGCCAGCAAAGGAGATCAGGACAGGGAAGCAATAGCCTCCACTGTGCTATGCATTCCTTAGAGATTTCCCATCACCTTTCTTTTAATGTAACTGATCATCTCTGCATGTAGCAGAAACAGACGTTAGGACAGATGAAACGTCATGAATGCAGATGGAATGAAGTGAGGCTATGTGTTTAGGGGTATAAGTTATCAAAGAATACATTTCTGCTCTGTAGAACCAGAGAGATAAAATAATAAAGTATTAGAAATTAATTTTCAAAAAATTAGTCTACTAGTCTCACTAAAGCCACAATGCTATATTCAATTTTTATAATTACAGTTAAAACAACTTACTATGTAAAAACCTGGAAACTTAGATTTCCAATTTTCAAATACATAATAAATCAAATTGAACCAATCTTACCCTTAGGAATAAATGTCAAAAGTATCAGTCCCCTAATACAGCTTTCAAAAGCTTTAATTTCATCTCTATTAAATGTATACAAATAATTTATTGATTTTTTTTCAGAATAAATGTAAGAGGAAATGTATCAACCCAACTAGAAGCCAACTAAATAAACAGTTAGGACTTTATTACACCAGAGAGGTGATTTAAATTCTAGAAATTATTACAGGCCATGCTTAAAATAATTGTTAGTTTATATGCCTGGCTTGTTCACCGAATCAAATATCGTGCTTTATACAATGCCACCCTTCATCTTCAGAGTATAACAATATTTTTACATGGTAGAAATCCAATACATGTTTGAAAACATTTGAAAGGTGAACTGTTATGGACTTTGGAAGATGCCACAGATTCCCCAGTAGCTCTAATGCAACCAGCAATGGCTGAACCATCACAGAAGCTAAAGAGTATTAGAGTAGGATTAAAAGCTCCTGGTTCAGGCATGATCCTTCAGTCCTAGACCTGTGTTTGGTTGTTGGACTTTAGCAAATCACTTTAAAATGTACAGTCTCCGTGTCCTCATCTTTAACACTTCCTGGGTTCTAAGGATGAAAAGAGATGATGCATAAGTTTTGCATGCATGTTTTAATCAACAGGGCCTATTATTATATACATGCAATTAAGTGGCAGTGCTGGCAAATGTCCACCTGTATGTATGCTTTCTTTGGCCTGTCCTGCATAAGAAATTTCAAACAAAAAACAAGATCTGGCTTTTCCTGAAAAACTAGATGCTACCACCATATTGGGCCTCTATTCCTGCAAAGAGGGCCTGAAGCCTTTTGTGTTAAAAACAGAATGTATGCTCTTCAGTTTGCCATGGTCCCCAGCAATATCTGTCATCCTACACTCAGCCCACTTACTCATGGAACCCCACTAGTTCCAGTGGGCACTGGATCTTGTGACACAGGGTTTGCCAAGGAAGAACAAATTCTGAGGCATGGGATATAATTCTGCTTGGGGGCATTGAGGATGCAGTGCTGCATGGTGGTAATCAGCTGGAACTGGGAGCCATAGGACATGAATAGTCCTAGGTATATATTAGCACCTGTGTGAACTCTGAGCACTAGAAGGGTCTGTTTCCTCATCTGTAAAATATATATTGGATAGGTCAAGTTTCTGAACACAAGACAAGTCAGTTCCCCATCTGGGTTTCAGTTTTCCACGTGTTCATTTTTTAAAAATGATGCCAAATTAGAGGGTCACTAAAGCCTGGCTGAATTTGAGAAAGCCTTCCCTCCACAGGCCCCTGTCAAAAAAAGACACATTGCACACAAAGTTGATGGAATACATTTGGAAGCTCAAATGCCAGAAGGAGGTTTAACATGCACTTGAGTAGCAATCTTGAAAATGCCCTTTCCTGAGTTCCTGGCCTTATGCATTAGTTCTAACTGAGTAAAGAGAATTAATTGTCCCCCCCAGTTTATTCTTCCCAAAATACATGTGAAGGCTCAAATACTAGCATAAATTAGATCTGCTTTATAATTCTTGAGCAAAATTCCAATCTTCTTATAATTTTGCATAACTACTTTTTGTAACTTACAACTGAGTGTTTAATCATTGTTCTTTTTACTCAATCATTATTTTTTTCTTGTGAGTTTCATTCTAGAAATTTTTAATCAAATAACTTTTGTAAATTCCACAAGATAAAAGAAGTGAAACATGTATAACTCAAAATGTATCATGAAACTTTTCAACCAAAATTATATAAAAAAATTCACTGTATGCAATTCTCATCAATGTGCTAAAGCTATTTCTAAAAACAGAGACATGTACACTCATATGCCCTTTAACAAAGGGATAAGTACTCAAAAATGAATCATTAGGCTATCTTGTCACTGTGCAAACATCAGAGCATATTTGATGAATTAAGACTTCCAAAGTCACTAGACAATATAGTCTTGTAGGGACCATCATTATATATGCAGTCTGTCATTAATTCAAATGCCATTATGCAATGCACGATTGCATAGATAATATTGCTTGTGTCAATGATACCTGTTTGGAAGTATTACTCCTTTTGATCCAAAAATTCATTTTGGCTCCTTCAGTTGAATTTCAATATGTTCTGAAGTAGAAATCAACTAAGACAAGTAAATCAATTTACAGAAGGTCACTGTCAAGGTTTTGTATTCTTTTGTTGTTGAATAGAGTAGCTAACTACTTGTAGATGATGGTCATTTGACAATAATTCCCAATTAGATAACAACATAAAAGGGGGCAAAACATATTCCAAGTCTATTTTGTGTGTGTGTATTGTTAAAAAAATCTTGATCTCATAAAAAATGAGATTCTCAATTTCTATGGGGCAATATTAGTTTTTTGAAATAGTGTAGTAGGTTTCAGCCTCTATCTTTCTTCAAAGACTTCAAATTGGTATCTATAGAGATGCCAATGCATTTTTTGTATATATGTGTTTAACATAGAATCTCTGAAATACTTTCACAATTGCTATTTTCATATACTTGGGGAAAAATGAATTGCTGATTTTTAGAATTATACTGTTCCAAATAAGAATAGAATTTAAGAATTATGCAAACTTCATTTGAGAGAAATGCAGGGTGATTTTGTTTTTAATCTAAATATGAAGCACTTTTATAGGCATTTTTAATCCAATGAATTGAGAAGCTTTTATTTGAGCCTACCACGTGAACGGCTGTGCCACTATACTGCAAAATCACTTTACACTCTTCTCCCACATTCTTCCCACATTTTTGTTTTTAACATTCACTTTTCTAAAACTGGAAAATACCAGCTCTAGAAAAATACCAGTCTCAGAGACAGTCATTGGCATTGTATATTCTGTTTACTCCAGCAATACTTAAAAAAAAAAAAAGTCAAAAAGCCTTTATTAGCGAGATGACTACACAGTAAGGAAATTACAACTCTAAAAATTATTAATTACTATATTATCAAATTTAAAATTAATATCTATTTTTTTAAAGAGAAAGTGAAAGAGGAGAGAGAGAGAGAGAGAGAGAGAGAGAGAGAGAGAGAGAATTTTTTTAATATTCATTTTTTTTTAGTTCTCGGCGGACACAACATCTTTGTTGGAATGTGGTGCTGAGGATCGAACCCGGGCCGCACGCATGCCAGGCGAGCGCGCTACCGCTTGAGCCACATCCCCAGCCCCAAATTAATATCTATTAACTGCATTTTGAAACTTATTTGTGAAAGATGTTAGGCAAAAAAAAGTCTTATGTTTTAAATTTAAAATCTATATTTTAGAGTCATTCATATAAATCCCCCTGGCCCTTTCAATTTAAAGTTCCCTGAAGAATTTTACTAATTATAAAAGTTTCTACAACTGACTTTGAAGAAGTTCTACAGGTGGCTTATGCCTAACTATCAATTTTCCCACCCATGGAGATTCATGTTCTGGGTCCCCTTCCCTTCAATGAGAAGGAGAAATATCTCAAAAGCCAACCATCCTCTACCTTCAAGCTCTGACATCATTTTATAAATATCAGAGCGCCAAAGAGACCATTACTCAAAATCCAAACAAGTATTAAAAGATGTAAAACTGTATTTAAAAGGAGACGACAAACCTGCACCACTTGACAAACTCAAAACTCTGTTGCTGAGGGATGCGGTCATGTCTGGCCTAAGTGGCTTAGCTACAACATGTGTAATAAAACAGCTAAATTTGGATTGGAGACTCATTTTACTCTGCAGAAATGGAATGCAACCCCGGGAGAGAGTAAAGGCAGAGAGTAGCTCTAGAAATCAGAGACCAGGCCTCTGTTCCACTCCTCTGTTCAACAAAAAAGACAAGAGCTGTTAATAGAAGCCAGAAGGAGGAAGAATTGCTCTCAAAATTGAAAGGGGAAGAAAATGGAAAGAGGTCAAGAGAGGATATTGTCCTTCATAGTTGTACAAAACATTTTCAGTCGCCTCTCTACGGTAAGTGAGAGTGGTACTCATTATTAAAGGCAATGAACAGTTTTGCTTCAGTCCTTTCTCTAAATCAGCTGAGTTTATCCCAGCAGAATGTTCTAGCACCAAAGCACATTTATCTGTTCTTTCATCTCCTCTAAAATATTTTGATTATTTTGTCATGCCAGTCTACCATATTGTGGTTTTTCACATTTTACCTGTAATACTTGATCTTCCTAACAAGTTTCTTAAAAGATATGTTTTATTATTCCATCTCATTTATGTCTATGGGATATAGTAATTAATATTTCCTGAGTTAAATTAATCTCAGATGTACTGGATTTTTTTCCCTCCATAAACAAAAAGCTTAACTGCACCTGGTCTGAGAGAAGATACAACATATTAAAATACATGGATATAGTCTAACTTCCATATCTTTACTTCTAATCACATCTTTATCCTCACGTACATTTAAAATGAAGCTACTGGGAATTCAGACAATTACTTGGCTGTGTTGTTACACCTATATAAACTATTGCCCTGCTGTCTGGATTAGTTTATTTACTTGACAATCTGAAGAATAAGAATCCCAAATAAGTATGCAGATAAATTATAAATCATAAAAATATTATTTCCTTCTAGTTTTTCTCCATCTGGCTTTTTAGGTGATTCTCGACTCTTCCTTCCTTATTTGGTATTCACATTGAATAAGACCGAGACCCTCTGAAACTTACACATTTTTAGATGGAGTTATCTTAAGTGTAATGCGTCAAGTGTGACTTAAGTTTATTTTAATTTAGCTACAGAGATCTTTTACTTCACATTTTTTGAGGGCTGGTCTGCTCTGGTAAATTTCCAGAATAAATTTCATGTCTTCCTTTTAAGTAGGGCAGGATTTTGACATACAACTACTGTGGGAGCTGAAGGCATTTCTGGCAAGTACAGTGAATGATTGACGTCTCCACTGTTTTCATAATAATAAATACACAGTTAGCATTAGGCAGGAAAACAAATATTCTCCAAAATATGTGCTAAGCACATCTGAGAATGAATGGGGTCATACAGACGTATCATCACTCTTTTCTCCATTAGAAGGAGTTCAATTCCATGAGCTTTATTTACCCCCACAACATAAAAACAACTAAAGTTTGTTTTACTTGGGAAAGAGGGGAGAAAGCAAGAGAGAGAGAGAGAGAGAGAGAGAGAGAGAGAGAGAGAGAGAGAGAGAATGAATTAGTTCTCCATTTAAAAATGCAGAAAACAGAAAACTACCAAGGCAATTAAGTTTTGTTGGTTTTCTTTTATCTATTCTTCATATAACAGAATTTCCTGTAAGTAATATAAGCCACAGTAGTATACAGTTTAAAATAACAAGATAAAAGGAAATACTGGAATATACTGAATTATTGAAGTAACTTGGTTAAGTACATTTCTAAAAGTGGTATTGGTTATCACTTGAATATTTCTTTTATACCTTAACTACAAAGTGTTATCAAATATATCTTACTATAAGATTCATTATTCTTCAGGACTTCTTAGAGAGGTTAATGTTTTATTTCTTTTAGAGGAAAAAAAAAGCTGAAATTAAAAACTATTACCATTGAAAAGTGTCATTTTGTGCAGCAATTGACAAAAAATTTTGGTCCTTCAGGATGATGACATCAAGATTTGGTGTCCTTTGAAGCCATGAAAAGTAGGTTCAAAAAGAAATGAATGTGCTGTTTGCCCAATGTATTCATATGGTACTTATTAAAATAAACAGCAATGCTTTTGTTTACATCATAAATAAACCTTTTAATAACCAAAAAATGTCAAATGATAAATCATCCCTTTTCTGAAAGTGGCATCCATTTTTGTTTTAGACTCCATATCTTGATCATATGTAAGTATGTAGATGGAAGAGGTTAATTTACATTAAAGGAATTTATTATATTTTCCTTTGTTTCCAAAGAAGTATTCTTCTAATATAGCTCTCAAGCCAGTTTTTACTTTAAATGCCTTTTGGTCTAAATTGACAGTCTTGAAGTTTTTCCTAAAGTAATATTTGCCTCTTTAAAGATCTCTCTGGCATTCCATTATGGGCACCTGCTGCTGATAATTACAGGTCTGTCTCCTAACCACTTCCTCTGCTTTATGTCAAGGCAAGATTCAGGCTGCTTGATTACAAACAACTACCAGTTAAAGACCACTGCATAGCTCTCTGTGGTAATTATTCAGGGCGAGTTAGGGCTGTGTTTACTGAAGTCTTAAGAAAAAAGTAGCAGTTACTTGTTATAATTTCCTCTGTGCTAGCAGCGTAGCATAATCCATAACATATTTTGGTCACCTTAAAAGTGCCTATGAGAACAGTTGATTCAATAATGGTTTATAATGATACATTTCAGTATACTATTTCCTAATCCAAAAATCAAAATATCCTGCCCAAAGATAATAGGCTGTGGTCCTATAAAAATACAAAAACAAAAACCAAAATAACCCTTTCTAACAGTAATCAACTACAGGGAAACAATTGGGTGAATATCTAGTCCAAAACAGATTTATTGTTCTTGACCCTGGGCCATTCTGCCTCTACCCCTACAGCTACGTTTATATAACCCACCTCACATCAAACTATCATAATCTGAAAAGACTTATTTACCTTATTGTGGAAATACGAAAAAAATAGTCCATAGTATTTGGGACAACAATAATCCAAATATAAGAGAAAAATTTATCACCCATCTGGAGAGTCAATTTATATTACTAATATTCCATATGATAGAATTCTACAACTGAACAGGTAGAAAAATTTTGTGGGAATATTGTGGTATTGCTTGACTTGAAAACCTCCATAACTCCTACTTCTGTTTTAGTCAAAATGAGGAAACCAGATAGAGCCCAATTGTTCTCACATTGATTAACCATCAATTATTTAGGGTTTCTTCATTCCTTAATAGCTCCAAATTACAGGATAGAAAATCAGAAGTTAGGAATGAATTTCTAAAGCTAAAGAGATTGCCCTATTTAGTTAGTGCTTGAGCTTTTCATGACTGTGACAAAATACTTGAGATAATCAACTCAAAAGGAGAAAAGATTCATTTTGGCTTATAGTTTCAGAAGTTTCAGTCCATGGTCAGCTGGCCATGTGGCTTTTAGGCCTACAGTGAAAGAAGGACATCACGGTGGAGGGTGCCATACTGGAGCAACACTGCTCATCTCATGGTGGCCAGGAAGCTAAAGAGAGAGAAGAAGGAGCCAGAGTTCCTATATCTCCTTTAAGGGCATGCCCCCAATGATATAATTTCCTTCTACTCAGTCTCACCTCCTAAATGTTCCAACACCTCCTTAAAGCACCATGGGCTGGACACCAAGCTATGATCTTTTGAGGGACATTTCAAGTTTAAACTATAGTACATAGTATCAAAGAGATGGTAAACATTCACTCCTAAGACAGTTTTGATTTCCACCTACAACTTCACATTTACCACCCTAGGTCCAGGAGCTCTCAAATTAGTGATGAGAAGAACCTGGAGAGCTTCCGCTAATTCCACCACCATGGGTCATCACAAAAATCCCCTCTAAGATGTGTTATTCATGCATGAACATAATCTGCACTCATCCAATACTGTTCAAAGGATATCTATTAGATGCTGACTGTGTGCCAAACACTGTGCCACATGCTGGTGATATCAGGGTGAATAGGGTTCCTGTATTCATCACATTGACATGTGGGCTGGGGACACAGATCAAGAAGAGTGATCCAGTTGGATAAGAAAGGTAGTTTTGTGAAGGAATGGACATCTAAAAGGACATAAAGATGCCAGGATTAAGCCAGGAGGAAGGTGTAGAATATGAGAACATACATTTTTTTTTTTTTCTGGAAAGGAAGAAGCACAAGTGAAATCTGGTGATGAATGAGCATGGCAGCTTTCTAGAAAACCTTGAAGTATTCCCCCTATTAGAGCTGCACTGGAAGAATCTGAGCCAGATCTGGGGAAGGCGCAAAGTCTTAGGAAACAATAACTAGAGAGGAATATCCAGGAGTATAGTTAGAAGGATAAACACACAAAGCCTTGTGGATCTCATTCAGAAGTTTAGATCTTGTATTTAAGGCAATAGTTTTGAGAAAGAGAGCGCTATTGATGAATTTTGTTAGATTTTCCTGGCTTTAGTGTGGAGGATAGAGGAAGGTGGGGAAGGACAGGGAGCAGGAAAAAACTTCTTCAGTGTATCAGTTCAAAGATATCAACATATTTATGAAACATGCAGATAACATACATCATCTTTTCTAATATACACCATTGATGCTTGAATATCTTTAAATTTTTCCAAACCTATATAAGACCACAAGAAATATTTTTTTTCCAATTTCTTTAACTGGACTTTCTGGATTTCTTCTATCCTGTCAAACAATAGCAAATAATCATGCATTCCAGAAAAAAAATAAAAAAGATATTGTTCAATCAATTTAAAAGAAAGGCCAAGCTCAATGGCACATGTCTGTAATCACACTGAGGCTGGAGGATCACCAAGTTCAGGGACAGCCTCAAAAACTTAGCAAAGCCCCGTTTCCAAAACAACAAGAAGGACAACAAAAGGCTGGCTGTGGCTGAGATTCAATGGTAGAGTGCCCTAGGGTTCAATCCTCATCCCCAGTGCTGCAACAAAAAAGAACAACAAAACATTGAAACAAACGAAAATAAACTTTCCAAAGTCACCTAATAGTATTTCCTAAGACAGTTTAATTTTTAGAACATCAACATTTTGAGAAGTTTGATTTGAAAACAAAACAGGTATATTCAAGAAGTTATTAAAGCTATCATCTTATCTTCTTAGTCATTGTCGTTTCTTTGCCCCTGGAAATTATCCAAAAAAAAAAAAAAAAAAAAAACTACTGAAAACTAAATGTTATATACAGCATAAACCTCAATTAAGCAGTTTACTCAGTCATTAAAATAATTCTAAGTTGTTTTTGTTGGCTCTGTGAAAGGAGTAAGATCCTATAAAGATAAGATTTTCCTAATTATGTAGGTACTAAACCACACTGTTGATTACTTAGATCCTACTAATATTGCCTTTAAAAGGTGGAATGTACCTTATAGCATAGCACTTGGAGAATTGGGGGAGGAGTATATTAGAGTTTAAGAAATAAAAGAATACTGAACTTTAACTTTTAGACAAAAAAAAATTGCAAATGAAATAGTGTTCCAAGAACATATTTAAAGTGATTCCTAAGTATTATTTTGATGTGGTGGATGAACTGTCCTTATTCATTTAGTTAATGCATCTATTATGTTATTGAATTAAAGTTTGGGTTAAAAACATTTTTGATTAGGTATGTTCTTCAAATCAAATTGATGAATTTAAAAAAATTGAATGTTTTGTCTTATTTAAATTTTATAAGAATATAAAACAATAGAAAAGAGATTATAAATGTCATAGTGATTCAAATATGAAATGTGTATGTATATGTACATATACACATGTATATTATAAATGTGAATATTCTTTGTAACTAAGGGTTTTTATTTGCTCAGATTTTAAAAATAAAGTTGTTATATAATTTCTCATACACCTTCTGCTTATAAGTATACACTATAGACTTTTTTTTCCCAGATACAACTATGTTTTTGGAAAGTCTCTCCACTCCTGTATATTACAAATATAATACAAGTATGCCTGTGAACTATAGAGTTCAGCTAGTCTGTGCATTAAATAATCCTGTCCAAAATATATTTTATTAAGTGAAGTGCTTACACTGGGTATCTAATTAATATCTCCTTGGCTTTTATTGTTATATGGCCCCTGACACATTTAGAACTTTGGCCTTGCTTAGAAATTTCAGTTTAATTAATTTTTGCTTTTATCACTTCAATAAATGCTTTGTTGTGTTAAAATTTCTGACATAAGTGAAGAAGGTTAATTGTTTCAATTTCTCTAGGAAAAGTTTAACTACCAGTAGAATGTAAAGAATTTGAAAATTGTTTTTTCTTACTCTTTAATTTATATTGTACAAATATAGCAATGTATAGTAGAAACACATAAACCAGATTTCTTCCTGAAGCTTATCAGGTAGTAGTTTTACTGGGATGTATTCTAGATTCAGAACCTGGTATAGGGAACAACAACAACAAAAAAAAATCACTTAAGCTTTCTTGTCCCTAAAATGAAACAAACATGTAACTTTCCAATGGATTTTAACGTAAAATTTAAAATCTCATGACTTAAGTGGATATAGTAAAAGTGACTTTAAAGTCTACCAATTTTTTTTAAAAAAATTGACCTCTGATAATATGCCTTTTCTGGTCCAAGTGACATTCTTCCACCTGATGATACCCCAACTGAACATATTCTCTCATTATTTTGACACCCTAATTATTTATATATTAATGCCAAATGCAAATGAAAATTGCAATATAGTATAGACTTCTGTGACAAGAATAAAGTAGTAAGAGCAGCAACAAATATCAGTGTGCATTCAGGGCTTATCTGGTGCCAGGAACTGCTCCAGGTCTTCTCTTTCGATCACCCTATTAATCCTCACAGTTCTATGGCATAAATACTATGATTACTCTCATCTTCTACTCTCCAGAGTGAAGTGAAACTAAGAGATTTTTAACTTGTATGGAATTGTAAGCAAAGAGTTAGCAGTCTGTTCACCTTTACCAAGGGACTTATTGACAGGCTTGCATGATTATTTGCCCATGACTAGTTGTCACAGGATTACTCCTGGTCATACGCATTAATATTTTCTCAATAAATTTCAATACATTTCCTGTATTAGGAAATTATCAGACCCCAATACACACACACAAACACACACACACACACATACACACACACAAACACACACACAGAGACACACACAGAGACATATATCCAATATATTTTTATTTCCCCAATAGTCAAAGCTTAGAAATTTTAAAGGTTGAAAAGAAGAATGAAATAAAGACAAATCTAAAACTACTAGCTCATTTTACTACAGTTGATACATTATTAAAAAATATGAAACATTACTAAAGACATTCTTAAAGACTATTTAAAAAAACATTTTTATAATGTATAAATGAACAAATTCAAGTGACAGAAAAATACTCTTGTATTTACTTAAAAATTTTAAAAAGGTAATTCATACAAAAAAGGACACATTGTTGAGAAGCTATTTAAAAAGTAACGGTATATTAACATTGCAGAGTATTTTTTCTAAAATTATTAAAAACTTTAATGTAATAATTGTCCTATTTAAGTCAATCTTGCATCATCTCGTTACTTTCAACATAATTCAATGTCATAATACTGGTTCATAGATGTGCACAAATTCATTACGTGACCAAACACAATGGCATTCTTTTTTCATATTGCAATATAATTAATATTTATGCAATACAAAAGGAAAAACATATGGAAAATGGTGACTTTAAAAAGATTCTTTGTTCTGAAAAAAAAAATGAAGTAGGTTTAGAATTAAAAATCAAAGCCCAATGGTTGAACTGAGGCATATTTCCATCTGTTATTAATCTTTGCGTTACATACTAAAGACTAGATTGTTCATCAAGTCTCTCATGTAATATGTTAGTAAATGGGATTTTGGTTAGTAATTTAATTGCAAAAACTCTATTCATGTAAGCTCCCAATTCATTTAAAATGAGCATTTACAGTGGTCTGAGATGAATTAAAACAGTTAACAACACCGAGGAGTATTTCTTTATTTTATTAGGAAGTGCTTGTATGAAAATTTATTAACATAAAATGGAAATCTCTTCTACCCTATTGTGGGCAAAGGTAAGCCTTTTTGTTTTGTTTTGTTTTTCTTTGTCACTTTCTTTTTTACAATATTCTTTTCAAGAAATGCAGAGTTATTTTTATTGTGCTACTAAGAAATAATTTTAAATTATTTTATATTTAATATATAAATAAAAGATGTGATGTCTGTAGTTAGGGAATGGAATAAAGAATTCTGAGTATTATAAAGTGTGATGAAAATTCCAGTGACCATTGTGAAAATGCTCACAAAGCTTATGCAGAAGCTACTGGGGTCATATGCTCTCACAGGGCTCCACCATGGTTACTTGTACCGGGTTTCACTAATGGCCTGATAATAGGGGAGGGGGAGGTGGGCCTGGAGGTTCTCCTAATACTTCATAGTGGTGTGCGTGCGACAGCCACTGATTAATTACTGCCTTGTTCTCAACTCACACACTAGACTACTGAGCAGCCCTGTTTGTCTCCACAATTGTTTTATAGTCACAGAACACTGGCTTAGAGAATACTTTAAAGATGTTCTAAAAGGTTTTTAGATTCTAGTATAATTTTCAGTAATACTTATCTTTTAGACAATTGAAATGTTGATTGTAAAATATTACAAAGATGGAAAAACACAGATTTAGGGAACTCTTCCGAGGATAATATGAACATTTCACCTTCAATTTCATTTCAGACAGCAAAAATACACCATATTGCTTTCAAAAATATAATCATAGTAATCACCTTAAAATATTAGTACATATTAAGTTATACCTATGTTTTCATTTGCTCCCTTTACTATCTCCTCACCCTCTTTCCCATTTACACACATAAGTATCTAAGGAGGAGGCCTCCTGTAATTTCAAATACATGGAAAAACTACTGCAACTATTAGGAAAAAAAAATCATTTCACTTTATATGAATATCTCAAAGTACTTCATGTGCTTCTATGGAAACAACTCTTTCTGAATGTCAGCTTAAGCTTCTCCAGATGATTTTTCTCAAAGTCTCCCTTTTAAAATCATCATGCCATTTATTATCTTCTTGTTATATAGACTGTTACTTTTGTTTCATCACAAACCTCTGCCTGTTTATTAGCAGCCCTGCTACTACTATCAGATGACATTTGTTTTACTTAATGTACATAGTTTTAGAAAAAAAATTGTAGAACTGCTATTACTGCATTATATGAAAAAATTCCAATGTACATTTAGCTGACACTGCATCAGCTGCTATTTAAACTGGGCTTAGCTAATGGACTTTTAATGTCAGCGGGGTTATGTGCAGTTACTGGCTATTAGCAGAAATGGCTCCTTTCTATAAAAATCACTTTTCCTCAAGTGTGTTGTTTGAACATTCCTTTCCCTAATTTAGTGACTGTCACTGAATGCAAAACAAACTCAAGTACTCTGGAGTTCACTGTTATCTTTAAGACCCTCTTTTAACCTTGCAATTCAGCATTAAACGGCAACGTCTCTCATTAACAGATTTGCAATCACAAAACTTTGAGAGGAATTATTATTTACTTTGCTATTCTTAAAAGTAGACTATATGTTTTGCTATGAAATCCCTATGTTATATGTGTATGATAAAGAATATTCAAAATACTTTTCTGAATCCTAGGATTTATTTGCATGGCTTAAAACGCCTAGTTCAAAAATGCCAAGTGATATGAAAACATGACAATAGATACTATATGTCTATATAAATTGGTATATCATGTAAAATTTGTACATTAATATTATAATATTGAATATAAACAAGGAGGCATATCATCACCATATCCTCAAAGAAATTCTGCATATTCTTTCCTTAGTAACAACCTCACCCCCCCTCCCCTTTCAATTAACTTTCTTCATCCATTTAAATAGAGCCTTTAAATGGACATAATGGATAATCCTGGAAATAAAACCACCAATATGGCATCTGAGGGAGTCCAAAAAAATCAAGCATAACTCCATTTGATTAAGAGGTTAAAACCAACCATCACTGGATTCTGGTCAGGGAAGAATAACACAGCTGACCTCTTCTTCGATCAGCCCACACAGAAGGTCATTTCACATAGGGTGCTTACCAAGAGAATGCTGTCCATCCGAGGGAGCATCCAGAAAGAGAGTCATGAAGTGCATAAAGGATTTTACCCCTGCATGCATGAAAGTGGATATTCTCCCTTGGTCAATGAGTTATAGTCCACCATAGAACTATCAGAACACAACAGAAGTTCTCTACACATTTGAAACAAGCCAGTGGGAGTGGAGATCACTTGGATGACAGGAGAAAAACTTGTTTCTATCATATAAGCCACTTCACTTATGAGGTAGAGGCATCCCTATTGTACACCAGGGAAATGACTTAGCAATGCATCAAGAGAAAGGTGACTTTTTGCAGAAATGTAAGATAATGTTTTTCATAAGAAACATAAGATAATTGAAAATGGGTGATTAAATCTGATTTTCTATTCATGAATTTGTTTTATCAGTTTAAAAAGTATGTTTTCATTTGTTTGATAGGTTCATTTTGTATTTTGAGGATATTGCCAAATCTGCTTGAAAATGAACTTTCACTCCTAAAACAATCCAAAAGGTACATACACATGTGCATGTGCACACATACACACACACACACACACACACACACACACACACACCACACACAAATTGGCACAATCACATCTGCTCACAGAGAAATACTCTTTGCAATTCTTTGCTTCACTAAGACATGGCCTAAAAATACCACCCTAGAAAAAAATTTCATAGTTACTTAATTCATTTCAAAATGACATGTAAATCTTATCTAGTAAATCCAGTAAAATGACCCCTTCTCCTTTCTACTGGGAAAACATATCCACTGTTAAAATTTTCCCAACCACTTCTCTACTCTTTTTCATAGAAGTAAAATATAAAATTTTTCACTGTGGTCCTTTTAAATCTATGTAGAAATATTGCATGTTTAACTGTAAACAAAAAATAAATATATATGTTTTAATCAATACATAAAAAGTAATACCATTTTTATATATATTATAATTCTCTTAAAAGATAAACTACACTTATGCAAATCCTTTTTAGGGGAATGAATGTCCCTAAGAACATTCTAAGGAAACATTACTCAATTTCTTATGAGCAGGTGAGATTTAAAAAATAATTGGAATTGTTATTAATGACAATATTTAAGAGAGTAGCTCAGCAAGTGGCAGTGTCCTTCACAAAGACCACTGAAGGATACCAGTATACCATGGATTTAATTCTAGATATTTCCAACACATACACCAGTCAAACTTGTTCAAGAATATCCAAGTTCACTTCATGTAAATAATTAACTTCTTACACATATATGCCTTTAAAATACTTTCCAAGTTATTTTGCTATGTTAATTGAAATAAGTGCAAATCAAGACTTATTTAGATAAGTCTCGAGTCAGAGGATGTGTCAAATAATATTAAGATGAAGAATTGATCTTAGATCTCTGTCCTGGATAGCACAAATAATGAATCATTCGAACATGCCTGTTTCCCCTCAGATTCTGAGTTGTTTTCCACCACTCTGCATGTTCTGTGAGTGATGGCTCTGAGAGGCAGGGAGAAAAAAGTCTTAACTTCCTTCAATTCTTAAATTTGATCCCTACCTAATAAATTTTTAAGTTTTAAGTCTTTAAGTCTTTCATCATCTCATGGAGATCCAGAGTGAAAAAGGAAAGTTGCTAACAAAACAAAACAAAACATAATTACTGTTTTATTTAGAATGATTTCAAGATTGCTACTTGCTAAACTTGAATACTTTCACTGGTGGCTACAATGTATATATTTGGGCAAGCTTTTTATTCAATGAAGATATATCATGTTGCTTTTACCCAAAGCTAAATCTCAAGGCTAACATATATCACCAGAAGTGAAATTGCCCTTATTTATTTCATTTTTGCACTCCAAGCTTTGATTGTGATACTGGTAGTAATTTTTTGTTTGTTTGCTTTGATTAGAGATAACACAGGTCTCTGGAAATCATTTATAATAAAACAACAACAACACAAAAAGCTGTGCTGTTGTCACAGACTATCATTTTTAGTATGTGTAAAAAGTTAGAGAATACCTTCTGTTAAGGAGTATTCTTTGATCTTGTTCTTAAAAGAACTTTTTAGACTTTTAAAATTCCAAAAAATGATGCTATAACTTAAAATATCAAATTTAAATACAAGTAAAAAATTAAAATTCATATGTAATAGAATTTTAGAATTTGCTCCCTTTAAGTTTAATCCCATACATGAATTTTCTTTGCTATAATTATAAGTGGATATTATTACACCATGCACCCTAATATATTGTAGTAAACTTGTACTGAGAATGTTTATTATAATTAATTTAAAAGGATTAGCTTTCTACACAATTATAGAAGGATACCAACTAGTTCGGATATACTTCTATGCTAAACTATTATGTTATTACACATATTAATTTTCTTAAGTTTTGGAGGAAAAACTACATTTTTATTCATGGGAATATTTTACCTTATAATTGGACTGTGGATACATTTTAATATGAAAGCACTGGTCTGTTTTTATTGGAAAGGAATGTTTCTATATAAGGTTTTTCTTCTCAATAGTGAAAAAAAGACAATGAATTATACTCAAGTTGAGGCAGTCCATGATTAAATAATCAATTAAGACATTGACTGAAAATGAGAAATGTTAGCATTCATCAATAAGCTTGTTAAACTGTTGCAGAGCTTCCGTTGTTTAACATCCTTAGTTAGAAGAGGACATAATATGTGTTCATTTACATGAGGCATTTTTATAGCTTTCATAATTGCTGAGAAATGAAACTAGCCACAGAATTCACATGACAAAATGATTAATTAAAGTAAAGCCCCCTATCCACACAATATTTTTTTAAATAAATAGGATTGGTAACTCTGGAGTTAAATTTGATTAATCAATATCATCTGTTAACATGATTATTTTGAACACTGATATTTAAAATGAGAAGTCTAACAGGCTTGTCAATATAATTCAGTTTCCTGGGGTTCTCCCCGTTCTCCCATCACTGTGCAGTGGTGGCCATGGGAAGCAGTTGGTTATTTAATTTACAGAGGGCACTCCCCACACGTAGGCGATTTCAGATGTTACGCTTCACTTTTACAACACAACACACTTTTGAGTCACTGCTCAATGCTAATAGAAGGCACACTGGTGTAAGCACAAGTAGCTGCATATTTGGCACTTTTGAAGCTTTAGCTCACTTTCTAAATTACAACTTCAGTTTAAGAAAGGTCATGGTAACTTTAGTACTATGGACTCTGTGCAGAAGGCTAGATGTGTTTTAAGTACCTATAAAAATCTGTTACATTTATCTGTGTATCTGAAAATATCATTATGTAGTCCTGAAGGAGCAACTTTATGAAGAATGTCAATGTTCAAAATGAGAATCCATATTACAAATTCAATCCAAAACGTTTTTATTTATTTCTCAAATTATAGCTCAATATTTTGTAATATTTTGTTTATAAATGTCCCAAAACTTGCAGTATGATATATTTTAAGTTTTCATGAAAAGGCAGAAATTATTCTGATAGCTCCAAACAGATAAAGAAGATTTTTAAAAATTTTCTATTTCTGATCTAATTATAAAAGTATTAGTATAAAATGTTATCAATTAAAATCTCTGTAAATTTTGAGGTAAATACTTACAACAATTAAAAACAGTAAATTACTTAGTTACTAGATTTCTATTTGAGAACTGGAAAAAAGGAAACATTAGTGTTTTGATATTGTTCAAGGCAAATTTATTCTGTTTCAAAGAAGTACCATAAAAAATTGCATTGAGTTTCTGTGAATAAAACATTCTTGAACTTAATAATACTAAAACAATATCCAAATCTCAGATTCATGCAGCCCTCCTACACAAATACATAAGCAATAACAAATACAAATAAGTAATGAAATCAAAGAGTCCATACATAGATTTAAGGAATCAGAGGGAGGAAGAGAGGGAAAGGGAGAGGGGGAAAAGGAGGGAAAGAAAGAAAGAGGGGAGGTGAGTGAAGGGGACAGGAGAAGTGAGGAGAGATTTAGGGCAGAACCAGGCTATCAATAATTTAAAGCAGAATGTTAATTCTGTATAAGAAAAATCTGCCTTAATAATGCTAAGTAACATACAAAGCCCTGCAAATTCCTAGTTTTACCTTAAAAACCCAGAAAGTAGTGTGCAAAGAAATAGCAATAGTTGTTTATTGTTTATATTTAATACAATTATAAGTAATTAAATATGTTTTAAAACATATATTGCATATATTAATGTTATCTCTGCTGTCATAAATTCTACCAAATTTTCTATTGCAAATATAGTATGAATAAATGAAAATTCTGGTGAATTTAAATGATAAACATTTGTATCATTAAACAATTTGATTATGTTCTTAGACTGGGTACTTTCATCCATTTCATTTTAAAGAAAAACTGTTGACATACATTTTCACAAAGGGCTCATTTTCTAGGAACTCTTATCAGAAAGCCTGTATATGACATTTTGTTTTGTTTTCTGTAGAAGTCTTTTTTATAGATTTATTGAAGACCCATCTTAAATATTTCTTGTAAAGATACAAAGTCAAGGGTAGAGACTGTTGCCAGGACTTAACTGGCAGTGACATGACATGTGCTTGTTTAGAACTGCTAGTGGGTTCATTTTCCCAGAGAATACAGAAAGGAAGAAAAGAGGCTAAGAAATAGAGTGAGACACCCACAGGTTGTCCAAAGAAGTTGATCCTGTTTAGAAGTCTGCAGTGATCTATTTTGGAGTGTCTCCTTAGACAACTCCATTTCTTACTTTTGGAAAAGCAGCTCCTACAGTTATTCTCATTTTGAGTTTCAAAATTATTGGTCTTTAATTCCTTTAACATCTTGGGCTTTGCTGGTGTTTTAGAGTTGCAAGCCAAGGAATCATATTTACTTTCTGTGAGTTAAACACTGCTCTAGCTGCTTCATGTGTATCAATTCATTCAATCCTAGTCTGACGGATAGCATATATGGTTCTCATTCTACATGTGAGGAAACTAAAGCACAGAGAGGCTAAATATCTGATCCATGGTCACACAGCTAGGAAGCTTAGAAGCAGGATTATAAAGCACTGGTAACCACTGTGCTAACTGATAAAACGGGTATACACTACACATAGCCCTTAGCTGGTCCCTCCCCAAAGCAGGACAAAATACATATGAAATCTAAGGAACATACTTGTTAAGATGTAAACAACTTTAAGAAAATTGCTTCCATCTAAATCACCCCCTTGAGTTTCTCTAAGTAGAACCTTTGGAATTCCCACCACCAATCAAATCAGAATCCTGGCCTAACCTATGTTTACTATCTCAGATGTCTAAATCCAGAAAATACTATACTTGTGACTACTGTTATATTTCAGAAAGTGAATTATTCTTGCAAGTGAATTGTACTATATATTTGTAAGCCCATCTTCTTGAGGTCTCATTCAACTCTATGTTCCTAAGGAACAGCACATTGTCTGGGAGAAAAGTGTTATGAGATGTACCTCTTATACTATATTCAAGTCAAAGGAGCTAATAAGTTTTTAATGTGTGGGAACATGTGAATGGGTTTGTTTTTAACTGCTACAAGTACAAAAGTCAAACTAAAAAAAGATGTAGGCCAAAGCTGCAAGGCAGGAGCAGGGGCTCAGTCTCTACTCCCACCATTTTCCCTACTCTTCTCCGGAAGTGGTTGCAGCCTGTAATGTTAATGTTTCTTCTGAGAGTGACTCCCTCTGCTGCTCCAGCAAAGCCATGACCCGAATCAGAAAAGTGCTAAATGCAGTTAAGGCCTAATAGAGCATACTCTTGCTGTTTGCACTAATTGGAGACACTAGCATACATTAGAGAACAGTTATATTAAAGTCTCAACAATAGTTCTAAATAAGCTAACAGGGTTTGCCTAATAGAGCTGATGCCTCCTTCCTATCATTAAGGGTTTGCTAAAACTAGATCAGTATAAATTCTGATTAAAAGCAGTTCCCCAAGTCCAATGGTAGATACTCCAAAGAACCTGTCTTGTTTAAATTCAAATCCTCTATATCCAGAAAACAGAAGACCAGGGCATATGCATGTCTATTATGATCTAATGATTTCTCATTTATTGCAAATGCTTAAAAAGTTTGTTCCCTGAAAACTGTTAAGCACTTTCTAAGCTATAGCACATAAAATTTTTTCTAAACAAAGATAAACTAACATACTTTCTCTTATTGGAAATTTCCAAAGTGAATTCATGAATCTTCCCCTAGAATGAAAAAATATTTGGTAGAATTGTAGTGAAACTCAGTTGTTTTCAATGCCAGTTGTCAATTTGTTCTACACCAATATACATAAAAGCATAAGAGTACTCTTTCATTGGAAGAAGTGTAATATTTGTGGGTTTTTAAAAACACCATAAATTAAGATAACAGAGAGTTATTCCAATCTGCTTTGAATCTTTAGTAATTTTCAATTCTGAGTTCGGAGGTGTTAACACTCTGAACATAACACTAGTTGGTGCTAGATAAGCAGCACATCAATACTGTGTAGTCTAGATAAAATGCATTTATACAACAGGAGGGCACTAATTCAGAATTACACAAATCAGAAACACTCACTCACACACACACACACACACACACACACACACACACACATCCATACTTTCACTCACTGGGCTGCCTTTACTAGTAAAATCTTTCATTCTTGGAATCAGAAGCACGGCAAATTCCCTGGAGCTAGGAGTTCCCAGCAATCCTGAATGAAACAATTAGAGCATAGCAGGAAAGAAGAAAGTTGTTGCCTAAAGCCTAGAGAATTTCCCAAGGACCTGTTTAAAATGACTGCTGTCGGTCTTTAAACCACAGTTACAAACTCAGAATATTCACAAATAACATCCACTCTGTTTTGCTCTGAAAGACCTGTTTTTTCCTTGGCTATCTCCAAAGAGACATATATTTTCCAAAAGCTTCTAATTTTTTCCAGCACTTCTTCAACAATGGATCAAAAATTTAATGTTGTAAAGTACTTAAATGAGCTGTACTATTTTAATTGCACATTCATAAAAATACTCCACTCCAGTCTTTAACTCATAGAACAAGGAAATCATAGCTTGAGGGCATGGGCTGTTCTAATGCAAAATGAGTAGACCTGAGAAATATTGAAGGAAATGGATGTCTGACTGCCAGCCCATTGTAAATATGTGATTCTGAAAGGAAAGTGTTAATGGTGGTTCAACGTTAAATTGGCTGGGATAATAGGTAGCAGTGATGGGGACAGTAGCTTATGGTAGAGTTTGGTGCTCTCTGTTTCCTTTGATACCTAACAGAACACAGGAAGAGCTGATGTCCTGGAACATGGAGAATAACAATCATAAAAGTGGTTGTGGCAGCATTTCACAGGACACATAATTTAAGAAAAAAAAATCACTGGAAACTGAAAGAATTAAATGAAGTAAATGGAGAACTGTGCACAGAAATGTATACACACCACAGAATACACTTTCTTTTTCGAGTTAAGATCAAAATAACTCTTGAATTGCCTGGTCTATAAGAAGAAAAAGTGCAAGAGGAAAACACTCAAGTCTATCTTGAGTGTCTTTTTTTAAAAATCTCTTCTCCCTTCTTCTTTCAATATCAATCCATTTACTATGTCCTGTTTGATTATCTTTATTGATCCCTTTTCTTCCCAGTCTTTTTAATTGGACTGTTGTAAGCTCTCAGCAGGCATCCTATCTCCTTTTGGCATCTTTGGAGATTTTAACTTGTCCTTTCCCCAAATAGTTCTCTCACCATGTCCCGTGCCTGGCCACCCCCATGGCTCAGTCCTTTGTGTGCCCAATAACAGCAGGAGAATTCCATAGGGAGTCACGCGGTTGATTCCACATCTATTCATCAGGTTGCTCACTTAAGCTTCCAAATACCTTCCTCTAAGTATCCTGGGCTACCGCCCTGAGAACTTCTTACCAATTTCAAGAAATCTATAACAAGAACCATATGATTCCCAATGGAGATTCCATGGTAAAATAGATAGATGAGCTCTGGAGGTATGCATAAGAAAACCCAAGCAGAACCTCGGGGATGGGAGGCATCTGGCGAGAAAAGGAAGGAAGGATTTATGAGCGTGGCCACTTAGCAGGGCAGCAGGAAAATTTACACCCGAAGTAGCTATCTCTAATTCACAAAGCCTTGCTAATCACTTACCTCCCCACCCGGACCACACTCGCCTTGCCTAGGCACTCCACTCCACCACTACCTTCCCCCTCCCTTGCCCCCAGCTCCTCTTGCTTCTCACAGATCAGATGGAGTGCAGACGGGAAAATCCAGTGTCTGAGCATCGCCCGGGGAATTGGGGCTACCTCCTTGCTTCCCCCAGCTCTCCAAATTTGGAAAGAAGTATAACCAAGATGTGTATGAGTGGTGTGTGTGTATGTGTGTGTGTGTGTGTGTGTGTGTGTGTGTGTGTGTGTGTAAGGGAGATCCCTGAATTGCCTCTGAATGCTTAATAGGCTTCCTTCCACATCACCACCACCCGCTTTCAGAAAAAGCTGCTCTGCTTCTCCAAAGCCAGCTATCACCACCCAACTGGCGAAAAGATCTAAGTGGACTATGTTGGAGAGAAGGTTAGGGGCCCAGATGACCTGAGAGACTTTGGTAAAGGCAACTTTGGCTCTTTCTTCCCCTTAAGGCTGGGAGCTGTCGCCACCACTTCAAACTCTGGGAACAAGAAGCGAGTGAAGGGACCAGTCCCGGGGTCTCCACTCCGCCCTTATCCACCCACAACTTCCAACCGCTGTCCTTCCAGCCTGGCTTTGCCCAAGGCTCCGGACACTTATTTTAAATCTCACACGCATTAAATTAAAATGTCGCGAGTTATGAACTGGTTGGCTACCCCGGGGAGTTGCAGATTTGGATTGAACAACCAGCCTATTCCCCCAGAGCTCAGAGGTTTTAAGTTTCTCTGGCGCCTGGTGGGAAGGAGATACGAAAGGGTAAGAGTGCAGAGGCAGGCACACCAGTGGCCTGCCTCTGGCTGGGAACGCAAGTCCGACCGGGCTGTGTTTCTCCACAGCGCCCCAAGCAGCAGCCAAGGGGCACCAGCGCTTTTGGGTCCTCAGCGGTAATGGACACATTTCCTTAGCTGAGATGCAGTGAAGGCTGTGCAACCCCAGCTACCGCACAGCGCGGGGAGCCTCTGCCCACCATTCGCATCAGGGTGCATCTATGGCAAACCACACAGCCACCCGTACCGAGAGTCTCTTCAAACCTCTGTGTGTACACTATGCAACAACGTGCGCGTGCGGAGCTGGAAGTGCAAAACACCCCCGGCTCTCACATGCACAGAGACGGATGCGTTGTCCAAACCCCGTGCGTCCCTGGTCCATCCTTGCCCCTTTCGGAAGATAGATTAAAAATCGCAATAATCAAAGCTTCTTGACTAGTTGGGAAAGTGGAATATAAAGTGGTCTCCAGTTGAGAGCAACGAGGTAGACTGAGGAAGCCAGAAGAACTAGGGAAGAGGAGATGTAGAAGGAGAGAAGGAAGAAGCGAAGGGAGGTGGCCGCTTAGCCTAGCGGACCCCCTTACCTTGAGCGGCTGAGCCGGTGCCGCTGGCGCTGAGCAGGGCCAGGGCAGGTAGCACGAGCATTTGCAGCACGTATCCTAGTCCCAGTCCGCAGCGGGCCGCTGTCGCCCGCAGACCTTTCCTCATCGTCGATAGAGGTGTGCCGGAGGGAACAACACCGAGAGACGCGCAAACAGCGGAGAGCCCCACTGGGCAGCCGCTGAATCCGTGCACCACGAAGCAGTCCCAAGAAATAACGACAGCCAAACGCCACACTCCACTTTCTTCAAGGGCAGGGGCCAAAGGGGGTGGAGAGGAGACGCCGAGGAGGAGTTTGAAGGTTCCTGTTTCCCTGTGCCTTTCCAACTGACGTCTCCCGCGAGCGACTGCTCTGCCCCCACTTGGGAAGTCCAGGGAGGCGCAAGACCGCCACCTTCTCGGCTCCCCTCAGCAGCAGAAGCGGCCGCAGCTCCGCCGTGCGCCGAGCATGGACTGCTCTCCGGGTCCCTTAGCCTGTGAGGAACACACACAGGCACCAGAGGGTGGGGGAAGGTGGGGAAAGTGGGAGGAGAAGGGAGCGGACCGAAGAAGCTTGGGCACGGTGAGGCGCTCCCGTCTCCAATCTCAGTGGTCTCGTGCAAGAGAAGAGACGCCCCGATTGCCGGTGCTGGGTGGCCAAAGAGTCATCTCCTAGAGTGGGACGCACGGGTACTCAGAGGCGCTTGCCGCGCCAAGAAGGCGTGGAGGGCACAGCCCAACTCTGCTGGGGGTAAGCGGCAGCGGGAGCGCGCCCGTCCGCCTTATGTAAGCAAGGATGGAAGGAGAGATGCACGCCTAGTTGAGAAGGCGGAGACCGCTGTTGGTTTACTCACTGGAGCCAGGGCAAGAGACACCTGGGGGCAGAAGCGGCCGCGGCTAGGGGGAGCGCTCCTGCCTCCTGCGGTGCGCCAGACTTGGACTCTGAGAGCGCAGCGGGCGCGCCCCGGGCCACTAGGCTGTGTCCAGTGGAGCTCAGCCTGCCGCCTTCCAGCTTCTCCAACCACGCCGGCAAACCCCGAGCCAGACTTCCCGGGACTGGAGGCGCCCTGGGACTTCGCGTCTTAAGGTTGATTAGGCCGGCTGCTGGCTCGAACTTGTCCTCAGCGATGGAGAAGAAGGCAAGAAGCTTTCTGCAGTGTTCTAGCCCACCCTTTGGGTTGTCAGCTGCACTCAGACTGTTTTATGCTCTGAAAGCTTATGACCTCTTTGCAGTGGAACAGAAACTAAAAAGCTCAACGAAAACCCCTTCAATAGTGCTTTCTTTGCGTGCATCTTGGTGGCTGACAAGGCGGAGTATGTAAAAGGTGGTGAGGCAATATCAGGAGGAGCTCTCCCAGAAAAAAAGGCAGAAGCAAATTTGTGAATACTCACTTAAAGCGATTTGGAACCTATGACATATTTTCCAAATTCCTAACAGCATGTGTAAGGACTAAAACTGCTATGATTCAGAAAGAATTAGTAGTTAGGTTGTGAATTCCTGTTGTAAGGGTGAAGGAGGAATGAAAGAATGGGTGGGTAAAATAAGGAAAGGTTAGACAAAAGGAAAGTGAATGGATTAATAAATCAATTACACTGGTGTAGCCAACACTCTGGGAAGAAGAAAATATCTTCTCAAGATTAGTTCATTTTTAAACTAATAAATACTATCCAGGGAAATGTTAAGTTCTGGATGCCAATGGGGGCCATGTGTAAACACACACTCTTGCACACACACACACACACACACACATATGCTTGCACACGCACATGCACGCGTGCACACACACACACACAGGAAACTTGAGCTCTAATTTTCACTATGATCCTAACTGTTATCATGGGCAGGTCAGGTAATCTTTGCATGCCTTGGTTTCTTCATCCATATAATATGTCAGCTCTTTTCAGTTCTAACACTCTGGAATTCTTCAAGTCTGACTCCATTTAAACCTCTGGTATATAAGACCTATTTTGGATAAATTTCATAGACATAAAAAGGTCATACTTGCCAAAGACATTGACAAAATTATCCACTTCTTATTTCTATAGAGACTCTGCCTGTCAGAGTAAAATCTCTTCTTCATTCTCTTCAGTGTCCCACACCAAGACGTTATGATACTTTGTTAAGAAGGTAGACACTACTGTCAGACTGTGGGTTCATTTCTTAGTTTTTGCTACTTGAATGATATTGAGCAATAAGACTAGGCATCTCTTTTTCCTAGTCTGTAAAATGGGTCTAGTAGCAATATTTACATTTTTGTGGGGATTAAATGAGTCAAATACACACACACAAACACACACACATATATTATATGTATAAAGATTATATATACACACACCTACATATATGTATATAATGTCTCACACATAAAATTATTGTCAACTACTATTATCATGAATGGAAGATTTCCATCATCTTCATGCTATCTAGACCAGTATTGTTCAACAGGACTTTCTGTAGGAAGAAACATGCGTGTATCTATGTTCTTCAAAATGACAGTCATTAAACATATATGGTTATTGAGCCCTTATACTGCTGCTAGTGTGGAATGGGAATTTTAACTTTTGTCCAATTCATTCATTTAAATTTAAATAGCCACATGTAGACAGTGCCTACCATGCAGCTAGGCCATTAATAATCTTTTGAGAATGACACCATAATTATATTTCATTTATTCCTGTACCACTTTTTTCCAAGGACGTTATATTTTAAATAGTATGGAGGAAATCCCTGTGCATACTCACTACCATATTAACAACATCCAAAAGTTGTAAAATTTTTCATTTTCAAATTTACAACTTACTTGTAAAAGAGTTTATTTAACTCTTCTAAAGTAGGCACTTTATCTTGTTCATCATTTTATCTTCAGCTCCTAAAGTAGAATCTGATGTATAATTGGTATTCAATGAATAGTAGTTAATTGGTTGTCAAAAAGACTCAATGGGGAAGAATCCTCAAGTCTAGTTAAAGAAGGTTGAATTATCACATAGTTTGGTCTGGGGCATAACAGGGCTCAATAGCAAATGCTGCATGAAATTAATTCCTTGAAAGAATGAGTAAGAGAAAAGAAAGGAAAACATAGTTCAGTACTGGAATTCAGCCTAAAGAGGGCAGGAGAATGGCTTGAGAGATGATATGTAGAGAAGAGGTAGAAAAGGGAGGGGAGACTGGAAAGCTCAAGAACAAGGAGAAGGCAGGCTCTAACCAGCAGATCAGCTGCACAGACAGGCAAGTTTTCTGCTCTTGTTGGTTTCAGATGGGACTTGCCTGTGTATCAATATTCTGCCTAGTTTTCTTGTCTGTCACACTTTTTTTTTCATGAAAAGGATAAAGTATCATTTATAGGTTCCTTGTTAACATCACTTGGATCTGGACTCAAATATCACTGCCTAGGGATTACTTCTCTGACTCATTTACTTAAAATAGAAACACATTGTTTCAATTGTATTCACCTACTTTGATTTTCCATATAGCACTTAGATTATATCTCTCTATATGTATCTACCTGTATACATGTATGCATACCTACAGGTATATGTACAAATATTCTCCAGTAGAATACATGCTTCTCAAGGGGAGGGTTTTTTTTTTTTTGTAGTGAGTTCAGCATGCTGTACCCATAATTCTAGAACATAGCCTAGCACATGATAGATGGTCAATAAACATTTATTGAATATTGAATTACATGAGTAAGAGTCAGTGGATTTTAAAACTGAGCTAAGTCCTTGATTACCATCAACCTCCAATATGTTTTCAAATTATGAGTAGTCTTTTTTTTTGATTGTTGAATAAAATCAAGTTTGGATGAATTTCCACCAAAATTTTATTTGAATATGAATGTTTAGGGTTGGAATAATGCAGATGTTTAAGAAACTGACGTAAAATTCATCTCATTTTGAAAACTAAAAAGCTTTATTTAAATCCATACAAGGGCTTCCTTTTTCTTGGCTGCAGTGAGTGGAGAATTAACTCTGGGATAATAAATCCCAGTGACAGGTGCTAATGGGAATTAAGCATGCAAATCCCTTGCATATCCCTCCAGAAATCTACACCAAGGAAAGTATGCTATTTAGCATGGGCTGCTTAGTAATAATAGTATTTACTCTAAACTGGTATGGAAAAACTTTCCAGCTTAAGGCTTAAATAAAAAAGGAACTGAACATTAATTTTAATTACAGAAATATTTTCCTTTATTTTTATCTCTGTCCTTATGTTTGACTCCTTCCTTACAGTTTATATTTTTATGTATTTTTTAAAAATAAGCTTTATAGCAGTAAGCAGAAATATTATTAACTGGCAACATAGAAGAAGGAGAATTTTAGTAAATAAATAGAAGTAGTAGTGAGGAAAACTCTTCCTAACTAGGAGTTGGGGGATCAGAGACCTCAGATAACATTGCTGATAGACATCAACTAAGGAGAACCAGATGGTCCTGTTCGGCTGATTCAATTCCTCTTCTCTGCCCCAGCCTAGGAAAAGAGATTTGATCTGTTATAAACCTATATATACTGGAGCTCTATGCTTTCTATTAGTTGTATTAAACAAGACTCATTTGGTTGCAAGTGAAAGAAATTCAACTTAAACCAATTTGAGCAAAAAGAGTCTTTAGACTGTATATAAGTCAAAAGCCCTGGGTAAAAATTGTCTGCATTAATTATGACTAACATTTATTGATCAGTCACTAGTGAAAGGTACTGTTCTAAGCTCTTTTATATGGCTGTCTCATTTAGTCTTCACATTAAGGATCAAATTAAAGTAACATTATTGCTTTAGTCCATTCATACTATTATAATAGAATATTACAGAATGGGTAATTTATAAAAATAAAACTTATTTTCTTATAGTTCAAAAGACAGGGAAGTTTAAGATTGAGGGGTTGTCAACCTATGAGCATCTTCTTGCTGTGTCTTTCTTTGGTGAAAGAGAAGGTGAGAGAAAGCAAGGGGGACTGAGCTGTTGACCTTTTAATAGGAACCTACTTTTGCAATAATGAATCCACTCCTATGATAATGGCATTAATCCACTTACAAGAAAGAGCCGTGACCAAAGGAACCATGCCTCCCATTAGGCTACCATTTCCCAACACTACAGCATTAGAAACCAAATTTCTAACACCTGAACTTTGAGGAACACATTCAAACCCAGTGATTATTATCCCCTCTCTACATAGGAAGCTGGGTAGTTAAGTAACTTTGCCAGAGTTCACACACAGCATTTATTATACCAGTCTAATTTTAGGGATCATCTTCTAAGCCCAGGAATTTAAATGCAACTTATTGGACTTAGTCTCTCCCATCCTCATCCTGATTATGCTCTCCTCTGTTGAGACTTCATCCACAGACTTGTGCTCTCAATGCTGGGATTCCTAGAGGCTCTGGGTTTACATTGTCTTTACCATTATGGATATCAACACCAACAGCATATCTATTCTCAACTGGTCAACAAAATCCCAGATGTCCCTGGTCTATCATGGGTCACATATCCATGACTGAGCCACCATCATAAGCAGATGGTTGGAATATACTGAATGGCAAGGTCTGGGTCATGTGCTAATTTTGGCAACTGTAAACTTGAATTGAGAGTGGGGATAAGAGGTTCTCTCCAAAGAGAATCAATACACTGAGAAGGAAGAATAACTGCCAAGAGAATAGAAGTAGGGCCAACAAAACAGCAGATCCCTATTCTGTGGTGCGTGGGGCAGAGTTCTCTACGGTTGAGTTTAGTGCCCTAGCATATCACTGTAGCAAATCAAGAGCACTGCTTAAAAAGGGCTGATGAACAGCCTGTTCCTTGTATATTGCTTTTTCCATTAATTGACTGGCAGAATTGAGTCCAATTCAATTGAATATAGAACACTTTCACTCTCCCCCCACTCTAGTGAGGCTCCATTCTAAGATGCCTGAAAAAGAATACTCATGAATAGTAGTCCTTGTGCACCAAGGGATTAAAATCTAACAGATAATATAACAGAATAAACAAAAGGGTTCTAAATAAAGACAAAAATGTTGTGGAAATATAAGAGTTTAAGAAAATTTCTACCAAAGAAGTCTGGGAAGAAATATAACTAGAAGTCAGACTTAAACAAATATATTGGTAATGTTATTCTCTGACAATGAGTATATTTGTCTCTAATAATAAGAAATTTGAAAGAAGGCAGTCCAAGGCCACTATGAGAATTCAGTTGTGTCTTTTTTTATGGGTTGGCTCACTGTTCCACCCACAATGTGTGACTTTTGTTCTTGCAGTTGTTGATGGCTTTTCCACCTCTAGGCAGAGTCCACTTTCCATGAAGGAAGAAGAAAGAGAAGGTCTATAGGGATGCGAATCTTAGGCGCCTTCCAAACTGCTTTTCTAGAAACATGCAGCTAAAGCAGTTTCCATTTTTTGATACTCTTTCAAAGCAGCACTTCCGACCAATCACAAGTGGTGAATTGAAGGGTATTGTGAATGCTGGCTGAATTATATATGTTGGACACAACTTTACTATAAAGGAGGAACAAGGAGAAGGCACAGTTAATAAAGATCTTAGTGTATATTTTGAGAATTGTATGTAGATGGGAAGTTGCTCTATAATCTGTTGATCCAAAAGGGTGGGTGTGCTTTTATATGATATTAGGAGATAAAAAGATGAAAAGGATGACATTACTATGTCCACTAGAATGTAGGTATTTGAACTTTGGGGAAGTGTATTGCATTGGGGTACGATTTCATGGAGTTTGGAGTTGGATTGTGTGGAGATAACATTTATAAGAAAGACACAAAGAAAAAAAAAGCAGGAAAGATGACAGGAAAGCTTGGGAAGGGAGAAAGGAAAGAAGGAGAGAAGAAGTAAGGCTATAAGTAAGGAAGGAAGAAAAAAAAAGGAAAAGAAGATAGAATAAAGCTAGGTGTGGTGGCTCATGCTTGTGATCCCAGATGCTCAAGAGGCTGAAGTAGGGGGATTGAAAGTTCAATGCCAGTTTCAGCAACTTAATGAGGCCCTAAGTAACTTAGCCAAAGCTTTTCTCAAAATAAAATATAAAAAGGACGGGGGATGTGGCTCAAAGGTTTTCAACCTTGGGTTGAATCCCTGGTATATATAAAAAAAAAAGAATATAAATATAAATAAATGAAGAGATAAGTAAAAGCCAGTGAGCCAGCATGATTTCTGCATTTGCATAACATGCTTTAATTAGTATAAGAAAGAAAATCCACTAAGAAGTTCAACAAAAATGAAAATAAAAATAGAACATAGTTTATAAGAAAATTTCTGGGGATAGATCATTGCCTGCTAGACTTTTTCAAATGCTTCATTTTACTTTAAATTTTTAATCTGGCAAATTGGACCATAGTTGCTTTTCTTGTTTTACCAATTGAAGAAATAAGATACTTAATGGAATAGTGGGAAGACCCTGGATCAGGAATCATGGATCTAAGTTTCCATTTATCTAACTTATTTGCTCAGAAATCCCTTTAACTTCTTTGCATTTTAGCATCTTTATTATGAGAAATAGTCACAGTATCAACATATTAAGTTGCTGTGAAAATGGAATGCATATGAAAGTGCTTTGTGATGTGTCCCTACTTAAGACATTATTATAAGATGTTCTATGTTGCCTGCTGTCCTTATTTTACGTAATTATCTGAAGAAGAGTATTATTGACTTAGATTTCTAAACATGAATGAGACCATGCTAATGCAAACTTTGCAACTATTCTTGGTATCTGGCTCTTTATCTACTTTGTATCACCTATTTGATTACTAAATTTATCCAGTTTTCCTACTTAGAGCTGTAGAACCTCTCTCATAATCTCCAGTTCCACAGCCACATTGTATTTACACGTTCCATGTGGTCTTGTTATTGCTTCCTGGTACCTGGTCTGCCCTCATGTTTTAATTCATATCTCCATAATTTCCAGAATGACCTTCTAAAATGTGAAGTACGTCATTTTACTGTTTTCAAATCCCATTTGAAGATTCCTCATTGTCATAGATCTGCTTTCCCAAAGTTCATTACAGGGACCTCCTGTCCTTACAAAAAGGGTTCTAAAGTGAACTAATGTGGTAGATAGCACTCTTTCTGCTTCTTTATTCCTTCTTTATTAATAGAATTACTCAGCCACCCTTTACCTTTTGTCTCTGCAATTTCTTCCATTGAACTGTGGGTGGGATGGACTTCCCTGCCTCATGGATACTGCCTTAGCCAGGAGACTTGTTTTTTGGAAAGTTGCTGTAGTATGCCAGTTGCTCCCATTGAATACCTCTGCTTATTTTCTCATGCTCCTGCCATTAGTCCTGAAACATTAGAGTAGCCACCAGTTCAAGTTGCATGAAAGAAACATGGAAAGACACGAGGCTCGGAGCGTGAAGCCTGGTGCTTGTCATCTGGGGCTCCAGAGCCTGAGACTGGGACAGCTTAATCCAGTTGCCTCAGACCCAGTGACACACACACACAAGCAAACAAAACAAAACAAATGCTTATTGTGTTCAGCTACTGAATTCTGGGGTGATTTTTTTTTATGCAGCATTGTTATAGCAAGTGCCTTATATGCTTTGTGTGAGAAACCATGTCCTCAGATTGAGGACAAGGAAAATCAGATTATAATCTCTGGCAGTGCTAAGAAGACAGTATAAAATAAGACTACACAACTAACTTGCATGACTCTGAGAAGCTTAGTGAGAGAGGTATACATACACATTCAGGGAGGTGAGAGGAAAGTGCACTTGCTTCAAATTAAGGATCAATAAAGTCTTAAATGAGAGCACAATGTGTCTGGCTCTTGAAGGACAAATAGAATTTGTATCTGCTGAGTTGGGGAGGAAAGCATTCCAAGCTGAAGAAACAATGACATTGAAGGTGGGAAAGAAGAGGAAGTCATACATGGCAAATTCTGATGGCATTTGGAGCCCAGAAACCATTACACTTAATGCTATAATAATTTTAATATTAATATTGAGTTTTTAAAGAGAGAGAATTTTTTAATATTTATTTTTCAGTTTTCGGTGGACACAACATCTTTATTTTATTTTATGTGGTGTTGAGGATCAAACCCAGCACCCCGCACATGCCAGGCGAGCGTGTTACTGCTTGAGCCACATCCCCAGCCCCAAATATTGATATTTTAATATTGTAATTTTAAGAATCATAAGTTAAAATTTTTGAATATTCAAACACATTCTTAAATGTATGCGTGTATTTTCTTTCTCTATATGTATTCATTTAATATATACAATAATACTACATAAGAGGTGGATTCATTATCATCCTCATTTTAACCCTGAGGAAACTGAGGGGTAGAGGAGTTAAGTAAATTGCCAACATTAAATTAGTATTGGATTGGGATCTGGACTTGAATGCACCTGGATGCACACATGTACCATGAGGTATTTCATGAGGTTTCTAGGCTTGCTCTGGCAGTTGGTCTTGCATGATGTAATATTGGAAAGCTACCAAAGCTCTGAGGATGAGGAAGTGATATCATAACCATGTTGCAGCTCAGTGTAGGATGGATTAATGTGGGAAGAAAAATCACAGTTTCCATTTAGAAGTATATGCTAATAATCAAGATGAAAAACAGTGAGGATCTGAAGGTGTATAAGCAGTAGTAAGCAGAAAGATGAATAAAGGGAGGGCTGGGGGTGTAGCTGGGTGGTAGAGCACTTGCCCAGCATGCTGAAGGGCCTGGGTTCAGTCTCCAGCAGAGGATATATGAAAGATGTCCATCAGAGATGGTGGTTTCTATTTCCAGAACTCAGGATAAAAAAAATTGTATTATTAAATATTCATGATATAATTATAAACTAGGTAACACTGAGAAGCTACTTGCAACAGTAAAGTTTCCTCATCTTAATTAAAGGCATTAACGAATTAAAAATAAGATTCAAAGGGTGAGAGGAACACAACAATTTCTTAGGACTACTAGTGTTCACTGGGACTTGAAATAGTTTATTCATACAATGTTGTAATGATTCACCAACATCTATTAACATGCTATTTGTTTTTTATAGTCTTTAATGTTCTGCCTGGCACAGAAAAATAATATATATTTGCAAAATAAACAATTTAATTTATGAGATACTTCTATAATATATAGGCTAAATCAGCTATATGTGTTAGAAATCTTTTACTTTTAAAATTTCCCCTAAGTTTATTTATGAGTTCACTGTTAGAAATGTGTTCTGTTTTATCTCACAGAAACATGTCATAAATTATGGTCTGGAATTCAGCCCACACAATCCTGTTAATCATGTGTCATTATATGGAAAACAATGCTATTACAGCATATATAATCCAATCAAAACACAACTTATAATTAAATAAAATGAAAGGCAACATGCGATCATTGTGCTCATGGTACAAATAAAGAAGAATGAGGAAGAAAATGTAAGATTTTATAGATTTTCAAGTTTATTTCATGACATTTCTAACAACTCTCAAATATGGAACAATTCTTTGAGTTCTTTTCCAATCTCAACTGGAAATAGACTTTATTATCTTTAACAAAAGTGTAGCACTAGTGCTAAATCGCCTTATGTTGATATTGGTTGTTTTTGTTTGTGGTAGGTTAAAAAATTGTATCAAGAGGAAAGAAGAAAGTAAAAAAAAAAAAAAGAAAATAACTTTTTTCTTATAAGATTGAGGAAAACAAATGAAAATATAAGGAAAGAAAGAAAAAGTAAAGTAATTCAAGTGAAAAATTTCCAAAGCTAATTTATACATACTTATGTGAGACAAAAGACAAAAAGAGATGAAGTTAAATATTGAGGAAACTGTAGTTCAGATAATCACTCACCTGATCCACCAGATGGCCCCACTGGCCAAGAACAGCCTGGTGAGCAGGATTCAGTGTGCAACCAAACATCAAAGAGAATCTTAACAAGTTGGGTATTTTAAAGATAAAGGCATTGCTATTATTTGCTTGCTCAGAGTTTTGCTACACTATACTAATATTTGAATCATATCATTGCCCCTACTCCAGGGACTTAATGCTTAGAAAATCCCAAGAGTGGTTGCATAATAAATAAATGAGTAAATTATATAATCAATTTATGTGCATTTTAATTTAATCAATGCTATTTTTTGTTGCCCTTTGCAATTTTGTTTCTTGTTAGGACCAGAAAAACTTTTGATCATTATTATTCTCAAAGGCAAATTTCACCTTGCATTTCTGTCACTGGTGAGGTCAAAGAGAACTTCCCCATTTATTACTTTTCATTGTCTGCTATTGTGTTACTCTGAAAAAACCATGGGGACCATTTACAGGTAGCAGATTGCCTTTCACCTAGTTGACCATCCAACCAAGGACTACAAGTGACACGGTTATAGATTGGGGGAGCTCTGTTGAACACATTCATGATTGTAGGGGACAAGGTCAAATAATGTGAAGGGCCAGGTGTGGAGACGCATGCCTGTAATCCCAACGACTAGAGAGGTTG
Source organism: Ictidomys tridecemlineatus (assembly GCF_052094955.1). Classification (NCBI taxonomy): domain Eukaryota; kingdom Metazoa; phylum Chordata; class Mammalia; order Rodentia; family Sciuridae; genus Ictidomys; species Ictidomys tridecemlineatus. The sequence continues at coordinate 106,615,713 of NC_135485.1, read as the reverse complement.
AGGCAGTAATATTGCAAACTCAAAGCCAGCCTCAGCAAAAAGTGAGGTGCTAAGGAACTCAGTGAGACTCTGTCTCTAAATAAAATACAAAATAGGACTGGGGATATGGCTCAGTGGTTGAGTGCCCCTGAGTTCAATCTCCCATTACTAACCCCACCCCCCGAAAAAAGTGAAGGAATTTATTTGAATAATGGAGGAAGATAAATGCTTCCAACAATAAGTAAAATGAGTTATTTTAGGAGGAGTGTTGGAGTACTGAGATACATTGAACTGACCTCTGCCTCCATGTTCTCATCATAGCCAACTTCCCTTCTCCTAGGGCTTAAGCTGTTGTTGGTCACTGTTTCCTGGGACATTGAAAATTTCAAGTTTCTTTGCCTTTGTTCATTTACTCTACCAGAAATTTCTTTCCACATATGTAGTCCAACCATCCTTCAAAATCTAGTTTCAATGTTAGCCCATGGATAAAGATTTCCTCCAGTCCCATATCTGCTGGTGCTCAGGTCTCCTCTGTGGTTCACATGCTTTCATAGCACCTTCTATTGATCTCTCTGTAAATTCAATAATTTCCTTCTGTTTCTTTATATAACATGTATGATTTGAGTCTGGGCCTCAGATACCTTGAACTCTTTGTTCAACAATAGTTAATACAAGGATCTACACATAGTAAATGGATAAAAATATGCTAATAAGCTCTGTTCTTTTGTCTTTGCCTGAACAGAATAGTCCTCTCATTTATTTTAAAACACTCATCTACCTGTGGAAGAGGGGAATGTCCCAGAAATGGAATATATCTTTGATTAGAAGAGAAATGCATAATGGAAATACTTCATATTTAGTTTCTGAATTCCAAACAGATTTTTATGCAGTCTAACAATGGATTGAAATATTAGTTTCCATAGTGTAGAGAAAATGCTTCTTACATTTAAGACTCAGGCCATTAAACTTGCTGATTTAAAGAATGTAATATGGAAAAGTGAAATTCTCCTATATCCAAATCTCACTCTATCTGCAGCTATTAGGGTGAAAAGCACATAACAAAGCAAGAGTGAGGAAACAGCTTGTTTCTCCTCATTCTGCACGTAGTACACTTAAAAAAGAGAAGAGTATGGAAACTTCTAGCTAAGTTAAGGGAAATTTTATAGGTTAAGAAGAGGAGATAGTAAGATTACCTTACATTGACATGATAATGGGCTTCCATGGAAAAAATTATAAAGAGGGGCTATTTAGCATTCTGAATCTTTGATGGCAATTTTGCATCAGAGACATACACAGAAGGTGATTAATGCAAAAGGATACAAGGGTAGCACCGATTTAGTACCATGGTAACTTCCATGATACCACTGGGCAGAAGTCAAGGGCATGGGTGAGAATCATATTCTTTTGAGCTGACAGGACCACACATGAGAATGCACCATAGAACACTAATGCAGCCCAACTCTCACCAAGTGTTTCTGAGTTTGAATTCTGAAACAAAAGTTCCTGGATTCTAATTCTTGCTGTTTAGAAACTTTCACAAGCTGTTCATACTCTTCCTGTCTGTAAATTGGGATAGTAATGTTGTTTGTTATATGAGCAGACAAATTCATTTACACAATGTGTGGATAATCATGCGTGGGATAAAGTGAACATTAAAAAATATTAGCTACTTAAAAATGTTAATATTATTATAGCTCAGAGGTTAAGTATCTATGAAAACTACTCAGAAATCTTTCATAGATGTAAATGCTTGTTGTATCAAATATTGGTATCATTTTCATATTTTAATCCCATCAATTTAAAGTGTCACATCCACTCACATAAATATTTTTATTTTTCAAGATTGAGAGTAATTTATGAGAATTGAATTTAAAATACTAAATTTATTCAATATTCCAAATAAATTGGCAATGGCATGCTTGAATAAAATGATTCAATTATGTGATTATAACATAAAATGTGAGCAGCATGTGTATTTATGTTTGTACCTTATGTTCACAAATTCAAGATAACACTTGCAGAAAAGGAAGCCTAGGAGGTCAGTTCTGTGGAAAATAGAACAATATTTTTGACAGGGAAAAAAACTCTAAAGGCAGTGTGACACAATGGTCTTAGGATTGTAAGTGCTGACTCTCAGAGTGCCTTATGGTGCAATTGATGCTACCCACTATGCTTTTCTAATAGCAGTAGTTGACTGCAGCTAGGTCTCTTTTTCTTAATTGTACAAAAGCTCATATTTATGAAAATATACCACAATAAAGCCTGAATATGCAGGAAATCCTCAGAATAAGGCTTTCTGACCTATATGACTATTTAAAATAGCAATTTGTACCTCGTTAGTACAAGGGGCTAACCAACTGAATATATCACACAGAAAATATTATAGACATATCCATTTTTTAACATGTCAGCATTCAGTTGAAAGATGATGTCATTGATGTATGTTTCAGGGTTTCCCCTCCCCCTACCATACATGTGAGAGGCTCATGTGCAGAAACCTGCCCTTTTGGAGATAAAAATGCCTATTTGTAAGTGAACAGATGGTGTTCCTCAAGTTCAGAGACACATCTTAGACAGGATCTCAGGGGGAGGAGGGACCGCTGGTAGAGGAGGGTTGGTGTAGTTTGAAAAGGCTTCCTGGGTGATTCTGATATCCTCTCGCCTCGCCCCCACTGTGCAGCACTGATTTAGAGCTTAAAGATATATAAATGTCATGTAGACGCTGATTCGAGCTGCAGAGTAAAAAACGAGCTCTTTGCCTGGTAGAAACTTGTCTGATTACATTTCTTCACATTTTATAGCATAATTTTCAAAGCCTGAACATCCCAACAATATCTTAAAGTTGGCTCATTTAAAACCTTCTGATTAGTTCAAATACTATTTTATTTCCATTTGTGTAGTGGCACTGACTTGCAGGTCCAATGTGGTCATTCAAAGATAATTTTTATTTCCTCATTTGTGTATAAATAAATTTGTATATATTATTTGTGAGTGTGGTTGCTAAAATCATAATGGTGTGTGTGTGTGTGTGAATACTTAAAATAATTACAACTGAAATTATCTTTGAAAATACTTTAAATCAACCATGAAGAACAGTCTGTGTTTTGTGCATATAAACATGTCCAGTGATTCTGATGCATGATAAAATTTAAAATACTCTTGTTAACCTAAAGAAAGAGGAAAAAAATTCTTTTCAGATGTCTGAACATTCAAGAAGTGAGGGATTTCAGGCAGAAGTGCCAGGAAGTCACCCTGGTTTCCCTTGGGCAGTAAATAGACTTTACCACACTAAAAAGAAAGTTAGTTGTGTTTCCCTGGAAGCACTGAAGATTTCCATCCTTGGGAGGGTAGACAAACTATTCCATTTCCTCTGTTTAGATAGTGCTGTAATCAGATGATTTTAGGGTATCTAAAGAGACAATGTTCTCAGAATTGAATACATTTTCTGTACACTAAGGAAAAGATTGTATTTTATGTTGTGCTTTGATATGACAGTGGATGTCAGAGTCCTTCTGGCCCAGTTCTGAACTCAAGAGTTTCCTAAAGGGAAATGTGAAGAGAGAAGAGCAGCAAGCAAATGAGAAGAATCCTGCTAGAATCCGTGACAATTCTGGGGATGGTAAACCTAGTTTATTGCCATGGGTTCACCCAAACACCAGACCAAATGTCACTTAGCTAATAATAGTGTCTGCATTTTGTGTTTTCCTTATAAGACAACCTGCTCTGATTTCTAAAATTAATAGATGGCGTGTGGTGGTATGTGGTGTGTATGTGTTTAGGGAGGAAGAGGAGAGAATGTGATAGAGATAGAAAAATGGGAGAGAGAGAATGAGAATGAGAATATATGCTAACTAGCTCTTTCTTTTTGGAATTCAAACAAATACTTCTCTGTCATTAGTTTTCCAGTATTTCCAGGTAATTCTGGAGTAGATGGAACATGCACGTATGCACACACACACACACACACACACACACACACACACACACACACACAAACTGTACATAACACAAGTCAGACACCTCTGAGTCTGTATCCATGAGTTCAATTAACCACAGATCTAAAATATTTGAACAAAAAAGCATCTGTATTGAACATGTCATGTGAAGATTTTTCCTTTCACTATTCCCTAAATCATAGAGTCTAAGAACTATTTCCATAGCATTTATGTTATATCAGATATTATAAATAATTTAGAGATAACAAAGTATATGGGAAGATATGCATAGGCTATATGGGAATACTAAGCAATTTTGGAGAAATTCCTTGAGCATCAATGGATTTTGGTATCTGTGGAGGGTCCTGGAATCAATTTCTCACATTTGTTTACTTATCTTTAGGTAGGAAATAATAAATGTGAATAAATAGAGTTGTTAATGAAACATCACTGTGATGGACACAAATGACCTAACACAGTGTATAGAATATAGTAAGCATAAATTAAATGGAATCTTCATACTAATAGTTTTTATTTTATGTTGTCAATTGCCTTGCAATCTCCCTTTTAATTTATGCATTTCTCTTGTGCCAAGTTAAGTGTCTTCATTCAGGCTTCAGTGGTTGAAGAACTCTTTTCAAAATCTGTTAATGATATCTTGAGTCATAGGGCAGTTTCCTTTCTAAAGTTCTAAAGTTCTGGTTGAAGGGTTCTATTTTGGCAGGCCTTATATCGGCATGCTAAAGTAACCCAGGGTTGCAGAGGCTCCCATTCCTGCAAGAGATTGGGAAGCGAACTCCCCACAGGACTTGACTTTTGCCTATACCATCATTACAGCAACCCCATGGTCTCTGGCATAAAACATCAGCTTAGAAGGTAGACCACAGATATTTGTGAAATGCATAAAAGAATTACTGATTAAGTAAATACAAAGATCCTTGCTTCCCTGATTGAAGAGGACCAAGAGCAAGAGCTTCTGTGCTAGAAACTACACTGTGGTTTACCTGGTTATGCACTCGCTGGCCTGCCATGTAGGACCATGAAACAGCAGGCTCTTTTTGTGCCATCTTAAATCCACCTCTCTTTTGATTCTGTTTACCTTATAGAAGAAAGGCCAAGATAATGAGGTTTAATCAATTCTCTATAACTGTGCTCTCACTTAAGAGCAGAGGGCAGGGTGATTTTTTGGGGGGGACATTTCTTAATACCTAGACCTGAGCTTTCCACTCCCTACTCCCAGCCACCACATACAGCTGGTCTACTTCCTTTCCAGGTGTTTCTTCATCTTGCTATTCATACACTTTCCAAGGTTGGACATCCTGATCTAGGTGTGGACTGCAGCCCATTTCCCTCAAAGCAGCTGAGATGATATGACATTTTCAAAAGTTGCTTTTTAGCATCATAAGGAAGGACAAAATATAATAAAAACAGCAGCTAAATAGTCATGCTTTGAAGTTACAAGAGTTACTTCTTCTGAGTGGTGCTACTTTGGCTTTGAAGACAACTCACTTGCCTGCATGCCCTTCTGGGTCTCTGATGGATTCATTTGATGTCATCTTTGCCTCTGACATACATAGGGACACCTGGGGCATTTCCTTTACTTGAAGTTTAAGTGAAGAGAACTTTATGACAAATTTTTGTCTTCTTTACAAATCTCCAGTTGCAAAACTATGTCTTCCACAATCAATGGTCAGACTGTGAGGGCTGAAGCAGTAGTTGACCTCATTCTATATTCTTTAGGTTATCTGTTCCACTTAGTTCTAGACAGTTTGCTGATTTATTGCTTAAGACACCTTTTTAGCTCACAGGAGCTTCAGAAAACTTGTGAATGTCCACTTGTTAAGAGTCCTCCTTTTACAAAATCCTGTCACATTGGCTTAGTTTTTGTCTATAAAATTATCACTGACACCTCCAAGAAAGAAAGAGAATCACTCCCTGACCTGGGCACATGAATTTGCCTGCATGTACCCGTATCTTTAGCAAAAAGACTCAGAGAATACCAGTCTGTTTTAGTGCCAATACCATGCTGTTTTTGTTACTATTGCTCTGTAGTGTAGTTTAAGGTCTGGTATAGTGATGCCACCTGCTTCACTCTTCGTGCTAAGAATTGCTTTAGCTATTCTGGGTCTGTGATTTTTCTAGATAAATTTCATGATTTCTTTTTCTATATCTATGAGGAATGCCATTGGGATTTTGATTGGAATTGCATTAAATCTGTATAGTGCTTTTGGTAGTATGGTCATTCTGATAATATTAATTCTGCCTATCCAAGAGTAAGGTAGATCTTTTCATCTTCTAAGGTCTTCTTTGATTTCTTTCTTTAGGGTTATGTAATTTTTATTACATAGGTCTTTTACCTCTTTAGTTAAGTTGATTCCCAAATATCTTATTTTTTTTTTGAGGTTATTGTGAATGGGGTAGTTTTCCTCATTTCCTTCTCAGAGGATTTGTCACTGATATACAGAAATGCCTTTGATTTATGGGTGTTGATTTTATATTCTGCTACTTTGCTGAATTCATTTACTAGTTCTAGTAGTTTTCTGGTGGAGTTTTTTAGGTCTTCTAGGTATAGAATCATATTGTCAGCAAATAGTGCTAATTTAAGTTCTTCTTTTCCTATACATATCCCTTTAATTTCTTTCATCTGTCTAATTGCTCTGGCCAGTGTTTCAAGAACTATGTTGAATAGAAGTGATGAAAGATGAGATCCCTGTCTTGTTCCAGTTTTTAGAGGAAATGCCTTCAATTTTTTCCATTTAGAATGATGTTGGCCTGGGGCTTAGCATAAATAGCCTTTATGATGTAGAGGTACGTTCCTTTTATCCCTAATTTTTCTAGTATTTTGAACATGAATGCATGCCGTATTTTGTCAAATGCTTTTTCTGCATCTATTGAGATGATCATAGACCAATGGTACAGAATAGAGGACACAGAGACTAGCCCACAAAACTACAATTATCTTATATTAGACAAAGATGCCAAAAACATGCATTGGAAAAAAGATAGCCTCTTCAACAAATGGTGCTGGGAAAATTGGAAATCCATATGCAACAAAATGAAATTAAACCCCTATCTCTCACCATGTACAAAACTCAACTCGAAAAGGATCAAGGACCTAGGAATATAACCAGAGACTCTGCATAATAGAAGAAAAAGTAGGCCCTAATCTCCATCATGTGGGATTAGGACCCAACTTCCTTAATAAGACTCCTGTGGTGCAAGAATTAAAATCAAGAATCAATAAATAAGATGGACTCAAACTAAAAAGTTTCTTCTCAACAAAAGAAACAATCCGTGAGGTGAATAGAGAGCCTACATCTTGGGAGCAAATCTTTACACCCCACACATCAAATAGAGCACTAATCTCTAGGGTATATAAAAAAATCAAAAAGCTAAGCACCAAAAAAAAAAAATAGCCCAATCAATAAATGGGCCAAGGACCTGAACAGACTACTTCTCAGATGATATACAATCAAATATATGAAAAAATGATTATCATCGCTAGCAATTATAGAAATGCAAATCAAAACTACTTTAAGATTTCATCTCACTCCAGTCAGAATGGCAGCTATTATGAATACAAACAACAGTAAGTGTTAGTGAGGATGTGGGGAAAAAGGTACACTCATATACTGATGGTAGGGTTTCAAATTGATGCAGTCAATATGGAAAGCAGTATGGAGATTTCTTGGAAAATTGGAAATGGAACCACCATTTGACCCAGCTATCCCTCTCCTTGGTCTATACCCAAAGGACTTAAAAACAGCATACTACAGAAACACAGAAGCACATCCACATCAATGTTTTTAGCAGCACAATTCACAATAACTAAACTGTGGATCCAACATAAATGCCCTTCAATAGATGAATGGATAAAAAATGTGGCATATATATATGTGTGTATATATATATATATATATTAGAATATTACTCAGCAATAAAAGAGAATAAAATCATGGCATTTGCAGGTAAATGGATGGATTTAGAGAAGATAATGCTAAGTGAAGTTAGCCAATCCCCCAAACCAAATGCCAAATGTTTTCTTTGATATAAGGAGGCTGATTCATAGTGGGGTAGGGAGAGAGGAATAGAGGAACTCTAGATAGAGGAGTGGGAGGGGAAGGGAGGGTGTATGGGGTTAGAAATGATAATGGACTGGGATGGACATTATTATCCAAAGTACATGTATGAACACACAAATTGGTGTGAATATACTTTGTATACAACCCGAGATTAAAAAAAATGTGCTCTATATGTGTAATAAGAAGTGTAATGCATTCTGCTGTCATATATAAATAAAAAATACAAACTAAAAAATTGAAAAAAGAATTGCAATGAATTCTGCTATCATATATAAATTAAAAAATTAATAAAAAACAAAAAATGAAGCAAATTTTAAATGTCAGAAACAGATTTAAAAAATACTTAGAGAATAGCTTCCCTGGCTTTGAACTTTGTATACTCAGGTTCTAGCACAGTTTTTCTCAGAGTAGGGTTCTTCCCAAAGCTATAGCACTTATTTCCAGTGATAATTTGGAAATACAGGTGCTTCTAGACTTATGATAGGGTTATGTACCAGGAAATCCATTGTAAGTTGAAATTGTTGTAAGTAAAAAAAATGCATTTTATTCACTTAATCTCCTGAGCAAGTAGATTAATCCATTTAATCTACTAAGTATATTTAAGGAAGCCTTGTCTAGAATATACTTAAATATACTCAGAACACTCACATTGACCAAAATCATCTAGTGTAAAGACTATATTATAATAAAGTGCTGAATGTCTCATGTAATTTAATAATAACTGCACTGATAGTGAAAAATAGAATGATTGTATGGTTATTCTATGGCTTATATTGAATCTGTATTCCTTTTATATTTTCATAAATTTATAAGGCAACTATCATTGTGCACATAGCTCTAGGATAAAAATGAAGATCTGGTTGAAGAAAGAAAGAAAAAAATGAAGATCTGGCAGTTAAGAAGAAAATGGAGAAGAAATGGTTTATATCCTCCTCAAAAAGTGCCACAGCAGGATAATTTGTAAAAATTAAACTAAACCATTTGAAAGGATGACAATTCTGTAAATCAAAGATGTTTCAGCTTGGCAGTGCTTCCATTGACTATGACTTCCTGTTCCCAGAGTTCCAAACAGGTCTTCCATGATTATCTACCTAAAGAAGCTCCCACCCTCATCTCTACCCTTCATCCTATTTTCCTGTTGTTGTTGTTGTTTTTTCCTTTCATCATACCACTACTAGACAGCTCTGTCTTCACCAACTAAATATAAATAAATGCCATCAAGGTGGGGTCTTTCTACCTTATTCAACCTAACTCCCTAGTACCTCTTATTGTGCTTGGCATATAGTAGGCACCTACTAAATACTTGAATGGCTAAATGAAAAGTACATAATTTTAAAAACATCTGAGTAAATTCTTAATTCATTCTTAGGTAGTCTTTCATGAATTATTAAACATTTGGAATTGTTAAATAGAATGTCAGAAATAATTTGTTATCTCCATGTAATACAGAAATTATTGGAGTTAAGTAATATTCACTTTATGAATACTATTATAAAAAATCTCATTCAGAGAATAACATTTTAGGATGTTGTTTAATATTGATAATAGATATAAATATTGAGCCTCAGAAAAATATCCTAATATTGTTATGATAAAGACCATATTAGAGTGTAAAAAGTACCCTAAGGGAAATTATATACTTAGACAATAGCAACCTCAGTGGAATACACTGAGGAGAATACATACTAGTGATTTAAATGCTCATATGAATGGAGTGTTACAGTCCACACATTAATCATCCATGCTTGAGAGTCTGCTTAAGTGGATGATGTTCAATATTTAAAATGCCACTTTCATACACTCATACATATATTTTTGAAAACAAAAATGTTCTAATATTGTAATTAGTATAGAAATACAACACATTCTGATTCGTTTAAGAAAATGAATATTTTGTTTCCTCACTTTTCTGTCAAAAATGTTTTCAAAATACTTATTTTATGAGATTAAAAACAAGTCAGATGAAAAGAACATCTCAATGTTGTACATTAGCAATGTCTTACAAAGACAAATTAAACCCCAGGAAAGAAGAATACACACACACACACACACACACACACACACACACACACACACACACACACATATATATGGGTGGGGAGAGTTAAAGTCTTGTGCTATTTGGTTAAAAATATACATGGTAGGTAGATATAATATAATCTGGAAAACTGATGATAGAGTACTTTCCAGAGAGAAAAATGGGTAAATCTTACACATTTCATTTTGGTAATCTTATACCAATTCTAGGTTAAATGATTTGTGAGATTTCATCTAAGTTAACATTCCCTAGGAAACAAGCATGAATTTTTAAGAAAGATTTGATCAAAGTAACATTATTTTCTTTTTGGATAATTGTTATGTAGATTATCTCAAGAGAATGCCATTGATATAAGTTCAGTTTTTCTCTGAGGTAAGTGTAGACAAAATGTTAAAATGCAACCTATATAACTAAATAAGTTTCTAGTAAAATAAAATAAACCCAACCAATGAATTTAAATCTCCCATGACTACAGAAACTGATACTCCTGACACTGACTAATAATAAATATTTTGTGTTTGGGGACGGTAGTAGAGGAGGGGTAGGTGGAATATTTACATCCTGCCTTAGAATGATGGTCTGGCTAACTCATTTGAGGCAGAAAGTCTTCTAGATGGTGCCACACATATTCATATCATGCTCAGTCCTACCACTTTCCAGAACAATGAGAAATTAGAAATTCAGGATAGCTCTGTGGAAGGTCTGGGTACTAGGGAGTGATAAAAGGATCCCCTTCTCCACAGCCTTGCTTCTTCTTCAACCTGAGAGCATCTCAAATGACATTGTAAGTTGGATTTGACTAATGTGGACATGGAGGAGTAGCAATTGCTGTTAGTATATCTCTCAAGGTTGTTATAGCAATGGACTATTTTGATAATGGAACCCTGGACTACAGCAGAGGTCTTCTAATTTCCCTAAGTACTAAAGAAGAATGCTCATAAGCCTGAGGAAGCATAGTTGAGAAATTAAGCCTCGTTTCCTTTTCCACTTATCTTTTATGATGGCCCTTCTCTTACTTCACTGAAAAAAGGTACACTTCCCTTCTACCATGCTGCAGCCATTGTTGAATTATGGTGTAGAAGCGCTATTCTCAAGCACAAAATAAAATAACAAGTACAAATGTAAGGGTCTGTTGTGAGGAAGAAAATGAATCTAATAACAATACCAAATCAATTTGCAAGTCAGATGGTTTCTAATTCTTTGCTTTCAACAAAATTGAAGGAGTATCTAATTGATTTGCTATTTGATGATAGATCAAATGGAATAAAATTGATGGTGAACCCTATCTTATTCTGGCAATAAATAATATTCATCCCTGGATACACAAACTAATTGGGGGAATAAAATTGCATCTATCTCATTAAGAGATGCATTTCTAATAAAAATTTGTTCTTTACAGTAATTATTACAAACATGTAATATATTCCTGTTGTTTTACTCAAGATTTTACAACTAATCATTGTAATTATATCTCATTTGAGAGAAATTTTTAGCACTTAAGAGCCTTGTAATCAGAGGAACATTTTTTTAAAAATTAAATTTCAATCTACATGCATATTATATTGCAGAAAACTATGATGGGGAATCAATAAAAGATGAAGACCTAATAATTTATTATACCTGAATAAAACTGTCTACGTAAGTGCAACGGATGTATAAATTTGAGTAGAAAAGTCATAAATGTTAGAAACTTAAGTTTCTAACTGTTGAAGAGATTTTCCTGTGTGTTTTTACATGGATAATAACAAGTATAAAACTGCTATCATCCAAAGATTCCACTGGCTACATTTTAAAATCATGTAAGATTTTTATTTTAAAACATCAATAATCATAAGGTATTAGAAATTATATAATTTACAATACAGATTTAAGAAAATTTAGATGACAACTAAAAATTCTGTGAAGGGTTTATAGGCCTTCAAAATTTGGGGTATCAAAGCACAATTTTGAAGAACATAGTTCTGGTAAATTCACAGAATTCCTCTTATCCAAATTAAGAGGAAATTTATTGAACTTATAAAAATTAAAACAGAAATTAAGTTTAATGTAAATAGATGGAAACACAAGTGATCATTTGGTGCCATTTTTCGGTGACTGTCCAGATGGTATTTCTCTTCTTGAATTTTATGAGCTGAGACTTATTTCTTATATAAACTAATAATTATTGTTCTAGCACATGGAATTGTTATGGGGAAAAATAACCTGCAGTGAATGTGAATCTGAACTTAATTACATTCAGTGTTTATCTATTGAAAAAACTAATAAATGCTTAGCCTATAGAGAATTTTATAAATGTGTTCCAGTTCAAAAAACACTTACACACATGAACACATATAAAGAATATACATATATACTATTTTAAAATATAGTATATGTATATTATTAAAACTTTTTATTATTAAGTTGTATGTTACAAGGAAATTGTTTCCAACTTAAATTTCTTTTTAGGATAATGTGTTACTTACATATATCAGGTACTCAATAAAAAATGTTGATTATAAAATAAATGTTAGTTTTATGATATATTTTGGCATATATTTTCTCATACAAACTCATTTTCTGTGTTTATCCATATCAGTTATTTTTAATAATTCATGTAGTAATATTTTATTTATTATTAGAAGATCCAATAACATGAGATGCAAAGTAAAACATTTCAAAATTTAAGATTTGTTAACATTTTCTCAGATTATTATGTCGATATAATGTCTATAGCAGTAATTATCATTTAATAATAGACCTTATAGTTTATAATGGAGTTGGATTCATTTAGGTTCCACAATTAACAACCTACTCAATTATCCTTTAGTAATTAGACTTCAGTACATCAGATATAATAGCTAAAACAAATTGTTTATATCTGGGTTGAAAATTGCAAGCAGATGAAAATAGCAGCTGCCCTTAATAATTGGATATGATTTTGTTTTATGTGTTTTAAATACATTTTTAGATCTTTACTGAAGAGTTTATTAGATGAGAGAAAATAACCATACCAGTGTGGTTTGTGTTATTATCCTAATTAAAATTGACAAGGTTCTTAATTTGAAATTGTTTTTTAGAAAACAGATGTGCATTTCCTGGATGAGTCATATTTTATATAAAGAGAACTTGAGTTGCAATGGTAACATTATCTATGCTTCTTTGTTGAAATCAGGCTCATTTAAAAAAGTATTTGCACTTAAATGCTTTGCAATTTTATCTAGAAATTAAGCATATATAGACCCATAATTTATTTTTAGCAATGGAAATATATTATGGCAAGGATCATTTATTTTTCTGATCATCAGGTTTTTACTGTGAAATCTTGCATTTCACATAATTGTGCAAGTAGAAAGCATGGATGTGAATCAGGAGGTCCCAAACTTAAGTTTGTGACTTACCCTGGGTCAGTTTTAGATTTATGTTGTTTAAAAATGATGCTCGGATCTTGGGAAGCAATATACTTATCACACATAATGCAGATCAAATCACAACTGTTACATGTAAAAAGCTTTGTCTCATAAATTTAATGTATGTATTCTTGTATGCTCTCTCTCTCTCTCTCTCTCTCTCTCTCACACACACACACACACACACACACACACACACACACTATTGTGTGGTGCTTCTAAATGCAGGTACATATTTTAGGAACATTAGCAAACTAGAAAGCATCTAGAGAAGACATCTTAAGGAAAGAGTGTCATTTAGAAGCAACTAAAATAAATTTAGCCTCAAAAGAGTAGATCTAGGAGAACCATCTTTAAATATTCAAACAGCTTTAAAATAATAAAGGCATTATATTTCTTCTATATTGTTTCAGAATTTAGATTAATAGGGAAAGTGAAAATAATATAGACTTTGTCTTATTGTCAGAATTACTTTTAAAACCCAGTTCTTTGGCAATGGGATAAATTACATTATACAATAGTGAACTACTTATAGTAGAGCTACTTAAATCAACTATCTTTTAGGAATACTGTAAAGCATATTAAATTCTAAGATTCCTATAATTTGACTTTATTGGTTTTTATAGAACTTATGAATTTCTTTTAAAATTCAATATTTGGACACAGATTATTTAGCAAATCTGTCTTTACTTTTATTTATAATGACAAGACACCTAGTTTTGAAGGCTCTTGCATTGATACAGTCAAGTGTTTTTGAAGTGTTTATTATGTTTCAGGTACCGCATTAAGCCCTGATACAGAATGGACAGCCAAGATACCCATGGTGTCAGTTTTATCATGGTCATCGATTAGTAGGGACAGATATCATTCAATAGTCATTTAAACAAATGAGCAATTGCAAACTTACCAAATGGCATGTAAAAGATACAGTACATTTTGTGACTGTATATCAATGCTTATAAACTTTTTTTGGTTTTGTAGTGAACATCATTACCACCTAGTCCAGCCCACACAATCTCTCACTTGGAGAACCACACAATGGGGCTCTTTGTTTCTACTCATGTTGTACTCTAAAACTTTCTCAGTTGAACAAATATAAATTTCTCCAAATCAGATCATTCTTGATCCTGCCTAAAATTCTGTAATTCTTCTCATTTTTTTTAAAAATAAAGATCAGAATCTTAATGGCCTTAAAGAATTTTTTTTTAATAATATGTCCATTTATATCTCCAAAGCTCTCTCTTTCACCCATTTTCTGTGTTTAGCCAGTCAGAATTTTCAGGACTAGGACATTACTCATCTGCAACAGGGCCTGCACACATCCTGTTCATTCTTTCTGCCAAACTCTTTATCCCCTCTCTCTTCACCTAGATTATTCCATCAAACATAAACTATACATTTCCTTCTTTTACATGATTGTAAGTTATTTACTCATTTACTCAACAAATATTTATTGAGGTGTTATGAATACTAAGCACAATTCCAAGTGTTTGGATTATACAGCAAACAAAACAGAAAGACTTGCCCTGGCCAAGTGAAAATAAAGACTCCTGCTAGTTTACCTGGAGAGTTATGCCATTGTCTCTAATGATTAGATTAAAAAGTCAATTTCATTGTGTTTTAGTCAGCTTTTTCATTGCTGTGACCAAAAGACCTGATGAGAACAATTAGAGAAGATAGAGTTTATTTAGGGGTTCACAGTTTCAGAAGTTTCAATCTATTGACAGCTGACTCTGTTTCTTGGGGTGCTGAAGTGAGGCAGAACAACATGGTGGAAGTGAGTGGCTCAGAAAGTAACTGGGGGCATGGAACCAGGAAGCAGAGAGAGAGCTCTGTTCAACAAAGACAAATAAAGAGCCTGAACCACCACCCATTAGGGACCCACCTCTTCCTGCCACACCCTACCTATCTACAGTTACCAGATAATCCCTATCAAAGGATTAATCCACTGATTAGGTTAAAGGTCTTATAACCCAATCATTTCACATCTAAAATTTCTTGCATTGCATCATATATGAGCTTTTAGAGGGACTCCTCACATCCGAATCGTAACACATTGGTTATACAACAATATTTTATAGATTTTTAATGCTAAGGTTTTTAATACTGCTTAGGAATATAAAATTAGATAGAATACTATATAAAATGTTCTTTTTATAAAGCACACATACTACTTATGTTAGTCAGCTTTTCATCACTATAACCAAACTACCTTACATAAATAACTTGAAGGAGGAAGGCTACATTTTGGCTCACAGTTTCAGAGGTTTTGGTCCAGGGTCAGCCAGTGCCATTGCTTTCGGCCTGTGGTGAAGCAAAACATCATGGCCCAAGGGTGTGGAGGAAAGCTGCTCAGCTCATGGCATCCAGGAAGCAGAGAGAGTGAGTGAGGAAGGAACCAAGGACAAGATATAGTCTTCAAATCCATGTCCCTAGTGACCTATTTCCTCCAATCATGCCCTACCTGCCTGCAGTTTCCACCATCTCCCAGTAATCCATTCAACTATCAATGGATTAATCAAGTGATGAGATCAGAATCCTCAGGACTAGTCACTTTCCCAAATCCCCTGCTCTGAACATTTCTGCTTTGGGGACCAGACCTTTAATACAAGAGACTGAGGGATAGTCCAGATCCACGCTATAGCATACTCTATATTAACGATCACAGAAGATTTGGCTCATTTTAAGCCACATGATTTCATAATAACTTGGTTGATAGTATTCTAGTATAATTTCATATATATTTTATGTATATTATATATATGTAGTTATTCATATGTTATATATGACTGTAAATATATATGTTATTTACTGCAGAATTCAAACTAATATTTTACATTGGAATCAGTGGATTTATTTAAAATTAGTCTTGGTAATTTGGAAATAAATTTATGAATTTATAGGATAGAATTTGTATCTTTCCAAGAGAGTGATCATTAATTAATTAATAAGTTACTTATTTCAGGAAGGTTTTATTTTTCACCTTTTATTCAGTGTTGGGCATGAGGGAGGCTTTTGTAAATTAGGAAACATCCTCTCTGGTCTAAGGAATTTATAATGCATCTAGAGAGACAACATAAATGAAACAATATGAGGCTGTATATCTACAAAGTATAGCAAAGTATAGTAAAAAGTGAACATAAAACAGGAAAACAAGAAAACTTTTCCTCATCCCAATTATTTTCAACGTAGTTCCTTATTCAGCAAAGATAAAAACATCATAGTCATGAATTTATGTTACATCTGATAAAATTTACTAGCTAGACTAGGATTCTAGTATGAAACAACTGCTAACTAGTGTTTTGCACTCCTCCAAAAAAAACCAGAGAGCAGCCATGCAGAAACTCCAGGAAGCTTCTATGGGCAACAGATTGTGATTGAGCTCTCTTATGATCAGGACACCTGGGTTTGAAGGCTTCACCAGTTAGGGATCCTAGGAGAAAAACAGCAGTTTAAGGAGAGTTTCTTGTTTGCTCTGTGCAGCTGCCAGAGATGAGGAAGAGGTCAAAGCCAATCGGAGCCATGATAGCAGCTTGGAAAGCGGCTGTGACAGAAAGGATCACAGATGACAATTGTAACTCTCCTTTCTTCCCTCAGCCTGCTTGTGCTGAGCCGAGAATTTAGAGCAATGGATTGAGAAAATACCATGAAATAAAAAGGGCCATTGTTCTGTGTTAAACTACAGTCAGTAAAAATGGAAAATAAACTTCCATGTGTTTGGTCTTTAACAGCCTCAGAGACTTCAAATAACAATTTACTAAATTGCTTTTGAGTCTCTCATAGGTGTAATGCTTTTTCTTTGGGTCACTTGATACTTTTAAAATCTGTTAGCAGTTGCAAAGTGGTGTGAAAGGGACATAGAATATATTTTCCTTCTAAAATGCCACTTAATCCAATAAAATTTAGGCCAAGGGCATATATGAATTTTAAAAGTTACTATTGATTTCCGCTGCGGATGATATGGATAAAGTTTGTGCTCTAAAAAGTTCTTTATTTGATTCAGGATTGTCCAAAACAAACTTGTTTTGGTTGGCCAATAGATTGTTTTCACAGAGTTCAATCCTATTAGTTGAAGAATTTAACATTACTCCAGGTTTCAAATATTATTTATGCTAGATGGTTTTGTATGTAGGGCACACAGTTTAAAAGGGTGCACTCTGTATTATTAAATGATATGAAAAATGAATGCTGAGAACCGAATTTAAATTTGAAAAAACGAACATGCTGACAATTGACAAATAACCCAATTAACATTACAGATCTTTCACCAAGCTGAAAAATTAGAATCAAACAAACAAAAATGTATTTGTATTAAAAACAAAGTTTAGAAGTTTATAAAAATCATTTCCCTTATTTCAGGAAAATGAACCAGGATTATTTTTCTCAATTGTTTATTTATGGTACTTTAAAGAAAGAGCAGTAATGTGTAATTAACTGCTTCATGATTTAGGTGTGTTATTGAGAAGGCTTTGTATAAAGTGAATATTTATATTTTGGATAAAAACTGTGCTATTGAATGATGTCTTCAGAACCCAAGAGCAGGGTTTCCTTGCTCATTGCTATGGTTCTAGGACTTGGACAAGTGGGGGACACACCAGAGACCTGGAGACCCGTAAGGGGTTCTCAATGAGTATTTGGATGAAGGCCCTAACAAGAAAATGAATGTAGACAGCAAGATATGACTCCCTATTATGGAAGTTTTCTGGATGGGATGTCGGTGGAATTGAGCTCAGGAAGATTAAACTAATCTTTTGCCATATTGACATGAATACATTTGCAGTGCATATAAATGGAAGATGTTCTATTTATCCCCAATAATTTTCTACCATTAGCTCTGTAAGAGGAAAAAGTGTGGGAAAAGAAAACATGCTCTAAAGAGGAACTTAAAATCACCTATGTATCCTGAATCATAGGAGTAAATAGAAATATAAAGGTGCACACCATAGCTGTTTGTTAGTTTTTATTTCAGAGAATTGCTCCTTGATAGGAAAAGGGACCCAGAAAGGACAGAAATAAAAAGAAAGTGAATTCAGAGCAAAACTCCATCTAATAGAATCGGTTTTAGTTCTGACTTCAAAATTTCTTGAAGACGGGTTCATTTGTTCTTTCACTCATTCGTTTTTTCCTTCCTTCCTTTCTCTCTTTACCCATTCTTCTTTCTGTCCTTTCTGTTCAGCCTTAGATACCTGGAAGCTATCCAAAAAGATTCAGGAATCTGCTTTGAGATTTGGACTGATCTGAGGGATTTTGAAGGAGCTTCTTCTTTAACAGATTTTAAGGTTGTGGACAAGGAAAGTAGAGGGATGTGGAAATAGAGGTGATCCTGAAAGATACCACTCCCTTATCTTCTGTCAGCGAGTATGATCTTCATAGCCCATCTGTGCTATTATCAAGTTTTTATACTAATCCTGCTGCATCTCCCAGGCACAGTAAATACATCCTTGGCTCTCCACATTTTCTTGGTCCTACATTTATTTTCATTGAACAGAGAATCTCTTCATTATTTTATTAGGTTATCCAACTCTCTAAGGAATATCACAACAACATCATATTAATATATCTAATGAGAAGGTGTGAAATCTGCTTGCTATTTATCACATGTCTTGGATACGTGGCCCAGTAATTTCTTAATTCATGAGGAGCACTTCCAAATGCTTTTCTGAAAGTATTACTGGGTATTTAAGAACTGTCTCCACTTGTTGGCACTGCCTAGCCATCCAGGAAGTGCAGATCTTAAGAGCTTGATACCTTAAAATGACCTTATAGCATGAGAGGATGAGGATCAATTCTCCTCTGCTACTATAGGTCTACTGGGGATTGCACCTGAGTTGGAAAGTGCCACATTCTCCTAAAAACCTCAGAGGTTACCATAGTTAAATGATATTGGGCTTCTGGGTGCCAGGAGTTTCAAAGCAGATTCATCTAAAAAATCAATACAGACACAAGACATTTATTACATTATTCCATTATACATCCATACCTCAAACATTTAACATGTTGTCAAGAATAATACTTTGAGCTCTTAAACCTTAACCAAATGTAAATGCAGGGATCCACAGAAAATTAAATCTCCAGTGAACCAATATATCAAATTTACGTTTTTTGTTCCTAGTTATTTCAATGACTCTATGAGAAGAAAGAGGGCCTATTCAAATACATCAAATACATGCTCAATAATAGAACCATTTTTAGAAGTCATTGACAATACATCAATTAAATGAAGTGTCCTGATTGATTTAGCAACAACATCAACATAGGGAATAAAAGAATTATTGAAAGTAACTTTGAGGAATATATTGATTTGAAGTAGTTCATTCTGCTTTTTTTTGTGACAAGTTTGCAAGACAGTGGTATGGCTTAGAATAAGGTGATGAAGTAGCAGCATTGAAAGAGATTTGATGGGTAAAAGGGTAGCATGAGTTGTAAATCTGACTACTAATGATGTCCTAGAAGGGATGAAAGTAGGAAAGTGTCTAAGAGCGTTAATCTGTAAGAAGAAACCTTATGTTAGATAAATGCACATTTTATTTGCATTAACCACTAAATTATGTTTAAATAACACCAAAACACTTAAGTAAAGAATATAAAATTCTTGCATGTAGATGTTAGGCTTTTTAAAGTCATGCTATTCACAACAGACCGTTTCCTGGATTATTAATGTTTTTCTGTATAGGAATTGGCTAGGTCAGAATAACAATTTAAAAGAAGGAATAATATTAAGGTTAAAAAGCGTGCATTGTATCATGCTTTATATAAAACATTCACCAGGTTATGTTTACTTGTTTAGGCTTCACTCTATAGAAATGTCTAAATATTTGAATTACATGAAAATTTGTTCCTCAATATTTTCTACTTCAAATCATACTAAAAAAAATTCATGTTCACTAAGGTAAAATTTTTAGGATATTTTAATTACCCAAATTATAATTAAATGCTTTTAAAAGCATTATTGGATATTCCTCCCCACATTCTAATGATTCAATTTTAATTTCTTCAATTATTTAATATTATTGAAACTCACCTATATGTTAAGTAGTGTATTAGGATTAAATATATGATACTTGTCATAAACATACATATGTACATATGTGCATATCTATACACAAATACATTCAATAACAAGTATACTCAGTTGATCTCATTTTTGATCTCTATTGAAATTTTAAAAAGAAGATCACAGGAATATAAGTAGCTATCAAAACACTGTTTTCAGCACCTTTGTCTCAATTTTGACAAAAATTGTACATATGTGGAATTTGATTTACTCCATTCTGTTCCATTTTTCTTCCTTTCCCTTTCATCTTCCCTCCCCCTATTGTCCTTCCTCTTCTCTACTGATCTTTCTTTCACTTGTTTATTCATTTGTGATTCATACTTTCTACATATACAAAAATATGGAAAGCTTCACAAATTTGGATGTCATGCCTATGCAGGGATCCTGTTAGACTTCTTTATATCATTCCAATTTTAGTATATGTGCTGCAGAAGCAAGAACTGAAGATAACATTTCTAATATAAGATCTGAGCTCAATACATCTTCAACAACTTTTACTTGTGCATACTTTCTTTAATTAAATTTGACACTTGCATTAAACTTTTAGAAAAAGAAAGCTATCCAAATACTTTTTTTCTAAATATTACAACAAAGAGAGAGACTTTATATTCCTATAAGTCTTATCCACACGAAAAGATATAATGCAGTATGATGAAAGTAGATAAGAATATTATATTACAAATTTGAGCACAGTCCTCAGAATAGCAAGGTTGCTACAGTGCATTGGAAAAAAAAAGAAAAAGAAATTTCCCTTTATGGGTAGTAAGTCCATGTTTGTTCGGTGAAGCAGTATTAACATTTTGATAAGAGCAAGATTTAATATGAAATTTTAGATGACCAACAACTTGTATCAAATATTATGCCTTTTTGAGTGGCATATTGCTCTTGCAGAAGGTAATTTCTTTTCCAATTTAGAGATGCTTTAGGACACTTGCAAAAGTGAAGATACATAGAACTGTTCAGCCAAGTGTGTGAGGCCCAAGCTCTACATGGTGAAAGATATCTAAGTAATAACATTTCAAGTAATTGAAATAAAACATGTTAAAAGTTATCTATACCTGTCAGTTCACTGTGATTGTTGCTCAGATATAAAGTCCTTCTCATGGCATGCATGCAAAAGTCCACTTACCTCTTTGCATAGAAAACCACAGAAAACTCATTATCAGTCATGCTCTCCTTTCTCCAGTATGTTGTTCACAGAAACAATTAAGAAATAAAATGTGCGTCTGGCAGGGAAAGATTATGAGATTATATGACTTTGAAATTTGTTTTCTAGTATTTTACCAAGTTAGTGACTCATAATGTTAGAATGAATTCAGTGCAGAAAAATATCATTACAGGATACACAGAAGTAAGTTTATATTTGCTCAGGAGCTTAGGACTTGTTCCTGTGACTTTTCATTTGTTGTTTTGGTTTCCTTTCTTCAGAGTGACTAGTCATACTAAAAACAAGCCTCCATATTCTGTATTTACAGGAAGTGGGTGAGACCCATTTGTCTGAACTGTGAAACTGATTGCCTCTTGGAGATAAACTATCTCAAGATACTGAGAGGCAGAATACATAAATAAACGAGATAAACAAAACAGGGTTTTGCTAGGACAACTCTCCAGAACCAAAATATATATAATGAATCATTAGTTTTCACTAAACTTTATGTACTTAAAACATTGAAATACATGCTAAATTTTGTTTAAATTTTTTTTAATACAAAAGCAAAACTGGGATTTTTGTGGTAGAGACTCAATTACGTCACATTCTCCCACACTGCATGCCCTACACGCCTCCCACTCCTGTCCCTCTAGGCCTTCTTATTTTTGTTTTATTATTCAATTCAAACAGAAGTCCACCTGTCAATCTCCATAAAATTATTTTCCATATATTCCTTGAGCTCTTTTACAGAGTTGAGCACCAGGCTATGTGCTTTATATATGTTCATCCACTTAATCCCTAAAAATTATTCTGAGATTGATAGGATCCTGTTTTATAATGGAGGAAACTGAGCTTTAAAGAGATTAGATTACTTGCCGAAGCTCATGCATCAGTAATTGTTGGAGCCACAAACTGACCTCAAGTCAGTTAGATTTTAAAACTTATACTCCTACAAGCACAAAAACTTTTAAAATTTAATTCTCTGGACTCATCCAAGAGAAAATCATGTTACTTTATGACAGCATTCAGATTAATCACTCCTTTATTCTAGAAGTGCTTCCTAAGTACTGTGGTCAATTCTCTGCAGGAGAGGCAATAAGGAAAGGCCTAGGAATCTCAGGTTTAAATCCAGTTTGTGCAAATTATTTGAAGTCTCTGTGTTTCCATTTGCTCATCTATAGAGAGGTAATGATATTCATCTCATGTGTCATTGAGATTTACATATAGTAAGGACAGATTTTTTAAAATGGATTATTATATTATTGTTAGAAATAGAGTCCTGCACTAATGAGGAAAGACAAGAGGATAGAGTTTAAAATCTAGTTGAGGAGATAAATAACCAAAGTAAGGGTAATTTCAGGACAATTTTAATACATGCTAGAGGTGGCGAGCATGTGGTGGAACAGAGCTATATATATGTATATATTATATGTGTTTACATTTATATTTACAAATATATTACACACACACACACACACACACACACCATTTCTAAATAAGGACTAAGAATAATGAAGTATTGAGAGAGAGAGACTGGGAATATACAGAGGATTTCTGAGAGCAGGAGCATTGCAATATGCTGAAGTGATGGATAGTGTTTGAGTTTAATGGTGTCCATTTAAAGGAGAAGCAGGAAGCTAGACAATGTCTCATTGCCCTAAAGAGGAACTGAAGGGTTAAACTGAAATAGAACCTTGAGGTATTTCTAATTCATTTATCCTTCAAATAAAATAAAAGCTAATGTTCGTTTGGTGTATTCTAGATGGTAGGCACAGTTAGCTCCCTCACCATTATATTTGGGTGGTGAGCTTCTTTTTCCTTTTTATATATAAGGAAACTGAGGCAAAGAGATGCAGATAACCTTGCCTAGGGTCGCATAACTAGTGAGCAGCCAATCCAGGATTCCAAATCCACGATTTCAAGCCCTGACAGTTTGGTTCCAGATCATAAGAAGCTTCCAGAGAAGCACTTAGTTCATATCAGGGTGGGGGTGGGTTACCATGGGGAGGGTGGACTGTGGATATGACTTAATATTATGTTAGTCTTATTTTCATTGCTGTGACAAAATTCCCAAGAAAAAAAAAAACTTAAAGAAGGCAAAATTAATTTTGGCACATGGTTTCAATCCAAGGTTGCTTGGCCCCATTGCTGTGGGTTTGCAGTGAGGCAGAGCACCATGGTGGGAAGCATGTGGTGGAACAGAGCTACTTACCTCACAGCAGCCATGGAACAAAGACAAAGAGAAAATGGCCAGGGACAAGATATAGTTCCAAGGGCATGCATGCAGGAACACACTCCCTTCCACAAGGTTCCACCTTTTACAGTTTCTATCACTTCCCAATAGTTCATTCAGTTATAAATCCATAAATGGATTAATCTGTTGATGAGGTCAGAGCTCTCATTATCCAATCACTTCTGTAAAGCCCTGCCTCTGAACCTTACTGCACCGAGGACCAAGCCTTCAACACATTAACCTTTGGGGAAATTCCATATCTAAAGTATAACACATGAAGAAGCAGACACAGGTGCCACTTGTCATGTCAATTGAAGGTGAAGCCCCAAGTCTTTCCATTTAATTCCTAAGAATCAGAGGACCTGAAACTTATCTTTGCGATAAAAATTGTAGAGGAATTAACCAGGAATTTTGCTGGTACAAAAGGATAAGCAGGTTGGATTAAAGGACGACATCTTCCCTCAGTAACAAGAAATCAGAGTGCGGAGACAAGAGGGTGAGAAATGATTGTAAATCACACTGTAGAATTCTAAGTAGCTGGGGGCAGGATGAAGTTTGGGAAGGAATGTTGTGTGGAGCTACTTAGAATTCTAAGTAGCTGGGGGCAGGATGAAGTTTGGGAAGGAATGTTGTGTGTAGAAGATTTTATATAATATGCATTAATGGGATACAGATGGAAGTTTGGGGAAAATGGAAAGGGAAGGAAGAGAAGAGAAGAGAGAGAAGCTAGGCCCTACCCTGAAATCCCAAAGTCTCAGTCTGAGTGACAGATAGAATGAAAGTGTTATCAATATTATGCAGAATTAACAAGGTGTAAAAATTAAGGTAAAATGGAGAAAATTCAGTTTTTATAATGTTGAGCTAACAGCAAATTTTAACTCAACTATGAAAATATTTCTAAACAGTGTTTAGCATCAGAGTTAAGTATTTCCAAATAGAAATTTTAATGAGTTACTTGTTGAAAATATTTGAGTAATTAAAATACTTGAAAAAGCATGAGAAAAGGATATTGGATATATTTCATGTAAGGGGAAAATAGCTCAGCAATGATATTATTTTCATCTATAAGTTTTCTATATGCGTGAGTGTGTGTATGTGAATATGTAGTGAAAAAATTTATGTTTTCTAAAGAAAGCGAAACAGAAAAAAATGGAAGGTAAGACTAATATTGAAGATTAAATCAGGATATTCTGAAACATACCCTTTCTGTATGTATATCACTGAAAATAGAATTTGTGGCTGACTGTGATATTTAAATAAAATTCAGTCAGTGTGACCTGTCATATTATTTGTGGCTCTAATTTCACTAACTTTGCTGATGTCATCAGCTCATATCCACAGCATAAAACACCTGTCCCATGAAGCTTGACTTTGGAAAGCCTGGGGGCTTCCTGAATTCATGAAAGTGTGTTATTGAAGGCTTTGACCTTTGCAAAGTCCTGGCTTTCTTGTCTTCACTGCACCTTGGAGTGTCTGTTCATTGCAGGAGCAAAGGCGTAGTAACAAGACTCTCAAAACTCACAAAGTCAATAGTGAAAGCCATTTGAAATGGCATCTTTAGATTCACCTATGATGATTACCTGATTCCTCCTTGAGAATCAGGGGGTTATCATAAAGACCACGTTTTACTGCTTTTCTTCTTCTTCTTCTTCTTCTTCTTCTTCTTCTTCTTCTTCTTTCTTCTTTCTTCTTTCTTCTTTCTTCTTTCTCCTTTCTTCTTTCTTCTTTCTTCTTCATGAGGAAACCCCCAAATGATAATTGTAAAGTCCCATCTTTGCTTTTAGTGGTAACCAAGGCAGGGGTTGACATATACAGATTCAGTGGCAAATGAGAACTTCAGGTCCCCTTTCTATGGCTAACACCCAGAATGGATTTTTGTTGAATTTTGTTTAGTTCTCTAAAGTGAGAGCTAGCTTGTAACTTGGTTGAAAAATTGAATTTCTCCTTTGGTGGTTTTCTTTTCATATATATAAATTTATAATCAGAGGCCTGTTTATAAAGAGTAACACCTAGGTTAGTAGAAAGCTACCTTAGAGTTACAGTTTCTATCACTTCCCAATAGTTCATTCAGTTATAGATCCATAGAGGTCAACTTGTACACAGAGCACAAATCAACTCTTAAAAGCACTCAGCTTTCTGAAGAGCCTTGCTAGGGGCTAACCTCCCCAAAACTTTTCACTTAACAGACTTGGGTATTGCCAATGATCTGCAATGGATTAGTGCTCTGAAACAGGCTGAATTTCATCACAGACCCAGTTAAGTGCCTACAATGATCCTTGTATGTCCTAATATTTGTGCATTGGTAGTCCCCAATCTAAAATGAAGAGATGATACCACAAGAGTTTTAAACACACTGTTTAATTGTGTTTTCTCTTCTAGTACTTCTATTTACCATTCATAATTTAGAGGATAAACATTGACTAAAACTACAGAATAAAACCTACAATAGAATGTTAATTTGACAGGGTCAGGGATTTTATGTCTTCCTATATACTGCTGTATTGCCAATAGAACAGTACTTGGCATTTGGCAGGAAACAACAACATTTATTGAACAGTTATATTTTATTCTAATATAAACTTTTGAATAAAACATTAGAAATATATATATATATATATACATATATATTACGATTATATCATGTATATAATATTTTTGTGCCAGAAAACATATGTGTATATGTGTGTATATATATGTAGGTATGTATACATATGTATGTATATGTGTGTGTTTTCAGGCACACATACACACACACAAGCACACACATATGGCTTTGGATAGAATCAACATATTCCAAATAACTACCATAATTATCATTTAACAATTTCTGCATGTTATAGAACTTGCATTACTGTATTATTATTTTTTAATACACAATATATCTCTGCTTTGCCAGATGAATTACTCTAAAACATGGATTCTTAGTTTTATATATGTTTTAGTCAGCTTTTTTGCTGCTGTGACTGATAGAATTGACCACCACAACTGTAGAGGAGGAAATTTTATTTGGAGGCTCACAGTTTCAAAGGTCTCAATCCATAGACAGCAGGCTCCATTCCTGGAGGCTCCAGGTGAGGGAGGACATCATGGCAGAAGAATGCTGCAGAAGAATTACCACACTTGGTGATCAGGAAGCACACAGAGAGAGCTACTCCACTCTCCAGTTACTATATATATATATATATATATATATATATATATATATATACCATAGCCACGCCCCCAATGAGCCACTTCCTCCAGCCACACCCCACCTGCCTCCAGTTACCACTCAGTTAATTCCATAAGGGCTTAATACACTGATTAGGTTAAGGCTATCAACTAATAATTTCTCCTTCAAACCTTCTTGTATTGTCTCACATGTGAGCTTTTGGGGAACACCTCATTTCTCAACCATAACAATATAGTTTTATTTTTCCTATTTCTTCGATAGGAAAAATGCACTGCCCTTTTCTTGCTCTTTTATGATACTACAAATCTCATTTCAAACACTTACATAGAAAAGCCAATATGATTTAAGAGAGGATAGTCCAGGAATATAACGTCCAGGTATAGATGAAACAAAATCTGGACATTGCTGGCCTCTACAGATGTGAATTTTGCTGGTGACTGGATGTGGCCACACAGACCTGCCTGTGCTCCTGTTAGGCTATGTTGGTAGACAGGTTAAAAAAAATAAATAAAAAGGAAAATTCCATAAGTGACTAACTTGTTCTGATATTTACAAATCAGCTATAGAAGACACTCTCTTTTTTAAACTATTGCTTAATTATGATTAGTTGATTAAGTTATCAAACATATGTAAATTATCCTGCTGTAGCTAGCATTTTAGTGCTGGAGGAGAATCCCCAGTGTGTTTAAATTATAGGGCTGCCCAGAATTTGAGGCATCCTTTACGTAAGCCATAACGGAGCTTTTCTTGCGCATTATTCAGCCTCTTGTTGGCTTTGTGAGGATTCATGTGATTTAGAAATAGAATATTTGAGTAGGGCCTTCATGGGAATAGTGTGGTAAAAATGCTTTTTGCCTTTTTCTTGTTCCTTCTTCCCTTCTGCTTGACCTTGGGTTATACATCTGGAAAGTGGCCCAGAATAGTGCAGGTTCTCATGGTCTTCCCTGTCAGACCCACTGAAGTCAAGTTCCAGATATCTGAAAAGAAAAAGAAGTTCCTGACCGACCTTGTTCCCAATCAGAAGGTCACCAGGCTCAGACTGCCAAATGAGCCTGAGTCTTTTCATGTGAGCTATCCTTATGTAGAGATGTTTATTTCCCCTCTTGAAAACTGAATATTTTAACATCACACTATTCCTTTCCCTTCTTTCCCCTGGTGTCATTCTTATAATATTTCCTTTGGTTGTACCTGTCTTTTTTCCTTAAATAGTGAAAAGGTCTGTAGTTTGGCTACAGAAGCACAAGAACGAAAGGTTACCTACTCATGTCTAAGCATCAAATGTTATTAGTCAAAGCAGGTCTTAAGAAAACTGTTTTATACAAAATTAAGATAATTTTGCCAGGTGAGTGTAAGGTCTCTGAGCTATTGAAGTTTTTCCAATTAAACCGGGACCTAACCTTAGAGGTACTTAGAGAACAAAACTGAAATCACACTAAGAATTTCTGGGGAAAATAATGTGTCCAGGGTTAGAACATTAAAATTCTTATCCAGAAAATGTTCGTAAAACAATTTCCATATAAGCCTTTAAATGTCACCCAGTTCTACAAAAATCAAATTGCCAAAGTCTTAATTACACTGTACATTTGCATTACAAAATTATAATCCAATTAAAAAGAGCTCTGACTAAAGGTTCTTGCATATAACTTTTTCCTTCTTCTCTCTCTGGTAGATATTCAGAATGAATTGCTTGAGGACAAACATTGATAGTTTTTTCTTTTTTGTGAAGTACAAAAGCCACACTACTTATCTCAGTATTGGTTACATATTATCTTACAGCTGACTCACATCTTTACCTCAGAAAACCTTACCTGGGGTAAAAAATCTCTGGTCTAAGGAGTGATATGGTTCTCAGTTCTTTAAGCCACATATGTTTGCAACCTTTAATAAGACAATGCATTTCAAAAATAACTTTATATTTTGCATTGTATACAAAAAGGAAAATTGGGGTATATCATTTTTCTTTTCTTTCAGAGTAACAGAAAATTTCCTCAGGGAAAACAAATCCAAGAACTCAAATCTTTCACCTAATAACTTATTGCAGTGGCCCTATGGCCTTTTAAATGTATCTGCCATTTTATCTGTGGTGACATCCTACCCCACTGGGTCACAACTGCTTGCATTTTATGCTAATTTTCTTCCACAAAATTGAAATGGAAATTATTTCTAAAAAGCAAAAGCAAAAAAAAAAAAAACCCAAAATCCCACAATCCAAATAATGTTGGGTACATTTTTAATTATATATTACAAGAAATTCCTTTCTCACTCACAAAAGGGAATAAAGGCCTAAATATAAAAAACAAAAACCATCTACCAGATAGGTGTCCCTAAAATGGAAAAAATAAAACAACTTGTGAGCTAACAACAAATAACTTTGGTTTATTGTTCAAAGACCAGGTATTTTTACAGAAAATCTAAATGCCAAGAATCCTTGAGTTGGGTGATTGTTAACTAGCAGATACAATATTTAATTGTTGAAGGCATGTCCTCCCCCCAAGGGAAAGGAGAAAAATGGAGGATGCAGTCCACGTGGGTGAGCACTCCTAGGCCTGCCAGACCACATACTGCTCACAACCACAGGCTCTTAGGAGCGGGGCTTTCATAATTTGAACAATGGAACTCCCTGTTTCCAAATGAAAAGGACATTTTATTTTTTTTAACTTAAGTTTCTGAATATTGAATGGTCTCCTAATGCCTTATAAGAGATTAAATATATACAGTTTTCTAAATATGATTTGGATATAAAATTTTAATTTGGCGCTGATGTAGGTACCCAGATACAGGAATGAAGCCTGGAAACCTAGTAACTGTTTATCCCTCAGTGAATTCTTATTTCATGACACACATTTATATATTGGCATTTATTGGTTGGTATTAAATACTATTGATGTCTTATTCTTATTTACAAATTTTCTTATTTATAATTAAACATGACAGTAGAATATATTTTGACATATTATACATACATGGAGTACAACTTTCTCTTCTTGCAGTTGTACATGTTGTGGAGTTACACTGGTTGTGTATGCATGTATGAACATAGGGAAGTTATGTCTAATTCATTCTACTGTCTTTCCTATCCCTCTCTTCCTCCCTTTCCTTCTTTCCTCTTTGTCTAATCCAAAGTACTTTTCCCTCCCTCCCTATTGTGATATCTTATTCTTGATTCACTCTTTCTCCTCTGATTCTAATTAGTCTCTCTCTTTCTCTCTCTCTCTCTCTCTCTCTCTCTCTCTCTCTCTCTCTCTCTCTCTCTCTCTCTCTCTTATGGTGCAAGTGATATTTCCTGCTTATATTTTAATTTGCAAATTTATATATTTCTAATCATAATGTCTAAAATTGACTTTGAAGGTTGGTTGTGAAAAATGCAATTAGAGAAACAGAACACTTTGCTCTTGAATTTGGAAAATAAAAGCTAATTTCTTCATGGGAAGGGACAAAGGGAAGTTATTATTTGATGACCATGGAGCTTCAGTTTGGGATGGTGAAAATGTTCTAAAGCTAGATACTGATGGTAATTGTATTTACTTAATGTCACTGAGCTATACACTTTAAAGTTGATAAAATTGTATATTTTAAGTTATGTGTATTAACTACAGTTTTTAAAAGTCTGTTTTGATAATTTATTATCTGAAACAATTCTGACCAGAAAAATAGAAAGGAAAATAATAATAATAAATTTGTATAATTAAATTCAAATTATGTTTGTTAGAAATATTCTCATGTTCTCAAAATGATGATTTCCATTTTCCAGAATTATCATTCAATAAACATAGCAAATAATGTTTGTTTTTCTTCTGTAATTTACTAACTTTATGAGTATAATTTTCTTCACATTGTAATAGGCAATGCAGAGTTGTATGCATTGGTCTTGAATTCTGGATTTAATATGTGAAATTCTTTTTTCATTGCTTTGATCAGTAATTATATCATTCAATAATTATATCAATTATAATTGATTTCAACTGACTTTTTCATTTGAGAATTAAATGATACTTTTATAATGTTTATGTGTATTGTTTTAATTGCTAACTAGAGCATCATTAAATATTTATAATGTATTATTTGTGGATTTTATACATTTGGCAGAACTCTATATAATTTTATTGTTAGCATTTTCAAAACCTGAGCACACCAGCTCTTGGAAGATTCCCTTTTTCTTTTTCCTTTTCAGTATCAATCATTTGAGCTCCATATTTGTGTCTTCTCTTTCTATCATGACCTGGACTTGCAATCAATCATAATGACATAAAGAATTTAAAAATCAGGTGTGATTGCATTTAAAGTGTACAAATTAAATGTCTTTTTCAACAAAAATAAATACTAAAGTAAACATAAAGTGTCAAAAAGTATCAGTTATATGTTTTCTCAATAATACTTGATTACACCAAATGGGAGACAGTATCCTGAAACAACACGTTAAATTCCTATAGAGTATATACAGTTTATACTTAAATCAGTGACCAATTTATTCTGCTACTTGCTTGGGGAGCAGGATAATGGCTCTTCTCACTATTACACCTCATAACCTGAGCATGGAATTGTTTTTCTCCCAGTCTCTGCAAGTTGCTTAAGAGCTCTTAGTTTCCAAAGGGTGCACAATAAGGACATGACAGGGGTTCAATGCACTGGACTGCTACATGCATTTTGGACTTTTGTGCTTTTGAACCAAGAGGCAAATAAAGTCACCTCTATGACTGTGGTAATTATCGAAAGAAAATTCTGTCTTCCCTTATAATAGGATATGGCCAACTGTCCCTGAATCCAGTGGGTTCTTTTAGTATTTCAATTTCATATAATGAAAGCTAATGAGAAACCATACCCAGGCAAACAAAGAAAAAACAAAAACAGTTAATGACACCAAGGATTTCAATTTTTTAGAAATGAAATTTTTGATCACTTCACTGGGTAAAAAAAAAAACCCAACCAGTCAAGATCAGGGATAACATAAACAGGTAGAGAAAAAAGGATAACCATGGCTTCATGGCCTGATTATAGGAATGAGGGATTTAAACTCTTGTGGGCCTTTGCCCTTGCTTGTTACATGTGCATGCCACTTTATTGTTTTAGAGAAAAAAAAATGTAGTTTCACTTTGAAGCTTATTTTATTTTTGTTACTGACTCTCCAGGTGCAAATCTGTGTAATTTTTAAGAAGGAATATTAATAATTTCCAGATTGTCACCTACATAGAGCATTATGGTTTTCCCATGGTGTACACAATGACTGTTCACCAAAAAGTCTCACTTTTTTTTTTTTTGTGGGAGAAGTGAGAGATGAGAGTTTTGTTTAAGTAAGAAATATAATTTGGAAGGCAAAAATAAAACCCCCAAAACAGTAGAAGCATAGAAGTTTAAATCCATTCAGAAGGCGAGACACGGAGTAGTCAAGAGGTGGGCGGTGTGATGGACTGTGTATTCTGGAAATTTCAAAGCCACCCTCCTCCACACTACATTGTGGTGCTTAGCCTCAGTCTCAAAAGCCCCATTTCTTCTTTGCCAGTTGGATTGGGGTCAGGTGTTTCCAATGGGGCTCTGAAGACAAAGACTGGAAAGCAAGAGTGAGAAGGTCTCGGCTTCTTTATGTAGTTTGCTGTTGGTTCCTGTGAGAGTCTCTCTAGCAATGGTTCTTCATCCTGGTAATGGTTGCTGTCTTTAGTCCCAGGTTTTTGTTCTTTTGTTTTATTTTTCAGAAACAGACCCATTATGTCGCCTCAAAGATACCAGGACCAAAAAAACTGTTTACCTTCCTCAGATCTGTTAGGACAACAACTCTGTTGGGATAGTCTTTCTAGTTCTTGAAGTACCAGCTCCACCTGGATAATACCCCTCTGTAAAAGCCTGGATCACATGTAAACTTCTAGGTTATAAAATATATAGGTTATAAAAATCCAGTCTGTTTTTGTTTATTTGGCAGTAGGAGTGGAAATTCTTTCAACAATTAATATTTCTGTTACTCAGTTTTTACTTTTTCCCTTTAAGCCTTCTGAAATCTATTTAACAATTTCTCACATTATCTTTGTTCTTTGGAAATATGTGACTAATTAGTTAAGATTTTCTTTTTCCTGACTAGATTCTGAATACTAGGGAATTAAATAAAAAGAAAAACATATTCTTTCAAAATATTCAAAGTATATATTAAAATGAAAATAAAATTAAAAATTACAATGGATAAATGTAGTATTTAAAAATCACAACTGTTAGTAAGTCTTCCATTTCATATTAAAAATAAAATTGTATTAAATTAAAAAAATTTAGTTGTTCATAGACCTTTATTTTATTTATTTATACGTAGTGCTGAGAATCAAGCCCAGTGCCCCACACATGCTAGGAAAGTATGCAACCGCGGAGCCCCAGCCCCAGACCCTATATCAAAATTTTTAATAAAAATGATCAGTTTTAGTATTCAATATCCATCTAGTTATGCATAGACCTAGACATGTGCATATTTAAGAGTAATATAAGTTGTCAAATGTCTAAAAATGTTCCTAAGTCATTATGCTTAACTACTGTAAATGCCACCCAAATTCAAAAGTACCTCCAGAGCCATTGTTTGGTACACAAGAAAAAACAATAAGCATTTCTACTGACACTACTGAGACTCATACTTTGCTACACTGGAATTTATTTCTTCATGTTGAGAGGAATGATTAGAAAAAAGATTAATTAGTCATTTTCTTATTTGATCAACTTCACTTTTCAAGTTCTTCCCATTAGGAACTTTGTTCTTTTATCTCTCTAGCAGCACAACTTACAAGCCTTCAAGTATTCCTACATAGTGACCTATTTTGAGATCATAGGATAAGAAATGTGGAGAAGCATTTTCTTCGGTATCTTGACAGCAATACTCAGCCAGTGCTGAATGCAAGATCTAAGTCTAGAGTTGTGTACATGTGCTTTAATACAGCTGTGTGTGTGTGTGTGTGTGTGTGTGTGTGTGAGAGAGAGAGAGAGAGAGAGAGAGAGAGAGAGAGAGAGGTGGACTTGGGGATCTATTAACTTGGAATCAGAACAGGAACTCTGTTAGAGTCTGTAAACAAGTCAGGATGGCGCCTGGCATTTTGCCAGAGAAAGTGGTTTGTGAGGTGGCGCCAGTGAGCCATTAAGTGTGGAGATTCCTTATTGGTTGACTGCTGTATCTAGTTTATGTTAATTAAGATAAGCTGTGTGGAATGTATATATACCCCTCCTGTCCTAAAATAAACGGCTCCCACTCCCACTCCTGCTGTATCAATCTACACAAGTTGTTCGTCCCCCCCCCCCCCCCCCCCCCCCCCGCCCCTGTTATTTTGCTGCAGCCGGACTGCAGCAGAACTCTTCTTGCCCTGGGGCCTGTGGACTTTATGGGTCATATTAATGCAATGAAGTACTTCAGTGTTTAGTAGATTTAATTTTAAGACCCTAAAATCTTTTAAAAACCTTTTCCCTGGCTTTAATTTGAGTTCTTTCTTTTTTTCCCCAAGCATCATCTCTCCCCACTGAACTCTTACTTTTTTTTGAGTTTTATTCTCTCTCAGAGGATTAAATTTCTTCACGCTTCCATGATGTAACCAAGGCTAGATGTCTTTCAAGATGTTCTTTGTTCTGATCTTCCAGCTGCCTTTCATTGATTCCCTTTTCCAAAGCAGCATATGATACACTTGAAGTTTTCACAGTTCTAAAGTTTACTTTGCAATCCACTGAGTACATATGTACCCAAATTTCTATCTTGCTTAAGAAACTCCATTGCAATTGATCAGTTTGCTCTAGGAATCACAACCTGTGAAAACCTCCTGTAGAGTTATATTCCCTCCAGCCCTGGCCTTAGTAGAACTGAACAATTTAAAGATTGCTAGGAACTCCCAAGATCCTTCTCACTTTGCAAAAGAGTGAAAAGTCTACTCCTAAAGTTATAAAAATTTGAGATCATATTTGCATATCTTGAGAGCCAACAAATCTTCTCTTCTTTAGCTTGTACATCTTGCAGCCTTTCAGGTCAAATTGAACCAATACTGAAGTCTTCTTTTATCTTTATTACACATCATGGAGGCAATGGAAGCAAACAGGATTCTCTGTTTCTCAAGAATTCAATTCAAGGAAGTGGGTGAAATAAAGCTTGTCATGTTATGGTGTCTTTTTTTTTTTTCTGTCTTGGCCAATCCTACAGGTTTATCCTTAAGTCTTGCCTATCTCCACATCCTGGTCCTTTTCTCTTCTAGTTCTACAATTAATTTTCATTAATGTCTTTATTTTATACAAATATAAATGCATGTATTTGAAAGTATTTAATATAATTTGCTTTCAAATTTTACATTTTATCCTTCATTATATATGAACTCTGAGATTAATACCTATTAATTATTAACTCTTTTATATGACTACATTTCATTACTATTCAAATGTAATTATAATGCATTAATTATAAAATGATTAAATACGTGAGGAAACAACAATATGAAACTGAAGATATACACTTACAACAGATCAAACAACACACATGCTTTCTAAGCATTTTACCAAAGTAGTTTTTTTCCTGTATAAGGTAGATATTAATGAAATAAAACCTAAAAAAATGAACTTCTTTGTGAATATAATAAACCAGAATATACCAATATTCCATTTGGAGTATTTAAAAAATTTCTGAATAAACTGTTCGAATTTCTTGTATAGTCACATATTTTCTTTACTATTTGACTATGTCAGAATGATAAATAAACTCCATGATCCTGAAGTCAAAATCTTCTCAGGATAATTGCAAAATCCAAGTCTCAAAGTTTTGTTGACTACAAACCATATATGTAATCGCCCATAATATGTCACTTTGTTCTCAAGATAGAAAGGAATAGTTGAGTTCTTGGTAGAGGCATAAGAAAACTTAATAGGGTGGGAGAATATGTTCTTTGATAATATAATTTATCCCACCCCATGTTCATTCACACCTGCACATAGAGCTAAAAAGCACAGATACTGTACTTCACCAATTTGAAAAAAAACAACAACAAAGTATCAGAAAGCTATTAAAAACGTAAACATTCAAATTTAATTTGCTCAGGCTTGAACTCTATATTCAGCAATGTGATAAATACTAGTAGCCTCTTAGAAAAGTTAGGTAACAAATTCTCTCATTATAGTAGTAAACCCTAAGAAGAAGCCAACTATTCTACGTCATCTCTATGTCAAAAAGTAAGCCTTCTTGGCTCAAAATAAAACAAATTTTTAAAAAGTTGTTTTCTAAATTCTGTGGCTTAAGTAGAATCTTGATTCACTTTGGTGGTCTGAGTTGAGTAGTTTCATCTTACTGTGGAAGTCTATCCCCTGTAAATTTCCAGCCCCCATCTAATATTCTAATTAGGGACATTTCTTTGAGGACCTTAATTTACCTACAACTTAAAATGAATTAATTTAAGGTCCAGGTGGAGACACTTATTTGTTCCAGGCATTAGAGATTAAAAGTGAAGTTTAAAAATTTCATCTGTTAAAAAAAGTCCTGCGAAATTAAAAAGTTAGGAACTACATTCTTCTTTATCAGGAAATATCAGATATGGGCAGTATTCTCTTTAGTTCCTAAATTATTTGCTTAAAGGCAGGTAAATAGGAGACAGGATTCTAAAGAAACAGTGTAAGTATAATTGTTAAGTATGGTCAATTATATGCATATCATTTATTTATTGAAATTATGTAACTTCTTGTACCATCCTAATTGCAATATTTTTGCATATATTATATCAAAGGAAAATATTAATTTTGATGCCATACAAACCCTGTATTTTAGAATCAACTCTCCATTAGTTAGTAGGTTTATAACCTCAAATAGGTAAAAATTTCCTTTTTTAATTCATTTCCTCCCCTGTAAAATCAGGATATCAAAGAGTTATTTAAGGATTAAGTGAGATAATAAGAGTAGATTCTAAGAATGGATTCAGTTGGTGGTTGTTTTTTGTCAACTATTTTTATTATCTCCACAGAGTTTGGCTGGAAGGGAAAATAAAAGAAACAAATAAGACAAAGCCTAAGTTGTTGTTTGTATTGGAAAATGCACTTGAATGGACATTAGTTCTGCCTGCAACAGAAATTCACAGGTTCGTTCAATGACTGTACAAATAAAATAGACATTTCTTATACTTCTTCCTATGTAAAAAGACAATATTTGAACCACAACACCATTGTAAGGCTAAAGTGAAATACCATGTAAAGTTATGTAGAAAAATATAAACATCAACTATATTTAGACCAAAGTTCAATAGGCAAATGATTAGAATTGATCTGAAACTAGTTTATGTTACCAGTTTTAAAATTATGAAATAGCATATACACATGAGAGAAATGTAACAAATACAAAGTTTTAAAGTGTAATAATAAAGTTATGGAAGCCCCCAACCAGTAAAATAGAGCAATTACTGTGACATCTCCCTACATGCCCTGTTTCCATAAAAGTCTCTTGGTTTACACCCAGAGATGACAGCAGCATGATTTGGACTTTACTCTTATTGTTATCTTGTGCATGCTTTTACTGCCATCAACAATATATTTTTTAAATTCATAGAAATGATATCACAATCTGGATAGTCATTTGTAATATATTTTTTCAAAACTGCTTTATTGAGACATAATTCAAATATGAAATTCATCCGTTTAATGTCTGCAATTCTGTGGTTTTTGGGATATTCACAGGTTATGTGATCATCAACATATCTAGTTTTAGAATGCTTTAACTGCCATCCCCCATACCAACCCATCTCATTAGTAGTCCTTCCTTCTTCCTCCTCAGTGCTATTAATCAGGAGTCTACATTCTGTATAATGTGCTTTTTACTTCTCACTATGCATCCAAAATCCATTCAAGTTGATGCAAATAACTAATTCCACTGTATTTTGTTGTTGTTGTTTGCTGAATCTATCAGCCACTGGGGAAATGTACTAAAAATATTTACTTTTAATGGTTGAGTTTTTAATTTTGAAGCTGTTTCTAAGTACATGCATATTTAGAATGGCTAGATTCCTAGTAATTTGAGACCATTATTTTCATGTAGTGATCAATATCTCTTGAAGTTCTTTTTGCCTTAAAGCCTCTTTTATTTGATAAATAAAAATGCTAATAGATCTTTTTTCTCTATACTTTCCCTTATGATTTAGTGTGTCTCTTGTAAGAGAACGTATTGGCTAGTATTTATCAGATTTTGAAGAACATATTATTCTTAGAGAATTTAAGAATAGGAACTTAACTTATAACTGTATACTTATGGATGTGTGGATTTACATATATTCATTTTCAAGATTTGTGATGGTTAATCTTGTTGGTCAACTTGACTGGATTTAGAGAATCCTAGAAAATTGGTAAAGCACACTTCTAGGTGTGTCTATGAGGATGTTTTCAGAGATGATTGGCATGTGAATCAGGGAACTGAGGTGGGATGACCTGTCCTGAATGTGGGCAGCAGTGCCCAATAGGCTGGTGCCTGGATTGAAGGAAAATTGAAGAAGGGCAAAGCTTGTACCGATTGGAAACTCTATTCTTCAGGAGCCTGTGTGTTTGCTGCTGCCATTGTCCATGGACATCAGATTTCAAGTTCTTAGTCACTGACTGTGGACTCACACTAGTAACTGCCTGAAGCTTCCAGTCCTTCAGCCTCAGACTGGCGCTACATTATTGATCCCTCTTGTCCCGAGGTGACCAGCTTCTTGGAATGAGCAGCTACTGATTTCCCCAGCTCTTCTACCTATAGATGGCCATTGTGGGACTCTCCAGCCTCTGATCTTGTAAGCCAACCTAATAAATCTGCTTTTATATGTATGTTCTATTGGTTCTATTTCTCCAGGGAACTCTGACTAATATAGTATTCTTTTTCCCTATGTTAGCTTTTGGGAGTAATAGTCAACATAATAAATAAGGTTATTCTTTTGGGTGGTTGATGTATGTACGTTCTTTGTTGAGAAAAAAATTGCAATTAATTTTTTTTATTTACAATTTTATTTACAATTTTTATTACACATACAGGGCATAATTTTTCATATCTCTGGTTGTGTACATAGTATATTCACACCAATTTCTATCTTAATACATGTACTTTGGATAATAATGTCCATCCCATTCCACCATCATTTCTAACCCCTGCCCCTTCCCTTTCCCTCCTACCCCTCTGCCCTATCTAGAGTTTGTCTATTCTTTCCATGCCCTCCCTCCCTACCCCGCTATGAATCAGCCTCCTTATATCAGAGAAAACATTTGGAATTTAGTTTTTTGAGATTGGCTAACTTCACTTAGCATTATACATCTCAGCAAAGCAAGGTGTCTAATCAAGAGAGAGCCAAAGGTATTAGGTTAGTTAATTCATATCCCAATGTAATCTCATAATGGAATACCTGAATATAAATGTTTCACAAACTGAAAACAACACAATTTCTATCACTTTCTTGTAAACCCTGGAATATACAATGAAACAAATTTAAGACGAATAGGTAAAATGTCAGAATATAGACAACCTTTTAGAGACTAAGTGTGTGTTAATACTAATAAATTAATTCATTAAAAATATGCATGTATGTTTGATAGATGATATTTTAAGCTACAATTTCAGATTTTGAGCAAAAGCCACTTTGAGTAAGAAAAAAATTCAAAAAGCAAGCTGGTATACACATGCTCAAATAGACCCTAAATAAGAATCATTTTCCAGGGAATTTGAGTCCAAATTGTTTTACTAAAGATCAGTAATTATCAGGTCTTATGCATTCTAGAGTCAGACAGAGCCTGGAGCCAACTTTTATAACTTTTTGACCAAAGTACTTAACATTCCAGGCTTTTTCAGATCTGTAAGATGGGGAATATGATGAGACCTCATCAGTTTCATATTTTTATTTTTTTTTTGGAAAAAAATTATTCATTTCAGATTATTACCAAAATTTATTAAATAGTAACTTGATCCCAAACATATTATTTTGCATTATTGGATTTAATCTCACACAAATTTATGGAATTTGTACCAGTGTTATTCCCTTTGTTTAGATGAGGAAGCAGAGCCAGGACTAGAAGCAAAGTCTGTTTGATTTCTTAAATGCTAGGCAGTACTTTGTCACAGTCCTGATATCATTTCTCTTCTTGTGAGCTTTTTAGTTATATCTTTCCAAACAGCTTTACTTCTACCTGCTAAATATAGGTGTTTCCTGAAGTCCATGCCATCAGACATCTTTCTCATTAACTTATGATCTCATCTAAAGTCATACCTTCACCTTTCTTCATTCTTTGTATTTGTAAACTTTCAGGGATCTCCTGTATTTCAGGTACTTTTTTTTCTTATTCTAGCTACTGTATTTGACCACCACGATATTGCCATACTTTGAAGTCTGTATGTGAGGACCTAAACTCATCATAATTTTCAAAAGTGTTCCTTTTTTTAGATATTGGTATTCTCCTAGTTTCTTTAGTGTGATATCTAAGAAAAATCTTTTACTTGTTCTTTCTTGAGATTACCGTTCTGCCTGTTGTGAGCCTTCCCTTATACCACTGATGTGTCTCTTCCATTTCGTCTCCATTTTCTCATTCTCCTGTGATCATTCTGGCTCATGTCTCACCTGGACAGTCCTCAGCATTCTCCTGATCTCCTCTCAATAGGTGCCCTTCTCCTAATCCTAATCTCCAGAGGAAGCTTTCCTAAAGCCCATCTCTAATCTTTGAGATTAAAAAAAATGAACAAATGAACAAACAAAACAACGAATAGGTAAATGTTCACAGGCAAAATGTCTGAGTATAGACAACCTTAAAACCATTGCCTATCAACTTCAGGCCAGTTTCTTTTTTTAAAAATTAGCAGTAATTGTGTATTAGTTAATCCTCATTGGCTTTAATATTGTCATTGAGCAAAGCTGGTTCAATATTTTTTAGAGGCTCTTACAAACTATAAGACTGTCTGTAACTTTGTATAAACCCTACTGTCCAGACTTTTGTCTTATAATCTCTGAAAGTGGCCTGATCTTCTGAAAAACTCTTATTTTAATTTCTTAAGCATATCTTTCTCTCTTTCAAATGTGTGACATAGTTGTCTAATTCTGCTTTCCTACCTTTTATTGCCTTTACCTACCACCACCTAAATATGACATTGGACAAATTACCTTGTTTTCCATAGAGATTTACCAACCTTTTATCAAATGCGATAGAGTCTACCTAATTTACTTTGTGCATCTCTTCTCTTTTATTAAATTGTGGTGGAGAAGAGAACCAACATTTAATGAGGGCTCTTTTGGAGAAGGTGCAGTATCTTCTCAGGAGTTGTACGGGATAACATTATCTTCATTTTACAAGTGAGGAGACCCAGAGAAGTCTTAAAATCATGCATATTTTGAACTGCTTTGTTTTAAGACAGAGTCTCAA
Organism: Ictidomys tridecemlineatus; assembly: GCF_052094955.1. Lineage (NCBI taxonomy): Eukaryota > Metazoa > Chordata > Mammalia > Rodentia > Sciuridae > Ictidomys > Ictidomys tridecemlineatus. Next base: position 106,574,347 of record NC_135485.1, on the reverse strand, counting down.
AACTTCTTTGTTTTGAGACAGAGTCTGTATGTTGCCTAGGTTGGTCACAAGTGACCCTCCCACCTTACCCTCCAGAGTAACTGAGATTGTACCTATTTTTGCATTGTACTTTCACGAAATTCTGGTAAACTTTGATCTCAAGGCCAAGTTTCCATGTATTAAAAGAAGAAAGATTTCTTAAGTCTTGCCGTGGCACACCTGTTTCTTATTTGATCTTTCATAGCAGAGACATCTGCAGTGGTTGACAATAAACTGTGACTGAAAATTTACCCATCTGACTTTGTTCTAACTTTCTTTAGTACTTCTACAGAGTGACTTCTTGCCCTTACATATGATAGCTCTAAATTCAATGAGGAAGATATTTACAGTTCTGCAAATATCACTTTGGCATTTTACATTTTGTAGGAAAAAGCTTTTACATTGCAGTTCATAGCATAGTTTGAGGTTCTTAAATGCCAACTAGAGATGTAGAAAAGAGACCTTTTCTGAAAAAAAAGACCAACTTTCAAATTTGACATTGAGAGATGTGTAGAAGTTTTAGAGTTGCTAGGAAGAATGAAGATTTTTATTTGATGAAAAACATAGGACTCTGACTCCTTTGTTAATTGACTCACAGAAAAAAGCATGGGATATTACAAGAAGAGAGAAGGGGTTGGTCTATACTCCCTGTATCTCTACATATATGACCATCCAGAACATCATGCAATCAGCAGGGATCAAATAGATACCTGAGGAAATAGCAATGTTTGTATTGATAAATTGTGAAGAACGGGGTTGTTCTGTGGTAGATGTAAACATTTTAAAGATAGATTACATATCCATTGAAAAATAGAACTGGGATGTTGCTTTCTAGAGTACATTTTCAGAGGGAGAAAGAGAATGTGATTTTAGCTCATGCTGCTACTAAAATGGATTGGAAATTGGCAATAAAGTTCTGAAAGATAAGTTGGAGTTCACTGAATCGGAAGAACTTCTCTTCCTCCTAAATTTTTGTTTCTTGAACTTATAGAGCAAGAAGGAAAGCATATGAGAAAAAAACCCATTTATATTTCTATTTATATATTTGCATTCAATATGAGTATAATAAATATATTTGTTCATTTAATTAAAGTATACGATTGCCTCTTTCAGTGATTTTATATAAAATAGGTAAGTTTAGGCAATATCTCTGTGTGAATATGTATTGCCCATATTCAGGGCCCCAGTAAAAAAGCAGATAATACACTCAAATGAAATAATGAGAATTTAATGAAATGACTTTATAACCTAGGCTGAAAAGGGGAAGAGGAGTAATAGGAAGAAGTGATACCTGAAAAGAGTTTAGGAAGCTCTAGGAAAGGTGCCTTTGAGAGAGGAAATCAGCCAGTACCAACCTGTATGCTGATGAGGAAGTAGCGAGAGGAATAGATACCTTGACCTCTGCCTCTTCTAGTTCTCCAGTCTCTCATCAATGCCTGCCATTGGCCAAACCCAAAAAGCAGCCCGAAGAAAAGGCAGTCTCATTTATGCAGCCCATGAACCTTTGCTTCCTGGTGCACAGAGCAGAAGAGAGGTAGAGAGTTGACCTGAAGAGGTAAACGGAGGAAAGCATCACACCAGTGCAGACATTGGTTAGGAAGCCAAAGAAGAGCCAAAAAAAAAAAAAAAATTGTGGAAATTAGAGGATGTTTGGGATTATTTGAATCTAATCATAATTTTATGGATTGTCTCTCATTTTTACTTCCTGGTGACTCAAGAACATCCCTAAGAGTAAAAGGAGTAATAACATCTGGGCTTCCATAGTTTAGACTTATCAACAAACTCTAGGTTTTTAAAAAATATAATACATAATTTATATCTCGATTTCAGTCATAGGAATATTATACCCTATTTTTGACCCTGTGGGTCACTGCTTTTAAGCTTATTGCTTGCTATTTATGACTATCCAATTTAGTTGACTTTTGTAATTCCAATCATTTCTCAATTTTTCCAACATAAAGTCTGTTTTCTAATCTGGAAAGAACAAGTAGTCCAGAACATTTTAGTTTTGCAAAAAAAAAAAAAAAAAAAAAAGCTTTTAGAAGATCGGTATTACCTACGATTTTTCTCAAATTATTGTCGCAATATAATCAGTCATATTGACATATAATGTAAACAAATTATATGAAGAGCATTTATCCTTCCATAGAGATGGTTTCTATCCCGTTTTCGGAATTTAAATGTCAATAGGTATAGACAGATATGGGCTGCCATTGCCAGCCTGGAAATGTTGATCTCTAAAATCCCATCATAGTGTGAGGTTTAGTGTTCCTAGGATGACTTAAGAAAAAAGTCATTGAATGATTTAATGTTAGCTGAAATTTGTTTCTCAAATTATTCTTTATTGTTTTCCAAAAACAGCATGATACACCATCTAAAAACACAAAATAAAACAAAACAAGCAAAACTCTTTGTTTAACTGCCTGTTGCTGACATTTGGTCTTTTCTAAGAAAGCAGCCTCAGTTAAAAACAACTCAGAGGCATTTGGGGAACATTGTGACCTTGAATAAAGCTATCTCAATAAGTTAGCTATTTTCCATTTTAGAGTTGGTCGACAAAGAAACAGCTAGTATATTGTGTTCATTATGTGCATATGAATAAGTACAGTCTCAACCTAAGAGAGATTCACTAATTATGTGGAATTGACATGGCTTTGAAAGATTATCACTGTGTATTCATATACAGGGCAAATTGATTTCAAAACAAGAACATCTCAGAAAGATAAGGGGATTTTTTTTTTTTTTTGAGGCTGTTAGCAGGTAAGTTGATATACTTAACACAAAAGTTCTCTTGTTTGGTCCTTTCTAATTCTTTGCTTTTTCCTGAGTTATCTCATTTTTAGCCACAACTTAAACTATCACTTACTCATTGATAGGCTTAAAACTCTAAATAAGACTCTAAATAGGGCTCTACCCTAAGCTTCAAACTGCAAATCCAATTTCTTAATTATATTACTTGTCTATTGCTGTATAACAAATTATCCTCAAACTTAATGGCTTAAAATAACAAATAAGGCTATGGTGCACACCTGTAATCCCAGCTATTTTGGAGGCCAACACTGGAGGATGATGGGTTCCAGAGCAGCCAGGGAAACCTAGTGAGGTATTATTTCAAAACAAAAAATAAAAGAGGGGATGTAGTTTAGTGGTAAAGCACACCTGGTACTTCTAAATAAATAAATATACCAAAATACCCCAAATACTCATTATCTTATAGTTTCTTTGGGCTAGGAATAAGGTCTTGTAACCCAGGGTCTCTCACAAGGTTGCAATCCAAGTGCAGCTCTTGACTGTGGTCTAAGGCTCAACCATTGGAGGATTTGCTTCTTAGAGTGTTTCCATGATTGTTGGTAGGGATCAGCAACTTGTTGGGCTTGGACTGAGTCCTCTTTCAGTTTTTTTGTCCCATAGGTCTCTCTACTGGGTAGCTCACAATAAAGTAGCTGGCTTCCATCTGAAAGAATAAGAGAAGAGCAAATGAAAAAATGGTTATAATCTTGCTCTAATTTAATCTTAGAGGTGCCAACCCATTGCTTTAGCTGTATCCTATTCATTAGAAGTGAGTCATTGGCCCAGTGCCCTCCAGACGAGGTGATTATATGGGCATGAACCAGGAGGTAGAACAGAGCTGACAACACAGAGGCAGCCCACCACACGCATACTTCCTTCCAGGGTGTCACAGGCACTTAAAACTCCACATGCCACAAATCAATTCTGTGGATGTTGTTCCCAAACCTGCTTTTCCTTCCAGATCACTCTTGAATATAAGTCACAGGTTGTCATCTACACAGTTTATGCTTTGTTTGTGTTTTACTTTTATTTTTGGCATATGAGTTTATTAAATTTACTCTTTTTGTTTTCTTATGTTTTAAAATTCTGGAGGGTGGGGAGAATCTGGGGAGCTGATTGATGTAAGCTTGTGTTACGAGTTGAGAGATCATGGACCACAGTACAGTGGGAGGAGAGCACAGTCTGTATGTGTCATTTCAAGAGACTTCATGGAGAGTGAATTTCTGTCTGAAAGATCAAAGAACTCTACTTTTCTTTTTTTGCCTGGCCTGGTCTCCCTCTACCCCGTTTCCTTTCTCTTTTACAACTGTGTGGCATGGTGATATCTGGCATCCTTCCTGAGGTTGCCTTCACTTACATGTCATGTGGAAGCACTGCTTCTTCTAGAGTTAATGGCCTTCCCTTGCTGAGACTGTGAATGACTTGTCTGCACAGAACACTGCTGCCGAATGTCAATGGGAACTGGGAACCCAGAGGAGTGGATCCGAAGTATACTGTGCCCTTCTCTCAAGGCCAGCTCTTACATTTTCAAGTCAGAAAGCTCAAGATCTCTACCACTTGCTTCCTTGAATTCTCAAGCAAAGGAATCCCAAGATGGTTTAGATTCCTTATATTATATATGTTGGCTGTTTCCCTTTATTTTTTTTAAAATGTAAATAGTACCTCATGATGTTGTCATATGAGCATTTCTGTTTTTAAAACGTATTGATAATTTTTTTCTGAGATCTGGGATGAGTTGGAGGTAAGTTGAAGCAAATTAGAAATGTGGATTCAACTGCCTTCTTTATACAGAATTTTCTTCCCAAAAAGAAAGAAAAAAAGAAAAACTTCATTGCTTATCTCGCTAACAAAATTTGATGCTATTATAGAGACTTAATAACGTCTTGAAAATTTCTCCTGTCAAAAATAATTAGCCACCAGTTCCTCCTTGTCCAACCATTTATTTGTCCTTCCCAAAGAACTCTAGTAGATTAGTAAGAGCTAATGTTGCCGTGTTCTCAATAGACTGCATTTCTGAAAATAGCATTATGCCTGCAACTTTCCTGCATGGAAGTAAAGCTAATTTAATTTCATGTGCTCTATTGCTTTTTTCTGGAAACTTTCTGAGGGTTGGGGCACACATCATGGCAAGCCCTCTCTGGTCTCTGAAATTAGCTGTTTGTATGACCATGGACATGTACATTAATTATGGTTTATACAATTTATCCTTACGGTTTACCCAAAAGTGTGGCTGGAAATTCAGTTTTTGTGTTTTACTTCATCAAATAAAGTAAAACAACCAGTCTCTATTCTCTTTTACATTTTACTTGTCTACTAAGATTACTTGGGATTGACATTCTTTATAAAATCTTGTAAATAAGCTCCAAAATAAAGTGTACAGAAGTTTTGCTATTTTCTTGTCATTCCCGGGCATGAATATACTACCAGAAAGATAAAGTGGCTCCAGAGATTTAAATTTATTTAAAGAAATCTTTTAGCATAAACTGTATCCACATGGCCAGTAGTCCCTGGGAGTGCCCAAATGTTTACTCTTATCTTTGTGCTTTGTTTTTCTAAAATTCTCTTTACATGGTTAGAGCCATACTTTTCATTTCCGCTCAACAAATACTTAACTGTTTTGGTATCCTCTGTTCGGAAATTGAGTAAACATCTTGTGGATATCAATGGCATCAGGGCCTCCACTTGCTGCCAACCATTTCAAACATCAATTTTCTTTTTATGCCTCTAGTATGTGTCTGGAGGCATTTGTCTATATTTCCTGGCTTAGCTTTTCTGCCACTTCCTACAGTTGTCAGTTATCTGAGCATTTAGAGGATTACCTCACTGTTCCCCTTCTCAACTTTCGACAGAGAATCTCTGTAAGGCTAGAGTCCATTTTTTGCTGGTCTCTACCCATCCTTTATTTCAACATTATTTTCTAAAAAAAATCACTTTTATGAACATTTGACATTTTAGTGCTAACTGCCTGGATGCATTTTTATTCATATATTCTTTCTTTTCCATCAATAAATCCTTCTCTTTACGATGGAAACATTTCTTGTGAGTTTGGTCAAACTTCAGGTGGAAACACTGCTTGTTCTAGACTTAATTTATTCTCAGTGTCAAAGTGGAATCAGCTAATGGCTTTGATTTTTTATTTCACTGATAATGTTCAAGCAATGACAGGAAAACTGATTTACTTTCTTGTCACCAGATTTGTCAAATCCACATACATGTAACAATATATTTTATCTTTCCTCCTGTTACCAGGCACCTAATACTCCTATTCTAAACAAGGCATCATATTATGCAGTTGGTTTCACTCATTTTCTTCTATTCAAGGGCTTTTGCTCCTACAAATAAATCATCTCTTTTCTGCATCATCAAATTTTTCTTATTAATGAATGATTCCCATTAGCATGTAAACATAATACAATATTTGCCATCGAAAACAAGCAGCCTAAACCCAGTGAATAATGATTGATGTAATTTTTCAGTTATTCAAATTTTACTTCAGTCAGATTAAAATTACATATATAGTCAAAATGAATATGCATTAACAACATCAATACTTCCTTGTTTATTGTGGAAAACAAATAAATAAGGCCAACAAATTTTCATGTATTTGTTAGCCAACTGTACAAGTTCAGTGGAGTCTCTTGGCATCAACTTTTTCCTATGAACTATATATAAAAATTCTTTAACTTTATTGACTTCTTTATTTTAAAGAATAATTAACACATATGATCTGTTTAAATTGATGATATTCACTGTAATATTTCCCTACATGTGTATATCATGCATTAATTGTATCAATTAACCCTTCTACATTCAACCTCTCCCAAACTCTTTCCAATACCTAAAAGTTCCTTCTAATCTCTTTCCGAGCTCCTTGCCTCTTGCCATTCCTCTTATCTAGTGACCACTATTCTGTTGCATGTTTGTGCAAGTTTGACTTATTTGATTCCTTCAATGAGTGAAAATGTGTGGTATTTGTCTTTCAGCATCTGACTTGTCTCACTCAACATAATGTTTTCTGTTTGTATCCATATTGCAGCAAATGGCCATATTTCATTCTTTTTATGGCTGACTAGTATTCCACTGTGTAAATATGCCATGTTTTCTTTATATGTTCATCTGCTGAAGGGCATCTGGTTTGGTTCCATATTTTGACTATTATGAATCGTACTGCAATAAACAAGGAAGTACAAGTATATTTTTGGTATAAAGATTTTTAACTTCTTTTCGTATACACATGGTAATGGAACTGCTGGATCATATGGTAGTTTTATTTTTAGTTTTTTGAGAAATCTCCATACTGTTTTCCATAATGACCATAATAACTTACATTCCCATCAGCAGTGTCTAAGTCCCTTTTCTCTGAATTCTCACCAGCATTGTTATTTCTTGTTTTTTGATGGTGGCCATTCTAATTGGGTTGAGATAATAATCACATTGTGATTTTTCGAATTGCATTTCTCTGATGATAAATGACAGTAAGCCATTTTTATGTATTTGTTGGCCATTTGTATGTGTTCCTTTGAGAATTTTTTGTTTAGTTCTTAAGCTCATTATTTTAATTTGGTAATTTTTTGGTGTTCATTTAATTGAGTTCCCTACATGTACAAATTCTAAAGGCAAGTCTTATTCCAGTATAAGATTGACCAGAGCATACATGTTTTAATTCTTTGACTATCATCAAAACAAAAGCATTTTTAAAATTCAAAAAACAATTCCTAGATTCCTGATGAGGAAAAATAGAGTTTGAGAAACATTTTCATTCAAATAGAGGATAGGGAATTAATTCCAAAACTCAGATGTGCAATTCAATGGCAAACATTTACTTATTTACCCTGAGTATCTCCATATCTCTATGGATATAGAGAAAAGAGAGGGCTCAAAGACTTGAATATTCCAATCTAGTCATTTCTTGCATTTTCCCAATATCAATATTCAACATCAAAATGATTCTTTTATACATATTTAGATAGTGTTTATTACTAATAAATGCAATCACTCAAATATATTCAGACTTCATAATCATCAGCTAAGTGAAGCATTGGTATGGTATAGTAGAAAGCAAGAAAACCAACTACTAGAGCCAGGAAACTGAGTGAGGCCTGGCTGTATGTCCTGTGGGAAATTGTTTTTCTCTTTACAGATTGACAGTGTTGGATTAGATTATCCATATGGTCTCATTTGCTCTGAAACTCAAAGAATATTTTTTTTGGCTAATAATAATTAAACTGCTTTGATCTCTTCCAAGTTACATTTCAAAATGCTGTTATAAGTGCTTAATGTGGATTACATAATTTAATCCCACAATAATCCTTTGAATTTTGGTACAATTAATATTACATATAAAGACACTGGAGCTTATAAAGGCTAATTAATATGCCCAGAACTTCACAGCTGGTAACTGGGAGAGCTGAGACTTAAATGCAGGCTGTGTAACACAAGAGCTATAGACCTCTAACCGTATCAAAAGTCTACCTCTCTCAAAGTGTAGACAGATTCAGAAAGGGTGAACGATAACATAAATTGAATGATTGTTTATTTTTTAAAAGATTTGTGGTGGGATTAAAATTCGTGATATTATAAACCTTGTCATTTCCTCATTCAATCTACTTGTTCCCAGGAGACTCCCCTCCTCCCCGAGAATCAAATATTGCTTCAGGGGAATGATTTCACAGAATACAGGGAATAATAATTCAAATTTTATCCCTTTGAAAATCTAAGTTGATTTTTAAACTCATAGGGAAGGCAATTAGTCTATTGAAGTAAAATTTGTGATGTTTTTGATATTTAAATGTCTGGGCACCCAGACATATTGAAACAAAGTGTATGTTCTAACCAATGTATATTAAAGGGCAAAAATTAAGAGCATGTCTATCCTTCACTCAGAAATTAGAGTATCCTAGGCAGTAAAGAAGACACAAGAAGCAAGTAAGGTTGAGTTCCAGAATAAGGGTCTATGATGATTCTTCTGAGTCTAAAAACCTAGGAGGAGGAGGCAAGCAATAAAAGTTCCAATAACCCTGCTAGGGATTTGGAGAGTAACGAAGATGTCTGAAGGTTTTTGTTTTTGTTTTTTTAATTTTTATTGTAACCCTGGAGTTTGGCGGCCTCTCTGAAGATCCTAATAGAAAGAAGACACCTAGGAAATGAATGTCAAGAGTGTCTGTGCCTCTAGTGAAGAATCAGAGGTTTGAGACAATCTTCAACAATTTTTCTGAGTTTGTGTTAACATGTGAAAACATCTTGTTTTCCTGGTGGATTGTGTGAAAGTTACACAAAAGAGACTTTAATTCTGTAGTGGACTTGAATTAGGGATAATGAATACAGAGTGAAAGGATTCAGCTAGAAAGATCAGGAAAAACGAGTAGTGATGACTAGATGTCAGAAGAAATAGAGAAGAATCAGAAGGTATTGAAGATGTTATAGGAAATACCGTAGCTCAAGGTAGTCCTAATTGCAGCATCTCTTGACTCTCCTTATCCTACCATTTAAACTCCAATCATACTGACTCTCTTCCAGTTCCTGAAGTGAATTCAACTGTTGTCTGGCTGATGTTATTTTCACGTGTTCTCGTGCAACTCTTTTCCTGGTAACTTTGTGTATCCTTTGGTTTCAATGACTATCATTTCTAGAATATTCTGCTTTGAACCTCTATCCAAATCAAGACTTTATTATAACTTTTATCATATCGTTTTTTAACACTAACGTTTCTAATTACACATTTATTTGCTGAATCCTTGTGTCCTCTACTAGACTATACTCCTCATAATCATATCTGTTTTGTTTCTTGATCAGTCTCTAGAAGGTGGCCCAGTAACTGGCACATACATAAGTTTTCTTTTGAATAAGCAAATAGAAGAATGTCAGTCAGTGATATGAAAGCCAGGTTTCAAGTTTGAGGGAAGAAAAGATTTTTTTTTTTTAAAAAAATACATGCTAGCAAAAATAAGAGTTGGGATTTTTGCAGTTGTAAATTATAGAAAAGCAAAAGATAAAAATTTAGCTCTTTCGTATCTTGGGATACATGGTTTAGCCTAGTGAAGAAGCTCCATATTCATCAGAGCCTTAGATTCCATATATTTTACTGTCCTGATTTCCCTAGAATTTTCCTGTCTGAACCATTGAGATGGCCATACAAATTCTCCCCACAAAAGACTTCTCTTTATGTCTTATCAGCCAAACATTCAGTGGCCATAGCTAGTTTCAAAAGGGCTTTCCCAGCTTCAACCAGAGTTCTGTTATCAAAAAGGAGAGAATGAGTGTGTGTTTGCACAACTCAATGTCTAATAAGGTAGCTATGATGAAAATTGGAGGGACTGGAACAAGTAGGGGCCGCCCTTCAGAAGTCCTGAGAGGGCCATTCTAATTAGAGGAGCTCTACTACATTGTGTTTCGTGGCTGAGAAAAATGGGGTCAGCTAGAATGAGCGTCTGCACCCACACATTTCTTTCCATCATTCTGATAACATAAGGCTCAATCCGGTCAACAAATGGTTTCACTTCTGCTGACATTTTCAACAAATTTCATTTGAACTAAAACTTTATGAGAAATTCACAAAACATCCTCAAAATGCTTAAGCAGTTTGCACAATGTAAATATTTAAAACAAATATATCCAAATACATAAACACCGACTGTCTCATCTTTCTTGTAGATAAATCCAAACATGTCAATGGGGCGGTAAAAAAGTCAGCTATCTTTGTTCGGATGTTGTTTAGCATATTCCCAGATACAGTGGAAAGCATTTTGGGGGTGTTCTTTCTGTTAATCTTTTTATCATTGTATAGCATTTTAAAATACAGAGACATAATACTGCTATTGTTGATTATGCCCAATTAAAATCTCATCCTTATATGTGTGTCCCACTCACAGAATGAAATTTTCTTTCTGGTCAAATTTGCAAGTTTCTGTTAATAATAACTTCTCATCTCAAGTATTAGCTTTTGTCAAAGTTCTATCACATTGAAGTATAGTAAATTGATTACCCATTCATGGTAATAGAACCATGGCAAAATAACAAGAAACAAAATAATGGTCAATGAGAAAGTATTTATAGAAGTATGAAGAGTGTCCTTGATACTTAACATACATTATCTAGTTTAAAATGAACCATGATTATTTTTAGATTTCATTCTTGAAGAAAATAAGTTCAAACACATTAAACATCATGTTTAAGGGTATACAGCTCACAAAATAAAGCCATATCTGTGTGACTCAGGGCTTGTACCATCCCACTTTTGAGTATATGTACTCTCTGTCCCTTTTCCATTAATCTTCTGACAGATACTTCATTCATTTAAGAACTCAGAAAATGTAGCTAAGGAAGACTGACTTATTTGCTTTCTTGGAAGATGTGGGTCAACAATTACATTAGCTCTTATCAAAAGTTCATAACCTAGACATCCACAGACCCCTGTTGAATTTAAAAATATGTGTCAGAGTGCCTATGAACATCCTGAAATTTTATGTGTTTATTTAGGGAGACTGTTCATGGGCTCCTTCAGATTCTTACAAGAGCCATGATTTCTAAAAACCTAAGACTATAGAAAAATCAATAAATATTCATGAATGATGAACATGACAAAGTAGTAAGAAATTCGTTGATACATTCCTTTGAAATATAGCAATGCCTTTGTTTTTTTTTAGGAAGCTTGAGTAGATGGTAGGTGACACTTGTTGAAATATATCCACTACTTTAAATTACTTACTATAGGAGAAAGTGTAATCAATATTTTTCCAGGAGGCTGTTGACTTGTTGAAGGTACTGAAATGTGTGGTAAGAACACAGAAGAAAAGGTTTGAAGACTGAACTCCATTGGGGATTCAGATCTTTTCTTCTCTTTGAGGTAAGTTTCTTAACTTTTCTCCTTAGATAAAAAAAAAAAAAATTAAGATGATGATATAAGTCCTGTCTAGCTAATAAGGGCAAATGAGATCATGGGTATAATACAAACAAACACAAACAAATGAACACCATTATTAGTAACAGCTAATTGAATCTCTAGAGTTTTCTACTGCATCCCAGGTTTTATAATGACACAAGTAGGCAAGTCACTTCACTGAGCTGGGACTTTAAATTCCTCTTTGGAAAATGAGAATGCTCTCTTTACTTTCTGTCTCCCAGAAGCAGTGTTTGGAAGAACAATAATAACTAAGGGATAGTCAAATGTTATTTCTTCAGTGAGCTTGGCTATCTGAAATGGCATCTAGTTCATTAATGCAACAATGAACGAGGTTCTTTAACTAGAACTGGAACAATGAAGTAGGTGCATTAACTTAATCATTTACTCTTCCCTGATTATGATCCTTTTTTCACTACATGAGGTTAAATTACTTATTTGTTCCTTTGCTTATTGTTCCTTTGCCCCACTACAGTGGAAAAATATGTGAAGCCCAGGGCTTTATTTTGCCATAGACAGTAGTTAGAATAGTACCTGAAATATAGTCAGTATTGGTAATGAGTGTCAGGTAATTTACACACGTAAATGCATTGATAAGATTAAGAGAAAAATACTACCATATAAGATTTAAATTTATTACAACTCACCACTGACTCCTCCCTTATTTTTCTGTTATTTTCTCCTTAGATCCCTTCCTTTCTTCCCAGTTATGGATGAGGTCCTCCCCAGTTTCTTACCACCGCTATCACAAACTTCCCGCTTTATCTACATTGGGCGTTTTCCAGTCATCACTGCAAACACATCACAAGTGTCAATGGCTTAAGCTCCAGAGTTAGTCATGAGGGGGCATCCTGGTTCTGTCTTACGAAAACTTGTTAACCTTTTTAAGACTTTATTTTTCTTTTCTCCTATAAAATGAATTTTTAAATTGAGAATAGAGCCAAAGAAAAAGAAACTAAGAATCTTTTCAAACTTTACCTTGACTAATGGGCAAAGACTAGGAAAAAAATCTTTAAAATGAGCATTCATAGGATAAACATGATGGCAATTAGCAAAGTAAATGATTTGTAAAGTAGTGATGTAGACTTTGATCAGGTTTCAAGTTTATCAACAGCTTTTGTAATGTTCTATCCTTCGGTAATTATGCCAACAGGCCCTCCTGTGGTTGTTCTTACTATTTGGACTTTAACAAATCCCCTAAAATGTGTGTTTTCCAGAGAACTTTCAACTGTAGTCAAAAGCACACCAGGAGTTCCTATGTGGGCAGAGGCACAGATTGTTGGGGCCATATGGGCCTGTGGACTTCAAGTGTAATCATGTACTAAGAAACCTTCTCAGATTATTTCTTCCATCCAAAACCTCCTACTTGGTTCATGTTCCTCCTTCAAACCATGGCACATAAGTCATTTCATACTGAGAGTTCTAAACTTTCTCGGTAGGAAGGTGAAGTATGAAGACATATGAGATAATTCTGGGGAAAAAATCAAGTTATTACAGATGCTATTATTTTAATGATTTTGATGAAAACAGAAAGTTTTAGAGTCAGTTATATGCTAAGGTGGAGTTAGGTGTAGTTGATCTCTCACTTTTGAATATTAACAAAATCCATTCTACCTAAGTCTGTTGGGAGGATGGGTCCTAAGAATTGGCTGAGATTATTTGATGTGGTGGGATTAAAAAAAGCTATAAAAATCCAGGTACAGTGGCGCATGCCTGTAAATCCTCCAGCTGAGGCTGGAGGATTGTGAGTTCAAAGCCAGCCTCAGCAACTGTGAGTGCTAAGCAACTCAGTAAAACCCCGACTCTAAATAAAATACAAAAAAGGATAGGGATGTGGCTCAGTGATTGAGTGCCCCTGAGTTCAATTCCCAGTACCCTCACCCAAAAAGGGCTATAAAAGGATTACTAGTATCAGATAAGTCTATGAATGAGATCTTCCTACAGAAGTTGCTATGAGATGACCTGTTTTCCCATTGGCTCCATAGATTTTTTTTTAATATTTATTTTTTAGTTGTAGTTGAACATGATACCTTTGTTTTATTTATTTATTTTTATGTGGTGCTGTGGATTAAACCCAGGGCCTCACACATGCTAGGTGAGTGCTCTACCACTGAGCTACCTACCTAGCCCTGGCTCCATAGATTTTAACCAGATGATTATGATAATGAATGCTTTTTAAAATTTTTTGACCTGTTTTATATTTATACATTGACTAGATTCAACTGGTTTTAATGAGAAGCAAATTAAGAAGCTATGAATTTAAGTTTTACTTATCAATCCACAAAGGATGCTGTATGTACCTGCATGCAGGTTTGTACCTGCAGGCAATTTGTCCCCAAATAACAGTAATTGGCTTGGTCTGCTACAATTTAAGTCTATGTCATTTTTGTCAGAGTAGTAGGGAAGCTTACAAGTTCTGTTGATATATGGGAAGGTTCTGTTACTGTGGATGCTTTACCAGTATCTCCTTAGCACTCCCCATTCTGTACACACCAATGGACTATAACTTGTGTCCCAAAGGTATGTTTCTCAGCTCTTTTTTATGTGGCAACTTGGAAATATCTGGGTAATAATTCTAAGAGCAGACTAACCAATGACTGACAGCAGATAAATATCTAGCTTCCTTGACCTTTGATTTGAATGAACAAGTGTGTGGCTTGACTCATGGAGAGTCCCATCAGCTCCCAGAAGGACTGAGCCCTAACTGTGCATTGCACCATGACAATCTACTTAGTGATATATTTTGCATAAGCTTCCTTTCCTGTCTCACTTCTTCATTTCAGTCCTTAGGCTTCCTGGGATTATTTCTCAAATAATCTATTACACTCAAATCATTATCTTCACCTTTTTTCCTAGAGGGAACTTAACCTAAGATGGGGTCAATAGGATTTAGAAGCGCTGTGGCAGTAAGACAGATGCTATTCATTCATTCATTCATTCATTCATCATCTACTGATTGATGGCCTGCAATGTGCCCATAACTGAGGTAGACATTTTAATGATGAATAATACTTGGTTACCATGTTTTGGGAGCTCATAGTGAAATAGCAGGCCTTTTAAAAGCTAAGACTATTTCAAAAATATTTTCTTGCTATTTTAGGAACCAGATTCCAAATTGACAGGATGAAATAATAAGAAGAATTTGATAGTTCTTCATTTGTAAATGATGGGGCTTTAGAATTAAGACAAAGCAATGTTAAGGCTCTTGTCTACATGAGCTGCCATTTTGTTTCATACACAAAGGGAAATCTGTACCATACTAACTGAACTCTCTATATCCAACTCATAAGGATGCCACTAGTGAATTCTTTCATAGTGGCTTCTCTGGGCTTATGATGGCTCCTAAGTACAAGATGTTATGTTCTCAACTCTTGCAATATTTTTTCTTTAAAAAAAAAAAAACCACACAGTTTTTGTTTAAAGTAGTGTGTAGGAAGGTTTTAGAAAACACGTTTTATGCCCACTCTCTTGTTCTGTTCCCTCGGTGCCATCTGGTACAAGGGAGAGCCTCCCTAATTGACACTAATGACTGGGAGATCCATTACAAATTACTGAATTTTGCAGATTAGCAAACGTGATTAGAAAAATCAAGGGGTCTGCATTGAACTAATGTATTTGTTGAGAACTAAGAAAAAAAAGTTTAAACACATTATTAGAGCTTAATATTTTAATATAAATAGATATTTTATAGGGGTGACTCTGCTATTAGAAACACTGGAACAGAATGTTCTGTGGAAGAAATTAGTTGCAATTTAAAAGGAAAATGTGCTCATGCTTTATGCATTTTCTGAACCCTACCAATATCCACAATGTGTAAGAACTAAAACTTAAATAAAAATTTTCGGTTAAAAATCCTAGAGGTCATCTAGTGTCATTTATTCTGATACAGGAAATGCAGAGAGTTTATTTGTGTATGTGTGTCTCTTTATGCTGTGTCTTATTGCTTTATAATAACACTGCTTATGTTAATGGAAATTTTGTGGTTTGTAAACATTTTAAATGTCAGCTGTTGAGGCCCTTAACGTTTATTATTCTCAATTCCCATTCCTCTGTTATCCTTGCTCTTTATCAGGCAACAAAATCGCCCTCTTCCTCCCACACACCAGAGTAAATAGTTTAACACACAAACCATATATGCATACAACTTTCTTAGGCCCAGCTGTGTGTGCCTTCTGGATCCTTCAGGAATTCAGTCATCAAGTTGGGGGTGAGAGAGGGAGGGAAAGAGAAAATGAATGTAGAGATTTGTAGCAAGGACAATTTAGAGATTTTTTTTTTTCCTACCTTAAAGTGTTGTGATATACAGTATGTTATATGCTATTGTAATGTGAATTATTTGTCAACTTTTCAAATTAAAAAAAAAAAACTCCTTTAAGATTAAGTGAAGTGTGGGATTTTGAGCTTCAGCTATTGTTGCTCTGAATTACCTACTTTTCTCATCACAAGAAACTGGGATGAAAAAAGGTCACTTTGTTGAGATATAGTAAAAAGCCAGCGGGAGGAGTGTCCAGGCAGAGGTGGCTGAGAAGTAACCCTACCTGCTTTCTCCAGTTGCAGGCTGAAGGACACAACATCCTAGCTTGCATGGGACATAGTTAATGCTTCTGTGACTAGAAGCGGGAGAAGTGAAGGAGGCCCCCTGACTTTGAATTAAGAGAAATAATGGCATCCATTGCTTCAAAACAAATAGGAAGCTATTGAAGCCATTGCTTATTTTTTAAAACCCAGGTTTCCTCTAACCCGAGCTCTTCATCTACATTTCGTTCTTGAAAATGAATTATCTCCCCAAATTAAACAAATACAAAAGCAGTGATAAAACCTAATTCATTCTGTTATGTTCATGTTTCATTTAACACAATATATTAAACTTTCTCTAAGAGGAAATGAAGAGGGGATACAAATACATAATACAGTTTTGGTTTTTTCCTACTGCTTCTTTTGTAATCAAGCTTTGTGGAACTTTCCCACTCCTCACTGACCAAGTTGAAAAAGATTAGACAAGATCATCCTACTTTAGAGAGTATGTGGACTTAGCCTTCTCCCACTTCATCATAACGTCTTGAGAGTATTTTCTCTAATGTTTTCTCTTTTCTGCTGTTTTAAACACTGTCAATATTTTTGTTTGAAGACTCCTCTATAACTTGAGGCTCCTAAAGGATTTTAGATTATGAAATGTACGTGATTTAGTCACTGAATGGATTATGCTTATAATAACTAAAACCCCACGGATCCTTCTAGCAAATGTATTAAAAAGAATGATTTTTTTCCCCTTTGGTTTTTCTAGCACGAAAATATGTTCACTTCATAACTTCTGCCTCAGTTTTTTAATTTATTTTTAGCCTCAGTTTATATTGTTTCACCCTGCTGACAGAATTGGGAAGAACATAATACAAAAGAAGGGTTAATTGCCTACACTTGCTAAGAGAAATGCTTGACAGTGGTGGCAACATTGAATTGAGTTCAGGACAAACTGAGTTGGATGGTGCAGCCATAAAAATTGCACTGGATAAGGAAGTGTAAGGAAGGTTTCAGGAAAGAAAAAGCAATCACCGATGCACCAGCAAATAAAAGAAATATCCACAGTGAATGGAGAGAAGCTCTAATCTCCTTCGATAAGGAAAATATTCTCTTGGCATTCATAGATAAATTGGTAAAGGATGGGAAGGATGCTGAGTTTTGTTTTGGTATTCCTGTTTGTTATTGATGCAGTTGAAAAGCAGTCATTTCTCAGAACTTTCGAGGTATTTCTCAGCAGTCACCATGATGTTTATCCTGAGGGATTTGGGCCCAATAACTTCAGCAACCAAATTGGCTTAAACACATCAAAGGTCTCTGTAGTGTTCAAAAAGAACCAATTGTCCTTAATCCACTGGTTAAATTGAAAGTGAAAGACAGTAGACATTAACCTGAGGTCTCCACTCCACAAAGCAGAATTGCATTAAAAGGCCCTACTTGGAATGACAGTCTGGTAATTTCACTATGGTTCTGGTGCTTTAAAATATTAATCACTCTTTTTGTAGATCTGGAAGATAGAATGTAAGTGAGAAAACATTGTAACAAATGCAGGTCATAATAGGGACATTTCATTTGAGCCTTGGGAAATGTTTTGTACAATGAGCAAAGTATTCAGACAAGGGAAAAAGACTATAGTTATTGTACATTAGACTCCTCTGTAGTTATATAAGACACAAGTCCTTCTTCCACCCAGACTTTCTAACATGGATAAATATTAACCCCATTTCAAAGACAGGAATACTAAGACACATATTTCTTTTTGCTTTAACTTGACTCATTCATAGTCATAATCAATTAGTACCAAAATTGAAGAGAAGATGAAATAAATCTTTCAACACAGCTCTTCCTTAGAGCTGTTAAGTCCCAGGTTTCTGCTCATTCTGTCAAGTTCTATTGCTTCTTCTCTTTAATCAGCCATCAATTTTTCAAGAGGACTGTGTTCTAATTCAAGACATAACTACAGTGCTATTTCTGAAACCCTGTAGATAGACATAAAGTTGAATTGAGGCAAACCATAAGGCATATGATCCTCATAATGTGGGTCAGGGGTCAGGAGCTGAGGCAGTTTTGGGGATGTTGTGAGGTTCATTGGAATAATGGTCTGCTTGCTGACCTTCTCAGCAGCTGTCAGCATTCTCTGGTCTTGAGCCCTGGTTGTGTAATCGTCCCCAGGTCTCCAAGTCTCCAATCACTTGTGGCATAGTGAGAACCTAGGCTACACTTGGTCCCCAATATATCCAGGGGTGGGGCTTTTGGGAAGTAATTGGATTTTGAGGTCATTCGCAGTAGCTTAATTCTTTTGATGGATTAATCATTTGAATAGATGACTGGGAGGAGGTAGAAATTATAGGCAGGTGGTGGGGCATGGTTGGAGAAAGCAGGGATGTGCCCTTGGTGACTATTTCTTGTCCTTCATTCCTTCCTACCTTGCATTCTCTGCTTCCTGGACACCACAAGCTGATCAGCTTTCCTCCACCACGCCCCTGTACTGTGATGTTTTTCCTCAACTGAGGCCCAAAGCAAGGGCCTCAATTGACCATGGACTGAAACCTCTAAATTGTGAACCCAAACAAAATTTTCCTCCTTTAAATTATTTATGTTAAATACTTTGGCCACAGTGATTAAAAAACTAACACACCATGAGATTTTGTCTCATACACAAAATTATTAAAGAATTATATAAAATCACCTCCAGATGGTGTGTATATGAAACAGGAATTAATTTCATATTTAGACTTGGGTCCCATCCCCAAGATATCTCCTTATATATCTACAACTCTTCCAACATCTGAAAAAAAAATCCCCAATCCAAAAGACTTCCAGGCCCAAGCATTTTGGTTAAGATACTCAACCTGTACTTACTAATTTTCTTATACTCTCTGAAACTTATTTGCCCTATAGGTAAAAAGCATGTATTATAAATCCTAATCCACAAGGTTGCTTTGAGGACTCAATATTATAATGCTCCTGCCACAGTCTCTGATATAGTGGAGCTCAATAAATGTTTGTTCTTTATTGCCTTCTGTTTATAATTGCAATGACTCTACCTGAGTCTGAATGGGTGTGCGGTGCTGGCAGAGACTCTGTTTTATTTCAGGCAATATCTCTCACTACAGCAAAGTGCCTGGAACACAGCAGGGGCTTAGGAGATGAGATGTCTCAGCTCATAACAGCCTGTCCTTGTTTATGATGCTCCAGACACACAGGCCTTCCCTCTGTTCCTCTCCCAAGCTCCTTGCTGCTTCCTTTCACAGTTGCCCTTCTTTTGGCTGGAATGCTAGTCCCACAACTGGGTGGCGACCTTCCTCTTGTCATTCAGGTACCAGCTCAGCAGGCTACAGTGAAAGTGTCCCAGTTATTCATACATTTAGTCATCCCAAGTGAGGGTCCTGTTCCAGGCCCGGATCCTGTGAGTGATCTTTCAGGCACAACTGCAAGGCTATTCCTGACAGGCCTCTTGTGTGTAAGATGTTGGGGTCAAAAGGAGGGGGGAGTGCCATAGCCAGTATACTGCAGATTTTCTGGAGGGACCTTAGTGAAGGATCCATCTCCTTGCTATCTCCCTGAGCTGACCAAGCCCCTGAAAACATATGCATATCTGTCTAAGCTCCTTCAATTGGAGACCTGCTTATCTAGCCAGGACCGTGGCTGACCTTATATACTTTGACTTCATAACTTTCTATCCTAGTCCTTCCTCCGCTCCCTTGCTCCAGCCCATGTATCCATTAAGAGACAGAAGCCTTGTGTTTGGGGCTCAGGAGATGCAGGAGATGATTCTCTCATCTGCATTTCTTCTATCTTGTCCCCTGTGCCAATCAAGGGTGAAATGGAGCGCAGCTGACCATCCTTCTTTTTGCCTCTTGCACCATTGGAAGCTCGTGAGTAAAGATTTGATTGTTATTTTCAATTTAGTTCACTTATTAACAACATCTATATGTGATTGCTGTTTGAAATTATTGTGTTTACTTTTTTGGTCTTGTTTACTGTCTTTATTTCCTGATTTGAAGTAAACTTCCATGATTCTAGGGGCCTCTTGACTCTGTCTATTGCTACACCTATACTACATAGAAGAGTAGCTGCCCTATACTACCTCTTTGATGAAAAATATAAATACCAAGTAAACAATAGCTATAAACCTGGTAAACTGCTTGAACTGGGTGCTTCTCAGCAAGCAAATCTGTGTATGCCAAGGACAGCAATAAGATTCCGTTCTGTAAAGCTAGTTCTCATGTCACCTTTATTTTCCTGGATGTAAACACTACTTGTATCATGTCCATATTCCACTCACCAGAAATTCATACGTTACCTCTTATAAGAACACTTGAAATAAAATTCTACATAACTTACTGTGTTCTACACTTAAAATTTCTATTTGTTCTGTCTGATACTCTTGCTAGTTGGCTAAGATATCCTTCACTAGCTTGTTAATTTTTGCTTATCTTATTAAATACCCCATCTTTATACGACTTTCTTCTTTTGGGTTCTAGAAATCTTACTTGACCAATTTCACTTGTTGTAAAATAAAGGTTGGCAAGTTGTGATCAATAGGACAAATCTAGCATGTGGCCTGTTTTTGTACAGTCCTGAAACTTTTTACATTTTTAAAAGGTTATTTTAAAAAAGAATATATGACAGAGATAGTATTCCTGAAATATTTACTATCTGGCTTTTTGTAGAAAAAGGTTTCTGAACCCTGCTCCTGAACACATCTAGCTAATCTCCATGGTACCAACACCCACTGATTCATTTGTTAGCAGCCAGAAAGATGCACTAAAATGGCAAACTAAATTCCAAAAAAACTACTCACCTAACTGTGGGTGAAATAAACTCTACTGTGTTTGACTTCTGTACCAGGAATTTAAGCTTTTCAAGGTGACTTCTTGCATAAATCAAGGTATGAAGTTTCACTTGTGACTTTTAAATAGCAGACATGACTGTGTATTTTATCTTCTCTTCTAATCAGAGCACAGTTGAAGGCCTCCTTTGGACTTAAGGGTAAAATGCTTGTTATGATGTTTTTGGCATCTAAGATCCTGGTGGCAATTATTTGCAACAATTTACTCTGAACCTTACAAAAGATCGCTATTGTAATGGACAGTTTCTAAATTCATCCTGGCAAACATGAGACAAGTCGGCTAAGGTATGATGGGAAGGGGATAATAAAAGCAAAGCAGTTAATTAGCAAAAACACATCCATCAGAAACAAAGAACTATGTGGTCTTCCACTGAATTTTCTGTTGTTTTGATTAACATGTCCCCTCGCCCCCCCAAAAAAAGAAAAAAGTTAACTGCATTTAACAAATATAGAAATGTCTTTTGGGCTGTAAAGAGCAATAACCATTCATCAAACCCACAGCAGGGCCTAGGTCAAAGTATTAGATTCTCATGACCTGGTAAACAGTAAATGTTCAATGAATATTTGCTAAATGGTTACTACTCTTCACAGCCAAAAGGATTTTTTTTTTCTAGAACTAATGGAACAATGAAATTGACATTTGCTGAAATGGAAAAAATTATAGGAGGTAAGGTTTGGTAAGAGTAAACTGGAGGTTAGCTTCTAGACTTGTTTTGAGATAACTGTTAGACATCCAATTGGAGACATAGAAGAGACAGATGAACCTATAGGTCAGAATGATGTTTGGGGCTGCAAGTGTGTGTTTGGGGGTTGTTGTTTTATAGATTGTATTTAAAGGCATGAAATGAAATGAGGCCTCCCAGGAAGTTAGTACACTTGAAGAAAATGCCTGACATTTGAGGTGTGGGCTCCAGGCATAGAAAACGTGGTAAAATAATCCAGGGACATTGAGAATTAATATCCAGTAAAATACTGGGAGAATAAAGGGTAACATGGTGTTAGAAACCAAGTGACAAGAATGTCTCAGGGAAGATGTGACCAGTTCTGAAAAATGCTGCTGATGTGTAACAAAATGCATATTGTATTTAGCAATGTAGCATCCACCAGTAACCTTTGGTGGAGAAGCTGGAGGTGGATTGGGTTCAACTGAGAATAGTATGGTAGTAAATACTTTCTTGGGTAAATCACTAAAATGCAATATTATGGTATAGAAGACATAAAAGAAATTGGATAATAACTTGAAAATGCATAGCTTCAAGGGAATTATTTTTAAAGGGAGAAATTTTAGCATATTTGTATGCTGATGGGAATGAATAGTGAAGGAATTATTTTAAAAAGCAGAAGAGAAAGAAGAAAATGACCAGAATGGTGTATTTGATGGTCTGGTATCCAGAGGATTAGAGGGAATGGGTTTTGGTAGACACATGGATAGCCCATCCTTTATCAAAGTAGATGTAGACTGAGAATTGTCATGGTAAAAGTAGGTAGAAATCCTATATCGCTTCTATTTTCTCAGTGAAATAAGAGCTAAGACTTGAAGAGTGATCGTGGAATAAATGTGAAGTAGGCAACAATTATTGGCAGCTGGTAGCCAGATCAGGGGTGAGGATAAGTGTAGTTGTTATGGGGCTGTGGGTGCAGTATAGGCAGAGCAGAAGCTCAAAGGTGCTAAATCTAGAATGTAGGGTCAGACCACCACAAAGCTTCAGGTTCAGGTGAAAGAAATCACTAAATAAACTAGACTTGGGCTAGAAAACACTGACACTTATATATATCAACTTGCACTTTCATTTAACAGCAAAAAATAGCAGCTGTGCCAATTTGGAAAGACCTCAGAATGGACACCCTGGGCCTTAGGATGGTTGTTCATTCTCTAATGGTACCAAGACCTGGAAGGTAGTCAATAGGGCTGTGGAAAGTGTAGGAAAAATATTTAAGTTATGAGTAATTGATTAAATGCCAAGCCTCACTTTTCCTGTGCTATTTTAATAAAGCAACGAAGTCTGAGATCCAGAAGAATTTGAGTGAAAAAATAATATCTTAGCATTTAACTTTCTTTTTTTAGTTGGTTTTACAGTTAATCTATTCAAACTCAATTTAGAGATCTCCCTGTTATTCATGTTAATAATTTCCCTAAGGTTTTGCAAATTTATGAAAATCACATCAAATGCCATCTAGTTAATATCACCATTTTATTGTTGATAATCAATTTATTTGGTTATTTTCTTAAGACATGGATGTAGAAATGAAATGTATGCTTAACTTTATCTACAAATATTTTCTGGCAACATATTTGTTATTTTCATGGCTTTTATGAATAAGGGGGAAATCTTAAAAGCTAGTGTTCTACTATGTTATGTTTCAAATTTGTAGTCTTATTATGACCTTTTTATTTCACTTACAATCATGCTAAAATGAGCTTTTCCCCCTCGTAACATTCTTAAGTACTAGAAAAACCTTTATACTAAGCTAACTCTAAAGATCAATCTTTAACATTTAATAGATGTATTGTAAGTACAAAAGGCATAAGCTCATCAAACCCTTGATATGGAATTTCACTGTATTTTATAGCTTATAATTTTATTTTCTCATTACCTAGCAACAATGTTGTTCAAGGTTAAACTTTGCTATTCTATAGTTCTACATGCAACATATTGATATTAGATTAGAGAGGAGTTGTTGAATGGCTTGTATTCTATAAAACCTAATCAAGAGGAGCTATTAGTTTGCAATTGATTTGGTATATACCAAAATTAACCAAAGTTTTCCATTAAATTTTACCTTTAAAAAGTTGCAATGGAAAAAAATGGCAATGGATACATTATAAATTTAGTTGCTTCTGTCTACTAATCCAAAGCACAGTTTCCTCCTTGGGATAAAATGAGATGACCTGGGAATCTATTTTTTTTCTAATTCTAAGGTAATAGGAACACTTTTGAAGTGATATGAGTCTTTGCACATGTAAAAGAGATCATCTATTGCTTATCTATTTGGTAAGCAAGACCTACCTTGCTTATCCTTTATATGTTTCTTAGATTCATTATCTTCTCTCTTTGTTATACTACCACCATCTTAGTCATAACACTGCAAGTCTGTATTTGTACAATAGCTTCCAAGTTGGTTTTTATGTGATATATATTTTGCATCCCAATAGTAGGTTGTTCACTAACTCATTCATTCAATAAATATTTACTAAATATATACTATGTTCCAGGCATTATTTTGTTCAGCTGTGATAAAGCAGACAAAATACTTTATTTCATAGGGTTGTAGCATAGGAAGAAAGACAATAGTAAACCAGTAAAATATACATGAGTTGAATCTTTATGAGTAGCATGAGGAAAGTAAGGAAGGTTGAAAATTAGGAAAAACTGAAGTGGGGCAGGGTGGAGTTAAAATTTTAAATAGAATTGTCTGGAAAGATCTACTGACCTTTTAGCTAAAACTGCTCACACATTTATTGGGAGTACCACACCCAGTGATTTCAAGATAATGTGACTTTGTAAGTTGTGCAAGGGGGAGAAAAATATATAAACACAATCCCATAACTCAAGGAGACAAGAGTCCAGTAGAGGAGCTAATAAAGTCTTCCAAATAAACCACCAAGTAAAAAAAGAGGTATCCAGGATATAATGTAAAAAACCATGAGTCCAGATTTATCCTCTGCCACTTTTCAGTTGTATAGCCTAGGAAAATTTCTTAACAATGCTAAATATCAGTATGTTCATCTGTAAAACTGAGATAATAATAGTACCTATATCTGTGTCTAAAAATAATTACAAAGTATAATAGTTGTTTTAGTTGTTTTTTTTTTCACTGCTGTGATTAAAGACCTGACAAGCATAATATTTAGCACAAGGGTGTGGCGGAGGAAAGCAGCTCAGGGCATGACAATCAGGAAACAGAGAGAGCTCTGATCACTAGGGATAAAATTTAGATCCTAAAGGCCCACATCCAGTGATCCACCTTCTTTAGCTACTTCCCACCTGCCTACAGTTATTACCCAGTTAATTAACACTTGTGGATAAATGCAATGATTAGGTTAAAGTGGTCATAACTCAATCATTTAACATCTAAAGTTTCTTGACTGTCTCACACATGAGCTTCTGGGGTGAAACCTCATATTCACACCATAACACTATTGCAGACATACACAGTTTTTATTGTGCTTTTCAGATATTAAACTTTTTTACAAATTGGATTTTTGTACAACCCCTCATCCAGTGAGTCTATTGATACCACTTTACCAACAGTGTGGACTCATTTCTTGTCTCTGTGTCACATTCTCCCAATATTTCAAAGCTTTTTATTATTATATGTTTTGGTGAACTCTAATCAGCGATATGTAATATTAATCTAGAAATTGTTTTTGAGGTGTCAAAAAACATGGAAGCCAGAGAACTTAATTGACTAATGTTGTGTATGTTCTGACAGACTCATGGATTGATTGATCCTCCATTTCTGTCTTTCTCTTCAGTGCTCCCTCTTCCCTGAGACACAATGATGTTAAAATTATGCCAGTTAATAACCTTACATTGTCCTGTATGTGTTCAAGTGAAAGGAAGTTAAATGTCTCTCATTTTAAGTTAATAGCTAGAGATGATCAAGTTTAATGAAGAAGGCATGTTGAAAGCAGATATAGACCCCAAACTAGACCTCTTGTGCCAAGCATTGACCAAATTTGGAATGCAAAGGAAAAATTCTTGCAAGAAATTAAAAGTTCAATCACTATAGTGAACAAAAGAATGATAAGAAAGCAAAATAATCTTCTTGCTGAGATGGAGAAAGTTTTAATGGTCTGGTTAGAACATCAATCCAGCTACATCATTCCCTTAAACTAAAGCTAATTCAGAGCAAGGCTCTAACTTTGAGTCTATGAAAACCAAGAGAGATGACAGAGCTTCAGAAGAAAAGTTTGAATCTCACAGAGGTTGGCTTATGAAATTTAAGGAAAGAAGCTGTCCCCATAACGTCAAAGTGTAAGATGAAGCAGCAAGTACTAATGCAGAGACTGTAACAAGTTATCCAGAAGATTGATTGAGTTAAGGTAACTGATGAAGGTGGCCGCACTCCTTAACAGATTTTCACTGTGGATGAAAAGGGCCTTACATTAGAAGACTTGTGTAGCTAGAGAGAAGTCAGTGCCTGGTTTCAAAGGCTGAAAACTTCTCTTGCTAGAGGCTAATGCAACTGGCATTTTGTAAGGCTTTTGTTGCCATACTGATTTCTCTGATGGGGCTGGGCAAAGGAAATGGAACACCTTCAGGAAAGGACTCACCATTCTAGATGTTATTAGAAACATCTGTGATTCATGGCAGGAGGTAAAAATGTCAACATTAACAGGAGTTTAGAAAAAGCTGATTCCAAACCTCATGGATGAATTTGAGAAATCAGTGGAGGAAGTTACTACAGATGTGGTGGAAATAGCAAGAGAAATGCAATTGAGCTGGAGCCCGGGAAACTGGCTGAATTGCTATGGAATTTTAATGGATGAAGAGTTCTTTCTAATGGATGAGCAAAGAAAGTGCCTTCTAGAGATGGAATCTCCTCCTGGTGAAGATGCTGTGAGCAATGTTTAAATGATAACAGCAAATTTGGACTATTACCTAAACTTAGTTGATAAAACAGTGGTGGGGTTTGAAGCAATTAACTCCAATTATGAAATAATTTTTACTGTGCTAAAATGCTATCAAGCAGCACCGCATACTACAGGGGAATCTTTCATGAAAGGAAGAGTTAATTGCAAACTTCATTGTTGCCTTATTTTAACAAATTGCCACAGCCACCCCAACCTTCTGCGTCTTCTATCGGGGTAAGTCAGCAAGCATCAACATTGAGGTCAGAGGCTTGACCAGCAAAAAGTTATGAATCGCTACAATCTCATATGATAGCATATTTTAGCAGTAAAGTATTTTTAAACTTAATTTGCTACAATATAGTAAAAGCAATTTTTATGAATTTCTGGCATTTTGTAAGACTATTGTTGTTATACTGTGATATTTGCTTTAGGGCAGTGATCTGGAGCCAAACCTACAGTATGTCCAAGATATGCCTTTCCTTTTTTTGTTTTGTTTCTTTGACTTGGTACTATAGCTAGCATACAGTGAGTTGGCACTTAGTGTATGTTTAATGATTGGTTAAAAGAACAATAAAATATTTATTTTAGGAAGTGCTTTTTGTTTTAGTTTCACCTATTGTGCATAAACTTTGTGTGTCTTTATTTGTTTTATGGTAAATCTCAGCTAAGCTTTTTATATTTATGCTTGTCTTTTGAATTATCTGAGCTATAAAAAATATCTGAGTACAATAACATCCGTGAATTGAAAAAGAAAACAATCTAAAAACACCACTGATTAAAATGTTAAATCTTTGCTGCATAAATATAATTTTCAATGAACAAAAACAAATGTTAACATTAAATTCACAGTTATTATTGCTAACCTCCAGGCTTCCTAGGCAGAGTAAAAGAGTGTTTACAAAATGAATGAGTCTATTTCCTTGTGCTACATGAAGGTTTTAATTTTGATGACAATGAAAAGCATCTCTAGTTCCTAAGTAACAGCTATTTACATATTCGATTGGAGTTGGTCTTTGCAATTTTTTTTTCAGGTAGAGTAAAATAAGCTGTGTCTCATTTTATGCCGAAATGAGGCTAATCAAAGGCATCAATCAAGTTCCTACTATAAAGGAGACAATATGAAAAGAATAAAAGTTATATATATATTTGTTTTGCCACTCAGTCATTTGGCACAATCATAGAGACCTATTACATGACTTTTTTCTAACATTTTCACATCTTTCAGTATATTTAAATTAAGAGCCATGTTTAGGATTGCATGAAAAGCCACAATCCTTCCATTAAAATCATATACCTAGTACATTTCCAAAACGGTGAACCTGATACAAATAAAACTAGAGAAATTGTTTTTGATGCATCTTGGCTTTTGCATCAAAAAAATATTGAAATAAGCACTCAAGGCAAATAGTTGTCTTTCAAAGCTATAGAAGTTTTTCCCCCTCATAGAGTCCATCTGCTTTTGAAGAAGAAGGAGTCTTTCACTTGGAAACAGAGGTCATATTAGGAAAAAAAAAAAAGAAAAACAGTACATGCATGACTAACAAAATCCTCTCATTCATGAGCAAAATTTTATTTAAATTTCAAATCAGTAGCAAACCCTATCCAAACACTTTCTAAACAAGAAGAAATGAACTGTATTTCTATGGAGATAGTTTGTGAAGCATAACGTATGATAGAATCTTTCTTATCTTTCATGTGCCCTTGTTTACCATGAAAATTTCAAAAGGTCATGAAGAGGTACAGTTTAACTTATAAACAATGTTTAATTCAGATTATTACTTGTCATTCTGTATGAAAGCAAATAATTAATCTTTTAACCCAATTATAATAATTTCATTACACCAAAACAAAACTGTTACAATACATTCAAGGAAATGTTTTTCTGTGCTTTGCTATGCTGGGGATTGAACCCAGGACCTCATACATACTAGGCAAGCACTCTATCACTGAGCTACATCCCCAGCCCCAAAACACTTTTTCTATCATTAAAAATAAATTTAAATATAAGTTGTTACTAAATAATATTAAATTCTAGAAATTGTTAGTTATGTTCAAGCATGGGGCAGGAGTGATAACATTTGTATTCTCATATCTAGCATCTTTATTGGCAAGATCAGCTAGCCATCTTTGGATTTTTTACATATTATACAACTGGTTTGGGAAAATACTTGTATAAAATACATTATACAAAACTAATGTTAGTAGATCATTTGGGAAATAAAAAGAAGCACGTTATTGGAAGTGGAGATCATTAAAAATTTTAGTTTGAAAGTGACTTTGAATTAAGCTCTGAAGACAAAGCTTGTCATTAAAAGAGAAATATGATAAAGGTAGTTCTTTTTATAATTCAAAGTTCTGGATATTAATAATTTTATATATCAGACAATTAATCTTATTTTTCACTTTTAGTCAAGTGTTTAGCATTGTGTCTACATTGCCATCCTGGAAAAACATTTGATGAAGCCACAGAGTGAGTAGTGTGGGTAATATATTTTCTTTGAATTACATCAAATCCATATGACTATTAACACTATTTAGTACAATATGTCACGGGGAAAATAATAAAACAGCTTATTAGAGGTGTTTTGGAGGAAGAAACCAAATTTTTTCCATTGTTCATAGACAACTTCTGAACCAGAATCAAGCAGATAGAAACCAAACTTCTCTTACTGACTCAGTGACTATTGGAGGCTTATATTCAAAGGCAAGTAGATTTCTTAATATTCTACTGCAAATTAGGTGGAATTCTTCCCGCAGTGACAAGAACTTCCTAGAGACTTGTAGTATAGCACACATTCTCTTGGTTTAAGTCCTTTTATCCTATGGAAAAGAGAAACAGAGGAATAGAATTGCACATGTTCAGTGTCTCTTTTCATGCTCACTAGTTAAAAAAAATCATTCTGAGATAAAGTCAGAATGTGAGTAGAGAATCCAAGGATAACTAGCCATTTTCTAGATGGCCCCTTCCACCATCTAGAAAACATCAAGAATGGAGATATAGGTTACCATTGAAAGCAATACAACCCTTCATATGAATTCTGACACAGATAATGAATAGTGTTAGATAGACAAAGACTCTGTAACCATAATTTCTATGTTACTATTTATCAAGTAGTTTCCATGTGCAAATGAAAGTGCTTTATACAGATGTTTGCAACAAGGTGGAGTTTAGTAAGTATTTGAATTAATGAAAAGATGATATAAAAGCTCCAACTGAACATAAAAATCAGAACCACATGTTCATTCAGTTAATTGGCAGTATCATTCCAATTGGCTTTGTTTATCTGTTGAAAAAGAGAGAAAAGCAATATTCAGAGCTTCTATTGCCCTGCCATATATTTAAAGTAATTTCTTTCATGGTGAATGGCAAAAATTGGCCTCCATTTTTTTTCTACACTCTGTTTGATGTAATGTGATCGAGCAATGTTCTGGGATTGGCAGTGTGCCTTGCCTGGGTCAGTAGGATGCAGCAAACATGACCAACCAGAACCAGGAACGTGCTTCAAGGAACCATTTGGCTTACGCTCTCTCTTCTACTGCTGCCGTTACCATGAGATATACTTGGTGTAGTATGGTTGCCTGTGAGGGACAAACAGCAGAGCCTGTTTACTCCAGTTGTCTCACTTGAGACCTTGGTAGATAAACTCAATGCCAAACCAAAAAAAAAAAAAAAATGCAGCAAAGTTTAGCAGATCCACCTGGAAAGCATCATAGATGCTTGAACATCAAAGCCTGTATGACACTGAAGTTTTGTGATTCTTCCTACACAACATTATTGTATAGCTTCATTCCATTTCTATCTTACCTTTCACTATTCTCTCTCTCCCTCAGTGACTTTCTCTCTTCCTTGTTTTATTTTAAAAAGATAAATCAAAATGTATTCATTACTTGCTGTGTGCCAGGCCCTATGCAGAGAACTGAGGATGCAAGGATAATAAGCCACTAACCTAATCACTTTATCCCAATGTATGCCAAATCTCCTCACAACAATCCATGCTCTCTTATGACTATCAAAGTCAATAGGCTATAAAATGAAGTGACTATCTGCAGCCAAGTGTAATTTGGTTAATTGTAGAATTCAAAACCTTTGAGCATCTAACTAAAAGTAAATAATAGACAGTGCTTAGTCATTATTTTTATTGTTAGCTCTACCAGCATGTCTTAGAGTCTGGGCATAAAGCCATGTGCTAATCTATAAGATTACTGGTGTCCAAAGTGCCAGGAACAAAACGCATCAAGTAGAAGGTATTCTTTTTTTTTTATTGGTTGTTC
The DNA here is from genome assembly GCF_052094955.1 of Ictidomys tridecemlineatus. NCBI lineage: Eukaryota > Metazoa > Chordata > Mammalia > Rodentia > Sciuridae > Ictidomys > Ictidomys tridecemlineatus. Next base: position 106,543,423 of record NC_135485.1, on the reverse strand, counting down.
AAAACATTACAAAGCTCTTGACATATCATATTTCATACATTAGATTCAAGTGGGTTATGAACTCCCATTTTTACCCCAAATACAGATTGCAGAATCACATCAGTTACACATCCACGTTTTTACATAATGCCATATTAGTAACTGTTGTGTTCTGCTACCTTTCCTATCCTCTACTATCCCTCCTCCCCTCCCCTCCCATCTTCTCTCTCTACCCCATCTACTGTAATTCATTTCCCTCCTTGTTTTTTTCCCATTCCCCTCACAACCTCTTATATGTAATTTTAGAGCCCTAATATCCAGAGTATACAAAGAACTCAAAAAATTAAACAATAAGATAACAAATAACCCAATCAACAAATGGGCCAAGGACCTGAACAGACACTTCTCAGAGGACAACATACAATCAATTAACAAGTACATGAAAAAATGCTCACCATCTCTAGCAGTCAGAGAAATGCAAATCAAAACCACCCTAAGATACCATCTCACTCCAGTAAGATTGGCAGCCTTTATGAAGTCAAACAACAACAAGTGCTGGCGAGAATGTGGGGAATAGGGTACTCTTGTACATTGCTGGTGGGACTGCAAATTGGTGCGGCCAATTTGTAAAGCCGTATGGAGATTCCTGGAAAAGCTGGGAATGGAACCACCATTTGACCCAGCTATTGCCCTTCTCAGACTATTCCCTGAAGACCTTAAAAGAGAGTACTACAGGGATACTGCCACATTGATGCTCACAGCAGCACAATTCACAATAGCTAGATTGTGGAACCAACCCAGATGCCCTTCAATAGATGAATGGATAAAAAAAATGTGGCATTTGTACACAATGGAGTACCATGCAGCATTAAAAAATGACAAAATCATGGAATTTGCAGGGAAATGGATGGCACTAGAGCAGATTATGCTAAGTGAAGCTAGCCAGTCCCTAAAAAACAAATGCCAAATGTCTTCTTTGATATAATGAGAGCAACTAAGAACAGAGCAGGGAGGAAGAGCAGGAGGAAAAGATTAACATTAAACAGAGACACGAGGTGGGAGGAAAAGGGAGAGAAAAGGGAAATTGCATGGAAATGGAAGGAGACCCTCATTGTCATACAAAAGTAGAAGGTATTCTAATCATAGGAACTGCATAGGCTAAAATATATACTAATATGAAGCTATCTAAATTCTGATAATATAACCATCAGTGTTAACAGCCACACTTTTAATGGCCTTATAGCAAAAATCTAAAACTTGTATGCTTCATATTTTAATTAAAATTTTTATTATTAAAAACTCCAGATACACATTAAAGTAAAGAAAATAATATAACTCAATGTCATATGTACCTGTTAACCCAAACTTAGTGATTATCAAAACTTAGGGTCAATTTTACTTCATTTATGTCCATGCTCACCTTCCTCAACTTTATTTTGAATCAAATCCTAGTCATCAAATTATTTTGATTGTTGCCGCAGTCTTGGCTGGGCACAAGATCACGAGCCACTCACACCTTGTAGATTCAAACAGCAATTCTTTATTCCCCAACTCATATCGGCCTCTACATACGTTCTGGGGAAATCCAAGTTCTGCCGCGCATTCATGTCCCAAAAACTTTCTCAATTCCACGAGAACTCAACGGGAACTCAGGCAGCAGGAACGCCCTATTCCCAGCAGCAATAACCTTCAACCTGGAACTGCCCTAAAACCCAGATAGTCTTAAACTGGGAATGCCTTAACCCCAAATTATCCTAAACCGAGATACTTCCTAAAACCTGCAGGATATACCCTAAACCTGGATCCACCCTGGTCCTTGAGCAGGGTCACCTTTCTCAAAGACACATGCAATATCACAGCAAATTTCCAAGGCAAGTCCATTTAACATGGGGTACGCTGGCAAGGAAATTTCGATGCGTCATTCCTGCTTGGCAATGGCCCTCAGCATCTTGTGATTGTTCAATAAATATATCTAAAAGGTGAAATCCTTTTTTAAAACATCAGACTTTATTCTGTGATTAGTATTCTATATTATAATAAAATGTAACTTCTTATCATTAATAAATCCCATGGTCTACTTTCAAATATTGCCTGTTGTTTCATTGTCTCATAAAAGTGTTCGAATCAAGAGCAAAACAATTGTATGCATTGTAATTGGCTAATATTAAATCAATTAATTTTAAGAAGTTAATCCTTTTTCTTTTTCCCTGTAATTTATTTTTTTAAGAAAATGAGTCTTTCATGTTTAGATTTTGTGATAGTTTTAATTTTGTAATGGAATTTTAGACCACATCCTTTTGATCCTTGTATTTCCTGAAACATGGAAGTTCTGTCTATAGACTTTATCATATTTCAGTTAGATACTTTGTTTAAAAAACACTTTAAGTGCAATTTTGTATGTAACTGTCAGGAACTATGGGTGGCTGTTTTTCTAAATGTGTTATCTAAATCTATTAATTCAAAAAGGACTGTGCAATAGTGGTGCTATAATTATATTTCTTACATTTGATAGCTAGAACATGATTAACAACAGATATTTTCAAGAAATATTTGGTTCCTCTGAGATATGGTTGGTGCAAGAAAAGGTGGACACATGCATAATTCTTTTCTCTATTAACCAATTTGCAAAATAATGAATAATAAATTACATCTTCCTAAGGAAGGTGATGATTTTTTAAAGATTCTTCTTTCTTTTGCTCTTCCTCTGTTGCATTCTGTTTTTAAAAATAATCTAGGAGTCCACAGATTTAATATTTTACTCATTTTATTTCATTGGCTACTGAGTCTTTCTGAATAAACCCCAGTAGTTTTCGCTAGATTCTTTTACTTTCAGGTTGACAGAATGTTCCAGATTTAATCTCAATTTCTTTCCCAGAACTATATTTAGTCACTCTTTGAGGGGTGCCTTGCTTCTTTGTGTGGAAAATGACATTTGAAGACTTTAATATGGACACACTAGTACAGTTATGCAACTAGGCTCATTTGTAATTTCTGGGTCTTTTCAATGGAAGAGCTAATTCATGCATCTACAATATTTAATGAACTCACGTGGCTTCCTTGAATTCAAATGCAGAGATAAATGAATTAGAATTGTATATATAACTTCATTGATCTTACATCTGTATCTCTTGTCAACCAATGCTGAAAATCCCGTTGACACAGTATGATTACTCAATTGCTTTTTTCCTAAGTACAATACACATATATAATCATTTTAGAAAAATGTCACCAGCACTAGCATTACCACCACATTCAAAATATTTTGAAATTATTTTTCAGTTGTTTTGTGTTTAGGGTATATAAAACAAAGTATATACAAATTTTGGATTTAATTCAAATGATTTCTCTCTTACCTTAGTGATTCAATAACAAATTTGAATATGTAAATAGTAAAACTTTAATTTCATATTCTAAGACATTTTGATGACAGAAATTTTAAATGTTTTTCATAATTATTTAGAGCACTTTCTTTTTTTGAAAGTCAAATTCATAGAGAAGAACTAGTAATTCATTTCCAAAGTCTTTAAAAATTTTTTATGCCCACAAAGATCTTTGCTTCTTGATGTTCATACCCTGGTACTGTTCCTCCTTGCACTAAATCAGGTTAATCAGTATGACCAATAACATACTGTGAAAGTGATGATGTTTGACTTCTGAAGATATGTCATAAAAGACATGTGGCTTAGCCTTGGTTCTCTGTATTCTTACTCTGGATAAACCTCCACCGCTGCTAATGTATTTCTGAATACTTCATTGAAAAAGTTCTCCTCTGGGTCTTTTCAAAGAATTGAGTATTAAATATGTAAATGGCACATAATAAATCTACTTCTACAGCTGTGCCTTCCTAAACCTTCAGCTCTCTCTCTTGACATTTCACTAAAGAAAATCTAGCATGTCAATGTTTTAAATATAGGGTACTTTTGCGGGGAAGTGGGGTACTGGGCATTGAACCCAGTGTTCAAGTGGTGCTTGAACACTGAGCTTCATCTTCACCCCTTTTTATTTTTTTTTATTTTGAGACAGGGGCTCGTTAAGTTGCTTAGGGCCTTCCTAAATTACTGAGGATGGCTTAGAACTTGTGTCCTCCTACCTCAGCCTCCAGAGCCACTGAGATTACAAGCATGTGCTATCACATCCAACAAATATTGACTACATTTAAGTCCATGTTTTGGTTTAAAGACAACTGTTAGGGTTATTTGTAGCTGTAGGAGCCACAACATTAAGTCCAGAGTCTCAAAAAAAAAAATGCATTCATGGGGCTGGGGTTATAGCTCAGTGGTAGAGTGCTTGCCTCATGCTTGTGAGGTTCTGGGTTTGATCCTCAGCACCACATAAAAAATCAATAAAACAAAGATATTGTGTTCATCTTTAAAAAAATGCATCTATGACAATCATTTGGCATAATCAAAAGTTACAGTCTGTCTTCTATGGTTTGATGTTCTTAGAATTCATTTTCACATAAATTTCCCAAAGTTTCTGGCAATATAAATTAACAAAACATGGGAATTATTTTGGACTATAAGTCAACTTCCCTCAAGCCTGCTGAGATCTGACTTTAATTTACGTCTAGAGACATAGTGGGTGGCTTAGGTTGGGTTTGAGGTACATAACATATTTTTTAACATATTGTGATCTCGGGTAAGTTTATTACATAGTCTTCGAACAAAGGAAGGCTAATTTGTTCAGACATGGAAAGAGAAGCCTTTTCTAGTGAAGAAGATGCTCAGAAAACCAGAGGGTTTGGGTCCTTAGCAGTATTTTAAAATGGGTTTCCAATCCAAATCTCTGGATCCCAATCTTTCCTATTCAATGATCACACATGCAGTCTGTGAATCTGTAAGTTAAACTTACATCACATTTCTTCAAGCTGCACAATTAAATGTTGGGTATTAACTTTAGAAGGGTTGATTTTGCAGCTGTAAATAATAAGTCATTCCTTTAGGTCTGCCATAGAATAGAAGCGCTCTAGTTCTTTGTGACTTAAAATCCTATTTTAATACTATAATATATGTTATATATTAAATAAATAAATATATATATATAAATTAAAATATATATATATATATATATATATATATTTGGTATTGGGAATTGAACTCAGGGGCACTCAATCACTGAGCCATATCCCCAGTCCTATTTTGTATTTTACTTAAAGAGAGGGTCTCACTGAGTTGCTAAGCACCTCATTGTTGCTGAGGCTGGCTTTCAACACGTGATCCTCCTTCCTCAGCCTCTTCAGTCACTGGGATTACAGGCATGTGCCACCATGCGTGGCTACCTTCTTACTTTTGACAGAGCCTAAAAAGTTGCCAATTGACAAATAATTTTCAGAGTTCCAGCCCCAACTCAAAGATCAGGATATAAAAGAACAGATGTGAAACGGAGGGATACTAGGTAAATAATTGCACGCTCGTGGGTTTTTCTATTCTCATAGTAGAGTACACATATGACTTAAGGCATGTTTTCTACCTTCACATATCCAGGGCTTCTTCCTCTCTTATTAACATTAGATATCCAATAATATGGGCTTGTGTGCTCTTGAGATCTATACCATCTGATCCTCTCTCTACTTTCCCTTGGAATTTCCTTTTACTTTGCTCCATTCTTTCCTTCCTTCCCTATTTAGTTTCTCGTTCCAGTAGTTTATTTTCAGAATGACTGAGTCCTGGAAGCCATTTGGTTTCTATTTAGAGTTTACAAGGCTCAGGTTGCCATGGACTGACCACATTCAAAAAACTCCTTTGCCTTTTTTTTTTTTTTTTAAATTTGGAGAGCGTATGACCTCTTTCAGTCTTAGTTGCACAGATCTTGACATGCAGATGGGTGGCGTCTTTATCTGGGTATGAAAAACTTGATGAAAATTTATTTCATGGAGTCTCTGACACCAGGGTTTTGGAAAGTTCTTTGCCTTATTTTTGTGTCTTCCTGCGTGGTTGTTGGTACTGCATGTATCTTTGGACAGTTGCAATTAGGCCCAGCCCACCCCACCTTTTTTTTTTCCCATTCTGTGGATGTTCTGTCATCTGTCATTGATTTTGTGTAAAAGCTGCCTGTGATTTTTTTCTTTGTAATAGCTCTATTTCCCACACCATACATCCAATTCATTCAAAGTATATAATTTAATGAATTCTGAAGTTGTATAACAAACATCACTATCAATTCTGGAATATTTTAATCACCCTAGAAAGAAACCAATTAGTAATCATAATTCAATAATTTCATTCCTACTACCAGCCTCTCTTCCAGAGAGCAATGGCTAATCTCCTTTCTATAGATTTGTCTATTCTAGAAACATCATATAAATTGAATAATACAAAATCAGTTATTTTCTAATTGGCTTCTTTCATTTAGTATAAAGTTTTCATTTATATATATATATATACATATATATATATATCTGTCTTAATTAGTGTAGTTTGGTAGTAAGACTTGAAATGTGTGAGTTCTCCACATTGGTTATACTAATTTAAGGTTATTTTGGCTATTATATATTTTAGTATTAACCTGTCAACTTTTCCAAGAAGTCCACTAACAATTAAATACATATTATGTTATATTTCTAGATCAATTTGGGAAGTATTACCATCTTAACAACATCAAATATTCTGATTCATCAATATGAAATTTATTTTATATTTAGGTATTCTTTCTTTTTCTAATTTTAACCATGTTTGTAGATTTAAATATACAAGTCTTACACTTTAAAACTGTTTTTTTTATTTTTTATTTTTTGTTTTTAGATAAAAATGATGGTAGAGTGATATTCTGAATATTATACATACATGGAGAATGGCCCATTCCAATTAGGATTGCATTCTTGTGGTTGCACATACTGTGGAGGAAAAAAAGCTTATTCTTAAGTGTTTTATTCTATTTGACATTTTTATAAATGGAATTGTTTTTTAATTTTTTTCTTATTACTTTTTATATGTTAATTTTGTTTCCTCCTGCAGCTTTGTTAAACTCATTTATTCTAATGATATTTTAACTAGATTCTTTAATTCTTTTGATTTTCTATATACAAGATCATTCCATCTATAGAGATAGTCTTACTTCTTTCTTTCCAATCTGTATGTTTTTTATAAATCAATTCCTGGCTGGAAGTTTTAGGACAATATAGAATGGAAGTGATGGGATCAGATTTGTTTTTCCTGATCTTACTAGAAAAGTATTTAATCTTTTCCTATTATGTGAAAACAGCTTTGGAATTTTCATAGTATTACATTTATATGGTTCCTTCTGTTTCTAGTTTGTTGAATGCTGTTATCCTGAAAAGGTATGAGTTTCTTTAGTATATATATCCTGTGTCTATTGAAATTATCCTATGTTTTTGCTCTTTTCTTCTATTAATATAACATATTGTGTTGATTCTTTGTTAAACTAACCTTGTATTTCTGAGATAAATTCTACTTGATCCATTTTTGTGATTTTGGATTTGTTTTCCAATATATTGTTAAATATTATTCTATCTGTTTTCATAGGGGATATTGCTTTCTAGTAAATTTTTTTGCTATCATAGAAACACCTCATTGAATGAGCAGGAAAGTGTTTTACCTCATTTTTCTGCACTGATTATGTCTATGCAGATAAATATAGGCATCTGTGTCAGAACAAAGGGAGGAATGAGTGAAAAAGAGAAGACTAACCTTGCATCAGGATGGATCTCTGCTGGATGCAGTGGCGCACACCTATAATCCTAGCAGCTTGGGAGACTAAAACAGGAAGATCACATGTTAGAGAGCAGCCTCAACAACTTAGGTAGGACCTAACAATGTGAAACCCTATCTCAAAATGAAATAAAATAAATAAAAAATATTGGGCATGTAGCTAAGTATTAACTTATCCTGGATGAAATTCACAATACCTGCCTTCCACCCCAAAAGATGGATCTCTGTAGGCTTAATTACTAAAATGTGGTTCTTTGGGCAAAGACTGCCAGATTTTACCATCTCAAAATGGCTATTTGGCCTTGTAAAGAGCAAATTATTAATGCTGACCTGCAAAACTTTAGGATTGGCATGAAGCTTCCATGAACAATCATGAGTAGAAACATAAAGTGCTTAGTGACAAGTGACCCTCCATTATTGATATGATTGATGGCAGAGAGTCATAAGTGGTAGAGAGTGATCACCAGAAGGAATAGCCTCAAGGGAAGAAATCCTTTGTCCATGAAGATGAGTTGGAGAAGAGGTTACAGGACTGAAAACATGAATTATGGTTTGGATTAGGATGTGATAAATGAGATCCTTCTGTTGATGTTCAGTGGAACCCAGAGGCTATTTGAAACAGTTAGGAAACTAAACTGCATCAGGAGACAGACAGCTGCATGGTAAAAGGGTCTTTAAAATACTTAATTGACATGACCTTTATCTCCTTAAAAGGAGTACATTCACTGCCATTCCTCAAAGTCCTGGGGTCATCTGTGTATCTCAATTTAGTTTTTTCAAAATCAACTCCCCAGGATTGCATATTGACCATCTCTGAAAAAGAAAAAAAAATTACTCTTTCAAAAACTAGCTTTGTGAAATTTTTAAAAGATTAATTTACACATTTCTTTTTTAGTAGTGTCAATCTTGCAGAAATTTATCCAGCTGAAAATAGAGAGAAAGAATGAAGAATAAAACATCTATGAACTCCACTTACTGCAAACTTGTCCACTAATGGGGTGACAACAAGCTTTTGATGTCTGCTTGAGAAATTTCTAGAATGTGTGAATGACTATTCTGCTCCTCCTTTTTCCATGCTCCCTGCCACCAAGGAACTGTGCAGGACCACCAAACCTTGGGGTCTAAGGTTTTGTTTCTGGTTTGTTATTTTTGCCTCCTTCTGATGCAGAGGATTTGCCTGGCTGTCACATTTATATATACTGAAGAACTTCAGCCCAATTCTTGACAATAGGTAGCTCTCTTTGCTCCCTGCTGAGGTCAGACTGAAATTGCTGAAATCATCAGTTTCTACCATCAGTTTCCACCATCACCCCCTTCACTTCTCCTTCCCCTTCACTTTTCTTTCTGCAATCCAATTCCTTTAATCACACATATTAGCCTCCTGATATTTCATCCTTAATTTTCCACATTAGCCATTAACTAAAACATCAGGGTCAGAAAAATATAAATAAACACACATTTTCCTATCTTATTTTTATCCTGATATAATGCTGGGTAGGGTGTCTTTAGCTTTTTTATCTCTAATAGTCCAAGATAAAACAACATGAACAGCTACTGGCTTAGAATCTCTTACAGATTTAAAGAAGGAAGAACTAATTGCATGACAGTTCCTGAGCCATGTACTTTTTACGTGCTTATATAAGGCTTTTAATTTTGTGTTAGCTGTCTCATTATTAATATAAGCACGAAGACAGAAAACCATACCTGTCTGACCTTATTGAACTCTATATTGAGTTGTCTTCTTCATGGATGGATGCAAAGAGAAATTATAAGGCAAGATGATGAGTAAACCCAGTAGCAACTTATGACATCAAGAGCTTCAAATTACTGGGAGATAATCATATTCTAAAATCTCATAGTATTAAGTTTCTGCAGAGAAACAGTACTATCTTTCATCTATCTTTGTTTCTATCTAGCATCTATTTATCTATCAAGCATCTATCTCTATCTACCTATATCATCTATCATTATCATCTATTCAGAGACCAAATAAGAGAAGAATCAATATTGAAATTGGCTCTTGTGATTAGGGAGGCTAAATCCTATGAAATATCATCAGAAATCTGGAGAACCAAGAAAACTAGTGGTGTTATTTAGTTTGAGTCTAAAGGCCTGTGCACCAGGGAATTAAGGGTAGGAGAAGATGGCTGTCCCAGCTCAGGAGAAGTGAAAGTTTATCTTTGTGTTCTATTGAGGTCCTCAACAGATATGATGTCTTTCTAAGCTGGGGAAGGTGGTCATCCTTAATCTAAGCATTAACATTCTAATCTTTTCCATTAATGCCCTCACAGACAATCCCAGTGTAATGCTTCTCCAGATATTTAAGTTAAGCCTCCCTTAGCCTGGTGAAATTGACTATCACACTAATAATAGTCTGCAAATTAACAATCGAGCAGAATGAAATTTAGGTTTTTTTCAAAGCAAATAGTTTTCATTCCAATCATCATATCATGTACACTTATACTAACTAAGGATCATGCTGATGAATGGCTTCTTTTTTTTTTCTTTTCCTCATGAGCTCATATTTAAAAGTAGAAAAGATTTCTGACTGTGTGTGTGTGTGTGTGTGTGTGTGAGATAGAGACTTAGAATTAATGTTTAATTTTCCTATTCTGTAGTTACACCAATGTTAAAATGAGGAAGATAATATCACACCAATGTAAGTGAGAAGATGAATTAGATAATGCCTGTCAAGCTCCTGTAGCTCCTTAGAGAAAGGTATCATCATCTGATTCAAGCTCACATATAAATGAATAAATGTGTAAAGATCAAGAATTTACTTCATTTTCCTGAAATTATATTATAAAACATTGAATGTATTGGTATCTTGTGTTGCTACTATACATTGGACTTCGAACTCTACTTAGGTTCAAATTTAAGACAATGCATTAATTTATACAACCTAGGCAAGAGCTTTATGATGAATAAAAATGTGAATATAAAATAAAATTATTCACATTTTTAATATTCTTCATGATTAAAGAATAAAGCCACTTGATAAAAAAATAAAGATGACACACCAGTATTAATCTTTTCACTATAACTTACCATTATGTTTCTACAGGCCCTTCTAAATGTTTCCCATTCAGAAATTTAAAACCTAATTTAGTTGGAGGAAAATTTCAACTATGATTTTCTCAAAAGGGCTGTTCTTTAAATTGTATCTCTCCCCTCCCCCCCCCTTTTTTTTGATTAATGACCTTGTTTAGCATTACTGGAATTGGCGAATCCTCTACCTGTAAAAATGTACAATGTTAGTCAAAGATATTTATTAAAGACAACAGAAATCAACTCCAGGGGCTCAAGAAAAATTGTGACATCATAAAGTATTTTAAGCAGCTCACAGAATCTTTGGATAGATCAGAGAAATAGGCTTGGAGGGTAAGTACTTTAGAACAATGTCTAGAACACATGAAAGAATGATATAATTGTTGCTCATCCAGGGCTTGTATCACCAACATTGAACGCTTCTGTAGTAACCTTGACCTCTGCTGCTTATGGAAACTAAATAGGGTCTATGGTTAATATAACCTTCATAAAATATTCCATTTGGTATTTATCTTTTGTATTAGTCATATTTTCATCACTATGACAAAATATCTGACAAAAATAACTTAAAAGAGAAAAGACTTCAGTCCATTGCTGATGTACTCCATTGCTGTGGACCAATGGTGAGGCAGAGCATCATGGCTGAAAGAGTATGGTGGAACAGAGCTTCTCATCTCATAGTGACTGGAAAATAGAGAGGCAAAGAGGGGTGGGCAGGGACAAAATGTCATCCTCATCCTCAAGGGCACATGCCACTCCCTTCAATTAAATCCTACCTCCTACAGTTTCCATCACCTCTCAATAGTGGATCCATCTATGAACTCACCAGTGGATTGATCTATGATGAAGTTAGTGCCCTCATGAAATAATCACATCCCCATCCCTGAACATTGCTGGAAGATTCCAAGCTTTTAACGCACAATCACTGTGGGAACATTCCAGATATAAATCACAATATTCCACCCCTGGCTCCCAAAGACTCATATCCATTTCACAATGCAAAATGGATTTGGTCCATCATCAAGAATCCCCAAATTCTCTACAGTTCCAATATTTCCCCAAAGTACAAGTCCAAAATCTCCTCTCAGAACCAAGAAAATGCTTAGCTGTCAGCCCCTGTAAAAATAACAATAAAAATGCATGTTTCCAACATACAAAGACACAGTATATATAGTAGTATAGAGAGAAGGGATAAGACCAATGGAAGAGGGAAATCCAGCAGGGCAAACATTTATTTTCTCTAGCTCCACATCCAGCATCAAGGGCATGTGGTGGAGAGATGTTAACTCCAAAGGGCGTAGGAAGCCCCACTTGTATGGTCTTGCTGGTTGGAGCTGGTTTGACCTCTCTCTTGAGCTCACTGTGCTCACTGCCTGCAAATTTTTTTTGGCAGATGTTCCATATTCCTAGCCTTTCTAATTTCCTAGGATCTCCATTTCAGCTTTGGATTCACTCTCACAGTTTCATGCATTGTCTGTTCAGACCACAGGGATTTCAACCTGCCACACATTGCCTGGCCTCCCAGCCATCTTTGTGGAAGCCTCAGTGACCCCAAAACTCCTGCATTGTATGTACTTGAAAAACCAGCATCATGTAGATGACACCAATGTCTTCCACCAGGTCAAACAGTAGCCAGGGGTCCCCTTAATGCATACCTTCAGAGGCCATTGAGTTCCTAGATAGGTGAACATAAGAAAATGATTCCTGGGGAAACAAATTCATATGTGGCCCTGTGCCAGCAGGGCACCTTGGTGCTCTCTTCTCAGTCTTTCAAGCAAAGTTATACCTTTCCACCACTGAACTCTGATGGGTTATGTCTAGCTAATTCCTGAGATGCCATTAAGGCATCTTGTCCAGGTATAAAGGACTTGGTTTCTTTTTAGTGGCATTAAAACATTTAGCAGCCGTATCTTCCTTGGTCTTATTGTTACATGGATTTTTCTGCAGGTGTTTCACAACTTTTCAGTTTGCTTTTTGCTTCTTGTTTTCACTGTAAGTCTGGGTAAAAGCTGCCAGTAATATACATGCTACCACCTAAATGCTGTGTCCTAAAATTCTTTCTCCAGGTAAATAAGTCTATCCCTTTAAAATCAGCCTCACAGAAAGTCTCAGGACATGGGTGAAATGTAAATGCAATCTTTTCCAGAATGTTACCTGTGTGGCCTCCAGTTCAATTCCCAATAAAGTCCTCATTCCCACCTGAAACTTAATCAGCACAGGCTTTACTCTTCACATTCCTATCAGCATTCTGGTCTTCTGTGCTCACATACTTGTCCGTTAAGCTTACAATATTCTAGTGCTTCTCTAGCCTGCATCGCCAAACCTTTCCAAGTCTTTTCCACAACATGTTCCAAAGGTATCTGAACCACCGTCAGGTATAGTCATAGAAATGAACCCATATTTGGTACCAATTTTCTGTTAGGGTTTTTGTCACTGTGACAGAATATCTGAGGAAAACACTTGAGTACAGGAAATACTTATTTTCGTTCATGGTCTCAGAGATTTTATTCTGTGGTCACTTGGGGAATTGATTCTGGGCCTGTGGTAAGACTAAACATCATGCCAGGAAGGGTGAGGTGAAGAAAAGCTTCCCACCTCATGGCAGACAAGAAGCAAATAAAAATAGGGGTCTGGGATAAGATGTAGTTCCGAAGGGCACAACCCCAAGGACCCACTCCTTTCAACAGGTTCCCACCTCCTATAGTTTATATCACTTCACAATAGTCTATTTAGCAATGAACTCATCAGTGCACTAATCCACTGACAAGATTAGTGCCCTCATAATCAAATCACTTCCCAATTGCCCCACTTCTGAACGTTACTGGAGAGTGATCAAGCCATCAATATATGAATATTTGGGGGGGAAATTCTAAATGTAAATTATAGCCTCTTCTCTCTTGTATGTGTGTGTTTGTGTGTGTGTGTGTGTGTGTGTGTGTGTGTGTGTAGGGGTGCTAGGAATTAAACCCAGAACTGCTTTAACACTGGGTTGAATCCCCAATTCTCTCAGTTTTTTAAAATTTGAGACAGGTTCTCACTAAGTTATGAGGGTCTCACTAAATTGCTGAACCTGGCCTTGAACTTGGAATTCTCTTGTCTCATCCTCTCAGGTTGCTGAGATTACAGATGCTTGCCACCATGCCTGGCAACATCCTCTGAATCAAAGAGTGCTCTGATTGCATATGACTTCAATATAAATTCATTTAGCAAACAGGTGGCTTCCAATTGCCCTTTCTTAACGTGACCCTGTATTGTTAGTCACTGACCATGGAATTATTTTGAGAACATGTAGATTTTCTCACACTTTGTACTATTTAATCTCAGAATTATCCATGGCTCTGAACCAAGCTACATATGGCTACTTACCTCTTTAAATTCAAAGAGTACACAGAGAAAGTGAATTTTCATTTGAAGTGAATTTAAATTTAAACATGACTTGACTCAAACAGTATTGAACAGCCCAGTTCTGTAACAGTCAATGATATCTAAGAATTACACAAGAAATATTTGTTATTTTGGTGAATAAATGATGTTTTTCCCCTACCCAGTGCTTCTCTCTCCATACTCATTTTGCTGCAGACATATGTAAGCTTAAGACTGAGTTCTCTCTATATTGCACACTCACGGCAGATCTCTGTAACCGCAAAATGATGATAGAACTAGGAAGTAACCTAATTAATTTTGCCCCTTTCTTCTACTTTTGTCTATATTCTCATGTATGAAACTGTATTTTGATCCTTTTTGCTGTAAGTTACTCTTCCCTTCTTTAAATGTTAGGATGTATAACATTAGTTCCTTATTTTTCCCTACTGATGAGGATATTAGCAGGAAGACATCAGGTCAATAACATGTGAAGTACTCTCCTTATATATATATATATATATATATATATATATATATATATATACATACATACATACATACATACATACATACACAAATGAACTTCTCCTTATATCAGTGAAAAACTCCTGGATTATAAAAACCCAAGTACATCTAATCTGAAAATTAAACAAATACAATATTTCATATTCATTTTTATTGTTACTGGCAAAACATGGATTTGAAACCAGTGAAATAAATAAAACCATTTCATTAATAAAGATAAAGGTAGGGAGTTTTTCCTTTATATACTTATTTAAACTCTTAGAATACATTTATGTGTTTTACCAATTTTCTCAATTTAATAGTTAAGTTCTTCATCTGCTTATCAATAAATTATAGACTTATAATAAGCAACACACACACACATACACACACACTTTGAGTAAGAGCTTCTGTCTTAATTTGGTATATTTAGCATTGATTCTATACCATTAAATGTGTTGGTCTAGAGTCTTTTAAATGTATCTCTTTAGACTGATCAAATATTATTTTATGGAGCTGGGGATGTGGCTCAAGCGACAGCACACTTGCCTGGCATGTGTGAGGCCCGGGTTCGATTCTCAGCACCACATTCAAACAAAGATGTTATGTCCGCCGAAAAACTAAAAAATGAATATTAAAATTCTCTCTCTCTCTTTCTTTAAAAAATATTATTTTATGATGGGTAAAGGGGGGTGTGTCTCTGTATGTCTATGGTCTTCACCCTAACTACAGTTTTACCAAGTCAATCACTGTGTACACATTTTCTGAATGTATTATCATAAAACTCGGTGAAGATACCAAATATGCAAGTTTTCTGCAATCTGGAACAAGGTATGCCATCCTGGAGCCCTTCTGTGAAGATTTCTGTTCCAAATTTTGGACAACAAAGCCTCTTGTTTTTAGGATGCACACTTAGTGCTACTATATGTAAATTCTGAAACTCAGTTGTTGGGGTCTCATGGGGTTTGCATGATAGGCTGAGACCATCAGCCTAGATAACAGGAAAGGGGTGAAGAATCATGCTCCTTTTTCATCCATTGATTTATCTTTTAATGACCTACTACACCTATATGGCACTAGGGAAATCCCAGGGAATAAGAAGCAAGTAGTTTTTTTTTGGGGGGGGGAGGGTACCGGGATTAAATTTAGGGGGACTTGACCACTGAACCACATACCCAGCACTATTTTGTATTTTATTTAGAGACAGGATCTCACTGAGTTCCTTCGTGCCTCAGCATTACTGAGGCTGGCTTTGAACTCAAGATCCTCCTGTTTTAGCCTCATGAGCTGCTGGGATTACAGGCCTGCACCACTGTGCCCTGCCAAATAATCTCTGGAAAATTCCAAGAAATGGAAAAGTCCCATGGAGTGGTGATACGAAAATATTATCCAAAATGGAATTAAACAGTGACTTCAATTAAAAAATATTTCAAATAGGCATATATAATCTGAGTAGCAAAATAATAAGAAGAAATAGCTTAATCTCATCTGCAGAAGGAAAATAGTATGCATGAAGTGGAGGACCTCAGTTAATGTACTTGGGCTGTCATAACAAATATTACAGACTGAGCAAATTAAACAATGTAAATTTATGCCTCATGGTCTGAAGCTAGAAGTCTCAGATCAAGTTCCGGCAAGTTTCAGTTTCTGGTGAGGGCTCTCTGTTTTGCTTTCAGATGACTGCTCCCTTGCTATGTCTTCAACATTGCTATTCTTCTGACAGCACATGGACAATGAATGAGTGAATTCTCTGGCATCTCTTCTTATAAGGACATTAATCTTATCAGAACACCCAATTTTACCGTAAATACCTCCTTACCTCCTTTATAAGCCCTATCTCCAAACATAGTAACATTGGTGGTTAAATCTCCAACATACAAATTTTGGAGGGAGGGACATAATTCAGTCCGTAGCAAATATTAAGCATATTTTATGCTATATATATATATATATATATAAAATTTAATATAATATATATAAATAAATATAAATAAATAAATATATAAATAAAAGAAATTTTATTTATATATAAATTTCTTTTGGAAACTCCATATTATTTTCCACAGTGGCTGGACATCTACTTTTTTTTTAAAAATATGGTTCCCTATTCTGTATTCTTACCTACATTCTTCTTTGGAGAATTGCTCATTCTGCTTTTTTTTTTTTTTAATTGAGCTATTTGTTTTGTTTTTGCTGTTTTTTTGCTTGCTTTTTTTTCTGTTGAGCTTTGAGTTCCTTATATATTTTGGATATTAACATCTTATCATATTTATGGTTCACAAAAATTTTTCCCACTCCAAAGGCTGACTTTCCATTTTGCTGTTTATTTCCTTTGCTGTGCAAAAGTTTTTTTTAAACTTGATATTTTTTTACTTGCTTATTTTTGCTTTTGTCTACTGTATTTTTGGTATCCTATCCAACAAATCATTGCCAATATCAAAGTTAAGAGGCTTTTCCCCTATATTTTCTCCCAAGAGTTTTATAATTTTCAGTCCTTTGTTGACTCCATTTTGAGTTAGTTTTTTTTCTATGGTCATTAAAAAGGTCCAATTTCATTCTTTGCCATGAGGTAATTCATAATTATCATCACCATTTGGTTGAAGGAACTTTCCCTCCCTGTAATACGTTATTATTGGCATCCTTATCAAATTTATTTTTCTGTATGTACTTGAGTTTATTTTAGGGATCTCTATTCTTTTCCATTGGTCTATGTCCTTTTTTAGGTTATTAATATACTCTTTTGATAACTATAACTTTGAGGTAGATTTTGAGATCAAAGAATGTGATGCCTCAAGCTTTGTTCTTTTTTGCTCAGCTTTGTTTTGGTTATTTGAGGTTTTTGAGTTATAATTTGAGTTATAATTTTCATATGAGTTATAATTTTCCTATTTTTGTGAAAAATGTCCTTGGACTTTTGATAGGGATTGCATTGGATATATAGATTGTAAACATGTTAGCAATGTTAATTCTTTCAATGCATGAACATGAACTTTTTCCCACGTATTTGTACCTTCAATTTTTTTCATCAATGTTTTGTAACTTGTCTGTTTGCATATCCTTTACTTCTGTGGCTAAATTGATTCCTATGTACTACTTTTTTGAACATACTACTATAAATTGGATTCTTTTCTTGATTTCTTTTTCAGATAGTTCATTATCAGCACATGTAGTTAATACTAATTTTTGTATGTTGATTGTAGCAGGAGAATTTTGAAAGAATTTTTGTCCTTTACTGCACTGATAACTCCATCCACACTGACGGGGGAGTAACGGTAGCAATCTTGCTTACTGGCTTTGCCATCCTTAATATACTATTCCAAAACCTGGTAACTGTTGAACAAAACAGAGGCTATGGCAGTAATTTCTCTAAGAACTATAACCCCATGCCACATTATTCAGTCTAGCCATACTATAGATTTAAGGGCCTTTGATGTAGTCTGTTAGGTATTTTTGAATTCTAAATATGCATTAATAGAACAAAAAGACATACCACATACAATTAACAGAAAAGACAAGAAACATGCAAACTAACTAAAAAGTCACATTTTTCAGAGATTGTAAACTAGAGCATTTATTATAATGATCACGTCAGTCTTAGAGTATATATTTATCTTCCCCTGAGATAGTATGTATATATTTTAAATTATAATGAATCTCATATAAGTTTTTCTCCCCCTCTCACCAAGTTTGAAGTATACAGTCTTATGTCAATTTTATTTATCTGAAATATTTTAGATATTATGTATTACATATCCACCAAAGTTTGATGCATCCTAATTGTTTGCCTGTGATTGAGAACACAAGAATTAAGTGAGCTGATTATATGTATTTTTTTCCTTGAGATAATAATCACTTTTCCTTGCTTAAATTTAAAAGTTACCAATTTATTTTCACAAAGGAATTTCTCTGCTTAATTCATGGACATGTTTATTATGGAACATTCTCTGAAGTAAAGAATAATATATTGTGAGCATAAACTGGTACACAGAGACAGACAAACAATTTTTCCAAGAGACAATGAATATGTATTCACTAATATTAAATAAAGCAGAATTTCCTCTAAATTCTACAAACAATGGATTTATACTACAGTAAATTATGAATATCATTAGTGTTAATTTTATACAGGATTTATCTGCATTTATTTTTAATTGGAGCAGGTGCTTGAAAAATAAAGAAAGATAGTACACTTTATTCCTTCTCTTTACTCATTAATATTTTATCTCAAAGGATCCACATTAATATTGTATTTGGCTTTTCATTCAGTCAGCTAAGTGATAATCTTGTTATATCATTATAACACTGATCAATTTTCATTGAAAAGAAAGGAAGCCTTTAATAAAATATGAACCTGCCAATATACTTGATTATCTTTAGTAATAAGGAGAGGCTTTTTGTTCTATTGGTAAAGTATAAAATAGTTAAAGGAATAATATTAAATACTCTTTGAATTTTGAATATATTTGAATACTGTTTAAAAATATAGCAATGTTTTTGGTTATAATATTAGATTAACTTATTTTGAAAAAATATGCAACATGGGAGAATTGACATAGAAAAGCATGAAAAAAGTATAGTTTTATAATGTTTCAATGTCTTAGTAAACTTTCGAAATATTCATCCTGGCAGTTTAATTAAGACTTTAGAATAGGTTGGGTGCAGTGGTGCGTGTTAGTGATCCCAGCAACTCATGAGGCTGGGGAAGGATTTGAGTTCAGCCTCAGCAACTTAGTGAGGCCCTACACAAATAAGCAAGATACTATTTCAAAATAAAAAAAATAAAAGAACTAGGGATGTTTGTGACTCAATGTAAAAATGCCCCTAGGTTCAATCCCCAGTACCAAAAACAAACAAAGATTTTAGAATAAATCTCTAAAATGGAAATATCTGTGTTGTCATTTTTTAAATTATCCTTATATCCATTTTTGTTTGAACTGTTTGATAGTCAAAATAATGGCTCCCCAAGCAGCCTACCACACCCTAATCTCTGGAATTTGTGAATATGCTATATTACATGGCAAAGAGAAATTAAATTAGCAGGTGCAACTCAAGTTGCTAATCATCTGACCTCAAAATAGTGAAGTTTCCCTGGATTATCTGTTGGCTCCAGTGAAGTAACAAGGGCTTTTAAATATAGAGGGGGTTGTCAGATGAGGTGAGTGATTTGACGTGAGAAGAACTTGATCCACACTTGCTAGCTTTGAAGAGAGAGAAAAGAACCGTTAGCCAAAGAATGGGAGTGGCTCTAGAAACTGGGAAAATCAATGACAACAACAAGAAAGAAACACACTTCCTGAGAGAGCCCGCAGAAGTGAAGACAGCTCTGAGATCACTCTCCAATCCTAGAGGCCGCCCTCTTGTCCTAGCTGCTTGGCCTTCTCCTGACATGAAGACTCACTTCTCTAAAGTCCATGAGAGAATGGAGAACCTGTCTTTTCAGCCTGACATGCAATGTCTTAGGTAATGTAATGTAACCAAATTAAGAAAGGGACATTCCCTCATACTCATAGGTCTTGTCCACAGTCAAGAGGAATATGTATTCAACTTGAATACAAGGGACAGAGTTTTGGAACCATTCTTTGCACCACATTCTAGGTCCTCCCTGTCCCCTGTATGTACACACACACACACACACACACACACACACACACACACACACATCTGCTTAAGCTTGTAACATATTTTATAATATGTCTTATAGATCTGATTTGACACATATCAGTTTATAATATATGTCTTAATTTTTTGCTACTTCATTTCAATATTTCTGTTTTTAAAAATATTTATTTTTTAGTTATACTTGAACACAATACCTTTATTTATTTATTTATTTATTTTCTTTATGTGATGCTCAGGATCAAACCCAGGGCCTTGTGCATACTAGGTGAACACTCTACTGCTGAGCCACAACCTCAGCCCCAATATTTCTGTTTTAACTACCAGTTTCCATCTGATTCATGACAACGGTATAAAAAAGATAATTTCTCTGTACCTTTTCTCTCATAACATTTGATTGCATATCTGTCATCATCAAAATTTCAGACGATCTCTCTTAATATTTATTTACATTTAAAAAGATTTTTCTTTATCTATGAAGGCAGAGTAAAAGTTAATTCCCTGCTCTGCATTTCTGGTGACAGGAGAAACAGTAACAGAAAAATCTTCACACTAATCTAGCTTTAAATCCTCATAGGGTCAAGTAATTAATTAAATCTCAGCACTTCTTTGAAGGAGATTGGACATTTTTTCAAATGAGAAAAATTATAGCTCACATCTTGAATTAAGTCATTTTTATTATCAACCTCATGCACTCAAACTTATACATAAGAACAACAAAAAGTTTTAAAGATTTCTTATAGGAAAATGTATTGAAAATTTTTCTCTGAAAAGCAGCTGATGATATTATAAATGATAAATATTTCTATAGTAAATTTATAAAAGTATGTGATAATTTTATGAGCCAAAAAGAGTTAGGGAATATGTAAAATATTGTATGTAGATAAAATCTTTTAGAAAACATAAATGGGAACATATGAAGCACTAACTCCATACATGTGCTGATAACCTCTCTTCTCTAGTGCCCAATTCTAAAGTTCACAAATCAATTATATACCCTATTAACATACTGAAATTTTCCATTTGTGGTTAAATGCAACTTGAAATTTTTCAAAAATATGAGTGTTGAAAATGATTTTTAATGTCTTATATTGCGGGGTTAAAAAACAAATTATTATTTGTCTATGCATCTTATTTTTTTAGGAATGAAATAGTTTTTAAATAAGAACCATTCTATCTCTCCAAGAGAGCTTTGTATATTTATCTAAAATGAGGCCATTCATATGATGGAAGGCCCCAAGAAAGATTTGCAATCTGCAAATCCCATTTGGTTAAAAGACTAAATAAATGAAATCTCGCTGCTTTTTAAAAAATCATAAAGAGAGAAAAGAAAAATAAAATTCACTAGTAATCCTATTACTACCTCCTCGAATGTCTCTGCTACATAAGGATGGATTTCCTTCAATTCTCTCCTCTTTGTTCCCAATGGGGTTGTCATGTGATGGAGCATGTCTTGTGGGATATAATCACAAAGTCTATTTATTCTTGTTTCCTCCTGTCTCTTTCCATTTATTCTGTTGACTAATTCTTTCTCTAGTCCTAGTTCTTTTCCTGGAAGAAATTTAGGGCAAGTCCCCAGGCTTCTCTAGTCACTTTCACATAAAATCTTCTCCAAAACAGTCATTAATATTTTCATTCCTCTGTAATATTCAACATTTTAACCTCATTCAAAGTACAAGGTACACCCCATTTCCTAACTGTGTCTGTTGTAGGATAGCTAGCTGCACTAGGAAAGAAGGGTGCTGTCTGTTTTTTCTCTGATTTATATCTTTGCTGTCCTTCACCTTGTCAATCACAGGTCTACCTCTAAGGGGAGAAGAAGAGGGAAAAAGGAAAGGAGGTAAATATTTGACTGAGACTGTTTAGAGCTGGAATAAGTGGTTTGGGAAGCTGGGTATTTAAAGCTAACTTTTCTACATTGCTGGTGGGACTGCAAATTTGTGCAGCCAATATGGAAAGCGCTATAGGGATTCCTTGGAAAACTGGGAATGGAACCACCATTTGACCCAGCTATCCACTCCTCAGTCTATACCCAAAGGTCTCAAAAACAGCATACTACAGGGACACAGCCACATCAATGTTTATAGCAGCACAATTCACAATAGCTAAACTGTGGAACCAACCTAGATGCTCTTCAGTAAATGAATGGATTTAAAAAATTTGGCATATATACACAATGGAATATTATTCATCAATAAAAGAGAATACAATCATGGAATTTGCAGGTAAATGGATGTATTTGGAGAAAATAATGCTAAATGAAGTTAGCCAATCCCCAAAAAACAAATGCCAGATGTTTTCTTTGATATAAGGTGACTGATTCATAGTGGGGTAGGAAGAGAGAGCATGGGAGGAATAGATGAACTTTAGATAGGGCAGGGGGGTGGGAGGGGAGGAGGGGAGCAGGGGGTTAGCAATGATGGTGGAATGTGATGGACATCATTATCCAAAGTACATGTATAAAGACATGAATTGGGGTGAACATACTGTATATCAGAGATATGAAAAATTGTGTCCTATATGTGGAATAAGAATTGTGATATATACCGCTGCCATGTATTTAAAAAATAAAAGCAATTAAAAATATGATAAAAAATAAAGCTAACTTATCATGGTATAGTCTCATAGGTTCTTTGGAGTCTCATCTGCCTGATCTCTTTCCAATAGGAAAGGAGTCTTCACCTCCTATTCCCTTGTCCAGGTAATGGCCTCACCTTTTTGAAATCTTTCTTTCCCTAATTCTCAGTCTTTGCTCCTCTAAGTGGAAATCCTGGGCAAGATTCAATGCAAACTCACCAGTCTGTCTTTCACATGAGATTCATGTCTTCTCACCTAAAAAAAACTCCCTTATCTTTTGTCTGGATGGTCTTGAGACGGAGTGATCCCAGCAGCAGACTGACTTGTGGAGTTATTCATGCTCAGAATCCTCAAGCTCATTCTGACACTGGCCCTCTTTGTGCAACAACAACAGGTGATACAATGGAGCTCTCTGAATAGCTTCCTTTTTTGTTCTCTATTTAGTTGAGAAGAGAGATTTTATTCTTTCTTCCTTGGGGAGAATGGTGGAACTTTTGCTCACAAGCACACCAAAGACTCGGTCAAAAATCTCTTCGGATCCTCTATTTCTCCTCTTGATGCTGTTAAGAGGGGTAAAAACAGGGTTTTTCATAACTTCCTTTTGTGAATTTTACATGAAGGTCTTATCTTTTGTTTTGGCATGTAGCATCTAGTTTTTGATCCTCAGAAGAAATTACAATAAAATATTTCTGTTGTAGCATTTGATTACACTAGTTTTAAAAACAAACAATACTTATCTGTATTGATATAATATATAGTTTTCTTTACAATTTTATAATTCAATTTTGTATCATATCTTATTCAATTTTTAAATTCTATTTTTCCTTCTTTTTTCTGTTTTTTTTTGTTATAATATATTCATATGTTTACACAATAAAACAGTATAATTTGATCAATTTTATTCTTACTACATATTTCCTGAAAACATGATTTTAATGTCTGTATAACACTTAATAATATAGATGTGCTATCAATTATTTAATCACGTTCTATTGTTGGGCATTCATATATATGATGGTTTTTAGGTATTATGTACCATATTATTATGAACATATTTTTATCACATTTCCTTTTGAAAGGGGTGCAACAATTTATAATCTCATGAGTTACTGAATAAAATTTATAGGAGTCTGTTGACTTGGATTAGGGTGCCATACTGGGCCCAGAAGGCCAAAACAATATGGGGTTATTCATCCTAAATACAAACTAACTTACGAATATATTCATGTAATAAATAGCTGAGTTTCAGGCAGTTGTAGCAACTGAGCTTTAGTGAATAGTGGGTGTTTAGCTGACTCAAATAGGAAGGCAAAGTGCTAATCAAATAAACTATCTTTTATTTTTTTCCCCTGTCCAAAAATACTGCTTGACCATAGCAGGCAAGGAGTTTTTTGATTGTGTTCTGAATCTGTGGACTGCCTGATTCATGAAAAAAATCTTACTTATTTTTACTCAATAAACTCAACTAAATTTATAGTTGTCCAAGTTTTTCCATTTAATAGTACTGTTTAACTAAGTACATTTTTGACAGCCTTGAACATGCATTTTTCAATTTAATAGATCAAAATTTGGTGTGAAACTTGATCCAAAGAGTTTTTAAAAATTTGTTTTAGTTGCCAATAGACCTTTATTTTATTGATTTATTCATATTTATGTGGTGCTGAGGATCGAATCCAGTGTTTCACACGTGCTAGGCAAGCGCTCTACCACTAAGCCACAACCCCAGCCATTGATCCAAAGAGTTTTACATTTTTTTCTTAATGCAGGTCATCTTCTAATACATTTGCATGAAACAATGTAAATGTTAAATCCTGTATGTTAGCCCTGCCCAATAGACATATAATGCAAGCCACAAACAGAAAGCACATGTAAAGATTTTTAATATTCACACTAAAAAATGGAAAAAGAAATAGATGAAGTAAATTTTCACTTCTAATGCATACTTTAATTAATATGATATGTGCAACATAGTATCAACATATAACCAACAAAGCTGTAATAAAGTGTTTTACATCTTTTTACCAAATCTTTGACAAGGAATGTATATTTTAAACTTAAAGTACAACACCATTCCAAGTAGGCACATTTTAAATTAAGTAGTCTAATGGAAAGTCCAGTTATTTTTCTTAATTTTTAAAAACTAAAGATGAAACTATTTAATTAATTTATTTATTTATGATTTATTTATTTGGGGATACTTGGGATTGAACCCAGGAGTGCTTTAACACATCTCCCAGCCCTTTTTGTATTTTTATTTTGAGACAGGGTCTCTTGAAGTTGCTAAAGGCCTCACTAAATTGTTGCTGAGGCTGGTTTTGATGTTGTGATTCTCCTGTCTCACCCTGCAGATTCACTGGGATTATAAATTTGCAGCATCACACCTAACTGAAACTAGTCTCTTATACTTATCCCTATTTTTACTCAAATGTTGTTCTTGCTTCTTGTTTCTCTTCTTGCTGGTTTCATTTTCTTTATTATTAGAGAACTTTCATTAGTCATTCATGAATAGTTGGTCTTCTGGATATAAATTATTTAGTTTTTCTTTTTCTGAGAATGTCTTATCTACACTTCATTCCTAAGGTATACAAAGATTCATTTGTTCTGTGTTGAAGTTCTTTCCTTTCAAATCACTTAAAAAGTGATTTGCCAATTTCTTCTAACGTTCATGGTTTTAGGTAAAATTTCCACTCTTATTTGAACCACTGCTCATTTCTAAGTAATGCGTCATATTGCTCTAGTAGTTTTCAAGATTGTTCCTCCTTTGTCTTTAGCTCTCAAAGTTTAATTACGATTTTTCCTGGTAAGTGTTATGGACTTGAGATGATGAATCCCCCGCAAATCTCCAGTGTTAGTACAGGATTAGATTATGAGAGTCATAACCTAATCAGTGTATTAATACATTTGAGAGATGATGAATAATTTCAAAGAACTACCATACTGAGTGTTATAGTGTTGATATGAGATATAGTCCCAATGATCCTTGTTAATGCAGATAAGTTCTGATGTAAAATGATTAGATTATAAGAGCTATAACCTAATTAACCCACATAACCTAATATAATCCATATAACCTAATCTAACCCATACTAGTTTGTGTTAACTAACTGGGTGGTAACTATAGGCAAGTGGACCATGGCTGGAGGTGTGTCTAGTAAGGTATCATCTTCCCTGAAGCATCCTTCCCCTCTCTGTTTCCTGGCACCATGATCTGATCATGCCCTTCTGCCATGCTCTTAGGTCCAGGTCTATGGAATTAGAAAATCATGGAATTTATCTCTGAAAGCATAAGCCAAAATAAACTTTTCCTTTTCTTCTTATAAGTTGTTCTTATCAGGTATTTTGGCCTCACAACAACAAACACTGTAATGCAGAAATTAGAACTGGGAGTGGGGCTATTGCAGTGACTAATCTGATCATGTGATTCTAAAGCCTTTGGAAATGATTTATAGGAGGACTTTGGAAAAGTTTGAAGATGCAGGCTTGAGAAGACTTATAATGTTAGAAGTAGAGCATAATAGGTGATTTTGGTAGGAGTTCATAAGACCAGAATGCTGATAGAATTATGGAGAGTAAAGACTGTGCTTAGGATGTTTCATGGGGAACAGGGACTCTATTGGAAGCTGAACTAGAGAACATTCATGTTACATTCTGGGAGTAAACTTATCTACATTTTCTTCATATACTGAAAGTTTTTATGAAGCTGAATTTAAAGGTAATGACTACTAAATCTCATGCAGAAAATTTCAAGGCAGCACAGCATTCAGGCAGTGGCATGGGTATTTTTGGAAGTTTTAGCCAGGTTTACTATAAGGATGAGGAGGAAAATGCAGAGAGAAAGAATTTGCAAAGCTTGCAGTTTGGATAGAAAAGAAGCACATATCAAATTGTGGCCAAGGAAGATGTAATTATTGAAGAAATTACCATCACTAAAAAGAAACTAAGTACTTTGAAGAGAGATAGAGGAATGATCCTGCAGGACACATCAGGAATTGGTAGAACTACATCCATTGAAGACTCAAGGGTGTAACAGAAAAAAATTCTTTATGAAGATATGATAGGAGCACCCTGTTTACACAGGAGTACCTAGGAATTGTTTCCCTACAATTTGTTTCATCATGTTCAACCACCCTGACACTCAGAAGCTTCTGCAACTTGGTCCAAAAAGGCCCAGCTACTGTTGAGCTGGCAGAAGATCCCCAGTATTCATGTGCTGCTGGTGCAATAGTAATGCAGGACTCTAGAATTAGAGCATCATGGATTTCAGAGCATGTCCTAAGAGGTTCAGCAAAGTGTAGCAAGATAAGAATATCTTTGGAAGTACCTGAGAGGGTAATGCATGAAGATGTGAGAAGGAAACAAAACCTGCAGAGAAGACCCCCTTAGCTTAAGTGATGTTGGTAACTTGGAATTGTGGATAGCCTAAGAGAGGAGCCATGTGGGCTGCAAATGGCAAAGATTTGGGGTGGGATTTCACAAGACCTTTGAAGATCACTTATCACCACCATGTACCCAGATGCTAGACATGTACCTGTAGGACTTGTTTGCACAGCTAGGCTTTGCCTTGTTTGGTCCCATCTCTTTTTCATATCCCCCTATTTCTCACTTGGTAATGCTTACTCTGTGCCATTATATATTGGAAACATGTAGCCCACTTTTTGACTTTTTTACAGAAGGACACAGCCATGAATTTTCCTTGAGTCTCAGATGAGATTTTGAACTTAGACTTTTGAGCAATGCTGGAATTGTTGAGATCATGGGAACTCTTGGAGATGGGCTAAATCCATTTTGTATTGTGAGATGAACATAATGGTGGTGGGGGGGGAGCAGGAACAGAATGTTATATTTTGGAAATAAGGTGTCCCACAAAAGTTTCTGTGTTGACAGATGAGGTGAAATCATCTCATGGTAGCCTAATCCTTGGGTGAATCCATTTGATGGGTTAATAGTTTGAAAGCACTACTGTTCTGTTTGGTAACTGTAGGCAGGTGTGGCATGGCTGGAAGAAGTAGGTCACTGTAAATGTTCCCTTAAAGATTATATCTTGTCCCCCTGGATCCTCATTGTCACTCTTGCTTTTCATTGCTATTTGGATTTTTTTTGTGTGGTACCCAGAGTCTCATCTGAAAACCTGGAAGTTTTCCACACACTAATTCAGCTCCCAAAAATCTGCCCCTTAAATTTGGTCAATTTCTCATGTAGGTTGTTCAATAATCTGTCTAGGAGAAGGGAGGTGGTGGTGAGGTGGTAGGAACATTTTTTACACCCCTATAGTGTTAACTGAGGCAAGATTCTATTCTTCTAGGCCATGCTTTTCCTAATTCTTGGCTTAAGAGAGCTGTCTTGTCTTGGGTTTTTTTTTTTTTTTTTTACCCATGCTAATTGGCATATCTGAGTTCTTGGCTCCTCAACCCTTATTTTGGAATATATGAGAAGCAAAAAGACAATCCAGGAACTCACTGCTGTGAAATTCCTCAAATCACAGGATCTGCCTTCTTTCCACATTTTTACTCTTCTTGTGTTGATTGTTGTATTTTATCCCAGGGCTTTGACTTGCACTTAGGGGAAGAACTAAGGTAAAAGGAGTCTATGCCATTACATTTGGATATGGAGTTCTTCTTGCTAAAATGAAATTTACCTTTATTGATGTTATTAATGGTATTGATAAATCAGTTTAAAATAATTCACAAATATATTGATATTCACAAATATAGTCATTTCCTTTTAGTATGGATATTTATTGAAAATTGTGCTGTACTCTAGCAGCTAATCAAGTTACAGAATCTTAGTTGACATGCAAATAATTATCTTTCATAGTAAAACTCTATCTTATCTAGTTGATAACTATCCTTCTGAGATAAAGAATGATTTTCCTTTAGTTTTCCTTTCTAATAATATTTAAAGTCTTAATACCAAAGATAAGATTCAGAACTTGAGAGTAATCCATTTTAATATGTAATCTTTCAAATGCTTTAATAATTTGAAAGAAATGGCAAAGAAGGATTATTCAGGGATTATGCTGTTAAGAGGATCTAATTATATTTAACCATGTTCTATTAGAGTTAATATTAGATACTGAATGAACTGATTTGTTTATGAGAAGAGTTTATGCCTGATCCTACAAATACTTTCACAATGATTTTTGCAAAAATAGCTAAGACTTTTCAAGATACATCAGTGAGATAATTCTGTATTTTGATGATCTTTTTGTATATCCTGTAAAATTGCATATAAATTTATAAGATGAGAAATATATTATCATATTTAAGACCAAATATATTATTTGCAGTCATTTAAAATGTGCTTTATAAATGGGTAGTCATCTCTTAATAATATACATAATTATGGTTTTAAAATGTATGCTATATATTATATTACTGAAAGTTGTTTGATAAATATAGAATAAACACAAAAATGCATTTAAATAATTAAGCACTTTATAATCCTCTTAAATATCAGAAGGAATGTTTTGGTTAAATTTTTCTTTGCATATACAGTTCACTTGAGAAAACTACATTATGTATATTGTAAATCATCTCAGAATTAAAATTTATGAATTTAGTAAATCATCTTTTTATTTCATAATAATATTTATTGGTTATTGATTTTTGTTTTTATTACTAGTGTGTGATACAATACTTCCAATATATATTTCAAATTTATATATTAGTTAAAATTGTAAAATAAGCAGATGTTATGTTTTTAAGTATATTAAATCTCTGAAGTTTATGAATTAGTATAGAATTGGGAACAGCAGGTTTGTTCTCTATTCAGTTCTATAAATGAATTATGGACAACTCATCAGACTACTCCTCAGAGTTATATGAGGGCACTAGTTTGTGACTTCTTTCACAAGTATAGTATGAAATATTATCTCAAAAGCATTATGAATGTCTTAAAAATGGACATTTTTAAATATAATGAATTATGTTGATAACTTGATGTCCTTGAGGAAAAATAAACATATATTTTTACATCTAAAATATTCTCAACAGTCAAATCATCATGTTTAGAGGTAGAAGTGTTACAATTCTATGTCAGTAGCAATAATTGGGGAGATGTAACAAACATATGCCAGAATTAATACAGAAGTAACAATATGGGAAATATTCTACCTCAACTTCTACAAAAACAATACATCAATGTGATTTATAAAATCATGTCTACATGATTTTCTTCATTTTCTATACCCAAATTAGGATTTAGAGTTCATCAGTGGACATTAAGTCATTTGTTTGGGGGTAAATAATGAATGTCATCCATTAGGACTGTTGAAGAATGCCATTAAATCATATATTTTACTCATGTTTAGTCACATTACAAGTGACATTGGGTGGGGTATTTTATTGTCTAGAAGATATGGGATATCCTATTTTGTCAGAAAAAGTTATATTTTCCCCTCATAAATCATGTGTTTGGAGATATCTTCTCTACCAAATTAACCAGATTAATTTGCAGTCATTTATTTATTGAACAATTACTATTAATCATTTTCTATAAATTAAAGACTACTTTTTACTGTGGGGATACTTTCTCCATTTAAAGCTAAAAATATTTCCCATTTCATAGTAATTGAAGACATAAGCAAATTCCTGAGAACCAAAAGTATTAAAAGGGCTTGATATAACTTCAGGCAAAAGCAAAATATCTAGGTGATTTGCTTTATCTGTTCAGATTAAGTGCCTTATATTTCTAAATTTAGAAAATAGCCCAAGGGTCCTTCATTACTAACTCTAGACACCTAAGGATACAGTGAATCCCTCTAGGGGAATTGCCCTGTAGCTTAAAACTCTACTGAATTTAAATACTTGGACAATTTCCCCAAAGTTTATCTTGATCTATTAACTGCTATATTTGATTAATTCTATAGTTGCTGTATTTGACTTAGTGCTCTTAGAGAAATGAAATGAAGCAAAAGTATTACAACCCCAAAATTGCTCATGTTAATACTTCTTATATATTTTCTCTTTATACTTTTCATTGATTCTGGATTTTAAGATATGATTTCTATTTCTCAAAATTTGGATGAAATCAGTCCAAATAAGAGTTTTATATACACTATTATTTAAGTATTAGATTCTAAAGGAGAAAACTGTGTGTGTTATGGGAATTTGTCAAGCTACACTTCTAACCTGGACACCTCTCAAATTAATATTTTTTGCTTAATCTCACCTGACTGAGACTTATGTTACTGTCCTGTAAAATTAGTCATATAATGAAAAAGTGTTAATAAAATTTAAAAACTCGTAGCTTTCAAGATAATATAATCTAACTTCTTTCAAAAATTTTCAAAACCTTCCTTTTTTCTATCCTTATGTAATATTTTTACTATTATTACAGAAATATAATTCTGAGGAACAACTTTCCCATATATTTTCCAAATGGTGTATGGGAGGCCCAACCTTTCATATGCCCCTGTGCTGCATGCAATCTCATGTCAGTTCTGGACATAGCCATGGGACTAGATTTTGGCCAATGCAACATCAACAGCAGACATTAATCGGTTCTCTTTGGATATCCTTCTTGAATCCCAGGTACCAAGAAATGATGGAAGGCCAGGCAGCCATGTGGAATGGTTCAAAGGATTAGAAATGAATTTCTGACCGACAGCCCCATGTAACAAGTAAATGAAACCACTTGGACCATTTATTCTACTTAAGAAGCCTATCTGATGTCACATGAAGAAATGAGATTTATCATCCATCCACAAACCCACAGAATCATGATTATAAATTTCTGTTATTTTAGCCCAGTTTTTTTGGAGTAGTTTCGTTCACACTAATAGAGAACCAAAACATAATCTTCCTTATTTTCTTTCCACAGCAATGTTAGTTCCTCAGAGTATCTCCCTCATGACTATTCAGCCCAGAGCCATATTTAGAAGCATATTCCATGCATTTGAAAAAATTGAAATTAAAAAGAAATTACTTATCTCTCCAAAGAGCTTATAATCTAGGAGAAAACAATTACATATTTAACTAAATTTGAGTTTGAAAGTACAAAGTTTCTTGAGAGCGTCAAGGTAATATACTACAATGATTGAATAGCAAGAAGAGTGAAAGTGTCATGGAGCTTGCTGAGTATGGTGGCCACGAAAATACACCACTTGGATTTGTGGCTGAGAGGAGGACAGTTGACCAAGAGTCCCAGCAATGGATCCTCTGGGTCCACAACTGTATTGCAGTTAAGACCATCTTTCCATCAACTCGAATCTGCCAATGACAGCATGTATCTCAGTCCATATACAGTGCCTTAACAAAATACTGCACACTGGTGATTTTTAAGTGAAAAGCATTTATTTCTCACAGTTCTGGAGGACAGAAAGTCCAGGATCAAGGTGCCAGCAGGTTTGGTGTCTGGTGAGGGCCCACCTTCTAGATCAAAGACCACATCTTCTACTTGAGTCTTTACATGGTGGAATGGGGAAGGTCTCTCTCCAGTTTCTGTTTTGAAAGTACTGATCCCATTTATGAGGGTGGAGCTACCTAATCACCACTCAAAGTTTCCACCATCTAATACCATCTCCTTGCAAGTTAGGATTTCAAAATATAAAGGGGAGGGCATGTATTGAGATTTTAACAGGAAGCGTTCAATTAATTCAGGCAAAATTTTTTGAGATATGAAATTTAGGAGACTTGAAGTTGATGATTTCACATTGGCCTTGTTGAAACTTTCACAAAATTCTGCTGCAGGATGACACACTTCCAACCTGATCCTCCTTTAGAATTCTGTCCTTGTCTTCTTCTTCTTCATCATCTTTAGTTTTTACTTGTTTCACTTGTTTTGTGTTTCCTGCCAAAAAATCTCTTATGTAGTTTATTTCATCTTGGCATTTGTTTCTCAGGGGAGCAGAACTAACACATCAAGCATATTGGGCTTTGAAAAATGGGACTTGAACACTTTGAGGAGAGATAGCATATGAAGTGAGAGAAAGAATTTGCAAAGGGATTTGAAAAAGAAAGTTTTATGTCTCATATATAAAACAAAAGTTAACAAGAGAATAATGAACAAGAAGAAAGATCAAAGGAATGATATCAGAAAATTGAAGTGTGGTTTTAAATTCAAGACAAGGTAGTTTGGACACTGGAATAGATAAAGGGGTGGCATAAAAGGATTCTGCATGAAGGAGTAACATAATTTGAGTTGTTCTTCAGGAAAAGTGACATGCAGCAGTCTAGATTAAAGAACACCAATAGAGTAGAAGGAGGAAGGAAAGGCTTAGGGAAGTACTGGAGAATGATATCTACCAAATTATGGTAATTCCAAGTAAAAATATACCACAATAAATCCTGTATATGTATAAAACACTAATTAAAATAATAATAATAAAGATAATAAAAGGAAGGTCAGTAGATTAGAGCAAACAGATCATGAGGAGGGAGAAAAGAAGTGAAAACAAGATACTAGGGAATGAGATTGATCAAATTATGTTATATGCATATGTGAATATTGCATAATAAATCCCACTATTGTGCATAATTGTAATGCACCAATAAAAATTAATTAATTGAAAAATAAATTTAAAGAGTCAATTATTTTTTATCTCCACTTTACAGATGGAGAAACAAAAGGTCAGAGAGTCAGATAACATAATTTAACTTCAGTACAGAATTTGTAGGTAGCCAAAGTAGAATTTGATACTAAATTTTCTGATTCTAAGAGCTCTTTATGGTTATATCCATTTTTAAATTTATGTTAGTTAGTATTCAGCTAACTAAGAAGGAAATCAGTGAAGAGCATCTTCACTAGAGAAGTTTGATGAATGTTCTTGCTCAGTGTTCTAGGAACAAAAATTAGATCTTCAATAATACGAAAAACAACAACAACAAATGTTAATTTGACAATATATTTATTGAATACATAACCATTTGAATAGCCTTGGGATAAAGAGTTTTAAAAAACACAAAAATATTATATTCTAGAGATGTTAGTCAAACAGAATTAAATATTTTTATCATTTATGAATGAAAAGACTGGTTTGGTATCAACTGCTTCTGACTACCAATTTATATATTGTCATAGGAAAAGAGTGAGATTCCCTTACATCACCATATAATAAAGTTTTTTCTCTTTTGCTGTTATGCCAAATTTAATTTACAGACATAAAAACCACTATTATGGGTTTTTAAAATATTTTTTAAAATTTTTATTGGTGCATTAGAGTTATGCATAATATCGGGTTCATTTTTACATAATTATACAAGTGTGGAATATAATTTGCTTCAATTCAGTTCCCAGTAGTTAACCTTTCTCCTCCTCCCTCTGTTCCCTTTCTTCTCCTCTCTTGAGCTTTCTTTTATTTATTTATATATTTTTAAAGTTAGTGCACTGTGGATATACACAAAGGTGAAATTCACTGTGGTATATTCATATATGTATATGAGAAAATTTGGTCAGATTCGTCCTAGTGTTCCTCCCTTTTCCTGTCCCTTCTTTCTCCCCCTCAATCCTCTTCCTCTATTCCACTGAGCTCTCTTCTGTTTTCATAGGATTTCCTCACGTCTTTCCCTCCTCCCTTATTTTGGTGTAGCTTCTGCATATGAGAGAAAACACTGGTGCCCTTGACTTTCTGGGTCTAGCTTATTTCACTTACCACAATGTTCTCTAGTTCCATCCATTTTCCAGCAAATGCCATAATTTCATTCTTCATTATGGCTGAGTAAAACTTCATTGTGCATATATCCACACTTTCTTTATCCATGCATCTTTTGACATTCATCCAGTCTGGTTCCATAAAATGTGAAAGCAATTTACCTTTGGTGAGTTAATGCACCACACTCTGTATCCATATTCTTTTAAATGTTCATAGCTTTTCGGTGTTTGTGAAAAACATTTCTCTCTCAGGATGTGTAAATTTAGTCTAGGTGAATTTTTGATAACTTGGAGATGTAGCTTTCCCAGAGCAGATTCTTTTTTTTTTTTTTAATCCAGAGGAAAATGGATATGATCACTGTATTGGAGTGCTGTTTTTTTAGGGCCTGTGTTGCTATGGTCTCACTGCTTCCCATTGCACCCAGACATATTATCAGACACAGCCAATTATTGGCAAAGTCTTTCAAATCATCTTTATAATCGCCTGCAGTTATTTATAAGAAATGATAGATTTAGAAAGGAATGCAAATATTCTATCTTCCCATTTCTTTAAATTAAAAAAAATAATTTCTTTACATTCTATAAGTTCCCATGAATAAAATTTCAGAAAATATATTTTTATATTATTAATTTTTAAAGTGTTTATATTTGTGCTTTCATATACAAAAAGGCATATGTTTTCATAATATACATATCATATACACATACGTAAGCACTTGCAACACGCATGCAGACAGGATCTTATTCCACAGTAAAGCTGAATTTGCACTCAGCATTTTCTCCAAGTCAGAATAAATCTCTTCTTCCCTCATGCACAAACACATACCATCTATGTACCAATATAAAATTATGACTTCAAAAAGTAAAATGCCATAAAAACCTTAATTGCAAGGGCATTAATGGGAACTCCTGTAATATTGGGAGACTGCCCACTGAATAATACCTCCCCAGAGAGACTTGCTGACTACACACCTGCTTCCATAAATGAGAGCTGAACCTGTTCATTTCATCCCTCTACCTTTAAAACTGCTGGAAGCCCTCACTCTTCTCCTTTTGATATATCTCTCATATGAGTGACGAGTTTATCCGTGGGATAATAAAATGTGTTAGGATAGTCATCTTGGCAGTGTTTTTGCTGATGTATTAATTCATTTCCTTTCATGTGCTATATCACCAAGATGTCTAACCAGATTTTATGAGAGGGCTCACTGAAGTGAAAATCAAGCCAATGAATCGTTTAATATGAACTAATGAAAACCAGATATAAAAGGCTTTAGTAACTGTTTTGAAGCTCTAATTGTCAAGTGGATGTAAATTCTGAGTACTACTAAGTAAAGGAAAGGACTGTAATGAAGAAATTGGGATCACTTTGTGATAATTAGTTTAATTAAATAGTCATGTAAACAATGATGTTCTGGATGAAGCCATTGAAATAGAAAGAGGAAAATGGCTTTTCTAGGTGGGAGATGAACTTAGGAAGGCAAAAAGGTGTACTGGTTTTTTTTTGCTACAGTTTGAATAAATTCATTATTAGCATGTCATAAGAATTTATACATAGCACACTTTGTACTAAAGAAATTCATTAGGGAATTTTTAATAGTTTCAAATAAAGAATTAACAAAATATTTTAAAGCTTCTGTTTTTGTTTATGATATTGACAGGGTACATTTATGGGTTTACCATTTGATAATTTATTATGATACAGGAAGAGGATATAAAAAGAAAACAGCTATAGACATAGCACATAGGTTGTTCTTGATATTAAAAAGTATTTTATTGTACTAAAATGGGTAATTCCTGAAGTAATTGATTCAGGAAAAGATTACCAATGAATATTGAAAATAAGAAGTGAAATACTTTTAAAGAACAAGATATTGGTGAGATATCAAAGTATAATCCAACAGATAACTTACTAAATACAACACACACACACACACACACACACACACACACACATACACACCTACACACACACACACACCATGTTTAAGATCAGAACTTTAAATAAGTAATCAAATTTAGTATGCCCACTGAAAATGTTTCTTGATGTTATGCAGCAAAGATCATGGAACATCCTTTATGTAATATTTGTGCCCAAAATACGTAAGCTGAATTTAATTGTGAAGAAACAAGTAATAAATCCAGGATGCAGGGCATTCTAGAAATTACATCCTAACAAACCTATCATGAATTGAAAATATCATATGCAATACATGCATTTAATACATGTAACCACCTGTACATTATAGCTTAACCTAATCTACCCTATTCATGCTCAAAACAAGTACAGTAGCCTACAGTTGGGAAAAATCATCTAACAAATGCTTAGTTTTTAATAAAATACTGAATATCACATGTACCTACACTGATGAACATTTGTAGACATGATGGGATGAGGAAAATATAAAATCCACTGTCCAAAAAACTTTGGCAACAGAGTAAACTGTAGAATATTCAGTCTTTCCCCTCATGATCCCCTGGCTGACTGGGGGCTGTAGTTTTCCACTATTGCCCAGCGCTGGGAAAGAGTATTGTATCACACATCACTTGCTTGGAAAAAGATCAAAATTCAAAATACAATTTCTACTGTGAAAGCATATCACTTTTGCAGCATCATTAAGTTGGAAAGTGGTGGACTGGAAGCACCATAAGTCAGAGACTGTCTGTATTTGGATGGAACTGCATTAATATTGATTTTCTTAATAGAATAACATAGGTGACTGTCATATTCATAGAAGATTATGCTGAAGTAGGACGTAAGTGTCACAGTGTTTGCAACTTTCTTTCAAACAGTTTATCATAAAAATTAGAGCAAAAGATAGAGAAGATGTGACAAAGTGTTTACAGTTTAGTTGGCAGTATATGTGTTCATGGTACTGATCTTTAAACTTTTCTGTAGGTTTAATTTTCGAACAAAGATTGAAGGAATTGTATAGTGCCTTTTAAAGTCAAAGATAAATATGTTTGGGGCTTGCCAAGTAGCTATATTCTTTGCTGAAAAATTTAGATCTCTTTATAACTAGTTACTAAACTCTGGTTTTTGAGGGGTTCTATACAGATAAATTAGATAATTCAAAGTGATAATTATTCTCTGACAAGTAACAATCCAGATTTCTCATGAAATAAAACACTCAAGAATGTACATTGTTTTTGGCTCAATATATCTACAGGGAATTATATTTAGCTTTCCCAATATAGATGAAAAATTCTAAAGAGAATAGTCAATGCAGCTTTGTAATTTAGACCAAGAACATTTAATTTTAACACATTTTAGAAATAAAAATCTCATTCTTACAAAGACATTCACTTGCATTTTGCTATATAAGCATTTAAATATCTTTGAAAAGTGAAGAATTCTGTCATTCAGTTATTTGGTTCACACCATTTATATGACTCATTCTATTTAATCATTTGATTTCCTTTAGTGTTGCAAATAGATACATTCAGATGCTTGCCAAAAGTCATGCAGAAAAATGATGTTAAGAGCATATAATCTTCTCTTTTTTATGACAAATCTCTCCAATGTTATAGCACATTTAAAAATTTTTTGATCTTTGCATTCCCAACATGTTAAACAGATAGTGCTCATAAACAAAGAACTAAAATTATTCTTCAAGCTATTTCTCAAAACAGTGAAATTCCTAAGTATGGAAGTGGAAGTTAATAGGAGTTTAATTACATGAATTTCATGCTTTTTGTTAACCTGGTACATTATTTTCTATGGTACAGTAGAACCTTAGGAATGCAAGGATAGTGTAAGGTCATGCTGTGCTGTGGTCTGAATGTTTATATTCCCCCAACTCATATTTTGAAATCTGAAGCCCTAAGGTGATGGGATTAGGAGATAGGCTTTTTAGTAAGCAATTAAATCATGATGGTGGAGTCCTTAACATTAGTATTAGTACTACTACAAAAAAGACTGAAGAAATCTAGCTCATTTGTTTGTGCCATATGAGGATGGTGAGAGAAGACGCCTTCTTTGAACTAGGAAGCAAGCCTTCATCAATATTGAATGAGCCAGTGCCTTGAAAGTGGACATATCAACCTCCAGAACCGTGAGAAATACAATTCTATTGTTCATAAAATATGAGTTCATCGTATTCTATTATAGCCCAAAGAGACTAAGACATTTCAAATTCCATCAATAAATCAAATACAAAACTCACCTTTGCAAGAGAAACTGAAAAGGCATTGATAACATTCAAATAGTTTCTTTTTAAAGCTCATCCATTCTGTTAAAAAATAAAATAAGGAATATTATTCCACAATAACATTATAGAAAACATTTGCTCTAAATAAAAAAAACCTAGCATTATATTTAACAATACAATTTTAAAGACATTCCTCATAAAATCAGAAGAGATATTTTAATAAAATAACACTATTTTCTAACCACTATTTTCTTTGGATAGTGTTTTAGTTAGCTTTTTGAGTGCTATGACCAAAAAAAAAAAAAAAAACCAAACATGATGAAAACAAATTTAAAAGAGGAAAGTTTATTTGGTGCTCATGGTTTCAGTGGTCTTAGTCCACAGGTGGCCAACTCCATTGCTCTGAGGTTGGGGTGAAATAAAATATCAAGGTTATGGATGTGGCAGAGGAAAGCAACTCAGGCCATGGCATAGGAAGCAGAGAGAGCTCTGCTCACCAGGGATAAAATATATACTCCAAGGTACACCCATAGGTACCTACCTCCTTCAGTCATACCCTACCTGCCTAC
This sequence comes from Ictidomys tridecemlineatus, assembly GCF_052094955.1. Classification (NCBI taxonomy): domain Eukaryota; kingdom Metazoa; phylum Chordata; class Mammalia; order Rodentia; family Sciuridae; genus Ictidomys; species Ictidomys tridecemlineatus. Next base: position 106,504,360 of record NC_135485.1, on the reverse strand, counting down.
AGTTACCACCCAGTTAATTCATTCAGGTGGGTTAATGCACTGATTAGGGTAAGCTTCTAAAAACCCAATCACTTAACCTCTAAGTTTTTCTGATTGAGTTCTTTTTCTGATTGAGTTCTCATATCTAAACTATAATAGATAGGCAATTAGATATAAAGTAGAAGTGAAAGCCATAAATTTGGAAATGAGGAGAAAAAAAGATTACATAGAGACTATATTGGTATATTGTTTAAAATAAAAGTGACAATTGGGAAAAACAGACATAAAAGGGAAATTCAATAAAGTATTTGAATCACATAGAATAAATAATAATTTTATTGTTAAAAAGTCAATTACTTAGAAAATACAATGGAAAACAATTTCATTCATCATAGTAACAAAATATAAACACTGAGAACTAAATTTAACAGAAAGCATGTAGCATATATGTGAAGAGTTATTCTTTTTTTGATTAATGAATAAAGACTTAAAATTATAATATTTTCAATAATAGGAAAATAGTTCACAAACTTTATATACCTACTCAATGGAACATAATGAGGATGTTGAGAAGGCTCCACAATAGCTCGATTTCCTTATGATCTTCCCTTATGAACCCATCAGGTAATAAGCTAAAAATATCAGTATATGTAAAAATAGAATATGACCTTCACATTTGATATATTTAATTTGGCTTTGAGTGATAGCCAAAAGGGCTATATTTGGGACTTTGTTGCCCCCTGTGGATGACTGAGTCTTAAAGTCAGATCTTCTAATTCAGATTTATTTCCCAGCAATGGGGATCAAGATGTATTGCAGACCAAAGATTTGTGTCCCCTAAAACTCATTATTAAGCCCTGGCTGCCACTGTATCTGTCTTGGACATGGAACTTGTAAGGGTAAAATTAAGGTTTAATTAGGTCCAGAGGGTTGGGCCAGTCTTGATTTGATAAGACACAGCAGAATGCTAGTGCTCTCTCTCTCTCTTTATCCTTACAGATAAGAGATCACGTGAGTTCACAGCAAGGTGGTGGCTGCCTAGAAGCCAAGAAAAAAGGCCACCCTATTTTTCTTGGACTTTCCAGTCTAAAACCTGAGAAATTAAGTTTCTTTTGTTTAATTACCCAGTCCATGGTATTTTCTTACAGCAACCCAGGAAAACCAGTAAAGGAGGGAAGAAGAAATGGAGCAAATTTTTGGCAGAGTACAATTATTTGTTTGAAAATTGTAGGCCGGAGGCAGCTGCCCACCACACATCCTCTGAACAAAGTTTCATCCATCCATTTGTGTGCTAAATACCATCCTCTCACATCCTCTAGAACGTGTCTTTTCATTATCATTTATTCCCTCCTTTCTGTGGATTTTTGTTAACAGAAAACATTCAAGATCTGACCATTCTTCACCCCCATTTATTGCTAGTATCTAGGTTCATGAGCAATCATTTAACCTAGCAAATTTTTCTTTCATTCTTATGAAAACTGTCAATTAAAAGAGTCATTTGTGTCATTCCTATCAAAAAGTAATAATAACTTAGTAAAACTGGGTAATTATAAAGAACCCCTGAATTTATGTTTGATAATAAGAACTGTTTCAAAAGACTCCCAGCCATAACCTTGCACAAAGTCTATCTAGCACCTGACTGACCTTGGACTAGTGCCAATCTTGTTATTGATCTTTGAACATTCTTGATTTTGTTTCTTGGGACAAGGATTGTTATTTTTAAATTACTTATGTGATCCCTTCATTTTGCCTTTGAAAGATTCCCTTTACCCCATTCCTGTGGCTGAGCCCATTGTTAGATTTTATACTGTTCTTTAAAAAATCTCTCTCCCCACACCTCCCCCCCCAGTATTTAGTTTGATTGTGTTCTTTCACCCTTCCTTGTGTCTCCTAATCCATTCTCAACAGTGATTCTTTTTTTAAAAAAATAATTTAATCATGTTACCAACCTGCAAATGTCTCCTACTGACTTTTTTGGGAGTGAGGGGTATTGAGGATTGAACTCTGGGGTACTCAACCACTGAGCCACATCCCTGGCCCTATTTTATATTGTTTTACTTAGAGACAGGGTCTCACTGAGTTGCTTAGCACCTCACTTTTGCTGAGGCTGGCTTTGAACTTAGGATCCTTTGACTCAGCCTTCCCACCTGCTGGGATTACAGGCGTGCACTACCATGCCTAACTCCTAATGACCTTTTTTAAAATATATTTTTAAAAATTTATTCTAATTTGTTATATATGATAGTAGAATGCATTTGAATTCATATTACACATATATAGCACAATTTTTCATATCTCTGGTTGTGCACAACTTATTCACACTATTTATGTCTTCTTAAATGTACTTAGAGTAATGATGTCCATCTCATTCCACTGCCTTTTCTACCCCCTTATCCCCTCCCTTTCCCTCCCTGCCCTTTGCCCTATCTAGAGTTGGTCTAGTCCTCCTATGCTCCCCACCATCCCCATTATGAATGAACATCCTTATATTAGAGAAAATGTTTGGCATTTGGTTTTGGGGGATTGGCTTACTTCACTTAGCATTATATTCTCCAGCTCCCTTCATTTACCTGCATTACCTCCATTTAAAAAAAATCTATTTCATGGTAAAAAATAAATTTCTTACTATGGCTTTTAAAGAACACTTGACCTCCTGTTAACACCCTGGCCTGATATCCTCATTCTTTCCCTCTTTCTCACTCTGTTTCCGTCACTCTGGCCCACTTTGTTGCTGTTGGAACATACCAGCCATGGTTTTACTTCAGGAGTCTTGCTCTTTCTATTTATCTGCTGAGAGCATTCTTCCCCAAAATAATAACTCCATGGCTCATCTTCTTACTTTCTTATCTGGACATTATTTAAATGGTTATTTAAATGGTTTTCTCCATGAACTCTCTCATGGCTGCTGTTATGGGTTCAATTGTGTCCCCTCAAAAATGACACATTGAACTCCAAATCCTCAATGCCTCAGAATGTGACTTTATATGAAAATAGGATAGCTGCAGATGTGAATAGTGATGATGAGGTCTCACGGGAGGGGACGAGGTCCAAAGCCAGAATGACTGGTGCTCTTATAAGGCGACCAAGTGAAGATACAGAGAGAGCAGCAAGTGCTGATGAAGGCCAAACTGGAATGAAAGGCAATGCTTGCTTGAGGGAAAAGATCACAAGGGGGGTCCTGCCCAGGATTTAGAGCAAGCAAAACCCTGCCAATGCTGATTTCAGACTCTGGCCTTCAGAACTGAGAGACAACAAATTTCTGTTGTTTGAAGACACCCAATTTGTGGTATTTTTTTTTTATGGTGAATTTAGGAAGCTAAGACAGCCACCCTAATTAAAACTCTAAATCTTTAGATAACCCATTCCCCTAATCAGCTTTATTTTTATTCCTACTACTTTTCTTCACCTGTCCTACCATACTGTATTTTATTTTATATATTTTGCTTTGTACCTCCAACACACTCCAAATGCCAGCAATGTGAGTCTGAGATAGTTTTCTGTTCTCTTCATTACTCTCAGCCTGGAAATACAGTCCTTGAGCTACTACAGGTCCTCAAAAGGAATTTGTTGACTGAAGGAATGAAGACACGAACGAGGGAATGAGCCCAGTAATTGGTTCCGTCTCCAGGGGGAAGAAGAAGGTGTTTCAAAATGACTCCAGTGTTTTGGAAAATTGCTTCACTTACTGTATAAAACATGGTGAGTGGAAAGAAGTGTTCCCTCTTATAAAATACTACAGCAATTAAATATAATTTTTTGAAGAGTTTCAATGATATGAAGAATTCTTACCATTTTCTAAAAAGGTAGTTTATAAGATAGTTTCTACAATGTAAATCATAACTATGTAAAATAGACATTCTTGGATAAAGACTGCACTAGAAGGAAATATTTTAATTTTATGATGATGTTTTGATGAAACTGTGTGATGATTTTGTCAAAATTATATTATTTTTTGAGGCAGAAAGAGGCTATTCTGGAATAAGAAAAAGAGTTTTATGTACATATAGTAAACTTATATAAACTGTTAAACAGATTTTTTCCCATTTGTAAATGTTGATTTGAGCACAACTGTGATTTTATATAATAAAAGTACCATAATATATTCAAATGTTCAGATATGTTTTTCCTATAATCTTTCTTACTATATTTGTGCATTTGTATTTATTTATATATTTATTTTATGGTATACAATGGGATATTTTGTTATATAGACAATTTATGAAATCATTGGTACAGTGAAGCTAATAAGCATATTCTTCATTTTATGTAGTTACCTCTTTCTTGTGGTGAGAATACATAAATAATTCTCTTTTAGCAAATTTCAAGTGTATGATATATTATTATGAATGATAGTCACTGTACTGTGCATGACTGCCCTTTGACTAACATCATACCATTTCACCAGTTCCCCCAACTCCTGGTAACCACTCTTCTAGCCTCTGTTTCTCTGAGTTTGTCTTTTATAGATTCCACATATAAATGAGATCGTACTATATTTTAATTTTTGTATCTGGCTTATTTTTCTTAGCACAATGTTCTCCAAGTTCACCCATGTTCTCACAAATGTGGAATTTCTTTGTTTATTAAGGCAGAATAATATTCAATTGAATGCACACATATTCTCTTTATCCAGTCATCTGTACATGAAACACAGGTTGTTTCCACATCTTGGCCAATCTGAATAATGCTACAAGGAACATGGATGTGCAGACATCTCTACATGATAGTGTTTTCATTTCCTTTGGATTTATCTCCAATAGGAGGATTGATGGATCATATTATAATTTTATTTTGAAAATTTTGAGGACCCACTATACTGTACTAATTTATATTCCCACAAAAATGTGTAAAGTTTCACTTTTCCCCACATTCTCACCAATACCTATTATCATTTGACTAACATAACTGAGATGATAGCTCAATGTTGGATTGATTTGCATTTCATTCATATGCCTGTTAGCCATTTGTATGCCACTTTTGAAAAATAGTTAACTCAGACATTTTGCTTAGTTCTCAGTTGGATTCTTTTGGGGTTTTTTTATTTATGTTGTATGATTTTTCAAATAATTTTTTCAAGTTTAGTTGGATATTAATCTCTTATCAGAGATGTTTTCTTCCATACCATAGGTTTCGTTTCATTGATGCTTCCTTTTATTATGCAAAACTTTTCACTTATTTTTCTTTTTTAGTAGGGAATGAACCCAGGAACATTCTACCACTGAGCTACATCCCAGTCCTTATTTTATTTTTGAGACAAGTTCTCACTAAGTTGCCTAGGATGACCTTGAACTTGCCATCCTCCTGCCACAGTCTCCCAGTTGCTGGAATTACAAGAATGTGCCCCTGCACCCAGCAAAACTTTTTATTTTGATGATGCTTTACTTGTTTATTTTTGCTATTCATTTTAGTATTCTTCAATTTCTGTACAGGATGAAATTTACATAAAGATAATTGTGTTCTAAAATTCTTTTTAAAATCTCCCTTGATCTCTTGTGACTTTGCATCCTATCAGGAAAGAACCCAGTAGGGCAGCTGTGGTAATCCTATGACTAATTTTCAAAACCACATCATCGAATGAATCCACCAGAGTGTCTAGCTCTATTGTGTTCAGTAAGATTAGAAGCAGAATTATCCACTGGAACTGTCAGCTCCAGAGAATTCTACCTTTATTCCTTCATTCCATTAGTAGGAAGATGATGGAAATAGATGCTAACCATGAGTGAGTCAAGAACCACAAGCATCTAAGTACAATGCATGCTCACAAAATGGAAATGCTATATTCGACCTCTATCTCATTGGTAATTTGAATTTGCCAACATGATTCTAATTGGTAGAACCTAAATTACATGCAAATTCCTAATGGCAAGGGAGACCGGAAATGTAGTTTCCGATTATACTCTTTCTGTATATCAGAAGGTAGTTGGAATGCAAGGTAATTACCCAATAGATGAAAAATAATTTTATTTATTGTACTTTCATTCCTAACATATATTCAGGTAGAATAGGGTAACCAACATGTGAGGAATTGTTGAATAGAAAATAAAACATTTTTAGTTTGTCCCTTCAAGAATGAAGAAAGAATCAAAATCAAACTTCTTCAACTTTTTTTTATTGATGAAAGTCAAGAATATTCTCTCCATCAATGTGTCGATGTGAAGGAGACTCAAATAATTACTGGAGAATAAATATACAGGAGTGAAATGTAATGAAATTGAGAACAAGTTCTTGTTACCTACTTTCATTGGTTGTGGATAATTTTTCAGATTTTCATGTTTGTGGTATGCAAAATATCCCTTTTCTCCTCATGAAGATGGGATTCATTAAGCCACTCACTTAAAAATGGATACATTTGATTGCATAGGGACTTATTTTACTTATTATATAACTTTTTGAAAAACAGCTTTTAGACTATAATACAAAGGGAGTGAAGACATTAGGTTAACAAGAATCAGGCCTGTGGTAAAATGACTTGGGGCTGCATTACCTAGGGAGAGAAACCCAGTAATGATACCTGCAGACAGGATAGATTAGTTTTAAAATATTCTACCCATGTAAACATGAAATAATTTTTGTGTTTTATGAATCAGTGCAGAAAGTAAAGTAAAATAACTATATTCTACTTCCTCTGCTACATGACTTTCTTTGTGCTCAACATTCTCTTGTATTGATATTGTAACTAGTTGGCAGACTGGCCAAGGGTGAGCTACCTTTGGCACACCCAAAGAAAGTAGTACTGAAATTTTAACGAGTCAGTTTCTGATTCTGTAATTTTGGTTAGTTAGTTGAATGTTGGCTAAGGTCCCCAAGCATCTTATCAACATGAAAGATAGGGAAATACAGCAACTTAGGGAAAATATACTTTACTCTAAATATATACGTCAGTGAGTGGTGGGCTTATGATATTCAGGACCACCTCTATTTTAGAAAGATGCCTTGTGAAATAAACAGAGATAACAGAAGTTAATAAAAAGTTTGAAGTTGAAGATGATGGTAGCAATAGAGACATATTTTCAGACTAGGAGAGGAGTGACTGCAGCCTGTTACACCATTGTGTAGTATTTCTGGGAGCCACATTTTGACAGCATTCCCAAGGCTTAACAAAGAATATAGCAGATGTTGTCAATCACAACCAACTTAATACTCTAAATCACTTGTACTCTCTTTATTCTTTTCTCTAGATTCATAGTCCTCCCCTTTATCTTTCCTCGTCTATTCATCTGTTCACCTGCCGTATCATAAGTTTATTGAAATATCAAACTTTTGGGATTTTGATCTAGGTCTTCCTACAGATTCAATTGTTCACTTTCTTTCTTGAGTGGAGAAATCTTGAGTTACCATCTATTTAGGAATAAATTTTCACAAGTATCTTGTATTTCTACCTGTGCTGTGAATGAGGCACTGATTGCCCTTTGTTTTGGAACATCTTTTCAAGTATGTTTGAACAGCATGCAGCCTTAGAAACCACAGATTGTGTCTTTCTTAAGAGCAAAGGCCAAATTTGCTTTCAGCCTTGGAAGACAGAGATAATATTTCCTTTTGGATCAGAAAAGACAGCAGGCAGTTTTGGTGCTTGTTATAAAAGTTTCCATGATGGCTAATGATGTTGAACATCTTTTCATCAATCCTAAGTTTAGGATTGCATTTGGGTATTGCAATCCATATCTATAGGTGTCCATCCAGGACTGTCTTTATCACCACAAGAGGAAATGTAAAAAAAATAAATAAAAAACAAAAAACAAACAAACTCATGTTATTTGCTGCACTTGAGTAATAAAGTCTTTTGAACTTAACCTAGGAGTCCTGTATCTTTTTTACTAGCCTTGAGTCTGTGGTAGGCTAATTGTTATTTGTGAGTAGTATGAAATCCCAGATTACTCATTTTTTTTCTATCTTGGACTTTATGATTCACCATGATAGAGTGTAAAATTCAAAGGTTTATAGTGTTCTAATTTTGGAACATTTTATTACCTCCAAAAACAATTTTGTATCATTTAGCTATCACCACACTAGCTTTCTTACCCCATCTTAATCTTATTTTATCTATATATTTTGCCTATCGTAGAAAATATATAGATAAAATAAAATATATAGATAAAACATTCCAGGTTGATAAAAATATTTTCAAAATCAATAAATGCTGCAGCATTTATCAAAACATTGGTCTTTTAGAGAAAATGAGGATTCAAATTTCTCCAGATTCTTACGAACACTTGATATTGTCTGTTTTTTTTTTTTAGTTTATCAAAGATATCCATATGGGTGTGAAGTGGTTTCTAATAGCTTTGATTTTTGTTTCCATAACAGCTATGATGTTAAATGTCTTTTCATGTTCTTACTAGTCATTTGTATATCTTCTTTGAAAAAATGTTTATTCAAATCCTTTGCCCATTTATATTTTTATTTGTCTTTTTATCATTAAATTATTATAGATTTTTATATTTCTATATCAGCTATATAATTTGCAAATATTTTCTCCTATTCTTTACTTTTCATTTTCTTGACGATGCCCTTAGAAACCCTGAAGTTTTCATTTTAATGAAGTCCAGGTTATTTATTTTTTGTTTTGTTTAATATTGCCTTGCTATAATATCTGAAAAAGATTTGTATAACACGAGGTAACAAAAATTTATTCCTAATTTTCCTATCAAGAGTTTTATCATTTTGACCTTGATATTTAGGCCCATGATCCCTTGAGTTTTTTGCTCTGTGTGCTGGAGAGTGGGGTCCACCATCATGCTTTTGCATGTGGATTTTTAGTAGTTCAACAACCATTTATTCAACATGAAGAATGATACAGTCCACCTTTACACTGTCACTCCTGTCAAATAGTCATTGATTATAAATATGAGGCGTCCTTTCTGGAATTGCAATTCTGTTTTTGTAATTTATATGTTTATCTGTTGTGTGTTCCATGTTGCCTTGATTACAATAGTTTTGCAATACGTTTTGATATCAGAAAGTGTGAATCCTTCAGCTTTTTCTTCTTTTCCAAGAATGTTTTGGCTAGTATAAGTTCCTTGAATTTCCATATGAATTCTAGGATTATTTTTTAAGTTTCTGCAAAGAAACCAGATGAGATTTTGATAGCATTGCATTTGATTTATAGATCAATTTTGCAAGATTTTTTCCTCTTAGCAGCGCGTCAAGCCTTCTGATCTTTGAACAAGGCATGTCCTTCCATTTATATAGGTCTCTGATTTCTTTCAGTAGCATTTTACAGTTTTCAATGTCCAAGCTGTATGCTTTTCTTGTTAGATTTATTCCTATAAATAAATGTTTATAGTAAATAAATGTTTTCTTAAAAAAATTTACTATTGGATTATTTACTTGTAGTTCTTAGAAATACAAATACTTTTTTGTATATTGATCATAAAATTTTGCTGTACTTATTAGTTTTAATACTTTTAAAAAATGGATTCTCTAAGATTGTTTGTATATAGGTCATGTTAAATGCAAATATAGTTTTACTTCTTCGTTCTAGATGCCTCTTATTTTTTCTTCATGTCTAACTATTCTATGTACAAACTTAAAGTTTGAATAGAAATGGTGAGAGTAGACATTTTTGTCTTATTATTGGCCTTATAAGTAGAGTATTAAATATTTCACTGAATATTATATGTTGTTAGCTGTGGAATTTACATCAAGGAAAATGAAGGGGTTCCGAACCTCTTATTCTTCATTCATTATTTTTATTGTGAAAGATTATTTTATTTTTGTCAAATATCTTTTTGCCTCTATTGAAATAGTTCAAGGGCTTTTGTCTTTGTGGTACATTCATTAATTTTAATTTGCATGTTATCATGTAATTTCTTTGACCTTTGTAACTTCTCTGACCTCTGCATTCTTTTTTAAAAATTTTAATTAATTTATTTTTATTCTAATTTGTTTTTATATGACAGAATAGTGCATTACATTTCATATTACACATACAGAACCCAATTTTTCATATCTCTGGTTGTACGACCCCTTCAATATTTAGAACTGGTTTTTTATTCATATACTTGAATTCTCCTAATTTATTTGTCTTACCAATTCCTTATTTCATTCAATTGTGGTTGGAGATTATGCTTCTTATGAATTTAATACTTGTAGATTTATTGGGGCTTGTTTTATCTCCTAGAATGTAGTCTATGTTGGAGAATGTTATTCATGCATTTAAGAAAAATGTGTATTCTGCTATTATGGACAGAGAGGTCTATAGAAGTCTGTTAACTTTTCTATTTTTGTTTCATTCTTTGCTTCTTCCATTTTTATTACTGTTACTTTTTTGCTTATACATTAGTCAGGGTTCTTTAGAGGAATAGAATCAACAGGAAAGATAATTATAGAAAGAGGACTTATTAACTTGGCTTATTCGTCCAGAAACTGGATAATCCACAGTGGCCATCTGCAGGCTGGAGAGTTGGAAGAACCAGTAGCTGTGCAGTACAAGAAGCTGAAGCCCTAGAACAAGAGAGATCAATGGTGCTACCCTCATCTGAGACCAAAGGTTTCTGGGGAATCAGTGGCAGAGTCCACTTTGGAAGAATGAAGAAGCAGGAGTCCGATATCCTCAGAGGATGGAAGCAGCAATCAAGAACCCTTTCAAGAAGAATTGAGCTTGCATCTGCTGCTGCTTCCTTGTTCTTTCAACTTTTATTCCATCAAAGCCATCATCCTTTTGGTTGGGGCTACCCATTTCAGTTGGCTATCCATGTGCCAATCATTCCTAGACACATCCTCTCTGACACACCCATAATCCTCTTAGTCCTTGGCATCTCTTAATCCGGTCAGGTTGACAATTCATATTAACCATTACAGTTTAGTTGCTATATCTGTTACTGAATATGGAAGAATGAAATCTCCAATGAATACTGTTGAATTTTTCTGTTTCTATTTTGTCAGTTTTTCTTTCATGTGTTTTGGACATTAGTTGTTAGATGCAAATGTATTTATAATTATTATATCTCCTGGGTGGATTGACCCTTTTATCATCATATGGTGTCGCTTTTTATTTCCATTATTTTTTTAAAAAATCTTTATTTTCTGCTCAAGTAGCCACTCTAGCTTTCATATAATTGCTGTTTCATGATATAATTTTTCCATCCTTTCACTAGTGAATATCTTCAATAAATTTTCATTTTATTTATTTATCTTAAACTCCAAAATTTCTAACTGGTTCTTTTTCATAATTTTAATCTCCTCTTGATGTTCTCTATTTGATGAGACATTGACATCAGACCTTCCATACTTATTTAGTGCTTTGAACATGTTTATGATAGCCATTTTGAAGCCTTTGCCTGTTAAATCCACTATCTGGGTTCCTTCAGAGGTAGTTTCTATTGTTTACCTTCCTCTACTTGTGTATGGGGCATTTTTCCAGTTCTTTGCATGTCTTACAAATTTTTGTGTTAAAACCTGGGCATTTTACATACTATATTGTAGTAACTCTGGCTGATCATGATACCATTCCCATTTGGAGTTTGCTTTTATTTTTTTGTTTGTTCAATGACTTTGCTGGATTATGAAACAGATTGAATAATTGTGTCCCTCAAAATTTCTGTTTTTTATCAGTCACCTAGACTATGGCATTCGGTTGTGGCAGACCAAATAGACTAAAATGAACTATGTTAGTGAAGTCTATATCCCTAACATGTGCAGTTTCTAATTTGTCTGGTCTTGGGTGCTGTCACTGGGGGAATAGTGCTTTTAGTGAGACTCTTGAGTGTCTTTTTCCCTGATTTGTTAAGCAGCCTCTTTCCCTGGGTACCACACCTCTGCTCATTACTGATTGGCTATTTTAGTCCTTTTAAAAAATGTCCTGGGCATAATTTGATCTCAACCTGATCCAATAAAATATGGTTCTTTTTACAAGCATAGTCTCTAAGGCCAGGCTCCGAGAGTTTTTATGACTCTAGGAAGGATATTTTCATCTGTCCCTTTTCTCTGTTCTCTCTGTTAAACTTCTAATTGGGCTATTATTTAGCTTTTTGCTTTCATAGAGGCACCATCCTCCTCTTAATAGCTTAACACCAAAATTTCTATTATTTTTAAGAGCATCATTTGGCTTTTGTTCCCCATGTTCTGTTTGACCTAGTCAATTTCCTTAGTTACAGCTTTGGATCTCTAAGTTTTTATAGTCTGCCTCTCCTCCTGGTCAAAACCCATGTGCCACTGCTCCTGAGCTCAGGAGAGTGACAACAGGGTGTTTCTATTGGATGTTAGACTCAATTTACAAGAAAAGCTCTTCATAAGGAATGTATCCTTTGGCATATAATCCATGCCTCTTCTACCCTTTAGAGATTCTACCCTTGTAAAAATCAGGAGCAAATACAACCAGGCCTTTTGTATTCTTGGTCTGGTGTGTCTTGGAGAGAGCTTTCACTTAATAAGAGTAGGCTGAGTGAAGAACCATGCCTCTCAATTGCTCTTGTCTGGAAAGTCTCTTCAACCACAAAAAGCTGAAAGTGTGATACAAAATGTTGGTGGCTCATCTCTCTCTGGGTGTAACTGTGGATCTATGGCGGAGGCTGGGAAGACAGAGAGTCCTGCATTTCCTGCTGTGCTTGCCCAGAGTAGGAACTTCCATCATATGGAGCTGGTGATGAGGCAGGTAGAAAAGAGAATTCTGCCTCAAATTCCACAGGGTCTTCTTTTTATTACCATGACTTATTAGATTTTTCTGAACATGAACTTTCCTTGTTCTTGACATCATCTTCCTCTTTTGCTTTCCACACCACCCTACTGAAGAGTTCACTACCCAGAATATCCTGAATGCTTGAATCTTAATTTTAGTAAGAGGATTCAAATTAATTCACTGGAACTAGGAAAATCAGAGACAAAATAGAGCATTTGTTAAGGTAGGACTTACAGGATTGGATCACAGAAAATGAGTCTGAGGCAGAAAACCAAAGATAACTCCTGTGTTTTAACTTCGGTGTGAGACAGTTGAAATACAGGAGAAGAAAATAATCTAAGAAGGCAATGAAAACTTTGTAACAATGTGAGAGTAGACTTTTTTTTTTCAGAGTGTGGGTGGTTTATAAATTTAGAAGTTGATAGCTGGCATACAGTTCTTGGTTATTTTGTGGTTTTAAAAAAATCTCCATTTTGTTATTCCAAATCTTTATCGAGTTTTAAGAATACTAAGATTGTGTGTATGATTACCTCACCAAAGAAAAACTATTTTCATTCTTTATATATACAATCTATAGGAGTAAGCAGAGGAAAAATAGCAAGAAATTTTGATTGGGGAGGGAGTTCTGAAGAAGAATTTAGTGCCCAGGAAATATATGTATGTTTGTCCTTTAGAAAAATCTTTGTACTTATTGAGTAGGGAGCTGAGCTCTCTACTGGGGCATGCCATGTCAACTCAAATAATTTTATTTGGATATTACATACCTAAATATGAAAGGCAGAAGCCTAGAAGACCAGGGCACAATAATGATTCTAGTACATTTCACTTATTCTTACTCTGCCCAGTTAAAATGTTTTAATCTAGAACTAAGAAAACTGATCTTTACTGAGAGACAGATTTGAGAGTCACCAGTTCCCTAGGAAGAGGCTGACACTGAAGAGAATTTCTAGAGAAAGGGAATGTGGCACAAGAAAGGAAGAGTGAAGCATACCAGAGACTAGGGGAATACTAGCTTGAAATGTTGGATAAAGAGAGATAAATTAGTAGATTATTTAGGAGAAGTGAGAATAAGAACAAAACAGCTGTACAATAGTGTTTATGAAGGCAAGGTTTTCTGTGCACGTGTATTCATTTTAGAAGTAGAAAGGTCTGTTAAGCACCAAGACAATCCTCTTACTTGAATTCCTCTATCGTAGCAGGTGGATAATGAGTGTGGTGGATGGTGAATTAGTTTTCACTGGATGATATCTTGGTCTCGTAGTTCTTTTCAAAAGACTGAGTGCTTTCAGAAAGTAGCAAGCAGAAATCCCATAGATATTAACAAGTATTTATTATGAACTTCCTGTGAGTCTAAGTGCTTTATGGATAGCAATGGGTTCTTAACTGGGGAGACCAATCTTCCAAGGGACATTTGGCAATTTATGAAGCTACTTGGGATTGTCACATTTGTGTGGGAATTCTGCTGGTATCTAGTGGGTAGGATTTTGGGAATACTGATAAAATAACTTAGGATGCACATGACAGACCCCTGCAGCAAAGAATTTTCTGACCCCAAATGGTGATAGTTCTAAAGTTGAGAAATCCTGATGAGAAATCAAAGTGTTAATCTTCACAGAAGCACTTAGAAATGGATGCTGTCATTACTTTCTTCTCTCAGCTGAGGAAACTAGGGCACCAGGACTTTGATAATTTTTGATAAGGGTTAGAGCCTAGATCTGGGTGAGAGTAATATGGCCCTTGGGCATCCATTAAGTACTATGCTGTATTATGTTTGTAAATTACCTCTATAAATGTGTGACCAAGCTCTGCTACATTAACACATCTTATTTGAATGAACTCAATTAGAACAAACGTATCTATTTAAATGCATCTTTCCTCACCTGAACAATATGTCTAAAAGGACTGGAATATTTGTTCTTCCTATGCATGGAGCAGGACACAGTAACTCACACTTGTTTCTGGTTTTAGAAGCAGTAGAGAAATTTTTTATTTATGAACCCTTATTTCATGTCCTATTTATTTATTTTTAAAGCTTATTGGCTTAGCTTTTGCAAGTTTAGGCTTCAATTGACAGTAGAATTTTCACATAAGCTGAGATAATTTTTCTCTTCAAAAATTACAACTATACATGCAGAGACTCTCTGAGCTTTACCAAGGCTTTTAAGAAGTACGTTTTAGTCATAGAGGGGCGATTGATAATAGCAACAGAGATGTTGTTTCAGCTCTGAGCTACCACAAGCACCACTTGCACTGCCGTAGAAGCACTCTCTGGAGGAAAATTTGCTATTTTACCTGTACTAAGTACTTAGTGTTTTTTAAAGATTCACCATGTACCCATCCAGATTTATGTAAAGTAATGATTGTAGTGCACTCAATCATTCTCTCCGTATGGCACAGTTTGAAGATTATATTTTTTCCCTCAACCCCAAGAATGTGTTATTGCTTGGTGTAATTACGAGTGTTTTACTGAACTTTTGTGTTATAGGTAGAAAATAATGCACTGGATGTTTTAAGACCTTTTGCTTTGATATTATAGAATACACCATTACTCTCTAGCATATTGATTGTGTTTTAAAGTACTGCTCATACAGTAAATATTGTTATTTTACCACATACCCTCTAGTTTTTTGTTTTCCATTCATTCTCTCCTCCTTCCTTCTTTCCCCTTTTTTTTCCATGAGGCCTAGCTCTTTGTTGAAAATTAAATAAACTAGTATGAATGCATTAGAAGTTCTGAATTTTTTAAAAATAAGCTATTTGTGTTGAACCATTTTGTTTATCAGAAAAAAAAAGGTTATCTGTTAAGAAAAAAAAATGTAGTTGTGAGGAGTTATCAAACAATTTCAGTTCCATAGTCTTTTAGCTATATGAGGTAAGTACTCTGAAATGCATTGGGATGAAGTTTGGAGAAAGGTTGCTTACAGAACTGTCTAGGTCAAATTAGCAAAGACTCTGAGGTCTTTTAGTAATATTGCTATTCTTTACACAAAAAGATTTTTCCTCTTTAGGTACAAACATACTCCAAATTAAATATCAGGACCTTCTCAGTCCTAGTGACCAAGGGGGGAAAAACAGTCAGTACAACAAATACAGTAAAAACAGAAGACAGTTTTTATTTTCAGAAAATGTAATGTTCTAGGCGAATGAAAACCAACATAATAAATTATTTCTTCATAAGATATATTTTTCTATTCTGTTACATTAGATGTGTCCACAGTTACACTTCTGTGCAAGTTAGAATGCTAAAAATAACTGTCTTCTCCCTAAACCTCACATGTATCCATTCAGTCATCTAAGTCAGCCAATCCTGTATTTTTTAATATTCTGAAATCTACATCTTCTTCCTCCAATGTCACTATCTTGATTTAAGCCATTATTCTGTCTTGCCTAACTTATTATGACAATTGTCCCTTCCTGAGCAATATGTTTCCATTTTTTTTGTTTTCTCCATATTGAGTCATTCATCAGAGGGATGTTTAAAAAGCATCCGTACTGCTTTGTGAATTGAAAGTAGTCTGTGGCTCTCTGCTATCTCTATGATGAGCACACAGTTCCTTAGCACAGTCAGCAGGGTCCTTTATAATCCAATCTTCACCTTCCCTCAGGTTCATCTTGGGGCCTTCCCCACTCCACACGCACTGCTTCAGGAACTCCAAATTATTTCAGAGCCTGATTGAAGCCTATCGTATTCCTTCCTTCCTCCATCCCCATCACCTCCCCTCTCTCTCACTCCCTCGCTCCTTTCATTCTTCCTCTCTTTCTTTCTCCTTTTCTTCCCTCTTTAGGGAAATTGTTTTTATCGTGACCAATAATGGCCCTTGCTCTCCATCTTTACTTGACTCAGCTGACCCTTGTCATGAAGGTGTCTCCCTCCTGTTCACTAAGGTAGTTAGTTTACTTCCCACCTAAAAAGTGATATTTCTAAAATATCAATGTTACTTGACAAAGTTAAGTGATATTTCTAAAATATCAATGTCACTTGACAAAGTTATGTGACTCTGTTCTAAATTACCCTGTGTGAATTCATCATTTTTGAAGGTTTTATCACTCTGTGTTTTTATTGTTGGTTTCTCATCTGTCTCAAGCACATGACTTTGAACTTCAGAGCAGGGATTATGTTTTGCAAATTTTATGATCACTTGTCTAATTCAGTATCTAGAACACATTCGGAGAATAATAAATGTTTAATAAGCCTAGTAGCTTTTATTTTACTGCTAGGGGAGAAAAGATTTGAAATTTTTTTTTTTTTGTGTGTGTGTGGTACTTGGAATTAAACCTAGGGTTACGCCACTGCTGAGCTCCACAACCAGCCCTTCTTTTATTTTTTATATTAAGACAGGTTCTCCCTAAGTTGCTGAAGCTGATCCCAAATCTGGGATCCTTCTGTCTCTGCCTCTTAAGTTGCTGGATTCACAGGCATGTGACACCATACCTGGATAGATTTGAGTTTTTTAGATGTAATCATAAGTTTCAATAGTTTTGGAAGAAATCACAAAAATAAACAATATTTCTTGTTAAAATATTAATAATACTTGAGCTATAACACTTTTTGAGAAAACATGCATACACAGACACACACGGAGATGGAAAATATTGAAATAAATTTTATAAATATATCAATCCTCCTTGTGTTTATAGCTGCTGAGCTCTAATGGACCAGCTTCAACTACTTTAAAGATGATCAAAGTTCTCTACTATTTCCGGTGTAATATTAAACTCTGGTTTGTGTATATTAGGCCTGTGTGAGTTTCTATATTTATTTTCACTTGTTTTAGTGGAAAGTTTGGAGAGATGGGAGAGAGACTGTTAAACATGTAATTTGAACCTAGCAGGAGCTGATGCTATAATCTTCATTCTTTTGTTTAATTGTCCCCCTAGATCACTGTGTAGCCCCATAACATCACATTTGCCAGTTATAACATAGTCAGTGTTTTGCTTCCCCACTGGAAACATGAGTTCATTGATAGAACATGTTTTCTTAGCTTCTATCTTTAGTATTTAGATCAAAACCTAAGGTTTACAAGATATTCCAAGTATTTTTTTAAAAAAATAAATGAATGGAATCTTAGTTGTCCTGAAATAATATGTTAATTTATTGTATACATACAAATTTCCATTTTATTATGAAAAAAACCCCTAGTGGTATAGATTTAACCATTTGTTTTGTTTTGCCTGTTTTGTCTGGAAACAGTAAGCCCCAAGGGAGCAAGACAGAATAGCCTCAGAATCTTACACATACTCTAACACCTGTAACTTCTTTAAATAGAATTGTCTTGTTAAAGGACACTGTTATGGTTTGGATGTGAGGTGTCCCCAAATCTCACGTGTGAGAACATGCAGGAAGGTTCAGAGGACAAATGATTGGGTTGTAAGAGTCTTAACCCAATCAGTGAATTAATTACTGATGGGATTAATCCAAGTGGTACGGTGTGGCAGGAGGAGATGGGAATTGTAGTGTGGATATGGGGTATATATTTTGTATCTGGAGAGTGGAATCTCTCTCTGCTTCTTGATCACCATGATATGAGCTGCTTCCCTCTGTCATAATCTTCTGCCATGTTCAGTCATGGAGCCAGCTTTCTATGGACTAAGATCTCTGAAACTGTGAGCCCTCAAATAAACTCTTCCTCCTCTATAATTGTGTTGGTCGAGTCTTTTAGTCAGAGTAGTGAAAAAGCTGACTAAAACAGACACATATTCATTTTTTAAAGGAAATAATAAATTCCTTTTATCATATCAAATTTCCAGTAAAAGTCTACATTACCACATTGTGGTAAATAAAATCATGGCAAATGCTTTGAATTAAGGTGAAAATTGTAAATTCCTAGTATTAGGATTCTCCAGGGACATAGAACTAATAGACCTGGAATCCAGAGTGGCTAGATGGTAGTAGTAATTCCCAGTTATATGGAGTCATTGTTCTGTCTCCCAATAGGAAGTATTCCTCCCTTTGGAGCTAAGAATTCTAGGCCAGCAGAACACACATGTGTGGGAGTAGGAAGCAAAAATTTCCTTTCCTACTGTGTCATTAAAGGTAATTGTGAGTGGTAATTGGTCCCGTTGTTACTCCTTAACTCCTGGACACAAGTCTTAGCTTTGGGAGAAAAGGATGCTGATTCAAAGTGTTTGTGATGCTACTTTTGGTTTATTATTTCCCTGGTAGAGGCAGTTCCACTAGGCTTTTCTCACTATGATAGCACTTACTCCACAGACTGGGAACAAATGCAGGGTTTCTGTAGGCTGCTAGATATTTCTATTTGAATCATGCATTATGGAACTAGAAGGACCCACAGTAAGATAAGTTGGAGTTAAGACATCATTGATTACTTGACTGTCATGAGATCTCACACTGATTGGTGGTTCTTGTGATGTTTTGGGTTTTCTAGATTTAGGGCCAAATTAGAGCCAGTGTGCAGTTGTCCTCTCAAGTTCTGCTCCTACCCTCTTAGTGCACATTTTTACTTGCAAAATACCATGAGTCCTTTTGAAAAAGACTGGCATAAGTTTGACAGAATAATTTTGAGGTGGTATGCCAGGGTCCTTCCTTCAACAGCACCCAAACTGCCTTTCAGAAAGAGTTCTGGGTCTGCAAATTAGCTAAGGTTTGGGAACTGGCTATGATTCTCTGCTTTTATGATCCAGGTTGAACCTTTGTCCATTTGACTTAGAACTCTTCTGCTGATAAAGATGGAGTAAGAATTTAGTAAGCTCCTATGTGGTTCTTCTGAGAAGACCATGATTAATCACCCTGTGCAAGTTAGGATATTTTGATTGTTGCTTTGACTCTGCTGTTCACTACTATAACCCTATGCCTTTAGCAGTTCAGTGGCACCAGTTAGAGTCTTTCCTATTACTTCTTGGATCCAATCACCTGTACTCTTATTGCATTTACTTTCCCTAATTAAGTGACTGAAATTCCCACTATAAGTTTTAGCCTACAAAAGAAAACTCTTTAAAGATGTCAGGGCTATCCTCCACAAATTATTTATTATGAAGGGCATATTTTCTGGAGATGCACACACACACACACACACACACACACAATGACACATATGTATGTGTGTGTATATATATATATATATATATATGGTCTATTACATTTATTACATCTATTATATTTGATAAAGGGTGTTTGGCTCACATGACTATGAAGGCTGAGTAGTCTCATGATATGCTGTCTATGACTCAGGACTCAGAAAAGCAGTTGTATAGCTTGAAAGTCTTTATACCAGGGGCAAAAAGGTAGATTCCATTCAGAGGCTGAAGCCCTGAGACAATCACCAAAGGTAGGAGATTGATGTTCTAGCATAGCAGTAGGCAGAGAAAGAGTAAATTTACCTCTTCCCCCTTTTATTCTATTCAGGCAATAAATGGATTAGATGATGATATAGGTTGGATTCGAGGTGTCCCCCAAAAGCTCATATATGAAACAATGAAAGACGTTTTAGAGGAGAAATCATTGGGTTATGAAAGCCTTAATTCAATCAGTGAATTGATCCCCTGATGGAATTAACTAAGTGGGAACTGAAGGAGGGTAGAATAAGGCTGGAGGAGGTGGGTCATTGGGGGCATGTCTTTGAGGTATATATTTTGTTTCTCGTAATGGAGTCTCTCTGTCTGTGCTTCCTGATCATCATATGAGCCACTTCCCTCTGACACAGTCTTCCATCTCACCTTGAGCCTCCAGGAATGCAGCAGCCACCTATCTATGGATTGAGGTCTCTAAAACCCTGAGCCCCCAAGTAAACTTTTCCTCCTCTACAATTGTTCTGGTCAGGTCTTTTAGTCACAGTAGCAAAAAAAGCTGACTAATACATATAATACCCACACACATTGGGAAAGGCCCTCTGTTTTATTCAGCACTCCAATTCAAATGCTAATCTCCTCCATTTAACACCCTCACAGAAGCCCCAAAATAATCTTCAATCAGATATGTAGGCATCCCATGGTCACAGCAATGAAGAGCTGACTAACACACCATTGCAGCCCTGCTTCAGCAATTCAGTCTCTTTGTCTGACTCTTGGCTGATACTTGGATTGTATACTGGTGAAAATTCTGTCATGGGGAAGAATTTTGTTGGGTTGATTAACTATTTAATCATGTTCCCATAGGATTTAAAGTGCTTTTAAAGAAAAATACATCTTATATTGACTCATTTTTATCTTTCATTTTTATTCTTTTTATTATAGCATTTTAAATATACACAAGAGTGGGTTTCAGTGCAGTGTATTCCTACATGAAAATAACTTACTTTGATCATATCCACTCTTCCTTTCTTTGCCTCCATTTTTCCCTCTCCTGATCCCTTTCTTCTTCTGTGATGATATCCTTGCTACCTTCATGGTTTTCTCTTTGCCTTAGGTTCCATATATAAAGAAAATAATGTGATTCTTGTCTTTCTTTGTTTGACTTATTTTACTTAGTATTATGATCTCCAGTTTCATCCATTTTACTATAAATATTACACTTTTGTTCTTCTTTGTGGCAGAATTATGTTTTATTGTGCATTTTTATCCATTCATCTATTGATGGTAGCTTAGGCTGATTCCTTGACTTGGCTATTATGAATTGTATATAATAAACATGGCTCTGCAGTATCTCCATAGTCTGCTGGGTTTAATTCCTTGGCTATCTCCTGAGGAATAGTACAGCTGGATCATAAGGTAGTTCTATTTTTAGTTTTTTGAGGAACATCCATTCTGATTTCCATAGTGACTGAACTAACTTCATTCCCACCAGCAGTGTATAACCTGCTTTTTTTTCCATGTCCTTGCCAGCACTTATTGTGTATGTGTGTGTGTTTTTTTTTGTATTCTTGATGACTACCATTCTGACTGAGGTGAGATGAATTGCAATGTAGTTTTGATTCTCATTTCTATGATGGCTAAAAAATGTTAAATATTTTGTCATGTATTTATTGGCCATGTATACTTCTTTTTTAAAATTTATATATGACAGTGGAATGCATTATAATTCTTATTACACATATAGAGCACAATTTTTCATATCTCTGGTTGTATACAAAGTATATTCACACCAATTTGTGTCTTTATTCATGTACTTTGGATAATATTTTTTTGAAAAGTATATGTTCACTTCATTTGCCCATTGTTGATTAGGTAGTTTGTTTCTTTGGTGTTTTCTTGAGTTATTTAGAAATTCTGGATATTAATCCTTTGTCAAAAGAACAGCTAGAAAAGATTTTCTCCCATTCTGTAGTCTATCTCTTCACTGTGCTGTATCCATTGCTATGCAGAAACTTTTGAATTTGATGCAGTCCCATTTGTGAATTCTTGCTCTTATTTCCTGAGCTATTTAATATTGTCTGTGGAGTATATAATGTTAATACATATGCTACAAGAAAGGTACTTCTCTGAGTGTGCCAGCTGCTGTTTTGTAAGCACGTGGGAACAATCTTGTGGTTACTGAGTTATGAGTTGAATTCTGTACCTCCCCCATTACCTCAGAATGTCACTATTTGGAAAGAGGGTTAACACAGAGGTAACCGAGTCAAAGTAAGATGATTAGGGTGGGCCCTAATCCAATGTGACCGGGTATCCATATAAAAAGAGAGATTTGGACACAAACATGCACACAG
Organism: Ictidomys tridecemlineatus; assembly: GCF_052094955.1. Classification (NCBI taxonomy): domain Eukaryota; kingdom Metazoa; phylum Chordata; class Mammalia; order Rodentia; family Sciuridae; genus Ictidomys; species Ictidomys tridecemlineatus. Next base: position 106,482,166 of record NC_135485.1, on the reverse strand, counting down.
GGAGAACATAATATGAAGATGAAAGCAGAGACCAGGATGGGACATCCATAAGCTAAGATACATCATGATTTTTCAGCAGAAGCTAGAGGGAAGGCTCAGAATACACTCTCACAACCCTCAGAGGTACCCAGAGAAAGCTAGAGGTACACCTTCTAGCTTTCAGAACTGTGAGAGAATAACTTTATAGTGGTTAAGCAACACAGTTTGTGGTACTTTGTTACATCAGCCATAGGAAACTAATGAAAATTAATAGATGCCAAGTAATGAATGGCTGATATTATTCTCATATATGGGGTCTGCAGTTATTCAGGGCATCTGACAAACAGATACCAAGAAAAATGATGTGCAAGTTTTTTTTTTTTTTTTTGGTTTTGTTTTGTTTTGTTTTTCTCTTAATTCTATATAAAGAAGTAAGAGAAATAGAAGTAAGCCAGATGAGGCTAGGTGGATGGAGATACCCTAGATTGCCTTATAGTCTAAGGAGGTTTGGTTTTCAAAGCCACTGTGGTATTTTTGAGCAAAAGCCAGCTTTCAAGAATATCTTGGGTCTTCCGGGTACAGTTTTTCTTGCCATAGTCACTCACTGTCTGTGAGAGCTGTGGGAGGTATGTTCTCAGCTTGAATGAGGTTGTGGATTTCCAAATGCAATCTGAGGGGCCCTTCGTTAGTCCCACTCTCTGAACGGGGAGTTCTTTCTGCAAGGCCTCAATATATTCTAGTTGTCCCCATAGATGCTCCTCAATTAAAAAACTGATGCAGAATATAGTATTTAAAAGAAAATGATTGAAGCATAAATTCTTATAAGAAAGAATAAGAAAAATTTAGTCAGCTAGCATGTATTCCAAAGTAGATTAAATTGTGAAAATAAATCAATCCTAATATGTAAGGGCTCAATGCAATAGAAGCTTTTGTTGCTCATGAGGCAGTTGAGTGACAGGAAACTTGGGGTGGGGGTAAATGAGTTGCTGTTCCACACAAATATGAGAGATGCAGGTACTGATAACTCCCATCTTTAATAAGTGGCTTTTATGTTTGCCCTTGGTTGGGGGTTGTGGTTACTACCCAGTTAGCTAGAATGGGGAAAATAACGGAGAGCTGTGTGTGGAGATTATTATGGTCAAGGCTTTGAACTGGCACAAGTTTGTTTCACTCATGTCCCATATGCTAATATTCAGTTGTTAGACTTCATCCACATGTAAAGTAGGCTGGCAAATATACTCAAGGTGTGTGTATAGGAAAGAGAAGAATGGAAGTCAGTCACAGTGGTACATGCCTGTATTTCCAGAGACTTGGGAGGCTGGGGCAGGAGGATGGCAAATTCAAGGCTGGCTTCAGCAACTTAGTGAGACCCTGTCTTCAAAAAAATAAATAAATAAATAAAATGAGCTGGGGATATACAAATGATATATTAATGAGTGGTAAAGTGGTAAAGTATTCCTGGGTTCAATCTCAAATACCAAAAAAAGATTTAAAAAAAGGAGGATGAATCTGGGTGTACAGGTGGTCCCAACACCTGGAGATGATCACATATCAGTATTGAGTATTGGTGTCATCAAGGGAAAAAATAGTATAAAAGAGTGAGATTCTCTTTGTATACAGCTGTTTGATATTATGCAAATAGAGAAAATGGTCATTAACTAATGCTTTTGGGATTAAAGGTAACTAAAATATATGGATACATATTACTATCAAGTAAATAAAGTAAAGTAAACATATACTAGGGAGATTATTACAGTTCTATGTTTCATAACAGAATAATTTTCCCCCAGGTTTTGTGAATAAAAAGACACAATTAAGTACTCTAGAAATAGAATTACAGATGGTGCAAATGAAAATGTATGGAGGTGGATAAATCCGACATGTTGAATCAGTCCTATAAATAAATTCCTCTTTCATTTTGTTTTACTGGTTTTTCAGAGTGTATTTTCAGGTTCCTCTTTTTTTGGATTCTCTGTATTCTCAATGTGTATGTACTCAGAGGCTTGTACCAAGAAAGTTATAGAAAAACAAAGAGATACAAAGTATACTTTTAAGCGCAAAATGGCAAATAATAATAATAATTAGGAATAAATTAAGACTAAGTATAGATAATACTAAGTATCAATAGTACTTTCTAATCAAACCCAAACCAGGATCAAATCCACCATATGTTGTTTAGTCCTTCCTACGCCACCCATGCCTAACAGTGTGCCATGAGCATTCTGCCACCTGTCAACAGCCCCATCTTTCCTCAGAGAGCACTGAAGCCCAATGTGTAATAAAATCTAACAATTATTAGTGATACCCTCAGGTGGACCTAGATGAGAATGTTAGTGTTGCTACTAATGATCTGCATGACCTTGGGAAACCTGCAGATGTTTCATACTCTCTAAATCTCAATTTATTTATCTATAAAATAGGAATGACAATACAGTCTTGTAAAGTTGTTTATAAGGAACAATGAGATAATCTGTGGTTACCACAAACCAGACATTCAATCACAAGTTATTACTATTTATATTACTATCATTAATTTTTCTAAAGAAAATCTACCCTACTAGTTAGTAGTATCCAAAAACAATTCTCAGTTTAGACAGAAATGGCTGAAAGTTTACTTGTGTAATTCCTTGATGTAAGAGAGTGGACCCCCTGGGGAGGGGAATCTTAGATTTCACAGGGACTTCCTAAGTTTTTATCCTGTGCCACATGACAATTGGTGTCTGCTCTTTGGCTTCACTTTTGTGAAACTGGTGATTGCATCCATAATCTTCTCTTCCTATTTACCATCGTTTCCAATGTTTAATCCTACTCCCTCAGTTAACCGAATTTGTATCTTAGCAGGGCCTGTCAAGCCCCAAAGTCTAGGTTTTAAAATTGCTCTTTGATTTATAATCCTTCCTTGGATTGCTTGCTTTGCCCCCAGAGGGGACTGTCCTATTATCCCAATGCCTTCTTCACATTTTTAACAGACACCAGTATAAAAGTAAGTTATTCATGTTGAATATGAGTGAAATTTTAGTATCACAATCTTTAGATTTATAGGATCACTTCTTTCTATATTTTGTTTTTCTAACATATCAGATTAAGCAATGCCTTATGTGTCAGATTAAATCAATTCATAGGATAAATGATAAATGACTCTGGGACTTTGTTTATCCCATGTTTTAATGGTTAAGTAGTGAGATTATATTGTAACTTTGGTACAATTCTGATGAAAAGTTTGAGATGAAAAAACTAAAAATATGCAAATTTCCTTTTGGATTTTCTCCTTCCTTCCCCTAAATGTAATTTGCAGATTTTACAAGAAGATCATATCTCTTTTTTATATGTAGTATATTCATTTTAATATCACTTCACCTTGAAACTGCTCAAATTTAATTTGAAGGAAAAAATGCGTCCTTGTGCAGATATTTCTTTCTAGATCATATGAGTATTAATTCTTTCATCTGATCATTTTTGTTTTCATTTCACTACCATATCCCAAGATATTATATTAAGTGTTGGTTATTAAGTAAACAAGACAGATACTATGCATGCATTTAGAGAGTGTTCACTCCAGTAGTTCATGAAGCTAAAATAACTATCTTTACATGGAACATTTTTCATTTATGAGATCATTCCTTCTTGCAAAGAAATTATTGAGTCTCTATCTATACTATCTGATTTCCTAGGTTGATGTATACAAGGATCAATAAGGAAATCCATTATCATGTTCTGAACCAATCCGGATGAAGCCAAATGGTTTACCTACATGCAAAGAAATTCAGAATATACAGAACTCCAGCTGTATGAAAATAGAGGTTTGGAGAAATGGGAGCAGAGTCATCACTTCCACGGATTCTTCTGCTGAACCATACTGTTCTCTACTCATCTCTATTCTCATTCTCCTATTTGTTTTGGGAGTTAGGCTAAAAATACCAACATAATGCTCCATCCCTAAGTCAGTGCTTCTTCAGCCACTTTGGTTTAGCGAAGCATTGAGCTCTATGAAGCAAATGACTGTCTCTTTTTCTCCTAGATATGCTACTTAAATAACACACCAAAGCCTTGAATGAAAAGAAGGTGCTTCTTGTTTAGAAAGCAACCACATCTCCTGCATTATCAGGAAGATATGAGGTGGCAAAAACTATTTTATAGACATCTTTTTAAGTGTGAAGAAAAGTAAAGACTATTATGTAATACTAGATGTCCAATTATACTTACGCAAATGATAACATTAATCTAAAAAAAAATAATTGAGAGAGTCAATGAATTAGAAACTGGATGCTCTTAAAATAGACCTCTTCATTGTTTTAAAGTAATCAATGCATAATCATAAAAATGGAGATTACTGTATAAAGGGCTAAGGAAAATATTAAAGCTCTTCCCTGTCCATGTGCCTGCCATGACTTTTGCATACCCTTGACAGAACATCTAAAGAATGCTGACATCTTTAGCAGCCTCAGAAGGACTCAGATCCACTCACTTTCCTCAATGCTATCACTCCCTCTGTTCCAGGATCTGGCCAGTCTTTGAGGGGGATGAAGTGTCTTTGAGTGGATCAGTAAGTCACTAAGGTTGTCAAAATGGAGCTTTCTTTGTACTAATTTGTATTTAAGAAGCACCACTGGGAATAAGACTTTGGTGTCTCACCTGTGAAAAGGACACTGAAAAGTTGCCCAAGGGACTCCCCAGCTACATGACTTCAGGTATTCCTGTTTCCCCCAATCTGGGGATGTATTTACTTCTCTTTATCTCTCACCTATCCCTTTTGGTTTTACTCTTGCTTTCATAATATTACCAAAATAAACTATCTTGTAAAAAGAAAGTGTCTTTATTGTCTATTGGACACTTTATTGCTACTATTTTTAAATGATGTATAGAACTAAGAGACAAAACTACCTAAAATCTTCCCATTACAACTGTAAAGTCATTTTCTATGTAATTCTCAAGTATAAGATTTTGGAAAAATTAATAACTTAGATTTTACCATACTACAGTTTTGCTACAAAAATTCTCTACAAAATTCACAACTGAGAAAATCAGCAAAATGAAATTACTGTTATCCAATCACTGTTGAGGTGGGTCAATTTTTACTATTTTAAAATAAGGTGAAATTTTCAATAAATTTGAGCATCAGTGACAGAGCAATTCTGATTTAGGAATACTACATTATTTCTTCAACTTTAATCTCATATGCATGCTAAAGATGCATATTTTTGCAACAATGGTTAAGACTATTGTGTATGCATATGTGTAGTCTGTTATGCATTTTGACAGCAAATTAGTGCAGTGAATTCATGACATAGAATAACACAGGATTTTCTTCACAGTCTTTGTCTTTTTCTTGTAGAATTTTCAAATAACTGCTCTCATGTACTATAATTGTACTATGATTATTGACTTTTGTTAAAGAAGTAGAAGATTAAATAAAGACAAAATTTAGTTCATCCTTTTTAATTCATAAGAGTTAAGTCTCATTATTGGGTCCAAGTTGAAATGGCACCATAGTAGGCACTCGTCACTTGTCACTGACTGACACAGGTCTGAGGAATGAGAGATACTGTGCTTCTGGTTATTATTTCACCCATTGCAGTGCATTCCCACCAAATGGAAAATAGCATTCAGCTTGAAGTATGTGAGAAGGGAGGAAGGGAACAATTTAACCTAAGGTCTAAAGAAACACTCTGTAGATTGTTCTTAGCAACAAATAGAGAAATGACTCCATTTGTTTCCTCATGGGCTGCTCACTGGACTAGCCCTAAAGTAGAATTTCATTTGAATCCTTACTGGTGGGCATTTTTTTCTTCACCTCAGAATGAATTGTTATTCCTGTCTTTAAGACCTTTTAAAGAGAAATTGCAAAGGGTAGGATTTGGTTCTTTTTGTAATCCTTTAAAGAGAAATAAATAGAAAAAAACAATAAAAGTTTTTGAAGGCATCAGATAAATTAGCTGTGCAGAACAGATTTTGGTGACCATTCAGAAAAATAGTCAAGGAAAAGAATTAAATTTCTCTTTTCTTTAACTTCATCAGGATAAAAACCTACATTCATAAAAAGTTACTTTGGACACACTAATTTCAAGAAAAAGAAATTCTTCCTTGTACCATTAATTATTAAATTATAAAATGGGTTAAGAACGATAATATATGCATACATAAGCCCAAGAACTTTTAAAAATAAATTACATGTGCATGAACATGCATTATACATGTACACTCTCTCCTCTGTCTCTGGTTTCATCCCCATTTTCTTCATATTCCATTATGGTGCTACATATAGACTGTAGCAGCAACAGCTATTCACAGATATTCACTAATGCATCCAATGCATTCTCTTGCTGAAGGGAAGTTGCTCTCTATAGCACCTTTCCCAATCATGCCCTCAATTAATGTTTAAATCACTCAGCCACAGGAACATTGAGGATCTTCCTTGGCTGCTACACAGTAGGGTAGAGAGATGTCTGGAGACATTTAACCTAATTTCTTTTATTTTGATTTAGAATAAGTTTTGCATTATTTCTACTACCTAAAACTCACTTTTACCATGGTCATGGCTTTCGTATCTATCAAGTGATACTGTAATGATAAGAACAATCTACTTGACCATCATTTTGCTTGTTTATGTGTACCAAGTTGTTTCATTTCAAAACGCCCTCCTAACCTTTTCTTAGACATGCTTTGTGATCTGACCAAACGATCCACTTTAGTACAAACAATTATTAGCTAGATTTTTTTGCACTTTAAAAGTGGGATTTGCTTCAGAAAATTTTCAGGTTGAAGGGAAAGTGAGGAACAAGAGATGAGTAAGTGAGAAATGAAAGATGGAGACCAGGCAGAGATACACATGAGAGTTTATTAAAGGCCATCTCTCTATAGTAGAGAGAGGCAAAACAGGGTTTGGTTCTGGGACTTTTATGGGGCAAGCTCAGGAATTAGAACTAGGAGAATCCTAATGCTGGCGGTTAGGGGTTGGGTTGATATGTGGGAGTGGTGAACCCTTCTCAGAAAGCCCTTGGGTGGAAAATTAAAAGTTTTCTTAAAATGGCGGCTGTCACTTAAGATGGCTGTCCAGATGCTAAGCAAAGACGTTATACAGGTCATGACCTTTAGAAATCCATGTACATTTCAGAGGTTGTGTGTTTCCAGAACATAGTAGTCAAGTTTTATTGACACCTTCATTCCTTAAAATAGGATCATAAAGAAACTTATTGAATTAAATCAAAATCATGCTTTGAAAACTGAGGTTTTGCATATATATCATAATGACTCAGGAGGCTGAGGCAGGAGGATTGTATGTTCAAAGACAGCCTCAGCAAAAGTGAGGCACTAATCAACTCAGTGAGACCCCCCCCCCTCAAAATAAAATACAAAATAGGGCTGGGATGTGGCTGGTGGTTGAGTGCCCCTGAGTTCAATCCCCTGTACTCCACCCCTCCAAAAAAAAAAAAAAACAAAACAAAACAAAAGTGAAGTTGTACTAAAAATATAGCATTTACAGTCAAGATTTGAAAGATCAAATTTGTTCATCCTAAAAAAAAAAAATGTTCCTTCTGTTAAATCCCATTTAGATTATCTCTCATATCAGGTACTATTTCACTGCTTGTTGCATTGTATATACCTTAATTACTTCCATTTATGTTCACAGTTTCAGTCAGATTTTTCACTGCTGTGACCCAAAGAACTGGCAAGAACAATTTTACAGGAAGAAAAGTTATCTGAGCCTCATGGTTTCAGAGGTCTCAGTCTCTAGACCATTCCTCAGGGTCTGAGGTGAAGCAGGATATCATGGAGGAAGAGTACTGGAGGAAAATAACTCAGGACATTGGCCAGGAAGCAGATAGAGAGACTATCAGCTCAGCAAGAATACAATATATGCCTCAAACACATACCCACAGTGACCCACCTCCTCTAGCCACATCCTACCTGCTTATAGTTACCATCTAATTAATCCCTATCAGCAGATTAATGCACTGATTAGGTTAAGGCTCCCGTAACTTCTAAACCCTCTTATATTATCTCACACATGAACTTTTGGGTGACATATCTAAACTATAAGAATCACAATCTATACATATATATGTGTATGAATACATACATATATATATACACACACATATATATGTTTCTTATTTTGTTACATTTGTGTTCATTAGAATGTTTTTACATAGTCTTGAGCAGTTCAGTTATGTAGAACCAGATACAGTGGTATACACTTATAATCCCAGCAACCTGAGTGGCTAAGGTAGGAATATTACAAATTTAAGGCCAGCCTGAGTAACTCAGTGAAGGCCTGACTCAAAATAAAAATAAAAGGGATAGAGATATAGTTTAGTGGAAGAGCACCCCTGGATTCAATCCCCAGTATAGCTACCACCACCACCACCACCACTAACAAAAGGGTGGGAGAAACCAAGAATAAAATTGTGGGGCATACCAAAATAGATGCTTCTGAGATGTAGAAGTAGGAAGAATTAGTCCAGAGTCATATAGGTTAGCTCTCTAACTTTTCTTATTTCAATTCTCAGGACAGAACTATATTGAGACTATATATTGAGTTGAATCAAACATGATGCTTAAATTCCATGTTAAATGAAATGGAGCTACACAATTTTTTTGAAAATCTCTTTATTTAAAATTGAACATATTCCTCACTGGGTTAGCTAAGGTTAAGAACTTTTTTTCTATTAGAACTTGCATCTTCTGTTTGGAGGAGCTTTTTAGTTTTGGCTTATTCAAAAATTATGGGGTAGTTAACAATTTTTTTTTGGTGAACATTATTAGGGCTACCACAGTACTAAATTTTCTATTATGACTTTATTGTCTAATATGGTTGGGATAAAACATAAATCACTCTAGTAATTAACCAATTAACCCAGTCATCTTTCCATTGGCATGCACTTTGAATATTAAGTATTGCTATTGCAGTGATTGCTGAAATCACTAACCTCCTCCATATTGAGGCCTAAAGCTCTCATTTCTCCGGCTCTGGAAGTAATGGAGCCTGGAAGTTTCAACTGTGTCCTTTTTGGAAATTGGCTGAAAAGTGACTGTACTGCCAAAGGTCAATCCCCTTTCTGGGGACAGCCTACATTTTAATGATTGACCTATGTTCAGTTTTAATGTTCCAGTTCCCTTGTTTTTAGTTTTGGACAGCTCTGAAGGCCAGTAGGAGCTCCAGGGTCATCTGAGATTTTGGCTGTGGCTACATGGCAGTCTAACTCTTCTCCTTATCCAATCATTTTAGTTGAGTTCCCTGCATGTGATAATCTTGAGGGCATTTCTGGATAAACTCCCTCCATTCAAATCTGTGAACCTCAATCTATTTCCCTGGAGGAAACAACTGCAACAGCTATACTTTTGACTTTAGCTTTGTGTGTAAGGATGAAATCGCTAACATAGAAATGCTGAAATATTAACATAGAATCTATAGAGATTTCATATATTTGCAGGCCTCTTAAAAGGGATATCACAATGCATCTCTAAGAATGTCAAGCCAAATGTCAGGAATTTACACTGAAGCCCCCTGCAGAGTTTAAGTAGTTTTAGATAGTGCCCTTGATTTCTACCAATGGTTAATGTAATACACAGACGTTTTCATTTACTACCGTACTGATTTTTTTTTTTGGTAGATCTAGTTCATTATATTCTGTCTTTTCCTTATAAGTAAAATTTTGGATGCAATGTCCTCACCCATGATTAGAGTCAAATATTTATTTCCTCTTATACACTGATTTGCTTCACCTTTCTAATCTAGACCTTGGGCAAAGTTTTAGTTCCCTGTGGAAAATTACCAGTAAAAATAAAAATAGCCAGGTACAGTGACTCATGCCTGCAATCCCAGTAGCTCAGGAGGCTGAGATAGGAGGACTGCAAGTTCAAAGCCAGCCTCCAGCAAAAAGCAAGGTGCTATCAACTCAGTGGGATCCTGTCTCTAAATAAAATACAAAATAGGGCTGGGCATGTGGCTCAGTGGCTGAGTGCTCATGGTTTCAATCCCTGTTACACTCCCCCCCACCCAAATAAATAAATAACAAAAATATGAAAATAAAAATAAAAACAAACTACAAAATACCAGAAGCCTGAATACTAAATGTAGAGATTGTTTGGAAGCAAAGTCAAGGTTATCACATTGCATGTGGTGATATGCCACAACTTTTCTACTTTATTGGATTTACAATTCTGTTATGATTTCCTCAAAGACTTCTTACTCACATTTCAACTACTTTGCTCTGAGCTCTGGCAAAGAGGGATGACCTCCGAAGGGGATGTTTTCTACCTCCTGTGTCAGTTGACTTCCAGGGAGAAGCTGGAGCGAAGGCAGAAGAATGAAGGCATATCTTCAATTCTCTGTCTGCATCGGGTAGAGTCTTGGCAACAGCTACTTCTCTGTGACTCCAGCTCTTATCTTTTCTTTCCTGCTTTCTGACTCAGGCAGCTCTGCCATCTTCTGTGTTCTGTCAGCCTAACAGTTGTAGCTGCTTTCTATTGTTAATTTCTGGTTTGCTTTACAGTCTTCTTTGGCGACTCAGCTTTTTCTGTTACCTGTGCAATAAAGTCCCCACTTTAATTCTACCTGATTTAAAGGCATAGAATGGTTTATCATCATCCTGCATGGCTACAAGTACATTTACGGCAACAACAAAAAATTCTTATCAAACACCAATGGTCATTATATTGCAAAGAAATAAAACAGTCCTCAAAAACTATCCACATTTTATAGGACAGAAAGGTGGGCTTAGCAAGGATGTGTAATTTGTGTATGATCACATATTGTGATTCATTGAATGTGTCCCCCCAAAGTCCACATGTTGAAAGCAAAACCCCAAATTTATATGTGGATGCTTTCTGCCTTTGGGAGTAATTAGGTTTAGATGAGGTCATGAGGGCGGGGACCCCAAGATAGCAGCACTGGCTTTTCAGAAAGAGGAAGAAGCTACCATGACTGCACTGTCTTGCAGTGTGATACCCTCCACCATGGTATGATGCAGTCAAATGGTCCTTATCAGATGTGGAACAGATGCCAGTGCCTGGAACTTAGACTTGCAAGCCTCCAGACCCATGAGCCAAATTAACTTCTTCTTCATTATAAATCACCTGGTATCAGTTATTTTGTTACAGCAACAGAAAACAGACTAAGACATTTATCTAATTCATAGTTCACATGAAGACAGCCATTTCCAAAGTCAGAGAGCCTGATCAGAATCCTGACTCCAGCTTTTATTACCTGGGAAAATTATTGAACCAGCCTGTATTCAATTTTCTCTTCTATAAGGTAGGGGTTTTAGAAATTATCTACTTCAAAAAAGTGTTGTGACAATTAAATAAATTAATAAATGTTCAGTGTTATGTTTGGATGTGAGGTGTCCCCCAAAAGCTTACATGTGAGACAATGCATGAAGGTTTGGAGAAGAAACGATTGGGTTGAAGTGTTAACCTAATCAGTGAATTAATCCCTTATGGGATTAATTGAGTGATAACTGGAGGCAGGTGTGATGTGGCTGGAGGAAGTGGTTCATTAGGGGTGTGGCTATGGGGCATATATTTTGTATCTGGAGCACAGAGCCTCTCTCTCTCTGCTTCCTGATCATCATGTGTGATGATTTCCTCTGCCACACTCTTCTGCCATGATGTTCTGCCTCACCTCAAGCCCTGAGGGATGGAGCCAGCCTTCTATGGACTAAGACCTCTGAAACCGTGAGCTCTCAAATAAACTTTTTCTTTAAAATTGTTGTGGTTAGGTCTTTTAGTCACAGCAGTGAAAAATCTGACTAAAACATTCAGTTTCCAGTACATATTATATATTCAATAAAAGCTAGCTATCATTATTATTAGCCACATGACTTCTGTATTGTTCTTAATTATTTTAACAACAGAAAACAAGCAAAAATGATGGTTTCCTTCTTGGGTTTATGGCCCAGTGTGTGTTTTAAAATGCAACATTTACAAATGTGATATGACATAATATCAGACAATAATTTCTAATTTTATTAATTATCTGGTTCTCTACCCCTAATTAGCAGAATAGCTTAGAAAAGAAAGATTGATTTCTTTTGTGGGATAGTCACGAATACCACAATGGCCTAAGGCACCAAATTATCACAAACCATCATCCTGCAATTAAAATGGCCAGAGCTGACCTGCTCTTTATTACACATTAATCTTCTGTTTCCTCTGAATGCACCAGTGAGTTCAAGGTCTGGATGTGTATGACTCACGCAAACTCTGTGCCATTAAGCTGTTGCAGAGAGGAAAACTATTCTTCATTGCATTGAGGCTGACATGAGATTCTTTTTAAAATGTGAAAATTGGCAGCTTGGAGTATATTTAAATGAAAGATGCTAGCTTTTGTAACTGTCATCTAGATGGTAAAAACATTGTTTTTCATCACTGAAGCAACTGTATATAAAACAATGTGCTCTGAAAATGCTGAGCCTATATATTAACATTTTTATACAATAGTGTTATCTCATTTTAGTTTTACGTCTGTGAAGACATGATAAAGCCAATATAGTTTTTTTCTCAACTTCTGTGACTCACATCTTGGGGACTAATGGCTGCCTGGTGGACATTCTTGAGGGCCACGGCAGCAGCTATGAGCTATGGTTGTGGTTCTTTTGACTACAGCAGTCCAAAAATGTCACACACAATTTCAGCAAAAGTCTACCAATAATTATTACTCTAATAGTTACCACCTGTGAAATTTTATAATGGACTGTACTAAGTGATATATATTACCTTATGTAACCTCAATACAGTTACTCAAAATAGGCCATATTATTATTATGACCACTTTACAAAGAAAAGGGAGACCTTCACTAACTTGACTAAAGGCTTAGAGTTAGTATGGCAAAAGTAGAATAAGGCCTATCTAGCACCAAACCCTACACTTTTAAAAATTTTTTAATTTTGTTTTAATTAGTTATACATGACACTAGAATGCATTTATGCACTTTGATATATCACACATAGATGGGATATAATTTTTCATTTTTCTGAGTGTACATGTTGCAGAATCATACTGGTCAGGTAGTCACATATATACATAAAGTAATAATGTCTGTTTCATTCCACTATCTTTTCTATTTCCACATCCCCTCCCCTCCCATCACTTCCCTCTACCTAATCAAAGGTAACTTTATTCTTCCCTAGTGCCCCCCACCTTATTGTGAATTAGCATCCCCATATTAGAGAAAATATTCGGCCTTTGCCAAACCCTACACTCTTGCTGACTGTACTGTATGACGTCTATTCCCTCTATCCAAATGATCTTAACTACATTTATTCATTATTTATTAAATATTCATCTAAATAAGGTGGTAGAAACTTAGAAATTATACATTTCATTCTGAGATATCCCAAGAAAAAATAGTTTCTTGTCTATTCTGAAGCCTAACTACTGAAAAGTTCAATTATTTAGAATGCAATAATCTTATTTGTTATTTTCTGTGTCTGAGGCTTCTGACTAAAAGCATTTTCAAACTTGGAAAAATGGTTTACATTTTCTAAGATGCTGGGATATGATAGAATATATTTTTTTTGAGTAAGACTACACTATAATTTTTCCCACATGCATGAAATAAAAGGCATTAAAGACGCAGACAGAGTTGAAATCAAAGGATCATCTGAGTAGAAAAGCTAGTGGCAAGCAAAAATTCAGCTCCAGTAAATGAGTGGCTGATCCATCAGTCTTTTCCTTTGAAGTTTTGATCTAAAGGAATAACACCAAAAAGAGGCCAAGAAGAAAAAATAAAAAATCTTGCTTCATTGAGGGCAAAACGAAATGTAAGCTAGGTAATATCCTCTTTTTTAAGTACTCTGAAGAACAAACTTTAGGGTGGAGGCACACCTAAGGAGCAGGACTACTTCTAGGTGTTTAAATGAGAAAAGACAAAGGTTAATTTTAAAAATAGGCTAATATCAAAAGAAGGGTCCCTTGATTCACTCATGACATCAATCTGATCAGATACTGTGATCATTATGCACCCCAGGGCAAACTCATTTGACATTTCCTTCAGAAATACAGAGATGTTTGGAATGATTTAGAAATACCCTCATTTAAAAATCATGGCTCTGTCCTGGCTATGGGAAGAATGTTAATCACATTCATTTGGGGAAATTTTGCCAACATGATGTATGTAAATGGAATTCAGTGTACTGAATTGGGTGAACACTGGGGACATACAAAAGCTTACAAACCACCTGAGGCTTGGTTAGCTTGAACTAAGCAGCAAAGGAGAGCTATTTGTAGATATGCCTTAATTTTTCAGGTATTTACCACGCATTATGATTAAAAATAAGACAGTAGCTTCAAAGAGAGTGACTGTCTAGAGTTTTGAAGAATAAATAGGAGTTTTCCAGAAATATGAAAACAAATTAGGGTTCTAGGCAGAGAAGAGTAGGAAAAGAGGACCAATCATTTCCTGAAGTTTTTAAGTCATTCACACTAAAATTACCTGGAGTGTTTGTTAAATGTGTCCCATCCCAAGTATCACAGCCAGTGATAGTAGGAGACAAGGTTTTGCATTTCTACTAGACATACTTACACAGTTTTTACAAACATTAAGGTTTGAGAATGGTTGCTATCAGTGATGGAAAATGTGGAGAGTCAAGCAACAAAATTTCACAATCTGTTTTACATTTGCAAAGGATATGCTAGAGGGCTATGGATAGTGAAAAAGGATTGAAGATGATGGAGAGACCTGTTTTAATGATGGATGCACTGATCTCTACCTTCCTTTCCTCATCTAATTTATTTCAATCTGGATTTTTCCCCCCCTAAACACACTCTTGTCACAGCCACCAAGAATCTTTAGTTCACCAAAGTGTTAATTGTCAACCTGAATCTCAACAGCATTTGAAAAAAAGTGACCATGCACTCTAAAACATTGATATCACATGACATTCATTTTCCTATCTCTCTCTCTCTCTCTCTCTCTCTCTCTCTGTCTCTCTTTTTCTGCTACTTTTCCAGATTCTGTAGAACCTGGACTTCTTCTTTGCTTCTTCTTTACTTATTCCTTGAAATAGTAGCTGTAAATTCCAATCCATATGATTAGACCTCCACAGATGTATCGCCCAGGCCCTCTATTTCCCTTTGGTCACACACTGATATATTCAAATATTTACTCTCAATTTCCACTCTGATGGTAGAAATCTCAAATGATTTATGTTTAAAAGGGGCTCCACTAACCCATATGCAGTCTTCCTCTAGTCTTGTTCATCTTGAGTAATGGCATCCTCACTTCATCAGGCCAAATATCTGGTACTCATCCTTATTTCCTATAATAATCCTCCTTTTTTCCCCCTCAAATTTCATGGTTGAAGGCTGAGGATATAGCTCAGTCGGCAGAGTGCTTGCCTTGTGTGCACAAGACCCTGGGTTCAATCCCCAGCACCACAAAACAAAACAAAACACAAAGATTTTATGGTCGATCCATGGAAGCCCAATGAAACTTTCTGTAAATTGTATGGTGATTGGAACAACTGACAAACTCCTTGACTACTACGCTCTTCAGGTTGCCAGAATCACCTTTTGCTTAGCCGATAGTAATAATTTCCTAATTCAGCTCTCTGCCTCTACCTTTGCCTCATATGGTAAAGTTTCCATAGTTATTCTGAGTGATCTTTAAGAACATAAATCAGTAAATGTCACTTTCTTTTTCAAATCATCCAAAGTCTATCATACTTAAAATAAAACTCAAAGTCCTTTCTAAGGCCCACAGCATCCTACAACTTTCTTAGCAGTATCCCCCATACTTAGATTTTGCTTATGCTGCACTAGCTATAGTGGTCTTCTTTCTGTTAAATACATAGTTTGCTTTACTCTGAGGATTGTCATTAGTGGTTCCCTCTTGCTGGTATCCTTTCTTTCCAGCTACCAGCATGTTCTTTTTTCTCATTTTATTCTGATTTCTGCTCAAATAAAATTTATGTTGAATGCCCTTTCATAGCTTCCTTATTTAACAATTCTATCCTCTGCGTTATTCTGTATTATCCTACCGTGCTTTGTTTTTTTCATAGCATTATCCTTACTTAACATTGTAACATATAGGTGTTTGCTTGCTTATATATTATCTCTCTTCCACATAGGAAGGTAAACTCTATAAGAGTAAGTACTTTATCTTGTTCACATTTTGATCCCCTGTGCCTGGAACAGCCTAGAATATAGAAGGGAGACAAAGAGTATTTGTTAACTGAATGAATCTTTTGTATGTAAAATGTTGAAGCTTTAACAATGGCATTGTGAATAAGGGTGACCAGAAAAGGATGATTCTTTTTTTGTGAAATAAAAGTCATTTTTACTAATATTATATCATATTATGTTTTAAAATGATAAGATGAAGAACTAGAAAACATGAAAAATGTCAATGCATCTATTGTAAAAATGATAATACAAAGGATAAAATGATTAATCTATTAAAAATGGGACATTATCAGCAGATATAGGTTTAAAGGATTCTTGAAAGTGGATTTTATAGAGAAGAATAAGGAGTGAGAGAAGAAAATGAACAGTGATAAGTTCAATAGATATTCTGAGGCTAGGGATTGCTATTAAAAATCATGGGAGATTTGGGACAACTGAAAATATTTTACTATTATGAGGTTAGGGAAAATTATAAGGTAAGAAATAAGAATAGAAAAATGATCATATAAGATCATTTGAAGACCATACATAAATTACTGGTTATAAACCTTAAATAGGATTGTGGGAAATTGAAGAGTTGTAAACAGAGAGGGGTATCTATAGTGCACTTATTTTTGTCACTGCAGAGTGGAATAATTCTGAGGAATTCCATATAATTTGAGGAGTATCCCATCTCCAATCACAGTAGCTAAAATGGGCCAGATAATACTTCTCTCCCCTCCTAGGTAAACAAGGCAAGGATGTGTAGGTTAGATTTGGCCAATTGGATATTTCTCTCAGGGACATTGATACCCAGGAAACAAAGACTACTCTTGGTGGTAGTGGAAGAAACAAGAGTCCAAGGCTACTGTGGACTCTGTGCATTGCAGCTACACTGTGCAGTAGAAATCACAGCACAATGTTGGAGGATGTGTATGTATATATACATCCCTCACCATTGGAGTGTGTGTGTGTGTGTGTGTGTATGTGTATGTACACACACACACACACACACACACACAAATACAGGGAGAAAATTAGGAAAGGAAATTTACAGTGTATAAAAATCGAAATATAATTTTGTAAAACCTTAAGATTTTATGAAACTTGCTGATAAGAAAAGATGATATTAAATGGTATCCTAGTGATTTCAACAATTGGACTTCCTGAATTTCAGAACCAAGTTTTATTATATCTATAATGGTAGACCCATATTTGACAAACGCATGACAGATTAGATGAGTACAGAATATTAGATGGCTCTGTCTAACATAAAATTTTAATTTTCTAACTTGATCAATTTTCTGTTACATTGTCATATTTATATTTTCTGTTATATAGAAATGAAACTTGATTTATTCCCTCAAGAATGTAGAAAGCTCATTTCTGCTGGATGAATTAATTTAGTGAGTTATCATGTAGTCCAATAGTTCACAAATATTTCTTAGAAAAAATAAAATGTTCTTAAATATAATATCTGGTAGGAGCAGACCTATTAAGGGTAATTTAAGCATAAAGTAATTGTCAAGGGATCTCTACATATAAGTAGATTCAACTGACATTGTCATAGGATTGAATAATTGGAGGTTGAACTTCTTTAAGTTATATTGTGCTCTCTTTAATTATTATACTGCTAAAGCTCAAAACTTTTATTAAAGTTTGGTGTATTCATTTTAATTATTTCTTTTTTGTGCTAATGTCAGCCCAAATAATAACTGATTTTAATTATCTGGGTTTATTTGAAATTTTCCATGAGTATTTTAAATATTATAAATAGCTCATTAGCCTAAAATCATTCCATCTACTATATGTTACCTCTCTCACCAATATTTTGGACATATTCAATATGTATTGCATTACAAAACATTAATTTAATAAATATCAGTGAAAATTATTATTTGGCAAGAATACAATTATATGATGCTATTAATGTCATAGGAATTCGGTAACAACATGACAACTTGTATTATTTGAACATTACATGTATTAATTATAGCTAAATCATTTTGGGAAGTACATAGCAAGCTTAAAAAAACTTATCATTTAAAGAGATTAAAAACATTTAGAAGTAAAATCCTAGAGGTTAAAAAACTGAAACTGCAGTTCAATTGTTGAAAGCGATGGTAGACACAGTATTTTCATACAAAAGTTAGTTGGAAGGAAACAGTTTTCTTTTGAATAAACTGACTATATTTATGATTTAGCAGAATCAGTTACTTTGCAATTGATTCTGATTATAGCTATTATTTGAACTTTAAGCACTGTGATTTCAGGATTTCACCTAATGGCACATATGAATCACTCGGAGCTTCTGCAAAACATGCAAAATATGCTCAATAATGATTCCCTTTGCATTAAAGAAGCATTCTTCAAGGCAGACTTTATGAAAGGGTCCAACCATGACCTTAAGAAATGACAGGAGTTTTTCATAAAATACAGAAACTGGGAAAAATTCAACACTTGCAAGGAAGATCGTTAACCAAATGGCTGATATAGAACACAGCAATGGGGTTTGCTAGGCACTGGTGAACCAAGCTGAAAGTTTGATAGTGAAACATGTTACACATAATTAAATATGGATCCTTCCTAATCAATAGTGAGGACATAATTACTTTTCTCAAGGTTAGTTAGCCAGGGTCATTTGAGGGGACAGAAGCCAGAGTGAAGGAAATCAAGAAGACAAACTAGAGAATCATGCATTTTGGAGCTGAGAAGGCTATTAGGAGCTTTGGCACACTTGAAAAACCAGACCACAATTTTATCAGTATTCTCAATGGAGAACTATGAGACAAGGTCAAAAAGGCCTGTGAGAATAGATGGGTACATTTAAGCAATGCCTTCCTGCTTCACCAAGTTGCTTAATAATGGCTGCCAGATTTCCATGTCTTTGAACAAAATATTTTACATGAGCATCTCCTTAAACTATTATCTGATTCTGTCTTTTAAAAATGTTGTCATTTCTTTATGGACACTATCTGTGATGAATTAACAAATGTTTTCAACACTGATTTACCCAAACGGTTCCAGCCACTGACTGGAAATCACAAAAGAAAGAAATATGTATGTAGGTACGTGTAGATGTTTATAAATATGTACTCCCCCAAACAGATCCACATGAGGGAGGGAAAAACAAAATAAAGAATATAACATTTTAGTGTGATCAAACAGGTGGCTGGTAAGCTCTCTTATAGATGTTGTGAATAATTATATCTTGCCTACTTCTCTCTTCTCCATTCCTAAATGTTTATTGAATGACTTCTATGACACAAACATTGACTATAGTGGATAAATACTTAATTTTAAAGATGTAAATGATAATAATTACAGAAAAAGTCAATTACAAGAGTGTGACAAGGGTCATCAGATGACCAAGAAGTTTCCATATTAAAAACTGGAGAAAGGATGACGTGAGCTTTTAATCATTTAATACAATCCATCTATCTGACTTTTGATGGAAAAAGGTGTGAAGGGATTTTGAATTTATTCCAGGAACAAATATTGTGAATTTGTGTGTACCAAAGGATAATCTTTTCCTGAATTTTTTTTTCCAAACATACTTGATGTAATTTCTTATCTCAGATCTTTTTTTTCCAGAAAATTTATAGCATTCTAAAAATAGTTTAACAACCTAATAAGTAAATTCTTGAAAGCACTTTTTTTATTACTTTTATTTCCAAAACTTTATTTTGTTCCCTGAAAATACATAGAGAAATAATTAATGTTTTTTATAAAAATGAATATATCATATTTATTAAGCATTATGAGGTGGTCAAATTTTGATCTGAGATAATACATAAAAATCCTTTGAAATTAAAGTCTGAGAATGGAAAGCCTCTTGGTTATTATTTATGCTAATTAAACTTGGGAATCAAATGTTAGTAAGTATCCTAGATGCCTTCAAAATACCATGCATACCAGGGTTAAGAAAGAAAGTTCAAGAAAATTTTGGGGTTGTAGCAGTCAGGGTTCTCTACAGAAAGAGAATCAGCAGGATACACATTTAAAGAGAAAGATTTATTTCTAAGAACCTTCAGTTTTTGTTGACTCCTTTAACTCTTTATTTCTTCATTGAAGCATTTTCAATTTGGGATTATTTTTTCTCTGCAAGACCCTGATTAAGACACTGTCAGGTCCATAGAGAACATATTCATGGGTCTTTGTCATATCCTTCTAATATTGAGGTGTAGATATTTGTAAGGTAGTTGTGATATTGTGATAGTTAATTGTGATATAATAGCAAATATGTATTTGGTCTTTGCCTTCAGTTCCTGATGCAGAGCTCCTAAAACCCTTTTATTTTCCTGAGCGATATGGGGTGCATGGTATAGCTTCTGTTTTAATATTTGGCCTTTTACCTGCTCCTGAAAAGGAGCCATTAATTCCTGGAAATTTCTTAGGTGACAGGAGCATCTTTAGTTCTAATGAGGCAAAACTTTGTGGTTCCCTGGAGGTGGGCAAAATGTCCAGCTACATAGAATCTCAGGGCTTCCCTATCTTCTGGAAGAGAAAAGGTGCTTGAAATTGAATTCATTATCTATGTGATAAGGCCTCCATAAAATTCCTGAATGAGGGTTCTGTAAGCTTCTGAGCTGCTGAACACATGAGATGTACCAAAGGTGGTATACCTGGAAGTTCTGTGTCCTTTCCCTACACCTTGCTCTATAGATCTCTTTTATGTAGTTGTTCATCTATATCCTTTGTAATATCCTTAATATAATAGTAAAGTTAATGTTTCCCTAATTTGGGGGAGTTGCATTACCAAGTTAATGGAAACTGAGAAAGGGGTTGTGCAAATCCTGAGTTAGAGCTAGTTGGTCAGAAATACAGTTCACAGCCTCGGGCTTGTGAGTGACATCTGAAATGGGGGACAGACTTGTGGGACTCGGCCCTTTAATTATGAGATCTCCTAGTAGATAGTGTCAGAATTAAATTAAATTATGGGACATCAAGCTTACATTCTCTGGAGAACTGGTTTTGGGTGGGGAGAAATCCCCATATATTTTGATGACCAGGAGTGTCCTATGTTGTGCAAGTGTGAGAGTAGAAAAAAAGCTTGTTTTTTCTTATCTTTCACCATAGTGGCTGTTGACTGATAATTTTCCTAAACACTACTCTTTGAGCTTGATACTATGTGCCAGAAACAGTGCTAGGCATTTTGGATTTTGCATTTTGCATCAGACTTCTTTATAATTCTACTGGGTTTTATAGATAAGAAAACAGAAACTGAAAGAGGTTGGTTGCATGTGGTCAAAAAACTAATGGGTAGTGGCATAGGAATTTGCAGCCAGATCTCAGATCTCTCTGTAACAATATTTTACCATGCACAATAAATAGTAGCTCCTTTGTTTCCATGATATTAATTTTGATGTGGTAACACGGAGATAAATAATTCTGTTGTCTTCAGCATGATATATTTAACAAGCGTGCAAGAAACTATAATTCTATTTTTTGCTGGAACTCACAATCCTCCTTTTGCTCCCAGTTTGCCACATAAAGTTCTATATGGAGTATCCTAGGATTTGACATATTGTTCCCAAATTGGGAACACTAATTCACTGAATCGAACAGGCAGTATTTGTAACCACTTTACTAGTGTTCTTGCCTCAGCACAGGCATCTGTCCATTATTTGGAAAAGTGTTTTGTACCTATTTCTCTAGAGGTCTCTTAAAGCTTTTAAATATCATCACTAAAAACAGCAAAAGAAGCAATATGACTTTTAAATTTAGGAATGTTGCTGATAAGCCACTATCTGCCTCTAAAAATGTGAACAAGAATGAAATCTCTTTTTCTGGTTTATTGTGAGAAATCTAGTATGAGGCTCCAAAATGTTTCCAGAACCCTCTTATTGACTGTTATGTTTACTCACCTTATAATAGTAATTATTGAGTGAATAGAGTCTTAGAAGGTGCCCTAGAGCTGCTGCTTTGCCACACGTACAGTAGATGGCCATGAATAGAAATGGAATAAAAACATGCTGTTTACCAAACCATGATTTCGTTTCCTAAGGAGTAACAGGACAATGGTGTAGATCAGGCCCATATTGTGTAGCTTCTTCTGAGACCTAATCATCAAGGGTCAAAAGAGGGGCATCACAAAATAGTGTTTATTCTTTTCAGAAGAGCTTGACCCACATATCCACCAGAGGTGGTAGATTAAGTTATGTCCTGAGGGACAAGAATGAAACCTATGCAGGAAGCCAAAAAGTAATCAGCTTCGAGCCAAGTAGCCCAACATCAGTAAGCCTGTGTGTTCAGAGGATCTGCTCTGTGAATGGTTAGCCGTGCTTTGCCTCACTCAGATTTAACCTAACTTCTACCTTCCCCTCCTTCCATTTTATTTAAACTTGCCACTTTATATTTTAGCAAAGAAACTCTATTTACATTGCAGCTTCTTTGTTCCATTAGCAAAAGTTTGAAATGAATGTATCATCATCTTTTTAATAGCTTTTTATTGTTGCATTGTAATTATATATAATAGTGGGATTTAATATAATATAATATTTTCAATCTCATTCCCCAGTACTTCTCCTTTCCTTCTCTTCTGCCTCCCTCAACTCTTCCTCTATCTGGCTTGCTTTCTATTATTACTATTTTTAATTAGTATGTTTCTTATATATTATATATATGGTACATTTTTTATATTTCATATATATATATATGCATGTTCATACATGGGCATAGCATAATTTAGTAGTTTTTGTTCCCCAGTACTTTTGCCTTTGCTGTCTACTTTCCTCTTAATCCCATTCCTTTACTGTATCTGTCTCCCTTTTATTTTCAAGAGATACTTTCTTCTCTTTAGCTTCCACATTTGATCTTTGGCTGTGTGTGTGTGTGTGTGTGTGTTTTTTGTACTAAGTGATTGAACCCAGGGGCACTTAACCACTGAGCCACATCTCCAGCCCACCCTTTTCATTTTTTATTTTGAGAAAGGATCTCCTTAAGTTGCTTTAGGGCCTTGCTAAATTGCTGAGGATGACTTTGAACATGACAATACTCCTGCCTCAATTTATTGAACCACTGGGTGATCTTTGAATTTCTGAGTCTGATGTTCACCATGGTGTTCTCCAGTTCTATCCATTTAATAGCAAATGCCATAATTTCATTCTTCTTCATGGCTAAAGAATAAAACTCTAATGTGTAGGTATACTACATTTTTAAAAAAGATTTAGTACATTGTGATTTAATGTGACAACTAAGATAATTTAACAGATTCATTGCAACACAGAAGTAAAGTGATCTGTTCAAAGTTAGGTAGCAACTCAGAAACAAAATTAAAAGGATTCCAGAAACCAAGGAAGAAATCAATAAATAAAATGATGATGGCATGTGGAAGAGATACAGGATACAATATGAAAGAACTCCTAGTGATCAAAGCTGCAAAAACAACAACAAAGACCAGACTATTTAATATAACTCAAAGTATAAAATAAATATTCATAAAACAAATATCCAGGGTATTATAAATAAATGATTGAACCAATAAATAAATGGGGGAAAAGATAAATTTCTTGTATAGAATTCCAAATAATTTATGAAGCTTGATTACTTACTTCTTTCTAAGAAAGGAAATTGCTCCCCATTACCTCTCTCTTTGCTATGTTCTGGGCTATGTTTAGAGACTTGTTTCCAAAGACTACAATATGAAAGTGGTTGGGAAAGAAGGAATGACTTTAGTGGAGTAGTCTGGCAAATACTGCCTTGACCAGATGATGGAGGTTAGCACTATGAATGATAATTTACGTATTCTTAATGTGATATGATTAGAATGATATTTTGCCTCTTCAGTCTTCTCAAAAATTTATACTCCCAGCCTATAAATGAGAAAAGAATCAGATAAATTCAAACTGGGAACATTCTACAAGATATCTGACTCATTCTATTCAAAATTGTTTAGGGCACAAAAGCAAGGAGCATATGGCAGTCTTTCACATATCAGAGAGGACATGGTAACTAAACATAATGTATCATGAATGGAGTCCTGGAAGAAGAAAAGAACACGAGGGGAAAACTTGTGAATTCCAAATATAATGTAGAGTTTATATAATAATTATACAGAAATGTTGACTCTTTAGTTGAGACACATTTGCCATTGTAATATAAGAAGCTAATAGTAGGGGTAAGTTGAGAAGAGCTATGTGAGAGCTCTCCATATTACCATTATAATTTATTTATAATGATAAAACTACTGTAAAATTAAAATTTATAATGAAAATCAGAAAGAAAAAAAATCATTCTGAATACTAGAGTTGTTTAGGTTCCCAAAAACATTTTGAAATGAGATAGGTGTTTTTGTGTTTGTTGTTGTTTTTTGATGTAGTACTGAGTAAACTCTGTAAATTTCAATTGTTCAGCACATTCTAGTATGAGAGAGAAGTGTTTATAGTATGATATAAGTGAAACAGCATTCAGCCCATTGCTTTGTATAAAGTAACTCTCAATAAATAATTATCAATTGATTGAATGGTATTACAAATTATTTTTTCCATAGCTTATTGATCTGTTCTAGTTTTCAATGTATCAAGCACATGGGCATAAGAGCAGCTTTCAAGATATGAAAAATATGAATCCCTAAGAACCATACTAGTAAGGATCAATAAATTATATAGCAGATTAGTCATCTGATAAGTAACTCATCCTGTGAAATGGTCCCTTGGTTTGTCCTGGAGGAGATTTGAGAAAGGTCCATCTAATCAAGGTGATTAGGAATCATGTTCAGAAGAACGTAACTGGAATGGGATCAGTACGAAAGAAAAACAGGTAGATCAATGACATTAACATTCCTGAAGATAACAACTATAGTATGAAGAAAGGGGACTCTGAGGAGAATAATTTGTCAGCATTTTCCCAGCAGTCTTCATGGATGCCTTAGGCTATCATAGCTTGATGTCATTAACTATTAAGTTCATTCAACTAACTAACTCTCCTTGCTCTGATTAACTTTATTTCCCATGTAGATTTTTTAGTGAAAAGAGGGTACTCTAGGGTCACTTTGCTAGTTATAGTTCTCCTGACACATTTGTAAATTTGCATTCTAGTTTACTCATTATTCTTGAGCATTTGGCTAACCTAGTTTTCATATTTGCAAAATACATTTAATATTACTACCTACTTCATATAGTATCTTGAAATTAAAGATAGTGATAATTTCAAATACATGTTGTGCTTGGTAGAATGCCTTAGGTAGTCCTCATTAATTCTTGTGTTATGTTTATATTATTATTATTATTTATTATTTATTTATTATTATTATTATTTAGTACTGTGGACTGAACCCAGGTGCGTTTAACCACTAAACCACATCCCAAACCCTTTTTAAGTTTTATCTTGTGACAGGGTCTTACATTGCTTATGGTCTCATTAAGTTGTTGAGGCTGTCTTTTAAGTTGTGATCCTCTTGCCTCAGCCTCCTGAACTGCTGGTATTATGCATGTGCCACCACACTCAGCTCTTTATATTATTTTAAAATTATATTTGCTTGGCTATTGATATTGTACTGTTGATGTTTCGGAGTAACTTTTATCTTCATCCTGAATTTGAGCCAATTTGACAAAATCCAATCCCTTAACCTGAAAATCAGAACATTCAACAAACACTCTGATGGAGTATAGCTTTGCTTGACCTGCTTAGTAGCCTGTTAATTTCCCCCTCATACCTTTGTGCGGGGTTTCTCTTTTTATGCCCAGTACCTGAGGATCACACACTCCACACACTTGTGACAGCTAATAACAGGTAGCTAGGCTACTTCCTAGAGATTTCTTAATCCATCACTGAAATGTGGCACCTCTACAGTGGAACATAAAAGTTTTTTAACCAGCAGGTTTAGCAGCTGTGATAAATGGTGTGTATGATTTAAATTTGAGTAAAAATGTGTTTAACTGAAAATTTGGCCACTTCATGAAACTTTCACTGCAAAGATTAGGATGACATTGAAGGACTGCCAAAGGTACCAAGATGTGATAGAAAGAACCACTTAGGTTAATATTTCATGAGGCAGTCAGTGTGTCACAAAGGAGAGTTCTAGTAAATATGTTCCAGGATGACTTTTTCTAGAATCACCTGGGGTATTTGTTAAAATGTAAATCCTTTGGCCTCAAAGAAGTTCCACTGGATCAGAATCTCCTTAAAAAAAAATTAGGGATTCATAGCTTTAGAAAGGATCATAGTTAATTCTTATACATCCTCCAGTTTAAGAACCTGGTTTGCCTTCATAAATCGAGAGAGAGAGAGAGAGAGAGAGAGAGAGAGAGAGAGAGAGAGAGAGAGAGAGAGAGAGAGAGAGAGAGAGAGGGAGGGAGGGAGGGAGGGAGGGAGGGGGAAGGAAGAGGAGGAGGGGGAGAGGGAGAAGGAGAGGGAGAGAGAATATAAATGTGCTAACAGATTTTATTCAGTTTGATCATGCACTTCCAGGAAAACTCAAATTTATAATTTACTAGGGAACAATAAAAAGGACAATAAGATATGATGTTCAAATATTACACCTTGTTAGCAACGTTTAAAGAAAATGTTTCAGACTACGTTTTGTAAAATAAAATATTGTTGTACTCTGCATTTTACATAAGTGGTGTTTTAATTACAAAGGCCCTTTGGTACAGAAAGTTTATTCAATTTGCATAAAAATAGCTAAGCAAAGTCTCTGTTACTAGATTCACAGTAATTCAACCAAGTCCTGTTTCTCTGTTTTACATTTGTACAAATCCTTCTGTTTCAGGTTGTTTTTCTTTCAATCAGGTTGTTTTTCTTTTTATCAGAAACAAGCTCTATCAAGCTTAATCTCATTGATAGCTAGCTTAATTTGGTTAATTTTCCCAGGTATGCACTTGAAAACAGATTTACTCTGTTCATTATTTAATATTTGTAGTGCTGAAAATATCTATGAATTCCGATTTGTGGTTATATTTTCAGCTTCCATAAAACCTGTTCTAAGGAAAATGCACTGGATTGGTTCATTTGAAATGAAATATTCATTCTAACCGCCATTAAATGGAAGCCATCACAATAATAGACTGCTGAAAACAATCAAGAAAATGATTTCCTTGTGGTCAAACTGAAGAAGTACAGCTTTGAGTCAGAGAAACCTATATTAATACCACTTGTCACCCATATAGCATAGAATAATCTATGGGCTTTCTGAGCCTCAAAGTGCATGCCTATAAAATGGGTTGATCAAAAAAGATAATATTTTTTGATAAAAGGCTTGGCATGTACCTAAACAAAGTATAGTAGCTAAATGGATTAACAAAGAATCACTGAAAATAGTGGAACATCCCTCAGAGGACTGGCTGTGACTTCTGAACCATTTCTTCTACACAAAAGAAGTCTTTATTTTCAAGCACAAGGAATCCAGACTCTTAGGAGTACCAAAACCACATCACAAAAAAATAAGAAAAGGGTGAAAGTTATTTAGTAGTACAGCTGGAATGTTCAGTAATTTTAAGATTTTGAATTGTAAAGTGAATGAATGTTATTTACTTCAAGAAACAACTCCATCCTAGCACAGCACGGTTGAATGAATTTAGAATACTTAAGAAAGTCATTGTGCTGTGAGAAAATAGCTTTGGATGCAGCTGACCTTATATTTTCTGTGTTACTTTCTTATTCTTTGACTACATTTCCTGTTTCCCCCTTCATACATAATGAATAAAAATTGTTTCTATATTTTATATTATGGCACACATTATTTCTTATTAACATTTTTATTTTCACCAAAAGAGAGCAAAAAGCCATTTCTAAGATGAAGAAGAACTAGGATTTTTAAGTCCTGAAATTTTTTATGGTTATTAGAATCACTCCTGTGCTTTCTCAAAATACAAGTCATTTTAAAGGAAAGGACCTAAAAACTTTCCCTGGTTTCCTACTGATATAATTTCCCTATTATGTGTGTTAATTAGACTGAATTGATGGCTTTATTTTTGCAAAATAAGGTTATCTGAACACTAATATTTTCATGATATGGAACTGCTGTTTTAAGTAACAGGATTTTGCTTTTAAGGACTTTCTGTGTATTCTCTTTAATTCAGATTCAAATAACAAGAAATTGGAAAACCCACTTGAAATCAGTTTGCAATGTTTGAAAAAGTTTTTATGCATCAGAAATAAGAAGACATGAATTTCATATTTAGCATAAATGTAAATTAGAGTGCCATGAGTCATTTTCAATATAGGAAAACTTAGTGACCTGTAATTAATTCTGGGCCCTCATATTGGACAAACTGAGAACAGAGCAAGGAATTGAACCCATGAAATTCTGAGAAAGAAAAATATTCTGGACAAACTTCATGAAAAGTTAGAGCCTTAAAAATTTGGAAAAGAAAATTTTGCTTGTTTTTCCATTTTGTTTTCATTATAGGTTTTTATGCAAATTTTGCTCCAATTTTATTTTATTAGCAAAAATATGCAGAAATAGAATTATAGCAAGGAGGAAAAATTAAAAGCTGTTGCTATATATTGCTAAAAAATATTCTATATGTTGCATAAAAAATTGCTAAATTTTACCTACATATTTTTTGAAACTGCTGGTCTTACTAAATAATCATTTAGCATAGTACTTAAAAGTTACTGAAAATTTTTTAGTGAAAATTTTCTCTTCTTTTTTTTTGTGCTATATTTGTGCTATTACTAATGAGATACCAATATTAGTAGTAATTCTCAGTTTTGTGAACTGTTCATGAGCAATGACCATTTTTCTATTCAAGAATTTATATTATGCATCTCTATGAATTTTTCTATTTTTAAAAGTACTTATTTTTATGTGTCAAATTTGTTGCAAATATTTTTCCAAGTTTGTCATTTGCTCCTTAAAGTATTTTTAAAATGATTTTTAGATATAGAAATATATGTTTTATATATTTAAATATTGTCTTAGGTAAATAAATAAGCTATCACCATGCACGTTCTGTTAGGTCATGAATTTGCCTGTCTTCTACTGTGCTGTATTTCTAATACCTAGAAAATACTCAGGGAATGTTTTTAAGGAAATGAGTATTTGCAGGTTTAGCACCTTTGGTTATTAATAATGCTGGCTAAAATTAAATTCTATGGAAAGTTATCTATTGTTTACTTTATTTTTAATCCCTTTAATTTCATGTTTAGAAGTCATTTATTACTGTGTTTTACTCAAGTTTCTATGCTTAAGAACTTATTATATTATCTTTTCATACATATTTATGGAACTGAATTCAGTGCAAATAAAAATATCTAGCCAAATAGAAACATAACATTTTCTTCTCCAAATCCTTATTTATGTTTATCAAAATTTATATTTTCAAAAATTATTTATTGCCTATCTATACTGTGACAAGTACAGAAGTTTCTTTGATTAATCAGTCAGAATTTTTGGAGGCAGGCAACACTAACAAACTTTGACTCCCTCAAACAGCAAGGAAATTTGCTGTTTGAAGGAAAAGACACGCAAAATAACCAGAGACCAAGTTATGGGACCAGGGCTGAACAATAATCAGTAATGGAGGCTGCTCAAGAGGTAACGTGAAACCAATAAGATTGTTCAGGATGAGGTAATAGTATCTGAGGAGCATCACTGTCGGTGCTGTAAAGTCAAGTCTAACTCTTCTTTGTTTCTGTGTAACTAAAACGAAATTCAAAGATGAGAATACATACTTCTGATTGGACAAATCTAAATCACATATTTCATCCTGAGTGTTAGAAAACAGGAAGAAAAATTTTCTTCAGCTCCTTCTATCTTCTACAGGACATGGCATAGTCCTGCACAGTGGTCACTCAATAAACTAGGCAGGGACTGTTAAAAGTTGGGGAGAAAAAAATGACAAGTATTCTACAGGAATAGAAATGTTAAACTACAACAAAAATACTTTTTTTTCCCTTCTTGCACCTTATCATGTGTAAGAGTAAAAATTATAATAGATATAAATATAGTATTTAAACTTTGATTAGTGAGTTAAAGATAGAGACATGACATTATGAGAAAAATACACATATATGTATGTGTATATGTGTATAATATACATAATATCTAATGTACATATTATATAGAATATATATCAAATTTTTATATACTATATAAGTAGTTGTTTTTAAATTTGTGATAGATATGCAGCTCATCCAGCTCATCCTGCTCATACCAGCTAATAATATAAGGAATTTATCAGCTAACTTACCTAAAATAAAAAAAAATATTCAGGATTAGGTCTGGCTTTCTATGTAACTAGATCCAGTCTCAGACAGTGTAGTGTGCTAGTTCTTGGTTTTTCTGTATACCTGTATGTACTAATTCCTTTAGTGTAGGGTATATATTCAGGCAGCCTTGTTTTTGCATGTTGAGAAAACTTATTTTACATAATCCCAATGAAAGAAAGTTTTGACACTTAAAAATCTCAAAGGATCCAGTGGGGGAGATATGAGGTGGAAGATAAAAAAGAATAAACAACCCAATTGTTTATTGAAGTGGTAAATCTAAAGGTCAAAGGAGAAAATGGGGTGGCAAATTCTCTTCACTGGACAAATATTGTGTGGGAAAAAACCCTAGTCTCAGAGTTTTTAACTCTGAATATTTAAGTTAGGACTTCCAGAATATATCTGAGTGAAGAACTTTGTAAACCTTTCTTAAAAAACAACAACAAAATCCTCAAAAAAACTTTTCAGCAAAAGCATAAAAAGTGGAGAAGCTTTTATTTAAGATAAATGGCTGAGACATTATAAGCATTTTAATAATCTGTGGCATTGTGGCCTGGGGCTGCTTTCATCTCCCTCTAGATCCATGGTGGTTTCAGTTATTCCAGGACAGGGCAGACTCTGAAGTCAACTATTCTTAAGAATGACTAGAGATGATTTGGTTTAGACCACCACATGGAAAACTGACTATTGGAAGTGTTGTAAAACAAAACAAAACAAAACACTTTTATCCTTTCTGACAAAATCAGGAACAGCTAACATTGCAGCTATTCTTGATTATATTCTGCTGATGGGGCATGCAATAGATAGGCACATCATCTAGAAATTTAATGGAGATAACAGGGCTTAAGTCAGCTGTGGAGAGGCTCAATGAATTGAATATCCCTCTCATCACCATAAAAGGCTGCAAACATGCCCAGAAGAGACCAGAGAAAATAACTATCTAGTCATCTCTGAATGACTAGGAGTCTTATACTCACATAAACTCAAAACTTAGGTTTACTTTTATGCTCTCTAAACTTTGCACACACTCTCAACCATATACACGTTTACTAGCAAAGGGCCATAGTTGTGACGACTTAAGGTACTGAAGTGCAACCTCTACCAATGACTGACTGAACAATTAGCTATGGTGACCCATAGGTGAGCATAGGCCTGAGTCCAGGAATGAGTCCAGAAATGAAACAATAACAACCTCAACCAAAAATTTAATAAAGATAGCTGTATATTCCAGAAGAGAGAGATTCTACAGAATTAGTTCAGGAAAGTCACTAAACACATACACAAAAACAAGAGTAATAAAAATCCCTGAAGGAGGATCAAAATACAGAGGTGCTTTTATATATTACTTAAAATAACCCTTTAAAAAATTAAACAGCTGAGGATAGTGTGATCCATAAGACGTATGACCCATACCCAGTGTTGGGTAGGGAACTGTCAATAAAAATGGTCTCAAGTCCTTGCCATTAGTGTAAGCATAAAAAAATTCAAAATAGGTATTATAAATATGTTCAGTGTGCTAAAGGAAACCATGTTTTAAGAATTAAATAAACAAGGAGAGAAATGAATTACAGTAGATGAGGTAGAGAGAGAAGATGGGAAGGGAGGGGAGGGAGGATAGTAGAGGATAGGAAAGGTAGCAGAATTCAACAGTTACTAATAGGGCATTATGTAAAAATGTGGATGTGTAACCGAAGTGATTCTGCAATCAGTATTTGGAGTAAAAATGGGAGTTCATAACCCACTTGAATCTAATGTATGAAATATGATATGTCAAGAGCTTTGTAATGTTTTGAACATCCAATAAAAAAAAGAATTAAATAAAATTGTTATTACAGTTACTATTAAAATTAAGAAAGAAAATTCTGGAGTTAAATATGTAATAACTTAAATGAAAAATTTGATAGTAGGATACGCCAACAGATGGGGGTTCAGCCAAAGAAAGAATTAGCAACTTGAAGATAAATGAATGGAGGTTACTAAACATGAATAATAGAAATAAAAAAGAAATGAAAACAAATTAACAGAGCTTCAGAGACCTTTGGAAACCATACGTGTATTATAATACATGTAATTCTAGAAGAGGATAAAAAGTACAAATAAAAATGAACAAATATTGATTGGAATATTGCAATTTTGGTGAAAAAGATTGATGATTTCTATATAAGACAAATAAAAAAGATCCAAACTTAGACATATTATAGTCATTCTATAGAAAAACAAAAACAAAATCTTGAAACTGTCAAGAGAAAAATGACTTATTACATACAAGGGAGATACCATGAGATAATTGATGACTTCTCATCAGAAATACTGAAATGATAATTTAAAGGACTAAAAGATTAAAATAGCTTTCAATGAATAATTCTATGTCCTACAAAACAATCCTTCAAAAACTGAAAGAACAATAGACATTTCCAGAGAAATAAAACTTGGAGAATTGTTTATATGAGGAAGGCTTTGCAAGAAATTCCAAAGGAAGTCCTTCATATGAATAGGAAATGATTCCACATGGTAACTAAGATCCATGCAGTACTCTTACTGCCACAACCCTAGTCCCTACTAATGGTTTTTATGTAAGTAAATGCAAAAAAAAGTATAGTTATTATTTTTTCTTAAGTGATTTAAAAGAAAGTTGCATAAAACAATGATTATAAAACTATTGTTGGATTTATAAAATTGAGGTAAAATATATATGATAATGGTAACCCAAAGAAGAGGGGAAGTAATGAAACTATATTGGGGCCAAATTTCTATATATTTCTAGCATATATTTTATTGAAACATGTTTTACATAATTTTAGAAGTAGTTAAAAAAAGCCACAGTGAAACACATAACCTAAGATATATAGTAATCAAATAGGAAGATGAAAGACATATTCAACCATTTTATTAATTTACAATAAATGTAAATAGATTAAGCACTCCAAATAAAGGCAGAGGTTGTATATATGTGTTTTAGTCAGCTTTTTGTTTTGTTTGGTTTTTGTTGCTGTGACCAAATAACTAACAAAGAACGATTTTTTTATATATATTTTTTTATTGGTTGTTCACAACATTACAAAGCTCTTGACATATCATATTTCATACATTAGATTGAAGTGGGTTATGAACTCCCAATTTTTACCCCAAATGCATATTGCAGAATCACGTCGGTTACACATCCACAATTTTACATAATGCCCTATTAGTAACTGTTGTATTCTGCTACCTTTCCTATCCCCTACTATCCCCCCTCCACTTCCCTCATATCTTCTTTCTCTACCCCATCTACTGTAATTTATTTCTCTCCTTGTTTATTTTCCCATTCCCCTCACAACCTCTTATATGTAATTTTGTATAGCAATGAGGGTCTCCCTTCATTTCCATGCAATTTCCCTTTTCTCTCCCTTTCCCTCCCATCTCATGACTCTGTTTAATGTTAATCTTTTCTTCCTGCTCTTCCTACAAAGAACAATTTTAAGGAGGAAATGTTTATTTTGTCTCTTATGGTTTCTGAGGTCTTGGTCCATAGAAGCCCTCCTTGTGAGGTGAGGCAGAACATAGCATGGAAATGTACGGCAGAAGAAAGAAGCTGGTAACATTGCAACAGGAAGCAGAAAGAGAGTTCCCTTCACCATAGACAAAATATATACCTCCAAAGCATACCCCAAATAACCTACCTACTCCAACCACACCCTCCCTTCCTGCAGGTACTACATAGTTAATCTAGATCAAGAGGTTAATGCACCGATTTGTTAAAATTCTTATAAACTATTCATTTCACCTCTAAACTCTCTTGCATTGTTTCATATATGAGTTTTTTGGGAATACCTAATATCTAAATCATAACAGTGTAGATAGAAAAGGAGGATCAAAATATATGTGGTCTATAGGAGACATATATTCAAGAAACAAATAGGATAAAAGTAAAAGGATGCAGAATAATAATCCCTTGAAATAGTAATCATGAGACATAGAATGGTTATACAAATATCACTTTAAGGAAAAAATATTACTAGAGATTAAAAGGTCATAAGAAACATATAACAACTATGAACACAGGCACATATAAAAACAGCCTCCATATATATTAAACAAAAATAGTTAAACATAAATTCATCAAATAACCCAACTATTCCACTTTGTAACTGTTCAAGTTAGAGGAATTTTATATCCACTTAAAGACTTGCATTTCTATTTTCATAACAGCATTTAGAATTAGCCAAAAGGTAGAAATAATCCAATGTTTATCAAATGTTGAATGGACTAAAAAGATTTGTTATATCCACAAAGTAGAATATTATTTAGCAATAAAAAAGGAATTGACTACCAATACATATGCCTATGAATGAATTTTAAATAAATTATGCTAATTTAAAGAAAGAAGAATCCAAGCTCACATGTTATACAAATATATTTGTATGAACTATCCCAAAAGGCAAATCTACAGATATAGAAAAAAACTTAGTGGTTGCCTATAATTAGGATTTGAAATGATATTAATTATAAATGGGAAATAAGTGATCTTGTTGGATGACTGGAAATGTATTAAATTTTGATTGTGGTGATGTTTGCATGGACCTCTAAAATTACAAAAAATCACTACCTTCTATACTTAAGTGGGTAATTTTTCTTCTGTGCCAATTCTCAATAAACCTATTAAGAACAAAGTCCAAATAGTATAGATAGTCAATACAATGTCTTATAGTTTTATGTAACTCAAATATTCAGTGATGTTTTTAAATGCTACATGTGAGGGCAAATATATATAGACTCTTCTCTAATTCTGTTTTCTCCTTCTGCACACAAAGATCAATTTTATATTTCAGCTTTCTAGTTTTTGTATGACCAGTACTGGCCACTGAAATCTAGACAAAATTTATATCCAGCATTTCCTGGCTTGACTTTCTGTGTTATCCTCTCTCAACCTCAGTAAGAGACTGAAAGCAAATGACTTAGAGATAATAAAGACATACAGTGGGAAAAGCACAAATCCAAGAGTGTCTACCTGTATCAAGATGCTCACATAAAAAAATGAATTTTTATGCTGTTATATAATTGATATTCAGGAATTATTATTACTATGACTTAGACTATTGTGATCAAATGTTCCATTTTAAATTTCTATAGAAAAACTCTTTTATCCAAAAACCAATTATGATCACTATTCATTATCTTCCTTTCCCAATATAATTTTCCATAATTTACTTTTATTTGTTTATCACTAATTCATAGTATAGAAATATAGACTGTGCTGTCTATGTGTGATTTAGAACTGAAAGTGAAATTGTTACCTTCAAAACATTAGGAAAAAGATATGATGAAGATCACAGCCTGAAGCATAAAACCATTGGTATAAAGACAACTTATTATGTATTTGTAATGGAAGTCACATAGAAGGAAGCCAACTGGCCTGAGAAACTAGATAGTAAGGTTTAGAGAGTTTTCAAATATGGTGAGGTCACATGATGAATGAAGATGTGTGAGTAAGAAAAAGTAATGGAAAATAAAATTTAGAAGGGAAGTGACCACAATTGGCAAGTCTGACATACAGGAGCAGAGTGTATTGGAAGAAAGAAACAATGAAGCCATGAGTCAATTTAGTGTACCAAGTAACACCATCTTTGTACCATGTTAATCTCCCCCAAATAAATACACAATTATACATGCATGTGTATTTGATATGTATTTTATAGTAAATATTTTTTTATGAATTAGTGAAGATAAATGCCTTTTGAATGATCCCTTCTGGTCATAATAGAAATAATGGAAGCTTGTTTCTTCTCCTGGGACATTGCTTCTCTCACTTTCCATCTACTGTGAAGGCAGGGAGAAATTTAGCAATTAACTTGCTGTCCATTGATTGTGGTTGAATATCCATCCATCTACTTTCTCATCCTATGTCTCATTTAGTGTTCTAAGATTATATTTTCTGTTTTTCAAAAGTGCTATTGTCTTTCCAATTCCCTGGTCCTTTTGCTATAAATATAGAAGATTTCCCCCTTATCTTTCCTCCATCATTATTAACACCCTAATTTTGAGTAGTGTTGATATTCATATTGATTCATTTAATACAATAGCTAATAGTTTCCTAATTT
Organism: Ictidomys tridecemlineatus; assembly: GCF_052094955.1. NCBI lineage: Eukaryota > Metazoa > Chordata > Mammalia > Rodentia > Sciuridae > Ictidomys > Ictidomys tridecemlineatus. The sequence continues at coordinate 106,445,854 of NC_135485.1, read as the reverse complement.
TGACTTTAAAAACCACTGCTTCTGGTAGTATTTAAAGAAAAGGTTGGACAATAAAGACCAACAAATCTAAGTTTTATGTCAATTAAAGGGATCTAGTCATAAAAAGCACAAACCCTACCATTCCATTAAAATAGAGTACTAATAGACAAAAAAATAAACCTTGGGGTAAGAAGTCAAGAGCATGAATGGGCCACCAGTAGGAATTTGCTATGTTGACAATATTCTGCTTTATAACCTGGGTGTGTGTTAAAGAGATGTGTCTACTTTTTTTCAAAAAGTAACCAAGTAATCAATCTACTGTTTATGTACCTTAATGTATTCTGTGTTATCCTCTGTCAACCTCAGTGATGAGACTGAAAGCAAATGACTTCAGTAATAAGATTAAACAATAGAAAAGACTTAGATTTTAATTCTGGGTCTACTTGGCACTGCTTTTGTGACTGTGAGCCAATTAACTAAGCGATCTCATCCTCAATTCCTCAAGACATAAAATAGATTTCAATTCATACAAGTAGGCCTTAAGTTTCATGGAAAAATAAAATAATATAGAGGAAATTATTGTATTAGTACTCTAATATAAGAGAAAATCATTCATTCACATTTATTATATTTTTTAGTTAATGATTTTTAGTATATAATGATGATGTATAATTATTTTCTATAGTAGTTGTTTTTAATCTAAATTAAATTTATTTTAGCTAATATATGAGAAAATAAAATGATATGATTATACACACACACACACACACACACACACACATATTATGTATGATGAGGTTAAACATATCAATCTCCTCAAAGATTTAGTATACCTTAGTAGCAAAACATTAAAAAAAAACTTTATTATAGATTTTTTAAAAATATAGTAAAAAATATAGTACATAATTATACTCTAAAAATATAGTACATAATTGTTATAGTAATTATGGATTTTAAAAATACTTCATTAAAAGAATCTCTGACCACAATGTGAACTTTGTCATATTAAAAAATCTTTTAGTTTTGAAATTTTAAGAATTTTAATATATCAAAATAATAATAAATTTTTCTACTTGTCATTCTTGTATTTTGATGTTCCCAGTCCTCTATGAGAAGAGACTCTACAGCAAGCCTTCCTAATCTCAACCCAGACTTCATGACTCCCCCATTTTCCTTTTTTGTTATATGACCTGGTTTCTAGGATTCATTTCTCATTCTTTTTTAAAAATAATTTTTAGTTGTCAATGGATTATTTATTTATTTATTTATTTATATGTGGTACTTAGGATTGAACCTAGCACCTCACACATGACAGGCAAGTGCTCTATCACTGAGCCACAACCCCGTCCCTCATTTCTCTTTCTTAATTTCTTCTTAATGTCCTCTAGCTGTGCCTATCCCAAAGCAAAGTACTATTATTTTGACTATACTAACTTTGGAATCCAGGGCTTGTGTGGAAAATTAATTCTTAGAAGGTATTAGAAGAATTTTTTTTCATTTTTTATAATTTGTTCTAATTAGTTGTACATGACAGTAGAATGCATTTTGACACATCATACATAAATAAAGTTTAACTTCTCATTCTTCTGGTTGCACATGATGTAGGATCATACCAGTTGTGTAGTCATATATGCATATAGGGTAATAAATGTCTGATTCATTCTACTATCATTCCTCCCCCCATATCCTCTTCCTTCCCTTCACTCCTGTCTGTCTAATCCAAAGTACCTTTCTTCTTCCCTAGCCCCCACAACCCCTTATTGTGAATTAGCATCCATATATCAGAGAACACATTCCACCTTTAGTTCTTTGGTCTTTGGTACAAGAATTTTTTCTTATCAGAATCTAAGAAGGGAAAGATTCTAGTTAAGAGTCTATAATTATTCCATATGTCTAGAATCTTAGGGATTAAAGACCTGGGAAAGAGTGGACTAGAAAGTAAAATTACACAATATTTCACAAATTATGAGTAGCAACTTTATCTCTAGCAAAGGAGGAAACCACTGCTATATTTGGCATCAAAAAAGTAGGAAAGGTTTAGAAGTCAGGAGCACAGTTGCTACACATAAAGGCCTAGAGGCTAGAAACTGTCATATTTATGATGTAATGTATATTGTATATTTTTGTAATTTGGTGAAACAAAAGAGAATCCTTTGATTGATGAGTTGCAGGAAGTACAGCTTAGATGTCTAAGCCAGGCAATATAATGGCAACATAAAACTGGAGCTTGCTTTAATTTATCTCTCCTTGGACAGGTCTGTCCCTGGTCTTCTGTAAACTGATCATCTCAGAAAAAAAGTAAGGAAACAACTAACATTCCTGAGATATTACAAATTTCTTGTGGAAACAGTACTGTTTTATCCTATTTCCTGTATGATCTGACAAATGCAGATGTTGGTGGTAACTTATGTGTCCACATCATTTAGAGGGAGGGCACAAAGCAGGGCAAAAGGGGCAGGGATTAGAATAAGCTCATGTCTCAGTCTCTCTCCATCAGAGAAAATCTTTTGGTAAGAAAACAAAAATTTAGAAGCATTCATTGAGAAACAAAGGAGACTTAAATCTGCATACAGCTTTCCAAAAGACCCTAACTGTGAACATAATGATTTTATATATGCATTTCACTGTAGCATGTGGCTTGTTTCTTCTTAAAAGCCATGATAAAATATTTATGATTTTAATATTTATCTATTACTTCACAAGTTGAAAAATGAGACCAGAGGCCATCTGAACGAACCGATAACTTGCCATTATCAGAATCCTTAGTTTTAATCAATATAGACACTTGTATCTTATCTGAGTATCTATATGCCTATTTTTGTATTTTTAAATATTATCAATGTTTCAGCCTAGTCCACTCTTAATTTTTCTGCCATTTGTTATCTAAAATGAAGAGAAAACTACTAATGTATTTAATTTTCTTTTAAAAAATATGAAATGTAGCCAGGTGTGGTGGCACATACCGATAATTCCAGTGACTTAGGAGGTTGAGGCAGCAGGATCACAAATTGAAAGCCAACCTCAGCAGCTTAGCTAGGACTCAAGAACTTAGTGAGATCCTGTTTTGAAATAAAAAATAAAGAAAGGGTTTAGGAATGTGGCTCAATGGTTAAGTGCCCCTGGGATCAATTCTTTGTACAAAAAAAAAAAAAAATCTGTTACGAGATTAAGTACCAATTAATAAAGTATATGGTGCTACAAGAGATTATTTTATGAATGAAATGGAGCAAATACTTAAATTTTTGAAATAAGATCCTTTGTGTGTGTGTGTGTGTGTGTGTGTGTGTGTGTGTGTGTGTTTTCTCCATGTAAGTTTAATAAAATTGAGGAAAACAGAATTTACATGTCTTATTTTAAATCTTGAGAATGTTATTTGTGTGTGTTATATCCTAGGATACACAAAAGTTATAGACAGTTATAAATGGATGCACAGATATAAATTGACCAAAGAAAACATTGTTTTAGGCAAAATTTCAATTACTAAAATTAAAAAGGATTCCACTAAATTCTTTCCTTTCTCACTCCTCTGTGCTCCTTCTCTACAATCTCTAGTGAGCTCACAAGTTACTGTTTGTGGAATATAGTAATCAGTTGCCTTACTGTGTTGATAATAAACTTTAGAACGATTTATAAGCATTTCTTTCTCTGTTCTAAATTACCCAGTAGGAATGGTAAGGAAACTACCCAATTTCTCAACAACCACATTCAAATCTAAGGACTCATTTAGACAACATCAACATCTGTTTTGTAGAGCTATTACAAAATCTGTTTTTGTACTTTTCTAAGTTTTGTAGAGCTACTACACAAAAACAAATCTTTGGTGATATTTATTTGATAACTGACTAGTCATACAATGGATTAAAAAATATTAAGAATTAGCCATTTGCAACAGATCCAAATCAATAGACGTGGGGTAGTTAATGGTTATTGTGGAGCAATAAGTAAGTGACTTTCTGGGTGAAGACAATTTCAGAAGGTTTTCAAGCTACATTGTAGGCCATTTTTTTAAGCTAAAAATCTCTGCTATCTTGCTCCTGCAAGCAATCACTCAGCTAATGTGTACTACAAAGACCTTTTGTTCATTTGGCCCACATTGAAGAGGTGAATTTAACATGGTATAAAGGACAAGGGGTTTTAACAGTCATTGTAGGCAAAGAGAATCCTTCCACTAACAATCCTTACCACTTAATAAATGAAATCTTCAAATGATTTATTTTTTTTCTCAATATAAAGATTGCTATTTAGTTTTTCCTTTAAAGACTGTATATCTTCACTTATAGTATCTTTGAACATTGATTTAAAATTAAATATTTGAGGAGTTGTTACCAAACTTGGTGATAATAGGAAATATTTCAAAGGGAGTAAGTTTTCCTCTATGAGGGAAAAAACATCTTATGTTATGCATTTTATTTCACCTAATGCACTCCACAATAGGATATCAAGAAAAAAAAATATTTGGTATGGGTATTTGTTGCAAACACACTGATCCTCACTTTTATTTTCCATAGGAAGTTACTGATTCATCCATTCATGCATAATACATGTCTGTTAAATGCAAAGATTGAGACAAGACTGTGGTATTATTTAAGATACATGTAGAAATTGTATAACCCAAACTTAGGACTAATAGCAGAGGTAAAACCCTGATCACAATGGAATAACTTATCTTCAAAGGTAATATGTACCTACATGTTGGGGGCAAATTTTGGCCTGTGAAGATATAAAATATGAAGATGAGATATTTCATTGATGAAATTTCTCTGGCTCTTGGGAAAGCAATATTGCTCTTATGAGATATAAATGTTTGCACACAAAGCCAATACAACCTCTTTCAGCATTTCACACAAGACATTCTAAGCTATGATAAAGTAATTTTTTTAAAATATAGCATTAATTATAATTAAACCAGGAGGTAGAAATTAAAATGTTAGGAATAAGCTGCTACCATTTGAAAAAAGTTGGGCGTGGGGTGTAACTCTTAGGATTAATAGACTGAAGCTTATTATGACCCTGGGCTCACTGCTCAGCTATGCTGGGGATGGGGAGCTCATAATCAATACCAAATTATTTATTGATAATAAAGATCACCTGGGTTGGGGATATAGCTAAGTTTATAGAGTGCTTGCCTTTCATACAGTAAGGCCCGAGATTCAATCCCCAGCACCACACACACACACACACACACACACACACACACACACACACACATTTTTTAAAAAAATCACCTAGGCAGTGACTATACAATTCTTTTGAATTTACAAAAGTTGAAACTAATACTTTAATTATATTCAACAATATATAATTGTGTTTACATAATAACATTTGTTATCATTGTGTTAATGTCCCATGAGTTTCAATAACCATAAAATGGTTTATAAATGGGTGGATATTACTCTTGGATTAAAGAAGTTTCTTGGGTAATTCAATCTAAAGGATCTGTCAAAATTAGGCTGGACTAAGGCAAGAAAAAGTGAAATAATGATATATGAGACACATTGTCAAAATAATATAAAGCTTTTCTGGGTAAATTGTAATAGTGTTATCTGGGAGATAACATTTATATTAGTATTACAAGTTAACTCTCTGATTGCCTTCTGTGCTGAGAATTTTTAACCAGTGTTATAACTACCTTGATAAGGTATTTGAAATTAAACCACATTTGGAAATTTTTTGGCTTTTACTGTAATGCCATGGTTTTCCTGCCACACAGTTTCTTTGGCCCCTCTTCCTATTCTTAAAGAACATGACTATAGCTTCTTTTATATTGCTCAATGTTTTATGCACTTTAATCTTTGCTAATATATCATGGCATAGGTATGGTTACCATCATTTCACAGATGAGAAAACTTAAATTCTGAAATTTAAATTATTTGCTCATAATCATAAAACAAATTATTTGATAGAGATAAGGCTTGAGTCCAAATGTCTATTTGATATCAATGTCACAGAGATTCCCATTACAAATACAGAGAGGAAATAGCATGCAAACACATTGGAACACATTGTAATATTTCTGTATATCCTATAAACAAAAAGTGATTGAGATCTTAGATCTTAGCATTGTGTGTGTGTGTGTGTGTGTGTGTGTGTGTGTGTGTGTGTGTGTGATCTTGTTAATTTTGCTGTATCAATAGAAGTTTTTGATCAGAACTAAAGGAGATAAATAACATTTGCTGTAAAGGGAAGATCAACTTCTTAATACACATAGTCTTATTCTCCATGCTGATATCAAAAGTTCCTCTTGTATAAAAGAAGAATGAAGATAACAGAGAGGATCAAAAAATCTCATGAGTGGAGAGCCCATTGACAGCTTCAGAAATGTTAAGTAGTGATGTTAATTCAAAAATGATTATTCCTATTCTTCAATTGGTTTTTTGACTCCATCTATCCATGTCTAGTTGCATAAGCACCAATTTTTCACAAATAATAATCTGTGTGGACATTAAAAATGTACATAGGGTAGAAATATTATCACATATTCATTCTAGCAACCAGAATGCATGTGTGCTTTTGCAAAGTAAAACTTAGTTTACTATACTATTAGTGTTAAGAGCTGGTACAACTGCAATAAGAGTAGATTCCAGTTTGTATTTAATAACGATGTCTCAACTTTCCTTCTTGATTTTTAATTTTTAATGTATGTTATCTCCCTTGGGTTTTTATACTTTTTTTATAGGTGACAATATTTCCCTTTTATAAATAAAAATAGTGAAGTTCAGAATTGTACGAAGTTTTATCAGGAATTTTTTCTGTTTACAGAAACCATGAGTTTTAGAAGTAGGTATTCAAGTGAGATTTCTTAAAAAAAAAAAATCAAGCCCAGAATTCTTTCCACTTTCTACATCTTTATAGTAATAATATGAACCTCAATGAAATTCCTCTGATGGTGAATTGTTTAGTCAGTGAGAGTTAATATTTGTTCATCCCAGTTTTTATTGTTCAGCAAGATGTATGGAGATTCGTATATTTCAGACTTTGTGCTAATAGAGTAGGTGTAACAAAGCAGTAAGTGAACAATTTGGGAAGAAATGAGTAATCAATGGAGGATGAAAAAAATTATTTTCCATAGAGAAAACTATCCTTTGTAGCTAATTCAGAGAGTTGACAAGAAAATACATTTGAAATACTTGGTACGAATCTAGTTAGCACTTAAAACCTGAATCTTGTGACAGAAAATAAATCTTGTGACAGAAGATAAAAACTTTATCTTAAGAAACAGAGGAGGACTCCAATGTGATAAAGCAGAATTGTTCTGCTTGAAAGGCATAGAATGAGCCTTGGCAACTTGGCCTTCCCCTAGAATTTTTCTGGGCCATCTAAGTTAATATATTTAGGGAAGATCCTTATCTTCTACCAACCTTGGGTATGTGACATTGTCTCTATATCTGCTTTGCTGTCTTTATTGTGGAGAGTTTAGGTCAGTCAGATCTCAGTAGAACTATGAGAGGAAAGAGCCAGTCCACCTTTTGACTCTTCTCTGAACTTGCTATACTTTGCTGGCAATTGCCCTTATTCAATCAGTACAAGAAAATCATGATTAATACATAGTGTTATGTTTAATATACATAGGTGGGAAAAATGTTGACCTCTGATAATAGGTTATAAATGACTATAAGAAAACAAAAATCAGGGACTGTGGCTGTAGCTCAATGACAGAGTGCTTGCCTAGTATGTGTGAGTCCCTGGGTTCGATCCTCAGCACCACATAGAAAATAAATAAATAAAATAAAGGCATTGCATCCATCTACAACTAAAAACAAACAAATAAATAACTTTTTAAAAAGTAGACAAAAATCAATAAGGAAGATAGGGTTATATTTCACCTTGAATTAGCTTCTAGCATTTCACTTATCTACTTTATTCTCAGTTCTTAGATTTTAGAATATTCACCTATATCCTAAATGATCTCCTTTTCCTCCTCCTACTTCTTCTTTATTCTTGTTTTTTTTTCTTCTTCTTTTTTGTTTGGTTTCCACATATGTGAGAAAACATGTGACGCTTACTCTGTCTGACTTATTTCATTTAACATGATGCCCTCTACCCAGGATTTCATTCTACTTTATGGCTGAATAATATTTTATTGTGTATATATAGCACATGTTTTATATCCACTCATCTGTTAATGGCAGATTTCATATTTTAGCTATTGTGAATATTGATGCAATAAACATGGGCAAGTAGCTATCTCTTTTTGTGCTGACTTTATTTCTTTCAGATATAAACAAAGCAAAGGAATAGTTTGATCACATGGTATTTTTTTTTTTTTTTTTTAGGAATCTCCACACTGTTTTACATGGTGGCTGTGTTAGTTTATATTTCCACCAACAATGTATAAGAGTTCCTTTTTCTCTAGATCCTTGCCAGCATTTGTTACTTTTTGTTTGTTTTGGTAATAGCCATCCCAACTATTCATTTAGTTTTGACTTGCGTTTTCCTGAAGGTTACTGACATTGAGCATTTTGTCAGGTGTTTATTGACCATTTGTATTTCTTTTGAGAAGTGTCTGTGCAGATCATTTATCCATTTTTAAGTTGGATTACTAGGTTTTAGTTTAGACTTTTAGTTCTTTTATTTTTCTGGATATTAATTCTCTGTCAGATGAAGACTGGCAAAAATTTCTCCTGTTCTATAGATTGTATCCTCACTCTGTTATTTGTGCTGTTCAGAAGCTTTTGAATTTGTTGTAATTCCACTGGTCAATTCTTGCTTTTGTTTCATGTGATTTGAAGTCCTGTCCAAGACATGGTTGCTTGTGCAAATATCTTGAAATATTTCCCTGTATCTTCCTCTAGTAGTTTCAGGGTTTCAAGTCTTATATTGAGGACTTTGACAATTTTGAGTCTTTTTTTTTTTTTTTATACAGGGTGAGGAAAGATAGGGGTCAAGTTTCAATTTTCTACAAATATGCAGTTTCCCCAGCACCTGGGAAAACAGTTAAGGAAGCTGTCCTTTCACCAAAGTAGTTTTTGGGCACACTTGTGAAGAATCAGTTGCCTGGAGATATGTGGATTTTTTTTTTTTAAATTCGGGGTCTTTTGTGCTTCAACATGAAATGTAAGATGATTTCTCTAGTTCTTTGATGAATATCATTGGTATTTTCATGGGGATTACATTGAATCTTTAGATCACTTTGAATAGTATGGAAGTTTAACCAACACCAATTCTTTTGATCCATTTAACACAGGAGGTTTTTCCACTTTTCACTGTCTTCAGTTTTTTTTTTTTTTTAGTGTTTTGTAATATTCATTATAGAGAAATTTTACATCTTCAGATTGATTCCAGTATTGTTTATTTATTTATTTGATAGCTATTATGATAGAATTGTGCTAGGAGCCACAGCAAAAGTATTATGATACATGGCACCTTTGTTTTAGGTGACTCCCAGCTAGCCATTGAGATGATATGATTATGTTAAGATTTACATTCATATGGAAATTGGACTCCTGCTGTTCACCTCAGCCTGTTACGGGACTCATGTTACGGGACTCCTGGAGAGATCCCATTGGTTGGGGAAGGATAGTAGGAGGAAGTTTCCGAGGGAGGTCCGGGTGCGGGCCCCCGGTTCCGGTGGACGGACACACGTGTGTGGACTGGCGGGGGCGCACACGTGTGTCCGTCCATCGGAACCGCCCCCCCCCCCCGCACCTCCCCCGGAAATTCCCTCCTACTATCCTTCCCCAACCAATGGGAACTCTCCGGGAGTCCCGTAACATGAGTCCCGTAACATGAGTCCCGTAACATGAGTCCCGTAACAGGCCGAGGTGAACAGCAGGAGTCCAATTTCCATATGAATATAAATCTTAACATAATCATATCATCTCAATGGCTAGCTGGCAGTCACCTAAAACAAAGGTGCCATGTATCATAATACTTTTGCTGTGGCTCCTAGCATCTGCTGATAGAATTGCTTTCCTGATTATTCCTGAGTACATTCTTAATTGATGTGTAGAAAAGCTACTAAGTTTTGTATGTTGATATTGTATCCTGTGACTTTACTGAATTCATTTATTAATTCCACTAGATTTTGGTAGAGTCTTCAGGTTCTCTATGTCTAGAATCATATCGTCTGTAGACAGGAACAATATGAGTCCTTGATTTCCTGTTTGTATGCCTTTAATTTCTTTCTTTTGTCTAATTTATCTGACTAAAATTTCTAGTACTCTATTCAATAAGAGTATGTGAGCAATGAGAGTGGACACCCTTGTCTTCTTCCCAAGGAAATGCTATCAGTTTTTCCCCATTCAATATGATGTTGGCTGTGGGTTTGTCATACATAGCCTTTATTACGTGAGGTATGATCCTTCTGTCCTTAAATTGTTCAGAATAAATCTTATTATAAAGTCATGTTGAATTTAATCAAATGCTTTTTCTGCATCTACTAATTTATCCTTGACTTGTTTTATGTGCTGTATAATTATTTTAGTTAGCTTTTTCATCATTGTGACCAAAACATCCAACAAGAACAACTTAGAGCACAGAAATGTATTTGGGGTTCATGGTTTGGAGGTCTCAGTTCATATATGTCCACCTTATTGCTGTGGGCCCAACATGAGGCATCATATGGGGGTGGTAAAGGACAGGAGGTCAGTGTAGATAGTAAATGTAGGAATGATGTAGGTAGGACAGATGAGGGTTAATTAGCTAATCCTCAAAGAAAAGGAAAGGGGTTGTTAACACCTCCAGGGAATCACTCCTCCCAACACAAGGAGTTGCTAAGGATTAGTCCCTGGGATGCTCTTTTCCATGGCATTAGGTGGGAGGGAGAGGCAACCTGGGACCTATAAAAAGGCAAAAAACATCCACTTCTGGTAATACTCAGTTCTGGATTTTCTTCTCTGTAGAGAAGTCTTATCTCTGTCTCTCTCTCTTCCTCCTGAACTTCCTTGTCTCTTGTAGTTTTTGTTTAAAGTCAATGAGCATTTCTACTCCTGCTTGCTTTTAGATTCCATTTTCTTTTAATATGAATGTCCATCCTTTCGCTTTCAAATCATGTGTCTTTACAGGTGAGTTTTGTAGTAGCATATTGTTGGGTTTTATTTTTTTAATCCATGCATCCAGTTAGTGTCTCTTAATTGGAGAATTCAGACTATTTACATTAGAATTAGTATTTGAAAGTTATGGAGTAGTTCCTGTCATTTTAAAAATTTTCTTCTAGTTGTTCTGAATATCCTTTGGTCACTTCTTTCTTCCTTATTCTCCCTTATTCATCTTTGTGGTTAGATGGCTTATTGTAATGTGAATGCTTAATTATTTTCTGTTTCTCATTTGCACATCTATTTTTCTTGAAGGATTTTTTCTTTCATATGTTCTCATGATAGTGTTTATCTCTCTTAATTTTCTATGTGTAGGATTCATTAAGCATCTTTTATTATGTTAGTCTAATGCTCATGAATTCCCTTAGTTTATGCCTAACTTGAAATGTCTTTGTTTCTTTTTTAATTTTAAAAGAAAGCCTTGCTGAATATAGTAATCTTGGTTGGCAGTTATTTTCTTTTAGAACATGAAAAACATCATTCCATGACCTCTTGATCTCTATGGTTTCTTCTGAGAAATCTGCAGCTATTCCAATGGGTTGCATTTAAATGGATTTGGTGTCTCTCTTTTTTCTTTTTTTTTTTTTGCAGATTTTAACACTCTTTCTTTCTCCTGAATTTTGACAGAGTATAAAATGTTGGAGAGGTTCTATCCTAGTTATATCTATTTGGGGTTCTTATATCCATTTTTCTCTCCCAAGGCTTGGAAAATTTCTGCTGTTATTTCATTAGTGATATTTTCTATGCCCTCAATCTTTTGTTTTTTTCCTTTAGTTATGTTGATTATACGGATATTTGATCTTTCATGGTTTCCCAGAGATGTCAGATGATCTCTGTTCTTTCTCATTATTTTCTTTATTTCTATTTGAATGTAACATTTTGAAAGACTTGTGTTTATCTTTTGATGTACTATTTTGCTTTACCTAGTCTGTTGTTGATGTTATGAATTGAATTTTTATTTAAATTATTAAGCTTTTTATTTCCAAGATTTTTGTTTTGTTCACTTTTAATGTCTCTTTTTGAAGAATTTCTAATTTGTATTCTCTGCATTGTCTTCCTTATTTCATTCTACTGTTTATCTATATTCTCTTGAATTTTATTGAGCTTTTATAACCATTCTTTGCCAGGCATTTCATCAAAGTTGATATCTTTGGAATATGTAACTAGAGAGCTACAGACAAAGTTTAGGAGTTTGGTTAGTTGTTGTTGTTGTCGTTGTTTTTCTATGTTGAGATTTTTGCATCTAGGGGATGGATATCTTTTCTGTGATATCTTTCATGTGATGGCCTTCTGAGTAAGCAACCTTCTCCAGATGAAATGTCTTAGGGTTTCAATTTGTTGTGTAGGGTTGAATTTATTTCCAACTGCCACCATGGCATAATCTCCATGTGACTTCTTTGGCTATGATTAATGGGTTTGGGCACATGTGTACTGTATTGGAGTTTAAAAGTTTCACTGTCTCTGTAGGTCTTGCAAGAGTGGGGAAACTGATAAATCAGGCAAGTGTGGTGTAGACAGTAGAGTATTTAGAGGTATGTTTTCTGTGACTACTTCTATATTGAGAGTTGAAGCTTGTCTTTCAGGTGATATTGTTTCTGTTACTTGAAAGTGATTCTGATACTGAGTGCTCTAGTTCTGGTGAAGGGTCTGAAGTTCTTGTCCTCCAATCAGACACTGGTGCAGATTGAGGTCTTTCACGGGGAAAACTAGGGGCTGGAATCACCAATTCCCTCTGCAGCATTCACATCCAGAATTGTTGGCAGCATATGATCTGACAATGTGTTGGTGCAACTGATGCTTTGGACCTCTGTAGATATGGTGCCTAAAAAAAGTTGTGTAATTCCTCTGTTGTTACTGCGGGGGTAATTTCCTAGAAGTGGGACTTCAGAACCTTGTCCCCTGACTGCCTGCTTGGCGACAGGGTAATGACTCTGAGTATTTGTCTCATTAGTCTTTAATGAGGGTTCTTTAATGTCAGGGTTCCAACAGGATTAGATTGAGGCTGTGGCTGGATTTAATTTCTCTCAGCTTGGCTAGGAGTGCAGTTTAGTAGTAGAGTACCTGCCAAACATGCATGAGGCCCTGGGCTCTGTCTTCTCAACATGAAGTTATATACCTCTTGTTTTGGTTCTATCAGAAACTCACTCTAGCATTTAATATTTTCTTGTCTTCAAAATATAACTCTCTTCCATTTAAATTAATTATATTTTGTAAATATGTATAATTATTTTGAAACATTAAATAAGAAAAAAGTTAAACAACCATTGTTAGTACTACCATAGGATCAAAAAAATAATTATAAGTTACTGTGTTTTTTGAACCTATTGTGGATGTGAACTGACACCATTGAATTCATTAAAGAATTTAAAACAAAATAGGAGTCTAAGCCATAGAATTCCTTAAAACTTAATTCTTGTGGTGGAAAGTCCTGTTGAGGTGGGGTGGAGAGAGATTAACTTGTCATATTGGATTATGATCATACTGGGGAAGTGTGAGTAGATCCTCAGATGAAGACTTTTTTCTGGTTATTGGGAATTCAGACAATGAAATGTTAGAGTTTTCTATTATGATTGATTACACTGTTTTAAAAAATCATATATGAAACTGTAATTCAATTATATGAACTTATAATAATTGAAAATTTGGTAGTACGTTTAAGTTATTTAAAAATTACCACTTTATTCTTCTTTGCTTCCTTGTTTTCTTTTGCCTTTAAATGTTTGAAATAAATCAGTTCCAATGAAAAATCTTCAAAAGCTTTCTAACTCATTGAAAACAATAAGAAGTCTTTATAAAATACAAGTGGTAAGCACTGTCTGGATATGGGGGGAAGATCTTTCTTTTATAGGGTCAATGAACCATATGTTGTGGGGTAACTAACTGCATTTTCCTAAAATGCAAGCCTCTTTATATATACCATTCTACATCCTCTTCTTTCATTGTGATCAAAATGTTCCTTTATTGACAAGTGGAATTTATGTTCTCCTTTTTACCTTGGAAAAATTTTTAAAATTTCTTCAACTAATGGGATGCAGCAATAATGTTACTCTATGACTTCCAGGGCCAGATCTTGATAGATAACACAGCTCTCACCTAGCATTCTTTTTGTCTCTCTGGACACATACCATCATATTGCAGAGAATTCCTAGTCACATAAGAGGCAATATGTGGGTGTTCTGGCTAACATTGCTAGGTAAGTTTGGCACTGAGCCAAAATCAGGTATCTGGCATGTAAGTGAATTAAAAAGAAAGAAAGACAATTCCAGTGTCTAGGCTTTCAGCTGATGGGGAGATTTCATGTCCTTCCCATCACTTACTAGAAGAAAAGAAATCTTCAATGATAATCATTATTATTTTAATCCATCTAAATTTTTGGCCAATTTGATAATTTCTAATAGCTAATTAATATTCTTGGGGGCTGGGGATGTGGCTCAAGCGGTAACACGCTCACCTGGCATGTGAGGGGCACTAGGTTCGATCCTAAGCACCACATAAAAATAAAAAAGATGTGTTCACCGAGAAAACTAAAAAATAAATATTAAAAAATTCTCTCTCTCTCTTTTTAAAAAAAAATATTCTTGGTAACTGTGCACCAATGACTACTAATCAAGGCTTTCAATAGATTATGAAGCCATTTTGATTTATCTGCTAGATTTAGAATAACATTGGCAATGCTATTCTAAGAGTACCCAAATAACGGATTTTTAAAAAAGCTTTAGCTTTTTGACTATAACAAAGAGTCTAATAAGAAGCTAAACTAATAACTTTCCTCAAATTATTTCTAATATACTCAAAAATTACTAAGTATAAAATGAGTTTGAGGTTGTTATTATTATCATCAAGAAGAATAGTGAAGCTGAGTGCAGTGGCACATGCCTATAATCCCAGCAGCTAGAGATGCTGAGGCAGGAGGGTCACAAGTTCAAAGCCAGCCTCAGCAACTTAGTAAGGTCTTAAGCAACTTATCCAGACCCTGTTTCTAAATTAAATATAAAAAAGGGGACTGGGGATGTGGCTCAGTGTTTAAGTTTCCCTGGATTCAATCCCATGTATCTCCCTGACAACACACACACACACACAAAGAAGAAGAAGAATGAATGTTTTGGGCCAAAATGTCAGATATCATATTTTTAACACAAGAATATCCTTTCAGTTAGATAATTTTAATAACAACATTGTATCCTCTTTTTGATATACACATTGGCCTAAAAATGTCTCCCTCAGAAGTATGTAAACATAGTGAAGAAATTTGATTTTTGCCAATTATTTTAAAAAATTGTTTCGATAATATGAATGTGTATGTTTAATTTTGAATTGAATTAAGTCCTCTTGTGGGTGCCAGATGGACAGAAGTGTTAGGTGCGGTTCTGTTTTTAGGCTGAGAGCAGATGCGGCATTGGGGGGGTGTGAATCATTCTCCCCCACACCGCCTTGTCTCTGAACATCCTGTACGACTGTTCTGCCTTGGGGGATTTCCCCACTGTTGGTTTACCATTGGGGTTTCTAAGAATAGACATTTATTTTAGCATTTAAAGGCTTCTGATCCCCCAGGAAATGAAGTTAAGCCCCCAATTCATTTTTACATATATCTGTATACTTAATGGCTACATTCTGTATTTGCATTTTCTTTACCCAGTTGTAATGGGAAAATTTGAATTGAAGAATTTCTTGTCTTCCTAATCTATTGAAGACCTCATTTCCTTTACTGTAGGGAATGAAACATAATGTGTCATGTTTAATAATGAGGCATATATTTTCATTTCACTGAATATTAAAGACATTTAAAAAAAAGAATGTGTTCTCAGTGGCTTAGACTCATAACATACCCCTAACAAGTGTGTGGCTAATTAACCTTTGGTTTTGTAGATTCAAATTCCAACATTTAATATATTTTTGTCTCTGGCATAAAAACAGATACATAAATCATTGGAACAGAATAAAGAACCCCCAAATAAATTTATGTATTTATAGCTAATTGATTTTCAACAAAGGCAGGAAGAACATACATGGAGGAAAGAAAGTCTCTTCAATAAATTATACTGGGAAAACTAGATATCCATACACAAAAGAAAGGCTTTGTATTCATTTCTTACCACATATAAAAATCAACCCAAATTGACTCAAATTCTTAAATAAAAAGATCAAGCTATAAAACCACTAGAAGAAAACATAATGGAAATGCATCAATACTTTGGGCTAGGCAAAGATATTTTGGATATGACCATAAAAGCACATCCAACAAAAGCAAAAAAAAAATTAACTAATAGGATTACATTAAACTAAAAAGCTTCTGATCAACAAAGGAAATAATCAACAGAATAAAGATACAACTTACAGAATGAGAGAAAGCATTTGCAAACCATTCATCTGACAAAGGACTAATTTCCAGAATACCTAAGGAACTCAAAACAATTCAGTGGCCAAAAATAAATAAAATGACAAAAAATAATAAAATAAACTTCCAATTTAAAAATGGGCAAATAACTTAAATAGTCATTTCTACGAAGATGATATACAAATGGCCATCAGGCATGTGCAAAAAATATTCAATTTCACTGTTTTCAGGGATACACAAATGAAAACCACAATGAGATATTATCTCCATTCAGTTAGGACAGCTAGTATCAAAGAGACAAATGTTAACAAATGTTGGAGAAGATGTGAAGTAAAAGGAACTCTCACATACTATTAATGAGAGTGTAAATTATTGGAACCATTATAGTTAATAGTATGGAGAGTTCTCAAAAACTAGAAATAGAACTACTGTGTAATCTAGAAATCCCACTACTGGACATACGGCCGAAGAATTGAAATCAGTATGTCATAGAGATATCTAAACTCCTACCTCACTGAAGTACTATTCACAACAGACTAGATATGAAAACAACCAAGGTGTCCATCTACACATGAGTAGATAAAGGAAACAATGGAATGTTATCCAACCATAAAATGAATGAAATTATGTCATTTGCAGCAACATGAATGAAAGAAGAGGACATTGTGTTTAGTGAAATAAGGCAGGCATAGAAAGGCAAATGCCATATGTTCTTAATTACAAATGGAAGTTAAAATGTTAACCCTAAAGAATCAGAAAACAGAATCATCCTGGGAAGGGAATGGGGAGGGAGGGATGAAGAGAGGATGGTGGGTGGGTACAGGGAGATATTTAGGAGGAATAAACTTCTAATGTTCTGTATAACAGTAGGATAACAGTGGTTGACAAGAATTAATTTCGTGTTTCAAAGTAGGTAGTAGAGAAGATTTTTAATATTCCCAACAAAAATTTATAAGTATCTGAGATGATAGATATGCTGATTACCCTGATCATGTCATTTTACATTGCATGCATATATTGAAATATTATACTATTCCCCACAAATATGTATAAGTAAAAATAAAAACATTTTTAAATAATGCAAAATCTCATCTAATTACTATAAAAAGTATATTTGTGTCTTTATTCTGTGTGAATTAGCCCTATAAAATATCTGTAAACAATGCATTTAATGTTCCACCAGTATCCATTAGGCAACATTTCTTTTATCTTTGGACTTTCTCTTGCATCTGTAGCCCACAGTGTCTCCTGTTTGGCATGTTGAAAGTGTGGAAGAATTCATATCCCTGGGAGCAGCTCTCAACTCTGATACAAGTTGATATATAAATACCCTTCTCTGCTTGAGTCTTAGAGAGCTCAACTCTGAGGTTGTGTGTTTATTAGGAGTCCCTTTGAGGAGTAAATTTCAGTAACTTGCAATGGTGGTTGGATGGATGAGATAGTTCCTTATTGTTTGTTTTCTATTCCTTGTTTCATACACCATTCTCTCATAGGTGTTCCCTTCACCCTTCAAGTAAACCATTTTCCCTGAATTCTTGTCTCAGGATTCAAAGACATCAATCATTTTTCTATTATTCAATGTCTATTTAATTTCACTGATTTTTAAAAAAATACATGCCTTATCCTGATAGCATCTTGATTTTTCTGATCAACAAGCCCATTTACATTTATTCTGTTCTCTTTTAACTTGACACATGACATCAAGGATTTTTCTCATTTTAAAATGTAGGTTCAAAAAAAAATAGAGATTTCTTGATTGTTCTTCTCTGCTTTAGTCAGGTTTTCATTACTGTGACCAAAAGAACTGACAAGAACAATTGAGAGGAGGAAAAATTAATTTTGGCTCATGATTTCAGAGGTCCAGTCCATGGCTAGTGGACTACATGGCTGTGGGCCATGGTGATGCAAAACATAAAATCAGAAAGCATGGAGGAGGAAAATAACTCAAGACATGGCCACTAGGAAGTATAGGGAGCTCCACTCACCCGGGATGAAAATATGAACTTCCGAGTCTTACCCCTAGTGATATACCTTCTTAAGCCATAGCCTACCCACCTACAGTTATCACCCAGCCAATCCATATCTGTAGATTAACCCACTGAGTAGGTGACATCTCTCATCGTCTTATCATTTCACCTCTGAAAATTCTTTCACTGACTCATACATTAGCTTTGGGGGAAATACCTCATATCTAAACCTTAACATTCCCTCTTTGTGGATTTTGTTGGGCTGTGTTTTGATTGTCCTTAGACAATGTCATTTTACTCATCATTCAGTTTTAATTTCTTCTACTATAAGAACCCTTCTTTGAGTATATATTGTTTCATTAGACTATCAGAAGATTTTCTACTTTATTTTTATTCAGGCTCACACAGCTTTGAAAGATCCTGCCACTCTGAAGGTGATACAAAAGAACAAGTTGATAAATGAATATTTTTCTAACCCACCACTTTCCACTGTGCAGCCTGATGCTATGTGGGACAGAACTGCTTCAATCTTTTCTTTCCAACATGCCCAGCAGATCCATGTTATTACTGAATGTTGTAGGGTAGAGTGGTATCCTTATTTATTTAATTTTTTAAAGAGAGAAGGTGGGGGATGAGGGAGAATTTTTTAAAATTTATTTTTTAGTTTTCAGTGGACACAACATCTTTGTATGTGGTGCTGAGGATCGAACCCGGGCCGCCCGCATGCCAGGCGAGCGCGCTACCGCTTGAGCCACATCCCCAGCAGGGTATGGTGGTATCCTTATATAAATTAAGTTCTGTGTCATTTTTTCTCATCTCAAAACCTGTCCCCTTTTGGAGACTTTTTATATGTTTTTGGTAGGGGCCTATAGAAATTATTAGAAGGTAGCCAAATGGTTGTATCCAGGTAAAAATGTATAGAATTACCAGGAAGAACCATAAATTTTACTCATAAAATACTTGATGCACTAGGAAGCCTATGTGCAAAATTTTTTTAGAAGAAAGGTACTAGTTCAGATTTTGCTCTACATTATTTTTATTATTTTTTGAATACCATGGCTATCATCATCATTAGTATTTGAAGACCATTCACTACATTTTTTGAAGGTTCATGGCTGAGATACCTAGAATAAAAGACAAATTAGCAAGAGACAAACATACAAATGTATTTAATATTAATTTTATGCAATGTAAGAGCCTTCAAGAATGAACCGCCCCCCCAACAGAAAAAAATGCATTTTCCCCTTAACTTCGATAAAGAGTAGAAAATTAAACATAAATATGATAGGATAAAAATCAGGCCAGCATGAAGGCACATGCCTGTAATCCCAGTGGCTCAGGAGACTGAGATAAAGAGGGTCACAAACTCAAAGTCAGCCTCAGCAATTTATAAGTCCCTAAGCAACTTAGTGAGAACCTATCTCAAAATAAAATGTTTAAAAAGAGTTGGGGATGTTATTCAGTGATTAGTACCCCTGGTTCAATCTCTGTTACTACAACAAAAAGTAGGTACTATCTAATGGTAATAACTGAGGAACTTAACAAGATCTGCTTCTTTTGTATCCCTGTGTCTTCATCTCTTTGCTCTTGGTATATGGAAAAGCCCTCTAGAATGAAAGTCTTATGCCCTATTTTGCAGGAGCTCAGATAATTTTGTTATGACCTTCAGTGGAGAAACAGTGGGTTAGAACTTTCTGCTTCTTCCATTTTCTCAAATGCTGATGTGTCATATTTTGAGGTAGTGGGTCCTGAACCCTATCAGTGGGTAGTTCTGTAGTTTGGAACTCAGAGCTGTAATAAAGAAGTAGGTGAAGGTTGATTGCCAAGGGAGCCATACTAAATATTGCCAAAACATCCTTTGGTTGCAAAAATGTGAGGGCAATGATGGGAGTTAAAGTAAACCAGATAAGTAGCAGTGCAAATGTTTGTAAGGAATAGACTTTTAGGTTTGAGGGATTTAAGATCCCCAAGGAGAATTCTCAAGTTAACAGTAGGTGGTCTACCATGTTTTAAGACACATGGATCCAGTTACACACTTGTCTTTCTCTTTGTTAAACAGGTGATTTGTGAATTTGGGCCTGAATTGAATGGGTGAGCACAATAGAGAAAGATAGAAAGATAAGGACCACAAAATGTACCTTTTCCCCACAAACTATCCAGCCTTTCTTTTTAATAAATATTTAAAGAAACCACTGTCAGGGCATGCCAAATTATTAGACGTTCCCAAGTGCCCACATGTCAATCTGATTCTGTTGTCTCCTGATTTTTGTATATACTAGCAATGATGCTACTTGTTGAAGTCATATTAAATTATTAATAGAATTAGGTGCACATAAATTATAAATTTATATTATTACCATGTTACATCTTATCTTTTTTTCACTTACAGGAGAAAGAATATCATTAAGGTAAATCCATCAACCTTTCTTTCATCCAAACCCCTATAAGCCATTCATGCTGTGACTAAATTTAATACTCTAATTACTAACAGAGAACTATTAATAAGTTATAAATCTCCAGAAAGTTCTTATTATCTCTGCCTTTACTGATGTACTTGTAAGTTTCCTTAAATACAAACTATTCAGAACCTTGAAGAGATTTTAAAAATATTAGTGCTTGTTATGAACTGAGGCTCTAAATATTCTTGGAACCTAGGGCTGAACATGTTGGGAAAAAATATTTACTTCCTTTGAAAGCTAAAGAGTATAATGGTTTGAAATAGAAGCAGTTGTGGACATTAGCTACCAATGTCATTGTTAACTAATCTCCTTTCTCATATGGGTGCCGTGAACTACTAATCAGTGAGCTTGTGCTCACCTGCTTAGGGGTATTCAGATCAAGGCCAATGAGGATGGTTGTTATCATTAAGTAAGAGTCTAAAATAAGAATCTATAAATGGAAGCTGTCAAAAAACACTGTGCTAAACGTGTACTATTACATGTATTCTGCCAGTGTTTCTCATGAAATGTCTAAATGCATGAGAGTTGTCACAGGTTTCTTTCATCATCTAACTAGTACTAGAATAATCCACTTGCTATTTTCATGTGAAGTGTTTGGTGAAGCATTTTTGATATTTTCTCTTTTTTTTCCCTGAGTTTTCTTTTTAGCCTTTGATCCTCATTCTCTTCCATGTAATTTTATTTCTTTTTCATTTAAATTGGCTTTCAAAGGGAAGACCATTAAGAAACACTGTGTAGCTGTCAATCAGTAGGCCCAGAAAGTTCTTAAATGATAATAGTTGATTCAGCACACTCCCTCGTTGGAGTTATCTGCATGGCAGAGATGTCAGTGTATTGTTTCCAAAACCGACTCCTACATGCCAGGAGTAACAGAGCATGTCCCTGCTTCTTTTATCTTCCTCAGGAGAGCAACCAAGTGGCATAATCAATTCTTCCAGTCTTTGTATTTCACCTGATGTTTACTGTAGGCATTGCTCTGCGATCTGCCTTTATTTTACCTCTTTAAAAATCTACTTTACTCTTTCTTTTTTATCTTAGAAAAAGGATGATATTATTTTGATGCAAGGTCATGCAGCATTTCATTAAACACTCATAGTATTTTTCTTTACTCAGCATACACAAACCAGTGAAAAGTTTCCCTGATTATGGAAAGATTTATAAGACTCTGGGTATACCAAGAATAACCTTTTTACCAGGTGCTGAGGGAATTGGAACTGTGCAGATGGTTGTGACACATTAATTTTACTGGTCACTGACATATATTATTGGACCTAAGAGAGATCAAGCAGAAGCTTTGATATCTTTTGTTCTATGAATATCAAAATCAAGGAAGTGTGAATTTGGTTTTTCATAGATGAAAATAACTCTTTACTGCTTTATAAAATTCAAAGACAAAAAGGAAATCCCAGATTTTTACAGATGACCAACTTGGTTTTGTTGTTGTTATTGTTGAGTTTGCTCTGTATATTTCCTAAATTGCTTAATTAACAAGATCAGAATATCAATTCTGTTGTTAAAGGTCAAAAATAGGAAACCCTAGGTATTTTCTTTATATTGCTATTTTTTTTTAAGCAGTCAATATAGCCACGTGGAGGAATGGTCACTAGTAGACCATAGATTCTTTTGCAGTGACATTTGCTCAATAAATTTTTTCATGGCAAGAGTTGAAAAAAGTCAAATGGTGTGAAGAAGTAAATGTCATATTCTCACAATGCAATATAAATGGAATTCATAAGGGTTTGGTGACTCACAAGACAGGTTAATTAAAGCCTCCACGTGGCATATAGAAGTCAGCACAAAATCTGCTGGACCATGTTATTTTCACAACAGCGTTGAAAGAATGCTCTATTAGAATAACTAGCAGAGGCTGTGATCTAGTATTAATCTGTTATTGCTTTCTTTGGGATTATTTAATCTACTTTCCATTCCCAGGAAGGAATGTTTTATAGGTTAGTTTTAACATGTACAGTTAAGTGTTGCAAAAAGTCAATGTGATCTCTGTCTCACAGAAGCTGCTCTGACTATATCAGGAACACCATGTGAGTTCCACAGCCTAAATGAGGAGAAAAGCAGCATTCAAGGTATGGAGACTGTCAATTGCTGCAATCACCACATGGAATCATGATTAGGAATCATGGTTCCTTGTTGCAAAATTAGGTTAAATGACTCTTCTGCCCACTAAAGGTAATCTCCTTTTATTTTTTCCTTTTCTCTAAACTCCTCCAAATTTTGTCTAATTTCAGTTCCAGTATGTTTGAACTCATTTTATCTTATGTGAGATGACTTCTGCCTTGATCATTCTATTACATACTATTTTGTCTTAAAAATCATTAATCATTCCCTACTGACCAATTCCATCTCTTCTTTTCATTTTTGTCTTCTTTGACTATCTTGCTAAATGCAGGATTGATAAAATCTATTATTTTGTTAATGTATTTTCTGGGACCAGGTATCCATTCATTCATTCATTCATTAGGACATTTGTTTACTTCCTCTGCATGTTAATCTCCAGGATTTACTATGATTTAGACACAGTGTTTAGAGTGAGCAATGGCATTGGAGAATAATGCAAAGACTAATTTTCATAGTTACTATGGATATAAATCTGCTTCTATGGCAATCATATTTCCAATATACTTACTTGGTAAATATTTGTGGAACACCCAGTATATGCCAAAGTAATGAACAATTCAAAATTTGAGACTCCTGAGTACTCAAGCTATCATTCATTCATTTATTCATTCAAATGTATAATTTATAGAAAACCTTATCTATTGGGTTCTAGTATATACTAAAAATACGATAGAAAGAAAAAAAATTCCTGTTCTCAGAGAATTTATATACTGCTGGGAAAATAGATAATAAAATGATTGAGCATTAGAATATGACAAATGCCATTAAGGATATATTAAATAAGATGCGCAGCTGTAATCCCAGTGACTCAGGAGGCTGAGACAGGAATATCGTGAGTTCAAAGCCAGCCTTAGCAAAGCCCTAAGCAACTTGGCAAGACCCTCTCTCTAATAAAATACAAAGTTGGGCTGGGGATGTGGTTTGGTGGTTAGGTACCCCTAGGTTTAATCCTTGGTATTAAAAAAATAAAAAACAATATAAACAATATTATGTTAAGGTTGGAAGGGTTAAGGTTGCTATTTTCTGTTTGAGAGTTTAGGGATACCTGTTTTAAAGTGGTGGTTTTTGAGGTTTGAATGGGAGAGGGGAGTGAAACTGGTAGATTTATGTAGATAGGTGATTTCCAACAGAAGGAAAATAAAGTGAAAAGTCTTAAGGTGGGATTCTATATTGTGTGCTTCACATCCAGGAAGACCATTGAGTCTGGAGGCAAAGGAGGAAGTAAATGGTATCTGAAGTAAGCACTTTAGTTTATTCAGGGCCTGTTAGGCCATGGTTTGAATTTTATTTGAAAAGTAGCACGAATCCATTGAAGTATTTTAAAGATTCCTATAGCTGCCAAAGAAAATAAACTATGAAAGGGTGTAACAAAGTGTGCAAAGGGCCCAGTTGGAACCAATACACTAACTAATCAAAGGGAGATGTTATGAAGGTGCTTGGCTAGGGCTGTGACTATGAAAGTTTTAAGAAATCTTACTCAGGATTTATTTAAAAGTTTGGTACTACATAAATGGCTGATGACTTGGGGTAGGATTGTATAAAAACTATAGAACACAATTATGACTTCAGAGTTTTTCCCCTAAGCAAGTGGGAAAGACTAGAGAGCATCAGATTTATTTATTCTACTTCCTAAAAAACAAAACAAACAAAAAAACACTGAGAGCAATCAGGCTTAGGGTGGGAAATCAAGAGTTTGAATTTGTTCATAGTAAATTTTTGAGACCTCATAGATATCCAAGTACAGCTATCAAGTGGATTGTTGGATACATTATCATGCAGAAAGTGAATATTGATAAAGAAGAAAAATCTAAAAGTAATCTAGGTAGCAGTAGGAGGAAGAGTAAGCAAAAGATAATGAAGTAAAAACAAATTTGTGAATATTTTGTATGCAATATCCCTCAGTAGAGAAGGACTCAATTATCAACTGTATCTAATGTTGTGAAAAAAATGAATAAAATATATAGTGAGAATGTCCATTAGATTTGGCAAAATGGAGGTCACTGACAATATTACTGTAAATTTTTTCAGAGAAGTGAGAATAACAGAATGAGTGGGGTTGGAGTTAAAAGAGAATTAGAACTGAGGAAACAAAAAGAGCCAATATAGATAAGTCTGATGAAGAGTTTTTTTTATAATAGAAATGAGTTGCTCATTGGAGAAGAACACTGGTAAAAAGAAAAATAGTTTGTCATTTTTTTCAGGAGAAAAAGTGATATGATAATTCTATGCTACAAGAAATATTCTGAAAAGAATGAAAATATTACAATTAAATTGAACAGATATAAGTAGTGAAAATGGCAGCATTGGCATAGAATAAAAAATAGTAACCTAGTATCAAATTCCAGTATGTTGGAGTTCAAAGATGGTCAACACTCCTGGTCATCTTCCGCAATGACCTCTCTGTCCTAGAGTTAGTGTGTATTAGTAACCTAGTGCTGCATAGAAAAGCATTGCCCAAATTAACAACTTAATGAAAAACAATAACAATTTAGTATCTTATAATACCAGGATATGTAGACTGGCAATTTGGGAGTAGCTGAGTTCAGCATCTCTGGATCAGAGGTTTTAGTGTTATTTGGGCCTACAGCCATTTGGACTTGACTGTGACTGTAAGATCCAATACCAAGAGTGTTCACTCATTTGGCTGGTATATTGATGCTAATAGGTGAATACTCTTTAGTGTGACCTCACATTATGGTGGCTGGATTCACCAGGAATGAGTGATAACTAAGAGACAAAGCCAAAAGCTCCAATACATTTATGACACAGTCCTGAATATTATAAACTGACACATCTGTCATATTCTGTTTTCCATATAAATCAACCACCCCAAGACCATAAATGTCACAAGAGAATTATTGGTAGTCATCTTGCAGATGGATTACGATAATCACCAAACTTCTTTGAACTTTTAACCTTTCAGTATCCTCAACTTTCAAATAAGAAAGTTTTGCCATATAAGCTGAAGTTTTTTTTTTCTAACTCTAAAATTTCTTGGTTTTATTTTTCTGCTGGACATATGGCTTTTAAAGGGAGCATATGAAGAAGAGGGGTTAGAGTCAGCTGGAATTTTCTGTTCCCCAGCCTCTTACTAATTTCTGTTTTGTTCAATGATTCTTTTTTGGAAAGTAGGGTATATGATGGCTCTGCATATTCCAAAGTGCAATAAGTAGCATTTTGAATAGCAAAATTATCACCAGCTGGTTCATAATGTAGACTAGTGTTTAAAACAAAACAACCACTCCCTCCAAAACAAAAATTCTCCTGCTGCATTTGTTGACTTACTGAATTCTGATTAGGAAACGTAGTCTAAAAAGTCTTTTAGGAACAATATTAGAATACTTAAGAAAAGAGGGTATGTGCAGAAAAATGATTAATGTTCTAATGGACAAATCCAAGAAAGGTTTTGGATGAAGAACTGAGTTTGAGATCTAGCTGTGTTGTATCCAAATAGCTAATCTTCAGCAATAACCTTGTCTATGTAAATCTGTTTCCTCACATGAAAATGAGATGGTAGTTACCATTCCACAAGATTCTTTTGAAAAAGTTAACTATAATTCACCATATGAAGTGACTATTGTCATGCCTACCACATAATAGATGCTTAATTATTGCTATTTTATCTCTGGCCTATGCTATTCCCTCTTCTTATTAAGAACCCACAAACATTGAAACGGTTATATTTACAATATATGAAATCTGATGAGAGGTTATATCCAAAATAATTAAGGAATTAAAAAAAACTGTATAATGACGAATCAAGGAACTTGATTTAAAAATGAATCTGAATAGACTTTTTTCAAGAGAAGACATCCGAATGACTAACAGGTATATGAAAATGTGCTTAATATTACTAATCATTAGAGATACGTACCTTGAAGCCACAATATTAGTTATCACCTGTTAAATTTGCTGTCATCAAAAAGTCAAAAAAGCAAATGTTGGTATGCCGCAGTCTGGCTGGGCACAAATAACCAAGCCGCCACAAAGCACTTGTATGTTCAAACAGGAAACTTTATTGCCCAAACTCCACCAGCACTTCATGCACACTCCCCGGGAACTCTCTCCCACTCCACCAGCTATGCGTGCACTTACTCTCAGCGGGGACTCCAAAGTAGAGGACGCCCAGCAAGAGCCACCCTATTAACAGATAGTAAAGGTCTAATATACAATTGAATAAACAGCCTAACCTAACCATCATCATCTCAATGGCTCCATGGTGTAACCTCTCAACCACTCCTTTCTGGCATAATGCCATGTGTCATCCCCACTGTCTGTGGCCCTCAACATCAGTAATGTTTTGAACAACCAATTAAAAAAAAAAGGATGCAGAGGGAATGTTGAATGCTATTGGTGTGAATGTAAGTTGATATAGTCTTTGCTATGATTTGGATATGGTTTGTCATTCAAAAGTTCATAAGTTGGAAGCTTGGTTCCTTTTAACAGCACTAAGGTGGTGGAGCCTTTAATAGGTGCAGCCTAGTTGGAGATGATTAGATCATGGGACACCATTTTGGAAAGCATTAATGTAGTTCTCACAGGTTCAAGATAGTTCTCAGGAAAGTAGATTGTTACAAATTGAGGCTACCTCATGATCATGGCCCCTTCTTCATGTGACCATTTCTGCTGAGAGCCATAGCGAAGTAAGAATGACACATGGCAATTTCCTTGTCAGCCTACCCCATGTTGCTTAGAGGGAGGACTCTCCATTATGGAATGGGCTTTCCTTGGACCCAGGTCATTTGCAGTGACATTGCATGAAAGGTGACCTTGCTCAAGGACCAGGGCGGATCTGGATTTAGGGTGATGGGTTCCAGGTTTAAGGTGTATCCTGCTGGGAATAGGGCGTATCCTGCTGCCTCAAGAGCCCTTTGAGTTCTCTCGGGATTGAGAGAGTATTTGGGGATGCAGAGCCCGGTGGAGGTGTGATTTTCCCCAGAACATGCGTGTAGAGAGCCGGTGAGAGTTCGGGAATAAAGAATTGCTGTTTTAATCTACAAGGCTGTGAGTGGCTGGTGATTTTATGCCCAGCCAGACTGCAGCACATTTCCTTTTCTATTTCTTTACCATGATATGACACAATCTAGGGGACCCTTTCCAGATGTCAGCATCATGGCTCTTTGGACTTCCAAATACCAGAATCAAGATCCAAATGAACCTCCTTTTAAAAACATTAATTATAGGTATTTTGTTATAGTGACACAGAACAGGCAAGAGAGCTCTAATGGAATACGTTGTAAAAGGTCTTCAAAAAGTTAAAGAGAACTACCATGTGATCCAGTAATTTCACTACTGGGTATATATCCAAAGGGATTAAAATAAGTATGTCAATGTCCATCTCATATTTGTTGCTGCATTATTTACAATAGCCCCAATATGGTATCAACCTAAGTGTCTATCAACAGGTGAACAGATAAATAAAATGTGGCATATACACATAATACATACCACATTTATGCTTAAAAAACATACTATTTATGCTTAAAAAAGGAGGAAACCCTATCATTAGTGACAACGTTGCATGAACCTGGAGGGTATTAAATTATGCAAAATATGCCAAGTATAGACAAGAAAAAGCCATATGATCTTATTTATATGTGGCTTCTAAAACATCTGAACTCATAGAAATGGAGTATAGAGTGGAGTTATTAGGGACTGGGTGAGAGACAGTTGAGGAAATATAGGTCATAAGATACAAAATTTCAGTTAAGCACAAATAAATTCAAGAGAACTATTATATAACTGGTGACTATAATTTAAACAGTGTATTATAAAATTGCTGAGAGTAGATTTTAAGTGTTCTGACTTTAAGAAAATGATAAATATGTTAGCTTGATTTAGCCATTCCATAATGTGTACATATTTCAAAACATCATGGTGTATTTTATACACACACACACACACACACACACAAAATATGTGTAGTGTTTTAGTCAGCTTTTTCACTGATGTGACCAAAAGACCTGACAGGAACAATTTTAGAGGAGGAAAGGTTTATGTGGTACTCAGGGTTTCAGGAGTCTTAGTCCATAGACCACTGACTCCATACCTCTGGGCCTAAGGTGAATCAGAACATCATGGCAGAAGGGCATGGAGTAAGAAAGCAGCTCAGGACATGGCAATCAGGAAGGAAGAAGAGAGAGCCACATTTACTGGGGACAAATACAACCCCCAAATGTATATCTACCTTCTCTAAGCTACACCCTACCTGCCTACATTACCATCCAGTTAATCCACATTAGTGGATTAATGTACTGATTAGGTTACAGCTATTATTATCATTTCACATCTGAATATTCTTGAATTGTCGTACACATAGCTTTGGGGAAAATGATATTTAAGCCATAACAATGTGTGTGTGTGTGTGTGTGTGTGTGTGTGTGTGTGTGTGTAATTTTTAATTTGTCAATTTAAAAATTAATCAATTAGAAAAAACAATTAAACCAGAAGCTACACGTATTGGAAGTAAGCAACATTGTCACATTCTGTGACCCAAAATTTTGTTCTCTCATGGGATATACAAAGGGTGGGTAATTCATGACCCAGTGATATTTATGCAGCTGTCTGGGCTAGGCTGCAGGCATGACATGTCACTTCCAGATGTTCAAACAATATCAGTGGCAGCATCATTTGAGAGAATGTTAGAGAAGACCTGGGCTAGTGTTTTCTTGATTCTGCTGTTTCTGCATTTTCTTTTGTGGAGAAGGAAGAATGCTAACCCCATAAAGGGAGAGTGTTGTGATATAAATGTGCAACCTTTGAACTTCAAAAGTTCAGTCATGCTCTCAATTGTGTCTTTGTTATGGATCCTTATGTCTCAGAGCTCCTTAGGCACCAAGAAGAAAAAAGGCAGAGACTCTACTTCAAAACTCATAAACAAATAGCAAACAACTCCCCAAAACAACAAAAACAAACACAAAACAAGTTCCTTTTAATAAAATAACTTAACACTGTCACTGTGTCAGATATGTAAGCCCCCTATCCAAGTCTTCTCTGGTTCATGTATGACCATTTGTCATTCTGTCATATAACCAGTGACCAGACCCCTGGAAGTTTTCTCTGCAGTTTCCCTCTCAGGCTGGGATGGCTAACACAGTGTGATAGAGTGTATAAGTAACTGTTTGAAGACATTAATTTCTTTCCTTCAGGAGAGCTACTTATTGTTGAACTCAGGTGAATCCTTGTAACTTTCCTTGGCCAGATAAGTAAGCTCTGCTTGTGCTCTCCCCTGTTCCTGCTACCTCTGGCACTGGAGAAATCCATCAGTGTTCCAGACAGTGGCTGAACGGTCAGCTTGTGTCACTGGAGTGCAGATGATGACAGTGCACAGAAAGATCACCAAATAATGGTCACAAAACAATAGCAAGGTATTGTTTCCTTAAGCCTGTGAGATTTAGGGGTTATTTTAATCTCTCCTTGTTAGGGAACTTGGTAGGGAACTGTGAGAACTTGAAGTTAAAGAAATAATTCTAAAAACTGAGACCTCTGTGCTGACCACCCCGCCTGCCCCCACTTTCTTTTTTAGAAAGCAATTTACCTATAGCCCTGCCTGGCTTAAGTTGACAGGATATGTTACATTCCTCAGCAAACAACTTCTTATCTGCAGGAGAAATGCAGGCCTGAAATGCAGATAGATAAGAAGAACACAAGTTACCCTGATGGGGAGAGACTTTCATGACTCTTACATAGACCAGATCCCAGAACTCAGGGAGATAAGGATAATTCCCTCTAACCCTAAAATCTCTAAGGACAGGCTCCAGTTAGAATTGGTCAGCATGGGCTAAAGTGACCTAGAGTTGTCATGCAAATGGCGACAGTAAAGTCTGATGTCAATCTACTGTCGGTTAAAAGTAAAGAGGTGGGCCTGGACAGGACTCTCTGGAAACTTCCTTGGGATCCCCAATTAAACTGGAGGGCCATGGGTAATCCTTCTCCGCTCTGTGAGGACCCACTCTCTTCCCTGAGTGTCCCCTTTATTATCCTTCTAATAAACTCATGCCTGTTACTCTGAGTGACCTCTCTGAAATCTTTGCAGCATGATTGCAAGAATTGGGGTTTAATCAGTGTGGGAGCCTCCACACTGCCTTGGTTTCTCAGCAGGCATCTGCTCTTTAACATTCTCACTGATAGGATAGTGAGTGTTTTAAACAGTCTTTAAGAATTTTTTATGCATCATTTTATTACTGTAGAATCTATATTCTAGACCAATCGAAAGACACAAAGTGACTAAAGCAGCATTTCAAAGGAATTAGCCAGAACCTACTTCTAAATCCCAGGTCCACTTGGAAAGTCTGAGGTCATTTTTTTTGTGGAAGTAAATTTGTGAGGTGATTAATGAAGTCATGGATCCCACTCACTGTTGGGGGAAGGGGTGGAGGTCTGGCTTTCTCATGGTAAACCTACATAGAGAGCTATAAGGAGGATTCCTTGGAGAACTTCAAAATGTGTTCCTGAATCTGGGGGACACACAAGGATTAGGACCTGAATTCTCTTTGTGAATGTTGGAACGGATTATGAATTAAGATCTAATTTTTGCCTGGGAAATTTAGAGACAATAAAAAATAGTAATTGTTAGGCGGCTGAGTGTGCGAATACTGCTTCATTGAAATCTGCTGGTCCCAAGTCCTACAGTTTGAATGGGCCACTAGGAAGAAAGAAGTGTCAAGGGATCCCACTTAATAGAATCTCATGGAACAGCCAGAAGACATTAGAAGAAGATATTAAAGGCCTTGGGGACCCTGGTATTTAACTGAACTCACAGAATGGATGTGCATCTATCAAGACTAAAGGAACTTCAGAGAAAAGGGGCTCAGCAGAGGATCTATTAAGAAAGAACATTATATGATAAAAAGTCAGCTTCTCACCATCAGTGTGGTCATAGTACAGAGATACCCAGGGAGATAAGTACTGTTTTACCCCTTACTTTTTCTTTGCTTCACTCTTATCAGATTAAACAATGACTGGTTTTGTTGGGGCTGAAGGTGATCAGTAGGAGAATGGACAGCAAAAAGACCACATGCTTTCCTTACCTTCCCCGAGTAGAGATGAGATATATAATCATGTGGATGTATAAGGTATGTCCTCAACATTAATTACCCTGGCTCTGAATCCACTGAGCTGGTGAGACAGAGCTGGAATTCAGCAGTGTTCCATTGGTCAAGCCCTCTCTGTGGGTGGGGGAACACAGTCTGTTTAGAAAGAGTGGTACTTTTTCCTCATTTTCACAGATACCATATGCACTAACAATGACCCTGGAGAGAAGAAGGTTGATGTAAACTAAAGTCAATTTTTTTTTTCATCTGATGAAATGGTGGTTATAATTTCCCATTTGAAACTCTGTTCCTGACTTACTGTTCCCGTAGATTGGTGTGGGCAAAAGTGTCATTTGACATGCTAGGTCATTCCTCAGGAGGAAGAGGAGGATTACTACCAATGGATACATTTATGAAGTGCAGTGGAAGGCAAAAATAAAATGAAATAGTGTTATAATCTTGTACTGCGTGCCTGCTCTATGTGTTGTTTACATGTAAGCACACAGAGAAAGAATTAAGAGGGAGGAGACAGAGGGAGAGAGAGCATAACTGAGCAAGTCAGAATCCTTTGTCCTATTATTCTCATTCTCTTCTCCACGTTCTCTTGACTCCCTCCACCAAGGGGGCTTTTAGAATAATAAGTCATCGAGTTAATAAAATGCTAGAGGAGGCAGGTGATCAACACCAACAAAGAAGCTTTTGTGTTGCTTTTAGAGGTTGCTTTATTTTCTTAGTTTTTAAATATTCTAGTTTTATTGTATTTTTTTAATATGAAGAAGAAGGGAATCTGGTATTAGTATATCAAGATGTGAACACAAATTTATCATCCCATCCCTGATTTCAAGGCAATGCAGGGGCATGGAATTATGTCAAAGAGGTCAGAACAGAGACGTAGCCAAAGACAGGGAATAGAGACCACAGGAGAAATTGTTTCTAGGCTCCCATTCAAGTTGGATTCTGCCCAAACTCAAGTCAATCCTTTGGGATCACTAACTAATTACTTGACACCATCATCTGGATTTTGAGTTTGGCTGTGATCATTAACTGCTAAGACTACTATTTTTGATTATGAAGAATAATAGTTTATTGTTCTAGAAGCTTTGCTAGTTAAAATATGTATATATCTATAAGTAAATATGGCTGTATAGATATAGATATTTATAAGACACTTATTAATATTTGTTTTATCATATTTTGTCATACTCTGTACCATATAAAACAGTGTTATCTTCTCTTCTATTCATCACTATGTTCATAAACATGCTACTATATGAAAAGCAAGTGTACCCGAACAGAACTTAGTAGTATGGGTTGCAGTCAGCTAAGTTTACAAATTATTTTTTTCTGGACTCATATTTACTTCCAAAAATAAATTCCTTTTTTTCTAAATAGAATGCCTCAAAGCAAGAGGCCGTTTAAACATGGGCACCAAAGAAGATTCTCGACTTAAACACGTCTGATATTTTTAAGTAGAAATTTTTAATAGGAGAAAAACAGCATGTGTACTAGGCATGTGAAGATGTAAAATTGTTTTTGATTTGTTATTAGAGCAAATGCTGAGGAATTTTATGGGTGCTGAAGACAATGAGAAAATAAAGATAACTTTGAAAGGCAAGATATGTGAATTTAAGGCTGTTCTGAAGATATCTGGGAATATTAAATCATGGATATTTCAGTAGGTTCAATTTCATCTATCAACAGAGTCATATCCACATGTTCTATTAGGTTGCTTGTTGAGCTGGTAGTTTGTCTCTTATTAAAAACTTTGGTGGTTAACAGCATCACAGTCAATGAAACTCAGCTGATAGACTGGTAAACTGTCAACAGAAGGAAGGGAGGAAACAATTATCAATGTATGTGGGTTGGTGATGGAGGGCTTACTTCACCTGTAGGACTGGCATAGGTGGGAAAGTGTTACCAATCCAAATAAGGGCTGATGAGGGAGAACGGACCTGGAGTCACTCAAGATGATGCTATTAACCATGGTACCCAACTGAGGGGTAGGATGATGTAATAGGAATCTCCCAGCAACCATAGCTTGTACTCAAGTGTCAGGTAGCAAGTATTACTTTTCTTCCAGAAATCCTACTTCTCTTAGAGGCAAACCTAGAGTCATTAACTATAGGAATAATAAATAGTTCCTACAGAAAAATCAGGATAGCAGTTTGATTATGAAAGCCCTAGCAAAAAGCCATGGGAAACTTTTTTTTTTTCTTGGAAAGAGCTTGAAATACAAATCAGGGATTGGTAAGAAACCTACCCCTCTCAAGTCCTCATGACTGGAGGTGTGGTAGAACACAGAGTGGGTAAAAAAAGAGCTTGCTGTATTTGGGGAAACCTGGGCTTGTGATATTAATTCCCAAGTTTTTTACTCTTGGAAGTCCCAAGTATAAAAACAATTATCTCTGAAATTTAGGACAGAAGGTGAAGTTTGAAGTTTGAGTGAATATTAAATGACCCAGAAAGGAAGATATAAGGAACATCAAGGGGAGTTAATAAAGAGTGAAAAGCATCCAAGGACATGTTTCTTATGTTTCATTCTGCAAGATACTGAGAAGAACCCCAGTCCACGAAAATCCCAAAACTTAGTAACCAAATATTGAAATTTGAAAAGCTCCAAGGGAAGAAATACCTAAATTTCTTCTTTTCTGATGAAGTTCAGTTTTTTAATTTTCAACCCCAGTTTTGAAAAGGGACTTGGTGGGAGAGTAAGACTCTTTCTAGCCTCTTTTAGAATTTCCAAGACAAGTATTCATTCCATCTTGTGAACAGATCTTTTCCTCATCACTACGAATTAGACTCAGCAACAGAATGAATGAATCAGAAAAGCACTTTCCATTTCTTTATCCTTCACCCAAGGGCTAAGAGACTCTTTACCAATGAGAACCAGCTGAGCTCCTGATGAGTACCAGGCGTTTCAAAGTCAGGCATGAGCATCTCAGAGGTTACCTATATTTAAAATTCTGGTTTTACATATTAAAAATATCTTAAGCTATTTTTTCAAATATTTTCTTCCAGCAATTCAGCTTATTTGATCCTTTCAAAATTTTGAGCTGCAATATAGCAATAAATCAAATAGCATAAAACCCATCTCAGTATAATACTCTGAGTCTCCAACTAGCAGAACTGAATGTGCTTTTAAAATTGCAAAGTGTGTTTTCCACTATTTAACCTAAATGCCACTATAATTACAACCACTTCAAACTTACTCCCATAATTCTTTCTTCAGGATATACAATTAAATAAAGTGGTAATCTAAACAATGAGAATAAAATGGAATCCTGCAATTACATAGTCAAACTTTTCTCATGTTTGAACAGAATGAAGAGAGGCATTATTTAATTAAAATACCAAATGCCATGGGGAAAAACGAAGCATGGCATAAGTACAGAAGATAGAAGGTGATAGTAAAGACAAAACCACATGTCTAATACTTGACATGATGTGTAAACATGAGTTATACCCCAATGAAATATTCCTATTCTCCATGGTAACTATTAGTGGCTATATTCCATGCACATTATTTTCAAAATATTTCATGGGAAAAAGAAATGCTGCCTATAGCTTGGTGGTGGCCATGTCATCAGCTGGACACAATCTTCCTGGAATACTGGATTAGATCTATACCATATCTTATTACATTAAACTCAGTTTTCTTGGCTGTCATAACTAGTCCCTTTGAGCATTTGAGATTATGAATCCTGATTGCAATTCCACCTTAAAATGTCTATTGTATCTCCTTTTTCCAAATCACGAGGTAGCAATATTGGGATCAAAATACATCTAAAAGTTAAATTGTCACTTTTAATATGATTAGCAGTAACTAATTTGAGAAATAAGCCATGCAGTTTTAAATATTACATATGCAATAATGGGAGTACTTAATTCAAATATTAATGAAGTTTTTGTTAGATTTATAAGCTGAGGTTCTACTTGATATTATTAAATTATTATTATAAATAAATTTGATGTACCATAACTTCTTGATTACCTATAGGGACATCTGGCAATTTTTGGTTAAAATTTACTTAAAAAGAAAGTAGAATATATTCAGCTTCTGAAATTACTATATTTGTACTATAAAATAAAGGTTCTATGCATGTATGAATTATGAGTAAATATGACAAACTGTACTCAGTAAATCAATAAGAAGAATCATGACTAATAAAAATAGCTTTTTCCTCTTAGTGAGATAAATGCATTTATTTAGGCTTCTCTGCTGTGTGTGTATGTATTTAAATATCATAAAAATTTTAATTCCACATATACCCATATATGTAAAACATAGTGCTTAAATATATTTGTCTCAAAAAGATGGATCAGCTATTAGACTTACAATCATGTTAAGCACTTTAATACATGTATAGTTCACTAGATATTCTGAAGAGAAAGCAAAACTGTAACAAGAACCCCTGGCCTATAGACTTATAAACTTTAGTTTAAAATATAATATTCCAACTTAAAAAAAAATTGCCTCAACTTTGGCTATTCCTCTTCCTTCCTATTGATAACTTCTTATCAATAGGAAGGAAGAGGAACTTCTTAGGTTAGGAAAGCAACACATTCTTTATTTTTCCTTTCATGTTTGTTTGTTTTTATTTGTGTATTTTTGTTTGTGTGTTTTTCTTTTTCTTTTCTTCCAAGTATCCTCTCCTCTTTATACCCTTTTAGTATTGGTACTAGGAGGCTTCCAGCTGCCATTGCTATGACACACATTTTCAATAAGCAACCTCATCATCTTCCCTGTAATAACAATATACATGTTGTTAAACTCACGTGTATATATTCAGCTCAAATCTTCCTATGGAGACACGCTGCCTACATGACAATGTAACTGCTTCACACCACTTCAAACATCACATGTCTAAAATCAAATTCTTAAATTTACTGACTTTAAATCCTAAACACTTTCTTCCATTTTTATTTCTTAGCTCTAGTTAAATTAGCTAAAAATGCCCATCTTTCAGGTCAGTTTCTTTCGTGATTACCTCCATTCAAATGCCATCTCTCATCAGTTTTGCCTCTTGGATAGGTCTCCTCAGAGTCCATCACCTTCCATCCATTTTACAGAAATTCCTAAATAAGAGCATCACAATTTCTTATTTGCTTGATTAAATATCCTTCCAAATATTCTCTCAATCGTCTAGGCTATCTTCTTTAGAACATAAGAAAGCCAAAATGATTTCCTGAAAATGCAAATGATATCATGTCACAACTTTGATTTTTTATATTGTCTCATCACTTTTTTAAGGATCAGTTCCAAATTCATGAGTTTGTAATAGAAATCTCTTTATGTCACATGTTTTAACTACCTTAGTTTCCTCTTACCCATTCTTCCTACTGTACTACAATAAATAGAATGATGTAATTCTACACACACAGATACAGCTTCACATACATTGCTCACTCTCTTGCCCTTTCCTTATCACCTCCATTAACTTTTTCTCTTCTCCATCTTTCTCTTTCTTTTTTCTCTCTCTCTTTCCCTCTCTTTTCCCTTCCCTTCTTTTCCATCTCCCTTTCTTCCTCTCTCCATTTCTTTCTCTCTCCTCTTTCTCATTATATGAATAAATGCAATTTGTTCAAAATCAGCTTAAAGTCTTAGAAAAGATTATTTAATGACAAAACCACTCAAGTCTGCCTAGTCTATTAGGCTCTCTCATGAGCATATACACATCACTTTTAAAACTATTTTCACATTGCTTATTAATAAACTGCTTTTTTAACTCTACCTATAACCTGGAAAAATTCTTACAATAGTTCTTAATATATAGAAGTCTAACTGGTAGCTCAAATTATTTAGCAATGTAGGAAAAACTTTTAAAAAAATCCAGTCCTATTTAAAATAAGTTTGTTACCTTTTATTGAAGACAGTAATAATTTAGGAGTTATTTTGTTTCCTCTAAATTCAGAGTACCTAAGTACAACCCTTCAGCATATTTTCATCACATAAATGTAAATTCTATAATTAATTCTTTTCCCAATTGACATTAATTTACCTTTTATATTTAAGGCTCATTATAAACATTAATTTAAACATACTTCTTTAAGTTTTGTCACTTTTCTTCTCAAACTTTTTAATGACTCCACCTTATTAAAAATAAAGCTCAGTTTTGGTAATTCTTAATGCCTACATGACTGAGCTCCCTGTTGCCTCTCTGATAACATCTCCTGCCACATAGTATCTTCTCAATTAGTATTATTAAGTGAATTAACTATATTTTCAGCACTCTCAGGAAGGTGATTTGTGTAGTTGTATTAGAGCATTCCTCGGATGAAGCAATAATTGCTTGTGTTCTCCATGGATCTCATTTGCTGCTAGTTTCAGGCATCTATTTGGCATGATGCTGTCTTAGGTATTT
This sequence comes from Ictidomys tridecemlineatus, assembly GCF_052094955.1. Classification (NCBI taxonomy): domain Eukaryota; kingdom Metazoa; phylum Chordata; class Mammalia; order Rodentia; family Sciuridae; genus Ictidomys; species Ictidomys tridecemlineatus. The sequence continues at coordinate 106,407,554 of NC_135485.1, read as the reverse complement.
TCTTTGCAATACAAAAACCATCTCAAAATAAAAATTCCAAAATACATGTTTTGTAAAATTTTCTATGCACTATGTAATTACTATGGAGAAAGCATATGTTGGGAATTAAAATATTTCAACTTAAGTTTAGACCCCAAATTTACGACCTAATTATGTGTTTGGTTTCCTAGAAACTGATATAATGAATACTGAAGGCTATGTCAGGTATTTAATTGAAAATAGCCTTGAACATTTTGTAAAATTCTTTATTTCAGCTAATCAGTAAAAGGATGAATTCTGAAACTCCAAAAGGAATAATACAGACGATTAGAATGAATTTAGTTAAATGGAAGAAAAGAAATTAACCTTGAGATGGCTATGGGTATACCAGATGTATTGAAATTATTGTCCCTCCATTGAGCATAATGACTTCATTCCACAAGCAGCATTAACTAGGACTTTACTGTCCACATTGCATGAAGACATATGCTGTTACCTGGTTAATCACTCTCTCTCATCTTAAATATAATATAGATTTTTCCCTCTCCATTCAAATGATGAAGGAATGTGTCATGTCTAGTCTGTCTCTTCACATTTCTTTTGGAGTAATTGTATCATTTATGATGTCCTTTCCTCTCTTTTGTCAGTATCAGTGTTCTTTCATGAAAGGGCCTGTCCTCAGGGTGGGAGTGTGGAAGTGAACAATTAAAATAAGTTCTTCTTATTTTACTATTTGTTAATTAACTGAACACCTTCATCAGCAGATCTTAAAAGCTTTCTTTCCTCAAGTTTTAAAGACTAAGCAAAGTGAGAATGAGGCTTGTGTGCAGTATATGAGGTATGGAACAATTGAATTTATTTTCATCTTATATGTGGTTATGTGGTGTGGAAATCAATGAGGAGTGGAGGCATAGGTAATTAAAACATGCTTTGTTTTCATTTTATATGAAATGCTTTTGTTCTATTTAAAAAAAATCCAAAAACACAAATAAGCAAAAACGTATATATACATACACATACACACACATTAAAAAAAAAGTCATGTGAATTAGAAAGGTGCTCGAGATGATGCAAACAATTAATATTAACTCAAAATGAGCTTATTGCAAATGAGAAAGATGTAATGAAATGATTCACTTTAAAACAAAAGTTCAATATGCCATTCTTCTATAAAACAACATCTGTAGTTTACACTAATATTTCCTGGGTCATTAGCTTCCTCTGCTAGTGTATCCCTCACTGTCTGGGCACCTCACACAGAGGTGTTTTTGAATACTTGAATATGCTATGAACCCCGTGAACACAGGGCTTTCTAAAGTGTTGCTTCTGTTTGGAACACAATTTCTTCACCTCTCCTCTAGCTTAATTTTAGCTCATATTTTAAAATTCAGAGCTGAATCTGAGAATTCTTCTGGATCACCTGGAAGAATCGTTAGAGGATGGGGAAGATGCTACCACTTAGAAAATATCTAAGAACATGTAGGAAGACTGTTTTCTATCTAGTAACCCCCTCTTATGTGTGGAGAACACATTCCAAGAACTCTACTTATAGTATGTTCTTTCCCATACATACAATACTGATGACAAATTTAATTAAAAATTAGACATTGTAAGAAAATAACAACAATGGTAATAAGAGAGCAATAACAACAATACACATTGCTAAAAATTATTTAAAACTTTTTGTTCATTTCTGGAATTTTCCACAGAAAAACTTTCAGATCATGGTTGACTACAGGAAACAAAATCACTGATAAAGGGATAGTATTGTAACAGTGATTGGAGGAGGAGTGCTACTGCCATTTGGTGCTCAATGACCAGCGCTGCTAAATGATCCAGAATGTGAGAGTAATTTTGTACATCTAAATACTGAGTCTCTCAAAATGCAAGTAGTACATTGAGAAGTACTGTCCATTGAGAAATACTAATCAAGAAAATAGATTGTTCTCTTGTTAAAAGTTCTGTTAGCTTCCTGATCTCTACCTGACTGTAATTTTAGATATATAATTTTATTGATCCTTTTATATCAGGGCAAATAAAATTATTGAACCACTGACAGAGATCTTTATTTCTGTTATTTTTTACATAAAGAGAATTCAAAAAGTATAGTACTCCTGAGCTCTATCGCTGTTCTTCCTTTACTCATTTTGATTCATGGGAAGGGAAGGACTTATTGGATTTACAAATTTAGAAAATACAACCCAGGGATCCTGTTCAGCTTTCCTTCTCCCTTGATAATGTGCTGCCTACCATCCTGCTCCTCCTTGTGGGAAACTTCACAGCATTGCTTGGGTGTTGGTGGGTTAGTCTGCCTAACAGAGAGTAAAATCTGCAAGTTCATTTGATTTCCTTATTAAACCTCATCTTCTGCCCATAATAGAAGTTGACTTCCCTGAAATATCCCTTTTTGAACTCTCAATTAACCCCCCATAATAAAACTCAACATTTCAATTTTTATGCTAGACTAGATGTTAGGGAAAAAATCACAGGGAGTAAAATTTCAAGGAGAAAATTAACAAGCAAAATGTAGCAAAATAACAAGACTCATGGTGTGTCTTTGCTTTGGGGGATAGACGAACAGTTTTTCCATATGTATTTTTCCAGTGAAGCTTTTATAATCCAGATACCTGATGCTGCAAAATGGGCCAGCAGACAGGAAAAATTTGTCTGGCAAGCAGAGCTCAAACAACAGGGTCCTCAGCAAAGACAAAGTCCTCATCTGGGATGAGAGAATTAGCCAATGTGACCCTCAGTAGTACTGCCGTCTTTTAATGATGTGGTTGGTTTCAGATCTCAAAACACTGCAGACAGACCTGCTGCTAAACAGGCACAGGTGAGGCAAAGCTTCATCTGGGAGAGCAGCCTAGGTAAGCAACACTGAGTTGACTGCCCCAAATGCCATTCTGAATTCAGGACCAAGCAGGAAAGCCTGGAAGGAAAATTCTTAATTTAATGTAGCTTATCCACTGACTCAAGAATGGAAGGCACTTAAACAATTGCTGGGTGTGGTTCAGGTGATTTGGTTATTATAACCGGGCCTGAAGGTATGGCCTGTGTTGTCACGATGGGGAATTGGGAAGAACTTTATGAAAGCCAAAAATAGAGCTGTGGCAAAGTCTGCAGAATCATGGGCCCCTGCAAATGGAGCATCAATAGCAGCTTCAGGTCAGAAACTTTCCACTTAGCTCCAAAAGGCATTTACGAGGTAGGACAGGTATAAAGGTAAAATGGAAAAGACTTCTTGGGAAGAAGTTTTCTTAGTTCTCAATAATCCTGTGTAGAAAATTGGTGTCAGCAATAACTAGGTACAAGACCAAAGTACTGATTCACAAGAAATGATGGTGGCCATGTTACTAGACAAACCTCACTTTGCTGCACCAAATTGTAGATAGACACTCAATGCTGAGAGGAAATGGAGGTGAAAAGATTTGGGAATATAAAAGAAAAAGCACACAAATGAGACCTTGTGACTGTGACTACCACCATTTTTAAGCTTTCTTCAGAGCTACGGAGTGAGCATTTGACAGGTGGGACTTTCCTGACACCTACCCCTGGCTTGGCAAATGGATGGTGCAAACATTCATCTCTAGCTAGAGGTTTTTCTCATTTAAGAAGTTTGCAGGTCATTCTCCAAAACTGACCAGCATTCTAATAAGACTAAATCTAAATACCTTCCTCCACTAACTCTCTTTTTCTTAGGTGATCTTGAGGTACTTTTTTGTTCTTTGGCCAAAATTGAAGGAAAGGTTTTTCACCCTGTCCTTGTATTTGTTTCAGCTTTTATTACCAGATTTCTGATTGTCTCCTTTCAATCTCATGGCAAAACCTCTGAAAGATGACCAGATATAATTTGGAATGTAGAAAATTTTAGCACTGGTAAGTGTACACTTAGTATTAATTTATTTTATTCTGTGACACATGGATAGTCATCTATTCCAAAATCCATTATCTTCTTCCTCTTTTTGAATAACTGAATCCTTTCTTTTACCTATATGACTAATGAGAACACTAGATTTTCCAGCTTACCTAGCTCTTTCCTTAAGTGTGGTTTTGTCAGTAATTGTCAAACAAACACAGAAATAACATTGTGTAATTTCAAGGAAAACTCTGTAGATATCTGGCATATGACTTTCACCTGCTTTTTGTCCTTTATAATTCTTTGTTTATATGCTCTCTGAAATGCAGATCTGATGGTTGGAGAACTAGCAGCCACCTTGAAATTGAAGAACAGGACAGGGCTAACTTCTATAGCTAGAGAACCAGAGAATTGAAAGGACCCTGAATTTCTTCTTGAGACAGTGAAATTTCATTATTTCATTATCTCAAGTCTTCTACTTGAGATAATAAAATTTTAATATATAAGCAACTATGAATATGGATTCTTTGAAACATGCAGAAATCTACTTTTAACTGGTATATATTGTGAGTAATTTCAGGGGCTTCTGAGGACAAAATCTGAGAAAGATCCTGATAAGAAGGAGTGGTGAATTGAGAATTGTTTTTTCTTAAAAGAAAAAGTCACTGTTGGTCATAGGTTTATTATAACGGTCAATGAGTTAAGTATTAAAGATAGGAAGAAAGAAAGAAGCAAAGAAGGAAAAAAAGGGAAGGAAGGAAGGAAGGAAGGGGAGGGAGTAAGAGGAAAGAAAAGAAGAAAAAATCCAAAGTGAAACCAAATAACATAATAAAGGCTAGAAGAGAATACTTCCAGGATTTGGGATATCAAATACCTGGCAGGACATAGATCCAAATGATATGACCAAGAGAAGATGAGATTAATAAAGACAGTAGGCGGGAGGCAGTGACCTTGTGGGAGGTGCCACCCTTAGTCTTGAGGAGCAAGGGGGGTGGTTACAGGAAACTGCTTTTGGCAAAGCTACTAGGAAAAGACTGAGGACCAGAACCAGTAAGCAGGTGTTTCTGATTACCCTAAAGGATGGGAACTGGGCAAGTCATTTCTTCATGCCCTTGTGCCAAAGCTTGTTGGCCAAACCCAAACACAAGTATGAAGGCCCTGGAGCCCATCAATATAATCTATATTGATACACTGAGAAAGGTGTGGAAGCACATTGCTTATCGAAAGCTCTGATTCGGCATTATGGATTCTATCTGAAGTGCAACTAGTGTTTAATAGTTGATGTTTTCTGCTTCTATTTACAACCTGCTCTTGTTTGGGTATGATTCTCATTTTAGATTTTTGTCTGTAATTGTTCTACTTTATCGTCAATGACATGGAGGCATGTATATTTGCATATTTTTGTCCCAAATCTTCTATTATTTAGAATTTCATATATTTTGCAGTTCAACTACAAATTAACTATATACATCTTTTTCATTCACTATGACTCATGTGTTCCTTGGGCTTTTTAAACATGAGCAAATAAATATTGCAAATAAACATTGCAGACTTTCGGTATCAGATAAGATTTGAACTTGCAAGGTATGGGATATAATGCAAAGTACTATTTATATGTTCATTGTCTCATTTAAAAAAAAACATTTTTATTTCACATATGCTCCTTCTTAATGTTTTATTCTTACTGCTTTATTTTTATTATTTTACCAGAAAGTACAGTTTCAAAGAACTAGTAAATCTTTTTACCAACCCATTATTTCTTGACTTCTTAAAAATCTGGATTTCATTATTTTGATCCAATTGAAAACATTTTCAAGATGTTTATCTTTAAAACAGATCAGTTGCTCTCAATGGATCATGTGACTTGTTTTCTTAAAGCTTCCTTATCAAATTTTTGTTGCCCATTTCTTCCTTTATAGATGAGAACAAGAATTGTTACAGGGACATATAACCCTTTCCTTCCGTGTTTCCCGAGTGCCTACTACTCACCAGGTGCCACAGTAGCTAGTGCACTGCAACTCTGAGCAAAACAGACTGAGTTCTCTGCATGTGGACTGGACTCTTTCTCTGTAGTAGAGAGAAATCTGATAAAAGTAAGCAACAAAAATATACATATTGGTCCAGTGATAAATACCCAAATCATTAAGCACTTTGCTTTTTCAGCAACAGGTATGTGAAATCTGTTTTTCATACTTTGAGTACTGTTCATTATTTAATTTAATTTTTGGAAAGCTAAGGACTTAAATAAGTGGATGCTCATCCATAATGGGGAGGAGGAGGGGCATTGGAAAAATGGAGGAACTTTGATGGGCAAAGGGGAAGGAAGGGTGGGGAGGGGACATGGGAACAGGAAAGATGGTAGAATGAGATGGACATCATTACCCTAGGTACATGTATGACTGTACATATGATGTGACACTACATCGTGTACAGAGGAATGAAAATTTGTGCTGCAATTGTGCACAATGAATCAAAATGCATTCTGTTGTCATGTATACCTAATTCAAATTAATTAATTAATTAATTAATTAATAAAAATACTGTTTCATTGTTTGTGTTATGTCGTCTCATTGTTTGTGTTGTCTTTAATAATGAGTGAGGCTGAAATTTTAAAATTTTTCTTGATAATTTCTTTTTATTGAACTTCCTGTAACTAGCTTCTTTGCTGTTTTCCCTTCCATTCCTTTTCTTCATTTGTTATTTGTGTAGAGGGTAATTAGATATTTGATTCCCATGTATTGCAAATATTTTCCATACTTGGTAATTTTTACTTAATTTACCATATTTTTTGCCTATAATTAAAAACAATTTGATCAAATTTGTTTGTATCCTTGTTGTTTCTAGATTTCATGTCAATACTTTTCCTATAGTCCAAAATTTTGTCTAGAATTTTATATTGTTATTTCTTTATAACTAATATTTGGATGACACTGAAGTTAGTTTTTGAGTTATAGCAAACTAAGTAGTCAAATTAATGTGTGGTTATTCATTTGCCCAATACCATATGCCAGAATCCCATTTACTTACTAACATGCTATTATATATTTTAACATACTAAGTTCTCATGTATGTGAATATCTACTTTTTACTTGACTTTGTCTTTACTACTCTACAAAATACCATACACTAACTAATTTGCCATTATTAATATTTCAATAAAGATAAGGTAGACTACTCCTTTAATGATCTTTTCTAGGAGTTATCTCTAGAAATTTTTCCTTGGTTAATTTTTAGATAAAGTTTACTCCTATTTTCTTAATTCCTTATTCTTCTCTTCCTCCAACAAGTATGTTAGTTTGTTTTAGGCAATAATGATTAATTTACAGAAAAACACATATTTAAAATATCTTCCTATGGGCAAACCAGATGTGTTTATTGTTTATTTGTTGGAGTTTTAGATCTCTTCCTATTAAGAACATTTCTCACTAAAAATTTTCCTAGCTATTATTTTTTATTAGTATTATAAAAATTAATCCCCTTTCTTTGCATTTAAACTATTATGCTTGGTGTGCTCACTTCATAACTAACATTTTTATTCATATAATTATTTATCCCAAAATTAGTTGACTCTTTTGTACTTTCTAGGTATATATTTTTAGAAGGGAAATATTTCTAAGTATTAATAGATTTCTTCAACCCCCAAACCAACAATTTATAGAACTCACTATACTAAGAGAAATGGGTCACCCACTGAGAAAACTAGACAAAAACTAGAAACAATGAGAACAAAGCAGCAGAAGACACAGGAGCTCCCCAGTGGTGGAGAACAGGTCAATGGGCTGGCAGGAAGGATTGGGTTGGTGGGAGGAGAGGAGAGGTTGGACAGGCGTATAAGAAAGAAGAGGAATTCCTTAGTACTTGGGATTGAGTAGATCATTTCTGGGTTTTTGTCATCTTTTCAGGTACCCCACTCAGAAAACTTATACAGATGGCAAACTTGGGAAATTAAAATTGAGTGCCAGGTTCAGGTCCTCTCTCTCTCTCTTGTGAATCAGCATCAAACACATTGTGTGTCTTCCTCTTTGCTTTCCCCATTCAATGATCCAAACCATTTGAGCCCAGCATTACATGTGACTAAGTAGGTGAGTCTGCTTAATTGGGGATCAGGTGAGCAGTAGTGCTCACACACTAAGCTATTCTCCAGTGAAAACTATACAGATCAGGGTGATACTTGATCTTCCATTTCTGAATCCTTCATCTGATACACCAATTTGTTTACAACCCAGGCAGAAAGTAGTGGAATTTGATTGGGCCTCTGCCTAGACTTTAAGGCTCTTGAAGACAGAGGGCCTGCCTTTTTTACTTGTCTTTCTCCAGTGTACAATGGTTAAGTGTGAAAAGTCAGGACTTAGGCTTAACTGGTTCATAATCTGGCCAAAAATTTACAACTTTGACATGGGGGATAAGATATTAATTTCAATAGAACTCATTTTTAACCATGAGAAAGTGTGTGGCATAATAAAATTACCCCATAAAAGTGTGCTTGTGAGAATTAGATAATCTGTGATAAAGTTCAACATAGTGTCATAAGCTAAACATATAATAAAAGCTGTTATTGTAACACATGAGAAATTTTAAAAAATGACCTTAAATAAATGCAATTTATTGAAAATGACAGTGAACTAGCTATTAGAAAAACTGACTTCTGGAATTCAGATTCGTACTATGTGACCATAATTGGCAAAAACAGGAATTTTTTTATAGAAAAGATTTTTGTGGAAATCAGGCTAGGCAATTTGTGAATGAGTAAGTTCAATTAATGTTAATCATTTGAATTTATCACAGAAATTTGAGAAGCATTTATAATTAGAAAATATGTACAATATACTTGCATATAGGTGTCTTATTCGGATTATACCTACACACACACACAAACACACACACACACACACATTTGTGTGTGAGAAAGTATATTTACATGTTTTAGTCAGTCTATTGACAGCCATCTCCATTCCTCAGGACTCAGAGTCAGGCACAACATTATTGGATAAGGGTGTGATAGAGCAAGCAGCTCAGGACATGATGATTAGGAAGCAGAAAGAGAGAGTTCTACTGAACCAGGACAAAATATATACCCCAAAGGCATATCCCCAAGGAACCATCTTCTCCAGCCACATCCTTTCTTTCTACAGTTACAACTCAGTTAATCCTCATCAGAAGATTTCTTTTCTGATTGGGTTAAGGCTGTCATGACCCAATCATCTCACCTTTAAGCCTTCTTGCATTGGGTCACACAAGAGGTTTTGGGGGATACTACATATCAAATCATAATAACATGCATATGTATTTCTTCTCCTTGGGATATTCTCTGACACTTTGGAGTAGTCCAGATTCTCAGAGGAGCTTTGAGACACCTCCCTGTTGGTCATCCCATGGCCCCATGCCTGGCACCATATCCATGTAAGTGTCCTGAGAAATATATCACTCACATCAGCCACTCTGTTGAGAGTATGCAATATTGAGATACCAGAATTGTGCTGATATCTCAGTTTTGTGTGGCTCTCATTTACATGAAAAAATCAAGACTTTTGGCCTGATGAGTTTTGGATTAATTCAGCATAGATTCTTAGGTTTGAGCATTAAGTAGGGAATGGCTCTCACACAAGTATTATGACCATGGTGCTGCCTCCAGTCTATAGCACTCAAAGAGGGCTCAGGTGGCAGCAGGCATCCCTTATACCATGAACCTATCATAAACAATTTGGTAGCTAGGACAGTCAATCCCTTACTCCCCATGTCAAGTAGGCTTCTTTTATATAAACTTCCTATCTCCTCCTAGCACTTAAGAGATTATTGATACACAAGCCATCAGGCCCTTCTTATAGATTTCCTCTTTTGCTTCTATTGATATAACATTGTGGTTTTCATTGTTGTTCTTGAGCTGTGAAACAGGAGGAAAATCCATTCCTTGTAAGAATAGGAGTGCTCTTCTCACTTCTATCACCCTTTTCACCAGTGGGAATATGCTGCCTGATTCCACTTCCTGTTGTGATAACAGAATACCTAAGATTAGCTAATTTTTATAGAAAAGAGGTTTATTTAAATCACATTTTTGGAGGCAGAGAAATTAAAGATTGAATGGTCATGCCTGGAAAGGTCCTCATACTAACATGGTGAAAGCAAACAGTGAGACAAATTTGCATGAACTAGGAGGGAAAAAGGAGTTGACCTACTTTGTAACTACTCATTTTTTGCAAGACTAATCAATTTCTTCGAGGAATAATCCAGTCTTGCAAGATAGACATTAATCTCTCTTAAGAACCCTACCTCAGGGCTGGCATTGTGGCTCAGTGGCAGAGCACTCACCTAGCATGTGTGATGCATGGGCGTTGGGTTCAATCCTCAGCACTGCATATAAATAAATAAATAATAAACGTACATCAACAACTAAAAAATAAAAAATAATTAAGAATATAAAAAACTTACCTCCTCAAACTGGTAGTTTGACAACTAAATTTCAACATTGTTGAGTGCACACTACATCCAAACTGTAATATGTGCAGAAGGCAAGAGTTAACTGACATGAAAATAAATCACATTCTGGAATATGGTGCATAGCCTAAGTGCTCAAGAAAAAATGTGACTAAAATAATTGTTTTCTTACAATGTGATTGGTTGTTGTTGTTTTACTACATTTATTCAATAGGTAAATTATAATTATAAAATTTAAAAATTCAGGTAAATTATAAAAATGTCCTATAGCTAAACTAATAATGAATTATCATTTACTTTTCCTACATACTATGTGTAAGACTTATGTTTGTATGGACAGGACTTGTATTTGTCATCATCATCAAAATAGCAGAGCCATAAGTTTTGAGAACCTAGTGTTCAAGGGAAGCAGGATGCATGTTGCCACATAATGAGTAATTTTATAGTCAGTGTTAAATAATTGGTATTAGTCAACTGTAGATTCAAGAGACCCTGTATTGTTTCAATGCAAACAAATTCTGGAGAAACACTGGTGATAAATAACAAACACTATTTCTTTCTTGAGAAAGCAGATATAAAATAAGATAGACATGCATTTGGCAATGAATAACAAGTAAAAATGGACAGAAATAGACTGTATTGAACATATTATTTTCCCAAACTCTAATTGGGCAATAAATATATATGTTATCTCTTATCTATTCCTTCTTATAAATAAGTATCCATAAATCATTAGATCCTACATAGACCCAGAGATTTTGTAATGCACTTTGGCATTTAACAAAAATACATATTTTGTGTGAGTTCCTGGGATCCCATCCCCTCTAGGGATGGGCTAGAATATCAACATATCCATAAGTTAAATGAAAATATCTGAAATGACTATCTCAATAAATACTGAAATAATGGTTGATAAATTTTACATATTTTTTAAATGACTTAAAATTAAACTTGAAAATTTTTCTTTTCAAAATACATTTTTTTCTGTCTCAGAGATAACTTTATAATGAAACATTAGAAGCTGTGAAAATAGATCTGGATTTGAGTCTAGTTTCTATCACTTACTGTCTCTGGTTCCTGGAAATACTTGCTATTAAAGCATTGGTTTTCTTATCAGTAACAATAAGTAAGGCAATCTTATCTATGTGATAGGATTGGGGAGACAGTTATATAAAATATTACTTGCAATCTGCTTAGCAAAGTGCTTGGAATGTAGGGAGAAGTCAATAAATAATTGTCTATTAAAAGTACCATCACCCAAGTGGAGAAATGACTTTGCAATGTATAAGACATTCATAAGGAAAACCACATGATATCAATTTACAAAATTGTTGAGTAGAGTTGCATATCTTGGATGGCAAAACTAAGTATTGTAAAGATAGAATCCTTTCTAATATTTTAATGTGTTTAATGCAATTCTAATCCATGTTCCAAGTTATTTCTTACTTTAATAAAAAATCATTCTGGTCTTCATATTAAATAGCATATACGCTATAAAGTCTTCAAGGGTTTTTTTTTAGAAAAAGATCGTGAGAAAGGGCTTGTTCTATTAAAGATATAATTGTTCTTTCTTTCTTTCTCTCTCTCTCTCTCTCTCTTTTTTACTACTTTGTGGTACTGAGGATAGAACCAAGGATGCTCTACCACTAAATTACATCCCTAACTCTTTTATATTTGTTTGAGACAGAGCCAACCTAAGTTGTCCAGGCTGATCTCAGACTTGTGATCTTCCTTGCCTCAGTCTCCTGAGTGGCAGGCATTACAGGCCACCATGCCTAGCTTCCAACATGTATTTATATGATGCTATAAAAATGAAAACTGTAAAGTGATCATATAGGAAACAACCAACAGATAATAAAGCTAAAGACACTAGAAAAAAGTAATGTATGAAGATGTAGATGTATATATAGTTGTGAAGTGAGCATCCACAAACAATATAGACGCATACTACTTGATACATGAAGTGGCAAGAACCAAGTGGACAACATGAAATTTTGATGTCACCACTCTTATTATCCAATAATTCCTGATGTTTCAAAAATTAAAGCCATAAAACAAAACAGTAAGCAGTTAAGAATAGTATCTAAGTATATAATTACATGTAAATAAAAATGGAAAAAGAGTGCATACACTGAAAATATTAAACATTTGTGTAAGAACATTACAAACTGAATTCAACAAATCAATATATTCACTAATACACAGTGCTTGACAAATAGTATAAACTCATTAATAACCCAAGTGTTCAGTCACAGGAGAATATTTATATTATATTAAATAATGTGAATTATATTCATAAAATGAAGATTTTTTGTAGCAATTGAAACAAACTTTTAAATAACTTTTGGTGATTTTGAAAATAGGTATAATATGATGCTAAGAGAAAAAACGTCAAGAATTATAAAAATGTAAACTAAATCTTAATTATATCAGAAAAATTTTAAAAACAGATCAAATTTAATAGCATTTAAGTTTTGGTGAGTTTTTTGGTTTTGTTTTTATTTTTGCTTTTACAGTATTGAATTTTTAAATGTTTTAGTTGTTAATGGACCTTTATTTTATGTACTTCCATGTGGTGCTGAGGATCGAACCCATGGCCTTACACATGCTAGGCAAGCACTCCACCACTGTGCCACAAACCCAGCCCTAGTATAGAATTTTAAAAGGATACTATATCAAGGTATATGTTAACTTTATGAACCAGAAATAGGTCTCTGATAATAACAAAAAAAAAAAAGAGAGAAGCTATTTTTCTTTTAAGTGGGGAGAAAGTTGGAAATACCTATTTTTAGAACTTTTCAAGTTTAAATAGATAAAAGCCTTTAAAATACATCTTTCTGGTACAATAGTAAGAGTGAATGGAAGTTCATGTTGAAAATAGAATTGACATCTCCCTGGTGGTGAGAATTAAACTGATAAACCCATGAATCCCTGCGGGTAATCATTTAAGGTGGCAAGAATAGAACACATTTCATTCAGCTTTAGACCTGCATTTACTTTTTTGGGACCAAATTTACATATTAGGAAGTAAAGTCTGGGGCATTAGCAGCATAAGAAAATATATATGTGTATATATATATATATATATATATATTTTTTTTTTTGAAGTTAGAGTAAGAGAATATCCATGGACAAAGACTTGGTGGAGAGTTCCAAAGACTGATAATACTAAGGTTGTCATTAAATTTAACCAAGTCCTTGATGTGAGAAATTTCAGTTCATTGTTGATGACACAGATTGCAGAAGCATATGGCAGCAATTAGAGGAAAGTAAATGGAGATGGTGGGTGCAGGCTGCATATTTGTGGAGCTGGACTAGATAAAAGGAATAATGTAGGATGAGATTAAAAGAGTCAATGAGGACTCTCTGGTGTCTTCTTTCAGACTTGAGGAAATTTGAGCATGAAAGAAAGTCAAAGGAGAAGACAAAATTGATGATTCTCCGGTGGGGGTGTGGGGAGTGGGGAGAGTATGAGTGAGAACAGTATCTCATTATGAGGGAATAGAAGGTTCTGTAGCAAAGGCTGAGGGGTTAGATTTCCAGATAAGAGAATTCCTCCTCTGCTGAGGAGATTAGCCGGAAGGAATTTCTGATAGATGTTAAAACTTCTTCAAGAGGCAGACAGCTGTGGCCAGGGAGCAGCTTGGTATGTGCAGGCCAGAAGCTCTACATCAGAAGATAAGATTTTGGTTCTCCATGAATTACGTGCAAGACCTGAGGACGTGGCTGGTGGTTACTGGGCCTACTAACCTCAGAGAGTTTATTTCTCCTCTCATCAGTGGGAATTCTATGTAGTCTGTAAAATATGGGCAGGGCTGGGGGAACTGTAAAAATAAGGAAAATCCCTTGGACAACTTGTAATGCATTTTTATAAATAGATGATAATTTTTTTTTTTTAAATCATAGCATAAGGTGAGAAGAGGGCTAATTGGGTATAAAGTCTGCTTAAAAGCTACTGGAGAAATACATAGATTTTAGTGCAGTATTTGGGTCACAAGAGAATGGAAGCAGCCTGGCCTGCTGGTGGCTCTGACAGCCCTGTGACATGAGCTTGTTAATTCTTTTAAGAATCCCAAACAATCTCGCTGTCTGAATATGATCCTTTTGATGAGTGACTCACATGTTTGAGCTTAAAAACCCGTCTTGCATACTCTCTTATTTACCAACGCAAATGACTATTGGGCCTCTAATTTAAAATTGGCTTTGAGGCTCCCCTGTGGTGTCCTTTTAGATTTACAGTGTTGGTACTATGGAAATATCTTAGAATCTAGAAGCACAGTGGGTCCGTGGGAACAGAAAGGTTCTCACGCACGAAAAGCTCCATAAACCATCTACTGCATTGTCTTAGGTTGCTTGGAGAAACTGCATTCATATTCATAATGTATTGCATAATTATGGGATTCTGGTTTTCATATGTCCCAGTGTGCCTTTTCAGCTTTTGCTATATTACCAAATTAAAGGAGACAACGCAACTTTACAAAATTAGAGTGTTCTGTTTTGTATGTTTCAGTTTGACAGGACTCTATTTTTAATTTGTTCATCATTGATCCTAATAAAGACAAACTGTCATTGTAACCATTGCATGGAATGCAATGCATTAGTTTTATTGCCTCTATAACAGCTGCTCATGTGTCGCTTTCCTCTGTCATTCAATGTTGATGTGTCCTTTTCTCTAGTCAATGCCAGAAATGCAGGAGGGCTCACAGTATAACACCTCCATATGACCTGGATTAAGGAAAAATTCCCAGGAAAAGGGGGATTTTATTGTGTGTCTTTATTTTACATTTACTATTTAATACAAAAGAGGACATATACAGGAAAGTAGTTCAGGTGTGCTTGATGAATAAGGGATGTTAAATATTTTTGCTGGTTTTCTTTTACTAAGTTTATAAATTTTGTCTATCACCTGAACTTCCTAGGCCTCAGTTTCCTCATGTGAAAATTGGAATGAGAATAACTGCCTTACTGGACACTGTAAGCGTAAAATGGGAAAATGTTGTTAACTTCATTGCTAGAGCAAAGAGATGCAATGTTTTGCACAAAATGTGGTAGTAAAATTTCATGCAGATACTGTGGTGTCAAGTTTTTATAAAATTATACATCTAGTACATGGGCCTGGAAATATTTACAACAATGCCTTAAACCTGAAATTAATACATATAAAAGCTAAAATTTTATCTTCATTATTCAAAATATTTTGCCAAGAAAAAAATTTGCTGGCATGTCTGTACACATTCAAATACATACAGGAGTCTCTTCTGAATCTATGGGATGGAATCTATTACCATTCAAGTTTAGAACATGATAGGTAGTATTGTACCATAGCTTAGCACAGGATAGGGCAAAGAAAATCAAGATGTGGTCAGGAGTAAATTGTATTTAAAGAGGGGCACACAATCTGTTCTCTTCCTCTGTTTCTTCAGATTTGTCTGCTTTGGTCAAGTGCACTGCTCAAACTTCCTTCTAGAGGGCAGCAGCACCTTGGAATTTTGCCAATCTTTTCTTCTTTTCTATTTAAACCTATGTCAGTGACTCTTAGGTTGTCTCCAAAGAAGCCAAATCAAAGGAAATAAATGTGTTAATTATGTTATCAAATGGGTTCACTGATGTTAAAAACTAGTAATATTCTACTCAATGTCATTAGAAGGAAGAAGTGTGGAAAGGCATTTATAAAGAAAATATAAAATGGTACAGTTAAAGGGAAACTAATATATTACAAAAGACTGGTTGCACATGGAAGAGAAGCCCTTATTTCACCATCACATTTGATATATACTTTATTGCTATTAAAATCAAGGTTACTAGGGATAAGTGTATATTTATTTGCAGAATAAAATTTTGAGACCTGGAGTTTTAAGTGAGAATTAAAATCTGATGAATAAAACACTTTGAAACAAGTATACAAATTTTAAATCTGACTTGAATTTTCTTAAAAATTGCTCTGATTTTTCAGGAACATTTATTGAGTTACTGATTTTTATTTCGAATAAGAATTATGCCTTTACAAAATCATTCAAAATTCAGAGCAGAAATCAGTTCAAAACTTTTGAGTCCTCCATAACTCTTCTACCCTTTGAGACACTAGAGCATAGCAAATCTTGATATCAGATTACATACATGAAATTTTATTTCTTATGTTACTTGATCACATTCAGCTACAGCTTTAATATGGGTTGCTGAATGCTTGGGAGTTTTCTTTCTTTATAGTTTTATATTTTGGTCTCTTTTGTCATATCTGCTATACCTGGGTCCCCAACTCTAGGATAACTGATTGGGTACTTTTAGTGTGAGGACTTATGGATCACTGTGGTCATCCACAGGAGAACGAAGGTAACCCCATCAGTGCTTCAAAAATTAACTCAATATTGTTCTTTTAATCACTCCATCATTATCCACTTAGAATCAGGAACACTCCCTATTTTCTTCTTATTTCCAATCCAGTCCTCTCTACCTGGTAATTTATCCTGAATTTTTACTTAATGATACTTAAAATATGGTGGGCATGAGGAGAAGCAGAAAAAAAATATGTATTTTTTTCCTAAGGCTCTCCAATGTTCCGGAGTAACCTTCTTTATTGTAACTTTAGAGTGGAACCTTGTCTGATTGTCATTATTTTGTAAAATATATGATACTGACATTTTCCCTTTTCTCCAAGAGAGATAAAGTAATAGACCAAATGGGAAAAAAT
Source organism: Ictidomys tridecemlineatus (assembly GCF_052094955.1). Taxonomy (NCBI): domain Eukaryota; kingdom Metazoa; phylum Chordata; class Mammalia; order Rodentia; family Sciuridae; genus Ictidomys; species Ictidomys tridecemlineatus. Next base: position 106,390,599 of record NC_135485.1, on the reverse strand, counting down.
CCTTTCTGAGTTATATATAACTCTTAATTTTTTACACCAAGTTCTTACTCATTACTTTTAATTGTCAAATCTTAGAACTATGAAAAAATACATTACTGCTAATCATATAATAAGAGTGAGATCTGATATTATTTATCTAGAACATATTCACTCTTTAGCAGCTTTTTAAACATTTGGTGAAAAGTGCAATTCTTACTGGAGAAATGTAAATATCTTTCAAATATGCTAGCTGTTCTTTTTTCCAACATACCCTTGCCTGTTATTAAAAAGTATTTTATTGCTACTAATGCAGGGGGAGTGACACTTTTAAGATAAATTCAGAAATGCCCCTGTAGGATCAAGCATCAGACATGAAATGTGAAATGCTGTCACACTGGCATGAATGACTGCTACTATAATCACTGGCTCTACTTTTATTAGGTTTTTTATTAATTAAATATAAAGTCTGTCATTGGCCTTATAAAAGTACTCATCTGCTTTCCTTTAATTTCAAGCAGATTAAATGTAAGACTTGGCATTAATTAAAAACTTAGAATTTATGAGGAATTGTAATTGCAAACAACATTTCAGTGGTGAACATGTAGATGACTTCTTAGTTCTGTTTAGTAATAAACTTGGTATTGAACCATGACAAGATGAAAAATGAATTATTTGAAGAAAAGAACACTATCATTTGTCTGTTGCCCATGTGGAGTATGTATCCTGTCCAGTTGGGAGGATACAAGAGGAGAGATCAACAGTTTAGGATATCCTTGGCCAGTTTTGAAATTTTGCACTGATGTCTGGAAATCTCACTTTTACTTTGAAAATGTGGCTGCATTTGGGAAGACAGAAATAAAAATCCACAATCCACTACCATGATTATTCAGTTTAACCGAAATACTTCAACATCAAAATCTGCAAGTTCGGTTTCAGTCACCTATCTTTAAGTTGAATTAGGGATATATGGAGCAAAACCTTCCAAGAGGTTCCTGGAAGTTTCACATTTTATTATTTGGAGCCTGTTGCCTAAAAAGGCCATCTTCTTAGGGAACCTGTAGTACAGATATTTTCAAATTAGCATCTTTGCATGTTCTCCTCTGTCATAAGTCGGCTTTAGCCTTGTCACACTGGGCTTTTAAGGAGAGCTCTATCTTTGCAGCCCAGGCTACATGTGACAAGATTAAATTGGCACACTTTACTCTATAGCTCTTGTGTTCCTGGCAGCACTAGCCTGGCTGATGCCTCTGAGAGAAGGCTCAGCTGTCACTCAGTGACCCATTAACACTGCTGGTCCATCCAGCAGTGTCATTTTTCTCATTCTTATGGAGATAATGCTCCCCGGAGATCGCCAATACCTGCAGGAATGAAAGAGAACAGCAGAGACAGGCTAACTATCAAAGAGGGAGCAAACAACACAGCAAGACCACAAATTCCAACAGTTGAATTTTAAATGGAGTAAAAGATGAGGCCCATTGGAAATGGGAAGAGGATCCAGTATTAAGAGGCATCATAACTTTTTAACAAGCTATTTTCTTCTCCTTGCCTGAATACCAAAAGAAGTGCCCCAAGTAAAAGTTGTGACTAGATATAAGGAAGACAACTGCTTTAAATGTTTAATAGGGAAATTTGGATAAGAATTTATAATTTAAAAATAGTCAATGGATATAAAACAGAAAAAACATATTAAGGAGAATTGTTTAATATTCTTACCCAAATAAGATCCCTGATTACAGTTGTCTTATTGGGATATAATATCACCTTGTTAGAAAAAAAACACAACAAATAAAATAATACCTTTACAACACCGGGCCTAAGAATTTTTCTGCCTTATGATTAAACTGTTAGTGGTTTGAGCAAATTTTTGCTCTCTTGCAATTAATTCAAACTACATTTCATTTCATGGATCACTTTCTGAGAAGTTGCACTTGCTATTGTTACTACAAAAAAAAAAAAAAAGGCATTATAAGAGCATGCTTCTCCATTCCCCAGATAAGGCTGGTCTAATTTAGATTGCTATAAAAGGAAAAACAAAGATGAAAACAAAACCCAATCAACCAAACACCCAAAAAACAATGCCATTAAGTCTATGGGAACTTGTTTGAGACATATTGAAGAAAAATCCTGAAACAACAACAAAAAGATAGTAAAAAATAAGGATAGAACTGAAATGCTTTCAGAATTCCTTAAAAGGATAAGGAAAATGGGTGCATCGTATATGCACCAGACTTTTACCAGAGTCTGCATCTCATCCTTGCCTCAATTTTTCCTATTTTCCTATACTGTATTATTCCTATTCCAGATTATTATATTATTTCAGATTCATATGCAAAGATTATTATTGGAATTAGACCCTTATTTTCAGGCTGAGGTTTGTGTACACTCCCTGCACCCCCAGGTGAGGCAGGTGTTAAAAGCATATTATTTAGGAGCACTAGATTTTTTTTTTTTTACAGTGGATTTTTTAGGTTGTTTTGAAAAGTCATTTGAACTATTAAAAATTTAGACCCTTTAATTAAAATCTGTATGGCATATTATGGAGTAGGATAAAATATTCACGTGTATTTTAAACATCAAAAACAAGGCTTTTCAAAACTCTTCCTAAGATGATAGATTTTTGATCCAGCCTCTTGTGTGTTTTAGGGACTGAATTTGTCCTTCTTGAGTAGTCCATCCATGAAGAGAAACTTTGAGGAGCAATGCTGGATGCTGTGGAGTTGAACAGGGAAGAGGGACTGAGATGATCCCAGTTTAACAATGAAGGTGGTGATAATTAGCATCTGCGCCCCTGAGGCCAAATCTTCAAGCAGAAGCAGCGACCTTCTGTCTGATTTTACAGTAGCGTGGGACTGCACGATGCAGTCAACACAAGCAGCTCAGCGCCCAGTAGGCCTCGGTCCCCGCTGCATTGGTGCCATGATGGTGGCACCCTGTACACTGGGCCCAGAAGGAGATGCAATCCAGCCTGCCCACCCGCCAGCCCCTGGGCTGGTAGTGAGCCACAGCAGCCCAGCTCCATTGCTACCAGGAGGAAGATGCTGGCCACCACGGTGTCCCACGTGCTGTCAGGGCTCACTCAGAAGCTGGCTTGCAGAGGGCTGCTGGCTTCTTGTAACTTTTCAAAAGAAGTTACGTTTGAAATTAAGAGCTGTGATCTTTAGGGGTTGGAAGAGGGTCCTCCTGTAGCAACAGTACTCACCAGGGAGGATGGGACCGAATACGACAGGACAATGCAGGTGGTTTCCCGCAGGGGAACTGATCAGCTGTATAAACAGAAATGTATTTACGGTTTGTGTCACTTGTGTGAGGGTCAGGAAGCTTGCTACGTGGGGCTTGAGGCAGGAATAAAGCCCTCGGATCATGTCATCACATCCTATCATGGCATAGGCTACACCTGGGGACTTAGCATGGGATCTGTTCTGGCAGATCTGACTGCTCCAAGAGGAGGTTGTGCTAAAGAAAAGTGAGGCTGCATGCACTTGTATTCCAGTAAGTTCTATGGGGGCAATGGCATTGTGGGGGCGCAGGTGCCCCTAGGAGCTGGTGTCGCCCTGGCCTGTAACCATGTGGGAAACGATGAGATCTGTTTGATTTTATATGGGGATGGTGCTGCTAATCAGGGCCAGATAGCAGAAGCACACAATGTGGCAGCCTTGTGGAAATTACTCTGTGTTCTCATCTGTGAGAATCGTCTCTATGGATTGGGGACATCTGTTGAGAGAGCATCAGCCAACACGGAATATTACAAGAGAGACAATTTTATGCCTGGGCTGTGGGTAGATGGGCTGGACATTCGAAGTGTGTTTGGGAGGCGACAAAGTTTGTTGCTGACTACCGTAGATCTGGAAATGGGCCTATACTGATGGAGTTGCAGACCTGCCGTTATCATGACCATGGTACAAGTGATCCAGGACTCAGTACTGCACACGGGAAGAAGTTCAGAAGGTAAGAAGTCAATAGGACCCTATTTTGCTTCTCCAGGAGACAATGGTAAAGGACAAGCTCACCAGTATGGACGAGTTGATGGAAATCGAAGCTAACATGAAGAAACAAGTTGAGGAGCCAGCCCAGTTTGCTATAACTGATCCGGAATCACCTTTGGGTGAATTAGGCTTCCATCTTGACAACAGTAACTCACCTTGTGAAACTCGTGGTCCAAATCAATGGATCAAGTTGAAGTCCATCAGTTAAGAGTAAATTTGTTAATCCTCCAGTGGAGCATGCGTGATTAACTTTAAGCACCTATGTCCTCAACTTTATTAAAAGAGGAATAAAAAACTATAAAACAAAAGTTTTTAAAATTTTTATTAAAAGATTAACAGAGAGACTAAAAGATAGTCCATGAAAAGGAAAGTTCAATTTGTATATTATTGCATTAAAAGATACTATATGGTAATTCTTTTAGTGTATGAATATCTTTTAGGTTATTTTAAATGTATACAGGCCTAAAACAGGAAAAATAGAAGATTAACTTCACAAATTATTGTTGTAATAGTTTTATTTGATTTAGCTTTGTATTATTTTAATAAAAATGCTTATTTAAAGGAAAATCTGTTCTTTGATGCCTGCTCCCCCTACCATGACTTTGTGTGTAAAGTCACTATGCTGAGTTAGGGCTGGTCACATTGAGCCACTCATGACTTCTGCTCTGCCACTTGCAACAGTTTACTTGAATTAACCAACAACACTATTTATTAACATAGCAAGCATGTATATGTAATAACAACGATTACATTTTTCCAGTGAAATATGATATTTAATGGGGTGGGGGAGTGAGAACAAGCACATTTTTTCAATACTATTTTATTCGGTTACAACATTATTAGTGTCCTAGTTTAAAGGAAAAACAAAAACAAAAAACAACTAGAGGAAATTTCATTTTTCTTAAATCGTCATGTTAAAGTTGCCCTTATTTTACAGTCCTTTCACACCATTACGTGTTCTGGATTTAAAAAAGGCATCCTGGGCCAGGGTTATAGCTCAGTGGTAGAGCACTTGCCTTGCACACATGAGGCCCTGGGTTCTATCCTCAGCACCACATAAAAAGAAACAAAGGAAAATAAAGTTATTGCATCCATCTACATACAACTAAAAACAATGTTTAAAAAAAATAAAAGAAGCATCCTGGTGAGTGTCAGCCTGAAAAAATGAAGATATAAAGATGGTGACATCAAAGAAGTTAAATAGCGGGGATGATGACATTAATACAAAATTAAAAGTAAAATCTTCCATGCCTTTAACTATACCTCCACACTCCAAATTCAAAAAACAGATTGAACATTGTATTTATAAATGAGTGGTACTACTAGCTAAGATGTTTTAGTGAGAATATTGCGGATATAACTCAGAAACTTCAGTTGGATGCCCACCATTAGAAACAAAAGGATTTTCATAAAGTGTTCAAAATAATAAATCCATTCTTCTAATGACATTCTTTTTATTTTGATATGCTGATATTTCCATATACTTGCAAGTGGAAGATAAGCTGTTCAGTTAAAGCCATTTTACATATACCATATACAGAAATCATTTTAAAAGTTTGTTAACATAATGGATTCTTTTGATGTCAGCAAAATTTAAGATAGAAAAAATTGATAACAAATGGAAAATCAATAAATCAAGATATACAGATATTGGACTTCATTTTACATTTCAAATTACAAATCTTACTACATTAGGGAAATAAAGTATCTTTGTCACAGTTTACATTATCAAATTCCATTAGGACAGGAGTTTTGATTCAATTCAATATCAAAACATCGTTCTGACTTCTATGTGTACTTTCAGTAACTACTATAATCATATCATTGGTTGCACACAATTCTGTAACTATCGAATAAACAAACAAACAAACAAACTGAAAAACCACCCAAACCTGTTGTTTTCAATTAGGTCAAGCTTTATTGCTTGACTAATTGTAGTGATCATTTATCAAGCTTTCAACTAGAGAAGTGTAGAAATTCAGCAGGTGGATTCTACTGCCTGGCTATAACTACTAGGTTATTCAATCTGTTTTATCCACATATTATAAGATCTAAATAAGCCATGGTAGTCATAAGAATTTCACTGATGCAACAATTCTAGGACAAGTGAGACAAAAAAGAGTTCTTAAGGTCTTAACCTGTGTGATAATATATAAAAACAGACTCTGCACATGTGTGGAATGGAGTGAGAAAGGAAGGAGATTAAGGAAGGTGTTTAAAGGAGACACTCCCATGCATTAGAATTTATTTAAAATAAGTGGATATGTGTTCCCATCTAGTATGCAAAAGACAGCATATTATTAGTAAAATTTAACCTGAGAGTTTGTAAGGAAGAACTTTTTAAAAATCAAAATATGATTCACACACCAAGAATTCACTCTTCTAAAAGTGTATAATTTAGTATATTCACAAGGCTATGTAACCATTACTGCTAATTCCAGAACATTTTCATCACCTCAAGGAGAACATCCATACCCATTTTCAGCTACTCTTATTTCATTAGAAACTACTAATCTGCTATGTAGATTTGCCTAGCTTGGACATTTCATATAAATCCTACAATATGTGGTCCTATGTATATAGCTACTGTCATAATGTTTTCAAGTTTCATTCATGCTGTAGAATGTACTAGTACTATATTCTTGTTTTATGGCTGAATAACATTCCACCTTGTTTATCCATTTTTCTATTGGTAGATATTGTTATTTCCTCCAACATTTTAGCTAGTGTCACTGAGAAAAAGTTCAATCTTTTAAACACAAACTCATTAGAAATTTTAAAGGCACTGGCCAAGGCATATCTCTTATATAGTACTATCTCTTTCAATTAAATCCATTGGAAAAGTGTTAAAACACTATTGGAGTATTACTCAGCCATAAAACGATTAAAATTATGACATTTGTTGTTAAATGGATGGAACTGGAGACTGTCTTGCTAAGTGAAATAAAACAGTCCCCAAAAGACAAAGGTTGAATGTTTTCTCTGATATGAGGAAGCTAATCCAAAAATAAGGGGTGGGGGAGAGAACGGGAAAAATAAAAAGGGAAAGGGAATTTCATCAAAACAGGAAAAATCAGTAGAGTAGGGATTGAGGAAGAGAAAGAAGGGATGAGAAAAGAGAAGAATAGTCGGATGAATCTGACCAAACTTTCGTAAATGTGTGCATGGATATGACACAGTGGTTACTGGCATCATGTGTATCTACAGGACGCCAATTAAAACACAAAGAAGGTAAACTATAAATGGATTGGAAAGGGATCCATGCAGTGGAGGGAGGGGAGGTAGGTTGGGGGAGAGCCAGGGTGGAACTGGAACAGGTTATGCTCAATGCTTTTGTGGTTATAGCAAGGTGTATTCTGGTGTTGTATATCATGAAAAATTAAACAAACAAACAAAAAAACCTCTATTGGACCTGAATATTTAACAACTTACATGACTATTGCTCTGTTTAGATGTTGATTTTTTTAAAAAATAGAATTTGTTTTTAAGGCAATTTTAGATTTTCAGAAAAATTGAAAATCATGTACAGAGTTTGCATATGACCTTCACACATTTCTCCCAGCTTTTAACATCTCATATTAGTTTGGGGTAAGGAAAATGTAAACTCAGTAGGCTAGGTGACTCAAAACTTCCATATCCTTTATACTCCAGAGGGAGAAGCTGAACCCCTGGATTATTCTGCCTGATTATAATGATTTTGTAAGCCTGACCCCTTGGTCTGTGGCATGTCTGTGTAACCAACTAAATTTATCTTAATAATGTATCTCTAGGTTACTCCACTGAGAAGATATGCCTGAAAGTGTGTGCATGGGCTCTCTAGATTTCTCTCCATGTGTCTTTTCCCTTTGCTGATTTTTAAAATTAATTAATTAATTTTAATTAAATACATATGACAGCAGAATGCATTTTGAAATTCCTGCCTTTTTTTTTTTCCTTTTTGGTAATGAGGATTGAACCCAGGGGCGCTCAATCACTCAGCTACATCCATATCCCTTTTTAATATTTTGTTTAGAGATAGGGTCTCACTGAGTTGCTAAAGTGTCTCACTAAGTTGCTGAGCATGGCTTTGAATTCACAATCCTTACAAGCCTCTAGAGCCACTGGGATACACAGGCATACTCCACAGTGCCTGGCCCTTTTGCTGATTTTGATTTGTATTCTTTCACTGTATTAAGCCATAATTACAACAAAAAAATCAACTAATCAATTTTTTTATGTATCTGTAATACAAAAATATATAGAGAATAAAAGTTATAGAGATATTTAATGGCTAATTCAGGTTCACATATTGAGTGATAGTAGTAACCCTTGTTACTATTTTATTTTTCTAGAATGCTTTTGAATGTAAAACATGATACTTAGTGTACACACACACACACACACACACACACACACACATATATATAATGTCACTTGATATTTTTAATATTTACTTAATGTAGGCATTAAGTCTTCATTTTACCAATGAGAAAATGGAGGTTCAAATAGGATACTCAAGGTGTCACAGTTTATAAATGGGATAGGCAAGATTCAAAGCCAGGTAGAAAAAGTCCATATTTTGAAAATTATTTTTTAAAATACTGCTTTCTATTTTCTGCTTCTGGTAATACTCATCCATGTATTACATTATTTAATCAAATTTAGGGTTCTTAAGAGAACAAATGGCAGTAAATAAACTAAGTCAGATTTAGAAACCCCAAAGGTTAGATCAGTACGTAAGTTCACAAAGGAGAAGTAGCAAGGGAGAAGAGACACATCTACAAAAGAAATGAGATTGCCAAAGACACAACGACAATTCAGTTCACTTTCCTCCCATCTCAGTCTGACTTTCAGGTTAACTACCATACCTATTACATACGCTTTGTGGGTTTTAGAGTAAAATGTTGTCAACCATAAGACAAGAACCACACTATAAATTATAGTTGCAATTTTGACAGAGGCTTGTGTTAGCACCTACTTGGAAGTTTTCTGTTGATTGGTGAGTATGAAGCCTTGGTGAGTCAAAGTCAGCACTTGAAATGCCAAGGATGTATGTAAACAGTGGGCTTCAGAGATGATATGACTCATCTAGCCAAGCAGAAGAAGAATTCAGGCAGCCAAGCTCTCAGGAATAATAGGACCTGAGAGGCAAAGGTGGAGTAAAGTCAGGAAATGAGTCAAATCAATTTCCATTAGACAAGGAGGGAAACAGAAGACTAAATCAGAGGGCAGGAGAATGCAGTGGCATTTGATGATCTTTTGGTTGTTAAGAAAGTTACCTATTGGATGGTTTGAAACAGAAGATCTCATGTCTTAATTGTCCCTTTAGAATCTAAATCTTCTTGTCAAGTTCTACTAGGTCTTAAAGCAACCCTACCTTTATGTGATATGGAAATATATTAGAGTCTAGACTCTGATATCATTTAGATCAAGGTGAAAATCCATAATCCTGGCAGCTAGCTTGGGAAAGTGACCTGTGTATCTCTTTGTCTATAAGAGGTTGAATTGATATGACCAATGCCAGTGTTAAAAGAAGAATTAAAATAACAGGTAGCTGAGTCCAAGGGCATACTATACGATGTATTAGTTGAAATTTCTAATTCACAGGAAGTTCTTCACTGAGAAAAAAACTATTTGGAAGAGACCACTCCATCTTATATGAAAGTAATAAAAACTGTTATTAGATTCATGCGGTAGGTAAGGAGGTAAGTTTAAGGACTGCAGAAAAATCAGAGCAGCATATAGAATGCAATCTTCAAATTCAGTCACCCTTTGTTTTCTCACACCCTCTGTTTTCTTAGGATCCTCTTACTCTTAAGTAATTCTCCTTCAGACTACATTGGATGCTGCAAATAGTCCACAGGGCCAACATGTTTAGACAGGAAGATTAGATATAGCTCTCCAACTTGCACCCAAACTTCGTTTAGAACTAGCCATAATCAATTTTTTGACTATAGTAAAGCATGTCGATATTGTACAGGTACCACTTTGGTAGAATCAGTGATGGCAAATACAGATTTTGCTATTTTATTGTAATATAGATGACTTTAAATAATCTAATATTAGTAATGCCTTCAAAATTGGATCCACTATTTCCATTGTAGATTTCTTTTAAGTAATGCTCTCAATTAATATTAATACAAACAAAAATCTGATCTGGATTGAAACAAACATCAAACAAAATCTTGTCATTCAATCAGTATTATAATTCTTTCCCATTGACTAAATTCATATCTGTTTGATTTATGAGGCTGATCTATATAGCAAAGAGCAAAGACAGAGGTCCCTGTACTAGAATTTGAGAAAGAGAGATGGAGATTTTCTGCTGGGGGTTATGCACAGAAAAAAAAAAAAAAACGCAATCAAATTAGGAAACAGTAAAGAGCAACAAGACAGTTTATACAATACTTTCTTTTTGACAGGCCAATAAATACTCAGCTGAATAATTTACCAAAAGAAAAAGAGCCCACTCAAACCTCATGACCTTTTGAACAATGAGCAGGAGTTCAATTATCCGCAAATGTTCTATTAAAAGTCAGCTTTCCAGGCTGAAGTGTTATTTCAGCAGTCATATGTTAGGGTTATTAAAGAGGGAGAACTCTGCCTTTGTTGTTTCTGTACTCTGCTATGGTTTTACAGTTTGTTACCATCTTAAAAACAAACAAAAAACCTCCTTGCTACATCAAGAAATGGCATGTTGTCAAAAAAAGTGGGACACAATTATGCAATTATTTAAATAATGTTTCTGGAGAGTATGAGCTATTAGATTTCACTGGAACATTTTATCTGAACATGACTAGAGTGATACTGTCACGTTAGGAAGTATATAATTTGCTTCCATTAGAGATGCAGAGTGACATGCCAACACTTCTCAGAGAATTTCTCTTTTGCCCACCACATGGACTGCCATGTGGCAGTGAGCTGTTTATTGATTCTTTGGTTATATCTAGGTTCCAAGTATTAGAGAGCTTTGTTCTTCACTGATACTGATTAGTCAATTTTTATCACTGACACACCTGAAATAAACATGCTAGAATGAGGAAAGGCTTATTCTGGCTCATTTTTTTTTTTCAGAGTTTTCAGTTCACAATTCCTTGGCTCTAATGTTTTGAGCCTGCAGTAGCACAGTTAATCATGGTGGGTGCACATGTGGGGAAGTTGCTCATTTCATTATAGCTGAGAAACAAAGATGGGGGGGCTGGGATCTCCATATCCTCTTAAAGGGTATGTCCCTAATGATTTAGCTTTCTTCAAACAGGCTAAATTTTCACCACCTCCAATAGTGCCGAAGGCTGGGGCAAAGCTTTCAACACATGGTTCTTTGGGGAACATTTAAGATCCAGACTATAGCGGATACCTTGCAAAATCCTACATCTTCCCTGAGACAAAGACTGTTGAAGTCATCTATAGAATATCACATATTTTATAATCAAGGTACTAAAGTTTACTATATTAAGAGAGCACTAGACAAACCTAGTACTCCCAGAGATGACATGTTTTCCATGATTTAAATTTCTTTCCAAAAATTCCTTGTCATTTTCTCACTTATTTTGATATCGCCTATATTCTTCTGAGTTGTTGAGTGTAGAACTAAGAATTACATATAGTGAAAATTTTAAAGATAATGGGAAAAGTTTCACTATTTTGATATTGTATATTTCCTTATTTATTTACTGATTTGTCATCATTAGGGAAAAAACTGAATTTTTAAAAAAATATATTTAATTTTTAATTGTAGATGGAAACATTACCTTTATTTTATTTTGGGGTGGAGCTGAGGATCGAACCCAGTGCCTCACACATGCTAGGAGAGCGCTCTACCTCTGAGCCCCAATCCCAGCTCCAAAAGCTGAATTCTTAACAGAGCACAGTCAACTAAACTCTTAAATATACCCAAGATTAGATCCAACTAAGGTTGAATGATGTCCTTTTTTTGGGTGGGTTAAGTTCCTCTCTGAGTCAATTTTTTAGTACTCTGTAATATTATACTTATTTTGTAATATTAATTTGTAATATTATACTTATTTTGTAGTACTTTTGTGTGGATGGGAAGTAACACGTATTAAGTCCTTTTTGCTTGATATATTAGTACTCCAAATAGTAGTTATATTTTCTCTTCTTCCCTTCATCTTTTCTCTTATCTCCTATATTACATTCAAGCCTTGATTTTTCTCATCTATCTTAATAGAACATTCTACTTGCTATTACTTTTCACAAACATCATTCAGATTTTGAATCTGTCATTCTAAAAGCTTAGTCATGATTTTTTATTTGATGATTCCAGAAACTCATTAAGCATTACTGTTATTACATTATACAGGTCATCAGTGAAAAATTTAAATGTCACGTGATCTACAGATTCAGTTCACCACACATGTGCAGTCATAAATTTCTAGGCATGTGTTTTGCCATTCTTATAGTTCAGACTTACTATATACTAAGTCCTTCCCCATGTTCTAATAATTCTATTTCACTCCATTTTGTTACATTTTATTATAAAACATAGTACTTGTCATAAAGATTTGATTACTATGAAATCTTACAAATCTCCAAAACGCTGTGATCCTTCCATATATTAACTAATTTTGAAAGAAATTTGACATATGCACAATAATCTTTACATGTGTATAAATGTTTCCTTTGAGAATAAATTTGCTGTTTTTATTCCTTAATAATGATTTTATTTTAGTGTTAATCAGAAACATTAAGGAGCAGGTGGCAACATTCTGTCAAGTTAAAGGAGCAGCAGTGCAAACATACTTTATTAACATTATTCATAAAGTTCCCATCGTAAACAGCATTAAACTACTTACTATTCACCATAAGGGTATACAAAGTGCATTGGAGCTTCAAAATCAATGACATGTTGCCCTCTACCCAATGTTGCTCTTTGGCAAAGAGAGAAGAAGCCGCTCCTCAAACTCAGCATGCCATTTTTTAATTCACACTTAAATTTCCACTTGAGGAAGCAAGCCAAAACACACTAGTCCTCCCTGAGATGCACCCTGGGAGTAAGTACCCTCCCAACTTTAATAATTATCTGAGAAGAGTCTTTCTCCCACTCCCCTTTTCCATCTGAATAGGGGTTGCTTATTAGAACCTAGTTATTTTCTACTCCTCTATTTGCATAATTCACAGATGTCAACTTGCTGGCTCTAATCTGTCCCATCGAATTATAGTCTTTGTTTGCTGAGTAAATTGTTCTGTTTGCAGCTGTAATTTGGGTACCCTATATAAAAATTGTAAAAATGAAGCAACTATCAGCAATTAGGTAGATAGATTTTTACATTTTTTTAGTTAATCATATCATGATTCAAGATTGCCTTTTTTTTTTTTTTAGCAAATTGATCTATGTACATGTCTTGAAAACAGTATGGGTATTTAAGAAAACTTTATTGAAATAAAGGCTAGCTCCAGGATATGTAAAAAGCTGTTATTGTCACTTGATTTATTATTAAGAGTCTCTAAAATCATGCTACTGTAGATAGGAACTATATAATTTTTTAGTTACTAGAGCTTGGTAATAAAAATTTAAAAACAATGATATCATATTCACTCAGAGTATCTTCTTAATGATTTCACAAATATTTGGGTAAAATTTCTTCTTCATTTGCTATTCAAATGCAGTACTCTTTAATTTTTCAAATGCTAATTATTTTTCATATAATTTATTATTTTGGCGTTTTCTTCATTTGGTGCATTATAGTTATACATGAGTTGGGTTCATGTTGACAGAATCAGCCATGCATGGAATTTGATTTACTCCATTTCAGTCCTCAGTTATCCTCCTTTTCTTCCCTACTTCCTTCCCTCTATTTTCCTTTCTCTACTCTGCTGGTCTTTCTTACACTCATTCCTTTACTTACTTTCACCTAAATTTCTAAGAAGATATTTTTTTTTCTGAAGAAAGTGATATATGAGGCCATGGTATTACAAATAAAAGAGAAACTTACATGTTTGAATCACACAAGGCTCAAAGACAATCAAATATAATTTTGTCATATAGAGACAGAATTGCAGGAAACTACTTCTGATCAGCATATTCATCTATAATAATATTTTAGGAAGAAAACATTTGGGCTTCAACAACATGCAATGAAATTTGATTCACAAATATTTTGCTCAAGTGGGATCTTTCTGGAGTTTTATTACATTTGAATTTTCTCTGCTGTTTCAATTTGGTCTATATTTACCATAGATTGGTTCACTCAGTGGGTGATGACCAGTGTTTGAATTACATTGAAGTGCAGGTAAACTTCACTGTATTTTTTCATCTTTATACAAATTGTGGATGAGTATTCTTGGAAATGTCAATCTATATTAACAGCCATATGCCAGAGCATAATTTTGTAAATTCATTAAAATAAGAGTGAATATAAATTCTTAATATAAAATCAATTTCTTTGGCCAGGAAAAAGAAAAGAAAACCCTTCATCTGTTAAAAATAAATTATTTGTTAATGTATGGATATTTTGAATTGAATTGCTAGGTAAGACAATGGGATATCTGGTGATAAACATTTGCAAACATTTTTATGGGTTTCTTTCTTTCATGAAAGTGGCAAATAAATTTAAGATACAAGCAGATCCACAATAATTGAATAATCTCTCTGCCTTATAGCCATGCTAATCTTACATAAGTGCACATAATACTGAAGTCTAGGTTTATATAATACCAGTCTACTGTGACTGAGGCATATTGGAATATCTGTACCTTACCAAGACAATTTTCTTGATTTCTGCTCTGTGATTGGTCAGTTATAATTCTATGACCATTTAGAGTCTAGAACTGAAATTCTATGGCATCCTGGAAGATGCACAGCAATTGAATAAGGTATGTGACATTACTGTAAAAAGAAATGAGAAAAGTGATATATTTTTTAGTGTCTGCATGATTTAAAAAATGTGATGTGTTTGAATATATCTAATTTATGCTTTCCTCAATTTAAGTACAAACCAAAGTTAATCATAATAATGTGCTGTGAGAACCAAATATACTACAATTGCTCATTATTCTCAGCATTGAACCCATGGAAAGTGTATCATAAATAAAGAGTAAATAAAGAAAACAGTTTTACTGGAAAAAAAGAGAGAGAAAAACTATATATGTGGTACAGAAAAAAAAGAAAATTAAAAGTTACTCTTAGGTAAAAGTGTCTTTCTCCATATTTTTTTCATAAGGAGTCACAAAGAACTGAGGATAGGGAAGTTTTCCTTTACTTATAAAAATGCATATTGTTCAAAAATAAAAGAGAAAAATCAGAGAAAAGGGAGCATAAGATTTTAAAAAATCATTAGCATGTGATTGTACCAGAGGCAACTTGGCAAGCCATATGCTAAAACTGTGGAAAAATGTACTTTTTTAGCTGCAAGGACTTTTGAATGATTCTTCCATTTTAAATAGTTACTATTGATACTAAATGTTACTGATTTAAAATTAGACTTTTTCTATGCTGATATGAATAGTGACTGAACAAATAAATAAGCAGAGAACAGAAAATTTTCCATGCAGAAAAATTCCAAGGAATTGTTATAGATACTCTTTCTTTAAATAGGAAGAACATAAGTCCTGACAGTTTTAAGTGTAGGATGAACAATGACTAATTTCCAAAGATTATAGAATTAAACAGGAAATTGCAGTAACTTTACAGTGAAGAAAATTGACAAATTATACTCAAGCAAAGTTACCAATATCAATATCAGCAAAGATAATCACATATCAACCTTTGATATGACACATAGCCACATTTTGTCTTTGGTCTTCTTCCCAATACATGCAATCCCAGTCTAATCACAAGAAACATATTAGACAGATATCTATGGAAGCACACCATATAAAATGCCTGATCAATAGTCACCAAGCCTATCAAGGTCACGTAAAATAAGCAATGTCTGAGAAACTGCCAAGAGGAGCTCATTATGATAGCAATACTAAAAACTGAATGAGATTTTGGAACAGAGGCAAGACATGAAGTAAAAACTAAGGAAATCTGAATAAAGCATGGGCACGAGTTAATGTTGTAATATTGAATTATTAATTATAATTAATAATTGTGGCCATATTAATATAAGATACTAACAATAAAAAAACTGGATATAGAGGAATTCTATACTACCTTTGCAATTTTTTGTAAATCTGAGATAGTTATAAACTGTATCATTTAATAAAAGTTATCATAATTTCAAAATAATTTTAAAGATAGATTTCTACATAAAAGTAGGTTTTCTAATAGAACTTCTAGTCCAAAAATGTGTTGTTAGTATTTAATCATCATCCTGGTACTAAATTTGCTGCAAATATTTATTCATAAAATGATATATTATACTGTTTTTGGTGTTTAGATAGAAGAAATATTGTTTAATTCATAAAGTCTTTTATAAGGGTGAAAAGGAAAATGCCAACTAATTAGAATTTATGACATTAAATAGTTTTAATCTATTACATTTAACACTTTATATGTTACTATTTATTTATGCCCCAAATGTTTCCCTTGTACTCTGAGTATTTTTGGAAGGAAATAAGTTAATTTTGGACATGATGCTAAGTAAAAATAACCTTTGATATAAGTAGTTGCTTCAAAGTAATATGACTCATTGCCTAACTAGGTTTTGCTTTTGTATCCAATTGCAAAGGTGTACAATTGCATGAAGTTTGAATAAACCAAAATATTAAACATTCAAAATATTTTAACTTACATTTATTAAGTAAGATAAAATGTTACATTTATAGCCAAGGCATTCAGAGTGCATGAGTTTGCTCTTCCTTATTCAATAAAAGTTTAATTATCTTAATTACTCTGGCCTAGTTAGAAGTCCTTTATCTAGTATATACTGTTAGTTTGATAAATACCTGATGTGCACAATTGTAACTAATGTGTGCTCAGATGAAGACTTTGTTAAATTGAGTATTTTATTTCTATAAGATTTTTATATTATTTGTGGTCTGGATTTTATGTTATTTGTGGTATGGAAAGTGTCTAATTATTAGAGTATTTTGAAAATAATCTCAATGAAAACTAAAATGAAACTAACACAAAAACTAAATAAATTAGAGTAAAAAAATAAGGGGCTAGGGTTGTGGCTCAGTGGTAGAACACTTGCCTCACATGTGTGAGGTAGTGGGTTAGATTGTCAGCACCACATATAAACAAATAAATAAATAAAGATTCATCAATAACTACTAAAAATATTTTTTAAAAATTGAGTAGCATTAATATCAATAGGCAGTTTTTCAATGATTAGGTTATAAATACAAAAAAAGCATTAAACATTAGTATATTAGAAAAATTAAAAGAAAAATTATAAATATTCTGCAAAAACATCTCTTAAAAAGATGTAAAAATTCTAATTCCAGATACAGGTCAAAATGGATATATCTAGGTTATTTATTTTGTATACTTCTCTTAATAAAGAAAATAATCCAAGTTGCAGCATCTTATTTCCAGTTACAATCTGGAATGAAAGCTAGTGGCCTGACATTCGTAATACTTCAGTGGCAATTACGGCACAGTTAATATATCAATTTAATTAAATTTCTATAGTGATTCATGACATAAACTATCAAAATAAGTTAACTTGCACAAAAATAGACAAAAGATCAATTCAGTGGGCAGTGATAAAATGAATTAAATTATAGTTGCTGCCTCCTGAAAGGATTGTGTGCATAAGTAGTTTCTTTCCTTGGGTTTTCCTTTCCTCTCTTTCTTTCCTCCTTCCCTTCCTCCCTCCCTTCCTCCCTTCCTTCCTTCCTTCCTTCCTTTCTTTTTTCTTTCAACACCTCTTTTAAAGACATCATTTAGGGATATTAGATGGGAGCGATCTGAGAGAGTTTCTAATTTGGCTAAATCTAAATTGTTGTTTATCTTAATGTTAAGGAGGAATCAAAGAACTATGTTTAATTAAACAAAAGCAAATGGAATTCTTTCTTGTGTTTCACACTATAGTTTAAATTTTGCATTTTCATTTGTGATTTATCACTTTTTTAGATTTTTTTCAGTAAATGCGAATCACTGAAATCTTATAATTGTAAAGCTGTGTGTCGTCGAAATAATCATCTTCTCTCATCCAAGAGAGAAGGAATAAAAAGTGGAATTGGTGAAGAAGTTGATAAAATTCTCTCATCTTCTTGCCACCAGTTTGAACTACATATGATCAGAGACTGTCAGCAATTCAGAAGGAAGCTACTAGCATTTCTTTTAATAAAGGCAGTAAGTAATGAAATAAGAAAGAAAGTACCATTCATTGAGTAGCCTTAGCTGATGAAGTAGGTCTTATTGGTTTGATTGAATGTGCTGAACAATTAATAATTTGTACTTTCCTGTATCGATGATTTATAAATAAATTTATGATTGTGTGATTTTTTTTCCTTGTAGCTCTAAACAAATTCATCTATAAAGAAAAATAATGTTGCTGGGCGTGGTGGTGCATGCCTATAATTCCAGCGGCTTGGGAGGCGGAGACAGGAGGATCACGAATTCAAAGCCAGGCTCAGCAAAAGTGAGGTACTAAGCAACTCAGTTGAGACCTTTTCTCTAAATAAAATACAAAATAGAGCTGGGGATGTGGCTCAGTGGCCGAATGGTCCTGAATTTTATTAAGATATTGTCTAACCAAGCATTTTATAATTCCATGGTAAAGGTATAACACCTAGGTCATTTTCTATGTTGATAATATTAATTTAGTTATTGCTGGATAAATGAGTAATTATTAACTTGTAACATAAGATATTGTGTATGTGCATGTCATGCACAGACACATGTGTACAACTGAGTGTATGAATTACATTACAAATAATTTTAAAAGCTCCTAGTTAGTTAAAAAATATCAATAGCTATATATGAACATATTTCTTCATAGAATTAGTCAACATTCCAAAAAATTTTGAGTTGCCACTTTCACATTCAACAACCTTAAAAACCTTCATTGGTAATGTTAATGAAAAATAAATAATTGACACTAAGAAAAGAGAAACATATAAATAGCTGTTAGCATAATTGCAGCCATCTTCCTTTTCCCCACCCTCACTTTATGAATACTGTTGTTATTCCCAATAAATAGAATGTAGCCCAAGATAAAATCTACTGGCCTGGAGACCTGCTAGTCTCTCCCTGTTCCCTCATTGAGAGATAGGAGACAATTTACCAGCCTCTGAAATGAGGATGTACTGGTTTCCTGTTCTCTCCTTGAGAAGAAAAAGGACAAGTCAGTTTCCCTGTTCCCCCTCTGAGAGATAGGAAAACTACCTGTCTCTGTTCCCCAGAAACAAACTTTCCTTCCACAAGATCTGGGGATGCTTAGTATGTCAGTCAAGACTAAACCCGGCCCCTAGTGCATGGCCATGATTTTAGCCTATAAAAGGTAATATTAAGGGGGAGTTGCTGCTGCTGTCCCTCCTTGCTGCTGCTGTCCCTGTCTGTACAGAGAAGCCCTATCAGGCTCCTGACAATAAACACACTGCTTATCCCAGGTGTGTGTGTGATTAGTCCTGTACCGTTCTTCTTTCAATAACTAGACTCTCACTTTTCTCTAACACTACTGAGTCATATCTCACCTAAAATTAGGATCAATTATAACACAATATCTCAAAATATGGTAGTTTATTCCAAATAAAAATGTGTTTTCCTTTGACAAAAATATTGGAAGATAGTTACATTGAACTACATTTGACCTGAGGATGCCTTGGTATTTTGAGACCTTCTGAGGAACTCCAACCTAAGTGTGTAAACTACTTGAAAGCCCAACACAGGAGTGTACTTTTGTAATTAATAGCTGATTCTCATTACATAAGCATCAGTAAATCACATGAGACAAAGAAGGCTACTAAATCCTAGTAGAGGGAACAATCCAACAAGAAGATATAATGATAGTAAATATCTATGTCACAAATGTTGGTGTACCTAGTTACATAAACAACAACAACAATTTCTTGGCATAAAAGAGACCCCAATATAATTATACTATGCAATTTAAACACACCCTTATCACCACTACACAGGTTGTTCAAACATGAAATCAATAAAGATATTATCAACTTAAATAATACTGTAAATCAAGTTGAATTAATAGACAACTACAAAATATTTTACTCCAAAACATCTGACTTTACCTTCTTTTCAGCAGCTTATGGGCCCTTTCCCCAAATACAGCATATTAAAGTACACAATATAAGTCTTAACAAATATAAAATAATTGATACAATCCTGTTCATCTTGTCAGATCATAATGGAATGAAACTATAAATTACCAATAAGAAAACGAATGGAAACCACATAAAGACATGGAGATTGAACAATACACTTTTAAATGAAGAATGGATCATTAAAAAATGACACGAATCAAGAAATCCTTAGAAACAAATTAAAAAAGAGATACAACATATCAAAATTTATGGGACAGTATGAAAGTAGTTTTAGGAGAAAAATTTATAGGATTATGTAGCTATGTTAAAAAAAAAGACCAAAGAAATCTATAATAAAGACCTTAGAAAAGGAAGACCTTAGAAAAGGAAGAACAAACTAATTCCAAAACTAGTAGAAGAAAGAAAATAATAAAAATCAGAACCAAAATTAATGAAATTCAGAACAGCAGCAACAACAAAAGAATACACAGGATCAACGCAACAGAATTCTTTCTTTTAAAAAATAAATAAGATTGATAAATCCTTAGGCAAAAGTTAGAGATGGCCTGAATAATCAAAACTAGAAATGAAAAAGAAGATGATACTTCTGAAAGTAAAAGACTCTACTGAAATCCTGAGGATCATTAGAAGCTATTTTGAAAATTTGTACCACAATAAACTGGAAAATCTAGAAGACCTTGACAAATTGCTAGATATATATGAACTGCCCAAACTGTACCTGAAAGATACAGAAAATCCAACAGACCAATATTGAGTAATAAAATTAAAACAGCAATTAAATGTCTTCCAACAAAGAAAAGCCCAGGACCAGATAGATTGTCAGCCAATTCTACTAGATCTTCAAAGAACTAATAACATTAGTCTTTCTCAAATTATTTCATGGAATTGAAAGGAAGAAAACAGTTATAAATACATTCTATAAAACCAGTGTAACCCTGATGCCAAAACTAGACAAGGCACATCAAGGAAAGAAAACTTCAGATCAATATTCCTGATGAACATAGATATAAAAATCTTTAATGAAATATTAGTAAACCACATTCAAAAACACATAAAGAAGAAAATATACTGTGATCAACTGGCCCTCATCCCAGTGATGAAAGGCTGTTTCAACATACACAAATCAATAAATGCAATTCACTACTTGAATAGATTTAAGAACAATAATCTTATGATTATCTCATGGCATGCAGAACAGGCCTTTGATAAAACCCAGCACCCACCCATATAAAAATGCTACAGAAACTAGGGATAGGAGGAACTTACTTCTACATTATAAAGGATATATATGAAAACCCCAAAGCCAACATTATACATAATAGATAAAAACAATGTATTCTCTCTGAAATCCAGAACAAGACAAAAATGTTCACTCTTACCACATCTATTCAATATATTTTTTAAAACACTAGCCAGAACAATTAGACAAGAGAAGGAAACTAAAGGGATTCAAATAAGAAAAGAAGAAGTCACACTATCTGTTTGCTGATGATATGATCTTATATCTAGAGGACCTAAAAACTATCCAGCTGATAGATGAATTTGACAGAATAGCAGGACACAAGATCAACTATCATAAATAAATAGATTTATTATTTTCCAACAGTGATTCATCTGAGAAAGAAATCAGGAAAATCATCCCTTTCTCTCTATCTCTCTGGGGAGAGAGAGAGAGAGAGAGAGAGAGAGAGAGAGAGAGAGAGAGAGAGAGAGAGAAAATAAAGCCCTGAAAAACAAAAAAAGAAGAAACTTCGGAATTAGTCTGATCAAGGAGGTGAAAAGTATAATGAAAACTATAGATAACTGAAGAAGAAATTGAAGAAGAACTTAGAAGATGAAAAGACCTCCCATAGTCTTGGAAAGGGAGAATTAATATTATCAAAATGGCCACACTACCAAAAGTGATATACAGATTCAACATAATGCTCATCAAAATACCAACAACATCCTTTACACTAAGATTTCACCTCACTCCAATCAAAATGACAATTAGCAAGAACACAAAATAATCAATGCTGGTGAGGCTGTGGTAAAAATGGTACACTGGTATGTTTTTGTTGTGACTACAAAATAATACAATCACTCTGGAAAGCAGTATGGACATTCCTCAAAAAAAAAAAAAAAAGGAATGGAACCACTATATGACCCAACTGACTCACTCTTTGGTATTTATCCAAAAGAACTATAATCAGCAAACTATAGTAGCACAATTCACAATATCCATATTACAGAACCAGCCTAGATGCCTGTCAATAGAGGAATTAAGAAAATAGGCTGTGTCAGCCATAAAGAAAAATGAGATGAGATTATGGCAGTTACTGGTAAATAGTTGGAAACAGAGAACACTGTACTAATTGAAATAAACCAGATTCAGAAATCAAGGGTCAGATGTTTTCTCTCATATGTGGAAGCTAGAGCAAGATGAGGGAAAGAAGGTAGTGGTGGGAATTGGATAGCATAAATATATAGGGAAAAAAATCAATGAAGGAGAAGGATATGGAGAGTGAGAGAAGAGGGATTGGAAAGGGAAGGCAATATGAAATGAATTTAACAAAATTATACTGTATGCATATACAAATGTTCCACAGTAATTTCACCTTTATGTATATAAAGTAGAAATACAAGGTAAATAAATGAGTGAGAAGGAAGATCAGTAGAGGAAGGAGAATTAGGGGAGGCAGGAAGGAAGGGAAAGTGGGGAGCGGGGTAGGGAGAAGCAGGGATTGAAATAAAATTCCATGCATCTATGATTCAGTCCAAATGAATCCAATATATAACAATAATGCTCTAATCAAAAATAAATAAATAAATAAATAAGCTAAAGAGAATTTTTGAGCAATTAATTATTTTTAAAATAATATGAATTTTTAAAAATTTAGGATATAGCTATCAATATTTGTTGCTTTAAGAATTAAAATGAAAAATTTTAAATTATGTATATTTTCCAAATTTAAAAAAAACATATGGTGAGAACAGTGGCATCATTTCAACAGTTGCTAATTATTTTAATGTATGACTTCAAAATTTTAAAAAAGTTTTTATTTAGAAGACAGTTGAACTCTGATGTCTACTTCTTCATTCAATGTATTATAATGTTGGTGAAGTGGGTGAAGCAAACCTGCCTCTATACTTGTAGAAAGTTGGAAAATAAGGCTAGTTTTCTAGCTGTCTCAGAAAATATGGTTATTCCTCTTGATGCTAAAGCAAAACTTAATAAATGGAAGCTTGTCTCTCTCTCCCTCTTTGTTTCTCTCCCCACTCCCTGCGCCCCCTGCCCCGCTCTCTTTTCATTCTTATAGTACTGGTGATTAAAACTAGGTCCTTGAATATCCTAGGCAAGCCCTCCTGTATCACATTCTGTAGCCCAGAAACTTCTTAAAGCTTAGTTCCATTGTGGAATTTGAAAACAAATCAATTTTTGTACTCAGTTAAATAAAATATATTTGTGTGTTTTGCATTTTGACTAGCTCTTTCATCTATGCCAGGGTCATTTGAAAGTAAGTTAATTTTGAGTTAAGATTTTTCCAAATATTACCATATTTGGCAAATAGTATGAAAAAATTCCATTTGTTAATAACACCACAGGAAAGTATTTAAATATTGGGAAGCTGTCAAGTTCTTGGTGATGAATATAATGTTCCAAAATTCAAATTTTTGCTTGAAAGCTCAAATGTGATCATTGGCAACAAACAAATAGTGTCAGTTGTTTCTCTGAAGTGACAGGCTTGTTGTTCAGTTTAGAAAAAAAAAAAACTGTATCTCCCCAATACTTAAGTCTCAATAACCATAGTTTGTCTGTCATTCATTCTTTCTGCTAAAAAATGATGTTTTATTAAACTAGGGACTATTTCAGTTAATGTAACTTTTTTTTAAAACAACTCTCTTCAGCAGGCAACATAAATGCCTAATATAGGCCTAGTTTTATCACATAAAATGTAATAAGAAACATATACTCCCAAGTCAAGTTGTAATAAATTTTTAAAAAATTGGTGCTTCTTCAATGACATTATGAGTACAACTGTGTGTGTGTGTGTGTTTGTGTGTGTGTGTGTGTGTGTAACTATGTGTGCATGGTGGATAAAAATGAAATGACGATTAGTAAAATCTGTTGCCATGGACTTTATTTCCAGTAAAAGGATGGCTATTTCACCATCATTGCTTTTGAACCAGCAATGTAAATGTTTACATAGAGAAAACAGTAAATAGTATTTTAGAAGTATGATGAAAAGCATTTTGACTTCACAGATCCTTTGAAAGGATTTTGCTGACTCCCAGGAGACATTGACTCACTGTGAGGTTAAAGAGTGTGCATGCTTAAAATATTTATAGATGATACCTGACTGTACAATTTGTATTTCTATCAAAAATTTGGTGTGACTAGTTGTGACATTCTAACAAACACTGGTATTATTAAATCCTTAAATCTTTGTCTACTTGACAGATAAAAAGAAAAGTTCAGCGTTAACCTTAATTTGTTTTTCTTTGACCATAAGTGAGGTTAAAAATCTTTTATGTATTGGTCAATATGATACTGGTCCATGTGACAGAGAGAATAAAGAGTTCACAAAATGACCTACATTCATTTGGGAAGGTAATTTATGATCAATGTTGTATTTCCTTAATGGTAATCACCAGGAGGAAGTTAGAAATGTTAATAAACAATATTAGGATATCTGGTGAGTTATTTGAAAGAAAGGTAGATCTATTAGTAATTTACATTTGTATCAAAAATCCTGGATTTGTAAAAGATGAAATGTTAAAAGACCAATTTATTTTCATATTTTATATTTGAAACATCTATTGAATGATAATACAGGAAAACCAGACTTAAAGAAAATAAGTGATAAAGATATGAACCAATGAAATTCCAAAATGGCATAAAGAACAAAATAAATTTTAAAAAAAACATAAGAAATAAATGCATTTAACAATTATCACAAATTAAAAACAATTTCCATTTTTAAATATATGCAGTACTTCTATAAATCTGTAAGAAAAAGAAATAATTAGCTTTTTAGAAACATAGGCAAATGATATATATGTAAGATATTAAAAGAGATTATGAAAATCATTTTATAATCATTATATTCTAAGAAATATTTAAAGTCAAAATTTTCATCCTTCTCATTTATAGGTGTGGAAGCAAAAGTTCAGTAGGGCATGTACAAAACTTATCTATTATCTGTCAAGTGCTTTAATCACTATAGGTTATTTATTTATTTGTTTCTACTAGTTTACTAAGTTACCAAAATCTGATTTGTTTTCAACTACATATAATAAATTTGAATATATGTCAAATATCTATACCTGTATCTCACTCTCTTTCTCTCTCTCTCTCTGTATCATTCTGCAACTATTCCATGAACATGAAAATGGCATAAGATGACCTTTAGCTGCTTGCAACTGATATGTTTTTAAAAATAGATTAACATTATTCTATTGAAATCAGCACCATCTGCTCTCAATATACAGGAGTTGTTATAGTGATTGAGATCTTAGCCTCTTGGAATCCTACTCGTGAAACTTCCGGCATGACCTTGAAAAATTTACTGAAACCCTTCATGACTCGGCTTCTTGATTTAGGTGTCATCTTAATTCCTATGGTGATTGTGAGGATTTAGGCAAACTTATAAAAGACTGTGTGAGAAGTCATGACATACAGTAAATACTCAATGAATGTCAGCTAGTGTTATTTTCATAGTTATTGATAGGTGGGCAGTTTCTGGTGATCATTAACAATTTTTTTTGTGTGTTTTACACTGTAGAACAAGCATGTGTTACCTTGCTCTGCATCACTCCAGAGTGGTCTGCATATAGAATTGATTTCTATCACAAAGTCGGTAACCCAGTTATTTTCATAATGTATCAAGTAGCGTGATGAATGAATCCCAGGTGTGTATTGTCAGTACAGGTTTGGAGAAAAGATTTCGAATAATGAAAATTGAAAGGAATAATTACTTTAACCTCGTGTTTGAGGAAGAACTAACAGAACCTAGTTCAAAAGTTGATGCAAGGGTGGGGCGAAAGAGCAAATGATAGAATCAGTTAATTTCATATTCAGATTATGCCTACATATCCTCATTTATCCTGCTTATGTTTCTCATTGTGACACTACTTTCAAGTTGACATTGCTGTTCCTTTTTCTTTTAAAATTCTTCTGGAAATGCTACAAAGCTGAAGGGATCTTCACAAGACTGGATATACAGTATTCTAATGCAGTCTGGAAACTAAATTGAACTGGAAATCGTCTATGCATACTAAAGCCAATGCCTGCCCATTCTGAATGGATCACTGATGGCTTATCACAATTTCTTACTCAATACTGAACTTGGGCAATGATTCTCAGAAGCAAAGCAGAATTTCATTTTTCAAGTTTTCCCCCCTTTGTCCTTCAAGGTCTGGAACTCAATCAAATTGTCAGAGGAAGCATCACAAAGATGATGGAAATGGGAATTTGGGTCTTCTCATTTCTGAAAACAAAGAGGCATGGGTATGAAAACTTCACTACTCAGCATGTTTTTCTGCATGTAATACACTAAAGCAATCAGGGTTTTCTTGCATGAAATTCTTCTTTAAAAATACCATACACCAAATACCAAGTAGACTTTCGGAGTAAGTCAAATTGCGGCTGTCATTGATTCTAGTGTCATCCTTTCTGACTTTTAGCTGTCTCCTTGTAAATACTTTGACATAATTATGAATTGGACTAATGGATAACCATAGAATATTTTATACTGAAGCAGAATTTATGACACAATATTCATAATTATCCCTTATCTCATTTAAAAATATTATTTTAAGACTATTCCTTTGAGGTTTTTAAAAAAATTTTTTTAAAGTTGTAGGTGGAGACAATACCTTTATTTTTTGTTTATTTATATGTGGTGCTGAGCATTGAACCCAGCACCTCACATGTACTAAGCATGAGGTCTATCACGGAGCCACAACCCTAGTCCCTCCTCTGAGTTTTTATATAACTTTTTCTTCTATATATTTTGGGGGTGCTGGTTGCTTGTTTTTAAATAGCCTATCAATATATGACCCCTACCATAAAATTAACCAATTTCAACTGTATAGTTCATTGACTTCTGGTATATTCACAGTTGTGCCATCATCAAATTTTGATTCCAGAATATTTTATTAGTGCTCAAAAGAAAATAAATCCCCTTTTACTAGTTTTCACTCTCCATTCCTTCCTTCAAACTGCAACACCCAACAAACTAATCTACTCTGTCTCTATAGATATGCCTATTGTGGACATTTCATGTAAACAGAATCATATAAGTGATCTTATTTGACTGGGTTATTTCAATTTGGATAATATTTCCAAGGTTTATTCATATTTTAACATGTATTACTATTATATTTAAAAATGCTTTTTATTACAGAATAATATTCCATAGTATAGATATAAGCATTTGTTAAGCATTCCTTGATATTTAGGTTGTTTCTACTTTTTGACCATTATAAATATTGCTACTATGAAGATTCATGCACTGGTTTTTATGTACACATATGTTTAATTTCTCCTGGGTATATGCTTAGGTATATAATTATGATAACGGTATTCCATTGTAAACTCTATAGAAATTACCCAATTGCTTTCCCAAACAATTTCACTATTTCACATTACCTTCAAAAGTATATGGGAGTTCCATTTCTCTAAAGTCTCATTAGTCCTTGCTTTCCTATCTTTTTCTGTGATTATAGCCACACAGCCATTATTGTGGTTTTGAATTTAATTTGTAACTAATGATGAGGATCTTTGTGTGTGTGTTATTTAGCCATTTGTGTATTTTGATAAAAATGTTTAATTTTTTTCTCATTTTTCAATTGATTTGTCTTTTGTAATTGAAATGTAACAGTTCTCAATATATTATTGATACTGGTCCATTCTATAGGTTGTTTTCTTTTTGATGTCCTTTGATGCACTGACATTCTAGTTTTGTTTGTTTATCTTCTTTTGTCACTTGCACATTTGGTGTTGGATATAAAAATGATTTGCCTCACCTAAGGTCAGGAAGATACACTTTTTTTTTTCCTGAGAAGTATAAAATCTAAGAATTATAGAAATTTTATGTTTTACATTTATATCTATCATCAAGTTTGATTTAATTTTAAATTAGGGGCATCATTACCATGCAATGAGAACATCCAGTTGTTCCATATTCATTTATTTAAAAGATTATTTTTTTCCATTGAATTGTCTTGGCACCTGTTTTAAAAAGCAATTAATCAAAAATGGAAGAACTTACTTTTGAACTGTCATTCCTGTCCTATTTATGTATCTTCCTATCCTCATGTAAATACCACACTTCTTGATAACCATAGATTTTTATTGTTTTAAAATTGAGAAACACAAGCTCTCCAATACTGATCTATTTTTTTGCCATTCTCTTTTTTTCATTCTAATTTGTTATATATGACAGCAGAATGCATTACAATTAATATTATACATATAGAGTACAATTTTTATATCTTTAATTGTACACAAAGTACAGTCACACCACTTGTGTCTTCATACATATACTTAGGGTAATGATGTCCATCTCATTCTACCATCTTTCCTACCACCATCTCCCTTCCTATCCCTTCTTCCCCTTTGCTCTATCTAGAGTTTGTCCAATTTTCCCATCTCCCCTCCAACACCATTATGAATAAGCATCATCATATCAGTAAAAACATTCAGCATTTTTTTTTTTGGATTGGCTAACTTCACTTAGCATTATCTTCTCCAACTCTATTCATTTACATGGAAATGTCATGATTTTATTCTTTTTTTTTAGTTTTTAATTTTTATTGATTCTTTAAAAAAATAAATGACAGCGGAACACATTACAATTCTTATTACACATATACAGCACAATTTTTCATTTCTCTGCTTGTATATAAAGTATATTCACACCAATTTGTGTTTTCATACATGTGCTTTGGATAATGTTCATCCCATTCCACCATCATTTCTGACCCCATGCCCTGTCCTTTTCCCTCCCACCCTTCTGCCCTATCTAGAGTTCCTCTATTCCTCCCAGGCTCCCCCTCCCTACCCCACTATGAATCAGCCTCCTTATATCATAGAAAGTATTTGGCATTTGATTTTTTTTGGGGGGGGATTGGCTAACTTCACTTAGCATTATCTTCTCTAACCCTATCCATTTACCTGCAAATGCTATGATTTTATTCTCTTTTATTGCTGAGTAATATTCCATTGTGTATATATGCCACATTTTCTTTATCCATTCATCAACTGATGGGCATCTAGGTTGGTTCCACAGTTTAGCTATTGTGTGGCTGTGTCCCTGTAGTAAACTGTTTTTAAGTCCTTTGGGTAGACTGAGGAGTGGGATAGCTGGGTCAAATGGTGGTTCCATCCCCAGTTTTCCAAGGAATCTCCATACTGCTTTCCAAATTGGCTATACCAATTTGCAGTCCTACCAGCAATGTATGAGTGTACCTTTCCCCCAACATCTTTGTCAACAGTTATTTTTGTTTGTATTCTTAATAGCTGCCATTCTGACTGGAGTGAGATGAAATCTTAAGTAGGTTTGATTTGCATTTCTCTAATTGCTAGAGATATTGAAAAATTTTCATATATTTGTTGATTGATTGTATATCTTCTTCTGAGAAGTGTCTGTGTGGTTCCTTGGTCCATTTATTGATTGTGTTATTTGTTTTTGTGATGTTTAGCTTTTTGTGTTCTTTATATATCCTAGAGATTAGTGCTCTATATGATGTGTGAGTGGCAAAAAATTTGTTCCTAAAACGTAGGCTCTCTATTCACTTCACTGATTGTTTCTTTTGCTGAGAAGAAGTTTTGAATTTGAATCCATCCCATTTATTGATTCTTGACTTTAACTCTTGTACTATATGAGTCTTATTAAGGAAGTCAGGGACTAATCCAACATGATGAAGATTTGGGCCCACTTTTTCTTCTAATAGGCGCAGTGTCTCTGGTTTAATTCTTAGGTCCTTGATCCACTTTGAATTGAGTTTTGTGCATGGTGAGAGATAAGAGTTTAATTTCATTTTTTGCATATGGATTTCCAGTTTTCCGAGCACCATTTGTTGAAGAGGCTATTTTTTCTCCATTGTATGTTTTTGCACCACATATACTGTATTTATGTGGGTTAATCTCTGTGTCCTCTATTCTTTATCATTGGTCTACAAGTCTATTTTGGTGCCAATACCATGCTGGTTTTGTTACTATTGCTCTGCAATATAGTTTAAGGTCTGGTGTAGCGAGCCTCCTGCTTCACTTTTCTTGCTAAGGATCACTTTAGCTATTCTGGATCTCTTATTTTTCCAGATGCATTTCATGACTGTCTTTTCTATTTATATGAGGAATGTCATTGGGATTTTGATTGGAATTGCATTAAATCTGTAGAGCACTTTTAGTAGTATGGTCATTTTGACAACATTAATTCTCCTATCCAAGAACAAGGTAGATCTTTCCATCTTCTAAGGTCTTCTTTAATTTTTTTCTTTAGCATTCTGTAGTTTTTGTTGTAAGGTCTTTCACCTCTTTTGTTAAGGTGATTCCCAAGTATTTTATTTGATTTTTTTGAGGCTATTGTAATTGGGGTAGTATTTCTCATTTCCCTTTTAGGGGGTTTGTCACTGATGTACAGAAATGCCTTTAATCTATGGGTGTTGATTTTATATCCTGCTTTTTTTTTTATCAGCAGTGCTAATTTGAGTTCTTTACCTGTCTGTATACCTTTAATTTCTTTAATCTGTCTAATTGATCTGGCAAAAGTGTTTCAAGAACTCTGCTAAATAGAAGTGGTGAAAAAGTGCATCTCTGACTTGTTCCAGTTTTTAGAGGCAATGTTTTCCATATTTTTTCCATTTAGAATGATGTTGGCCTAGGGCTTAATATAGATAGCCTTTATGATGTTGAGATATGTTCCTATTATTCCTTATTTTTTCTGGTGTTTTGAACATGAAGGGGTGCTGTATTTTGTCAAGTACTTTTTGTGCATCTATTGAGATGATCATGATTCTTATATTTAAGTCTATTGATGTGATGAATTATATTTATTGATTTCCCTGTGTTGAACCAAACCTGCATTCCTGGGATGAACCCCACTTGATTGTGGTGCACTATCTTTTTGATAAGCTTTTGTTTTCAATTTTCTAGAATTTTATTGAGAATTTTGCATCTATGTCCATTAGAGATATTGATCTGAAGTTTTCTTTCTTTGATGTGTCTTTGCCTGGTTTTGGAATCAGGGTGATACTGGCCTCATAGAATGAGTTTGGAAGAGCTCCCTCCTTTTCTATTTCATGAAATAATTTGAAGAGTATTGTATTAATTCTTCTTTGAAGGTTTTGTGTATCCATCTGTTCCTGGGCTTTTCTAGGTTTGTAGCTTATGATGGCATCTTCTATTTCATTGCTTGAAATTTATCTGTTTAAATTGTGTATATCATCCTGATTCAATTTGGGCAAATCAAGTGACTCTAGAAATTTGTTGATGTCTTTGATATTTTCTATTTTATCAGAATATAAGTTTTCAAAATAATTTCTAATTACCTTATGTATTTCTGTAGTGTTTGTTGTGATGTTTCTTTTTCATCATGGATGTTAGTAATTTCAGTTTTCTCTATCCTTCTCTTCACCAGCATAGGTAAGAATTCGTTAATTTTATTTTTTCAAAGAACCAATTTTTGTTTTTTCAATTTTTTTTCAATTGTTTCTTTTGTTTCAATTTAATTGGTTCCAGCTCAGATTTTAATTATTTTCTGTCTTCTACTAATTTTGGTGTTGGTTTTGTTCTTCTTTTTCTAGGGCTTTGAGATGTAATGTTGAGTCATTTATTTTTTCACTTTTTCTTTTTTTAGGGAATGAACTCCATGCAGTAAAATTTCTTGTCAGTACTGCCTTTATACTGTCCCAGAGATTTCAATACATTATATCTATGTTCTCATTCACCTCTAAGAATTTTTAAATCTCCTCCTTGATGTGTTTTGCAACCCATTGTTCATTCAGTAGCAGATTAGTTAGTCTCCAGGTGTTGGAATAGATTTTTTTTACTTTATTATTGATTTTTAATTTCATTCCATAATGATCTGATAGAATGCAGGGTAGCATCTCTACTTTTTTGTATTTACTATGAGATGCTTTGTGGCACAATATATGGTCTATTTTAGAGAAGGATTCATGTGCTTCTGAGAAAGTGTATTTTCTCATTGAAGGATGAAATATTCTATTTATGTTAGTGAAGTCTAAGATATTGATTTTATTTTCTTTGTTCAACTTTTGTTTGGAAGATCTATCCAGTGTTGAAAGATGTGTGTTAAAGTCAGCCAGAATTATTATGTTGTGGTCTATTGGACTCCTGAACTTGAGAAGAGTTTGTTTGATGAACATAGATGCTCCATTGTTTGGGGCATATATCTTTATAATTATTCAGTGTTGTTGTTGTATGATTCCCTTGAGCAGTATGTAGTGTCCTTCTTTATCCTTTTTTATTCACTTTAGTTTGAAGTCTATTTGATATGAGGATGGAAACCCCTGCTTCTATAGTCCATGTGAGTGGTATGATTTTTCCCAACCCTTCACCTTCAGTCTGTGGATGTCTTTTCCTATGAGATGAGTCTCTTGGAGGCAGCATATTGTTGGGTCTTTTTTTTTCTTTATTTTATCCAATATGCTAGTCTATGTCTTTTGATTGGTGAGTTTAGGCCATTAACATTCAGGGTTATTATTGAGGCATGATTTGTATTCCCAGCCATTTTTGTTTATTTTTGGTATTTAACTTGACTTGGTTTCTTCTTTGATTAGTTTTTCCTTTAGTTTAATAACACCCTCTGCTGATTTTCATTGTTGCTTTTCATTTCCTCTTCATGGACTATTTTACCAAGAATGTTCTGTAGTGCAGGCTTTCTAGGTGTAAATTCTTTTTAACTTTTGTTTATCATGGAAGGTTTTTATTTCATCATCAAATGTAAAGCTTAATTTTGCTGGATATAAGATTCTTGGTTAGCATCCATTTTCTTTCAGAATTTGGTATATGTTGTTTCAGGATCTACTGGCTTTGAGGGTCTGGCTTGAAAAATCTACTAAGATATGAATTGGTCTCCCCCTATATATGATCTGATTCCTCTCTGTTGCAGTCTTCAAGATTCTATCCTCATTCTGTATGCTAGGCATTTTCATTATAATGCGCCTTGGTATAGATCTGTTGTAATTTTGTATATTTGGTGTCCTGTAAGCCTCTTGAATTTGGTTTTCCATTTTTTTCTTTTGATATTATTTCATTGAAGAGATTGTGCATTCCTTTGGTTTGAATCTCTGTGCCTTCTTCTATCCCAATAACTCTTAGATTTGATCTTTTGATGCTATCTCATAGTACTTGGATGTTCTGTTCATGGTTTCCTACCATCTTCACTGTGTGGTCTACTTTATTTTTCCAGATTGCATACTTTGTCTTCATTATCTGATGTTCTGTCTTTCAAGTGATCTAGTCTGTTGATGATGCTTTCTATTGAGTTTTTTATTTGGATTATTGTTTCCTTCATTTCAAGTATTTCTGATTGTTTTGTGTTCAGAGTCTCTATTTCTTTCTTGAAGTCATCTTTTGCTACCTATATTTGCTACCTTATCTCTTTGTTGGTATGATCAATGGATGCCTATATTTGCTCTCTTAGCTCTTTTGTTGGAGTGATCAATTTTTGCCTATATTTTTCTCATTTAGGTCATTCTTTAATTAACAGATCATTTTAATTATGAAGATTCTGAACTCCTTCTCTGATATTTCATCAACTTCACTGTCCATGAGTTCTGTTATTGTAGTATCCTTGTTTGTTTGGGTCACTTTCCTCCCTTGTTTTTTCATGTTGTCTATGCATCTTCCTTGTTTGCAGTATGGATCTGAGATATTATAGTTTCTACCCTATAATCTTATAGTATCCATGCAGATTATCTGTACCTCACCTTGATGTTGGGCTTCCCGACCCTGCCAGTGTTCCATGATAAATGCTACTGCAACTATAGGTGGCGTCAACAATAGTGGAGGTAACTTGAGATAGTTGTGGAGGTGCCCCAAGTTGCATGCAAAGTCTTTCAGTGATGGGGCTAAAAGGGTGAGCCTTATACTGGCTTTGTAATGCCTGATCCAAGATGCAACTGCTTCTAGGCCCTGTCTGTTGTCACAAGGTAGAGGTTTACTGTGTGGTGAAGGCTATGAGAATGGCTGCAGTGTCTCAAGATGGAAGTGGATTAGGCCCAGGCTCCCAGGTGGGGTTGGGAGGCTGCAGACATGGGCCTAAGCTGGGCCTAGGCTCCCACGCAGGTTGGTGGAGGCTGTCTTGACCTATCACAGGAAGCTGTGGGTCAGTGGGACAAACTCAGGCCTACCTTGGGCCTGGGCTCTCATGAGGTGTGTGGAATCGGTCCTGGCTTGAGCTCCAGTGGTGGTCTGCTGGTCTGTGAGATGGACCTGGTTCTACTTTGGGCCTGGGATCCCCTGCAGGTTGGCAGAGGCAGATCTGGCCTATTCCATTTTTCAAAGAATACTTGGCTATCCTTGGAATTATTGCATTCACTATGAAATTTAGGATCAACTGATTCTTGGGGAATAAAAGGGAGAGGAATTGGAATTTTAATATGGATTGCACTGAATCTGTAGGTCAATTTTTAGAATACTGTCCTGTAAACAATGCTCAGTCTTCAGATCTATGCACACGCAATGTCTTTTCATTTTCACCTGGTTTCCATTTTTAAATGACATTTTGTAGTTATCAGTGTACATCTTTTGCATTTTTTCTTAAATTTATTATTTTGTTATGTTACTATCTACGGGGTCTCCAGTTCCTTGTCTTCCTTCAGCAAAGAATTAACAAACAGGACATAAAGATAGCAAATAAGCACAAGGTTTATTATAAGAGCAAAAGTTATGAAATAACAGGCTTCTCCAAGGAGATGGGTCCCTAGAGCCAGGAGTCCCTTAGGGGAGTACTGACTTGTTCTTTTCACAGGTTTTGAGACTTTCTCCTTTTTCTACCTCCTCCTCTCTCCACACTCTTTTTATTACGGCTCATTGGTACTCCAGTGTCCACACATGTATTTTAGTCCTTCTATTGGATTCCCTGATCATGTCCACAAGCTCTTTAGTAAGCTAGGAAGTTAATCTTATGGGAGACCTTCATTGTACTCACTGTCTGGACCTTCCCCTACCTTCTTCATTTGTCATCTGGCCCTGACTGCCTATGCAGTTCTAAATCTCCCTCACTATTATATGATCTGTACTGGACCATGTTCCAGGGGTCCTTAAGTAGAACATGTATTGCAAAATTGTATTAAATATTCTACAGAGCTTTTTTAAAGATATATTTTTTTTCATAGGGTTTAGTCTTCTATTTCCTTGCTAATCTTCTTCCTCATTGGTTTATCCACAATTGAAAGTAGGTTGTTGAAATTGCCAATTATCATTGCTTGTCTATTTTGCAGTTTTATTCCATAGATTTTTACTTCATGTGTTTTAGAGCTGTATTGTGAGGTACATAAATATTTATAATTGCTACATTGATGAATTACAAGATATTATTCTTTATCTCTAGCAGTAATTTTTGTCTTGAAGCATGCATCCAATCTATATTTGCTTTGGTTTGGTCACTGTTTGTAAAGTATATCTTCTTATCTTTCATTTTCAATCTATTCGTGCCTTTGAATCTAAAGTATAAGAGATATACTTTAGTTAGAGTTTTAATATCAGTTGGAGTATGTATTTTTTAGTTGGAATATGTAATGTTTGTGCATTATGAAAATCTATCCTTTTTGAGTTTTTACCCTATTTACATATAAGTTAGTATTACAGCTGACATTCTGCCCTTTATATTCTATGTATGTCTTATTTTATTTCCTTTATAGTTCTCTATCTCTCAAATACTGCTATCTGTTCTCTCCTTCTCCTCTTTTCTTCTTTTGTACCTTTCCATTCTTCAATTAATGCCTTTCAGGTTTTAAGAATATATTTCCTGGTATATCATTTTTACTGTCTTACATTTTATCTTTCTGTATCTTGGAATTATTTTATTAGTTATTTTTCTGGGAATTACCATTAGTTTTATAACTTCAATCTAGTTTGAATTAATATTAACTTAAATTCAAAGTTATACAAAACTTTGCTTTATCAGGTTTGGTTTTCTCTTTGTTCTCTATTGTCATTCAAATTATATATTTACACAACGTAAGTCTATCAAAAGATTTATAATTATTGCTTTATGTAGTTGTCTTTTAAGAGGGTAGGAGAAGAAGAGTAATGAACATATATACGTATATACCATATATACTATGTTTCTTATTTAAACATGTAGGACCCTTTACTTGTGCTCTTTATTTATTCATATGGATTCAAGTCTCCTTTCAGTCTGAATTACAGTGACTCTTTCAAATCCCACTTTGGTAACAAATGATCTCTCTGCTCATTTTTGAAAAAAAATCTGGAACTGTATTGATTTTTCCATTCATTTTTGAAGGGGAGCTTAGCTGTATATATAATTCTTGGTAGACAGTACCTTTATTTTAACACTTTAGAGATGTAACACACTGTCTGTTAACATCCATGGTTTCTGAGGAGAGGTCAGTTATTAAACTTTTTGATGATATCTTGTGATTGATAAGTAATTTTTCTCTTCCTGTTTTTAATATATAATTCTCTTAACTTTCATTAATATAACTCTGATCTATTAAGTTGTTGGTTTCTGAATTTATTCTACATGGAGTTCATTGATTTTGGAAGAATAGATTAATATTTCCTATAAATTTTGAAAAATTTCAGACATTACTTTTCAAATATTCTTTTTGTTCCTTCTTATCCTCTGGAAATTACATTATATTAATTTTAGTGCCCATAATCATATCCCATCTGGGGCTTTGTTAACATTATTTCTTTCCCTTCTACATTTCAAACTTGACTTACTCTTTTATTCTATCCTGAAATTTATTGATTCTTCTACCATTTCAAATCTGTCAGACAGTCTTGTGAATTTTTCATTTCAGTTATTGGTGTTTCAAGTCCAGAATTTCTACTTGTTTTTATTTTATTTTTATAAATCTATTTCTTTATTGTGTTCTCTATTTGATAAGGTATCATAATTTTTATCTGATTCCTTTTATACCCACATATTCTTTTTATTTTTTATAGATATTTTTGTTTGTAAGTCATCATTATTTTAACACTCATTGAGTGTTTTACATATGCTTTTGCTAATTATTTCAATGTGTTTATAATAATGTATTTATTTATATAAGACTTTGGTAAATCTATAATCGGGAACCCCTCAGGGATATTTTTTTGTAGACTGATTTTCTCCTTTATATCTAGGGAATATATACTGTTACATTCTTTCTTAACTTTTATTAAAAATCATACATTTACATATCCCATTGTAGACACTCTGGTATCAGAGCCTGCACTCTGAGACCTGTTGCTCTGGCTTAGGCTTTTCATTGCTATTTTTGTAGCCCTGATGTATTTTGCTTCTGTTTATTTGTTTAGTAATCTTCCTGGATTAATTCTGTAGATTCTGCATTATTGAAAGTGGTCAGCTAGTGAGCGCTGTGATATGCACACGTACACACACATATGTATACATATATATAAAATTTATAAATTTACATAACATAAATTATATATAAATTAGGGAGAACCTGTCTCAATACAAAAAATAAAAAAGGGCTGGTTGTGGAGCTCAGAAATGGCGTAACCCTAGGTTTAATTCCAAGTACCATACACATACACAAAAAATTTCAAATCTTTTCTCCTCTAGCAGTAAAATAAAAGCTACTAGGCTTATTAAACATTTATTATTCTCCAAATGTGATCTAGATACTGAATTAGACAAGTGATCATAAAATTTGCAAAACATAATCCCTGCTCTGAAGTTCAAAGTCATGTGCTTGAGACAGATGAGAAACCAACAATAAAAACACAGAGTGATGAAACCTTCAAAAGTGATGAATTCACACAGAATTAGACCAGAGTCACATAACTTTGTCAAGTGATATTGATATTTTAGGTGGAAGTAAACTAACTACCTTAGTGAACAGGAGGGAGAAACCTTCATGACAAGTGTCAGCTGAGTCAAGTAAAATGGATAGCAAGGGCCGTTATTGGTAAAGATAAGACAATTTTACTAAAGAGGGAAGAAAAGGAGAAAGAAAGAGAGGAAGAATGAAAGGAGCAAGTAAGTGAGAGAGAAGGGAGGTGGGGAGGGATGGAGGAAGGAAGGAATACCACAGGCTTCAATCAGGCTCTGAAATAATTTGGAGTTCAGTTCCTTTTCTTGGATGGATAATGTTCAGGTCAGCTCAGTTTATTCTGTGGCTTTTATTAATTTCCAGAGCTATAAAGTTATGACATGGTGATTTTGGGTTTTTTTGCCCATATATTTTTTTTCAGTTTTAGTGGGAGATCAAATTCATAGATGCCCTCAGTCCATCATTCTAGAAGTATATTTGCATTGTGTTTTCTAGGGGGGAAAAAGGCACAGTGTGATTTTTCTTTAAATTCTTATCTCTGTTATTTTTTGTTCCATTGTTTTCATTCTTCATTACCTATCTTTTTTATATCTGAAATTTCATGTCAAATTTATATTTAATTATGCCCCTTCCATTTAGAAGTTTACAAATACCCCTACCTTCTTTATTCTGTTAAAATATGCATCTATCTAGGTGTAAAAGATATAGATATCATTACATTTTTTACATTCTTGAATTCCATATATTTTATAAAATTTCATTATTTAAATGATTTCTATTCTTTTTAACACAATTAGTATTGATTTTCTTAATATTCTTATCTTTCATATTCTACTTGCTACTTCTATATTTGGTTTCATGAAAAAAGTTAAATCCTATGGAAATATTCCCTACTCTTTGCAATTCTGAATTCCAGATGGAATAAGAACTACATCCATTACATTTTAACAAATACATTTATATAAATTTCTTAAAATAAGATAGAATGATTCAATTTTATTGCAGTAAATTTATGGTAATAAATTTACATTATGTCCTTTATTTACATTATATCATTTGCATAAAATCAGTCAGTGAATCATAGCTTGAGAACACATCTTCAATTAATTATGCAGCAATAAAGTCCTCAGTATGCATTATCATTTACAATTGTAATTTGCTAGATGATACAGATGAGATGTAGCAATGAGTAAAATAATTGCCTTTTTAATGCTGTAGTAGGTATGCTATGGCCATTAATTATCAACTTGACTAATTATTATTGGTAGCAATTAATCTTTGCTCTAATAATTATTGCTGATGAATATACATGTTTTGCCCCTATTACCTTTTGCCATCACTTGAAGATGATGTATGTGATTACTAAACTACACATTGTCTAAAACAGACCTAAATAATTTGATATGGTAAAGGTGTCCCTGAGCTCAGATAAATTTTCATTAAGCTATTGGACCTGCAAAAAGTCATATGATATAGTGATCTTTTTGAGATATTACTATTGTCCCAAACCATGCCAAGGTTTGTTTCTTTGTGTATCACATAACACTTTGAAAAGATCTGGATGTCTCAATTAGGGGAGTTATTATAAAGTGTGCTTCTAGATGTGAGTGAACATAATGTTATCATTGTGCAAAAGGAGTATAAACAAAGTTATAAAATGATAATTCTTAAAATTTCATTTCAGTAATTACCAAACCCATGTTTACAAATGCTTATGACTAATGTAATATTTATAAGAAATATAAACATTATGCTTTTTATATTTCCAGCACAAGAGTAATGCCTAACATGGAGTATTTGCTCAATACATATTTATCAGATAAGCAATTGCATCATGAGGTGGGCTAAGATTATTTACTATGTGTTGGTAAGATAATCATTCCAAATCTAGCTTCCTCATCTTTAAAACACAGTTATAGAAATAGGATTGTGTCATGGGATTATTATGGGGATGTATGTAGGTAAAGTGCTTATTGTGGTTATAATGATAGTTAACCTGAAGTTATTGAGAGAGGTACATGTGGGAAAATCACATCTTAAACTGAGGACTAACCAAATATTATATGTTATTCACCCAGAATATATGATTCAAATATTACTTTGAAATTTTAAAATCATATAAGACAAAACAAATACCAATACATTTTAAGATAAAACTCTTCTCAAAACCAAAAATATAATATTTATTGAAAAATTTCTCTCAATCTGACAATAAGTTTACTGAAGGGCATTTCTATGTCATTTGAGATATTCTCTTTAAGCCTAATTGTTATTCTCTGTTCTTAGCATGAGAAAGTATAAAAGCAGAAGCATGGCTCATAGCCAGTCATCTTATATCTCCAGGTCATTCTAGAAAGTATTCCAATGTGGATTTCACACTGCATCATTGGTATGGGTGACTTATTAATCTGACTCTTTCTTTCTAAATGGATCCATACCAATAACTTATTCCAGTTGTGATGTCCTTCAACACTTAACCAATAATAACTTCTTAGATTAGGCTACACTCTATAGTGGTGACAACATTAAAATTTTTTATATGCTAGTCCTGCCCCCTCAGACATCATGTTCTTCCTTTAGCTCTACTGAACATAAGCTCATGACTTGGCAAGTGCTAAAGATTTATCTATTTATTAACATTTTACTCACAAGGATAAAACTCTTGAAATATTACAGCTCATTTTCAAGAATGTCCTTGGGATGGAAAGCAGATATATTCTTTGTCATATTACATTTTCAGACCATGTAGGTCACTGTCATAAAGCAGTCACCAGAAAAGTTAAATGAAACTGCATTATGCAACAGATTTTTTTTTCATATTTTAGATACATATACATTTGTAAAATACTTGGCTGTAAATTTTGGTGTTTGGCCTAAGGACTGTATAAAGAGATTGTTAAGCTTTTAACAAGGTAAACAATTTTTGGAGTGAACAGAATTGTGTTTTTTTGCTGAAACATGGCAAAATTTCATGTCTACATTATGTGTGTGTGTATTATGGTTAATGGTCAAGTGAAAAATATGATAGAGGTTCTAGTCATTCCACCTTTTCTGTCTGGCATGTATTTTGCATAAAATATAACTAGGGTAGAGGATGTCAGTGTTTGGACATGGATAAGTATTAGATTTTCATCCTCCTTGGCTCTAGAATATTTGCTGTCTGTCCTCAATTGCTTTTATGAGGAGTATATTAAGTGTCAGTGTGGAGTGTGGAATAGTGGTTTGCCAAGACTGGGTTTGTGTTCAACTTTCATTACTTAATAACCTTTTGATTCAGTTTCCTTACCTCTAAAATTGGTATTAGTGTTATTGGGTGGCTGTGTAGAAAGATCATGTTTAGCAAAAATAAGCATTTATAAAATGAAAACCACTATAATTATTTCTCCTTAAATTAAAGCATTTCTTCAACATGTTGCTATGACTCAGTAAGAAATTAATGTATGCATTTCTTTTTTTTGTAGTTTAATTTACTTTTTGCCTAAGGCTCTTCTTACCTCAAAGGGTAAGTTACACAAACATAGTTCCCATGACTACTTCCTTTTATTTTTTATATTTTAGATTCATTTCAATTTTAGGTGGGTTTCTTTCGTTAGTTAAGAGGGTTTATTGATTGAATCAGTTCCCACTGAACATATCCATGTTCCAGTTTTTGTACTAGGAGTTGGGATAAGAAATGTAAAAAATAAATATAATCCCTGCTTTGATGGAACTTATAGTTTAATGATTGAGATAGACCTGCAGTCAGGCAGTTGCCCTTCCATATGGGAAGTTCTCTAATAGGAAAGAACATCTTGCTGTGGGAACCCCTAGAGAAATGATGTTTAAGCATATGCCTAAGATTAAGTAGAAACTATCCAATAAAAATGTAAGTGGAGAAATATGTCACACTGAAGAAATACAATGTGCAGAAACCTTTAAAGAAGATTGCATATATTATAGAAACTGTTTTTGTTTGGGATAACATGTAGGATGGAATTTCAAAGGTAGCAAGAAATGAGGCTGGAGAAGTAAGCAAAGGCAGGAACATGCACAGATTTTTATAACACTTTGAATAACTTTAATTTTATCTTAAGGGAAGAAGGAAGCCACTGAAGGATATACAGTTGAGTAAGAAATGATGACTACTTATTTAGGAAGTGTAATTGGGGTCAGAAGGAACTGAGGGATGAGGTCAAGACTAGAGCCAAAAGAACAACCTAAGAGGTGACTAGTAATTAGAGTAGAAATGCTTGGATAGTTGACCAAAATTATGGGAGAAGAAATGGGAAGAAGCAAGTGGATTTGCTGGATTTCTAAATAGTTTAATCATCAAACCCTCACCAAAGTTTGGGTGATATCTGTAATAGTGCCAGCAATAACAAAAATGCATCTTTTTATGTTCTTATACTCTATGTTTTCTGCTTGTAATAAGCATTTTACTAAGTGATAGAAAATATCTGCACTAGACACACTCATAATCTCCATTTTAGATGAGCAAACCGAGCAACTAAATATTTAAGTAACTTGCCCAAATTCACATTATTTGTGAGTGGAAAAGTCAGGATTTAATCTCTGTGTTTAAAGCTGTGGAGTTCAAAGTATTCATCATAAGACTACTCTGCTGATCCAATTAACAGTTACTAAGACTTATTTTTCATTTATTTTCTAGGCACTGTTGTCAAGTGCATTATAGCCATTAATTTGTTTAAATGGTTGCAGTTGGTGCTGGTGAAGGAAGAAGTGAAAGAAGAAAGGTAAAATATGACACAGTTGGGTTTTTTGCTCAGAAAGATAGGAGTGCAGTAGATCACAAGTTGGAAGTGATGCATTTAATTTTTGTGAAGTCTATTTTGAGCTGTTTCTGCATCATCCAAATAAAGGTGCCCAGTAAGGAAGTTGAATATGCATGATTAAGGCACTGGAGAGTCATTTGGGCTGGAGATGAAAATGTCTGCATT
Organism: Ictidomys tridecemlineatus; assembly: GCF_052094955.1. Taxonomy (NCBI): domain Eukaryota; kingdom Metazoa; phylum Chordata; class Mammalia; order Rodentia; family Sciuridae; genus Ictidomys; species Ictidomys tridecemlineatus. The sequence continues at coordinate 106,347,599 of NC_135485.1, read as the reverse complement.
CATCAGCATGTGGATGGTAATTGTTCAGGTACAGTCTTGACAGAGGAGAAAGCTTAGAGAGGAACACAGAAAAATGACAATTTTAAAGTCCAAAAGAAAGAGATGACTAGAAAGCATGAAAAGGAATAATCAGATTATGTAAAAAAAAAATGGAAAATGCAAGGTCACAGAAGTCAAGATAAGAAAACTTCAAAAATGAAAGAATGGCCAAATCAACAATGTCAAATACCACAGAAAGCCCAAGAAAGTTAAGGCCTGAGAAACTTCTTATTTGTCATGATGACATACAAGTTACTGATGACTTTAGTGAGTTTAAGTGAAGTAGTGATGGCAGAAGTCAGATTTAGTTTTGGTAAGAATTGAGTGGAAGGCAAGGAAGTGGTGACAGGGAATACAGACAAGAGATACAAGGAATTTAGCATCAATCTATAAAGGAATGGTAAGGTGGTCACTGTACGGTGGGTGAGCACACTTGTAAGAGTACTTAGAGATTAATGGAATAGTATAGATAGTCCAGAAATAAAGGCATACTTGAAAAGTCAATTGATTATGAAGGTACCAATAAAATTAAGAGTAAAAAGTAGCCTATTCAAGAAATGATACTGAAAAAATGGGGCAAATGTGTGAAAAGAAAGAAATTTTGATTTCTTATTCAAATGATGTACAAAGATTAACTGGAGATACAAGTTAAAATCATAAATATTCTAGAAGATCATGATATGACACTGAAAATAATAATTAGAATAGGCAAAACGTGTAATTCATTAATGTTCAGATGTTCTGCTTATCAAGGTACCATATATTAAGTGAATAAACAGTCCAACAAGAGATATTTGCAGACCATATACACACCCTTGATTAAAGACTTATACCAAGAATGTTTAAATAATTATAAAAGTAAGTATAAAATTAAAGATAACATAGACTATGGGCAAAATTCTGAACAAATATTTTAGAGAAGAAGATATATGAATGACCAATACGTACATTAAACAGTACTCAAAATCAATAATGATTAGTAAAATGCACATTCAAATATAATGTAACACCTTTACATGCACATACTCAAAAAAAAAGAAAAAAAGTGAGTAAAATTTTTATAACAAATGATGAAAATATGGAGTAACCAGAATTCTCACAAATTGCTTTTGAGCAAACAACATTCTCAACCACTATGGAAAAAATATTTGCTCTTTTCATTTAAAGTAAACATGCATCTGATCTCTGTCTGAATGATTTCACTAGTATGTATCCAAAATGAAAGGATCAACACATGCAGTGTCAGGTGAGGTTTGACTGTCTGCTTCCAAAATGGTGGTTCCTCATGTGCCCTCACATGGTACAAGGACAAAAAGGGCCAACTGAGTTTTGGCAAAGGTCCACAGCAATTCAATAGAAGAGAGAAAGAGAGAGAGAGAGAGAGAGAGAGAGAGAGAGAGAGAGAGAGAGAGAGAGAGAGAGAGAGAGAGAAAGAGAGAGAGAGAGAGAGAGAGAGAGAGAGAGAGAGCTGTTCTAAGAAAAGAAATAGTACTGGAGCAATTGAACATCCATAGAAAAAAAGAAAAAAATGACGTAGATTTCACTCCTTATACAAAAATTAACTCAAAATAGGTAACTAACTTAAACATAAAACGGAAATTTGTTTTCAACATGAATTTTGGAGGGACACAGACATTCAGATCAGAGCAGCAGGAAACAGAATTTATGGGTTTGCTCTGAAAAAGTTTACCTAGTACTTTTGGGTTCCCCTTACTGAGTTAACCCACCAGCCCTAGCGTCTCAACTGCCTGGTTAATTACTATGATTGGATATATCTTTCCTATATGGGCACTTGTCTAATGCTTGATAGGAAAGAGTAGAGTGAAGGGGGCTTCCTCGCCAGGCTGTTCACTGTGACAGAGTTCCTCCTGCTGGTTCTGCTAACTATCCCCAGTGTCTCTTGGAGTGGCAGTAGAATCTCATTATGGTGGGAAAGGAAAGAACTTGTCTAGTGGGAATTGTTGTTGTTGTTTGTTGGGTTTTTTTTGTTGGGGGGGGTTATTGATTGAACTCCTTTCTGTGGTGCCAGGTTTGCTGATTGTTTCAGAGGGACTCCTGTTTCATCTCAGAAATGAACCCTTTTGGGGCTGCCTTCTGTAGTTACATTGAGGCAAGCAAATGCCCAGTCTAGCCCCACCTTCTTCTTTTGAGTAGGCAAAATTTAACACCCTTGCCTTTGTGTTTTTCCTCCAGTCATGGGGTCTAAAAGCAGTTTACCTTGTTTCTAGGGTTTAGAATGCGCTTAGTAAAAGGAGCAAGGGGAAGCAAGTCTATTCATTCTTGCCTGCACTATAAGTCCCATATTATTTAACTTTGATTGTGATTTGGTTTTAATAGTTATGCAAGGATGATACTTAACACCTATCTCTCAGATATTTGGATTTTTCATTTATTGTTTTCTCCAATACCAACTTTTAAAGCAGTGTTACAGTCCTATGATAACATAATAATATTCATGTAGCAGTAGTTCTCTAATATTTGTTTTCAAAATTTAAGAAACCTTGATGATGACCTGATCTTTGCTTTTGTCACTTAAGTGTGAAGTTTTCTGATAGCTCATCCAGCCTCGACTTTGTAGCACTTACTGTTCGCTGAGATCTCCTCTTGGAATGAAATTGAGAAGCTTTGCATAAAATAACGAGTTAGAAAGGATAAAATGGATATACATTGGATGAATTCTTAACATATTTGGGAGGAAAGTATTATTTTTGTCATGAACAACTTTGGCAGTTGTAAAGTTATTGAAAATATTGTGAATTCCTCCTCAAATAATTCGATACAGATCAGAGCAAATAAAACATCAACTTTATTTGAAAGATATATTTCTAAGAAATAATTTTTCAAGAAAGCTTTTCTAAGTTTTATGATGACAAATAAATTGTTAAGTAAATATTTTATGTTATTTATAAGAAGCATAACAGTTTGCGGTTACCTTTCCAAAGTAGTCAAGTTGTGCATTTTTGGCCAGTTATCCAAACTTTAAATTAGGAATCATTAAACAGAATGTGAACAATGAACCTATGTCCATTTTAAAATATTTGCTGCATAATTTTACTGAGTAAATTATTTGAACTTTTATAATTCTAATAACATTGGTTTTATAACATTACTGGTTGTATGTATGATTTATTTTATGCTAAGACATTGGTTATGAAGGCAATAGGTAATTATAACTTTTTCAAAGGAAATCAGTTTCATTTCCACTAGCAAATTGTGGAGAAAAGTGGGAACTGTTACTAATAATGTTTCAGTGTATAAATATATTCACTAAATAACTGAAAAATAAATTGTTCAGTATCAAAACTGAACCAACTCATATGACTCTGGAACAATCACTGTCTACATTACTCACTAATTTTGAATCACTGCAGTTACTTCTGCTCTAGGTGATTTACCAGCATTGGTAGGTATTTAATCCAAAATCTCTTCATCATTGACTCTGCTATATTTAGTCTTCCAAGCAGATTTTGTATTTATTTTCCCTTTTGGTGTCGAGAGCTAAAAGGATTTTAATCTGTACATTTATTCTGAGAAAATCTAATTTACTTTTCCAATTGCTTAGGATTAGTCTATTGGCAACAGTGGAAGCCCTTAAGGAGTCATTTACTCTCTCAGTTTAGTGTGCAGAACAAATTAGTACTTCCCAAAATAATACCAATTAGGCCAATGTAAAAAAGTTAGTATCTATATTAATCTCAAGAGACAAGTTACAATATCTCTCCAAAAGGGCTGCCACTCAAGGACAATGCTTTTATAGTTTGCATAGCTATGCTACTTTTCTGTATACTCCTAAGGTCTCTTTTTGCAGGATGCCATCTACTATGACTACTTTTACTTCTGCTGTGCTGCTTTACACACACACACACACACACACACACACACACACACACACATACACACACATACACACACATATACACACACACACACATATACACACACATATACACACACATACACACACACTTATATACCCATATACTTTTTTTCTACAAATTTTGGCATTTTGTTTTGACAATTTGTTTTGAAAATCGTGTTGGAGTCCAAAAGACCTAGATTTCTTTTCCAGCTCTTTTATAACTACACTGTGACACCTTGGGCAGTTATTTCACTATTTTGTGACTCATTTCCTCATTTGAAAAATTAAAATGTTGGACCAGATCAGGGGTTGGCGAACTAAGGCTCTTGTTCCTGTTTTAGTAAATAATGCTTTACTGGAGCCCATCCACACTTATTCATTTATGTATTGTCTACCGTTGCATTTACATGACATCATCAGAATTGAATAGATGCCACAGAGACTATTAAACCCAAGTATTATCTTATAATTTTAAAAAAGTTTGCTGATCCTGGACTAAATGGTCAATAAAGTCCTCTTCAGGTATAGATATTTATTACTCAAGAAGATTTTGATGGAAAAAAATTCTTAGTTGGCCCACCAAGTATAATAATAAAAGTTTTACATGACTTAGATTTTTATCCTTAAATTCTTCCTTGTGAATCCAAATTACAAAAGTCAATCTGGTTCATTTAAATGGATTGTCTCAAATGACAGTCTGTTGAATAAAGACAGATATAAATCCAGTGGTAGTCATATTTTTAGCCATTTGTACATTGTTCCAAAGCTCCAATATTGTCATATCAATTACAAAAATAGCAGCTGAATCCTAAGTCAATCTACATGGAGTAGGAGACCTTTATTTGAAATCCATTTGGGAAGCTTAAATGCAACTACACTCCTAGGATAATCAGAAATAGAAGAAAAAATGTAAAGTGAAGTTATAAATGCCTAAATTCATACAATTGTAGAAAACAAAATAGAGATGGATGTGTGTCTGTGTACATTAATTGGTAGATGATATTAACAGTGAAGGCTCAAGTTCTACTACATATCAGGGAGGACGATTGGCATTCATATTAGATTGATGCTTAGAATGTGTTTTATTTTTCTGAGGCTTTCAAAGCACTAAAATGAAAATATGTCAATTAAGTGCCACTGGGAAGTGATGAACTGTCAATTTTCAAATTAGTGAAAGACTTTAAAACCTATCATCAGGAACTTAAATTTCACATAAGAAGCAAATTGAGAATTACTTCACCATTATGAGAAATAGAATGAAACATCCATTTATTATAAAACTTAGTCTCAAAATAGGAATGCAGTAAAAACCATAACTTACACTGCAAAAAAGAAGCCTAGGACAGGGTATCCACTAAAAACTGGATCTCTTCTTTGTTTTATTTCTTGTAAGAACTCTGGGACTGAAGTTTAGGTGGTTCATCTTAAATTTGTCCAAATATAGTTTATATAGGAAATTGTGATCGACTTTGACAAAGATAGTCAAAACCATTCCCTTCAGAGTACTCACATGGCTTGCAATGTGATTTGGGATCCTTTCATTAAAAGTTGGATTCTGTTTCCCTACAAATCAAATCTGGGCTGGCCTTGTGACCTGGCTTGGCTAACTTAATTCAATGGGTTTGTCGTTTGCTAGTTTTGAACAGACCTTGAGTGGTCTTGCATCCTTCTTCCTTTCACTCTCTCAATGAGGGTGCCAAAGATCCTCACTTCATGATATTGTAAAAGCCCTTATGCAAGCATTTCCACATTGGAATGGGCTTGGCCTGTATATTCTGTAGAATGTAGCAGCAGTGACAGTGTCTGATATTTTAAACCAGGTCAGAAGTGCATTATTATTTTGGACCTTTGGAGCACTTACTTGAGGAAGCCAGCTGCCATGTTGGAAGGACACACAAACAGTCTCAGAGAGAGTTCACTATGGGGAGCAACAAACTTGCCAGTACTAGCTTGACAGCCAGAGGGTGGAACTGCCTTGGAAACAGATCTTCAAGCTTCAGTCAAGGTGAAGGATTGCTGAAGCAGCAGATAACATCTGACTGCAACCTCAGGAGAAACTCAAGCCAATACTGTCCAGCAGAGCTGCTCCTCAATTCCTGCCCCTCAGAAGCTTTGATGATTATCCTTTTAATGTATTGTTTCTTGCATATTTGTTACTCAGCAATTTTGGTTGTACTAGCAACTAAGCCTGTTGGTGGTGGCAGAGGTGTTGTAATGCCTTGAAATATTTCTATCTTAAGAAAGAATGTGGTGTTTCCCTAGTATGAGCAAAATCTGACTCAGTTCACTTCACTTTTTTTAACCCTTTCTCTTCCTTTAGTTCTTTATTAGAACTATAAATTTCATTATTTATATTGATCTGATATCTATCTACTTATCTATATCCCTTACTGTTTATCAACTTTAAATATCTTTATTCTGACTTATAAAAGAGTTTATCATTGCTACCTGAATTACATGACCCCCCAAATTCTTGTCACCTCTGATTCTTAAAATCTGTTAGTTTTATGAGTAATATGTTATTGATGTTTTAAAGCACACTATTAACTATGTACATTACATTGTGGTCCTTGAATTATTCAGTATTTTTGCAAATGAACTTTTTCCTTAATAGTTTTTATAGGAAGATGAGTACTCAGTTGTTGTATGTTCCAAAATTTATTTTTGTTTTTAAACTTGAAGGATTAGGAATAAAATCATTGAATCGCATTTCTTAAAGGACTTTAAAGATATTGCTCCAATGTTTTCTGGTATTTAATGCTACATTTAAAAAAATCTGAAATTAGCCTGATTTATTTTATAGTAAAAGAAAATTTAATATCTGTAACTGATGTGCCAGAGGATTGTTAACTTAATTTTTATTTTTTAAAAGATAGTGCTAGTTTTGGCAGCACATGTACTAAAATTGAAATGATCTAGAGAAGATCAGTGTGGCTTTTGCACAGGATGATACACAAATTCATGAAACATTTTATATCTCTAAATGAAAAAAATAACATTTTTAAATGCTTACCTGTGTCATGTAATGTGTTTTATAGGTGGAAATACTGAGACAAATTAAGGAAATGTTTCAATGCCACAAAAGAAATAAGTGACTCAGTTGTTCTGAAATAGTGGCAAGGATCACAGAAAGATTGGTTCTCTAAGGTTAGGGATAGTCAGCTTAGGTTTTCTTTTTATATCATCCATTCTGAAGAACATGTGGGTTGAACCTACCTTTCCATGCCACCCTTCATTTCTTTGCATAGATTCAAGTTTTTAACAAGTATTGTTTCTCTTCTGCCTTAAAAATCCCCTTATACACTTTTTATGCTATATATTTATTGGTGACAAATTCTCTGTGTTCATATTTGAAAAAGGCTTTACTTTGATTTGATGTTTGAAAAGTATTTTTGCTGGGTATCACATTTTTTTTTAGGACTTTAAAGATGCTCATTGACTTGTATCATGCAGTAATTGTTTTTTGCTGTTTTTGTACCTAATGATCTTTAAAAAAATCTCTTATAGCATTTAAGGTTTCCTTTTTATTAGTGCTTTTCAGCATGTAGCTTAAGATTCAGCTTGGTTTATTTGTTTTATATATTGACCTTGCTGAGGGTTTCTTGAATTTTTAAATATGTTCAGAGTTCTCCTTAAATAAGAAAAATTCTTTGCCATTATTTCTTCAAATAAATATTTTTTTATATCCACCTCTGTCTTTCTATTTTTCTCAGAGGCTCCAGATGATGTTTTGTTCATTTATTTTTAATTTTTTCTCTTGTGTGAGTCATGTTTGATAAGTTTTTGCTATGTATTTTAACTAATGTTTTTCCTGTAGCATCTAATTTAGTTAATTTCATCCAGTGATACTTTCATTTATATTTCTTATTTTAAAAGTTCCATGTGGCATTTATTTTACATTATAGTTTTCTTTGCTCATTGTATTTGTTTTCCTTTTCCTCCATGAGCATATTGAGAATATTTATAATAGTTGCTTTAATATCCTAGATTGTTAATTTCATCATCTTTCCCATTTCTCAATATATTTGTATTGAAGAGCTTTCTCTTCATTGCTGGTCATTTCTACATCTGGTCATGAGAGAATAAGAGATTTTATAATTAGCATTCACCCACCCAGGCTGAAGAAATACATTATTAGACTGAAGAAAAATAATGAATCAAAACTCTTTAATTCTGTGTCCCATTTGCAACTATAAAGAAATAAAATGAAATCATCAAATATTTGAGAAAAAATTGAAATTGAAGATGTGTCCATATCAAGATTAGCATCTCAGAGTGGGAAATAAACCTAAATCAAAAAAAAAGAAAAGAAAACAAACAACAACAACAAAAAAAAAACTTTGAGCAGACAGATAAAATTAAATATCTTTAGAATAATTCAACCAATAAAACAACCTAAAATAAAACCAAATAGATATGATAAGAAAAAAATTAATTTTAAAAGTTGGAAGTAACCACATGAAGGACAATCTCTCAATAGGTATGTAGAATAGCAGGGAGATACAGGGCAGATGATAAGACCAGAAATTTGAAAGACTGAACTGTTTCTTTGAGAACATGTACTTATTAAAAAGAGAAAAAGATGGAAATCATGGAAAGATGAAGATGAAGAATAAATCCAGAAATTTTCCTATTTGTACAAGGTTTTCAACAATTATGAGAAAAAATTAAAGAGACTATAAGGAATATAATAAATAATGACAGAGAAAAATATTTCTGAGTAGAAATAATAAACAAAAGAATCTTTAAGAGCCAAACAATCCACTGAAATGACAAACACCTAGAACAATCCAATAAAATATTAAAAATCCAAGGAAAATGAATTCTGAAAACACTCAGAATAAAAAGATAATAGATTAACTAGTAACCCTTCAAAAGCTTTGCATTAATCTCCCCCAGGAGAAATCTGAAGGCTCTTCCATGTGTTATAATTTTACTGTAACCAGACATTAGTGTAGAAAATAGGCAAAGGAACCTTTTAATCATGGAAAGCAATGCTCAGTCTTCATTCATCTTCTTTTGTTCTTTCCTAGCACTGCATATTTTCTTACACACTGTAAACTTAGACTCTTATAAAATTCAATTGTACTATGTGTTTCTTCAGGAGAATGTAAGTTCAATGAAGGTAAGTGCTTTTATTTGTTCACTGATGGGTCCTAATACTTATAATAGTGATGGAAACAAAAAATAAGTTTATTATACTATTATTCATAGATTATTTATGATATCAAGTATTTGAAACTATCTAGATGATCATCAATAGAAGAATAGTTAAATAATATATTGTATATAATAAGACTATGTATTGGTTAGAATCAGTAACATCATCCTATACTATGGAATTAAAAGTCACAAACTTATCTGTAAGAATATAGGTACTAAAATATACATTTTATCTAGAACTGATAAAATGTCATGTATGTGACATATTATATATATGAACTATATGATATGAACTATAATATGAAGTATATGAACTATAATTGAGAGTGACAAATGGTAGGAACAGACTGGATGGCATTAGAGCAGATGTAAACCAAATTTATACATCACCCTTTTGTTTGTTCTGAATCAATAATCAACATTTATTATTGAACTATAATATATAAATAATCTATGAATTATATATATGAACTATAATTTATCCAAGTGAGATTGCATAATATATGAACTATATATGAGAACTATAACTTACCCAAACGAGATTGAGAAGTTATTGTCAATGAGTAATCAAATGTATTTTATAAAAATTTATGTGCCGTGTAATATCCTAGAAATGGGGATATAAGAGAGAGCATAAGAGTGATTATGCATTCATGAGTGTGAGATAATATGCAAACATAAGTAATACAATTTCAAAAACTTCAAATCAAAAAGAAGGTGGAGTAGGGCTTTGTAGTGGAGACCAACCTGGAGCATGTTGCTTGCCTTTTATAAGTTGGTCAGGATAGTATCTCTTAATGAGTAATATTTTAGTTGAAACCTACATATAAGAAGGATGGCAGCATAAATATTATGAAGATTTAGGGAATAAGCACTGGAAACAGAGAGAGAGGGAGAGAGGGATAGAGGACAATCAGCAAATGCAAAACACAATGGCATGCTCAAAAGTTATAGTGAAAATCAGTGGAGCCCGGTAAGTGGAAGAGAAATGGCCTGGGAGGGAGGAAAAAATAAACAGGTAGGCCACGGGGCTTTTCAGCCAGGTGATTTAAACTTGGAGTTCAAGTTTATTGGAAGCACATAAACAGGATTTAAGAAAGTCTAATTATGATCTGATTCACACTTAAAACTGATACCATGGGATGGAGCATTAAGAGTAAAGTCTTAATCCAGGTGAAGGATTGTGGTCACTCCAAACTGTATGGTGACAGTAGCCTTTTCTCTTGTCAATAACTATTCTGTCTGTGTCTATTTGTCAGTTCTCCCTTTCTCCTTTCATTCTTTTCCTTTTCATTCCCCTCTCTCTTCTTCTCTTTGTCTATGATGAGCACATATATTGTGCCCTGGTGTAGACACACAGAAATAGCTTCAAAATTCACATTCTAGATAAAGCTGCAGAGATCATTACAGAGTTAACACTGATTGGTAACACTACATAGTGATGCAGACAGTTGCTTTGAAAATAGTCAGAGATTTATTTCATCGTGCTTATACTGCTATAGGGCATATTTGGAGTTCCAAGGGGGAGGTGTCTTCTTTGCAATATATCATTTATAATCCATCATAGGCACTGCAGTGGGGAGAAGAGTCTGCATTTGCTGTGTGCTCAATGGCTTGTCAAAAAGAGCTGACCTAAGAGACATCCACGATATTTGCAGAAATACTTGTTACGCTCTAAAGTGTTTTCAAATAACGGTTTTCAGGCTCAAGGTGGAATTTGAAATATACTGAAATGTTTAGAAATCTCTCTCTCTCTCTTATAGGGATTTTGCTATTTGTATCTGTTAGGAAATAGCTATTCCAAAGGCACAAATTTGAGAATAAATATTTGAAAGAAGACTAAAAATCTGATTTGCTAATATCCATGAAGAAAGCAGTTCAGGTTACTAAACTAGAAGTTTATATAGTGTATCTTAGAATAGTTTCTTATATTCCATAGGAGAAAAGATTTATCTGACCTATTCCATGCAAAAAATTAAAGGAAGAAGTAGGATTTCACTTGTAATTGGATCTCTAAGCTAAACACGTTGTTAGCACTTGCTATGCATGACATTTCAGGGAATATCACACTTTGTCAGCTCATATTTGATCTACTCGTGTAGGGCCAGCTCCAATATGGCCAAAAGCTGAGGAGGGCTGGTACAGAATCACAGTACTACTATTTATAAATCCACCAGCCTATAGTTTAGTATGTTTTTGTTCATTTCTCAACTGGGCTGAATTTCTTCTGAGAGAAAAGGATTACTATATGGATTAAGCTATTAGGTATTAGAATTAACTATGTTTATTAGCATATAAGACAGTAGATGTCAATAAAAACAAATCCACTTAAAAGATTTACTGAACAAAAAGTACCACTTATCTATCATCCTGAGTGTATAACATAAATAAACTACTTTGTGTCTTCCAAGTAATCTAGAAATTAGTGGGAAATACCTGTGATAGTTTTAATCTGGAGCTTCACTTACTGAGTAATTTTAAGTCCATACTTGACCATTCTTGGATTTGTATTCTGATTACTAAAATGGTTATGATGATAATCATTCCTGTAGTATAAAACTTTCATTATTGATTCAGAACAAACAATGGAGTGATAGATAAATTTGGTTTACATCTGCTCTAATGCTATCCAGTCTGCTCTTACCATTTGTCACTCTCAAAAATGTCTGAGTTTGGATAAGAAATAACATGGTGAAGATAGGTCTGTAGACATCTTTGCTGACTTTGCTTTTGTGCCTACCACCTCCTCTGGTCAGCCCCCATGCCTGAAAGGATGGGGATAGTATCTCCATGCCCAGGAGAGGGTCTTGTTATGTCTAATCCAGTGATTGATTTAGGAACTCTTGTTATGCTTTATCCAATCAGCAACAGGCAATCTCCTGGGACTCTAAACTCCAGGGTGGACACATGTTCCTGGGTTGTCTTAACTCAAAAATTAAAGATTTGTTTCCTGGTTGGGGAAGAGAAAAGTTTCTGTTTTCTCTAAACAAAGAGAGCACACTGTCTCAATGACTGATGGCAGATATCTTAAAACCAGGAGGGAAGGTAGCCTGAAGGTAAAGCTGATACAGAGAGGCAAATTAAGAAAGTCATGGGAGCTCTGTTCAAAGCATACAGGAAGAGACTCTACCTTCCTATCTTGAGCTCTTTAAAATAATGTGTCATTATTGTTGTGCCAGTGTGAGGCAATATTTTTAAAAAATAAATTGGAGTTAAAATATCCTACTAAATGCAGTCTCTTATGATATTTTCTAATGATTAAATAAAAATTAACATGTTTACTGCTAGGTTGAGAACAGTAAACTGTTAGCATTTACTTATTTTTCATATATGTGGGCAAATGCCATCACAAGAAATCTTGGTTCAGCTGTGATTCCAGTGACTCAGCAGGCTGAAGCAGGAGGATTGAAAATTCAAGACCAGACTCAGCAACTTTATGAGTCCCTAAGCAACTTAGTGAGACCCTGTTTCAAAGAAAAAAAACTAAAAGGGCAGGGATCTAGCTCAGTGGTTAAGGTTAAGCACTCCTGGTTTCAATTTCTGGTATCAAAAAAAAATTTTTTTTTTCAAAAAAGAAAAAAGAATTCCTTTTACAAATGCTCTTGTGTATCATATGTATAAAACTTTGGGCCTTAGATTATTAATGTTCTTTTTAAAATCGAACAGTGCTCACTGGTTTTAGACAGATGAGATATTCTCTTCACCAAGCTTGGCAGTCAAAATGTAAGCATATTTTGAAGTTTGTAAATACTTAGATTTTTTTTTGTCCTGTTATACATTTTCATCAGCCACATCTGATGGTCTCTGTATTGAGTGGAAATAGCATGAGGTTAAACATTAGCCTGACCTGAGTAACTGGAGTGGACATCTGTGTGTGTATGTGGGTAGGTGAGAGACCTGGACTCCCTATATGTAATCATCCCACTTGCAGTAATAATGTTAGAGGACAGACAGATGTGAGTGGTGGGAATATGAAATTAAGGAAATAATTCCTTAAAAGGAATCCACTGTGCTGAATCTCACATGCTTTCACTTTAAAAAGCAATTTGTAGCCTGGCCTACATTAAGTGAACAGAATATGTTCTATTCCTCAGCAAACTACCTGTTTTCTGCAGGGGAAATGCAGGCCCTAAATGCCTTAAGAACACAAGTTACTCTGAAGGAGGAAACTTTTGTGACCCTAACACAGACTAGATCCCAGAATTCAGGGAGATAGGACTCACTCCCCCCAACCATAAAACCTGTCAGAACAGATTTCAATTAGAAACAGTTGGCAGGGGCTAAGGTGACCTAGAGTGATCATAACAGCAGAGACTTGAAAGTCTGATGTCATCCTTTTGTCAGTCAAGTCAAGAGGTGGACCTCAAGAGGACTCTCTGGAAACTTTCTTGGGATCTCCAATACAACCGGAGAGCAGGGGAGGCATGCTGTACCTTTCCTCTCCGAGAGAACCCACTTCTCCCTTTAGAGTGTCCCCTTTTTCACTTTTTCTTTCTCTTTTAGTAAACTCATGCCTGTTATTTATGAGTGACATCTCTGAAATATTTCTGACTTGATTGCAAGAATTGGGGTTTAAAGGGGGCCTTTGTATGGCCTCAGTTTCCCAGAAGATCCCAGCTCTGGAACAGTAACACTCAAAATATTGAAGGAGAGAATCTAGTCTTCTCCTTTTTTTAATCCATGTAATTTGGGGAGGGCTCTGTCGAGTCTCCTAAGGTGAAATATACTCAAAAGCCCAGTTGGAATTAGAGTATAACTTTAAAACTGGTCAAGAATGAGCATGTGACTCAAGGCACATCAATAAGGACCAACCAGAGCTAGAATCACAAGGTTTTTTGCTGAAGCCACTGAAGAATAGTGTGTTCTGTCATGCCATGCTTAAATTTGAAAGCATGGAGGGCTAGAGCTGCTCCCACCCTGAGGAATTTTGTCTATCCTTCCACTTGGTTCTCTCAAGAACATCATAATTTTTTTCCATCCTGTCAACTTTTCTGCAGACCCATTTTTCAGGGCTTCATAACTCTAATGAAATTATTTCATGTAAAAATAAACGTGTTGGGCATCACATGCAGGCCCAGTATTAGAATATTTTGGTGAACAAGTCACCGACTCTGCCTTAGAGGACTCTCATGAAATTTTTGCAAAGCATGTAGCAAAGGCAACTAAAATAGCATTTGTTATGGTATACACAGATCTCTTTCTACAATGCATACAAAAAGCATCACATATCTATAATCTCTCTCTACCTCTATCTAGGTAGTTGTAAAAATTATGAGTTTGGTGATCAAATTGTAGAAGTACTTTCAAAGCTAATATTAAATACATTGCTTCTCCTCTACTTTTTCATATAGTACAGAAGTCAACAAGGAGCTTTACAGATTTCTATGTATGCAGATAAATCAGGCTGTCCAGCTCCTGCAGCTAAGGAATGTGTCACCAGCAGGAGAGAGGAGCCCGTAGGCATTTTCTCAGGGAAACTGACCATGAAGACCTAGATCCAGAAGGAAGACAGCAGGCTTTGAACTTATGAAGACATCAACAATATACCCAAAGATAGAATGCTAAATTACCCTATTTTTGAGACTGATAAAAACAAAGAAAAACCAAACTAGCAAGACGACTCTAAACTTCTCTTTCACTCATTTTATTTCCCATATATCAGAAAAGAAAATCAGAGCATCATGGCCAGAAAAAAAAGTCTGGATCAGTTCTGTGTTATCATAACAGGATGCCTGACAACCCTGGAGGCAGATGATAATAATATGTTAAGAGCTGACTGGGCCCAAAAGCTTTGCAAGCCAGCTCAACTCTTCAGAAATGTTAATTGCATGAGAACACTAGCAGGATTGGTTTATTTTTAGGAGGAGGGTGATAGGTAGTCTATTCTGATTTTAAGTATATAAGGTATGGTGTCATGTGTCCCTGAACTTTCCATGTTAATGAGCTCTGGATTGGACTGTGATTGCCCTGCTTACAGTAGGGAAAACTGCTGAAAGATGAGAAAATGGCATGCATTAATGCTGGAGATTTTGCCAGAGGGTAGGCAGAGAGAAAAAGAGATGATCTGATTATACATTCAGGAATGACAGGTGAACCTCTAAAAGTTCAGAGGTTCAGTTCAGATACCCATCTCAACATTTAGCTGCTTATGTGAAGCTTTGCCACACACAAGGGAATGTGTTCTGTTTCAGAAACTGTTGACAGTTCTAAGATCTGTGGGGCTCACCAGAAGAACTCTTATTCCTGCTTTTCTTCTCACTCCATCTTTAAGAACAAAGTGTCAACAAAAAATGTGTATTGTAGTCAGAATTTTCCTTGATTGCATATTTTTCTATTGTTACTGTCCTTGGGGGTTCTAAAATATAATGGAATTTTACTACATAAAGAATAATACTACTTTTAAAACTCTTTCTCCATCCTAAATCATGGAATCACACCAAAAAAAGGAAGGTGAAAATTTTAAATATCATTAATATCAATATTCTAAATTCTAAAAGCCTTTTTATTGGCTTTTTTTTTAAAAAAAAAAAAACAAACAACAACAACAAAAACCTTTGAAAAGTTAGTGAATAATTAAATTATCTTCTTTGACCTAGTTGTTTGTTTCTCACGCCTAATTATTGTTGAAAATTGTACTTTTGTTACGGTGCTTTGACAATACAAATTAATTTTAATACCACAGGCTACATAACTTCTACCATTGCCAGGTATTTAGTTATAGTCACTATCTGTAATTGTTACAGGGTTTGACAGATGAAAAACAACAACAACGACAAACAAAGTGAAATAAAATTTATATACATATTCTACATACAAAACAAATCCTGATGAAAACAGGCCTTATTCTGTCTGTTGCCAAAATTAATCATTTTCTGTACATGCTGGCTCTACAAAGTGGGATATGCAGATCAGCAGCATCAGATCATCATCTAACCACATGAAAGCTGGTTAGAAACACAGAATCTCAGGCTCCACCTCAAATATATTTCATGAGAGTGTATCTTAGCAAGTTCCCATGTGCTTCCTGTGTACATTAAGAGATATTGAACACTACTTGGCCACTTTCTCTTTTCCCCTCCATTCCCAGCCCCTCCTATCCCCTTTTTTCTTCTCTCCTCTCTCTTTCTTTCTGTTGTATTGAGGATTGAACCCAGGGATGCTTTGCCACTGAGCTACATCCCCAGTCTTTTTAATTTTGAGACAATGTCTCCCTATATTGCTGAGGCTAGTCTCAAACTTGTGATCCTGCCTCAGCCTTCATAATCGCTAGGATTACAGGCGGGCATCATTGCACCTGGCTACTTTTTTTTGATAGTGATATTTTTGGGGTACAGATCAATGTTTATAAGAATAAAGACTATTTCTTTTAGGCTGTAAATTAAAATATATATTTTTTCCTGTTTGCAAAAGAATATATGTCTATTTAGAAATAAAAGTAAAAACATTCATGAATTTATAAAGAAAGAAGTAAAATTTCTCATAACCCCTGGGTTAAATCCCCAATGTAAAAAAAAAAAATATATATATATATATATATATATATATATATATATATATATATATGCATTCTACTCTGTTCAACATACTGCTCTTTTTCACCTCTATCTTTATCTTTGGTTAGCTCCCCCTTACATAAACTACTGATGCTTGGCACAGACAGAAAACATGATATGAAAGCCTGATGGAATTTGTATATTAAACTTAAAATAAGAAAGTATCAGATGTTACAATTCTACAATGTTTATGAGAAAAAAATTATATAATTCCTTGAAATAATAGAAATAATGAAAATGGTGAATATTACAATGGGACAAGGGGTGTAAAGTAGAGAACATATTATTTTTCAAATATAAATTGTCAAAAATTATATTTTACCATAAGAGAATCAAAGGAATACAATGTCATTATCACATATTAGTTGGAACAGATATAAAAGAATAAAATGGTAAGAGTATAAGAAAATAGAATTCCCATACATTTTTAATTAGTTGTAAATTGGTACATTTCTAAAGTTTATTTGAATGATGTTTATCAAACCCCTTATAAGAGGCATACTAATTTTCTCATGAATAAGATTTTTAAAATTTATTCTAAGAAAATGATTATAGTTTCTGAAATTTTCATGAAGATGTTTATTAAAGAAGATTTTATGATATATAATTAAATAACCACATAGATGTCAAACAACTTAGGGTTTGTTAAATGGATCACATACAGTATTATAAGTCATTAGTATAGTAGTATGATAAATCTTTAAAATTTATATTCAAATAGTAGTATGATGCATCATTAAAATTTTACTTTAAAGACATTATTTCATAAGACTGCCCATGGGATAAAGAAAAAGAATCATGAAAATTTTTTTAAGTGAAAAGAAGTATTCAAATTGGTTTATTATTTTACACCAATTTTAACTTTGCAAACTTGACATTTGAAAATCTCATAGCTAGTTAAGTTTTACTAACCATTCATTTTTTTCCTAACTGAAAATAAAGGTGATTTCACTCTGAGTGATATGTCCACCCAGGGATACATTTTATTTACTGCACATTATCAAGGTAACAATATAGTGTCAAATATGTTTAGAGAATATTAGAGGGAAGGGGATAGGTGGACTCCATTTCATGATGATATTGGAAATGTGTCTATGCACATTCAACTCAACATTTCCGAGGTCAGGGTCTTGTATCAAGGGAGGTCTCCTCCATTCTTGCAAATGTTTGAATTCCTGGCATACTCACAGTCAAAAACTCACAATCTACTAAATGGTATGCTATGATTTCTCTCTGTCACTTCAACTATTATGAATCCTTTCACTTTACACTTGTATACAATGGAAATCACTAGCCACAACAGCACCAAACAAACAAATAACTTTGTCCTCAATAGTCTGTTCATGTATGTATGTATGAATGTACGTATGTATCTATTGTAACTAATGGCTTTAAACTTGGGGTCCATCACTTATTATTTTTTTCATTTTCTCTGAGTTAGGTCACAAGTTAAAAAATGAGGGATAAATATATACTGGTTCTAAACTAAAGCTATTCTAAAGGTCTCAGATGTATTTGTGTGGTATAAAAAAGATCAACTATATTTAACTCATAAAACCAGATGCCAGGAGTCCATTTCTAGAGGAGAGATCTTTAATGGTAATTTATGAGACTAGGTTTTCTACCAGACCAACTTCTAAGACAATTTTGGGGATGAGTGGGTGAAGAGAACCTCATGGTGAATGAGAAGGGGAAAGTGGCTTCTCACAGCAACGTTTAATGCTTGTTGAGCTGCAGAAGCCTTTAGTTTTGTTCTCGAACTTTTTATTAGTTTTGTACAGAAGAATATGTAAAAATGTTCTTGAGAAATCTTGGCATGTAGTAAGGAGTGGACCAAGGCAGTCACTAAGAAAAACATCAGGAAAGAAGGCAATGAAGAAAGAAGTCTACATATACATTTATTATTTGTCTAGACAAGAATGAACAAGGCTCAGTATGTAAAATGGTGAACAACTGTGTCACCTTAAAGACCTTGAACAGGAGGCTGCCTGCTGGGGAATAGGGAACTGGAGGAAAGAAGCACCAGCTATGGGAAGGTCTGAGGAAACAACTAGGTTGTATTTCCTATACCAGAGAGCTAACAGAACACGGGGAGTCCCTCCCGAACACATGAGGCGGTGAAAACCTCCTTGAAAGTACCCTCCATAGGAAAGGTAGCAGAATACAACAGTTACTAATAGGGCATTATGTAAAATTGTGGATGTGTAACCGACGTGATTCTGCAATCTGCATTTGGGGTAAAAATTGGGAGTTCATAACCCACTTCAATCTAATGTATGAAATATGATATGTCAAGAGCTTTGTAATGTTGTGAACAACCAATAAAAATAAATAAATTAAAAAAAGAAAGTACCCTCCATGAAAGAGGTTCTTAGTCAACAGCCACCAAAAATACACACCAGCAAGTCTGTAAATTTCTCCTTCTCGTGTCTCCTTCCCTTACCTGACCCTGCAAAGGACAGGAAAGGTAGAGAGTGAAATACTGACCAAGTATCTTCTCTGTCTATACTGCTGGCCATGAAGTTACTACCAATTTCAGATGTCAAAGGCAGGAAAAAAAATCTTTAATTTGGTTGGAAGTCTAAAATATTTCTTTAAATTAGGCTGAATTTATGAATACATGAAAATAAAACTGTTCTAAGACTCTTCTAAGATATAAAAATTACTTAAAATCTATAGGATCAGCCAGAATTGTGTCTAAAGTAAGAAAAGAAGATATAGTAAATCATATTGGATGACATTTGTAAGAAAGAAAAGAAATGCTATTTATTGACTGCCCCCTAAGGAGTTCAACTGATTTCAAAAACAACTTTCTACATATATTAAATATAGGGCTATTCACTTGCAAGTATGCTTTATATAAATGACTTTGTTTTTAAAGTAAAGTATGATGAAAACCTTCAAATATATCACATATAACAGTATGCAAACCAAGGAATTTCCTGTCAAATATAACTTTCAGGAACCTCAAACACATTAATCCATCAACCATTAGGTATTGCATATCTATTCATTTGTTCAAACATATATTGACTACAGTAAATAGGTACCAGTACTATAAATATGAGTCTGGAAATTCTTACATATATATGTCTCATATAAACCTTAATACAATAAAATTTTTGAGCATTTTTCTATCTGTTAAACATTGTATTTGTTCAGACAGTCTGGAAATTTATATATATATATACATACATATATATATATATCTCATATAAACCTTAATACAAAAAAATGTTTGAGCATTTTTCTATCTGTTAAACATTGTGTTTGTTCAGATAGGTAAGGATAATTAAAATGCTCTTGGTATCCTCACCATTAGAGTGTAGTGAGAAATTAGACTTAACTATTACAAAAAGTGCAAGATGATTGATGTACTAAGAGAAATACAAATAAAAGATCATGGATTGTCAAAGAAGAATCATGAAAATTGAATTTCAGTCACAAGCAATTGATAGAGATGTCAAATTAATATCACAAAACTGAAATTTCCTTTGTTTAAGCCACTACCCCACCATAAAAAAAAAAACAGGAACTGCAAATCTGTATTTAGAAATAGAATTTTCCAGACACGACTCCAGCACACTGGTAAGAATAGCAATTCCATATCATGACTTTCCAAGGGCTTTGCACTAACCCAATTATGTCATTACATCCTCAAAATGACTCTCATGTTAGGACATGTTCCTTTTGTAGAGGGTAGGAAATTAGGATTTTTCTTGTTCTTTTTCCTTCCTTTCTTGTTCTTTTTCATCTCTCTCCACCACCATCCCCTTCAAGTCTGCACATCCTTCTTTCAACATTAGCACCAAATGTTGTAGATGTGCCAGAGTAGAGGATCCAAAGCCAAAAGCCCGAGGTTTGAGTTCTGAATCTGCTACTTACTCCTCTTTCTCATGCTTTACTGAACAGCTATTTCTGAGCATCAGTTTACCTTTCGTTGGAACTTCAGATGTGACTACAAAGTATGATTTTTGAAAGTACTCTGTAGCATATACAAATGCTACAACGTGGTGTAAGAATTTCAAAACATTCAGAATTAACCATCTCTTATTCTTTCCAACAGTTTGGATCTACGAATATTTCTAACTTGTCACCATGGTTCAAGTACCCTTTTCCCCCCCAGTAGATGACGGGTTCTAAAGAGGAAGCCATACTCCTATTCTCTGTAGCCTGTTCAGCAGCAGGATCCATAGAAGATTCAAGGGTATTAGTTAAAGAGAGTGTTTGAGATTTGTGGGATAAAGCTAAGATTATTTCAATCACAGATATATTAATTAGAGGTCCAAAATAAATTTGAATATAAAATTTAAGAATAGTATATAAGTACTAGTGATGTGAGAACAGGAATTAACCTGTTTACAGGGATGTTTAAGAAGCTCAAGGAAAATGAGTTGGCAGTGAGGCAATATCATATGCTGTCAATTGATCTTTTAAGTAAATGAGATTAAAGGTCTGTATGTAAAAAAAAAAAAAAAAAAAAAAAAGAAAGCATTCTTACCCTTCTTCACAAATATCAGGAGACTGGATTTCTAATCAGGGATTGGATGACCTTAGCAGTTTAATTAACTCTTCTGTGATGTTCTCTCTTCAACTAATATGGTAATAAAACCCCTTTCATGCATTTCATAGGATGCTAAAGATAAAGTTATACATATGAAAAGCTTGGAGATTTTTTTTAGAAAGGTCTTCTAATTTTCAATTCTATGCTCTTTCCACATCCTTGACATTTGAGTTATTGCTTTGTGTTTCCTTAAGGGTGCTGGCCCATGGGTAATCCTGACAGAGGATGTTTGTTTTTGGCATGGGTTCTCTCTGGTTTGGGTGAAGCTGCCGAGCTGGGTGCCAGTCCTGCGCTGCTCTGCATCTGTTCCAGGGTTTGCTGGCATGTGCTCCTCTTGGGGATGGAGTTAGACAGCTGCCTCTTCAATGGAGAATGCTGTCCCTATTGGAACCTTCTCATCAATGCTGCTGTGCCCATTCCCTTTCCCATTTCCACCATGGCTGCCCTAGAGGTTCTCCTGGACTTATGACCTCTGAGAGAGCTACTCACATCATTGTAGACAATTTACCCTTCCACCACCACTATCCCTCTCTTCCAGTTTAACTGAAACTTTAGTCCTTATCTTCCAGGCATTGCTGTGAGGAACAGCAGCAGGAATCCTGGGTGGAAAAGGTTGCTACCTGAGGCTGACCTGTTGCTTATTTCAGTCCCCTACGACCAACACTGCCTTAGAATCCCATCTAATTGCACAGGCAAAGGAATTTCACAGTGCTCTAATGTGTTTGGTCTTGTTCATCCAGTTCTTTTTTGATCTTCATCTGTCAATTTCTGCCCCTTGATTCTCTTGCAGTCCAGAATCACTCCCAGTATTCCTGGTGAGGATTGCCCATCCATGAGGAATGTCCTGCCAGAGGGTCATTCTATATTTGCATTGAAGCCAGTGGCCAGAACACAACATTTCTGACACTTTCATGGCTCCATGAACTTGACTCTTTTTGCAGAATTAGTGAGGGATGTGTGGCAGAGTATCAAAAGTTTGTCCTTAAATCTCGATGTCTTCCCCATAAACAGATGTTGATATTTGAAAAACGGAATGCCCTTGCTAGCATTCCATTCTATTTCAATATGTTGAGAAAATTTTGCCTTTAATATTGTTTCCTACGCTTGCACACTAACTATTTTGGAATGTTTTTCTGATAGTTTGGGGATTCCTGATTGCTAACTGAAAAGTCAGAACTTCAGCATTCCCAGACTTACAATAAACATAATCAGCTTCTTAAGTGCAGTGTGTTTTTTTGCACACAAGCCTAACTAAAGCCCCTTAAGACTGCTGCAAATTTTCTTTAATTTACTCAAGATAAGCAAGGATACTTTCTTTCCATTTCTTGTAACTTCAAAAAATACATCAGAAAGGAGTGTTTTCTTTTAACTTGTTACAAATAATGAGGAAGCTTAAAGAATATCTTTGGAGAATCTCTATGCTTAATAATAGTTATCTATGGTCAGTATACAGAGAATATTTATATTTATCCTTACATGGATGAAAGATTAATTTTTAACCATGCAAGGGCTTTTGAAATTAGAAAATGTCTGTAATAAATTCTCTTGGTCTTCTCCTCAAGCATTTATTTTGGAAGAATTAATAAGTTGAGGAAATTACTTGTGCTCCTTAGAGAGGTGCTGTGTAAATGTAAGGTAACAGTATAAGGAGCCATTATATTAAGCATCAGATAATTATTTGAAGGACTATGAAACTTTAACCCATGGTGATTAAAATTTTTTTTTGGAATTTTGGAAATGATTAATGTCCAATTCTGAATGAGAATTGTCATTGCTAATAGCTTTGGAGAATATCATCAAGCAATATTCCTTGTGCTGAGTTAAGGGACTTATAAACCTAATCATAGTCATTTCCCATAGGAGAAAATATGAAATAGTTTGCTTTAGGCAGTACTGAAGAATTTCCAAGGAGAGCTTTTATTTTTCTTTACAATTCACAGAGGTGTTTTACTATAATGCACAGTCCACCGCCTGCTTAACTGGCTTTTCAGTGTCATAAATGTAAGGTTACCTTGGGTTAATTTTCCTGTGTCCACCTGATCTGGCAGATCCCCCCCTCCCTTCCTCAAAACTGCCAGCAAGATGACGGATTACAGCCAACTGCAAGTCCCCTTTTGGAATGCATGACCTTTTCTGGAATCAAGTTAGAAATTCAGAGGACATGCAGAAATCACTGTAAATTAATAAAGGAAGAGTTTAACACCCACTGACCAGTTGAGCAAATCATCATCGTGTTCACTTGCTTCTAGAAATCATTTGCAATGGATATTTTTTCAATTACGGAGAAAATTAACTACCTCAGAAAAACCAAATTAAGAAGTCCAGTGCAATGAGCTGGGAAGTCCTTTACGACTGGGATGGCCACCTGATGAGCAACAATTTCACATTTAATTACAATGGTGTATAATTTATAACTCTCCTTTCAAATGATGCCACAATGGAGGGGCTTCCAGCTAAGGGAATTATGTGATGGGAGAAGGTTCTACATAAGATAATCTCATTACCTCTCTGATAAAACAGGGCACTCCAACTAATAGTACTGGCTTTTACCTTGTTCTGATAAGCCATGTGTCTTATAGCAAGATTTTTCATCCAGATCTCCAAACCTGTGTCTTTGATTACATACCCTTCCTCAGGCCAGACTTTGAGTCTGGCAAGAAACTAATTTCTTGCCTTCTCCACTTATTCCTCCTGGATAATTAAGCATGTTTTTCATATTCAAACACATTATCACTTAGACACATTTGGAATCTTGCTGAAGTAGAGGGGCCAGAAGACAATGCAAGAGAAGAAATAAAAGCAAATAGTTTGAAAGGGTATGATTTGGAGGACAACATAGGTTCTGGGGACTTTCCAATTGGAAAACCAATGTGGCTAAAGACATATGTCTATATTTTGCATTTTATATAGATATTCTCATAATAGTAAGTAATGTTAGGGAGTTAAATTTGACTTCTTTTGACGTGTTTAGACTGTCCCTTTAACAAATAGCAATAATACTGGAAAAAAGACGTGTACAGATATTTGTTGAAGGCAGCAGAGTCCTTAGACCTCAGTTTATCACACTGCATTATGTTTTTACCTATTTCAACCCTATTACAATTATTTTTATTCTTCAAATGTTGTCTTATAATTAATATAAATTTTGAATTTCTTGTTCTGTTTTAAAACAATATTTTTTCATAGGAAATAATTCAATAAATGCGTTTTAATGTCATTAAAAAATATGTTTTAGGACAAAGGCAAACATAATTAAAGAAATACTTGACACATTAAAAGTAAAGAAATATAAATAAGGTCTAATGTCAACATATCATTTAACACTTTAGAGGAACTACTGAAGTTATAAAGACATTGTAATTTGAAAAGAAAAAATAATACATTAAAAATAAGAAAGGAAGACCTTAATTTTTGCCAGAGATCATGTAACTGTGGATTAATAGAATTATCGTTCAAAATGTCTAAGTCTTGTATTATCTATTCTGGAGGGCTTGATAGTGTGCACAGGAAAGGGAAGAGGACTAGGAGAGACTAGTTGGACAGGGACAAAGACCACTAAAGAGTGCACTCTCTAACTCACACACTCAGTTGGGATAAAGGACAGAGATCTCCTCCTGTAAGACAGCAAGATGGCTGAGTTTACTGGGTGAAGTACTCAGCTCACTGGTACTCAGCAGTAGCCTACTTTCTATGATCCACGTCAGGTACTCTTTCTTACTCACATTTTTTTCCAGTCATCTTTTCTTTGTTCTCCAAACTGTCTACTTTCTTTCCTGCCCAGAACCTTTGCATACTCTTCACCTGCTTGGTGTCCTATCATTACCTCCTCACACCTTCCAGTGTCAAAATTTCTCATCATTATACCCCACTTCCTTTGGGAATCCTTCCTTAATTCTTGAGACCTGGGCTGAAATTTTATAGCACTGCATACATTTCCTTCACAATTATCCATACTGTAATTTAGTTATTGTGAAGTTAGTTGTTCAGCATCTTTGTTCATCCATGTTCATCCATCCTATTTTCTGTACCTTCATAAGTTCTAAATTATTATAAAGGCACTGAAAACTTAGACCTTGCCTTTCGTCTTTATTATCAGAGACGTGTTTGGTATATGAATAATTTCCATTATGGATGACCTTGTATTTTTAGCCTTGTATTTTTAGAAGACCAGTCTCCTTAAAAAAACAAACAAAAAATTGCTCTTTAATCTAAGAGTAATCAATTGAGTCATTAAAAGAAGTCTGTTGCTTTCACAAAACAATCTTCTAAATACTATGAGACAGTTCTCTGTCCTTCTGTATTTTCTCTGTCATTGAACATCATTCATTCATTCACTGCAACAACATTTTTTGAACACCTCATCAGATGGCATAAAGTCCAGAGTTTTTGTCACTTCTCACATACACTATGTTGACATTGTGGTTCCACTTTTTTTTTTCCCTCCAGTGCCCTTGATTTTTGCTTTTCTGTAGTCTATACTTTTGTTAACTTCTGCCATTGAAGAAATACACTGCATAGTGCCTCTTGAAGTTTCTTGTACATATCTTCAAAATTTGACTCCAGTTTTCCAGGGGATATCAGGTTTATCAGCAAGCAGATGATGTTAATAATAAAGAGGCTCACAGGGTTCAGTTATAAACACTAGGTTAATTGTGGGTATGGAATGGATATAGAACAAACATTCTTACTCAGGAATATTTTCCTATAAATATTTATACTCAAGGGAAAGTCAAAACTGTTGGAAGGTTTAATACAATATGAAACTTAGAAAGGAGTTGTTATGGCTTAAATGTGTCAGCCAAAGCTTAGGTGGTGGAAACTTAATCCCTAATGTGCAATGTTCACAGGTAGAATCTTGAAGAGGTGATTAGGTCACAAGAGAGGAGCTTTCATGATTGCATTGATGTCATTATCATGGGACCTGGTTGGTTATAAAAGTGAATTAAGCTCTCTCACATTTTCTTGCCCTTCTACCTTCTGCCATGAGATACTACAGCCTGAAGGCCCCTGGCAGACCGTAGCTCCATGATCTTGGACTTCCCAGCCTCTTATACTATAAGAAATAAATCTCAGTTCTTCACAGATTACTCAATCTGTGGTATTCTGTTTTAGCAGCACAAATCAGACTAAGAGGGCTGTCTTCCTTCAAAATGAATATTCTGATGGAACTTTTTCTACACTTCTGTTAATAAAGGTAAATATGTAATGAGTATAAAAATGTAATCATCTATATATAATATGGACAAAATTTTAAAAGTATCTAGAAAATCAAGAAATCTGTAGGACCAACATGAAGAAAATTTTCACTGAAGTATATAACTTTTTTAAAAAAAATTCATAAAGAACAAAATATTTGATAAGGTAGAAGTAAAAATGGCAGTCTGGGAAAAGGCTTTAATGATTTCCAAACTTAGGAACAGATTTTGGGCAAAACAGACTAAAATGTTGGTATATTTAAAATGATAACAAATATCCTTTAGTCAAATGTGAAAAATAATGTGTATAACACTGTGGTAGTTGCTTTTCCCCAAATCATGTGCACTTTGTGATTTTTTTTTTAATAGAACTTCCAGAAAATATTTGTGACCTTGTGCTCCCAGAATCATATCAAAACCATGATATTAAAAGGAGACTTCAGCAGAGCCCAGGTAACTTAGAGAAGTCTCTCCTGGATACCTGCTCAGGTAAGAAGCTTAGAAGATAAAATTTTTACCCAGGTAGGGATTTTGTTTTTTATGCATGGAACTTCTTATGGAAATCTTAGTGAGACGGGGGTGGAGGTGGGAAACACAATAAAACCTTGTCTCAGTGGATGGTAAAAAATTATAACATAGTATAGTAGGCTCTACTTGGAGTCCAGCATAGGCACAATTCTGAAGATACCTGTATCACAGTGAAACTATTCATTATGGGACTGACAAAAGAAAAAAAACAAGATCAACTTCCTCATGAACCTATTCATGTTAATCAATTTCTGTGTGTACATATGTATTTAATAATTTACACACATTAGAATGTAAACTGTTTTATTTATCTCTATTGTCCTTTCAAATTTTTCTTTATGTAGACTTTTATAGCCTTTTGTCCAGAAAGAAAGTTTGGTTATGTCCTATAGAATTTTTGACAATTTTTGTTAAAAGGCCTCTATCAATTCAAGAAGTAAATAAATTAAAAATTCAGTTATGAAAATTGTCTCTCATCATACTGCAATCTCCATATTTTATAGACTGGATATGAGAAATTATAATTATGTATTACATGTCTTATCTGGGTGGTTTTCCACATGCCTTTAAAATGTGAATGTTCTTTGCTTCTGTTCTATTTTAGTTTGGGGTCCTCAGCACAAAACTGAGGCACAAAACATCATGGCACATATTCACTTATAAACTTGAACAATTAAGAGAAACTTACTACCTATACAAGGAAAATAAGCAACAGGATCAAATGACTTCCACTGAATCACAATAAGTGCAGAAGAGAATTTTTATGATCTCATTAGCATTTTCAATGAGATTTGAGCATTAATAAAAGAATGCTATAACGAGAATGGAAAACTCTAAAGGAAATAATTCTTGAATATTATCCTTCCCACAGTAAAGTCCTCAAAATATGATTTTTTGAAAGTGAGCAAATCTCAAGAGAGAAACAATAAAAAAATATGGTCAAAGTTGAAGCATAATATTTTATATTAGATGAAGAAACAGTTTCTTTGATAATGCAATAAAAATACAAAAGCAATAAATTGCAAATGACTTGAATATACATAAAATCAAACATTAAAATAAAAGGTACAAATAAAAAATAGTAGAGTAGCTGAAAAAAAGCAAAACTGAAAAAATAAAATGAGACTCTCCTATTCTAAAGAAAGACTTAAGTCCCCATATTCTCAAAACTTTTTCCTTTAAATGGTTATTCTATTTTCATATGCATTTAGATATCAGTGCACTTATTCATGTATTGATAGATAACCCATATTTACTAAGAAATAATTTGCAGAGTTGTTGCTTAATAATTTAAGTTTTTATAAATGTCCTATATGTAGAATGCTAGGACATATTGGATTAGGAGCACCAGGTATATAAAATTCAAATAAGTAGTTCTTATCTTTCAAGAATTTCATAATGTTATGAAGATCCTTATAACTATGTATGTGGAATTTTGCAACTTTCAGGTGGTACCTACCTCAATAAACATTAATTTCCTTTTTTGTTTACTGTGTTCCATATGATCTTTCATGTATACTGCAGATGTTATTATAAGAACTAGTTCTTCTGTGACAGAAGTTAATCTGCCACATTTTGGTAATATTGTCATGCCTTATTTTATAATATGCAAGTTTACCAATCACCATGTAAACATACTTCTGTTTGAAATAAATTCATGTTGAAAAATTATCTGTCCTTTTTAATAAATTAAAAAATCTCTCCCTGTTGATCATAATATTCTAGAACATATTTTAAGTTTTTATTTAAATTATGTAGGGAATTGGTATGTAACTCAGTGATAGTGTTTGCCTATTATGTATAAGGCCCTATGTTTAATCCCCACTACTACGAAAAGGTACTCCCTCTCTCTCCCTCTCTCTCTCTCTCACACACACACACACACACACACTCACATACACACTCACAAACATACATATATACACATGTGTATATATGTGTGTGTGTATGTTGTACATGTGTGTGTGTTTGAAGTTCAGGGATGTGTATAAATAGTTTTGTTCTGTTACTTCTTACTCAAATTATCTTATTCATGTGAATCTACACTTATTTTTAAGAATTAAAACATTTCAAAAAGAGAGGCCATGAAGCTTTTCTGTTAGAAAAATTTCTAGTGATTAGTAATTAATTTCAACTATTAATGGTGGCTGCCTGACTTGATAATATGCCCATATGTCTAACCAGTGTTAATCTACATTGTGCAGAGGACAATTCATTTAGAGATAAACATTTTCATATGTGATCATCAATATCCTTTGATAGTGAATTCTTTGGAGAATTTTCAGCTAATTCATTCTCAGTATTTAGTTAGTAGGGAATTTTATGTGATGCTGAAGATGAGAATAATCAAATAACTAATTTCCACAAAGGCATTCTATCTACCTGCTACAAGTTTGTATTGTAAAATTTGTATAAATATAAACATTTAACCACACACTTGAAAATTCCTTTACACATATATGAATTACAGTCAAAAATACTTCTAGGAGTGCCTGGAAAATGATAAATGTGTTTTAATTGTCAATCACATAATTTAATAGTCAAAACTGTTGTCATTCCATCTTTTTTAAAAACACATGAACACAAGTTTTCCCCTGTGGCAATGTAAATGTTCTTTCTTAAATGAATAGTTATTCCAGATTGGGGCAGAATTGTAAGCAATATAGTATAAATGTAAATTACCGCATATTTTTAACGGAAATGTTGGGATATTCTGGGATGTGGTGACAGCTGTCAATAGAACTAACATAAATCAGTTGTGTCAAACCTGAGAAGAAGATGAAATGATTAAGGCTGAAGGTAGGGTTGAACAGAGGTTGTCAATAGATACAGAAATAGAACTTCTAGACTGTTGAACACCAAGGGTACAAAGCAATGAAAGAAAATTTAGTAATTGTTAGTTCATAGATACATAGATCAGGTACTATTACAACAATGGAATTTGTGATATATAAATAGTCACTAAGGAAAGAGATTGAATTGAAAGATTGGATTTACAAGTGGGTAAAATTCCACCATATCATTAATCTGTCTAGATAAAACTTCAACACACTACTTACCAAATAAAATAATGTAAGTGTATAAACTTTAAGGTGAACTTTCTGAGGTTCAACACTGTCTTCGCCACATAAGAACTATCATCTTTTGGGCTGGGGATGTGGCTCAAGCTGTAACGCACTCGCCTGATATGCGTGCAGCCCGGGTTCGATCCTCAGCACCACATACAAACAAAGATGTTGTGTCCACTGATAACTAAAAAATAAATATTAAAAAATTCTCTCTCTCTCTCTCTTTAAAAAAAAAGAACTATGATCTTTTGAACAAAGTCTACTTCCCTTAACCCTCTATTTTCTCATAACTAAGAATAGAATTATTCATACAATCAACTTCAAAGAAGTAAAAGGTTTGGAAATTAATATTTGAAAGAGTTTTCTTCTGTGCTTGGTTCATACTTTTTACACAAAATTTTATTATAGAGAAAATAATCTATATTGGAAAAAACCTACAGACACATCCCAGAATCAAACTATTCTACGGCTGAGATAAAATATAAAGTCTTCAAGGAACCGTAATATACTAACTCATACCAGTAATTTCATAAAGTTAGGATGCTTGCCTATGCTATGGAAAGTAGTACCAGGTCATCACTGTGAGAAAAACAAACTTGGCTCCAGTCTATTCTATGTTCTCCAAGCCCATTGAATTCTCCTAAAAATCATTTGTTTTGTCTAAAACTTGTCCAACATCCCTACCATATCCCCTTCTTCTGTAGAAAAGGGGCTGTATAAGTTTTGGGATCTTGTTGAGCTGGTTGGTAATCATACCATATGATTCTCTCCAGGCATGTAATGAATGCATGTTTTTCCCTTAAATAATCTGCTTGTGTCAGTTTATTTCAGTAAACTTTTAGGAGGTGAAGGGGAAGTCCTTTTGCCACTACATTATCTTGGGAACCTGAAGCAGGAGGATCACAAATTCAAGGCCAGCCTCAGCAATTTAGTGAGAGCTTGTCTCAAAATAAAAAAAATAAAAAGGGCTGGGAACTTAGCTAGTGTTAAAGCACCCCTGGATTCAATTCCCAGGAAAAAAAAGTCTGTTATAGTTTGGATTTAGAATGTTCCCCAAAGGCTCATGTATTAAAGCTTGGTCCCAATGCAGTAATATTCAGAGGTGAGGATTTTGGGAGATGATTAATCTATTGAGGTATTAATACTTTTTCGTCTGTTGGAAGACGATAGAAACTGTAGGAGGTGGGACCTAGTTGAAGGGAGTGGGTCCTTTCGGACATGCCCTTGGGGAATTATAATTTGTCCATGGATCATTTTTATTCCCTTCCTCTTCCAGACTCTTCTGCCATGATTTTTCTGGCTCACTTCATGTCCAAAGCAATGGACAATAGAGCTAGCAGACTATGAATGGAAATCTTTGAAAAGTGATTCAAAACAAATCTTTCTTCCTCCAAATTGTTGTTCTTAAGTATGTTCTTAAGTATGTTGTTCAAAAAGCTAACATGGTGCACAGGTGCAAATTTACTGTTATAGAGATTTCAACATTCCTTTGTCAGTAATTGCTAGATTAAACAAGAGAAGATAATAATGATGTAATTACCAAAATAATACTGTCAATCAACTTGATCTAATTAACATTTATAGACTATTCCATTGAAAAAGAGCAGTCGATACACTCTTCTCAAGATTACATCAGAAATTCAATAAGATAGATGAGATTCTTTTTCATAAAAATATAGGAAGCACAGAAATAAAAAGAATCCTCTCAGAATATAGAGGAATTAAACTGGAAATGTCAAAAAGAAAAGTTGAAAAATACCCAAATATTTAAATATTAAATATATTTCTAGATAACACTTGGTTCAAAGATATCATAAGAGGAATTAAAAATAGTTTGAGTCAAATAAAATGAAAATATAATTTATAAAATTTGTGTAATGAAGCAAGTAAAAAGCAATGCTTAGAGAGAAATTTGCAGCATTAAATGCATGTATTCAGAGAAAGATCTAAAATGAATGATATATGTTTCCATATTAGGAAAATGGAGAGCAGTGAACAATTTAAATGTATAACAAACAGAAAGAAAGAAACAATAATTTTAACAATAGAGATTAATTTAATTGAAATTAGGGGAAAAACTTCCAAAACCAATAACAACAGAGTCAGCCTTCATTAGTGAATTCCACAAAGAATTTAATGAAGAAATGATAATTCTTTATAATATTCTACAAAAAAGCAGCAGCTGCAAAGAGGGTACTTTTTTATTCATCCAATTTTGCCAGCATTGCCCTAATATCAAACACCAGATATAGATATTACAAGAAAGAATAACTACAGACCAATATCTTTCATGAACACAGATATAAAATTTTTTTTCCACAATATGAGCAAATTGAATCCAACAATGCATAAAAAGAATTACACACCATGACCAAGTGAGATTTATTTCAGGTATGCAAGGCGGGCACAAAATTTGAAAATGAAATAATGTAATCCATCATATCAAAAGGTTAAAGAAGAAAAATTATACAGACATATCAACTGACACAGAAAAATCACTTGACAAAGTAAAATGCTCATTTATGATAAATGCTTCTAGCAAACTAGGAAAGGAAGAGAATGCCCTCAACCAGATATGGAACATATCCAAAAACAAAATCTAACTTAGTGGGGGGACATAGAATGCTTTGTTCCTAAGATAGGGATGAAGGAATGATTTTACTTTTGTCCTCTCTTGTTTGATGTTGCATTGGAAGTTCTTGCTAATGCAATAAGAGAGGAAAAAGTAATAACCAGTATGCAAAAGAAGATGGAAAAATCCCTGTCTTTGTTCACAGATGACATAATTGCCTATGTAGAAAATCTCAAATGGTTTAAAAATTATTGTTTCAACTAAGAGATTGCAGCAAGGCTTTAGGATGCAAAGTTAATATATAAAAGTTACCTTTCTATATACAAGCAACAGACAGTTGTAATATGAAATTTAACAAAACAGTACTATTTATATTAACATTCTTTTACAAGGAAATACCCAGATATAAACCCCACAATGCATGTACAGTCTCATGTTTTCAATATCAAAATCACAAATATTGTAAACCTTCATCAAAGAGATCAAGCACATCTAAATAATTGGACAGGTTTCCCATGTTTATGGATTAGAGTGAATATTGTTACAATTCTAATTCTTCCCACTCTTATCTGTAGATTCAATGTAATCCCTATAAAAATCCCAGCTGCTGCTTTGTACATATTGACAAACTTAGTAAAAACTTATCTGAAAAGGCAAAAACACTGAGTATAGCCAACACAACACTAAAGAGGAAAAAAATTAGGGGTCTGAAACTATTCAACTTCAAGGTCACTGTACAGAAAATAGATATCAAGATAGCATGGCTTAAACTGAATATCCCAAATCTGAAAATTCAAAATCTGAAATGCTCCGAAGTCTAAAACTTCTTGAGTACTGATGTGAAACCACAAGTGGTTAATTTCATACAGCAGAAGTTAGTTTTATGCGCAAAATTTTTAAAAACACTGTATAAAATTACCTTCAGGCTATGTGTTTAACATGTATGTACAAATTAAAGCAATTTAATGTATATACTTGAGTCTCATCCTCAAGATATCTCATTACATATATGCAAAATTGGGTGAGAAAATCAAAATCTGAAGTATTTCTAGTCTCAATCACTTCAGATGATGGACACTCAAACTGTGTCAGGTTAAAAAAAATATAGGTCATTGACACATAATGTGGAGCTCAAATCAAGTCCCATAAACTTATTTATGTTCTTTGATAAGGCAATTCAAGACAAAAAGAACATTATTTATCAAATAATATAGGGAAAATTGGACATCCATATATAGAAAGCACCCTATACATAATACTTTTTATCTTTCACAAAATGAACTCAAATTGGATCATAAACCTCATTACAAAACTATAAAACTAGAAAACTACCAGAAGAAAACCTAAGATAATCTAAATAGCACATTTAGACATAATTCTAAAAGCAGAATCCATGAAAGAAAAAAAATTAGTACGTTTTAATGTTTAGTCATAATTGATAATTGGAAGGAACTAAGATGTCCTTCAACAGGCGAATCAACGATCAAACTGTGGTAGTACTATGATTTAGATATAAGATGTCCTTTTAAAGCTCATGTGTGAGACAATGTAAGAATGTTCAGATGGGAAATGGTTAGTTTATGAACGTAGTAACCTATTCAGTGGATTAATCATCCTGATAGAGTAATAATTTGAATGTGTTAATGAATGGCAGTTGTAGGTAGATATGGTGTAGGGAGAGGAGGCAGATCACTAGCAGTGTGCCTTTGGAGTTTATATTTTGTCTGCCATAAATGGAGTTCTCTCTGCTTCTGGATCGCCATGCCCTGACCTACCATACTTCACCATACCCTTTCTGTCTCACCTTGGGCTCAGCACTTTGGAGTTGGACAACCATGGACTGAACCTCTGAAACTGTGAGCAAAATTAAGTTTTCCTCCTCTAAATTCTTCTTGTCAGGTGTTTCAGTCACAGTGATGAAAAGCTAGCTATAATAGATGTTGTATTCATGCAAAGGAATATTACTCAGAAAAAGACTCTTTACATACATACACATAATTATGATAAAAATTATGATAAAAAATAAAAAAAGGAGCTATCAAGCCACAGAAAAACTGGGGTGAATATTGAATGCATGTTGTTAAGTGAAAAAAAAATGATCACACAAGGTTACATTTTCGATGATTTTACAACATTCTGGGAAAGAAATAACTTTAGAAATAATATAAGGATCAGTAATTGACAAGAGTTCTGGGAGAGTGGGGAGGGTTGAATAGGCACACAGAAGACTTTTTAGGAAAGCAAAATTATGTGTACAGGCTATAGTGATATACAGATGACATTACACATATGTGGAACCCATAGGATCCTAACAGTTTAAATAATAATTTTAACATATGCAAATTTTAAAAAATACTCATTTAGGAAGTCAGGAGATACCAGAATGAAATGCAGACTGTGACAAAACAATCTAACTGTATTATAAATGTATGAAACCAACAAATGAATGTATCTGAAAAGAATGCAGATGGAAAATCAATGATATTATCATGGATCTTATGAAATAAGGAAAAGAATAGCAAGTCAAACACAAAATGGAAAGAATTCTAATAGAGCTAATAAACATTTGATGATACTGTATGGAAGGTAGTGGTGGGGTAGAATGTGCAAAAATGCCCTATATAGTAGGTGAAAATGAAATATAGTTTCCATAGATATTAAAATAATAAGAAAATATCAAAAATAACTTATGCCAACAAACTTGCAAACTTGTAAGTTTAGATAAATTGACAAATTCCTACAAAAACATAAATAACCAAATGTGACATAAAAACAGAAAACAAGAAGTCATATATATATTTAATATATAAATCCATAATTATAATTATGTGTATGTATGTAAAAAGTCTTTTTCTGAATTTCTAGCTAAGAGCAAGGCCTGATTGATATTTTGACTTTGATACATGCATATATATCAAAATATACATTATTAATATTTGATGTATGTAAGCATATAAATATAGTTATTCATGTTCACATCCATCTCTCTATATAAAATATCTGACCCAAATTTTGTTTGTTCTGGGGATGCAAGGCTAGTTAGGGTAAAATTTCTAAATTGGAACAATTTACTA
The DNA here is from genome assembly GCF_052094955.1 of Ictidomys tridecemlineatus. Taxonomy (NCBI): domain Eukaryota; kingdom Metazoa; phylum Chordata; class Mammalia; order Rodentia; family Sciuridae; genus Ictidomys; species Ictidomys tridecemlineatus. Next base: position 106,311,984 of record NC_135485.1, on the reverse strand, counting down.
TATTAATTAGAGAATGTACATACTTATCTGAAAAGAATTAGAAAAAATTGATAGAAAATATTCATAAGAAAAATTAAACAAATTAAAACGACAAGCAAATTTTCACAATGTTATGCACAGAATTTAAAGACTGGCCCTAAATGACTTGTCTTTTATATAATCCTCTGGCTTTTGATGTAAATAGAACCTGTGAATTTGAGGAGTTATCACTCATGTGTTTATGCTGTATTGCACGGAGAAAAGGTGGGACATACCCTGATCTCATGACCAGAATTTTTAAAAAATAGTTTTATATTCTTGCTAACAGAAAGGGGGAAGTCAGGGAGACTGAAAGAACCATTTCTAGGAAACATGCTGACACTGAGCAAGGCAATGGAACATGAGCTCTTAGATCACTCTGAATTGAATTTTGCTAACAACCTGACATAACCTAGATATGAATTGTTCTCCAGAGTCTCCAGATAAGAGCAAAGCCTGGCTGGCATCTCTATGTTTACCTGCAAGACTCTACCCAGTGAACCCAACAGATGCCCTTTGGTCCTCAGATCTACAGATTTGAGAGCTAATAAATAGAGGTTTTCTGAGCTACTAAATTTATGACAATCTGTTTAGCAATAGAAACTGATACATGTAGTCTGACAAACTATACTCCCTCCAAATATGAAAATGAAAAACCATATAGCATACATCACAGTTAAAAGCAAAGTAATTTTAACTTTGAAGTAAAAACTTGGTTGCACAGGTCCATTATCACCACTTCTTATCAATATTTTTTGCTAAATGTCCCTTTCAGTATAGGGCAAGATAAATATATGAACAGAAAATGAATAGTTATTTTCACAAATCATAATTTTTAATATAAAATAAATCAATGAAATTAGTGAATGTATTCATAATTCTCACTGAATTCAAGGTCATTATATAAAACTTAATTGCATACCTATATACTGGCAAAAAAACAATAAGATAATGAGCAGAAATACACCACTTGTAACAGCTTCTGTATCATCACAGATTTATAATATTCAGGGGAATGTCTAATATAAAATGTCTTGTCTCCCAGAAAATGCTATTTAGGATATTGCAGAATTTTTTAATGGTAAGACCTCTCCAGTGTTTGCATCTGCAGTCATCTAATTCTTAATTGCAATGTTTTTCTTGCATGTTAAAAATCTTTGTATTTCCATTTCACATTTGGGCCCTGTGTTCCTGGTATTTTAGCATTGACTGGAGCTTGAGTAGGTAAATCTCTTGTGAGCAGACATTTTTTGGACTACAAACAGTCCAAGGTGCCATGGCCTCTTGTGGATTGCTCAAGGTCTTGTTTCTCAAGCCTGGCTGTGATTTACAACCACTATGGAAGCTATGTAAAATAATGGTTTCCAGACCCAACCTCTGGCTTTGGTTCCAGGATTGGAGACATTTGAAATGCTTTCTATGGGATTCTATTGTACCTACAGATTGAGAATCACTTGTGTAGGTCTATAATACAGTAGCTCTCAACTATGTCTGCACATTCAAATCACCTTGGAAACCCTATAATACACTGATGAGTGGGCCCAATTCCACATAAATTAAATGTAATCTATGGTTAGCTTGTGAGTGTATTGATTTTAATATAAATTTCCCATGTGAGTCTATTGTGCAATCAGGACTGAGACCCTCGTATACAATCTGCTTCTAAAGGCAGTATTCTTGCTTATTATGATATCTACAGCAGCTAGAGAATAACCCTGTCTATGTTTCTCCAGCTGAGGATGGTGTGACTCTTAGAAACTAGCAAAGACTTACATCTTTAGAGTTTCTTCCTCAAGACGCTAGCTTTCCCCAAGTTTGAACATATTCGATATTGGTTAGCATTTCTTTCTATTTCTTTGCCTAAAATGGTGGGTTAAAATGTTTCATTAAGCTTTATTATTTATATACAGCATTCACGAAGACTTAGTAGTTTCTAATAAGTTAAACTACTTCTTAAATTTCTCTCTCTCTTCTGTTTCTGTCTCTATAACCACATTTTCCCTCTAATATATTGCATGTAGGCCAGTATAGTTTGCTAGTCTGTTTTTGCTGCTATGACAGAATACTTGAAACTGGGTAATGCATAAAGATCAGACAGTTATTTCTCACTATTCTGAAAGTTGGGAAGTCCATGATAAAGGTGCCAACATGTGGTGAGGGCCTTTTTTCTGGAAAAAGGGCACTGAGATACACTCCTTCCATCAAACACTTTTATAAGGGTACCTAGCCCCATTCATGATGGAGTCCCCATCACCTCTCATAAGGTTCCACTTGTTAATACAGTCACATTGGTAACACCTAAAATTTGGAGTGACTATAATCAAACCATAGCCCTGACATTTTATGTTTTTTTTCTTTCTTTTATGGCCTAGATGTGTGATTTTCTAATTTAGTCCTCTAAATTTTATTGCACATTTATTTTGGTGAGAAAAGGGAGATCAAGAAGTTGGGGGTCTGATAAATCATCTACAGTGTAATCAAATCTGTTGCTCCTTTTTTCTTTCTTTCTTTCTTTTTTTGAATTGAATAATTTCTCACAGGAAACATTCTGCTATTAGAAACATTCACACAGGCCTGGATGTAATTAATGGTCAGTTGTCCTACCTTCTCCCCAGGCCTGTTCCATCTTTCCTATGTCCTGCTTTAAAGCCTCAATTCTAAAAACTTACAAAATACAATACATATTTCTTTATTTTAATATGGTTGTATCACTTTGAAACAAATAATTTTTTATTGTTGTCTTCTTTTTATTTTCCATTGATCATTTCCTGAAACCTCTTTGTACAGTCATTCTAATTGAAGAACTGAGGGTGGTTCCTCAATTGCTATTGCTTTAAATTCTCTTTCCGTATCTCTAAGAAACTTCCCATGAGTACCTTCTGTCAGCCTAAGTAACAATCAGATATATATTTTTCTGAAGAATAATGGTATTTATTTGGTAGTAGCAGATTATAATGGGAAAAGAGGGTCCAGTCAAGGGGAATATTTTAAAGGCAAAAAGTGAGGGATTTACATAAGCTATTTTGATACAAAGTTCATTGGTCTTGGAGATCCCAGGCCAGAGGTGGCCTCATCTAATAGGTGGAGGCACCATTGCTGGGCAAGTGTTTGATCAAGAGCATCTTGTTTGACTTATTGCAGGCTTCTAGAATGTGAAAGATAAACTTTGTTACACAGTTCTATGGCATACTGTGGGAGGCATACAAAACACAGGATGCTTGTAGAATGAGAAGAAATCTCTTGTGTTTTTAAAATTGTGAGAAAGTACTCAGGCAGGTCAGCATGAGCCCTATTACTTCATAAGTTCCTGACTCTAATTTTGTCTGGGTCTCACAAGAAAGATCCTATCTTATTATTATCAACTGTTACATTTCCAAGATCCTGGCACACTCTTGGAGATTATTTTAGATTTGGCTTCTCTTCTGTTGAATTTTTCTGATTTCATATATTTTTTACGTATTAGATAGCAACTAAATTCCTCTCATCCAGGGATATCTTATTTTAAGAGAAGGTAGAACTGAATAAATTTTGTTCTCTTTTTACTTGTCTATCTTGGCCTTTAAGACATGCTTTTTTCTTTTCCTGGTGTGTGTGTGTGTGTGTGTGTGTGTGTGTGTGTGTTTATATTTTTCCTAATATGCAAATTTTTCTTCTAAGGAAATCTCCCTCTTATCATGAGCTCAATAACACTATCTTCGTTTATTTGGTTTCATCCTTCTACCACTCTTAGTATGAAAGTAAAGCTGATTTGTACTTTTCCATCTTTTAAAATAACTTCCACTTAAAAAAAATTTATATGCAAACTTGACTTTTCAGACAGTGTTTTAAGAATAGGCTGTTTGAGTTGCCATTTTAGTCTTTGTGTCTGCAATAATTTAACTGAGTTGGTTTTCTTCTCTAAGCAGAATAGAAGGCATATTCTGTTTCTGATGTGGGCTCCTTTTACTTGGTGTTGGTTTATAAAATCTTTTCTGTTCTTATGGGTGAATAGATGAAAATTTATAGTTAGAGCATATATAATTTAAGTCTATTGATACAGTTTGGATCTTGAATGTCTTCCTAAGGCCATGTGTTGAAGGCTGAAGGCTTGTTTCCCTGCCCGCATGTAGCACTATTGGCAGGTGGTGGAACCCTTAGTAGTTGGGGCCTAGTGGAAGAAAGTTAGGTTATTGGGAATTTTCCTTTGAGGAGGATATTGGGACTCTTCCTCTTTGTGTGTTTTTTTCCCCTCCTGGCAGCCATAAGGTGAAACAGTTTCCTTTAACACATGTTTGCACCATGATACACTGTCTCATCCATCACAGGTCCAAAAAGCAATGAGCCAACTCCTCATGAACTGAAACATTCAAAATGGTCAAAGTAAACCTTTCCTCTTTTTTAGGTTGATTATCTCAGTTACTTGTACAGTAATGGAACACTGACTAACTCACATCCTGAGCCTAGTAGTCGGAAACACAAAGGGAAAGGAAACTTCAAGAGCTTATAAAATTCACCCAAGTTCAAGGACTTAGCCCTATTTCGGGTTTCTCTTTCTAATTGAATACAATTTAGGCAACATGAAAAATAATAGCATAAATGAAGGTAGGCTATATGGGTTCAGATTAGTTATTTCTAGAAAAAGTACATCTTAGTTTCTAGCCTCAAGACTAAGTTGAACTCCAGGCCAAAAATTTCAGGAAAGCCAGAAGATTTGTGTTTTGTCTCCCGATTTTTTTGGATAACAAGAGAAGCAAAGACTTCCTTTCCTTAATTCAGTCCTTGCCCCATACTAGCCTAGCAAATATTGGATTGACATAAATTGAAAGAGATCTGTGGGAGCCTCCGTTATAGAACCTGCATTATCTAAAGGTTGAACTTTGACCGATTGTGATTTTTTGTTCTTTTATAAGGCCAGTGAAGCCTATGATGGCTGAATTCTTCCTGTTGTGAAACTTAAGAGCTTCTAAAATTTGAAAAGGTATGTTTGTATAAGGCTAGCTAACACATTCCAACCAGCAAAAAGTGAGTTAATTGTACAGTAATAGAACACTGACTAACTCACAGCCATATTGGTGAACCAAGCCATATTTTACTACTGAAAAAAATACCAGAACACTTCAGTCTTAAAGGAGTATTTCTAGGACATATCAGTTAGTACCAAAGGACAGTAGCACAAGCCAGGGCACTTTCTATAAAAATGTCACGAGGAGAGCTAGCACTTAAAATCCTCTTAGGTATAGAGTTAGTGGTCAACTTAAAACACCCTCCATGTATAACTACCTAACTATTGCAAAACAGTAAGTTTCAACTAGAATTTTAGTATTATCATCCCAAATTCCACTTCTTTATAAATATGTTTTCAACTCAGTGCACCAGATCCTTTCATTTTTATGAAGTAAAATTGCTTCTATATGCTCTACTGCTGAATCATACAGGGATAAGCCTATCCATTTAGATTAAGGGACATCTCTTTAGAATAAGCAGAAAGGAGGAAAGAAAATATATGCTTATTTCTGTTGCCTTCTAAGAGTGAAAGGTAGAAGTGACTGATATGCCCATATCCTCTGTCAGACTCACCTTTTCTCCAGGGGAGAAATAAAGGAGTACAGATTGACCACACGTTTCACTATGAGCTCCCTCCACAAGGAGGGACATATTAGGAAAAGGGAATGAGTGTCTGCTGTCTGCATTATGCATGCTCCCCACCCCACTGACAAAAAAAAAAAAATAGGACTGATTAGAAAATTTCTAGAAATTTTTTTTTCAGGTGCACTAATTTAATTCACAAGCTGAATAGCTTCTACTGAGAGTTTTTGAACAAGGAAGGAAACAAAAGTAAATTTAAAAAAATTAATAAATCTGAGAACAGATCCTATTTGAAATAATCTGTTTCTCTGAAAATAGTAGGCCTGTTTTGTACTAAGCTGAAGGATGTTTCTCTAGGGATCAGGAAGCTCAGATTAAACTTGACTATAGAAATAGGTGGCTCCCCTGCCCCTTCCCTTCTTCTCCCACCCCTCTGCCCTATCTAAAGTTTTGTCCGTTCCTCCCATGTTCCCTCTCCCCATCCCACTATGAGGCAGCCTCCTTATATATCAGAGAAAACATATGGCATTTGTTTTGGGGGGACTGGATAACTTTACTTAGTATTATCTTATCCAATGCTATCCATTTACCTGAAAATGCCATGATTTTATTATCTTTTATTGCTGAGTAATATTCCATTGTGTATATATGCCACATTTTTTGATTCCATTTGTCTACCGAAGGGCATCTAGGTTGGTTCCACAGTTTAGCTACTATGAATTGTGCTGCTGTAAACATTGATGTGGCTATGTCCCTCTAGTATGCTGTTTTTAATTCATTTGGTTATAGTCTGAGGAGAGGGATAGCTGGGTCAAATGGTGGTTCCATTCCCAGTTTTCCAAGGAGTCTACATACTGCTTTCCATATTGACTACATCAATTTTCAGTCCCACCAGCAATGTATGAGTATGCCTTTTCCCCCACATTTTTGCCAACACGTATTGTTGTTTGTCTTCATAATAGTTGCCATTCTGACTGGAGTGAAATAATATCTTAGAGTAATTTTGATTTGTGAATGTGATGGGCATCATTATCAGAGTACATGTATGAAAACATGAATTGCTGTGAACATACTTTATATACAAACAGAGATATGAAAAATTGTGCTTTATATGTGTAGTAAGAATTCTAATACTTTCCACTGTCATGTATTTAAAAAATAAAATCAGTTAATAAAAAAAAAGAAAAAGAAATATGTGGGCCCAAGAAGAAAGAATATGGTTCCCAGGCTAGGTTTATAGATGAGGAAATAACAATAGAGGATCTCTAGAAAACTGCACAATTCTTAAAATTCCACACACAGTCTTCATTTTCATTCCTCAGAGAAAGAGGACCGCTTTTTAACTAAGTGGCTTTCCATTTCTTTCTGATATACCAAAGTCTGAGAGATTCTATTGTCTATTCTAGGTGAACACTAAGAGGCACAAAGTTTTTTCATTAAATTTATTTTTTGTAATCAACACAGACATGAATATTGCTAGGTTTTTGTCTTGTAGTTAGTGTAACTAGGAAAAGAAAAATGATAATTCATCTAAGAGGACTCTATAAGCTGAGAAATGAAGATCAGGCATTACATTTTTACTGGGTCTTCACTGAAGTAGAACTGATGGAAAACAAAGTTCAGTGCAAAGATGGGCAAAGATATTCCAGGCAAACATAAACAAAATGAAACCAAAAGTAGTACTATTAATATAAGACAGAATAGAATTCAAGGGCAATATCATTAAACAGGACAAAGATTTTTATTACCTAATGTAAAAGGTGAAAGCTGAGAATAATCTATAAACATAAAACTTTATGCACCAAACAATGGACCAGACAAATCTATAAATGCCTAAGAATACAGAGAACACTGTATAAAGTTTTAATTTACACTGGTTAATAACATAATACACTTCAGAATTTGACAGATCAAGTTGACAAAAAAAAGATTCAGGTAATAATGCAGTCAGTGATTTTATCTTTATATATATAGATATAGATATTTATATTGTAGGATTTTCTTCTGTTCTCATACATTTAAAAGTCGTTAAATGTGTATTTGCCAGAAAAAGTATTATAAATCATAAAAGACTATTTTGTAGAAGTCTATGGAGTGTACTTGGAATAAAATAGACATTTTTTAGTAGAATTAAACAAAATTATTAAAAAAAAGAAAAGACAGGTAGATAATAACAATCATGAAAAAAACCCTGAAAAATAAAGTCTTAAAGCCAAATTATATTTAGATATCAAAAACAATATTCCCTATTTGATGACTCTAGTTACAGAAAAATATGGAAAATGCTTTATTTAGTATTAGAATCTCCAGATAAACTTAATATTAAAGTGTGATACTGTATAAAACACTTTAAAAGAGATATAACCAATATTCTTCATAAAATAATGTACCACACATGCAGAATTGTGCTAAAATAATCCACAATGACTAAGCTCAGAACTGTAGATACTTCACTACTCTAAGAATATCAAAATATTTCATGATGTCAAAATGTCAAAGATATGATGTAGTAATAGATGCTGAGAAGACATGGTAAAATTCAACAACTATTTCTAATTAAAGTTCTACATAGAGTATATATAGAAAAAATGCTTAAAATAGTAGATTTTTCAAACAAAAATTAAGAACAAATGTATTAAATGATAATTTCCTAAACCTAATTCTATTAAAATTATAAATATGACAGTAGCACCTTTATGACTAATATTACTCAATATTGTAGTAGAAGTCCTATTTAATAAAAAATAAAGTAAAATAATTATTTTCTCTTCAATTTCTAATAAACATAGGTATTTGCTTGGTTTTGAGCACAGTCATTTTCCCCTAATAGTATCTGGTTATATGTTATGTATTCTTGTTATTTCTTTATTGGGGACACTGATCTAATACTAATTAATCTACTACACTCTTACTGAGAAATCATGCACTTTACCAAGTTCAAAAGTTTCCCTAAGTTCCTTCTTAAGAAGTTTAACAATGCAAGTCTTTGTTCCAACATTAGTGTTTGAATACAATAAAGGTATGGTAAAATATGTATTTTGTAAATCATTTTCACTACATCTTTATAATATTATTGATTATTAAAGTAAATTAAATGTTCAAACAAAACATCTCCACCTGAGAAAATATACGTAATTTATAACTATTTATGTAGATTTCTATATACAATTTTAGTAGAGTCTATACTATAGTACATGGATTTACATTTGACAATTTAAGACATTGACTTTCTAGGAATATGTTATATTTCTGTGTTATGCAAATTTTATTTATTTCCTGCTATGAGAGTTTACAATACCTGTGCTTTTCTAGTTAATTTAATGCAAATATTTTTTAAAAAATCATTGTGAATTGTTATCTTTTGTTTCTGTTCCTAAGTCATTAACGCTAATATCAAAAATAACTAATCCTTTTTGTGTAATAAATAAATATATATACATGTATTCTTATTAAAGGAAGCAGCACAATTTTTGATGTAGGAAACAGAGATGAAACAGCAGAATTCTTTGGCTATGTCAGAAGCAGACAAAGGTGACTGGAGTTCTGCTTCTGTGAGAGATGTGGGGCCACTGAGTCCCACTAATGCGGCCGGAGTTATGATCACTGCTTGAAACATATGCTTAAAACAGGATAAAAAGTTGGAGTTAGACATTATGTGAACTTGTGTTATGGAGCTGCTAAAAGAAACACATGTCTGTACTGAATCTGTACTTAGGGGATTCCAGTTGACACAATTAGTGGATCTGTGATCCCTTTAATTGCAGTACAGAAAGGAACTGATAGATTGCAGGCCCCAGTGGACTGGATGGAGGCAAATGGCTTAAACTAACTTTGTCAAATACACTTCCAAGTAACTTGAGCAAAAGAAAAATGATTTTGAATAATTATTTTAGGTAGTGAAAGACAGAATGCCATTCCTAAATAAACAAAGCTTTATGAAGCCAGCAGATAACCAACAGAAAATGTCAGAAAAGAAATAGCTAGTTTTAGATGTAAAAGAGTATTTTAGAAATATTATAATTTAAAAATAGATTTTTTGAACAAATATCCTCAAGAGATGAGGTATACTTTCATTGGAATATAGTTGATGAGATGATTATTTAGTATAATTATCATATGACCTAGCAATCCCTCTTCTGGGTATTTGCCCAAAGGAAATGAAACAGTACCTTGGAGAGACATCTGCACTCTCATTTTCACTTCAATTTTCTTCACAATGATCCAACCATGGAATCAACCTAGATGTTCATCAGTGGATGATGGATAAAGAAATCTTGATGTTGGTATAGATATAGATATGGATATGGGTGATGTATGCATATATGTATATTATACATATATATATATCATCTATAAAATATATACTTCCATTTGCAATTATAAAGAAGCACTTGCAGAACATTATGTGGAATGAAATAAGCCAGATACAGAAAGAAAAATATTGTATGATCTCACATTTGGAAAAAAAATATAAGAAAAGTGAAATACATGGAAACAGAGAGTAAAACCATGGTTGGGGTGGGGAAGAGATGTAGGACAAAGGGTTCAAATTTTCAGTTATGTAGGATAAATAAGTCTAAAGATCTAATGTACTGCAGGAGGACTATAGTTAATAATATTGTAATACAAACCAAAATCTTTTGAGAGCAGATTTTAGGTGCTCTTACAACACAAATATACACATATGTGAGCTGATGGATACACTAAATAGCTTACCAATAGTAATCATTTTATTAGGGATATGTGCATCAAAAATCTGTACAATAGAAAAATCCAAAATTTTTAAAAATTTTAAAACACCTCTACCACGTAAAAGCATAAAGTTCAGAAGCATTGAAATTTTAAAATTTAGATTAAAACAACTAAGAAAAAAATTTAAAAAGCATTTAGAAGGAAATATTTGATACTACTTGATTAGTTTTCTGATATTGACTTTTGAAGCAAGATTGAAAGCACATAGGCTATAAAAAACTGTGTGTATATATATTATATATAATTTACATATTATATACAAAACATTATATTAAATAATGTTCCATATTGAATGCTACATAAACAAAGTAAAAACACAAACTATTTGCCATATTCACATAGAAATAGATTCTACAAACTGATAAATAAAAAGCAAATAAAATAGAAGAGTGGGCAAAAAATGCAAACAAGAAGAGAAAAGCCAGATGGACAATAAAAATATTTTCTGAGTAGGTGTCAGGAAAATGCAAATTACAACTACAATAAGAATATTTTCTTATGTACAAGATTAATAAATACAAAAAAAACCACCCTGTAATCTAGTATTGGAGACTATGATGGCTAATAGGAAATCTCATAGATTCCTGGTGAAAACAGTGGAAACAGAAGATAAATGTGTTCAGTAATATCTATTTGCTTTAAAATCATTTTAACCTAAAATTATAAATTTATGTATTCTATGGGAATAAGTGGACTACTTCATTGGGACTTAGCATTATTTTATAGTGAAAGCACACTGAAATGGTGTGTCCTGAAGATGTTGAAGTAGAGAAGAATGCTCTGTTTGGACAGCAAGGCAGGCCTAAGGAAACTATGCTGCTATGGTTTGAATGGGTTCCCAAATTTCATATCTTGGTAACTCATTCTCCAAAATCATTTGTTAATGGTATTTTGAGGTGGGGGTCTTTGGGAGGAAATTAGGATTAGATGAGCTCTCTAGGACGAAATTAGTGGCTTATAAGGCGAGAGCCAGGAAAACATGCTTTCTTTGCCTTACCATGAGATGCCCTCTGCCATGTTATAAACCAGCAGTGATGGTCTCATCAGATTCCAAGCAGATACTGACACAGTACTCCTGGACTTCCAGAATCATAGATTGAATAAACCTCTTTCCTTTATAAATTACCCAGTCTGTGGTACTCAGTTATAGCTACAACAAACAAACTAATACACATGACTATCAAGACAGGAGTTGTGATTGCTAAATTGTGTTGATGCTTGGCAAGAATAAAAAGAAATGAGAATTGTTAAACAAGCTGTAAACAACTCAGTTTTAAAATCAGAAAGCCCAAGTTGTGGCTTATAAAGATGTCCCCATCACCTGTAATAGAGAAAAGACATAATTGGAAGAAGTAGCCTAAAAAGCTAATTGTGGAAGCTGCAGAGGTGTATAGATAATTGAACTCCAATCAATTCAGTTCTGTTATCCAATGTTGGAATGTGGATAAAGAAAACATGGAATCCTGAAAACACAGATGGAGAAGCTGGTAAAATGCTCCTGAGGATGTTTATTATATTGGCTCTCTTGATTCCCATGCTTACAGAAGTAGCCTACATTTGCCTTCAAAAAGTACATATATCCACTGTGATGGCTGTTGCTACAGAAATCTTTCCCTACAAGGTAACATATGCTCTCATCAGATGTGAATCACCTTGTTTCCTAGCTGCCATATTGATAGACAGGATTAAATCCTTGCATACCCCAACTGATATGTTGGCACTGATGAAGGAGAAAAAAACTGTACCACTAATGACTTATAAGAACAATAGGCACATACCAGCAAGAGCCACAGAAGTACTCGGAGACAGGATGTTGATGGTGATTGACCTAGGGACTGGAATACCATGCTGGGAGAAAAAAAAATCCACTTTGTCAACAGTGGGGACAATTTTCTAACAAGAGATTTAACACGGTAGAAAGGACCCAAGGGAATGTGGGTTAAATTCACTTCTGGGTGTCTTTTAGAATCTGTAAGAAATAGTGGACACCTCTCAGTGAAACTTTAGCGTCTGAGTTTCCCAAGGAGAGCATAAAAAAAGAAATCAAAAGTTGAAGGAAGTAAGTGACAAAGCTTACTTATTAGGTCTAGCCAGATGTAGTGGCTGGAACATATCCACTAGAGGGTATCTTCCATGAAAACACCCATAGACTATGCAAGTTACCAAAGCCATAACAAATGTGTTGACAAGAGGAGATCAATATCAATAATAAGTTCAGGAGGATTCTTCTTGGCAAGTCAGGCATTGGAGGTACCAGAGGCATTCACACAATTGAGCTCATTAATACCTGTGTGATGAAGGGCCTTGAAGTAATAGAGGCCAAATGGCAAAGTGTAATCACTAGATGCCAAGAACCCACAATTATGATATCATGGGAAAGGAAGGAGGAGAAACCAGAGTGACTTGTCCTTCAGAGTTATACAGATGGGTAATGGAGTGTAGTGGCCTCAGTGGTGAGACAGATGGGTAACCAATAAATAAATGTGAAGTTGCTTAAAATCTATAATATGAAAAGTAATTAAGAGCAGGGAAGCAGAAAACCAAGGATGCTACCCCAAGAATAAGTCATGACTCTTTCTTAGTTTCAAGATTTAAGCCACTATTATATTCAGAACCTGTTACTTGAAAGGGTGCTGGTTACCTGTGTTACCAGGCAATATCACTCCTCAGTTCTGGTATTTGAAGGAAAGATGCTGGTTAAGAGATCTAGTGAATAAGCATAAAGAGTTTATTTAGATAGTGGAAGCATGCTCCAAGGAGAATAGAGCAAGCTGACTTCCAAAATGGTCTGAGGTTTCCACATGGGGGTGGTGGTGGTGGTGATATTTGGTCTGGGAACCTCACTCTTCATGCATCATATATTTGTCATGGTTACTGCAAGTTTATGCCATGGCTTAGTGCACCTCTGTTGGTTTCACCATGTTGGAAATTTATATTAATATCTATACAAAACTTACAGAGAAATTCCATAATGAAAACTACAATGAATTGGGATACCTCCAAACTATAATGCTTCAGTGCTCAATGCATGTGTTGAAGTTGGAAAGTCAGGAGCTTCCTTCTTATACTAGAATAACAATATATAACCCACTTAAGGGATTTTCTAACCTCAGGATTATGGGTAGAAATTCTGTCACCCTAGTAGAATGATTTTTCATTCCTCAAGATGGGCTGATCCCTATTATTCCTTCCCCAATCCCCTATTCATGTCTATCGATCTGCAGCCTATGTTAACACCCAGGAGGGGCCTTGAAGCACTATGACAAGTACATAATGTCATGATTCACCCAGTCCTTCCTAAATAGGACCTATGGCTAGTTCCTTGGGTGATAGTACATAGGGGGAAGGGGAATAACCAGACATTTAGAGAACTGAGAGACATGGAGTCTGATTGATGCTGGTATCTGAATCCCTCATCATAGTCCTCTTGTCAGAATGGTAAGGTATAGGTCCCAATAAAAGGTTACTCTTAAAGTGTGATTCCCAGTGAGCATACCTGACCCAGACATTTTGAGTGGTCAATTTTGTAGGTTTTGGATACAAAACTAGCAGCAAGAATAATTATCATGTTGGATCTTTGTTCTTTAATATAATAGTTAATACACTGGTGAAAGTCAAATGGAAACTTCTGAAACTGTCTTACCCTCTGCCCTTCCTCCACACAGTGTATCAAAACCAATAAATACCATACCATTGGAGAAACTAATTTCACCACTCTATCTGTTCAATTCTGGCCCCTGTGGAAATCAGAGGGATACTTCAGTTGGAAGAAGGTAGCAGCCCCAATCATTCCTACGAATCATCATAATACAGTATCATTACTAGAATGAATTAATAATACCTGAAATACACATACAGAGTCCTTCTATTTCATTCCAATTAGGAATCAGGCCAGGCATGGTGTTGCACACCAATAATCTCAGTGGCTCAGGAGGCTAAGGTAGAAGAATCGTGAGTTCAAAGCCAGCTTCAGCAAGTTAGTGAGGCCCTAAGCAACTCAGTGAGACCCTGTCTCTAAATAAAACATAATAAAAAAAAGATTAAGGATGTGACTCAGTGGTTAAGCACTACTGGGTTCAATTCCCAGGACCAAAAAAAAAAAAATCCAAAAAACAAAGGAGGATCAGAAACATTTTGTATTCACATGAGTAGGCCAAATATTCTTTTCATTTTCTTTTTCCCTCAGAGTTATGCTAACTTGCCCTCTGTTATGATATAACCACAGATCTGGATCACCCTGACCCCCCACTGAGAAACACACTGCATTATATTGACAGTGTCTTGTAAATTGATTGAACACTCTTTGCAAGACAAAGACCTTTTAGTGAACCCCAAGAAAGATGAAATTCTTCACGAGTGGGCACCAAGTTATCCTTTACCTAGAACCACCATTTCAGTTAAGACTTGTCAGACATGCCAAATGGAAATTGGGACAGACTATTTCCTACCACAGAAGCATTTCCCTAATAAAGTCCCTGTATATTTAATCTTATCATGGGATTTGCTTTTAGGACAGGAACTAATAGGCCTACTTTATTAACTTGTTTTCCCAAATGTTTACTGAGAATTTATGAGATACCAGAATGGAGTTCTCCGGAATATAAACTTTCTTGAGAGAAGAGGGATTTGAGTCTATTTACCCATTCTTGGAAAAATACCTGGCTCATATTAATGTTCAGTGTAGGTGTGTAGTCATTGAAGACACCGTGTGGAGCAATAGAATGAACACAAGTGTCTCAGACACAAATACATTTTCTGGCTGAGCAGTGGAGCCTTGCTGTTGCAGGCACAAGGTGGACTAAGTGAAGAGACTGAGTAGGACTGAAGAGCTCATTCCCTACCTAGGAGCATTTAAGCAATAATGTTTTAACAGGACTGTGTGAACCAATTAATCCCAGTCTAGCAGTTAAGTCAGGTTGGTGGGCTTTCAGTTTGTAACCACTGAGTAATAAAAGGTTGAAAAGTAATTGATTCCCTTTGGTAATAAACAGCAAGATGATGGGATGCCCACAGTGAATAACAAGGACAAATTGTAACAAATAGGACACAATTAACTGGCATCATGAAAATCTCACAACCAATGCCTGGACAAAAGCACCATGTAGATATATATGCCTTAACCTCAAGGAGTTTAGATAAGAAAGCAGAACATATGCTTAAGAGATAGCAAGAGAATAACTGCAGTGTTTTACATAGCTAAATGCACGAAAAGCAGCAAAGTGCTTAGAGGCACAGATAACATGAGACAATTAGAAAATGGGATCCTTAAAGACTTGGAAAATGAAACCCTGTATCTATGAATTCACAGAAACTTGAAACTAAGCACTGAAGAGGTAAATGTTCAATTTTTTAAAACTTTATTTTCCATTAAGCATGGGGAGGTATTAATGAAAAACAGGAATTTTTTGAAGCATATCAAGAATTTTAGAAAATTATTTTAGCACCTCAGTCTCTAAAATTGCTTTAGTTTTACCATCAAAAATTGAGTATATGTTGCCTAGTGCTTCTCTGCAGAACAAGTAAATAATTTAGGAACTCTTCTCAAAGTGTACACTTTCTTAAAAATGCTTATGCATATCTTATAAAAGATCTGCTGTACAGAGAGTACAATTTGGGCCAGATTTATGCCTAAAAGTCAGAGATAATTCATTCTCATTGTCTACTTAGTGATAATATATTTGTAAAAACAAGTAAACAATCCCTTACCCCCATGAAACCTTTAAAGATAAGGTGAAGGAATGAAAATGAAAGTTAAAAATAAGATGGATTTTTAAAAAATCTTGAAGAAATTCACCTGACAATATTGTGTTTCAGCATTTGTAAATTAAGTCTTATTTTTTCTTATGCAGATTACAAATTCAGGCAGAAACAAAAGGAGTAAAAAAGATGCCAGCAAGCTGTTTAATTTAACTATGAGAGAATATTCCAAAAGTCAGTTCATGAAACTACCAAGTAAGGAAAAATAGAGCTTAAAAGTTCTTATAGATCCATAATATCATGATAGGAAGATACTTGTTTTCACAAATACTTCCAAAGTAAGTCATGAAAAATGAAGCACTCTTTTATACTTTAAAATGCATGACAAATGTTGATTAATTTTACCCTGAGAGCATGTCAGTTTGAAAAGGGGGATTATAAATGTACATGCCACCAGGTGCTCTTTTTTTCCAAGGGGAGGGGAGTGAGTGTATCCATTTGAATCACTTAATGTGGTGTTAGCACCGGCACACTTTGAATAGAGCAAAACTGGAGGAAAATTGGAATAACATTGGCTTTCTGGAGGGTTAGAGAGGCTGTCCCTGCAGCAGGTTGGCAATTTGTCACATCAGTCCCTTCATGAACTATCAACCTCATTACCATGGTTCACTGCACAGTTGGCCCTTGGGAGTCTAACACTAATAGCATGTAGAAGGTGATGAGGCTTGGGGTCTCAACTGCTTCATTATTGATTCACTTAAAAATATGCCACCTCCATATTTGAATAAAATAGGTGATACATTAGAGAAGGAGAAACACCAAAAATCAATTGAAGTAGGGGGAGAAAACAAGAAAAGAACCTTGGCAGTAAGAGCACCACAAAAGCTGTCGTCTTGGAAAGATGGAGGGTGAATGATTTTGTGTGACAGCTACCATTTGTTTATTCTGTTGTGTGAGGCCATGGATCACCAGAAACAGCTAAAACTGTACATTAAGTAGGGCTACTAAATGAAATAGGTCTCGGGAATATTTTTAAGTCACCGCAAAGACACACAGCTTTAGGGTGTTTGAAGGACATATATTTAATCACCACCAGCACCAAAAACATGTTTGGATTTCAACAACTTGAATAAGAAAAGAGAATTGTTCATTTCTAAAGCTCTAAAATAAAGATCATGTATGTAAGTATATATTAATACACTAGCAGGTACCATATTTTCTCCAATATTAATAGATTGCTCAAATTACTTAATAAAGATCTCTACAGAGCCAGAAAACCACTTATTATAAAGTATCCAGGCACTTAATATACTCTACTCATTCAGGAACAATGGATTTTTAGCATAATGATTGCTTCTAGCATTGAAAGAACAAATAGTATACGTTGTGTGTATAATATATACAATATAATATACAAAATGTAGCTACAATATCTATATTATACATACACACATAGATGGAGGTAATATGATGCTAGGTTTCCTTTGGCTTAACATTTACTGATTCATTGATAATGCAAAACAAAACAAGCAAAATCTGAAAGTAAAACAAAACCACACAAGAAACACTTTTTTGTCCAAAACTTTGATATACATTAATATATTTCAAACTATATTTCAGATTCTAGATTGTTCTGTCCCAAATGGTAACTATTGGCTTCATTGGTTATTTAACCTAAAATTAATTAAAATTCAATAAAAATAAAAATTCAGTTATTTAGTCATTTGAGTTATATTTCAAATGGTTAATACATATAACCCATGGCACAGATACAGAATGTTTCCCATGAAAAGAAAATCATAGTGGGTAGAATGTTCTAGAGTATATGATTTCAACAAAGCTTCAAATAATACATCTGAAAAGTAATGAAGTGAAATAAAATAAGTATAAAATTTAAATTTTCACAAAGTTACACTTTTTTTTCTGGCATCAGTCAGTCACTGTATTTTTGACGCTAACATCTAAAAATATTTTGCATTTAGCACATATTTAAATTACTCTTGGTGAACATTTGTAAAATCACTAAAATATGGTTCTCAGATTTGATCATGCAAATGTCCCTTTTCACATGGAAATATGGATTGATGCAGCTAAAAATTTTGGTAGAAGTAGGGAACCTTTTGTTGTACTTGCAATTATAAATAATTTGGTACCAGTCATCACACATCTGGCTACTTAAATTAGACAGGATGGAATTTCTGGCTCTAAAGTATCAAGTGCTGAAAAAGCATTAGATTTTCAATAATTTAAGGAGCACACAAAATGTCTAAAAGTGGTTAAAGGCAAAACCATCCTAAATTTAGAAAGTCAATTAAAATGCTGTTTTAGCACAAAGCTTTATAACATATCCCCATTTCTAAGGCCATTTCTATAGAAGAACAAACTAGTGAGATAAAGAGTGAATGAGGCCTCCACACTAGGATATGAAGCTAATCTCTTTTGATATTATTAAAGATTTCTGTAACTTTTCTCTTCCATAGGCTCCATAGGGTTGGAGTATGTGTGCATGTGCATTTTAAGATAAGGCAAACCCATATTTCAGTCACAAAAGAAATGAAAGGTTTGAAACAGTGTGAAAAGTGGTTCAGCATAGCTGGAGGCTACCTGAAATCTTAGGAGGATTTGGATAAAAATATTTCCAGCTCAGTTTGACAGAATTCTGAAGATAGAAATTGAATCAGCACTTTTGAACCCAAGCCTTTGTTCCCTCTGACTGCCCATTTTGGGGCTGCAGTAGCTACAGAAAAAGAAAAATTCTGCCTATCCAAAGTAGCTTATTTCTGTATGTCACATATATTTTTTTTTTTGGCTTTGATTATCGTTGCTTATGATTTCTTGGAGTCTTACTTCCTTGACACATTTTAGGTTGTTTAATTTCCTTTTTAACCTCAATGCTTAAAGATTTTAGAAGGCCACCTGTATGTGGGTTACTGGTTCACAGTGTTCAATCTCCTCTATTGTTTCCCATTACTTACAAGGTTAAAAAAAAAAAATGAAGTCTTTAGGTTAGCACTCATGATTTTCTCTAATCTTTGTCTGGATTGATGATTCTTCTTTATAAAGTCTATGCATCAGATTAATTTCATTGTTGTTTCTCCAAATCCTAACCTCTTTACACCACTCTCATTAAAGGACTTCAGTCTGGAATGTTCTTCACTCTCAAAACTATAAATTTGTTATCTTCAATTATCATCTAATTGAAACTCCTTCTTCATTCTCAAACAAATATGCAAGGTGATGTTTAAGAAGAAGATTCTAGGTCAGACTGCCTACACTTCAAAACCATCTAGGCTAAGGATTTACTGTATGAAGGACTTATTTCAAAACTTCCTTTAATATTGGATTTAAAACAAGAAGATTCATAAGGAAAATACAATTCACTTTCAAATCTTAACACATTACTTCTTGTATGTGTGGCAGCAACTCAGAACCTGACAAATAAAGAACTATAAAAATAATAAAAAGTAAACGTGACAGAGGGCTGGGATTGTAGCTCAGTTGTAATGCACTTGCCTAGCACTTATGAGGCACTGGATTTGATTCTCAGTACCACATGTAAATACATACATACATACATACATACATACATTAAAATTAAAGATATTTTGTCCATCGAAAATAAAAATATTTAAAAAATTAAATATGACAAAATTTTAAGTCCAAGAGTCATTTTCAATTTATTAATCAAATAGAGTTATTTGTTGATGTTTTGGCTAACTAAATGCAGTATGGAGCATAAACAGTCATATATTTCTGTGAAAAACAGAATTCTAATTATTTATAAAAAAATAATATTTTCTGTTATGACCAGCGCAGCAAGAACAACCGATCTCGAGGAGAGGTGACAGGAAATTAAGTAAAACACAGAGATAAAGGGAAACAGGAGACATTTTTAAGAAGAAACCTGGGGTCAGGTGGGACACTATCCTCTAATGGAGAAACAGTGATCCAGAACTAGCTCAGCATGTTTATTATATAGGGTCTCATGATCAGGAAGTTTAACTACAGAAGCTCAGAATACTGTTCAAGACCTGTGAGATATCAATAGGCTTCTTGTGCACTAAACAGTTACAGTGTTAGGAACATCTTTCGGCTATCCTGCTGCACCCACAAAACCCATTGTACTAGAACCTTTGATAACAGTGTCGGAGCCGAGTATCAAGGCTGTTCACACATCCTGCCTTTGGCAAGGAGTGTTTCCTAGGCTTGGCTTTTGCCTACATGGCAGGTTCAACTAATGACTAGAACTCATTCACTGTCCACAGATTTCTATACAGAATCTCATAGGATGAAGAATGATCAAAAGTGTTCAATAAAGTGACTAGATACAAGATAAATATTCTAACCCAGGAGTTTTTCTATGTAGCTCAATTATCAATTAGAAAATGTGAAAGAGAATAATAAAAGCACAGTGTTTCTATCATGCATCAGAAATTATTTCAACCTACTGAAGTTATGGCTATCTTAATTTTCAAAATATTTATATATTTATTGTTTACTAAAAATCATATGCATATCATTAATATGACAATGGTGATTTTGAAAAATGAGTCGATATTGACTATTCAGTATGAGAGCAATAATTGATTTTGTAACTCCTGCATTGTCTCCAGGCCCAAACATATGATTTTCCAACAAATTTAGGGTGATTTGAAATAATGATAAGTATAGTCAATTTTGTAAATTAATTAAAAATTCAGATTATATATAATATATCTATGCATACATTATTAAATCCAACATCTTTGAATAAGTTCACTTCCTTAACCTATATTCACCTTCTGCGGTAATTTATCCGGAATGGAATCCCCTACTACATACACACACAAACAAGACAAGCTTTCCTATTGGTCTTTTATCTGTCAGGTCCGATCCCACTTCTATGCTCCTTCTGTGATGCAAAGTTAGAAAGTCTTCTTGAGCTCCCTTCTCAGTTGACTTCATCTTAGTTTCTCAGAGTGGGGTCAAGTAGTCTGTGAACGGAGAAAAGGTACTTTCTTCATATTCCAGCTCCTGTCACTTTCCTTGCTACTACAAAGAACAGATTCAAACTAATCTCTTTGGCATTCCCACTATGACAACTCATACATGTAATCACCAGCAAGCTATACTCATCTTGGTGATCTATGTTCCCAGTTGTATTATGCCACATCTATTAGATTTAAGTCTTGGGAAAATTAAATACCTAATTTAATCCATGTACCTTTTTGATCACTTTAGATAGTCAAAATAGATGTGCTAAAATGACAGTCACCTACTATATTCCAATAAAAATTCGAATTATGCCTGTTCTTCCACTTTCATGAAACTAATAAGGGGATAGATATTCTTAATATATTCTTATATTGTCAGATAAAAGCAAGTCAACTAACAACCTGGAATATGTAACTAGATATTATCTTCTACCAAAGTTATAAAAATGTAAATGCCTTTGAACTCTATCTGACAAATAAAAAAATAACAATCAAGTAAAATTATTTACTTCTAAGAATAAGTTTGTGAATTGCTATAGGTTAAATGTCAACTTTGCTTTATGACTTTACCTCTGCTTTATATTTTGTCTAAGACTAGGGACCTGGTCAATCTCCCATTCATCTTCATTCTTCCTAATTTACCTCTCACCCTTATCCTAGGAACTCTTTATGTATCCTTTATTTATGAAATCATCAATAAGGAAAATGGTTAAAATAGATAAAGGGATTTTAGATGTTCTTTTTCCCTTTGTTCATATACAAAAGGTGGAATAGTTGCTCCATCTATCAAATTTGCTTTTACTAAAAGAAAACTATTTTAAAGAATACATGCTTTTGGTTAAGATAGATAATAGGAGTTGATCTAATTCAAAACAACAGGTACTTTCCCAAAACATGTATATTTTGGCCTGGGGATAAATTTTATGTTTGCATTAAAATATGAGCAAATCTGTTTGTTTCTTCACTTTTTCAAAGTGAAAAAAATAAAAATAACACTAAAAAAACTAAATTTAGAAGGAATAGAATTTACCTCTGCTCTCCTTAACTCATTTGTAGCTTTTTGTTCTGCAAGGCACATACAGAAATGATATTGTATCTTAATATGAAAATCAACATTAGCATTTGTGTTGGTCCTACACTTCCTTTGGGAGTGGAGAATTTACTGGTGAGCAAAGCAAAATGGGAAAAAAAATAAAGTTGCAGCCTTTTAATCCTTTCCTTTTTATGTGCCTTTTAGGATAGGACCCTCAGTTAAGACTAGTACTCATAATAATCTTAAAGAAAAGCAAAGAGTTTTCTTTGTCTTTAAGAATTCGATATTCCATTTTGAATTCTGAATTAAAAATGGATTATCTATTTATATAAAATTGAGAAATAACTACAATTTCAATCTCATTTCATTTCAGAATGGTCAAAGCCAATTGAGCTAATTCCATAATAACAGAGAACAGTTTTGATAGTGATATATAGGCTTGCCCTTACCACATAAAAATTTTGAAGCACAATATAATTTTTGGAGGTCTCCAATATTAATTTTTATCTGTTTTTCAAGCTTATGAATGTTCCCAAATGAATAGTCTATTGTTTAGCTACACAAAGGGGATCATTCCATTTGACCCCCAAGGTGATCCATCCGATCCTCAAGTGGGAGAATTCATTACCTGAAGCCTAGCATGAATAATGAATAGTCATCATAAAATTTTCCAACAGCTTTCAAAATTCTGACCACAGTATTTGATTCAGTGATCTCCCATGACAAAAACCCCACAGGCTAACTGCACACCATGTAATGAAAGATTTTTTTCATTTATTCTATATTAATATACCATTAATTATATCATGCATTAGAAGACAATATACAAAAAAAAAAAACTGATAGAACTTTCCAGTAATTTCCAGGATATGCAACCTTGGATGGAATCTAAAACATTTTCAGTATCCTGAAGCACTTTTTGGTAGAAAGAGTTCTTTATTACCTTTAAGACCAGCTTTCCTTCCCTTTCAAAATAGATCTTACATCAACACTATATTCAAGCTATACCAAGGCTGCATTTTAGATTTACCGACTTATATTGATATCAATACTTATAAGAATTACCATAGTCAACAATTATGAGCAATATTTTCAAGATTATAAAATGATAGTATGGACTGTATTTGGTAAAAATTCAGTCTCTTCTTCTTTCATTATTGAATTGGCTTTCCTGTTGGTTTTGGCCATGTGACTGCTTTAGCCAATGGGATGATTAGCAGAGGCGACTCAAGCAATCTTCAAATGTATTTGTCCAGCATGGCTTGGTTCTTGAGCTTCTGTGATCTGCCACGAGAAGGGCAGGCCCCAGCGAGTCTGTGCCTTGCACACAAGGCTCCAGAGCAAGCACTTGTGGAACTGAGCTGAACTGAATGTCAGGCTGAAGCTAAATAAAGCTGACTCACACCTTGGCCTGAACCAGAGAAGCCAGTGTACCAGCTGACATCTGCCAAGCTGCTATTAAATAGTAGAGACAGAGGCAAGAACATGAATGCTGGTAGCTATAACCCATTGAGTTTGGGGGTGGTTTTCTACACAGTATTATTGAAGCAATGAATTGACAAATAAGCCATGGAGAATGGACCATTTTAGATTTATCAGTGATTCTGAAGTCATTTAAAGTTGACTTGCCAGCTCTGACTTGGAAGGAAAACAAGACTTAGAACAGCAAGTTCCAGTTTTAGCTGCTTACCTTAGGATGATATTCAATCATATTTCTGGAAACAATAGGCTTTTAAATGTTAGTTGAGATATGAATTATACTTTAAAATTTTTGATCAATATGAGAGGATGGGAATACAAGATAAATAGGGAAACCAAAATACTGTATATCTAACTTCTTTTTCACAGCCTAGATTTTTTTTCTATATTGATGCCTTTTTAAAAAAAATTACGGTTTCTGATTAGAATCATATTTTATTTCCCAATTTGCTTTTGGTTAAAGAAAAACAAAAACTGACCTTATCTGCTTAAATGGGCAATTTTCACTGTATTATAGCAACATATTCATTTATAAAGAATTATATATGTATTCTTAAAATTTTTACCCCAAATGTCCTTTATTTCCACAATTGCATAAGCAATATTTATCATGAAAGGGAAAAGGAAGGTAGGAATGTCATGAGGAGAAGGAAGCATATAATAGTACTAATTATACCTGAAATCTTACAAGTTCTGAGAGTTTACAAGGTGTTTTGATTTTCATTTCCTCATTCAAGTTTTTAAAAAGAAATGTGAGATTGTTAAGACAGTGAATATAATAATGTTTTCTTGATAGATCAAGGATTAAAGAATTTAAATATTTAAAATTTTTTTTGTAGATGGACACAATACCTTTATTTTGTTTATTTATTTTTATATAGTGCTGTGGATGGAACCTGGCGACTTACACGTGCTAGGTGAGCACTCAACCACTGAACCACAATCCCAGCCTGAGTAGTTGAGTTTTTAATGGCAGACCTTACTTGAAGTAAGTTCCTCTGATGCTCTTATTTTTAATTATAAAAGTCACTTTTGATTATAAAAAGTAACATGCTTTTCTCAGTGTATCATATAATTTCCACCCTATAGGAGTTAAGCAAGGACCCACTTCAGTCTAGGTCAGAGAGATATTTTAACATACATTTCATAAGCTTTTAAATTAAAAATATCTTGCTGTTTCTATTCCTCTCAATTCCATTTGTCTTCTAAAATATTGCCATATATAGGGTTGTCCTGTTATCTCTTGTTGATTTCTCTCCTTCTGACATTCATTCCATCACCCAATCCTTAGTTTCTGCACTTCAGATAGCTATTGAGACACACAATTTCTCTCTGCATACATGATATTTTATATAAAAGCAATTTAATTCTTTTGACCCTGACTCAAAGATCTCATCAGCATTTCTCTGAGGGGAATTTTAGAATTTTTCTTCCCACTGATTTTATTTTTTTTAGTCTCTAGCTTTAGTTGGGGATCCTGGATCTAGGAGTTAGAGATCTTGTTTTGTGGTGTGATTGTGCTACAAATAGGAAAAAATAGAACCCCAAATCATTTTTCCCTCTATACTCACTACTCATAGTCAACACAACATAAAATAATTCTTCTCTGGCCAACAAAATGTGTGGAGATTTCTTCCCACCAGCCATCAAGCAATTTTCCTGTGGACAAGAGATAAGGATGTTAAAACATGCTTATTCAATTTGATGCATTCAGACACTACCTAGATATGGCATCAGATCACACAGGTTAAGGGCTCCGTCCTATGAGCCTGCCACTTCTCATGCCAGCCTCTAGTAGTAGGTGGTTATCAGTATTCATTATTGGTCTGCTATAAATCATGGGTTTTCCAACCTTCTCCTTAGGTTTGATTTATTGTTAGAGCAGCTCACAGAAATCAGTTAAAAACTTTAGTTTATTTATCAATGATATCCCCTCTCTGAGTGGACCACTCCTGAAGTGGAACACTTCAGGTGGTCAGCTATCTGGAAGCTCAGAAATGCCATCCTCTGTGTGTATGTGTAAACTTCTTTATGCAGCCACAATTGATGAGTAAGTCATTGATGGTGAAATCAGACTACAGCCCCCCTCTCCTCATCCTAGAGGTTGATGGTATGAGGCTTAAAGTCCTAACCCCATAATAATATCTTGAACTTTCCAGTGACCAAACCCCATCCTGAAGCAATGTAGAAGCCCCAGCCATCAGTCATCTCAGTAGCATACAAAAGATTATTAGTTCAGAAATTGCAAGGATTTTAGGATGTTTGCCAGGAAATGGGGAGAACGATCAAGTAGGTGTATTTCACTGTATTATAGGTTGGTATTTATTATTATTTATAGATTTTCTTTTAATGATTTCTTTGGCTACCTGTGGCTTATCTCATTTAAACTTTGCCCAGGGTTTTTGACAAGAGGAAAAAAAAGATAAAAATGATAGAAAGCAAGAAGAAGAAGAAGAAGAAGAAGAAGAAGAAGAAGAAGAAGAAGAAGAAGAAGAAGAAGAAGAAGACGACGACGACGACAAGAGGCAAAATGAATAGCTCTTTATTTACTTGAACAACACTTGAAACAGAGAAATATGTCTTATTGTTCTCTGCTATCTAGGTGTGAGTGATGCAAGGAGAGTTTTCAAAGTCTTGTAGTTCTTAGTGTCTACTGACTGGATGGTGGAAGATGGGAACAACATATCACTTACAATGGTTCTATCACGTTTCGCAGAGGATATTAGAAAAGAAGGGAGATTGGTTGCTAGAAGATACAGGAATTAGTACTGGACACTAATTCTAGAGATAAGAACTATTAATCTTATGGTTTTCTGTACATATGTCTACACATTTCTGTGTTTATAAACCTGTAGCACTTTTAATGCAAATTGCTCCTACAATCATGTAAAACAAAGATAAAATCATTCTGTGAAGCCAGTATCATTGTGATATTAACTTTGAACATGGGAGGTCTTCAGTTTGTTTACTGAGTGTTCTTAATTTCCAATGTAGACATCTCTCACCTCCCTCGTTAGATTTATTCCCAAGTATATATTTTTTGAGATTACTGTGAATGGGATTGTTTTTCTAATTTCTTTCTCAAAAGATTAATTATTAAAGTATAGGAAAGCTATTGATTTGTATATTGATCTTGTCCTGTTACTATGCTAAGATTATTTATAAGCTTTAGTAGTCTTCTGGTAAAAATTTTATACATATTTGAAGTATAAGATCATTTCACTGGTAGAGATATTTTTTTTTTCCTATTTGTAGCCCTTTAATTTTCTTCTCTTGCCTGATTATTCTGGCTAGAGTTTCAAGAACTATATTGAGTAAGAGTGGTGAGAATGGACATACTTTAAAATAAATAAAAATACAATTTCTAGTCAATGTAATTTACAAATGAACATTGTAACAAAAGAAGTAGCACATTAAATTTAAAAAATTATAATAATTAGAATTAGAAGAAATAATTATAATAATTAGAAGAAAATAATTATTTTAAGAAATTATAATAATTAGAAGAAAATCTTAATGTGACAAAAAAGAAAGTAAGTAAGTAAAATAGGCACAATTTAATCCTCAAAAGGTGTGAAACAAAACCTTGAAATTAATCAAATTGTTGATTAATCAAATTGTTGGTAAATCAAAAACAATTTGAAAATTAAACAATCAGAAATACTCAATTTTTAAGATTAGCCCATATCTTTAACATGCTGCTGAGAGATATTAAGTAAACTGGTGGGTCATATTTAATATAAAAATGTATGAATCAGAAAATAAAGATTCTTTAAAGGTACACAAGATTTGAATGACCTCATAAAAATTTTATAGATGTGTCTGAGAATCACAACTTTTTTTATTGTGGTCAAAATACACATTACATACAACTTACTATTTTACCCTTTCTCAATCATACAATAACTATATTCACATTGTTGTGCAATCCCCCAAATCTCCTGCCTCCACAACTTATTCACCTTTTCAATTGAAACTCTGTACCCATTAAACAATAGATCCCATTCCCTTCTCTTCTGGTTCTCAGTGGCTGTCTATCAGTTTGACTACTAAGAACCTCAAAGAAGTGGAACCACACAGTATTCTTTCATTAACAGCTTATTTCACTTTATATAATATCTTCAAGATTCAACCATGTCAGGGCTGCGGATGTAGCTCAGTGGTAGAGCACTTGTCTAGCATGTATGAAGCCCTGGGTTCAATCTCCAGCATTACACACACACACACACACACACACACACACACACACACACACACACAATTATGCTGAAAGCTGGGGATGTGGCTCCATGGTAGAGTGTTTGACTTACATGTGTGAGCCCCTAGGACTTCTAACAAAAACAATGAAAAGAACAACACAAAGGATCTTGAAAATTCATCCTTGTCATAGCATGTTTCAGATCTCCCTTCACTTCAAAGACTGAAAAATACTCAATTATGTCATTTACCACATTTTATTTATCCATTCATCTGTTGATGGACATTTGGGTTGTTTCCACCTTTTGATTATTGTGACTAATGCTGTTATGAACAAGTATCTGTTTGAATCTCTGCTTTCAGTTCTTTTTGGTACCTAGCCAGAAATGGAATCGCTGTACCATATGGCAATTCTATGTTTAATTTTTTAAGAAACTGCCATACTGTTTCCCACAGTGATCGAATCACTTTGCATTTCTACCAGCAACACACGAGGATCCAATTCCTCCACATCCTAGCCAACACTTATTTTTTTCCTTCTTTCTTCTTCTTTTTTTTTCCTTTCTTTGAGGTGGTATTTCATTATCGTTTTGGTTTGTATTTCCTTAATGATTAATAATAATAAGTATCTTTTTACGTTCTTATCAGCCATTTGTAGGTCTTCCTTAGGGAAATATTTATTTAAGTCCTTCCCAATTTTAAAAATGGAAACTATTTTAATTAAGTAGTAATCATATTTTAAAATATAATCATATTGCATATTGACTACTTAAAATTCTAGCATAGTGTCTTAGCTTATTCAGGTTGCTATAACAAAAGTACTATGCACTGGGTGGCATACAAACAACAGACATTTATTTCTCACAGCTCTGTAGGCCAGGAAAGGCCAAGATCAATGCACTGGTAAATTCAGTGTCTGTTGAGGGCTCATTTTCTCCTAGACAGCTATCTTTTCAATGTAATCTTCTATGGCAGAAGGAACAGGGATCTCTGCAGAAAGTCCTTTGTAAGGCATCTAAACTCTCTCATTTTTTTTTTTTTTTGTGGTGGTGGTGGTGGTGGGGTAAAGTATTTTATTTTGTATATCTAAACATTGTTTTACTTATTTAAATTCTGTCTTTTCTACTAGATCATGTCTGGGCAAGGTGCTAGTTCATTGTTGATTGGGTTTTGAGTCAACACTGAAGCTCTGGGACAGTACCTGGAGTCTCTAAGGTGCTAAATGAAATATTTATGAATCTTTGTGATGAGAGAGTATGGGTTTTTGCTGTGGACAGAGTAGGTGATAGGAGCTGAAGGGGCACTCATCAAGAGTGTAGATCATACTAGAATTGCTCACTGTCTTGTAGCTCTAATCTTCTCTAGGAATCCATATGGTTTACGCTTATTGCATTTTGTAACATGCCTCCAAAGACTCCCCAGATTTTCTATAGCAGTTAGGAAATTAGACATTCTTCATATTTTACAACTCACATACTGTCCTTCCTTCAACTTCCATGGGGGCTTGTTTTAAACAGAGACACTCCAACAATCAACTGGGGAATAAAAGAGTCAGGGCATACATTGTGCTGATTATTAACCACAGGAAGCTAAGCAGTCTGGGAATACTCCCCTGTGGGGAAAGAAAGGAACAGCAGTGGAAACATTTACCCTTTCCTCAAGTTTACTATTATCTTAATATTTAATACTATCATACTACAATGTATTACAGCAGGTTGATTCTTAAAACCTTTGCTTTAATCTAAAATTATAACTTACTTCCATTGTGTACCACTAAACCAGGGCCTAAAATTACACTATGAATTAGGCCACTTTTTGGTCTTCTGAAGTTATTTTCATATTCAAATGAGGAAATAGCATAAGTCTAATTTATATAATTTATTTTCAGATATGACAAATGAAATGACTGCAAGATATTTTTCAAGATCTAAAAATGATGTAAAAAATACAGAGCAACAGTTTCCTTAGAGACCAACTTTGTCATGTAAGAGCCCAAAGACACTCTAATTTATTTTTCCTCCATTAGAATTTAAGAAGTGCTTCTTTTAATTAAAAGCCATAGGATATAATGATTAAGTACCCAAAAAAAGTACTATGAGCAGATCTTAGTAGATTTTACACTAGTATTATCAGGTTTGAGTCCCTTTGATATAGACAGAATTTTTTTTTAATCAATATCTTAGAATTCCCAACAAAGTAGTTCTGGTTCAGTGCTTTAAATCTCATTTTTACTTTTCCCAGAAATGCTTAATAGGATGATTCCATATCTTGCTTTTGAAAATGTTGCTACTGTGAGAGTTAATTATTGCTATCTCTCATGTTTTCTGGTTTCTCTTTAGATTGAGTTTAAAGTGATTT
This sequence comes from Ictidomys tridecemlineatus, assembly GCF_052094955.1. Classification (NCBI taxonomy): domain Eukaryota; kingdom Metazoa; phylum Chordata; class Mammalia; order Rodentia; family Sciuridae; genus Ictidomys; species Ictidomys tridecemlineatus. The sequence continues at coordinate 106,281,912 of NC_135485.1, read as the reverse complement.
TTTTTTAAAAAAGAGTCACTTATTACATTGACTAATCAAAACTTCCAGAGAAAAGCTATAAATATACTAATGCCAATTTCTTCCTTTCCTGCACATCTTTTATTTTTTCTTCTTTTTGTGCCCTTTTAATTACAGTGCTATCTGGACTGATTAAGTTTCAAGTTATCAGTTCTGTTAATATTTCAATGAAATATTAAAATAGGTTATAAATAAAATCAAGTCCATATTGTATTAGCTTATTATATTATAATGCTTACATTATAATCTGGTTATATTCTTATATAATCTTATATAATCGTATTATCTATTATGTGAATATATTATATACTATATTTAGGTTTTTAATGTGTGTTCCACATCTAGGACAGTTGGACAAGATGAGTTAAAGTGACCATTCTCTCCACTCTCTTATAATCTAATCCACTCCTCTGATCTTCTGTTAAGCAGTATTATCCTCATGGAACATTTGGTGACAGGAGAGTCTCTGCTTTCACGGAATCCCCTTGGACAGCCCTTATGTATTTCACAAGCTTGCATTAGACTGATAAAGCATTTTGTCTTACGCTCTCAAATGAGAATGTTAACTCTTTTATATTCCAGGTGCCACACAAAATAGTGCCCAGTATAGAATACACATTTAGTAAATGTTTCAATGTCAAATTGAATGGTATTCAGAGTTTTACATTTGACACAATTAAAGACTTATAATGGTATTTCTGACTCATTCATAGTTTATGATAAGAACATAATTTGGAAGATTAAAAGATGATTTTTTTTTACTGACCTTTGATCCTACATTCGTATAGACAGAAAATTTCCCATACCTCTGCCATTTGTCCCAAAATTGACTTCTTAATGTAGGCCCAAAACTCTGTAGTATACCTATTCTTTGAAATATCAGTGTTCTTACTAAAAAAGCAATCCTGAAGAGGACAATGTATAATATTTGGATCAGAAGCCATAGGATATAATGATTAAGTACCCAACAAAAGTACTAGGAGCAGATCTTAGTAGATTTTACATTAGCATTATCAAGTTTGAGTCCCTTTGGTATAGATAGAATTTTTTTATCAATATTTTAGAATTCCCAACAAAGTAGTTCTGGTTCAGAGCATTGTTAAACCTGTTAAAAACAGCTTTTTAAAATAAACATTTGTGATAGGTAATGTGAGGGTTATTTGTACCTTCATAACTGGCTAAAAATAATACTGCATTTTGCATCTTTCATCTTTGTCTGAAAGAGGTCACACATACCTTTGAAATCCTTTGGAAAATTAATTTTTTGAGAAAAAAAATCACTATAATGTGCCATTTTTATGTAGTATTTGCTGTATTTTTTTTAATCAAATGGGGATGAGAAGATTATCTATAAATGTCCACCTAAACTTTATGCTACCTTTTAGACAAATGCTGGTCTTGAAGGTAAAGTCATTATGGCAACTGAAAGATAAAATCCCGAGAAACAAGAAACTGACTCCTAGCTTTTTAATCCAATAGCTAAACTTTCCCTACATACTCTGTAGTGATCACTTTAAAGTGTCTGATCAGTTTAGTAGTAGTTGTTTCAAGTTAGGCTACCCAGGAAGCAGGCTCAGAAGTGGACATTACTGTGCCAAAGGTTATTGAGTTCTTTCAGGATCAGCCGCTTGTTGAATAAGTGGAGGAAGCTGACCTGGACAGAGGGAAGCTGAACTCTGGTGCAGTCACAAGAAAGGCCAGAGAGAGGGACAGGGAGATAAGCCAGTGGGGAGCTCTGTAGCTGGTCTGTCACCTCAGAGGTATCATGAGTTGGTGCCAAGAGATTAGGATTTATCTCTCATGATATTCAGTGAATGGAGTTGGTTTGTCCCAGGAAACAAGACATAAACTGAGGCAAAGTATCTATCTTAAATAGGTAGTCCCCCTAAAGTGATAACTGTTAGCTGTCAACTTTCCCAGTAGCTGGGGGAATGAGCGCTTTGGTCCGGAAGGTGGAGTACTGTGTGGTATATCATAGACCCACAAAAATGATCTTATAAAGATAATAAAATAAAAATATATTAATCATATGTATTAATATACTTTATTTAATTATATACATATTTTGTTAGTTTTCTTCCAAGTACAAGACAATATGGTTTTCAGAAAACACTACCCTTGAAAGACCTAAGTGATAATTTATTCTTATTAGTGAAGTAAGAGTCCAAACAGAGAATCAAAGTCTTCAGTATTTTCAAATTTGTGAATTTAAACCACAATAACACATTATAAACTATAAACCTTGTATCCGATATATTTTATATATTCATCAATGTTAAAATGATTAGTGTTGATCTTGGAATTATAACTGATAATTTCTTCTATTTTTGGTGTAATAACATTTAGAAAAACTTGCTGGAAGGTGTGGGCAAACTCAGTGACCCTGATATATTTGTATCTTTATAACTTATAAAGTGTATTAATAATTTTTTAAAAGTCCAAATATAGATTGATGTCTGGTGCCTAAAGACTACAGGAAAGGGATAAGGTGGGATAGAGTAGAGGTATTAAATTGAAAAAGAAATATGTAAATATATTAAATATATATGTATGCCTGTATTTATATATAAAATGTATAAAAGTGGGAGGAATTTCACTAAAATATTTATTATTACAAAAGTTCTGGCTAAAATTCCATGATTTTTAAATTGTCTTTTTCACCTTCTACTTTAATTTTCTACTAAATAAAATATATGTACTTATATACATCTATCTATTTCTATTTATCTAGTAATATGATTCCTGGGACCACATATGAGATTGTAAACAAGAAGTCAAATTATTTTTCTTCTTTCTTAGCTTATGTATGCTGAAACATGAAATAGAACTCCAGATAGATCTATCACTTTGAAACATGAGGAAGGAATCCATCCCTTATAAAAAGGAATAAAGCCATAACGCTTTCTCTTTAATTGCCTGTCACGTTGTCTTTTGTACAAGATGCTTAAAAGACAGAGGTGAGTGACTGATCGGGGTTTGAAGATATCTTCATCTCCTCTGCAGCCCCAGTGTGAGGATTTAGTTGTTATTGGTTTTTATAAGAAATAACTTAAGTGTGTATTTTTTTAAATTAAAATTAATATTATTTTTTCACATTCTTTGAACTTCAATTCAGTTGTCTTTGCTTGTCTTCACTCAGTTCACATTTCAATTATGCATTTTTATTTGATTTTGCATGTACTAATTTTATTTTGAAAATATTCTCTATAAGATATATGTTCAAGAACAGACTCTTTCTCCAAATATTTCAGAAGTCATTGATTTTTTTTTATATCTTTTGCTAATTGTCACCTAAGGGCTGAGTGAGCTGTGCATTTGTATGTCCTGTCTTCCTCCCTCTCACTCAGCATTCCCTTACTTTAGCTGATAAGAGTTTACAGTATGACTTTCAGATAGTGAGCATAGTCAACACTGATGCTTTTTCTGATCGATCAAACCAGCTTCCTTTGTTGCTCACTGGCGACAGGATTAGTGATTTTGCTCAATTCACTGTCAGACGCAGTATTATTGAAATTTTTAAAAATGTATTTTGAACTATGTTTTAGACCAATTTAGAGATTGGAAGAAAGCTATAAATATGCAATCATTTTGCAAAAACTTCCTGCCCAGAGTATTAGACATCAAGGTAATACTTTCTTCCTGTGGCTTCAGGAAGTTACCTGACAATTCTGATAGATTTCATGCAACATAGTTTGGTGGATGTAAAGCAGAGGAATTTTTCTTGGTGAAGAAAAGATCTCTTTGCTGCTGAAACGCTAAATGTGGGATCTGCCTCCATTCAAGTTCTAGCCTTCCGCTTTTGAGGCGGAAGAACTTACCTCATCTTATTCATGGATTTGATTTGACTCTGGAATTCTCACTCAGATTTACCAAGTTCATAAGAGATCTATTTATATCTATATTTACATTATGAATGTGTCATAATTTACTGTGAGAATTTTGCTATGTGTAAGAAACTACTTATCTGAGCTCATTATAAGCATTTCTCTCCCCTGTAGCATACCAAATATCAATAAGATTATGTTGATTACAGAATCAAACCCCAGTGCAAAGTACAGGTTAATGTTTTCCATGATAACTGATTAAGGTAGCTTAGGAATTCATTTTACCAAGAGGCATGTTCTTACCAATATAGTTCTAGCTTTTAATGTTCCTGGCAAACATTTCCTCTTGCCTGCATAGTTTTTTGAACCAGTCTTTTAAGGCCCTTTATTTCTGTTCTTCACTGAATGTTACTACTTTTTCTAGTGAATACATGCTTTCTATAGAGACAGTAATGTCTTCAGTAAGGTACAATGCCATCTTGGAGGCCTTGGAGCCATCCTTTCATTTTTTAAGAGATTTAATCTCTTGGCCTCAACACATTATGTGTCCATGTGTCATTTAACTTTCTCAGACCAATATCCCAAATCCCAAGCATCATTTTACTTTTGTTTCTTCATGGTCTACTATTAATGCCAACATTTCTTTACCTGCCAGTTTTATCACAGCTTGTGTACCTTGAATGTACACTAGAATTACCTGTAGAAATTTAAAAATATAAAATGGTATCTATGTCATTTCAAATAAACTCAGATCTCAAAGTGAAATAGCAATGTATGTTCTTTTGAGTGTTCACAAATTATTCCAATGATCCAGCATGGTTTAAAGCCCTAGTTTAGACACTTGACTCAACCACCAGGTATATAATTTCCTGCAAGGATAAGAATACTGACATAGTATCTAACCAATTGCTGTATTTGATAGATTTCTCTCCTGGCCTGAACTATGTCTGCTTCTGAGGTTTGAGAGTAAAAGTACTATCATTAGGTTTTACTTTCTTAACATAAATGAAATATCAGATCAGCAGTGATGTAAAGTTCTGGCTTGTGGAAATACTTTCAAAAGTTAATGACAGGAGTTAACATTCAACAATTTTCCATGTGCTAGGTATTAGGTAGTTAACCTCTAGAAATCTTTTCAATCATCCCACTCAACAATCTGAAATGATGAGTGTTATTTTATCTCTATATTATAATAAAGAAAACTATAACACAGAGAAGGTAAATAACTCTCCAAAGTGTAAAAGCTAATAAATGGTGAACAGGACTTAAATCCTCTTGATTTAGTTCAAACTCAGATTTTTTTCTTTTCTTTTCTTTTTAGTGGAAAATATTTTAGCCCTTCATCTTTTCAAAGAAGGAAAAATAAAACTCAACAATAATGCATGTTATCAGAAAAATGCAAATACAAATTCAGATATCAAGGAAAAGAACTGCTGATCACATTAACATATTACAGAACTCAAAATTAAGCATGCAAAATAAATTAAAACGTTAGATATTAACATTTTCTGTAGAAACATACCCACAGGTCAAAGTAACAAGTTTTAAAAAATTCAGGTTTGTTGTCATTAAGATAATGGAAAAGTTAAGGAGTTAAGTCATTACACTAGAAAGAGGATCTGCTTTGCAGTGTTGTTTGTGAGTGTGTGTATGTGCATCATTCAGGAAGCCTGGTAAAATCAGAGGCTAGGAGAACAAAGTCTTATGTTACAACACTAATCATTATTCCTTATTATCTTGAATTTCTTAAATAGACATGCTATGTAAAGCAAAGCAAAGAAAAAGCAAATTTGAAACAAAACAAAAGGTTTAGTTCCTTTCTCCAGGAACACATTCTGTATAGATTATAAGCTAATGTAAGGAAATTCATGATTACATTATATATTACATATACTTTAATAGACAAGTAATGAAGATGTTAGATGGCAAAGGTTCAAGAAAGAGTATCATCATGAGCAGCAATGCCAGAAATGGAATTTTGGACTAAGAGAAATAAAGAAGAGGGTATTCATTGCAAGAAGAAATGTACAGTGATTGGCAGGAAGTTGGAAGGAAGAGATCAACAAAAGTGAGTAGCTAAGTCAGCTCAGAGTTTTGGAGGTAGTTTGAGGGATAAGAGATTTGATTATTTCCTTCTCGGAATTGGGTTTATATTCCAATTGAAGAGAAATTTATTGAAGACTGGTAAGGAGGGCTCCATTTTAGTATTCAAATTTTAATGATACTATCCCCCACTGATTGGGTCCTCCAGGAAACTGACTCTGAAAGGAAAAAGAGGAGGTTTATTAGGGGTTATTCTGAAGATCAGCTCCTACAAGTAGCAGGGCTCAGGGAGACATGGAAAGATGCAAATGCAGATTCAGTTCAGGCCTTCGCCATCCCAATGGAGAGATGGGAAATTGAATGCTGCGCAGTCAGCTGTCTCCAAGTGGATGGAGGTCTGGGCCTTTGTAACTGGGTCATGGCATCCTCTTGGGTGAAACAACCTTTCAGTTTATACAATTCCTTCAGGGGTGGCAGTTTATTTTTTTTTTTTCTTGCTAGCAGCCTTCAGAGCAGTTGGAGGAAATAAATCCTCAGCTTCTGAAGGAAGACTTGGGTGGTGCATGACTGTCCTCTGAGTTTATTCTGCAATAGAATAGTATTCCTGAGCAACAGAATTAACTCAATTAGGAAAAAAAAGAAAAAGAAAAGAGCCCACTAGACCAGAATCTCTCAGGATGGAGCCCAGATGACTGATCAATTTTAAAAAGCTCCTCAAGTAATTCTGCTGATCATCCAGGTTTGCAAACCACTGTTCTAAAGGTCATAAACTACTCTCATGGAGATTCAGAAATAATTACACTTTTCTTCCTTGACTATTCAGTAATCTCACATAGGATACACTAGTCCTTAATGGGCAGAGCAGAAGGATGAACGAAGAAATCACCTTTTGAATAGCTCTGTATTCAATGAAAGGGCAGATAGGCATTTTAAGTGTGTTCTACATTATATAAGAACAAAGGAATTAAGCACAATAGAAAGCCCATTAAATTGCTATTGCATTTAGAAGAAATTAAAGGTTATGTTCAGAGTATTATAGAATAGACATAGAGATTCATAAAACTATGTTAATCTATGAAATCTTCAAATAGATACATAATGAGCTATCTGGGCAAGCAGATAGAATAAATAAAATTAATTTATGGTTTTGTAATGCAGGAGCTTCTTTGTGTGAAAATAGCATGCTATCTGTAAAATTCCAGTTCTAATATTTGGGGACAGACATTAAAATAATTTTTCAAGTAAAAAATAGATGCAACAAATACAGGGTATTTTGTCTGTATTTGCAATATGGTGCTCAGAATTTGTTAGTAGGAGAGCTTGCTGCCACTTCCTCCTCCCAATATTTGCCAGTGTTTCATGTTTACCTCTGCATGTTTAGAGACAATGACCTTAATTCCCAAATACTATTTGAGAGGTCTCTAGGTATTTGCCTCTAGAAATTTCTGTTTTCTCTTTCCTTCATCCCAGCCCCCTTTCTGATTGAGTTTCAGTGATGTGATAAGGAGCTTGGTAGATTGAGGTGGATCTCACGAAAGTTCAATTGCTAATAGAACAGCAGGACACTTGTGGGCATAACATTACAACATTCATCTCAGCCCTCAAGTCATCAAGGATTGCACATGAGGATCATGTCGAAACATTTATCCATTTAAATAAACTGTACAATTAAACAACGGTAACACTGGGGGCCCAGCCAGTTTTCTATGGCATATCCATGACCTAGCCTTGACAAAGAGGAAGGAAATATTTCCTCCTCCACTTCATGGAACATTTTTTTTTTGAACAGGTATGAATTGGAGGTTCTAGTATCTTGACAAAATTAGTGTTGGGTTTCCAGCTTCTCTAGGTTGTGAGGCTTCATCTGAAACCAATCAACATTCCCACTGACAATTCAGTGCAGTTTTTTGAAGCAACTGAAATGAGTAGGAGAGAGTTTTCTGGTAAGCAAGAGTGAATCAAATCAAGGCAACCACTGGGTTGTGGGTTTGACCTTGAGAGACACCTCTGAGTTTCTACTGAGGCAGAGTAAAGGAGGGTAGATTCTAAGCAGTACTTGCTGAACAGTTTTGGAGCTACCTAGAGAAGATAGCCTTTTCACAAGATGTAATTTCTATTTGTTGATTAACCACTGTGATGTAGGATATTGATATAAAAGTGCAGTCACCTCTAATAGTGTTAAAGCCTGCTCATATTAATTAGGTGAGATACCACTATGCTTAGGAAATATGTTCATCAAATGCTCTTTAAAGATGGTAATTTATGTAGGACTGCTTTATGTAATACAGAATATTAAAACATTCTATGTCAACTTGAAAATACTCTTAATAAATTACTATGTTCCTAACTACTATAGTATTACCCATAACCAAGCAAATTGTTTCAAGGGTCAGGGATGTTTATATAAATTGGTGACATTAGGGCACAAGCAAGGAATGGTACATATAGCCAGACAATGCCCAATTTATGATGACTTAATATTATTTTGACTTAAGATGTTGCAAAAGTGGTTCCATAGAACTTGCAGTTCAATTTTGACTTTTGATCTCTCCCGGATGAGTAACAATATTGCTCTCCTTGCTAGGCAATGGGAGTGGGCAGGGAAGTGCAGCTTCTAGCCAGCCACATCGTCATGAGGGGAAGCAGCCTGTATTCTTCAGTGTACTGTGCTAGGAAGCTACAATATTCAGTAGCATCCATTCGATGAATTTTCAACTTACAGTATTTTCAACTTATAGTGCTTTATCAGGATGTAACCACATAGTATCTAAAGACATTTGTAGTTAGTTTTTTAAATAACCACTGTTACTGTGTTATTTTCATTACAATCAACATTTTAGGTAGAAATAGGTCATACTGTCTAATGCAGGGCATGGATGGGATTTCTGATTGTCTTCAATGTGTGACTGGCCCGTTAAAGTCTCCTTGCACTTCAAAGAGCAAGGTTCACACAGTAAGTTCTTCCCTGGAGGTCCCTGGGAAGATCAGAGCCTCAGGGTAGACAGGCATTCATGCACAGAAGAAAAACCTCTAGATTTTTGCAAGCTGCACCTATCTATTGCTAGTTTTGAAAATGATGCTGCACTCTCTGGGAAAATATGGGCCACTGGGTCTAATTCCCAGGTGGTCACAGCTCTTCAGTTCTGTTTCCCCTGCAGTGACTCAAAGAGGAAGGCTTTTTTGCCAAAATAATATCAGTTTTATTCACAATCTCTACCACTTTCCAAAATGATGTTAGTTCTATGCCCATGGGGTTTCTTCGGATACTATCACAGGTATGCACCATCCCAAAGAAATGAGATGTTCACATCGGGTGTGTGTGTGTGTGTGTGTGTGTGTGTGTGTGTGTGTAAGAGAGTATGTGAGAGTGAGCAAAATACATCATGCTTTGAAAGTCCACAGAATTTTTTTACTTGATGAAGATCATTCCGAAGGGACTACCCTAAATGTGATACCATGAAAGTGAATTAACTTCTTTTCCTGTTCTTTGTGCCCAGTGTGGTACATACACCTCTTGACACTGGTAAGGTCAGGTGGCCTCTCTGCCTTTTAGCAGGAGAGATCACCTGGAGTGCTCAGTGGAAGAATTTTTTTTTACACATCTTGTTACCAGAGAATGCTTTTAAAAGGAGATTTTAAGTAATTGGTCCTGACATCTGTAACATCCAGGGTGTGGTGGAACATGTCCTTTCACTGCATTCATCAAACTGAACAAAATCCAAGTGGATGTGGAAGAAGTGTGGTTTAAGAGAACACTTATGAGGCTTGTCCTGCGTAAGAACATTTTGCATTAGACTAATATGATACCTTTCCTTTGGATTTAATGTGAAATTCCCAAGATTGAAGTTAATTCTTTGAGTTGAACAATTTTGAAATTTTTACATTCAGAATACCATTAACATAATCCACGTACATTATCTCTGGGCAGAAGAAAATCCTGAAGTTTCATATTGGTTTTCTATCAGGCACTAACTGAAATGGACATTCTTAACTAATTGCCATTTTAAAAGTCACAGTATGGCTGAGATACAGGACTGGTAAGTCTCAATGGGTAAATGTGATTCTAGAGAGCTTTTATGAATGTGTTAATCATTTTTATTGCAGTCATTGAGTTAAAACAGATAAACTTGGGAGCAGTGGGTTGTCCATATTTGAATAGGAGCATTAATACTCAAAGAATTTCCAAATAGTTTCAGGAAGAGAAGCAGCACTGAGAGGCATCCATAAGACAACGCTGCCTCATAGAATTGCCTATTTATGATGAATTTCTCAGTCTGGGTTCAAGTCCCTCTTCAACCCTGATATATTTCTCTGCTCTTGGTACTCTGAGATATTTCCCTATCCTGGCAATTTAGCTTTGTATTGTTTTGGAACTAGTTTGAATAATTTCCTATTACTTTAAACTAAAAAGGTCTAGATAAGTGAGTCACGGGCATTAATTCATAGATAAGTGCAATAATTTAGGAGTATAATTATATACAGTACAATGCCTAGCCTGTATGATATGCTGAATAAATACTGAGAGAGAATTCAGCTAGGTGATCACAAGAAGAATAGAAAAGACAGGTTGGAAACAAGAGATATGTGATAAAAACAACAGCAACAAATATTTGGCAAGTGATGCATACAAAGCAAAATGGATCAATGTACATGGTGAGAATTCAGGTTAGAGCCAAGTGACTTGAGAAGTAGGTTAACTGTGAGTTTCTCAAAAAATAATTTCATTCCCATAACCTTTTTTTCTTTTCAACCCAGAAAGCACAATAGCTAATGGAGAAAAAAAAATAGTCTACAACAAATACTAATACAAGTAATATAAAACATCTGTAATTTAAAAATATTGTTTTCCTATGCATTTGATGAGAAAAGCAACTACACCACACCTGTCTTTATCCTTTGCTTTTTATGTCCAGGTTAATGTTTCTTGGCATTAGAATGAAAGCAAAAGAGTGCTCTCTTGAGAAGAGAATTTTTTACTTTTTAATGCAAAGTCAATTTAGCACTACACAATGCAATTCAAAATGGGGCGTTTCTATTTCACAGAAGGTGTTAGAAAGACACTGAGTGCTAAGAGACTTAGTTGTAAATAGCCTCAGTCACAGCAAGTCATAGCTGAAGGACAGTGCATGCATTTATGGAGGATAGAAAGGACCATTAGTCACCCGTCCATCTTTTCAGTCACTAAGAGGACAATCCCCATTAGTAACATCATTTTTGAATAATAAGGAAAAAATGTATGTATGTCCTTGGAAGTTCAATAAATAGTGAACCTCACACCTTAGAAATGTGTTGGCACCTGGGAAAGTTAATTATCTCTTTCATATCCCACAATTTTATAGAATATTTTCTAGATTACTACAAGGGTATTAAGCCATCTCTTGATAACCTAAGAACATAAGCAAGAAAAGACTAAAAGACAAAATATGTGAAAAATATTTAACGCATTGTCCACACAAGTGAGTTGCTTAAGATAAATAAATGAAGGAAAGAAGAAATGCTTTCCCACTTCATTCCTGAGTTGACAGATTAGGACTGGACTTCAGGGCACTGTATCCAGGCTTTTCCTACTGATCATGGATACAGACTCCTGTTCTGGGAGGTGCTTCCACTCACCATGTGCCGACAGTGTAGCATTTTGAGTTTAGGCTGCTCATATTTATGTTCTGCTCCAATGTTGTGGAAGCCTCTGAGCCACCATACAAACTCAGCCTAAGAATGTGGATAATTTACATCCTCAGGGGAACCCTCAAATGGAATAAGGGTCAGTGAAAAAAATTTCTGCCCATCAGGTGGACAATTAACCTGTGGTCCCTAGCAAACTTGCCACTGCCTCCCCACATCGGCTTTTCTTTCTTGTCTTCACCTCACTCTCCTTGCTTCCTCATTCTTGCTTCTTAAAAAAACCTTTTAAATAAAATAACTGCACCCAAGTTTTTGTCACTGTCTCAGTTTCTAAAGGGTTCTATATTAGAATACTAGGTCATTGAACATTAACACAACTGATATTCCTATACAGGAACGTCGTCAAAACCACAGGCTCCAAAAAAGAATTTGATTCCTAAAATGTTAGAGAATAATAATGAGTAAATATCAGAATTAATTTAATGTATTTATCTTATCTATAATAATGGGTATATTTCACTTTATACCATACCTATGTTTATGCAAAATTACAGCTAAATGCAATTTTGCAAAACAAACTGTCATTAAGAATTTTCAGCATTACTGAAAATCAAATTTTCTTTTCACTTTAACTGTCTATATCATAAGATGGTAATAATTATCTACATAAATCAATACCATCACTTATTAAATATACAAAATGAAGAAATTTGGTTAGTGAAATGAATAAATTGCTTCAAAATAGTAATAATTCTTGGTTTCTAAGCTCTGATCCAGCATATTAGAATTCTTAATATGGGAAGTCATGTTATTCTGAAATATCATGCATAATCATGTGGATTTTAATTTTGAGATAAATCTTTTCTAATTTCTTTATGAGTGTATAAAAAGAATTAGTGCCTAAAACAAACAAAATAGAATTACACATTATGAGTTAATTTCACTGTTATTAATAGTGTTATTATAGAGCTTATGAAGTCTTTGTAGCATACTTTATAAGCTTTGAATGGTAACATACATGATTTAGAAGGTAAAATCTGCCTATATCATACCTGGAATACAGGGTGAATTTTGAAAAATATGAAAACACTTCAAAATGTTATGCAGTTGTTAAAATAATTTTATAAAATGAATGATTAAAAACAATTCATAATGATGGAGAATGCTAGTATGACATACTGTAAATTTTTCACTTCGAATTAATTTTAAATTTAATTGGAATTCAGGTAACTTTATAAAATTTAATCATTTTAAAGTATAAAATTCAGCAACAGTTAATGAATTCTCAGTGCTTTGCAACCACTACTTCTACATAGTTCTGAAAGATTTTAATCACTACCAAAAGAAAGCCTACTCATTCAGCAGTTACTCTATTCCTTCCTTCCCCAGTCCCTGACAACCACCAATTCACACTTTTTTTTTTAAAAAGCAATTGTCCTTTTATATACTTTTTTTCATAATTTATTCAAAGAGTTAAAACTGAAAGTTCTATGAAGTATAATGGGCAAATAGAAGTCCATAATTTCTGATTTTCAATCCTTAGGGAAAATATATATTGAGATTCAAAATTTTTTAAAAAATAAATGTTACATATGGATACATATATAAGAATTAAGCACCTAGTGGAATATTAACAAGGTTTTTTTCTGGTTCAAAAAGTTGTTTTATTGTGGTATGAATATTTAACATTTGATCTAACTTCTCAACACATTTTTAAGTGTACAATACAGTATTTATTGTTGACTACAGGGACATTCTTGAACACCTCATGTCTTGAGCATACTAATCTTACTCAACTGTAACTTCAACATTGTTGATTAGTAAATCCCTATTTCTCTTGTCCTCAAATCCCTGATAACCATCATTTCACTCTTTTAGCCTATGAATTTGACTATTAGACAGAGCATGTACGTGAAATCATGAGCTATTTATCTTTTTATGACCAACTTATTTCACCTGAGTTAACATTTTCAAGGTTCATCCCTGCTACTAGGTATTTCAGACTTTCTTTCCTTTTTTTTTTCTTTTTTGAAGAAATTGGAATAGTCTTCCACTGTGTGTGTGTGTGTGTGTGAATATATATCACATTAAAAAAAATACATACCCCTGTCAGTGGACCTTGAGATGGTTTTCACATCTAGGTTATTGTAACTAGTAGTGCTATAATGAATACAGGAGTAGAAAAGATCTTTTCCAGATCATGATTTCACATCTTTTCAATAGATACCCAGGAGTGGAATTGCTAGTTATATTAGGCCATTTCCCATAGTGCTTGCACCATTATGCAGTTTCACCAACAGTGAGCAAAGATTCTGATTTCATTACATCCTTCATCACCATTTGTCTTGTTTCTCTGATAATAGCCAGCATGACAGGTGTGAGGTGATATCTCCTTGTGGTTTTGATTTACATTTCCCTGATGAGGAGTGATACTGAGCATTTTCCCCCATGTACCTATTGGCCATTTGTATGGCTTCTTTGAGAAATGATTATTCAAGACATTTTTTTTGTTGTTTTTTTTTTGTTTTGTTTTGTTTTGATATTAAGTTTTAAGAGTTTATTGTGTATTTTAGAGATGATCTCTTTAACAGATATGTGGTTTGCAAATATTTTCTCTCATAATGTAAGTTATCTTTTGGTTCAGCCAATTATTCCCTTTGCTACATAGAAGGTTTTTAGTTTGATACAATACCACTCATTTTTATTTTAATTACCTGTGATTTTAGTGTCATAGCCAGAAAATAATTGCCAAGACCAATATAATACTAAGGAAAGTTTATTGTGATAATGATTAAAAAAGAATAATGATCTCAAATAAATAACCTAACTTTACATCTCAACAAGCTACGAAAAGAAGAAATAGCCCAAAACTAGCAGAAAGAAGAAAATAAGAAAGATCAGAGAAGAAATAAGTGAAATAGAGAAAATAAAAACAATGAAAAAAATCAGCAAAACAGAGTCACTTATTTGAAAAGATAAATGAAGTTTATATACCACAGTTAGATAAAGGAAAAAAACAACCTAAACAAATATATCAAAAATAAAAAAGAAAACAATTAAAGCCACAGAAATAAAATGCATCCTACGTGTTGTATGTGGATACAGTAGGGAGATGATTTAATAAGAATTCACAAATCATACAGCTAAGCACAAAGACATTTTTTCCTTAGGCTCACATTGCTTAAAGAGGAAAAGAATAACCTTAGCAAATCTCATAGAATATATATTCCATTAATATAGTTCATTAACTGCATAGTGAATGAGTTAAAAATTTTTGAGGTCCAGTTGCTCAGTTAGGATGAAAATAGGCCTTTAGGGAAAGTAAAGTCTCATTAAAGTTTGAGAGGACACGGAAAAAAACATATATACAGTTACCTATTATTAGAGAAAAGCACCATAAACATACATGGAAGAAAATATATCTTATTCAACAAATGGTTCTGGGCAAACAGGAAATCCTTATGTAGTAGAATAAAATTTAACCTCTATCTCTTACCTGAACAAAACTAAACTCAGTGTGGATCAAGGACCTAGGCATTAGCCCAGCGACCCTATGCCTACTAGAAGAAAATGTAGGTCCAACTCTCCATCATGTCAGACAGAGCATTAATCACCAGGATATACAAAGAACTCAAAAAACTTCACACCAAAAAAAAAAAAGTAACCTAATCGATAAATGTGCAAAGGAATTGAACAGTCACTTCAAAGAAGAAGAAATACAAATAGTCAACAAAAAATATATGAAAAAAATGTTCAATATCTCTAGCAGTTAGAGAAATGCAAATCAAACTACACTGAAATTCCATCTCATTTCGGTCAGAATGGAAATTATCAAGAATATAAGTACCAATAATTGTTGGTGAGGATATGTGGGAAAAGTTTAACTCATACATGGCTGATAGGACTGCAAATTGGTGCAACCACTCTGGAAAGAAATATGGAGATTCCTCAAAAATCTTGGAATGGAACCACCATTTAACACAGTTATCCAACTCCTGTGTACATACCCAAAGAACTTAAAGTCAGCATAAACTACACTGACAACAGCCATATCAAATGGCTCAATTCACAATAGCAAAGCTATAGAACCAACCTATATACCCTTTAACAAATGAATGGATTAAGAAATTGTGATACACACACACACACACACACACACATACACAATGGACTATTACTCAGCCATAAAGAAGGATAAAATTATTGAATTGGCCAGTAAATGGATGGAACTGGAGACTGTCATGCTAAGTGAAATAAACTAGTCCCAAAACCCAAAGTCTGAATGTGGTCTCTAATGTGTGGATGCTTACACACAATGGTGGGGGCAGATGATAGAAGTTCATAGGACTAGACAAAGGGGCATGAAGGGAACAGGAGGTGGGGAATAGATATAGGAAAGACAGTGGAATGAATTGGAGATAACTTTCCTATGTTCATTTATGAATATACTACCAGCGAACTCCACAAGAGTGGGATCCTAATTAGAATAAGTTATACTCTATGTATGTATAATATGTGAAAATACACTCTACTGTCATATAGATCTAAAGAGAATACATAAAAAATATGAATTTAAAACAAATGCTTGAGGTAGACCTTTACAGGAAGCAAAGTTCTCAGAAGCAGCTGACTTTACCCCCAAAGCTGAAATCCATGGTCACAGGCAAGGGCTGTCATGCTGGAGAGAAAACCAGCTGTGGTAGGCAAGACTTTTTAAATTAGCTGAAGGCTAACAGGGTGCTGCCCTGCTACAAGCTGAGCACTTGGTATACACCCACAGGGCACAGCCTTGCCATGGCCTAAGCTCTCAAGTTTATGACTAACATTTGAGTTTACGTGGATTTTGAAGTCCAGTATTGGGGGGGGGGTAACACATATCAAGGGGGCTAATAAGATGTGACATTGCATTCCTGAGGAGAGGGAGAGCTTACTTCAAATTCTCTCTTATGGGATCTGATGTCACCCTCACAGACGTAGCATAGAATATACCGTGAAACATGTATAATTCACATAGCAGTGTCTGAAATCATTTCAAAGCTACCCAGCGATGTAAGACTGTTATGAGCAATGAAAGGCCCACAAACTGTATAACCCTAAAGGTGTGGTTACTAGAAACATACAACCTACTGAGACCAAAGCATGAAGAACTAGGAAGTCAAAACAGACCTATAGCAAACATGGAGACTGAATCAGTCATCCAAAACCCTCAACAATAAATTTTTCAATTATTTACTTTCTTATTACAAGATATCCTCAATTGGAATATGTCTCTAAAAGACAATTATATTGAAGATAAAAATTTGTTTATGTATAGAAATTTAGACATTAAAGAAAGAATTAAGTTCTTTAGATAAAAAGTTATTAATTCAGAAATTTCTACTACTTCATTTGAAAAAGATTTTATAATTGCCAACAATTTACCTAGACTCATTATTGATAAGAATCAATAGAAAAGCACATATATGCTTTTTGGAAATAATGTATATTTATACATTTAAAGTGGTCCTTAGCTAAATGTAATATGATTATAAATGTCAGAAGTAAGCAATGACAGATACAAGACTCCAACTTAGGTGACATTGATTTTTAAGGAAACAGGTATTCTTACATTATGTTTACTTTACGATATAAGATTTTATGCTCAGACTTTTTCAGCCTATGATGTGGTTCAAAAATTTAGACTTTCTCTGGATTTGTAACTTGTACGTAGATAATTTAATTAATTCTTCATTAGGTCAACCTCAATTAATCACATAACTTCTGGCAACCTAACATAGATATTCATATTTACACATTGATGCGAGATATACTCCCCTACATCAACTGTGAAGAGATATCATCAAAAATAGTTGTAAAAAGTAATAGCACTTCTATGTGATATACACAAGGGAAAAAAAACATTAACTTGATGATCCACAAAGCTTTTTAGATTCTCTGAGTTTGGTAAAAAGTGATAACTCATTCAATATTTACTCTATAATTTGAAACAGAAAACATATGTTCTATTTATGTAAATTTTCACCCTCTACTCTTAACCTTTAACATCTTGAAATCACTATCCAGAAGAATGCTGTACTGGGTTACACATATATGTTGGTTAAACTCTTTTTTTAATGGAAATGTGAGATCAAAGGTATTATGCTTATTATATAATAAAGATATCCAAATTGTTAGAATTCGCAGTTACACCTTTAGTCAAATGCATCAAATTGAAATTGTGCAGAAAATCAAGTTGTTGCTTTCTGTATATAGTAAGAGGATATTTTGTTGGTAGGACATGAAAATTGTGAAATGCTTATTTTAAACTGAAGAATAAATACATAAAGATTATTACTGATTGTTGCATGTTACATAAAATAATTCTGTCTTTTATATGATGGTAATGCAAAAAAAACTTATGTCCCAAGCACTATTTGCACTACATATGCAACTACTGAGGTGTTTACTAAATTAGATAACCATGAAACTGGAGAATGTTATGAGATGCTTTTGGAAACTTTTTACTTACAGCTCCTTGTCCTGGGCTACAGTGCTATCTTAAAAGCTACTGAAAAGGTACATAGCTATTTTTAACCAAAATTGAACATATACAATCCCTACCTATGCTTAATCATGAATATTATAATAAAATATTTAATATTGCCATAATCTAGCCCTTGCATGCGTAAAATTCTCTTTTATTTACAAAATGAATAAATTAATAAACAAACATATGCAAAAAAGAGTAATATAGCCTTATTCCATTTTTAGTACTTAACTCCAGGCAGCTTTTAAGCCCCACCACTCTCCTTCCATTCTGTGTCACACCTGGGAAAACTAATAAAAATGCCAAAGGGCTCACCATGTTGGGATTGAATAAAAGCTCAGATCTTGCTGACGCTGAGGAATGCCTAATTACTGTCAACCACATGCTAGTCATCTTTCCTGCTCTCTTTAAGCCATTTTCAAACCTGCTTGGAGTCCTGTCTTTTCTCCCAAGAAAACCTCATTGTATGAGTAATAATCCTTTCTCATACCTTCTTGGTGTGTGTACATGTGGCATTATCAGTCTAGACATTCAAACCAAATGTTCAGTGGAGGTTTTACCCCATCTCTGCAAAGTGAGTACAGTAAGGCTGCTCTCTCAATGTTGGATGCAAACTGAAGTGTGGTCAATATGGTGAGCTGTGGGAATATGGAAGAAAATGCCCACTGACCCCAACACCCTGAATTATTGGATATGTTAATCATACCACAACAAACATTGCATGCTTAGTTTAGCTCAAATCCAGGCATTGGAAACCTCAAAATTGTGTGGTTTAAAAATTAAATAGGAGTATGTAAAATGTAGACAGGAGTGTTCATGGCTGGAGTTTTTCAACGTGTTAAAGGAGGAGACTTTTGGTGTCCTGGAGTAATAGCTACTTCAATACTTAAAAAAATCTGGGCATCCCCAAATCCTGCAGCATCCCTAAACTAGAATGAGGACATTTTTTATATCTCCTAGAACACTGCAAAAAGTTATCCTAAATCCAACCACTGATGTTACACCCTGGCTTATTGTCTGGTTATTTACTCTCCCTTCCCTCACCAAGTCTTTTATTTAGGCATTTATTCATCTACCCTTTCATTTATTGCTATAACAGATATATGTATCTGTTAGGATTCAAATGAATCCTATTGACTAGGGAAGTACATCTTTTCCCTCAAACCTCCCCCCAATTACTTAAGAACCCCCCACTTTTGTTAGGAGAATTTACTTGCTTGATGTAAACATATTGAGCAGTACTCCATAACTAGCAGTGTGCTACAGTAACCTAAGGGCCAGGGCTCCAATGTTCAATAAGATAGATATCATTGGAGCCTTGGAGTACTTAGTACTATGGTATATAAGTAAGTACTAGGAAATTTAAATACAGTATAATATTCATTAATCAGGAAAAAGACAGCATTTTAAAGAAGATGTAGCCCAGACATGATATGCATGAAATCTTGGCAGTTATGTCTAAGCTCTTATCTGAAATGTGGTTAAGAATAAGAAGAATTTATGATGGTAATGAAGGGTTCCAAGTGAGAATAATATCACAGATTATTCTTAATAGGTCACCCATTTTTAAATGATTAAAAATATATTATATGCATGTCAGTTTACTGGGGTTTTAGGAGTATACATTGAGATGAAGTTGTTATTTAAGTTGTTAATGGTTTCATAAAGTAGGCAGTGTGGGAGTGGATAAATTCAATATATAAAGTCACATGTATTAGCCCATTTTTTTTGGTTACTACAGCAAAATGTCTAAGATTTATAAACAGAATACTTCAGGTCACAGAATCTAGACATTCAAAGTGTGGCACTGGCACCAGGTGAGCTCTGGTGAGGACCTCATGGTAAATGACAGAAACACAGATATGCAAGAGGGAGAGAGTAAGTCATCACCAAAAAATAAGCCAGAGGACAAATCAGGGGTTGGCTTACTCTTGAAGGAGCTTAGAGGTCTCAGGAGAGTTACTTTAATCCTTTCTAAGGATACCACCCCCAGTAACTTAAGAACCCCCCACTAGATTCCATCTATTAAAGGTTCTCATTACCTTTTTTTTTTATTTGCTACACATGACATTACAATGATCTTGGCAGTTCATACATTTGAATCATTGGGGAATAATTTCTCATTTTTCTGATTGTACAGATTGCATTACCTTTTAACACTACACTGAGGACCAAGCCTCCAACACATGATTCTTTGGTGTGCACACTCATACCATATCAAAACCAAAGCATGGAGTATTAAGATAGCATTACAGCTTATAAATAAAATGTTCTAGGTGGATATAGAAATAGGGGATATGGAAATGGGGGAGAAGGAAGTCAGTGGAAAATATTGCATTAGAAGATAAGCATTAGAGAAGCAGGTGATAGAATGGTAGGAAATGAGAAGGTATCCAGTTTCAACATAACAAAAATATTATTGAGAAAGAAGTAATTGAACCTTGCAAGGTGCAAAAAGTTTAAGCTAGAAGATTATCATAGTCTTCTCCTTGATTCAATGTGAGTTCTCAGATGGCAGAAACCATAGCACTTTGCATCCTGCTTTTATTTAGTTACTTATTAATAGATATTGAATGAAAGGATCAGTGAAGCCATTTATTCACCATGTATTGGGCACTTTTTTTGTGCCAGTGAATTCCCTAAGGTTTAGAAATATAGTCACTGATAGTCTCTGTTCTTTTTTATTAACTTCCTGTTCTCTGTTTTGAGTCTTGCTGAGGATAGATGCTGTCTACATGGACTTTAACTTGCTATCAATGGAAATCATTCTTCAGCCAAACCATTTCTATGTGTGCCTCTAGTTTGTTTTATTACCTGATCTTTTAGCGTGTCTATATTTCCTTGTGAGCATTTTTGTTTGCCGTCAAATTAATCCTGACTACTTCTCTACGGAAGTGGATCTCTCCCCTCAAACTCCTTCACTTATTTTAGGTTAATGCACTTGTGTTTATCATGTAATGTACTTGAAATATCAATTGTATCATTAATAATGATAAATAATAAAGGCCTAAGATTGAGAAACTTTTCTAAAGATCTTTTTTATTATTTTTGAATCAGGAAGGTGTTTCTTGAACAAAAGTACAATTTTTACTTTTACCTTTTTCTTGTACAAAATATAAATGTTATATTTATGAAGCCCATCTAGCATTACTTGATGAAAGATCCCTTTGTATGACATCTCCTCACTTACAATAGTAGTTCTGATGTTGTTGACTTTAAATTGGTGACCTTCTAATTGATTCCCCCCCCACCCCCAACAGCCTTTATAGAAACAGGAAGGAACAAATCTGAAACATTCTCTTGAATTTTTCTCTTTAGAAAGTTTTAAAGTTATTAGAAAGGTAGAAAAGTAATTTTATTTTAGGTTTTTGATTTCTCACATGTTTTCTTCACTATGATAGCTTCTCAATAAATGTAACAAAGCAACTCGAAACAAAGTTGTCTCTAGAGGTACAAACCCAACAGGATCTCTGTGACATTTTTCAAAACAAGTACAATGTGAATTATTAAAAAAATAGATAAATACAAAGGCTAAACCATTCTTTCCTGTCTTGGCCGTTTCCTCTGCTTCACTGGTCAGCAATGATGATGTAATTCATCATCTCCACTTCAGCTGTTAGGATTCAACCTTCTAGAAATGCTGACAGCATCAGGAGGACATCTTTCCCCTTGGTCTCTTCTAAAACTCAGTCATGGCTAATTTACTTATGGTGAAAGGAGCACACAGGAAATTTTAAAGGGACATTAATCCATAAAAATTGTACTGTTTCTTCCTTCTAGATGCCAAAAAGATTAAAGTAACCTATCACCAATTCCCAATGACGAAATCATGGAGGAGCACTGACTGTGTGAGTTGTAACATCATGCTTGCTCAGCAGTAGACTGACTCTTTTGGGGAGACACTTCTCATGGAACGACCACCAATGATACATACTGGGATATTGTCACTCAGAAACAACCATCATGTTCTCTCAAAAAAAAAAAAAATTAAAGGGAGATGTCTATATCACGAATACAGTGTTCTTATGATCTAAAATATGAAGTCTCCAACTTTTAGTTTATTATCTCATGAACTTGAATTTGTACCTTGGGTAAGTCTGAAAAATTTTACTGATATCCCGGGCAACATCAGCTTTAGCTTAATGCTTTTGTGTTAACTTTATAAGAATATTTGAATTTTAAGCTACTCATGCTCCAAGAAGCTGGAGCAACGAATCACTTAACGGTCAAAAATATAGTAAATAGAACATTTGGTAAATTTTCTGAAAGATACAAGATTTTATGCAGTAGTGTCATGTCCCTGGGTAGGAAGAGAGAATATTATAAAGAAAATTATTTCTTTAAATGAATCTGAAGAACAAAATAATTTTTATTTTATAATAGACAAAAGTTGTTCTTGTGCTCAAATTAAATAAAAAAGAATGAAGAAGAATTTTGAGAAAAGTTTAAAATAAAAAAAAAATAACTTGGGACAATTTTATTAGATATCAAGATTTTGTAATTAGTTTCGTTCTCAACAACGGACATAATAAATAGCATGAAAAGAGAGAAAAAACTTAAAATAAACATAACTACATAACTCAATTATATAAATTTAAATATAATAAAAAAGAAATTCACCAATCAATGGGTTTTTAATAAAAGCAATTGGAAAAATTTAACTGTGTTTTAAACACATCCCAAACTATGCTAAACTAACTTTCAGCTGAATCAGAGTACTTACTGAATATCATAAACTCTAGAAACTTAGGGAAAATATATCTGTCCTTTTTGTCACAGGGGAGATTATTATTAGTGTGAAATTACTAATAGAAGACACAAAAGATACACAATTAAAATGAATGATACCTATGAGAAACTTTATTATGGCAAACTACAAAGATGTAAATTATAAGGGCAAACATTACTAACAATAATTGACAGGAAGTCCTGTAGGTATGTAGTTAACATTAAAAATAATGAAATACAAAAGGTTAAAGACTTTAACAAATTCTGTTTGCACTAGCAAATTCTATATTTGTATTAGAATGACATTTAAACAAGTCACTTTTTAAAACATACATAGTAGTCATTTAAAAATATTATACAAAATATTGAAAAGAATGTGGCAAAATAATTGTTTTCTTCTGTTGATATTTAAGTTAGGTCAAATTTTTAGAAAAAAAAAAAACATTGACAGCAATCATTTCAATTTAGCAACAACCATATAAAGGTATCAATGTCTAAACAGAATAATCTGAAAGTCTTATCTAAGAATATAACCCAAAAGATAATTATCTGTAAATGGAGTTACAACAAATTACTTAGAATGGCTGAACTTGAGAATAAGATTAAGAAATGCTTTAGTTGTTTAGTATATGAAACTGGATTTACACAGATTTTAATAATTGTGTATATTCTATCAAAGGAAAACATTCAAATATCACATATAGCATATTCCAGCTGTGTAAAGCATACATCCAATGTATACAAAATGTAGCAGACTAGTGTTTCTTCAATTATTTTATCAACTCAAATGTGTTTTATAAGTTTTCAACAATAAGGATATAATCTTCTCATGATGGGAAAATATTATAACCAAAATGAACAGAAGAAAGGTGCTAATGACTTGTTGAAATATACTACACATGTTTTTAATATATCTTTGTTTACAGATAAGAATACTGAGTAAACTCCTGATTTCACTTCTTCCTTAATTCACTTCTTATTGGTTATGATTGTTAAATGTCTTTTTTTTTAATTTGTTGCCTGAAAAATTATTTCTAAATGCCACTTCATTTGACTAAGTAGATAAGAACAGAAGTATTTTTAAACATTTTAGATGCAGGAATTCCATTACATATTAAAACATAATTATAGAACTACAACTATTTAAAAAGTTTCCACAAACAGTAAAAGTGGAAGAACACTGATGGAATCCCAAAATAGTATATACTTGAATATCATTTTTTATATGCAACTCTCTCAGTCTGGGTTTGCAAGAAAGCAAGTGAGCTGAAGACGGACGAGGCCTAATCTTTATTTAAGAGATGCACTGCCAAGGCAAGGAGCCTAAGGGCCAGGAAACCAAAGCCCTGAAGGGAAAGCAGGGAAATCATGCACAACGATGCACTAATGGCAGGCCACTGCTTTGCTATTACCCTTAAGACAAAACGGAGCACTTGGCAGACTCCTCTGATTGACCTCATTTCACTAGACATCTGCAGAAATCTATTTGCCGAAATTACACCTTGTTGCTGTCCATTAGAAGGAGAAAGGAAAGGGCTACTGTGTCTCAGCCATAAGATTTTCACACACAGGAATTTACAGCCGTACCCTCCCCAAACACATAAACACAATTTGAGCTTCATTATTTGGCCCCTTGGTGGTTGCTTGGGAACTCCGACTGGCTGCACTGTGTTGTAATGCTGTATTCAAGTTCAGAAAGAAGGGACCAGACACTGAGAGCAAATGACTAATTAGTCTCATTGTGCAAGGACAGTGAAATTTTATCACCAAGCTGTGTGGACTTAAGTGAAATGGGTCTGCTGTAGCAGTAGTTGACAAAGAGTCAGGAGACAGTAGTGTTAAGGAGGTGTGCACATGTTACCTAACAACTCTCCTTTATGTATTTAAATGTGCTCTAATTTCTCCCATAAAAGAACAAAAGCTAAAATTCTGACAACAAACATTTAGTTATTTCTCATTCCCCCTATTTGCCATCCTTTCTCCCTTTTGAGATCAGCATTCCCAAAGTAATTAAGTATAATCTTCATGACACCTCTAAAATCTCAATTTCTTTGCAGCTGTAACTCAGGACTCCTGTTCAATCCGTTTTTAAAATCACCATTGAGTTGTTCTAATCTGTGAGTTCAAGCTGTTTCCTATTTCTTCCTTTCCCCCTTTTGTTCTTGGGTTCTTCTTTTTCAGCTGGGATTCTATTTTAATATCATCCTGCTATATCTTCTCTGTTCTTATATCACAAGTGATTGGCATGGCTAACCACTCCCTGTTCTTTCTTCATTTCCTGGCTTCATTGATTATTTCCCCTGGTTTTTCTGTAGCCTCTCTGGCCATTTTATCTCTGCCTGATACTTGGGTTCCTCTCCTCTGCTCAATTTCTAAACACTGTCGTGCTGCAGGGCTTTGTCCTGATGTACGCAGTAAGGGCTGGAAACAATTTCTCTACCTTAACCAACTCTATCTCCGGCCTGTCTCTACTTTGCTTCTAGCCACGTTGTTCCCTGAAGCTGCACGCTGTTATTTTGGTTTCTCAGAAATGACAATGTCTGATCTTAGGGCTTTTTCACTAGCTGTTCTCTCTGCCTGGAAATCTTTCATTCTCAGATCTTCAAATAACTCTTATTTTTCTGTACTTTGGGTCTAAAGTTAAAATATCATCAGGGAAGACTCTCTCAACCAGTAAGCTATAGGATTCCTCAAATTCAACGGCATTTTCCTGCTTATTTTTCTTCTTGTCATCTAAGAAAATCATATTCCTTATTTGTTCTAACTCTGGAGCGAGATTTCTCTCTCTCTTTACTATAAGACAGTGTTTTGAGGACAGTACCTTGTCTGACTTGCTCTGTGTAAGTGATGGAGCCATAAGGGTACCTCATGAAGAGCATTCAGTGATGACCTCATGAAGAGCACTGAAACAGCTTTACAATGCACTTTACTGATTGCATAAACTACAATTAGAAAATGAAAATACCAGGGTTGGTATGAGCTATTAAGTACTGAAGGATGGTCACTCATATGCTTGAAGAAAAAGTATTTCATTAATAGATACCACTTTAACATATATGTATACTCCTTGGTCAAAAATTAAAAAAAAAATAATTACTTAGTGACAGCTCTTCATAATATAGCAACTTATACTCATTACAGATTTTAAAAAATATACACATTATTCAACTGTGATTAGCAAGCTTAGTGAGGTCTTGTGGTTTCACAACTGATATTCAGTTGTCTTTAATAATTATATTCCTGTCTGATAGTTAAATGGCTATTTTTATTTTTTATTTTTTTTGTAGTACTGGGGTTTGAACTCAGGGCCTTGTGTGTGTAAGGCAGGCACTCTACCAATCTGAATTATATGCTCAGCCCCTACATGGTTAAAATTTTAAAGATATAATCACATTTCAATTGAAACACACCTCATATTTCTCATCATAGATCAAAACATTAATATGACCCTTGCTATGCATACACCTCAGAGGTGTATGTACATGCATTTTAAGTTTCACAGTTCCTTTTCTCTTTATCTCTAAACATTCCATTTTAGTGATATATAGTGAATATTTATGCATGTTTATATATGTTATATTTATATATGCCACTTAATGGTGTATAGTGAATACATACTTATATTCATAAGTATACTACAATTAGAAAATGAAAATACCAAGGTTGTTATGATATGAATATAAGTATATATTCACTATACACCATTAAGTCTCATATATAAATATAACATATTTATTTACAAAATAGAATAAGTAGGGTTTTTGTTGACAATGAAAAAGGGAAGCTTGCTTTCTAAACAATAAATTGAAGCTAGCCTATTAATGAAATGAATCATAAAACTATCATGAACATATATGTGGTAGGAAAAGAGGGACTCAAGAAAGGGGTTAATGTTAAGTGATATATATTCTGAACACCAGTGCAGATATACTGTGATGTCTTGGATGATTTACAATACTTCTCTTACATATTTCTGGTACCGTTGCAACAAATAGCAAGTAAAAATGGTTGTTAGGAGCTTTGAGCATGTGAAGTGCTACATTAAGACCTAATAAACATGAAGAAAAATGTTAACCTTTAAATATAATCTACCATGACAGAGGCTCTTTTATTTCTTCCTGAACAATACCTTAATGGACATAGTTTATAATTAGCAGCAGCTTTTATATGTCTATGTGTAGCAACTGAATTTATTTAAGCTCATGTAAATTAAGCTGTTGAAACTGTAGTTACGATTAATTATAGCTTTATAATTTGAAATATGAAGTCACCATACAGCATTAATGTCAGCACCTGTGTGCCTTTCATTAGTTAATCCATTGATTCATTGATAAGACTTGTATGTGACTTAGGCAACTTTCTAGTTTCTAGTTTTTTGTTTTTTTAGATAGAGAGAGAGAGAATTTTTCAATATTTATTTTTTAGTTCTCAATGACACAACATCTTTATTTAATTTTTATACGTGGTGCTGAGGACCGAACCCAGTGCCCCACGCATGCCAGGCGAGCTTGCTACCGCTTGAGCCACATCCCCAGCCCCAATTTTCTAATTTATTAAGAGTTTTTAATCAAAATTAGAAATTGATTTTTTTAAATCACTTTACCTGTATCTTTAAAAATGCTCCTATGTGTCTTCCACTTGATTTGTTAATGTGGTAAAGCATAATGCTACTTTTTATAATGGTAAATATTCATGTATTCCTGAGATAAACCCAATTTTATCATATTATATATATTATATATATTTATATATACACGTATGTACTATGTTTAATTTTCTAATCTTAGGTAACATTTTAGCATCTACATTCTGGTATAATTGATCCATATGTTTTCTCTCATGAATAGTTTTTGCTTGATTATAGTATAAAGTTTCATACTATCTTAAATGTCTGAGGTATGGTTTTCTTTTGTATTTATTTTCCCCTCTCTAGGAGACTTTGCAAAAGATTTGTAACATCTATTTCCTGAATGCCTTTGAAACAGGCTAAACTAAGATTTTTTTTCTTTTTGGAAATATTTTAGTGATTATAATATCCTTAGTGTTCTAGTTTCTTTTAAAACCAGTTTTATTATATTTGATTTGTCTGTAATTTTGATCACTTTACTTAAATTGTAATTGTATTTATGCAACATTATTCCTGATATTCTCTTTAAAAATCTGTGCAGTGTCTTTGTGGTGTTTACATCCCATATTCCAATGTCAATACTTTCTCATTCTCACTTTTTAACATGTATCTCCTAGATTTTCGCTTTTTTCCTCTTTTGTTTTGGAAATTACACTTAATTTCCATGGGTGTTAATGTTCTATGTTCATTTTATTGTTTTTCTTTTCCCACCTCTCAAGTGAGATGCTTAACACCTTACTTTGTAGCCTTCTTCTTTCCTAGTACAAGTATTTAATTCCTCTAAGGACTATTTAGCTGCATGTCACATGTTTTTATATGCAGTATTCATTATGATCCTATTAAAGTGTTTTCTAATTTCTGCTATGTTGACTACATAAACTCACAAGCTCTTAGTTACCTAGATTTTTGTAGGTTTGTTTTTTATTACTAATAATACTGTTTGTTACATTTTAATCAGATAATGTGACCTATATAAAGCCAATACTTTGAAATGTGTTGATATTTTCTTTGTGGCCAATTATATATCATTTAATAAAGATGTTTAATTGGAGCTTGGGATGCATGGCTGAGTACTGTGTTTTATGTAAGTCCATTGTATTAAGCATCTAATATGTGTTGCTCAAATATTCTATATCCTTACCTCTTTAATACTTACTTGTGTTTAGTTATAATAACTAGAGAAAGACCAGAGAAAGAGGTATTTAACATCTTCTACCATGGGCATGAGTTTATTGATTTTTTTATTCTGTCAATTTTCATGACATTTATTATTTGCATACAGGTTTAGAGTATTTTTGTTTGTTTGTGTTTTTTATGATTGAATATAAGCTCCTGACTTAAGTTGGTTCCATGTGGGCAGTGCTTTGCATCTATGTTTTCACTGTTACATGTACTGATTATACAATCATCTGGATACATTAATGTTTTATAATTAGTAACTTTAGCAAACACTGAAAGTACTTTTGTTCTTTAAAGTCTATCTGGTTTTAATAAAGTAACATAAGATTTCATTAATTATGATTAATATTTCTGTTTTTTCATTTTATTTTAAATTTTACTGTTAGGCTAAATATGTTATGTGTAAATAATCAGTACATTAAGTAGGACAGTGAACAAGTGCATATCTTTTCACCATTGTCTTATATACTCTGTCTCTGTTTTCCCCCTGTTGTTTTGTCTTTAATTCTTTTTACTTGGTTGAGTTTTCTCCCCATACTGCTTTTTACCACAATAAAATAAAACTGTATATCTTTCACTGACAGTTTTCTTTAAATATATAGAAAAAATACATATAAAAAATTAAATATAAAATTGCAGGTGCTTTGAAAGGTATACATTTTATTTTCATTTTTTTCAGTGATTAGTCTAGACATATCTATTATTAAAAGTCTAGTGTTGAATAGTATACTCAGGCCCTTCTGGACAAAATTGTGATGTGATTATCACATCACAATTTTTTGTTGTGGTGTTTTGTCATTTTGGTTCTATGTGGTTTTCTTAACCTCACTATATAATATTACTATTATTGCCATTTTAATGCTCTTTTGACTCATGTTTTCTTTTTTTGGTTACTCTTTCATTTCATATTCCTATTGAGATTAATATTTATTTTCTTAACATATATCTTAGCATTTTCTACAGCCGCAAATATATATTTATAGAAAACTGTCAGTGTTATCATAAAATACCTTTTTTTTTAAAACTTTAATCTCTCAAAAGTTAGTTGAACTGGGTATAATTTTTAAGTTAACCGGACAGTAGGAATTTTTAAGAAGTTACTCCACTGCATTCTGAGTTCTAATTTTGTTGATGAAAAATCTACCATAAGTATCATTATTGTGATTTGTGGGTAATTTGTGTTTTCTCTGTACTGTATTGAAGATATTATTCATTTTGGGCTTCCTAGGTGACAACAAATTGGTGCTCTATGAACATGCTATAGGGATTCCAACCTTTAAGTCATGTTCTACATCACTAAGGAACAGTTATTCTGGCCCTAAAAAAAGTCATGGTAGTTTATTCTCAATAATGCATGGTGGTGAATTGCCCATTAGAAACACTACTCCCAGGAACCTTTGGATCCTTCTGTTTAGAGGGTGAATATCTGTTATTTTCATTGCTGATATCTATGAATCACCCTAGTTCTAGGCTTCTCTAGATGTAACATTTTCCTTCTGCCCAAATTAGTGTTCCTAGACCTTTGCAGTCATGTGTTCTAATGATAGTTCAATACTCCCTTCTCTACTTTTTGCCACAGTACTCCCCTGCAATTACTCTACCTTCTCCCAATCACTTGTACTATAGAAATTCTTTTTTTTTTTTCCTTTTCTTTTCTTTTGGTATGGGGGATTGAACCCAGGGACACTTAACCACTGAACAATATCCCCAGTCCTTTTTTATATTTTATTCTAGAGACAAGGCCTTGCTAAGTTTCTGAATCTGGTTTTGAACTTGTGATCCTCCTATCTCAGCCTCCTGAGCTGCTGGGATTATAGGTGTGCACCACCGCGCCCAGCTGCACTGTAGAAATTCTGAATCTTGCTTTGTTATATGTCCAATGGCACCAGCAAAATCCTTGAGCTATATGAAGACAGTTGTCTGATCTAGTCAGAAGCTGTGAACAATATGAGAAGAACTGAGATATATTTCTTTTCCCACCCAAAATAGGCTATAGATAATAAGCTGCATAAAAATAACTTCCCATTTTGCAAATTTACATTGAATATGTAATGCCATAAAAATCTATCTCTTCAGTCTCAAAGTACATACTCTCCCCACAAATTACAGTTCCCGATTTAGCATTAGTACCAGGATATTTCTTAAATTTTTGCTTCAATACTAAAGCCAGGATGACTCATGTCTTAAGAAGGTGTGTACTTTAAAACCATAAATTGAATGTTAAGGAGTCATGATGATACCTGCCCTAATTCAGTACAAAGCTCGTCAGTTTAATCTGAGGTGCAGCTCTAATTTGCAGCCCTGGTGCAACTCTAATTTGGAAATTTCTCAAGTAGGACTTTAAAAAAAAATCATAAGTCTCATTATGGCTCAATTTGTGTTCATTGTTACTTTCACAGAAACTACTGTTCAATCCCAGAAACCTGTAGTTTTGGTTAAAAATGTGCTTCACAGAATTAATCTTCCTCAAAGTTAATAATTTATCCAGTAAAATACCCTTTGTAAAGAACAACTTTGAAGTATTTGAAATTGATTCTATGGGGCATAAATTTTGAGTATTGGGCAATGACTGATAAATAACATATTCCATGAGAGATTATTCCTAATTTGGAACTACATGTATCTTCTTTTTAAGAAAAATAAAGCATGTTGCCTTTTTAAGGAGCCTAGTGGGAGTAAGAAAATGAAATCAACAATAATAGAACTGAAAATGGCATGGTATTTATTTTGCATAGTGGTTTAAAAAAGATTTTTAAAATGTATTTTGATTATAGAGTTTTTCTGGGAAGAAAAGCTTTTTAAGGTAAGATCTAAAAGATGATGGAAAATGATGAGCTAGAAAAAGGGGTGTTTTTTCTAGGGAGATAGGGCAGCCTGGAGACAGCAGTTTGAAACAGCTTGATGCTTTTAAATTTTCAAATAATGTACTATGGCTTCAGAGAACAGTGCTTGCCAATGAGTAGTAAGAGTTGAGGTTCAATAACAAGCAGAAACTATATACTAAAGGGCTTGTATTAGGCAAGAGATTTAAACTTCACCCTTGACCACGTTAATCACTGTAAGAGAATGATGTGATATTTACATTGGAGAAAAAAATCACTATCAGCATTCTGGGTCATGAAGGCTGAGTGTTGGGATTAAAAAATGTTGAGGACAACAGAAAGAAAAAAGGCAGGAGGAGGTATTCATAATGATTCTAAAACTTCTGTGCAAATATAAATGGAATCTACCATTAGCACCTGAGCAAACCTGCCTTTGGGATTCAGGGATACCTAGGTTCATCCCAGAAAATCTTTCAGGTAACTCTTTTAATCTCAGTCGGTGAGTTATTTCACAACAACATACTCCACAGGACATCAAGCTGCCTTCATTGCATAATAAGACCACAGTCTCTTTCTCCTGCTATTCCTATAATTCCAGGATTAGACTCCATAGCCATTGGTATACTCCATCCCTCTTTAAGTCCGAGAGACTCTGGTGGTTTCTAGACCTGAAAACATCTTGTACTTCAATTAGGAAACGCTTGGGCAATCTGCTCTCTCAGCATCACAGGGCCAGGTGGTGAGACAAGGCTGTGACTCACAGTCTGTAGTTTACCAGTGTTTGATCCGAGTCAATTTGCTTTGATTGTTTAGGTTAGAAAAGTCTTGAATAATATTGAAAAAAAAAACTATTGCCTTAAGGAAAAGTTTATTTGTTGTGCTAACATAAGAACATCATTGGGATATATTGAAAGTTATGCTGATTATCTTTACAAATGGAAGCTGGTGATTTGAGTAGTGTGGCTTACGAATATGAAACTGGAGAACTGTTAAATGACAAAGGATCTGAACATCAGAAATAAAGGAGTTGATTTTGACTGTCACTGGCTGAGTATGACTGATGATGATAATGTCATTTTTGTTTCTTCTTGCATTCTGCATTTTCTAGTCTCCTTTGCAGTTAGGAATGGTCATAAGACTAAGCATATGGATGGATGTAAGAGAAGAGGTGATGATATTCACCACTTCTAGGCCTGGCCCCATAGTAAGCTTCTACTCATGACTCCTGATGTTTCATGTCCTGATGTTTCATGTCCTACAGGGCCTTAGATTGTGGTGGAGACAATGATAAGAGCAGACTGGAGTACTGACAATGATTACTGAGTTTATCCCAAATAAGGAACATTAACTTTGTAATTTAAATGAGCAACAAATATTATGTAAACAGATTTTAGGATTTGTGTGTTTTTGTAGCTAACAAAAATGAAGTTGATACTTGAGCCCAGATATTGTACATTCCTTGCTGCTCTGAGGAGTTCTTAAACTTAAGGAGCAATATCAAGACATGAATGTCCCCTAACAAAGGCTGTCTTTCCTCCTCATAAGTTTTTGTGATGTGAAATAGTTTGTTATGAGTTGTGAAAGGGTTGAGATTTTTGCCGTATTTCAAATCAAAAAGTTGGCTTTAGCCGGGCAAGGTGGCGCACGCCTGTAATCCCAATTTGGGAGGCCAAGGCAGGAGGATTGAGAGTTCAAAGACAGCCTCAACAGATTAATGAGGTATTTAGCAACTCAGTGAAACCCTGTCTCTAAATAAAGTATAAAAAAGGGCTGGGGATATGGCTCAGTGGTTAAGCACCCCAGGGTTCAATCCCTGGTACCAAAAAAAAAGAGAGAGAGAAGAAGTTCGCCTGCCTCAGTTTCATAGATACCTTCAGAAGACACAAACCTCTTGGTCACAGAATGATTTTTTAATTCACGGCTCAGCAACCAGCCGGGCACTGCATCCTCTACTTTCTGTATCCCATGGGTATGATACAGACGGAGGCCTAGATGACTCTAGCACATGCAGAGCCTGTGCCAAAGCTAAAGAACCAAAGCTAGGGATCTGCCAGTAATCTCCAGGGGTCTGCCATCGAATGGCTCAAGTTGGCCTCAGAAGATATTGTCTTTATGATCCTGTTCAGGAAACAAATCTGTCTTCTACCCCAGGGATTACAACATTTTCTTTCTTTGAGAGAAAACAAATACGCAAACATTCTTGCAAAGGTATACTGGGACCAAATCTAGTAAGAGATGGGCATGAATTGCCCCCAAGAATGACCTCTCAATATATGTTGGATTTCAGAGTAGAAACTACAGAACAAACCACAGACCCCTGAGCCATTACGGGATTTTAGAAGCCACTTATCCTGTTCCTGAATTTTAAGGATAAGGAAAAAGATGTGAGAGGACAACTGACTTGCTCAAGGTCACAAAAAATATCAGTGCGAATCCCAAGTCTGTTCTTTATATCTTCCTTCCAGAATAATAATATACAGATTACACATTCATGTAAATGACATGCTAATTCACACACATATCAGATTTATAGTTTGTGTTTTAAAAGCAATAGATAGAGGCAGTGTACACAATGGTCTATGTGAAAATAACTATTTTATGAGGCCATTTTGATATCACCCCTTCAGGAATAATTATAACCGTTACTCTCTTATCTTCTTTCAGAATATTTTGTTTGTATCTCTCTTATGTTAAATGTATATATGTGTATATCTCCTGCTGTTATGGTATGGATCTTAGATGCCACCAAAGGAACATACGTTAAATGCTTTGTCCCCAGCCCGTGGCACTATTGGCTACTGGTGAAGACTTTAATAGATGGTGACCAGTTGGAGGGACTTAGGTCACCCTGGGCATGCTCTTGAAGGAGATATTTGGACTTTTGACTTTCTATTTTCTTTTCCCATTCTGATAGATGATGATCAGGTTGGCTCTGCCCTGTGTTCTCTCCATGATGATCTGTCTCATGACAGGTCCCAAAATAATGAAGTCAAGAGCCCATTGAATTGTATCTCTGAAACCATGAACCAAAATAAACATTTTATCCTTTTGAGTTGATTGTCTCAAGTATTCTATCATAGTGAGGAAAGTTAACATAACCACATTTGATTTTGAATTTTTATTGGTTCTTTTTAGCCATACATAACAACATGATTAATTTTGACATGATCAAAAAAAAATGGAATATAGTTTGTTCTAATTCAGTCCCCAGTACTTCCTCTTTTTCTCCCCTTCTCCTTTCCCTGTCCCTTTCCCTCTTCTTTACTGAACTTTCTGCTATTTTTTGATAGTTGTTTTTTTTTTTAATTAGTGTCTTGTGGATGTACTTGATGGTGAGAGTCACTCCGGTATATCATATATGTACATAAGAAAGTTATGTCAGATTCATTCCACTATCTTTTCCTATCCCATCTCACCCATCCCTCTTCCCTTCCCTTCTTCCCTTTGTCTACTCCAATGATCTTTCTTGGATTCTTTTTTTTATCTTTTCACATTTTGTATTAGCTTCTGCATATCAGAGAAAACAGATGACCTTTGACTTTTTGGGACTGGCTTATTTCACTTAGTATGATAGTTTCCAGAGCTATACATTTGTTGGCAAATGCCATAATTTCATTCTTCTCTATGGCTAAGTAGTACTCCATTGTATATATAAACCACATTTTTTTTATTCATTCATCTGTTGAAAGGCATCTCTGGAACTACTCTGAAGAACCTTCCTAGCAGAGCTGAGAAAAAGGTCATGTGCATTGGGCAACCTATTGCTGTGTGAGGGAGCCACGGAAAGTTCCCAATGTTGGGCCTATCTCTCCCTGGCTACCATGCTGAGAGAAGATCCTCAAGTATTTCACAGATGTCTTCCCACATTTTATTAATTATTTTAGCATCTAGGATCATCAAGGATATTGGTCTAATGTTTTCTTTCTTTGATATGTCTGATTTTGGTATCAAGGTGACACTTGCTTCATAGAATCAGTTTGGCAGTGTTCTCTCTTTTTCTAGTTCAAGAAATAATTTGAGGAGGATTTGTATTGCTTCTTCTTTATAGGTCTGGTAGAACTTATCTGAGAATCCATCTGGGCCTAGGCTGTTCTTTGTTAAAAGGCTTTTGATAGTTATTGCCGTTTCATTACTTGAAATTGTTTTGTTTAAGTTTTCTATAGTCCCCATGGTTCAATTTGGGTAGGTCATATGTCTCTAGGAATTTTTCAATGTCTTGAAGATTTTCTAGCTTATTGGAATATGAATTTTTAAAATAGTCTGTAATGATCCTATGGATTTCAGTAGTGTCTGTGGTGATATATCCTTTTTATAGTCTGATTTTGCAAATTTGAGTTTTTTCCCTTTCTTTTGGTTAGTTTGATTTAGATTTTATCAATTTTGTTTATCCTTTCAAAAAATGCTTTGTTTCATTTGTATTTTTTAATCTCAATTTCATTGATTTCAGCTCTATTTTAATTATTCCCTGTCTACATTCATTTTGGTGTTGATTTGTTCTTTTTTATAGGGCTTTGAGATGTAGTGTTAGATTGTTTATTTAATGTATGAACTCAGTGGTATAAACTTTCCTCTTATAACTGCCTTCATATTTTCCCAGATATTTTGATATATTGTATCACTGTTCTCATTTACTTCTAAGATTTTTTTTTATTATTCTCCTTATTTCTTCAGGTATTCGTTCATCTTTCAAAAGTGTATTATTTAATCTTCAGCTGTTAGAGTGATTTCTGTTTTTAAACTTGTTGATTTCTAATTTCATTCCATTATTTTTGGACAGAATTCAAGGTATTATCTCTATTTATTTTGTATTTGCTAAGATTTGCTTTGTGACCAAAAATATGTTCTATTTTAAAAAAATGTTCCATGTGTTACTTAAGAAAAGTGAATTTGGTCATTGATAAATGAAATATTTTATGGATGTCAATTAGGTCCATATTATCAATTGTATTTTTCAGTTCTGTAGAGTCTTAGTGTTTGTTTGGATGATCTATCCAGTGGTGAGAGAAGAATATTAAAGTCACCCAATATTATTGCCTTATGGTGTATTTGATTCTTAGTATTGAGAACGGTTTGCTTGATATATGTAGATGCTCCATTGTTTGTGACATGCATATTTATGATCATAATATCTTATTGAAGAATTCTTCCCTTAAGCAGTATAAAATGAGCTTATTTATCTCTTCTGATTAATTTTGGCTTTAACTCCACTTTACCTGATATGAGAATAGCTACTGCTGTTTGTTTACAAGTGCTATGTGAATGGTATGTTTTTTCCCATTCATTCTCCTTCAGTCCTTGCCTGTGAAAGTCCTTGCCTGTGAGATGAGTCTCTTATATAAAACATATTTTTTATCTTTTTTTGGGAATGTAATCTGCCTTTTGATTGAAGAGGGTAGACCGTTTACATCACTGTTATTATTGAAATTTGATTTTTATTTCTTGCTATTTTGATTTATTTCTAATGTTTACATTGGATGTGATTCTCCTTAATTGACTATTATTCTACTGTAATTCTTCTCTATGCTGGTTTTCATTTTTAGTTTTCATTTCTTCTCCATGAAATATTTTATTATGATTTTTACTCCATGTTTCTAGTTATCAGTTCTTTTAGTTTCTGTTTGTCATAAATGTTTTAATTTCATCTTTCATCTTGAAATTTAATTTTGCTGGATATACTATTCTGGATTGGCATTCATGTTCTTTCAGAGCTTAATATATATTTTTCCAAGATCTCCTGGCTTTTAGGGTGTGGTTTGAGAAATTATTTTAAATTTGGATTAGTTTGCCTATAAATCTCACCAATTGTTTTATTCTTGCATTTCTTAAAATTCTATCCTTATTCTTCATGTTAGGCATTTTTATAAGAATATGTCTTGAAGTGGATCTTTTATTATTTGTATATTCAGAGTCCCATATGCCTATTGTATTTGAATTTCCATCTCATTCTTAAGGTTTGGGAAAATTTCTGGTACCATTTAATAGAAAAAAAATCTGCTTAGCTTTCACTTATATTTCAGAGCTTTCATCTATCCCAACAAATTGTAAATTCAGCCTTCTACTCTTATCCCAGATTTATTGAATATTCTGTTCATGGTCTCTTAATATGTTTTATTTATTGTTGACTTTATTTTCAAGATTATATACTTTGCCTTCAAGGCCTCTAAGTCTGTCTTCAAAATGGTGCAATCTATTAGTGATGTATTCCATTGAATTTGTACTTTGGTTATTGATTGTTTGATTTCCAGGATTTCTGTTGAGTTCTTTTTAAGACTCTATCTTTTTATTGAAATGATCTTTCCCTTCTTATATTTTCTCTGTGACTTAACTCCATACATATTTTAGGTCATAAAAGATTTTGAATATGGACTTTCTAAATTACTCCTCTGACATTTCCCACTGTGGTGTCAATGAAGCCCATTGGTACAGCATCAGAGACTATTTGCTTATGTTTTTGTATGTCCACCCATCTATTAGTATATTTCTCAGTTCTTTTAATGGAAGGATTACTTTGTAAGCTTCTTTCCCTTAAGTGCCTTGGGTTGGGTAAATATCCTGATAATGATATTTTAAGTCAATGTGTGACTTTTGGTGATCTCAATATCAGCACCACTTTAAGAGATATCACTGAACCCCAGTTACTATAATCACTTCAGAGCCAAGCCTCTTTCTATTCAACCTTATAAGAAATAAAAATTTGTTGTTATTGTTCTCCATGGTTCCTCAATTTGATGTTTCAATCTACAATATAGTCTGGAATAGGTACAGAAATTGTTTCTTAAATTTAGTAAACACATTATAACCTGATGTGAGGGCCAAAAGTGGGGAAGAAGAAAGACTGAGCAAAAAGGAATGGGAAAGAGAGAGAGAGAGAGAGAGAGAGAGAGAGAGAGAGAGAGAGAGAGAGAGAGAGAGAGAGAGAGAGAGATATTGAGAGAGAAAGAAATGGTAGAAAAGAAAAACTTACACCAAGGTAGATGAATGCTGGGTATTGAGATAGTAGCAAATGATGAAAGAGGATGAATAGGGAGTAAGAAGAGCAAGCATAAACTGGAGCTAGGAAAACAAAGATAGGAAGATTCATTTCAATTAATGTTTTAAACCATTAGATGAAGTATATTCAAATTGATTCAAGGTACATTGTTGGTGATAAGGTCAACAATTATTGTTCAAGTTAAGGGGTTATTTATATGATCAAAGTTGACATTAGAGTTGTTTATAGTAAAACATGTCAAGGTGAAGAAAGTTCTTGTTAATCTTTGTTTGAATTTTGTTGGGGTTTTGTCATTTAGCAGAGGTCTTTGGCTGTGGACCTCTTCAAAGTTACAGGGGCACAGTGGTTAAACCCCTAGTTGGTAAGTACCTCTTACCTGCAGCTTCTGGTTTGTCAGCTCAGGAGCCTGCAGCTGACTGGTTGGAGGGTGTAGTGTTGTGGCTTGGCTGTTTCTATTGTGTGCAGTAGTTCATGATGCAGGCTCTAGAGTGTCCCTCTGATTTCTGTGGGTCGCCTTGTGCCTGCTCCCCTCTACAAGATCTTTTTTGCAGTAGTGAAGTTCCTGGTGGTTGTCCATGAGCACAGGAATTCTGGTGTGAGTCTTTTGTTTTTGTTCTGTGGTGTAGGAGTATTCCACTGACTGATGCTGCTCTCTGAGGTACTACAGTGAAGGGTCACAGGTGTTTCACCTGCACTCTAGTTTCCACTGCCCCAGGTTGTAGACAGTGGGCATTGATTCCCTCTGTTTTTAAAATCTGATTGCAGGTCTGCAACTAAAGGATGCCTTTTCACTCACCAATTGTGATAATGTGCTAGGCTGTGTACCAGTTAAGGCTGGAATCAGCCCCTTTCTACTACATTGACTCTAATAATTTTCTGCAGGGTCTCTATATCATTGGATATTCAGGCAGCTTCCCCCTGGGATGGCCCCATGATCCGGGGTACCATTCTTAGACTTCCCACAGTGCCTCCCCCTTTGTCAGTGGTTGGGCCTGGTGAATCTGCTTTCCTTTGTTCAGGGCCAAAGCTGCTTCATTGAGGTCTCTGAGTCAACTGAAGGAACACTGTACCCAGCTGTTTACCCTTGCCTGGGTCATGCTGAGCAGGAATAGGCACAGTTTCCGGCTCAGGTACCCATCAGGCTGTTCCCCTTGTTCTTGGTGAAGGGGATGGAGAGGAGTTTCAATAATTATCAACTACTAGTGGTCCTTCCTTGTAAAAGTTTTTTCTGGATGTATTCTTAAGAGGTCCCACTGCAGGGGACTTCCCTCTGTTTTAATTTGCAGCTGTCTGGGTATGGGAAGACCACTGTGTTGATTTAAGGGGGTGACTGGTTGGCTAAGGTCTACACAGATGGCTGCAAAGCCCTGGATCAGCTTTCTTTGCATGATTTGGCTTTTAGATGCTTGCTCTGCTTTAATGACCCTTCTGTTACCATGATATTTTATATTTTGTCTGTTTTTCCAAACGTTCTTAAGTGGATGAGCTTAAGGAATTTCTGCAACCCTCTTTCCCTCTCTGTTGCCCCTTCCCCTTTTTCATCCCCAAGTTTAGCGCAAGGTTGGGGAATTCTGCACTCATTACCTACTGGTATCCTATCTTCCAGTCTCTCCAGGTGTCTGACTTTGTAATATCAAGTCTTAGAGCATTTATTTTGTCACCTGCCTCCCAATTCTGCTTTTTCTTTACTGCCTCCTTTCTGTGTTGTGAAGGAGATCAGGAATCACTGCCTAGCTCACTTCTGCCATCTTCCTCTATGATTATGAATTTCTTAAAATCAAGAACACCTTTTTAAAAACCTCAGTAAGTTGAATAAAAAGCATGTATGCAAAAAAATGAAAATGAAGTGTGCTACTTTGTGATTTCTAAATTTCAGCTCTTATATTCCATGCTTTTTAATATGTACACTAAGATTTCATTATTATGGCTTAGATATGTCCCCACCCAAGATTTAATATGTTGAAAATGTAATCCCTAAATTTATGTGTTAATAATATTTTCAGGCTGAGGTTGTGGCTCAGTGGTAGAGCACTTGCCTAGCATGTGTGAGGCACTGGGTTCAATTCCCTGTACCACATATAAATAAGTAAAAATAATAAAGGCCATTGACAATTAAAATATTTAAAAAAAATAATATTTGGAAGTGGAGCCTTGAGAAGGTAATTGGGATTAGATGAGGTCATGAGAATGGGGAGCCAGAAAGGTATTAGTGATTTTATAAGCAAAGAAAGAGACTTGAGCTAGCATGCTTTCTCTGTCTCATCTTGTGATGCCCTCCACTATGTATGATGCAGCAATAAGACCTTTACCCAATGCCAGCACCATGAACTTGGACTTTCCAGCATCCAGAACCATGAGCAAAATAAATTTCTATTCTTTATAAATTACATCGTCTGTGAGGTTCAGTTATAGCAACAGAAAACAAACCATGTCAGTTGCATTTTGGTTAAGATGTTTAGTTGCTTAGCAAAAAAACTGAATAAGTTATTATTCTGTTACATTGGATTGTAGGCTCCAGGTCCCAGAGATAATAATGAGAAAACATACATTTTCTCTTCCATACCACATTAATGATGAAAGAGGAATTATTAACCACAGAGCTGCCATTATATTTCTAAAGTTGGTTTATACACCTTTGAGGAGGAGTTTGCTAAATAAGAAAATCAAGATAAAAAAGAGAAATGTATTTATTTTATCAATCCTGTGAAGTATTAAAAATTCCTATTAGAGTATACTGTTTTGGTAGATACAAAATAGGCTGTCCTCCCTTACACAATAAATACAAACCTACCCTCACGTAGAAATTCTTTCTGTAACTGAAGGCAAATGGTGAAACAAAGGCAAGAGTTCAAAGAATTAGGTTGCAAAAAGGCCTCTGCTTTAGATTACTCATAAACATCTATCTCATTGTCTTTACATTTTCCTAATTTCAATTCTTTTTCCTACTTATACCAAGAACAAGTCTATCAGTTGATCATCCAGGTTAATTAACTGATTTTACAACAGTAAGAATGAGATTTGAATGTAAATATATGGATATAAATACATACTTTATACATAAAATATGTTTTCAAAAATATCAAAAGTAACTATTAGCTAGGTGTACTGGCTTACACATCTAATCCCAGTGATTTAGGAGGCTGAGGCAGGAGTACTGCAAGTTCTAGACCAACCTTAGCAATTTAGCTAAGTCCTAAGGACACGGCAAGAATGCATCTCAAAAAGGACTGAGGATGTCCATGATTAAGTGACCCTGGGTCCAATCCCCAGTACTGAAATAAATAAAATAAAATTATCTTCTAAACTGGCAATATTATGTTTCACACTAATTTTCTTTGTTATGTCTTGGTTTATCATTTTTTACTATAATCTCTGATTATTTTTATAAGTACAATAATAATAAATAATGTTTAAAAAATAATCTAGAACACAGTGGTAAATGATACTTGCCTATCCTCCAAGAACACATAACCTCTTTTCTCTTATATGTTATTAGTAATATAAAATGATACAATGTCTATGGTAGACATATTATTGCACTCTCCTGTGTCCACATTTCAATTCTGGTAACAGGTTAATATATTAAATTTTTATAGTTAAGGGGGATTAAGTTTGTAGATGGAATCAAATATGGCCATTAGTTAACCTTAAAATAGGGAGTTTACTATAGATTATCCAGGTGAGAACAATGCCATTACAAAGATCTTTTAAAGGGAAAGGTGGTGGGCGGGAACCAGAGAGAGCAGTGTGAAATGAATCAGCATGAATTTGTTGACTTTGAGGACGGAGGAAGGTACCTGAGCCAAGAAATGCAGGAAGGCTCTGCCACCTGGAAAAGATACCCAAACAGTCTCTCCTCTGGAGCCTTCAGAATAAACACAACACTGCCTCATATTGATATGAGCTCTGTGATGCTCTGCTGACCTACAGAACTGTAAGACAACAAGTTTGTGCAATTTTAAGCCACTAAATTTGCCCTACATTTTTTTTCCACAGAAGCAAAAAAAAAAAAAAAATCTTCATGTGATTGACTGCAAGTCAGAAACTAATTCAGGACAGATTAAAAGCATTTACACAGTAGATCGAATACATGGACTGTGTTGGCTCCTAGGCAGACTGCACTAATTTGTATTTTTTTTACTTCTTCCTCTGTTTTGTATACTTCTCTCCCACCCAAAGAACCAGAATATATTTTTCTAAACTTTGACTTTGGACTCGGCCATATGTCTTACGTTGGCCAACACAATGAAGTAGAAGTGAGAGGATGCTCATTCAGACCTACCCTTAAGAGACATT
The DNA here is from genome assembly GCF_052094955.1 of Ictidomys tridecemlineatus. Lineage (NCBI taxonomy): Eukaryota > Metazoa > Chordata > Mammalia > Rodentia > Sciuridae > Ictidomys > Ictidomys tridecemlineatus. The sequence continues at coordinate 106,239,236 of NC_135485.1, read as the reverse complement.
GGATGTTTCCTTCTACACTGTTGCACTCTGACATCATGGGTAAAGCCTGCCCCAGGAAGTGTTCTAGTTCCCGGAGGAGTATGAGTGTCACATAGATCAAAAGCAAACTGCCAGTGTCCAGTTCAGCCAAGGTCAACTGATATCAACCACTTTAAACAGGAGAGAAACAAATAAATTATTTCTGTTTTAAGCCAGCAAGGTTTGGAGTATTTTGTTATGCTGCAAAAACAAATTTATAAAGCTCTTGCTTAGGATTTTTGTTCTGTTTTGTTTTACTTTTGATTGGTAGAGTGATGTATCCTAGCAACTTTCGTGTTATAATAATCAACTTTTTATTTGGTGGTCTAAATTTGATGCTGTTAAAGCTCAGTGCTGCCCACCAAGAACCTTCCCTCTGGGCTGACAATCGGCAGGTTCATCTCATTTTCCTTCGGGAAAAAGATCAGGCTTTTGCTGAATTTAACTGCCCTCCAACATACCTTGAGGATCTTATACCTAAATTTTATGGATTTTGGCAGAAAGTATATTATTTCAGTCATTACTTAAATGTCATATTTGTACCATAATCCTTTCTATTTATATCCTGAATGTCTGCTTGTATTACATAGATTCTTTCTAATAAAAGTTCCTGAAATGGTGCCAGCCAAGGAGCAAATTCTTTTGCTCTAACTGAAGGAAGCATTGGAAATTGAGTCACATTTTAAGCATTCACAAAGTGAAAAGAAAAGCCACTTACCAATAATTTCTTCCCTTCCTTTGTTTAATCTAGAAGACAATCCACTCTAAGATTAGTTTTCAGAAAGATCGCTAAGACAGCTTTCCCCCCAATTCTTTAGGGTGTTTATAATGATGGTATTCTACTCTTCTATTTCAGGTGAATGAAGAGAATGAAAGAGAACAAGCAGTTGAGGAAATCGGAATTCAATAGTTTTAAAAATTAACACCATCTAAAATGGAGCTTCTTCAATGATTAAACACTTTCCAACTTACATAATATAGGATAAAATAGGATGTAAATAACACAAGAGATGTGGCAAACACAGATCAACTATGAGGTTTTGGATTTCTAGCATTCTCTTCCATTGCAATCTAAAACTCTATGAAGACAAGATCAGATGTATGTTGATTGTTTTGTCCATGGTCACTAGCACAGGGGATATATTAGTAATCAATATAAACATCCGGTGAATTACAGTCAATAGAGTTCTTGTTTGTTTTCCATTAGGTACCATGTGCCATTAACATGTGGAGCAGGATTATATACAGTAGAAAGAAATTTCTCTGACTTCTTTGTCCAGGATTCCTTTTTTTCCATCTGTGAACATAAAGAATGTGACTGTGCAAATGGATCCACAGAAAACTGTATGAGAGGGATTTGAAATCAATTACAAAGGTTGGAAAGTATTTATGCTTCTTTCAAGAAGGTTTGAAAGAATTTGACTCTTCATGAATGTAAAACTTGGGGCAGATACACTGTATTTTCAACTCTAAGATAGTTGATAATATAGAAACAAGAGCAAGAAGTTGATGTTTCTCTTGAACATTTTCCCTTCTGACATCTAAAGAGGATCTCTGTTCTTATAGGGTACAAGGATAAAGTGAAGGCTTTTCTAATTGTTTAAAAGGAAAGATAACATATTCTGAAAGACATAGGTGGAACTTTGGCATTGTACCTACTGACTGTGCATTAGATCAGACAGCAAATTAGATATTGATAGAACTATTTTGAACAGTCAATAAGATTCCTGATGATTGATATCTTTATGCTGCCTGGTAATATCAATGCCATTTGGAAACTAGAGAACAAAACTTTAATATAATATTCTCTTCGTGGAATCCTTAAGTGTAAGCTAAGCTCAAAACTCTCATTACTTAGATGGGGGATCTACGGCATTGACTTTCACAGGCACCAGAGAAAGAAAATTAAAACATCACCCTGTGTTTTGTGTACAAAACTGTCCTTCCAGCACCCTTCAGTCTGATTCAGAGGGTAAAGAAGTCAAGCATTTTAAAGTTCTTCTAATAGGTTGGGGGAAAAAGTGGTTCCCAGAAGCAGTCTGTAAAAGTGTACTCTAGAGAGCTAAAATAAACTGCATGCAGAACAAATGGTTCATTTCATTAGGTGATTGTTTCTGGGAGGACATTCTGCTAAAAACAAAGTACTCTGAAAAACCACAAAATATAACACTGTCCACTTCTAAAGAGTATTTTCTGAAATGCAATCAGGAAAGTGGGAGATGATGAAAAGAAAGCACTATTAATTATACAATAGCCTCTGCTTTTCTTTTGCCCATTTCCTCTCATCCTCCATCTTATTGTTCATGAAGAATTCTTCTCTACGTCTAATCAATAGATAAATTAAATTCTTGTTAATTCATTCATCCATTTACTCATTCACCAAATGCCTGTTGGCATCCTTATAGGAATTGAGATGCATCAGTGAGAAATAAAGATACAAATACCCTCACCAAGCTTACCTTATGGTGGGAGAAGATGGATGATTAGCAAATAAGCAAAATACATGGGGAATTTATAATTTTAGTAAAAACATATCTCCAGTTTTCTGAGTGAACAAAGGGAAAAGAGATTGAAGATGAGGTCATAATGGGAATGGTGTAAAATGGTGTTATGGTCTTGTGTAGATGTTGGAGAGGTAGAGCAAATGCTGAACAGGTTAGGTAGAAGCATAGAAGGGTTGAAAATGAAACTTTGATTTTGAGATATGAATGTTAAAATTTATGAAGTGGAAAACATACAAGATTGGATTAATGGCACATAAGTCATCTCTGAAGAAAATATCAGTGAACCTAAAACCACAGTGAAAGTAAATATCCCCAATAAAATACAAAAAGAGAGGGGACAGAATATCAGAGACCTATGGGAGAAATTCAAGTGCCCCATCAAAAATACAATTGAAGTTTTCTAACAAAAAGAGAGTAATAAAAAATAAGAATTGAAAAGGGCATTGGTGGCACATGTCTGTAATCTCAGGAAGCTGGGACAGGAGGATCACAAGTTCAAAGCCAGCCTCAGTAGTTCAATGAGGCCTTAAGCAACTTAACGAGAACCTGTCTTAAAATTAAAATAAGTAAATAAATAAAAATGTGGTTAAGTTCCCCTGGGTTCAATCCCCAGTACCATAAATAAATAAATAAATAAATAGATAAATAAATAAATAAATAAATTTAAATGAACATTTCCCAAATTTGATGAAACCTTGTGGTCCAGAGACATTCCAATTTTTACATACATCTCAAACAAACTCCTAACCCAAGAATTTGAATAATACTATACTAAGGGACATTATAGCTAAAGTGCTTTAAGCCAACAATAAAATCCTAAAACATTCAGAACAAAAGGCCACATTGCATACTTAGAAGCAAAATTTAAAATCAGGGCAGATTTTGAATTAGAAGTAAATCAAGCCAAAAGCCATCAGGTATTTAAACTGCTAAAAGAAAAATCAAATCAAAACAAAACTGACTATATATAAATGTATACCTAGAGAAAATTATTTTCAAATTCTGAAGGAGAAATAGAGATATCTTTAGACACACCAAAGCTTAAAGAATTCATTAATACCCAATGAGCACTGCTAAAAAACAAATGAATGAAGTCTTTCAAAAAGGAAAACAATATCTGGTGGAAATGGGATTGTCATGAAGAAATGACTACCGGACATGGTATTTATGTGCATAAATATGAACACTAATTTTTATCTGAATTTTTGAAAATGTAATGTTTACTTGTAGGGGTTCTGTGTTTGGGATTGGGATCCATGATGACTTCATGGATGTGACATGCTTGATGCCTGGGATAGTTTTTGTGCAAAGATATAGGATGCCCAGTTGCTATGGTAATGCCCTCCATGCTAGAATCTTATCTGCTTCGACCTTAATCTTAGGCACATAACTCCTGGGAATAAAGGAACTTGCTTGCTTGATAACTACAATGTTTCACCAAGCTCCTTTGCTCCTGGAGCTGCCCACCTAACAGTAACTTCAGACAACGGGGACTTTCTTGAGAACTGCACAAAGCTCCTAACATTGTATATTGTAACTATGAACTGTAACTGCAGAATAAGCAACCTTACTGATACTCTAAACAATAATGTGGTTATGGACTAATGACCTAATGTAACCTATTGTTATAAATAAACTTCGCCCCTTGGACAAAGAGCCACTCTGCCACCTTCCCTGCCTCTACAATCTGTCTCTCTGTCTATATTATTATTCTTTACATTTACTTAAAATGAAATTAATAATACCATTCTACAGACAAAAATAACTATTCAGAAAGATGTTGTAAGGCAAAAATAGCACAAAGGTCAATACAGAAGAAATGAATGTCTACTATCGTGACAATCTTGTGTTATACTGAAATTGATATAATACAATTTGAACTGTCACTGTGGTAACCAGACAGCATCCATGACAATCCTTAAAAGATCTCTTATTTCTAGTAGCCACAGGGTGGATATTGATGAAAATCAAACAGTCTTTTTAAGGATAAGTTGCTGTGTTACAATGATAATTGAATTTCATCTCTCCTAATTTCTCCTGTGAAAGTTAAGGCATTAATGAAGAAAAAATTAAATACTGATATTCCAAATGCAGACATTTTATTGGACTCAAACAAAAACGACAATGTTTAATCTCTTTGTCATTCTTAGACTCCTTTAGAAGTAGAAGAAGCCCTTCAAGGACCAAAAAAACCCAGATTCCCTCCGATTGAAAATTCTGTGGTTACCATAAAAAGGGCATGCACAATTTCTTTTAAGATCCACTGTAATCACCAAGTTGCCAACAAAATAAAAAATAGGGTCAAATCTCAAGCATACTCTAGGAGGATGATTACTCTGGTCTGCAATACTCCAGGAGGAAATAGAAATAGCTTATGCTAATATGTATCACCAGAAATAGGGGAAATGTGTAGGAATATGTGTAAGGATGTTAGATCATGAAAAACAAAATATTTATATTATATTGGGCTAAATGTATTGATAAAGATATAGTTAATAGTCTTTCCAGATCCTATTAACTTTTGCAGCTGAACATATATCACTAAACATTACTTGGATGTTTGAGTGTATATGAATTCGATATCAACTGATTGATAGTGGGATCCCAGAGTTTCCTTGGCATTGTATCAAAAGAAAACCCAAAGGCTTAGGGAGATAGTAATGTTTGACTGCATTGATCATATGTTATATGCACACTTATCCCACAATTATGTTTTATAAAAAAAAATCTAGAAAATACTCTTTTCCTAAGGTGTTCATAAATACATCAGTGACAAGAGCGTCTCTATGATTGACTCAATTTTAAGCCAGATATGACCATCGGGAATGCCACCATTAAGATGGGATTCTGTATTTCAGAAACAAATGACAAGAGTCCAGCATAGCAGAGGCCAAGCAGCAGTACTTAATCATCAAAGTCAAGGTGGGCAAATCAACCATAAAGGGAAGCAGGGATATGCCAGTAATTAGAATGCATTGACCTGCAGAGATCTTTAGTAGAGGATAATTGATCACAGTGTCCCTAGGAATGAAATAGATGGACAGGTTACTAGAATATTGCTGGATTTACATAAGAAAAACATACTCTAAGCTGGGTAGCAAGAAACCTGACTTGGGTTTCCAAAGTACAGAATTATAGGCTCTCAGCCAGTTTCAATATGTGAGACTCACAGACAGACTCAGAGCCCATTGGCCACAGAGAAGTCCCAGGTCTTCAAGGAAGGACACAGTACTACTGCAGCAGGTTTAAATTGTAAATCTTTTTCTAAATCATCTCTTTACCAAAGTGCCTATTCATTGGGAAAAAAATGATATTCCCAGACATTTCAGGAATTACTAGATACTGGCTTCGAATAAAATTTATTTCTGGTAACTTGAAATGCCATAGTGGCCCACCAATCAAAGTAGGGGATTATGAATGTCAGGTGGAATCTTAAGTCTGAATTATAGCCATTTTAGTAGGTTTTCAGACAAATCCTGGATATTTCCCAGCCCTTCAACATATAACTTCAGTAGACAAAATCAATAATTTTTAGAGTACTTGCACAGGTCATTTAACTTGTGGCAACCTCCATAATAGTGGGAAGGGCTGAATTGAAGCTCTTTGGACTTTCTCTGTGCCAAATTAGAATTATAAATCAGAAGCAATACCAGACCTTGGGGAGGATTACAGAGATTAATGCCATCATGAAGACTTAGGGATGTCCTAAGTTATAGACATAGGGATGGTCCAAAGATATAGGGATGTTCCTACCTATCACATAGCCATTTAATTTCCTAGTTTGACTTGTATAGAAATCAGATGAAGAATTAATGAATTATCATAAACTTAATAAGATGGTGATTACAATAGTAGCTTCTGCTGTACCAGATGTGGTGCATTTGCTGGAGCAAATCAAGACAGCCTTGGTACTTATGGTGCTATGAAGCTAACTCATGCCTTTTTCTTCTTATCAATTTTTATGTATGATTAAAAGCAATATACTTTTGTCTATCAGTATTGCTTCAGAGCTACATCAATTAGATTACTGTTCACAATATTATCTCATGAGAACTTGACCATCCTCACATTCCACAAACCATTTTTACTTGTCTGATATTATATGTGTATATATATATATGTGCATATTTATATACACAAACATGTTATTGACTGTATTTGATGAGTGAGGTATAAGTAATTTACATGAACAGTTGGTTATGATTTCATTAATACCAATTCATGCTCATTTTCTTCTCAGTCCAAGCCTTTGGAATTTGGAGTGTTTTTTATAAACGAATAACTGATGAAGAACAATCCTGAATCTTATTTAGAAGTGGGTCATATTATATGCTGCTACTCCCTTAAAAGGAAATGCTACAGCACTATTGCCTGGTTCAGGAATGACCCTAAGGTCATTGGGAGAGGAAAATATTCCCTATAGAGAAAATATGGAATGATAAATTTTGTTGTCCACTATGTATTGAGTGAGACTTGTTCTGAGGATAGATGTATAATTATTTATGGGTTGATGGTGGTTTGGGTGGAATGATAAGGGACTCGAGGAATAAGATTAGAAAATTGATGGACAGAAAGTTTGGCAAAAAAAAAAAAAAGTATGTGGACAGACTACTCAGAATAGGCATAGACAAAAAAAAAATATTTGTGCCTTGGGTGAGTGCTCATCAAAGGGCATCCTTTATTGAGGAAATGTAATCAGAATGGACAGAATAATTAGGGGTGAAATTACACATCTATTGAACTCCATCAGCTTTTCTCCACTGCCTCTGAAGCTCTTGGTCAATGTACTCATAAACAAAGTGATCATAGTGATATGAACAGGGTCTATGCATGGGCCAAACAACATGGGTTTCTCCTGAACAAGACTGACCTGGCTGCTGTTAACTGCCAAGTGATTTATCTGCCAACAGCAGAATCCAAGGGTGAATCTCTGACACAATGCCATTTTGAGGGATGAAGAGAGTTTAAAGTTATCTTCTATAGAAGATTGATTAGATTTTCATTCTTCCATCATTAAGAAGGCAAAGATTTAACCTCGGTGGAGTGGATACATATTCTGGACATGGATTTTTCTCTCAAACCCATAATGCTTTTACAAGCCCCATCACACAGAGTCATAGAATGCCTTGTTTATCATCATAGCATTCCATCTATCATTATGTCAAATAAAATAATTTCTTGCTAAGAAAAAGTGCAGAAATGGGCTCAAGTCCATGGAATCAACTATCTTATTATTTAAGTCAAAATTTAGAAGTAGCTGGTTTATTGGAGGGAAAAATGACTTATTAGAGACACAGTTATGCTCCATTTGAAAAATAGCACCCTGAAATGTTGCCTTCTCTTTCATAGGATGTATTTCATGCTTTGAATCAGAGATCATTGTATGGTGCTTCTTCCCTCATGAACAGAATCTGTAAGTCCAGGAATCAAGCAATGAATGTGGATATTGCTTCTTTTACTATTAAAACTAATTAACCCCAAGGAGTGGAATTTTGCTTCTTTACTTAAGCAGTTTTGACTTCTGCTGACTTGAAGATGTTTGTTTCCAAGAGAAAGATACTTTCAATATGGAAACAAAAATGGTTTCACTGAATCAAAGTTGAGATTTCCATTTCACAATTTTGGTATCTTTCAGTTATTTCAGGAGTGAAAAAAGATGGAGATAATTTAGTAGCTGAAATGACTGAACCGATTGACACCAGTTATGGAAGGGAATTGAAGTTGATGAAGGAAAATAAGATTTTGTTGGAGTGAAGCAGATTCTCTAGGATGCCTCTAGACTGCCATGTATTCAACCACCAAAATGAATAAGTAAATAAGTAAACAGATAAAAATCTGTAGCTGACTGAAGATTTCAACCATTTGTTTGAGAGTTTATATTTAGGTTACTCTATTGTGTAAAACAAACCAAAGGAGCTGAGGTTCTGGCTGAAATGAGAAAAAAAAATATTGAATGGGTAGTTAAAGAAGAAAGCCATAGAGATCAACTACAACCATGTGGCCAATTAGAAACATTAGGAGTTGGTCACTTTATGCATATTCTCTATGTCTGATATATATATATATATATATATATATATATATATATATATATATATATATATATATATATACGAGTTTAATCATTCCCTGCTCTCTATTTCTTTTAAAAAATCTTTATCTTCTGCACGAGTTTATTAGAGATTAACTTTACAATTTAGTCTTTAGGTAAGAGAACATTTAGCAAGAACATAACTGAATATGAAGGGTAATTAAATTTTATTATTTGCAATGGTAACAAAATCTGTTGGGACATTTTTTTTCTCATTTTATAGTAGAGAATTTATGCTTTCTCATTTTGTAGCAGAGTAAGGAATTTACCTATAAGAAGGACGTACATATCTTGTTAGGTTGGAATAGCTTATGTTGCTTTACTATTGCAAAAGAGTTAAATGAAGAGTGAACGGGTGGACTGTGTGAGTTATCAATTTATTGCTTCTTGGCTCTCAGTGAACCTTTCAATACATCCTCTGTGATGAGCTAGGAAATTTGTTTTAGCATTTTTGAAAGTGAACAAAATATTAAGCTTGGTAAAGGGCACTGGAGGGACACTGTAGGAGGAAGAAGCTTTCCGTTGTCTTTTGGCAACAACCTGAGCATCAGCTGTGAGGGTATGAGAATATCTGATAAACCTTATGAGCCATGAGCCCAGATTTTTGTCCCTCTGCTACCTTTCAACCATGGACATTGACAACCAAAGATCTTCAGTCCACATGTCTATCCTGAATCCCTTTTCTAGTCCCTGTATGGCCCCCATGTAGCCTGCATCAAAAGATTGACATCAGTCAAAAATACTGCTCCTTCTTTAGGCCCCTGCATAGCCCACCTGTGGTTTAAAAGGATCCTATTTCTTCTGTGTGCTCTCTGCATGCTCATAACTTGTTACTTATTTCCTACTTCCCACCTATATGTAGAACCTCTCCGGTTGCTTGCTTCATAACTGAAGACCAGTCCCAGAAACTTGGCCTCAGGAGGAAACTTCTTTTTCTCTGGTGTGCTAATATACCTTCTTATGGTCTAAATACCTTCTGAATTTGTCTACCTTCTAGTGCTCCCCATCAGACCCACAATACAATATCCAGTTTCTTTGCATCTTTTTGGTATTCTTTCTCATCATAATTAATTTTATTTTAAACCTCTTCTTTAACCTATCTGTGACTTCTGTCTCCTGAGGGGAACCACACTACCACAGTCATATTAATAGACTTAACAATAAAAACTCTATGATTTTCTCCATAGAGAGGGAAAAAAAAACATTTGAAGATACTTACTCAACATCTATTCATGACAAAAACTTTCAGTGAACTATGAATAGACTGGTACTTCTTCAACCCAACAGGACATTCTAAGAGACATTCTACTTAATGTTCTTAATGTTGAAAGTGTTTTTACCTTATATTAAAACAAAGAATAGATCTTTTCTTTACCATTTTTATTCACCATTGTATGTAAAGTCCTAGCCGGTGCATGAAAATTAGACATATGCGTAGATAGGTATAGATAAAGGTAGATGGAATTCTGGTTGGAAAGAAGTAAAATTGTCTTTGCTTGCAGAAGACACAATTATCTTTGTGGAAAGTCCTATGAAAATAGCTACTGGAATAAATGAATGAGATTAACAAGATTGTTGCATACAGTATCAAGGTGCAAAATTCAACTGTATTTATATATATTCATAATGGAAAACAATTTTGAAAAAGAATATAATTTTAAAAGCTATCAACCTATATGTAGGACTTAGACCAAAAAAGTAAAAAAAAAAAAAAAGAAGTCTAACTTCTATGGATTGAGAACTACAAAACATCATTGAGATAAATAAAAAAGATCCAAGGAAATGGACAGATTGTTTTTTCAGTGCACATTGCCAAAACTATTTTAAAAAGCACATGAAAGATATCAACAACAACAAAGCAAACTTCAATCAACACGTAACACACTATAGAGAAAAATATCAAAGTGAATCATGGACCTGAAATTTAAACCTAACACACTATACTTTCTAGGAAAAAGCATAAGAGAAAAATTTTACAATATTGACTCAGACTAAAATTTCTTATATATAGCACCAAAAGAATGATACATAAGACAAAGGATTCATAAATTGTATTTCAAAATTTAAAACTTCTGCTTTTTGAAAGATACTGTTCGAAAATGAAAACACAAAATATTGGTTGGGAGAAAGCAATTTCAAATCAAATATCTGATTAATGATTTGTATTATAGAAATAAAGTTTTCTCACAAATTAATAACAAGAAAACAACATAAATTAAAAGAACTACTGACTTGAACACGTGCTTCACAAAACATGACATCCAGATGTGAGTAAGTACATAATATGTTTTTTTTCTGTTTTGATCCTGAGTATTCATGAAAAGTTTTAATATCATAACATTATTCACCTTTAGTGAAATGCAATCATAATTAAGCTATGCCTACATACTTATTAAAATGTCTAAAATTAAAGGCTGATCATACCAAGTGTGGGTAGGAAACAAAGGAATGGTGATATATTCCTGTTGGAAATTTAAAATAGTACAGCAACTTAAAAAAAAATTAGCAACTTCTGTGAATTTTAAATATATAAACAAGACATGATCCACAATTTCACCCATTTCATTTCTTAGTATTTACATAGTAGAAATGAAATCACAGATATATACAAAAATTTGCACACAAATATTCTTTTAAAAAATGTTTTAAAAGATGTTGATGGACCTGTATTTTATTCATTTATTTATATGTGGTACTGAGAATTGAACCTGGTGCCTCAGATATGTTAGGCAAGCACTCCACCACTGAGCCACAACCCAAGCCTGCCCACAAATATTCTTAATAGACTTATCTGTAATAGCTCAAAAATGGAAACAACCCAACTGTTACTTAACAGGTTAAAAAAAAAGATAAACAAATGTGGTACTTAAGCAAGAATGAATTATTGATACATGCTACAATAAGGGCAAATCACAAGTTAATTATGATGTTCAAATGTAGCCAGATGGCATAAAGAACATATTGTATTATTCAATTCATATAAAATTTTAGAAAGGGTAATCAAATCTACAGTTATTGAATGCATATTAGTGGTTGTCAGTTGAAAGAGGATTGTGAAGCAACACAGCAAGAGAGCAAGGGCAATTATTTCATAAATTTGGCTATGAAAGGGAAAAGAGTGAAAGCTGAAAGGGAATTTATAGTGCTGGGTGTTAACTTCAGATGGAAAGATTTACTGTATTTCAGTGCTGAGAGAAAGAAACAGATAGAAAAGCTTGAAGATATAAAGAGAGGAGATAAGTGAGCAGAGACCTAGAAAGAAAGGAAAGTCAAATGGCCAGGCTCCTGTATGAGACAGAGCAGGGGTTGGATATTGGGAACTGCAAGGTCACTGGGGGCACATTGGTGAAAAGTTTCTGCAAAAGATGCAGTGGCAGATGCCAGAGAGAGGTGATTCTCAGCTTTGTGTTATGGAAGATGGTGTCAGCAGGGAGTGAGGATTTATGTACCCTAAAGACCTGTTGGGGATTTGCAATGCCAGGTTCAAAGTTGATAGAGCATGACTGGGAAGAGAAGACCAGAATTTGACTTTACTGGATAACTACTTAGGATTTACATCAAAGTATCACAATTGCAGCCAACACCTTTGGGCATTTTTATATTCTTCTGATACCTCAGCATTCCTTCTGCAATGGTTTTCCTTCCTTCCCAGTTTGTAGTAACTAGACTGTGGGTAACATTTGGCAGATATTAATGAGTCTAACTAGACAATACTGCCTTTTGAGTTTTGTTATTGATGTTGTTTACCACATGATACCTGTGCTCCCCAAAAGACAAAGCCTGCCACTTCTCAAGCTTCATTCAAAGAAAAGAATTTCACAAGGCATCTCAGGAATCCTCCGTAGTTTTCTTGACCCTTGTCTGCAAATTTCCTTTTAATCATAGTAACCATAATAATCCATATCCAATAGAAAAGCCAAAATCAAATAACAGAAGAGGCTGCAATTTGCCTTTTCTAAAAATATCGTTGGCTAAGGTTACCTGAGAGATTATGACCTAGTTCATCACTGAATATTCATTAAGTATCTACTTTTCTATGTCACCTGACCTGTTATTTTTGGTACAGATATGTTTAATAAGCTTTTTTTTTTTTTTTTTTTTTTTTTTTTTTTTTTTTTTTTTTTTTACTGCTGTAACCAAAAGAACCGACAAAAACAATTAGAGGAGAAAAAGTTTATTTGGGGGCTCATGATTTCAGAGGTCTCAGTTAATAGATGGCCAGCTCCATTGCTCTGGGCCTGAAGTGAGGCAGAACATCATGGTGGAAGAGTGTGGTGAAGGAATGCAGCTCAGAACATGACACTAAGATGCAGAGAGACAATACATACCCCAAAGTCATACCCCCAACAACCCACCTCCTCCTGCCATATCCCACTTGCCTATGACCACTGAGTTAATGCATTCAAATGGATTAATGTACTGATTAGGTTAAGGCTCTCATCGCCTAAGCACTTAATGTCTAAATTTTCTTGCATTGTCTTTATAGGACACCCCAAATCTAAACAATTACATGATATATTCTTCTGATATATAGCATCCCAAAGAATACATATTTTATAACACATATGGGGAATTTGTCCCTAAGAGAAAAACAAATGAATGACACAGAACATGCATATTATAGTTCTGTGTCATTCATTTGTTTTAGAAATTTCTACAGCACCTAATTGGGGGGGGAAATTATGGATGCCTATTATGTGAACAAGAGACTCAGATAAAAGTTGAGGAGTCATAGGAAGAATTGTAACTAAAAATGACCTCAGGAGAGAAGGAAAAAAGGTGAGAATCTTTTTCAAGAAGATCAACTCCATTCAACTAGTAAGCTTTCAGTTGATTCTTTGTAGATGTCTGTGACATTTAAAATGTGACAAATATAGAGAGAAAAGATATGAATTAGAAATTGGAAGATTTGGATTCATGTTTGACCTTTGCCATTAATTGCTGAGAAAATGTAGACAGGTAATTGAGCCTCCGTTTAATTATCTATAATATGACAATAATTAAATGTGTGCCATCTACTTGCCAGAGATCAAAATGGCAAAATTTATGTGGCCCATTATTAACTATAAAACATTACTAAGAAGAAAATTATTTTTTGTGTTTATCATTGTTGTTAAGAGGTAATTATAGGGCAACAGATAAAGATATCTTGAAAATAAGAAAAGTCTAAGTAAAGAGCCTCCTGTCTTTGCATACATACTTGTCCCCTTCACTTATTTTAAGCTGGTCTATAGAGACCCATGAAAATACGAGATGCTGATATTTTAAAGATGGAGAGGTATTTCTAAATTGGGAATACATGTCTGGCTGCTTCAAATATTAATCATAAGGCAGTTATCATATTGACTAGGACCTGAAAACTCTTGCAATCCCTAAAATGATTTAAAATAATAAGTTAAAATATGAAATAAAAATAGACTGACCAACAGACCTAATTTTTTTTCATTTCTTATTTGTTTAACTTTTTCATGTTAATAGAGCCTGTAAATTACAGAAATTATTCTTTATCTCTTATCTATCTTTTCATTGATGATTCACCCATTGCAATGCCAAGAATATCCCACTTTCATACATAGAGAACCACTGATAGGATCATAGTTGAGCAATTTCTTTGACTGATGGTGGCCATTGTAAACTATAATGTGTTTGACAAGAAGCTTCCAATGAATATACTTTTCTGAGAGAAAAATTTTGAAATACATTAATATATTAATGTTTCCAAAGTAATAAATTTGGAGCATTGTTCAGACAGCTGACACAGTCCTGTACAGCCTGATGGAGAATGAAAATGATTGTTTTACCTGAGGATTTTATGAGATCTAAAATTGTTTTACTTTAATCATGTCTCATAATTGTGCAGAATTTTGGAAATACCGTACACTCTCATAACATGGGGAAAATTCCTAAATGTCTAGACATTTAGGTGCTTTTAACCATAATTGCTATGTGGGAAAAGAAAATAATACTATATCCAGGTCTGATACAATCAAAATGCTGTATTTAGGCTGCATGCAACTTTCTTCTGGGAATCACAGAATGCTCTGTCCTATTTAACATAGCATATGGACATAGTATATACAATTATTGTAGTCTGCTTTTTCTATTAAAATGCTAATGAATAAAAAGGGATTTCATTTTTATTAAGAAGGTTAGAGGTACAAGTGTGGGAGAGTGAATTAAAAACAAACCTACTGGGAGAAGAGATAAGAATTCTCGACATCTGCATGATTCTTCCTCCCACATATCAAACTCAGAATCATGCATCCACAGGGAAGAGGGATATTAAAATACAAAAGAAAACTGAAGCCAAACTTAAAAGAGAATATCAGGAGACACCAAAAGGGTTCAATAAAAGCAAATAATTTTCTGATTTTTATTCATAAATAATATTGATATTCATAAAACCCAGAGACACACATAGTGGGTGATTTTATCTTTTGTTCTCTTCCTCATTTTAAAAATTTACTGTATTTAAGAAACATGCAACAATACCAGCGTTTTATTATTCTAGGCTTTTCTCACACATCTCTGCTTTTTTTTTTTTTTTTTTTTTTTTTTTTGCTGACTTGCCTTGGGCTAATTCAATATGCATTATTGTCTCCTTCTGCCTGCAAAGATGTTTGTGAATCTGATCCCACATGAATCTATGTCCTGAATCCATACCTTCTTTCCAGGTTTCAGTTCCATTCAGGTATTTGCAAGGATGCAGCCACTCAGACAGATACATTAGATACCCCAAAATTCAACAGATGACATTACGTTTTATATTTTTTGTCAAAAAATTAGAAACTAGCACTTCTTCTAAAAATACAAATGCTTTTGTGCTGACAGTCGGCTGAATTTTTGAGAGACTTTTATTTTTCATGATCATCTCTAACAAAGGTGAAGAACATGAAAGAAATGGTGCTATTTATTCATGACAATCCTAGAGACAAAAGAAAAAAAAAGATTTTGCCAACTTGAAAGTCTCCAAAACAAGATTTGCATAAGGAAGTTTACATTTTAGAGCTAATGTACTTATAACCATTAAATAATAAAAACTCTAAAGAAATGAACAAAAGGTTTTCATATTTAAAATTACTACTTTAAAAAGTAAAATTACTGTCAAGACTTAAAACTCTTTAGTTTGAATTACTCTTTTACCCTCAAAATTGAAGATTTTTTAAAACACAATTTTTAAAAAATGAATTGTATATCCAAATGAATTGTCACATGGATGTCTTACAAATTCAAAATGTCTTCACTACGAATAGCTTTTCTTCTTACAGTATTTTAATCTCATTTCACTTTGCTGGCAGATGGTATGTAGATATAGTCTGGTTCTCAAACAAGAAAACTGAGAACTATTCTATTCTTCCCACCTCATGGCTAACTGTTCAGCAAATCTCTACTACATACAATTGCATGCTATTACATCCTATTCACTCTGCAATTTCTTTACTGAGAAATCTCTTTAATTCATCCTCTTTCCATACAAACCTCTATAAAACCTACATCTAGCTTCTACCTCCTGAGTGTGGAGAAAACTTCATCCTGTTATGACATCTACAGTTTGGGTATAACCTCAATGCTTCATACCCTACTTGCACTTCAGAAAAATGTGCATTTTTTTCAAGTGTCTCATCCATTATGATCCTCTTACACTTTCATATTTTTTCAGTATTTCCCACGTCTTTTCAGATTGTTTTTAACCTTTCTTACTTAGGATATAGAATATCCTGGTATTCTTGGGTCTTTGAAGTCCAAATTAGTCATTGGCTTGCTTAGGAAATCTTTGCAAATGATATCTTTCACATTAATGTACAAACAACCCCTATCCTCTGCAAGATACATATATACTTGTTTATTGTCCAGTACATTCAGGCACTGGTATCAGTCTCTCTGAACTCATAGAACAACAACATATTTCTATTTTTGAAATTAAACAAGGTTTATGGATAGAATAAATAAGAAAACTCACAACAAACGTATAATTTATTTGGGAATAATAGGTAAATGTTAGCATATTGAAAAATAGAGAATGATAGATGACAGTATTTTAGGAGACAAAAAGGAAAAGTTATCATTGGGGGATCATTAGTGTATGATTTTAAAGCACTGTGCTATCCCCCTTTCAGTTGTAACCATTTCAGTTGTAATCATTCTACAAGATACACACACACACACACACACACACACACACACACACACACTTATATTCATCTACTTATCTCCTTTCTTATATCCTACCATGCTTTCCTATAGTGATTAGAGTAGAATGATTCACAGTTAATCTGTTCCAGGTTTTCTAATTCAGATGGATTTGACCATTTGGTGAAGACTGCCCATCATAAGTGCTCTCTCAGACTTTATCTTCATTCCATCTCATTAGATATTTTTGTGCTGCCTCCTTTCTCATGGTGAAATACCATCCTGATTTCCATTTTAATTTTACTCAATGTGATATTCTTATTGTTCAGAGATGTATATTTTTTGTTGGACTTGAAAAATAGATATATTTCAATATTTAACCTATTTGGAAGTAGTAGAAAATATAGCACTTATTTATTGGTAAATACAAAATTAAATGGCACAAGGAAATGAAACCTTACATTTAAATATTGTTATACACTACCATAATAAGAAATTTTAAAAGTGCAATTATTGGGAAGTGGATCTGGTCAAATTATGTTGTTACATTGTGTGCATGAATGAATATGTAACAATAAATCCCACCATTCTGTACAATTATAATGCACCAGTAAAAATATGAGACAAAGCACAACTTATGCTAAGAGCCACAGGCAAGTAATATGATGCTTGGCATTTTTGGTTGAAAGGTGATGCCAGCTAGCCATTGAGATGATATGATTATGTTAAGATTTGCATTCATATGGATATTGGACTCCTGCTGTTCACCTCTGCTACGGGACTCCTGGAGAGTTACCATTGGTTGGGGAAGTACAGTAGGAGGAAATTCCGGGGGAGGAATTTCCTTTGGGGTTCAGAGAACACAGCGTGGGTGGATAGGGATTCTTCCTGGGGGCATATGGGGCATTGGTGGCAGTTTCAAAAAATAAAGTTTGTTCCTGCTTGAGTGGCTTGTGAGATTTTGTGCCTAGCCAGACTGCGGCAAACTTATACCTTTAGCGAAAGACACTGATTATAGGATATCTACACTTGATACATAGTTTTTTTCCTCTTACAGTTTGTTTTTAGAATTGAATTTATAAGTAACTTAGAATTGTAAATGTAATATTCAACTTTATAAAAATAAATATACAGAGAGTTCTAATAAAATACATTGTGCTTTGCCTAAATATGTACAATGGGACTTGGAGAAATAGAAAGAAATAAAGACAAGGAAGGAGGGAGGAAAAGAAGAGAGAGAGAAAGAAAGGAAGGAAGGCCAACATATTAAAACTAAAAAGATCAGCATTGTAAAGTGGTGGTTAAGAGTTGTGAAGTTTGCTTTTATGTGTCAACTTGACTGGGCTTAGGGATGTCAAAATACCTGGCAAAACGTTATTTCTGGCTGTGTGGATGTGACCATTTCCAGAAGAGATTACTATTTGAATCAGTAGACGAAGTTAAGAAAACGCCCTCTCACTAATGTGTGGGGCATCATCTAATTTGTTGGCAGAGAAAGGCAACAGAGAAAGGCAACAGAGAAAGGCAGAGAAAGGACAAATTCTTTCTAATTTAGCTGAGACATTGGAAGTCCTGGTTCTCTGAGACCAGGGGCCACCACCCCAACTCTGTTTTAAAGGTTTTTGGACTTAGACTGAGTTACACCACTGATTCCTTGAGTCTCCAATTTACAGATGACATATTGTGAGACTTCTGGATGTTTGCAATCATATTAGCCTATTCCCATAGTAAGTTTTCTCCTGTTAACATCTGTACATCATTTTTTGCTTCTGTTTCTTTAGAGAATCCTGACTAATACAAGAGTAAAATCCAAGAGCCAGACTGTCGGTGTGTTTTTGCAGTGTCAAGTCTTATAATCACTGTGAATTTGAGAAAGTCAAATTCATGCCTCTATTTCCTCTTCTTTAAAATTCAGGTAAAATAATAGTTGTGCATCATATAATAATTTTTGCTTAAAATGTTTTGTCTCAGATAATAAATTTTTAATTAAATGTGTTAACATAGAAAAATCAGTTACAATATGTCTGGATTATAGTATCATTAGATATCATTGTAATTATTATTATTAAGTGCAAGACTATACTTTTTATTCTTAATATAGTTCTCTCTATTCCAGTCCAAAAAATTATACAATATTTCTTAATTCATAAATTAACAGAAAAGAAATGGCCTTAGAAAATGTCTTTTCTGAGCTTGGAATGTAGTTCACTAGTACAGCATTTGCCTAGCATGTGCCGAACACTGTTCTAAGCAGGAGAGATTTAGTAGTAAATAAATACACATAAATTCATGCGTCTCTGCCTTATGGAGAATTAATTGAAGTGGGGAAAGTTGAACAATAAACTACAGATCAATCACAGTTATATTAGATGTCAAGGAAAGAATATTTTAGACCGTGAGACAGCAAATATTATAGCTTTGAGGTAGATGTGGCTGGACTAGTTGTCCAGGTAGGAGCAATGATGGCAGTGTCCATGGTTGTAAGTGAGAGAGGGAGAGAGCACTACAAAATGCCAAAAAGTGGATAACAGGATCGTATAGGCTTTGCAGACCATGGAAAATATTAAGGCTCAATTCTGAGTAAATAGAAGGAACTGGAAGGTCATAAGGATCGCCAAGACTGGGCTTACAGTTGAATAGGACATTTCTGTTTTAGGATGGATTATGATGAGCAGAGAGAAAGGTAGTCAGTGGAGGCAATTCTAAGAGGGAAGAAATCTTACTGCAAAGTGAAAGGGCTGGAGCAAAAGATCCCAATGCCTGGGGTATAGTCCCAGAAGAAGAGCGTCCAACAATTCATATACACACAAAGCACTGTCAGCATGGTCTTAATTTAGCTATAATAAAATATGCAGCATGAATAATGAATATGGATGCATAGATATTAATAATATCTATATTCTTTAGATGCATACTGATTTTATAGAGTATCATATCATTATAAATTGTCTTAATCAGTGAGTTCTAAGAGAACAATGCCTGAAGGTAGTGAACCTATAATTTTTCATTATTAAAATAAGTTTATGCTTTTACAAATGGAAAACCACGGTGCTAAATAAGAGTATTTGACCCCCTCATGAATTTTTCCTAATTTTTGAAAAGAAGACGTGAGAAATCACCAACTTCCTAGAGTCTATCATAGATTAGCCAACATTGCCATATTTATTGCTGTCTCAAAGCTCTGTCCTTTTTATTCCTTTTTCATAGATTGAAAGTGTCATGGAGGGACAGGAATACCCAAGGGGACATTGGGAAGGATGGTTCAAGCATTATTGCAACTAGATCCCATTTTCCTTTATCTCTAAGTACTGGTAATTATGAATATCTTAGAATTTTCCTAAAGCAATAAAATAGTAACTTCAGAGTATATCCTTTATCCCCTTCTTCAAATCTCTTTTATTTTGATAAGTATACTACATAAATAAAAGGAAAGAATTTAAATTAAATACACATATATGATTTTACGTGGACAATGGAAAATGTGATTGTCACTCTTTTCAAACTGTAATTTATAATATATCGTGGAATTTTAGAATAAAAATGTATTATACAAGTGGTGCTCTCTTTATTACCTTCTAGAGTTGTCATAAAATTAGCATACTAATAATAAGTAACGCTAGAAAAGCTATGCTAATTTTTTCCAAGTTTGATAATAACTTGCAGGAAATTGATACAAGTTATTAAATTCATAAGCAAATCATGAACCTCTTTAGTATTTATACAAAGACATATAGATATGGGGCTGTGCTTTTTTGCTACTATTTAGGTTAAATCTTGAGATCGTTTGTCAAATGAAGAAGTCATGTTTGTCTACAGTCACATTTTATATTTCCAGTCTCTACTATCTGCTAGTGTCCACTAAAGTAAATCATACTATAACTAGTATCAATATATTTCTGTTTCCTCAGGGAGTACCTTTACCAAGGCATGTCCTCTAGTTCAAGGTCAGTACATTAATGACAGCACATTACTCTGGTGAGTCAGTCCTCCTTAGCTTGCAAAATGTTGAAATTTGCTAAAAGCAATTCTTACATTAATTGTAACATTTCGGCCAGTTCAGATTCAAATGATCCCATCTGGATTTGCCAAACTGGACTGTGCAGAAGAAAGGGAAACTCCTTTTAAACATAGATTATATTCCACTTTGCTCTAGAAATGGCCAAAGAATACAGCTTTCTTTTCTGCTTCCTTGTGGCACTATAGAGGGCAATTTTTCCTATTATGGGTTATGTTCTGTTCTTTGTCTCCTGACATTGGAAGCTTTTCTATTTGGTTGGTATTCCCACTCCATGATTACAGTAATTTATATCCACTCCTCAACTTGTCTTCTTCCAAAACTCTAGGTCAATTAGAGACAAGTCTTTGTGGTAGATGAGCAACAAAGACAGCAAAGTAGAGGAAAAGGTGAGTGGGAATCTGTCTACATTATTTACCAAATGGTTCAATATTTCCAAACAGCTGATGACTGACCAGTCATCAATCCAAATTCATTTCCAGAGAGGCACGTAAAAACTTTACTGCTTAACAGAGCTCAAAATATCCACCTGTCTCTCTGACTAAAGTGCAAGCAGAGACTATTCTGCTGATGCTGGGGATCTACTCTAATTTTTTACATTGTATACCACCATCTGATGCTAATTATATTGTTTATGTTTCTAATTCTTGTTTAGACTTGAGGTTTTTTTTTTTTCTTGTTTTAGGTTTGGGTGACTGACTATCTAGGGCAGAAAAAAGCCAGATTGTGGGAAAATATGTGTGAGTATATAACTACTTGAGTGTGACTTGTGAATACATGTACAACTGTCATGGACTCTCAAAGTTCAAACTGCAAATACACTCACACCTCTTCTACACTTTACTTAATTGCTTGAGCAACTTTATTTGTAATGAATGGTAAATTTATTACTTTTTTTCTTGCAAACACTTACACATTTTGACAAGGGACAATCTGGACTTCTGGAGCCAAATGCAGAGAAGACCTGAGTCTGATTAGCTTATATGCTATCACACATTTTGCTGCTACACAGTGTGTTGCATAGACTAATTCTTTCCTTGCTGATGCTGGTTACGCATGATCAGCTTTCTTGTAGACTTTCAAAATGCATTTGTTTCTGTGCATGAATAGAAAACCTGTTGGGTATCATGGTAGCACTTAGGTGGCAGTAAGAGTGATGTCATTGGTCTTACATTTATACCCTCTTCATCCTGGACTCGGTTTTCTCCTTCCTTCCATGTGAAATTCCAGCCTAAAAAAAAAAAAATACAGTTAGGGTGATTGGCCCTCTTAAGGAATACTCTTAAAGTCATTCTAACTTAATTTCCTCAGACCTCTAACATATTTAATCGGTGTTTTTGAATTCATATCTAAAAACATAGTTATGCACTATAAATGTGCTCACATATTAAACAATTAAATCCACCACCTGACTTGCATTTTTGACAATGAAATAAGAGCATTTTAATGTACTTAATACCACAAGTGTTGATATTTTTTCCCATAATCTACATCAAAGGAAACAAATGATTATACTACTCAAATGCTTTTCTCAAGTGTTTAAGACCCACCATATATTGCATTTTCAACTCAAAATTCTAATAATATTCATATATATCTTTAATGTAATGATCTAGTCTAAAATTATTTGTGACCTATTAGATGAGAAGGGAAATGTGCAGCAAAATTGAATCCTGTCTCAAAATCCAGTAATGATTTTCTTATATATAATGCTGTGACACATTAGGCTTTTATACAAAGTGAAACCGCTATGCTGGAACCATAGACATTTAATAAAAATAAAGGAAAACCTGTTAAGGCAAATACCTTAGTAGATAGTAATATCCTTTCACCTTTACTTGCAATTTCTCCACTTGGCACATAGAATCTCAATGCTTTTAAGTGTTTTTATGTAGCTGGCAGGATGGATTTTTCAATATATCTTGATTCCCAGAGGCTTCATGAGTTTTGCAAACCTATGGCAAACCATAATTTGTCTAAGTGTTGTTTTCTTATATGAATACCATTATTCCATAGAGATGGGCTTGCTGAGTGGACAGAGTATTGAATTTTCTTCTCTGTGGTGTACTCACAATCCAGTGTAGTTTCAAAAACTAAAATGTTGACTAAATGAAGAATAGGATAAACATTAACAGGGTAGAGAAGCCCAAAATGAGGGAGAAATAAATAGTTTCATAAACTGGATCTATGCAACCTAAGAGGTTATATCCAAAAGCTAAAAACACCTGCTAAAGACTATTTTCTTCATTGTCTAAAGTATTGTATTCTGGTATCAGAGTTTTTATGTTAACTTTTGTGATATACAACAGTATCTAATACATACCTGACTTAAGTATCACTTGATAAAAAGTTTACTAATGTTCCATTAGACTTAATGTGTTGATCTCTGTGGTAGATTAAATTGTGTCTTCCCAGAATTTAACAAACTTCAAGGAGAACGAGAACATTTTCCCTGTGTGACCAGGAAAAGAATAGAAATATTTGTAAGCAGCAGTATGATGTTTTCTAGAAGCAAGTCTAATATTTCAGTGACTATAGAACATAGGTTTGGAAGCATATGATGTGCATGGGTCTGTATGTGTGTGTGCATGCATATGTATGCGTGTGTGTGTGCATGTGTGTGTATGCGTGTGTGTGTGTTCTGGAGTTATTCATTGTACATCATCATTTGTGAACTCAGTCCTTTGGTAACTATTGTCTCCATCTTACTACAAAATCTTCACTCAGGTGTTGGATTAGGAGAAAGTACAAAAATCACACTTAGAAAGATCTGTGGCCTACTTTTGGAAGTGTTAATATCTCTTCCACTTATTTTCCACTTGCTAATGTGTAGTCATTTGGTTACATCTTAATACAGGATGGAAAAATTCTCCAATTGTGTCCAGGGAGAAACAAACAATTTGAGTTTACCATTTGCAGATTGGAAGAGTCTCATTCTTTAAAGTCCTTCAGCAAAACACCTAACAATAATTTCCTTCTATATTCATAAATGTAGGTTTTTAATAGAGACAAAAAGGGTCATTGGCCATTTCCTCTAGAAAAATCAAATAAAACTCTCAACCTTCTATTTAATAAGTCAACATGAATTAGCTAAAAGTGAATTATCAGCTTATTGTTTTTGAATCCATCGAAAAGTATTTTCTCTCTCAGCTCCAAATCTGCCTGATAACCCAAGTATGTGCAAAAAAGAACATTCTTTTGTTTCCTGAAGTATTCTATTTTCATTTTAAGTAAACTTCATTGTCTACTACAGAAGACTTTTTGACTCAGAAGGAGAATATTAATTTTAAGGGAAAAAGCAATATATGTTCCCTTTGTGCAGAGGGTGAGAATGCAGATAAATAGGAAAGCCATTTTGTTAAATAGTTCTCTAGACTTTTGTAATCTCAGCAAAGCAGGAACAAAGCTTTTATTTCATTTCTAATGAATGAGCATCAGAATATGGGAACATTGTATATAATAAATGTTATTTGAGTAATGCTATACGAAAAACTTTATCTGGTTTCAAAGACAGTGTGAGAATCATCTTCCTGTAGGGAAGTGATAAGAAAATGGGTATTCTCTAGTATTTGCTCTCTTTTGATTGTAACAGACTTTGCTACAGAAGGGACAGGGCTTCGATTTATACTAAAACATATCTTGAGGTTACAGTTAAAGAATTCAGGAATTCTTGTAAGGAAATGTGAGTGTATTCTTTGTGAATTGCTCTTTGCCTAGGATCCATATTAATTTTAAATACAGTGCACAGATCCATTTGGAAAAACAAATCACCTTTGGCATATCTCTTTAGGCAATGATGGCTAGAGGGAGCAGTTCATTTTATAATTTTAGTAAAATGTCTTCAGATTGTTATAATTAGAAATACTAGTGATGAGATTTAATTGCAAAATAAGATACGATAAATATTTTATTTAAAACTCATATAGAACTTAGAGATTTCATTTGAGATATTTCAAGTCATTTGCTAATAGTAATCAGTTGCTTAATAATTTTCTGTAGGACACAGGCATAGATGTTCTCTCTAGCCTCTGGAAATTCATTCTGTTCTACACTCTTGAATATTGATTTTAGGAATAGATGTATAGCCTAGGATCTGGTTATACTCTATATTAAAAACAGCATGTTTCTAACTATAGATTAACATGTCATTGAAGTTAATGTTTGCAGCTACCATGTTTTGAGAACTGCAGCTAAGCACAGTACTAAAAACTAGGCACGATAACCTTAGGGATTAAGGACTATTTAGTTCAACTTTATGAGAAATGAGGAACTGAAAAATCTATTTGCTAACGTCCAAAAAAAAAATTAATCAGAAAGGGGTTAAATTCCATGTCTGTCTCACTCCACATTCCTTTCTCAGTCTAACATACCAACAAAACAAAAAGATATTACCACCAACTTAAAATATTGGAAGCAACAAAAGAAGTTGAAGTCAAACAAACATGGTTCTACTTATTGAGGGCTGAGAATCAAACTCTTTGATGTTAAGAACTGAGCAATCTAAAGCATTCCTTTGTATCATTCCTTATTTGGTAACACTACCAACTTTTCCCATTCAATGACTTTGCTTGTGTATTTTCTTATCTGAAATGCTTTCCCTTCTTTGCCTGGTAAACTCCCACATTTTTGTTTGTTTGTTTGTTTGTTTCTTCACTCTTTCTTTTTAATGCTTGAATATTTAAATGCTCCTATTATGTTCTCCTTGAAGTTTGTATCTGTTAGAAAATCAATACATTATTGTTCCTTATTTAAATGTTCATTTTCCCTACTGGAATGTGAGTTCCTTTAGGAGCTCCCCAGTGCTTTTAACAATTGTTGCTCATGGTGGGTGTGTTAATACATAGGTGACAAATACCTCTCATTTATACAGACTAAAGAGGTAGTGTTTTGGAAAGGAGAAAATGCTATAATGTGTGAGTCATTTAACTGGACCCCTATTTTCAATTCTGTAGATTGAGAATGTTGGCCTAGGTAACTTTCAATATTTTTTTTTCTAAATCTATTTGTCTGATAGACCTAAGGGTTGTGTTTTTACTGTCAGTAGGAAGCATATATAGGATCAACTGAGATAAGAATTTTTACTGTATTTCCTCATTTCTTTTATTTCCACTGTATCAAACAATATAAGAACTCATGTCTTCTCTATCATGATAAAAATCAAATGTCTACAAATATAGGAAAAGAAGAATAATTTTCTTCATGAATGCTGACTTCCTTTTGCTGTAACAACTGAGATTCCATCAATATATAATAAACTTTCTATTATAAATATACATGTATACAGTTGATATTCACTATAAAGGCTTATTGTAAACAATGAAAATTATTATTTAAAGTGATATGATTGCACCTAGAAATAAGCTAGATCAGGACTGCCATTGTCATTGGAACTCTATAAGTTTACATTTTTTGTCATTCTCTGGCTCTAGGAGATTGGAAAATTATTTAAAACTAAGGACTAATAACAAACAAACAATAATAACAACAACAACAACAACCAAAAAAAAAATCTAAGGACCTATTTGATATTAATTGATTCAACTGATCCAGTTCTTTTATTTAAAAAATATCCACAAACAATAATAACAACAACAACAACAACCAAAAAAAAAATCTAAGGACCTATTTGATATTAATTGATTCAACTGATCCAGTTCTTTTATTTAAAAAATATCCAGTTCTTTTATTTTTTAAAAAATATCCAGTTCTTTTATTTAAAAAGAGTTCTATGATTTAAACATTACATTATTTAGATAAAAATATTAAGTGGTTCCAGTCTATCATTTTAAGAATTTCCTTTAGAATCATATTAGAATCATTTGGTTTAAGAAGAATGAACAATAAAAATTACATATCATTCATTTTGTCAATAAAAATGTGTTTCTATTATAGCTCACCTGAGACATATGAAGCAGAAAATAATTCCACCTATGTTACCTAAGGTAAATAAGCCATAGTCACTTGTTATGTACTCTTCTAAAACAATTGATATCAGGAGATCTTGGGCAAGAAGTGAAAGCTGTGAAAAAGCACTTCTTGTCTGGCCAGAGTCATGTATTAAACACATTCAATAATTATTTTCCCCAAGCCTCATATGATTTCAGATGTCAAAGTTCTTTCCTGTTTCTATGATGTCAAATCTTCAGTGCTAACAAGTTCATAAATTTGTGAGCAGAAACACATTAATGCTTCCACAGTGTGTCTGCAAGCCTATGAGAAAAGGTTTTTAGTCAAAGGCCAATTTGTCCAGAATATGCTGCCAAGGCAACTTCAGATGCTGATTCTCACTTGAACCAAGTGGATGCATGAAGATCTGTAAAGTAGAATGCAAAGTGCACTAAAGATACTTCATATGTGGTTTCTATTACCTACCTAATAGAGCGTTCAGAGTAGGTACTGATATGAGTGTAATAATGGAAATATCTCCTTAAATTAGCATAAATAAAACATAAAAAATGTTAAGCTGCATGATATGGGCACCCATGGGCCAAAAATAGTCTTCAATAGATTTCTAAAGTGGCCCTTATCAAGAGTGTTTATAGCACCATATAGGCATATTAGTGACTTTAGTTTTAAAATCCAAAAGCTTTGGTTAATATAACTGTCTATAGTCAAAGCAGAACTCAGTGTCTAAAAGCTGGTCAATAAACATTTTAGTACTGCTCTCTTCCAGTGATCTGAATTCAATAATGTTACCTTTCTAGAAGCTGCAAAATGGAAAGTGAAAGAATGATTTATGAAGCTTGGCTATGCATCGCCAGATAAGAAAGCTTTAACTGATGCTTGCTGGATTCTCTTTAATGAAGTACAAGTTGCCAAAATAAGTTTAGGTAAATGAAGCTTCAGTCACATTATGTTATAGTGAAAAAAAAATGATAGACATAGCCCAGCAGATGGAGGTTAATACAGAAAGATGGTGTCAAACAATGTAATACAGGTAATGGCACAAAGACAGAGCAGGTGCATCAGTGTTATTACTATAAACAGTTCATAATACCACAACACATTCATGGAATCTATTCAAATTAAGCACAGCAGCTTTCTTTGTTTAAGTTGTCACTTAGGAGGCATACAGATCATATTTCTGAACCATCAATTCCTTTCAAGTGAAAGCTCTTACATTCAGTATCTGCTCCCACTTAGATGGGACTGTTAACCTCAAGACCTTTAGCATTTTGTCTTTTCAATAATTTCTTAAGGCCATATCTGAATACTATGTCAAAAATGTTACTTTCAGGACTACTATTTAAATGAACTGTCACACCTTCACATATCTGATTTTCTCAGTTGGAATGCAAGCTAGAAGCCTGAATGCAATGGGTTGAGAGAACTCAGCTGTGTCGCTTCAGCAAACAATGAGAGTGGGTCTGGAAATCGAAGATGGAGTTTGTGATTTCAGTTCAAGAAGGTCTGGAGGTTGGCTTTGCTTGAAAGGAATAATTGCCTTACATCCATCCTGGCATCCTTTTGTATAGAATGCTGGCAGCCCACCACTACACTACAAGTAGACAAGGATGAAAAGAGGAAGTTAATTGCTCTGTGACAATTGATATCAAATTTACCTAACAAATAAATACTGAATTTATCTTAGTCATTAAATGCCCACAGTTCTAGATTTCTTTTTTATGTATAATTATAAGGAAAACACATTTTTAAAAAATTTATTGGATCTTTTTAGTTATACATGACAGTAAAATCCATTTGGACATAATTATAAAAGCATGGAATATATCTTGTTCTCATTCAGTCCCCAGTACCTCGCCTCCCCGCTGCCACTCACTCCATGCTTCATTCCCTCTATTGATCTTCCTGCCATTTACCCAGTTATTTTTTAAAATTAATTTCTATGGCTGTACACAATGGTAAGCTTTACTGTGGTATATTCATATATGTACCTAGGCAAGTTATATCAAATTCATTCCATTATCTTTCTTTTTCCTATCTCCACTCTCTTCCCTTCATTCCCCTTTGTCTAATGTTCACCATCTCTAACAATTAGGAAAACACATTTTAAAAATAAGTACAAAAAACTACACACACACACACACACACACACACACGTATTCTGAGATTAAAAAAAATACCACTCAATTCAAACAAGGTATATTGTATTGTACAACCATCATATGAAAATATCTACACTTTCATTACTGACCTTGAACAGAGAAATTACTTTGTTAAAAACTTATCTGCACACTGAGTAGTATGGATCACTCTTCCCTAAATGATTTGAGAGCAAACTTCAAAAAAAAAAGTTGCCAGATTTTTGTAAGAAGTATGCAGCTATATTTTTGAAGAAATTAAGTTGTATGTATGATGGACTGTACACTGTTAATTATTAGATTTTAAAACTTTTTGCTGTACATTTTCTTTGTATTAGATTGTGTGATTTTGACTTCTTTTTTTTTTAAAGAGAGAGTGAGAGAGGAAAGAGAGAGAGAGAGAGATGATTTTGACTTATTTATACTTTTCTCTACCTTTCTTTCTTCCTTCTTTCTTTCTTCATTACTCATCAGTGAGCCTAGGAAAGCAGTCAACCCTAGACAGTCTCCATCCTCAACTACATATTTAGAACCTGGGATTAGAGCCTCCAGATCTTTTTCTCATGAGTTGAAGTAAAGATTAGTTGGGAAATATTATAAATGGTAATTTGGATCTGAACTTATCTACAAATGCCCTCATGATAGAGCAAAAATAGACCAGGTAACGGGCCATCTGGACACGAATAAGCAAAGTAGTTCAGAATGTTTCCTTTTCAAGATAATATATTAGGGGAAAGTACAATATCTCTAAAAAAGTACAATAGCTCTAAGAAGGAACAGTTGGCAGCACATAAACATTCCACCACCCTCTTCTATTTCCCATTTTAGAAGCCCTTGACCCAGTTAAATCTTATTTTGTTAATTACAGGTATGGAGCACTTTCTACGATGATTTTTCCACTAAATTATTTACAGGATCAAGACACAGACTGCATCATAAGACAAAGAGGAAAAAAGTCCTCCAGCAGGGTGAGTCTGGGTCACAGCACCATTTCCCCAGGCTCCTACTGTACTTTTCGGAGACATTTAGTAAGGCCCAGTTACCTATAAACCCTCTTTAATAATATTGTACAAACAGCTCATGACTGCCCTCATTGCCATCAATTTGTGCATCCCAATTCCAAATCACTGCTGTTTACAAAGCGGAGCCCAACATTATAAAATTTCTTTGAAATAGTCCTCAAGGTCCTCCCCACCCCGACTTTTTGTTGTGAGAGCCACATGGTTCTATTCCTGCCAAGCAGCCCTGTTTCCACAGTTCCTTACCTTCTCTCATTCCAGTGCCCTCTTTGCCTTGGTGCAGGACAGTTTCACAGTGGCTAGCTCCCCAGGGCACCTGTTTTTCCTCCTGTGGTTCTGCCCCTTCCTTGAGCTCACCAAGTTCTCCTGGGCTCTGGGATTTCAATGATGCTCTTGCTTTTTACAGAATGAGTGGCTTTCTTCATCAAGTGAACTCCTGCTTATCTGTCTGGTCTTAGCTTGAACATGACTTCCCTTTCTTTGACAAACCAGACAAGGGGAGCCCTTTCCTGCATCCTCACAACAATCCTAAGAATTGCTGTTTCTACATTTCTAAAACATTTGTCTTCTCCATTTAATTTTAAACTTCTTACTGATAAGGGATAAACATTTACCATACTCACAGGTGCATTCTTTTTGTCCTATCTACCCTTTGGGTATTATAAGCAGTGGTTGAAGGAGTGAAGGAATGAATGGATGTGGAGAAGACTGATTAAAATATTCTTGATGTGTATTGCCACTTTGCTTTCTAAGCTTCTTAAAACTCGATTTATACTTTGCTTACGTAATTGGAAATCTCCATTAACTTGTACACTTAACTTCATTGACTATGTTTATATTCTTATAGAATTTTTATTTATGGAATCAATTGAATTATATATAGCTTAAGATAAGTTAAAAACCTCTACATTCTCAATTTCCTTGATCATTAATGGTATTGATATTTTTCATATGCTTGTTATTAATTTATCTGCTTATGTCCATAGTGTGTTTGAAATTTTAATCATCAAATGATTTTATGTCTACTTGTTAAGATTATCATCCTTTCATTATCAGTTTCTTAAGAAAATTTTACACAGCTTATTTTTATTTTTTTAAATAGATTTTATTTTAGAGCAGTTTTAAGTTTATAGAAAATTTTAGCAGAAAATATACAGAATTCTCTTGTATTCCCTCATCCCTGCCACCCTCAGTTTTCCATATTTTTATCATCTTGCATTGATGTGACACATTTGTTTCAATTGATGAACCACTATAAAAACATCATTATCAATTAAGGTCTGTAGTTTACCTTGGGGCTCAATAAGTTTCGCCAACTATTTAATGTCATGTGTTCACTATTATCATACCATATAGAGTAGTTTCACAGCCTGGAAAATCCCCTGTGTTCCACCTATTCATCGCTTTCCTTTTCCTTGCATCTAAACTTTGGTTGTTTGGCAGGTAGAACAGAGGACTCTAGACTAGATATTGGCCTTTCTCCGTTTTTATTTTGTTTATACTTTTATTTGGAATATGAAAGATTCAATATTTTATGTGGTGAAATCTATCATGTAAGAGTTTCTTTTCATGTACTGAATAGTTAATTTAATAAGACACCCCAACAGGTACAAAATAATTTTATCCTATTTATTTATTAACATAAGTTCCCTAATTAGAAAATAAACAGCTTGAGAAAAGAACTGGTTATAATCTTCAAAGTATGTCTTTGAGAACCAAGAAGGAATAAATATCTTAGAAGAAACTTTAATTCAATCTTCTGAGCCACGCTGACTGAAAAAATCCAAAAGAGTTTTTTATAATAGCAGTAATGTTGAATGTAAAGATATTCAAGGTTAAAGGCTTCTGAAAATTTCTTCCAGGGAGGATGTAAAATAAAAAATGCTTTTCCTGTCTACTAACTTACATTTTCTGATTTTGCCATGATGACTGCTTTAGTCAGCTTTGTGATACTGTAACAAAATATCTAACACAAGCTACTTATGAAATAAAAAATTTATTTTGCTTCATGGTTCTCCAGTCCAAGATTGGAGAGATTTATTGCTTAGGTTCTCTTAATGAGGATATCAGACAGCAATGGTGGGGGCATATGCTATAGTGACTGGTCACATCTCAAGCCAGCAAGCAGAGAAAGAGAAATGAAGAGAAAAGGAGCCCCCATTCCTCTCCAAGGGCACTGAGGATCTCCATAACCTAAGGACTTCCCATTAAACTCCTCTTTTCTAGTTCCCCAGGATCTCTTACTACCACCAATCCAGAGACCAAAGCTTTATATTTATATTCTTAGCTTTGCATATGAGGTATTCCCTAAAGACTCATGTGTTGAAGTCTTGGTCCCCAGTGAAGCAATGTTCAGAAGTGGGAATATGAGGAAATGAGTGAATCACAAAGAAAATGCCCTCTTCAATGGATTAATCCACTGGGGAAGTCAGTTGATAGCTTTATTGTGAAGTGGTAGAAACTATAGGAGGTGAGTCCCTGGAGGCAGGTCTTCGGTGACTATATTTTGTTCCCTGCCATTTCCTCCCTCTCTCTGTCTGCTTCCTAGCTCTCATAAACTGACCGGTTTCCCCCTGCCATTTCCTCTGCCATGGTTCTGCCTCACCACAGACCCAGAAGCAATGGATCCAGGAGACCATGAACTGAAATATCTAGAACCATAAGCCAAAATAAATCTTTCCTCCTTTAAGTTGCTTTTCTCAGGTATTTTGTTTACAAAGTGCAGTGCTGACTCACACATGGGGCACTATCCTATTCAAGCCACAGCAATAACTTTGGTGCCTTTTCTTTGGAATATCTAAGACCTGTCTGCTTGTGTCTTTATTCTTATCAGATGCTTGGCTTTATTATCATTTCATGTATGTGCCTGTCTTTATTGCTACCTTGCTAAAATAAGATCTTCTTGAAGACCGAGTTTTGGCAAATTCAAGTTTGCTTCTTTTATCTTCCCTAGCACAGATTTGACATAGAGCAAGCCCTCGATTCCTTAATTTCTCTATCTGACAAAATAAATATATTAAAACTCTAAAAGCAAATTTTGAAATACTGTAAGCATGGAATAAATTTTATTTTCAGTCATTAGCATTCTCTCAAAATAGTCATCTAACCTCTTGAAATGCATTTTTCAACTTCTTAAGAAAAAGCATGTAAAAAGAGGCAATTATAAACAAAGCAGGAGTATTTAGGAGAGAATTCTAAATTCATTATTTAAGAAATTATGCTTTCACCATTATATTTCTACCTAGCAGTTTTGCTTCTTTCAAACTCATTAAATTGTTAGTGGCAGCTTGATTAGCCAACATAAAAGGGTCCCCACTCATCTTAGAAAGTATGATAATTATGTTATAAGGACATCATAGTTCTGAATTTTACTGTTCATACAGGAATTGCTATAATGCATACCTCTAGAGATTTTTCCTTATTTCTCCAGAGGAATAAACATGCAAAATACATTTTATTGTTTTATCTGTGTATCTATCTTTACATGCATGTAATAGCTTCTCCATATTGAGTACTTTCAATAGACACTAGGCTAAATGGTTTTTATATGACTCCATCAGATTCCCAATACAAATCTATCAAGTAGAATTGTTTCTTTTCTCATTTTATAGATGAGAAAGTCAAAGTGCAGAGAGAACAAGTTACCCAATGCCACAAGGATAAATAAAATAGTAAAACAAGGGTTGCACAATGTCAAATTCAAATACCTTTACAGACAACTCTGCATTTGTCTAAAACACTTTGAATGAATGTCCAGCATACATTCAGACTTAAGGGCACTGCTGAATGAACTATGGTTAATAGACCAAATCTGTAGAATGTGGAGTGAAAATTTTTATTTTAGTTGCATGGGATGAAAGTTTTAAGTAAGTCATTGATAAGGTTGTAATATTATGTATGCATTTTCTTCTTTATTCTACATATTAAACATTTTCCCTTTGGTCACATCTCTCTTAATACTTTTATAGGGTTTTATTTTAGTTGCTATTAACTATAAATATGGATCATGGAGTGAGATTTCCTCCTGGCTTGTATCTCTATTTTGCTAGACATTAACTTTTGTCTTTGGGCAAGTTGCTTTACCTGTGTATGCCTCATTCCCTATATCTATATAAAAAGAGTAACAGTATTATCCACCTTGTAATTTTTTGAGATTAATTTAGTTTCTACATGTAAAACCCTTATAACATTGCCATTAAAAAATTCAACAAATCTAAGTTCTTTTTTTTTGTTTTTAATCCCCAAATAACCAAGTCCTATTTTTAACTATATATAGCTGTGTGGGAGAAAGAAAAGATGGAGAATGAAAAATGGAAAGAATAAACAAAAATTGAACAGGAAGTTGTAACAGAAAAATATAATCCTTCAGGGGGACCACAAAGCCACAGATTTTATTTATTTTTTTTGCTGGTGCTGTGGATGAATCCCAGGGCCTTGCACAGGCTACATAAATGCTCCCATCAGTACACATGCCACTTGTAAATTTGCTGCTGTTGTTGCTGAATAATTGTTTCTTTTTTCAAAGTGCCCTTATCTTCCAGAAGTGGTTCTCTACCAGGACAAAGTTGGGATTTGTAGCTTCTATCTGTGGCTTGGCTGGCAAGTATGCCCAGGTGAGAGTCACTGCAAACTCTCAGTAGTGATTCACCATTTCTGTGATGGTTATTTATTTCAGTGTCCTTTCAGGTCTTCCTGGCAGAATTTGTTTCCCCAATAACTTTAGGAAATTCCATTCTGCTTCTCTGTGATTTTTGCTTTACCTCTGAAATCTCCTGCTCTATGCACTTTCAGAATTTATCAAATGTCCTGAGGGGGAACACAGTCACGCTTCTGAATGCCATCAATTTCCCCACTGTCACCCACTTGGCTGGGGTAGCCAATGGTTTTGCTGATTGAAACCCTGTCTTCCCTGGGAATCTAGATTCTCAGTTGTTATCCTGGCTTAGAATTAGAAAGTGACCCATGGGAAAGCTAGGAGTCCTCAGGTGCTTCTCTGCAATGTTACTTCCTCTAGTTATTCTTTCCATGGCCTCTGTTGTTCTTAGAGCATCTGCCTACCAACTCTAAGCAATCTACTAAATTTAATTGCTTTAAGTTAACAGAGATGTATTTTGGCCAAGTATTTTGATTGTCTCTATAGCTTAGTTAGTTTGTGTGTATGTATATATATATATATGAATAAATATATATGTAAATTAAATAGATATCTCTCTGTGTGTGTGTGTATATATATATATATATATATTACATAAGGCTAATTCGAATACCTGTCTCATAAAACTATTGGGGAGAATTGGAAGGGATATATATGAAATGTTCACACTAGTGCTTTGTATGTAGTAAAGGAAGGGCAAGAGCTATTTTCAATTATTACTGATGACTTCACAAGATGGGAAATCAGATTGTTCTTGTGCATACCTAATTATCTTTATTTAATATACTAATTTGAAAGAGCTTTTGATTTTAATAAATTAGATTTTCCTGATAGTTTTTAACCATATTAGACTTGCTGTCCCCACTCTTGTAGGAATCAATTTTAACGACCCATTTACTCACTTGAAATGAAATACATAAATAATATAATTTACATCTAAATGCAATCATAGAAAAAAAAGTTATAATACTCTAAATTAAATACAAATATAAAATAAAAGAGAAGTGATTTGTGATAAATTAATGTGAATTTCAATATAAACGTAATTTGGCATGAGTACATGAAAAAAAAAAGTACGGTCAGATGTTCTCATACACTTACAGAGGGTATTTCTGGGCTTAAAAGAAGAGGATCAAACTCTCTTCATTAATGAATACAGAGTAAGAAAAAAATGTGGTGGCATATGATATTGGAATAAAGCTAGTAATGACATTGTACATTATCACAGAAGATAAACATAATTCTAATCAAAGCAGAACTTACATTTCAAAGACATATTACTATTGAAACAGAAAACAATAATGAGGTACTATACTTGTGAAAACGTGCCAGGCAGTATGTATATGTTGTTACAGTTTATTTCTGAAGAGTTCCCCAAAGTCTTGATCTCCAGCTTTGAAATTGGGTGGTGTTGGAACCTTTAGGAGATAAGGCCTATCAGAAGGTCTTCAAGTTTTTGAGGACATGCATTTGATGGGGATGGTGGAACCCAGCCCCTTCCTCATTTTCTCTTTTGTCCCCTGGCCATGAAGTAAATTAATTTCCTTCATTATGCACCCCTACCATGATGTGCCACCTCAGTATAGAGCCCTAAATGTAATGAGACCAACTGATCATCAACTGGAAACTCCAAAAGTGTGGAACAAAATAAACCTTTTCATTTTACAAGTGGATTATCTTTGGTATTTGCTATAGTGCCAGAATTCTAACACACGTATTTGTTTAGTATCTTTTAGAAATTATTGGACCTGGAGACAAGAGGTATCTGTAAGGCCATATAATTCTATTACATAGCTAGACTGTTACATGCTGCAGGATCTTGGCACCAGATAGGGAACTGCACTTAGTAAGCTGAAAGAAGCTGATATTTATGCATCTGTAAGAGAGATTTTGATATTTTAAGAGTGACTTGGGTGCACCTTGATAAACCACTTGAAATTTGTCACTACATGGCACTGTCCTGAACAATATAGACATCTAGGGTTCTTCCCACCTGCCCTGGCCCATGTCAGCAGTGTTGGCCTAATGATCATGACAGAAAAAAAAGATATGACTAGAAATTTAAAAAATAACACTAAGGAGAAAGAGGAAGCACATCATATTATTCCAGTTAGAGTAAAGGTAATCCTGTATATCTATTATTAACTGAAAGTAAGTTTCTGCCACCTTAAAAATAATATAAAAGATTGGTAGAGAAAATCCTGTTCTGTTAATATAGAATATACTGCTAGTGAGAAAAATATCAATGAGTGAGGGACTGCTGCTAACGTGCTCAAATTCTGTATATGTTGGAAAGTGTGATCTTGTGGATACAGCCCAAACAAGAAAACAAACAAAACAAGTTGCCTATAAACTCAAACATTCCTCATATGTTATCTGAGTCCCAAATAGCAACACAGTGTACTAGATATCATCTAGTGTTTGGTACTTGAAACACTATTAGCTGCTTCTTTATAGAGCAATTTAGATACTGGGAAATAATTGCTGGTCTGCCATTTAAATGCTAGATACTTACCTCAGATTAAAGACCCACAGGTAACATAACAAATCATATGCATCACGTTTCAAAACAATTGAATAACAATGGACATATGGCATGAATGTGTGTAATTTCAAATAGACTTCCAAAAGAAAAATTTTTAATTAAAATAAGTTTACTTATTTTGACATTCTGAAAAAATATTAAAACTGTTTCTTTTTATAAATCTGTAATTACCTCATCTGTAATATATATATATATATATTTAAGATCTAGGCAACATTTATTGCTTTCCAAATCTTTACATAGTCATGTTGTCAAGCTGTAGAGGACTTGCCTATGCTATGTTCAATCTCTTTACATCAATGGAATTAGAGCATAGTTTTAAAAAAGAAAAACTATCAAAATTTCTAAATAAAAATATAATATATGAAAATTTAAATAAATAGTTACCTGTGGTTACAAAAGTCATTTTAAGTGATCTTCATTTTCATATGTTGTTAGGGTTAGCAGATTTTTATCTTATTCTGATTATAAACTATTAAAATTTGAAAATAAAATTTTGCATTTGGATTATGCAAAAAAATTTGATTAGTTTGTTGAAGATTTTAGAGGAAAATTTCTGTCAATTTAAATAGGAAATAAAATTATGTAATCAATACTCTCGCATTTTGAGTAGTAAGTCAAGATAATGATAAAAAATTCAAACAGCACAAACATTTAATTTCTATTCCTGAACCCTTGTCATTCAGTGATCAAATTCAGAAGAAGACTATTATTTCTATGTTAAAGTATAATTCCAAAGAAATTTCATGAATATAGAGACAGCAATAAACACATTAACTGAAGATGATTATTCAGATTATATTTGAGCTAAGCTCTTTTTTTTCTCTCTCTCTCTCTCTTCCTTCTGGATTTTGGTGAAACATGTTATCAATGGCATCTTCCTCCTCTGGAAATAAATATTATCAGACAAATTTACTTGTTTTTAATATTTTTCTTAACAATGGGGGAAAAGAGAAGTTGATTAATAGAAGAATAAAATTTGCTCAATTTGCAAATTATGAATGAATTCCTATGAACATAATTGAAACAGAAGAAATTGAACCAAAAGAATACTAAAGAGAAGCAACTTATATACCCATGTGTTTTCCTTTTTATTTATGGAGCCACTTCAAAGAGTAATTGAAGCTTTCGATGCTCATTAAATATTGCTATATAAAGAATGCATGAATGAATTGTTCTGAACTCAGAAAGAGGCCACTGAAACATTCTTTGTGTCAACATCTGGCACAATAAATCTATAACTTGAACATACTCAAAAGCAAAATCTTTCACTGAAGATGAAGGATAGGAAGTTGACAAGATTAAAACCTTAACCAAGCAAATAGAAAGGCAGAGATTTGTAATGGTCATAAAAGGCTTGATAGTTGGGTTAAAAGCTGCTATCACAAGATATGTGAGTGCCACAAAATACTATTACGAGGTCTACATTTTAACTTATGAAATTTTTCTGAAATTTATGGCTATCACCAGGATAAGCACTTTCAGTAGTGATTCTCAATGTGTCCTCTTTTAAGATACAGATTTTACATTTAATATCAATGCACCATAAGTTCAGATTTTTCCCTGTTGAAACGATATTTGAAGGTAAATTTATTGTACCTGACAAGGGCCAGATTTACAACACCGGTGTCTGAATGACTTGGTTATACCCAGAAATAATGTTACTTTAACAGTAACTCCTATCCTCTGTTGATAGCATGGGACTATTTTTTTGAAGTATGCTACATAACACTGCTGTTTTCTCCAAAATCTGCCACTAAGTGGCTTTCTACACCTATCATTTTCACATATATGCCAACATGAGGATAAAATTTCATACCCTTCAATCCCATTCAGCTGTTCAGATAATTTCTTTCAGTTATTCTAAACCAAGTAAATATTTCAAGAATTTGCTGTTTATCATAATTTTAGAGGAAGAGCTGGTCAGTTTCTCGTCATCTCAAATACTAACCCAAATGGACTTGTGGGCATTTTCCACCAACGTGTGAAGATGAAAGAGGTGTTAGCCTCTTTTTCACTGGATTCTCATTTCAGATGTATTCAAGGTACATGGTAAAGAGTCCCATCCTTTGAACAAGAAAGATTCAAATTCTAATCCAAGTTCTGTCACATTAGCATATAGTTAATATCTGTTTCAACTTATTTGTAAAACAAGAATAATAATATCTATTTTACAAATGTTTTTGCAAAGTTTAGATAATCAATTGTGAAGGTCTTAAGGAATGATACAGCATAAAGTAAGATAAATAATTGATGATGATGTCGAGGATAGTGATGATGATTATGGGCATCATTGAGAAGAATTAATGTTATTTATTGACCTGATAGCTAAGGTCAGATTTGTGCTTCCTTGCTTGTTGTGAAATATTTTTATTGTAATCCTAATTACAAAAGAGGATAATAATAATAATAGCCAATAATTACTCTACACAAGAGTTCTGGACCACTCAACTGTTTAGTCAAATGCTTATTCTTCAGTTCTAGATTATCAGAGACCACCTACTGATTTCTGGTAGCCTATGGGTGTCAGGTGAGCAAGAATACCGAAATTTCAGGATGTTTGAAAATAAAATTTCAAGTTTCACAATGCTACATACCAATTGAATGTGTACTCTCTATGGTGATCATGATAGCAAGATCAAAATTGGTAATTTGATAGCTGAAGTAGAGAAAATATCCAACCAATAGTACTTAAACAGAGGAAATGCCATTTCAATTACTTTTGTCAAAGCTGTGGAGAACACAAACTTGGTATGCATTATAGACAATGTTTTTATCTTCCTCCCAACCCCCAAATCCATATGTTGGAGCTCTAACCACCAATGTGATGTTATTTGAAGATAAAGCACTGAGAAAGTAACAATAGTTAGATGAGGTCATGAGGGTGGATTAGTATTCTGTAAGAATTGAAAGAGAAATCAGACTTGCTGTCTCTCCACTATGTGTGGACAGAGTGAGAACATAGCTGTTTGCAAGCCAGGAAGAGTGCTCGACTTAGAAATCAAACATGCCAACACCTTGACTTTGGACTTCCTAGCCTCTAGATTTATGAGAAAAAATGCCTGTTGCTTAAGCCATTCCATCTAAGGTATTTTCTCATGGCAGCCTGGCACACTAACACATCACAGTTCATATTTCATTGTCCTTTTGAATGAAGTGGTCTTTCTTCACATTTATGCTTGTGGCAGATTCCTTGATTACTTTCAAGAAGGGTCAGTTTTCCCATTTCTATCTGGCTGTTTGCCACATGGCTTATACCAGCTGGAGGTGAGCAGTGATCTTACACTCACTAAGTCAATAGTTAGGAAGACAAACCTGAAGAATGTGTCTTGCCTTCCCTGGGGAGGTACTACACAGAATGAGCTGATCTCCCTGTGGAAATGCTATTAGAGTTTGAGGTAAGAGTGTTAGCTCATGTTGAAGTCTCTAGAAGAAATAGCTCTTTAAAATTCCTTTCTGCATTTGTTGTAATCATTGTATAAATATATCAATAATTAATCATTCATTTATCTATCCATGCATCCATTCATTTCATATCTTTGAAAAGTTGAAGAGTCCAGGCCCTGAGGTTGACATTGAACAATAGAAGTTCTTCTCTGATACTAGTTTAACAATATTAGCATTGTCCTGAAAAATCAATATGTGCTTTTATATTTTGTGATCAATTGGACTTCTCAGTTTGCTGCTTAGAAGGAAGCTCGTCTTCAGATCTGAGACTCACATCAGTGCAGCATTTTACTCTCAGGCTATTCTGTCACTATTACTCATTTTCATCTTGTTTTTCTTTTTGTCTCACTTTTAAGCATTTTTAAAAAACTTTCTTCATAATTTATGCACTTCTGTGAGTCATCTTGAATTCATCTATGGAAAAAAAAGCCAAAACAAAATACATGTAAATATCAAGTATATATCACCCATAAAGGGAGAAAACAAAGGCCAGGGTAGGAATTGACATTGCATGGATTCAGTTCAATTGAAAGATCATTTTCTGGTGTTTCCCATGACAAACTTCACTACTCCATCATCTTTTGATAGTAAAATTTGAATCATTGTAGTGAAAGAATATTTGCCAAAAATGGATGGCATGGAAGAAATTTAACCTCCTTATTATGCCAGGTATGAAATGGAATTTTCCTGGAAAGCCCAAGTCACTAGTCACAATATACAAAAATATCAACAGTATTTTACAGGTAAAAAATTAAAAATTCACAAAAGGAAAGAAGTGCCATGTATGGAAGAAGTTCTGTTACCACATTAACCATAAAAAGTAATGTCGCTTAGGCAGAGAAAAGTATGACTGTACTTACTTAAAAATTAAAAAAAATAATACTTTTATTATGTTTTTACAGAAAAAAGTCAATCTGAAACTGTGACAGAATTTGTAAAGGCAAAAGAAAAAATGTACACAAAGGAGGAATTTAGAGAAATCAGGCAATTAAGTTGTTAATATTTAAACTACTGAGGATGAAAAGTAAGTCTGGTATAAATTTAGTCTTTAGATTTCTGAGAGCTTTTGGGGTTAATATGATGCCAATTCATCAAAAAGCAAAATGGTATCACACTGAAAACTACAACTCCTAACACCATCTGAAAGAAATGAGTTAAAGATCATGTTTTCAAGCAGACTGGAATGATGAACTAGGAAATACACAGGGTTTTATGAAGAGCAAGTTCTGTCACAGCAGTGGCAGATATCTTTCTATTGACAGAATAATGGGAT
This sequence comes from Ictidomys tridecemlineatus, assembly GCF_052094955.1. Classification (NCBI taxonomy): domain Eukaryota; kingdom Metazoa; phylum Chordata; class Mammalia; order Rodentia; family Sciuridae; genus Ictidomys; species Ictidomys tridecemlineatus. The sequence continues at coordinate 106,197,498 of NC_135485.1, read as the reverse complement.
AGTAAATCAGCGAAAAGCATTAGTTGCAATTTATCTTGACTTCAGAGAGAGTTTGATTCTGTCTGGTATGAAGTATTAATCAAGAAATGGGCAAAAGTGTGCTGAAGGCCTCACTGCTATTAAGTGGATCAACATCTGGTCCATCTCGTCCATCAGAGAAAGGCACTCAGAATATTGCTAATAATAGCTCAATATGTTTGGAGTTACAGAATACATGAACTCATAGGCTGCCAATGCCACAATATAAATATACATGAATAAAATAGAAAGCAAATGAGGATCAATGTCTGCCCTACCAATATTACATACCAGCATTAACATAAATAACTATCCATAAATATTTTACTTTGCTGCTGGGATTTATTTATTTCAAAAGATCTTTAAATGATGCCATTTTATTCATTGGAAAATGACACAATTAATTGGGTTTATTGGGTAACACAACAGTGGATAAAGATAATTAGTGTTCTGAAAAGTGGTCACATGACATTTTGGCATGATAGAAGTGATAAACAACCAAAAAAAGGAACTAGTTTATATCCATTTGTAAATCTGACAGCCACAGCAACAATCTCACCTGGCATTTATTGAGTGCTTAAGATGAGCCAGGTGCTTTGAATGCATCTTATCTCTCTGAAAGCAGACATGACATGCCGATGAAGTTATCAAGTATTTCCTAGTCTCAGACATGTAGAGGAACACAAAGAGAGAGAGAAGTCAGGATTCTAAAAAGAATTTAATGGATTACTTAATCCAGTGTTCCTCAAGGTGAAGGCACGCTTATAAAACCCTCACCATAAACAGATAGTTGAGAACCTGCAGAAAGAGGAGGTAAAACACCAAGAACAGACCCCATGGAGAAAAGTAATAAAAGCGTTTTGTTTTGCTTTTATGACAGGGAAGGGTCACCAACTGAATGAAATAGAGAACAAGGAATGTCACTTTAAGTGTTATTAGATTTGGTGAACAGGCTTGGGTGGTGACCTTGAACAGTTACACGTTTGTGGGCAGGAACAAAGGATGTCTTACAAGGATTGAAGCAGTACGTGCGCTTGTGTATGTGTGTATGCATGCTTGTGCGCATGTGAGTGTGTGTGTGTGTGTATGTGTGTGCATGTGTGTGAACGTTAGTGTGTAGAAAAGTGGAGTAAGGAATAAGAAACATTTGAGAAGTTTGGCTGCAAAAATAATAATAATAAATAAGTAAAATTAAGAAAATAATAAAAAGAATCAAGAATAAAACAATATTTTTTAAAGGAATTTGGGGAAAAAATCTTAGGAGAAGGCTTAAATGGTAAAGTCTGAGTGGGAAAATGTCTGGTAGTAGGAATCAAAGTGAATTTTGGCACACGAGAAAGAAAGGAACTCAACAGGTACGTGAGCTATGTTCCTCAGATGAGACTAGGTGCGTTAGACAATGGTGTAGAGAAGGATGCTGACACAAAGGGAGAGGTAACAGGATAAAAACGGCGTGGGTGTGGGTTTAGTAAGTATGGTATGTGAATCATTGAACTGATGGGGTTATACAGTGCACCTGGCAAACTTCATTTTACATGTGGAGTCTAGTAAGTGTTGCTGCAGTCTTCCAGGGCTTCATAGCATTTTAAGTGATGAAAAAGGAAAGGGAAATCTATTTTTGTAAAATAGATTAGACAGGACACTTTGGAAGAGTGATTTCTTTGGTTACTCTTCCTTTAAAAACATACACAGAAATCCTTATGGACTCATTTTCTTCTTTCTAAAGCACATTATTCAGAAGTTCCCATCACAAGTTACGTAGTTATGTAAACAGTGAGGAGAAAAAAAATGAGCAAGGGATAAAACTCTATCTTTCTGTATTTGAAGATAGTTTTGCACGCACTCTGTTTCTTAGAAATTTCATTACTGTCACTTTGTAAGTTATTGGGTTTTTTCTCCTTAGTTACTTTTAGCATACTCTGTTTGTTTTCAATATTCTACAATTTCATTATGTAAGTCTAGGCAAGGATTGTGTGATTGTTATACATTTGGACAGTTTTGTCTGTACTACCTGGAATAGAAAATTCTGCCCTTTGTTCAGTTAGTAACGGCATCTCCAAAAATTATCTTTTCTATTCTCTCTACCTTTTTCCTACTGGTCCTATTACATATATGGTAGAAGAAATGCCTAATGAATCAACAGTATTTAAAGATGTCAATCTCAATAGTTGTTCTGTTCTCCAAATTACACCATAAAACTTAGAATAATTCATTTAGGAATTAAATAAATTTTTTTATTTTAAATTGTGGTGATAAAATGTTTAGCTTCATGTCAAAGTACCTGAATTGATGGACTATTATTTGTCATTTAATTCAATATATTTTACTAGCCAAAACACTATATTTTGGAAATTCCTTTTCCACAAATATCTAATGTTCTATGAGAAACACACATACACACACACACACACACACACACACACACACACTCGCAGGGGGGTGGAGAGAGAGAAAGAGAGAGAGAGAGAGAGAGAGAGAGAGAGAGAGAGAGAGAGAGAGAGAGAGAGAATGTTAAGCATTATGTCCGTACTTTGAATGCAAAAGGATTTTTTACATTAATTGTGTATTGATTTAGAATGTTTTCCATATCTAATGTGTGTATGTGTATGTGTGTGTTTTTGTGTGTGTGTTACAGTCAGAGAGGGAGATCAGTTTTGTGTTGATGTTTGAAATTAGAAAAACCTTTTATATATACATACATGTGTAAATGTGTGTGTATAGATAGATAGATAGAAAATCTTTTCCTTTTTACTCTGAATGTTTATTATCTTTTTCTAAGATTCTTTATGAGAATCTTTTCACAGTGTTGCCCTACATTTTCATATAGCCAAGACAGCCTCTCAACCCCTCACAGCATGATTTCTAATAAAAAGCTTGGAATCATGAACTATATTCTGGTTTGACCCAGAAAGCTTTGACGTTCAAAATCAGAGTGGTCTGAATGGCTTAGTCAAGATTCAAGTCTAAATTAATTGGGAAATTTGATTATAATGACCCTTGAGGGATGGGATAATATATTGAACTTTTTTTATTAAAATGGTTTCTTTGTAATTTAAATGAATAATTGTTAATAAAATAGCTAAAATGAAAATGTGTTCAGGTTAAGTAAATTAAAGAACCTCTTCAGCTATTTCAGTGATTCAGAAATACAGATAGTTGCTTCTGGAATGAATTGGACTTAAAACTATTGGTAAAAAAAAAAGTATTCATGAATGTATAAGCTCCATTCTTATTACATAGCTTAGATAAATATATATTTATTGAGAAAATGCTGAGCTGTTTTAAAAACTCTTGGTTTTAAACAAAATAAAAGCCTAGATACAATTATCAGCGTGCAGAATCATATTTAACCATGTGATTACAGTGAATTACACAGATAGCCTTGATTTTTGTACTTAGAATATTACTGAGCATACTGTCAAGCATACAACATGCTTCTTTGCAGCATGTAAACTTATAAAAGTATGTTTGTTTTTATATAAAACATTATTCATTTATTTACTAAATCATTCAACACACAGAGACTTAAACACACATTCTAAATCAGCAACTGGAATAAGATAAATATCCCCCTCCCACATTTGTCCTCATGGAACTTATATTCCAGTCCTAAAATTAACAAGCATTTATGGTACAATTAGTCGTGTGATTTCAATTATGATAATTGCTCCACATACGAAAATATTGCTGTAAAAGTATATAATGGGCAGCTGTTTGTGGGGAAATCAGAATTTAACTGAAATTGTAAGGAAGAATGAGTAGCAGACAAAAACTTGTAAGTCACAGGAAACTGACTTATACAAATGCCCTGAGATAGATAGGAGCATGGTATGATGAAGAATATCAATCCAGAATCATGTGGTTAGGGGCTAGTAGGTTGATTTGAGACCATCTGATTAGTTGGTCAGATCATGCTAGTGCTTATAGGTTGATATAAGTATCTTATTCATTATTTAAGAAACAATGGGGAATGATGAAAACTTTTTACAGCAGAGTATCATATTCATATTTTCTTTGAAAAAATATATCTTTATAGCAGAAAATGGATTAAAAGAAGGCAATAATGGAACAAAGAAGACATATTAAGATAGTCATTGCTATTACAGGTAAATCATGATGGTAGCTTGAACTAAGTTACACACAGGAGAGAAGGAGAAAAGTGAATTCAATAGATGAGCTATAAATGTGGAAGATGATGAGTTTGGAATGAGGCATGATAAATTAGAGGGAGTGCTTCATGTCCTCTAGGATGGGTAGAATTTAAAAGTTAGATATTAACAAATGGTAGTGAGGATGTGGGGAAATCAGAACATTCATACACTGTTGGTGGGAAGGTAAAATGGTAAAGCCAGTTTTGGAAGTAGTCTGGCAGTTGCTTAAATGATTTCACATGGTGTTATTATTTGTCAACAACAATTCTCCAAGATATATACCCCACAGTAATTAAAACTCATGTCCATACAAAAGCATAATAATGTTGATGGCAGCATCATTCATAAAAGCCCAAAGATAGAAACAACTAAGTGTCCATAAAGTGACAATTGGGAAACAAATATTGTTTGTCTATGCAATATAGTATTACTTGGGCTTAATGTAACTGATTAAGAACCCAGTCACTAAAATCACATAGTATGTGATTACAAACATATGAAATATCCAGAACAGTGAAATTTATAGAAATGGAAAGATCAGTAATTTTTAAGGCATAAAATGTGAATGGTAGGTAGTGAAATGACAGCTAAAAGGCTAAAGTATGAGTTAGTCAGCTTTCTGTTACTATAATAAAATCTTGAGATAATCATTGGAGAAGGAATAAAGGGATATGATGTTCACAGTTTTGTTGGTTTTAGTCCATCATCCATTGGTTATTGCTTTTGAGCCAGTGGCATCATGGAATATCATAGTGGGACTATATGGCAAAAGAAGCTGTTCAACTAATGATGGCCAGGAAACAGAGAGGGAAGAAGCTGGGATCCCCAAATCCCTTTTAAAGGTGCACTCCCATTGAACCAACTTCCTCTCATGAAGCCCCATCTCTTCAAGGTTCTACCATCTCCCAGTAGTGCTATGGGATATTCTTTAACACATGGGGCTTTGTGGGGGGGGCATTTCAAATCTAAATGATAGAAGGGTATATGATTTTTTAAGATGAAAAATATTCTAAAATTAGTTTGTGGTGATTGTTGCACTTATCATGAATATACTAAAGCCCTGTGACTAAGTAAATTATATGATATGGAAATCATATCTTAATAAAGATATTGAAAAATTGAGGGACCTGTGAACATTTCAACAATTGGGATTTAGAGAAAAGGCTTTTATGTAAAAATTTATTTGGATTAATTTGTGAATACATTATAATGGAGGTTGTGAGTAGGATTGAGGAAATATAATAAAATAAGGACCCAACTTTAAAATATACTAATATAGGAGGGCAAATAGATGAGGGAAATTCAGTTGGAGAAACTGAGGAACAGTTATGCAACATGAAATACAAAAACAGAATATATAGAGTTATGGTTTAAGGAATCCAATAAAGAACATTTTAAGAAAGAGTATGTGTAAATAATTTTGAATGAATTTAAGAGTCACACAGGATGTGATACAAAAAATGTCTCTTGTACTGAGTAACTAAATAGTCATTATTCCTTCAATTAGTGGAAATAATGGTGGAAAAGGTATTATTGGAATTCACTGAGTAGTTTGTGCACGAGAGAAGGCAATGATGAAGATATCTTTGCTGATGTTAGTTGTGATTTTAATTAGATATGTCAGGATGGAGCAAATGTCTTTAAATTGGGAAAATTTCAGCATGGTTAACTGTTAATTGAAAGAATCCTATAGAGATATTTACACTGAAGATTCATGATATGTAAACCATAATGTACACTGGATAATCCCTGAGAAGGATGAGATGATTTAATTTAGATCACAGGTTAGGGATTGGCCTTAAATTGCACTACTTTCCTTACTAGACAGAGAGTCCCCTTCATAGCTAGCTGGGGTTGGTGAAAGACAGTTGTGTTGAAATCTCTCTTTTTGATGTTTGAAGAGTGTTGCCACTGAATATCTGTCTATACCTGTCAGTATCTCAGAATTCAGCTTCCTAAGCATATAGATATGTAGATACACAGGATGATCAAAAACAAGCAAACAACTCTGTAAGGGTCATTGCTAAAGGGAAAAGGGCAGAATCATTCCAAAAGAGGAGGCGTGAATATTTTGCAGAGCACTCCAGCATATACACCTTTTTGATATGAAATTGATTGTTTCTTCTTATGTGTGAACTGAATGAATAATTTACTAGACAATTTCTTCGATCGCCATAAGAAGCTAGTCAGCAAAATCCTTTAATAGTGAAGAAAAATGACTGACTGATGGTATTCTTCATTTACCAGTATTATAGTAATTTGCATCATGGTAAATTAAATTGACTCATAGTCCACATATTCAACTCACCTCATTCAATTTTCAAATTTTATTTGAAATGAGTATTAAAATCACACAAAGTTTGTTTAGTTTTCTCATACTCTAAAACTTTCTCAACTCAGGAAATGAAAGAGCCAAAACCATGTCATCAGACAACATGCATATTTGTATTAATTTCTGTTTGTGTATTTGCATTACTTTTCTATGGCCACTGCCATAAATCACCTCAAACTTGGTAGTTTACAACAACTGAAACTTATTCTCTCATAGGAATGGAATCCAAAAATCTGACAAGTTTCAGCTGAAATTATGGTGTCAGTGGCTGTACTCTTTCCAGAAGCTCTAGAAGAGAATGTGATCTTGCCCTCCTCCAGCTTCGCATGTCTGCCAGCATTCCTTGTATTTTGGCCCTGGTCACTACAATCTTTGCCTCCATGGTCTCTCTGCCTCTGTTTCTTCTGAGTTCATCATATCCTCTGTCTTTCTTGCATATGAATGCATTTGCGAGATCTTGGGTGTTCATCCAGAATACTCAAGATAATCTCATCTTGAAATCTTTAACTTAAATCTATAAACCTTCATCACAAACGGTAATCTTCACAGGTCCCAGGATTAGGAATTGATGGTGGCACCATTCAATCCACTATACCCAGTCTCTACCTTAGGTAGAGTATCTTTATTGTTTTTCATGTTTTCAGCCTCTTCCATTTCTGTCTTCACCCTCCTTCTTCCAACACTGTTTTCCATACAGTATGCAAATGTTAAATTCTTATTGCTTCTAGAGGTCCCCGCCTTTTTAAAGTTCAGGTATAATGAATATGTGGTGTTGTTTACAGCTTCTTAATTTTAGCATCAAAATAAAGTTTCAATGTGTTTTTGTTGCATGAAAGGCCAGTTTGGATTTGTGGTAAGGTGTCTGACTTGGATATACTGTCTTCCATTGATGCATCTTTCTTGTTTAGTGCTTCATTGAAAACAAAAATCTAGTAGTTCTCTATTCATGTTCATAAACTCTTCTCTCTTTCTCGGATGCCTAACCAACACTCCTGGACCTTTCCTATGCCTGGCCAACTTTCCTTTAAGTCATATTCTTACTTGAATACCTCAGAAACATTCATCCTCCTAATACTTATATAAGCTTACCTATATTTGTCTCACAAAATGAGAAAGTAGTAGATCTCATTATATTAAGGGCTTGGTTTAAAAGGTAACTCTAACATTTTGATAGGGACATTTTATTTTGTGATAAAATTCATTTGAGGACATGCTGATAACATCATAATAAACTAACAAGTATATTTAGTCTTTATTATCCAACATATTCTACTGCAAAATATCAGATTTACTGCCTCATTTAACCTTCACTTGTCATACATGACATCTCCATTCTGATGAGAAAGTTCACTCAAGTGGTAGGTAGAAGATATGGTATTTGAACCAAGAGTCTATATCCAGAGTCTTCTCTCTACTACATCAGTATAATTGTATGAACCGTTGTTCACATTTTGGGCCATCAGGACAGTGCTGATTATTATTAATGTAATTTAGACAAATTCAATGAAGAACCCCACCATAGACCAAATGATTGTGGTCTCTCAAAATTCATATGTGTAATTCTAATATCCAGAGTTATGGCATTAGCAAGTAAGACCTTTAGGAAGTGATTAGGTCATGAGGGTGCTTCTTGGGATGAGTGCCTTTATAAAAGTAGCTCCATGGTGGTCCCTAGTCCTCTCTGCCTTGTGAGGATACAGTACACTTGTCAAAACTTGCTTTTGAACTTCCTAGCCTCAAGAACTGTAAGAAATAAATTTCTGTTCTTAATGGATCAAGGACCCAGGAGTTAAACCAGAGACTTTGCATCTAATAGAAGAAAAAGTAGGCCCCAATATTCATCATGTGGGATTAGGCTCCAACTTCCTTAATAAGACTCCTATAACACAAGAATTAAAATGAAGAATCAATAAATCAAACTAAAAAGTTTCTTCTCAGCAGAAGAAACAATCTGTGAGGTGAACAGAAAGCCTATATCCTGGGAGCAAATTTTTACCCCTCACACATCAGATAGAGCACTAATCTCTAGGGTATATAAAGAACTCAAAAAGCTAAGCACCCAAAAATTAAATAACCCAATCAATAAATGGACTAAGAACCTGAACAGATATTTCTCCGAAGAGGACATACAATCAACCAACAAATATATGAAAAAATGCTCATCATCTCTAGCAATCAGAGAAATACAAATCAAAACTACTCTAAGATATAATCTCACTCCAGTCAGAATGGCAACTATTATGAAGACAAAACAATAAGTGTTGGTGAGGATGTGGGGAAAAAGGCACACTCATACATTGCTGGTGGGACTGCAAATTGGTTCAACCAATATGGAAAGCAGTTTGGAGATTCCTTAGAAATCTGGGAATAGAACCACCATTTGACCCAGCTATCCCTCTCCTCAGACTATACCCAAAGGACTTAAAAACAGCATACCACAGGGACACAGCCACATCAATGTTTATAGCAGCACAATTCACAATAGCTAAACTGTGGAACCAACCTAGCTGCCTTTAGTGGATGAATGGATAAAAAAAAAATGGCATATATACACAATGAAATTTTACTTAGCATTAAAAGAGAATAAAATCATGGCATTTGCAGGTAAGTGGATGGCACTGGAGAAGATAATGCTAAGTGAAGTTAGCCAATTCCCACCCCCCCCAAAAAAAACAAATGCTGAATGTTTTCTCTGCTATAAAGAGGCTGACTCATAGTGGGGTAGGGAGGGGGAGCATGGGAGGATTAGATGAATTCTAGATAGGGAAGAAGGGTGGGAGAGAAAGGGAGTGGGCAGGGAATTAGCAAGGACGGTAGAATGCGATGGACATCATTATCCAAAGTACATGTAGGAAGACTTGAATTGGGTGTAAAAATACTTTATATAAGAGATATGAAATATTGTGGTACATATGTGTCATAGAATTGTAATGCAAAAAAATGTACATGTATAAAGACATGAAATAGCATGAACATACTTTATTTACAAGGATATGGAAAATTGTGCTCTATATGTGTAATAAATATTGTAATGCATTCCGCTGTTGTGTATTTTTTAAAAAAGCCTCTCAGTCTATCATATTTTGTTATGGCAATATGAGTGGCCTACAATAAGCCCTAAGAAAATCAACTCAATTATAATTAAATATGATACTCTAATTAGAATTAAATTTGATGCCAAATAGAATTTTAATGAAATCTGTATGTTCGTAAGTAATATTTATTGAGTTTTTTACAGCTATGTCACTTTATAAAGATATGATATGAATCTCAAAACAAATATGTGGAGAAAGGAATTGTTTTACTTACAATTTGTAAATAAATGTGTTAGACTGTCTCACAAAGAGGGTAAGAAATTGACCTGTTTGAATCTTTTATATGCACATTCTATTATTTCACACATTTAGAAACTATAAGTACTCAATCTACTTAGAAACCTTCCAACTTCAGAAAAAAATGAGGGAAAAACCACAATGATCCTTTTTTATCCTGCTTCAACTTCCTGTTTATGCTCCCATGTCAGATTCAGCACTGGCTACCAGGAAGAAGAAAGAGAACCGTGGAGACCAGTCAGTCTACAATATGAAGATGAAGGGTGAGAATAATGCTCTGAAGAACAGCCATTACATCAAGCCCATAGGATCTACTGACAGGTGCTTATATGTCTCTTTCGTTTTCATTTTCTCTTAAATTTCTGAACAATGACAACTTTGCATAGTGCACATTTCTACTACGTTGATGGGGGTGGGTTCCTTATGGGTATCTGATCTGCTAGGGAAGGCAGTTACTGCAACTCACAACTGCAAACCATCAGAAGTCAAGTGCTTCCGTGTTTGTTTGGGGAATTAACTAATGTTACAGGCCTTTCTGAAAAAGATTACCTCCTATGGCAATATCAATTTTCTAAAATGATAACAGTTTTTAAGTTCTGTACTTTCTTTATTGCTCCGGTTAAGAATTCTTTTATCAATTTATTGAGAAAAAAAGAAAAGCTTGGAATATCATTTAATTGCCATTCTTTTTAGCAAATCAAAAATACATACATCTTTCAGATACTATTTGACCTTGAACTAAATATAAACCTATTTAAATGACATGATTATTTTTGTATATAAGTAAATATTTTATATTAAAAGTAGTCATTTAAAAATATCACAAACTAGGTATTTTAAATAACAGCATTCATTGTCTCACAGATTTGCAGTCCATAGTCTGAATTAAGGTGTCCTCAAACTTGGTTTCTTCTGAGTGCCACAGGGAAAGGATCTGTTCTAGACCTCTCTAGTTGGATTACAGATCACAGTTCCAGATTCATGTAGTGTTCTATCTGCATGTGAGTCTGTATTCAAATTTCCTCTTTTTATACCAATCTCATCTTAGCTTTATATTTGCTATAAGGACCTTGTCTCCAAATAGGATCAATTTTCATATCCTGAGGATTAGGACGTCAATATATGAATTTTCAAGGGGACACAATTCAATATGCAATACTAGTACCTAAATCAGCTTTCTGCATGATATGTGTTTTGTTATTGCTTATTTAGTAACAAGGTATTTATACTTTGGAAAATAGGAAATGCTGTCTAATACAGCAATGCTAGTAGGAATTATGAGAAAATGTCTTCCAAATGCAATATATTGAAGAATCAAAATCCATAAAAAATAGTCACTATCTGAGTAAATGACTTAAAACAGCAAAATCAAAACCTACAAGAAATTAACTTTTCTTATTTTGACTTTGAACACATAATATAACAGTGAAGAATGAAAAAAGGAAGGAAAATTTCTGAGGATGTTGAGAATTTCCCTAATATGAAATAGGTGATTTTTTTCTAACAAAATTATATAAATTAGGCAGAATTTCCTTATGATTATTCATCTTCAGCTGGAAATGTGGTTCTTACAATTACCATTTTGAGGCAAAAAATTAAGGCATTGATTTTAATGTTCTCAGATGATTGGATTTATTAGCATGAAGTTTTCATGTTTGTATTTTATTATAAAAATAAATGTAAACCTAAATGTTCCCAATTTTTTTCACTTTGTTAAAATGTCACTAAAAAGTGACATCCTGGTAGCAGAAATTTTGCTAGTACTTGATTTTTGGTTATTTTTTAAATTTTGATGAGACAAAGTTCCATTATGTTGCCTAAATGGGCCTTGAACTTATGATTCTTTTGCCCCAGCCTCCCAAGAAGCTAAAATAGCAGGAATCTTTCACCACAGCTGTGACTTAAAGACTGGACCAGAACAATTGTAGAGGAGGAAGTTTATTTGGAGGCTCATGGTCAGAGGTCTCCTTCAATAGACATCTGGCTCCATTACTCAGGGTCCCAGGTGAGGCAGAACATCATGGTTGGAAGACAGTGGCAAAGGGATGCAGCTCACCTGATGATTGGAAAGCAAGGAGAGGAACTTCACTCTGTAGATGCAAAATATACATCCCATAGCCACGCCCCCAATTAACCATTTCCTCCAGTCATGCCTCACCTGCTTCCAGTCACCACTTAGTTAATCCTATTAGGGATTAATTCTCCAATGAGGTTAGGCTATAAACCTGATCATTTCTCCTCCAAACTTTGTATTTTAGATGGGGAACATCCCATCTAAACCATAGCAACAAGCATGTGATACCAGGTCTAAATGCTCTTGAAGATTTAATAGAAGTTAATTCCTATCTGTGGATATTTGCGTATCAAAATTACATTAATAATAGTATTTTTTCCCTTGATTCACTATAGTCCATATCCAGTCTCAACTTTCATCATTTATTCCAGAAATGTTTATTTAATATCTGTTACGTTCTAGGTATTTTTTATGGATTCTAGGAACATAACAGTAAACAATATAGTTATTATTGCCTTGGCTTACCATGGGGGTGACAGACAATAAGCAAATAGCTCTGAATTAAATGGCTCATAGGAAGCTATTGTGTACAATGGATAAAAATGAAGCTAGGGATGGGATGAAGAGCACTGTTAAGTAAAGGAAGAATTTATACTTTCAAATGGGTTCTCACGGAAGTCCACTTTGAGGCATTTAAACAAAACCTTGAAAGGTCCAAAAGCACAAATTATCTGGCCATCTGAGGAAGAGTGTCAGACAGATGTCCATCTGGTGTAAAGGCCCTGAGGCAAGGGATCAGCATGGAGGTTAGTGTGTTTGGAGTTAAGTAGACTAGAAGAGAAGGGAGATAAACGATGAGAGCAAAGAGTAAATGGACAGAATGGGGAAGAAAGTATAGAAAAATTTAAATGTTGTATAAGATAAAGGAATTTCTAAGTTTTCTAGAGAGAATGTACTAAAAATATAAGCTTCCTTCCCCAACTATCAGGATAGACCTAACCTATCCTCTTCTACCACATTAGGCTAACAATTTCCAAAACCTATTCCTAAGCAACATAACTACAGAAAGCTTTGCATCAAGAGTGCAGAGTTAGGAGAGTCGATTTCCTTAGATTTTGTCACTGGACTAATTATTTGGCTGCAAAGGATTGCATGCTTATCATTGCCATTATGATTGGCAGGAGAAAAAGAAAACTATGCCCCTAAATTCTGGAGTTTGAACTTATTTGTAGAAATATAAAACTGTAGCTTTGTAGCTTGTAGATCAACTCTGGTACAATAAACTGGTCAAAAGGACATTTAAGACAAAATAAGACAAAGTGAAGAAAAATAAGATACGTTGAACACATATTTAGTACCCTATACAGTTTATTTCACAGATTTGATATTTTTTTTTCATTTTCTCTTCATAATTGTGTTCTATATTTGTGTTCTTTAAAATTTCAGAGTAAAAAGCCCTTCAGGCACTGTTAAAAATTACTTCCACCATTTTAAACTATTGGGTAATTGCCATCAGAGTGCTGTTTGGGAAACTTTTGTAGAATAGTTTGTGATTAAGGACACGTTGGTTCATGCTTGCCTGCTAGTGGTTACAAAGACACATCTCATGATCTAAAAGATAAAACCTTATTTGCCAGGTTTCTATCTTAAAAAATGTTTGTAAATGGAAATTCAAATCTATCGAAATGGAATTTCCTGTCATCAGGAGGCATTCTCAGAGACATTATTAATTTTGAAGGCATGGAATTCTATAGGGATCCTTCCTTTCTCCAATATTGTTGAAGCAATAAATTGACTCAGGACAATTTTTACTGGGTGGGCATTATGCTAATAATGAGAGCAGAATTACTTTCCCCAAATTGAGAAATAAGTCTGTAGTGAGTGGTTGAACCAATTATAATAGAAAAGACCAAGTATAATGCCTCATTATATTGTATATGTACTACTTACTAAATTCAGTCTCTTTTAATCCTGTTAGTTGAAAAAAAATCTGCTATTAGGCAATTTATTTGTTATATCTAGTCAACATTTTTATTGAAACACAAGTTAAATGGAAAGAGAGTGCCTTTTCAGCAAGATTTTAATGTAGTTCTTGCTGTGGAAGAATGAAAACCACACACTTTACCTGCTACTGAGTACAATTAGAGTATAATTAGAATCAAATGGATTTGCTAAAGCATTTAATGATGAATAACATTTAATTCTGGGCACTGTAAAAGGTATCCTATTGATATGCTTGATTTGAGTAGTCAAATGAACACATTAATATGAGGTAATATTTAAGGATTGTTATCCAAATCACTGAATCATATGATGGCTTCGAGACTGATAGCAAATATCTGCATAGTCTTTTTACTTATACTTCTATGATTTATGAAGAAAATATGTTTCCTAGAGTTGAAAGTAATATAATCTACCACAGGATACATTTGGTTTTATGGCAAAAACCTGCTTTCTAATGATAGGATGACAATGCTTATTAAAATCATTTAACATCTTCTTTATAGGGAGTCCAAAGTTATTTATGTTTTGTTCATTATCTTTTGTTATAAATTGTGAAAATCAGCTAATCCCTAGGGACAAATGAAAATCCAAATAAAATACATATAAACCAGACACTGCGGGTTTGCAATATTAAGTGTGAGATGTTGAGCAAGCCATAATATTTGCTGACATGTTTCACTTGTTAATAAATTGAAGGGGCTAATTTTCATGCTCATGAGCATGGGACCCACAATGGAGTTCAAAGAAATAATGTATTTGGAGATCTCCTCCTTCAATTTGATTTATTTGTATTTTATTGGTGTTTTAGTCAGCTATTTCACTGCTGTGACCAAAAGACCTGACAAGAACAATTTTAGAGGAGGAAAAAATTATTTGGGGGCTCACGGTTTCAGAGGTCTCACTTCATAGATGGCCAACTCCATTGCTTAGAGCCCAAGGTAAGGCAGGACATTCTGGAGGATAGATGTGATGGAGAAAAACAGCTAGGAGTATGACAACAGGAAGCAGAGAGAATTCCATCAGTCTCCATCAAAATATATTCCCCAAGGCATGCCCACAATGATTCACCTCCACCAGCCACACCCTACCTGCCTATAGTTATAATCAGTTAATCTTCATCAGCCGATTAATGCACTGATTAGGTTAAAGTTGTCATAACCCAAACGTTTCACCTCTAAACTTTTTTGCATTGTCTCTCACATGAGATTTTGAGGGAGACCTCATATTGAATCCATAACAATTTCTATTTCTACTATCAGATTCAGAGTCATAGATATGATACAATCTATGTATAAGATGATTTGTGTGAAAATCAAGCTCTTGTAAGTGGAATATAGCCCTTTGATTAGCAACTAGACATAAGCAGATCCAAGTAGTGAGCCAAGGAATATCAATGCTGAATGGCCAGAAATTGGAGTCCATCAAGAGATTCTTAAAAAGCAGGGAAACTAGATGTCTATTCTATTTTTTTTCCCAGCCACAGTAGCAATTACAGTAATACCCGCATATCCACAAGGAGTACATTTTAGGAACCCAGTGGATGCCTGAAACTATAGGCATGGAGTATAGAGCCCTATATTATAGTATGGTTTTATCCTACAAATACACACATACACAAATTTAATGCATTTTCCATTTTAATGAAATACTTATGGTGGGACCATAACTTTGTATCTCAAAGTGTGACAGTAAAATTCACATGAACTTTACAATTTGACAGTTTTTTTTCCTTACCATAGATTTTAGAAACCTCAGCTTATGCTCTCTTTTCTTCTTAAGTCAAGAATGTTCACCTTTCACTTAAAGGAAACGCTTTGCAGTTTCTCTGTGACATATTCTAATTGCCAGCATTATGGCTCTTGTGGTTTGAGATCCATCATTAGATTAAATAAGGGTTACTTGAACACCAGTATTGTGATACCCTGACAATTGATCTAGTAACTGAGACAGCAACTAAATAACTAATAATCAAGTACATAAACTGTGGGAAGCTAAACTATGGATAAAGGGGGGCTAGTATTATAGAAAAAGGTATTTTTTAGCCACTTTAAAAAAATATTTGTGGTTCTGTATTAACAAATTATGGTTTGACTTTTGTTAGATATTTACTCTAATAATACAGTCAGTGTATGTAATAAGGAAGTCATCATAATGGCATCCAAATAATACACAAGACTTTTGATCCATACAGTGTGTCCTAGATATGACTTGCCTGCTTCTTCCCATTAAGTACAGATATAAATCATGGAAACAATATAGGAGACAACCAAATGAACTTTTTGAAGCCTATGAAGAGGAAGGTAGGAATGGCTAAGGACCCCAGACTAGAGTGACAACAGAGCAGCAAGTGCCTTCTAACATAACAGAGTAAAGCAACTCAGGCTCAGCCTTTCCTGACCTCCATCTAGAAAGATAAAGCAATTCAGGCTTGATCCTCCCTGGATCAAACAGGAGTCCTGTCAACAGCACCAGGTGAACCTGACAACATCAGCAAAGAGCATCACCCCGAAGATATGCTGAGAATAAGCCATCAGCAGCCTCTCCAAGACAGGGACTTCTTGGAGTGAAGATGCAGGTGACCAGGGAGCATAACTGGATACATTTTACCAAAAGCAAGCCTCCAGCACAGACTCATTATTTTCTTGTGAGTCTGAGCACATCCTCTTCATCCAAAGACAACAGGCAACTATAGAATATATATATTTTTTCTGATTGTTTTTTCTACTTACTTTATTTGGCGATTCATCTAAATTTTTCAATATACCAATGCTTTACTCTTTTTCAGGGTAACTTTATGTATATTACTTCCAAATTGGAAAAAAAAAACTCAAATTTTCT
The DNA here is from genome assembly GCF_052094955.1 of Ictidomys tridecemlineatus. Taxonomy (NCBI): domain Eukaryota; kingdom Metazoa; phylum Chordata; class Mammalia; order Rodentia; family Sciuridae; genus Ictidomys; species Ictidomys tridecemlineatus. The sequence goes on along the minus strand of NC_135485.1, from coordinate 106,180,809 downwards.
TCAATGGATAAATGGTTAAAGAAACTGTTGGTACACCCATATCAAGGAAAACTACCAGGCAATAAAATGGAGTAGACCATTGATACATTTAACAATTTGGATGAATCTCCAGATAATTAAAGTAAGTGGAAAAGACAATCACAAAGATTATGTATTCTACAATTGAATTTTTTAAAGCATTCCTGAAATGAAAAACATGAAGAAATGGAGAATAGTGGCTGTCAGGACAAGGGACAGTATGTTCATGAGGGTGGTAAGTAGAGAGGGAAGGGCAGAAAGGAAGTAAGCCTGAGTGAAAGGACAATAAAATGGGTTCCTGTGGTCTGGGATGGTGGTGTATCTTGATTATGGTGCAAATTCATAGCTAAATGTTTGCTAACATTCAAACAAATAAATGTATGCAAAAGGAGTATAACAAAACTTGGGGCAATCGAAATACGTCTGGTGTATTGTATTAATATTAATGTCCTGGTTGTGATATCATACTATCATTTTGTGAAGTGTTATCATTTGCAAAACTGTATAGACAGTACATTAAATCACTTTGTATTTATTATTAAAGTTGCATATGAATCTATAGTTTTCTTAAGAAAAAGTATTTAATTAAAAAATATCAGCTTCAAGGAAATTATGCTATAAAAAGACATATAAGAAATGAATAAGCCAGTCACGGTAGTGCACACCTGTAATCCCAGGGGTTTGGGAGGCTGAAACAGGAGGACAGTTGAGTTCAAAGCCAGCTCAGCAACAGCAAGGCGCTAAGTAACTCAGTGAGACCCTGTAGGCCTGGGGTTATGACTCAGCAGTGAACATCCTGAGTTCAATCTCCAGTACAGCCCCTCCAAAAAGAGAGAAATAATACTGTACTTATAAAATATATAAAATACTATATCTATAAAATCTGTCTATAAAGGAAGATGATACATATATAATTAAGAATGAGAAAGTGATATAAAAGTGTTATGAGAGAAAAAAAATCTTTTTATTCATGTCAATTGAGTAATGGTCTTTGAATTTGGGAGAATTTTGTCAATTGGAAAAGAATAGAAGTCCAGAAAGAGGAAAACATTAACAAAATTATAGTAAGAATATAATAAAGTATATTTTATTTCAGCTAAAGTGAATATTACAGATGAAGAACTAATGAATGTTGAAACTGAAGGGGGAAGAAAATATTAAAATTCAGGATTCATCTTTTGTAATGTAGATAACATATAGCAGTTGAACAATCTTGGGTATGTGACTGATACAATTTTCACAATATTTTAAGGTTTCCCAGACATAAACATGAAGGGAAAAAAAATAAGAATACATGTGGAGGTATTTGGAACATGAACTATAAAAGTGTAAAAGTTATGCCAAAGTTCACTAATGCACAATGATTCTTTGAAAGGAAGACACAGGAAAGATGCATATGAGAGCTATTGTGAGTGAATCTGATCCAAAAGGAGTTTGCATTCAGAGGAAGCAGATATCCAGGTCTCACAATGATTCTGTGGCTTTCAATCTTAGTGGATATTGCAAGTACTATTAGAAACAGGTAAAATATTTTATTGTAGGGGAATGGAGCTATGGGGCAGGGGAGAAAAAATGATAAGCTTGCTCTTAGTTGTGCACTGGGGTAACTTCAGTATTTCCAGCAAGCATTGTGTTACATAGGGATTTCAGCTGTGGTAGTGTTGACATATGGGCCAGATTAGGTTTTCTTGGTAGTGAAATGCATCCATCAGAATGTGTGTGGCCTTAATCCAGTGGTTATCAATAGTGTGTTTCTGCTAGTTGGCCAGTTTTAAAAATTATTTCTGTATATTGCCAAATATATAGATATATATAGAAATTTTCTGAGGTGAAAATTCCTTTTCCCTCCCATTTATCCTATCTAGAGTTTGTCTGATCCTCCCAGGATCCCCCACAACCCCATTGTGAATCAGAAACTTTATATCAGTGAAAAACCTTCAGCATTTGGTTTTTTGGGGATTAGCTAACTTCACTTAGCATTATATTCTCCAACTCCATCTATTTACCTGCATATGATTTTATTATCTTTTAATGATGAATAGTGTTGCATTGTGTATATAAACCACATTTTCTTTTTCCATTCAAAATCTACTGAATGGCATTTAGTTTGGCTCCACTGTTTAGCTATTGTGAATTGTGCTGCTACAAACATTGATGTGGCTGTGTCCCTGTAGCATGCTGTGTTTAAGTCCTTTGGGTATAGACCTTGGACTGGGATAGCTGAGTCAAAAGGTGGTTCCATTCCCAGTTTTCCAAGGAATCACCATACTGCTTTTCATATTGGCTATACCAATTTCACCAATTTGCAGTCCCACCAGCAATGTCTGAGTGTGCCTTTTTCACCATATCCTCTCCAACACTTACTATCCTCTGTATTCTTAATAGCTGCCATTCTGACTGGAGTGAAATGAAATCTTAGAGTACTTTCGATTTGCATATCTGTAACTGTTAGAGATGTTGAACATTTTTTCATATATTTGTTGATTGATTGTATATCATCTTCTGAGAATTGTCTGTTCAGTTCCTTTACCCATTTATTGATTGGGTTATTTGGTATTTTGTTTTTTTTTTTTTTTTTGGTGTTAAGATTTTCTAGTTTTTTATATATCCCAGAGGTTATAGCTCTATCTGATTGATGTGGGAGTGGTAAAACTTTGCTCCCAAAATGTAGGCTCTCTCTTTTCCTCATTGATTTTTTTTTTTTACTGATAAGAAGTTTTTAGTTTGAAATCATCCCATTTATTGATTCTTGATTTTAATTCTTGTGCTATAGGAGTCTTATTAAGGAAGTTGGGGCCTAATCTGAAATGATTGAGATATGGGCCTACTTTTTCTTCTTTTAGGTGCACTGTCTCTGGTTAATTCCTAGGTACTTGATCCACTTTGAGTTTTGTGCATGGTGAGAGATAGGGGTTTAATTTCATTTTGTTGCATATTGATTTCCAGTTTTTCCAGCAACATTGGTTGAAGAGGCTATTTTTTTCTCCAATGCATGTTTTTGGTGCCTTCGTGTAATATAAGATAATTATAATTTTGTGGGTTAGTCTCTGTGTTCTCTATTCTGTACCATTGGTCTACTAGTCTGTTTTAGTGACAATACATTACTGTTCTTGTTTCTATAGCTCTCTAGTACAGTTTAAGTTCTGGTTTAGTGATGCCACCTGCTTCACTTTTCTTGCTACGGATTGCTTAAGCTATTCTGGGTCTCTTATTTTTCCAGATGAATTTCATGACTGCTTTTTCTATTTCTATGAAGAATGTCATTGGGATTTTGATTGGAATTGCATTAAATATGTATTTGGCTTTTGTTAATATGGTCATTTTGACAATATTAATTCTTCCTATTAAAGAACAAGGGAGATCTTTCCATCTTCTAAGGTCTTCTTTAATTTCTTTCATTAGCATTTTGTTGTAGAGGTCTTTCACGTCTTTTGTTAAGTTGATTCCCAAGATTTGTTTTTTGTTTTGTTTTGGTTTGGTTTGCTTTTGAGGCTATTTTAAATTGGGTAGTTTTCTGGTTTCCCTTTCAGAGGATTTGTCACTGATGTATAGAAACACCTTTGATTTATAGGTGTTGATTTTATATCCTGCTAATTTGCTGAATTCATTTACTAGTTCTGAAGTTTTCTGGTGGAATTTTTTTGGGTCTTCTATGTATAGAATCATATTATCATCGAATAGTGCTAATTGAAGTTCTTCTTTTCCTATCCATATCCCTTTAAATTATTTCATCTGTCTAATTGCTTTGACTAGTGTTTGAAGAACTATGATAAATAGAAGTTGTGAAAGAAAGCATCCCCATCTTGTTCCAGTTTTCAGAGGTTAGCTTTCAATTTTTCTCCATTTAGAATGATGTTGGTCTGGGGCTTAGAATAAATAGCCTTTACAATGTTGAGATGTGTTCCTTTTATCCCTAGGTTTTCTAGCATTTTAAACATGAAACTGTGCTATATTTTGTCAAATGTTTTTTGTGCATCTATTGAGATGATCATATGATTCTTATCTTTAAAGCTATTGATGTGATGAATTACATTTATTGATTTCCTAATGTTGAACCAACTTTGCTTCCCTGGGGTGAACACTACTTGATCATGGTGCAACATCTTTTTGATACGTTTTTGTATTTGTTGTGCCTGAATTTTATTGAGAATTTTTGCATCTATGTTCATTAGAGATATTGGTCTGAAGTTTTCTTTCCTTCATATGTCTTTGCCTCGTTTTGGAATCAGGGTGATATTGGCCTCTTAGAATGGGTTTAGAAGTGTTCTCTCTTTTTCTATATCATGAAATAATTTTAAGAATATTGGTATTCGTTCCTGTTAAGAAGTCTTTTAGAACTCAACTGTGTATACATCTGGTCCTGGGCCTTTCTTGGTTGGTAAGTTTCTGATGGCATCTTCTATTTCATTGCTTGAAATTGATCTGTTTAAATTGTGTATATCATCCTGATTCAATTTGAGCAAATCATATAACTCTAGAAATTTGTTGATGCCTTTGATACTTTTTCTATTTTATTGGAGTACAAGCTTTCAAAATAATTTCTAATTATCTTCTGTATTTCTGTAGTTTGGTCTTTTTGTGCTTTCTCATATTTCATGAATGTTCTGTTGTAGTTTCTTAATATTTCACTGGTCTACATTCTTTTCAAGATTATATATTTTTTTTCATTTTCTGAGGTCCTGTCTTCCAAGTGGTCTACTCTATTGGTGATGCTTTCAATTGAACTTTTAATTTGGTTTATTTTTTCTTTTCTTTCAAGGATTTCTATTTGTTTGTTTGTTTTAGAATCTCTCTCTCTCTGTTCAAGTTATCTTTTGCTTCCTGTATTTGCTCATGTAGCTCTTTATCAAAACAACATTTTACAGCCTATATTTGCTCTCTTGTATCACCTTATATCATATCTTATATCATTTTAATTTTCAAAACATTCTAATTATGTACAGCCTGAGCACCTTCTCTGTAATTTCTTCTGCTGTGCTGGCCATGGATTCTAATAATGTAGTATCTTGATTTGTTTAGGGTACTTTCTACCCTTGTCTTTTCATGTTGTTCATGTGTCTTCCATTCAGTCACTGTGGATGCAAGGCTTTACCATTTTTCCTTATAGGCTTATAGTGCCCTTGCAGAGTTCTAATACCTCTCCTTTGAGGGGAAAGACAATGTTAACAGATCCCAATACAAAGAATGTATAACCTTAAATCAAATAGTTGCTATTAAGACATTTACAGGTTGGTCACAATATACAGAAATGGTGAATTCAATTATTATCTACAATATAAACAGTAGGTTTGCAAAAGACTTTACAGCTTCTGATGGTGGAGAAAGAACCAGGGGTGAGGTATAGGATGACATGTTGAGGGGGTAGGAGGTGAGGATATACAATTATTATACTTAGGAAGTGTGAAAGAGAAATCTAAAGAAATATGGTTAGTAGTAGGAGAATAAAGAGGAAGTAATTTTGGGTCAACAAGTAAGTTGGAAGACAGTAGAGTACAGAAAAAAACACATTAATATTAAGAAAAGCAAAAAAATGTAAAAAAAAAAAATAGGAGAAAAAAGAATATACCTCATAACTGTAATATACTATTCAGACATTCCAGGCCTCAGTATCCTAATTCATGCAAAGTATTTGGTTTCATTGGGGATGTGGGAGACAGAGAGGTAGAAGAAGGAAAAAAGAACCTCAAAGAAAGAAATAAGGCTTGTTTTTGGTTGGAGATCAGTATCTTTCCCATTTCTCTTCTCATCCAATAGGTGGGGTTGTCTATTGTTAGCTGGTGTCTCCACTCTCAGGATAGTGAAGGTTATCAGGGTGGGAGCGTTGATCTTGGGTACAGGACACCTGGAAGTGGGGTATGGCACCTGTCCGACTCCGATGGGAGATTGCACCTCAAGGATCTCCTTTGGGGCCTGCTCATGTGATGCGGGCACCTGGTCTTATCTCCTTATCTCACCTCAGACCTCACAGTTCCTGGTGTCTTCATTAGTCACTAAACTGTTCTCACTCATCCTCTCCCTCTCTACTTCCTAATCAGGAACATTTCTCTCCAGAAGTCTGTGGGTTATGCTCTGGGGGAGAGATGTTTTGTATTGGACAGTCACTGTGCCGAGTTACCAGCTGCCAGGGAGAGGGGGGTGTTAGGAACTATGGGTACCTGGCAAGCTGGTGTTCCAAAGTGGGAGTTGCCTTAACTAAAGATGTTGACAAAGGTGACCCAAGATGAAGGCCGCTGCTTTCAGCAATGGTATGTGGGGTTGGGTGGGGGGAGCCAGGTGATGATGTTCTAGGATGTGTTCAGAGATGAGCTCTATGGTGTGCAGTGTTGTGGTCGTCAGCTGCCTTCAGAGATTGTGCACTGCCTCAGGGGACTATGGCAGTGGCTGCAGAGTCCTAAGGCGGAGGCAACAGGGGGAGCCTCACATTGGTAAATGGGGATCCCCACGGCAGCCGGAGTTGCTACACGTGGGTAGGGGCTGGGTGTCCTACATGGGAGTGGCATCCCATATCTCTGCTCATGTGGTGGGCAGGAGTCCTACCACAGGTTCTTATGCTGGTGGTTCAGCTGGGGCATCTGGGCCTCCTGCATGGGTGAGCAGTAGGGAGTCCTGCTGCAAGGATGAGGCCTAGAGTGATGCGTGGGCTCAGCCGCCATGAATACTGCATGGGAGTAGCTGTGGGGGGGTCCTCTATCACTCCCAGAGAAGCAGTATTGCTCCTACTTGAGTCCCAGATCATAGAGCAACACAAAATGCTGTCTCCCTCTGGCCTACCATCTTGGATCCCCCAAGAAGTATATTCTTAAGGTAGTTTAAATATTTGTATTTTAGACAGTTCATAAGATAAAGGAAGAAACTTAATGATACAATGTAGATACTATTTATACTATAATTTCTTATTTTCTGCTTGCAGTGCTGGGCATGAACCCAGAGGCCTTGTGCATATTAGGCAAGTGCTCTACAGTTGAGACAAACCCCCAGGCCATAACCTAGGCTTTAACAAAAAATTATACTCGGTCCATAACTTCTTTATACTTTCTATTAGTTATTTTGGAGGGAAATTGTTGTTTCTCCCCTAAAGATAGCGTGTTGTAAATTCATATGATTTGTATTGTCATAGATTTGAAGTTATTTATAATTCTTTGATCATAAAATAGGAAAATAAATTTCTAAAAAAAATAAAAGCTTGTACAACCCATTCAAGAGAAGAAGGAAGAGAGAAGAAGCATCTGGGTTGAAAAGCAACCCCCTGTCTACCCTCAGTGACCTATGTTCTCCAGCAAGGTCCCACCTCCCACTAGCCCATTCAACCATCATTTGATTAATTCACTGATGACGAGAGGTCTCTTCAGATGTAAGCACTTCCCAAGAGCCCCACCTCTGAGCACATGAGTCTTTGGGGGAATATTCCAGATCCAAACTCTAGTAAGCCCTAACACTTCAACAACAACAAATGATGGGGGAAGGAGGAGCCTTGTTTCCAATTAAGTGCTCCCCTCAAAGTTACATGGTATAAATTAGTATATTAGTCACTCTAAGAAATCTTCTAATGAAGTGATCTTTATTCTTGTTCATCCCTGTGTGTCCGATATTTTACATATAACGCTCAGATTCTGATGCACCGGCGTTTCTGTTCACAAATACATGGTACCTAGTTTCTTCATCTACTCTTTACATAAATATAGTGCTGTCTCTTATGGTGTTCTGCAGTTATTGCATGCTCTGTAAATGTCACTAATGAATGATTCTTCCATGACACCTAAAAGCAGTAATCAAATGCACTCACTGTTTTGTATTTTAATGTATGTGATTATATTTCTTCAATAGACCATGACTTTTTCAGTGGAAGAGTCATCACTTATCACCATTTTTATGCCACCCTACCACAAAAAGCATGTGGCAGAATATCAGTCAGCCATAAATATGCTGACAGCTTCAAAACAGTACTCCAAACCACCTCCATTTCACCTAGAAAGAGCATTTATCTATCTTTTTTCTTTTCAGTAGAAGAGAAGATTTGTAGATAGAGACATGCATCTTCTACACAAGGAGATGACTAATGGCATTCAGAACATTCAAGAATTACGTTAGTAAAGGGTTGTGAAGATAGCACAAAAGTACAAGTTTGTTTTCTCATTGTCAGGGTCTCAACATATTGCTCAATAAATCCTGTCTGTAATTACTATCCCATTATTATTATTCTTTCAGAGGTACTTCTGCTGTTTACATTGATATTTACAGTGAACAGAACTCTCTCTCCTACAAAAACAACCTAGTTGAAACAAAAGTCATCTAGTATGACAGAATTTGAGGTCTTGTTTCTTGAAACTAAAGTAAACAAGAAAAGCCAGGTGCATTGGCTCTGACCTGTAATCCCAGCCACATGGAAGGTTGAGACAAGAGAATCCAAAGTTCAAGGCCATCCTTGAATTTAGTGAGGGCTTAAGCAATTTAGCAAGACACTGTTTCAAAATAAAAATATAAAAAGAGCTTAGGATGTGAATCTGGTAAAGTGCCTTTAGGTTTAATCCCTAGTACAAAAAAAAAATTAAACTATACCAGAGTCATTTGGAATTTCAATTTCATAAAACTGTGTGAACACACCTAAAATCTTCTACAAAAGAGAAAGCCTCAGATGAAACACTTAGATGCCTGAGCACAAAGTCATTTCAGTGATTTCTATTTTCTTCTCATTTAATGAAATATTCAAACAAGAATGCAAAGTGTTAATCTAGAAGAAAATGACTAATAAATTTCACTTCTAAGAGATTTAAAAATTAATGAAGTTACTATAACAATATCCATATAGCTATGAATATGATTTCAGAGGTTATGAACTATACACACTTAAAACTGATGATTATATATAATTAACTATTTTGAAAATATAGACTTTTTTGTTCATTAGAACCATGTTTTTACATTTGCAGCTTTCATATTACTTTAGTTGCAGTTTCATATTTATTTCTGTAAACACATTTCAAGTAGTGGGTGGAAATTAAGGCAGCCAGATGGCTAAGTGAACTAAGTGATGGAATGGAATCTCAGACACAAGCTTTGCTTCTCTTCCACAAACCCTCAGATCTAGGAGGATGCTCTGTTTTATTGGCTTCCATTAGGAAACTGTTCAAGTTCAGAAATTCTCTATGACATAATTTTAGTTATTTAATAAATACCATAAATTTGTGTCCAACCTATATTTTGACAAAAAAAAAAAAAGCATGAATCATAGATCTACATGTAGGTGGCCCAGAATTATCACAGACCTCATTAAACACATCTATCTACATGTTTCAAATTGTTCTTCAATTCAAAAGGAAAAAAATGATGTCAACCTGCACAGGTGCAAAAACAGTTGGTAGCACCACATTGACAAATTAGCAGGCCAAAAAGGGAAGGACCAATAAAGTAAAGATATGGGTTTCTTGAAAGTCGTTTCCATTAAAGAGTAATGAGAACAGACAATGAAAGAGGCAGTTTCCATATACCAGATTCCATAGGAAGCTGTAAAAGACTGTCATTGCCCTTGAGACACACAGAATGTCTTTCAAGTTCAATGTCATGGCTCTAATCCTACTTCAGTGCACACTATGGGAAAGTCTTAGATTTTTTTGGAGGGGGATTTGTTTTCTCTTTTATAAAGGAGCTGTAATAATGCTTGATTCAGAAGATTGGTGTAAGACTTTAATGAGAAAACTTATTTGATTGAGCAGAGACACAATTCATCAGAATATAAATCAATAGATTTATTTGCATCTTAGATACTGTGCTAAATGGTAGGACACAGTGTTTGTCCTTAGTAAAGTGTTTTCTGGGTTTTAACTGGGCTAACATCTCCAAGAAGAAAAATATTTTCCAGCCTTTAATGCAGGCAGATGTGGTGATGTGACAACATTTTGCTAATAAGATATTTGAAAAGTGTTGTGTACTGCTTTTGTTTATCTTGTTTTAAAGGAGAGTGATAACTTTTGTTTGTCTCTTGTTCCATCTGATTCTTGAAATGTGGATGTGATAACTAAAACTCAAACAGCCATCTTGCACCATGAGGTATATTTTATGCACTGAGGGGGACAGAACAAGGAGATAAAAAGAATCTTGGTTCCTGCAAATTTTGTGATGACACCCAATCAGAAATAGATTTATAGCATAAAATTGTTCTGTAACATAAAAGAAAATATACACCATCATTTAAAGTGTTCTGGGTTTTCTCCCACTGCTGCTAAATGCCACTTTATCCGATGCAATCAGACAAGAGGGCCCTGTCCTCATAAAGCTTACATTCTACTGAAGAAAGAAAAAGGGGTGGAATACTTCAGCTTGCCTGTTTCCACTGCCCAGATCCTTGTGTGACCTGGTCACCTATATTGAATCCTGGGCTGCTTATTTATTAAAAATGCATTTTTCAAAATCCATTATAAGACCTAGTGAACATAAACCTTTCAAAACAGTGTCTCTGAGAACTTGAATTACTCAGAGTCAGTCTTAGACACTGTACAACCCAAGTCTCTGCTGTCTTCCTTGGATCTCTGAGTTAGTAGGATTGTCGAAGCTCATCCCCATGCCAGGTATATTACCTGTTAAATGGGATATGGACATATAGTATGGAGACACAGGTTGCATTGAAGTCTATAAAACCATTGGTTTTGGATCAGACTGTGAAATTTATGTGTATTCTATTAAGAAGTTTAAAAAGGTGGCAGAAGTTAGTATGTTGATAAGCAATGTAATCTAGCAATATAACCAAGTATAGATACTGTGAAATGGGAAAGGGGTGTAGTTGCAGAAAGATTTCATCATAATGTAATGTGATCAATTTAAGTATCTCTTCCTTCTGACATTCAAGAGCCAACCTTCCAAGCCAGCTTAACGAAGAAAACAACTAAATGAAAAGCACTACTTGACATTGCAGATAGTTGCTCTAGCTAACTTCCAGGAAATCAGTACCTAATAAATCTTGGACAGGATAAAGAAAGAATCAAAGACTGTGATCTTTCAATATGGGTAGAGAACAAAAACACCAGTAGAATACTATAAACTGAAGGAGGGGAAAGTAATCACAAAATGCACTTAAGAACTTATACTGAAAGTTTTAATAGAGATGCAAACTTTGTCCTCAAACTTGATCCTCCTGCCTCAGCCTTCCACGTTTCTGGGATGATAGTTGTGCATCTCTGTGGCCAGCTCAATGACTGAATTTTAGATTTTTCAATATGCTTGCTTCTCCAACTTGATTTTGTGATTCTTCTTCACTCTCTTCCATCCTAGCTTTCTCTGAGTTCCTCAAATAAGCAAAAATATTGACAAATATTGAATTACTCAAATTTTAGGAAATCAATATGATTCTGGAAATAGATTCTTAAGTCCAGCAACCAAAGGAATCTGTTTTCTTCAGAAAATAGCAAATTGCTCTAAAATTATTTCTGAAACTTGATTTTATACTTGAGGAATCCAGAGAAAGGTAATGCATCAAAATTCTCCTTTTTAAAGTTTATAAAATTATGGAAATATCCATACAAATATTAAAATACATCAAAAACAACAACAACAAATAATAATAATAATAATAATAATAATAATAGAATTTTTTTGGTACTTTAAATTCAACACAGGCATGCTCTACCACTGAGCCACATTTCCAGGCCCATTATTTATTTTGTTTTGAAATAGGGTTTTGCTAAGTTACCCAGGCTGTCCTCAAACTGTGATCCTCCTGCCTCTGTCTCCCAAGTTTCTGGGATGATTGTTGTGCATCTCTGTGTCCAGCCCAATGACTGAATTTTAGATTTTCAATATGCTTGCTTCTCCAACTTGATTTTGTGATTCTTCTTCACTCTCTTCCATCCTAGCCTTCTCTGAGTTCCTCTAATAAGAAAAAGTCATTTTCAACCTAGACATCTGCATACTCCATCCATAACTGTTTTTCTCTTACTCTTTGCTCTAATTGCATTTCCTCACTGAAACTCACCTCTCTTCTTCCCTCTCCCTATTTATTTCTTATTTGCTTTTATTGCATGCATTTCAGATTTTTCCCTTCTCATGGATCCTGGCTTTTTTTTTCTTTTCTAATTTGATGATCTATTTTCTCAGCACTGCTTTCTCAAGACCTAGTCTGGTGTCCAGCCAGTTGTGGCTACTTAGTGATGTTGGTTGAATAAGTGAACAAATAATAACTCCTTGTATTTTCCTTTTGCTTATTTTGCCTGAAAGCATAGGTTTTAAACCATAAAAATATTAATTTTATGATGATAAAGCAAATGTATTTGGTACACATTGATAAAACTTGTAAAACAAAATGTTAATTGTATTTCTACTGGATGACTTGGCCATCGTGAAAAAATCGTAAAGCACACAGTCTTCCCTTGGTTTCTGTGGGGTACTGGTTGCAGGAGCTTCAGATACCAAAATCTGTAGATGCTCAAGTCTTCTTCTAAAAATAGGAATAGTGAAAAATTTATTTCATATACACTATTTACATCGTTCTATACATTTTAAATCATCTCTAGATTATGTATAATATCTAATTCTTTGTAAATAGTTTTTATACAGTTTTGTGTAAGGAATAATAAGAAAAAAGGTCTGTACATTTTTAGTATGTTCAGTATCTTTTTCCCAAAATATTCTCCATCTGTGATTGGTTAAATTCACAGATGCAGAACCTGTGCATAGGGGGACCCATCAGTCAGTATCTCTGCTGAAGAAACTAATAGTACAACAGATATTTTTTTCTTAAAACAGTGCTAATTTGTAACATTTATTTCTGAAAAGAACATTAATATTCTTTTTAACAAACACCTACAAGGCAGCCTGTTTATAGTTTGAAACTAGTACAGTTTACTTTCAGGATACTAAAGTAAATGATTTCTTTTTCTTGTTTGACTTAGAATAAACATGTAGGCAGATAAGTGAAATAATATTGTGAAAATAATTCTCTATCAAAATGAATATTGTATTCTCACACTCTATGCATGGAATGATTATTATGCAAATTAGATGAATATTTCTAGTAATTAAGCAAATTAAAAGCAGATTCAAGGAAAATGTAATTGGTTGACAAGTATTAAGAACTCAAAATGAACACATGATATTTATAATTTTTCTTCAATATTCATGCCAAGAAATTAGTAAATAGATACATCCCTAAATTTAAAGCAGTTAGGAATTGATATTTAATAAATATATTGCACTAAATGTGTATACTTTAGACAATTGTTTAGCTGTCATATTAACTTCTGGTCATTATACAATATGACTTTTAAAATTACTAAATATAAGGCACATTTTGTGGGTCAAGAAGTACTTAACTACAAATTCAATGTTTAATTAACAGTAAAATATTTTATTAGCCTTAAATAGAAAGCAATATTGGCAAATACATTCTTTCTATGCTATAGTGTATACTGGATAAGGGTACTATAAATAAAGATGATGAATCCCTGAACTGTAAAATTAGTAGGCTATGCATTTGGAAAATATAAAATAATTCATAAGATAATCAAAACTATAACTTGCTTTTATCAAATATTTGCTAGAATGCATACCTCAGGATGTCTTGGTATCGATAGCTACCCACCTAAGAACAAATAGGCGGAGACATTTCATACAACTAAGGAAAGCCTTCTCATAAAGAAGACATCATCAACAAAATCTGCAGAGTAATTCTAAGTTGAAAATTAAGAGAGTTGGGAACTTTTTTTTTTTTTAATCAGGGTGATCAATGTAACCCATAAAAATGTATTCTAAGAATTATTTCTTAGGGAAGTCTTCTTATAATAATATAATCTGACATTATATAAAATTCTTTAAATCAGGATAATGGAATCATCTAGAGAATTAGTTATTCCAAGAAATTACTGCATAACCAGAAATGTTTGAGTAATGCCCTTTCAAGTTTCTCTTAAAAGATGGTGATTCATGCTAACAGCATGATGGAAAGTGGTAAGTTTTATACCATAATGTCTTTGGAAAGCAGTAAGTCCTCTGGCATACTTACCAACATGCTTTGTTTTGATGATAATGAGGACATTATAAGCCATTTGAGTCTTTTGTCTAAAAAATTCCCACCAGAGGCTCTTTCAAGTCACTGTGGTTTTCAGTGCCTGATCCCTGCGGGGGCCTGGTCTGGTTTTGCTGTGCCATCAGCTGTTACTCATGCTTGCTAGGGCTTGTGTGCCATTCGTGGGAACTTTCTCAACCTTGTGAGAGATCCACTCACTTTAGGTGATCTTCCTTGGGGGCATCGTTTAGATCAGCTTTTCAACTTGACACTCTTAGAAATTCTGAGCACGGTGACAGAAGTTAACTTGCCTTGCCCCAACCTGAACAGAAGTAAAATAGAATAACTGGCACATGGTAATGATATGAAAGGCCACATTAATTGAAGAGCATGAGCTGTCATTACACCCTTTGGAATTTTTCAGAAGGACAATAATGTTCCATCAGGAAAATTATAGGGTAGAGTTTTGATTGAAATGACAAAATTCAGCCTTAAATACCACACCATAATGAACAACTGGCTTGAGGAAGGAATGCCTTTTTCTTAAACATGTCATTGCCCTGCATTAGAATAAAAACATATACACAGAAAAACATTTCAGTAACTTTTTCTTACCTACGGGAAATATGTCCAGCAGAGTTTATGATTTCATAAGTAAACATGGAGATGAGCCAAGAGGACACTTTGAAGAACTGCTGAAGAATCCAGAAGACAATGACCTTAATTCTGAGCCTAAGATCTCAAGAATCACCAGAAGTTAACCATGCAATTACAACAATAGAAAACCAAAAACCCAAAGTACAAACACACACACACACACACACACACACACACACACACACACACACGACTATTTACTCCATATTCTCAGAATGGTTTAGAGCTGTGAAAACTTCAGTATTAGGAAGATATGCCTTGTAAATGTCTTTTAGATGAGTAATCATAAATAATTACATAATTATGCTCTTATTATATTGTGTCTTCTACTTTTTTTTTTTTCAAACTTTTCTATCCTAATTTGAAGCTTGAATCTTGAATAACCTTTATTCAATTCAAACTTTCTGAGGAATCCTTGACAGGATTGTTCAGGTGTATTTTAAATCAGGAGATAAAAGAATTGACCTAATTTCAGATACCTGCTTTGCATCTTTAAACCTCAAATTGGTGGGTTTCAGAAAGTGAAAACTCAAGGTATGATATTGTGGCATGTTGAATTCTTTGAACTGAAGTAGAACTAAGATCTCTCTGAGTTTCTCCAGCACCACACTCCAAATTTCTCACTGCTCTGTCACTCTCAAAACACTGGAAGGCACTTTCTCTGAAGTTCCCTTGACCTAAAGGACAGCACCTTTAGAAGATTAATTTATAGAAAAGCTAGAGGTAACACCACATTCAGAGCTCAGTGAACCTTGTTTTAGGTTGTCATCTGTTCTTTGAGCCCATTCAACTTCCCTTTCTAAAAAATTGCTTACTATTCTGGAATTGCGTATAGTCCCCACTTTCCCCTCTCTTATGAAGAGGGTATTTAAGCTTAAATCATCTGGCCCTTCTTTGAGTTTCATATTTTGTATGGATTTCAACTGCTTCTTGCATGTTAATAAATTCGTATGCTTTTTCTTCTGTTCATCTATCCATCATCAGTTAATTTTGTAGATTTAAATTGCAAATCTTCAGAGAGTGGGATAAAAAGTTCTTCTGCCATTAATTAAATAAATTTATAAATCTGTTATGTTATTTGAATTCCATTGTTCCTTGTGAACTGCACAACTAATGAAATTTATGTGTTGGAAATCATAGATAGGTCAGTAAAAGAAAAAGCAAAGAAAAAGATAACACACACATGAATCCATCAGCTAATTGTAAGGAAGGAAGCAAATGAAGGAAATTTAAAAAAAAAAAAAGGAGAGGCAGCTCAATGGTAACACAGGTTTATTCAGGACAAATCTGTGGAGGGGAAACCTATGGGCACTGGAACTGGTCTTCTGCTTACAGTTTGGGGTAGATACAGGAGAGTGAGAGAGGGGGAAATTTTTGCAGTTAGGCCATTGCTAGGAGAATGTCAGGGAAGGGTCCTTGTGGTATTACATTCATAAGGAACCAGGTGTTTTCAGAAATTGAGTCCCAGATTACAATTTCCCTTCTTACGTTGATGGAATATTGTCTAGGGTTTAGGGCAGGCTGAGTCAGAGGGACCATGAGGTAACTCTTGTTCTAAGATGGAGGATATGTTTCAAAATGGCGTTGCCTGAAGTTCTACCTAACACTATTTATTTTGGCTTAATTTATTAAGATGTGAATTCTGAATTTCTGAACAGGGAAACATTGAAGCCCACGACTTATTCAAGATATTGCTTGGTTCTCTGTGAGAAGCTCTAAAAGTTTCTATAGGAAACATATTTGGTTCTATTTGCCTTTTTAGTTTATACCAAAAAGGAATTCATATCAAAGGAAAATAGAAACAATTGGCCTGAATTCTATAGTGATGGCCAAACTTGCTTTACTTATATGAAGAAGTAAAAAATATATATATTTTTGAGAACAAAATCTTAACGGTGATGGTTTTTCAGTAAACCAAATGAAGGCATATCAGTGTGACCATGTTTAAGTGACAACTGATATTTTTGCAATATGCAGATTGTATACCTAACTTGCCATATAGAGTATCAGAATCACCTTGTTGTTTTATAAGGCATCTTAGAAATATAGTACATTTCCTTATAAAAAACTAAAAATCACAATCACATTACTTTAATGCTGTGAAAGCTATAATATTAATATTGTTAACAGTGATTTTGAAACTAAGACATTATTTATTTCCTGCAGTAATCATAGGAAGTATAGAGAGTTTGGGAATGGAAACTGCCTCTGAGGAAGGTAAGCCAAGGAGAATGTGCACTTGGATGAGGCTGCAGGTACAGATTGCCATTGTGTTTTGTCCTTTGGAAATGAGAAGCAAAACATCTCCAAAGTCTCTAGGAAAGTGTTGATTACCCTTTACTGCAGATGGCATCATCTGTAATCTTGTGCTTTTAGAGAGAAAAAAAAAATCTTAGTTCAATTTTCAACAATATGCTGAGGAGTAATTAGTAAAATAGAAGAAAGGAGGAAATAGGGGGAAGATGAGACTGCAAGAGCAAGACAAGAAGGAAATGCATGAGTATAAAGAAGAATAGAGGCAAAACAGCTGGTAGAGGAAACTTATGTCTTTGGCACTAACTACCAACATGACTTTGGGTATGTTATTATCAGCAGCAAAGTCTTATACCTTTGTTTCTAAAGCCAGAGTCCAATACCTGTCTTCTAACAGTTTGTCTTTCAACTGTTACAGAGCTGGGGCCATCTGGGAAACTGAGGCAGCATGAAGACCACCCCTCATCAAATCCCTAATCTTGCCATCAAGTTAGAAAGATTTCAGACATATCACTCAGAGTAACAGGCATGAATTTATTAGAAGAATTGGTGGTAGGGGATACTCTCAAGGGAAAGAGTGGGTCCTCTTGGAGAGGAGAGGGACAGTGTGCCTCTTCTGCACTCTACTTTTATTGGGGATCCCAGAGAAGTTTCCAAATAGTTCCTCTTAGGTCCACCTCTTTAGATTTGACTGCCAGAAGGATTATATCAGACTGTCCAGTCCCTACTGCCGTGATACCTCTAAGTCACCTGGGCTCATGCCGACCAATTCTAATTGGATTGTTAACCATAGCTCTTACAGATTTGATGGTTAGGATGAATTCTTATCTCCCTGTGTTTCAGGATCTCATCTACGAAAAGGGTCACAGATGTCTCTCCCCTCAAGGTAAATTGGGTAAATTGCTTCTTGGAAAAGAAAGCATGTGGGGGTCAGCACAGTGGGCCCATTTTATAGAATTATTTCCTTACCCTCATTTTTCCACTAGTCACATCTGTCTGTCCCCTATCAAAATGAGAGCATTTGTCTAAAAGTACTTGTGCACAATAAGTGCCAAATAAATACTAATTAATTATCATACACATATTTCAATGTTCACACATTTTTTACCTTTTTAAAATAACAACTTTGGAAATAGCTAATGAGGCATGAAAAAATCTTTCAGGAATTTATAATTATAATTAATGATTATAATTTGTGTGATTGACAAAAGACAAAAAAACTTCATGATTTTGATTTTTTTGATTATAGATAGTTTCATGTCCTAAATTTATTAGTGACATTCCAAATTTATTTGTTGTCCGATTATTTAGATATTTTTTTTACTTTATGAGAACATATATGTTTCTTGTACAGAATTCCTTAAGTAAGGAATTTCATTTCCACATACATGAATTCTTAAACCTTTGGTGCACTATTAAAGAGTGACATAATACATATCTATTCTATATGTGCTGAATTCCCAAATAACACAATCTATATACTTTTCCAATCATTACTGTTTTAACTTTACATATTCCTGAGATAAGGATGAGGGAAATGTTCTACTTCTCATGCAGCAAACAGTTAGATAACACAATTGGAGCATGTTAGGAAGAACTTGAACATAGGCAATACCATTTTGAAACATCTCTTTTATCTTAGAGCAAGAGTCACCTCATGGTCACTGTGACTCAGCCTGACTTAAACCTCAGACAATACTCTATCATTATAAAAAAGGAAAACATTACCTGGGACTGAAATCCTGAAAACACCAAGTTCCTTGTGAAGGTGACAGAACAAGGACCCTTCCCTAATAATCCCCTAGGGATTATCTGTAAAAATTCCCCCCTTTTTCTCTCTCCCCACTTTACTCCCCCTTATATACCCCAGTGTAAGTCAAAGATGGGTCTCAGTCTCCACTGGGGCCCCATCCACAGATTGTCCCCCAAAAGCAATAAACCTGGTACTATTGAGCTGCCTCTCCTCTCTGTTTATTTCCTTCATTCAGTTCTTTCCTTACAGAGAGTTCAATTGCTATGGTAAGCATCACTCTACAAGTACGTTTCATAGCTTCTCTCCAGAGTTATGAGCATAGCTCCAACCAAAAAGCACGCGGATGACCAAGCCCTGAGGGGAAAAAATAAAATAAAATAAAATGCCTCTCAAGATGTGCACATTTTGCTATCAATCTCAGGGTTCATTGTGGTTTCAAATCCTCCAAGATGGAAGAGTGGTTTAAATACTGGTTCTACTCTTTATATTCTAACCTTGATATTTTGTTTTCTTATTTCTGCCTGGGCTTTGGGTGTTTATTTGAGTAAACATTGCAGAACGTGGAAAGGAATGCTTTTTTGAGCCAGCTTAGTTTTAATAGTTTTGCTCTCTTGAGTGCTTAAGCCATTCTGATGGGCTCCTGTGAGTTTCCTGGCAATGTTTTCCTTTGCTGCTCCAGTCTTGGGAACCAAATCTGCCACTGACGGGGATGCATGGTTGGTTCTGGTGGCTCCAGTCTGTCAGCATGGCTACATGGAGGGAGGAAGAAATGCTTATATGGCCTGACCTTCTCCACTCAGCCTGCATTTATCTCCACATTTAGAACAAAAATGCACTCAAGCTATCTAGAGTGTGTATGAGATGGGGACAGGGCATACATAGGTGTGAATGGGAAAACGTAAGGGGTGTAGTCACTAAATTACCTCTTAAAAACCATCTCTTTTTCATCTCAAGCTGGAAGATATGCCATGGTATGTTTATTAGGAGGTTCATGCTGAGGCATATTTTTTTTTTGCTTTGAAGACCATAAAAGAGCTCTCTTGAGACTTGCAAAGCAGATTATCTGAGGATTTCAAAAGGTTGTACAATAAAATCTGGGAAAATGTCCTAATCGTTGCCCTAATGACTCACCATATTCAGCCTCTCCCTTCCTTTCTCATTGCTGCTAATGCTCATTTTATGTAAAAACCTCAACTGGAACTAACTAGGACATCTTTAGGGTAATGTTAGTTCCTAGGCAATAGTAATTTTCAATTAAAATTGCACAGTGTAGCAGTGAATTGAAAGTCAGATACAAGGACGCTGTATTATAGACTTTGGGGTTTTTTAAATCAGCCCACACCCCACATATTTCTCAAAATTGGCAACAAGTTTCTGGTTTGTTTTCAGTTTTATGCCACGGTGCTTATCTGGTCTCCATTCCTCTCTGCAGAGAGGAGACAAAAATCTCCCCCAGACTTAGGTTCTGCTCTCCGCAGGCTGTAGTAAGGCCTGCACAGCTCAAGATAAGAGAAGAAAGCACTTCAAACAGCTAGGAATTAATCAGCAAGCCTGGCTTCAAGCTCAATGTTATAACTGAGCAATTCAGTTTCAGAAGCTCACTTACATTAACTGAAATTAAATGAGACAGGCTCATTTAATTCTTGTGTATAAAAGGCTCTTGAAGCACAGTTTAAGCCAGTTACCTTGTGATGTCATGGAGCAAAGGGGCTAATTGAGCTCATTGGAAAGGGAAGGGCCCCTGGGTTTGTATCAAAGAGCAATTGGCCTGGCCTTTGAAACAACTTCCTTATGTCTTATTCATACCTTTATAACATTCATTTGTGCCGTCCATTATCATTTAACCAGAATGTTCATCCCCTCCTCTCATGTCAGTGCTATTTGTAATAGAGGAAGCTCTTTAGGGAATACAAGATAGTTTAATTGTTCTGTGAACCAATGTAACTTAAGGCCTTTCTCATTGTACCTCAGAAAGATTTCTACATTTGAGCAATAGGATTAGTTAGCATATTAAAAGATTCCGGGAAACAAACTTTTGTTATATTGATGCATTTTAATAAAGGGCTCAAATATTTAATAAAGGCAGTAAACCAAAATATTTCTCCCGCTTTTTACAAATCAGATATTTTATTTCACTAATAAAAAATTGTATGCATATGTTTTCTTCATATATTTCTATTAAATTAATTATTTTAATAACTTCCACACAGAAACAACATTAAATCTTAAGGATGTACTTCTATAAACTAGGTCCTGATTTCTCTCAAAGTTCGAAAATTATTTCCTGCATCAGTTTAATAATGAAGGTTTTCTATTTCCTAATTAAATGATTAGCCAATCAGAGTAATCAGTGTATGCTAACAATAAAGCTAAGATTAAAATCTCAAATGGGTTTAAATCTATGACTCTTAAACTCAGAATCATCTGTTGTAATGATTAAACCATTTGTTCTCTATATATCAGATTGTAGCCCATTAGTTTAGTCAAAGGTATTGAAAGCTTTTTCTTCTAGAGGCTGTTAGTAAAGCAAATAAAACATTTCTCTGTTATTGACAAGTTACTTAAAGGATTTATTAATTAGAGTGACCCTTTAACTAAGCTTTAACCATAGAGACAAAAATTTAGAAGCATTTTGAATGACTAGTGTTGATTAAAATATGTTTCTTCATAAAGGTTAAATTTGTACAGTGTATTCTAAATATGCCCTTTGGTCATCTAGATCAATAATAATACTTTAATTGTGACTTCTTTAGTCACTTTTATGAAAATAAAACAGGTGCTGTGATAAAAAGCAAATTGAAAATCCATAACTCTTTATAAGATGGTGGAAATTTTTTTTCTAACACTGATTTATGTGTAGAAAGGTTTCTAAAGAGATGATCAATACAGAAAGAATTAAATAGTTGAGAAAACTGTGCTACAGTAACTTACCGGAGTTCCACATTATTTGAGAGGACATTGATAGATGTTAGTCACTATTCTGAATGTACACATTCTTTCAAGACTTTGACATGAGATGACCTTAGTATCACAGTTTGTAATACAAAAATTTGGAAAGATTTATGAACAACAGAAAGGATAAAAAGTTGTCATATATTCATACAGTGGAGTATTATATGACAGGTGACAATGATTGTAACATAGTATCACACATTGCATTGGAAGAATCTCAAAAATGTATACTGAAAGGTAAAGCAAGTTACACTTAACACACAGAATGCTTCCTTATCTATAAATAGGAAATTTACCTAGGAATATATTTTATAGAGATCCAATACAAATGTGTAAAAGTTGAAAGGCAAGGTATTGATAAAAAAAAGTGTCTAAACCACTTTCTATATTCCAGGTACTTTTAATAAAATTCACTATTTTTAATATTATTATGATTCTCATTTAAAGATAGAATATGACATATACAGAGATTAAGTAAAAGCCCTAAAGTCAGATAGCTTCAAAGTAAAAGATCTAGGATTTAACTTCAGAAGCCTGAATGATGAGCTTGCACTCATTCATTGTTCTCTATAATCTACAGAGGATGATTAACATCCTCTGTAGATTATAGAGAAAATTATAGAAAATTCACAGTGGTGTTTACTTCTTGGAAGGGTAGGGAAAACAAGAGGACCATGCATTGTTCCAGGAGGGACTTAGCTCTTCAGAGTAATAATAGTGTTTCTTTTGGATGGCAATTATTATGTGTTCATTTTGTTATTTTTTTAATATACACATTTTAAATATAGGATTTTGAAAAAGTTCTATTTTCATTTAGATTTATATATCTTACAATTAAAAAATAAAAAAGAAAAAAATCTTGCTACTTTTCAGCAGAATTAATCAAATTACTATATGCTGGATCAGTCCTCCTAAGGCTCATGTGTTAAGGCTGGTCAACAGATTGGTGGTATTGGGGGTCATGGAATTTTTAAGAAGTGAGGTGTAGTGGGAAATATTTGCGTAACTGGAGGATGTGCCCTTGAAGGGTATAGTAGAATCCCAGACCCTTTTTCTCTCTCACTTTTCGCTGATAAACCAGGGGGTAAGTGGTTTTAATTAACCATGCACTCCTGCCATGATGTGCTACCTCATCACAGACTTAAAAGCAACAGGGCCAACTTATCATGGACTGAAATCTCCAAAAATGTGAGCCCAAATGAATCTTTTTTTCTTTATAAGTTGATATTTAATTATAGTAACAGAAAGTTAACTAACACAGTAAGGTAATAATTTAGCTTACTGAAAATAAATAATGTACAAAAAAATTTAACACATTTAGTAAATGAACTACTTTGTTATTTTAGTTTTAATAGTTGAATTTCTACACTGACAATTGGTGGGAGAAAAATGCTGATAATAATTTAATGTAAAATTACTTTGAAGGTAACAAATGAAGCATAGATTAACCTGGTGCTTAGCCTATGCCTCAAAGCTGAAAATATTTCACATATTTATTCTCATTTATTTCAAGGCAGAAGGTCCTTGCTTAGCATCCTGAGAGCCATCTTAAGTAACAGCCCCAATTTTAAGGAAAAAGTTTTGCTTTCCTGCCCAAGGGCATTTCTGAGGACTGCCTGGCTCTGATTCCTGAGCTGCCCATAAAACTCCCAGAACCCCAACGCTGTTTTACCTCTCTCCGCTATAGAGAGATAACCTTTATTTGTCAGCTCTGACAAATAAACTCTTGTGTGTATCTCTGCCTTGTCTCCGTCTTTCATTTCTCACTTCTCTCGTTCCTCGTTTTCCCTTCACAAGGTATAGGTAAAAGTCTTCAAAGTAATATTAAAAATTCACAAAGTCATAGTGAAACATGTTATCAGCAACAAATGTTAATTGAGCACTTAATATGCCATAGATATTGTGCTTGTTGTTTATATGATATTGTGATTCACACTAACATCAAACCTAGAGAAAGGTGTTTTATTATTATTCCCATTTATCAAATGAGAAAAGACTAAGAAATATTAAGTAGCATATTTACTTTTACCAGACTAACAAGTTGTAGAGCTACACTTAAGAGTGCAATTCATTATGATCCATAGCTAATACCCTTAATCCTCATTCCCACTTGAATTTCTCGTTTACTTTATGTCTGTTTCATTATGAACAACTTTAAATATGCATTAGATCCAAAAAGACTTTTACAATGAATACCTATTGTATCAGTCTTCTGCTAGGACAGAAGCATACCTATCTATGTTTATCTGTTGTGATTTAAACAACAGAAACATGTGTTCTCACAGTTCTGGAACATGACAAGTCTGATATCACAGGGCTGGGTTTGGTTTCTGCCATCAGTCCTTATTGTGTGCTCATATGGTCTCTCTTTTTTTTTTTTTTTTTTTATTTAAATGAGTGCAGGGACCAGGTGTGAAAACTGACTCTGGTGTTTCTCCTTAAAAGGACACAAATCTCATAGGGTTGAGCTCCCACCTATATTACCTCATTGAAGATTAATTATTTTATTATAGGCCCCATCTCCAGTCATTTGGGAGGTTAAGGATTCAGCATATGAGTTTTTGGTAGATGCAAACATTACATTTGCAACACTTATTTACTTCCCACTTAGCATTTATCACTAACATTTACTGTAATTGTTTTGTCAAACACATGTGATTCCATTTACCTATTCTGCCAGCCAATCATCATATTTTTGAGTTGCTCATAGGTGGCTTAAGGAGTCATGAATTCTTCCCTAATATTTCCCATATGTAGTTTTAGAGTTCAAAATCTGCTTTTTATATAAAATATACATATGACAGAATACACATATTGCCAAGGCCAATGTCTCGGCTTGGCACCAGAATCACGAGGCACTCACAGCTTTGTAGGTTCAAACAGCAGTTCTTTATTCCAGCTCTCACACCGCCTCCACACAGGTCCAGGGGCAAACACGTTCTGCCGTCTCCCGCACCAACAACCTACTCCACGAGGCTCTCTCCAAATCCCATTTTAATCTCACGAGAACTCAATGGGAACAAGCAGCAGGAACACCCTAATCCCAGCAATAATCTTCAACTTCCAACTTCCTTAAAACCCATTATCTTAAACTGGCAACGCCTTAAACTCAAGGAGCCGGTTACTTCCTCAAACCTGATCAGCTCTAAACCCAGATCCGCCTTGGTCCTTGAGCAAGGTCACCTTATTAAAGCATGCATGCAATGTTCCATCAAATGTCCTCTAAGCAGCATGGGGTACGCTTGGCAAGGAAATTTCGATGCGTCATTCCTACTTGGTAATGGCCCTCAGCATCTCCCCCCTTCTGATTAATTAAACAACAAGCAATGCGGCTTAGGACCGTGCCTGGTAGGTTGTCCAATTCAACATATGGTTCTTACCCGTCATCGGATGAACTGACCTCTAGGCGTCAGTCCCCTGTCTTAGGTTGAATCCACTGCAATCAGATCAACCCGTTGCTGACTACCGGTCCAACATTCAGCCATGCTTGTGGATAGGCCTAAGCACCAGTGGGGGGGTGAGGTTCTTGCCTCACCTCTGTTGGCCCCCAAATTTAACCTTGGTGCCAGTGGGGGGGTGAGGTTCTTGCCTCACCTCTGTTGGCCCCCAAATTTTAGACCATCACTAGTAGAAGGGAGGAAGATACAGAAATGCCACGACACCAAGCCAATTGACGGCTCCTTTGGAAAAATTGCATCACTGGTGACACCATCAGCAAAGATGTCAGCATTACCACAATTAACATGGGGTGCGCTGGCAAGGAAATTGCATCACTGGTGACACCATCAGCAAAAATATGCCAGCATTACCACCATTCGCTGCACCAGACACAATGCATGCAACTGATAAATAGTCCAGTCAGGTTCTGCAGGCAGTTCAAATTGGAGGAGTCTATCAATATGTCCATTTCCTCCCAAAGTAAATCAAGTCCTTGATTGAGCATTACTTGTTGAGTTATATTCATTGATGCATCAGTTTATACAGTTTCCTGTGGTAGCTATCATAGAAACTGTAGTTTGGTTTTCTTTGTCTTCACCGGCACTGGGATGGAGATGGGAATTCTGGCAATGATGTTAAAGAGACATTATCCTGAACAGAATTATTAAATATGATGAAAAGGAAAAGTGAAAGTAAACAAACAGATCTGTTAATCACCTTTAAAAACAATAGTAAGCAAACAGATCTATTAACCACCTTTGAAAACAATCATTAACAGCTATTTACCTAATTAGATTAAACCACTTAAATCACGTGAATAAAAAAAAAAATTCGGATCCATTTTTTCATGAGCGCTCCTCATATAAAAATATGGACATACACACATACTGACATGCAACACAAAACAGGGCACACATAACATACAACATACAAGACAATAATAACGGCCTTGTAGCTTTACCTAGGTAAAATCTCCATTGCAATGTTTAAAAACTCCACAGTCAAAAAATAAAACACAGTCAAAAAACAAAACTGATCAGAAAAACATTAACCTAGGTTTGTATGAGCTCAAAAAATAAAATAGAACTACGATGTGGGAAAAATGCAATAATAAAATAGATATTGAAAAAAAAGGCACCGTGGTTAATCACTGTCGCAGATGTAAGAATAGCCAAGCTGGAGCTCTGGATTTCAGCTGTTATGGATTTCAGTCAAATCATCTTCTTTTTCTGTAGAAATTGTTTTGGTTAACCTCTCTGGAATCCAAATCGGCTGCTGTTCTCCCTGTGGGAACACACAAACGGAACCCCGACTCCAGACAATAACTTGGTCGGGACCTTTCCATTGTCCTGTTAGAATATCTTTCCAAAGTACCTTAGGCTTATGTACATTTTTCGGATACATATGTCTTTCCGCAGCACTAAGTCCTGATGAATCCAAATTTAGAAAGTTTAGAGTAAAAAGGGTTATTTTAAGTTTATCTTTGGGGGATATATACCCCTTAAAGATCCTTTTAAATTTAAGTCTTTCAAAAGCATTTTGTCTTAGTTTTTAGAATTACTTTAGTCCTTTTAATTTTTAGATGTGGTTTTAAACCATAGTTGTCTTAGCCTTTTGCATTTTCTATCTGAAATACCTTTACTTGACATTTTCAACCATTTTTTATCTTATTTCTATTTTCTACTTTTCTTCTAAGGTTTTTATATTTACCCTTAGTTGCTTTTTTCTCTCCTAGTTTTCTTTTTGTTTCCTATTTTGTGGGTTTAAAATTCTTGTCTTTCTACATCTTTTTTATCTTCCTATATCTTTTTTATCTTTCTACATCTTCTCTCTCTCTTTTTACCTTCCTGTACTTCTGCTTTTGAAGTTTTCCACTTCAAATTTTTAATCTTCTTTATCTAAATCTTTTATCTTATTATCTTCCCATTTTCATGGGTTATATTTTTTTTCTCCATCATGAAGGCATCTTAACCACCTTCAATTTAACCTTTTAAAGCCTTTTGCAATGTACTTAGACATTTTACAACTTTTTACTTTACCACACAAAGATTATCTCATCTCCCTCTTTTTAGTTTAATAATAGTTTGATGAGTAAAGCAATCTTTTTTCCGCCATGAAGGTGTCTCGACCACCTTCAATTTAACCTTTCAAAGCCTTCCAATTATCTTCTATACTGTTCTTTTAAATGTACTTTTTCACCACCTACCGCTTTACTCTTTTAAACGAGGCTTAGATTCTGTATAAATCGCTTTAATGTTAGTTTACATGGCTGCCCTTCAACCAAAGGCTCTTTTTTACTCCATTGAGAAGCTTTCTCTCAATCTGCCATGCACAAATACCTTTTTCTTCTTTCTTCCTTTCTCAAGCTTTTAAAGTAAGTCTAGTTTCCTCAAAATCTTTTTAAATAGCATTTACAACTTTTTAATTTACCACACAGAGATTATCTCATCTAGAAACATTTATTTAACCTTTAACCTTTTATATTAAAATATATTTCCACATCTTGAACCTTTTTATATCCCTTTTTTAACCGTTAATGCTTTTTATAAAATCACATTCTGAAACAACCCTTATAAATTATTCCACTTTAATAAGATGAAATACTTTTATGTTTTCTAAGGTACTATTATACTGTAATTGAAACCCAACTGAAACTTCTTATACTCTCTATATAAATTACACATAATAGAATCTTAACTCTTAGTAACCTTGTTTAGCAAAGACACAGACCAAAGCAATATTAAACTTTTTTTCCATTTACCAATTTATGAAAACACACATAATAATTAAATATATTACCTTATGGAACTTAATAAGTAAAGAGTACTTGATTTCATATTTAGTGGTTGATATTTTAACACTTTAGCTTTGTAAATTGATCAGATATCTGTAAAAACCAAGATCTTAGACAAATGTAGTAAACAGAACTAGCCATCTCTTTCTTGTTGAAGAAAAATCCTTCTACAGGATACCATGATGGTCCCATCGATATACTTAATAACTCATCTTTAAAAAGCCATGGGCTACATTTTTGTATTGTATCAACATATGCCCTAGCTGTTCTTGGTCTTACTGGGGTGCCTCTTTCCTCTAACAATTTCTCTTCCTCAGAGGCGAACAAATTCAAGCCTTGAGTCAACCATTTTCCCCAGTTTGCCTGAGAAAGTTCTAGGAACAGGCAACTTGAAATAAAAACAAAATAAATCAAAACAAGAACACGTTGTTTTTTGAAATGGTCACTCATTTTTTTGCTCTCCTTCAGGAGCGAGCAAATTCACTTACCCCCAAGCTTCAGACATCCCACGTACGGGCCACCAAAATGCCAAGGCCAATGTCTCGGCTTGGCACCAGAATCACGAGGCACTCACAGCTTTGTAGGTTCAAACAGCAATTCTTTATTCCAGCTCTCACACCACCTCCACACAGGTCCAGGGGCAAACACGTTCTGCCGTCTCCCGCACAATTCACCTACTCCACGAGGCTCTCTCCAAATCCCATTTTAATCTCACGAGAACTCAATGGGAACAAGCAGCAGGAACACCCTAATCCCAGCAATAATCTTCAACTTCCAACTTCCTTAAAACCCATTATCTTAAACTGGCAACGCCTTAAACTCAAGGAGCCGGTTACTTCCTCAAACCTGATCAGCTCTAAACCCAGATCCGCCTTGGTCCTTGAGCAAGGTCACCTTATTAAAGCATGCATGCAATGTTCCATCAAATGTCCTCTAAGCAGCATGGGGTACGCTTGGCAAGGAAATTTCGATGCGTCATTCCTACTTGGTAATGGCCCTCAGCAACATATGTATTTTGTGTGTGTGTATTATATTTTTTGCAGTGTGGGGATTAATCTAAACATCTTGTGCTTGGTAGACAACTACCACAGAGCTGCACCTCCAGACCCCACATGCTCAAATCTTAGGTGTACAATAAGTGACCTTTAGCAAATGCATATACCTATGTCAACCAAACTCCTATCAAGATAGAGCACATTGATTTCATCTCAGAAAGTTCTCTCAGAATCCTTGCAGATTAATTATTTTTCTAATCTCTGGCCTCTGGCAACCATGGTTCTGAAGCTTTTCACCTGGATTCACATCTTCTAGAATTTCAAAATACACTCTTATATTTAAGTCTTCTTTCTGATTATAATGAGATATACCTGTTGTTGGATTTGTCTGTAGTTCAGTCCGTTTTGATGCAAAATGGCATCCTATGGTATGAATATATTATGGATTATTTACCAATTATCCTAATGATAGAAAGCTGGGTCAGTTGTAGTTTGGGGCTATTTTGAATAAAGCTCTCATAAACAGTTATACGAAGACATTTTTTGTGGACATGCATTTTATTTTCTCTTAGGTAATAATGTAGGGTCAGAATTGCAGGTTCCTGAATTTTTAAGGTTTTAAAAGAAAATGCCAGCTGTTTTTCAAAGTGCTTGTAGTATTTACACTGTCATCAACACTTCATGATCCATATTTTCACTCTCACTTGTGGCCACCAATCCTTTCAAAAATTGAACCATTTTGGTGAATATGTAATAGTATCTGATCAAAGGACGTCAAATTTGAATTTTTCTGATGATCATTATGTACGCACTTTCTTAGGTGCTTGTTAGCCATTCACTTACCTCCTTTTATGAGATGTCTCCTAAAATTTTTTCTCAATTTTTAAAATGTATATTCTTTCATGAATTGGAATAATTCTTAATAAATCCTGGGGATCAGTACTTTCTGACGAATATGTTTTTCACATATTTTTTCTTTCTCTGCTTGTAGCTTGCCTATTCATTTTATTCATAGTTTCTTCTGATGATCAGAAATTTTATATTTTCATGAGGTCTACTTTATTTATTATTTTGTAGATTTTGCTTTCTCTGACTTCTCTTAGAAATGTTTGCCACTCTAAGTGACTAATTAATTCTCTTAAGCTTTCCTCGAATAGCTTTATGCTTTACCTTCTATGTTTAGGTTTATGATAAATTTTGTAATCTTCATGTATCATTTGAAATAGAGGTTGAGGTACATATTTTTTCAAAATGATATCTATTTGTTTCTCCAGAGAAACAGAAACAAAAATTTAGATAAAAGATAGATAGATAAATAGGTATAGACAGACCAACATTTATTAAGGAATTCACTCGCATGATTAAGGCAGCTAAGTATTCCCAAGGTCTGCAGTCAGCAAGCTGGACAACAGTGGTGGTTTTCCAGCCTGAGTCTGAAGGCTTCCTAAGAAGCAGCAGAGTTAATGGTATAAATTCTAGTGTAAAGGTAGCAGTCAGGCCAGTGGATATTCTTACTGCTGGTCCACTTTGTTCTATTTAGGTCTTCAATTGATTGGATAAGACCTGTCCACATCAGGGAGGACAATCTGCTTTATTCCCCTTACCAATTTAAATATTAATCTAATCAAGGAAAACCTTCAGAGACACATCCCAAATAATCTTTGCTGTGTTTGGGAATTCCATGACCCAGGCAAGTTTGCATATAAAATTAACGATTGAACTATTTATTTTACCTTAATTTTTGAAAAGATTTTTTTCTCTTCTATTGGACACTTTGGCATCTCTCTTGAAAACCAACTGACCAGGTATGTTCAAGTGAATCTATTTCTGGGTAAATAACATAGTTATGTTTATGTGTACAAAGCCTCATGCTGCTAACTCTTGCTATTGTCTTTAAGAAGTTTAATGAGAAATGACAGGTGTGATACTACAAAGGTTAATTGTCAAGTCAGGTCCACTAACTTCAGAAGTCCTAACCACAGACCAAATTTGAGTCATAATATAAAGCAGAAGGTGTAAGTAATTTCCCTACAAACCATTAGATAAAAAGCTTTGGAGGCCATGTATGGTCTATGTCACAGAGTTTTCTTCATTATGTTGTTGAACAACTTTTTAAGCTCTTGGGCTATTATTTGTTGACCACTGATTTAAATGACAGTGGTAATCATGAGCCTCAAGGAAAAAATAAGAAATCTATAAACCCGTAATGCAGCTTTCTGAATCCTTATTTTCTACACCTCAATACCTTACAGCCCTGATTTAGGATATGGGATATCTGAGCTATACATGAATAATTCACTGGAAGGGCACTATTTTGACCACAGAACCTCTGTTTTAATACTCTAGTAATTTTTTACTCTGATAATTATGATGAGTTCCATCACACCAAAGTAGTCTAGTGTATCCAGCAGATGCTGCCCAGGATGCCTGCTTGCCTCCATTTGCTTTCAGAATTCTAGCAGACTAAGTAGAATAATTCCAACCTAGATAGAAGACATATATTCTTCTAAACATATTTTAGTAAATACCTGGAAGAATTTTGGTCAGTGTATGTACAAGTAGATTTTCCAAGGATATTTCTCTGTTAGACCAGATTCCCTCCCCCAAGTTTGTCCAAGATGTGAGGAATGAGTTATAAGACTATCCACCATTAATTCCTTTCCAATAAAAATATTAGAAGGTTTGCTGTTAGGACTGAGAAAACCTCATGATGGATTCAAATGCAGGAAGACAATGATGTTGGTCAAATCAGAAATTATGAAAATGAGTACAAAACACTTTTAGGATGTACAAGGGAGAAATAGATGAGATATTAAGTTGGAGAAGGTTTGTTTTTTTCTTAGAGACTGGACAAAATAAAAGGAAATATAAGAATAAGGACTACTTTGACACGGTAAAGTGTGAAAAATATATATTCATTGTCGAAAAACAATTTGAAGAATGATAATGGAAATTGAGCATCTGCTACAAAGGAAGAGGTTGAGAAATAAACAGGGAACTTGAGGAAAATGGAAAGTCTGGAAAAACCACTAGACTTTACATGATAAGCCACCAGAAAGTTCTAAAAATTAGCTGCTAGGGTTATTTTATTTCAGTAATAAGGTAACAAAAATAATAATCTCTTAATATCATTGAAAGCCAATAATGAGGGAGAGGTGGTGGGCAAGGCATTTTGCAAATGTTACTGAAAGCTGGGTCCTTGTCTCCATATCCATCCAATAACAAGAACATGGTTTTGAGAAAAAGGAAAAAGTTTTATTGCTTTGCTAGCAAGGGAGAAACACAGGGGACTCTTGTCCCAGTGGCTATGATTCTGCCCATCAGCGGAATAGGGATAGGGATTTAAAGATGTGACTCAAAGGCTACATTCCACATCTTATCCCTCAGAGTTTGTAATTCACTTGTTAATGTGGGATATAGTTATTTCTGAGATCTTCTGGTTCCATCCCCAAAGTTTGAATTACTTGGATCCAGTGGTGAGGGTGTGCTCAAGGACAGATAACTCTGCCTTGAATGAGGAAGAAAGGTAATCCAGTTTCCCCTGAGATTAGGGAGGGGGAGAGATTAGGGAAGAGCAGGAAGGGAAGAAGGAAAAACATGTCCTTTTAAAAATAAGTCACAATGGCAGAGAAGCAAGGGCTTTATTCAAAGCATAAGGTGGACCATTGTTACACAAACATTATTGCAAAAGAAAACAAAATTATGTCATTCATGAATATTAGACACTAAATTCAGTAAGGGGAACATTTCATATGCTATATATTTTTTGAGAACTTCCAAGGTAGGGCACAGATTGAATCTGATTAAACCTAATACAACCAGGTTTGCCTTCAGCATTGAAGCAAATTGCTAGTTCTCTTTGAAATTGGCAGCTTGCATTTGGGGATTATGTTGCATGAAAAATACTTATCTTTGACTAAGAGATTAACAAATTTACATCCCTCATCTCTTTTATGCTTGCTCTAGGGCAGAGTCTGGTTAGAATGGCTGATGGGCTCATCCATTCCACTTAGATGATTCTTTTTTCCTCAACTAAAAATATTTCATTTTGATTAATATAATACAATTCATGATTTTCACAAAAACTCTAAAACTAAAAATAATATCTTGGTTTTACAGATTAGGAAATTGAAGCTCAGCTACCTTATATAATTTACAGAAGGTCAAATAGTTATGGAGTACC
This sequence comes from Ictidomys tridecemlineatus, assembly GCF_052094955.1. Taxonomy (NCBI): domain Eukaryota; kingdom Metazoa; phylum Chordata; class Mammalia; order Rodentia; family Sciuridae; genus Ictidomys; species Ictidomys tridecemlineatus. The sequence continues at coordinate 106,147,776 of NC_135485.1, read as the reverse complement.
TGAGCTGAGATTATAGCCCAAGTCTCCCCATATACAAAGTATATTTACAAATTTAGAGTGTTATTTATGTCTGACCACCCATTTCAAGATTTAGAGGAAAATAAGAGAAATTGACAACACTTGATAAGGGGAACATAGACAGTTAAAATAATATCATTTTTTTTACAGCATTCAATATATTGATGAAAGGGCTTGCATACATTCCTGCCTAGGTGGGGAATAAAAAGGAAGAGAGAGTTGAACATATATTGGAAAAACTGAAAAGGGCCAGACACTAATGTTCAATATCCTTCAATACACAAAATTGAACTTCTATGTTTCATGTGTTAACTAACCCCTAAGAAATTGACAAAGACTATGGTTTCATGTTGAACCATAGACTATCATGTCAGTGAAAGTCTGCTTTGGTGAGATAGAGGAAAGGGGATTGCAGAATTGAAAAAACAAGACTTATCCCTGAAGATTATTAGAGTGGTAAATGTTAGATATTGAGGAAATTAGTCACCATTTGGTAGCAAAGGACAGAAACCCTCTAAAGCATGTTTATTTGAATGGAAGTTTTAGTAAAAGGATTTTGAGGAAGATCATGGGGCCCTATTTTAAGGGAAAACAAATGAAAAGTTCTGAAATGTTGGTTGATAATCCTACTATATATGTCCACATATTTTGATTTTGTTTTTTTGTATTCTTCCTGCAGGTAGTCCCTATAGTAGATCTAATTTAATACATTAAAATTAATTTCTTTGAGATAGAATATGACTTCTGGTTGATGGGATTTTATAAGTTGATTAAAATACAAAGCTGTGAAACAACTTGTCATCCACATTAAGGATTATACGATATCTTCAAAGTGTTCTGAACTGACAGTTGTGTGGTAAAGGGTGTGATGCTGGAATATTTAGCAATAGTTGCAAATTAAGGAATCAGAGGGAATTAGTTTCTCTTCAGAATGTAGTAGGCTACCAAAATACACCATGGGTTTAGCATACTTAAAAAAAATCCTAAGCCCTCTTAAATTGAGAATGAGATAAGAAAGGAAGACTAAATATATATATTTAATATTACTTATCTATGGGATTGCTTTATTTTACATGGTCTGTGCAAAAAAGTGGAAAATATAGGGACAGACAAGAGTGAATGAATGTGTCTTTTTCAGTTCATCTCCTACCTTAAAACCATTCTAAGGGAATAGAAAATATATTTCAAGTCAGAGTTGAGTGTATTTTTTTAGTAGTGGTTTTCAAAACTTGAAAGAGACTTCAAAGAAATGTAAATACTATGCTCTGCTCTCTCCAGTTCCCCCTAAGGTCAGCTTCTTGGCAGAGTTCTTTTCTGTCAAGACAGTTGTCTTTGCCAGTACCAGTCTACTGGGAGACAATTGTGTACTGGGCAGCTGCCTTTTCAATGAGAGATGTGTCTCTTCTCAAAATCTTTTTCTTGTACCTCCTCAGTCTGAAAAACCAGTCATTTCGCTGTCATTCCATATGCCATGCCATATGCTAATTTGACATGAAGTTGCATTGCAGGCGAGATGATCTCTCCAGGACATCACTTCAGGAGAGAGACAGGACAGGGAGACCACACCGACAACAGACAACAGGGGCAGGCTTACAGCTTTTGTGGAATGGGGCCCACTAGCTATTCATGCCATCCTCATAGTGAAATGATTTGGAGATGGCTAATGAGGGTCCAGGTGTGATCCCTGAACGTAAGCCGTATGCCTGAGTGATAGAGGTAATATTCACTTGCACAGAGATTCTTTGTAGAATTTCTCATTTCAAAAGAAAGACTCCCCTGTCTAGTGGGTGAAACATTTTATTGCGTTGAGATAATTTGATGATACTGTATCCAAAATGTGCTTATTTGGAAAATTTAGGGTAACACTGTGAACTTGTTCCTTTTGACAGAGGTATAAAATAGATGTTTTTAAAAATGAAAAATGAACATTTCAGAAATCATGCTGATCTTTGTGAAAGTACTATAGTGAGGCCTCTAGCTTGGGGTAATAATGAATGGTGTTATGGAGAATCCCACATAATGTCTGATGATGGAGAGCCCACTGTAGGAAAAAATAAAAGGCTTCAGAGTCTTACTCTCTGGGTAGAGTTGAAGACTAATTGACTTATAACCATAGAAACAAATAAGATGTAATCCCTGTTTTTTGTTTGTTTGTTGTTTGTTTTGTTTCCTCTTGGGATCTGGGATGGTGTGGAATACTTGATTTCATAGGATTCAAATAAGATGAGGAGGCTTGTGGTCATTCCTACCATACCAGGTATTAATTATCTTAGAATTCCTATCACAGTGTGTGTCCTTGAGCTTTTGGCATTAAACACATTTGTACCTGCACCCCATGCCAATCATAAATTTTATTACAGGAACTGGCATTGAAAGTCATGCTTAATGCTACACACATTATAGTTGGTGCACACTTAATTAAAGCAGAGTGATGATGATAATGGCAATGATGTAATTTCCTTACACTGAAGGAGGAAGAAAGTTGGTTGCAAAGGGGTCCATTGGTTTTGTTGTTTGTGTTTCTACTTCAGGAACTACTCAGTGTTATAGATACCAAAATTCAATTTTTCTGAGCTCTACCAGGGCTTATAGGCTCTGTGGATTCAGTGCTGACTAAAGTCTCAAGGGTTTAGTGATAAACGGCAATGTCAATTTATTTACTGTAGAATATCCATCTGGCCTTCAGTAGCTTCTCCAGTTTGTCCAGAGGGAATAGTAGCAATCCTCACTGGGAAAATGTTTGCCAGAATTAAACTAGACTGCTCAATAATTTGGCCACCTAAGAGAGAGAAATTACAAGCTCAGAGTACCTTTAACCCATTCAAATAAGTCATGCCAACATCATGAAAATCATACTGCATCTGTTTAAGTAAAAATGCTAGAAAATCAGAGTATTGTGTCATCTTTCTCATGTCACCTGTCCATCTTATCTCCAGTTTGATCCATTTGCTCTTGATCCAGGGATTAATATTTTGTCTTCAAATGTGCACCTTCCTAACTTGTCCTGTGGTTAGTAGACCCTGACACTGAGACATAGGCTCCTCACCCCTGATTCATCAGGTTGTATTTAAGTATTAGCAGAAATAAAGAGCCATTGACTAATAGAGTCTGAGGTAGACATATTACTAGTAATAGCTCACTCTATTTCAAATTTTCTTTAAGAAGATATACAGAATCCAGAAGATGATACTTAACATCCTCTGTGTACAAATGACTTTTTATGTTTAGATAATGAGAGATTTTTACTCATCAATAAAACATAGTAAAAAAATTCAAGAAGGTGCCCCCCCCCATATCCCAAAGATGAGTACTGAGTTTATAAAGTAGATGAATTATTTCTGGGAAAAAATTGATCATTTTCTATGGGTCAAACCATAGTTTGAGTATTTTGCTCATTTCTAAAGTCCTTCTCATTTATCAATTCAAGTGTTAGGTATATACTATTTTCTCATCAAATAATTATCTTTATGTAAAAAAGACTTAAAAAGTCAGGTTGTATTGAAGACTGTACATATTATAGGGAAGAAACACAAAACAATGACATTCATAATATTAACAATATCAATGAAAATAGAATCTATTCTTTATTCCTTGGTATCTATCTTGTGTCATAATTTTCCCCCAATCTTTCTATAACTCACTTAAACCTCAGAACAACCACTTCTGTCAATATTATTATCTTCATTTTACAATCATAGAAGTTGAATAAATTGCCTAAAATCACAGAGCTTTTCAAGTGACAAAGTTGGAATGTTAATTCCTGGAGCTTGTACTCTTATTCACCATATAAGACTTTTAGAGAAAAGTATAATATGATATCATGTAAGAGGTATTAAAAAGATGCTTTGCAAGACAAGAAGGAACTGATAAGTGGTTCAGGGAATATTTTAGATAGCAGGCATGACAAGAACTTGAAACTTTGAAGTATCTTGAGCCAGAGATAAGACAAGGCGAAGAACGGGGGCGAGGGTAGTCCTTAAAAAGAACCTCAAATAGTTGTTCTGTCTTACTGAACTTTGAGGGAAAGTAAAATGTAAAACTGGAGATTTAGGTAAAAGCCAGATTCTAAAAGCCTTGAATGTTTTCATAAGTGGTTTGAACTTTATCCTGTCAGCAGTGAGCAACCGCTGAAGAATTTTAAAGCAAGACATATATTATGTGTCTGAATATGTGTTAACATGAAAGCCTATCCTCCATTTTCACAATTGGAAGATACACATATAGCAAAATACTTTTTTAAAATTATGTTTTCCCTTTTTTGGTGAAGTCAATTTATTTTTATTAATTTAGATGCACACTACAGATATGTACTAACATGTTACATAAAGTAACAAATTAATTTAGAATTATTGCCCTATTCTGCTTCCTCTTTTCACAGCTCAAGTTAGTATCCGGGGCATTGATATCATGCGGTTCACTTGCGATGCTTTTTGATCTGGCTAACACACTTTCATAGGACATGTCACTTCACTTCCATAAGAATTGTTTGATATATAACACATACTGAATTCTTGTTTCAAGCTGTCATTGGACATTATATTCCATGCAACAAGAACCCCATTTCTAGAAATAATTTATCGTATAGGACAAAATTCTAAGTAGCACTTAGTGTATCTGCAGAATTTACACACTAAACATACTCTAATGATTTTATAAATGATCCTAAAAAATCTGCATGCCATGGAATTGATCATTTGTGACTGTTAGATCAAAACTTAAGGAAATACCAAGTACAACTCTACTTGAGTGCCTACTGTATACTCTATAGTGCATGTTTTCTCACTAAAGCCAAGTTATCTTAGTCCTAGGTGGTATCTAACATAGATCTGTCACACAGAATGCACTTAGTGAATCTTTTATGATTGAACAAGTGATTATAACAAATGTAGTTACCAGTAAGAGCAATTTCTAAAATATTAATGTATGCGTCATTGCATATTTTCATCTGCACTTGGCATTATGTAATACTGCAAGCTAACCTGAAAGCAGTATATTCAAACTTTCAATTTTTACAGCTCTCACTAAACTTGAACCATCAGAAGAGTAGGAAATTACATTTCTTTATTGCTTTAATAGATAATTCCTTACTTCTAGTAATATTAGGCTTATTTCTTTGAGTTTCCTGGCAATCTGAGTTTTCTCTTCTATGAATTTCTTGTTTATATTCTATACACATATTTATTTAGTTCTTTTATTCTTACCATTAAATTTTAGTGATATATCATGTATGTTGGGTTCAAATTCCTTTCTTGTTATGTGTTTGAAAAATCTCACCCTAAGCTGTGGCTTGTGTTTGAACTTTGTTGGCCAAGTGTTCTGTTGAGACATTCATACTTCAGTACAGACAAATATGTAGAATGTTTCCTTTGTAGATCCATAAACATTTCAACTAACTCCAGTTATCAGAATTCTATCGGATGGATGCCCAAAGAAATCTAAAAAGAGCCATCAGTGGATTTTAGATTGAATGATAAAGAATTCCAGATAAAGATGATCAAAAGGGGCTGATACACTTTCATGGAAAAATCCCCAAATTATTTAAATTGGTTTATAGAAAGAAGGGATAGAAATGCAAGGTATTATTAAACAGAAATATTAAAAAATATGCATGGTTCAGAATGTACATACTAGCTATTCCTTTTGGTTACTTTATTGGATTTGGGGGTTCTTGGTAGTTTAAATATCATGTATTTTTTTCAATGTTTCCTGACATTTTCTACAACCCTCGAATTCATTTTTTTCTTTTTTAAACAGAACAAACTTAGATTGTGAAATGTCACTTGCTATTACTTTCCTGGAATACATGACTGAGTATAAGGAACATCACTGTGGTGGTGCATGTGATATTCCAGTAGATACTTGAAAATCATCTTGCTTCAAGAGCTTAATATGTTCCTTGTTCCTAGATAAAAGTGGTGGCATTTATTAAAATTCATTTCTTATACAGGGAAAAATTAAAGAACAAAGCATTTGTACTGCCAGGAGGTAAAAGCATATCTGATGAAAACTGGAAGTACTACTGTAATGTCAAATAAGAGTGGGGCTGCTCTTTCCATCACTCCAATACCAGAGGCTTTCTTCCATTTGCATCTTCCTTGCTGACTTTTCAATGAGTCACTTCCTCTGATGATCAAAGTATTCACGGATTGGCTGTATAATGATGATCTTCATTTTAAGACAGGAAAATTGAGGATTCATGTTAACTGACCTGTTCATAGATAAGGCCCTGTTTGCTTTTTAGCTGAGTACGTCCAGAATTAGTACCTCGGCCTTTGGAATTTTGGTCTAGGTTTGTTTTTTTGTTTTATTTCCCCCACTTCTTTTTCTAGATCCCTTATCTATATGTTGGGTCTTTGATGCTCTCGAATGGGCTCTTTTCTATATTTCTATAATTCAACACATCATGCTGATATAGATGCTGAGAGTGATGAATGGATTCAAAATGATTTTAAAATAAATATGCAAGTGGTTGACACCATTTCCCTCAAAAAGTGATTTCTAATCCCCTCTACCTGAATGTGGTTCAGCCCTAGTTACCCACTTCTGACTCACAGAATACAGCAGAAGTGATGCCGTATGACTTCCAGGGTAGGTCATAAAAGGCCATAAAAGTTCCCATTGGCTCTTTCTTGAAACACTTATTTTTGTAACCTATTCACCATGTTCTGAGAAAGGCAAATATCATATCAGATAGCCCTGTGTCTGGCTCTGACCCTAGCTCCAGCCCCAGCAGAGGTCCAAGTTGACAGCCAACATCAAACACCAAACAGATGTGTGGGAGAATCTTCAAATGATTCTTCCACCTTGACTTTGAGACATTCTAGTGGATGCTGAGAGGAGATATAAGGTGTCTTCACCAAGCCTAGATCACAGACTTGTTGACAAAATAAAAATTGTCCTTGTTTAAAGTCATTAACTTTTGGGGTAGTTTGGTATAGTGAAAACAAACAAACAGTTTCACACTTGCCATGTGCTGACACTTTGCTTGGTATTGGGGTGAAAGAGAAGCAAGGAGGTAAGGAAATCAACATCTGCAGACTTCATACCATGCTCTAGACACTGTGATTTGTGGTACTTCAGTGTACTAAATAATGATAAATAAGGTAAAATTACTATCTTTATTTAGCAGAGGAGAAGCTGGGGAGCAGGATTTTGTGTTGGATCCCATAAACGGTAAATGATAGAAATAAGGTACAAATCTACTCATACTTCTTTTGTTTTCTCAAAGGATGATTGGATGTGATTTCAGAGTCTGAGAATCTCACATACAGAACATGTTTATGAATAGTAACTAAACCATTTAATAAATGCTCTTATAGATACATGCAAACAGTGATTTAGGAGAGTGGTACTGGTAATAGAATGGTTCTTTGTTCTGACCTCTCTTCCAGAAAGAGAGAGGGTTTCTTTACATTTTGCATTGAAATTTTGAAATATGTGTGTTATAACTTGGGTAGAAGGTTATTGGCCCTGGATTGGATAGACAATAAGTTTTTTATTCCAGGCAGAAAGTAGAAGAAAGTATTTGTGTGAGTATGTGTGTATGTGTGTGTGTGTGTGTGTGTGTGTGTGTAAGAAAGAGATTGCATCACATTCTAAAATGTTGAATGAGGAAAATTAGAAAAACAAAGATGACAACAAAAACCACAAAACTAAAAGTTTAATTTTGCAGTTCAGAAACAAAAAAAATCAGATTTGAAAGGGTGAGACTGAGCTGTCAGCAAAAGATAGGAAAAGAATGAAAATGGATGAAATTATCTAGTGAACACTGAGGGGAGAGGCCAGAGAATATGAATCTGGGCATGGGAGACCAGATTATTATTTAGGGAACTGACATTAGAAGTCAGTGAGTGAAAGTAAATGATCAATAAATAGTTGACAGAAAGCAGTGACAAAAGAGAACATTTTTTTTTGTTATTGTTTTTAATCCACAGAAAAGGAAGGAGCTAGTAGCATCATATGACAGAGTTTAGGTAGTATGAATGCCAAAATATGGAGTTTGTTTTGGCATTTTTGATATGAATATGAAAGTTAAATTGTAGAAGTCAAGTGGGAGTTTTCAAAGACTGACCCAAGGTACACTGGATACTGAAAAGGGGCAAAAGGTAGAGAAAAATGTTCAGGGAACAGCAAGTTATTCTTGCAAAATTCATTCAAACGAGCACCACCACACCTATCTATCCCTTCTTTCCAACATTCCTAATACTTTTGAGTTTGAGAAAGGTAAGCAGAAGCATGAGCAGATAGTATCAAAAAGTCTGCTGAAACTGGGTTTAATTGGAAAGTAAAAAATCCTGGCAACACATACAGACGACTCTTTAGGAGTTTGCTGAAAATAGGAAGAAAAATAGGATAGTATCCCACAGAAGATATGACATTAAGATATTTGAAAATTAACATTTATTTATTCTAACATGGTTGATATTACATGCTATTCTTATACATGTATGTGTACATGTATGTTATACATACATAATACATAACATATATGTTAATGTATACATATTTGTGCACCTTTTTTGAGATTAGATATGTTGGAAGGAGTCAACAGGTAAGGGTAGGGCACTTTCTGTGGGAGAAAGGGCAAAACTGCTACAGTGATGGTCTTGGTTGTTGACCAGATATCATGGGTAATTGGAGCCATGGGCTTTGCCTAGGGGTAAAGGCCATTCTTCCAGGAAGTCTATAGGGAAAGAAAATTAGATGTATATACAAAAAAGAAGCTGCAGATGTGGTGGTAGAAATATGTGGAAGTTGATTGCCTTATTTTCTCAGTGAATTTGAAATCATTGAGATAGCCATAGTGAAAAGGCAGAAGGTTGGTGTTCAAGATTTGAAAAGAGGGAAAACCTAAAACAGCAAAAGTGTGAGAACATGGATAGACAGGGAGTGTGGATGAAACACTGCGCCTCATTGCTCAGGGAGGAGTGTATTTCAGTTAAAACATGAATGTGAGGACAATCGTCAGAGAAAGGTTTAGGATGTGGGAGATTCCCTGATAGCTGGCTGTAATCTCAGAGAGTACTTTGGGCTAATTTTGAATTTTGATTAGAAGGTGTAGAGATTCTTACAGAATGAGCATCCTAGTGATTAAGAAATAAATCGTCTAGAGGTGTGATGCTTCCCAGAATATCTGAGAATATAGGGGAGGAGAACATAAACAGTTTCATCCTGACCTTCTCCATCGGTCTGTTTTGAGAGGTGTGAGCTTGGTTTGTGAGAGGCAGGGGTCTTTGAAGAGTGACTGGTGACTGGCTTCCTCCTTCCCTTTGGCTGAGTCTGAGCTGAAGGCAGGCACCGCATATGGATGGAGCTTCACTCATCTCCCTTTGGTTCTCAGTGCTCCTGTGTGTTTCTTCCCATCAGATTCCTGCTACACAATTGTGGCCCTTTGCTTGAAGGGTGTCTCTTAACATGGGAAGCATTTGGTCCCATGGAAGACTGTCAGAACTGTAAAGTTGAGTTCCTAGGAGCATCTCTAAACCATGCACACACAAATCTCCATATTCTCTGTCCTCCAGTGAGGCAACTTGGAGGACTTTTCCATGCTGTCTCCCAGAAGGTTCCTGTGGTGAGCAGGATACAGTTGCATTTACAAGTAATTTATAAATTTATTAAAAAATGTATAACATGCCATGAAAATTACTCACTGAACAAAAGAAGTTAATTCTCAGAGTTAATTCTTTTTTCTTTTTTTAAAGCCAGCCTTAGCAACTTAGCAAGGCCCTAAGCAACTTAGTAAGACCCTGTCTCAAAATAAAAAATAAAAAGGGCTGGGGATGTGGCTCTGTGATTAAGCACCCCTAGGCTCAATCCCTGGCACCCCCCCAAAAAAAGTTAATTATTTTTAATGGAGCCCCACCCAGTTTTGCATATTAGAACTATAGGCACAGAATATTTTTAATCTCCTTTGATTTAGATACTATTTATAGGCTGTAAGATACAACAGCAAATGTAAAACAGTAACTATCAATAGAGTAAAAGCAAAAACAACAAAAGAAAGATAATTTAATATATCACTTATCCCAAAAATAATTAATAATTAATTAATAGTAATTATGATTTCAATACTTACATAAGCAAATATTGAGAGATAAGTATATGGAAAGAATGGGGAAAAGGTAGAGCTTCTCAAATAAGGCAGCAACCACAGTAGAAGTCAATAGTTGTTGCCTAAATTGAGGCATGAGGAATGCTTTTATTGATTGTTTTTTAAAGTCATGGAGATATACTAGATAAAACAACCAGCAAAAGCCAAAATGATTGTCTCTGGGAAATAACACTGGGAGGCAAAGCATACAGGGTATGCAGTAATTACTTTTTTTGAATCAACAGACTTGTGTTCTTTCATTTGTAAAAAAAGATATGTATGTATATTTATGAAAAGATTAAAATACATTTTAAAAACTCCACTGCCATATATAGTCATACCATTCTTAAGCCATATGTATGTGTACCCTGTTCTCACACAGGAAATGAATTCAAGTAAAACCAATGGTGGAAAAAGGAAATGGAAAAGACATAGGAGGAGGGAAGAAAAAAGTAAAAGAAGAGAAAGAGTCAGAAGAGATGAAAATAACAATGCTTTTCATGAGACTATTTATGTCTAGCATTTTTTTTTTAATTCTTACCTTTCACAAAACTTATTATCCAGTTTGGTCTTTGTTTAATCCCTTTATTTCTTAGGTCCTCAACCAAATGATTCCCTTTGTCAAGGGCAATGCTTTTATTTGTTTGCTGTACACAGAAATTATCAATAAATATTTGGAATAGTGGCCTTTCTCTATTACTCTTTGTCCTGTCTTCTTGTGTTGAGCATTTCTAGGATGGAGAAACCTCTCTGATTGTTCTACATTGTGTTGAAATCCAAGCACCTTTACTTGATACAGCTGTCTCAAACTGTGCTCTTTCTCATGGAAGCCAGTTCAGTGCAACAATTACATTCAGCTTTTTTTTCTTTCTTTCTCCCCTGACATCCCTTTTTGAGCCACTTAATATCTCGCAAGTTTTAATGTCTCTTCTTCCTGTAAGAAATCTTCCCAATTATTGTTAAATGACGATATATATGGGAAAATATTTCATAGTAATCAAGAGAGATTACTGAAGTGCTAATGCCCTCTTAGACTAATTAATGCACTTAGTTTAAAAACACATGATGATACTTTTAATACCTAACTGGTGTTTCAAACATTATCTACCATGCAGAATTACTGTTAGTTCCAACAGATCTACAAGCAGAATTCTCACATTACCAATAAAAGGACAGAAGAGATTTTCCTTTCTCCTCCTTCCTTTTGTCTCTCCCTTGTTTCCTTTCTTTATCTTTCTTCTGTTTCAGCTTTCAGAACTAATAAAAATATCAGCATCTCTAAATGCATATGAGGAATGCTAATATGCATTACCAATAAAATGACACTTTTATAATTAATAAATGAGCATTTATCTAGAGAAAGAAGCCAGATTTTTAATCTACATTTTTGTTTTTAATTGTAAACAGACATTATTGAAAGTTAAAAAGCTGACTTTTGCAAAATGTTGTTTAAAATTGTGTCCATATATACTCATTATTTTCTTGTTTTTTTTTCAAACCTTTCCTTTCCTCTCTTACATCATTTTAATTACTTTTAAAGTGTACAGCTCAGTGACATTAAATCTATTTCCCAGGATGTACAATCATCACCACTACACATTTCCTTAACTTCTTCATCATCTCCAGCAGGTACTCTATATCCACTAAATGGTAACTTGATTTTTCTCTTAAAATATCAAAAGTCCTAATATAAATATATAAAGTTCTGGGAAGTTTAAAGTAGTTTACGTGAAATGAAAAGTGCAGAAACTGAATTTAATCAAAGCAGTTTTTTTTTTAATTTTCAGAATTGAAACACATACATTCCAGCTACATAAAGATCTTTGTTTGCTTTTATCTTTTGGCATTTTTCTAAATACAAGAACACTGGCTTTAGCTATCCATCTTTCATTTGTAGCAGCAATTGCCATCACAATGGTGTCGTAGAAGTCCTATGCAGTAGCCCCAATCACTGTAGCTCATGTGTTTGTCAATTAGAAGTATTTTTTTTCCCACTGACCTTTCAACAGTAGTCTTTAAAAGATATATTGGAGCAAGTTGGTATTCTCATTGAAGAGGACACAGATGTGGATGGAATTGCAAAGAAGTATAAATTATTTTCTAATTGGAAAGACAGTCTCTCTCTAGTCAAGATATGATTTAGAAAGCTGCTTCCTGTGTCCAGTCATGCTGAATGGTGTGTATGATGATGCTTGAATCATATCCACTATTGCACAAGGACAGTATGTCCTTACAAAATAGTCTGTGAATGGCCACTTTATGAAACAGAATAAATTGACTGCATTTTTACCTGAGGTCAGATATATTTGAGAAGGAATTTCAGAATCAAAAGTTCTTTTCATGATGAGTTCAGGTTTTCTTGAATCCTATTTGGACTTCATATGTAAATTATAAGACTGCTGAACTTCATTAACTGGATATGGTTTTATGTTAGTGCACTATGTGATTGAGTATATAAAGAGAGCTAATGAAAGCTAAACCACTCTACGACTGAAAATTATTCATTTGCATGAACATTTGTAATGCCTATCTTTATTTCATCCTGAGTGAAAATAAATCATTCTCATTCCCTACCATTAAAAAAAATCACAAATTGTGGCTGGTGCCTTGGCACATGCCTATAATCCAAGTGGCTCAGGAGACTCAGGATGATGAGGCAGGAAGATCACAACTTTAAAGTCAGACTCAGCAAAAGTGAGTCACTAAGTAACTCAGTGAGACCCTTGTCTCTAAATAAAACACAAAATAGGGCTGGGATGTGGCTCAGTGATTGAGTGTCCCTGAGTTCAATCCCCAGTATAAAAAAAAATCACAAATTGTATCCAATGTAAATGATAAAAGAATGATTTGATGAAAATATTTTCATATAAAAATTAATATTAGATGCAATCATTCATTGATGAAAATATAATATATATGTATTTTATATTTATAATTATGTATAAATGTTGTCTAAATACATAATTAGTAATATATATTTTTAAAAACAAACATATAGTACTTAGATTTGAAACTTTTGTGATTTTTGTGAAATTTACATGTGTAATACTAATATAAATGATTACTGTAAGGTGTTTTTTTAAATTTTTAAATTTAGTGATTTTTTTAAACAGTAATGCAGTGGCTGTTTCAATGAGTACTTGAAAATAAGAGCCACAAGGTAACATACAGCCTATTAGTACCATAGGATTTTACAGTATCTATATATATGCCTTACAGATGTTATATAATTTATAAAGAAACCGTATCTACTTCTATAGAATTAGGTGCCATTATTTGAAAATAAAATATGATTGAACTTAATTTAATTCTTTCAATTTTGCATTTTGGAAAGCACAAAACAGCTCTTGACTTTTGCAGTTCAACACATTAGCATCTCTTGCAGTTGAATGAATACATTTTCAATAAGAAACCAATGAATTATGGAGTCTTTTCAATGGTGACTTACAATAAGCAGTAATTCACAAAATTTATATTCTTTACAATCTACTTCCCTCTTGTAGAAATGTGGGTTGGTTGACATCTTCTACAGCCTGCTTAATCTTTTGTAAATATTTGCAAGTCTGAATCATTGGTATGGATTTTGTTGAAGAAAAAAAAAAGATCTCACAGAAGAGGAAGGGAGAAATTTGAATGACAAGAAAAGGGAAAACATGCAAAAAACGAAACAACAGAGAAAATAGGCCATTTTGTCTTGATAATTCAGCTAATGCTTTGAAATTGATCATTGAAAGGATATTTTTTGAATGTAGATAGCTGAGGTGTGTGTGTATGTGTTTTAAATTTAACAAGTCTTTTAGAATCAAAGGAACTATTGAAGGCACGCATAGGCATTAACTTCAGCAAATTCCCCAAATTATGCAACTTGTAATGTCACAAATTCCTGATGCGCACCCCTTCAGTGAGCCTTAATAGCCTATTTTGATCAAATATGTGAGAACATTCGACATTTCATTTGAGAAGTCAAATTCAGTTTATCTAATGCCCATATTTTCTAAACAGAGGGAATTTTGTTATCTATTGTGTGAAAGAATTTCATCACCCAATCAGAACAGACCTCCTGGTACATTATCCAGTTTAAGTTCACTTGGTTGTTATTGCATTAACAATCTAAATTATCATTAAAACTTCATGTGCTTATTCCCTACTAAGAATGCCTTAAGGGCATAGATCTAGTTGATTGTTTTATACAGTGCCGATTTTCTTCATCCTGGAAATCATCCCAAAGCATTTCCTTTCCCACCATTGACTCCCCTTTAGTTGGTTAAAAAGGAAAATCAGATCATGTTGCTTTCTGCTGTAACAATGTTGAAAGGCTCCTCATTTTCTTCAGACTAACAGTTACAGTCCCCACTGTGGCCTAATGAAGGAAAAAGTAAAACAAACAAACAAATACCACCAATACCACAACCAATAAAACCTTTTTAATTTCATGCAGGTAATTGTGTATTCTCATTTCCTAACTCTTTACTTTCTGTCTCTCCTACAGGAATTAAGCTCTGTCATTCAGGGACTTTTTCCTTCCTTTGTATTGTTTTATTTTCTGACATATCAGTAGAGCTAATAAATGTTACATTTTCCATAAATATTTATTTACTGTCTGACCAACAGAATAAACAAACAAATGAATAGAAAATGTCAAGCAATCACTTAAATGACCAAATTAAGTAAAAATATCAGGAGTCAAGAACTCCAAGAAAATGGTTAGACACTTTACAGATGTATCTGCAGTAGTACTAAAAGTCTGATTTTATGGGGGCAGTAATCTTAATGTTTGCATATTTTGCATGAAATCTCATCCTTGATTTGTAATTTTTACTTCTGTACACTAAAAATATTCTGTCACATGTGGTGTTTCTTCTCAAGGACAACACAACCTCTTGGAAGAAAACTCAGGCCCCCAATGTAACACTGTTTTTGCCACAACAGAAAATTGTGGGGAAATAAATAACTTGGGCTTCATCATTATGATAGCTAATGGCTTCAGGGATGACCCCAAAGCAGACAATATGGTCCAAACGTCGTCTCCATCTGTGTCTCTGCTGTCAAGGGAAATCGGTTTAGATCATTTCTTATTTCTTTCTTGGTACAAATGACAAGTACCCCATGCCGTGTTGAGCCCCCAACTTCAATGACTGGTGAAAGATGATGTACTGTGAATTGATAAGTGAAACTAACTTTCCTTTAGAGCTACAAAACTAACAGAAGTCCTCTGCCTCCACAAATTGGACTCTGGGTGTTTGGTGTGTGTACCCAGAAACATGTGTGTGATTTCCTCTGGAAAACTGTCAGAATAACACAAAATGTTGTTTTCTTCATGATTCAGAAATGATTTAGAAAACAGGAAGACAGTGCACAGCTAGCCATGATGGATTAATGGTGTGTCATAAAGGTATTCTGTCATGAAAAATACCTTAAAGATCTTTCCTAGAGCTGGCGGATTGCCTTCAGAAAATTGTAGACAAAAATCTGTACGAAGACCTTACACAATTTGTGCCTCTTTTTTTCCTTCAGTATAAAATTTCAGAGGATTTTCATGCTTTGATTCTGCAGTTAGATATGTGGCCTGGACTATTTCTAAATAAAATCATTATTACCAGCATTGCCAACTAGCCACTTAAATCCTCAGTTGTGCATGATACTGAAAGCTACAGAGCAATTTTGGCTCCGACTGCTTAAAAAAGCACAATAAGACAAATGGATAAAATTATACTTGCATATAATAAAATGACAGTACAAATTCTTAGTTATAACTGGTATGGAAGGCAGAATTAAAGTTTAATTTTTGGTCTTTCTTTTGTGTATTCATATGTTTACCTTGGACTGGACATGGCTGGAATCATAATAAAGCCAACATGCATAATAATGTCCAATAATTCTAATAATATCTATTCTTTCATAGTGTTCAGTTGGCACATGATATACATTTCGCTTGACTTTAATGAGTAAGCACAATGACCATCAGAGAAAGAGAAAAATGGAGATAAAGGAATCTGTTTTAAGAAAATCTGTTTTAAGAAATCTGTTTAAGAAGAACTAACAGTCTTCATTTCCAGGTATGAAAAACATGTAGCAATAAACACCTTTAGAAAAAATAGAAAGTTTAAAGGAAATACCTTGCAGTTATAACCACACATGGATAGTAGTTTTTAACATGTTAAAAACTTTGTTAACATGTTTTGTTTTTTTGTTTTTGGTACTGGGGATTGAACTCAAGGGCACTCGATCACTAAGCCACATCCCCAGCCCTATTTTGTATTTTATTTAGAGATAGGGTTTCACTGAGTTGCTTAGCACCTCACTTTTACTGAGGCTGGCTTTGAACTCACAATCCTCTTGCTTCAGCCTCCTGAGCTTCTGGGATTACAGGTGTGTGCCACCGTGCCTAGCATTTAACATGGTTTTTATCAAACAAATGCTAGGTTAGTAGCCAAGTAGAGAATGAATACAGGTTTATACCATTCATGAATATGCCTCAGTCTCCTTTATTAGGAGTACTTATTAGGAATAATTCTTATTAGGAGTAAGGGATGAATTTCATTACATTATCATCTTAGAAAGAGCCTTCTGGAAAAATCTTCACCAGAAGTTTTTATCCTGTGAACCTTTAATGACAGAATGGAGGTGTGGCCATGAAGTTGAGGGGCCATCTACAGCCAACATAATCTGGACTAAATTGGCATATCACTATTTTGGTATGATGTTCATGGCCTATTTGACAATTCCTCGTTTAAGTGTGGGAGTACAAACAGGAAGTGTTTAAATTATATATTCCTTATCACACTTCTATTCAGTAACGAGGTAGGGTACTTTCCAAATTTCTACTAAACCAAATATGCCAAGATGAGTACATATATTACTGGATCTCTAGAGAATGACAGAGGAGCTTTTGAATATAATGTGTGAGCCATTAAAATTTCTCAAATTTTTATTACACTTTATTTCTCACATGTTTAGTTGAAAATACCTCTGATCAAGTGTAGGCAGCCATATGGGTTAAATTCACATTTTCTCTCAAAATTTAAACTTGAATTTGCTATAAACCATATAGTCAAAGATAGTTAAGGCCCTGGGTACATTCTCTCATTTTTTGTTTTTTTAGTGGGATTGGCATAGATGTCACTCAAAACAATTTTTTTTTTAAAGAGAGAGCGAGAGAATTTTAATATTTATTTATTTATTTTTTGTTTTTGGCGGACACGACGTCTTTGTTTGTATGTGGTGCTGAGGATCGAATCCGGGCCGCACACATGCCAGGCGAGCACGCTACTGCTTGAGCCACATCCCCAGCCCCAAAACAATTTTTTTTTAAATGTAGAAATTCACAACTTATGAATGTATTTATTACCTGCAAATATATATAATATATATGAATATGTATATATTTATTATATATATGAATATGTATATTATATATATATAACTTTATATGGAGTGTTTGTGTAGGTATTTAAAAAAGTATATTATTTAGAGACAGCAGTTTTCTACAGATGCAGTAGTAGTATATTCTGATTTCTCTAGGTTAGCTATGAACACAAATCAAAAAATATTAATATTGAGACAGGAAATGCAATTACTTTCCCATTCTAAATTAATACTGCTACCATACATGAATCATATCCCTGAAACTATATTTTGTAATGTACTTTCTGCTGAATGAAAAATTTAGAGTAAATACCTACTCTGCTCTATAGAAACGGCAAAAATTCTAATATATGGATTTCATTAGATGTGCATTCAGAACTCCTTTTATGCTGCAAACAATTGCTAGAAAACAATGCACTGTGCTATTTGCCAACACAACAGAAAATATATGGCAGAATTATAAGAGCACAGAAGTTTTGACCTATTTAACATAGTATGTCAGAGCTTATGGATATTACATGTACTTGGGATGTTTTTGATTTTTTCTAAAAGGGCCTTTGCATTATTACTTTTAATAATAGAACAATAATAATTATTGTGTGCTAACAAATGGATAAAGGGGTAGAACAAAGATGGAATAAATAAGATACATAATTGCTGTTTTAAGTTTTTGTTGGTGTTCATTTAAATATAAATCTGAATCTAGTAAGGATAGATGAAATAGCTTAGGTGAGTGATCATACACAAGGAACAATAGACGTTATTTTCCATTCAGTTGGATTTGGTTTGTGATGGGAAAGCAGCTTGAAAGAAACAAGCTGAAGTGCAAGGAATGTCCAAACATATTTCAGAGATTATGTTTGTCTATCAAGGAACAGAATGATGCTGTCATGGGTTTGTCAAAATAAATACAGAGATACCATTACTTTCCCTGTCTTCTCTGGTACATTTCAGCTGCCCATAAGTGGAAATGATTTTCCTACTTCCAGATACTTAATGTTCCTTGTGTGCTTTCTTTACAGGTGTTGTCTGGCATACAATATGTGGTATAAACAGACTTGTCACTATTTACTACTCCACAGAAATTGAAACAGGAAGTTTTGTTTTTGTTTTTATAATTCTTTGTGAGAAACTCTTTGAATTATTCATTAAAAATTAGGAAAATATTTTAAACTTTTGAAAGTTGAACACTTTTAAAAATGAGATATGTATGTTATCTAGCTCAGCAGTAAAGCAGATTTTCAGTGTGATACATAGAAGATTTAAACAGAGACTAAAAGATCCACTAAAAATATATTTGTATTCCATTTATAGTAAAGCAGTATATAATCATTTTTAAAAAGTGATTTTGAAATGGCAATTATAAAAAATAAATATTTTTGGGTGCACATTGATTTTTGAGTCATATTATGTCATATATTCATAATCAGTGTATGAGTGTATGTGTGTGTGTGTGTGTGTGTGTGTGTGCCAAAAGTTTAGACCAATGAATCTCAACAATATTCATTTCTTTATGGCAACATTTAACAGTATCACCCAAGCTTTGTCTTACATACTTTTAGTAATTTTACCTTCTCAAAAAACAAAACAAAATCATCTCTGTTAGTCTTGAGATTAAATTGACAAGCTAATTAAATTTTCTTTTTTCTCTGAGAAATTTCAGTCTTTCCAATTTGAGTCAATTCAAGTATGAACACAATTGCTATTTTAGTCAGGAGAATACAGTCATATTCACTAAATACCTGGCAGGGGTCAGCCATCAACTTAAGGGCAAACTGCAGGTGGTAGGAGACATTGGCTTTTGTAGTAGCTCATTAGGTCTTAAGTGAATCTGAAAAAAATATCATAAATTCAGAAAATTCTACAGGCATAGTTCAGATAAAACTTTGCATTTCATTTATACCGATGATCACAAAAAAACATGTTTTTATATGTGGCTCTTATTCTTATTTATTCTTGCATATTTTTATTGTATTTTTTAAAGCACATTTAATTCCATTTCTGGTTCAACTAGAATAACAGGGACCAATATATCTTCCTATCTGAAATAACCAAAAGCCAAAATATGTAAAACAAAGGTTTGCATGCAGGCAATGAAGATTAGTGACCTCAGAAATCTAAAAAACAAAGGAACCAAGCCCTATGATTTCCCTTCTTACTGTCTTCAGAGAGTTTTCAATGTGTTTCAGGCAGGAGCCATCAGAAAGGATTAGAAAATAGCAGAGCCCAGCAAGCACTTAGAACCAGCAATATTGCCTGACCCACTCACTGAAAAAATTCACAATTCATGGAGAATTGGGTAGAGTTTTCTGAATGACAAACCATACACTAAATGCTCTTCTGGACTTCTATAAAATGTAAAATAAAGACTCCAAAGGGTCAAACTTTTTACAGGTGAATCAACTGCATTCAAGGAAAAAAAAAAAAAAGAAGAAGAAGAAGAAAAAGAAGTATGTGTATAGGAATACAAAAATATCAAGTATTCAAAAAGTAAAATTTACATTTGATATCTGATCATAAGTAATCTTGTGCTGCACAGTGAATGTTTGTTTTCTTCAAATGCATGTGCTCCAATCCTAACTCCACAAAATGATCGACTGTTTTAAGAGAGAGGATTTTTGAGAAATGGCTAAAACAAGAAGGCAGAAGCACTCTTGAAGGGATTAGTGCCCTTGTGAAAGAGATCTGAGGGGGCTTGTTTACCCCTTCTACCATGCAGTGATATACTGAGAAGGTGTCAGATAAATCAAAGATCAGGGTGATTTTGAAAATAAAGAAAAATACTCCCAACTGATTTATAATTTAGAACTCAAAAAGTTTTTATGACTTTTCATATCCAAATCAGGCCAAGTTTCAGGCATGGCAAAGGGAGATTCTTGCTCCTTAAATAGGTGC
Organism: Ictidomys tridecemlineatus; assembly: GCF_052094955.1. Lineage (NCBI taxonomy): Eukaryota > Metazoa > Chordata > Mammalia > Rodentia > Sciuridae > Ictidomys > Ictidomys tridecemlineatus. The sequence continues at coordinate 106,127,408 of NC_135485.1, read as the reverse complement.
CATCAGGGAAGAGCATCTGTGAAACATTCAGATCATTCATAGCCATATGTAAAGGCAATTGGAATGAACAATGAAGGTAAGATTGCTTGTTGCCCTCAGTGCCTAACAATTTACATGGAAGTCCTTAAACATGTTTTTCTGCCAAAAAAAAAAAAAAGGCCCAATGCTTTTATCAACTGGGCTAATTAATATTATGCACTTTCAAAGTTGAAAAAAAAAAACCTATATTTTCAAAAAGCATTTTTATTCCACTTATGTGATTCTCCTTATGTGATTCACTTATGTGATTCTCAAATCTTCATGTTTATAATGGTCTACTAATATCCTAATTAATGTATTGATATATACATTTTTGTTTTCTGATTTCTAAAAATAAATATGGAGATACTATAGACATTTAGATGAAACAGAAACGTGGTTTATCTTCTCAAACCTAATTAAGCAAAAATAATCAGATTCATACTGAGAAAGACCATAACCAGAGAAATCTCACTTTTTTTCCAAGCTTGCCTGACTCATTTTTTCATAATAAATAATCCTCCAACTTATTTCTCACTCCTATTGTAATCTATTCTGAATACTATTTCTTTGTTTTAATAGACAAGTGTTGGTAACCAACAAAAAAAAAACATTTGGTTCATTTATTTCACTGGTGATTGGTTCATTTGTTGGTTAAAATTGTTTACATTTAAGAATTTATCATTTTTTCCCAAGAGAAATTGATCATCTCTAAAAGATAAGGAAGAAATCATAAGAGAAAATGTAATTCTTTAAATTGTGTGACAGAAACCTTGGTTAGTGGCAAATTACTTCACATAAAAATAAAAGACAGTAATAATAGCTCTTTTTTGAGGGGGAGTGCTTTGATATTTACCAAGCAGTTTCACATAAATTATGTCATTTAATCTTCACAACACAGCTATATGCTAAATCTGATTCTTTGGATGTGCAAGTCAGTATGTGGGAAATGAGGTAAATTTCTTTCTTCTATTTATTATTGGCTCAATGTTTTATTTTGCAAAGGATTTAGAATGGCAAGTACAATTATTTACTGAACCCTCACTAGTAAGTGACACAGCTGGGATTTCAACTCAGGTTTTCTACTCCAGGTCATTGTTTGAGATTGACAAAGTATATTGAAATGTTTGCTTTGAACAAATAGCTTACCAGTGATAATCCTGGCAACTCAGGCTTTTGGTGCAGTTAACTATGTGAGAAATCTGGCTGTTAATGGGCACTAGAAGGTGTGCCGAAAGCATATGCAGTCTGATTTGGCTGATTTGGGCCCATGGGAGAAAAATAAGATAATGTGACTGAAAAGGTTATGATCACAGGGAGGTGGTCAACTCCATTTCACTTAGCATTGGCAATGAATTGGAATCACCAAGGATTCAGATATCAAGGATTATTAGTTTTTTACATGACGATATTTGTTCCTGCACCAACTATTGCTGTCTCTTCAAAATGTGCTATACCTATTTCCTCCAAAATGCTTGTCAAATCAATCTAGTTATTTCAGATAGTTTTCATTATCTTTCCTGGAGGGCACATGGTTGTTAAATCACCAAGTCCAAAATAGAACAAAAAGTCACTTAATGTTAGAATTCGTGGTTTCTTTTAGACAAATGAAACATCGAGTAAAAACAGCAATGTGTCTGGAAAACACCGTGTGCCACCGTTCAGTTTCATTCTCTTTGCTCATTATGAAAAATAATCAGCATCCTGAATTTGTATTGATCATTGCTTTCTTATAAGTTTTTAACATTTTTTATTTTCTAGAAAAATGACATTTCTCCATGAATACCTTATTTAAAAACTTCTGAAAAATATGAGATGCAATGCACTCCTTTATGAAGTCACACATTCTAAGAATTCAGTAATATATGTATGAATATTCATATATATATTCACAAATATATTTGAATATTGAAGTGAAAAAGGAGGTAGAATTTCTTTGATTAAAAAAGTCGTCATATGCTGGGCATGGTGGTGCACGCCTATAATCCCAGCAGCTCTGGAGCCTGAGGTAGGAAGATTGTGAGTTCAAAGCCAGCCTCAGCAACATAGTGAGAGCCTAAGCAACTCAGCAAGACCCTGTCTCTAAATATAATATTTCAAAAGAGCTGAAGATGTGTCTCAGTGGTTAAGCACCTTTGGGTTCAATCATTGGTACCCCCCCCCAAAAAAAAAAGAAAAAGAGAAAGAAAAAGACATGGTATAAATTTATTCTTTCAATTTTGAATGTTAATAAATGAAGCTATTAGCAAAGTAGTTGCTAGTATTCCCCCTTTGGGGATATCATTTTTAAATTTACCATCTTACCAAAATGTGACTAACTAAATATTAGATTTTTAGCAAATCTCATCAAATGTGTTGTTTTGCCTGAAGTTCTGATAAAAGTCAAATCTTGATTTCTTCTAATAAAAGTTATAAAAGTTATTTTTGATAAGAAAATATAATGATAATCTCACATGAATCTAGAAAATACTTTTCAACTTTTTATGGAAAAAATTGCAGAAAATTATTTTTTGTACAAAATAGGCAATTATTTAACTTTAAACATTCTTGGCCTTTTAAATCACTTACGCTTTAAGCAAATACATGGCGTAGTTTTACAAATGAAATTATAATGGGGAATTTCATTCTCCTCAAGAGTTAGCAAATGAATACCAATCATAAAAAGTTTCTATATAGTCTGCACTGTTTCTATATGCTAAGCACTGAATTGGGCTTTAATCAAAATGAGTCTATTTCTCACCTAATGGTAATAACAGTAATTACACTGGGAAAGACAAGGTGGAAATGTCCTCTGAATAGGATAAATAAAAGATGCAGAAACTCATCCTTGAACTAATTGAAAGGTAAATACTTAAGAATATCTTTCCAGCAGAACTATGCAGAGTCATTATACACAGATACACATAGACAAAGTGTGCCTTTTGGATTGGAGAATTAGCTGTCATCTATTTGCTTCTTGTGTACAATAGTCCTCTCTTATCTGTAGGAGATACATTCCAAGACCCCATAGGATGCCTGAAACCTCCTTTTGTACCCAACCCTATACGTACATGCCTATGATAAAGTTTTATTTAAAAATAAGGCACAATAAGAGGTTAATATCAATAACCAATAATAAAATAGAAGAGTTATAATACTATACTATAATGAAGATTAGGTGAAATGGTCTCTCCGAAAAGAATAAAACAGGGCTGGGTTTTGGCATTTGCCTAGTGTGTGCAAAACCCTGGGTTTGAGTCTCCATACTTCAAAAAAAAAAAAAAAAAAGTGAAGGCAAGTGTGTATTAATGTTTTTGAACCATGGTTGAGTGTGGGTAATTCAAACCTCAGAGAAAAGCAAAACTATGGGTTCAAGGGACAACTATGTTATAATTAAACAAAATCACAATGAAGATTTCCTGAGGAAAAAAGAAGGTCACTATTATTGGAGCTAGTCAGTGTTTTAATATTGTGGCTATAATCACTTGCTATCTTACACTTTAATATAGAGTTCTTTCTGAGAAAAAGGTTTCAGGTGGTATGAAATCATAAGGCTATAATAAGATCTGTTTCATTCCAACAAACATTTTAAATTATATTCTCAGGGAAAGGGAATGTTATTGAACTACTGGTTTCAGATAATTTATGGCAAAATTTGTAAACATTAAACAAACATATCCAAGGCTGAAATCTAAAAGTTTCCTTTCCTTCTTTGGTTTTAGATAATCAGAAAATCTTTACTGATCTTTTCCTACATCCTGATGTAAATCATCACTGAGGGATTTAAAACTATCAAGCAGAGAAACACTGGCAAAAGCAAGAAGGTGTAGTGTGAGGAAGATGTTTAAAGAAAACACAGAGGAAAAGGCTTTTGAGAAAGAGCAGAAATATTTGGTAGGTAATAAACCAACCTGGAAGATCCTGTCTCCCCTGAGTTCTTCTCAACCCATCATCTAGGTCAGGAAGATGACCATGCACTGAATTCAGGGCGTACTTTACTTCTTCAGGAAGTAGGGGCACCTGTCTTATTAAAGGCCTCCTTAGTGTATGATTTTTCCTTGGTTCAGGACATCGACGTATTGGTTTTCCTGTGATGCACTGGGCATTCCTAGTCAGTTATTGCTGGCACCACCCAGTCTTCTCAGTGCTGCATTATCACACCTCAGTCTCAGCTATTGCCCCCTTCTCTACCTACATGCGTATCTTCAGTGACCTCATCTAGTTTAACATCTTTCAATACTATATATATGCTGATGACTCTTTTTTTGGGGGATTGAACTCAGGGGCACTCATCCAAGGAGTCACATCTCCAGTCCTGTTTTGTATTTATTTAGAGACAGGCTCTCACTGAGTTGCTTAGCCCCTCACCATTTCTGAGGCTGGCTTTGAACTGGGATTATATGTATGAGTTGCTGCTCCTGGTTATGCGGATGACTCTCAACCTTTTTACTTAATACTTCTCAACTCCTTTACTTATACCTCTCAACTCTTTGCTCACAGACTCATCTCCACCAGTTTTTCTGCTTCTACTGTTAGGGTTTGAATATGAAGTGTCCCCCCAAAGCTCCTGTTAATGCAAGAATATTCAGAGGTAGAATAATTAGATTATGAAAGTTGTAACCTAATCAGTCCATCCTAGCTTGAATAAACAGGCTGGGTGGGAACTGCAGGAAGGTGGGAAGTGGCTAGAGGAGGTGGATCACTGTGTGCTGCCCGGGAAGATTACATCTTCCCTGTGATTCCCTTTCCCTTCTCCTTCTCTGCTTTCTGATCCTGCGAGAGCTGAGTAGCTTTCCTTCTCTGGGCCCTTCGGTCATTATGTACTACCTCATCTTGAGCCTAGAGCAATGGAATTGGCCATCTATGGACTGAACTTCTGACACCATCAGCCAAAATAAACTTTTCCTCTTCTTGGTTGTTCTTGTCAGGTATTTTGGTCACAGTGATGCAAAAGCTTACTAAAACAAACACTCCTATCTTGATTCAAAGTGTATCAGCTTTCTTCCGAATTATGTAGTAGCTTTCTAACATATATCCTTAATTTGACCCCAACAAATTCCCTCTATGGTCCTACATTGTATATTCAACCCATAAATCAGATAAGCTTTGAATTATGCAAATTATATAATGTTTCTTCTCCATTCAAAACCCTACTAGCCTCCCCCATTAGGAGATAAATTCCTCATGATGACCTCTATGGTGTGGGTACCTTTCATCTGTCTGTTATAACTCCTACTCTCTCTTTCACTTCATTTCAGCATATTAGCCTCCATCCAGTTCCAGGAATATTCCAGGCAACTACTATTTTATGGCCTTCCTCTGGCTCTCAGTCTGAAATGCTCTTCTCTTAAATATCCTTTTGATTATGGGCTAAATCTTACATAGTTTTCAAGTTTTCCCCACAGCTTACTTGCTTTTTCCTTATTCAATAGTACAACTTCCCTACCAACTCATATTTCGAGCTCTATGTTTATGTTTTATGTTTCCCATACTCCTTTCCATTTCCTTACTCACTATATAATTTACATCCTTATGATGTTTATGGTTTATCTATCACTTCTCAATGGAATGTAAGGCAATCAAGAGCAGATATCTTTTTTCAGTGCCGCATCTCCAGAGAGTATAGAGCAGTGCCTTGCATCTGGTAGACCTCCATAAATATTTGTTAAATGAACAAAAATGAAGAGAGAGAGGTAGGGAGATGTGAACATCCGCATATTTATAAATGCTTTCCCACTGCAGCAAATAAAACAAAGGAAATATTGCAGATAATGCGTGCGTGCATGTGTGTGTGTGTGTGTGTGTGTGTGTGTGTGTGTGTGTATGTAACAACTACATTCTTGTAATTGCACTTAGATATAAAAATAGCTTTACTAATTTTTATACAGTTGATAAAGACTGTGAAATTAGAAGACAAGTTTACATTTTTAAAGAATAAATTTCAAACCATTATGGAAATGAACAATTGATATATCAGTCAGGGGACCTACCTAAGTTGGGAGCAGAAGCAAAAATGTGTGGGGTACAGGAGATAGAAACAGAAGAAAACAAAGGATGTAAGCAGCATGATGAAAAAGAAGAGCACATATCCTAGAATTACAATTGAGATGGCTACAGTTACTCTCCAATAAGGGACACCCTGGTATTTTTTGAGCAGCAGAACATCTAGGCCTAATAGCATAATTTCTTGAGCCAGTCAGCCTGGCTCAGCTACTTATGAGATCTGTGATCTTGACAAGTAATTTCACTTGTCTGTCTTAGTTTCTTCATTGTTAGAGTGAGAATGACAGCAGCAGACTCACCTCATAGGGTTGTTGCCAGGATTCAAAGAGTCTGTCTGTGTCAGACACCTAGAATATTATCTGGCACTCAGTGAAGGCCACACGAGTATTCATTACTTGCAGTAAGCAGAGTGACAGTTGTCTTGTGGAGTGCGGCATACTACAGTGACATCCCCATTGTGGCTCCAGAGGAACCTCTGCATGGAGCTCCAGATCCACAAATTCAGGGCCATTCACAAGTCACTTCTTATTATTCCAGCCAGAGACGTTGTGAAAGGAAGCAAGGTGGACAAAGAAACTTGGGAAACACTGCATACAACAGGTTCATCTTTAGTAGACTCCTTTCTACAAGGATCTGTTCATTTTAATGCTAAGCAAATATAAATAATGGTTTAATGAAACAATTTACCACTGTTATTTGGTTGTGGAAACTTTACTTATAAAATATCTACTAACATTCTGAGGAAACAGACAAGTTATTGATTTTGTAATATATTGGTACCTCTAACACTGTGCTTGTTACACCTAATTCATGCTAGTTTAGGTCATACACTGCCATCTTAAAAATGTTTGTCAGTTTTGTTATCTCAGTCATATAGAAGTGCTAGCATAACAATCTCTTCAATGTGCTCTCACTGTCAAATAATATAAATCAAAATGTATTTATGAATAAAAATAAAGCCATAAATAGATATTGGATTGCAATGATCAATACAGCTTTTACAAATCATACTGAAGCATTGAGGCAAAGCTTTAGTTACATTCAGATGACTAATTTTTAGCCTTAGATGCTAATTCAAACAAATATCATGCAATTGGATCATAGGAAAGAGAAAAATGTAATGTTAACAAAATCCAGGATCTATACCATTTAAAGTGATATTGAAGTTCTATTCTGAAATGTTAAGAAATTGTTCATAAAGCATTCAGGGGAAAACAATACTTTTACAGACAGACTTTCACCTTATTAAATTAAAATTAGTGCCCATCATTTGGCCTTTATATTCAACCACCTGCCACTCTCCCTTTGACTCTCCATCACTTCAGCCTCCTGGCTGCCTCTTGAATGCAATGGACCTGGTTCTGCTAACAGGATACTGGTGTTGCTTCCATTTCTGCAGCTCTGTCTTCTTCCCACACCCCCATAGATCCCTCTCTAAATGACCTCTTGTCAGTGTGGCCTCCTGTAATTAATATTGCTCCTATACTTTCCATTTGTCTTCTACTACTTTGATTTTTTTTACAGAGCTTTCAGTAAATTTTCTCATATTACATATTTTATCTCCTATTTCCTGAATTTCTCCTTTAATATATAAGCTATCAAAAGGCAAATATTCCTATCAATTTTGTTTACTACTGTATCCCTTGGGATTTATACAGTGCCTGACACATGGGAGGTAACTGAAAACTTGGTGAATAAATGAATAAGTGTTATTAGTGAATAAATAAATATGATTCACCAAATCAATTTCTTTTTCATATTTTTCACAACTTCATGGTGCCATTTGCCCGTCTATCCTATAGGGACTTCAGGCTAGGTTATTTCTCTCTGTGAGGGCTCCCATCCAAGAGAGCATGTGAAAAGTCAGGAATGCACAGTGAGTCTCTCTCTCTCTCTCTCTCTCTCTCTCTCTCTCTCTCTCTCTCTCTCTCTCGTCTCTGTCTCACATCTCCAATCATTCATGAGAAGTGACATCCACCATCCTAAATATCCCCATACTGACCCTTTTCTATGGCTACTACTGCTGACTTAGTTCAGGTTCTGATGATGTTTTATTCAGAATTTTATAATAGCTTCTTTTATGTCCCCCTTACTCATTCTCCCTTCAGCTCTCATCCCTTCTTTTATATATAACTGATATTCAGTCACATATCAGGTCAGGGCTCTTCCTTTATCAAAATTCTTCCATGATATCGTGTCGTCCATAAAAGTGAAGGTAAAAATCCTAAACTTTTAAAAATAGCATTCAGTTTCCAAATTCATTTTTCCTTCATATTCTGCTCTCAGTCATTCAGAATTATGTACAGTTCCCTGAAACCATTCAGTCTGTGTATTTGCATGTACTGTTCTCTCTGAATAGGATGCACTTTCCTTCCCATGTGGCCTAATGCTTCTCTCTGACCCACACCATGTAGCTGTTCTGTGAAGCCTGCTTGGAATCCATTAGTGACAGGCTGTCCCCTCTGTCTTTTTCTATCATTATTTCAGCACTGTCCCTGCTAATGTCATTAATGTTTTGAATACCCCCAGTAGTCTGGGAAACCCCAAAAGGAAAAAGGCCTTTTGTATTCTTATTTTTATAAATATTTTAACTTTCTGGTGCAGGATTTAATGCTTCATATAAAATAACCTAAGAATTGACTATATAAAGAATATTTGAGGGCAAACCAGACTGTTTATTTGATGAGTTTAACTTTTCTCCACTTGGTAAACTCTGTATTTTTCTGCAAGTTTCTTTTAGTGCTCTATATATGCTAATTCTCCTTTTGTTCTTGGAAAATATTCATGAAAAGTCTTGTTTCCTTCAAAGCTAATTTTAAAAAAATAATTAATACTTTCACAACAAAACAACGTTTTTCCCCCTTTCTAATCAGTAAAGAACAAATGAGAAGTGGAATGATTGAACACTATTCATAATTAAGTACCCTACTTTTCTTTTTATACCTGATTTGATTTCATTAACACTGTAATATTTTTGGTGTAAGTTTCAGTTAATTTCATTACATATTTAAGGTTTTTACATGCATGTATCACAATCCCTCCCCCCAAATACATCAATATTTAGGGTTACCATTTGGATGAAAGGTGTCCCCCAAAGCTCATGTGTGAGACAATGCAAGAAGGTTCAGAGGAGAAACGATTGGGTTGTGAGAGTCTTAAACCAATCAGTGAATTAATTATCTTATAGGGATTAACTGAGTGGTAACAGAAGTGGTAGGGTGTGGCTGGAGGAGGTTTTCCAAATGGAGAGAAGTTAAACTGATCAAATATGACATGAATAAAATTGGGGGTGTGCCTTTGGGGTATATATTTGAATCTGGCAAGTGGAGACCTCTCTCTGCTCCCTGATCATCATGTGAGCCGCTTCCCTCCTCCACACTCTTCTGCTGTGATGTTCAGCCTCACACGAAGTCCTTGGGGAATGGAGCCAGCCTGGTATGGACTGACGATCTCTGAAACCATGATCCCCTAAATAAATTGTTCTTTCTCTTCAATTGTTCCGGCCTGGTCATTTAGTCACAGCAGTGAAAAAGCTGACTAAAACAATTAGTCACAGGGAGTCAGAGTTTTCCCTTTTGTCATTCCAGCCACAAATTCAGGTACCTTCAGAACTTTGTTTGCAGTGTTCTTTGGTGAGACCACAGAGAACTCTAGTTGCACAAAGATCAATTGAAGGGACAGATTTTTTTTTTCTGATATGTGGAAAACACACTTTTAATATTATTCTGACTCTGATTTTTAATCAGTCTTCAGAGACCATTTCATTTAGATCCATGTAACGTGGTAGTAATGAAAAGTGCCACTTATATCCCCTGCAGCTAAGGGGTATAATGGCTGTAGACTCAGCTGCTGCTGGCCTCCCTGGATCCACCTTTGCATTTGAGAGGAAGCCCTGATTCCCATGACCTGTTCAATCAATGGCTAAAAGTGCAGTAGTATTAATGCAGGCTTATCAAGTGAGATACAGGATCCTACCATGGAAAACTAGCTTAAGAACTCATCGTGTGTCTAACCAAACCTTATTTGCAACTGCGTCGGAGTCTGAAACCTTTCCTATCCAATCTTCCCTTCCTTGCCTCTCTGATTTCATAGGCATAGACTTGCACTGTGGATGAAATCTCCTTCTTCCTTCCCCTGTTCAGTCCCCAATACATATTAGACACATTTAATTCCCTCTTGATATTTGCTTCTCAGCAGACTCAAACCACGCATATCTCAAGAAGAATTTGCTCCTTTTACTGTCACAGAAAGACTGCTAAGTAGCGAGAGAACACAATAGGATAAGATCTATGTAATATTTTGTCAAGGTGATTTGATACTTTCAGATTCTAATTAATTCATTTACTAATCTATTTAACTCTTCTTGAAGGACTATAATACATATAAATCTTCAAGAGACCTAGGATAAAAAGTGAAAACTCTTTACTATCTTTTCATTTCTATTCTTAATCTAATTCTTTCCTTATTCTTATGATACCTTTCAGTAGTATTGAACTGCTATCTCCCTGTATCTATTATAGTCTTTTATTTCTGAACATTAACATTTAATCAGTTTTCCTGCTTAAATAACTCTTTCCACTGTTCCTCTACCTAAATGTGGCATCTCATCCTTCCAGCCTCTGTGTACTTATCACCTTCCTGTCTAGCCTCCAGGTGTCAGTTTAAATTCCACTCGCTTTAGGAAGACTATGAGATTCTTTCAAGTGGATTAAAATATGCATGGGTTGCCAAGTATGCAAATTTTAAGTGACCAGGCCAGTAAAAGGCAAGTATTAAAATTTAAAGAAAACTTTAATTGGGATGTGGTTGTAGTAAATACTATTTCTTATGTTGCCTTTTATTGTTGTTCTTCATTCATTCATTCATTCATTTTGTACCAGGGATTGAATCCAGGAGCACTTAATCTCTGAGCCACATCTCCAGCCCTTTTTAATATTTTATTTAGAGACAGGTTCTCGCTGAGTTGCTTAAGGCTTCTCTAAGTTGCTGAGGCTAGATTTGAATTTGCAATCCTTCTACCTTAGCCTACTGATTTGCTGGAATTACAGGCATGCGCCACCATGCCCAGCTACAGTTATTTTTGTGAAATATATTTAAGAACATTCATGCAGCTGCAGATGCTCTGTCCCATCCACTCCTGATCACCGTTAACTTTTCCTGATATCAGCATGTGGTTTCAGCGCATACTTGTCTTTCTGTGAAACTCTAAGTTCTCTGATCACAGCAACAGGCACCTTTTATGTTTGAATCCCCAGTGCCAAGACATTCACTAAATAATTATCTGTTTAATGAATGAAGAAGATCCCAGCTAATTGAGGAGACATATACATGTCCAGATAGTTATAGTTCAATTAGATGAATTATTTAATGGAATGAAAATTACTTGTTGTTCACAACAAGCAACTCCATCTATCCAAGGGAGTCAGGAAAGGAATCTCAAGGTCTTTATTGCTGCATCTCTCTTCCAGAGGAGAATGGCGTTCAAGGTGAAAGAGTGCTTTTTTTTTCCCCCTACATCTCTTATTATTTCGATCATCTTTGAAACACGTGAATCTAAATGAATTGAGTGAATTACATTAGAAAATTTGTGAAATGAAAGGTTATTTATGTTTAAGGTTTGTATATCCATTTCCTAATAATTCCTAATCATTGTACAGGGTTCTTTAAACATTTGTTTTGCAAATGGAAAGAAAATCTTACATTTTTAGCGTAATTATTCGTCTATATATTTTGGAATGGAAAATTTATAACCCTAATATCTCAAAACATTTTATTAGCCCAAACTGCTCCCTCAGACAAATGTTACAATGATTCAACAAATATTTTTTTTGTGTGTTTTTGTGTGTCTGTGTGTGATGTTATTCTTTCAACTCTAGAGTTTTGTACTGTTCACAGCCCAGTTGTGCTAGGAGAATCAAACATGTTGCTGAGAGACCAATAGAGACTCCTGGAGATTGGGATATGAGACATACTGTTTATTTAAAAATGCTTCTGGACAAAGTCCAGTAGTGAAGGGCTGGATAGGTGCTTCACCAGAAAGCCAGTGCTGAATGGCTGGTCAAGTACAAAGTCTTCATACTGTAATTCTTTGCTTTGCCAGAGAATAGCACCTTTGTCCTTTTGAAATTTGTCCAATGGTGGCTAACAGGACTAGCATGTCCCTCTCCATGATTGCTTGTTCTGTATCATTACCACAAGGAGAGGTTTTATAGGTTAGGTTACTAACCTATGGTGACATCATAGGTTAGGTTACTAACCTATGGTGACATCATTAACTTAGCTTGCTTGTCCCATTGTATGACTTAGGACAACTTGATTGTATGCAGGAAAGCAGGTTTCTACAGATAGTACTAAATAACCCCAATTCCCAGGATATGTGGAGACAAAGCCAGTGAATGTGTGATGATATTTACATCAACATTCTGGCCCGATTTCCTCCCATTGTTCCCTTAAATTGGCTAAGTTCTAGGCAAAGGACAGAGGCAATTCAGGGACACAGTATTTTATTGTCTTCCATGTCTCCAGATATGACACATGTATACTCTATAAATCTGTGAAGTGATGTGAAATATTAATAATATACATTAAAGTGAACCATTTTCCTTTCTGAGATTATTTTTAATTAATGGATGTAAATTTATTTGTTCAATGTCCAAAACAATATATAATTATTTCCCATGTTATATGTCTGAATTATATACATACTGTTGAATACAGAATTAGTCAGATTCTCGTACTGTGCATATACCCTAGTCATCTTTTAAATAATTCCCTCACACTCAAAAGAATGGTGAATCACTGACATAGTTTTTTCATGACCTACTTCAAGCAATAATGATGGCCTATTGCTGTAATATGTGTTGCTTAGAATTTTAAAGATAGAACAGCCTAAAAAGGATGCAAAGAGTTGCAGCATATGCTGTTCTTTCCATATTTAGTCTTAACTTTGCCTTTTAAAATAAATTAAATGGCTGGGAGTATCTGGATGCAACATCCAGGGCAGATCCTCATGGGAAACATGAAGCTATGAGGCACCATGATGGCTGGGTTGCTGGGAAGTGGCTCCCAGAAAAGTGCAGTGGAAACTCTGCCATCCATTGCTCTGAGACACCAAATTCAGATCCCGGCTGACATTCCTAATGGCATTTAGGCCTGTGACAAATCTGATTTATTTGGGTGTTTCTCCTCTGCTTCCATAAAGGAACTGCTGATGTGGTGACATATTAGTCATCATGTCTCCAGAGCAGATTCTTCTGCTGGGTAGCGGAACCTCTGTTCAACAGGACTATAAATTTCTTTCAGAACCAATGTCATGTTTCTGTTTTGTGTGAAGACTCTGTTAGGTTCTCTGTCAAGCAAATCCCGCAACATCCATTTTCTCAAAGTCGAGATGTCTGGCTAGACAACAATTTAGTTAATTAAGGGGAAGGCTTCACAAGATGCTGATTGAGTGAGGGAGGAGGGGCTGGACTGTGTCAGGAAACACTGGGGCTTGCAATTTCACAATTTAAGTAAAATTAGAATTGAAATGTATCATTAAGTATTATTGCCCCAGTAACATCTAAAGCAGTGTTCTGGTCTTTTCTCCCTTAAAATCTAATTACTGTACAACCCAAACTTCATTCTCTCTGGTAATGCGTTTCTTAGCAGTTTTATCTGTGGAGGTGTTTTCTTTCAGAGTCCAGCAGTTGCTTTTAGACTACTAGGAGTTAAACTGCTAAACACTAGGATTTTTTTTTTATTTTATTTTTTTAATCTAAATATCATCATTTGTTATTCCCCATGCCATTAATGGAGCCGTATCTTCCACGACATTTCTAGCATACTTGCTGGTGTTAACCACACAGAATCCTGTCTTTTCTCCCTGCCCTACTCCTCCTCCTTCTCCTCCTTTACCTTTTCTTTATTCCTTTTCCTCTAGTTAGTGGAAATTTTATTCATAATGTTTTTTCTTATTTTGACATGCCAAATGCTAAACCAAAAAATAAAAAATAAAACCAGCATCAGCATAAACCCTTTCCTTGGCCTGCCCTTTATGGCTGATAGACTGAGGCACACATAATTATGGTCACCATTAAGGGAACACATCTAGGGCAGGACATATTACAATGCTTTCTTGTTTCCTCATATTCAACTCCTAATTATTTTTCTTTCAAATGGATTTAATCCATTTAAAATGGAGCAAATCATCTCAGTGGTGTGAAAAGTTCATTGTGGTCTACCTTTTGTACCCAGGGTATGTCTAAATTTCTTTATAATGGAAAATTCTCAGCCACACTAAAGCTCATGTATACTTTATCTTGGCAAATATCCATTAGATAAAAGCATTAAAGAAATTATTATGCAGCACTATTTCTAATTAATAGAATCATAGGGATTCTTTTTGACTAATAACTATCAAAATTATTGTATTCATATTATGTAATAAACTTATTCTTCAGTATCTTAATATCATCAGAATAAAAATATAAATTGATGTTATTCAATTTTGAAGCATTCATCCCAATAACATATTAATAATTTGCTGTTATGAGTAAATATATTTGGTGTTAGGTCTATAAAGCATTTATTAGAGTACCTAACATATAATAAATATTAAGTATATTTTATGAGTTACTAAAATTATTTTATTAACATAGATGACTCATCTTTGTTGACAATTATCAATGCTTAATTCTTAAAATCAATGATATCTTTCAGTTTTGAAAAGATATAAGTGTAATTTACTTAAATAAGAGTGAATAGGCTTATTTCAAGCATCATGCTATAAGCTGCACCACTTAGCTGGTCTATCTGCTCTGTTCCAAGGTTGATGATTACAATTAAACTTTTAGTAAAGTTGATTCCTTGCTTCTTCTTAATATATTCATACTTGACTGAATTGCTAAAAACTTAGCAATTAAAAAACAAAGAGGTTATTTAAAATGAGCTAACTCTGCTATGAAATGAATAATGTATGGTTTAAAAAAAACTGTTAGATGAAGATACCTGTGGCTCAGTTTCCTTGCCAGGATTTAGTATTTATAGTTTTTTTTTAAAAGCCATTCTCAAAGATGTGTACTAATATATTTTTGTGATTCTAATTTCTGTTTTGAAATTATGAACAATTTTGATTATTTTACAATTTATTTGCCAACATTCTTTTGTTTGGTGAAGTGTCTGCTCTAATCCTTTGTCCATTTTTCAGCTGGGTCATTGGTTTTCTTACTGTGGCATTTCAAATCATCTTTATATATTCTTAATATATCACTTGCAAATATTTTTTCTCCCAGTTTATGGGTTGTTTCATTCTCTTAAGACACATTTGCATAGCAAAATATTTTAATTTGATAAAGAAAACAGTCTTTTTAAAATAGTGCTCATATTTTTGTTGTAATATATAAAAATTCATTGCCAAACCTAAGGTTCTATAGAATATATCCATTGTCTTCTTTTAGATTACTATAGTTACATATTTACCTTTATATCTATGACTCATTGATCCAGTTTGAGCTAATTTTATATAAGGTGTTCAGATATGAGTCAACATTAACTATTTTTTGTAGTATGGATATACAAATATCCTAACACTGTTTGTTGAAGAGGCTGTAATTTCTTTAGAGTCGATTGATTTTTCAACCTTCTCAAAAGTCATTCAACAATAGCTAGGCATGGTGGTGCTTGCCTTCAATCCCGACTCAGGAGTTCTGAGGCAGGGGAATCATAAGTTCAAAGCCAGTCTCAGCAACTTAGCGAGGCCCTAAGCAACTTAGGGAGACTCTGTATCTGGAAAAAAAAAAAGACTGGGGATATGGCTCAGTGGTTAAACACTCCTGGGTTCAATCCCCAGTAATCCCCCTCACCCTAAAAAAAGAAGAAGTCAACTGATGACATTTACATGGGTCAGTATCTGGACTTTCTATTATACCATTGATCTATCTGTCTGTTCTAATAGTCTTAAAATCATGTGGTGAGAGTTTTTCTACCTTTGTTCTATTTTAGAACTCTTTTGGTTGTTTCACATAGTTTCATCTTCCATATGAATTTTGAAATAAGCTTATTTATCTCTACAAATTGTTTGCTTGTATTTTGAATGAGATTGTATTCAATCTATACATTTGGGGAGAATTGGAGAGAGTTGTCATTTTAAGAACATTAAGTCTTCCAAACCATGAATGCTATATATGTTTTTATTTATTATATGTTCTTTGATTTCTTACATGACTGTTTTATACTTTCCATTCTACATATTCTGCACATATTTTATTCATTGCTAGTAGAATTGTAAAATGGTCCAGCTACTTTGAAAATCACTTTGGCAGTTTCTTATAAAGTTCAATACACATTTACCATACAAACCAGCAATCC
Organism: Ictidomys tridecemlineatus; assembly: GCF_052094955.1. NCBI lineage: Eukaryota > Metazoa > Chordata > Mammalia > Rodentia > Sciuridae > Ictidomys > Ictidomys tridecemlineatus. Next base: position 106,111,061 of record NC_135485.1, on the reverse strand, counting down.
TGTTCCTTCATATTAATTCTGTGAATTAGAAACTTACATTTTAACAAAAGCCTGTCTGAAGATATTTATAGTAACTTTAATCTGAAAACCAGAAACTAAAAACAATCAAGGTTTTTTGAACATGTGAATGATAAGCAAACTGTGAATGTCTATATAATGGACTAATACTTAGTAATAAAAAGAATCAGGAATTGATTCAGACACTCCAGAGGAATGCTAAATGAAGGATGCCAGATCTCCCAAACCACAAATTGTATAGTATCTTTCAGTTGATGTTCTGAATAGCAAAAAAAAAAAAATAGGAATGGAAAATAGTTTATTAATTTATAAGGGTTGGGGTGAAAGGAAGCACTGACTACATATGGTCAGTACAAGTGAATTTTTTAATGACAGGGCTGTGCTTTAAAAGACCTTGTTTGGACATTTATCAAAACAATTAGAACTTTTCACCACAAAATGAGAACTTTGGTGTATGCAAATTTTAAGAAAATCAGGATTTTGGAGGATCCTAGAAAGTAATGTATACTCTAACTGCATAAATATATAATATAATTACTCTCAAATAAATGGGTACAAAGGAACTGGTGAATGTAATTTGGAAATGGTGTTCAGCTGAATATAAAATGGATATAGACACAAAGTTACTACTGTATATATACTATTCCTGTTAAGAAATTTGATTCTCAAAGGTCTGTGAGTTAGCAAATGTGAAACAATTTTATATGTATACTAGGTTTGAATCGGTATGTAAATAAATGACACATAAAGGAATTCAAGTCAGGGGAAGGCTAGGATAAACTTGGAGATAATGAGTTAGAGTTGGAGATTTAATATATGTATGTTCATTTTAATATTGATCCTGATAGGTAGAATACAGATAAATAATGATAAGTATGTATAGTTGGTTAGTATACAAATATATATTCCCTATATCTTTCTGAAAGGACCTAATAGCAGTGACATCTCAATACCAAAGAGGACACCAAACACCAAACTAGATAATTGTTAAGTATCAGCTGTCTGTAAACGATAACAGAGGTTCCTGGATAAGTGGCCAGTTTTTTTAATTATGCAAGGAAAATACAAGATAGACCTAAAGCATTTTGAGTGACAGTTAATAATGGATTTTAAAAACTTTTTAAAAAGTGAAGCATATAAAATGGTATAGGTGTCAACCTGAAAGAGCTTCCAAAGCCAAAGTTGGAGTCATTTGAGGAAAAAGGAAGAAATAAACAATAATGGCAATAAAAACAAACTATAGTAATAGATTACAACTTAAGAATAAGATGACGATTCAATAGTTCATATTTATCAATATGGATGATTGACTAAATAAGAGAAAAAAACAAATATTTCTTATAGTATTCCAAATAACAAATTTCAAATTATGAAATATATAGAAACATAATAGATGAGTGCTAAATTTAGAGGATTAAAAGAGGAGCAGCTGAATATTTGCAATCTACAGTGTATCTGCTAATAAATGCTTATTGTGGTTGTTTAAATATTTTTTCTACAATTTTTGGCATTCTTCTTTCAAAGAATGAAGCTTAATTCCCTTTCTTTAAGACGTGGAAGGGGTTGGCTTTAGTGACTCACTTCTGAAAAATAAAGTATGGAAAGAGAAAAAATACTAAGTTTATAGTAGAGAAACTTGGTATACACCACAATGACCAAGAGACCAAAATTAATCAGAGTAATAATTAACACTGGTATGATGTACCCCTGTAAGAAACAATTGGAAGGGCAGGTCACCTCTGTAGCCTTCTTCTCTCAAATTTGCACACTCAATCTAATTGTGAGAAGCATCAGATAAAAATACATTATGAGATAGTCTATAAGATCCCTTATAAGAACTCTTGTAACAATATCAAGGTCTTGAAAGACAAAGATGGTCAACAGACTGTCCAAAAATGCACTTCAAAGAAAGAAAACTACAGACCAATATCTCTAATGAACTTAGATGCGAAAATTCTCAATAAAATCCTGGCGAATCGAATACAAAAGCATATCAAAAAAATTGTGCACCATGATCAAGTAGGATTCATCCCTGGTATGCAAGGCTGGTTCAATATACGGAAATCAATAAACGTTATTCACCACATCAATAGACTTAAAGATAAGAACCATATGATCATCTCCATAGACTCAGAGAAAGCATTCGACAAAGTACAGCATCCCTTTATGTTCAAAACACTAGAAAAACTAGGGATAACAGGAACTTACCTCAACATTGTAAAAGCTATATATGCTAAGCCTCAGGCTAGCATCATTCTAAATGGAGAAAAACTGAAGGCATTCCCTCTAAAATCTGGAACTAGACAGGGATGCCCTCTCTCACCACTTCTATTCAATTTAGTTCTTGAAATACTAGCCAGAGCAATTAGACAGACAAAAGAAATTAAAGGCATAAAAATAGGAAAAGAAGAACTTAAATTATCACTATTTGCGGATGATATGATAATATATCTAACAGACCCAAAAGGGTCTACAAAGAAACTGCTAAAGGTAATAAATGAATTCCGCAAAGTGGCAGGATATAAAATCAACACGCATAAATCAAAGGCATTCCTGTATATCAGCAACAAAACTTCTGAAATGGAAATGAGGAAAACCACTCCATTCACAATATCCTCAAAAAAAAAAAATACTTGGGAATCAACCTAACAAAAGAGGTGAAAGATTTATACAATGAAAATTACAGAACCCTAAAGAGAGAGATAGAAGAAGATCTTAGAAGATGGAAAAATGTACCCTGTTCATGGATAGGCAGAACTAACATCATCAAAATGGCGATATTACCCAAAGTTCTCTACAGGTTTAATGCAATGCCAATCAAAATCCCAACGGCATTTCTTGTAGAAATTGATAAAGCAATCATGAAATTCATATGGAAAAACAAAAGACCCAGAATAGCAAAGGCAATTCTAAGCAGGAAGTGTGAATCAGGCGGTATAGTGATACCAGACTTCAAACTGTACTACAGAGCAATAGTAACAAAAACAGCGTGGTACTGGTACCAAAACAGGCAGGTGGACCAATGGTACAGAATAGAGGACACAGAGACCAATCCACAAAATTACAACTTTCTTATATTTGATAAAGTGGCTATAAGCATGCAATGGAGGAAGGATAGCATCTTCAACAAATGGTGCTGGGAAAACTGGAAATCCATATGCAACAAAATGAAGCTGAACCCCTTTCCCTCGCCATGCACAAAAGTTAACTCAAAATGGATCAAAGAGCTTGATATCAAATCAGAGACTCTGCGCCTGATAGAAGAAAAAGTGGATCCGATCTACATATAGTGGGGTCAGGCTCCAAATTCCTTAATAGGACACCCATAGCCCAAGAGTTAATAACAAGAATAAACAAATGGTTCCATTCCCAGCTTTCCCAGGAATCTCCAAACTGCTTTCCAAATTGGCCACACCAATTTGCAGTCCCACCAGCATGCTCTTCAATAGATGAATGGATAAAAAAAATGTGGCATCTATACACAATGGAGTACTATGCAGCAATAAAAAATGACAAAATCATAGAATTTGTAGAGAAATGGATGGCACTAGAGCAGATTATGCTTAGTGAAGCTAGTCAATCCCTAAAAAACATATACCAAATGTCTTCTTTGATATAATGAGAACAACTATGAACAGAGCAGGGAGGAAGAGCAGGAAGAAAAGATTAACATTAAACAGAGACATGAGATGGGAGGGAAAGGGAGAGAAAAGGGAAATTGCATGAAAATGAAGGGAGACCCTCATTGCTATACAAAATTACATATAAGAGGTTGTGAGGGGAATGGGAAAATAAACAAGGAGAGAAATGAATTACAGTAGATGGGGTAGAGAGAGAAGATGGGAGGGGAGGGGAGGGGGGATAGTAGGGGATAGGAAAGGTAGCAGAATACAACAATTACTAATTGGGCATTATGTAAAATTGTGGATGTGTAACCGACGTGATTCTGCAATCTGCATTTGGGGTAAAATTGGGAGTTCATAACCCACTTCAATCTAATGTATGAAATATGATATGTCAAGAGCTTTGTAATGTTGTGAACAACCAATAAAAAAAGAAAAACAGAAATCAAAATAATAAAAAAAAGTTTACAGTACCATGCCCAACCGGATTTCAGTTATGTTTAGCAAAAGAAGTTCAATGTAATATCCAGACCAATAAACAAATAATGTTTCCGCAAAAAAAAAAAAAACAAAACAAATAAAAGAATCAACAAATGGGACTTACTTAAACTAAAAAGTTTTTTTCTCAGCAAGAGAAACAATAAGAGAGGTAAACAGGGAGCCTACATCCTGGGAACAAATCTTTACTCCTCACACTTTAGATAGAGCCCTAATTTCCAGAATATACAAAGAACTCAAAAAATTAGACAATAAGATAACAAATAACCCAATCAACAAATGGGCCAAGGACCTGAACAGACACTTCTCAGAGGAGGACATACAATCAATCAACAAGTACATGGAAAAATGCTCACCATCTCTAGCAGTCAAAGAAATGCAAATCAAAACCACCCTAAGATACCATCTCACTCCAGTAAGATTGGCAGCCACTATGAAGTCAAACAACAAGTGCTGGCGAGGATGTGGGGAAAAGGGTACACTTGTACATTGCTGGTGGGACTGCAGATTGGTGTGGCCAATTTGGAAAGCAGTATGGAGATTCCTTGGAAAGCTGGGAATGGAGCCACCATTTGAGCCAGCTATCGCCCTTCTTGAACTATTCCCTGAGGACCTTAAAAGAGCATACTATAGGGATACTGCTACAGTAATGATCATAACAGCACAATTCACAATAGCTAGACTGTGGAACCAACCTAGATGCCCCTCAATAGATGAATGGATAAAAAAAAATGTGGCATTTATACGCAATGGAGTATTACGCAGCACTAAAAAATGACAAAATCATGGAATTTGCAGGGAAATGGATGGCATTAGAGCAGCTAAGTGAAGCTAGCCAATCCTTAAAAAATAAATGCCAAATGTCTTCTTTGATTTAAGGAGGGCAACTAAGAACTGAGCAGGGAGGAAGAGCATGAGGAAAAGATTAACATAAAACAGAGGCGAGTGGTGGGAGGGAAAGGGAGAGAGAAGGGAAATTGCATGGAAATGGAAGGAAACCCTCAACGTTATATGAAATCACATATAAGAGGTTGTGAGGGGAAAGGGGGGTAAAACAAGGGAGAGAACTGAACAACAACAGATTAGGTAGTGAGGGAAGATGGGAGGGGAGTGGATGGGAGGGGGGATAGTATGAGATAGGAAAGGCAGCAGAATACAACAGTCACTAATATGGCATTATGTAAAAATGTGAATGTGTAACTGATGTGATTCTGCAATTTGTGTTTGGGGTAATAATGGGAGTTCATAACTCACTTGAATCAAATTATGAAAGATGATATGTCATGATCTTTGTAATGTTTTGAACAACCAATAAAAAAAAGTAAAAAAAAAAAACAAAAACAAAGAGACTGTCCAAAAATGAATGAAAATATGGAAACATGAAAACTAAATACAGTGGAGTATTCTTGAACAGAAAATTAACATAAATGAAAAGACTGATGGAATCTTAATAAACTCTGTAATTGGATTAAAAATTGTGTACTATTGATTTCTTAATTTTGCTAAATGCACCATGGTATTATTATCATGTTATTATCAGGGGAACCTGAATGAAGGGTATAAAGAATTTTCTATCATGTTTTTGTGTCTGGAGACCACACACATGGAGGTCAGGGAGCACATGGATAGAGAAAGAGGGACCAACAGGCTAAAGCCTGACCCATGGGCCAAGGACTTATCAAAACAGCTTTTCCATAAAGAATTTTTATTGGTGGCTTTAAGACAAGCAGGCATGAGTTGCAGGAGGTCATTGTGTGAATGAGAGGAAGTCACTGTGGCATGTCTGCACCATCCATGTGAAGTATGAGGGTCAGCAGGGCCAGTCAAGCAGGCTGTGTCTAGGTGTTCCATAGGGAGGTGATTCCCAAAATCAATCCATATAAGGTATATGCCTGGAGCATTCACACTCAGGAACTAGGTGGAGGGGGAGAGTGGAAATTGTCAAGGGGACTGAGTTCTGCTTCTTGTGTGAGAAAATTCAACTTATATTCATAACAGAGAACAAGGCTATATATTATACAAATTCATTACATATCACAGGTAATTGCTAAATAATTATTTCCCATATAGAAATTTGAAATTTTATGTCATTATTGCATAAACAAAATTAAAAGATAAATATAACCCAAAAGGTCAACTGTCAGACATTGGCCCAAGTGTATATTTCTACTTGACACTTGTAAAAATATACAAGTATGTCAAAAGAAAAAATTAGCAAAGACCATGTTATGGATTAAGTTATTTCCCTCTAAAATTCACGTGTTAAATTCCTAATGCACAGTAATATATTTCAATTTTTCTTTTGGAGTTACCATTTTCATAGATGATCAAATTAGGATGAAATCCTTAGAGTAGGATGGAACCTAATCCAATATAACTTGTGTTCTTATAAAATGTGTTGGAGAGCATCAGCAAAAACAAGGTGCTAAGCAATTTAGTGAAACCCTGTCTCTAAATAAAATACAAAATAGAGCTAGGGATGTGGCTCAGTGGTCAAGTCCCCCTGAGTTCAATCCCTGGTACCCTCCCAAATAATAAAATAAAATAATAAATAAATAAATAGATAAGCTGGATATATGCAGTTCAGTGGCTGAGTGCTTGGCTGAGGCCCTGGGTGCAATCCCTATCACTGCAAAGGAAAGACAAGAAGGTTAAACATAAGTCCCACACACAAGAGGGAATGTGAGGTGAGGACACAGAGTAAATGCCACGTGCATATTGACATTACATTGCACAAGCCAAGGAACCACCAGACTTTAGACGAGAGAGCTCAGATAGATTCCTGTTTTCACCTTCACAAAGAGGAAGTCCCTGCTGATGCACTGATTTGGACTTCTACCCTCCAGAACTATGAGACAAATCATTTTCTATTGTTCAGGTTTGTGGTATTTTTCTATATCAATCCCAGCAAACAAATAGCAAAAATGGTGATACAATTGAACAGTAAAACATGAAAACATGTTATACTATGGTTTCTATTTAAGAATTCAAGTTAAGAAAGGCAAAATATAATTTTCAACAATGATTTTTAAAATAACAGTGAGGATAGGTTAAAATGGCCATTCCTTTCGACTGCCAGAGGCAGTGTAAATTGTTAGATTTAATCCATGTAAGGATACATTTAATGTATTATGGTACTTAACACAATGATTGGTATATTGTAAGAACACAATATGTGATAGCTATAATGAATGGTGTAATTATATATCTGCATTAAAATTATATATGCCATATAATGATAGCAATAGTAATAAAGTATCTCTGGAGAGAAACTTGGCTAAATGCGTCAAAGGCATTAACGCATATACTTTTAGTTCTATCTATTCCACTCCGGAAAATGTATCTTCTCCAACAGAGAAAGAATAGGAATGAGATGATGAAGGAAATATGAAAGACATAAAATTACAGGGTGATAAAGGCATGAGGGATGTTTGGGTTGATGAGAATAGGGAGTATATTTTATTTGCATTTTCTGGTAATCCTCTCTTCTGAAGAGATTTTTGAGGATAAATCCCAGTGAGAGACAGAAATCAGCCACATATCTATAAGTAAAGATCTGTGGACTCCAATCAGTAGGACCAATCAGAGTGAGGAACCAAAGGAGAAGTCAATTACTCTGCATTCTACCAAATGGTGTGGGGAGGCCAAGGGAATTGCACAGATATATCAATGTGCCCCAATGCACCCCCCCCACACACACCATTGTTATCTTCATAATCATTTCCGTCATTTACAAATGCAATATTTTTGAATACTCTTAGTCTTTTACTTGTTAAGAGAACTATAAGCTTCAATCTACCAGTCTTCCAGCATACTGAAGAAAAAAGATCTTAAAAAATCTTAATCTCCATTGAGGGAAGAAAGTCTTCTGAGTTTTTCAAAAGAGTAAAGTAATTAATTTTACCCATAGAACTTCAAAAAATAGCATGACAGAAGATATAATTTTTGACCTGGGTTTCAAGGAATAACTAGGAATTACTCAAAAAAAAATAAAATAGAAGTCATCCCAGACAGAGTAAGCCATAATATAAAATTCCAGAAACTGTTCAAGAATCAGTGTGTCTTGGGAATGGAGGAGAGAGAAAAGCAGATGAGAGGAGACTGTGCAGAGGGAATAAATAGAAATCAGAGTTGTGAAGTACCCATGAGAACAGCTAATGAATGATTTTATAGAAAATAATAATACAATGTTGTAAAAGGATCAGGGATATATGGACATTATTTTCCAAATTTTTTGAATACTGTTTGATTATGAAATTCAGAAAACTTTCAGGTTCTTTTTTATTGGTTCTTTTTAGTTATACATAACAATAGAATTCATTTTAACATAATTATTCTAGCATGGAATAAATCTTGTTCTAATTCAAACCCCAGTAACTCTCCTTCCTTTTCCCTCTCCCCACCACTTGCTACCTTCCCTCTGTTAATCTTTCTGCCCTTAACCCATACTTTAAAAAAAATAATTTCTTGTGGATGTACCTAATGGTGAGATTCACTGTGATATGTACATATATGTACATAAGAAATTACATCATATTCATTCTGATGTTTTCCCTATTCCTGTCCTACCTCCCTTCACTTCATTCCCCTTTGTCTAATCCAATGAACTTTTATTCCTTCCTCCCTTATTGTGGATTGGCTTCCACAAATCAGAGAAAATATTTGATCTTTGTTGTTTTGGAATTGGTTTATTTCACTTAGCACGATAGTCTCCAGATTCATCCATTTATCACCAAATGTCATAAAGTCATTATTCTTAAGGGTTGAGTAATACTTCATTGTGTACATATACTACATTTGCTTTAACTCTTCATCTGTTGAAGGGTACCTAGGTTTGCTCCATAGCTTAGCTATTGTGAATTGTGCTACCATAAACATTGATGTGGCTGTGTCACTGTAGCAAGCTGATTTTAAATCCCTTGGATATATAACAAGGAGTGAGATAGCTGGGTCAAAGTTTCTAAATATAACATTGTTGTGTATTGCTAAAGAAAGGTGTCTTATGAAGTTCCTCTTTCATTAAAAAGTAAAGCACTTAATATTTTAAATAAAGGCATATTAGTCTTTTTTATGTTTCTATGACAGAATAACTGAAACTGGATAATGTATATTGAACAGAATTTGTTTGGCTAGCCATTCTGGAGGCTGAGAAATTCAATGTCAAGGTACCTGGTGAGGTCCTTCTGTTGCATCATAATCTAGCAGATGGCTAAAAAGAGAGAAAGGAGAGTGGGAAGGAAGCCACACTCCACCATTTTTTCCAATACGCTCCTGCAATAATGACATTAATCCATCCATGATGGCAGAGCCCTTATGCCTAATTACCTCTTAAAGGCCCTGCTTTTAATGGTAACTGAGTTTCAACATGTTTGAAGAGACCACACCTCCCCAAACGCATACCATTCTCACAAACATTTAAACTATAGTATTCCACCCGTTCACACATACCTTCATGCCTTCCTAAGAGATCCCAAGCCTTAACTCACCTAGAGATACTGCAAAGACCAAAATCCAGAGTATCATCTGAGTGAGATATGGGTGAGACTCAAGACATGATTTATTCTGAGGCAAATTCCACATCACTTGTGAGCCTGTGAAATTAAACAAGTTGTTGTCTGTTTCCAAAATGAAGAGGTAGGACAAGCATAGGCTATACAGAGTGATTCCTGAAGGTACAAATAGGTGAGAAGAAAGAGGTGACTCTTCTCAAGTCTATCCAAACCCAACAAGGTGAACAACATTAAATCGTAAGACTATGGAATAATCTTTGACTCCATGTGCCGCCTTCACTGGGATGAGGCTTGGGTTCCCAAGACCTTGGGCCACCTCACCCACATATCCCTACTCAGCCTTGTCCTACTGTGGACTCTCAGTGGGGAACTCCACCTCTCCAGCAGGTTTCTGCCTGGGTTGCCAGGCCCTCCCATATCATTTGACATCTAGTGAAGGCAGCCATACCTCCATAGCTCCAGCATCTTGGGCAATGCCAAATAGCCCTATGAAGAGGGCACCAAGGTTTATGGCATGCACCCTTCAGAGCAGTGGCAAGAGGTGCACCTGGATGTTTCTCAGGGTCATGGTTGGAGGAGCTGAAGGTTGCTACATCTCAATTAGAGGAACAGGAACTTGTGGAGTCTCCGGGCATGGAGTATAAATTTTCTTTGTGTGCCTTGTGCTGCTCTCTTGGACTTATGTTCTCTATTATATTAGAATCTCATCATTTGGAGAGATTTGTCTGGTGGAATTTGCAAAAACACAGAGGTATTATGATCTGTTTGAACAGAAATAAACTTATGATGTCGATTAAAAGGCTGTGAGATATTTACGAGACATGGTAAATGCCAGTTCAATTAAAATAAGCTTTATATGTTAGATAGTGAGGATTGATTAGAAGTTTTTGAGCAGAATATAGAAACAGATGGATAAATGAGAAAGAATTGAGATCCATGGAGTCCAGTTAAAAGGTCATCTTAATTGGTCTGACTTAAGTGATAATATCAGAAGACAGGCGGGTGCCCTCAAGACCGAATAGAGATGAGACAAAAGCTATAAAGGAATTGTCAGATTTTCTATCATGTTGGAGTCAGAAAAATGCCCTGTGCTTCTAGTGTGAAAAATTTTAAACAAACACACACCTCTAAAATAGGAGGTAATGATCTTCCAATATAAAATATCCATTGATGCTTACACACTTCTAAAGACAGTAAAACATGGCAGTGTGTCTATGTCTAAAGATCACTTGAGAGACTTGAGTAACATTGTTCTGAGGTTGAGAATATCAATGAAAGAAGTCTAAATTAACTTTAATATGAAATCCAGCATCATGAAGTGAGCAAATTTGTAAACCCCTAGTTTATAACTTGCAGATTCATAATTTGTCATTATTAAAATAAGATATATAGAGTCAAAAGGCATCTGAAATCATTCATTCATTTATTCAATTACTTTATTCAGCAGCTACTTTGTTTCTCTGTTGAACTGATCCATGCATGTTACTGACCCATGATTGCTTAAGGGCTGGTATTCAAACGGAAAAGGCCATTAAGAAGAAAAAAATACATTTTAATAGATTTCATGATGATATGACAGCACTGAGTTGGAAGAACATGAGCAGGGGTATCCATCTTTATGTTAGTAAGAAAACCTGGGCTCCAAAAGATTAATTGCTTATTACCTATTGCTCTTTGGAAATCTGGTTTAAGAAAGTATCTGTATAATTTTTAGATCTCTTCCTAGATGTTTGTAGGAGGAAAAAAATCTTTTCTTTCAACAAGGATCAAAGCCTTAAGCCCCCAAATAAAGCAGCATTTCTAGCATTGGTTTAAGAACCATGTTGATGTATAGAAGTCAGAACTCCTTCCTATAACTGCTATAATAAAGTATATATATATATATTTTAAAATAAATCTATGGTGCAGGCTGGCTTCAAACAAACTCTAAATACTATTTAAGTAGCTTACGTACATGTCAAAGGATCTCAAATTTAGTTGAGAATATCAAGATCATTCCATCTTACTGAATTTCTTAATGTTGAATTCACCTTATTTACTGAGGAACTATTTGAAAGTTGAGTCAAAGCACTATCTGGAGGAGGAAGACATTGTTCTTGGTTTTGGCAAACTCACCAGTTAGTGAATCCTTCTCATCGTTTTGCAAACCTTCTTGGTCCACATGGTCCATATCTTCATCTTTCCTTGCTTTTCTTAATTCTTGTATTTTTGCATCTTTTTCCTTCTCCCTTTTTCATTTCTAGAAAATCATCTAAGTATTTCTTTCAGGTATATTCAGCAGGTACCTGCTTTGAGGTTCCCCAAGCAGAGTTGATAGGAACATCAGTTGAGTAAAATTCTCTGGGGTGGGAGGAGATGTGTGGAAGGTTCTGAGAAGCCTTTTTGGAAGCAGTGAATCTGCCTTCTTTTATCAAATATTAAGTAAATGTGAAAGAAGCCCTGGGATGCTTATGTGCTTTTAGATAGTGCATTCTTCAGAAGATGGAGAGAAGAAACAAGGGAAGTAGTATCTTTCACAAGAGTCACTGAAGTTCAGATCTCTTTATTATTACTCAGCAAGTCTTAGAAATCTTGAGACATCTAGAGGAATTAGGGCTCAATGAATTTGTAACTTAGGCAATCCAAGTGCTTTATTTGGGTACACTTCCTAAACCCCATCACTACTGAACTCTATACCGGCTAGATAAAAACTTTTTAGAAATTTCTACTTTCCGATTATTCCCCAAAGTGAAACTGTGCTTGGGACTCTTTTTCTACTTCCCTTCCCAAAGCACTAGTCAGATGAGCCTTTTGGCATTCAATCTTCCTAATTATAAAAAAAGGTATTTTTTCCTTTTTCATGGAATCTGAGTGGCAGCCTGAAACTTGCATTAACTCTCCTGTCCTTTAAACACCCATATCTCTTAACAGCTGTCCATCATATCATTGATCCATTTTATTTTATGACATTTCCTCATTTCCACTCTACTTCTTGAGTGTTAGTCAGATGGAAATTGAAGCTATCACAACAGTGAACTGTGAAGAATGCTTTTGGGTTGTCTGTTATCATCATCATTCTTGCTTGGTAGTATATAATGGCTACAACACATCATGTTAATCTCATTGTTTTTTAAAGTGTGTTACATTGAAAAGGTTTAGCTTGGAGTGACTGGGCAGGAATTCACTTCTTTGACATTCCAAAAACTATGGAAATGTAGGCTCTTGCTTCCAAAGTTAGTATAGGTTTCAGTTTTCAATGAGCATTTAATTTAAAGATCTGAGAATTTGGTCATAATGAAAAAGAAATCTCAAGTTCCTTGCCGGTTGCACAGTTTACAAACAATGAACCAAAAACATCAAGGAGTATGTCGGAGAATCCAAGACAATCTCTCCTAACCATAACTTTACAGGAAAGCATTTTGAGAACACCAAGCACAGAATTGAGCTTTATTTCAACTTCAGAAAATACAAGTTTAATTGACTGCTGAACCATTAGTGTCTTCTAGTCAAAGTGAAGAAAAAAAAATCAAGAAATATGATTGTTTTATAATAGTGCATTTTCCCACTACACGACAACATAAAGACCACTCTGATTTCATCTAAAACTATGAAGTCTCATTGCAATTTATCACACATATCTTTTGGTATATTTGTTTGGGGCATCGGTTTTCCATAATAACTCTGTGAAGCCTAAGCTTGCCCTATTTCATATCTTAGGCAACTCTTGGGCAGCAGAGTCACACTTCAGAAATGTCAGGCATAATGAGAAGGTGACAACTACTAGTGGCAATTGATCTTCTACTGTTCTCTGAAAAGCAAGCACTCAGGAATTGTAATGTCCACATCTTTGGTGGTGGTGTAGTTGGAGGTAATCAAATACCACGAATTTAATACAAAAGGGCATCTAATAAGCATAGAGTAAATTGGGAATTTATTGTTTGACTTGAAACACATGCATTAAATAGAAAGGGCAAGGCATTTTTTCATCTGTATAACATAGATGCAGACTAAATAATCAAAAATTGTTCAGAGTATGCCTAAATAGGTTATTTACTTGTGACTAACCAGGCCACAAACCCTTCTCTAGTACATCAATTGTTATACTCACCAATGGCTTCAGAATAGCTTATCAGAAGAAAATTTTATATTAGTTGTATGCATCTATTTTAAGTAGATTCCAATTTCCAAAATGTTAAGTGAGGCGGCAGAGAATTGAAGAACTGCTATGTGATGGCTGGTGCCAGGAACATATCCAGATCTCAAGGAATCTCTGTATGTGATGATTTTCTTTACTTCTTGAAAATGACCGGAATATAACCAATACTATAAAGCATACAGCAAAAAGAATCCAGATTTATTTTCTTGACATTCAAAAAATATAATGTAGGATAAAAAACTTCTCAAAAAGTTTACAGTTTCTTCAGTGTAGGTAATTCATCTATTAAATGCTTAGTCTGAGTTAGGCTTTTCTTCTCACATGGTCTTGGATTTAATTCTCACAGCCATTTCCTGAAGTTGAACTATAGAGAGTTAAAGTAATATGTCCAAGATAAAAAGTAAAACGGAAATAATTGGTGTCACGACCCCCTTGCCCGCAAGGAAGACGCGACTCAGGAATCTTCTTTCAGCAGTTTATTCAGGCCCTTGATATTCTTCTAATGATTCTTCTACTACCCGGAATAATAATTGGATGCCCCTCCCAGCCTTAATAAAGCACCTTGAACCCCAATGCAAAGCTGCCACGTGTACCCTTCTCACAGGGTGCTAGAAAATGACACGCCAACTTTCTCTGATAAGGAGCTGGGAACACGCCAACTCTCTTTGATATGGAGTTGTCCTTCACAGACCACAACGGAGCCAGCGCCATCATGTAATGGCGACCACAGTCCGCAGGAACGGCTCACCACAGCTCCCCCTTTTTGTTTCACTAAGACAATACAGGCGAGAGTAGAGGTCCTATCCCACTGTGCAAAAGTGGCTGCATAGTATGGGCCAGCCCCAGGGGGCGCCTTCCCCAGACCTGACACCATATCAGCCGACGCCTTTTTTCGTGGGGCGGGCGGAGACACGTCAAACCCGCATGCAATAGGACATGCTCCCCTTGAGGTCCCTCTTCTCAATGGATCACTCAAGTGCAGTGCCTTGCCTCGCATCCTGTATCGTGACGATGGTGAGTAAGAGGGAATAGCTGAGGTTGAACTGTGGCCATGCAGAGGTACAACTACAAACAAGTTGGCAGCACCCTGAAAGAAAGGCACGGACTTTAAAGTGATAGATAAAGACCAGTGTGGAAACCCTTCTGCGTGCAATGGCAACAAGACCCGCAGAGTGCAAGGGCTTTCCAGCACTAAGAGGAATACAAAAGAAGGACATGTCGTACCCAGTGCAATGTTATAATAACTTGGGGTGCAACGACCATGTCAAAGGCACTAGTGTAGAAACCCATCTGCGTGCAATGGTAGCAAGACCGGCAGAGTGCAAGGGCTTTCTGACACTAAGAGAATAACTAGGAAAGACATGTCAATCCCAGTGCAATGTTATAATAACTTGGGGTGCAATGACCATGTCAAAAGTTTAGTGCTTAAGATGCGCAAGCCAGACCTGTGGCGAGTTGCCAGTTTCTAAAGCAGCAAGAGCTTGTATGATCATAGCCTTATCTTGAGCACTACGAGCCTTAAGGCGACAGAGAAACCACAAACAGAGGAACATACCAAAACAACACAGTGCACCAAAAATGCCTACTCCCACCCACTCCTTAAAAAAGGAAAAAGCAGAAGATATCCAATTGGTGAATTGACCCAGAGTCACGGGATCGACACGGGTACTATTCAAGACAGCTATCTGGGTTAGTTGAGACTGGATCATGTCTTCCGCTTCCATGGACCAATTCCCGGCCAGATATCCACCAATGATGTGGGAAGCATTCCTGGAATCATTAAATCTGACAGAGGTTATACATAAATGTGCACGTTGGTCAATGCAGCCTAAAAGTACTAGGTCAGCCAATTCTTCTACCTGAGCTTGAAGAAAATCTATTCTTTGGTTGGTAGCTAAAATCCCTGACAAAATATGTTGATTAATCGCATTTTGTGATTCAAGTATAGTGGACGTTTGTTGAACAACTTGATTAATAGTGGCAGCAGTTTGTACTTGACTGGCCATGGCTACTTCGGCCGTAACTGCTGCAGCAGCAGATGCCGCCACGGCTGTCACTATAGCTGCCGTGATTCCAAAATCTCTGCGGACTCTAAGTAGCTCTACAATAGGAAATTTATCTGGATCCACAGTGACTGGGATTGGGACAAAAGTTGGAATTTTCATAATTACTGCTACAGTCCAAGAACCATTCCAACACTCAGATAAGAAACAGGTAGTATGAGAACAATCCAGCATCCCCGACGAGGTGTGATTAGCTAAAAGGAACAGGAACGGGGATTGGATACAGACCATTGCAGGAGGCAATGTGGCATAATGTAACAGAGAGTTGAACGAAACAGATGTAAGCCTATTACCTCGTTCACTCTCCTTAGTAGTGCCAGAAACATTAGCCAGCCAACTTTTGGCTCCTAGTAATTGAGCCAATGCGGAAATATCGGCTGAAGCCCCCTTCTCATTGGAAATGAGCCATTGAAACCAGGACCAACCTGTTCCTGTAGAGGAGTTGGCATTGTTGTTAAAGTTATAAACATATCTCTTCAGAGGGGGGGAAAGGAGAAACCTTTAGCAACTTGATGTTTCTCCCAAGAATGATCCTGACAAGGTGTAAATGTCGGGGGAAAACCAAAATTAGGGGTACAGTAAGGAGAGGCTTTGAAATGAGTGGCATAGCAAGTACTATTAGAAGAAGGAGGCATTGGGATCAATACCTCGGAGATAATAGCTAAAGTAGTTATGTTTAAAACAGAGCTAGTTGCGGGGGTCCCTGAGCCTAATTGCTTCCCTGAAACTACTTGGCTCAATACAGCACTGAGAATACTCCCTGAGACTCGACTGCACCGCAATGGGTCCTCCCAGTTAGTCAAATTTTTGGTCTTAAGGCTAATACAATTAGTGTTCCCAAGACTGAAACAAAAAACTCCTGTGAGATTAACTTGAGACTGATTAAAAATATTTTCCATGTCCCCTCTAGGAGAGGTACAAGGAGCAGACATCTCACATGAGGTATAAAAAAGAGTGGGGAGGACACTAGAATTACTATGAACTGGCATTGGCATTGGCCATGCCCGTGCCACTGCCCACCACTGCATTGGTGCCATCTGTACCGTTGGCACCAGCATCAGAGCCAGAGCACTCATCAGAATGAAGCTCCTCATCATGGGGCTGTTGTGGCACCTCCTGCTGCTGGTTAGTAGATCTCGAGACTCTTCTTGTCAGGCGTTCAGGGATCCACAGCGGCTCCGTGCGATCCTGGGGAAAAACACATACAGATCCTCGTGCCCATGTCAGCACGGGGTCAGGGCCGTTCCATTGGCCCGTAAGAACATCCTTCCACTTAACATAGCCAGTCACAGAGGGCTGAGGGGACACATGTCTATCGGCCGCAGAGCGGCCATGAATATCCAAATTCAAAAAATTAATGGTAAAAAGAGCTAAGGACAGGCGTTCTTTAGGAGTGTGGTCAACTCCTATTCCCCCTTTTTGTTTTTCTAAGGTTTCTTTTAAGGTGCGGTGGGCACGTTCAACAATGCCTTGCCCTTGAGGATTGTAAGGCAACCCATGAGCAAGTTGTACTCCCATAGTAGAACAAAAAGATGTAAACTGTCTGCCCGTATAAGCAGGTCCATTATCAGTCTTAAGGGATGCAGGTGCACCCCATGCTGCCCATGCCTCTAAGCAATGAGCAATAACATTACGTGCCTTTTCTCCCGATAAAGCAGAAGCATGAATAATTCCAGAGTATGTGTCAATAGAAACATGTACATATTTGAGGTTACCAAAGTCAGGCACGTGAGTTACGTCCATTTGCCAGACGACCAATGGCTTCAATCCTCGTGGGTTTACACCATAAGTAGGAGGATGAAGAAATGTGACACAATGGGGACATTGTAATACTATCTGACGAGCATCTGCTCTGGAGATGGAAAAACGTCTGCGCAGCGTCATAGCATTGACATGAAAGTTGTGGTGAAACAATTTAGCTTCTTCTAAGGAGGAGGCCAAGCATACCAACTGGCTTCTAGTTGCCGAGTCAGCACAGGCATTACCCTGTGATAACGGGCCAGGAAGAGAGGTGTGAGCCCGAATGTGCATTGGATACAAAGGGGCAGTATGGCTACGGATAAGCTGTTGAAGCTGATTAAAGTAAGCAGATACATTATGGGTGTCACTAATAGCTCCTACAGCCTCCAGAATTTTGAGCGCCTGCACCACATAGATGGAGTCCGAAATGAGATTGAAAGGAAAAGAACACTGTTTAAAAACTTCAATGACAATTTGCAGTTCTACCCATTGTGGATTTCCAGGAGCAAATTGATGCTGGACAGGGGGAGAGTCATTAATCACATAAGCTCCCATTCCAGACTTAGAGCCATCAGTAAAAATGTTAACAGCCCCCGGAATTGGAGTGGGTGAAGTTACTTTAGGGAAAATGATAGGATGCTCTTTAACAAAATGGAGTAATGGATGAGAAGGGTAATGATTATCAATATCCCCTTGAAACGAGCAACATAGAATGGCCCAGTTGTCTAGAGTAGCACACAAAACATTAAGTTGAACTTTAGAATAGGGTATGATAAGAGAAGAAGGTGCTTGTCCAAAAAATTGAATGCTCTGTTGAATCCCTCTAAGTGCTAACGCTGCAACAGCATCAGGATAGTATTCTAAAGATTTTCCTGGGGATACATGTGGGTGGATCCATAGTAAAGGCCCATCTTGCCACAGTACTCCAGTAGGCTGCCGCATAGTGGCAAGCACACATAACTGGAAAGGTTTATCACTCTGGAGCCTGCATAGAGTAGCATGTTGTATAGCTTCTTCTACTTTTATAAGGGCCGCTCTGGCCTCTTTAGTGAGGGTACGAGGGGAAGTAAGATCTGGATCACCCTTAAGAATAGCATACAAAGGCTGGAGCACGATATTAGGAATATGTAAATAACCTCTTATCCAATTAATATCTCCCAACAGTTTTTGAAAATCATTTAGAGTTTGGAGATCTTGAGTTCTTATAGTAACTTTTTGTGGTTTTAATATGTTATATCCAATCGTCGCTCCCAAATACTGAATAGAATCCCCTGTTTGAACCTTCTCAGGTGCAATATGTAATCCATACTGAGCTAACAACTTTACCAGGTCTTTATAGGCCTCATAAACTGACTGTTGTAATTTGGCTGCCAATAATACATCATCCATATAATGAATAATCTTGATGGAAGGATATTGTTGTCTGAGAGGTGCGAGTGCCTTCCCTACATACATCTGGCAAATCGTAGGACTGTTAGACATTCCCTGTGGTAAAACAACCCACTCAAACCTTTGATCTGGTTCCTCGTGATTACACGAGGGAAGGGTGAAGGCAAAACGCTGTGAGTCCTTAGGATGCAAAGGAATAGAAAAGAAACAGTCTTTAATGTCAATAGCAATGATATGCCAGCCCTGAGGAACAGAGGAAAGCAGCGGCAGCCCTCTTTGTTTGGGCGTGGAAACTTCGTCCTGAAACACCCCCGCCATACGGAGGCGGATCGGGAGGCCGCCCATTCTTGAGCCCTTGCTTATCTCTGTTCCCTGTACCTAAATTCCCTAGCTGCCGAGACAGCGTTCTTATCTCCTCCTCCTCAGCGTCTTCTGCCTCTGACCCACTTTCGCATGGGGGCGTGCGCAGCACACTGAGATCTGGATACAGTCTCCTCCCGTTCTCCACGCCCCGCACACTCCCCTCTTCCTGAGACACTTCGCTCTCTGTTGTTTCTGATTTTTCTTCATGTAATTGTTCTAAAACCTCCTGCCCTTTAACAAGCGCTTCTTGGCATCGGCCATCCGTAAGACAACTACGGACCATCTTCCAGAGGGGTATCACCCCGCCCTCTAGCATGCCCTGCTCACGAGCAAAGTCAAGGTCTTTGCCTAATTTATCCCAGCTGGGTGTAGTGAGGCTGCCTGAAAATGCAAACCACGGTGCAGCGACATCTACTCTCTGTAAAAATTTCTCTAAGGTACTGCGTTTCACCTCCAGTCCCTTGGAACGTAAAAGGCCATCGAGGGCTAGAAGGAGTGGACTTGAAGTCACAGCACCCATAACGCAACACAAGAAAACACAGAAATCGAAAGTGAAAGTACACAAAACAAAACGAACATACACAGAAAACAAAAACGAAAATACAGAGTGCAATTGCTATGAGATGTAACGCCCTCTCTTTTTACAGAGGAGCAGGTACCTTTTAATGCTCCCTCTTTATGTATAGAGGAGCCTCCGCTTTTTAACAGCGGGTCCCACCTTACCTGGGACTTACCGGCGCGCCTCCCTGACTGCTGAAAGTTCTGGTTCCTGGGTGTTTCTTTGTTTCTTTTCTCCCGGGTCTCGGCACCACTTGTCACGACCCCCTTGCCCGCAAGGAAGACGCGACTCAGGAATCTTCTTTCAGCAGTTTATTCAGGCCCTTGATATTCTTCTAATGATTCTTCTACTACCCGGAATAATAATTGGATGCCCCTCCCAGCCTTAATAAAGCACCTTGAACCCCAATGCAAAGCTGCCACGTGTACCCTTCTCACAGGGTGCTAGAAAATGACACGCCAACTTTCTCTGATAAGGAGCTGGGAACACGCCAACTCTCTTTGATATGGAGTTGTCCTTCACAGACCACAACGGAGCCAGCGCCATCATGTAATGGCGACCACAGTCCGCAGGAACGGCTCACCACAAATTGGCAAAACCAGAATTTTAATATCAGAAATGTAAGCCTTCACACACTAACTTCTTTTATTCATCTTATTCAATGATGTTTTTAAAATTACATATTTTATTTAAATAAGTTTTTAAGAAGATAGAGATATTGAAGAATAACCATCTTCAAATTAGAATTTTAACAACTCATTTGGTATATGATTTTTGGATTTAAAATACTCAATAAAGTGAAAAATAGAATGCAAAACCTGAAAATACTGGTTTGGGATATCAAATGCCAAAATTTCCCACAACCCTAAAGAACATTATTAAGAATTTTAAGAGTAAAGTTAACAAGAGAAATTGAGAACAAATCCAGGGAATATACAGTGGCATTTTGAAGGCAATAGGCCATTAAAAGAAGCATAAAAACCAGGATAGAGTTGAGTTTTTAAGTCACATCTGCTCAGTGTCAAGTATGGTTAATGAAAAGAGGAAAGAAAAGAGGGCCACAGTTTGATCTAGAAACAGCAAAGTGTGAGCCTCAGTTATCAGAGTGGACAGACTGCATTTTACCTTTCAGACAGGCACTCCTGTATCTCTAACTTCTAGGAAGAGTGTTGTCTGGGGAGAAAGGATTCACAGCAACCCAGATTGAAACAGCCGAATCCCAGGATTTCTGCAGACTTGCAGACTATTTTAAAAAAGTTACTCCTGACTGATCACCCCTGCTCATAGGCCCCTAGTAACCAATTATAGGTAGCTGAGCACAAGGCTAGACCCTCAGCAACAATCTAAATTTGTTCAAAACACCTGTATAGCTAACAGGACTAACTGAAAAATTTTCAAAACAAGTCACTTCACCTCAACCCACTGTCTCTTATTGTCCCCTAAAAAAACAAAAACAAAAACAAAAAACCCAGTACTTCTGACTTTTTAGGGAACACTTTGATTTCTAATAGAACCCATGTCCCTTAGTGCAGAAATTGATTCTGTACACAAATAAAAAAGGAGTTTCAGTTTTATTCTAACTTTGATTATGATTTTTTTGTTTACAAAGCAGATCTAGCCTAGAGAAATTTTATCAACTTCAAGGCCCAAGTGAAAGGCATGTAAGGTTCAGGAGAGCAAAGGAAAGTGAGTAGATCTTGTCTTACACATTTTATTTGCAGCAATGAAGTCTAGAAGATGGACCAATTCTCTGAACAAAAAATTCCTTACATTGTTAAGATTAAAGAAAGATCAGAAAAAGAAAAAAGGAAAGCTAGCAGGCTAGCTAGCTATGCACACATGCACACACTCATACAAACACAAGCAATCACATGTGCAGACATGTTCAGAGACTATGCATCCCGAGTCAATTGGGAAAGAAAATTACTGTAAGAAAATAATACTATAGTTGAATAAAAATACATCAGGAAAACAATATCTCAAGTAGAAGGTTGTTTACTAAGAAAGCAAGGTTAAAATTATATCCAGTAAAATTCATAGATAATCCAAATTGATGAGCACAATGAAACAAAACTGTTGATGTAACAAGGATTCTAATAGGAAGGAAAAAAAATTTAAATTTAAATGTATATTTAATTAAAAACTTGAGTTCTTGTGGGTAGGAAAAACAAGTGAGGAATTAGATGTTTACAAATTATTATTTTTTAAGTGGGGAAAAGAACTTGTATGTTGCTGGTTTTGGTATATTAGTAAATGAACATATGCTTAAACATAAAGTTTGAAAAGGGAAGACAGGATGACTATATGATTACATTTTGCCCAGAGGTGCAAATGCATATCCAGAGATTATCAGATACTTGTTTATGAATATTTCCTTTCTATTTGTATATTATTTTCTTTGTCTTCTGTCACATAAGCACTGTTCCTTCTCAGTAGTCAATAGTCTACAGTGACTCCTACCTTTTCAGCCTTCCTTGGAACACTGATTGAGAACTATCCAAACACATGTATCCCAAATTACAGATCCTAAGACCCCCCCAAAAAATCATTTTACTTTTGAAAAATATTGATGATGACAAACACTGGGGAAAATACAGAGTGACTTCAAATCATCGACCTGAGAAAAAGCAAATTATTCAATCAAGTAAAAGACAAAAAGAAAAAAATGGCCAAAAAAAGCATTTCGAGTAATAAAAATTAAACAGGATATAAAGAATAAACTCTGACATAACTATTCCATGTAGATATATGAATATAAAACGGTGACTCCAGTCATAGTATACATCCACAAGAAATTTAATTAAAAAAAAAACTATGGGAAAATGACAGAAAGATCAATAGAGGGAAGGGAGTAGTGGTGGAGAGAGAAGGGGAAGGAAAGGTACTGGGGACTGAATTAGAGCAACAGATATTCCATGTATCGTAAAATTATGCCAAAATGGATTCTACTGTCATGTGTAACAAAAAGAACCATTAAAAAAGATGTTGTATGCAACAAAACAAAAACAAACCCCACATTTTACTGTTATTTACTATTAGAATAACTAAATAAGTTACAAGTCTGTTGAAAAACCGAGCCTTTAGCTGAATTACAAATTTCTAGCTCTATTCTGATTGCCAGAGAAATGACACCTTTTTGAAAATAATAAAGGAAGGTATAAACAAAGAGATAGTCAGAATGTAAGTTGAAATAAAATGCTCTGATCTTATGATGAGGGAGCATTACTATTTGTTCAGTGTTTATTATGTTGCAAAAAACTCATTTGTGAGAAAGGCTTTATTATTCTTTATAAATGAGTAAGAATCACAAAGTATATGCAATTTATCCATTGACTGGTACTCATATGAATAAAATTTCAATACAAGATTTGGCTTAATTTTTTTAATGTTATCTACCACACCAAGTATCATAACCAAAGAAAACATAAAATGTATGGTTAAGCACATAAACACACTTAAAATGACCAAATTGTTATGAATAAAGTTGACTACCTATTGCTAACCTTTAAAAATTTTCAATCCCAGATAGCTGACATTCACTATAAAGATATTTTAATCAGATACCTATCATAATGATCTAGTGGTTCAAGAGAATGAAGTAGAACCCAAATATATATAAAAATATCTAAAAGTATGTAAAAATGTTACTTGTGATTTGATTGGAGTTATATGTAGGTAAAAGTCTGTATATCTATGTAATAATGGTGTTGGGCAACTGATCACACATTTGGAAAAATACAAAATTATATGCAAACATCTCAACATTTAAATAAATACATTTGTATTGAGAGTTTAAAATGTAAATTAGTGAAATACAGATTCAATGTAAGTCCCATTAAAATCCCAATGATGTTCTTCACAGAACAAGAAAAAGCAATTATAAAATTCATTTGGAAAACTAAGACACCCTGAATAGCCAAAACAATCTTTATCAAGAAAAGCAAGCATGGGGCATTGAAATAACAGACCTCAAAATGTACTACAAAGCTATGATAACAAAACTAGCATGGTACTGGCATAAAACAGGCATGAAGAACAATGGAATAGAGTACAAGATTCAGAGACAAACCCACATAAGTACAACTATCTGATACTATACAAAGATGTCCAAAATATATGTTGGAAAAAAGACAGCATTTTTAACAAATGGCCCTGTAATAAATGGAAGTCCACATATAGTAGAATGAAATTTAATGCCTATCTCTCAGTTGCAGAAAACAACTCAAAATGGATCAAAAACCTAGAAATTAGAGCAAAAAATCTGCACCAACTAGAAGAAAATATGATCCCAACACTGCAACATGTTGGCTCAGGAACTAACTTCTGTAACAAGACTCAAGTGCAAGAAGTAAAATGAAAACTCAATAAGTGGAATGGCTTCAAATTAAGAAGTTTCTTTAAAGCAAAGGGAACAAGCAAAAAGAGAGAGACAAAAGAATTGGAGAAAATTTTTGCCACCTTAGATTCTTTAGATTGGGAATTAATATCCAGGATATACAGGAACTCAAAAACTTAACATTAAAAAAAATAACACAATCAATAAATGGGCAAAGGAACTAAACAGACACTTCTCAAAAGAAGAAATACAATTCAATCAGTTAACAAATACATGAAAACATGGTCAACATCTCTAGCAATTAGAGAAATGCAAAATAAAACTACACTGAGATTTTATCTCACTCCATTTAGAATGGCAATTATCAAAAATACAAGTAACAATAAATGCTGACAAAAATGTGGTGAAAAAGATACACTCATACATTGCTGGTGGGACTATAAATTCGTGCAACCACTTTTGTAAGCAGTATGGAGATTCCTCAAAAAACTAGAAATGGAACTTCCATAGGACCTAGCTATCCCACTTCTTGCTTTATATCCAAAGGATTTTAAATCAGCATACTACAGTGACACAGCCACGTCAATGTGTACAGTATCACAATTCACAATAGACAAGCTATGGAGCAAATGTAGATGTCCTTCCACAGATGAATTGATAAAGAAAATGTGGTATATGTACACAATGGAGTATTACTGAGCCATAAAGAAGATTGATTTTACTGTATTTGTCAGCAAATGGATAGATCTGGAAACTTATCATGCTAAGTGAAATAAATAAATCCCCCCAAACCAAAGTTTGAATGTTTCTCTAATATGAAAAATTTAATCCAAAATAAGCCTGTGTTGGATTAAAAAAATAGAAGAAGGGAAGAGGAATGATGTATAGAAAGAAGACAGTGGAATAAATCAGACCTAACTTTCCTATTTACATATATAATTTCATCACAGTGAATCTTACCATCATGTACATCCACAAGACACTAATTTTAAAAAGAACAATAAATAAATAGCAGAAAGATAAATAAGTAGAATAAAGGGGAAGGAAACAGAAGGTTGGAGGAACAGGGAAGTACTGGGGACTGAAATTAAGTATATAATTAAAAATTATAAATATAATTAAAGCAAATTGTATCCCATGATTTTATAATTATGTCAAAATAAATCCTATTGTCATGTATAACTAAAATAAATGAAAATGTTATAACAGAAAAAAATGTGCTACCAAAAATAGTAAAATAAACAAAATAAGCAAGATTTAAATGAAATATAAAAGTATTTTCATAATTTGGGAGTAGACAAGATCTTCTTATTCCAAGAGCTGGTGATTGAAAAAAAATTTAAACTAATCTCATTGCATCCAAAGTTTGAAGTTTGCAAGGGACAAATATAGACTTGGAAAAACATTGATAACATATTGAACAGAAAACATGTTCTTACTTCTCTTGAAAACGATTCCTAAATTTTTAATAAAAGTATATTAAAAAAAGAGCTAAAGATATGTTTATGGAATTTAGAGAAAAAGAAACATGAAAGTCCTATAAACTTGTGAATTCCCATTTATTCTCCCTAGGAAGATATGTTTCAGAAGCACAAGCCACAAGTGGAACACAGATTCTTACATTGAGTAGTCCACCTTGCCTTGGGTTTAATGCTCTGTGACCATTGAATTAGAATTTTATAATTCTATTTTTGAATTTGGATTCTGCATGTGAACTCTAATGTGACAGTGATGCATGCACCCAGAACTTGGAGCCTGGGCTCAGTTGAGTTCTGCCTCATATTACCTCTTCTTGCCATCTACCTAGGGTGAGACCTTCCCTTCCTTTCTTGGAGCAGAGATCAGCTTGTGTGGACAGGGAAGGCCCCTGTTTTGCTGTTACCCTCATTGGGGCAGAGGACCTACACATGTATGCTGAAAAATGGTGCCCTAGGTGATCTCTCGGGTAGGGGACAAAGAAGTGTTCACCTCCTTGGCTGACTACATTGCTGCACATCCAACCGTCTACTTAGAAGGGCTCTCCTGCCCACCTGCATCCAGATCCTACCTTTTAATTCTGGAACAATATTTCAGAATCTTGCCAGAGAATAGCTATTTCAGGCAGGTGCAGAAAAAATAATATTCTTCATCATAGAGTCAGGAGAAATAAAATATCCTTATAAATTCATCTCTGAGTTCAAAAGTGTAATGTTTCTTACACTTGTTTAATATCTTTTTCTGCATTGTTCGGTGTTTTGCTAAATATGGAGATAAGAACACCAGTTACACCACCCATTATAATCAGAGCAAGCATGTCTTACATTGAAAATGTTATACAAATAAAGCCTGTTGCTGTTGTAATTATATATAACTTGAGGACATTGAAATGAATATACTGCATCTATCTCCTCCATCCTACTCTGAGCTTAGCACAACGCTTGTCTCATGACTAATTTTAAATAAATGCTTAAATTTGGTTGCTGTTGTAAATTTTGACATCATCTTTAATAAAAGCACACACTGAAGGCAGAGCCGTGTTTTATTATCCACCTTGCCTATTGCCCTTGCCTTATACCCAATCACAAACCAGTTGTAAGATAATATAAAATTTGAAAGCATGGGAACAAAGACAGTGTGGACATCCTCAGATGCTGATGCAGAAAAAATTGAGCATATTCAGAGCCATAAGAATTCAGTGGGATGTCCCCACTACATGTCATGCCATCCATGAAAAGGTTAGTAACCCCAAATTCCTTATATCAGGTGCAATCTTTAGTAGCGTTTTCAAAGAAAGCAAAGCTATCTGTATGCACAGATATAATGTTTATATAGACACTGATTCTCTATGCATATCCAGTCTTACTTGAAACAGGAGTTGGGGAGTGGGTTTTTAATCTGCCTTGTTGATGTTTATCTATTTCTTTGGTTTTGAGCTAGTATCCTCTGACATGATGTTGAGCTAGTATCCTCTGATTTGTGGATCTGTTAAAACACTTCTTTCCATTAGATGTGTAAATCATGCTTCTGCATTCTGTTCTATTAAGCTCTGACTCACCATGCTTATTCACTTACCCTCAATCCTTCTTCCTCTTTTCTCCATTAGGTATTAACTGGAACCTGCTTTCTAATTCTGAGCAACTTAAGAGTGTAGTTAATCTTCTTATGAGCTAAATGTAAAATGTCAAAATATGTGGTATCATCCTTTTAGCACTCCATTTATTCCAGCATAATTTCTGAAGTAAGAAAAAAAAATTCCACAGTGCATTTAATTAATGTACAACTACAAGTGGGTTAGATTAAGTGCAGACACAACTCTCCCCACAGGAAAAAAAAAATCTAAAGATGTTATCAAACTATTTTTAAGACAGAGAAAAGAGTTCTATGAATTTCCCCTGCTCTTCCAGGTGTTCTCAAATATGGACTTGTGCATACTTTTTAAAAGTTAAGAATGAAACTCAATTATTTCATCATTCTACACTTTCTCCCCCCAATTCTCTCACATTCGTCAAGATTCCACTCCCCTTTCCCTTGCTAAGTTCGTTTTTGTCTCCTTTTTTTATTGTATAATCTCAGAAAATACAATTTTGTCTAATTTTATTCACAGTGTGTTTTTCAAATAAAGAAGTCTCTTGGAAAATTTTTGTAAAATTTTGTTGCTTTACAAGGTATATATTCATACACTAAGTATTGGGCATTTTATTATTATACTAAGCCACTGTTTACTATCTTGAATTTAGAGCTTGATTATTTTCCCAAGATACTAAACATCATAACACTGCTAATTGATTTACAAATTTTTTAGTATTTGCTTAATTGTAGTTATAATCATTGTCCTATTTGAAAAGATGTTTGCTACTTTAGTCAAATTTGAATTATTTAGGATTATATATATGTACTCATCTCCAGTGAGTATACATTTGGATCTAATTTGCATTCTATTTATGCTGTTATAAAAAGAAGAACAAATAAGGAAAAACTAGATTTAAAAAAAATATATGTATCATTTAAACACTTAGATTCATTTAAAGGAAATATAATACTTGTGATTTTTAGTATATTTATATTTAGTGAAACTCTTAAGATAGTGAAAGAGTTAACATATATGGTGAAATCTCTAATATTCTGAAAATAATTTCTCTAGCATGATTCTATAAAAAACAATGCTAAGGTTATAATTTAAAACTTCTTATATTATCAGAAGTACCATAAACATAAAAGGTCATGATACCAAGAATTCAAATTATATTTAAGAAACATTAGCCTTTGTGAAAATATATAATTATGCAAAAACTCTCTGAATAGAACCTTGAACTAAAGGTTTTCATTCAGAAGTTAAATGATAGTGTTCTTGCCTAGATTTTCTATAAAGCTTAGGGATTTTTATAAAATAACATTATGTCAAAATAATATTCATGTTGATAATGGGAATAAAATAACAAAATTAAAAATGGAAGAGTTATAAAGTATCAACCTAAATATCATGTAGAATGAGTCCTAAGGGCTTTCTGTCATCTAAAGAAATTTCCTGCACCCTTATCTTGTGTATGTTCTAATGTCAGCTCTAAGTCTTTCATTTACTTTTTTAAAAAGCTATGGAAGAAAAGCTTATTTATTTTCTTTGTGCATTCTAGTGGACTAATTTTCATTTCCCAGTGAAAAATACTGAAAATATTCAAAATATCAAATACTTAATTTAAGAGGTAATTTGAATGAGCTATTCTGTAGTTTATTAGTTGCAAACTCTAGTTTGAAAAAAAATTTCTGATTCTATGTTCAAAAATTTCTTGAGCACATTTTTTTACCTAATTAAGTAATTTTATATAGTTCTGATTATCAGTCAAATAAACATGTCACTCTTATTTATTGACCATCCATAAAGTACAAGAAAAGTGTGAGAATCCCCTGATATGTAGAAAGCTACTTGAAGTTAAAAAGCCTTAGGAGTTTCTTTGTGTCCTTGACAGGTGTCTACTAAAATCAGATTATTCAATAGAAGTGAATATGCTGTGTCACTGCGTTTTAAACTAATAGGGATAGAAAGAAGAAGAGGTAATGGAAAGAAATGATTCAGAAAAACACCTCTACAGAAAAAGGTCTGTGTCAAGGAGCTTTGGCAGGGAACCAAGAGGAAATCCACAAGGGCTTGTTGATTCAAGGCTTTCCAGATTCAGAAATTGATGTTAATTCGTGTATTCATTCAGTCAACAACGACTTATTGAATGCCTACTTTGTGATAGGAGCTCTGCCCTCATGCCCTCTATTCCTCACTCAGCCTCCTCCTGAGCCCCACCATCCATTGTCTTGTGTAATTTTTCACCTAGACAAATGCATTCTGACAATCTTATTGCATTTATTTCGCTCAGATACAACATGTCTGTTTTTGCTTCTATTAGTTGTAGGAGATATATTTGATATTAAAGAAAGGAAAGGTCTATATGTTTAAAAATCCATCTGAAGGAACATAGATAGCATTGTCAAAAGGAGAATCAGATAAGAAGAAAATAACTCCACACACGCGTATGCACACACATACACACACACACAAATCTCTGATGGTTTTTCTTTGTCAATATTCACAGTTATATTGTATTTAGTTATATTGTATTTAGACTGGAGAATGCCAGTTTTTCTAGTAATCCATTGTGTTCAATTTTGTATTGGATTCCAGTAGGAATGAAAATTCCATCATTTTCCATTTTTGCTATCTGTTGAGTTAAAAGTGATTACAATACAACATGAGTTCCCCTCCAAAAAATCATTTTTTTCACCATGCTTTTATTATGCTTTGTATTTTGTTATGCATCTGCTAGATCTGTTAAGTGTGTCATTTATGTTAGAGATATCAAAGAAGCCAACCCAAGAATAAATTAGCTTAAAAATCAGGATTGATTACTAATAAAATACTTGTCTCTAAAGTATACTGAGATTTTTGCAGCATGTTTGCTGCAAAATGTATTACATGTAACTGTTAAGAGTGATGATCTAGTACTACATAATTTTCTTAAAGGGAAAAATTTGTATAAAGGCTGAATATTAACGAACTACTGGAACACAAAAAGTTAAAACTACATGTATCCCTTCTAAAACCTTGCTATGCTATAATTGAATGCATGTAAAAGTTAGCATTCGTGATTCTGGGATATAATTGAAAAGATATGAATCAGAAATACAATAACAATGCACTGTCATTGTGCAACATTTTTAGTGTGTCTTAGACAAAGCTTTGTTTTTTAGACAAACTATTTCATTTGATCTTTATAAAATATTTTGTTATTAGTTTCATTTTGTGTATAAGAAAACTTCAATTTTCAAGATCCGACGTTGTTATCCAGCCAGTGAATTGTAGATTCAGGATAAAATGTACTTGTGTCTGATCTGGAGTCTTCTTTCTTTCTTAATCACTTTATTCCATTCTACTAAGTTTATTTAACAAATTCAAATCTAAAAGATGAAAAATGTAATTTACAAGCAACAAGACCCCTGTGTCTATAATAATTATCAATTATTGAAAAATGATATCATAGGATCTTTAGTTGGATGACTCTTTCCAAAGCTCATGAGACCAAGCATTTCAGCAGAGAAGAGAGATCTGTATCTACCCTGCAGATCAGGAAGGGAGAGGTATACTAGTCAGAACATTTTCTGAGTAGAAGCAACTTCTGACTGTATGTAGTGTTTTGGAGAAACACAGAGTTCAACCAGATGTTGTCAATCAATAGAATGGGTTTTACACTGATTCTGATGTCTATTATGAAACATTAGTTTATCATTGAAGTGTGTGAATATTTAACCTAAATTCCAGTTAAAATTGAAAATTATATTCTAGTCTGGGGAACATTTTGGTTAATTTTTGTAAAAGACTAGTAATATTCCCATTGCGCTACTTGTATTCTATTTTTTTAAAAAATGTTAAATCAGTATGAGAACATTTTAATCTATCATTATTTGTTATTTGCCAACCATTTTTCAAAGTCAGCTCCAGCTATTTCCCATTGTAGTTATATTGTCTCTTTTGTCTTAAAACTTAAGAATGCATTATGGTGGTCTGTTCAGAACATCTCCCTCTATGAAATAGTAGGTTTTAATAGTAATATTTAAATAATACCTTTCTGATAAAAGTTCTTCTTTTTAATCATACCCAAAGGAAATTATGCCAATGCATTAAAAAGAGTTTCTCAACAAAAATAATTCTTTTTAAAGAAATTCTTGGAAAAGCTTTAGCCAGTATCTTCTTTCTTAATTTTTTATTGGAGTAACTTTATTGTATCATTATCTTTCTACCTTTCTTTCATGCATATTCATTTCAGATTATCTCTAACTGTATCAGTGACATAATAAGTGAACAAGTGAATATGAATATTCATATGCACATATTTATGAGTTTGAATGGAGCTTCTGGAGTCAGAATGTCTGTATCAAATCTTGGCTCCATTTACTCAAATGGGTGACCTTGGGCATGTTCCTTCGTAACTCTGGACACCAATTCACTCTTCTGTGAAACAGAGATTTTTCAGAATGTATCTCCTGGAGTGACCAAGAGAAATGAACAAAGTAGTACGGAAATATTAGAATTGTACCTGCTAAAAAAAGAATCATGTATAAGCGTTAATACTAATAGTTGCATTATTATTGCTGCTATTAGATCACTACTATTCAGATTTTACACAAATTAAGTTATTGTAAGAGCCAATTGTCAAGTTTTACAACTTAAATAAATTAAAGTGTATTTGTTAAGCAAATACTATGTTGTGCATAACAGTGAATTTAATCCAAGGACAGTAATAAAAAATGTTATGTTTGCCAACCATTAAGGAATTAATACAAATGTTATAAGGTAGAGACTCAGTTTTACATTATTTTTTGATGCTTGGCCATTTTGTTTCAGCACTATTTCATTTATCTAGTTCAAAATCCTATTTATTTGACCCTAAATAACCAAAACAATTTTAAGAAAAAAAAAATCTGGAATCATCACACTGACTAGATACCAAAACCTACTACAAAGTTATTTAAAAAAAAGAAAGAAAGAAAGAAAAAAAAAACACACTATAGGCACAAAAACAAAGATCCCCAAAATATATCCATCTGTCCACTGATCTTTTACAATGGTGACAAGAAGACACCACAGTGGGAAAAGGAATGTCTCTTCAGGAAACAGATGAAAGTGGAGGACATGCTAAGTAAAATAGGCTAGGCACAAAAGGGAAAATACTGCATGACATCACTTACATGTGGAATCTAAAGAAAACAAACTGATAGAAATAGTAGAATGGTGGGCTGGTGTGTGGATGAGAGATGCTGGAGAAAAGACAAAATTTAAGTAAGATGGAGGAATCACTTCTAGAGGTCTATTGTATGAATTTGGTGATTACACTTAATGATAATGCACTACATACTTAAACAATTGCTATGAATGTATATTTTAAGTGTTCTTACCACAAAAGGTTTTAAGTATGTGAAGTGATGGATATGTTAATTAGCTTGATTTATTCATTCCACCATGTATCCATATATCAAAACGAATTGTACCCCATAAGTGTTTACAATAAAAAGACATATAAATATCCTATTTATCTGATTTCAATTGCTTGATATACTGTAATCCCTTGAATCTCTTCCCAAAATTTATTAGTTGGTCTCAGGTAGTATTTGTCATTTAAAATAGAAAATATATAAATAAATAGAGCAATACAACTAAATGCAATTCTCCCTCAAAATCATTTTTGTGATTCCATTTGGATCTGCAAACACATTATCTTTCAGAGAGCTGACATATATATCCCATAAACTTATTTCATATGAGCAACATTGCATGATCTTATCATGTATTTAGATAACATTTTATGACCTTTTGAGTTTGAATAGATTGTTTCTCATAGGCCTCTCTTACCAGTTTTATTTTTAAATTTTAAAGTTTGTATGTTGACTGTTTAGTTAGCTTTGTGTCAATGTAACAAAATCCTGGATACAAACAACTTACAGTAAAGAAAGATTTATTTTGGCTAATGGTGGTTTCAGAGATTTCAGTCCATAGTCACTTTAATCTGTCCTTTGGGCCTACAAAGCACAGTACGTGGCATGAGTGCCTGACAGAGGAGATGTGTTCACCTCATGGACGCTGAAAGGCAAAAGAGAGGAAAGGTCAGGGTCCTTTCACGGGAACACTCCCAGTGACCCAACTTTTCTTCACTAGAACCCACCTCCAACAGGTTCCATAACTTCCCAATAGCTCCAGAGGCAGGTGAACAAGCCTTTAGCATATGGACCTTTGGGGACACTTGGAGTCCAAACTATAGCATAGACTTATTATTGGGAGGTCTTTCCCTTCTCTTTCTCTAGGAAAGATGCTAATACTATTACTACTAGGGAAGAGGCACTGTGTGCATAAAATATACTGCTAAACATTGATATATGGAGGAAAAACAATACTGAGATTTTTATAGCTGGCCCAATTTTACAGAAACACTAGTTGATTCAAACATAATGCTTACATTGGGGCTGGGGATGTTGATCAGTTGGTAGAATGCTTGCCTTGCATGCACAAGGCTCTGGTTCAATCCCCAGTATCACACACACACACAAAAAAAAAAAAAAAAAAAAAAAAAAGAGAGAGAGAGAGAGAGACAGAAAGAAAGAAAAAGAAAAAAAAACAAATATAATGCTTATTTTTACTATCACATAGCAGAATTTTAACTCATTCACCAAATCAAACATTGAACTTATGTCATTTGATCAGATTAAATGAAGCCGATTGGTACAGTTGGTATTTTTAAACATCACTTTTTTCTTCAATCAAATTATTAACTATGACCTTGTCTTTTAGTTTTAGAGAGGGGGAAGGTAATTGGGATTGAACCCAGGTCCTTGCAGGATAGACAAGTGCTCTACCATTGAATATACACCGTGCATGCCCCATTCTTTTCATTATTACTTTTTTCATTTGAGAAAGCAGTGGCTCACTAAATTGTCCAGGCACATTTTTTAAAAACTTTCTCCCTTCCCTCCCTTTGTTCTTTTGTTCATTCTTTTCTCTCTCTCTCTCTCTCTCTCTCTCTCTCTCTCTCTCTCTCTCTCTCTCTCTCTTTCTCTCTCTCCTTCCCTCCCTCCCTCCCTCCCTCCCTCCCTCTCTTTCTTTTTCTTCCCTGCAGATCTGGGAATTGAACCCCAGGACCTCACATTGCTGGGCAAGTGCTCTGCCATTAATATACACACACATTCCCATATATAACCCTACCTAAAGACAGGGAAATAGGAAAATTTCTTCTCAAGCATTTTGTGCTTTAAATTTCTCATAACAATACCTTCTCCTAATTATACTTTATTTTCACAATTTTCTGAGATGACTTTTAATTAATTACATAAATACACAGTGGTTAGTACCCTGTACTAAAGCTGAACTGTGTCCTAGCAGATCATAGGAGTGAATAAACCAGACATGGTTTATGACTTCATAAAACTGAGTCTATGGTAGAAAACAGTACTCTTTGTAAAATGCTAGTGAAACTGCCTCTATACACTAGAGGGGCCTTGTGGATTAACAACATGTTCTTGTCTAATCAACTGATAATAATATATTTATTATCAGTTACCAAGTATCATCGGGTACCAAGAATTGAACTCAGGGGCACTCAACCACTGAGCCATATCCCCAGCCCTTTTTAGTATTTTATTTAGAGACAGGGTCTTACTGAGCTGCTTAGTGCCTTGCTGTTGCTGAGGTTGGCTTTGAACTCTTAATCCTCCTGCCTCAGCGTCCTGAGCTGCTAGGATAATATTTAATAAAAATGAAACTACCACTCAATAATAAGAATAAGCTAATTTGGTCACTTTGAAAAAAAGTCTCTGCCTGTGAAGCCATGTTCATTTGTTTGATCATCAAGATTATTTTATTTTACTCTTTTTCATGATTAATCTAAATACTTAAAAGTAGGCAGTTCTTAGAAGGAGAATTTCACCAGAGATGAGGGATGTTTTAACACCTATACCAATTTCTGGAAGATGTTTTTGATGTTACCAATAGTGTTACCTTTATGAACAGAGGGAATCACTTCTTCAAATACAAATGTTTTGTTTGAAATGTATTACCTTGAGGCATTGTTAGTATTTTCCCATGGTTTTATCATATTATAACTATTGTAGTAAACTGAAGAAAAATTTTATCTCCTAACAACTTTGTCATAAGCAATCCACCTAGATAGGAAGAGGATGAAAATCTCAAACTCTGCTTTTCTAACCATATATTTTATTAAGAAACTAAATATTTTAACAACATAAAGTCAGTAGTTTGTTGTAATAAATAAATTCAAATTTTTCAGGCAATGTTTGATTTTATGGGGTAAAATTTATACAACAAATCAAATATCTCTAGAATAACTGTAATCTTTGTTTAGATATGACATAACAGTAAAAGTGTTGTATTACAGAAAAGTTTATTTTCAAAATTTGACATGAAAAAACAGACACTGGCAAAAATGACCATAGGGTAAACATTTTAAGGCTAACACCACATAACTTTAGAAAGATAATATGGAATCAAAGATTTCATTGGAGATTTTATACCCAGTATTACATATAAGATAGCTCATTTTATAGAAATCTGTTACCCTGCTAGGGTTTGTATTTTCTCTCCTGCTCAAATCTCTTGTGATTTCCACCATCTGTTTTTAAAAGAGCAATATACCTGTCTAGCCTCCAGCTATTTTGCCTGTGACTCCAGCAATCAGATGAAACATTCAATAACTTGACAGAAATAGCAGCTCTTTCTGTTGCACATCCCCCTCCCCCTCTGCACAAGCAGCATCTTAGCTTCCTAAATGTGAGAACAGTAAGCCTGTTTTCTTAGGCTTTGTCATGTCAACCTAACAGTATTTTACTGAAATGATTTTGAATTAATAGGTGGTTCAGGTCCAGGCAGCTGACAGGATATACCTTTTGATTCTTAGTGCTAGGCACAGAGGTTGGCTTAGTTTGTAGGATATAAATTAAGCTAAAGACATTAGGATTTGAATTACATGAAAATATGTGGATAATTCTAGGGGCAGTAAGCACTTACAACAAAAAGAATATCTAGAACATTCTAATCCTATTTAAATTCCCTTTTAAATAAGAAACAAATAGGCTTTTTATTCACCATTTAAATTTTAATTCTACTTTGATTACATTAACTTACTATGAGAAAGAATTCAAACCAATTCTATATATTATGGTTTTTTTATTTGAAGAAGCATTCATCATTATAGAAATTTGGGTAAGCAAAAAAAAAATGTGGGAAGCAAGGTATGATGGGAAGAAAATTAAGTTGACCTTCAACATTTCTTGACCTTCTTAAATTCCTTTCCCTTTTAGTATGGGTAGAGCCATTGAATATGATGACATAATTTCTGTGATTATCGCATGAACACTTCAAAAGCAGGGCATTTCACCAGCTATAAATAAAAGTGTAAATCAGAAAGAACAGAAGCATGAGAAAAATTGCACAATGGTGGCTGGCTGTGAAGAACGCAGAGAACCTGACATAGCCTCGAGAAGTTGGAAGCAATGTCTGGCTGACATCGAGGAAACAAGAACTCCAGTTATATAACACAAGGGACTGGAAACTACCAACTCCCCAAATGAATCCTCCTCCCTAGCTCCTCCAGGTGAGAATGCAGCTTGGTAAACATTTGGATTTTACCTTTGTTTGACTCTATACAGAGCTTCTACTGCACTGTGCCCAGATTACATTTAAAATAGTTGCTTAATATTTGGGCCTTGGCACAGATAGTTTATATAATGGTTTCTCTGATATTGCACACTTAGATCACTCAGGGTGTATGTGTTTCTAGTTAAGAGTGTAGTCTCTGGAGGCAAATTGCTTAAATTTGTGTTTTAACCACATTACACTCTTGCTATGTAAGTCTGGAAAATCACTTTGAGTTTCCTTTTGCTTCAGTTTCCATAAATACAAAGCAGCTTTAACAGTAGCATTTATAATGTGTCTTGTGTGGATTAAGTGAGTTAACACATATAAAATACTTAGAGGAATTCCTAATATATGGAAAAGCCTTTAAAAAAATGTTACCCTTTTATATTGTATCTCATATTCTTGTTTTTTAACAATTATTATGACAAATAATTGCATTAGAATTATAATGGCAAATAAAGGAAGTGAATCAAATCATTGTACATGGTATGAGCAAAACTTCCACACTGTAATTGAAAGAAAATGAAAATAGTTAAAATCTTTTAGTGATAATGGGAGGAAAAAATTGTGAAAATGGTAAGTGGTATTCTGCCTGCAAACTTAAAACTTGGATAGTATTTGAGCTTAAGCTTCATCCAAATTGAAACTTACTTAGTATAGAATTTCTTAATTCCATGGCTTGAACAACTTCTTAACTCATTTGCCTCTTCTGAATTATTTGAAATTATCATACGCCATTAGGAAAAAAGAGAAATATATATCTAAAAATGTAAAAAAAAAAAGTGCTACATATGCTGCTACAAAATTATAAGTCCCTATAGAGTGCCAACTGCAGATAAAAACATGAGTCTCCTAAGGACTAAAAAGAGCACTTACTGTCTCAGCACACCAGATAACTAGACCAGTATTCTCAACCTGGAATTCTATGAAAGTGTAGATTTTCACTCAGTAGATCTGGGCTGAGACCCACACATTTGTAAAAGGCCAAAAGTAAGGCACACACTGTTGCTCACAGATCACACTTTGAAGACAAGAAGTCAGATCACACTTTGAAGACCAGAACTAGAGGGTCACGTGGTCAGTTTGGTTTCTGTAAGAGTTTGTCCCAATTTCTTGGAAGGAGAAAACAAACATTCAAAGTATGTGTTAGTAAGTACAATTTCTAATAACCCCAAGACACTAAGACTTTTATATTCAATTTCAATCATAGCATAGAGTAGTTTCAAAACCAACATGAAGACCTTGCTCATCACGTCAAAATTCAATTCTTTTACCTAGCTGGTAACTTCAACATCACTTGTGGAGTGTAGGTAGTCTACCTGGAGAATGTCTTTGTCATAAATGTATGAATTGGTAAATTTAGTATCCATGGGCACTCAAAATACAACATTGACTCAGAGCCTGTGGTAACTCTTGGGCCA
Organism: Ictidomys tridecemlineatus; assembly: GCF_052094955.1. Lineage (NCBI taxonomy): Eukaryota > Metazoa > Chordata > Mammalia > Rodentia > Sciuridae > Ictidomys > Ictidomys tridecemlineatus. Next base: position 106,072,745 of record NC_135485.1, on the reverse strand, counting down.
CAGCCAATTATACTGGGGAACCTGCTATAGAGGCATATTTTCACTGGCTTTGCTTTTAAACCTACTTTATTTACAGCATAAATTGAAATTACTAGGCAGTAATAAGCTTTATCTTTTTAATTTCCCTTTTTTTAAGTTCCCGTCATGATTTTGCTCTCTAAAAGCTTTTCCTTTTTGTTTGATTAATTAAGCAAATTTATACACCCATTTACAAGGCATTTCCCCAAGTGTTACTGGAAAAACTAAACATACATTTTATACTGCACGTAAAGAAGGCTTGAATTATAAAGGATCCATCTAAATGATACATAAAATTTCCCCTCTACAATTAATATGCACACAAAGAAAACTGCAGCTCACAGGTTAGCCCTGAATTAAAGTGCTTTCACCGGATCCATCATTTTCCTAGCACCAATCTCTGTCTCACTCTTTGCTCTTAGATAATTAAACAGAGCTCCTATTAGGGTTAATTTCATTAAATGAACTAAGTATTTTCACTTTGTCTCTAATCTGGTGACAACTTATATAAGGAAATGGAAAGTGAGGTAAATTTAGTTTGCTGCAGTTTAACTTTATGAACAAAGAGAACACCACAGCAGTGTATTACCAGAATCTGCTTCCTTTTTTTTTTTTTTTTTCATATTTAGATGCTCCTAATCTGAGTAAGGAAAGCATTTAAGATGAATGGTTTAATGTTCTTTCTTTTTTTAAAGGACAGAATGGAATGATGAGACAATGTTTAAGAGGTGATTCTTCATTTTCAGTCCTAAAAGAGAAAACAAGCCACTGCAAAAAGGCTTTGAAAGAAAGAAAGCAACAACGATGTTATCATAGGAACTGGCAACAGACATAGGAATCAGAAACTCATGTCGAGTCAACAACTGTCCCCTTTGTTCGTGGCAACAACTTTAAGAAGATCTCTTGCTGCTTCACACTGCTACAAAGCTAATACAGTCAGAAAAAGCCAGCAGCAACCTGCTTCTCTAAAATCTGTAGTTTTGCCCAAAAGAATTGAACTAGAGCTTAGTTGTTTTTTTTTTGTTGTTGTTGTTGTTTTTTTAAGTTTCACTTTCTACACTGTTTTTATAGACAGAAGTCATGGGAATGGCCATGGGTGTTGTGTCAGGACCTCCCATGTACATGAATTTGGAGCACCCAAAGAAGTCCTGTATGAACTGATTGCCTTGCAGTACACTGAGATGTAGGTTTGAAATGCCTGACTTACACAATTTTCGTAGAAAAATATTTGTCACTTCCAAACTTGCAGCCTTAAGTGATTTTGAGTATTAAGAAGAAATAGCTAAGATGCTCTGGAAATAGAGTAACATGACCTGGCACAGTCTGCCTGAAGCCTGACCTGCCTGGATGTTTCATCTCCCACTGTGTTCACTGTTATTCTTCACGATTACCACCACCTGTACCACAGTACCTGACCATGGCCACTTTACCCAGGTGTGCTCTCTGGGTTTTCTTCTACTAGAGACCCAACTAAAAAATAAACATCTCTTTACAAAGTGCAGATATACTTTATGAGAAAGAAAGTGTTTTCAGAGCGATTTAGTTCATTCAGGTGCCAATTCCCTATCAAAAGAGAAAGGTCAGGCTCAGAAGGTGAGAGTTCAGCTTAACAGAGAAACTATTAAAAAATCAGGCATTTTGAAATGAAATAAGTATTTGAGTACCAGGTAGTTCTGGAGAAGGCAAAGCATGGAAGATTTTCCAAAACAATTATTTTCCTATTTCAAAACAGAACCTAAAACTTATACTCGAGCCAGGGAGAGTACCACTACTCTTTCCTACCCCCTTCCACAATTTCTTCCTAACTCTGTCTCTTTCCTTATCTGAAACTCTTTTTTTTTCCATGTCTTTACCTTCATTCCCCTCCTCTTCAAATTTTTTTCCACCCTGCACCTTTTCTCTCCTCCCTTTCCTCTGCCTAAGTCTTCTCCCCATTGATACCTCAGACTAACTCCTAAATTTATACTTCTAGTTACTGTGGGTTCAGTAGTCTTGGTCAACATCTAACCACTGAGTGAAGTGCTTGTATGGAAAGCGTTTCTATGTGCGTACCATCAGCCCAGGTATGCACCTGTCGAACTCTGATGCTTCTCCAGGCACAGAGGAACTCTCTGGGCCCTTCCTTCTGCTACTGCACTCACCTAAAGAGCAAGAGTCAGGGGCTGGGGATGTGGCTCAAGCTGTAGCGCGCTCGCCTGGCATGCGTGTGGCCCGGGTTCGATCCTCTCAGCACCACATACCAACAAAGATGTTGTGTCCGCCGAGAACTAAAAAATAAATATTAAAAATTCTCTCTCTCTCTTCCTCTCTCTCCTCTCTCACTCTCTCTTTAAAAAAAAAAAAAAAAGAGTCAGGATTTGCTGGAATCCCATGGAGCATTTGCTGCTTCCCCTTAAAGAACAACAACAACAAAATTCAAATACACAATCAGGGATTGTATATCTATTTAATAAATAAAAATAAACTATTGGAAGCTTATAGACTCAGATCCCTTTATCCTTCAAAAGATTTTGTAGGAAATGAATCAAAAATATTTTCATAGGAAGATACCCTGATTGCAACTTCATTTCTGTTCCCCACCTTGAACATTCTATAAATAATCACAGCTCTCAGAGGTCAGGTCAAGCTTCTTTAGCTTCATGGAAAATCTACCTCTGTTCATCTCATCTACATCCTTTCAGAATAAACTTGTGGGTTTTTTCTCCTTTTTTAAAGCTGACAAAAACTGTATGTCTTCATTATATACAATATGATGTTTGTTCTGGCATATGTATACATTGAAAAATGCCTAAATGTGATTAATTCTTGTTCTTTATCTCATATACTTAATCATTTGTTTGTGGTGAGGACATTTAAAGTGATTCTTTTAGAAAATCTCAAGAATATATTTTTATTGACTATGGTTTCTGTGTTGTACTACAGATCTCTCAAACTTTTTCCTCATAACTTAAATTTTATGTCCTTTGACAAATATTTCCCCAACATTCTCCCCTCATATTTTACAGAATTAAAAAAAATAGACATTTTGCAGACATAGGTTCTTTAGGTCAAAACATAATGTTAAAACTTAAACAACAAAAGTATTGCTTATTGCTCTATTGATTGTTAAGAAAATTCTCTATTTGTATGCAGTAATGAAAAAAATATAATTACTATGTAATTTTAGTGCTTTGCTATTGTTTAAATACTGTCCATTCTATTTTCTCTAGATGGTTTTTTATATTTATCTATTGTAATTATAATAATCTCTTTTCAATTAATAAGGTAATTGTGATATGATGCATATTAACAAGTAAATGCAAATCCAATCCAGTTGTGTTCCTTGATTTTTTTTAAAGTGGTTGAGAATTTGGAGGATGAACTGAACTATACATTTCCTTCAAAACCTTTCCAACAACTCAAAACTACTTTAGTGATTTGAAAAAGAAAGCCTTTAATACCATGTATCACATTTATTATTTTAGTGGCAAGTTTTCACACTTCATCATTGAACCAAGAATTCTGTCATCTTGTGAAAAGATAGCAAAATTGCCTACACTGGTGAGATTTGTAAATTGGAGCCGAGTGTGAAGGTAACATGATGAGAAAAGCACATTAACCCACCTAGAGTTCAATACGAGATTAACACTCCAGCCAGGATGTGTGTGAAAGGTTGCTAACACAACTGAAGATTCAAAATTTAAGACAAGGAGTTTTATATTACTCAGTTACATGCTAAGCACAATTTTTGAAAAATGAGAATCATATCTCTGGATTTAAGGTAATTCTAAATACACTTCAAAATAAAACAGAATTTATCCTAAATTGGATTCATTAATCTACTCAAAGAACCCAATAATTTTATGCCTTTTCCTTAAAAAAAAAAAAAGGATATTAGGGATGTTTAAGGTGAAACACAAGAAGCTTGCTGAACAATGGAAGAGGGAGAAAACCATGAAGGCAACCATAGCTCTCAGTTTATGGCTTCCAATATGTACCTCCATGCCTGAGGACTCATGTAGCGTTCAAGTGTAGAAAAGCTTTCCCAAAGTAGCTTAGGTACAAGTTATCTGACTCCAACTGTGGGTTCTTCATTCAGCTGGCACTGTTTCCTTTTCATTGGAAATAAAACAATGTAAATACTTGTACACTTCTTTAAAAAAAAAAACCTGTATTTTTTGGTAACAGTTCTAAATTCACAGCAAAACTTAGCAGTAGGTATAGAGATTTCTTAAATACTTCCTGATTCACACATGCTTATCTTCCCTATTATCAATATCCCCAACCAGAGTGGGGCATTGGTTATAACTGGTGAACCTACATAGACACAGCGTTATCACCTAAGTTCATACTTTACATTGGAGTTTACTCTTTTTACAGTAAAAAATTATTTGGACCTGTACCTACCAGTATGAGTAGTTTCACCGTCCTAAAGATTCTCTGTGCTTTACCTATTGATCTCTCCCTTCCTTCTAACCCCTGGGACCACTGATTTGACTATCTTCATAGTTTTAGCTTTCCAGAATATCATATACGAAATCCTACTTCATGTAATCTTTTCAGAGTGGCTTCTTTATTAGTTATGTCCATTTAAGTTCCTTACACATCTTTTTTTTCATCTTGAAAGCTTATTTCTTTTTTGTCCTAAGCAACATTCTGTTATCTAGATGTAACACAGTTTATTTATCCATTTACAATCTGAAGGACATCTTGATTACTTCCATGTTTTGACAATTATGAATAAAGCTGCTACAAACATCTGTTTTCAATTCCTTTTAGTATATATTAAGGAGTGTGGTTGTCAGATATTATGGTAAGTCTATGCTTGATTTTGTGAGAAACTGTTAGACTGTCTTCCAGTGTGGTTGTACCACTTTGCCAGGATTTAGTGGTACTAATTTTTTTAAAATTTTGACCATTCTTATAAGCATGCAATGGTATTTCATGGTTACTTTAATTTGCCTTTTCACAATGACATATAATGGAGAACATCATTTCACCTGAATATCTGGCATTCCTATGTCTTCTCTGGTAATGTTTCTGTTTAGAGGTTTGGGGCATTTTTTTAATTGGCTTGTTTTCTTGTTCAGTCTTTAGAGTTCTTTTTGTATTTTGAAAAGTGGTCCTTTAGCAGCTATGTCTTTTGAAAATGATTTCTTCCAGTCTGTGATTCTATTTTTATTTTGCTCACATCATTAATTATAGACAATACGTTTTTAAGTTAAATGAAGTCTAGCATATAAATTTTGTCTTGCATGGATCATGCCTTTGGTGTCAATTCAAAAAGGTCATTGCCATACTCAAAGTCATCTAGGTTTCTTCTGTGTTATCTTCACAGATGTCATAGTGTTGCATTTTACATTTAGGTCTATGATTCATTTTGAGTTACTTGTTATGAAGTATATAAAGTCTATGTCTGAATTCACTTTGCTGCATGTGAGTATCCATTTCATCTAGCACCATTTCTTGGAAAAAATTATATTTGATCCATTACATTGCTTTTTCTCCTTTCTGGAAGATAAGTTGATTAAATGTGTGTACATCTATATCTGAGATCTCTATTTTTCCCATAGAACTATTTGTTTATTCTTCTAGTACTGTGCTGTCTTGATTATTGTTATCCACAGACTTGAAGCCTGGTAGTGCATATCCTCTAACTTTGTTCTTCCCCTTCAGTATTGGGTTGACTATTCTGGGTCCTTTTTTCCTCTTCATACTTTGATATCAGATTGCTTATGTCCACAAAATACTTTCTTAGTTTTGATTAGGATTTCATTGACTCTGTAGATCAAGTTAAATAAAGCTGATAAATTGGCATTATTGAATGTTCTTATCTATGAAAATGGAGTGTCTTGGTTTTTTAATCATTTTTTCATCATCTTTGTGCATTTCCTCACATAATGGATCTTTCACATATTTTGCTAGATTTATACCCATCTCTTTTTCTTGAATATTGATGTAAATAGTATTGTGTTTTTAATATCAAATTACACTTATTCATTGCAGGTATATAGGAAAGTTGTTGATAAAGCTTATAAGCTACAAACTTATTAAGCTCTTAAAGCAATTGTTTAGAAGATTTTTGGTCAATTCTTTAAAATATCCCACATAGGCAAAAATGTCATCTGCAAACAAAGATAAATTTATTTCTTCCTTCTCAATAGGTATGACTTTTCTCTCCTTTTCTTCTCTTATTGCATTAGCTAGTGCTTCCACAATATCGAAAAACAAGTAGATAGAGGTTCTTATTTATTTATTTAGTGGAAAAGCTTCAGAATTTCTTTCCATTGATATTATATAAATTACAGGATTTCTGTTGATATTCTTTACCAAGTTGAGAAATATCCCCTCTATTCTTATTCCTAAATTACTGGGATTTTGTTTGTTTGTTTCTTTATCTTTTGTTTTTAGGTTTTGTAAAATGCTTTTTCTGCATGTACTGATAAGACGATGGATTTTTCTTTTTTGTTAATTGATGTAATAAATTAAAATAATTGAGTTTTGAATGTTGAATTAGTTTTGCATGCCTGGCATAAATCCCACTTGGTCATGGTGTATAGCTCTTTTTATACATTTTTTTAGTTTGATTTGCTAATTTGCTAATATTGTGTTGAATATTTGAACTATTGGACTTGGGTTGTATTTTCTGTCATGGCTTTGTCTGATTTTCATAATAGCTTAGTGTTGCAACCATTGAATGAGTTGAGAAGAATTGTTTCCTTCTTTTATGTGACCTCCAAGCCTTGTTCCATCAATTCTGTCTTACTATCTTTAATAAGTAGTAGGTGATACTTTTTAAGTGTTTACTATGTGTTAGACCCTATCTTAAAGGTTTATATTTAATTTCCTCAATTTTTATTTAGTTTTCCTGATATATGTTTGATTGAAGTGTTGCTTTTACCCCTATTTTTGGATGTAGAAAGTGACCCACCTCTTCCTTTCTCCCCCTTTTCCTCCTCCTTCCCTCCTCCTCCTCCTCCTCTCCTCCTCCTTATTCTTCTTCTTCCTCATCTTCTTCTTCACTTCTCCTCCTCCTTCTTCTTTCTCCTCATCTTCTTCTCCCCTCCTCCTCCTCATTCCTTTTTGGTTCTTTTTACTTATACATGACAACAGCATCCATTTTGATATAATTATACAAGCATAGAATATATCTTCTTCTAGTTAGGATACCATGGTGGGATTCACTGTGTTGTTTTTATTGTCTTTCTTAATCCCATCCCAGACCTTCCTTCCATTCCCCATTGTCTAATCTACTGAAATTCTATTCTTCCCCTCACCCCATTCCCTTATTGTGAGTTAGTTTCCATATACCAGAGAAAACAACTAACCTTTGGGGACTGGCTTATTTCCCTTAGCATGATAGTCCAGATCCATCCAGTTGATGATAAATGTCATAAAGTCATTCTTTATGGCTAAGACATAGTCTCATATAACACATTTTCTTTACCCATTAATTTGTTGAAGGGCATTTAGGTTGGTTCCATAGCTTAGCTATTGTGAATTAAACGGCTGTGAATATTGATGTGGCTGCATCACTGTAGTATGCTGATTTTTAATCTTTTGGATATATAACAAGGAATGAGGTAACTGGGTTAAATGGTGGTTCCATTCCATGTTTTCTAAAGAATATCCATACTTCTTTCCAGAGTGGTTCTACCAATTTTCAGTCCCACCAGCAATGTATAAGTGTAGCTTTTTCCCCACATACTTGCCAACATTTATTGTTACTTGTATTATTGAAATTAAGGTGTTGGCAAGGGGTTTCACTCTCATTGATGGAACAAATGTTGGAGGTTCCAAACAAAACTCACTTAAGTTGTTGTCACAGTTCAGTTCTACAGAGTAATGAGGTCTGAGGGTTTGAGTTTCTTATTAACACATCTTTTAATTGTGACTAATCAGTGGTATATTATGTGAAAGCTGATCTCTGAATAATACTACATGACTATTATTATTATCATCATTAATCTAATACTTATTGAGCATTTTGTGTATGCCAAGCATGTATTTAAATACATTGTATGTTTTAATTCATTTAATTATCACATAAATCCCATAAGTAGTATCATTTCATGGATGTTATAGGCAATATAGCAAACTTAACAATACTATATTCATTAAATAAATTACTTATTCTCTCACATTTGTAAATGTGAGAGGAAGGGTTGTGAGAAAGTTAGCAGTGTATAGGCTTCCAAAAGAAATTTGTAAGCATACACTCCATTCTTTATCCAATTCCACTAAACTTTGCAACATTAATAAAATCAGGACAGTCATTAGTACTCATAAATACTAGCCTGATCCCCAGTATTTTACTATGACAATCTTGGGGAAGATTATTGATTCATGAGTAGAGATATACCATAATAAAATAAATGAGATAAAATAAAGGTGAAATAAAAGTAGCAATAATGAGAATATTTTGGGAGCATGACTGAATCTTCTGTTTATTCAGAAGGACACTGACATGTTCCCTGGGCCCTTCCACTGAACAAGTTACTGAAGATAGGATCTGACTGTAGTCTAGTCATTTTCTATCAGCATTTCCTAATCTTGTGTTCAGCTATCATCACATTCATTATTGAAAAAGATGCCAAGACACTAGAATATCCTCATTTGTGGCCAAAAGCTAGATACAAGAGGAAATGGGCTACAGAAATCACTTACTTTGATTATTGAAGAAAGGGGAATGGGTTTTGCCATAATTTGTCAACCACCTCAAGGATATGAATATCACATGTGCTAATATGTATTGTCTAACTTGGATAATCAAGTGGATATGGTACAGACTCTAGGGAAGCTACCATGGGCATAACCTTTCTAAGCTTCAGTGTCCTCATTTCTGAAGATAAAGTTAGGGTTGGAAGTATAGCTCAGTGGTTAGATGATTGTCCAGCATGTGTGGGGCCCTGGGTACAGTCCCTAGCACTTCAAAAATAAATAAATACATGAATAAAGATGAGTAAGCACTTACTTAATATTAAATATTAAGTTATTAAAAAATTTATAAAGTTAATATGAAAAGAACACCTCAGATATAGGCAGAATAAAAGAGATTAATAAATTACATTTATTATATTAAGTTTTATAATATTGTTATGAAAATTAAATAATATTTATATATGTTATATATAGTGCTTAGCTTGATAAAAATATTTATTACTATAATATTAATTTATTATTAATGTTTATTTTAATTACAATATTGTAACACATTTTTCTATGTGCTGGCTTTATGGTCAAGGTATATGCAAAGCACAGAGGAACTTAACCAGTAAGATCTTGGAAAATAAATGTATTGGGTAGGTCACTACACATGTTCCTGAAAATTTGGTGTTATCCAAGGGATATTGAGAAGCAACTTTAATCATGCCTATTGAGTTATTGTAGGGAAATGGAACATAGGCAAACCTTTCTTTAAGACATAGTTTCAGATCTTCTCAAATAAAATAAAATATATCCTAAAATATGTAAATCATAATCAATTAAAATATGAGGACACATTACTTACATTAGTGAAATTTGGAGGTTTTGAGGATCAACACTGAATAGCAAATTTGTTAGGTCTTACATATTATTTGGTATCAACTCATAAGAATTTTTTTGACCAAAGTTAAAAATCAATGGGATGTGTCATAATTCCATTTAAAGAGAGGTAGATGGATGGTAATACATGTCACCAATGACATTATATTTATATTGTTGGAACTTATTTGATGAAACACTCAGTTAATTCTCTAATAAGCTTCATCTTGGAGCATGAAGAAAATTATTCAAGCATGGAAAAATTCAGTTATTATTCAGCAGATATTGCAACCTATGAAATAATTGATGTTACCGACGTCGTTTCTTCATATGGTCAACAAGATGGATGAATATAAGGAGGAAAAAAAAATACGATGAAGTATCCAACAATTTGATGTATTGCATGTTAATGGCATATTCTTCTTGTTTGTCTAAGAATGAAACATGGACATATGCTCTTCCTTGATTTCAGGCTTAATATATGCCTGGTTCTCACTCACCACAACAAGTTCATCAAAAACATTAAAAGTAACTGACCTATTCCTTGTTATTCTTCTGATGAAGAATATAATGAGCTTAGTGTAGGTAGTAAGAAGGAGAAAGGGAAGTAAGGACATTAATGAACCAAATTGGGCCCTCTTTTAGTATGTCAGAGTTGACTGAATATTAGTCTGATAAACATGGTTTGTTCCATAAATCTTCATAGTCCTTAAAGCGTTTTATCACAGTTTATTAGGCTGTGATAAAATGTATAGTTCAGTAGATGTCCTCATATATTCTGGAAATTACCAGCACCCATTTATATGGAACCTGTACTACTAGTTTTAATTAACTGAAATCATCTGCTTGGAATTATGCTCTCAATTTAGCTCACATTTCAATCTCCATAAATTCTTTCTCAGTGCTTTACACTGTAGAATGCAAATGGGTCCCATGCCAGTCCCCAGGAATATCTAAAAGGCATCAAGCAATGGCAGGATGTAGAGCATTCAGCAATCAGATAGCCCTGGTGGAATGTCATATTAAGTTAACTTTGTTATGTTGACTTAATCTGAAAAATAAACAAAATTTTCATTTACACTTAATTTTCCACTTCTAGTTTCCTTAATAGTATTATTATTTGAATATAAGGTAGTTGAGTATATCAAAGGAAATTAGATTTTTTCCATCTAGGTCTAAAATACAATTTGACTTTTTTTGAAATGGTAGGTAAAATGATAGTTTATACTTAAAATATTATTGAATGTTATCCTTCAATATAGTATATAAGGCATTTGTCTAAAAAAAAGAAAATAGTATTATTCATGTAATTTTTTGACCATACCAACATTTTTATAGTTTATTTAAAATATTATCTCTAACAGTTAAAAATGAAATATTGCTAAATCTCAACATTTAAATTCTAAATGAAAGAATGTCAAATGATAAGCATGTTAAATTATATATGCAAATGATAATTATAAAGTACATTTAAAAATTGCATATTCCTAGCTTTCAGAGGAGTATACTGGGGTACAGTAAGCCAAGATGCTTAAACTGTCAAAAAAAAAAAAGAAAAGAAAAAAAAAAACCTTTAAAATTTACTAAGCTAAGTTTACAATTGATGACAAGGTGGCAAGGTGGTTGTTTGCTTCTTTCTGTAGTATGTGCCCCTTCTATCAGATTGGCATTCAAATCAATGCATATAATTTTTTGCTGGTTTTAATTTTGCATATAGGCTGAGAAAGTCAGAGTTTAGTGTTTTTTTTTTCCTAAGGTGTCCCTAAATGAATATTGTCTGTTTCCATTATGACTATTGTCATTCCATGGATAGTTCTCTGCAAACAGTAGGTGCTTAATAAATATTTTTGGTTAACTATGTAATTAAATTGGTAGTACATATTCCTGTTTCTTGTGATCCTTGGCAAACAGACTAACAGAATGCAATGAGCTAATTTGCATCACATGGGTAAGCACAGAGAGTGTTTAATTCAGTCTAATGTTCTTTCCAAATGGTTCAATATTTCCTTGAATTGAGTCTCTTCCCTTGATCAAGCAGAGTGAGTAAGATGCTCTCTGGGAATAAAGTGTTCATCCATGTGATGAAAATTAACTCCTTCAGAGCGCTAGGGAGTTAATGGTAAATTATTTCTTTTATGGTACCAAAATGAATCAAATTGCCAATTAATCATACCTCAGGGTATGCCAAAATACAAGCTGGGCATTTTTTAAAAACTGTCCTGGGAAGACACTCTTGCCTTCTTCCTAGCTTGCCACCTTGCTGGGGCTATAAGTCTTTTCCCATCTCTTCTGCTTTTTTCTTTACCCATGTCAAGCCCATTCATTAGAAAAGTGCAGAATTAAGGGTGTGAATATTTTTATTCAAAGTGGCCTGTAACATCAGTTCATTGACAATTCAATAGCAGTCCTTCTTGTCATGCTGACAGAGTCCTGATTTTGTTCCAGTGTCAAAATCTTTTCCAAGTGGCTTAGGTAACCTGATGGCTGAAAGCAATGGTTGGCTTGTTCCCTTTCTTAAAGATTGGTTTAGGGGTGGTATAAGTCCCAATATGACCTATGGGGTATTAGAGAAGTTTCCAGGAGGAAACTTGACTTCAAATTATAGCCTTGGTGAAACTTTCCTCACTGACAAAGCAGGATACAATAAGCCAACAGCCTCTCTTCCATCACAAGGAATGTGGATCTTCAACTGAAATCACCATTTTGTCACTGAAGAAGGAAACGAGCTCAGGATGAGGCAAAGATTGAGACCACAGAGTGGAGATATGGAAGAAGTTACCCTCAAATACATTTACTGTCAGCCTTGCCTCTAACTAGCAAAAGGAGTTAATGGATGTGTGAAGAAACTCTGGCATATTTTAGAATCAACTTGTTCCTTATTGACTACACAAGTTGAGGGAAAGTTGTCTGCTAATTGCAGACAAGAGAAACACCTCCTCTGGGCCAATCTTAAGCCACAGGACACAGATAATTTTTTAAATAAGATCTGAGAAAGACTCAAGAATGATCTGTTCTTATCAAAACAATATTCTAAATAAAGATGGGGGTCTCAATTCAAAGATATTCCATTAAGGTATTTCTTACCAGTCTACACGTGTAAGGAAAGAGCATGGTAGGAAAATATTTAATATCTCTATTTATTAGCAATTTATTTATTTATTCCAGAACAAAGTATGATTTTTCTCCTTCTTCAATATAAAAAAATGTATTTATTTTTCTAAAATAGTAGTGGATCCAATGATCTCTTTTTCCAGGAGGAAACTTGATTTCAAATTATAGGCAATATTTTAATTTGGATTTATTGTAAAATAAGGAATATTGTGGTCTGAGAATCTTCCTTGGAATGAGAAGCCTCTCAAAGAAGTAGACAATGACATTGTTGGTATTAGATTAAAAAAATAAAAACAAAGTGGCATTCTCCAAGATAAACACGTATTGTTAGTCATAATGTTATCAGAAATAAAAAACCAAGTCAGAGTAAATGAAAGAAAAGGAAAATGTGTAAATGGTTGCTTCTCTATAAAGGCCAATTGATATTTCAGGAGCATTTGAAGAAGTTCTGTGTACTCCAAATTGTTATCCAAAGATCACAGATTAATTTTTTAAATACGTAGTCTTACATTTAAATATGAGGATAGAGTAATGTCATGATGACCTTTCAGAGAGAAGAAAAACACATTTCATAGACTTAAAAATAATAACCATATTTGTCTGAACATCTGGTCATTTCAGATGAGAAATATAAAAGATTTGCACTGCATAGTCTTACATTAAAAACTGCGTATAAGTAGTGGTTGGGAACAAAAGAATGATAAATGCTTTTATAATGTTAGAATCACTTAGATAATTAATTAGTTGACACTCATGTATGTTTTTAGTTTGCAATAGTGCTAAGTGAATGGCCCAAAAGAATATACAATCACTATAATCCTGTTAACCTTGACTGCAAAATAGAGTAGCATTCACAACTTACTTTTACCTATGTTAAAAAAAAATGTTATTTTATTTCCTTAAAATAAAACAATCCCATCTTTCATTGCTCCTGGCTGTGTGAAACTATTATAGTTGAAAGAGAATTTGCATAATGCTTTTAAAGGGCTTAATAGCTATAATAATTTTAATCTATATGAAATGTTTATTATATATAAAAAGCCAGATTTTTTATAGTGAGAGAAGATTATTAAGACATATCATCTAATCAAGAGAAAAATAGTAATAAATGGGTAGATGACTCTTGAGAGTTTGTATTTTGCAAATAGACTTGAAATGCTCCTGTAGTGAATCGGCCAATGACTCCCTTTGGAAAAAAGTTATTAGAAAATAAGGTCCTTTTTAATAGCTTATCTTAAAATTGGTTTGTCGTCCTCAGTGTGATACTTACCTTAGTCTTAGGAATTTCAACTCCTATTTTATAAGGATCTCTAGAGGGAATATTAATTTCTCTTTTTATTCTATTTTTGATCTGGCAGCACTGTTTCCTCATCTCAGAGTTCCAGATAATTGATAGGGATAAAAGGAAAAAGTGGAGGTCATGATTTTCCTGTTATTACATAAATCTACAAACTATATAGTATCAGACTCCTATGATATATTAAATGATGAGCTTGGTAATTTGATATTAATTATAATAATTAGTCAAATCATGTTATGGGGACAACCTAACTTCCTCCTTTAATAATTTATGTATCTGGCTTCTGAATCTCTTTCTTCCAAACCTAGCTGCTTAGGAAATCAGGTCTTCTGTTTGCATCTGGAACTAATTTTTTATTTGCTAAGTAATCTTTCTGTTCTTGGTCTTTGTTTCTTCACACATAAAATTAATATAGGTAAGAATGACGTGGAATTGTCATGAGGAGTAATTAATGAGCTGATGTCTGTTGAAAGTTAAAAGTGAGGTTGGGGTTGTGGCTCAGTGGTAGAGTGCTTGTCTCCCATGCATGGGGCAATGGGTTCCATCGTGAGCACCACATTAATAAATAAAATAAATGTATTGTGCCCATCTACCACTAAAAGAAAAAAAGCCTTAAAAAGGAAGTTAAAAGTGACTAAGCATATAACATATGTATATGCATATATTATGTAGTAAGTAGTCAGTATTTTAAAACCATGTGATATTTCTTTTCTTTTCCTTTTCTTTTGTTTGAAGAACCAGCTCATCCAAAATGTGTTCCATCAATTTCAAGAATCTTTAAAATAGCCATAGCTTTACCAATGTCTAAGTGCCCCAGAACCATCTGCAAAAATTAATGAACAAATTATTACGTATAAGTGCATAAATATATAAACATGCACTTATTGTTTTAAATGAAGAATTGTTCCCAAACAACTTTAAAAAGATAATTTAAACATTATAAATCAGTTTTGCCACTTATAACTCCACCCACAAAATGATTTCATGAATACTGGCATTGATGTTAGAAGCTGTCAAATTTTGTGAGCAACTGTGTTTGTATTCAGTATGTAGGAAAGTGCCAAGTAAGAATTCTGTTATAAATGTGAAATGTAATATTTATCATTTACCAATGCCTGCAAGTGTGCAGAATCCAATGCCAGAAAATATAGAAAGTACACACGGAACATGAAAAATAATGCTATAGCCCTAAGTGCTTAACAAACCATTTATAAGAAATATCTCTGATTCATTGTAATTCTCAGAAGGGACATGTTTCTGATCCAATGTCATAAAAGTTTATATTTAAGAATAATAATTTTAAAATATTTACAAATATTTTATCTTTTCATTTTCTTCCTTTGTTTTTACTTATTTAGATGCATTGCCATATATTTCATGGAGATTTTGATTCTTTATGGAAATAATATTTAGACATTTTTTTGAGACTTTACATGCGTTGTCAAAAGAAGTTCTAAATCCACGTGCTCCAGGATTCATAGATCACTGTTGTTTCTCCTGACTGCTTGCATTTTGGCAGCATTAAAACAAATGTTGCCATAAAAGGATGCTCTATGTAGCTCATGACCCATTTCAATGAATGCATTATGAGTTTACTTGAAAGGAAAGTCTCTTGTTTTTCAGTCCTATGCTGTGATGCTTCTGTGAAGCAGCTACAGTATTTCACTTGAGATTAGTCTTCACTTCAAAAAGATTGAAGTGGCCTTGGAAAATATGACTGGACAGTACCATGGGAGAAAACAGCACTGTGAAAATAAAAGAAAATTATGTGAGAAACAATAACTTTCAGGAGAGAAGTCACTTTCATTATAATGCACAGGGTAAACCCTTTGTATTAATATTTAGTATCTACCCATCCATTTGGACACTGTGATCTCTTATATTTGTATAAATAGCCCTTTGTCTACATGCATAGTATATAAATATGGCCTTAAATTATTTCAAAGATTTCCCTATCTTTTTAGCACTATCCCATTGCCTGGAACAGTAACTTGAACATAAAACTTCATTAATATTTTTGAGTGAATAAATAAATGAACTATTGCAACATTATCCAGGGATATATATATATATATATATATATATAGAGAGAGAGAGAGAGAGAGAGAGAGAGAGAGAGAAATATATATATATTTATATATATATATATAAAGAAACATTTTTTTTCAGATTGAAATTGCTAATATAAATAGGTCTGTTTGTCAAATATATCTCATAATTTTATTTTTGGTGGGGGTAATTGTTATGGAACCTCAAGCTGCTCTATAACTAAAATATATCCCCCATCATTTTCATTTTTTAGAGACAGATTTATATAATAACATGCAAATAATGCCCAGGTTGGTTTTGAATTTTGATCCCCCTGCTTCAGCCTTGTAGTTGATAGGATTATAGGTATGTGCCCTCTGCATGGTCCTGATAACGTTTTAAAAGTAGAGATAAAGCATAAGACATTTTATTTGATTCCAAAAGCAAACAGAAACTAAGTATGTCTTTCACCTAATAGAATATTCCCTGCATTCACCCAAGCAGAAGTTTTCAAACTTTAGTTTATATAAAATTTATCTGTTTCTATTGGATCATGTATCTTTATTTGTTATTTTAATTAAAACCAAGTAAATAAATATTTACCCATACCCAAACTTAAGAACAGAGCATAACTTTGGAAATTCTCTTTGTGTTTGTCTTGATGGTTTTATTCTAGACTAATCTCCATTCTCTGGAGCTCTATGTCAATAATTCACCTCTTTTTGTATTATTTACCTAATAAGAATGCACATAGTGAGTATTCAATTAATATTTATTGGAGCAATTAAATAAATGTGTATATATATATTCATCAATGCTTAGACTTTTTGGTTTTGACCTATGTGTTAATAAAGGTGATTCATTTTATAAAGATATTTCTATTGTATGTTCTGATCAAGTAAGTATGGAATATTGTTTAAGAACTTACATCCCTCAGGTAATTCTGAAGTAATAAACTCTGAACTGCACTTTTAACAAATACTACATCTGTCAATCTGTCTATTTAAAGCTATGGAATTAGAAAGAGATAGTGATAAAACAGATGGGGACACTAATTTTTTATCACTTTTTAACACAGACTTCCAGGTTAGAGACTGGTTTAAGGTAGGTCAAATACATTAATGTGTAATGCCTTAGTTTATTCCAGGATATAGTGTGTTTTGTCTGTTTAACCTTGGGCAAATTATTTAACCTCCACATATTTCAATTTCTCCTTTAGTTGAATGAACATTATGCTCTTAGATAAATAAATATAATACCATATCTCCCTGACAAGGGAGTTATAGGATTACTTTGTATATATGAAGTGCTCAGAACAGTCTCTTGAATTTTGCAGAAAGTGAATTATAATTATTATCACTACATTCTTGGATACAGATTTGCTAGTAACTTTTTAGTAACTCGTGTAGTCTTCTCTTTTTTTTCTCTTATGTTTTTCTTTTAGCATTGTGGATACTTTAATTTTTATTTTTTAATGATAGTACTTCCATCTAATGATTATAAATTTACATTTTTATATGTTACTTTTAATGAAAATTAAAACACCTCTGTGAAAAAAAATTTATGCCACCTCACATTGTAAATGTACCTATAACCATCCTAGGAGTGGAATAGAGCTTCCCATTAGGACCCACACCTACTCCAACAACTCACTCACTTGGGTATGTCTGAACTCTTTCCTTTATTGTCTCTTTCTTGTTGAACCGTGTGGTGGAGAAAAGCAGCTACAATTACAGCTTTTAAGAACACATTCACATATGTTATTTTCATATGAGATACCACATGAGCATATTTGGAGACTAGAAACTGTGGTCTCTTGTATCTAAAGATCATGGCCACCCATACTACTCACAGGAACTATGATGTGGATTTAAGAGGCAATTTGTGGCGATTTGCAATAATCTGAGGGATAGGTTCAGATTTCTAAATTAGAATTGCTGGAAGAACACAGGATGCACTAGATAGTAAAATATCTGCCTTAATTCTATATTCACAATTATTTAATAAGTACTCTATGGTGGATAGTATGCAATGTGCCAGGTTTTTAATAGTGTAGAAATAAGTCACAAAGCTCCATTCAAATCTCTTATGGTTTCATTGTGTCAGAAAGGAATTAAGGGACAAACAAATAAAATCAACATGTTCATTCTTATCAACTGTCAACTTTTTGGAGGTAGAGATTACCAGGGATTGAGCCCAGGAGAGCCACCTCCCCAGCCCTTTTTATTATTTGAGACAGGGTCTTCACTAAGTTGCTTAAGGTCTTGCCAAGTTGCTGAGGTTGGAATTGAACTGGCCATCTTCCTGCCTCAGCCTCCTGAGTTTCTGGTATTAAAGGCATATGCCACCATGCTTCTTTGAAGGAAATGAATTTCTCCTTACATCCTTGTTTCAGTAAGTGGTTTGGTCAAGGAAATCTAGGCATATTTCCTTTTTGTAAGATTTGTCAATTGTTATAAAATTGCACTGTGCAATAATGTGGTGTCAGCTTAGCTAAAATCAAAATAGTTAATAAAATCATTTTCTCTAGTTCTGGTCCCTCAAATAATCCAGAATAAACTTCTAGAATGTGAAAGGGTAGAGTAAACTCAATATTCTGTTACTTTGGTTCAAGTTAAAGTAGCATCCTGTCACTGGGAACTCTCATTTTAACATAGCTCATTTCTACTGGAATTTAAAATTTAAAAATACTTTCCCTGAAAGTAGCATTTAACATAGTTCATTTCTACTGGAATTTAGAGTATTAGTAGGGAAACATGTGGAGGAAGTAGAGATGAGGTTGCAGGATTTATGTAGGAGCAAACGTCAGAGAAGGAGAAATCAATGAATTTCAGACCAACCAAGGACTGTGAATCTTCATCATGTTCCAACATTTTTGAGGATATTAGGATTGAACTTCAGACAGCTGCAGTAACCTATAGAATAAATAATCTCCTCAAAGTTGTATTTCATGTTTAAAATTTTAACAAAGCTGTTAAGAAGAGTCTAACATTTCTTATTACTATATTTTGATCTATCAGTTGCCATGATCCTCACATGATTTGCAAATAAATTCAAATGTTACGTATTCTTCAGATCAATATAGATCTCTGTGTTTATAGACTCAGAATGGGTAGTTGCCATCTATGGTGAGTGCATTCATTAATTTAACCATTAGCTGTTTGCTTATAGAGTCTATCCTGTGTCGTGTTGCAGTTCTAGATCTTGGGATATAAAAGTGAACCAAACAGAATAAAACTCTTGACCTTAAGGAGTGTTCATTCTCATGGGAAGAGAAAGATTCATGGACAACATATACATATGAATTTTACAGTGTATTAAAAATGATGATTGCTGTTATTTGGAAATATAGAGAATCTGACTGGTAGTAATGGGGACTTACTACTTAAATGGGGTAGGAGTAGAACTAGAAAAATCCTTACCAATAAGATAAAATTATCATGATGAATTAAGTAAAAATGGGATATAGTTAATTCTTCTGATTGTGTGTGTTTGTGTGTGCAAGTGTGTGTGTACACACACCTATATTGGAATATCCTCATTTAACATTTAGAGGTAGTTTGGTTGAAGCCACATACCCTATCATACAGCCATTGAAATAAGAAATCAGACATTTTCTTTTTTTCTAAATGATATTGTTACACTCTCAGAAATCAGAATGTTTCTTAAGCTGCCAAACAACTTGGAAGTGATTCCCAAAGTCTATCCACTCTGTAGCATCCAGGTTAATACTAAATTTGCATTTGGCATAGTCTAACATTACATAAACCATAGTAAATAATGCCACCAAGAGTCTCTTTGGAGTATGTTTTGCAGCTCCTTGGCTCAAAATAAGGCAGAAGTTACTCATAATCATATGTTCTCAAGTAACCAATTGATACTTCACCTCTTCCAAAGTGATCTAAGCCAGTCTTCCAGACTGTATGGTGCAGGTATCCAAGGGAGTAAGTACATGGATTAGCAAATAAGTAGCATGCATGCTCCCTTGTCCATACAAATTTTGCTAATGAGTCATGACAGTTTTGCCACAGAATACTGAGATTGCCTCAAAGATCTTAAGTTAGCTTTCTGGGCAGTCAATCCCAGTCAAGCTGAGAAAGATTTTCAAATAAAACAGAAGTTGATAGAGATTAAAATCTCTTTTCAATATTGATTCTACCCATAGGTCCCCTACTATTCATTTCCATGTGGACAGAGGATGATTCTCCAAATGGGCAAGAAACTGATTCAACTTTTTAATTTCCATGACAGAATGTGACCTTGCTGCCAGACCATCTGGTAGTTTTTCAGTTATCATCATAGAATATGTCTGTGCCAAGTCTTTGCCTAAGAATTCCATCTTGAAAAGAGTATTTTTTAACTCCAGGCAAAACATGGTCAAGGCAAATGCTTGCCATAAATATTGATCTAAAAGAAAATGGGGACACTTTATTTCACTAGTAGGTTCAGGTTAGAATACTAGAAAATTTTTTTTTATTTCTTTCTAGCAGTGATTATAGCAATGGATTCAATCATCAGTTTTCCAATTTACCAATATGAGTAATAGTAATAAAGTAACACTTTCTCAATTTTTGATAGCTATTCAAGATATTATTATTGAATAATTATTCCATATAATAAATCATATCTAAATTAAAATTTAAAAATACTTTCCCTGAAAGTAGCATTTCAGGTCACAAGGAGCCCTATTTGGTCAGATTGGCTTCTTAACTTGGCTGCCACAAATTTCAAATTGAAATTTAATGTTCAGTTGCCAGTAAAGTCTCCTCTGTGTTTTATAATTTAGTTTACAACCTTTCTTGCTTGCTATTTTCTATATTGACTCTGACCTTTTAAAAATATGGTGTGAAGAACATGACTTTTATTTCAGACATGTCCAGTATTTTTAGTAGGCATATGTGTATTAGAAATTGATAAATGAGAGATCCAAGATGGTAGCTCACAGGAGGCTGATGAAGAAGCTAGAAGCGATCTGCAAATGTGGAATGAAAAGCTTCCATTACATCCAGGTTGATGAAGCTAATTTATTGATTGGCAAAGGCTTATTGTTCCTGACAATCCTCCCTATGATAAGGGGGCCTTCAGAATCAAAATAAACTTTTCAGCAGAATACCCATTCAAATCACCAAAGATCACATTTAAAAACAAAGATCTACCACCCAAACACAGATGAAAAATGGCAGGTCTGCTTGCCAGTAATTAGTGCTGAGAACTGGATGCCAGCAACCAAGACCAACCAAGCAATCCTGTCCCTCATAGCACCCCAGACCATGCACCTGCTCTGGGTTGACCTAATTGAAGAATTCTCTAAGGAACGTAAAAAATTCTGTAAGAACACTGAAGAGTTTTCAAAGAAATATGGAGAAAAGTGACCTGTGGACTAAAATCTGCCACAAGTGATTCCAGCAAGTGTGATAGCGGACCTCAAGCATTGCAGTTGGACTCCCCCACAAAACAGGACTCTCTGGAAAATTGATGTGTGCCTGTTTGCTTATGAAAGTTACTAACTTTCTACAGTTTTCTTAATCAAAAGTGATCTAAGTTACCTGTAAAGAAAGCATTAAAAATTTCAGATGTTCTAAAAACAACAAAACAAATTAATAAATAAATACAGGGTTTAGTTTGTGGATACCTGTGACAGATACCACCACACTCAACTTTTCTTCTCTTGTGCAGGCTCCTGCAGGTATTATCTTGCTTCTGAGAATATAGACTACTTCAAGCTCACAGCTCTATCTCTCACTGATGTTTTTTCCTTCAGTAGCAGGAAACTACCTTACCTCTAGCCAAATCCTTCCTAGAGGAGGGCTCATGGTCAATCACCATCTGCTGCAATGATCCAAAGGCTATGTCATACATTTCAATTTGGGGCAATGGTAAAGGGCCATTCACACAGGTGAATCTTCTAAGAGCACTACTGAATAAACATTCTGGAAAAAATGCTGTTAACATTTTGTAGTATAGCATGTTGTTTTACAAATGTGGATCCAAATGTGGATCACCTTGTCATGTTTAACCTACCTGTTATGCTTAATTTTAATCCAATTCTCAAAACCATTTTTCAGAATTCATAGAGGGTATGAGTAGATATTAGAAATTGTTGTTATTTTGTTGTTTTGATTAGGACTTCAAAGTCAATTACAAACCTTTGTGACTAGTTGTTGAATAAAATGGTGCAGAAGATGATATTTTAAACAAACATAAAATTCTTATGTTAATAAAATGTATATGTCATAGCCATATATTAATCTTTGTAGCAGGAAAGCTGATTGTAAATTTAAGATATTACACTTCTGTTTATATTCCTAGTCCCAAGGCAATCTTTAAAGTGACAGCTGAGCCATTAGTTAATGTTTTCAATTGATGAGTAAAGTTATTCCTCCTAAATGGACTTTGCATGTTTTAGTAAAGTATGACACTAAGCAAATTTATCTAAAATGAATAATGTGCTCCTTACGTGTCATAAATATGCTGCTGTTCCGACCATTTACTTTGAGAAAATTTTAAGAATATAATTTTGATTCTTTATATGTGAAGATGTTATTAAATATTTCAATTAAAATAAGTGAAGATATTTGTTAGGAATTTATTTATCAAATTTACATTTTTCCTTTAAAAAAGTGAATATTCTTGGGGCTGGGGTTGTGGCTCAGCGGTAGAGTGCTTGTCTAGCATGGATGGGGCCCTGGGTTCCATCCTCATCACCACATAAAAAATAAAATAAAGGTATTGTGTCCAACTACAACTAAAATAAAATATTTTTTTAAAAGTGAATATTCTTCATAAATTTTGATCAGTGAGAAAAATTGGAAAGGCCATCCTTACATAATTTTAAAGAACTTATTGAAATATTACATTAAACCATTAATCCATCTTTCTTATCTCACCATGTATGTCAGGTAGCTGGCAATTTCATCACATTTCTGAATATAATGTAATATATGTAAAGTACCTACTTTTACTATTTTTATTAGTCAATTACTATACATTTTCTGTAGAAAAATTTGCAAATTATGATAACAGTATTTATCTTTGAACTATCCTAAATGATATAACTTTACAAAATATGTTTAGATTTTTTGTTGATATAGTCCACATATAAAGATGTATGTGTATCAAAATCGGTAACACTTTTCACATAATAGCTTCAGAAATGTTTAAACAATACAACTAATATTTAAAACTTTTGTGTATACTTTTCTAGTCAGTCATTCTTTCCTTTCCAGTTTTTTATTGGTTTTATTTTTAAAATATATGACAGAGAATGCCTCACAATTCTTATTACACATATAGAACTCTTTTTCTTACCTCTGTTTGTATATAAAGTATGTTCACACCAATTCATGTTTTCATACATGTACTTTGAATAATGATGTCCATCACATTCCACCATCCTTGCTAATCCCCTGCCCCGTCCCTTTCCCTCCCACCCCTCTTCCCTATCTAGAATTCATCTATTCCTCCCATGCTCCCTCTCCCTACTCCACTATGAGTCAGCCTCCTTATATCAGAGAAAACATTTGGCATTTGTTTTTTGGGATTGGCTAATTTCACTTAGCATTATCTTCTCCAATGCCATCCATTCATTTACCTGCAAATGCCATGATTTTATTCTCTTTTACTGCTGAATAAAATTCCATTGTGTATATATGTCGAATTTTTTTAATCCATTCATCCACTGAAGGGCATCTAGATTGGCTCCACAGTTTAGTTTTTTGTGAATTGTGCTGCTATAAACATTGATGTGGCTGTGTCCATGTAGTATGCTGTTTTTAAGTCCTTTGGGTATAGACTGAGGAGAGGGATAGCTGGGTCAAATGGTGGTTGCATTCCCAGATTTCTAAGGAATCTCCATACTGTTTTCCATATTGGCTGTACCAATTTGCAGTCCCACCAGCAATGTATGAGTGTGCCTTTTTCCCCACATACTCACCAACACTTATTGTTTTGTCTGCATAATAGCTGCCATTCTTACTGGAGTGAGATGAAATCTTAGAGTAGTTTTGATTTGCATTTCTCTAATTGCTGGAGATGATGAATATTTTTTTTCATATATTTGTTGATTGATTAAATATCATCTTCTGAGAAGTGTCTGTGCATGTCCTTGGCCCATTTATTGATTGGGTTGATTTTTGGGTCCTTAGCTTTTTGAGTTCTTTATATACCCTAGAGATTAGTGCTCTATCTGATGTGTGAGGGGTAAAAATTTGCTCCCAAGATGTAGGCTCTATATTCACCTCACAGATTGCTTCTTTTGTTGAGAAGAAGCTTTTTAGTTTGAGTCTATCCCATTTATTGATTCTTGGTTTTAATTCTTGTGGTATAGGAGCCTTATTAAGAAAGTTAGGGCCTAATCCTACATGATAAAGATTGGGGCCTACTTTTTCTTCTATTAATTTTAAATTTGATGTCTAGCCTATTTGCCCATGTTTACCACATTGTTACATATTAATAAATAGTATTTAGGTATTGCTTTGCCTTTCTAAAAAATATTTCACATAAGGAATTTCATATTATAGTTGACATCACCCAACTTTTTTTCAGTCTTTCTTCTGGTTTGAATTTTACTGCTTTTAATACATATAATAGCTACTATATTTAATTGTAATTATAAACATTATATGGATATGCCACCATTTATTTTAGTGCTCTCCTAGGACAATTTAGCCTGCTTATTTTGTCATTGCTGTTGTTGTTATTGTGATTATATTTAACAAATAATGAAACAGATCATGTATTTATATCCTATTCCTGTGCAAAACTTTCTTTCAGATAGATTGGGCACATACCCAGATGGGCAACTGTGGAAAATAGACTAGGTCCCTTTAGTAGATAAGAAAAATTTTGAATCAGGTGATATTATATATTTATACATACAAATTCAGGTTTTAAATTTGCTATTTCTTAACATTAGATTCTTTTAGGATCACAAGCATTTACACTTTGTAGTGTTTGATTTATAATTTTTAAAATAATTATTCATCTGTGAATTTATCTTTCAGTTATTATTATTGACTATCTTTCTCAGTGTTTGCTTTTTAATTTTTTATTTGTACATTTTCTTTTACTGATTTCTTCTAACTAGGGAGTCTTCTCAACTTCTGTCCTTTTTCCTCCTCTCCTTTTTTCCACCTCTCATTCTGTCTAGATTTAGCTGTTTGCCAACTCTGTACTTGCATTCACTTCTACAATCCTGGATCAAATGCATTGTTCCTGTCCTCCTGCTCCCCTAGATTTGCAACTTTCTTCAACCTGAATCCTCAGGTCACAGTTGGAAGATGTTTTTCTCTTTTCTTCTTCCACATCCCTTTTAACAGTGGCAGAACTTAACTCTTGGTTTCAAGCAAGAAATCTGATTTCAACAATCCTATGGAGCATGGGGGTACTTGTGTTCTCTTTGGTATGAAATAGGACCCAGTGTACTCAACTTCAGCATTGACCTATATGCAACATTTGTTTTCAGGCATGGAAACATATCTCTTCCTTTTTAATTCAGTTATACCATTATATGTTTCTATTTTTAATAATTTATCTGTAATTTCTAAACTTCAGAGAGGGAGGTGATGAGGAAATTCATTCGTATATGTTGATATCCTGACTTCATATCATGTTATCTGCTTTTCCTTTTATATGTCATAAGTACATGCTTGTTTTAATACACCCACAAATATAATATTGTTTTAGTAATACTTAAATAGACGCTTATAAAGATGTACCATGTTATATTTAAATATTTTATAATTCCATAAATTAGTATTATTTTAGTCTTCCTCATTGTTACCATTAAAATACTTCAGTGAAGACTTCAGTACACTCTTTTGTGTACTTGTTTAATTATTTATTTTGCTAAAGTTACCATTTGAGGATTAATGATGTTAAGTTTGGAAAATTTAAAAAAAAACAGTTTAAATAATTTTCTTAAATCAAAAGACTTTAGAGAAAAAACTAATTTCCATGTAACTGAATTATTTGAAATTTAATCTCAGCAGATTAACTTGATAACATTACAATCAATCAACAAGAAAAAGTACTTTTCATTGCTGTATTATATATTATGCATGCTGTAAGACAAAATTTTTGAAATATTTTGTTTTCCCATTACTTCTTTATAATCTTAAGTATTATTCAGGGTACCAAAGTGAAGTTTTTGTGTGAATTATAGTTGTTGATAGTTACCATATGAGATATGAAAATTTTAAAGCTTTAAATTATTCATTTATTAATTTATGCAAAATAATTATATTGATCTAATCATGTTAACATAAATAACTTTATAAAAATAAAGTCATTTTCCCAAAAAAGAATAATTTTTAGCATTAAGAGTTCATTTCTTTACAACTATCCAAATCTCTTTTAGTGTCTAATTTAGTAGAAGTCATCTGGAGACTCAGCTTCTTCCTCATTCAATTTGTTACAAGATATTTTGTTTTGATTTGGCTAAATCATATCCTAGGAAGCAATCTAGCTTTTCATACACAGGTAATGAATGAAAGGGAAAGTTCATAGATTTTCAGATTGAGTGTAGTCTTTAGTAATACTGTATCAAATTGAACACATGTTGGTTTCTTAAATGTTAAGTTGCAATGTGAAATATGAAATTTCATAGAAGTAATACATTGAATGGGCACAATGGAGCATGCCAGTAATCACAGAGACTGAGAAGGCTGGGGCAGGAAGGTTGCAAGGAGGACAGCCCATCTCAAAAGAAAACATGAACAAGGGCTAGGAATGTAACTCAATGATAAAGTTCCTCTGAGTTCAATACCCAGTATCCACACTTCCCAAAATGAATATTTATTATAGTGGATTTTGTTAAAATTTATTAGTTTATCTTCACTTGAACAGAGTTTTTGGAATAACATGCATCCATGAACTTGAACAGACTGCTTCACTGGCTTATGCAGACATCCCAAATGTTGATGTAGTCCACTATGTGAAAACAAGAAGAATGACAAAAAAGTCCTAGTTGTTAGTACCACATCAAAATTATCATAAAAGTCTTCAATATTGAAAAGGTATCTACATCACTTTGACCAATAGAAGTGTTTACAAATTATAATTCTTATTAAAAATCCTCAAATTTTATCATTGTCAAAAAGTACTATTGATTGTTTTTTCTTAAAGTGTCAGGCTATTTTTCAAGAGTGTATCTGAAGTATTCAAGTCTGAATAGTCATAATTTATCTTTCCAATGAAAATTGTTTCTCTGGGCTGGTGTTGTGCCTCAGTGTTACAACACTTGACTAGCATGTGTGAGACACTGGGTTCAATTCTCAGCACCACATAAAAATAATTAAATAAAGGTCCATTGAAGACTAAAATAATATTTTTAAAAATGGTTTCCTCAAAATGTTGGCTGGTTCAGTTTGCAACTCAAACAATTGCATAAGTAATTTTCTGTGAGTTAACCATCATACTTCAGAATGGAGAGTTGATTTATATGTACTTTCCATCTTATCAGACTATGAAAAGATAGCATTCTAAGGGCTCCTATATGGAGAGTGTATTGAAGGGCAGAACAAAGATGTTCTTCTTGGAAAACCCATTGGAGAGCTGTTGCTATAATTCAGTCAAAAGATGATGTGATAGCCCAGAGTAGGATCAAAAGGCATGTTTGAGAGATATGTAAAAATGAAAATTATCAAGACCTAGGTGAGTGATACATGAGTGGTGGAGAGGGTGTGTCTTGGCTCATGAACATGTCATGCCACTGAGATCCTTACAAAAATGGAATTTTTCCCTCTGTGGATGCATGGCTGTGTTTACTACTGTCCTTTTCCAAAGGAAGGAAATAATAATTTTACCTTGTTTTTATCATAAATACAAATATCACCAAATGAAAAAAGTCAGATAACCTCTTAGAATTATGAAACAGTTTTTACCTTGTAGATACTGAAGTCCCCAAGAATCTATGAAGCACGTAGTGAGAATGACATTTGTAGGAAAAGGCACCATGGCCAATAAAATAATTAAGGAAACTAACAATGGCTTTTATATGGACATTTCAAAAGCAACTTGTTGCAACCTCACATTATTCTTAAAGATCACTCTGCCCTTCTTAGAGAAGGTAAATGTTTTTATCACACAGTGAATGGTTTATGATTTCTCAGAAATGCTCATACTACTTTCAGATCGCTAATAAACACCTGTCACTTCTAATGCAACCCCATGTTTATTTCAGCTATATGTGTTCACACTTCTCTGTCTCTCTTGACTACAGAAGTAGTTTCTGCATTTGGAATAAGGACAGCCTGTATCTCAGCTAATAGGAAATATAATTTTTTCTTGATTCAAGACAACTTGGTAATTTGTTTCTTGAAAGTTGCATTTAGCCAACATTTAATATATGGCACCAATTATTTAGAATGTGTTGAGTCTGATTTCCCTGGCATTTGCACAATAATTAAGCAACTCCTGAAAATGGTGCTTCTGTCTTGAGTTAAAACTTTAATACTATTTTTAAGGATGCGTAATTTAGGATTGACCACTGGAATATTCTTAGTTTCTTTTTTATTTGGTAGAAGAGAGTTATGAGTAACAAAATAGTGTGAATCAGATGCCATGGGTGTGGTACACAGGTTGTTAACCAATCTTGGAATGAAATAGCCAATGAATATTAGATATATGACATTCTTCACTACCCCACAAAATCTATGGACAGTGGAAAATATCTAGAGTTCATGAACACCTCCCTTCTGTGGCTTTTCTTTCTCTGTTTTGCTATCATTTTCAGTAAATTTTAGCAATAATTTTTGTCAGCAACTATGAAAGTTGGGCCCCTTGGGTTGTTTATACCAGCAACTTGTCCTATTTTATTCAATTAAAAAGATAAACTTATTGAAAAAGTGTTTACTAAAGTGGGAAACTATATCTATGATGCTTATGAGGTTCATGTTTCTTTTTTGTCAAAATTCGTCTAACTTTAAATTCTATTTGAACTCATACACAGAAATCTTGAAACAATGTTATAAATAGTCAGCTTATCTTCATCTATTATGGCAACCTATTCTTGGTACATTCCACCTTATTTTTTCCCAACAATAACTGCTAGAACATGCATTTTTAAAATCAACTGACAAAACAAACAAGCTCTTGATTGAGCAAGTTGTCATTTGACTATTGACAGTACTTCATGATTATGGCATTATGAAGCATCCCACTATTTATAAGCCAGTCATTATCTCTGCACTATAAATAAAGATATAGAATTCAGTTTAATAAACAGTAATTGACTATGTTTTTTTTTGCCCTAGATACAACAATACCAGGGACAGAAGGAAGATAGCTCCCGGAACAAAAGAGCTCTACATTCTGCCAGGGAGAGAGATGCAGAAAGCAAACTCTAGTGCCGGAATGTCTGTGATAAATATTGTAATATAGATTTAAGCCTTTTAGTTGGAGGTCAGAAGAATTATCTTTGACTGGAAAGAACAGCTGACACCTTCATATAAATACACCACCTTATATAAAGACTGCATTTGGGCAACTGAAAATGGTGGGGCAAACATTTCATGCAGAAGACAAGGAGCAGTCACCCACACCTGATCATATGGGTGATGTTCTGAAACATGCAGAAGTCTGTAAATAGTGGGGCAAGTGATGCACAAAGACATTGGAAAAAGTGAGGAAAATTTAATAATAATAAGATGGAAGGAGCACATGCAAGTGAATTCTAGAATCGTCTTGATTTCCCTGTTTGTATTTTTTGTTTTTGAGCCAAGGGGGCTGTTTACAGAGATTGAACTCAAAAGGAACTCAACCACAGAGCCACACCCTCAGCATTACTTTGTATTTTATGTAGAAATAGGGTCTCAGAGTTGCTAAGCGCCTCACTTTTGCTGAGTCTGGCTTTGAACTTATGATCCTCCTGCCTCAGACTCATGAGCTACTGGGATTAGAGGCATGCGCCACCACACCCAGCCCCACTTTGTGTTTTTGTGCTTCAATTCTCAAATACCATTAATTTAATCTGTTTTTATAGATTCCAAAAGGATTCTAGAAAGGAGAAATTTGATTGGTTCATTTATATGCTCTTTCTTATTGAAAAAAAGAGTAGAGTAGCTAAAAGGGCAATTGTTTTTAAGCTTATTCAACAAGCATTGATTGTTTAATGTAAGTCAGGTACTGAGCTGATGGTATGTAGAGAAATAAACCTTAAATAATATCAATGCTGTGAAGAAAAAATAAAATTATAACTAAAAGTAATTCCAGGTTCTTGAATTATATAAAAAGTTTAAATTTCTCTCAGTTCATTTAATCTAAAATGTAAATTTCCAGATAATATTACCATTTGTATATACAGTTTGTCATTCCTAACATTCAGGTAAGAGAGTGAACCTTGAAGCTTGTATTTTGGTTTAAAAACTGACTGAGCTAATTATTACCCAATTACTTTTATCTGTTTTTGTGGGGATAATTACTTCTACTTTATAAAGACGTGGTAAGAATTAGTATATTTATAGGTCTGCAGATGAAATTTCTCATATTTGTTCATAATAAAAGCCATAATCACCATCACAGGCTTTCAATGGGCCTTCAGAGAACATGCTTTAAATGGTATCAATTGAAATATTATTAACCATCAATAATAGACTGTTGACCACAGTAGGTTTTAAGGTTCATATTTAATGAAACACCATCTCTCCTGCCACATTTGTATCCTTCAAAGTTAATAATCAGATGATAAAAAGATGAGTGATGTAAATGAAAAACTAAAAGTGAACTTTATTTCTTCTGGAAGGACTGAAATTGAAAATAGGGCTACCCCACTGCCAATTTGGTGTCTTGGTATTATCTGTCCCTCCTCCCTGGGTCCGGAACTTGGGGGAATTCATCTAGGGGAGAGTTTAGATCTACAAAATAGACAAATGCTGCCCCCAAAAGCAGGAAGGGTAGTTATTTGGTATTTTTAAAAATTGATAGGAGCCTAGTGAAAAACATCTCTGGACTTGCCTCTTAGAAATGAGTCAGGCCTGACCAACAGGTGTTCCTCAGGTGGAAGCAGACGCACAGTGGGATGCATCTATCTGACACGGAGCAGTGCTATTCTTATTCAGAAATAGAACAAGGCTGAGACACTTCCTCAGTGCCCTCTTCACAGCCAGAAGTGTTACCACACCACATGTTTCCCCAGGAAACATGATGACAGGTGCATTGTGTTGCCCCAAAGAGCCACCCAGTGCAATCTGTGATGACCTCCTAGAACAGGTATCATGGGAATTACCTGGCCTGAAAGTACACTGAAAGGTGGGTAATAAGGACATGGAGGACAAATGTTTATCACTTTTGCCTACCACCACCCTTTATGGTGTTTACTCTAAACTATGTTTGCTTGCCAGCTTTGACACGTTGCTTGCTCATTTTGGGTCTACACTAAGGGCATGGCTTTCCTCAATTAGTGTATATACAACATTTTGCCCTCTGCTAATCAAGTTATGAGTGTTTGTAAAAACATTCACAAGTACTACAGGAAATCTTCCACATTACTTGGAAAAAAATTATAGCTTTATTAGTACAAAAAGTTGAGAAATAAATAAAACATAATTGTGATAATTTTAGAGTTATTGGTTTCTATTTTGATCTTTTGATATCTAAGCATAGGGAGATAACCCTTAATGAGTATAGAAACCTTACTTTTATTTTATTTAAATACCCACACTTTCTACTACACAATACATTCTACCTAATTTAATCAGAAATGGACATGATAAAAGAGTTATATTGAGAAAGGTAAAGAGAAAATGTGCAAATGTGTGTGTGTGTTTGTGTGTGTGTGTAAAGAAGATAGCTATTTAATAGATACTTTAGTTGTGGGCATGAAATAGAATTATTGAAATAATAAATATTAGGAAGGGGCTGGGGATATGGCTCAAGTGGCATGCATGCGGCCCAGGTTCGATCCTCAGCATTACATACAAACAAAGATGTTGCATCCACCGATAACTAAAAAATAAATATTAAAATTCTCTCTCTCTCCATCCTCTCTCACTCTCTCTTTTTTTAAAAAATTAAATATTAGGAAGGATTACTCCTAACGTTCTTTTTTAGATGAAGGGACGATAACCCAAGTAAAGCAGTAATATTAGATTCCAGACATCTGATCCTCAGACCTGGACTTTACCCATGTATCCACATGTATTCCCACTGGTATGCCTCCAGTCATGAATCACAATTTCCTGCTTGAGATTACCTTAGAATTCCTGCTTAAAGTTGGAACATTGAAACTCTCTTGTTGAAATCCAAATGATGCTTCATAATGGTTTTATCATATATCTTATAAGAGAAAACATCTTAAGTACATTTCTGTGATGGCAGAGTAATTGGGAGACATAGGCATGGGATATTTTTAAAAGAGTGTCAGTTTTTGCTCCGAAATGAATGATCTAAGAATCACTGAGTATGACTGGTAATAGAGAGGACATGAAAGTATTGAATAAAATTTGCATATTTAACAATTCATTACAATGTTTGGCCTACTCATATGTAACACTTCATCATCATGATCTGAACCATCAAATCTTGAGCCAATAATTTCCTCTGTAAATCCTGTTTTTCCAAGTAGCTTAAATGCACCTGGAGCAGGAGCTGGTTTTCTGCATCTGTAGATGATGTGAATGTCCTTGCTCTAACTTAGAAGAATAGGAGGATCCATATCGTCTTTCTTTAAATCAGAGTTAAATTTTACTCTGCTGTTTATCTTGCCAAATTGGTAGAAATTTTATTCCTTTAGATTTTTAGATTATTCTATTTCCTATGCTCTCACCAAATTCAAGAGTCCAGGGGTGTCTAGAAAATGTAGTGTTCTGACCATGAGGCCACTGAACTCATCTCAATAAATGTTGCCCCTTCCTTTCCATTCGCTGATCACTGACTTTTCATCTCAGGAAGTTGATCTCTCTATGACTTTTTTGTTTTACCTGAAACACTCCCCTCATCCTCATTTATCCTTGATGGTATGGCCCTTTATAAATAATTAGTTTCTTCAAAGATCTTATAACTTAGGGAAGAAAGGAAAGACCATTAACACCTTATAATTTCTGTTTCTTTATCTCTGCATCAAGGACATACCTGCTGGACCTAGGAGGAAAACACCAGCAACAATTGTGGAGACCGTATCCACAGTCTTTGTCTGTATTGTACAGGCTTTGAATCTCTACCTTCTGTTATTTCTAACTTTCAAGGTTGCTTAAGTGTTGTATTTAAATTTTATTTTTGCAAACATAATGATGTTAGTCAAGAACATACCAAAATTTGTTCTGTGGTATTCCAGAGTGAAAAGAATAAAGTACCAGTACGTGAAATCTATTTCAGGTTCTTCAGTTTATAAAGTTAGCCCATATTTCCAAGTAAGTCATTTTGATGTCTCCAGGAATTTAGGGCTAGCTTTGCCTTACTTGGGCTAATTTTCACCTATCAGTATTCTCAAATTCCTTTTTTTTTTTTTTTACAAGGTGACAAGGTGATAGTTATTGTAGTAGTTTATTGTATGTATAGTGTGTGTGAGTTCTACTTACTAGGTTTTTAACACATCAAGTGATCATTAACACACAATCCTTCACTATAAACTTCTGGTTTATTTTATATCACAGTCTAATTTTTTTTTCTAATATGGACATCAATTTCCTTTAAAGTTTTCATCTCCCAAGAAACTACTTGATTTAATTAGTTTTCTCTGGTCTGTCCAGTTTTGGTGATTCCAACAACCAGTAATGGGGACCAAGCATTAATAGGGTGAGTAGAATATAATATGTAATAGGGGCTTCCTTCATTATGGAACATATCTTATTCAGCATTTATATTAATACAAAATTAAATAGCTGTCTCTTTAAAGCCTTTACTTATATCAAAGCTATATCTCCAGTACACCTCATTTTCCCTAGGAGAGAGAGCGTCCCTATGGTATTCACTTTTAATGTAACTATGAAAAATGCAACACAGGAATTGAAAATGTGCCTTAATCGTTTAGTAACCTCTTTTGACATTTTCATTACATTTCCTATTACTAGAATCAAAATGGGAATAAGATTATTTCACAAGTGTAAAGGGAACCTCCATGGTGGCGTATGCATAGAGACATGGGAGTGGAGTTTCATATTGTTGAAGCTATTAGGAAAAACAGGATAAAATAGAGGTTGCTGTGTTTCTTGTTCCCTGAAGACCCCTTTCTTGAATATTTTGGCAATAGGCCTCTTGCCGGTGGCTATGGTTACTGAATACCTTTGCTGACAACGTTGTAGAGAGCATTCAAGCATGAAACGAGAGGCCAGACTTATTATCATTGTTCCATTTTAATTACAGTATTCTATGATTTTTCTGTGGGGATGCAGATAGAAGGCAACACTTCAAAAGGATTTCTACTCTTTGACTTACCTTTCTGAGTTAGCTGTATAAATCTCAGAATGAGTTGAAGGAAGAGGCTCCTAAACTTTTTGGATTTCTAACTAAGAACCAACCAATATTTTTCTCTCAGTTGTTACGGACAGGTGTCTAGCATTAGTGAGTTAACAGCCAAATAGTAACACTGCTAAACTTTATTGTGCCAGAAACAGTGCTTTGAGGCTTACCTGTACCATCTAATTGAACTCTCTTAAAAAACCCTATGGCTTTAACACTATTAGTATTTGTTTTGAACAAGAACAACAGTCTTACTTAGCCCCATTTCTTGCTAAAGCCAGGGGACAGATAGTGTGGCAATAGTAGGAAAAGGGAAGGGAGAAGAAGTTAAGTTACCCTTTTGCTTTGTGTCAGGCAGTGCTTGGGGTGGGCAATTTGTGTTCAGCCACAAGATATTCATACTTTTCTTGTATTCATTTATTCACAAATATTTACTCAATGTCTTCCAAGTGCCAGGCATTGTACTGGTTGATAGAGATAACACAAAGAATACCACAGACATGGATGTGCCAAGTGAAGTGTCAAAACTAGATGAAAACCTGAGATCTTCTCTGCATTACTGGTTGAAGGTTGGTGCTGGGAGGAGGGAGTAGCTTTGGATTGCCTAGTCATATCATAAAAATTATTATTGCATTTACTTGTCAAGAACTTCTCAGGGGTTATTTAGCAAGTAATTGATGTCAGAAACAGTTCTTGATATTGTGGGGGAGAATCTAATCCTCTTATGATGTGACTCTTGGGCCTTGCCCAAATCATACGGCTAAGGCTCTTCCCTTTCCCAGACACTGCAATTGCTTAGGGAGTGGCAAAGAGAATACCTTTAGCCCAGTGGGCTACTTCTCTTCTCCATATGTCAGTTTTGTAATGGAGCTGTCAGCCAAGGTGATTTATCTTTGTATCATGTGGTCCTTTAAGAATTTCTTTCTTGGATAATTGAATGTCACTCATCCAGGGAAGCTCCTACTTCCTGCATTAGGATGTCAGGGGATGCATGGTGATTGTGAGCCGATGGCCACATATGGCAGTGCACCATACATTACAGGAGAGGCTGATGGCTGATTTTTTCACCAGGAAGACTAGAGCAGCACACCAGCTGGAGATCTCAAAGGGCTGCAGAAAGCTCAGCAAATGCCTGACACTTCTTATGCCAGATTCTATAGGTAAATTTTGAGATATGCCAAAAAAGCTACTTTTTACAGTATTCTTCTGGCTTTGAAATCACACAAAAAAGACCTTGCACTTTTGCCTGTGTATTGATGATGCATGCTGTTTTGCTTAACATACTGCAGTTTCTCTGGATATTTTAAAGATTCTCTTGAAGTTTATTTTAGGTGATGCATGTAAGTCCATATTTTATTCAAAACAAAAAATTGGAGAAGAAAGTGAGCTAACAGCGACAAACTCCAGGTGGTGGACTGATGATAGCTTTTAATGCTCTTATTTTGATTTATCCATAGTTTCTATTTCTAAAAAAAAATATGTATATGGTTTACTATTGTAACATAAAAATTAGTTTTAATTTTATATTTATTATTATCTAATAAGTGGAGAAAAAGTATGTTATACAAATGAAAAAAATGTTACAATTCTCAAGCATTGAGATCAATATTCAATGGAATATATGATGTTAAGTAATATTAATTACTTACATCTTAATTTGTCTTTAGTCTATAAGATAAATAAAATACAATGTTAAATTGAAAGTACTATAAACTGAAATTTTAAAGCCACACAGTTTAAAGTAATTACTTTTCCCCATTTGGGCATTTCCTTTGGTAAAATACCTCTGCTTGTTAACATGTTCCAATATCTTTTTTTCATGGAGTAAATTTGGTATGCAAGTTCTGGGGTGTCTATTCATTAACATCCTCCTGCTGTTCACATTTTATTAATGAAACAACCCATCACCCTCCTACCAGCAGACACTTAATTCCTTCCCAGAATCCATCTGCTTTTCATGAGATTCTGAAGCCAAATTCCCTTACAAAAATCAACTCTAACAAAGCCTAATTCCATGGGTCAATTAAATGCCCCAAATAGTTAGCTATTTCTCAGTATCAGATGCTCAGAAAGTGTGTTTTGGCTGTGATTATTGCTCACATGATTGGGTGTTGGTGATTAGGGAATCAGGGTGCTCCTTATGAGACCTGCTATTCAAGTGTTGAAAACAGACATTGGGAAAATTTGGCTGGTTTCCTCTATCCATTTCTGTCTCTTTCAGCTTCTCTCTCCTTCTCTTCCTCTCTTTTTTTTCTCTCTCCTCTTCTCTCCTGTCCTCTATTTTGTCTTTTTCTTCCTCCCTTCTCTTTCTCTCCCTGCCCTCCTTTCTTTCTTTTTCTTTATCTTTCTACCTTTTCTTTCTTTCTTTTTACTCTACCTACCTTCCTGTTTTCCTTCCTTCCTTTTTTCTTCTGTTCTTTTTTTTTGGGGGGGGGTGCGGGGAGGGAGGTACCAGGAATTGAACTCAGGGCCACTCGCACACTGAGCCACATCCCCAGCCCTATTTTATATTTATTCAGAGATAGGGTCTCACTGAGTTTCTCAGCACCTCACTTTCACTGAGCCTGGCTTTTTGAACTTGTGATCCTGATACTCCTGTCTCAGCCTCCCGAGCTGGTGAGATTATTCTTCTTTTCTTAAAACTACTTAATACTATAAATATTTTTTTAGAAGCAATCCATACATTAATTATAATAACGTGGATTGGACCAGATCTTGTGATTCAGAGTTAATACAAGGAATCTTCAATAGAGGACCATTTACAGAAGTTATACAACATGGATTCAGTATGTCGGTTTTGAGTATGTCATTTCAAAATTGAGAATCTATCAATCTGTGAAAATATAAACATGCATCCAGATGAAGTTCAAATTTCTTTTAAGTCTTTAAAGTATTCTGTATTGTGGAAATTATTTATATAACAGCACTTTTTTGCATGCATTAATAACTAAAGACTATCAAAACTATTAAACTTTAGTTCCCTCATTAATGTGCATACTTTCACATGCATGACACCATAGACCTAACAACTAACAAATCAACAGATGTTGAAGTATCAACCTAGCTTTGTCCTGAAACCCTTCCTTTCCTCTCTGTAGTCAATGTTTTGTTCTTTCATTTAATTTTATGCCTTTTTGGCACTGACTATATTGATGATCTCAAAATTTTATCTCCAGCATGGAGCATTTCCCTGAATTCCAGATTCACATATCCACTTGCCTATTTGACATCTCCATTTACAAATGTCTAAAATCTTGCCATGTCAATTAATGGTAACTTTGTCCTTCTGCCTATGTAAGCTAGTATCCTTCAGGTCATCCTAGTTTTATCTCCTTTGATACTCCATAAAAAAAAATCTGTTGGCCAGACTCAAAATATACCAGAATCTGCTCATTTTTCATTTCTTCCATATTTTCACTTGATCCAAGGAATAATCTCTCACCACTAATATTGTAAGTTCTTCATTCTGGATTCTCAGCTATTAGTGCTGCTTCTCAACAGTATGGTTTATTTTCAATACAATAGCCAACAATGATCCTCTTAAAATAAGACACAGCAGTTATTGCTTTTTAGATCTTACTACTGGTTTGCCATCTCCCCAGAGTAAAAGCTAAACTTTTTTCTGACCTTGCATTCCACTACCTTTTAAATCTCATCTTCATTACATTTCCTTCACTTACGTTCTATAACAATCACACTGGACTCCATGTTATTTTTAGTTTTTCCTCTTTTCTTAAAAAATTATATATATTTAACTGTTACAGAAAAACATAAATGTACAGGTTTATGGGGTGCAATTGAAGTTTCAGTACATGTAATGAATTAAATGTATTGAATTTGTAATGTTTAAATCAAAGTGATCTTTTCTATCTCCTCAAATATTTATAATTTCTGCATAGCAAAATATTCAAAATCCTTTCTTCTAGTTTTTGAAAATATATAGAACATTTTCATTACTTATGGTCACCCCACTGTAAAATTTGTCAGAAATTCTTGCTTCTGACATAACTGAATACCAATTGATTGACATTTCCTCCTCCATCCCTTAATGTTGTTCTCCTTTTTCCAACTAATTCAAGGTCCTTGATCTGTCTCAACTTCTAAAATTCATTTCCTCCAAATATTGACATGGCTTACCTTCTCTACTTATGTACTTCCAATCCTTGTTGAAAGAAGAGCGGCAAGAAGGTATAATGGCTAAGGTCATAAATCTGAAAGCCAGCTACATAAGGTGAAGTGACAGATGGGCCACTTTCCAACTTTGTGGATCTTAAACAAGTTCTTAAACTTTTTGCTTCACTCTCTCATTTTCTGCAAGATGGAAGTAGGGCTAGTGCCCACTTCATAAAATTGTCATGAGGATTAGATGAGTTAATATCTGAAAAGCTCTTAGACTGATACCGGGCAGATAGCATTATAAGTAATGTTTTGTCAACAAAATAAAACAGTCACCTTCTTCATGAACTCTTTCCTGTCCCTCCATTGAAAATTTCATGCCACTTCTAAACCAGCCCTCTCAATCTCTTTCCTGTTTTTCCTGCCTTTTTCTGATTTCACTTCTAATAATTTACTTCTATATGTTCTTTATCCCCTGCCACCCTTAAGTCATAAGATCATGAAAGCACTGAATTTTTACTGATAATTAACTAGGTCAGTCTCCAAAGTACTGGGTGTTCAATAGTTCTTTGTTGGAAAAAAATATAAAGTTAATTATTTAATGCTATATTTAAATTAAACTTAAAAATAAATGAAGACCCTGGGGTACATGAAGCCTGCTTATCATCTTACACTTTGGATTCAGAGATCTTTAGGATACATTGTAGTGTATCTTGAAAAATAGCCTCTTACATGGTTTGGGCTTTTATTCAGTAAGAACAGGGTTACTGGCTCTCTACACAGAGTGACATTTTGGGTGATGTCACTTTAAATAAAAAACTCTGCTAGAGATAAATTACCAATATAACTTGCAGGCAGAAAAGTCAGATTAATACTATTTGGCTGCATTTTAAATGTCATTGTTTTTATTTCAAAAGGCCAGGAAATAACATTTAAAATATTTGTAGCACCACCATTCAGCAACAGCTCATTCAACAAAAGGCAGAACCTGGTGACTTTTATTCCATTTTCTCATTTAGAAATAAAGGTTTTAGGAAGATAAAATATCTCTCAGCACATAGTAGGCATTTATTAAAATACCTTGAGCAAATCATGCAACTTTATGAAACTCCAGTTTCCCCACAAGAGAAAGAACTATTGGCAAGAATTGCAAGTATTAGGATAAATAAGTAGAAATACGAGGAGATAAGCATAAATATAAATGTGCATACTCTGTTACTTTTTCATGATTCTCTGAAGAATTGTTAATAATTACTGAATATTAAATCTTTTTAAATTATTATTCATTTTTTTCTATTAAAAACTCATGGATAATGTGTTTGATTTTAGACAACAGGAATCTAATTATTTCTCTCATTTTTTTTAGCATTTATTGACATTGGTATTGGGGCTAGGAATGAAACCATTCAAGGCATTTAAAGCAGATGAGAACTTGGCAGCATCTCACCCAGAGACATTGTTCAATAAGCACTTAAATTTGATGTGTTTCAAATGCTATTTCATGAAGATTATATTTCACATATTTATTTTAGAGGAAACGTTTGTAGGTAGAGGAATTAGTAGGGGGTAGTTTAGTACTTGCACCATTAGCACAATTGATGAATATTATATCGGATAAGGTAGAAGAGCATTGTTATCATTCTTCCTTAATTAGTAAGGTTATTGTTAAATCAATATTATAGGTTGTTTAGTTTATATACACTTTTAGTAATTTGGTACAAAAATTTATTGTTTAAGATAATGAAAATTCAAGACTACACAAAATGCTTTAAAATCGCATATTTGATAAGGATTTATATTCAGAATATACAAAGAACTTTCAAAATTCAATAATAAAACAAGTAGTAACCCACTGAAAAATTCAGCAGCAGTCTGGAATAGACACTTCATTAAAAGAGAGACACAAATGGTAAATAAGCACATGGAAAATATACTCCACATTATTTCCCATTCAGGAAATGTAAGTTGAAGTCACAATTAGATATGGCCTCAGACATATTAGAATGTCTAAAATTGAAATTTCTGGCCATTAAATGTCTCATGGCTTTCAATCAGTGGGAACTCTGATAAACTGCTGGTGGGTATATATAAAATTATACAACTTTTGACACAGTTTTAAATTTTCTTAAAAAGTTAAATATTCAGCTACCACATATTTAGTTATTTCATTCAGTATTTACCAAAGAGAAATAAAAGCATGTTTTCATGAAAAGAATTATATGAGGTGTTCATATTGGCTTTGTAATAGACTAAAACTAAAAACAATCCAAAATCTCTATGTACAAAACTACAGATATCAAATTATAGTATATCTATGTTGAATTTCTAGTCAAAAATTTTTAAAAAATGAACTACTGATACACCTAAAGAGACAGATACTTCTCACAAAAATCAAGCTGAATGGAAGAAACTAAATAAAAACAATAAAAAGTATATGTCATGTAATGTCTTTAAT
Organism: Ictidomys tridecemlineatus; assembly: GCF_052094955.1. Lineage (NCBI taxonomy): Eukaryota > Metazoa > Chordata > Mammalia > Rodentia > Sciuridae > Ictidomys > Ictidomys tridecemlineatus. The sequence goes on along the minus strand of NC_135485.1, from coordinate 106,031,820 downwards.
GAAACTCTGTATGTAACATGAAAACTAATATCTAGTGACAGAAAGTGAACAGGTTGTTGGCTGGGGTTTGGGACAATAGGGGAAGGCTGGAGTGTTGGATTAAAGGAGAAATAAGGACACTCTTGGGTGGTGGTGATTATGTTTATTATCTTGATAGTGTTTAGAGCATTTATAAGTACATATAAATGTAAGAAATTATCAAATAATACACTTTAAAGTGTATGACAATTATACTGCTATATATCTCTTTAAAAACAAAGCACTGAGGAGAGAGAAGTGAATGCTTCATTTGCATGGAAAAATCTTGACCCTCAAAATACATATCACCAACTCTGCATTCAAAATCGTAGGAAACCAACAGCAGGCAGGAAATTTGGACCTGTTAGGAGGAGTGGATAATTCTAGGTGCAGTATTTTATTTGTGACCATTTAAAAGAAGGCTTGTTGTCTACACAGTAGAAGCCACCAGGTCTCAAAACTAATTTGTCCAATCTTAGCCCATTTTTTATTTGGAACAAAATCAATTTTGTAGAAAAGTGAAGAGACCTATATGATGAATACGTATATACCTACTAAAAAAGTTAATAGTTAGGTTTTCTATTATTTATACTTCATTGAGGCTTAGTATTTTAATAAAGCCATCTATCACACCATTAAACACAGAAAAAAGAAAAAGAAAGTCCACTTATTTCCAGCATTTATTCAACTGCACTCAATTTCACAACTAAAATCATTAATATTTTTTAATGTAGAACTGAACATAAATATAATGTTGAAGCCAATTCATTTTATAAACATTTCATTTTAGGGACTGCCTGACTTAAAAGGTTGCAAAATAGCCCTGAAGATTTTCAATTGTTGGTTATCGATTATCTTGGTTTTTGCAATGAAAATATATGCCTCCCATATTGCTTTTTCTATAAGAGCATGTGGTTCATACTTAAAAACTGTGGTTGTAATATTTAAAGTCAATGCTTTTTATAATCTTAGGAACAAGTTATAGCAAAGAAATAATTTTCATCTTACTGGCCTTGAGTCATAAAGACGTGATAAAAGGTGAAATATATGTTAGATATTATAATGTGAGATTGTAGTTTTAAAAAGTAAAACAGTATATACTACATACTCTGACTGTATATGAGAAAGAATTGACTCTAACTGTCCTTGTATTTTCACTCTGGATATAATTTTTATTTATAAATTTAAACAAAGAAAAGAAGACAGACTTGACAAATAGAGGAAAGTGGAGATTTCAATACATGTGCATTTTCTAATTGTATACTTCTGACTTAAATGTGTTGAGTTAAACTAGAGTGTGAAACGCCTGAGCCCTGCAGTCTGAGAGAGACCCTAAAAATTTCAATCTTTTTACTTCTAGTAATCCCACAAAATGCTCATGATGAATATTCAAGAAAGATGTCCTATGGCTCTGGCAGTAGAAGGAAGAATAGTCATTGTGAAATATAACTAGAATGTTCTGCACAACAAATTCCATTCTCCAAAGGAACGGACTTTACTAGAGCTTTATCCCAGCTGGTTTAAAGTGATTTGTTCCAGTCCAGCTCTCTTAGCCTTCGTCTGTCCTCTAATAGATGAAAAACTTGCCACATGACTGAAGAAAAGCTTGCAATTTTTTTGTGTTCAGACCAGTAACCCAGGAACATTTACATAAACAATGAGATGTACTTTAAATTATTAGAACATTTCCTATCTTACACACGTTAGTATCATAACAAGGTGGCTTCACTATAATGGCAAAAGATTACAGCTCAAAGAGTTATAAGAATCTGACTCCCTCTCAGGAGTAGTACTTTAAGGAGCCCAAAGTCAAGAGAGAAGTAAAAAACAAGCCCAGTAGATGAAGACAAAAATCTCTGGCTCCAACACTTATAGCAAACTTCAAGCACAGCTAAACTTCCAGTCAGATGACCATACATCCTCAGACTTAAGGCATACTTACCTCACCTCCTATTAGACATTACATGTCTAGTTTTCAAGACTATATTATGTCATGTTGAAAAACAAGATAAAACAGAATGAGGAGTCAAGAGAAATAATAATTAGATTCAGATATGATACATATGATGGAATTAGAACACAGAGAAATTATCTATTTATTTTTAAATAAATTTTATTTTGTATTTGAGGCTTATAACATGATGCTACAGAATTCATATGAATAATAAAACATTTAAAATAATGAAGCAAACTAGCTTATCATCTCACACAGTTACTCTGTGTGTGTGTGGGTTTTTTTGTGTGTGTGTGACAAGAACAGTCAAGATCTACTTACTTAGCAAAATCTCAAATAAAAATATTAGCTATAGTCCTCATGTGAGAATTTAAAACAATTCTGATTAATATGATAAAATCTCTTAGTCCTTTCAGACTATTAGCGCAAAACTCCATAAACTGAGTAGCTTATAGACAATAGAATTTATTTGTCATAGTTCTTGAGTCCTAGAAAATTCAGAATCTGGTGAGGACTCTTTCCTTGTTTAGATGATGTATTTTTGTCACATCTTCAATGGTAGAAGGGGCAGAGCAGCTTTCCCTGGCTAATTATACGGGCCCTAATATTCACCCTCATGATTTAACCACTTCCCAAAGTCCCACCTTTTAACAGCATTGCATTAGCAGTTAGGTTTTCACATATGAACTTTGGTAGGACATAAGCATTCAGATACCAGCCAAAAATAAGTGAAAATGTATACAGCACATAAAAACAGTTGGATAATTTTAACTGAGAGATGGGAATATTTAAATAAAATTTTAGAAATTAAATACTGAATAAAAAAATAGATAATGGCTTTGACAGTCTCATCATTAGACAGGACATAGTTGAGAAATGAATCAGTGAGTTTGAAAAATGTCAATAGAAAATTTGAAAACTAAAATATATAGAGAAAAAAGAATTAAATATCAGAAAAATAAAACCATCCAATAACTGTAACAAAGTACATCTAATTGGAAGACCAAGAGAAAACAGAGAAGAAATTATGTGATATAATTATTAATGAAAATTTCCCCCATAGTACTGATAGCAGACACAGGAAACTTAGAATAAATATCTAAAAACTATACTTAAGCATATCATATTTGCATTATTTTTTTCCCTCTATAATCAAAGTACCTGACAAAAACTACTTAGAGGAGGACAAGTATAATTTGGGCTTATGGTTTCAGATATTTGGTTCATTGTCAGTCAATTCCATGGCTCTGGGTCTTAGGTGAGGCAGTCCACCACGGTGGAAAGGTACAATGTGATAAATCTTCTCAGCTCATGGCAGTTAGGGAACACACAGAGAGTGTGATGATCTAGGGATAAAATATAAACCTAAAGGCATGTTCCTGGTGGGCTGCTTCCTTCAGCCACACAAAAACTGTCTACAGTTACCACCCAATAATTTATTCAAATTATTAATACATGAAATAAATTAATACACTGATGAGGTTATAGCTCTCAGAATCTAATCATTTCACTTCGGAACACTCCTTCATAGCCTAACATGTGAACTTTTCATATACAAACCATAAAATTCCACCCCATGACCCCCCAAAGCTCTTGTCCTTTTCACAATGGAAAATGCATTCAGTCTCTCTCCAAGATCCCCACTAATATTAACAGTTTCAGCATTGTCCAAAGCCTATCTGAGACTAATGTCAAACTCTTGACTGTGAGCCACTGTAAAGATCAAAAGCAAGTTCCATTTATCTAATATCCAATGGCACAGAGTAAACATTCCTTTTCAAAATCAACATAAAAGGGTCATAGAAAGAAGGGATGGGAATAAAACAAGACCTAACTCCAGCACCCTGTGGCTCCAAATCTGGCACCTGGGGCATTGTGATGAGGAGATATGAGATCCAAAGGGCTTAAGTAGTCCTGTTTATATGGCCTTGCTGGTAGCATCCCAAATGGTCTCTCTCTTAGGCTGGTATTGTCCATAATCAACAGCTTTCCTTGATAGATCTTTCACATTACTGGAATCTCTTAATTCTAGGTATCTCCACTACAGTTTCTGTTTCATTCTCATAGTTTCATATATCACCCTCTCATGGGTGCAAGGATTTTGACACTGTTTCATTCTGCCTGGCCTCCCAATTTTCCTTTGAAATTTTGGTATAAGCCTACATGAATTCCTAACTCCAGCATCCTGCATTCCTACAGAAAGATCACATTATGGAAGATGCCAATGTTTGCCTCCAACCAGAGAAGAGAGATGGACCCTCTTGAACCATGGCTACAGCAATCTCTCAGTGCCAAGGTAGTTGAACATGCTGAAAGGAATCCTGGGGAAACAGCTTCTTATTCAACTCTGTGAAACCAGGTTGATTCCATGGTCTATTTTCAAAGGAGTTCTTACTTTTTTATTCTGGAGCCTTACTGTTTTCTGCAATGTCCTCAAGGAATCTTTCCTATTGTCTCTGTGCAAACTACTTAGCATGTTTTCAGTGGTGGTAATATCTTCAGCAACCTCACTTTCCTTGACATTAATTTTACACATGCTGCTTCTCTAATCAAACTGCAAATTTTTCAAATTCTTACTGTTTTTTTTTCTCCCAATTTTCATAGAAAATCTGGATTTAAAGCTGCTATCAATATAAGATTATTTAAAAAGAAAACCTTAATCAGAAACCATAAAATAAAGAAGTGAAATAAAGTATTTAAAGCATTGGAAAAAAACAAAATTAAACAAAACAAATCTAGTGGGTCCATACTACAAAAATGGAGGGGAAATAAAGATTTCTGAGATAGACAAAAGATAAGGTATTTATAGCCAGTAAGTGTGTTATACAAATAATGTTGGAAATTATTCAGGAAAGAAGAAAATCATATACATCAGAAATTCATATCTACTTAAAGAACAAAAGACTATCAGGGTGTTTTTATTCTTAGTTGAAAACTGCTGAAAATAACAATAGTAAAAATTGCGGGATTATAAAATATGTGTAAATAAAATAGAAGAAAGTAATGTCATAAGGGTAGAAGAAACTGGAAATATTTAGACACAAGGTGAACTCACAATTGAGATTTGTGCTCTTATAATATAAAGAAACCCTCAGAGAAATGCATTGCCACTTTTACTATTCCATTATTTCCTTGCACTCTTTATGAATTTCTAAAATATTATTTGAATGTAAACTTTGTGACATATATGTGATATATATACATATATATATATCACATACATATATATAACACACATACATGTACTATTTTAAAGGAAGCGTTATTGATATACTAAACGAAGAGATAAAATATAATAATGTAAAATGTCCAAGTAAAAACAAGGAAGGTAGGGAAATTAGAAAGACAGATGCAACAATTAGAAGACAGTTTCAAAAATTATAGATTAATTAATTAATCCAACTGTATAAATAGTTTAAATGTTAATTGTCTAATACACTAAAAAATATGTCTACATACACAATGAGAGTGAGTTTTAAAAAATGTAAATGCCATACTCAAGTAGAGAAATAGGGAAATATCTGTTATGTCAAGAATCATCAGGGGCTGGGGTTGTAACTCAGTGGTAGAGCAGTTGCTTAGCATGTGTGAGGCACTGGGTTCTGTTCTCAGCACCACATATAAATGAATAAAATAAAGAACCATTGACAACAACAAAAAAAAAGAAAAAGAAAGAAGAAAGTTTATTTAAAAATAATTAAAGAATGCCAAGAGGACCTGTATTAATTTTGCACAAAGCAGATATCAGAACAAGTGAATGATCAAAATTAAAGGCCAACAAACAATTATAAAGGGATCAATTCACCAATAAAACAGCAATTCTTAATATGTATCCTCTTAACAACACAGCCTTAATATATATGAGGTAAGGATTGAAGGAACTAAAAGCAGGTATCAACAAATTCACTATTATAGTTGGGGACTTCCACAACCTCTTCCAGAAAATAGAAGGGGAAGTAACACTACCTAACTTATTCTAAGAAGTGAGCATTACTGTAACATCAAAGCAAGGTAAAGTCTATGCAAAAAGTAAATCTGCCATTTTATATATATATATATATATTTCTGTAAATATAGAATATAAATTCAAAAGTCCTCAGCGATTTTCAGTAAATCAAAAATATTAATGTATACAGAATTGTATACCATGACCCCTAGATGTATATGATTGGCTTAATATTTGACATAATTAATGTTATCTATCAAAAAGAAACATCATATGACCATATGAATTCATGCAGAAAAAGTATCTGACAAAATCCAAGAGTCATTCATAACAAAAATTTTCCATAAACCAATAATAGAGATATACTTCTTCCATTTGATCAAGAACATGTACAAAATCCCTGCAGCTAGTCTACACAATGGTGAGGAACTAGACAATTTCCTGCTAGCATGAGGAGTAATGCCAGGATGTCATGTTTCATACATCTGTGTAATATTTTACAGGAAGTTTCAAAAAGTGCATTATGAACCCAGAAGGAAATAAATGAGATAAAGTTTATAAGAAACAAAATTCCATTTACCGATGTCATGATTGTGTATATAGAAATTGCTAGAGAATTGATTTTAAACAAATAAAAAAAATCTTTTTAAGCTAATATCAAGCACAGGATTTTAGAGAGACAAAAGTCCATTGTATTCTTATATATAAGAATAAAACTGTGCTTGAAATTTAAAACAAAAATATCATTAACTATAGGACCAGAAAAATAATGTTTATGTATAAATTGAACAAAATAAGTACAGCATGTAGGTGCAGAAACAAATGTAACTCTGATGAAAGAGGTGAAAGAAATTCTAAATAAATGAAGAATTATCTCATATTCATGGAAATACCAGTCAGCTATTTTATAGATATGAATGTAATGACTCAAAGGTTTCTAGAAAGGCAAAAAATAAGATAGCCAAAATAATAATGAAGAAAAAGAACAAAATTAGAGGATTCACAAATTTTATCTTATTTATCTATTATACTTACTAAAAAAGACTTACTATTCTAGAACTTACTGAAAGAAAAGTGAAGAACCCAGAGACATGCGAGGGAGAAAGGAGAGACCGAGTTCACACAGAGATACACACAGGGTGTTTATTTGTCAGAGCTGACAAATAAAGGCCATCTCTCCATAGATGGAGAGAGGCAAAACAGGCTTGGGTTCAAGACTTTTATGGGGGAGGCTCAGGAATCAGAGTTGGGCTGGTCTTAATGCAGGCAGTTAAGGGTTGGATTGGTGTGAGGGAGGGGTGAGCCTTTCTCAGGAAAGCCCTTGGGCTGAAAAGGGAAACTTTTTCTTAAAATGGCTGCTATCAATTAAGATACCCATCCAGATGCCAAGCAAGGACCTTACACTTACTATAATGCAATAGTCATGAGGTGGCATAGCTCCTCTGAAAGAACAGACCTATAGACCAGGGAAATAAAATAGGAAACCCATAACAAAACCCATACGAATAACAGTCAAGTCAAAATTCAAACTAATGCAGCTCCATAGAATTTATATGCTAAGTCCATAGACTTAAATGTAATACTCCAAACTTGAAAACTTATAGAAGGAAACATAAAGGAAAATTTACATGACTGTCCAATCAATGTGGAGTTTTGTTGTTGTTTTTGTTTTGTTTTGTTGTGGGGAGGGCGTTGAACTCAGGGGCACTAGATCACTGAACCACATCCCCAGACATATTTTGTGTTTTATTTAGAGACAGGGTCTCACTGAGTTGCATAGCACTTCACTTTTGCTGAAGCTGGCTTTGAACTTGTGATCCTCCAGTCTCAGCCTCCTGAGTCCTTGGGATTACAGGCTTGCACAACCATGCCCAGCGAATCAATGCTTTTGTAAATACTAAAAGCACAACAAAATAAAATTGGTAAATAGGACTTTGTTAAAATTTTAAAATTTTCTTTAAGAAATACATCGAAACAGACTGTAAAAACACTCTAATAACACATTTAAAGCAATTTATGCAGATACACAAAGAACTCTTAAACTCAATAATAATAAAACACAGAGAAAAATTGAATAATGGGCCAAAGATCTTAACCAACATTTCACAATGAATGTATGCAAATGGGAAATAACCATATAAAAGGATACTCCATGTCATTTTTCATTAAAGAATTTCAAACTAAAACAAAAATGAAAGGCTACTTCACATCTATTAGAATGGCTAAGATCCAAAAATCTGACAGTGTCAGTTGCTGGCAAGGATACAGAGCAACAGAAACTCTCACTCATTGCCTTTGGGAATGCAGAAAGACACAGCCACTTTAAAAACAGTTTGGCATATTCTGGAAAAGCTACACATTTCCTCCTTCAAGCCCTCCCCCCAAAAAAATCCAGCATCCTTCAACCTACACACATACACTACTGAAGTGAACAAATATGTTCACATAAAAAGTTATATGTGATTGTTTATAGTAGCTTTACTTCTAATTGCCAATGACTACAAGCAACCAAGATGCCCTTCAAAGGTGAATGGATAATTAAACCATATATCAACAATGGAATATTTTTCAATCATAAAAGGAAATGACTATCAAATCACGAAACAATATGGATGAAAATATTAACTAAATATGACTTTAAAATATTGGCCTCTTTAAGTGGAAGAAACTAATCTGAAAAAAGTGGTCTATTCTGACACGAATTTTATGACATTATAGAAAATCTAAAACTGTACAGACGGGGCTTAAGTCAGTAGTTGTTGGGGTTTAGACTATGGGGGAAATGTTAAATAAGTGAAACACAGTGGATATTTAAGAGCAGTGAAATTATTATGTGTAGAACTATAGTAGTAGATACATGGCATTATGCATTTGTCAAAGCCCATGGAAATTTATAGTACAATTAGTATACTAATATATGCAAATATTTAACAAAATCTTTTAAGAGGTCATTGGATTCCAGGATGGAATGCAGAATATGACCAAACCATCTAATGGAATTACAAATGTATAATCGAACCTCACAAAGGAGAGTAGAGAGGGAAAGTGCTGACCTTATGACTTTGGAAATGATTAGTGCTTGTAAGATGAAAGATTAAAAACAATGAAAGAAAAAAAAAAGAAGGAAAACTGTACACAATCACTGAACTCCAGTTATTAAAGTAGTTTCTCACAGTGGTATATGTTAATGATTCTCATACCACTCTTCTTGGATGATCTGTTGTGGGCGTAAGAATTCTGAATGTTAAAGTGGGTACTTACAGACACACACATATAACAGGGAAGAATTTCCATGTAAAATGCATTAGAGTTGGAGATAAAAATATAAGATCATGTTTAACTTTATATTGATACAAATGGTTTCATGTAGATATATAGATATGTGTATACACATTGGTTAGTGTGCACATATGTCTCCTTGCTCTGTAGCTAGTTTGGACTTAAAATAATGATACCCAGTAGCACTCAGATATTGGTTTCTAATAACATTCTAAAAAAAATAAAGAATCAAGTCTCTTTGGAAAATTGTTTGATTCTAGAAGTGAATTCTAGGAGTGGAAAATTGTTTGATTCTAGAAATGACATATTTAGTCAGCTTTTACACTGCTGGGACTAAAGGATCTGACCAGAACAATTGTGGTGGAAGAAAAGTTTATTGGGGGACTTAGGGTTTCAGAAGTCTCAATCCATAGACAGCAGACTCTATTCCTCCAGGCTCAAGGTGAAACAGAACATCATGGTGGAAAGAAATATACATCCACATACCGATGAGTCTGCAATATCTTGCAATATCAAAATATAAGGAAAGACTTACAAAGAAACAAACAAAAACAAAGCAAAACAAAACATTTGTAAACTTGGAATAATAGAATGATAAGGTACAACAAAGAGACAGAGAAGGCAAATGAAGGAACTCTCAGTGATCAAAACTGGACAATGTAAGCAACAAAACGAATGAATTTTGGATTATTACTCAAGATAGCATAGGACAATCTATGAATTCATGTTGCTATCAATAAGAGATGAATTATAGAAAAGGAGATAGTAGAGAAATTCCATGTGAAATTACAGATAACGTGTGGATACTCCACCCTCCTAACTCCCCACTCCTTCAATGTGACCTTGCGGTAATGACTTCTTTCCAAAGAGCACAATTTGGGAAAGTGGAAAGAGACTTCAGAGAGGTTAAGTCTGACAAGTACTGTGCCTTCCATGTGATCAAAATCAGCATCAAAAATCACAAATCATATTGATAGAGTGTAACCTCAATATATTCATATATAGTTCCATGAAACTAGCATGTAACATTTGTGGCCTTCCTTCCAAAACAAAATAAAACATAATCCAATCTAATCTGAAGGAGAACTTCAGAAAAATTCCAAAACGGACACATTCTGCAAAAACATGATCAATATTCATCAAAAAGTTTAAGGTCATCTAAAATAAATAATGTCTGAAAAATTATCTCAGCCAAAAGGAGCTTAAAGAGACATGACTACTAAGTGTAATGTGAAAACCTGCATGAGATATTGAAATAGAAAAAAAGACATTAGGTTAAAACTAAGGAAATATAAACAAAATGAAAATTTTTAATTAAAAATAATGTAACAATATTTCATTATTAATTATAACAAACATATCCCAGGAATAGTGTAAGATGTTAACAAGAAAAAACTATGCCTAAGAATTTTCTGGACTAACTTCACAGTAATTCCATAAATTAAAATTTTTCTAAAATAAAAATATTAAAAAGTATATATTATAGAGATATATGAAATTCAGACATTGTTTGACTCTTTATAATTCCAATTAGGCAACTATAACTCAGAAATAAAATATTTGTTTTATTCTGTTCCATTCTCCTCCACCAAAAGTGTCCCTTTGATGGTAATTTTGTAGCTCTTCCCATCATTGAAAAAAAATAAACAATTCCTGTAAAAAATTAAAACAGATTCTTTCTTTCTTTTTTCTTATACATAAACATAGCAATCCTGTGACCTCATTATATGACTCAGTATTCTTATCAACAATAGAAAACTACAGTATCTAATTATAAAAACTTTGGGAGCCTGGCCCAGCTTTTCATGCTTTGAGAGTGATAGGTCCTAGGGCAGACTTCTGCATATTAGAAAAATTCATTGTGGCTGTCAGTGTTAAACTGTCACCTCTGCACTTATCTGAACTAGCTTCTTGTTTTACTCAGCTTTTTCACTGCTGAGACTAAAAGACCTGACCAGAACAACCGTAGAGGAAGAAAAGTTTCTTAGGGGACTCATGGTTTCCGAGGCTCCATTCCTCAGGGTGAGGTGAAGCAGAACATCATGGTGAAGAGTGTCATGGAGGCTCATATGGTGATCAGATAGCAGAGATACAGATAGATAGATAGATAGATAGATAGATAGATAGATAGATAGATAGATAGATGATAGATAGATCGATCTAATCTCTACTTTCCAGATATGAATATATACCCCAAAGCCATGCCTCCCAATGACTTATCACCTCTAACCATATCCACCTTGCCTTCTGCTACCACTCAAAATCCATCATGTGATTAATTCTCTAATGGAGTTAAGGCTTTCATAACCCAGTCGTTTCTTCCCTGAATCTTCTTGCATTGTTTCACACGTGAGCTTCTGGGTGATACCTCACATCCAAGCCATAACACTTATCAAGTCTGCTTCTATGTTCCCAGGCAAAGGCTTAGTCTTTTTGGATTGCCTCTATCTGAAATGGAAAGCAAGCCTATGTTTTATGACTCCTTCCAAGATTTAAAATTAAGTTATCATCTTTATACCACATGTCTTGAGTGCCTAACTTGGATTCTGGTGGAATTTTAGTGACATCTCTATCCTTCCTCCTGAAACTTCTTATATTGGCCCAGTGTGTGCAACTAGGACTCCATCTTAATTAATTCTCTCTCAGCTTCACTGTGTTTGAATTCCCTACCAGGAGAACTGTCCTGCTCTCAACTCAGTTTATCATTGAGTAGTCTTCTTTTCCTATCAATTAGTAATCCTTTCCCAGGGATTGGGTAACTGGCAAAGCAGTAAGAGACCTTTCCCAATGCACTCATAAACTGGTCTAGGTTCTTTCCCTTATCTTGCACTATCTCAATTTCAAAGGTAAAGGCGGTGATTAAGACTGAGATAGATTTATTACTATTGAACTCCTTCCTTTCTTTACCTCAATTCAAACTAAAGACATTTTTTTTGTTTATTTTTCAACTTGCAGAATATATTATTACTAGCTCACTCAATTTTCAAAACAAAGCTGAATGGTAGAAGGTGCTATTAGTGTTGCCATGTTACAGATAAGGAAACAGAGGTGAGGAAGGTTAAGACCCACCTCTGAACTCATGTCTCTGTCACTACAAATCCAGGGTGCTAAGGTAACATTAAGGCATTTTTTTTCCAGTTATACCTTTGTTGCATAAACTTACACAATCAAATCCCAGTATTAATTTACAACATAATATGGGTTTGAATATGCTATGCTGATGGTAGCAATGACTAAATGCAACTAAACTAAATCCCTTGCTTAAAAGTTTCTAAATAGATAGAAATATATGAATGTAAGTATAACTATGTAAATATGCTTGTATAAATGCTTTAATTCAACAGAATCAACAGTTTTACTGTTTATAATTTATAATAGAATAACATACAACATTCAATATATGCCAGCACTATTGAGGCTGTGAGAACAGGAAAGGAAATGCAAAACAAAGAAGTGGTGGGGTCCACAACCATTGTGGATATGTAGAAATCTCCTGTCTTGATGGTTTTAGTTAAATTTTGATTCATCAGTGACCAATCATAGATATAGCATTTTATGGTAGATAAATATCATTTTTTAAATACTCACATCTCCTTGCAAGTTTTCATTGCATTATTTGTTATCTTTGTGTTATAATATATTTTTATAGCTTCTAATTCTACTCTTACTAAAAGCCACTTGGGGATGAGCAGAAACTTTTAACATTCAGAGAGTACATATTAATAGAAAATTTTTTGGAAAAATATTACACAAAAATCAGTAAAGATATAGTACTATTTTTATTATCATAAATGGAAAAATACAAAAAGTCATTATTAGTCCCCACAGTGCCTGAAATTCCTCCAAACCTCAACCTCTCCCATGGTGCCTATCCAACTATGTAGCATAGAAATGCACTGTGCTAAGGATTATTGCCCAAATTTGCAGCACAGAATACAGAGGTCATGTAAGTAAAAATAATCATTCAATTTGCTATGATTAGAAAGTAGTGGAATCAGAATAAAAATTTAATTTCTCAGATTCCTATTAGGTACTGTCCTCCTATACCATCCTGCTTCCATTTTTCATGTTATGATTAATGTTCAAGGTCTTAGGACCACGTTTTTAGGAGAAGTGCTTCTAAATGCATGAGAGTAATCCTGCAAAGTTCTGAATGTTCATGTTTCCCCAAAAAATTAGTATTTGAATATTAACCATCAATACGATGGTATTAGGAAATAGGAATTTTTGAAGGTGATTAGGTCCTGAGATGGAATGCTTATTAGTATGACTACTTTTCTAATGGAAGAGACTGGAGGCAGCTTTTTTTTGCCTCCTCCACCATCCACCATCCACTTCCATCAGTGAACAAGGAAGTAGGGCCTTGCCAGACTGAATCTGCCAATGCTTTGATCTTGGACTTCCCAGACTCCATAACCACAGGAATCTGAGGCAACCAGTATATAGCAATGGAAAGACACTAAAACTTGAAAAAAAAATCAGAAGCAAGGAGATGACCACTGGGTAAAACATTGTTGAGAAGCTGAATCAGATGAAGCTAGAAAAGTAGGAGACAAAAACAAGATCGGATGGAGTTTGAATGGAGGATGGAAGCCTTTTTGATTCAAAATGGCAAAAGTAGTGAAGGGTATTGCTCATTTATTTCCTAAGATTTATAGGAACATAATTCTCACACATATAACCCATGATAATCTAGAGAGAAGGTAAGGCCATTGGTGAAAGAGGAAAAGGAGTACATTTTTTAAAGATTGCTAGCTAATGGAAACATGGTTGCTAATGATGCAGAATGTCAAAGTTACAACCAAGATGAAATAAGGGAACTATAGCAGAGGAAGAAGCTGGTCTGCCTGGGCAGGATGAGTAAGAAGAATATGGATTTAGTGAGCACAAGTACAATGTGAGGTAGATGTCTTAGTTCATTTTCTATTGCTAGAATTGAATAAGTATTAATTGATATATTGAAGAATCTGTCACTTGGCATATAACTTGGTAGAACCAATTTTATTTCTGCTTTTGCCAGACAAGAATAAGGAAATAGATTTCCAAAGAGAGGGTGACTTAATGGAAGAAATATTGCTTTTCAGACTTCAAATACATGAAAAATTCCCAGGAAACTAGTGGGTCTATGATGGATCAGAAAATTCTATATTCAAGTAGGACTCCAGGTGATTCTGATACAGTAGTGTGAACCACTTTGAATACCATCACACTGGAAGTTAGTGCTTAAATATGTAAACTATATACTGCTAATTCAGTAATGCTAAAAGGAGTGAAAAGAAAAGAAGGATATTTCAGTTTAGAACCATTGTAGAACTTTGAATAGTGGATGAAGACTTTGGAGTTGCTTGATTAGATGCTGAAAAAGCTATGCAAACTTCAGAAATCAAATGAACTAATCAAACAAACTAATAGTGACATCAGCATCATCCATTGGGATGATAGGGACATGGAGTTTGGAAGGAGAACTTCCATGTACATGAAATTGCCATGTGACTTAATGCAGACATTTCTGATATAACTTCTAAATGTTCTCAGGTGTTATTTACATTGAGTTATTAAAAACCTAATCACTATCTTTGAACTTGGATGTAGTAGTAAATGCACTTGTGAACGTATAGGAAATCTGCTAAAACAAATTTGGCTAGATGAATCTGTCACTTTTTTCAAATGTTGACAAAAATATGGTCAATAAAAATAAATATGGGATCATAAAGTAGCAGAAATCTTTGAAATCCTGAGCTATTTCATACAGGTAACTTTAACATTGAAGTGAAAATTTATATTTACATTTTGAGGAATTTGGTGGTACCTAAGTATTTTGTAGAATTTTAATGTGATCATGGAGAAAAAACAAGTGTTCTCGTAATAAAATGTAAATTCCTTAATTGATTGTTCCATCTTAGATTCTTAGGATTTTTTACTCCCAAGTAATTACATTTAAAACTTGCTTTTAAACCAGATATTAGCATAAGATGTCCGATAGCATTACCTAAGAGAAAAAGCAACCAGTACAAATAGATTTATACCAGTAGCCAAAGTGTGTATGCATTTGTTATGTATATTTTTCATTTCGTGAGAGAAATAGGTAGGTGTTATCTGCAGTTAAAGGAAATATGTGAGGATTATTTTTTCACAAACAAAAAACAATCAATGGGATCTTTTTATATCTATGAAACTTTCAGTGATCAAAGTATTAAAATAATGCCTTTGGACCTTTCCATTACATTTAACTAATTTTCATTAAGAAGTTATCACATATAAGCCAACTTTTCTATCTTTAACCTTTAGTTGTGAATTAAAAGAGTGAATGTTTAGAATGACTTTCCAACTTTCCAAGAATAAGATCTCTGGTAATAGTATAAAACAAAAAACAACAACAACAACAACAAAAAAAAACACAACAACAACAACAAAACATGCCATGACAAGGGCTTCTCTGAATTAATAGTTTAGTTTGATCATCAGAGTTGGAGAACTGGCAAGTAGGAATAATGTGATGTCAATCAAAGATTCTCAAATAACTGAAACAAAAACAAGTTGCTCATCTTGACATCTGACCCTAATGACCCACATTTGGGCATTTTCAATATCTGTGTTTGTTGGATGGTCTTAGTTGTGGCTTCCAGCTCTCCCAAATGACCACTCTCATAGGCAAAGCCAAGCATTTTCAAGACAACTGGAAACTGGGAAGAGAAAACTGTTCTGTAAGACTTTCATTTAAAAAAAAAAAGTTGGGCTGGGGATGTGGCTCAAGCGGTAGCGCGCTCGCCTGGCATGCGTGCGGCCCGGGTTCGATCCTCAGCACCACATACCAACAAAGATGTTGTGTCCGCCGAGAACTAAAAAATAAATATTAAAAATTCTCTCTCTCTTCCTCTCTTTCTCCTCTCTCACTCTCTCTTTAAAAAAAAAAAAAGTTATGAAAAGCTCGTTGAATTTGTGTATTTATTCTTCAAAGCCCTGAAACAGCTCAATTTTAAATATCAAAAAAAATACACTTTATATTTCTTACACACTTGAATGTTAAAAATAGTGCTCCATTATCAGGAAATCTGGTTCCCATGTCATCCTGTCAAATAGTTGTTGCCTTCAGCTATAAAATGCATGCAGTATAGGGAGTGCCATGCCCAAGTTTAATTGACTTCAAAGGACATCCATTCAATGAGGAGAAACTTTCCTTCGGAAGGATATTGTTACAAGGCAAATCAATAAGGTCATTTGGAGGGGCTTTAAATTTTAGAGGCACTTTCTTGTAGTTCATTCTCTTATATGCATCCAGATGCATACATTTCTTGTGCACAGTGTATTCAAATTATTGCCTGCTTTCTTTGTGTGTATATATGTATATGTGGATATGGAAGCATCTTTTTAAAATGATAGCTATAATTAAGTCAGCTCATTAAGAATATTGTTGGTTTGCTCTAAATGAAATACACTTTGAATTAAATTGGAATTGTCATTTATATATGTGTCTTTTAAAAAAAGAAAACCTCCATGTCATTCTTGGAATGTCCTTGCTGCTCCTAAAAGACAAATAATTCTTCTAAGTTAGTAAGACTTCTTTGAAGGAACTTTACAATGATATGTTCCTTGCAATGAAAGTGGTACTTTCTACTTTAGATCTAGGGTTTTACCCTTGAAGTGTTAGTCTTAGTTATTAAATCATGCCAAACTCAGCAGTGAGGATAATACTATATGGTATTACTGAGTTTTACCTCTGCTTTCTTGTCATATTTGATTTCTTTAGGTAAATGTTTTATTGGTAAGAAGATCATGTTAAACAAATAAAAATTAATGTGGTTTCTGGTGACTTAAAACTCTCTTAACTTTTTAAATTATTTGACTGCTGACTTTGTGAAGATGGGTGTTTATGTGATTAGTCATCAAAAACTTCTTTAGCAATTCACATCAAATTTTGTTCTCTGTTTTCCAAAAATAAGAAGTACTCCTGATTTAAATTTAATGTTATATTTTAATGTACTAAATTTAATGTTATATATAAATATATCATATCTAAAGATAAGGAGCTAAATCTCTCCCTCCTTATAAGATGATGATCAGTGAAGTAGGATTATTCTCTTGCTGAAGAACTATGTTCCTCACCCCCTGACCCCATCCATTTGGTTCTCACAGAAAGAAAAATGTCTTACACTGATATGGCATTTTCGAAAAATGCCACGTCCATGGCATGACACTTCCAGGCTCACCACAATGGTTCTCCCATTTCTCTAACCTTGTGAGGTAGCTTGTGCTTGTGTATACTCAGTCCAGGTAGAAACTGTCTTCTCACTCCAGAGCCTGCCTGGCCTGTACACGTAGCAGAGAGGGCATTACTTTTCTAAACCTGCTATAACCAAGTACCATAATTAGATGGCTTAGCACAATAGAAATTTATTGTATTGCAGTTTGGAAAACTACAAGTCCAGAATTAGCAAGATCCCACTCTCATCATGTCTCATGCCATTTTCTAACTCCTCATCATGGCCAGGATCCTTGTTTTGCTTTGGCTCACAGCTTCATAAGTTCAATCTCTGCCTCTGTCATTGTATGACCAACTTTGCTTCATCTTCTATCTGTGTGTCTCTCTCCAAACGGCTCTTTTTGTTTACTTAGTTTAAATAAGGACACAATTTATATTGAATCAGGCCTACCTTGATTTATCTTATAATGGTTAAATCTGCATAGACCACATTTCCAAATGCATTCTGAATTACTATGAATTAGGAATTCAACATATCTTCTTTTGGCAGTATCTTTCAACCATAATAGAGAATGATGTTTTTTTCAACTAATTTTCAGAGATGAGGAATGTACTGCTAGACACACAGAGCAGACAGGATTTTGTTGTTGCTATGTTTGTGTTTGATTCAATAACCAGGCTCTGATGTCTTTCATCTGCACTATTTATATTCTTTTAAAGTCAAATTATTATTTTGAAAATCATAAAAATATATTTATTGTCATTAAATATGCCATCTGTTATTAAATTTCAACCAAAATGTGTGTCTTAAAATCAATGAAGCACCTCTCAGTTACTCCATCCCTAGGGACACTGCCATTTAAACAGGACAAGTCATTAAAAACAGGTTCTGAGATTTCTCTCCACATCATCTTCTCTCTATATATATCTCAAAAATTCAGTTTTAAAGCATGTTTCTTCCTTAGCCATTTCACTTCTGTGCATCTTTTTAACCTAGTCCCCTGGAGCCTCAAGTTATCTTGATCTATCCTAGGAAACATCAAAAAGCATTTCACTTTACAATAGTATCTATGTGTCAAGGAATGGCCTACTATTTTTTTTTCTTCCCTTCCATATGTTCAGATCTGCTTCACTGAGATCTGGATATGTTTTGCTGTTACAGAATAGTACCTGCACATAATGTTTTCATGCACCATAAAAGTCATTTTGCCAGAAAGTGTCATTGATTTACTTGTGGCAATATAGGATTCCTTGATTAAGAGTTTGACAAATCCCCATTGAAGCTGCATAATAAATCAATCTTTTACTGGAACAGCCTGAGAGGGGGGTAAGTGAAGATGCTACACATTAATACCTGAGGGAGAGTTACTAACCTCTGTTCTCTGGTGATCAATCACCTCTGCTGGGTTGTGCTGACAATGTCTGGAGGTCATCTGGTTAATGAGACAGCACTGTAAAATTCCTTTCCAGGATTACATTTTATCAGTCAATCATTAACACCCATATTAGACACCAAGAACCATTTGCTACTTTTTAGAGAAAATGCTGTGGAATATATCCAGTGCAGATTGATGATTACAAATGCATTGTACAAAGACAAGAAAAGTAGGTAGCTGCTTTTAGGATGCTTCCATTAGGAAGAATTAAAACAAGATGGTATGAAGATTTTTTTCCCTTCACTATCCTTCTTGAATAAACATTTATATTGTTCCATAGGACAGGAAAATAACCATTGAGAAATTACATTATTTTACAAAATTGATCAATACTGGAAATAATAATATTTGATTTGAATTATAGATATTATTTCTTATAGGTTGGTAACCAGAATATGGCTGTCTGGGAATTATCACATCAGAAATATGTATACTTCTGAATCATGAAAAATGAGCTTAAAAACTAAAAATCTGTTTATATTATAGAGTTCTTTCTCTCCTTTCAGGACTTTTAATTTGAATATTAGTTGTAGAAAATTGAAATGAGAGCATTTTTCCCTTTTACCTGTGAAGAAATGTGTGGAAGAGTTGGGACCAATGCACATGCAGGGTTTGATTTTATTCTCTGATAAGCAAAGAAAAATACTTCATTTCTTTGATATAAAAACGATAGACAGCATTCATACCTTCAACAATTGGAAAGTGGAAGTGGATGCTGACAAACCGTTTTTTAATAGCTTGCTTGCATTATAAGAATTTCAAATGATTCAAAACTCATATTCAATATTGGTTATTCTAAACAGGAAATAGAAAAACTATTTTTACTGGATATCATCCATTTACTTGATATATAGAAGTATATATTTTATTTCAGTGTATATGTTTAAATAACTAACAAATTAAAAAAAATAAATGTGAGCTACAAAACTACATCTGATTATGGCTTTTAACATATGAATTTGGTGTTGTTTTCTGGTTACCTAGTTTTCCATATTCTCAAAGTATTTGAAATGTACTTTTATATTTTTTAATATTTTAAAATATTTTTTTTATATTTCTTTTTAAAGAGAAAGAGAGAGAGAATTTTTAATATTTATTTTTTAGTTTTCGGCAACATCTTTGCTTGTATGTGGTGCTGAGGATCGAACCTGGGCCGCACACATGGGCTGCACACATGCCAGGCGAACGTGCTACCACTTGAGCCACATCTCCAGCCCAAGAAATGTACTTTTAATTCAAGTATTTATTGTTCTGTTCCGTATTATATTTTCTGCTTATAGATCAAACTCTGCCAACACAGTGTGAATTATCACAAACACTGACATAATCTTTTTTTATTTACACAGAATTCATTGTAATTGATTTTAATTCACATATGTTAATATTTATTGCATATCATATATTACACATAATATGGCTTAATTCATAGTACTGGCAATATTTACTATATTTAAAATATTTTAAAATTTGCTTCTGTTTTAGCAATAACATAAGCATTAAGTATCATGAATGAACCTTAAGTTGCACAATTTTCAGAATTACTTCCTAGCAATCTTTTAAAAGTACGTTTTGTAATTATAGATCCTGAGTGAATTATTTTGTATTTTTTAACTTTGTTTTTCTGTGCCTATCTTAAAATTCTGTGTACATGATTTAACCTAAAACTGCTCTAGTAATCCTGTGTTTTCTGTGGCTGCTTTAGTTGTTTAAAATGGCTCCACTGATATTAACCTTTCACAGGTTCTTCTGCCATGTGACATTTCACTCCCACATCAAGTAGTGGACCCAGATTGTCTTTCCCTTGTATCTTGTCAGACCTTTCTAATTCACTTATTATTTAGAGCATGTGGTAGAAATTACACTGCACATTGACCTCTTACAACTTCCTTGTGCTTCAGTCTCTTGAAACCCTCACTTTAAGAACATTCCCTCTTTGAATGTTCCATCTTGGAACCTACCTAACCATGTTTTGAGTAACCCAGGTCACATGGAAGGGTAGTGTCATAGCTTGTTCTGCTATAACAGAATAATTGGGATCAGAATAATTGGGATCAGAATATAACAGAATAATATGGGATCAGAATGGAAATTTATTTCTCACAGTTTTGGGGACTAGGAACACAAGAATAAGGCAACTGTAGGCTTGTTATCTGAAGAGAGCCTTGTCTGTGCTTTGAAGACCAAGCACTGTATTGCATCCTGCAGAGGGGAGGAAGGGAGTAGTCTCACATGACAGAAGGATGTGAGGGGGGAAAAGGGGACAAAATTCTCTCTAATAATCCATTTTATAAAGACATTAATCTGTCCATGAGGGCCCCTGTCATCACCTAAACACTTCCCTTAACATCCCACTGCTCAAGAATACTGCACGGGGGATTAAATTTCCAGCATGTGGATTTGGGGGGGACATATTTCATCAACAGCTTTTTGGTATATTACAGTCAGAAGTCTCAGCTGAGCTGACCTCCCTGTTTTGTCAGCACAGGCATCCGAGGTGAGGGAAGAAGCCTCTACTTGTCCTCAGTTACCCGAGACTCTTCCAGCTCCTTCATTCTTTCCAGTGATGGTTCCAAACATGGCAGCTCAGAGATGCCAATGCATTGAGATTTTTAGGAATTCTGAACACAAAATCAATTTTTGTATTATATCACTAAGATTAGTTCATTTATTACACATTATTGGAGATTTGAAATACTTTCTGAACAAACAATTGCTAGTTTCAAATAACCACATCTGTAATATTTTATATTTAATTTAATGGATTACTTCTACAGTCATGTATGAGACTTCTTAATATATTAAAAATAAAACACTGAATGAATAATATTATAAACTACATATAGAACAATAGCCTAAAATATAAAATAGAGTGCCATATAATTAAAACCACACAAAATTAAATAAGTCATATTTACATGAACTAATTTCCTAGTCAGGGCATTCAACCTTGTTATTTGTAAAAAAAATAAAATAATACTAAATAGACGATATGAGCTCAAGAAATTTAAACCTTAAATCCTCATACTTAAAATAATGAGTAGTGTTTATTAAAGTAATATCTATACATTTGTTTAATCATACTATCTTTTGATTTTCTGTTTATTGTAGTACTAATTATTTAGCTGTAGAAAGACCAGTGTAGTTAATACATTATTGAGATTTCTCAAAAAAGAAATGAAATTTCTCTCCCAACTATATTTCAGTAGTATTTCCTTTAATTCAGAATACCAGTGTGGCTTTTATAATTAAATGTTGGTGTCATAGTTCAGTATCATAATTATGACCATATAATTATTTTATTCAAATTACATATGATTCTTGGTAGAAAACAATAATAATAGCAATCACTTAATAGTACAGGTTATTAACCAGAAATCTTTTTCATTATTTACTAAATAGCTACTAATGATTACTTATTAACTAATGATTACTATTAACTAGCTATTTACTAAATAGCTACTAAAAACAAGTATTATATCTATTAATAATATATTGCATTTTATCCTCATTTGCAGAGGAGGATACTGAGGCATGTTTTACTTTAGTTCCCTAAACTGGAAAGTGTTGGAGCTGGGATTCAAGTCCAAATCATACTGCTCAGCAACCATCCTTTCAAACTCTACACACTACTCCCTTTAAAGAGGTAGCAAAACAGAGAAGTCAATTATATTCTCAGGGGCATCTCAATTCAAATACATTTAGAAAGTTCATAGTTTATCTTAAAGCCATTTTACCTTTTATGTTATTCTATTCCTTAAGCATTCAACTGTTGAATTGAAGATAAAAAAATATTGAAGCCAGTGGGCATCTTATTTATATAAAAGTTCTATATAAAATAGAAACTCTATGTTTATGACTTTATGTAAAACCTGTTTAGGATAGTGACGAATAGAGTGAATGTTATATTGAAAAGGACAAAGAAGCTGGGGAGACAGAAGATTTCCAGTTCAGTCTCCATATGAGGGGCAGCTGTTCTTTGAAAACATGTATGTTTGGTTTCCTGTGGCACTGTAACCTGCCTAGCGTGCAACAGTTCAACCACTAAGTATATGCACCTGCATATCTTTCTAACTGGTCCCCACTACACATGCACTTCACCTTGTATGCTCGGCTTCAATAATTACTGCCTCATCAACATGTAAAATCTTCATGAAAAGGTTTAAAACAATAGAAATCTGTTAATGGGACTCTATCTTTTCATTTTACTAAGAGCACTTCTCTATAGTTAATCCTATATTTTTAATAGACATTATAAAATCCTATATTAAAAGTACAATTTTACTATACTTAAAAAAATACTGAATTTGTAGCCAATTCCCGAAACTTCAGAGGAAAGGAAATGACTAATGCCATTAAAGCAAAGACCTATCTTTAAAAATAATTACATGAGGCCAAGGTATGAATGCCATTATTAATATAATCATTATGTCTACCTGGTTGAAGATTTTTAAAAAAATTGTATTGGATCACTACAGATTTCTCTTTTTATATAACTCTCAGCCTTCTCCAACTTGTTCATTATCTTCAATCTTCCTCTCATACTACCAACCCCCAATTTACTGAAAACTTCTCTTAGAAGAAAAGAGAAATTGGAAAGATTTGATTAAATCATTTGAGTAATGCTTTGGTTTCCAGAAGTCACTCCTGAATCTATTACCCACATCAAACCTCCAGAAATAGCATGACCAGCAGTGCAGTATTTGATCTAAGCTTGCTTAAGTAAATGGTTCTCCCACTCATTCTTTCTTTTTCTTTCCATTTTTTATTAAGAATGCTCATGAAGCAGAAAATGATTTAAGTTCAATTCCTTAAACTTTTCTGAAATATGTATGACATTCTTAGAGAATCATCTGAATGATCCTCAACTTACTATAGTATCTTAAATTTTTTTCTTTTCATGGTTCATGTGTACCTTTAACATTGTTGTTTTAATCTAGTCTGTTAAAACAGAAATGCACTTGATGAATGAGGATGACAATGACTTTACATAAGGGAGCATACAGGAGATTCTTATATTTGCTTTTAGAGATACTGTGGGATGAATTATGATAAATAAGCCCAGCTAAGTCTTGGCTTCCAGAACACTTGATCTGATCTGGAAACAAATGCACTTGGAGAATGAGATTTATGGTTGAGGGCACAGTTGGAGTGGGGCAGAAAGAGGAGTATTTGGAGAAAACAGTAAGCCCTGGAGTTAGAGGTATTACTGTACTATTTAACTGTTTAAAACAAGAAAATATATAAATTGGACTTCTATTTGGGAATGAAGTGTTATTCTTGCTTATTGAGACCAGTGAATATTCAATGCCTTTGAAGGAAAAAATGTACTCAATTATTATGTGCTAAAGGGATTAGAAGAATGCTTGATTATATCTCCTGGTAGAACTATAAAATGTACTTGTAAAAACTTTTAAACAATGATTTATAAATTTGTTTTTGACTTTTCCAAGAAATAGTTGGAAGACATTGAAGTTGAAAGACTTATATAATTAGAAATCTAAAATAAATATCTGAAGAATTATACAGTAGGGTAATAAAGGGAAGATGAAAATTAAAATTAATATATTATACTTCTCACTTACTATGAAATGATTGCAAAATTTAGCTCTAAGTTTCCTAAATGTCAAAGCAAAAGTAAAAAGCATATGCAATATAAAACCTTAGTGTTTTATATAAATACTCTTTTTTTATTGAGAAAATGTGGGCAAAATTTCTCCCATGGAGAAAAGCAATGTGAGGGCATCTAAAATACCAAGAATAATATCCCCATGGTAAACATAGTGTCAAAGTTCAAGGTACAGTTTAATGAATGTCAGTGGGTAATCTTTTGTGCTTTGCTGTTGCAATGAATTTTAAATTTCTACTAATAGCCGTGAGCCAATTGCTGGCATTTTAGCAATATTATCACTTTGTCCTACTTTTATATATATTTACAATAGATGGAAATAAGAGTTCTAAGGACTTTTGTCTGAGTGTTGCCTTTGCATTGGATGATGAATATAAAAGGAAGCAATTCATTCATGACCTCTTTGGCCTCACTGCTGTTTTTATTTACCTGTTTTCTGTTTCATTGTTTTTCCAGACCTATGTTATCAGACTTACAATCACTGGAGTGTTTGTTGTTCCATAATTCCAGTATAGGTCTCTGTCTTAAATATATTTCTGATCCCTGTGGCCCCAGAGTCAGAGTTTATGTCTGCCCTTTGCTACATTTGTGCAAAATCCTGACACTGCTTAACTTCTCTGACATTTGATGATTACTAACACATGGAGGCAGACACAAGAAAAAAGAAAAAAAAGAAGCAAAGAGAAGTTGAAAGTAAATTGGCCCAGAAGGGAGGTGGGGGTGCCCCCTGTTATCCAATTAGTATACTCAACTTTAGCTAACCTGAGAGTGTAAAGGAAAGGCCAGAAACACCTTTTAAAAATGTTCTAAATATCAAACTTTTCAGACTGAATATTTCCTCTGTATGATATTGGTGATACATGTATCCAATATGCAATAACAAATCAGGGCATTTAATAGCATTTCCATCACATCTGTTATTTCTTTGAGGAGCAAATATTCAAAACCCTTTATTTTAGTTATTTTTAAATAGTTAGTACATTGTTAACCATAACCAATCTATGTTGCAATAGAACACGAGAATTTATTTCTCCTAAATTATAAACTAACTTTTCACCCCATTGACCAATATTTCTTATCCCTCCTCCTGTAGCACAGAAATAATCTGACAATGTATTTATGTTCTATATTGCTGCCCCTGTAATGCAAGTCTTAGAAGAGATGTGTATTTATCTGTATGCCTATATACCTGTGTAATAAAAATAGTTTCTGTCATATGGTAGTTACTCAATCAATATTTGCTCACTGAATTAATGCATCTCACCTTCTCTGCCAATCTTCTAGTTTTCAGTGAGCACCCTAAAATCCATCCTCCATATAATGGCCAGAGTGATCATTTGAAAATATATACTTGAACATGTCTAACCTTTTATAAAATTTTTCAATATATCTCTATTATTCATAGAATAGATTCCAAATTCCTTAACATCTTTCAAGATTTGACTCATTCCTGTCCTCATCGTCACTGTCACCTTACTCCTCAATTTTTACTACAGTCCCACAGAAATCATTATGATTCTGCCATATAATATGAAACCTCTATTCCTCTTACTCCCTATGTTATTCTCACTAAACTTCTTTACTTGACAAACTATCATTTATTCTTCATATTCACCTTCATATGATAAGTACTCAGAAGCTTCCTACCTTATGTAGTTTTAAACTTCTTTTATTTTGAAGTAGTTTTGTTCTTGACCTTACTGCTATTATTTTACACTGTCAATGAGAGTTTGTAGTTCTTTAATCTCATCAGTTCTGTGATTATATATGTTATGTGTATCCCTATGTTAACCATATATTTTTGGCATTTTGACATCTGGAGCCTTGCTGACTCTGGAGAGATTGCCCAACCCAGAGCTAGCTAATTTCTAGAGATAATAAACGTCTGCCTTGCAAGTGCAACTTACACATGCAAAACAAATCCAGAGCCTATATAGCAGGAAAGCTTGCTTCAGTCCTCAAACACTATTCTCTTGCCTTGAGAGCAGGCCCTATACCACAAAAGCTAGTCAAATTATTCAAATTACTCAATCCTAAATCAAAATTGTCCTGCTTAGTGTGTTCTGCCTATTTTTTCTTATGAAAACCAGCAAAAAAGTTTCATGCCCACTCTTTTCTCTTTTATTTATTTTCTAGCATTGATAATTCTGTATCTCATTACCTAATTTACAAACAGAAATACACACAGTTTCCACCCCCTCCCCCACTCACCTTATGCTCCAGTATTTTCTCTTTTGCATTAAACTTTCTACTTCTGCTCTATCTATTGTCCTGGCAACAAAGAAATCCTCGATTGCCTACACCAATCACTGCCTTCTTCTTTCCTACTGTTTGATATATCTTGTATTTACAGCTAGATTAGAATTAAAATTAAGACCATTTGGTAGATTTAAGCAATGTTTTTTCCTAGAGATTTTCCTTTTTTCAAGTGTCATAGAATAATCACGCATACTTAAAGTAAGAACACAGAAATATAGTCTAGTCTATGTGCTCAAGGGAAAAGAATTTGAAAGTGATCCACAGTTAGGCATCAGGAATAGACAGACATTTCTGAAAAACTAGGCAGCCATGATGAAAGACAAGAGAAATGGGAAGAGCAATAGACCTCCCACTGTGAGTGACATAAGCATTTCTGACAGGATGTGCCAGAGCATGCAGGAGGACTGCACTCCAGTCTCACTGTAAGACCCTCCTCACACCTACCCCTCCCACCCTCAATCTGTAAGCCCCTGGGATGATTGCACACAGTAGGAAAAGGGAGGTGTTTGGTAAGAATCTGTGCTATAGTCACTATCCTCAACAGAACCACACACAGGAATCGAGTAATGGATTTAGGGAAAACAGAAACAAAAACAAAATTCAGGACTAAATTTATATTTCAGATAAATAATGAATATTCCTTTTAATATGTTTCAAATATTGCATAGGATATAATTATAAGAATGTGGGGCTGGGATTGTGGCTCATTGGTAGAATGTTTGCCTAGCATGTGTGAGGCACCGGGTTCGATCTCCTCAGTACCATAGAAAAATAAATAAATAAAATAAATCTATTATGTCCATATACAACTACATTTTTTTAAAGGATGAATAAATATTAGTGTATACATAAATAAATATTTTAGTGTGTATAAATTTTTATTACATATACTAATACACATAGGTTCATGCATATATGTGTATACATACACTCTTTATATGTGTATGTGAGAGTTAATGATCAACCTGTTACATTTAAATTTCAGGTAGTCATACTTTTTACTATAAGTTTATTCCAGATTTTACATTAATCATAACAGTGAATTGTTCATATGAAATTAAGATTAAATCAAAGCTCTGCATTTTATTTGTCAACCCTGCACAGGAAGCATTATGAGTGTTCCCTGCTGGCCAAAGAAAAAAGAGGATGGCAGCTATCTGCTGTGCAAGGAGTAAGCTGGGAGCCAGTCAGCAAAAAGGCAGCAGGAGCAGCAGACAGCAAAGCAGAGTGACAGAGAGCTTTAGCATTGTGACATCCCTTGATTCCTACCCATGCCCTAAATAGGGCAGGGCAGAGGGTATTGCCAAAACCAGTCAAGGACTTCTGAAACACTGTCCCCTCTCCATCACTGAAAAATATACCTAGAAGTCATAAATGAAACCACAGGGTGAATTTGCTTTAAGAGTAAATTGTTACCCTATAGTAAAAGGTAAGCACCCAAAGGAGAGGAAACAGGCTATCCCTCCAGAGTTTACTAGAGCAAGTCAGTCAATAACACTTGTCTTTGGTAAAGATTCAATGGCAGATGAGAATAGAGCATTTTATAGCGAGAAAGGGGGAAGCTGGCGTTGGGCTAATTAGAAGCAAGTTATCTTATTTGATTGGTTTGGGGAGATTATCGACTGTCTGATTGGTCAATTGAAAGTCAGTTGGAAGTGGAGCAAAATACAGTGAAGCTAGCATTTCTTGATCAAGTTCTGATTGTTCTGAGTCAACTGCTGCAGGATTGATTGCTGTAGAATTTTGGGGTCACATTTCCCTTGCCTAGGTGGAGTGTGATCAATGTCCAGTTGTATATTTTTCCTCTCAATATGAATTCCCTATGAATAAAATTAGGAAATCCATATAGAGCTCTTAGACAGTGTCAAGCACTGACAAAATTCTGTAAAACATCACTTATCCATAATGATCATTATCACTGGTTTATATTCCAGATATGTTAAGAACACTGAGAGGCCTAGAAACACCATCTGGAAGATTTTGTTTCCTGTATTATTATTTGGTGATGTAGAGATTATGTCAAATAAGACCTGTGTTAACCCATTGCCTTTTATTTATATTTTTTTGAGACAGGATCTCACTATGTTGCATAAACTGGCTTCAAAGTGGCCCTCCCACTAAGGAGGCTCAAGTGGCCCTCCCACTTCAGTCTCCTGAGTGGCTGGAACTATGGGTGCACACCAGTGCACCCAGCTTGAACTTATCACTTTTAAAATTCAAAAGTGGTTAGGTAACTATAATTTTTAATTGTTCCACTCCCCAATATCAATTAGAATTTATTATGACTGATTATATACTAAAATTTTTTGATAACCTACACATTTACCTTAGAATCTTTATTATCAATTTTTTTTCCTTTTATACTACTTCAGACTGATGTTCTATTCAGTGAAGATGTCAAAATTTTAGGAATAAGTTATGCATAATTACAGAAACAATGAAAATTACATGGAATGATTAGCACAGAACAATGATTTAAAAGGGAACAAATCAATAAACATAAGGAAATGTTACTGACATTTCCTTAAAGTTCCTAAAGGCTAGAATGTCTTGCTGTATACAATGGTTGAAACTTACTTGCCTACTGCAGGGTTTTTTGTTTTTATTTTAATTTTAAACTGTATTTAGACAGAAGTGCTGTATAAATGAATTAAATATTTGTGACTTTAAGCAAGTTAGTTTGCTTTCTGCTAAGCTCAGAGATGCTTGAAGCACTTTTACCTCTGGGTCTATATTGCTTGCTTTTGGTAAGATGTTAATATGAAGTAAGTCCAGTTATTAACTACTTAGTAATTTGCATATAACCACCAGTACCATTTGGAGATGTTGCTTGTAAGTCTGTTTTCATGTAAATGAGAGAAAGAGGAAAACAAGTCTACAGTAAGCTATTACCATTGTTTAGGCCATATACCTAATTAATTGCTCTTATTACACACTCCACTTTTACACACTTAGGTAAACTGAGTGAGGTAGAGGCCTATATTTTATCTGAAAAAATTGTTTAAATTTTAGTTAATGGATGATATGGCACCATTAATAAGTCACGACTTCAAAAATTGAGTTTATTGTCTCTAAAATGAAATAAGCATCACAGGTTGGCTGTAGGTTGTTTCCCCAGACATCATCATTCACTGTTATTGATGATGAGAATTGCCAGGGGGATCAATTCAATCCATCTTTTTTCACATAGCTACTATATAATGAATACTCAACCTGTCTCGCCACTTGTCTTTGTAAGAAAACTTTTGCTTTCTGATAGCTATAAACAGGTACATTCATAGTGAGTGAATATGAATTTACAGAAATACTTTATCTTAAAACTGTAAAAATTTCATATAGTAGATATATTTGTATGTATTAAAATATTTCAGATTAGAATTTAATTCATTAAGCTTTATTATTCTAAAAATGAAGGTATAGTTTTCCATATGCTAATATCAATCTTAGTCTCTTCTATAAAAGACAAAAGTAAACTTTTCCACACTGAATTCCTGAAGAATGTTTCTTTAAAGACTTTATAGTCTTAGGAGAATTGTTTGGCATGAGTACAAAAGTCACTGAGCTTTTATTAAAGTGTCTTTTACTCTGCAGTATTTTTAATGTAATCAGGACAGAAGCCAACACATATAGACTAATAAATAACTTAATGTCTTACTATGGATATCTGCTGTGGTTGCACATAATCAGAATTAGTATCTGCCCAGCAGATGGGTGCTTAGCCAGTTGGATAAAGCTTCTATTTGAACAGCTTTTGAAAGGAAAAAAAAAAAAAAAAAGCACTGAGAATGTTTTTTCAGGGAACATTTTTTTTCTTTTGTCATTTATTTCTCATGAAATAACTGAGATAACTTGGGATCTAATTGCAAAGATTCAAATTCATTTAAAGAATACTAATTAAGGGGTAGTCATAATACCTTTTATCTGTTTCCATTTACTCTTCCTTAATTTTATAATTACAAAAATAACACTGAGTGCAGTGAATATAAAACTAACTGCAGAACTTCTCAGGATAATCTTCCAGGCATTTAGCAGCCTTTAGCCATATGGGTTTTGCATATACGATTCCAAAATGGCTCTTATCCATATACATTTATGGAGAAATTTTAAAAAAGGAAAATATATTTGGGTGATGTTAAGGACAAGTGCTAGCAACTATGAAATGGTCTTGCTACAAGGCCTGATATCATCCATTGTAACCAACTGAGTATAAGCTTGTTTTTTTGTATAATCAATTTACATTAGTTCTTATTATCTGTGGAAGTCATAAATATACAAAATGAACTTTTTGATTTTTTTTCCTTGCCTCTCAAGCAAATCCGCTATAAAATCTTTTTAGAACAAGTACCATTTGTTGTTGTAAAGATATAGCTGACACCACGTGTGGTCCATTCTGATAACCTGGATCCTCCTTTAGCAGAGGTGTTGGCATGGTCCCCAGCATCTATGTGCACTGCTGTGGCCTTAAGAAGATGCTGTAGGGGTCTTATAGCCATCCCCTGTTCAAAGGATGGAGTTAAAGCATAAGGTAGTGATTGGCTGCTCCTTTTTATAATATTGGGCAAGGGAGAGAGGGAATACAAGGCACCTTGCTTCAAAGGTGACCATTCTAGAATCTCCCTGAGTAAGGACAGGCTGAGATTGGGACTTCCCTAAAACATCAACTCCTTGCTTGTTCCTTTTCCTTTCTATTCTGTTTCTTCAATTTCCTCAACCCCTTTAAGTATGAGTATCAGAGAAACAACTTAAGATAAATTGTATCTGTGTCTGTCATCCAGTAAGAGTTTGAGTAGTAGTTCTGGAATGAATGAATATTACAATGTGAGTGAAATAGATAAAGAAGAGATACATGGTTTGATGATTTCAGTAAATTTGATCATTTATGAGTCCTTATTTCCCCTTGTGGGAAGGGCAGTTGTTATGGTAAATGACTGCAAAGTCTCAGAAATGGGACAATGTACAACTTAATACTCAGCAGTGAATTCTACATTTAGGGAGGATATGTGTGATGAAAAGGAGACACAAGGTACACAGAAAAATTTTACCATGTTGAGCATGTGTGACTCCACAGCGTGTAGTCAATGTAAGCGATTTTTGTTACTAAATGTAATAATCACAATAATTTTGGGGAGGGACAGGTGATGTACAAAAGCCAACTCTAGAGCTAAATGACCAAGGACAAGAGAGTGGCATAAAGATGATTTATAAGAGCCTGAGGAATGGTAACGCAGATAATGAAAATAAAAGTACGAAAATCAAGTTTTAATTTTAAAGTTTTAATTTCAAGTTTTCGTGAACCATATTCCAGGGAAGCTAATTTATCTACTATTATGATGTGCTCCTACAATTTTGTATTGCCATAATTACATTCAATTTCACTTGAGAATCCAGAAACTTATAATAGAACACAAACATAATTATCATCCCAGAAACTTTACAATCTGATGCTATATGGTTATTAATTTATGAATAGAAGGTTGACTCCTTGACTTTTTCGGTAGGAATATATTTCATTTTAAAAGAAAACAACATTTTCAAATAACTATGTATGAGATTTTTAACGATTAAATTATCTGTCATAATTCTTGACTGTAGTCAGTAAGATACAATAATTAATGAATAAGTTAGTTGCTTTTAATGTTCCACAATTTGGTGATATACAACTTTCAGTGTCTCAGAATCTTTTAGAGTTATTCCTAGATGAGCAGGCATCTGATATATTGCTTCTTTGGTAAGAGTATAATAGCCAAAGAACAATTACTAGCTTTGTGAGGATGGCATTTTATCAATGGAACTTCCATTAAGTTAGCCTTCCATCTTGTTAATGTCATGCTCTTTTTTCAGGACCTTGACATCATTATAATGTGTCAGTGCAGGAGGAAAAAAATGTACTTTTTAAGTACCATAGATATAAATGTGTATTCCTGTCTGGTAAATTAGCATTCAAAGCTTTCTTGCTGCAGTCATTTTAAGGACTACATGGGAATAAAATAGATATAACAAGTATATCACTTTGACAAGAAAAAAATCCAGTAGCCCAACTGCTTGTTAACATTCACTCTTTACATATGGCATCCCAAGAAAGATTTTTTCCTACAACATTTCTTATATGTAGTCAGCACTCTATTTCACTTGTCCTAATGAGAAACCTTGATCTGAATTAGGTTGAATATTCATAAAGATGGCATTTTAAATAGCTATTTCCTATTAACAGAGACTCATCTTCTTAGTTAGAAATAAAATGCTTTAAAAATGAAATGATATTTATTCTTATATGATTTGATTTTTACTGTATTTTTTAAGGAGAAAGCAGATCAGGATGGATAAAATAAAATAATACTTTTTTGTTGAATAAGCATAAAATGCTATTTAAAGTGGTAATGCCTGTGAAATGTCTTGAAGAAATATTAAAAATTGAAAACTTCAGGCAAACAGCCAATTTTTTGATTAATTGGACTACAAGTAACTAATCTGATAGATTACTTTTTCCTCCAAGGAACTGTCCACCAGTTTGATAAAGCTGACCAAATCTATCAACTCTATAGGTAATATTTTATTAAATTAGGAAACTATTAATGCCCTCCCAATGAATCTTACTGCAAAATTCTTTACTAACCAGACACATGTACTATAACTAGTCATAAGATAACCATCTCCTAATGTCTTAAAATATTTAAAAATATTCTCCTACACATTGGAGCTAAAAATGAAAGATAAAGACCTTGACTTAAAAAAATTTGTTTCCATCTTCTGTTCACCATATGACTTTCATTTTTCTAGTAGCTTAGTTTTTAATAAAATTATTAGATCTAGTAAATCTTTATATCTTTCACTTGTAAGATTTCTCCATTATTCTATAAGGTACCAACCAAGAATACAAACAAGATCAAATCCAGGTATTCCAGAGCACTAAAAGGAGGATTGTTTATGTAGAGAATATGTTTCTAAGCTTGAGTCCCAAAAATTGTTTTTATGAAAACTCTTTCTTTGGGGAACACTTTGGAGATTAACCACTGCTTGGTAAGTTAATTGGAGGCAAAGGGGGCCATTGGGTTCAATTTTAGAGAACATCTGACACCCAGAACTCTAATTTTCCCAATATTTCAAAGAAAAACACATGGCCCTACCCTAATTTCCATATGGCACAACTCAGATCAAGCTAACAGATATAACTGATTTTAATAAGGTTTCACATATTACAAGGAGAGAGTAGATTGATCTTAGGTTGACTGATGCTTGCTAAGCGCTTCCACTGGAATGCTCCACTCCATACCATTCCTTGGCTTCTAGTCTGACCCCAATCAGAAGAAGCATGTACATGCTGTCACTCAGGACCCCTATTAAGCCTAGAGTTTGGGTTTTAAATGTAGAGATTTAGTTAAACAAACCAACACAAATATAGTGATACATACCTATTAAATCTGTCTTCTCATGTTGGCTTCTTGTTCTTTCTTGGAACAGACAAATCATAATATGCCAAACACCTGCACAAGAGACATATATAGCTCTTGGGGTATTTTATTTTTTCTCTAATTCCATTACTTGGTGTTCTTTCATTCTCTGTTGCCTTTTGTGTCTAACCTCTCAAAAGAGTAGTTTTTCTTGATAATTGTATGGACTCTTATATTGGGACTGTATATAAGCTGTCATTTACTGTAGCTTAACTTAAAACTGACCATTTAATTACCAAAGCAAGATGTCCCTCTCATTAGAAACTTTTAACAACCTTTCTATAACTATCCACACAGTTGACTCTCTTAAAACTGTGTCATTCTTCGTTTCCTAGGAACATACATGCTATTCTGCTTCTCTTTACACATGGCTGCTACAATTAAAGAAATTATAATTCTAAATTAACTCCAAAGTAGTACTTACTTACTTACTTACTCTTTCTATTTCTCCACTGCCCCAAATGTGGTTGTCGTCCAAGGTTTCAGGGCTCGCTTCTCATCTCCACTGATCTCTCTCATTTGACAGACCCAGTTACAATCATCCCTTCTTCTGGTTGGGTCCTTTCTAAATATGATCCATGCTGTCTAGTCTAGAACCTACAACTGAACTTTGAAATGGCTAGTGGAACATCCTAATAGATCTCTCAAGTGCAACATGTTCTCAAAAGTATTCATTTAATTTATGAAAACACTTATCCTAATTACCCTTGTTTGGGTTTTGATGATTTTATTTTCCAAATCACCTAGTCCCTACATGCCCAAATAATATTTTATTTTTACTTATTTTTTAAAGATATTCCCTCTGAATTATATATTGATAATATTTTTACTATAAATTTTACCTTTTGCCTATTCAAGGTGTTTTTCTGTTCATTTGTCCTTAATTTTTTTTCCATTTTTAATGAAATAATATTTATAAAACAATACAATATAATGAAATTTGTAGTTCTCTTCCACCACAAATGTATTCTTCTTTCTGTAGCACAGTTTAATTTGCATTGCTCAAAAAAGCTATCATGCATGCACAAAAATATAATTCTAATTTATCTCTGAAGTAGTAGAAGTAATGAATTTTTAAATAAAAAATGTATGGAGGTGCTATTTCCCCACATTCTCCTAACCCTTGTGTTATCACTACTTAATATTTGCCAATCTGTTCTCTTATTGTTGTTTTAATTTGCATTTTATTATTGATGAATAAGATTGAGCACCTATTCATATGCTTATAAGTAATTTGTATTGTTTTTATGTGAACTGCCTGTACATACTGCCTTTTATTTTTTCAATTCACATCTCACTGCCTCCAGCCTTTCTTGGCTTCTATAATGATTACAAAGTGTTTCTAGATTAATATTTCCAGTTCACATATACAGTCAGCATATTTTCAATTAAAATAATTTAAACGGTTGTTAATTTCAATTGTATAAAATTTAAATCTTTTAGCCAATCAAGTTTCTAAGTTTCAAGCAACAGGAATTGAAAATCTAAATGATTTTACAGAAATGGATTTCATTAGAAGGAAATTGAAAAACTTGCAGTCAATGGCAAAATTTGATAATCATATCTAGAAGTCATGTATTTAAGGAAAAATAGTCAGAATGATGCTACAAAACTTATTCATCATAAATAACAGTAATATTTCTTTGATGTCACCAATATTGAAAATGTGGAGGCTATCAATGGAACATGTATAAGCAAGTTTCCATCCCTATAACAAAATACCTGACATGGCAAACTATAAAGTAGAGATGGTGTTATTTTGCTCGTGGTTCTGAAAGTTCCTGAACACAAGTGACAAGACACATAAATAAAAAGCAATTACCTAACACTCTGCATTTCTACAGTTGGCTTGGTACATCACTTTACAAATTGATGGATTTTCCACGCACAAATGGGATTCAGAAACAACATCACAAAAAATGACTGGTGCCACCAAAATTATGCTATAATTAACTCTATAATCTTCTAATTTTTATAAGTTATTTGTCAAATTTTTAGTGAGCCTATTGTTCCCTAATCTAGAGATGTCATTCCTAATATACAGTATAGCCTGATTTCTTATAAACCTCCTTCTATCTTATTTCATTCTTTTTTCCTGGATTGCTTACCTTTTGATATGTTCCCCATTTTTGAAAATTCTACTTCAAACATGTCACTTCTGAAAAATTTGAAACTCCTTTATTAATTCTACTTTCCTTAAAATTTCATACAATTTGTTTTCCTCAAACAACAATCCACATTTTATTTTACCTTGCCCAGGAATTATTTCAATATGTTCCATATTATTCTATTACTCTGTAAGTACTGATTTTATAGGGACATTTAAACCAAAACTTGAACAAAAATCATAACAAAATAAATAAAATACAAGTAAAGTAAAATTTCAATAAATTAAGATTTGAAATATGCTATTAAAAAGCTAAATCTACGTAAAGTAATTTTGAGGAGTACAAGAAGAATAGCAGTTTGATTAGTTAGAAACATTAGTAGGCATTTAAGGGAAAGATGATATCTGGATGGTTTGTGATAGTAACAGAGATAGAAAGTCAAAGGTTAAAAATATGTATTGGAGAAAGAATTTACAGGTTCTGATAATGATTTGAATATGACAGAAAATTCCAAAGATAAACACCTCATTGTGTTTCACTGAAACTATATTTTTTCTTTCCACCAGCACTTTCAATACCATTAACTCCCCAAAGTTCCATCACGTGTATCTTCCTAACTTTCTCTATGTTGTACAATCTTTAATCTTCCCAGGGGACTACATGCTGTAAGAGAGCTCTGAAATGAGAATATTACATACAATTTTTTCTAAATTTAGTTTATCCTACAACAATAGAGGTATACACAAAAAATAGAAACCTAATTTGAGTGCGGAAAGCTTAGTATAAAAAATTATTAACTCTGATAATGGAACACATATACAGAGAATCCTAGACAAAGGTACCATAGACGTACATTGGAGAAAAGATATGACTCCTAAAGCACAAGAAGAAAAACCAAGACTCAATGGATGGATGGTATCTAACTAAAAAACTTCTTCACAATGAAGAAAACAATCAAGAAAAATGTGAACAGAAATCCTACAGAATGGGAGAAAATCTTTAACCACTTTTACCTCAGATAGAGATTAAATTC
Source organism: Ictidomys tridecemlineatus (assembly GCF_052094955.1). NCBI lineage: Eukaryota > Metazoa > Chordata > Mammalia > Rodentia > Sciuridae > Ictidomys > Ictidomys tridecemlineatus. Next base: position 105,994,513 of record NC_135485.1, on the reverse strand, counting down.
CAGGGTATACAAAGAACTCAAAAAACTTCACACCAAAATAGCAAATAACCCAATCAATAAATTGGCAAAGGAAATGAACAAGTACTTCACATAAGAAGAAATACAAATGGTCAACAAATATATGAAAAAATGTTCAACATCTAAAGCAATTAAAGAAGTGCAAATTAAAACTACATTGAAATTCCATCTCACTCCAGTCAGAATGGCAATTATCAAGAATACAAGTAACAATTAATGTTGGCAAGGATGTGGGGAGAAAGGTATTCTCATACGTTGTTGATGGAGCTGAAAATTAATGCAACCACTATGGAAAGCAGTATGGAGATTCCTTAGAAATCTTGGAATGGAAACACCACTTGACCCAGTTAACCCACTCCTCAGTCTATACTCATAGGACTGGAAATCAGCATACAATAGTGACACAGCCACATCAATGTTTATAGCAGCTCAACTCACAATAGCGGAGCTATGGAAACAACCTAGGTGTTCTTCCACGGATGAATGGATAAAGAAAATGTGGAACATTTACACACTCTAATATTTCTCACCCATAAAGAAGATTGAAATTATGGCATTTGCTAGTAAATGGATGGAAGTGGAGAATGTCATGCTAAGTGAAATAAGCCAACCCTGTCCCCCCACAAAAAAACTCGAAAGGCCAAAAGTGATAGTAATAGATGAAAATAAAACAAGTGAGAGTGGAGAGGAAAAGAATAGATAATTCCACTGGATTAGACAAAGTGGAACAAAGGGAAGAGAGGGGAATAAGAAAGACAGTAGAATTAATCGGACATAACTTTCTTAGCCTTGCATTTGAATATATCACCAGGGTAACTTGCATCATGTATAATTATAAGAACTGTATCCTAATTAGACTAAGTTATACTCCATGTATGTATAACTTGCCAAAATATATTCTACTGTCATGTATAACTAAAAAGAACAAATTAAAATGAAATATATAGGTACATACATACATATATAGATACATATATGTGTATATATACATGTGTGTACACACACACACACGCACACACACACACACACACACATATAGATATAAAGAAGCACAACTAAGGAAAGAACAAACTTGGAAGCGACCTCTCATCCAACACCATGATACAGACTTCACTGGAGAAGGTCTGGTTGCATCCCACTGGAGAACTTCAGTGGGTTGACCCCAGTCTATATCTGTCTATTTTACTTGGGCAAATAGGAAACTCTTCTTGATATAAAGGTGATAAAAGTGATAGTAAGGAAAACATGGGTAAAACTGGAAGTAGAAAACATCTCTTTAGAATAGAAGTGGACTGACTGAATGAACAGGACACCATAAGCTGGTCACTGATTGGTTGGGGTTGGGAATTCACATTTGCTAAGGGCCTACACAGTCTGAAATCACAGCTGGGGCAGAGTATCACTTGGTAGTCACCTCTCATATACTGTTTTAAACCATTAGTCCTTGAGCTAAAAATAATTATCTTAAATCTTACTTTCATAATGTAGAGATGTACTACTTACAATACAAAAGTAGATGTTTTCATGGAAGATTTTTAGTAAAAGGAGAATATTTTGTTGTACACCTTAACTCCTCAATAGGAGCAAAAAGAAGAGGAAGGACTTCATGACCAAAAAGAAAAACTCTATCCTCTTTCACTGTCCCTCCAGTGTCCTTTACTAGTAGAGTTTAAAGTTGTACTTGCAACAAAGAAAAATTTTTACAAACACAATCTACATTGTTATGATGTAGTTAATGGAGGGTACACGTACATTGTGAACTGAGAGGAAATTCCTTTGTAACTGGAAAAGTCCACTCTTTTGGCTACTTACTTCCATATGCACTATCATGTTATCATGTCCACCCTTGATCTTCAAATGAAAATGAAATGAATCTATTTTTTAACTAGCAAGATGCAGCTTCCATTCTCCCCAGAGATATTATCTTCAACATTTTCTATGATACGAAGATGCACTATAATTGTAACCTCTAACATTATTTTTCATCATAGAATCCTTAAATTCTTTTACCTAAATAATAATTTGTTCTAACTGAAATAATGTCGTTCTCCTACAACTTGTGTATAAAATAAAAAGGTAAAGACAGAGAAAAAAAATCATGATTAGTCTATAGAATTAAACACACAGATAGCAGAAAAAATATATGGAAACTTAAAATATTGTGATAACAGATCACAATGTTATAAAAAAAGCTTCCTCCTTCTTCTCTCTAAATAACTTGGGCTTCATTGTAGTCAATAGAAGGAATGTTTGATTGGAAAAAAAATGTCTTTTCAAAAGTGATTAAAATAATTAGGCAAGTGTCGGGAATACTTCTTATAACTGCTCATCTTGCCATACACATGTTCCTTTTACTAAAAATCTTCCATGAAAACATCTACTTATGTATTGTAAGTATTACATCTCTACATTATGAAAGTAACATTTAAGATAATTTTTTTTTAGCTCAAGGACTAATTATTCACATTTAGGTGCTGATATGCTATAGAAGTAAATTTTAAACTCAGAATGTATGATGTTACAAGCCAGTGTTTTTCCAAAAAATATTCCTGGGGAAGGTAGACATGTACATTCATAAGCTAAATACAAAATACAGCATGGTGAAAACCTGTAACAATGGCTGACAAGACATTATAGAATCATTGAAGACAGCAATTTATTCCCCAAGCAGATTAAGTTATCACAAGGACCTAAAACATATAGTTCTATTAGTGTCCTTGAGCATTTTTCACTAGTACATACTGCTATTTACATAGAATCAGTATTTGGAAGGCTGCCAATTATAAACAATTCATTGTTTAGTCTATACTGCTCAAGTGAAAAATAATACATATGTATATCTATTTGTAAATTAATGCATCAGTATATCTACTTTTCTAAATTACTAGGGAAAATAATTTCTTGTACACCCTGAATTACTCAATTTTCAAATAAAAATACTTGCCAATTGTATGATAAGCTGGCTTTTAAATATAACTGAATATTATTACTGTATTTAACTTTATTTTCTCTTTATATTTGTTGTTTATTTCAAAACTAACACATTGTCTTTGATAAATATTTTAAACTGTAAAATTATAGAATATATGAAATGAAAACAATTTTTCCCATGCCTCTTTCATAATCCCATTTCTCAGAAGTAATTATTTTTAACTGTTTTTTTGTGTACGTCTTTTTAATTTCTATGCCAATATGTGAGATTCCATCATAACAGCTATTTGTGAAGTTTCAAAATCTGTGAAGTTTCAAAATCATATGAAATAGTGTTATCTAGAACAAATACTACTTACGAATGTTATATATTTCCAGTGGGAATATGTATTAAACTACATCTATTCAAAAAAGAATTAATTTTACAAAAAAGTTAAAGGATATACAAGATATGTTAAAGGATATACAATGAATAAAGTTCAAAGAAACACAAATTCAAACACTATATTAAGTGAAATATAATTGTGAAAACAAACACTAAGGAAAAGTATGGGAATACTAATTTCAAAATTTAAGATAGTGTTTAATTCTGGGATGTGAACATTTAGGATAGTGTTTAACTCTGGGATATAGAAGAGTCCATAAGTTTCTTATTCTAGAATCATTCTATTTTTTTTTTAATTTGGGAGAGTGCATTGCTATTTATTTTAGTATTTTAAAATATAATTTTAATTTTCATATACTTAAGTTTACTTTTCTGCTGTTCCGTTTTGATCAAAGAAAATGTTATTGAACCACCAACACAATCAAGATGCAGTATACCTTCATGTCTACACCCATCCCTTCCAAATTTTCTTGCGCTATCTCTCCAACCATTGACTCCTGGAAACAACTGATTTATAATCTATCACTAGATTTTTGCCTTTAATAGAGTGAATTTTAAATATAGCCATAAAGTATATAACCTTTCATTCTTATTTCTTTCTTTTAACAAAGTATATTTGGGATTTACCCATATTGTTGCATGGGTCAATAGTTTGTCCCATTTAATTGCTAAATAGTATTCTATTGTAGATTGCACACTGTTAGTTTCTCCATTTCCTAGGTAAAGAGCAATTTGGAATATTCTTAATTTCTGCTTCATTAACTTTTATTCTTGGTATGTTACCTATACTCTAAACACTATCTTATGATATTTAATATAATTCTTAATAAATACTATTTAAATCAAAGCTTTGCTCTTTAAAATATGAATAATTATGAAACTAACAAATCTAAAATTAGGCATTATATAACATAATGTAAGCTATTTTGTGGAAAAAATAAGAGATTAAGATCTGCTTAGGCATTTTATGACATCATTAGTACATAATTTTCATGCTGTAATGGATAAAAGAGTGTTTCTTTTAACACTATGGATCACATATGGCCATCTATATACCACAATACAGAAACAGAAACACAAATAACTCAACCTAAACTTCATATGACAGTTAAGTCAAAATGGATCATGTACCTAAATGTAAATTTTTTAGGTTTAAAAGTTGTAAAAGAAAACATACCATAAAATCTTTCTAACCTCAAATTATGCAAAAGTTCAAGACACACACATACACTCAATAAAAAATAAATTGGACTTTGTCAAAATTAAAATCTTTTCCCTGTTAAGAATGATATAAGGAAGCTGACACATAGTTGGGTAGGGAGGAGGAGCATGGGAGGAATAGATGAATTCTAGATAAGAAAGAGGGGTGGGAGGGAAAGGGAGGATGCAGGGGATTAGCAAGGATGGTGGAATGTGATGTAAATCATTATCCAAAGTACATGTATGAAGACAAGAATTGGTGTCAACATAATTTATGTACAACCAGAGATATGAAAAATTGTGCTGTATACGTGTAATAAGAATCGTAATGCATTCTGCTGTCATGTATTTTTTAAAAAATTAAATCAATTAAATTAAAAAATATCCCATGGTAGGGGCTAGAGACATAGCTTTGTTGGAAGAGTGCTTGCCTTGCAAGCACAAGGCCCTGGGTTCAATCCCCAGCACCTCAAGAAAAAAAGAAAAAAATCCCACTCTAAATTTACCTGATATACACGTAAAATTCACTACTAATGTAATTCTGCACCATATACAGCCAGAGGAATGAGAAGTTGTGTTCCTTTTGTGCACAATGTGTCAAAATGCATTCTACTGTCATGCATAACTAATTTTTAATTAAAAAAGAAAAAGAAAAAAAATCCCATTCTAGGGAAAGGTTAAATATTGAGGAATGATATTGTAAAATTTTATAGTTATATTGTGTGTGAGAATATGCAACAACAAATCTCACCATTAGGTAAACTATAATGCACTAATAAAAATCTGAAAAAAAAGAAGCTATCACAAAGGGAAAAGAGAAAAGCAAATCACATGTTATAATGTGATGAATTATTCCCTTGAATTGCAACACCACTCTGTTCTGGCTTTCCTCCTATCTCTATAAACTTTCGGATTCATGCTCTCATCCATAGCATTAAATGCCTGAATTTTTCAGAGTTTAGTTCTATTTTTATTTCCTTTCACTAAATTTTATGTTTTGAGCCCAAACATGTCCTTTGTTCTCTGGATACTTATTCAACCACTGGTTGTCTCACAGCCATCTCCAATATAGCATGTCCCACCTGGAATCACAGTTTCCAAAGCCCCTTTCTTCCAAAGTTTTGTTCTTACTACTCTGATTTCCTGTTTCCTAAATCATACCTCCCACTCTGTTGTAAACATAAGACCTGAGGATTCACTCAGATCTCCTTTCACTTTATCTCCAATCCATAATCCACAATAAACAGTATTGAATATTCCTCCTACCTTCTGTGCTCCTCTAAGCTCTTCCACTTTTCTCCAGGGATACCATCATTTCTTATGTAGAGTACCACAGTGGCTTCTTAATTGATCTTCCTTCAGGCACACTTGCCTGCCTCTGGTCTCTTACCCAAACCCTAAGCATAGTAATCATTAAAATGCCCCGTTTTTAGTCTGTTTCCTTCAGTTCAGGTTGCTATTATGAAATAAATTGGGAAGCTTAGAAACAAAATGAATTTATTTCTCACTTTTGAATCCTTGGGATTCCTACATCAAAGCATCAAGATTTTTTGTTTGTTTTGTGAGAACCTGTTTATTGGGCTGTGTACTCAAATGGTAGGAGGGGCTAAGCTATAAAAAAAAGATGGTAGATATTTTCACTATGAAAAAATACTAGATGACTGAGGAAGGAAATAGATGTTTAACTGGACTTAAATATTACATAAGGCACACATAATAAAAGCATCGTATGGTGCCCCATTAATACATATAATGTTTATGTTTTTATGTATCAGAAATAAGAAAGAAACTTTCTGAAGTTTCTTTTATAAGACACCTGTTCCATTCTTGAGGTTCTACCCTTGTGATCTAATCACTTTTTTCAAATGTCCTGCCTCTGAATTCTATCCCTTTGGGGGTAAAAATTTCAGTACATGGATTTTGGGGGTATACAATTAATCAGACCATAGCATAGAATAGAAGTAAAATATTTTAAAGCTTTATTATAGTAATACCCATATTGTTAACTTCTTGCTCATCTATGATGATTTTGTAAGCTTTCTCTCATACTATGTTTGCTCTTAATTGCTTTTCTAGTTAAATTTGCAATATTTCTGTACCACAAACACCTCATTGCTCCTTCCCTTGTGACACCACATAGATTTCTCCCCCTTCCCCAGAAACCATTCCTCTAGTTACTTTGACCTAGTTAATGTGCATTTCTCCGGGAAGTTTTCCTAATATTACTTTCTTCTGATGCATGTGAATACACACTCAGTCAAGTCTGTCTGATTTTTTTCACACTTCTAATATATTACTAAATTACACATCTGTTTGTATGTTTAGTTTATATATATATAATTCCCTCTGGATTGAAAGTTGCAGAAGAGCAAGAGCCATTGTTTTAGTCAAATTTTTTGTTGCTGCTACCGAAAGACCCAACCAGAATAACTGTAGAAAAGGAAAATTTTATTTGGGGGCTCACTATTTTAGAGGTCTCAATCCACAGACAGTAGGCTCCACTCCTCAGGGTTCAAAGTGAGGCAGAACATCATGGTGGAAGAGGGTGGCAGAGGGAGGCAGCTCACCTCATAATAACCATAAAGCAGAGAGGGAGACTCCAGCTCCAGATACAAAATATATACCTCATGGCCACACCCCCAATTAGCCACTTCCTCCAGCCACACACACCTGCCTCTAGTTACCATTCAATTAACCCCATCAGGTGACTAATTCTCTGATTGGGTTAAGTCTGTCATACCCCAATCATTTTCCCTCTGAACCCTCTCATATTTTCTCACACGTGAACTTTGGGGAACACGGCATAGCAAACCAAAATAATGTGTGTCTATGAAGGGGTATGTTGTGCGTGTGCATGCATACATGTAGATGTGCAAGTGGGTTATTGGTTGTATTTCCTCATCTCCACTTGTTAAAAGGTAAATATTAATGAATTAGACAATGGAAATACACTTTATCTCAGTAATTCTTAGATATTTTTGCTCTCCACACTTGAGTATGCAGTAGGCTTCAGGAACTTACCATGTTAGGGAAAGTGAGAAGCAGAGTCCTTCCCCTCCACTACCTCTCAGGAGAATCAGGCGTGATAGAAACTTTTACAAAGCCCTGATACCAACAGTCGCCCCATTCTTCAAAATCCCTTTTCTGATTTAGTGAGCAACTCTATGATCATTCCCAATAGGGAAGCCCGTGGTAACTTATTAATCAACAGTAAACTCTGCTTTGACCATGATACTTTCTTGATCAGAAACCACGTCTCTAATTCCCTACTGACAGTTTCCAAGTTCTTGTTATTTAATTTCTCCTCTGTTGCCAAAACTGAACATTCATTGTCTGTAAAGCACTACAACTGATTTGCGGTCTGCACATTTCTCCTTTCTGTGTGTCTTATTTGAGTTGCTTCCGGTGTTCCTGACTTCAGCCTTTCTGTGGCTTTCCACCATCACATACCCAAATCTCTTAACTTATCTCAAACTGCTGAAGTATTGACTCCTCTCATCAACATAATGTGAAGTGATATTTCTGTCCTCTGAATACTTAATGTGCTCTTTATATTTTTAGCAATTAATTACTAATTTATGGTCATTTCCTCTCCTAATAGTGAATGTACTATCAATCCTTTACTGAGCCAGAAGTTTCTTACAAGTGTCTCAAGTTTCCTAGTAATGAAGAGATCTTAAGCATTTATGTTCCTTTGTATCCTCAAATGCTCTCACCAAAGTGCGTGCTCATAAATATTTTCATTTGATTTGACTTTTCTGAAATTGTTCCAGACTCTGCAACTGTGTTCTGCACAATAATTGCAACTTTTCAAGATGAACCATGTCATCTTTTGTGTACAATATGAAAAGTAGTAACTATATTGAGGTGTTAGGCAATTATGGGAGAAATATGAGACAAGTGAAAATATGGGAAAAAAAGATCAGTCATTGTGGAAGAAAAACTTTAAAAATACAGAAAACCAAACTAGACAATTTATTCTATTGTCGTATTCCTTGTCAATCAGTGAAAACAAACAACTGTTATTTGATTCATTGGTATGATAAAAGGGAGTTAAAATTTGTAACAATACAGAAAGTAATAAGACAGAAGAATATGTAAGCTTGACTTTTGTTTAAAAGTTTGACTCTGAGTTTTAGTCATTTAATGGGGTGGTTGCTCTCTTGGATCAATTTCTGAAGTTAAGGACCAATTCCTGAAGTAAAGTTAATACTCAAAATCTCATTAATCTAAGTGTCACTGGAAAAAGGTATTGGGATAAATTCAGCACAAATGAGGAATAAGGTAGACCCACTCTCAAAGTTTGGATCACATGATCAGACTCAAAAATTCCTAGAATTTTGACTTATAGAGACAAATGTCTTTTTCAGAATTTTCTAAGAATGTACTCTACTTTTTAACATATACATTTTCTTTCTCTCTTACCTCTTCATCCTAGAGCTCATGAGAAAAACATCATGCAACTTAATTAAAAAATCATACCAGTCTCTATTATAATAAAAAACCACCACATTTTAAAAGCAGTTTTTCTAATAGCATGCTGATACAAAAAATGTATGAACACTAAGAATAACCAGCATGTAATATACATATACAATGTTGCAGTTGACTAGAAACAGCATGTTTCAATATGACAAATTTAAAATATTCCAATCCACTTCTTGACATTTCAGTCATAATGTTCTTTTCCAGTTACAATAATTTAATCCCTTTAAACATGCCTTTTTACCCATTCCTTTGATTCATTCTAGCTGAATGAGTTGCTAGTTTCAAATCAGGGTGGAATATTAAATGTTAGCAGATGATTTAAAAATAGATTTCTTTAATAAAAGTAGAACTTAGGAAAAAATATAAAGTGATCCTTTCAGACTATTTATAAGGAAACTTTTTAATGATTAGAGCTCTGATGGTGAACAGAAGTTAAAAGACCTGTTTTCCTGCTATGAAGTTTTCCTTCTTCTTTGTGTACTACTACGAGCTCCCTCATCTCTCTCTCTCTCTCTCTCTCTCTCTCTCTCTCTCTCTCTCTCTCTCTCTCTCTCTCACACACACACACACACACACACACACACACACACACACACAAACACACACACACACACACACACACTTCTATTATTTAATCTTCAGCATATGCTCTCTCAGCTTGTGAAAGATACCGGAGAAGAACAGCTTGTTCTAATGGTTTGTTAGTAGAGATGAGAACCACTAAGAACCTGTTCTTATCCACATCCATGAATGTCTTTGACCTCAGGAGCTAGCAGTACATTTATAATTCTCTGTCATAAGAACAAAGTGTTTGGTGTGCATTGATTCTTCATATCTACACTTCTACAGCAGTCCTCCAGACTACTGTCCTGATTCTCTATGAGGAGCAGGCATTCTGGGTGAAATGGATTGTGCAAATATACAGCCTTAAAACAGCCACTAAGAATAAATGCAGAAAAGGTAGCAGAGAGATGCTAAAGGACCCATGAACCCCATCAGTGATGAGAACCATTATTTTGCCCTAGGGTTTTCCAGGATATCATTAGAGCGTAAGTACAACCCATAAAGTCTTATTGATCATCACATTGTTTTCTTGTGAGCCCTAATTATCTTCTATAAAAGTTCAGTCTGGCAATCAAAGTCCCCAGAGAGACAGGGTGGTATTTTTGAATCTGAAGCTACAAGGATACTTAATGAAAATATTTATTTTCCTGATTTCTAGTTGTTCCGTTGTTACTACACATGTCTTATAAATTGAAAATGACCAATCTTAACTAGTCCCTAGGTTTTTACTTTCTTGACCCTTATCCCTGTCTCTTTACCTTGCATGAGTTTTTTTTTTCCTTACAGAAATCTATGTAATGAAGAACTGCCTACAGCATTTCCTGCAACTTCCCCCCCTTCACCTTCCACTGAGACATAATGAAACTGCAGTGCAGGACAGGATTGTGATTTTTCTATTATTTTAGAAATGTAATGAGATTGTAATAATTTGTACATATCTGAAATATTGGAACACTTAATATTAATCTAGGCCTGGGAAAAGTAATATCTAAGAAAAATAGATCTTTTATGTGTTCAAATGCTATTTAGAGGCTATACTACAACAGTATCCACAGCCTGGAATAAGAGTAGAACAAATTTATTTTCTAATTAAAAATCATTTAAATTTATTACATGCTTGTTATGGTTTGGATATGAGGTGTCACCCAAAAGCTCACATGTGAGACCATGCAAGAAGTTTCAGAGGAGAAATGATTGGATTGTGAGAGTCTTAACCCAATCAGTGGATTAATCACTGATGGGATTAACTGGGTGTTAACTAGAGGCAGGTGGGATGTGGCTGGAGGAAGTGGTTAATTGGGGGCGTGGTTAATTGGGTATATATTTTGTATCTGGAGCTGGAGTCTCTCTCTGCTACATGATGTTTTGGCTCACCTGGAGCCCCAAGGAGTGGAACCAGCCTTCTCTGGACTAAGACCTCTGAAACCATGAGCCATAAAATAAACTCTTCCTCCACTTCTGTTGTTCTGGTCAGATCCTTTAGTCACAGTCACAGAGAAAAAGGTGACTAAAACAATGCTGTGTAGACATTTATATTGTCAAATCAAGAAGTTCTATTTCAGGGCCTGACCTTGAAGGTCATATCTGCATATCAACTTCCATACAAAGCAATGATCTTTGACTAATTTCAGTCTGTCGCTTACCTTCTTTCACACTAGACTTTTTCTGGGTAGCACTTGTCAGAAGACTTATGTTTGGCACTTATTTGTCACTCCAGTGTGATTAATTTCTACCATCCTCTTCCTGTGAATTTTATTTGGGACATTCTTTACATTTAGTTCTTTATTACTATGTTGGCAATTGTTGATCTCATTGAAAGTTTGTATATAGGAATATAAAGTGAGTGTTCCAAGTCAATGTCTATGTTTTATGCACATTTGGAATGCCTATATTTATTGGGACTATTACCCAAAGTTTCATATTTTGGGAGCTTGGTCTTTAGTAGGTGCCAGTTAGAAGTAGTGCAACCTGTAAGAGACGGGGCCTGTCATTACTGGTCCTTCCTTCTGTAGTTTGCTTTCTGTTTGTCTTTTTTTTCTCCACTTCTCTCCCTCTGGCTTCCTACCTACCATGTGATCTGTGATCTCCTTCTCTCATGTGTTTCTACTATGATGCCTTCAGTGTGATAAGACCCTCTCCAGAAGTCAAACTGATAAGGTCACCCAATCTTGAATTTTCAGCATCAAAAAGTGTGAACTGAATAAACCACTTTTCTTTATACAGTACTCAATCTCAAGCATTTCAACACAGCAATAAAAGACTAACACCGAATGCCAGTATTAACTACAGTTGGACTTTGTCCTTGAGACATTCACAATCTGATGAATAAGTTACCAGAATTAATGAGCGATTAATTTTAAAACATAGTAAATTAAGAGAGAATTGCACTATATTATACGAGAGCATAGAAGTGGGGCTTTAGCTCAGCCTGAAAGACTAAGAAGTTAAAATATAAATTTTTCACTGAGTGTCCTGGCTATGCACCTGTAATACTGGACACTCAGGGGGCTGAGGCTGAATGTCTGGGCTCAGCAACTTAACCAGGCCCTGAGCAACTCGGCAAGATCCTGTCTCAATATAAAAATAAAAATTTAAAAAAAAATGGCTAGGGATGTGGCTCAGTGGTTAAGCACCTCTGGGTGGTTCAATTCCTAGTACCAAAATAAATAAATAATGTGTATATATATATATATATATATATATATATATATATATGTGTGTGTGTGTGTGTGTGTGTGTGTGTGTATAAATAAACAATATATATTTACTATATATATATATATATATATTTCTATCTTTTTCAAATAATAACTCAGAGATAGACATATAATATTATTAGTTCTGAGCAAAGAAAGTAATAAAAGCAAAAGTTAGAAAAACAAGATTCACTGTTCAATATGTCAGAAACTACCATAGCTAGAATAATTTTCGCTGTGTAGTTCCTGGGCCAGCTTGATTAGCATCATCAGAAATAATTAGAAATTCCTTCTCAGAAAACATCTCATTCCTATTGAAGAGTTCTTAACAATCTGTGCTTGCACAAGCACCTCAGGTGATTCTGATATGTACTAAAGTTTGAGAGCCACTAAGATAGAAATCAAGACTTATCCAGGATGTAGCTTGAGATATGAAACAGAGTTGGGTCTTGGTCAGGAGTCTTCTGTGTGGTATTTGGGTTTGATGTTTGTCACAAGACTCCAATGACTGACTTTATAAAAGATTAAAAGTATCAAGAGATAAACTTGAGGGCTGGGGATGTGGCTCAAGCGGTAGCGCGCTCACCTGGCATGCGTGCAGCCTGGGTTCGATCCCCAGCACCACATGCAAACAAAGATGTTGTGTCTGCCGAACAACTAAAAAAAATTTTAAAAAAGAGATAAACTTGATACTATTACAAGAAAGAAAGAGGGAGTGAGGGAGGGAAGGAGAAATAGAAGAAAGGAAAGGGGGGAGGTAAAAAGTATCACCATCTTCAGATTATTTTTAGTCTGATAATCTTAAAGTGAATATCTTTCATTCTCTTGGCTCAAATCAATATCCAACTTGAGATTCATGATAGAGGTGCAATAAAATATTACTGCTACTGCTTATCTTTATATGAGAATCAAAGAACAAATAGGCATAAACTGAAACTTTGTACAAAATGCTTATGTAGTCACTGTATTATATAAGGTATTTATCTTTTTAAATATATAGTTTATCTGAACTAAAGAGATAGACCTTGAGTTTTATGCCAGTTAAAACAGAATAATCTCACCAAGTTTATTTTGAAGAATAAAATTTCTGAAATAACTTTTACATGATAGAGTTTGATTTGCGGGTTTTTCTGAGGCTGTTCTTAATATCCATTGTGGTAATAAATATTGTCAATGTTTATCTGCAGATAAAAACATTAAGTCTTACCCCAAAGCAGCATTAGGAGGAAAAAAAAGGCTTGCTTTTACATCCAAATAAAGAGGAAAGAAAATCGTTTTATTATTTTATTTATAGATAAAATAATGCATATTTAATTTGAGAGTCTTCATTTAAGTGAACTCTTGATCTTTTGTTAATATTTAAAAATTCTCTTTTCATAAACTTCCCTCACAGTTTATTTTATACAGAATACTCTTCCTACTTGTCTTCGATATAAGTGCGTCTGAAACTAATGTAATATTTTATCTCTATTAATTCACCTTTCCATACTAAATTTTCACAGCCAGCCCTTTCTTTACCTAAATTTTTGCTGGTGTGGTAGAAATCAAACACACTGGATAATGCAATGAATAGCAACTCTTATCAGGCAGCGTTTAAATTAGTTTTACATAATTTTATTGCCTAAAAGTCATTTTCAGATTCTTGTTGGTTACAAGTAACAAAGTAATCCAAACTCATTCCTGCTGTGAACCTGACCTTAGGCTGCAGTCACAATTGAGGCACTTAGTAGTGTCATTCGTAAGTCAGCTACAAACATTCAAAAATGAATAATTTATGAAGTAGCTTCTTTTGTGTAAATTAATTTTCTATTTTTGTCTTTGGTTATTTAATATATACCACAAATCAAATAACAATGTTTGTTAAACATTCCCTATAATTAAACATAATTACATTAATATAATTAAATATAATGGGGTTTCACAGAAATTTGGCTGTTCTAGTATTCCCTTGAAAAACTATTATTCATATTTAGACTTGCGATTAATCAACCTTGTTCGTTATGATTCACAACGAGAAGTTCTATGTGCATCTATCTATAGAATAGAACCAATGGGAAAATTTACAGTGCAAAATTGTTTTATATGTTTTAAGTAGCATAATGATAATAGTAGGGATCAAACCACAGAAGAATGTTTTATAAGTATTATCTTACTTAATCCACATATTTGTACTAATAATTAAAGATTATGCTCTTTTTTAATGAAATCACTATGGCGCTAATCATTTTGTCAGTTTTCTCAAAGTCCTACAGATAATAGTAAGAAATACTCAGACTTAACTCAAATTTTCAACTTCCTAGGTCATGGTTTGATTTATTCAGTGAAATTAAACATGGTATAGTTTAAATGTTACACTCATCTATCATAAAGTTGAACTCTACAAAACTTCACTAGATTGCATTTAATATATTAGTGTTTGTAAGTTTTCTTACAGAGATGTCAGCATTATATCAGAGTGATTGGATGCCATTTTTTTAAATGTCTCTCCATTTGCAAGAATTACTCTGAGCATGATAATCTTTAATTGAACAGACTGCTTTCTATTCCTGTCCTTGCATCCTAATACAATTGTTGAAACACAGAAATACATTTTGAGAACATATTTCCTAGTTCTCAGGGTCTATTAACTCTTATAGCCAGGTTAAATTTAATATGCAAATGTATGACTATCAACAGAAAATATAACAGAAAATGCTTTGTAATAATTTGTCATAATCTCTTGTTTCTCCTGTATTTTTCTATCCCTATTAACCAATATCATTACATCATCTCCACATAGTGTTAATTATGCACGCGCACACACACACACACACACACACACACCTTTCTCTGTCTCTATGTATATATATATATGTGTGTGTGTGTGTATGTATATACATACAAATACATAAACACATACATATATTATTTGTTTGTTTGTTTAGTCCTACAGCATATTTTTCTGTAAGAAAAGTGAGTAGCAAAAATTTTGGAGTCTTGTAACTGGGATAATTTCCAGTCCCTGTTCACATATTAATAGTAAATTTTTGATGAGTTAACAGTACTAAGCTACAGTTTACTCTTTTATAAATCTGAGGTAATAATGCCTACCCATAGTGTTGTGGAAGCTGGAAAAAATATATATGAAGCTAATATAGTGTCTATTAATGGAAAGTAACAAATGGTAGTCATAAAAAGCAGCTAATATTATTCTATTACCATGTTCATAATTAGTATATTCTTATGTTATTTTGTAGTGTAAATTTCTCTTTTCTAAAACATAAAGGAGTCTTTGCAATGCCCTTGTCATGTACTTAGCCATCACTTGTTCTTCCTCTGATCATGCCTGGTGGAAATTTATGCTAATGTTCCAGTTCTCTAAACAAGATTCTTTTTAAAAAAAATTGGTTGCAGCAGGAAGAACAGAGGGATGAGGAGGAGACAAAGCAGATTTGTACCTGCAATGCCAATACTTGGGGCCATCCTCAGGAGCATTCTACTGAGTCTAGAAAGTGCAGTTGGCATGGTTATATGAAAAGACAGCAAGTGAGAACTGATAGGGAGAAAAGGGCTCTGAATCAGCAGGTCAAGTTTTTCTAACATTCAAAGAAAGGTACAGATGAGGAGAGATGTCTATGCTTACTTGCCTTGTCTAGATGGGTACAGAAATCTTTGCTGGTATAATAAAACAACAAACAAAGATATGATTTCAACAGATAATATAGAGATGGGTACATCAGAGTGATTAAAGTTGAAGCCCAAAGTTAAAAAAGCAGAAGAGCCTATACCTGTGACTTACTTATCAATTAAGAATAGGGTTAGGTCTAGCCTAGAATATGGGAGTCGGGTGATGGTGGAGGGTCAGAAATTATCATTAACAATAAGGTTGGTAGTAGTAAAATTAAAAATAAAATAGCATTAAAAGTGGTAGATATCTGGGCATGGTGGAATATTCTGGTAATCCAGTTACTCTGGAGGTGAATCAGGAGAATCATTCGCGCCTATGATTTTGTTTCTCCCTGGGCAATGAAGAGAGATCTCATCTTAAGAAAAAAAGGGGGAAAAATGAAAATTGGTAAACATATGAAGTTTTCTTTCTTTCTTTCTTTTGAGAGGGCTTTGTTTCATTTTTGTGTGTTTGTTTTCAACAGCTCTGAGGCTATAATAACTGGCCTATATAGGAAGCAGCCACCATGTTGCCCAGACTTTAGTCCCATTTTATCTTACACCAGAGCACTTGTTTAAGATGGGTTACTCTAGCCCAGAAGTTTTATATCTAGCTGCTTGAACTTTATAGGAAGAAACATGAGCAAATCACAGCGGATTCCCATACATTCCCCAAATGATTCTCTTTCTAAGTAGCCATAGGTTTCCAAGAGACCATTCAGGTCTGGCACTGACTTATTTTCTTTGGTACTGGAAGAATAAAGAAGCAATATATTTCTGTGGAATAGAAAGACAATAGAAATTATTGATAGAACATAAATTATCTTAGGAAGCACTTCATGTATGAAATGTGTATAGTGTTCAACATTTTGAATACTCTTTCTAGTACCTCATTCTATTTTCCCTTCACTAACAAACTAATCATGTCTGTGGGCTGACTCAGAATATGTTACAAAGTCATCTGATGACATGTTCCATTCGGGTTACATTTCGGTCTATTCTGTTGAATTATGAGTTAAATTGGTATCTGGAAAATTTCCTACAGTCTCAGGATTATAACTGAACTTATTTACTCATACATCTCTTGTTCTTGGAGAACAACAACAACAACAACAAACAGTTTTATTTTGCTGTCTAGCCTGTCAATGTTGTTCAGCATATTTGATGTAATTGTGATTTTCATCTGTAGACTATTTTGGCAAAGTGACATTCTCTACATACCAAAGTCCACATCCAGGAAATTTTCTGATTAGTTACCATAATAATCGGTCAGTAGCTCTGCATTATTAATATTATTTTAAATTCATCATTTTGTCTGATCAGTGAAATAAATTTATATTATAGGCAGGAAAAATCCTCATTCCTCATTTGGGGGATGAGAAAATACAGCTTTAGAGAATGTAGCTATTTTGCTCAGGATTACACAGCTTGTAAGTAATGCAATTAAATCTAGGACTTACATTTTCTAATTTATATCCCAGTAGCCTTTCTTATAATTCATTGCCACCCACAACTGTGCTAATTTTCATACAATGTACAAATTGTAATATTTTACTTAAATTTAAGAACTTAACTAGTTTATCCATGAAAATTAGGTTTTTAAAAAGAAAAATTACAAGACTAATTATTTGATCCAATTAACATATGTAAAATGAGTTGGTGGAAATTATAAATGTATGTTGCTTAATAACCATGGAGGCATTAAAATAAAGTTTTACTTCAGTAAAGCATCGCAAAACAATAAAATTCAAATGAAGGGAGAAGAAAAAAATGGAAGACAAATTCTCAGAATGAATGAAATAAAATAATCACCAAGTATTTACTATCTGTTATGTACTTTAACATGCTGTATAGTGTATAGTAAGTAAAAGGACTAGCTAGGAAGACTAGTTTAGGTAGAGAGAGGCTAGAGGACATCTCGTCAAGGTCATTATAATTGGCCTAGCATAGTGGTGTCTATGACTGCACCATGATAGAATTAAGAAATTTTACTGGGATACAGGATTCATGATAATACTAACTAGGAAACAAGATTGTATTAATGAGTGCAATCTCGCACTTGTTCTTAAGATTCTCAAAATTTAGAAAAGAATTCCCTGCCAAGTAAGCGTATATGTGTGTGTATGTGTGTGTTTGTGTGTGTGTGTCTGTGTGTCTGTGTTTAACTGTCTAAGTATGTCCCTTTCTTTTGCTATGGTGACATTAATTTAAGTGTATAGAAAACCCCTTTCTCATTATCCGTATATTATGGTTTGAATCTTAAAGCTATCCTAAGGCCATGTACTGAAGGCTCTGTCAGTAGCTTGTGTCACATTTGGGAGGTGATAGAACCTTTAAGAGGTGAGGACTAAGGGTGAGAATTAGGCGAGTAGAGTTTTGTCCTTTAGCAGGTCGTTGGTTAGAGTCCTGGCCGCTTCCTCTGTCTTTGCTTCCTAGCCAACAAAAGATGAGCTGTTTCCTCCACCTCTTAGTCCAGGCCACGTACTCATTGACATAATAATATACTGCCTTATTACAGGCCCCAAAGTACTGGAGTCAACTGACCATGGACTGGAAGCTGTGAAATTATGAGCCCCAATAAATCTTTCCTCTAAGTTGATTTCCTCAGGTATTTTTTCACAGTGATGTAAAGTTGACTAACCTACCTTATGTAATGGAAGTTCTCATTGTAATATATATATTTGTATATTTGTAGAAACATTTACTGCCTGAGAAACTTTAATATACCTCTACCAGTTTTATTTTTTATTTTAAATTTTCATTTGATGAAGTTTGGCACTATTAGAGTAACTATCTTAGATCTTCATTATATGTGTTGATTTTTTACATCTAGGAAGAGAAAAGAGAAATTCTTATAGGAAATAATTTTAAAAAATAACAATTTTAACCTGCCTCCTATATGCCGGGCCTGCTCATGAGCCCTTTACATGAATCATTTTTCTTCATAGGATGACTAAATGAGTGGTGAGTTGGTACAATTGAAGATGCCAGGCTTGGTAACATGAATATAGTCATGTGCCCCATAAGAACATTTTATCCAATGACAGACTATACGTGTGAGTGTGGTCATATAAAAATTAGAACAGAGCTAAAAAAATTCCTATCACACAGACTTTTGCAGCTGTCATAACATAATGCTACACATCATTTAAGTGTTTGTGGGGATACTGGTGTAAATAAACCTACTGCACTCTCCATCATATAAAAGTATAGTACACACAACTATGTATAGTACATATTATCAAATAATGATAATAACTATGTTACTGATTTATGTTCTTTACTATATTACTTATCATTAGAGTACTCTTTTTTAAAAAAAAGACTTACTGAAAAACTATATGTCATCTCATGCTGGTAGCAGCCTCAGACATTTTATTTTTACATCTTTGTCTTTTGAGTACAACAACAACCAACTTAGTAACTTTAATATTTAGGTTTATCTAAGAACATTATGATGTGTGTGCAAGAAGAAACTGACTAAGGATGGGGATCTCAAGACATAGCCCCATAGTTAAGTTATATGTCACTGTATATGTTACATAAAATGTACTATGCATTAAATAATACAACATATACGCAATTAAAATCTTAAATGTACTGTTTTTGCATTATTTTGAGAGTTTGCTCTATTCTGAGGGTTTGCTTTGTTGTTAAGTATTAAGAAATAAATATCTTCCTTGAATCATAGGTGAAAAAGATCTAATTTAATTTAAAGATGAGCAAACAGTTTTCTTTAAGTATACATGTTAAAGTCAAGCCTGACTACCTTTAAAATACCCTTTGAGTAAGCTCTGAAAGCTTTATTTGTATATATTATTCATGTGTCCTTGTCTTTGTTTTCTTCCCTTTAAACTTTTCATCCCTGTCTCAAAAGTTAATCTTTTAAAACTAAATGATTTTCTGTTTAAATGACTTGTTTGGAATGAAAACCTGTAAGAAATAGAAATTAGTTTTTCAGTTACCTTATGTAGCATTCTGGAAAGAAAATTAGTCTAATGAGTAAGAATCTCTACACGATGTTTCAGAACACTTACAATATTATGTGGTGAGGGGCTGTGGGCACTAGCTCCTCAGGCAGTTGCTCTTGGGTAGGGAAATGTTCTCTCTTTATTATCTTTTGCATGGATTACCTCAGGGGTTTTTAGCATTCAGTCTTGCTCTTTCCTTTTCCCTTGTGTTCCTAATAACTAGCTGTGGGTATTTTCAGCATAACACACAACTGCTGCTGATGATAATGAGAACTGTTCGTCTAATTTCTCCCAGCTCTGCGCTCAGAATGAACTGTCTGGCTTCAAGCTACATAGCAGAAAAACTCACTGTGAGTCTGTAACTGGCAGAACCATGGCATAGGTAAAACCTGGTCAAGATGGACAAACACAAAAATATGACTAGCACAATGTGTGGGTAGATACTTGGGAAGATAATGTTACTTCACCCTGGACCAGCATTGCTGCCTGGGACCAGGTGGCTGCGGCTCTTAAGGCCTGACATCCTGATAGCACACCTTCTTAATTAGTCATAGCTGGCTGACTCCAATGAGCCGGAAGGTTAGAGAAAGCATCCTGCTTTATACTTTGTATTTTATGTTGGAGACAGACAGTATTATAATCTTCACACGTAATGTCTCAGGGCCCTTGTGAACACCAAGAGTCTCTTGAATTTGCTCTTGTCAACCAAATTGGAAATTAATTAACTAAATTAGCAACAAGATTTAAGAAACGTCTGCATATAAAGATTATAGGATGATTTTGTTCCATAATATGTGTTGAACACACTTACTGTGACAAGAACAACAAAACACTGGGTTTGGGGATTTCAAAGCAACAAGGAGGAAAATTCCCAGTCCTCACAGTATTTTGGACCCTTTCAGATAACTCCTTTAGGAGTTTTTCTTTCTTTCTTTCTTTCTTTCTTTCTTTCTTTCTTTCTTTCTTTTTTTTTTTTATACTAATAGAAGAAGTAGAAAATAAAGAGCTGAGATTATGTAACAAGGCTTTTTCAATAGTGGAAATAATGAGATGAAAATGCAACAAAGCATCACAACTTCATGAAGCTAAGGCACAAAGGGCTTTGGGTTGGACCAAAAGATGAGTCGCTTTCTTTTTCCCTACAGAACAATTTCTGTTATTAGAAAAGAGGAACTAAAGTTCAAGAAGATGATAACTATAGAAAAGTTTATTTCTTCCATAAGTTTATTGATAACAAAAGAACTGACAAGCTTAACCCAGAATCTTTCTCTACTGATCTGTTAGTATTAAAGAGAATCAGAAGAATGAAAGAAATACAATCTCTGATTATAAGTTGTTTCCAACAAGGAACATATTATTATATTTGATTCCTCTTTCATTGGTATATACTATATTAACTGAAAAACACGTGACCATTCTGCCCCAATCTAACCTTGAACTGTTTTGACTACAACTTCTTTCTCTCCATCCCGCCACTTTATTTTTGGCCCTTCCCATGTGTCACAAGGACAATCAATATGGCCTTTCTGCTTTTGATCTCTTGACATTCTAGTTCATCTTCTATTCTGCTTCCACAATTTCTGGTGCATCTCCATTGCTTATGGAAAAACATCTACACTTATGATTTGTGAGAGTGACAGAAGCTAAATATTTATATTTGGAGAATATATTAAAAATTTAAGAGAATCTGTTTTGTAATTAGATTCATAATTAGAAAAATGAATGGGCTTCCGAAGGACACACAATAAATAAAAGTTTATATTTCATCAGCCTACCTGTGCAACATGTATCTCTTAGACCTGTCTCTGAATATTTCAACCTCACCCCAGAATCTCCAATATCTGCCCTCCACTGGTATTACATCAGAATCTCATTGGCCATCCTTGTGTATAGTTTATGCATCTAGTTAACCTGCCCCATCCCTACCCATCTTTCAAAAGTGTAATTAAACGTTTCTTTATTTCCTCAATTTTCTATGAAACTCTCTCCCAAGAAAGATTATTTATGCATTTTCATTTCCTTAATATTTTATATGTCTCTCTATTGAACAGTTTTTAGATTATATTAGAGTTACTTGGTTATATGTTTATCTTAAACATGTGAGTCTTGTCATAGCTAGGATCACTTGTTATTCTTCTTTTCTGTCCACAGTGTCTGATTCAATTAATATTTCTCATATTATGACTTCAATAAAGATATGCTGAATTAAACTGGTATCTCTTAAGAATTATAGAATGCTCACTTTTAAAATAGCTTCTACATGGAGACTAATAAAGGCATTGCCTGTGAAATGGATATGGCTAATTTGTTTCCTTTTTAAAGTACAATCTTTACTTCACAGAAAGTGCAGACATAATAACAAATGATTTAAAACTCCTTGATGTTAATTCTCTATTTGTGTGAGCATAACATTTTTGAAGTTTGTAAAAATTATATTATGACAATTTTGAGATTTCTATGAGGATCCATTCTTATTTTGAAATTACATTAAGTGAGCCTTTGAAATGGACTGAGAAATACAACTTAGTCTCCTTCTTTCTTTGATTTAGAAATTAATGAACTTCTCAGAAAACACTTTTTTGGTATTAGTAAATACCCTCTGTTTTAAAGACCTTCCAGATTGGAACCTATTCCATAGAATCTAACAACTCTGTCAGTGAGTATGCAGAGTTCCTTCAGAATCAGGAAAATAGTTGCTAATTAGTAATTGCCATTTGAGTTGTATTGAGAAAAGAAAAATCCCTCTTTTAGAACTTTAATCTGATAAACAATGTATTCATTAAATAATAAAAATATCCCTAAGCACTGAGCAATTTGTTAAGCTGCCAAAGATCCATTTACAAAATATATTGAAAAATGCCTATTTCTGAAGCAGAAGGATGGTAGTAACTTTAGGAAGTCTAGAAAGTGTGGATATGTTCCTAAAACGGAGTGGGAAGGATCTTATTCAAGGATTTCTCAAATCCATAGGGAAGCGTTTTACTTATACCTTAAATAAGCAACTAGATAAAAGTTATGAAAGATAAAGATTCTTTGTGTTTTTATTTTAATTGACTGAAGACTCAGTCATATGTAGCTGCCAATGTTTATAAAACTGTTTACTAATTAAAAGGATATACTTTCAAGCAGCTTTGAACCTTAAGATTTAAAAATATCCTTTGAATATCTGGAAAATGCCTCTAAAGCAGGTATCTATTTATATTGTACATTTCACTGCCCTCTGCTTTGAGTCTATGAACTAAATATCAATAAATAACTCCAATTCACCTAAAGAATTACCTAGAATAAATTTATTAATGTTTTCTTTTTTGCTTCTTTACCCTAGGGACAAAAAGGCCTTTTATCAAGTGTCAAAATTACGCTTTTTAATATTTTCCTAGGGATGACACACATACAAGCACATGTTCACATTAATATACACTGCATTGTGACAGAAACAATACCATCTACATTAGTAAAGAAACTATACATAATTTACACATTTGTGCCACTGCAGTTAAATTTCAGGTCAAAATATGTGCAAAAAATTACATCTGTACTGAACATGTGAAGACTTCGTCTCTTTACATAATTGCCCACAAAATATAATATAGTATCTGTTTACATGGCATTTGTAGTGTATCAGTCATTTCAAGTAATCTAGCAATGATTTAAAATATATGAGAAGAGATTCATAGGTTGTATGCACTGCTCATATGCCATTTTATATAAGCAAAGTGAGCATATTTGAATTTTGGTATCCATGGTTGGGGGAATCCCATGACAAATCCTCCATGGATACCAAGAGACAGGTGTTGATAAGGTGTTTTCTAATGAAGAAATTTGTGACAATGCACAATGTATAAGTGCATTCCATCTAACTTCTATATAATAGTTTATCAATTGACAAAATTTATTGATTGATTTTTATTTAAAATACTACATTGGAATTTCTTTTTATTCCAAACTATTTAAGAAACTTAATTTATCATTGTTGAAAAGAAAACAGAAGGGAAATAATTTTATTTCCACTAACAGCATGAAAATTTTTACACAGAAATTGCAACCTCACAATTAATAAAGATGTACCATGATCTGTTCTAGTGAGTTAGAATTAAGTTATGAGTTCTTGGTCTCAAATATAATAATGAAAAAGAATTTAGTCCCACTTTCCCTCATTCTGACAATATTGATGTGAAATGTTCACCTCTGCATTCACTTGGTTAAAGAGAAACAATTTATATTCTCAAGGGGAAAATTTTCTCTCTCTCTCTTTCAAATATATATATATATATGTATATATATATATATATATATTCAAACATATATTTTTAAACATAGGAGTAATAAATTTATATATATATATATATATATATATATATATATATATATATAGAGAGAGAGAGAGAGAGAGAGAGAGAGAGAGAGAGTCTTTTGCTTGAGACATAAATATTTCAACCAATTAAAGATTCCCTTCAGAAAATACTTCCATTAACAACAACAACAATAATAATAAAAACTTCAAAGCTTTGGCTCTGAGTTTATGGTTCAGGGGAACTGCCTTGTCTGAGATTTGGTTTCTATAACTTGGCAACAATGGAATTTCTTAGATCGGCATAGTAAGAGAAAGGCCCTGATTTAATCTCATTATAGTTTCAAAAAATTTTATCCTCTTTTCCCCTTCTGCTGTAAAGAATTTCCCTAACATGGAAGAATCCCTCAGTCTCAGAGTGTATTGATGATTTAGAGGTATTAATTATCATAACAGAGGCAGCAAGAGCTGGGGTGTGTATCAGAGAGCACCCAAAAAAGCATTTGCATTCCAGAGGGAGAAATGCTGTCTTTGATCTTCACATTTTGTCTTTTGGGTCCAAACATAGGAGTAATAAATTTTATTGTTTATTGATTAGCTTTAAAGTAAAAATAGTAATCTGAATTTCACATATAAATGACTGAAAAACTAACATAAAAAGATAACCCATCTATTCTGTAATACATACGAAAAAAAATCTCAAAAAAATGAAGAAACTTAGAGAATAGAGTACTAGTGAAAGACACTTTATATGTATTCAGAAATCCTAATTATATACTCCAGGCAGAAAAACAAACATTCTATAACTTTCAATACATGCTAGTAAAGAATTAGAACTTATTTAATTTTTTGATTCTAAGGAAGGATAGATGCATGTTTTCTTCTGATTAGTAATTGCTTTGGTCTGAGTTCATTTATAGCATAATTTACCAAGCACATATATGTGAAAAAATAATTATTTGTTCTCAAGAATAATCTTCAACAGATTATGTATTGTGCTATTAATTGAAGGTACATTTCGTAAGACATGTGAAGATGCCTCTATGCTATTCAGTCAAGCACAAATCTATCTAATGACTTGTATGAGGTAACATAATTGGTTTGTCAGCATTTTGGATATAATTGGAAAGCTTCAGCTTGCTCTATGCTAAATAACATACTTACATTATCCTCTAGAATACAGACAACATACACATAATTATTTTATTTCTGTCACACATTGCAGAACTCTTACTTGAATAACAGAATTAGAGAAACTGTTTCTCCATCTTTTATCATCCTTTCCCACCCTGTTAACTTCTAAGAAAGTAGAACAAATAAACAGTAGATACTGAAATAAAATATGCCATAAAAGTTGTTTTTCCCTTTAAATTTCAGAAAGTAAAATTTTCTGATTTAATAAATAAATTTTATTTATAAAATGTATAAATAATAATTTATAATAAATAAATTTTACTTTAAGCAAAATGTTGTAAATTAACAGTGTGCTTCTTTGCTTGAAACATGACTGGGTTAAAAAGTTGCCTTAGGCAAATTTTGGTTTTGCCAGTGTTCATCTTTTAAGAGGTAGCTGGAAGAAACTTTCAAAAATGAAATTAAACAATCTAACTAGCTCATGTACTTTGAGCCCTTATATTCCCTTTTAATTCTCATAACAACCCCTTGTGGTAGAAATTCCCTCTCCCCATTTTGTTGATGAGCAAGATGAAGTTACACCAGGATAAGGAGCATAGAATTTTTAGATGGAGGAGATGGGACCAAACCTGACTTTCTCCCTATTTTATACCTAACCATCACACTAAATGACCATGCTGGAATTGGCTCTGAAACTGCCACTCTCATGGAAATGTTTATATTTATAGGTATTTGATTTGTTGTTAGGTAATCCAGTGGAAATTTTTCAACTCCAGGGAAATTCTAGAATGAATAAACATTAAAATGGGATTTGGGACAATTTTTTTAATGCTCTATTTGTAGTACTCTAATTATCCTTAGAAAATAATGCCATTGTTTCAACTGCATATGTATGCACTCAATTTTTCAGGACTTAATCTCTTAATAAAATCTCCAGTGAAATAAAAGGAATATAGTCAATCCCATGTTTTGAATATAATCATACAGTTATCATATATATTCTACTTAAAATTTCAGAACCATAGCAGTCAATCAAATTTATCTGCCAACTAATGATTAAATACATTGAACTGAAGAAACAATAATTCGCAGCATTGCATAAAGGTGGTAAGGTTAATATTAGATGCATAATATATGCATCCAAATAATTATGACCAAGTAAAGGAAATAAAATGCACACTTTAATATCTATCAGAGAAGTGGAATATAAGGCATTCTGTTATCAGCATAGAAAGAACAAAGATGGCTCAGAAGAAGTCAATGGAAGCTTTAGAAAAGAAGCAGGTTTGTACTGGGCACTGGATGATGGGAAGATCCTAGTTGGACAGGGAAAAGGAGTGGGAAAAAGAAATAAGTCATCCCCAAAGAAGAAAATGTCTGAAAAAAAGGCCTAGCAGTAATGAAATAATATAGAAAATTTCATATAATTGAATATAATTGTACTGAAGAAGATAAATGGCAGTGATCAGACTTAGAGGCCTTTTAGTGTCACATTAAGGAATTTTGGCATATTAATTGCCTTTGAAAGACATTCAGCAAATAGCTTTTATATAACCTTGAGTTCCTAACTGGAATCAGTCTGTAATGGCAACATAAATGATAAATAGATTTATTCAATTTCTATATTATAAATGTCATATTGGAACTCATTCCAAGAGAGTGCAGCATCAGATGAGAATATTGACTCTCTGGTCAGATACCTATAATAGTTTGTACTGCAGTTGTACAATGGCCTTTGTCCTCAGAAATCAACTACCCAAAAACATATATTTTCCTTTATTGAAGAGATAAATAACTTGTGTCTTCCTGTATAAATGCTCAATGAAGGGATAAAGTCATCTTTCAATCAACCCACTTATTTATCAAATAGAGTTCATTTAAATTATAGGACAATAAGAAACAAAGTGAGATTTTTGTTGATGATTCTGTAGATTAAAATGTCAGAAGTAATTAGTGGTGGTGGTAGACTATATTAACACTTTTGAGAAACAGGAGATATATATGCTAAGTATTATCTATATAATAAGATTATATATATATATATATGAATATATATATAGTTTTTGAAAAAAAAGAGAATCGTGTTTACAACATATTCAGTGAGAAAAGACTGCAAAAGATTTGTAGATAGAATGTTCTGCTAAGCTATATAAAAATGTTGGGGAGTAGGAGCAAGATGACAGTGAGTAAGATGTCCTCCAATGTTTTGACTCCCCACAGAGGTATCAGTTTAAACAGCTACTCATGCATCAAACCATGGTCCACAAGAGTTAAGGAAATCAAATGAGAAACCACAATACGTGATTTTACCATAATGACAATAAAAGATGTATTGAAAAAAGGTAGGCAGAAAAGTTACCCATATTATCTCATGTCCAGCTCCAAGTAACACAGCATGGAAAGAGACACAGCTTGAGGGAAGGAGGGACAATGATGGCTAATCTTAGACTTAAATCCAGTACCAGGCCTGCTATGGTGAAACCCAGATGTAGACAGAGCACCACAGCTTCTACCCACAATGCAGTGTCTTGGACTGAGCCTCTGAGTCTCTGTTAGCCATTTCACTAAGGGACTGCTGCTACCATTCCTCTTCTAACTTAGGTAAACACAGAACATAGGAAGTATCACCACTGGTGGGTAAGATGGGAGAGTAAGGCCAGGACTTTTTCTTGGAACAAGTGCCAGGCTGGGCAGATCACAAGAGCTATTGTCTCCAGGCCAGTGCCCAAGAATGAAGCCACTGAACCCACCTCAGTGCCCAGTGGACTCCTGTTATGACCAGCATTACCTATATCTGGGTGCAGTGGTATCATGCACCACAGTAGCTGGCAGGTCATAGCAAGTCCTACCCCAATGCTATGCCGCTGTTAGCAGGTTATTGTCCCTACGTGTGGCCCAGTGCTATAGCATTGATGGCTACAGAATTTCCCAGGCAGCTCAACCTGAAGAGAATAATTGCCCATGTAGGAGATGAAGAGGGAAGTAAGCACCAAGTCATTGCCTAGAAGCCTGGAACTGGTCCCTTCATGGTGAAATGCAAACCCGGGCAGAATACAATGGCTCCTAAACCCAGGCCAGTGATGACTCATCTAGCATCTTGGCCTGCTCTGGCCCAAGGAGAAAGTTTGTAGGGATGGACTATTCTTTCTAAGCAATACCCCACCATTAATTCTGAACAATGCTTCATCTGCAGAAAGTAGAACAATATTGGGCTAGAGAGGTGAATTCTAGTGCTGAAAGAGTGACAATGCATGAACAGTGGTCTCATGGAAATCTAGACAGGGTCCTCTGAAGTGCTAAAATGGCAAAATGACTACAAACTCAGAAAATAAACAGCTTGCTTAGAATTTCTAGAAGGATGTGCACAAACAATCCAGTTTAGGAAAATGGGAATAAATACCTAATGCTTCATGTGTGGAAAATGCGAAATGCCAATAAGCATGAAGCAATTTCAGGGAACTATAACCTCAACTAACAACAACAAAAATAAGGTGCTAGAGACCAATTATATGTGGAAATGGATATGTGTAAACTCTCGGAAAATTCAAAATAACCGTTTTAAGGAAATTTTAGGAAATTCAAGAAGACACTGAGAAACTCTTCAGTACTCTAACAAAAACAATTCAGAAACTTAATAGATCAAAAATTTTAAAAATAACAAAAGAAATCCTTGAGCTAAAACTATATTAAATAAAACTTAAAACACGTTAGAAAGCATTAGTAGGAGAATGAATCAAATAAAATAATTGTGCTCAAAGACAGGATATTTGAAAATACATCTTGCCAGAGAAGAAACAAAACAAAACAAAACAAAACAAAAAAGGAATAAAGAGGGATGAAGAAAGCACATAGTGAGTTTAGATCAGTATTAGAAAAGGAAATGTCCAGGTTATTAGGGTTCAAGATGGACTAAATGTAGAAGGCTTATTTGAAGAGTTAACAAAAAATTCCCTAAGCCTAGAAAAGGATATAAGTATCTAGGTGCAGGAAAGATCAAAAGTCACTAGTCAAATTCAACTTGACCAAGTGTATGCTAAAGTGTATTTTAATCAAGCTCTCAAAAGTTAAAGACAAAGAGGATTCTCATATCACCAAGATAAAAGAAATACATAACACATAGAAGTTTTCCAATTTGCCTGACAGCAGACTTCTCAGCAGAAACCGTAGAGGCAAGGCAGGGAATAACATGAGATTTTCACAGTTCTAACGGGGAAAAAAAAAATAGAAAAACCTGCCAATCAAGAATACTGTACTAGCAAAACTATGCTTTAGAACTGAAGGAGAGATAAAAAAAAAAAATTCCAAACAAACAAGAGCTGAGAGAATTAACCACCACTAGATCCGTCTTACAAGAAATGCTAAAGGGAATTCTTCAAACTGAAAGAAAGATATGCTAACAAGTAAGAAGAAAACATCAGGAAGTATAAAACTGGCTGGCACAATACAGAGGAATGCAGAGTGGTCTACTACTGAAAACACATTTATAGATAGGAGAGTTAAAATCCAGAACAATTAAAAATAATGATTACATTAATATGTTAAGAAATAGGAAACAGAAAAATATGTAAAATTGAGTTGCAAAAATTTAAAATTTGAGAAGAAATGGAGTATAAAAGTGTAGAGTACATTATTAGTATTTTTTTCCTTTTTATCTTTTTCCTGTCTTTATGTTCAATGTAAATCAGTTGTCATTTGAAAATGGTAATGAAAAGACTGTTTTTGTAATCCTCATGATAACCACAAATCTATAATAGACACATTGGAAATAATAATTAAAGAACCAAAATATAGTGCTAGGTGAAATTACTTAACCACAAATAAAGACACTAAAAGAAGAAAAAAAAATGAAGATCTACAATACAACTAAAAATCAAATAACAAAGAGATAGTAGTAAAAATTTATTTATGGATAAATAATTTTAAATATAAATGGATGGGATTCTCCAAATAACAGATAAGGATTACTAAATGGATTAAAAAATAAAAAAAATAAACTCAACTACATACTCCTTCTTAGAAAATCACTTTATCTATAAGAACATTTACTGAAGTAAAATGAAAGGATGGCAAAAGATATTCCATGAGAATGGACTTCAGAGGAAAGCAGGAGCATTCATATTTATATTAGATAAAATGGACTTTAAGGAAAAAAGAGAAATGAATGTTTAATATATAATGATAAAGTAGTCAATTCAGCAGAAAGAAATAATAATTTTAAGTATATATGTATCCAATGTTAAAGTTCCTGAATACATAAAGCAAATGCTAATATACCTAAATATAAAGACAGACACACCTATTACTCAGCCATAAAGAATGACATTATGGCATTTGGTAGTAAATGAGTAGAACTGGAGAATATCATGCTAAGTGAAAAGTGAATTAAGCCAATCCTCAAAAAACAAACAAACAAAAAAAAAGGCCTAATGTTTCCTCTGATATGTGGATGCTGATTCACAATGTGGGTGTGGGGAGATAGGGAAGATTAGAAGTACTTAGAATTAGATAAAGGGAAGGGAAAGGAGGGGTAATGAGAATAGGAAAGATAGAAGAATGAATCAGATATTACTATCCTATGTACATGTATGATTACAAAACCAAGATAATTCTACATCATGTACAATCAGAAGAATGAGAAGTTATACTTCATATATATATATATATATATACATATATATACACTTATGTATATATATGTATAATGTCAAAATACATTCTATTATCATATAATAAATAAATACTCAAAAAAAGAATAAATTAAGAAGAAAAAATGTTAAATTCTTGAAACACAAATAAAACATACCAAACTAATGGGGTACAACAAAAGCAGTTCTAAGAGGAAATGAATAGCAATCAACACTAACATTAAAAAGTAGAAAAACTCAAATGAGCAAGTATACATTTCAAATCAAGGAACTAGTAAAACAAGAAACAAAATTAGCAGAAGAAAAGAAATAACAGAGATCATAGTGCCAAATAAAGGAACTAGAGACTTAAAAGAACACAAAATACTGATGAACTGAAGAGATGGTTTTTCAAAAAGATAGACAAAACCAACAAACCCTTAGCTAGACTAAGAAAAAAGAGAAGACTGAAATAAATCAGAGAAGAAATGGAGAGGTTACAGCTGATGCAAAAAAAAAATACAAAGGATATTAAGCGTTACTGTGAACAATGATATGGCAACAAATTTGGTAACCCAGAAGTGGACAAACTTCTGGACATATTACACTTTGTCAAGATTGAATCATGAAATAATGGAAAAACTGAACAGATCAACAATGACCAATAAGATTAAGTCAATAATAATGAAGTTTCTCATCAAGGAAAGGTCCAATACCAGATGGCTTTATTGCTGAATTTTACTAAACATTTAAAGAAGAACTAATATCAATTCTTTATAGATTATCACAAAAATTGAAGAGGATGGTATTCTTCCAAACCCATTCTATACAGCCAGCACTATTGAAACTAAACCCAGACAAGGACTAAATAAATAAGTTATATTCTGATATCTATGATAAACTTAGATGTGAAAATCAACAAAATATTAGCAAACCAAATTCCAGAATACATTTAAAAATTACTGTTATCAAGTGGATTCACCCAAAGAATGCAAGGATGCTTCAACACAGTCAAATCAGTACATGTGATATACTGCATTAACTGAAAGTAAGACAAAATCCATATGATCATCTCAATAGATCTTTAAAAAGCATTTGATAAAATTCAACATTCCTTCATGATAAAATCTCTGAAAATGTCAGATGTAAAAGGAACAGAACTTATCATAACGATGTCCATATATAATAAACTCTCACATAGTATCATGGTGAATGGGGAAAAGTTGAAAATTTCTAAGATCTGAAACAAATCAAGGATTCTTGCTTTCACCAACATAATAACTTGTGGTCCAGAACAATAAAGCAAGAATAAGAAATAAAAATATTCAAACTAAAAAATAGAAAGTCAAATTGTCACTAATTGCAGGTGATATGATCTTGTATACAGAAAATAGCCAAGATTTCACCAAAAAAATAATAATTAGAACTAATAAGTGAATTCAACAAAGTTTCAGGATACATGATCAACACATAAAAACTAATAAAGTTTATTATGTTAATAGTAAATTATCTAAGAAATCAAGGCATTAGTCCCATTTATAATAGCTATAAACAAAATAAAAATAAAACATGTAAGAAAAAATTTAACCAAAAAGGTGAACAGTTTCTACAATGTAAACTATAAAATACTGATAAAAGAAATTGATGGAAAAGACATTCTGTGTTCATGGATCAGAAAAATCAATATTGTTAAAAAATCCATATTGCCAAAAGTGATCTACAGAGTTGATGCCATTCATTTCAAAATTCCCATGGCCTTTTCCTAGAACTAGACTATAATTCTAAAGTTCAAATGGAACCACAAAACAATATCAACAACAAAAATACCAAAAACAAAAACAAAAGCAAAATAGATAGTAAAAAATATCTCAAGCAAAATAAACAATGCAAGAGGCATTATAGTATGATTTCCAAATATAAAATTATACTAGTCATAACAGCATGCTACTGCCATAGAAACAGACTAATAGAGCAATGGAGTAGGAAGCCTGCATGCACACCCATGTATCCAGGGCCACCTACCTTAAACAAGGTATAAAATCACATGCTAGAAAAAGGACAATTTCTCCAAAAATGGCACTCAAAAAATAACATATCCACATGCAAAAGAACTATTATTGAAAACAGCATGATATTTCTTCAAAACAACAACAAAATTAACTACTGTATATTCCAGCAACCCAACTTCTAAGTGTATATCTAAAGGAAATGAAAATAGTCTATGAATGAGACAGTTGAATCCCCATGTTGCATTACTAATTACAATAACAGGAAAATGGCCAACATAAGAGTCTATCAACTGATGTATGGACGGGTACATGAATGGATATATGGAGAAAATGTGGCATATTTACACAGAGGAGTATTATTGAGCCATGAAAGAATTAAATCTTGTCATTTGTGACAACATGAATGCAACTAGATATCATTATGTTAACTAAAATAAGCCAGGCAAAGGACAATGAGTAGAACATGTTCTTACTCATATGTGAAATCTAAGAATATTAACGTTCAGAGTAGATTAGTGATTATTGGAGACTGGAGAAAAAAATGGACAGGGAAGAGGAAGAAAGATTGATCAATGGGCACTAAGTTATAATTAGAAAGAAAATTTGTTGTGTTAGTGTACAATAGGGTGATAATAAATAGGGATAATGTACTGTGTATTTAAAACAAAAAGCTAGAGGAAAGTATTCCAAATATTTTTACCACATGAAATGATATATGATAGAGGAGGTAGATATGTTTCTCCTGACTTGAATATTATTCAATGTATAGATATATCAAAATGTCACGTAGTACCCCATAAATGCATACCATTTTATGTGTCAACTTAAAATAAATGGGTAAATCATTTAAAGGAAATTCTTACCAAGCTGTGTTAGCAAATTTACATTCTCTCTTGAATTTGGGGAACTTATGTTTGCTTGAATTTTCAATGGTACTTTTTTCACTTAAAGACATCAATAGAAATGTTTTCAAAAGAGCTCTTCATATGTTCTTAATAAAATACTTTTGTGGTGTTTGGAAAAACTTCATCAAGCTATCTCTTACTCCATCCTACCCTTCCTGCCTATCCCAAACGCTTTAGAAAACAGACTATATTCTGGTATTGGATATTTAAGACTGTTCCTTTGTACTTTATCATTAAATGAGTGGAGGTGTTCCCTCAGATTAAGTTTATAGCAATAGGCCGTCACATTTTTGTCATGGAAACAAGGCACAAATACACACACAACTCCTTCAATGCCAATATCGCCTACATTCAATATAGAAGTGTTGAAGGAAAACTTATAAGCAGAGAAATATCAGAGTACATGATATCCATGGGATCTCATTTGTCCAGAGATACTTAAACCAGCTATGGCTGCACAGGATGCACCAAGGAAAGTTTCTGAGGAAATTCCTAACAAGAGAATTGGCAGGGAGAGAACATCAGAAAAGGTGAAATGACTAGACCTTTCTTAGTAAGGAATCTTGATAAAAGACTGAGCTCTGGTGTTCAACCTCTGGTACCAGCTAGTTTTCCAGTAAACCAGTCTAACCTGCTAACTGGCTTCTTGCTGATCTTCAAAGGTAGAGGAAAGAGGCCTCCAAGAATATGCATTTGTCTCTACTATCCATGTACCATCAATTAGTCAAATCCCTTGTCAACATGGCTGAGCAGCTAAATAATCGCTACAGTTATCTGCTATCTGATACATTAAAGTAGGAAAAGTGCAGCTCAACAGGGATATAGTAATAAGCCCAAAACTCATATGTAGAAGGTGAGAGATAATTAATATTATCCATTATGTCTACCTTCAGTGAGCTTATAGATTCACTATATTTGGGGAGATAAATTATGCAATTGTGAAAACACTACAAAAATCATGATGTCCTAAACATTCAAAATTACCAGTAAAAATAATTTCCCATATATATTTGTTCCTTAAGCAATATTACATTGTAGTTATGTAAAGTAAATTTTGATAATTTTAATGAGGTTAATATGAAGTTTGGTGAATACTGCTTGAAGGTTTTTAAAATTATTTAATCTTTCGTTGTGTTCCCTGTTGAGTTTAGTATTAAGATGATAAATAAACACCTGGGAGTGTAAGAGAAATATTTCCTTTCCAAAACATAATCAAAGTTTTAGCAGTTTAGTTTAGTAATTAGCTTGGGCAATTACTGTTTTTATTTTTATTTTCCAGAATGCAACATTTACTTACCTTGTAAGCGGCTGCTGATATTTTAGAACAGTGCAGAATTTTAGTGTACTGTTTAAATTTAGTCATTTTTATGAATATTTATTACTTTTAGGTCTTAATGACAATATAAACAGAGAACACAAAGGGATATTTGGAATAATTCCCCCCAAAACACAATAATTCAACAAGTGTAATTTTAATGCATTATAAAAATTGTCATATAATTGAAAACCATATACATTTTTCCCCATAGAAATGTTATATTTGCTAAACTGCTTTCTATATCTAATTGGCCCAAGTTTTTTCTTTCAGATGTTCAGTAAACATTTACTCATAAATTGAGTTGTTACCTTTAATTTATTTATTATTAAAATATACTAAGAAAGTAAAAGTTGAAACAGTGCCAATCATGTAGTAGATGCTCAGTAATTGCTGTATTGTTGAGTGAAAGGTAATAGAACAAAGGCAAACAATTTTATCATGTTTACTTAAAGTCAGAAAAGTCTGGTTCTATAATTTAAATCATGCTGGTAATTTCTAACTAAAAAGTCATTTGCTTTTGGATAGTATTACAAAAAAATTTGGGTGCACACCTATAATCCCAGTGGCTTGGGACGCTGAGGAAGAAGGATTACAAATTCAAATTCCAGCCTCAGCAACTTAGCAAGACCCTAAGCAATTAAGTCATGTAAATAAAGTTAATTGGAGAACAGAGGATGAAGAAGAATATAATATTTATACAAAAGTTATTCAATAGGACCAATAATTAAGAACACTGTCTCATTATAGAAATCTAATAGTTTGCTGAAAATAGAGAGTGAGCAAGAAGCCTGTGAAGTGGTTGATTAGACTTTGAATTAATCAGATCTAATTCTATTTTATATCTCATCTTTTAGTGATGCTGTAACTTTTGCCAAGCATTGCCTAAGTTTCCTCATCTATAAAAAGGAAATTGTAAAGGAACCATAAAGGAACCCATAGATAATGTGTCATGTGAAATATTTGAGAAGCACCAGCACAATGAAAGCCTTAGTAAAGAGCAATTGTCACTATTTTTATATTAAATGTGTCACACTTTTTTCTTAGTTGTTAAGCTGCAAATCGCAAACAATCTCTGGTGAAATGCCAGAGTTTCTAGTAAAGGAGAAAACCAGAATATTCCACATGCATTCAGAATGGGGTGTATCTTACCATCAAGGAGTGTAACACTTGTGATCTCAACAGATATATTTGTGTTATTCTCCATCCTGAGTCAAGCAATGCTACATGAAGATAAATGCTATATTCAATCAAAATGGTTTCTTAAATTTTCTGTCTATGGTTTCTGTATTTAAAAGACAGAAAGTGATCAACAGATGGAAATTGCACCAGGCAATTTTCCAAACCCTGCTTTAGCTATCAGAATAATCAAAGAGCTATTTTCTTTAATTTTATATTACTAGATTTTTATATTATTTTCACAGATTTCCCCTTACTGTCATTTAATATTCACCACATATTGATAATATCTTAAGTACTGGAACATTTTTAATAATTAACAGAGCATAATATATTGTTCTTTTGGGTTTTTCTTTTTGTGTTTTGGTGGTGTGTGTTATGTCTATGTATTTAGTTTTCTTTTTTGTTTGTTTAGGGTTTGGTAACACTTTTAGGTATTTATTACCACCTATTAATTTTACACATTAGTGAGGATTGATATGGAATTTACATACATGCATACAGTTTTCCTTGATCATATCCACCCACTCTTCTTCCTCCATCATTTCTCCCTCTGTACTCTTCCTAGTCCCTCATAATCACTATTTCCTTTTTTTTTTGTTTCTACATATTAGAGGAAAAAATGTCATCTCTTTCTTTGTCTGACTTATTTTACCAACATGTCCTCCAGTTTCATTCATTTCACTGACAATGCCAGAATTTCATTTTTCTGTGTAACCGAATAACACTCCATCGTGTGTGTGTTTGGAGAGAGAGAGAGAGACAGAGACAGAGAGACAGAGAGAGAGAGAGAGAGAGAGAGAGAGAGAGAGAGGGAGGGGGAGAGGGAGAGGGAGAGGGAGAGAGAATATAAATATGAATAGTACTGCAATAAACATGGATATGAAGTTATCTCTTTTGTATGCTGACTTCATATCCTTTGAATATATACCCAAAAATGAGATAGCTGATTAAAATGGTAGTATTATTTTTTAGTTTTTGAGGAACTCCCATACTGTTTTCCATAGTGGCTTTACTAATTTACATTCTCACCAACAGTGTATAAGACTTCTGTTTTTCTGCACGTCCTTGCCAGCATTTGTTAATTTTTGTTCTGAGTTTTTACTTTTTGTTTTTCATAATAACAATTCTAATTGG
Source organism: Ictidomys tridecemlineatus (assembly GCF_052094955.1). NCBI lineage: Eukaryota > Metazoa > Chordata > Mammalia > Rodentia > Sciuridae > Ictidomys > Ictidomys tridecemlineatus. The sequence continues at coordinate 105,957,021 of NC_135485.1, read as the reverse complement.
GGTGAGATGATACCTCATTATAGATTTGATTTGTATTTCCCTGATGACTAAAGATATTGAGTGCTCGATTTTGGCAATTTGTGTATTTCCTTTTAAGAACTGTCTATTCAGATTGTTTGCTTGCTTGCTTTTTGTTGTTAGGTTCTTTATATATTCTGTATTTTAACCCTCTGTCACATGAATAGTTGGCAAAGAATTTTTTTCTCATTCTGTAGATTGCCTCTTCACTTTGTTGTATCCTTTATTACAGAGAAACATTTTAGTTTTATGCAATCCTATTTGTCAATACTTGCTTTGTTTCTTGTACTTTTGGGGTTCCATCTAGAAAATCAGATGCCTGTAATAATATCGTGAAACTCTGACAAGGTTTCCATTTTCTCCTGCCAATTTCCAGTGTTATCCCATGATCACTCACCTAAAAATACAGCTGTACACTGTTCTTTGGTTCTTTCAGAAGAGTAGTTAGGTTTGGGTACCTCTATTCAGCTGTCTTGAACTATTGAGATTCATGATATGTTGTTCTTAGCTAAAACTACAGATTAGGAAACAAGGATTAAGAAGTTTAAACAAATTCTCTGCAGTCACATAGCTAATGTTTATAATTATTAACCCATTATTATTTAGGAGAAAAATGTGATGTTTGAAGACAGTTGAAATGATGCTATTGTTTATCTTTTTAATCTGCTGATATGACATACTTAGATCTTGACTTTTGCTTCAAAAAAGAAATATGGGTTGTCTTTTATAGTTGATGGCTGCACAATAGTTGGTTTGCCAACTTAATTTATAGTTCCCTTTTACATAGCATTTTTAGAGTTATATATTGTCTGTTAGCTGTTCAATGTATCATTTCTCACAGGTGCTAGATACACTCAAAGCCATGAAGACTGGTGCATTCTGACTTTATATTAGGAAAAAGCCCATCTGATTGTTTGCAGTTGATTACAAGTTAAGCCAAACCCCCAAATTAAAATAATGATAATAATAAAGAGAACTATCCATGTTAAAATAAAATTTAATCATGAAAACTAGCAAACACAATTTTAAAAATTAAGTATGGCCATACATTAATCAATAACTTCATTATTTAACATCCAGGAAAATAAATCTGCAAAAGAAAACACAAATCTAGATTGAAAAACAAACAAGAAAATATATAACATTGTATCTAAAGTCGTATATTTGTGGGAGAGAATATAAGAATTTGTACTAAAAATGAGAAATAAAAGGTATTACCATTTCTCAAAGTCTGCAATGTGCTTGCTATTTCATATATCCTGTCTAATTTAGTTTTCCATTTAGCTGTTGAGGAGTTATATGCTACTAGAATTTAAGTAAATAACTCAAGTTCGGGTACATAAAATGTGAGTGAAAAATTATTTTATATATTAAAGGTCATAATTTTAAGGTGTCAGAAAGAGGTTGCTGATTGGTTGTATTTGCTTTGTTTTCTCTGATATTTTATAAACTTTCAGTCCTTTATTAAAATATTTGATGTTCAAGTGAAATGAGTAAAAAATATGTTGTAAATATTTCAGAAGGAATCAAATGGGAGATTTCTATTTAAACCACCTTGGTTTTAGACTCTGTGAATTAAAATAGAAATTTAATAAATGAATATCTATGAATATGTTGATAATTTTTTGGCTTAACTTTCATAAATGTAAATCCATAGAATGAAACCCATTTTATTTACATAATTTGCAAGTTTAGAAAAAAACATGAAATATGAGTTTCAAAAGCCAGAGTAGGCAGTGATAAGAAAATATTCATGACATTATCCAATTTTTTTAAAAAAATCTTTTGAAGCAGTAGCAGTTCATGAATGATTTATTCATTAAAGAAGTACTTAATCTAGTGGAGAGTTCTTACAGATGTCTGTGCCTCTGTGAAAGAAGACATGTTTTTGGATAGGAAGGCCATGAGTAGGTACTTAAATATTAGATGATAATCACTTATAGATGAGTAGAAATTATCCTGATCTGCTTTTTAGTAAGTAAATAAATAAAAGTTGATATGTTGCCCAATTGGCTCTCTGTAAATTACAGTTTAGGAAGAGATTTTCAGTTTCAGTATATAATATCTGGGACTCAGTCCCAGAAATGATATATGATCAGATACAGGTTCTTTGTCTTTTAATTTTTTTGTTAGATAAATATAAACCCACTTCTGCAATAATAGGTACAAAATCTACAATCAGTGTTCTATATTGAAATGTTGTGATTATATCTGAAAAGTGCTCTGCCACTGTTTGTGAGCTACACATGGTTTGTTGGCACTGAGGACCAACAACATGTACATAATCTCAGAGCCCCTGTGGGATAAATTGGCATGTAGCATAGACTTGTGATAATCATGCCTGACATGTGCTTCCAGGTATTTGGCATCTGAATGTACTGTGTACATTTGTAAGCTTGCCAAACATAGTCAGGGGTTTGGGGGGTTGGAGTGGATGATGGGTGGAAACTAAGCAGGAACAATTTTTAGCCTTAAAATATTACTTGATATTGTATTTTCAATAGGACCAAATTTTCCTATAAATTCATCAGAAGTCATTGAAAGTTTGGATTCCTCTCCCTACTCCAGCTTTTTGGCTTTATTCAATTTCATTTGTTGGAAAACTGCAACATAGTTTCTCTTTATCTGTTGCCAAGATCTATACTCTTGACATCTTGTGAATTCTATGATTCTAGTCAACCTTGAGCTATTTCTTTTATTTTTTAAACCCGAAAATAGTCTGTTATAATAAGTGAAGGAATGATAAACTGAGATTATTATAAGCCTTGCTGCAGATAAGGGCTAATCATGTCAACTAGTACTCTTTCTGAGGTGGCATGCTGTTAAACTATTACATTTCTCAAAGATAGATTTCTTCTACTTTTCTGTTATTTGGGATAAAAACATTTTTTAAAATTATATTCCCTGCCATTAACTTTTAGCTATGCTATAAGTTTTCTTTCTTTATAAACAATTAATGCCAAGTATACTTTTGATGACATGAAGTATTAATTGCCTTTCAATTTATTCTGGAGATGTTATAGATGTGTGCTTAAATCCTGACTACTAGATACATCACAGAATTTTTCGATGGACCATAAAACTATTTCTTCTAAGACAATATTTTCTTATGGCATTGCAATGAATGCATGAAAAATTCAGGAGTTAATCATCAAAGATACATATCTCTAAGTTAAAAAAATGTTCAAGTACTCTTGAAGATCATTGCTCATTCTGCCAAGAAAAGGCCATTGTTATGATCACTGTAGGCTACATAATAGGGACCAATTTTATGAATCTCAGCTAAAGGCTTTATCAGGTTTCTGTTTTCCTAGATTGCTGAATATAATGTAAGAAGGGTATTTTTTTATTGCTTCAAGACATAAGGATAGTTGGTTAATAATTTATCACTATTATCTTAGACTAGTAATGTGGAAAAGATTTCTTATAAAGTTTTACATTATTACAATTAAAGTATGAAGAGCTTTTTCTCATCTAGAAGTAGCACAGATTTTGCTGAGTGTACATCACTTATATAAAGAAAGGTTGTATTTAGAAGAACAATTCTATTAAATCATTTAGTAGATCAGAAACTATCTTGTATGATCTGTGGGAGGTTTACTTAAAATTTTAATTAATCTAATCTTTTTAAGAAAAAAATTCCCTGTTTAGGAAAAAAAGAAAATAGAAAATGTAATTTGATAATATAAAAATGATAAATTACTTATACATCCACATTCAGAGATATCCAACTTTAACATTTTATTTACACTTACCAGTATTTAGTGTAATTATAAACATTAGTTTAATTTTACTATATTTAAAACTATGCTTATGTCATTTAACTGAATTTATTTAATTTGGTTATATAGTGCTAATATATTTTATGTCAATAAAAGTTTTTCCATAATGCTGTTTTATATGACAGTATTAGATTCCTTTTTAGGAATGTAGTTTAAGAATTTATATTCCAATGTTATGATTTGAATATTATTTATATTTTTTTCACTATTGCATGTAATATTGTGGTAAACATCTCTGCCACCAATATTTGTATATGGCCTTAATCATTCAACTAGAAATATTACTAAAAGTGGAGTTGATGGATATAACCAATACCTGTGTATGCCAAGTACTCTTTAAGATGAAGTGGTTTGCCAGTATTATCTTAAAGTAGAGGGTGCTATTAATGTCTTTGTATTAAATATGAGATAACCAGGGCACACTGAGTTTAAATAACTTGACCAGGGTTGCATAGCAATTTATTAAGTGACCCTAAAGTATAATCTACAACATATGTATACTATGGAATATGTATACTCTTTGCCAAATTGTTTAATATTGCCAAGTTGTGCTCACATCATTAAGGAAGGTAAATCTTAATTAGCAGCAGATGAATATTGTATTTCTGAGAAGATTTCATCGATTATTAGGAATTCACAAAATACTATATGCTACTATACAAATATGGTTCTATTAATCAATAATAAGTGAGCTTAACTAGTTGACTCCAGACAATATTTAAGACTGTATAATTCAACAGTTCATGCAGCAAACCTTGTCTTTTTTTATTTCGTCGAGGAATTGGAATCAAAGTTTGGATGAACAATTTCCTAGTGTTACTGAAAGACCCATTTTAGTTTGTAAGGACTATTGTGTCATGTGAACTGGTGTGATCTTAACAGAAACGTTTCCTCCTAATCCGCTCTTATAATTTCTGTGGACTCAGCCTGAAGATGTGTGCGCATGCATCACATTGTTACTTCTACCTGTCTACTTTCCTCAATTACTTAACCAAAGTGAACGACATGCCCAGAAGAGGTGTGTTATCATGAGCTTGCTTCATTAACCTTGAATTTCTGGCATAATTCAGTTTGAGAAAGAAGATGGAAGGAAGCATATCAGTCTAACTTCATCTGACTTGCAATCAATACTAGAGACTCCTGTGTAGCATAAATACCAAGAAGCCAAGGCAAAACAAGATTGATATTAGTGTATACACTGAGTCATCTGCTAGGAGAAAGATCTAAAGGCACAAGCTTTACACACTAGCCCATAGTGACTTGAAATCTGTTCAGAATATATAACTTAAAGTAGACAATAATTTAATATTCTGGTATCAGCAGGTCAGAGTATTTGACACCAATAACATTTTCAAGTGTGACATGCAAAAGACTTAATCTAGTACTTGGAGAAGATGAATTTTAAAAAGCACCAGGCAGTTTTATAGCTGAAAGGAAGAAAATGAAGAACTGTAGTTATTGGGAAAATTATATGGGTTAAGTTTTCTGTAAAAATAAATTTCCATGAAACAAAACAATACTTCTAAATAACTATGAAACACCTTATCTGGGAAAAGTAGGTCCAAACCTCATTCCTAGCATATAATTCAGTTTTATCCTGAGGATGAGTCTGTGTGGGGGATAACCCAGATCCATATGCCATTTAAGGACTGCGATATTACAGAATGATAGTTCCAACTTTCAAAAGCTATAAACTCATTGTTCCATAAAATTTTTTTTAAGATTTTTAAAATTGTAACTAGATTTCATTTATGTCATGCTTACTATATTTTTTGTTAACCCAGTAGATTCTTTAGCCTTCTACATCTACTAGATAAAATACAGAAAAATAGGAGTGGATCACTTTATATTCTCTAAACAATCAAACAGAAAGAATTAATATGCATTTTTTTAAAGATAGAGGTGTGAGAGAGAGAAAGACAGAGAGAATTTTTAATGTTTATTTTTTAGTTTTCAGCGACACAACATCTTTATTTGTATGTGGTGCTGAGGATCGAACCCGGGCCTTATGCATGCCCGGCGAGTGCGCTATGGCTTGAGCCACATCCCCAGCCCATTAATATGCATTTTTATGATAGTTCTTTGGGGAGCAAAAAAATAATACCAGAAATATAATGATCATTTTATTATATATAATAAATATATATATTGTGTGCTGAATATACAAATCACGGAATTACTCAGATTCAAAAATATGTGTTCAATTAATAAGGACACACTGTGATTTTTAATGTAGAAATTGCAAAGAAAGGGCTGGGGCTGGGGCTCAGTGGTAGAGCACTTGCCTGGCATGTGTGAGTCACTGGGTTTGATTCTGAGCACCACATATAAATAAATAAAATCAAGGTCTATCAACAACTAAAAAATATTTTAACAAAAAACAAAAAAGAAATTGCAAAGAAAAAAAATAAATCATCTTTTATTTTCTCTCTTCCTCTTTCTTTCTTCTATCCTTCCTTCCTATTTTTTTTTTCTATTCAACTTAAAAGCTAAACCACAATTTAAATTATTCCCTACTTTGGTAAGCAGACTGCATGCAGGTCAGTTCCATGAGTCCCTATTTAATACTGAACGGGTACCATGTTCAGTCTTCCTGTGTCTATGTGGGAACACATCAGACTAGAATGTTGGCTCTGAAATTGACCTGCATGTGCACTGTCGCTGCCCTACCTAAATCCTCTGGCTAGCAGATCTACCCATCCTTCATCTGCTCAGTGTTGGTTGCTAGCAGCCCACAGCTGTCCCTGTCTCCAGAGTGTTGACCTCAGATGATGGAAAATGCCAAGCACAGAAATGTCTAGGAAATTATGACCCCTTATACTTCACAGGCAGTCTGTGACCAATGACTTACTGCCAAGGATGAAACAAAAAGGATGGCTCTGTGTTCAGGCAGGCTGACATATCATTCCAGAATTCTCTATGATATAAGGCCGAGACTACAAGACACCTGCGTCCACACCTGTGCCTAGCTTTTCCCTGACCTACTCTGTCTCCCCCATTTGCTACAGTTTTTATCTGAGACTACTTCTTCAATACAATATTTGCACCAGAATCCATTTCTTAGACTCTGCTTTCAGTGAACCTGATCTAAGACAATATGATATCCGTATAGGGGGAAAAAAGTAGCAACTGGCATTGAAATGATCTTGTTTAAATGCAAAGTTTAGAACGTTCCAGATGATGATGATTTTGCACATTCATTTATGATGAGAATTTTCACAAATGGATTTAGGTTATTGGTTTATATCCTAGTTCTACTCTGCACTGAAAATTTACATGGCTCATAGAAAGTAAAGAGGGAGTTTCTTTCATTCTTTTCATAAAAGATCCACTTTTACTTTTAAAACAGTTCATTATTTTCCCAATGAACAGTGAGAACTTAAGAGTATTGAATATGATTGCCAACTTTCTTTTCAGCAGGCATAGTTTAGGAGGTAGAATGAATCAACAATGAATATGAAGAAAACCCAAATTGCAATGACATGCTGTTTTGCCTTAGTGTTTTTCTCTGTTTAAATGATATTGACGATTGTCCTTATTGAAGAGGAAATAAGTATGTGCTTGGAGCCTCACAGCCGACCATTCATCATTCTTTCATGCAAAAGATAGAATGCCTGTGCCAGCGCATGGAGTCCAATGGCAGCTACAGTAGCAGAAAATCAATAGATGGTATTAGAAAACTCAGAGGCTAATCAGAGCCTGATCTGCAAGCGTGATGTACTCTAAAAGAAGCATTGCTTTAGGACATAACTCAATTCTCTGAACACCACAGACTGCAGCTTAATTCAAGCATTTAGGGGGGAAATGAGGGTCTTTAAAATATACATTTTACTCTTTATTGCCTCCCAGAGAAGCTTCAGTGTAGTACTGTAATGAATAATGATAACATACGTTCTTAAAAACTGATGTTAGCTCAGTCATTAAGCCCAAATAGAATGAGTACCCCTGCTGTGTCGAGCAATGAGATGTCATTAGTAAGCAGCATTTCTGCTAAAAGGGGTGTGTGTATTGTTACTTGTTAAACACACTATTAATATCTGTAAAGGTAAATGACAATTGGCTCTTTCCTTCCTTGGTAGTTGGTTTTGGTAACGTATTTAAGCTGATCCTGAGCTCTAAGTGAAGATACATAATCAAATCAAAATTTATTGTGTCAAATTTGAAATAAGTTGAAATTGACATTGTAATCAAAATACATTTAAGTTACATTGTTCAAAAATTCTGAGCTTGGAACAATGCCTGAATATTTTGCACTTGGTGTAATATTTTCCCCTTAGGAACTTTGGAATACATCTTATTACAATTTTTTTAAAAAAATTACTCCAGCCGGATATGATGGTACATAGCTATAATCCCAGTGACTTGGGAGGCCGAGGCAGGAGGATCACAAGTTCAAGGCCTACCTGAAAATTTTAGTGAGATGTTTTCCCAAAATAAAAATAAAAAGGGATGGAAATGTAACTCAGTAATAGAACCACCCTGGGTTTAGTCCTCAGTAACACAAACAAACATACACACACCCCAAAACAACAACAACAAAAAAACTAAGAAAAGAAAATTACTCCAGAATAAGTAAAACAGATTCTCTTAAGTTTTTTTAGTGTGAAATAGATAATTAAGGCAAGAATTGTATCATCAGTATAAGTACGTAATATCAGATCTACATTTCTCTATTTTTTATGCTTTATTAACATTTTTAGATCATCAACAATTCTTTAAGAATAGGTTAGCTTTTTTGATAAATTTATCATATCTTGACAGAATTCTGAATTGCATATAACCAACTTATGTTTCAGTATTAAAGGAATATGTATGATTTTAATAAACCTCTGATCTTATATTAGTAAGGTTAATAGCTTGAATTTAGATAGTGCATCAATATGTACATTTATTGTAGTAGATGAACTGTCAAGGTCAATTTGATTCTAATAATCCTAGCAAAATGAAAGTAACATCATAAAAAATAAAGCCCTGCTTGGAAACAATAGCTAATTAAGACTTTTCTGATACCCCAGAGAGAGAACAGTATAGAGAATAGTCACAGTTGGCTTAAGATTGGCAACTCTGCTGGATGTGACAGCACATTCAGCTCATCCCACACAGACACAATCCAGCATCTGGGATGGTAATTATTAGACTTCAGAACACTTCTTGGAAATTTTCCATGTATTAGAGTGCTTACAAAAGCAAGCCTTCTGGAATTACCATAGTTATATTCACATGAATACGTATAATCACTAAATGCTTTATCAATATTTATTTATCTCTTTAATATTTATTTAATCTTAAATTATCACTTTGCTTATGAGTTATAACTATTTCAACATGCAAAAAGAAAAGTACTGTGGATTTAAGAAAACAATTTTTTTTTAAATATAAATGTTTCTTTCACTTTTAAAAAGAAATCTTTTGATTTATAATGCCCAAATTTAAAATTCTGAATACACTACCTCTGTGAGATAATTCTGGTGAATAAATTCTCCTAAATAAAATATGAAAATTAAAATTTTATCATAAATTTTGAAAATATTTTCCTAATTTTACCACTTAGCAATTTTGAGATGACTTCTTTATAATTATTTTAAATACATTTTAATATATGTTTACATGCATAACATACCAATATAATATATGCATAAAAATGTGGTATTTGATAAGTGATCAAAATTTTATTGGTACATATTCATTATATAGGATAGTGGGTTTCATTGTAGCATATTCATGCAGGCACATGTCATCATTAGATTAATTTCACTTCCATGTCCCTCCTCTTCTCCCTTTCTCTACTCTAATTGTCTCTCTTTGTTTTCATGAGGACCTCCCCAACTTGAATCTGGCTTTATTCACTTAACATAATTTTCTCCATTTCCATTTTTCTACAAATGACATAGTTTTGTTCCTCTTTATGACTGAATAAAACTATTGTATGTACATACTGCGTATTCTGTATCCATTCATTTGTTGAGGGACACCTACATTGGTTCCATGATTTGGTTATTGTGAATTGTATGATAAATGATTTTTTTAAAAAATTTAATTAAGTACATATGACAACAGAATGCATTTTGATTCACTGTACCCAATTGCAGCACAACTTTACATTTCTATATGTACACAATGTAGTGTCACACGATACGTGCAGTTGTACATGTACCTAGAGTAATGATGTCCATCTCATTCCACCATCGTTTCTACCCCCATGTCCCCTCCTCACCCCTCTCTCCCCTTTGCCCCATCAAAGTTTCTCCATTTTTTCCCATGTCTCCCCATTTGTGGATCAGCATCCACTTATCAGAGAACATTCAGCCTTTGGTTTTTTAGGATTGGCATATTTCACTTAGCATGATATTCTCCAACTCCATCCATTTACCTGCAAATTACATAATTTTATTCTCTTTTCTTGCTGAGTAATATTGCATTGTGTGTATATATCACAGTGTTTCCTTTATTCATTCATCTATTGAAGGGCATCTAGATTGCTCCTTTGTTTTTTATTGTGAATTGAGCTGCTATAAACATTGGTGTGGCTGTATTACTATAGTATGCTGAGTTTTTTAGTCTTTTGGGTATGGACTAAGGAGTAGGATAGCTGAGTCCAATAGTGGTTCCATTCCAAGTTTTCCAAGGAATTTTCATATTGTTTTCCAGGTTGGTTGCACCAATTTGCAGTCCCACCAACAATGACAACAGTAACTAGCAGCTTCAACTGATAATTCTTTAGAAGGATTCTACTAACTCTGAGAATGGTTGATTCATATTCTTTGTTGTCTGAGAAGTAAGGAGATATATTTAGAGAGGTGGTAGAGCAGGTTCTGCCACTTTATGATCTTGGTCAGTTTCCTTAGTTCATCTGGTAAAAGGGAAGAATAGTGCTATATTTTCTGTAAGATTGCTGTGAAAAATAGATGCCATGATTCATATAAAGTCAGTTGAAGAGTGCTTCATATTTAATTAAAAATAAAACATGATCATTTCATGATTATTATCATTTATGTAATTTAATTACTAGTAAGGAAAAAATATGACCTAATGGAAGCTTGTGGGACTCTGAAGACAACTGGATGGTTCTGAATAGTAATGCAAACAACTAGAAGTCATGTTTGTATTAACCTTTCAAGGTCCCAGTTCCTTGCTCATACCCCCAAAATAAGATTGTTCTTAAAATCATATATTCAAAATTCCTGGTCCATATCAAATCTTTAATGAATGGTACATTGTACTATAAAGAAAATTATTTAGGGAATGTTCTTCGGGGGGGTTACTTTTCTGTTTCTTTTAATGTAAATATTATAATGCCAAATGAGAGTATTCTTTCTAGACTCTGTACCTCCATATTTTATCTTTTGCAGTAAAAAGAACTATGTATTGTATTTTTGTTACTCACATATATTCTTTTCCAAATACATAACTTTGATTGTTCATGAAATATTTTTTCATTAATTCAGTAATCACCTAGAGATAATGTTGAATTTTACTTTGAGTATTTCTATAAACATGATCATATTGCTTGTTAGTTGAAATACTTTGGGCACTTAAGTAGGCATTCAGACATTTCTAACCTGAAATATTATCTTAACATATTAATGTTAAATAAAAAATGATTAAAGTCCAGAGGAATTATAATTTATTTAGAAATATTAATTATTTTCAAAAACATTACTAGCATTATAATCTTTATAAAAACATGTAAATAAATACTTACATATATATTATATCTTTTGTATAGATATAGAGATCTCCTAGATATTTTGAGTTTATAATTTTTATATTAATTTTAGGTTAGTTGGTAAGCAGGCATATAGACTGATAACATTTGAACAAATTTTAAGTAGTTTTAAAGGTTATAAAAATCAAAATTTAAAGGTTGTAAGTTCCTAGTCATTAGTAACATTCTGTTAATTGACTCATAATTATCTTTTTACTCTTTGTTTTTACTTTGTTCCAGACACATTAGTAAATCTTTTTTATATATAAATAATCACATTTAGTGTTTTCTCCTAAATTGATTCTCTTTTCCCTTCGTTTACATTTTTCCCAGTCTGATTTCCTACTGCCAGAAACATATTGCCACCTACATGTCTTCAGGCACATCAAAATTAGACTATTTGTGGCTAGAAGCTTTTAGGGAAACAGCATAATTTTAGAGCAACAAAGCTTAATTCAACTTATAGAATTTTTTATGCTCCAAAGCATAAAATTATGCTCCAATTTTTTAACTCACAAGGCATATTATATGGTGATATTCTATTCTCTCATCTTTTCTTTCATTTGATAGTTGGTATACTTTTAAATTTATATTTTTCTCCTCATCTATTACTTGTTTATCTAGTGGTATGGCTATTAAAAAATACAGACATTGATGATTAATTATTCTGCTGTATTTATTAGTATTCAAAATAGAAAATGGTTTCTCTATGAGGATAGTTAGTTTATGTGTTGGGTTGGTGTGTTTGTCAGCTGTCCTTTGCTATAACAAATATCAGAGATAATCAGCTATAAAGATAAATGTTCTATTTTGGCTTAGGGTCTTGAGTTTTCTAGTCCAAAATCAGTTGGTTCCATTGCTGTTGTGCCTCTGTAAAGGTAAACATCATGGAAGAAGTGTATGGTTGAGCAAAGTAACTAAATCATGATTTCTTTGCCAGGAAACAAGAAAGGAGGAGATTAGGTGGGATCCCAATACTCTTCAAGGACATATCTAGAATGATCTAAAAATTTGACACCAGGCCTACCTCTTGAAATTCCATATCCTTAAAATTTCCACACTTTCCAATGTTGCCAAGTTGAAATGGAGACCTTTGGGCAATAGTCCAGATTCAAACTATAGACCTGCGTCAACTACAGTCCCAGACTTACTCAACCAAATTCTTCTCTAGTCATTAATGTAAAGGTATCTAGTACATGTGAATATAGTCCATAATGAGTGACTAAGTAAGGATGTGACCCAAGTCAATCAGTTAAAGGCCTTAACAACAAAATGAGGCTCCCTTGAAGAAGAGCGAGAACAGCTTCAGCTCATGCCTGAGTTCCATACTGCCTTTATAATAGCTGACCCTATGACTTTTAGGTTGGCTTTACAGTCCCTTGCAATTTTAAGTCATTTCCCTGCAAAATCTTTCTCTCTCCCCCTCCCTCTCTCCCCTCCTCTGGAGCTCTCTCTCTCTTCTCTTTCTCTAAATACACACACACACACACACACAAAACACACACACACACAAACACGTGTGCATAGTTCTGCTTCTCTTGTTAAATCCCTGCTGAAGTAAATGTCCATACCAGAAGGAGTTCTAGAGAAAGAGCATATTAATTATTTGTGTCTATATTTGTTCTGGGTTTTGTTTAATTGCTTCTCTAATCTGCTTAGACCTAAAGACACTAAAATTAATGACTCTCAGCAGTAAAGAGGGTGCTGATCATCCATGGAATGATGCGTCAATAAAGACGTACAAATCACCTTTGGATTCTCCTACTCCTGGAAGAGAAATCTCTTGTTTGACATAGTTCTTGATATGCTAGAATAATCAAACTGAAGTATATGATAGTGGGTAGTTGTACCTAACTGTACTAGAGAAAGTGGGGGGAAAGGATGACAAATTCCTAGGTCAAACTGAGCATGGACATTTTTGAATCTGCCTAGAAAGAAACTTTCACCTTCTGTAGCCATAGACCAGATAAAAGTGAGAGTCTTATCTTCTGAATGTTGGAATAGCAGTGTAAACTGAATTCCTTACCTCTTCTGGCATATTTTTTTAAAGTGAAGGCATTGATTAAGAAGGAATGAGATCCTGAAAGTTTATAGGGTGACATATGGGCAGATAGGGAGGTAGCTGGGGACAGAAAACCTAGAAATTCTACTGAGTCCTCATTGTCAATAGAACTAACCCATCCACTCCAGCCAAACGAATTGAATCCTACTTTGCCTGAAGAACCCATGGAAGCCTTCCTGTGGTAACTGCCTCACAAGGCACTATTGATTTTACTCAAGAGCCACCCCAGCTACTCCTCTTTGTTTCTAGACATATAATTAGACTAGACTATAATCTTAGTAGGTTCCAAAGAGTAAGGTATGGAGTGTGATGCATTAAAAAAGTACCTGTCATACCAAAAGAAGTGCATGATTATCTTCAATTTATACAGATAGAAATCTGGGGAGTGTATATAAAAATAGATTGCAAGTGTGTGGGACTGGGAAGGAAGAAACACGATGTTGGATCAGGCCAAAGTTATGGATACAGGCCCACAAAACAGATGCCGATTCTGAAGTTAATGTTTTGACATATATTTAAAATATATTAAAATAGTTTTAATATTAAAAATAATTATAATAATGTTTTTGTTGCTTTGTGGTTATTTGACTGAAATACGGGCCTAAAGAAACCTATACAAACAAAAGTTGAAATGTCAGAAATGATTTGCTGTATGACACAGGTGGATTTCCAAAGATTTCAAGGGATGAGGATTTTAGAGAAGATACATTGTGTTTACGACCTGCTCATCTACCCCAAGATGATCTTGATGACGACGCATCTTTTTCTACAAATGTGAGCAACATATTTGGGAGGGAAGCCTCAGCTTCATGGTAATTCTTCTATGTGAGTCAGAAATTTGTGTGAAGTGTTGGCATCAAACTGGTTAATGCAAGGTCTATAGAAGAGTGGCAGGGGCTTAGTGGTGGGCAGTTAGTTGCCGCGTACAAGGTAGTTGGGGTTAATGTAGTAAAGAGCAGAGCCAAAGCAATCATCAGAACTGTCTGATTCCCAGAGGCCTAACCCTCAGCTAATTGATCATATTATCCCCGAAAAAGAAATAGACAATCAGTATACTACGTCTTTTCTTTATCTGTATAAGCAGAAGCGTCCTCCGCTGCGTGAACAAAAGTCAATCTTCCATCACCAAAACAGAGAATCTCTGAAGTTCAATCAATTCCCACACTTAGGCTAGTTAACAGAGTTAGATCCTTTTCAAAGAAGAAGAAGTTTGATTCTCTTAAGGAAATACCTTGCTACATAGTTAAAATCTTACCATCAGTCTTTCTCTTAGCTTGCCCACAAAGGAATGTATTGCCATTTATCAGGGTGACTATGCCTTCAGGAAAACAAACAAACAAACAGACAAAACTTATTTTTAAGGATAGTGGCATTTTTCCTCTGTATTGAAACAAATTTTAAGAAACACAAAAGTCACTGGGCTCTACCAGGCAGAATAAGCACTTGTGAAAATCAGGTAATCAATGAGGTTTTAGCAAATACTCATCTAACAGTGAATTTATTGTATCCTTCTTCCCATACTATGGTAATTTTCCCATTCATACAATGCATAATTAGAAAAGATATACTTAGGGGCTGGGTTGTGGCTCATTGGTAGAGCACTTGCCTAGCATGTGTGAGGCACTAGGTTCAATTTTCTTCTTTTTCTTTTTTTTTCAGAGTAGAAATTAGAAGTTTATTAAAGGACAGCAGAAAAGACTTCTCCCAGAGGAAGAAGGGGACCCAAGAGGTGGAATCCCATTAGGTTCAATTTTCAACATTGCTTTTAAATAAATGAATAAAATAAAGGTTCATCAACATCTAAAAAAATTTAAGAAAAAGATATAGTCAGTGATTGATAAAAACTCAATATTTATTCTCTGACTTGTGAAATGAGGACTATGATAGTAGGAGAGGGCAAGGAGAAATCACTAGAACCGACTCTTCCTACAAAAACAGTATGCCAAAATCAATAACATATTTCTGGAGAGATTAGTGTTTTCTTCATGGACTTGAAGGATGAAGTGGTAGTGATTCTCAACATACCCCATTCAACCTATTTGGTCTCTACAGAAAACAGATCTTGGAGAATATAGCAGATTATTGAGAATTTAACCAGATGATGATTCCAAATAAAGCTGCTATTATAGATATGCTTTCATTTCTTGAGCAAATAAACATATTCCTGGTACTTGGTGTGTGCATATTAATTTGGTTAATGAAATCTTCATTGTATCTATAAGTGAAAACCATCAGAAGCTGTTTCAGCTGGCTAAAGCAACAGTATACCTTCACTGTCATACCTCAGAAGTATATCAACTCTCCTTCTTCATATCATTATTTAGTCCACAGGTATTTGATCACTTTTCCACAACATATGTTTTTCCATTATTTTAATGATACACCAATGAGATGTAGTAAACAAGGTGTAGAAAGTACTTTAGATGTTATAGCAAATATCTGCATGTCATTTCATATGAAAATATGAAATAAATTCAACAAAATTCAGGGGCCTCTCATCTCACTGAATTTTCTAGAGGTTCAGTGGACTGGGCATATCAAATAATCCATTCTAAGCTGGAGGATAAGTTTTTGTATCTGGCCTCTCTGACAAGAAAAATAGGCACAAAGGCTGGTGTCCTCTTTGCATTTTGGAGGTAATATATTCTTCCTTTGGGTCTGCTAGACTGGCCAATTTATTTATTGACCTTAAGCACTGCCAGTTTTGACTGGAGGACACAGCAAGAGAAAATTCTGCTAAAAATATAGGCTGCATACAAGTTGCTTGGCAACTGGAGCCATAACAGATCCAATGGTGCTTGAAGTGTCAATCATAAACTTGGTGCTCTCTAACCCAACAAGACATAAATTTGAACATGCACAGAAGTAGTCCATTAAGAAATGGAAATGATGTATAAGATACGAGGCTTAAATAGGCTCCAAAAGCACAAGAAAGTTTCATAAGCGAGTAGCCAGATTCCTCTGTTTCTGCTGCATTACCTTCCTCTCCACAGGAGTATACCTACTCTACCAATTGTAGAAGAGAAAAGACAGGCCTGGTTGCAATTGGCAGTCATCCAAAAGCTCTAGAGTCCCCTTCTGGGACATCTATGAAGACCAATGATGAAGAAAAATACTCCCAGAGGGCAGAACTTACAGAAATGAAAAGATTCTGCAAAGCAATTTTGAAAAATAAGAACAAAGTTGAAGAATTTAAACAAATGAAACTACACTTACACAGTCAGATCATTTTTGTCATAGATACAAAAGCAATCTAATGGAAATGAAAGTTTTTTTTTAACAAGTTCTCCTGGATTTTAATGAAAATCAATATGGAAAAAATATAAATCCCATCCACAATCTGATTTTGTATACAGAAATTAAATCAAGATGCCATAGGCCTAGAAGTAAAAACTAAACACAAATATCTTTATTCAGTTATAGACAAATGTTTCTAGATAATTTTTTTAAAAAAGTAACCAAAATATTTTTAAAGGCCTAATATATTAAACTTAAGAAAATTAAAATTTTTCACACTTCAAAAGATACTATTCAGAAAATAAAAAGAAAAGCCACAGGTTAAAATTAATATTTGCAAAACATACATCTTCTTTTTCAGGATATAAAAAGACTTCCTGGAACCAAATAATGAAAAGGAAAACAAGTCTATTAAAAACTAACAAAAAGCTTTAAAATCACTTAACAACAACAAAAAATATATCCACATGGTTAATATTCATGAAAAAGTGTTCAACATTATTAGGCACTGGTTAACTGCAAATTAAATCACAATGAAATATTACTAAGCTTTCACTTAGAAGTCTACAATTAAAAGAATGGTAAGCTGTGGTAAGAATGTGCAATAATCAGAACTCTCATATATTACTGATGAATATGTAAGATACTACAACCCTTTTAGAAGAATAACTGGTATATTCTTACTAAACTAAATATAGATGTATCCTATTGCCAGGGTTTTTAATCCTGATTACTTATTCATGATAAATGAATACATTTATTCTACAGGATTTATCATGTTAAATAGTATTCTATTCTTTTCTGATTCTCTGTTTGCAAATGTTGCACATTATTTATAATATCCTCGAAACTGGAAAGAGCCGAAGTATCAGAAAGAAGGTGCATGGATAAACCAATTCTAGGATAGTCATGCAAAGGAATACTACTGAGAAATAAGAATTAATGAATTACTGAAACACTCAATGGCATGGATGACTCTCAAAACCAAAATGTTGTATGTAAGAATGCTTATGATTAACAGGTTAAAAAAAAAAAAAACACCACCTGAACCCTCCAGGCTGATAGAAAAAAGAGGAGATAGTATGGTAGTATTACCTCCAGAATCCAGACTGCCAGGTTGGAATCTTAAAGGAGGATCCACTCAGTGGAAGATGAAGCTATTGAGGAGGCTTCTTATTAGGGACTGCATCCAAAAAGGAAGGGATGCCTTTGGGATATAAACCACAAAGAATATGCCACAACAACAACTCATCAGAGCCCACTGGAAGTTGGGAGCAAGGAAAAATACCTATGCTTTTCCCTTTTGTCAGTACTTTCTACCAACCAGTTTTGAAAGTGTAATCTGTAAGAAAGAGCTTTCTGCAATACAAAAAAGGGGCAGAGAAAGGTTAGCATAGATTTGTGGAGAAGCAGGTTGGTCAATGTGGTATCACACATTTGATTATTTCACATCTGTGATGGTAATTGCAGAAAGGTATAATCACACCTGATAAAGGCATTGCAAAAAATATAAATTTCTTAACGCAATACAGAGCATGTGGGAATTTAGTGAAAAATGCTTATGCTCCTGTTTTCCTATTCCTGTCCTGTCCAGAAAGAAAAGAAATTTTCTTCCATAACTTTCTTGCACCACTTTTATTTGTTCAGCACCACATCACTAGGACTGCTAATCTGATGAGGCATTCCTTGGGTTGCATATTACACATAAGCAGATTGCTTCATCTGAAACACCTTTCTTCTTTATTATTACTTATATCAAATATATATAAAAGTCATCCCAGAATTCTTGATTACCTAGCAGAAGTAAACCTGGGTTGGATCAAGTTTATGTATTAGACAGTCTTGCAATTTGCCTTCTTAAGTCTATGTGAGCCTTTACAGACCCAGCTTTATCTGGGTACCTGGGTGAAGATTCAGTATTGAGGGTTAGGTTGTGATGGAGTTGATGCAGCTTAAGAAACTTCAGTCTTGTTTTTCACTTCAGTGTATGAAAGATTGGCATTTTGAGTTGTTTGTACAAATTAGTAAAATTGCTATTTGATTCCCATTTGACTAGACATCCTCATGTGCTTATTTCTTCAGCTGGAAGCCTGAGTGAAAAAGAAAGGAGTCCGTGGCCTTGAACCCTTAACAGTAAGTGCTAAATTAAGGGTAGCTGTTTTTGCTGTTGTTGGAACAGCATGCTACAACAGGTTTAGAATAGGGGGAGTAAAATGAAGATAGTACCTATAATTCTTTTCTTTCTCTAAATGTCTATGTTGTACATTTACTTAAACTTTAAATATATAAAGAGAGTGTCCCACTTCAGAACACTACTGTTAAACAAAATAACTTAGAGGAATGATGATACCCGTTCATTTCTTAAGAATAAAAATCTTCTGATATTAACTTGGATCAGGAATGTTTATTCACCCTGGAATAGTTGTTCTCAAGGAGAAAGTGTGGCAGTTATTTTGAGAAACAAAATTAATGGCAAAAAAATACCATAGAAACTGCACATAGCAACAAGGAAAAATGGTGACTGAACAATGCTGAGAAAAATACAGAGAGATAAGAGCAAAGATAATGCATAAAGCCCACTCACACAATGCTATTATCAGAATGAAGTTATATATCTGAGAAACAAAAATGAAGTGGATTAAAAAAAGTTAAATTTATTTCAGAGTAAAATAGATCTAAATATGGCAACAATTGCTAACTTCCATCCCCAATATCTCTGCCCTTTCTAATTCCTCAGAAAGAAGGAGGATTTTCTGGTAGGTAAACTTGTTCAAAGATCTAAGCCATCCATTGAGTCACCTTTTACTAGTAAGAAGCTGAATCACCCTCTTTTTTCTCTCCATGTGGCCAAGGCTCCAAGCATTATTTCACTTTCCATTTCTTCTCTGCATGCACCATAAGATAATATGTAAAGCCCGGGTCTTTTATAACCAAACCAATTCTCTTATTTTCCTCTAAATATATGAAAATATCTGAGGCAGGACCTTACTCCTTGAAGTTATTTTGATTCCTTTGGATACAAGCATTTCAAAACCCCACTTCTTTCATTTCTGTTACTTTATAGCAGTGCTGTAGTCATGCTTTTTGTAAACATTCTTCTAAGGTGGATTTAAATCATTCTTTCTAATCCTCTAAATCTCTATATCAGATATGAAGGATTAGCCAATAATGTATTTTTATCACATCAAAGGTATATTCAAATGGGTAAAAACTAATTGGAAATTAATTCTGGACCTTAGTGGATCTACTTAAAGCACAGAGAAAAACTTAAAAAAATAAATTTCAACATGTGTCTTCAGCATTATTTTCTGAAGATGAATTTTTTAAAAGTCTGAATATAGGGCTCATTTATCTAAGTTACATGTAGAAGAGATTCCCAAATTAATTGCTGAAACTAGCTTCTCTTTTTAAACATGGAAATAGACTATGTTTCTCAGCTTTTCTTACAGCTAAATGTGGCTGTGTAACTACATGGTAGACAATGGGTTATGGGTGAAATGATGTGTGCTATCTTACTGGTTTGCCCATTGTAGGCAGCCAGAATATGCCATTCCAACATGTGCCCCTTTGACATAAGGATTTTTTTGAGAACCTGCTAAAATAGGATAATATCTGAAATCAGAATATATCATTCTGTATGAAAAATCTATATCTATAAAACAAATCTCTGTTTGTAAGGGTGCCTTCCTCTCTGTACTAGGAACAGAAGGAAGACTCTAACTCAATGAAGAAGACACAGACTTAAATCTACATAATAAAATTTATCATTGTTTGCCATGTACTTCATAACTCTCCTACCCAGCACCCTTCTTTTCTTTCTTTCTTTTTTTCTTTTTTTTTGCTTCATTTGAAGATCATATTTAAACCTGAACTCTAAGGCACCTCTCTGAGATTTACTTATTTCCATAGCTATTCCCTTAGATACAAGAATTATACAGGATACTAAACTTGCTTATTTCTCTTTTGTTAATTAGGTTTTTGGTATAGGTGATCTAAGGTAAGAATTCAGAAATTGTAGACATTATATTCCCTCCCCTATACCATAAACTGATCTAACATATGATCTTCTTAGATTTTTTTCCCTTTTCAGCTGGTTGAAATGGAGATTACTTGCAAAAGAACCTTAGAAGCCTTGTGCTGAGGATGGTTGTGCCAAAATACAGAGTAAGCTAGATTATCAGGACATTTTTGGAAACTGAAAAATTATGCCACAAATTATAGTACTTTGGATTGCTTATTATTTTAAGCTGAAAGGTATTGTGGATGGGCCTCAGAAGGTTTCTCTCTCTCTCTCTCTCTCTCTCTCTCTCTCTCTCTCTCTCTCTCTCTCTTCTCTCTCTCTCTTTCTCTCTCTCCCACCTATGACTTTCTCTTCCCCTACTCTGTCTCCTACCCTTTTTGTCCACCTGAAATAATTCATAGAAATCAAAATTCCTCTTCCCCAAGATGGGTCATAGAAATAGAAATATTACTCTAATCTTCTGTATTTCTGTGTAAGATCTGATTTTACAGACATGTTTTACCTACCTTATAAGATACATCATAAAGTGCTCATTCCAGAAGGAGAAAGACCCTATACCTGCAAGAAAGGAATGATACACATAGAAGCCAAGAAGAATCTGAGCAGACAGGCCTTCCTGGCCTTCCCCTGTCCATCCCTTACGGGTAGACCTCTTCCTTTATCCAGTCGCATTTGTATCTAGTGTTCATCAAAATGAGATATAAAAATTGACAGTTTCCCTAAGTCTTCAGTTCTTCATTTCTAAAGGTTCTTATACTACATAAAACTTTGATTAAACAAATTTGATATACTTTCATTTTTTTTGTGGGAGTGTTGGCCATGATTCTTTGAAGAGGAAGAATGTTATCATACTGTTCTCTGTTCTGTTCCTACAACTTGAAAAATAATGCACTAATTGGAAATTTATTTTGGACTTCATGTTTCACAAAATAGACATCATGTGACTACCATGTTAGGCTACTAGTTTTTGGAGGTTTGGGGTCAGAGTATTATGTTAATGGAAATAATATAGTAAAACAATAAAGAAAACAATACATTTTAAGAAATTCCCTACAATATTAAATTTATCATGTGCCTTAAAGAAAAGATAGCAACTAGATGCCATTTTAGTAGATGCTTTCTTTTGGAGAACATTATTTATTTATTTTTACAATGTATTTATTTTTAATCAAAATATTTCTGTGAGACAGGGACGGACTTGGTTACCTTGCTTTAAAAAGAATTTAGCCATAAAAAACAGCAACTTATATGTGCCCAGATTCTGACCTACTAACTATAACATTGAACTCAAGATAATCCAAACATTGTACATTTATTTTTATCACCTTTTGCCCAAGGCCATTATAAAAGTTTAAAAGTATGTTGCTTCTATACATTTATTATCTGAAGGTGCCAATTTTCCTCCCTCTTTAAAAATTTCTCCTAGAAAAATCCATATTCGAATGGTGACCTGTTTGACATTTAATTTTGTTTGGAGAGCTAATGGTATTTGTTCAGATTTTGTATTAGATTTTGTTCTGGACTACTGTTTTCAAGAATGTTTTATTTTAAACAGTCTAGAGCAGAAAACAGTTTGGTATGCTGTGGAGGGTAATAAAAATGACCCTAAATGAGCAAATATTTTTGACATTCCATTTGTATAATTGGGGATAGCCTAAACATGGGTTTCCTCATCTGTGACATATTACACTATATATGCAATGACCAAAATAGTTCAACTTTGCATCATTATTTGTAACTTGAAGAATAAGTGGAATACAATGAGACCATGAAGTTCATGCTACCTGTTGCTCATGATTGATACAGTCTTATCTCTGATGTATTTGCTGGCATGTATAAAATGGTAGCAGGATAATTTGTAGGCTAATATTATGGTTTAGATATTAGGTGTCCTTCAAAATCTCATGTGTGAGACAAAGCAAGAATATACAGAAGTGATAATCACAGTGGCTTGCGAGGCTGAGGCAGGAGGATCGCAAGTTCAAAGACAGCCTCAGTAAAGAAAACAAGGTGCTGAGCAACTCAGTGAGACCCTGTTTCTAAATAAAATACAAAATATGGATGGGGATGTGGTTCAGGGGTCAATTGCCCCTGAGTTCAATCTCTGTTATCCAAAAAAAAAAAAAAAAAAACCAAGAAAGAAAAAAAAAAGAAAAGAAAAAGCTTAGAGGTGAAATGATTGGGTTATGAAAACAAAACCTTAACCTAATCAGTATATTAATCCACTGATAGGACTTAACTAGGTAGTAACTATAGGCAGGTAGAGTGTGACTGAGGGAGGTGGGACATTGGGAACATGTGTTTGGGGTTTATATTTTATCATGATGAAAATTGTTCTCTGTCTCTCTCTGCTTCCTGTTTCAGGGTCCTGAGATGTTTTTCTCCTGCACATCTTTTCACCATGATGTTCTGCCTCACTGTTTGCCTAAAAAAATGGAGTTAGTCATTGATGAACTGAGAGCACTGATACTGTAGGCCTCAAATAAGCTTTTCTTCCTGTAAGATTATTCTTCTCAGAGGTTTTGTTCATAGTGGCAAAAAAGCTGACTAAAAAGATAGGCTCTCAGATTTTTCACAGTTTTGACAATCCTCTTCAGATTTTATTTTAGTTTTAGTTGGACACAATATCTTTATTTTATTTTTATTTGGTGCTGAGGATCAAATCCAGGGCCTTTCACATGCTAGGCGAGTGTTCTACCACTGAGC
Source organism: Ictidomys tridecemlineatus (assembly GCF_052094955.1). Classification (NCBI taxonomy): domain Eukaryota; kingdom Metazoa; phylum Chordata; class Mammalia; order Rodentia; family Sciuridae; genus Ictidomys; species Ictidomys tridecemlineatus. The sequence goes on along the minus strand of NC_135485.1, from coordinate 105,933,490 downwards.
CAAAATCCCAGCCCCTCTTCAGATATTTTTTAAAAGTGAATTTAGTCAATTGTTCTATTATCTAAATAGTTTCTGTTATCTAAATAAATTAAGATATGCTTTTTGGGGGGAGGAGGGTGTTGGTACATTTTGTCTATTGTATCCCATCTTCTCCTTATAAACAGATACATTGTATTTCCTTCAGGGAAGGATAGTAGAAATGAAAATTTTAGGAATTGAAATCAATAATAAAAATGATATTATGATACTTAGAACTCAGAAAACTTTGTATATGACTCATTATTTTAAATTCTTTTCATATATTAACCCATTTGATACTAATACACCACTATAAGTAGGTATCTATGTCCATTTGCCTGTTAGTAGTTACTTCAAAATTTTGAGGAACTATGAACAATCATTGTTCCATAGACTAGATTAGATGCATTAAATAACACCAAATGCCAGCTGTAGACCATAAGTTAAGATGCTGTGACATACCAGAGCTGCTAATAGCCTTACTAAAAGACGTGACCCCAGAGAAGAAGGAAATAAAAGAAGAAAAATTGAATTTATTGTGTTCTTAAACTTCATAGTAAATTAACTGACAGAGGAATCACAGAATCATAAGGAAAAGAATAATTTATAAAATTAAGAAGTTTTGGAAATTTTACTTTTTTTGCTGAACTCTATTTTGTTCTGGTAACAATATTTGAACAAGGAAACATTAAAAAAAGGTCTCATCCATCTTACTTTGTTTTTTAAATGAAAGCTAGTGATGGATATTAAGTGCAGCTACAATGGATGTTAATAATTTTGACTAGAGATACTATAAGGATAGCAATGAAAGAACAATCAAGGCTCGCCATCAGAGAAAATGCCCGTTTATTGTATTTATAGAGCCAGGGGTGATTTGACAGTTATGATAGTTTAATGGTTGAACAGTTTGTCAGTTGGCATGGGGTGCTTTCTGATTGGTGGGTAAGGATCATGTGAGCCAGTAGGGCTAGTCTGATTGGTGGGTAAGGATCATGTGAGCCAGCAGGGCTCACCATTGGACGGCTTTTCTTGGGGGCTGGGGAAGTTAGTCTTTGGAGCTGGGAAGACTCCCAACAGCAGCTACTGTAAACTTAAATATCAGGTCTACAAGGGACAAAATTATTCTGCTATAGACCAAAGAGTAAAGAGGAAAGCCTACTTTTATGTATCTTAATGAAAATAAGATGAAAGAGGCAACTGTTTTAATCAATTTGGTATAGTTGTAATGATCAAGTAATGGTGATTTAGACAGAGGGTCCTTGGAACTCTCCCTTAAACACTGAATCCCTGGAAAACATTGAAATGTTGGGAAATTATGTCTTTCCAAATAAAACATGGAGATAACTTTGCAAATTGATTTAAAATAATTGCCTCTTTTGTCTTACCTATATTGAACCATTTAAAAGTAGTCTTTTTCTTCTTTACTGATTAGTCTATAATTATGGTCTCTTGCTCTTCTAGTCCTGATATTCAAGAAACCTACAGTAGTCTTTCTATATATTCTAATTCTGGTTGTAGCCATTGCAAGCCAAATTCCTGAACAACAATTTATTACTGATTCTTAGCCAAATATTTTTAATTGATTTATGGAAATTTATTAGTGATTAGAATTGAAATCACAGGGTCTCCATGAGTCAGATCCTCAAATTGCAATTCAATAAAAAAGTTTATATAGGTTGCACATTTCTTTTTTCCATTTGTTCTAAATTAATCATAATATACAAAGATCCACTATGATTATTATAGTGAGAAAAATAGTACAGTGAAAATATGTTAATATTTTCTTGGATAAAGGAAAGAATGAGAAATTATTGTGTTAAAGATGAATAACACTCTAAAGAATAAATTAATCAAGCTTTGGGAATAGAATCAATTCAATGATAATCACAGCATTATTCAGAGCATTACCTTTTGAGAATAAATAAGAACCAGCATACACATTACATTCTGAACACTTCTGAATTTTGCATAGTTGATAGAATTCTCTCACTTTGCTGGTGAGAAAAAATAATACACTGCCCGGCATGATTTTTATTTCTGTGACTGTGTGTGTGTGTGTATTGTGTGTATCTCCATTTTAACTTGAAAGAAAATTGTTTATCACAGTGATTTTCTTAGATAAATAGTGCTCTATTTAAATAACAACTGGGGAGATAGGAAGAAAGGTTTAGCAATATGGCTTTACACATTCCCTTTAATTCGAGCAAATCTAGAGTTAATTTGATTTTAAAACACTTTAAAAATTTCTCTTTCAACAGTATTCCTTGGAACCTAGAAACAAACCCACAAAGCACTGTAATCTGAACTTTAAGAAAGAAGGAAAAACAATTGAGAAAATGGCACTCTTTGTAAAAAAAAAAAGTCACTGAAATAAATTAACATCCATTTTAAAAAAAGAATCTAGACACAAGCATTACAGGCCTTATACCCTTTATTAAGAGATTCAAAAGATATCACAGGTGTAAAATATAAGACAGGATAAAATCTAGGTGACTCGAGATATGAAAATGATGTTTTATATAAAATACCATAGACATGACTCATTATGATGAGTTGATCTTTGTTTAAATTAAAAACTTCTACTCTGCTAGATAAACTGTAAAGAAAATGAGAAGAAAAAATACAGACTGGAAAAATATTTACAAAAAGGTAAAACTGTATGTCAAAGATCTGAATAGACACTTTGCCAAAGATGATATGTTCATAGCAAATAAGCATATAAAAGATGTTCCGCTTCATATGCCATTAAGAAACTGAAAATTAAAATGATTTTGAGATTCTACATACTTATTAGATGGTATAATTTCAAAGCACTGATGACACCAATGTTGGAGGGGATGTGGAGCAAAGTAGTCTCATTCATTCCTGGCAAGAATGCAAAATGGTACTTTGAAAGACAGTCTGGCAGTTTCTTAGAAGTCTAAACATACTTTTACCATACAATCCAAAAATTATTGTATTGTGTTTACTCAAATGAATTGAAATTTATGTTCATACAAATAACCTGCAGTTGGCTGTTTATTAAAGTTTAATGGATAATTCCCAAAACTTGGATGAGACCAGAAAGTCCATTAGCTCATGAATGGATAAACAAACTAGACAAGGAAATACTTCACAGTTAAAAGAAATGAGCCAATAAAACATGATAAGACAGAGGAAACTTAATTGCATATTACTAAGTGAAGGAATTCAATCTACTGTGTGATTTCAACTATATGACATTCTGGAAAAGACAAAACTGTGGAGACAATAAAACCATAAATGGTTGTCAGGAGTTAGGAGTACTAGGGAGATGAAAGAAGTAGTGTAGGATATTATTAGGTCAGTGAAAATACTATAATTGTGAACACATCATTACATTTTTCAAAACCTAAGGAATATACAACACCAAGAGTGAGCCCATGAACTATAGACAATGAGATATAATGATGCATCCATGTAGGCTCATTAACTGTTACAAATGCACCACTCTGCTGGTGGGGCTCAGATGATGGGGCAAGATGTGTGTGTGTGTGTGTGTGTGTGTGTGTGTGAGAGAGAGAGAGAGAGAGAGAGAGAGAGAGAGAGAGAGAGAGAGAGAGAGAGAAGAGAATACCAATGTACACAGATGCTATATGAGAACTCCTTTCTGTATAATTTTTCTATGAACCTAAAACTGTTTCAAAAAATGTTGATTAGGAAAACATATAAGTTGCAAAAGATAATGGTCTGGTAAATAATGTTTTTATAGTAAATTTGCAATAATAATCACATACATCTAATTGTGCTCTGTATCACCAAAGTGTGTATTCTCCTGAACCTAGTTGTTCAATTCAGAAAGACTTTTCACAGCACAGTCTGCACCATAAAACTATATTCTGACAATATGTTGAAATAAGTCTTGGTTTAGAATGAAAAATCAAAATTATGAAATGCAGTAATTTTCTTGAGTGACATAAAACTCAGTAATCCAAAGAGTTACCAGAGAAAAAATACAATTAAAAGAGTTCTAATATTAATGTTTTATGGGATGATTAAGAAAATTCCTTGAGGAAAAGTAGGAAAAAGTCAACAGAAGTCTTAGAATCAATTTTGTTGTAAACATTTTTATCTAGATGAAATTATTGTAGGCAAAATAGAGCACAGAAGGCAATATGTTTAGGTTCTACAAACATTCAACAATAGATAAGAACATTATAGCTGGCTGCCAAGGTGATAGTAAGGAAAGACAAAATGAATAAATGAAGGGCAGACACAGTGTGCAAAATTCTAATAATAATCCATTCTGGATAAATACATAACTGAAGAGAGAGAATAAAATTTTCAGCTAGGAATAGTTTACTATTTTATGGAAATAAAACACAATATAATTCATGAAGAGTAAACTAAGAAAATACTTGATGACGAAAAGCTTCCCATTAGAAAATATGTAATTACAAAAAAAAATTCAAAGGATACTGCAGTGATAAGCAGAGTAGAAAGATGTAGCATAGCCTATAGATACAACAATGAAAACTATTCATTGTAAGAAGTTAGTAGAGCAATGTCCATAGAGGATAAATGAAAACTTGGCCAATTCTGAACATCCAGGAAGTTGTGTGTCACCTTTACAGGTATCAGAAAAGTATGTTTAATGTCTATTATGTTTTGGGTATGAGGAGTTCCCCATAAATTCCTGTGTTAATGCAGGAATACTCAGAGGTGGAATTATGTGATCACGAGAGCTGTCCCCCAATCAATCCATCACTGGTGGCCTGTCCTAGAAGGGTTCCTCCTCCCTGAAGCCTTTTCCTTTTCTCTCTCTGCTCTGTGGCCATCATGAGTTGAGCAGAGCTCCTTCATCATGCTTTTGGACTGTGATGTGCCTCTTCACCTAAGGCTCAGGTTAATGTAGTTGGCCTACCATGGACTGAAGCTCTGAAACCTTTTCTCCACTAAATTGTTCTTGTCTGGTACTTTGGTCACAGTCATGTAAAAACAACTAACACTGTAGGCAAGAATACAAGAAATAAACTTCTCTATTAATATTCTATATATTTAAGGAATGATTCAAGGTACATATTTCACTTGTAAAACAGTACTTTGGGTCCTTTTTAATAGAATGGGAACATTCAAACACTCAGATAATTAAGTGAAACATGCTCATTCTAGTTCTCATCAGTAAAATTTTGAAAGTGAAAATGGCACTCCTAACAATCCATGGTGGGAAAGGCTGCAAAGTTTCTCCTTACCTAAAAAGAATTAAGAAAGAAAAAAAATCCCTTTGTTTATTATTTTTCTCTTTATTTCATTGTGTTCGGCTGTGGCTGTGATATTGGAATTTCTCCAGCTGATCATATGCAGTTAGAGGGTGAAATTACACTGGTCTTTAACTATGCCAGTAAGTCTGCTGTTCATTTTAATGGTCTTAAACTCTGAAAAATCTGTGTATTCTTAATTACAGGACATAAAATTTCCTAAAATTTAAGGCAATTTGAGTAGGATTTCAAAAAATATTCTTCCCAAAACATCCTAACTACCTGATATAGTATGGTGTGAAAGGAAGAGATATGCACATTCATGAAAATATAGGCCTAACCAAATAACAGCAATGATTTTACTGGGAAAAAAAAGGATAATACAGCTTATTTCTCAGAAAACACAAAATAGTAACATGAAAAATGGCAACTAATACTAACTACTTCTAGAGATTGTGATGAAAATTCCAGAACATTTTAATGACATTAAGAATGAGGGAAGAGGGCTGGGCAAGTGGTACAGGCCCATAATCCCAGGGAATCAGGAGAATGAAGCAGTTGGAGGCCAGCCTCAACAATTAGCAAGACCCTATCTCAAAATTTAAAAAAAATAAAAAGGACTGTGATATAACTCATCTGTAGAGTGCCCCTGAATTCAATCCCCTGTGCAAAATAAATAAGAATGAGGGAAGAGAGACTGAAGAAAATATTCATTAGTTCATGAATTTTTTCTTCTTCCACAGAGAATTAATAGAGCATTTTTGGAGCTAATAAGGAAAAATAGATTTAAGATATGATTTAAAGTAAAAAAATACTAACATTACTCTTAAAATAACTGATTATAATTACTAGGTAGCAAAAAATATTCCACACAGCAAAACACATAATATACTTTTTTAAAAAAGTATATACTTTTAATATACTTTTTAAAAAAGCCTCCAAAACTCAGAAGATAGAAATAGTACAAACAGGTGGTCTGTGAGTACATGGCTCTGACCTGCCTGAGTCTTGTTTGGTCTGAAGCCAATTACTTAACATCTGTAAGCCTCAATTTCTCAGATGTGTGAAATGGAATAATAGCAATAGTAGCTGTAATGCAAGGTTATACTGAGCATCAGATGACTTATGACACATAATGATTGCAATGAGGGTTGGACATAGGAAGCTTCCAACAAAATTAACTATTGTGGTTTTTCACAGAAACAGAACCTTGATTAGGATTTGTCCTTGGATAATAAGCCTCAATATTATAAAGTTCACTAAATCAATCTCTTAATTTAATATAATTACAATTAAAATCATAGAGTATATTTTTTATATATCATAAAACTTAAATGTATTTCTGGATGTGTGTGTGTGTGTGTGTGTGTGTGTGTTTGAGAGAGAGAGAGAGAAAGAGAGAGAGAGAGAAAGAGAGAGAGAGAGAAAGAGAGAATGAATCCATTTTAATTATTATTGCAATTCTATTCAGTAGAAGGGAAAAAAGCAATAAATACCAATACAGAAAAGATGTTATTTTTTCCCCAACAATGCTATTGGGAAAGTAAATTTTTTATTAGAATCATAACAATAACTCCTATTTTTCCTATTTCTACCCCATCGACCTTTAGATTATTCTTAACAGAGACAGATTATCTATCAGTCCTTTGCTAAAACTCTATCATTGACCTCACTCAGAGCATAAATTCTATAGAACTCTATGATTCCATCCCTCTTTGTTCTGTGTATTATCCTGTCCTTCTTGCTGATCAGTCTCTGCTCATGGGTACCCTGGTAGTACCTTAATAGACAAGGCCCAAATTTCAGGGTCCCTTCACTCCTTGTTCTATCTGCATGAAATAATTTCTCTCAAAAACTATTGCAGCTTATTCCCTCACCTTCAGGGTTTGTGCAGACTTATTGAATGCACTGATGGAAAAGCCCTCATAAGTAATTCCTACTCTCTCAGCAATGCATTTAATAAAAAAGAAATACATAAAAATTTTTTTTAAATTTGATTTTAGCTCATCATTGGGAAAATATTTACTTGAAATAATGAGGGAGAATTTAGACATATTTAGGGTCATTGATGCAGCAATCAAATTTGCTTTGATGACTCTTTCATTTTTTCTATATGTTTTTTAAATATCATAGACTATATATTTGACATTTCCATATAAAACTGACATCTCTAATTTTCCAGTGACTTTCATATGTATAAATAAACAAATCACTGAAACAAAAACTTAATCAAATAATAGTGATGCTATATAGAGAATGGATGATATATTTATTTTTCTGAAAATATGTCATATAAGTATACATGATATATACTTATATTAAGGAGCTTTGTAAAGATATATATATATATATATATATATATAGTGTGTGAGTGTGTATTTAACATGTGATTTAAACATCATATATATTAATATAGAAGAAATAACTTGAACGTGAGAACCTAATAAATGAGTGAACATAAAATTTGAATAGTAAATGTTCATAATTTTATATAGCAATACAATACAACTATCTGATATTTTTGTTGCTACTTATAAATTTTTCATGTCTAAAGAATAGATTCTCCATTCATCTTGTTTGTGAGTATTTAGCTATTATCATTTTAGCAATAATGACTTAGATCTGATTTTTATCATATAGACCAAATACAGAGAACAGTCTGCAGAATTACATAGCAAAATGTGTAGGGGAGATCAAAATTGTGAAATGCATATGCTGCTTTTCTCAGCAATTTTCTGGTATGTACAAATTCACAAGAGAGTATGTGTAGTCTGATGTGCATATGAGATTTCTTAGGGTTCTTTCAGTGCCCTTATGGGAAATTTTAATGGAAACAGTAGTTTGAAGTTGAAATGCTAGCAAATTTTTAAATAGCAAATTTTTTATAGAATATGTTGGAAACAGAAGAATTTCTATCAACAGACTCACTGCTCTTTTAGCACCATCTTCACTGTCACTCCTGTGAAATCAGCCAACTGCATATGATCTTCACAGGAGTCTGATTGGACAATTGTTGCTTTGAGACACCTGCTGCTCACATCACAGGATAGATAAAACCTAGTGGATTGTAAACCTTGAAGTTGCAGCCAGAATGAATTCACAAAGGTTTTGTTTCTGCTGGCTCAGTTGAGACTCTGGCACTTGTCAGATGTTCCAAATTCACAGAAGCCTGGGAAGTGTTCATATCCAAAACACAAATTCAAAAGCCAAAGAGGGGAATTTTCTGCTGCAAGTGTCATAAAACAGTACAGCTCTCGGGATGTGGGCTTAGTTAAAACATCTCATTTAATACAGTATCCAAAAAGTTGGATTGCTTAGCTCCACTGGATGAATCAATTCATTTGTTCTTTCACTTCTTCTTTTTCTCATTTTTTTTTTGAGCACCTACTAATTGCCCATGAGGCCATAGCAGTTAACAAAACTTAGAAGGCTCTGCCATCTAGTGGGAAGACAGATAACAAACAAGTAAAAGGAAAAATGTAACTTATGTTAACCCCTAAAACTTTTTGATGGGGGTTCCCATCTGGAATCTTTCATGATTATATTCTAAAAAAAAAAAAAAGTCTCTTCTTTTTTTTTCTTTAAGGAGAATTGAATATTAATTAGTGTTCTTTAAATGATTCATCAAAAACATATCTTTGATCACTTAGTGTCCCACACAGCTATTGATAAAAATGGACATAATTAACAAATTGAGAATCAGACCTTATCTCTCTTCACGTACAAGAAATTTTCTGAAGTGAGACTTTCATAAGGTAGGACTAGATAAATGCTTAAGTGAAAAAATAAACCAATAAATTTGTGTGTGTGTGTTCTTCATAAATTTTATTCTCTACTTTTTTCACTTTTTTTAAACATCAGAAATTTATTAGTTGCTCAAAACATTACATTGATCTTGACATATCATATATCATACATTTGTTTCAAATGGGGTATGAATTCTTATTATTCACACACGTACAGATTGCAGGATCACATTGATTATACAGCCACATTATACATACTGCCATACTAGTGTCTGTTGTATTTTGCTGGCTTTCCTATCCCCTTCCTATCGCCCCTCCCCTTCTCTTAGCTCCTTTACCCCATCTACCATAACTCATTTCTCTCTCTCTCTTGTTTTTTTTCCTCCCCTTCGCCTCACATCCTCTTATATGTATTTTTGTATAAGAATGCAGGTCTCCTTCCCTCTTCTGTGCAGTTCCCCCTTCTCTCCCATTCCCTCCCACCTCGCATCCCTGTCTGATGGTAATCTTCTTATGCTCTTCCTCCCTGCTCTGTTTTGAGTCGCCTTCCTTATATCAAAGAAGACATTTGACATTTGATTTTTAGGTATTGGCTGACTTCACTTAGCATAATCTGCTCTAATACCATCCATTTCCCTGCAAATGCCATGATTTTGTTATTTTTTAGTGCTGAGTAATATTCCATTGTGTATATATGCCACTTTTTTTTATCCATTCATCTATTTAAGAGCATCTAGGTTGGTTCCACAGTCTAGCTATTGTGAATTGTGTTGCTATGAACATTGATGACACTGTATCCCTGTAGTATGCTCTTTTTAGGTCTTTTGGGAATAGTCCAAGAAGGAAGATAGCTGGGTTGAATAGTGGTTCCATTCCCAGCCTTCCGAGGAATCTCCATACTGATTTCCAAATCGGCCACACCAGTTTGCAATCCCACCAGTAATGTACAAGAGTACCCTTTTCCCCACATCCTCTCCAGTACTTGTTGTTGTTTGACTTCATAATGGCTGCCAATCTTACTGGAGTGAGATGGTAACTTAGGGTAGTTTTGATTTGCATTTCTCTGACTGCTAGAGATGGTGAGCATTTTTTCATGTACTTGTTGATTGATTGTATATCCTCCTCTGAGAAATGTCTGTCCAGGTCCTTGGCCCATTTGTTGATCAGGTTATTTGTTTTCTTATTGTTTAATTTTTTGAGTTCTTTGTATACTCTGGATATTAGGGCTCTATCTGAAGTGTGAGGGGTAAAAATTTGTTCCCATGATGTAGGCTCCCTATTTACTTCTCTTATTGTTTCTCTTGCTGAGAAAAAACTTTTTAGTTTGAGTAAGACCCATTTGTTGATTCTTGATTTTAACTCTTGTGCTATGGGCGTCCTATTGAGGAATTTGGAGCCCAACCCCATGAGGTGGAGATTAGAGCCCACTTTTTCTTCTATTAGATGCAGAGTTTCTGGTTTGATTCCTAGCTCCTTAATCCATTTTGAGTTACCTTTTGTGCATGGTGAGAGACAGAGATTCAATTTCATTTTGTTGCATATGGCTTTCCAGTTCTCCCAGCACCATTTGTTGAAGATGCTATCCTTTCTCCATTACATGCTTTTATCACCTTTGTCTAATATAAGGTAGTTGTAACTTTGTGGATTGGTTTCTGTGTCCTAAATTCTGTACCATTGGTCTACCTGCCTGTTTTGGTACCAGTACCATGCTGTTTTTATTACTATTGCTGTGTAGTATAGTTTAAAATCTGGTATCTCTATACTGCCTATTTTACTCTTCCTGCTTAGGATTGCTTTTGCTATTCTGGGTCTTTTATTTTTCCAGATGAATTTCATGATTGCTTTTTCTATTTCTGCAAGAAATACTGTTGGGATTTTGATTGGCATTGCATTAAACCTATAGAATACTTTGGGTAATATCGCCATTTTGATGATGTTAGTTCTGCCTATCCATGAACAAGGTATATCTTTCCATCTTCTAAAGTCTTCTTCTATTTCTCTCTTTAGGGTTCTGTCGTTTTCATTGTATAGGTCCTTCACCTCTTTTGTTAGGTTGATTCCCAAGTACTTCACTTTTTTGAGGATATTGTGAATGGGGTGGTTGTCCTCATTTCCATTTCAGTGGATTTGTCACTGATATACAGGAATGCCTTTGATTTATGTGTGTTGATTTTATATCCTGCCACTTTGCTGAATTCATTTACTAGCTCTAGAAGTTTCTGGGTAGAACCTTTTGGGTCTGCTAAGGTATAGGGTCATGTCATCCGCAAATGGTGCTAATTTAAGTTCCACTTTTCCAATCTTTATGCCTTTAATTTCTTTCATCTGTTTAATTGCTCCAGCCAGTGTTTTGAGAGAATTATGTTGAATAGAAGTGGTGAGAGAGGGCATCCCTGTCTTGTTCCAGATTTTAGAGGGAATGCCTTCAATTTTTCTCTGTTTAGAATGATATTATCCTGAGGCTTAGCATAGATAGCTTTTAAAATGTTGAGATAAGTTCCTGTTATCCCTAGTTTTTCTAGTGTTTTGAACATAAAGGGATGCTGTACTTTGTCGAATGCTTTCTCTGAGTCTATGGAGATGATCATATGGTTCTTATCTTTAAGTCTATTGATATGGTGAATAACATTTATTGATTTCCATATATTGAATCAAACTTGCATCCCAGGGATGAACCCTACTTGATCATGGTGCACAATCTTTTTGATATGTTTCTGAATTTTATTGAGGATTTTTGCATCTATGTTCATTAGAGATATTGGTCTGTAGAACTAATACCAATACTTTTCAAGCTATTTCAGGAAATAGAAAAAGAGGGAGCTCTTCAAAATTCATTCTACAAAGCCAACATTACCCTGATTTGGAAACCAGACAAAGACACTTAACCAATAAATTAATGAGGAAAATACCAGTAGAAATCCTCATTCCCACTTTTGAAAAAATAAATCAATCAATTAAAGTTATACTGTATGTGTAAATGTAAAATGGCAAAGTTTTTGGCCTGTAATGAATATTTGAATAAGCCCCATTTTTTTAAAAAAAACAATTGAACATATGTAGTACTCAACTCAGTGGTAAGTTTAAAAGGGGTAAGTATCTAAAGACTGAGTTCAAAGTGTTTATTATTTCTGTTTAGCATAAATAAGTACTATTCTTACATAAGGGAGGTACTTACAAGCAGTGCAATAAATTATTTCTGCCCATAAGTATAAATACCCATGGTGCACATATGTCCTATCAACAAATAGAAAATTATCATTATCACACTTTGTCCAGCTTTGAATTTATAAGTAAGATGCATGTATTTGATTTAATTCATACCAAAATTTATGTCTTATATAAATATTTTACCACAAGTGATATTCTCCCAATATTTGCTCTAAATGTAAATTTTTTCATAAATAATTTATATTGCTTTTTTTGCAAAATCATCAGGAATATTAGAAACCATGAAGTATTATAAGTGTGAGATCCATAATTACAGAAAAAGGGAACTATACCTTTCACAGGAAAATATGAATGATTTTACTTTTAATAAAAAGTAGTTTTTATTGTTCTTTAGATACATTTTGCCAATTGGAATCTATATCCGTATTTTGGAGGGGAGGGACAGTATAATTTGCACAATAAGCAGTAAGTGGAAGTCTTCTAGATTTAATTATTGAGTTATTTCTGTGTTCTTGCAGACCCTAAACTGCTTAAAGAACTTAAGTAGACATGAAATGGTAGGAGAACATTTCTCATCCTGTTTTCTTCATCCAACAAGCAGGAATTCCCTTCATTTTCCATCTACTGCTTTTGCATTTGGTGGCTTGGAGCTAGAGAAAAGGTTTGAGAGAAATTTTGACCAAAAAGAAAACGTTCCTTGGCTCTATGGAGTAGAACTGATAATTTTATAGTGAAGGAAGAAATGAGGCTCCTAAGACACTCTCTCGGGTAACACCTGGAATGCTTTGCAGTTCCCAAGCTAAGGCTCAAGTCATACAATTTACTTCTGGTCTTTGATGTCAAGGATTTGTTTAACCTCTTTCTTTTTAGCTGTCCCGTTCCTCAACTTTAAACATGACTTTTTTTTTTCTTCTGGCTACTGGGGAGGAGAATGAAATCTTTAACTTTGAACCTAATCTCTTTCTGCTAAAGCCCACATAATTTTGCAAGGTTGTCATACACGATGCATTCACACTTTCAGGAACAAATATTATACACACTGAAAATAAAAATCATCTATATTCTTCAGAAACCCCTAGTCATTAAATTTAGGCTTCCATGTAAGGAGAGGCAGCTTTGAGGCAAGGACAAAGCAGAGCATTGAAATGGGAGATGTTCAATGGAATGGAAGTGGGTTGTGTGTTCATTTCTCCCCTAGAGCTTCCTCTAGGGAACTCAGATGTCAGAAACCCACTAACTGCAAACTGTTTATAAAGTTGCTTTCATGTCTAGCACAGTTAATAAATTCCTTTTATTTAGAAGTTTAGAATCATTGAAATGTTATTGCTATAACAAAACAATAACAGTATTTGCAATAACATTCTACAAATTTAAGTTGTTTACATTAGGATAGATTTTCCTGTGGGATGACTAATTCAAAGGGGGCTAGCTTGTTCCTGTCACATGTTGGATATATGTTACCAAAACATTTGCCAAAAATATTATCTTACATTTATATAAGAAAACTGTAAACATTTAACCTACATTATTCTCACAGTATTTTGGTGTAAAAATATTTCCCAAATTTCAATTAATTGGAAAAGAAAATTATCAAACTCTTCACTTTTACCCCCCCACACACGAAGATTGTTAAAGAAGTGTTTAGCTTTATTTCAAATACTTAAAGCAAAATAATAATAATAACAAGTTTGACATCCTAAATCAAACATGGCCTAAGCTTAATAAGTAATGCTGATAGTGCAGTTCTCCATGCTTGGTTTCCTTAGCTTTCTATTTTGAGAGTTTCCTATGTTAAATAGTGGTGCTTTTCTAATAAAAAAAAGTGTTCTTTCTTATTATAATAGCAACTGAATAATAAGAAGAAAAAGTTATACTTTAAAATAAAATTGCTGACTTCATATCCAAATTCTATCAATTTGAAATTTGCTGGCTGGGAATTAGAAATATGGGTAAGCTAAGTTTTTCAAAATTATGAGTTATCTGAAGTAACATTTCTTTTCTTGCCTGGAGGTCTGAGACTATTGTTAGCACACATTTACCCTTTATCACTACATTAAAAACTCTACCAGAAAAATGAGACGGGGAAAAAAAACCTATTTCATTAGAAAAATTGAATGATAGGCTTTAATTTAAGGAAAGCATTTTATGTTAAATGAACATACACTGGCAAAAGCCCATGCTAACATATTTATAATAATTACTGTGATGAAATATATACAACTTGCATTATTCTTTATGTGGAAAGTATCAATTCATTCATAAGGAAAAGTGATGGGAAATTAGAGACAAGTAGGAATGATTAGAACTAGTTTAAGAAATTATAATTATTAAACACAGCTGATTATTAGTTTGGGTACTTATTAAAGTTGTCATTAGAAGAAAGAAAAATACTAAAAGTCACTCTAATTAGAGGTAGCTAATATGCTCAGCATCAAATGGAATCTTCACAGTAAATGTTCTTTCCTACAACAACATCCTTTTAAAAATTTTCCATTGTTAAGAAACAATTTTGCTCATTAAATCAATAATAATTGAATCAAGAAATTACTGAAGATATGGGTCTTACAACCTTAAATCCAAGGAAATCTTAATTGGATATCAGCAAAGATTAAATTTCCCAATCTGTGATGCACTTTTACAACATAAAGGTTGTAGATACAGCTGCTAGACTTAACAAATGACTCATGCTATGTACCTTTTTCTGAAATAGGCAGATATCAATTCCGGTGATAAAGAAAGATAAAATGACTGATGTCCTTGTCTTGCAGCTATTAACAATTTTGCAAATATTATCTCAATATTTGAATAGTCTACCAATTTGAGAAAAGTTTACCCAAGTCAACTCCAAGGACTAGAAATTATTTTAAGTCTCTGATAACAAAAAGTGTGAAGGACAAGTGTTCCAAAGGTTGATTCAATTTATGGAACCATTTAGTAGCAACTTTTAACAACTAAGACAAAAGAAAAAAAGTTAACTGCAATGGGGAGAAACATTGTTTCTTTGAAAACACACTGAAAATGTCAAACAAACCTTCACAGCTATGTTTAATTAACCATGGAGTAGCCTGTAGCATTCTTTCAATACTCTTGCATGTCGAATGGCCATTTTATTGCCACATAGGATCAGAGTAAATTCCTCGGGATAAGCAATGCCCCAGGAAGACTGGATAAAATTCATCATCAGAGACAGTTGCTCAGGATAGGAAGTGCCTGGAGAAGACTGAATAAAATCCCTTTAAACTGTATAAACTACTTTGATCTATTTTCAGCCCCTTATTAAAAATATACTAACATCAAGAGCTGTTATTTATAATTATGAGTATAATGTGATATGAAATTATATTATTCCTATAAAACCACCACACTGCCCAATTCTGAGTACTAGAAAATTAATTATGTCCCTATATTGCTATGGTAGTGGCACTACAATAGTGATGTTGTAAAAATAATACTTTAGTAATTCAGAAGCACAGAAGGAAAGGTGGAAAGATATAAAATGTGCTATTTTTTAAATCTTTAATGGAGGAAGTCAATGGATGTTCATTGTCTTTGATATACTAAGAAAAAGAGCCAAAACACAATAATTAAAATTATAATGGGGAAGTGGCATTGCCAAGAGAGCAAGGAATTTGTCTTAGTACCTTAAAGCCAGGGATCAATTCATATTATATAAGGAGGATAAATCAAAAAACTGAATTATATATTAAATTCATTGGTATAAATACAAAGAGATTTAGAAATTGAAGGAAAAGGACAAATTAAGAGAAAGTAATTAAAGGAAATTATATCTAATCAAGATAAACAGAAATCCAAATGACCAATAATAAATAATGATATGCAATTTTTACCTACTTATTGAATTTAATTTTAAAAATTAATAATTTTAGGGATATTAAATAATATCCAATGACAATATTCATTTGGGGATCTGAAACTCATACATGTGCTGGAGGCAACATGAATTTCTACATGACTTTGTAATATAAAAATGTTTCTTAAAATTTAAAATATGCATAGTCTTTTGACAGTCCTACTTAGAAAATAATTCATAATGACCACAGACCACAAATACTTAAGAAGTAACTCATGTTGATGCTTAGTGAAATATTAGTGTGTAGGTTAGAAGTTGAAGGCTATGGACTTTTTGAATCTTTTAGTTATAAATAAGGCAAATGATATTATTTCAGTATTACTGATGAGTATAAAGTTCTTCAGAATAACACATTAAGGTCCTGATTTACTGCCCTTGAAGAATGTTTATTTACTTTTAAGTAAACCACAAATTAATAATAATATTATTTTTCTTGCAAAGCAAAATATGAAGACTAAAGAGCACAAGACTACTGTAGTGGTTTCCATGGTTGTTCAAATCTTGTTCTAATTTTTGCTCTTTGATCCAGAATAGCTGAGCCTAGCTCCATTTAAAAACTCCTAAAAACCTATCCAATGACATCCACACCCTTCTCAGTGCAAATAACTATGGCTCAATGTGCCTTTTTAAGAAAGGAATAATGTGATGGAAAACATCCTAACAGGGTACATTGGTAAGCCCATTCCCTAAGTAAAAATGGGTCCCCTTTGTAAGGCTTAAGAGAAAAATGAATATTGGATGAGTGACTAACAGTGTCTGCCACTCCTGTGGATGTGCCCATATGTTTCATAGGATTGCATGACTAGAGATAAATGGGCAAAGAAATACAGAAATCTGCTAAGAATGAAGGGGTGGGAATGAAGGTTAGAAAAGATTATTAATATTCCACACCATTTTTGTATTGTTTCACTTATTATAATAAGAATAAAAGCAATTTTTATTTCAAACAAAATCAATGGAAATAGATGAATGAATAAGACATTGAATATAAACATTTTATAAGAGAAAAAATAAAAAATGAAGAATTGATATTAGCTGCATTAAACTCTACAATGGACTGAGTCCATTAAATTTAATATTCTACCTAAAACATATTACTGGTCCTAATGATCAGAAGACTTAAAAACAGATACAATAACTGTAATAATCTTTTAGGGAATGGGTAAAGAGCAGAAGCGAAGTATAAAAATTCGATACATATTCATATAAATTTGAAAACCACACACATAGAATAATTTATATAAAATTAAGACTCAAGTGCTCTAAGTGGATATGAAGGAGTCAGCCATGTTAGGAGACATCAATTACCTCAGAGTGACACACTTGAAGGGAGCCCTGAATGGAGAAAGGGAGATACACCTAAGAAAGAAGCTAGAGACTTATTTTGGAGGAGAGTGACACTAGGGTAAAGAGAGTAAAGTGATCAGGTAGCCAATAGAAATTTATTTTTAAATTGAGTTGGGGTTAGAATAATGAAGGTCCAATTTTAGGGGAAAAAATTGGACATAAGACTCTGAAGAAAATGGAGATAGTGAGTTGTTTGTTTAGTTTATCTCCTGTTGAAATGATGACTGAGCATTCAGGGAGACACTGTTGTATTTATTAATATGCTTTCCTTGAAGGCGATATTTTTCGAGAAGTATTGTAAAGTTGTTTTTTTTTTTTTCATGTGAGAAGTATTTAAAGTTTCAGAAGAGAAAATAAGCTTTATCATAGTGTGGTTTGGTGTGCGCTGTCAGGAGGGAAAACACCAGGGTCAGGTAGAAGAGACCAGTTTTGGTCATCCTGGCAAAGTCTTGTAGGGTATGCTTCTCACTTCAGATTTCATCCTATGAACACAAGGAAGTCTCTGAAATTTTTGGTATTTATCTAGGTTTTAATTTGAGAAATGTTGATCTGAAAATATGTAAAGAGCCTAGACCTGTTTGTTCTTATAAGAGTCACAAAAGATGATGGTCAGTATCTGAATTAAACAGGTAAAAGTAGAGCTGGAAAGAGTGGGTGGATATAATATGTCCAAAGAAACAAAATTAAGAGATTCCAGTTGTTATCTAGAATGGAAATCATTGATGCCATTTGCTCTAATAGAGACAATAACATTTATTAATAGTAAGCTGTATTTAATTTCAAATAGCCACCTTTTTCTCCAGTTTTGTTAACTACTTTTAGGTGTCATGAAACAAATGTGTGAAGAAATCTGTACTCCAACTAATGAACATATGTTTGCATATTGAATAACACATTTTACTATAAACACATTGTGCAAAGAACATCATTTCACACAAAATAACTGATCAGTATGCTTTCACAAGTTAAGATTTTAACTTAAAAGTACCTCTAAACTTCTGAATAATGTAAAATTTTTATGAATATATTATGAAGCTATGTATGGGAGTGCGTATGTTGGTACTGAACATTTTATTTAACCTAAGTCTTTTCAAAATGTCTCGAGTCATTGTATTTTCTAAGAAATACCAGGTTATCTTACAATAACAACCGTAGATCTCAATGGATTTAAATGAACAAATAAAAATCTCTGGCTATAAATTAATCTCAGGTTTTCCACACAAAGCCAGGATAAGCTTCAACTGTGTGAAATATGCCTGGGTAACATGGAAGAATGAAGGAGACTCACTAGACAGGGCCTCTTGCCTGTTTCTGCCTGTAAATTGCACAGTCATATTTTATTTGTCAAATAAAGTAGTGTGAGCAATTTAAATTTCAGATTAGAATATGAAAAAATCATGCATCCAGGAAAAATGGAATTATAGATTGAATATATGAATACACACTACCAACATATTGTATTAATTTTCCCCACAATG
Source organism: Ictidomys tridecemlineatus (assembly GCF_052094955.1). Taxonomy (NCBI): domain Eukaryota; kingdom Metazoa; phylum Chordata; class Mammalia; order Rodentia; family Sciuridae; genus Ictidomys; species Ictidomys tridecemlineatus. The sequence goes on along the minus strand of NC_135485.1, from coordinate 105,914,646 downwards.
AGGTAAAAAAAGAGATTTGGGGAAAGAAAGAAAAAAAGAAAATCCATGTATAGCTCTAATTTTTATCCATGTATTTAACCTGAACATTTGGAATAAATATGCTCAGAAACAGAGATTTAAATGAATGTTAAATATAATTTTGCCTTTATTTTATAGAAATTGAATTGTTAGAACGTTGGAAAACAATAAAACACATGTCCTCTGAATAGTTTTTAATACATATTTTATTACTAGTTATTAATCAATTCCATATAAGCCATTTATATGTTCTGTATAATGGACAAGCACATATCACATCTTAGTAATTTTATAGGTTGCAAAGAGAAATATATTTCCTGAAAGGCTAAATTTAAAACATACTCTGAACAAGGATTTTATATAGTACTATCTGAACTAGTTATTTTTGACATTTTAGTTACTATGCTTTCATGAGTCTCTACAATTAGAACGGTGAAAAAGAAAACTTCAAGTAGTGTGGCACAGCATACCAATAAGCATCTGCTCAAATCTCTTTTATTCATTCCATAAATAAAGAAAATGACAAAGGAAATAGAAAGAGGCACCATTCTTTCCTATCAGTTAATAGTATACCATTTTCTAAAAGGCAGATGTATTTGTTAGTGTAAAGTCTTAAATATCATTCAGGTGATGATAGACATTTTTAAAAAACTCATGTATATTGATACCAGGATACCAGGCTAGCTAAAATAGGTATTTTAAAATGTATTTGCTCCTTAATATGAATAGAATATTTCTAGTTTCAAGTATTCATTTTAGTGTTTTCTAAAACTAGCTTTATTGATATATAATCACCATGCCGTAAAATCCGTCCTTGAAAGTGTACAATTAAGCTTCTTTAGTATATCCACAAGGTTGTGCAGCTTTCACTACTATCTAGTTTTAGAAAGTCATCATTATTCTAAAATGACCCCCAAAACTATTAGCAGTCACTTCCCATTCTTGCTTCATCTCAGCCCATGGCCTCTATTATCCTACTTTTTAGCTATCTATTTGCCCATTCTTGACATTTTGTACAAATGGAATTATATAATATATATTCCTGTGTGTCTGTTTTTACTTACCATAGTATTTTCATGGTTCATTCATTTTATAACATGTAACCAAATTTCATTTATTATACATTAATATATGAATTGTATTTAATTCATTGTAGGGATATACCATGATTTGTTATCTGTTCACCAGTGATAGACTTTTAAGTTCTCTTAATGTTTTTTATTTGTTCTGTTTAGATATACATAACAGTACAGTGTATTTTGGCACATTATACATATATGGAATATAACTTAGGATCTCATTATTATGATTGTACATGATGTGGAGTTTCATTGATCATGCATTTATATGTGAACATATGAAAGTTATGTCTGATTCATTCTACTGTGTTTCTTATTCCCATGGCCACCTTTTTAAAAAAATTTCCCTTTGTCTAATCCAATTAACTTTTATCCCTCCCCCCATTGTTTTTACTTTCTAGCTATTATCAGTAATGTTGATATGGACACTAGGCAAACATTTTGCATGAATATTAGCGTTAAATGTTCTTGGTGTATAAATAGGACTGAATTATTTGTGATATGATAATTTAATGTTAACTTTTTGTTGGACTATTGAACTTTTTGACAACAACATCTGATATTCACATCAATAAATCAATTTCTCTAAAATTTTATAAACATGTTTTATTTTATTAATTTTTAAAATAAGTGATAGAAGAATACATTACAATACATGTATACAACACAATTTTTCATATCTCTGGTTGTATATGAAGTATGTTGACACCAATTCATGTCTTCATACATGTACTTTGGATGATGATGTCTATCACATTCCACCATCCTTTCTAATCCCCTGCCTCCTCACTTTCCCTCCCACCCCTCTGCCTTATCTATAATTCATCAATTCCTCCTATGCTCCCCCTCCCTAGCCCACTATGAGTCAGCCTCCTTATATCATAGAAAACATTTGGCATTTGTTTCATTGGGATTGGCTAACTTCACTTAACATTATCTTCTAAAATGTCATTCATTTACCTGCAAATGCCATGATTTTATTCTCTTTTACTGCTGAGTAAAATTCCATTGTGTATATATGCCACATGATTTTATCCATTCATCCACTAAAGGGCAACAAGTTTGGCTCCACAGTTTAGCTATTGTGAATTGTGCTGCTATAAACATTGATGTGGCTGTGTCCCTGTAGTATACTGCTTTTAAGTCTTTTGGGTATAAACTGAGGAGAGGGACAGCTGGGTCAAATGGTGGTTCCATTCCCAGTTTTCCAAGGAATCTCCATACTGCTTTCCATACCTTACTTTTTTTTTGTTATAGCCATCTTAATATTATGAAGAAATGTTTTGTCCTTTTGATTTGCATTTCATGAACAGCTTTTTATGTGCTTATCAGACATTTACATATCCATTTTGGAAGAAAGATCTTTCAGTCATTTTAAAAATTGTTTTTTTTTATTGTTGAAATGTAAGTAATCTTTATATATGCTGGATAAAAGTTCCTTACCAGATATGTGAATTGCAAGGCATTATCCTCTAAAACCAGGGACCAAGATAAAAATGCCTACTTTTACCACTTCTATGCAATGTAATTCTTGAAACACTATCCAGAGCAATCAAGAAAGAGAAGGAAATTAAAGGGATATGAATAGAAAAGGAAGAGATCAAATATCTCTTTTAGCTGATGATATAATCCTACATTTTGAAGTCTCCAAAATACTCCACCAGAAGACTTCTAGGCCTCATAATAAATTCAGCAAAGTAGCATGATACAAAATGTACATGCACACATCAATCAATTTCTATACACCCATAATGAATCTGATGAAAAAGAAATTAGGAAAATGATCCCATTCACAATAGCCTAAAAAGTAAAAAAAAAAAATAACTAAACCTAAAGAATCAATATAACAAAAGAGATGAAGGATCTCTTCAATGAAAAATATAGAACACTAAACAAAGAAATAAAAGACTTTAGAAGATGGAAAGACCTCCCAGATTCTTTGCTAGGTAGAATTAATATTGTAAAAATGGCCATACTATCAAAAGCACTATACAGGTTCAGTGCAATTCCCATCAAAGTGTCAATGATGTTCTTTATAGAACTCAAGAAAACAGTCCTGAAATTCACTTAGAAAAATAAGAAACCCAGAATAAGAAATCCAGTATAGCCAAAGCAATTCTTAGCAAGAAAAATAAAGCAGGAAGAATCATAATTCTGAACCTCAAATTATAGTACAGAGTTAGGGTAAAAAAACACAAATAAACAAACAAAAAAAGCAACAACATGGTACTGACATCAAAATAGGCATGAAAACAAATGGAATAGAATAGAAGACACAGAGAGACACCCATATAAATACAGTTTTATAATATTAGACAAAAGTATACACTGGAGAAAAGATAGCCTTTTAAACAAATGGTGCTGGGAAAACTGAAAATCCATACATAGTGGAATGAAATTTAATCCCTCTCCCACTCTGCACAAAATTCAACTCAAAGTGGAACAAAGACCTATGAAGTAGACCAGAAACCCTGCATTTGCTAGAAGATAATATAGGCTCAATACTCCAACATGTCAACTCAGGAACAGACTTCCTTATCAAAACTCCTAAAGCTCAAAGAAGTACAATCAATCAGTGGTATTACATCAGATTAAAAAGATTCTTCACAACAAAGGAAATGATTATGAGCAGGAAGAGAGAGCCAAAAGAATGGGAAAAAAAATCTTTGCTACCTATATCTCAGATAGGGCATTAATATTCAGGATATACAAAGAAGTAAAAACATTTAACAACAATAAACAATTAACACAGTAAATGGGCAAAGGAACTGAACAGACACTTCTCAAAAGAAGAAATATAAATAGCCAACAAATACGTGAACAAATTTTCAACATCTCTAGCAATTATAAAAATGCAAATTAAAACTACACTTTCACCTCACTCCAGTCAGAATCACAACTATCAAGAAATCAAGTAACTATACATATTGGTAAAGGTGTATAGTAAAAGGTATATTCATATATTGTTGGTGGTAGTGCAAATTGGTTCAATCAAGGAAGAAAAATGTAAGACTTAGTTTAATGACTTTAATTAGACAATAACTTTTTAGCTATGATATTAAAAATTCAAGAAGCATAACAAGAAATAAATAAACTGAGTTTATTTAAAATGGAAAATTTTATGCTTTAAAGGATGACATAAAGTAAAAAGACAAACCACAAATGATTTCTTTTTCAAATTACATCTTTTTTCCTTTCTTTTTTTTTTTTTTACTTTTACTTTTGGTACATCATATGAAAAATAAAGTGTAGCAATCTAATGTGTTCCATAAATTTTTACATGTGAAACAATCTTTACCTATAATTTAGACAAAACTACTAAATATTTACGCAGTCCAAGAGTAACATGAGGTATGTTCCTGGTAAATGCCACTATCCAAAGGTAACGAATATTTATTTTTCCATCTTCATTTATAGATGCATGTGCAATTGTCTCTGGTGTGGGCTGCTCTGAATAATATTGCTTTAAATATACTCTATCTCTTTTAATGACCATGCTTTTCAAAAGTTTTACTTTTGAACTGTATTTCTAAAGTGACTGTCATAATTATCACTCTGTTTTGTTAAAAAAAAAAGACATATGGCACAGACACAAAAATCTTGTTCTGTCAATAACCCTTCTTACTTCAATTTTCTTATATTTTTTTAAATTAGAAAAGTACCACATTGACATATTAAAGAACAAAAAAAATTTCACCAAATAGAAATTAATACTAAAAATTTTCATCAATCTATCTTATTCTATTTCCCAGAAGTTACCAGTGTTATTAGCTTTAAGATCTTTGTTTCAGGTAGTTTCCTATGCACCTAAAAAATATGTAATAGCATTAAAATAGTGTAATTTAGATAGAGAGTATATATATATATATATATATATATATATATATATATATATATATAGAGAGAGAGAGAGAGAGAGAGAGAGAGAGAGAGAGAGAGAGATATCTATATCATCAAACTTAATTCAAAGGTTCATAAATTTAAATGTAAGAGATAAAACTCTTAAAAAGAGAAACATAAGAGTTAATTTTAGTGACTTTAATTAAGCCATGACTTTTTAGCTATGATATTAATAAATTCAAAAGCATGGAATACAACTTGATCTAATTCAGTCCCAGTACTTTCCCCTTCCCTCTTCTCTGCTCTCCCCCTCTTCCCTTCCCTTTATTTCACTAGTATTTCTGCTATGTACTTATAGTTTTTATTGTTTTTTAACCAGTGTCTTGTGGATGTACATGATGGTGAGATTCCCAGTGATATATTCCATATGTACACAGGAAAATTTTGTCAAGTCCATTTTATTATCTTTGCTTATCTCCATCCCTTTGTCTTCATTCCCCTTTGTGGAATCCACTAATCTATTTTTTTTAAATCCCTCCTTATTTTGGATTAGTATTTGCATATCAGAGAAAACATTCCACTTTGAATTTTGGGGACTGGCTTATTTCACTTAGCATTACAGCATCTAGTTCCATCCATTTTCTGGCAAATGCCATAAAGTCATTCTTCTTTATGATTAATACACCATTGTGTGTGTATATATATATATATATATATATAAATGCAAATTAAAACTACACTTTCACCTCACTCCAATCAGAATCACAACTATCAAGAAAACAAGTAACTATACATATTGGTAAAGTTGTATAGTAAAAGGTATATTCATATATTGTTGGTGGTAGTGCAAATTGGTTCAATCAAGGAAGAAAAATGTAAGACATATATATATATATATCACATATTTTTTTATCCATTCATCTGTTGAAGGGCTCCTAGGTTAGTTCCAAACCTTGGGTATTGTGAATTGTGCAGCTATAAACATTGATGTGGCTGTGTCACTGTAGTTTTTCTGATTTAAAATTCTTTAGATATATACCAAGGAGTGGGATAGCTAGGCCATATGATGATTCTATTTCTATGTTTTGAGGAATCAGCATACTACTTTGAATTTACTTTGGTATTTAATGTGAAATAGGAGTTCATTCTTTTGCATGTGATATTCAACTGTCCTAGAACCATTTGTTGAAAAAAAAATATTCTTTCCCCATTAAATTGTCTTGTTATCCTTCTTGAATCACATTCCAGTTTTATAGAATAAATAGAACAAAAAGAATTGGGTATTATGTCAAGAAAATAATGTCATAGGGGTGATAGAGACAAGTTTTTAATCTTGATTTGCCTAATCTCAAACTCTTTCCTGCATACCAGAGCCTCCTGGATTCTTATCCTGGGGATAGATGAATGGGCTATTGACTTTGTTACTTAACTGTGTCTGTGACTCTACACTTGTACCCTTCAGGGTATGAATGAATGCCATAATATAGGGAACTTGTGATAATTTTTAGCAATCAAAATTAATCCCTGCATGTGTTGTATGAATATGTATAAATTGTGATATATTATACCATACTGTCTTATTTTTAAAACAAAATTCAAAAGTTTCAGGAAATTACATTCTATGAAATGATATATTTGCCATATTCTAAACAATTTCTGACAACCTTTCTCCTATTCAGAGTACTTTCAGAGAAAAGGACATTTTGAGAGACTTCATATAGATATGTATCTTATGAAGGGTTATAAATGCTCTCAATAATTTGAGTTCATAAAATAAATGAATATTTACTGGAATTTGACAGGACAATAACAGATCTTTTCATCAGAAAATTTTAAAAATCTCTACTTGAGAGATGGTTAATTGCTTCAAAATATCAATGTGTTAACTTCAGTAGATGTTCATATAAATTTGAGTAATTAATGTGGGATAGCTTTTTCAGAAATCTTAAAGGTGAGGATGGAAAAATTACAAATCATCATGCTTTCAAGTAGAAGGTCAAGCTTTCAGATAAAACTGTCAAAAATGTCAATCTATTTTGTTCGTAAAATTTTAAAAAGTGTTTAGATAAAAATGAACATAAATCATGGTTTCTGTGTTTATGGTACAAAATATAAGGCATAAAAGAAAGTTACTTAAATTGTAGTGATTATGTCAATATCTTTTTCTAATAACAAATGCTTGCTTCTATTCTGTTTATTTGGAGTATCCGAATATGCGCTTTTAGAAAGTGAGCTTATTTTTATAAGGTTAAGGTTATCTTTTCCATTCTGCAGTTTGGGTTAAATGGTTTAGGTTCTCTTAGGCCATTTCTCTAGCCCCTTTGAATCCTGTAATCCAAGATTTAAAAGTATAAGATTAATGCTCACTCAGGATTATTTTATATATATTATATAATATTTAATGATATTAATATACATGAAAATTATTAGAAAACTTTATAGGCATCCAAATGGAACTTTATTCAACTTACAACCATAAGAAACAATTTGGTCTGTATAACATATTAAATTCCATCTCTCTCTGCCTTGTTTTTCTGCTTCACCCATCTAATTACTTTCATGACTTGCACTGAATAGGTATTCAACCAATGAGGTAATCCTATAAGTAATGATTTTATTACTGGTGTTATTTTATTACTGGAATTTGACAAAACAATAATAATAATAGGTAAAATTCTACAGGGGGATCAGTTGTGCAAACACATATGAGTTTCTTTATATTTTATTTAAATGTCAGCATATGTACACTATATATTATAGAATGAAGTAGAAAGGAAGGAATACAAAATAAGTTTTTATGGATGAAATTGCTATTGATGAATACAGTTATAAAATTCTAGATGATATAACAATCTGGTCACCATATAAATATTCATAATTTTAATGAATATTTTTTATTCATTATAATTTGTTCAAGCATTTGGCTGAAAACTGTGTTACCATTACTATTTTTATCATTGATTATGTGACCTATAAATCAGCTTAAAACCACTTTCTTTTTTTACCTACTTAGAGATCTGCACTGAACTGACTGGTTGCCTTTCAATTCAAGAGACTCCTTAAACATAATCAATACAACTTCAGTGCATTTATTAGCTCTAGAGTTTTAATGTTCAATCACTGAAAGAGTAAACATCATGAACTTTATTTAAATCATATTTACTCATGGAATTAAACAATCTATAATAAGGTGAAAGCTGATTTTATTTTAGTCACATAAAACACATTAAAAGTAACATCCTTTTTTTAAAATATTTTTTTAGTTGTAAATGGACATGATACAATACCTTTATTTAATTAATTTGTTTTTTTAATATGTTGCTAAGGATTGAAACCAGGCCTTTACACATGTAAGGCAAGTGCTCTACCACTAAGCCTCAACCCCAGCCCAAAGTAACATTCGTAATTGTTTTATTTCACAGCTTATTTAGCAACTTATATTATTCAAATGGATATGGAACATAGAATATAAAAAATATTAATTTTAAAATCTAAAAATATATTCTAATACAAAACCCAGTAAACAACAAACAAAAATAATGAAAATAATTTCTTCTTATATCTTCTAAATATTGAAATGTGCCAGAAAAACAATTGTGAGTTTTCCACAATATTATCAACATTAAATAAAATGAAATGCATAAATAAATTGTAACATAAATTGCTAATGAAAAGAGATTCCTAAGTAAAACAATGACTGATGTAGTACTTTAAGTAAACTGACTTGGAAACCATAAGTGATTAACTTCATTAAACCTATGCTTTAGAAATATTTAACTCATGTTAGAATTTATAGAGTATGACGATAAAATTTCAGAGTGAGATTACACAGTTATTTAAACTCCCAATTAAAAAATAATTGATAATAAGGAATAATCCATATATAACTTACTAAACAGTTATCTAAAGTGTAATTATCTGTACAACAATTAACACAAAAGAATAATGTGCTAAACACATTAGCATAGAAATTCTTCTTCTCCAAGAAAATATGGGAGTTTCAAATTGTGTCAACTTAGTTTTTTATCATTTGCTATTTTTGCCTGAGTCTTATTCCTTATCAACTTCAGCAGGCTTTTTTATTAGAAAATTTATGTACATTTTTTACATAAAATTTGACAAAAAATCCTAAGTCCTTGAGTTTGCAATTGAATGCGACATTAAGAGGTTTCATCAACTGGGGAAAAGTAGTAAGAAGAAAAGGAAAGCTTTTACTTTTTGTGGTACCTGAAATGATCTCTCCTGCAGAAGTGAAATTTCTATATTTTTTTAGCTTCAAAAAAAAGTTGCCTCTGAAATTTGCATTAAATTGCTAAAATTATGATAGCCTATGAAGACTTAATATGTGAAAATATTATTTTTCATTTTGGTATGTTCTATTTAATGTGTTTTTCCTTAGGGTAGAGAGGATCTGAATGCCAACAGTAAGATAAAATTCCAGTGTTTATCTATATTATTTTCATATTTACTATTTATTATCAGTTGTCTGTCCTGCCGTATCAATTTATGGCATTTGGGTTATGCTAGAACCATAAAAGTCATTGCAAATACTCATATTTTTATTATTTGATCCAATTTCAATGATAATGAATTATCACTCTTAAAAATTTTAGGTAAAACTCAACTCTTTCTTTTTTTAAACTCAACTCTCAAAATACAGAGTTTTGTTTTTTATAATTTTAAGTGGAAAACCTTTAAATTTATTTCCTGATGGTTTTTGATGTGTACTAATCCTCCATGGGTCAATTTTGATCCAATATTTCTTTATAATATCATTGATGTCCTTGAGATTTTAAAATGTCTTTCATATTGATTTTTTATTCCTTTACTATTTTGACCTTCATAGAGGTTGCAACAAGATTGGCTGGTTTTTTTTTTTTGTACTTTTCTTAAAGTTAGCTTTTGATAGATGATTTTACTTTCTTGTCATTCATTACTTTTCTTTTGGGTAATTTAAATATGAAAAAATATTGAGCAGATTGTGAGAGAATCATTATTGTGACCTTTACAATTGGCATAAAAATATTGAATTAAACGAATAACTGGTGACCTGAAGGCCCACAATATATTATTTATTGAAGGAAGAAAGTGTGAATTTGAGTATAACTGTTGACAAAGAGGATGTCGATAATGACTACCTTTTAAATATCCTTGAATATCTTGGTTTTCTTTTAAATACATACATGATGATGATTAATTTTGTACATCTTTGATTTCTGTGTGTTCTTATAATAGCCATGTAACACCTTTAAGCTAAATAAAGATGAAGATAATCTTTTTTTGTAAAGGGGGAGATTTCACTACGTGAAATTTTGTCCTTCTTCTCGAAGCTTTTCTTCACTTGCAACAGCAACCTGTTCAAACTATCACCAATAAAACTGGATGGAGTGAAAAAAATACAAAGGCCCCAAAGACTGAGATGTTGAAACAGTACACAGCCTCCTAAGGTGAACAGGAGTCAGGCTCTGGGAAGACAGGAACCTAAGCCATCTTCTATATCCCACAGCCTCTCTTCATGTTCTTTCTCTTGGCATTCTCTTATAGTGCTTCTGCGCAGTATATGACCTATATCTGCTTTTCATAATATGACTTTGTGGCTGGTACCCATTATCAAATAGGTTCTTTGTTTTTTAGATTTTTATTTTCCTCAGAAAGAGTCAATTGATCCACATCATATGTATAAAAAATATTTCATGTTATAAATCATAAACCAGCTCAGAAATTGAACTGTTTCCTCTGCACTCCCAACTCAGCTCCTGGTCTAATCAGGAGTTAATTTCTTGTTGATTTCAAAGGAGCAGGGCAAAAGTTTCCCAGAAGCATGTTCTGCAGATAGCTGGATGTGTAGCACACACACACACAAAAAAAAAATTATTGTAAATACTTTGTGTATAACTAAGCATTAAAATTAAATTAAAGCATTATTTACAGATATAAATCTAATAGTGATAAATATATTGAAGAAGATATAACTAAAGAAGGAAAATTTTGTTAAGAATCATTGCCATAATTTAGTGTTTAAATGATTCCACATTTTCAAGAAGCATGAGAAGATAGAACTCTCTGGGAGAGAAGATAAAGTTACAACAGAATTCTCAGTTGTTTAGGTCTCCTTCCAAAGAGAAGAGATACATTAAGGAATCTATATGCTGTCTTTTTCAAAATTTCAACAGGTCATGGTCCCAATACTCTATACCTGAGCTGTGATATAACTTGGTCCACTGGGTACAAGTTTGGGGAATTATTTTTATTATTCTTGAGATTTTATGTTTAATGACTTAGGGTACCATTCTTAGCTTTAATCCTAGAACTCTCCTTGTGTTTATGTAAATATCTAATCATTTACAGTGGGTGAGTGGACACCTTATACTTCCCCACCAGGGCAAAACCTCTTAATCTGCTATTTATAACAAAGAAGAATGTTAGAGTCTATAAACAAGTCTGGATGGCGCATGGCATTTTGCCAGAGGGAGTGGTTTATGAAGTAACACCAGTGAGCCATTAAGTGTGGAGATTCCTTATTGGTTGACTGCTGTATATAGTTTATGTTAATTAAGATAAGCTGTGTGGAATGTATAAATACCTCTGTTGTCCTACAATAAATGGCTCCCACTCCTACTGTATCAATGTACACAAGTTGCTCATCACCCCCGGTTATTTTGCTGCAGCCGGACTACAGCAGAAGAAAATGATGCCCACATGGATCTCCCTTTTCCAGATGCCTCATTATGTAGGTTGATACTCTGGACTTCTTTCATCATATATTGCGGGGGAGGCACTGGAACTCAATGACTAAAGATGAATCCTGGATATCCTTAAAGAAGCTATGTGCACGTGAGTAATTCACTTTCACTTCCATTTTCACTTCTCAGTTTTCATAGATGTAAAAAAATGAAAAAGGAGCACTATAGCCTAGTGTTATTATATACTTTAAATATTTTACTTTAAAATTTCTAAAACTATCCTTTAATTCTGTGAAAGGCTCAATAACTATTCAATGTTTATGACAATGTCAACTCCTCTTTGAAAGAGACTTGCTTCCTCCTGTCCTCTGCCTGAAATTCTGAGGTACTTGTTCTAGAGAAATTCAAAGCCCAGAGTAAGATCTCAAGATGTCACTTAAATTGCATTCATCGATTCAGGCACATCTGTGAACATACATGCATGTACATGTGCACAGGACTTAGTACATATGCTGCAGGATAACCTATGAAGAGGACTCTATTTTTATCATTGTCACTATTCAAACATATATATATATATTTTTCTCTTTTATTTTTAAAAATAAAAATCATGTATGCCTAATTATGGATGACATATAAGCAAATAAATTTTATTTCTCCTTTTCTAAAGGAAGAAAATATCATAATAATATTCTCTAAAAATTCTTCTCATATCTACTTTTGTGAGAAAATGAAATCCTGGGCTACTTAATGACAGTTGTAACAATGAATAAGGTTTGATTCCAAGAGGATAAACAATAATAATAGATCATGGCCCATAGAGGGCAAGATATGAAAACACCTATTCAGAAACATCCACAAGTCAAAGTCACACACCATGTGGACAATTAGAGAAAGCCAGAAAAGTGACAGGACAGGAACACCAAAGAACCAGACTGCAACTGTGTTGCTCAGAGTCTGCACATGTAGAAGCCAGCAGTCCTCAAGGTTTGTGTGAATGTGAGACTTCCCTGGTGTTCTGGCTCTGGTAGATGACTCATTGTCTTCCCTTTAGGTCTCTGTTTTGGCTTTTCTCTCTAAATAAAAACCCATTCCTAGATCAAGACAAAGGCCGCCTACCATTCAAAGCCCATAGCTCTTTTACAATTTTCATAATATTCTGTCATTTCTTATTATGAATCATGATAACAGAGGAAATATACCAATTATAAAATATTCTTCTATTTCATAATTCTTGTATCTATGGTTTATTCCCCAAACAAAACCATAGAAATTAAGAACTGTACATGACTTTTTGTATCTTTCAAAATGCACAGTGCTCTAAAAATCATACAATATAAATATTTGTAAGGAGAATAGAGACCAAGTAAGAAAATGTGTATTGTATCTTAGTAATATACAGAATATTAGTATCTGGGGGAAATTAGTTACAGGACACCCTGTGGATACCAAAATCTGCAGGTGTTTAAGTCTCTTCTGGAAGATGGTATACTATTTGCACTAAACCTACCAAGATCTTTCTGTGTTCTTTAAATTATCTCTATATTACTTAAAATAACTAATGTAATGAAAATGTATGATGTAAAGAGGTATTATATTGTTTTGGAAACAATGACAAGAAAAATGTTTATTCAAAACTTTTTTCCCCAAACACTTTTGAACTGTTTAGTTGGTTGAATCTGTCCATGGGTGAGGGATCCACAGATATGAGAGGTCTCCTGTGTAATTATTACTACTGCTACAGAATAAGTGTCCACAAGTATACAATGGGTCCACAGAGATTGAATATATTGAATAAGGTATGTCAGCAAAACAGAATTCAAAGTTGAGCCTAATTTTTTTCTAAAACTTCCTGTTCAGGGAGTAGATTTGATGATGGCTAAGTAAGTTTACCCAAAGAGAGCAGATAAATGGATTAATATCAAGTTATATAGGCTTCTCTTGTATAATAATGCAGCCTCTTCACCCTGCTTTTTGATATTCTATTTTTTTTATTGGAGAGATAAATTACAACTGAGAAAGTGTGCTCATAAAATTTTGCCATGGCACAAAATTGCTGTTTCTTGACTTCTTGCTTCTGTGCATACTATTCTGTGCATACCTAGAATGTCATTCTTCTCTTTGTGTGTCTGATAAATACTTATTCATTATTGAAAAATCCAACTCGAAGGTCAATTGTTCCGAAAGACTATCCCTATGTTCTTTTCCTTTACCAATTCTAAAAAGAAAACAGTTCTTGCTTTCTCATATGACTTACACTGTACCTATGACTAACCTGTTCTCCAAGATTAATCCTACTAATCCTATAGTGCTTTAATGCTTGTACATTCACACCTGCCCCCTTTAAACCACAACCCAGCCCAAAAGCATTGATAAGTACCATGCAATGTGGAGCTCTTTCCTAATATGATGCTCATCTTCAGTTCATTTATCTGAAATACTCCATTCTAATTCTTCATGGTTTGGTCTCAGTTTAAATGCTACTTTCTCAATAAACATTTTCTAATCACCTGAAGTCAGTCAGATCCCATTATGCTGTTCTTTCATGGTCCTCTGTGTTTTTCTGCACAGTATACTTAAGGATTGGTAATTATTTTTGCTTATTTTATTTACTGTTAATCTCCTCCATGAATAATAAAGAGGGAAGGGACTGCACCTGTTTTGTTCACCAAACTATGAGCCAGAAATACTGATCTTATACCTCTTTTATCGAACTGTAATACTCTAGGTACTGATATGACCACATCCACTCTAAGTCTAAACTGAAAGATGATATCAGTTGCTTACTATAATTCTAGAAACTTATCAAGCATTTATATAAATGTATAATATCCTCACAATAATTTGTTGTTATCTGAGTTGATGAATAATTATTTTGATTATTATGGAGGAATTGCATTAAGCAGAAAAAATGTATCTCCAAAGATATGGATGTCTTAATCCCTACAACCTGAAAAAGGTTATGTTACATAAAAATAAGATAACATTTAAGAATCTTAGAGTTGGAAAGATTATCTGGATTCTCCAGATGAATTTTGAACAATGGAGCCTTTCACAGCTAAGGTGAGAGAGATGTAGCAATAAAGAAAAATCAGAGAGATACTGGCTTTGAAGATGGAAGGGTACCACGGCTAAAGGAATATCCATGGCTAGGTTCTAAACGCTGGGAAATGTAAAGAAATGGATGTCTCTCCAATCTAAGGAAAGGAATATCTCTGAGAGACTGGGGTTGTGGCTCAGTGGTAGAGGGCTGGCCTAGCATGTGTGAGGCACTGGGTTTGATCCTCAGCAGCACATAAAAATAAATGAAATAAAGGTATTGTGTCTATTTTATATATATATCTTCAACCTTGAGAACATCTTGGCTTTATCTCAGTAGTACCTGTGTCCAACTTCTAAATTAAAAAGTCATGAGATGAGATATTATTTTTGGTTATTTTAAGCTATTGAATATATGAGGATTTAATATAACAGCATTAGAAGATCAATAAAAATATATATATAACATAAAATTAAGTTGACCGAGTTCAGATAGAGAAAAACCTGAATTGTTCAGAAAAATTGATCAAAATGAATAATTCAATTTGACTGTAGTTCAATATCAAGGCATATATTTAAGAAAAACCTTAACTGGATAAGAGGTGTTTGACTCAGCTGTGATTTACGTATGGAAATCCTTGGATTTCCAACTTTCCTTAACAGGAGGGAGAATTGTATAACTTCTGAAAAGGCAGGTGATGGGATAAGACAGGGATAAGACAGAAATTAGGATTTTAGAGTTATTTGAAGTAAAAATTTAGTTAGGTAACTCTCCCCACATTAAAGTATAACCCCACAGAATTATAGAAGATCTATATATGCACTTCTGTCCCCCAGATCACATTCTATAGCAGAAAACCCACGTATCTCTGATTAAAGACATGGTATAAAGGAATTGAACAGTTAAGACATGAAAAAAAAAATCCCGAGAGGTAGAAGCTACAAACTAAAACTAGAGAAGATTTGTGTCCAATGTTTTGCATAGCTTTGGATGGACTAAGAACTCAAACTATAAAATAATTTCCACATGGTTTGAGATGTTTCTGAAAGGTAGGGATATCATGCACTTGAAGAATAAAAGGATTGCCTCTCAGAAAAAAAAGACATTTCAATCTCAGCTTTGGATTTGGACTCCCTCTGCTCCACCAAAACTCCCATTGAAACCTTTCAATGACAATAACCAGAAAGTAGACAAATACAAATAGAATAGGAAACAAAATGAATAAATTCAGTAGAAATTTAAAAATCAGAAAAGACTGACAAAAATAATCATTACAATGTTGAATAAATTTCAAAGTTGAAAATGAATCTGTAATGATCAAACATGTATTGTTGCTATGACAATAATACCTGTTAAAATCAAATTAAATGGAGAAAGGATTTATTTTGGCTCTTAGTTTCAGAGATTCAAGTCCATGATTGCTTGATCGCATCTCTTTGGGTTGGTGGTAAGAAAAAAAAAAAAACATCATGACAGAAGGACAAGGTAGAGCAAAGCTGCTCACTTCATGGTTGTCAGGAAACAGAGCATGAGGAAGGGACAAGATTACCCTCATGACTCCAATGATCAACTTTTTCCAACTAGTTTGCACATCCTAAAATTTTTACCCCCATCCAATAGCACTACCAGTTAGGGATCTAGCATTCACAAACACATCATACTTCATGGGACATTCTGGATCCAAACGGTAATAATCAGGAAATTATTGTAAAAGGTGATGCAGTTAATTAGAAAATGGACTAAATAAAGACTATATGTCTGCAAAATAAACAGTTAAATTAAAAACATAATTTGAAAACAGTTTAGATAAAACAAAAATTTTTTGAAGTGGAAAATACACCAGAGGAAATCATTTAGTACATACCACACAAAAAGAAAAAGAGAAAAACAGAGACAAGTACATAGAGATTTGGAAGATATAATGAGAGGTTTGATATACATTTGTCAAAGTTTAACAGATGTTTATCAAAATCCCAGAAGGAGATGAGGTATACTAAATGCATTAACTTTATAATTTGCTTGGAGTTTTCCAGAACTAATAAAAGATACCCATCCTCAGATACAAAGTTTCTACTTAATACCAACCAAAATAAATTAAGATGAATTCCCCGAGACACAGTATAAAGGAATTGAACAATTAAGATATTAAAGGAATTTTACCATGGGCCACAAGAAAAAATAAACCAGTTGTGCAGAAGTTAGGCAACAGATTTAACATGGGCATCAGGGGTCCAAAGAAATAATATTAAATTATCATAGTTTACTAAAATAAAACAATGGTCTGCCCAGTCCTCTATATCTAGTGAAGAATTTTTTTTTCACAGTTAAAACCAAAGCAAAGAAACTTTGCTAATGAAAGCTAATGAATTCACTAATTTTCTTTCTGATGTATGAAAGAAAACATGTAAGGACAATATTTCAGTCAGAGGGATTTATCAGTAGATGGAGATTCTGAGAAGCAAAAAAGGAATAAGGAGCAAAGAAAATAATCAATAAATGGAAAAATAAAAATGATACTTTCCATTGAGGTTATAAAAGAGATAAAGTAGAAAAGTAAAATACAAAATGTTATATAAGAGGAATCCACAAGTCATTACGAGTATAAATGGGAATTAAAATTTCCTAAAAATTCATTATTCCAGAAAGGAATAAAGATTTTTATTAATTTTAGACTTTGTAAATTTTGCATTTTGCAATTTATTAAATAATCCATTGTATTAATTTCTTAGGGAAGCCTCAACAAATGACCACAGATTTGGTGTTGTTTCTCTTTCTTTTCCCCTTTTCTTCTTTGTGGTGTTGCAAATGGAAACCAGGGCCTGGCACTGGCAAGGCAAATTCTCTATCACTGAACCATGATTGTCTCACAGTTCAGGAAGCCAGAGGTTCACAGTCCAGGACATAATGCAGACTGGTTTAAGAGATCACCCTACTCCCCTACGAGTAGACTTCATCTTAACTAATTACATCTGCTAGGAACCTGTTTCCAACTAAGGTCACATGCTGAAGTACTGGGTTTCACCAATATAACCTCATTGGGGGAACACAATCCAACATATAATAACTATTAATAGAATAGAAATAGGATATATCATTTCCAAAGGATAATAATAATAAAGGATAATAAATAAATCTTAATCCTCCCCATCCAAAAGAACGTCAGGAAGAATGAAAACTAAAGAATAGATTAAAAAAATAAGAGGCTTAAGACAAGAGAGTAGAAATAATTCTAAAACAATTACATTGAATGAATAATTATGTTAAATGCTTCAGTTAAAAGGTAAAGGCAGACTGGATAAAATAAAATTAATTAGATGCAATTATGAAAGATCCATGTAAAATGTGGGAATGCAAATGTTGAAAGTAGATTGACAGGAAGAACTATACCTTAAAAATAAAATAAATAAAATTAAAAGTTACTCAACTGGTATAGGTATAATATTAGCAAGCTCAGTATATTTTAAGGTTGAATATGAATAACACAATTATTTCCTGATATACTCTTCTTTAGTATATTTTATAAGTTCTTTGACCTATAAAAATAATACCAAAGTACACTGACCAAATTTTTCATATACAAAGTGAAATAAATCAGAAAACAAATAATGCAAAATTCTAAGTAACAAACAGAATTTGTAGGAAAAAAATATTAGTAGGGTCATTGGAGATTTGTAAAATATAAAAAATACTTTATATAGGAGAAAGTAGGTCACTGGGGGATTATCCTTGAAGGGTATATTTTGTCCCTAACCCATTCCTTCTTTTTCTTCTGTATTTGCTTCTTGGATGCCACCACAAGCCCAGACAAACAGAGCTAAGTGACTGAATTGAAACTGTGAAGTAAAATACATCTTTACTCTTTTAAGTTGATTTTGTCACATACTTTGTCACAGTGACTGAAAGCTGACTAACATTGTTTTATCTCCTTTTGTATTTTCAAATAAATATTTTTTTTCAGTAGAAAAATATTTAATATGAATGGTGATGCCTATTGTACCTATATTGTACCTACTGTACCTAATAATCCATTCTAGATTATTATAAACAGCAAAATATTGATTATCTATTACATTACAAATCATCCCAATACTTAAAAGTTTAAACAGTATCATAATATCTCATAGAGTTTCCAAGGGGAAAGAATTCCTATGTAGTTTACTTGGGCTATTCTGGTTCAAGGTCTCTCTCCCAACAAAACACACTCTCCCTATTAGCCAATTTATTAAAATTAAAATTGAACATTTTAATTTTATTTAGACAATAACAAAAACAAGATGCTTTGCAGCATAATGGCTAATGTATTAGTAAAATTTCCATTATTGTAAAGAAATAACGGAGACAATTAGTTTATAAAGAAACAGGGTTTAATTTTGAGGTTTTAGTCCAAGATCAGGGAAACTCATTGTTTCAGTCCTCAGATAGGCCTGCTGAATAGCAATAAAAGGAAATTTGTGGCTGAGCAAACTGCTTACCTCAAGGGCAGGATATAAAAAAGAGAGAAGAGGGAGGGGCAAATGTCCCATAATAACCTTGCAGGGAATGCCCTTCATGACTAAAACATCCTGTAAATTTCTACCTCCAAAAGGTTCTACTACCTACCAACAGCATCATCCTAGAGACAAAGTCTTTAATGCATGGAAATTTGCAGACATTGAAACTCCAAAGTACAGTAGATATTTTAAATATATTAAAGTTGTTTTGTAGTTATCAAGAGTAAAATACATTTACATTCATATTTATTTACTTTAACACTTGAATAATGAAAACACATTTGTTAGAGTTGCAGTTTAATATTCCATAAGAAAATCCATTAATCCCTTCAAATTAAAACATGGCATAAGATGAACATTTTCTATCTTCCTTTTTTATTATTTTTCTCTCTATACTGTATTATTAAATTATTTTTATTGACTTTAAACCTGGAAATGTATTTAATTTGGGAAGTCATAAGTAGTTAAAAAATAAAGGTAGCATTATTTCTATGTATTAGGACAATATTAATCGTATTAATAGTTATTACACATGAAGATATCTTTAATAGCCTTTGGGAAAATTCTAGACCTCTTTTATATATGACTTGACAAGTACAGACATTAAAACAAAAATATTTTTTAAATGATTTATATTTTCAATTCAAATATGTATAGTCACTGAACTAAAGTTCTTTAAAGTTTTCTAAGTGTGTTTTTTATTTCATCTAAAATGTAATTAATTTCTATTATATTTTCTCAATATTTGCAAATGAACTGGTTGTTTCAGGTTTTGACATTTTGAAAGTTGATTATAATTGTTATTTTTTAAAAGATATGTTTTATTATTATGAACTCTAGAATTTAGAAAAATGGCTAATCCACTTTTTTGAAAGCCATTATCTATATGCCAATGGTTTAAAAATTGCACATTGTTGTCCATTGTGTGGCCCATAAACATTCTTCTGGTTGCATTAATATATTTTTCAATTTTTATTCTCATTCAAAACATAATGTTCTGTAGGTTAGTCTCCTTTCCTATCGCTGGTTTAGCAAGGCACTAAATTGGCTATTAAAATATATTACAAATTGGCATTCTCATAAAAAGAAAATTAGTGCAAACATTGAGAAGTTAAGCCGGTAGCTATCACAAAGCATTGTTAATGTCAAATAAGAAATCTTACATGCAATCAGCTAGATATTCTGATTTAATAAAGAATGCATTCATATCAGTGATAATTACTGTCTTTTATCCATAATAGAGGCAAACAAGGCTCATAAACACTTGCATTCTTTAGTCCCTAGAGGTTAAGAATCATTATTTTTTAGGTATGAATGTTCATAAGCTGATATATGAGTCTCCATGTTCTTGTTCTGGAAAGAGGTAAGCTAGAAATACTTCTACGGATACTGATGTTGTAGCTAACAGCAATTCCACAAGCCTTTATACCTAAGTGATTATGATAAGTTAAATACCTGGATCACACTGAAAATTGAGTGAAAAGTAAATCTTACTTGTTTAAGAAGCAGACATTTTGATATTATTGCCTCATTTATGTTAACTTATTTTGGGGTCTTTCTCAAATACTGCTATACTTGCTGTCTAAATCAGAAATAGTATCAAACTACCTCTCTCTCTCTCTCTCTCTCTTATATATATATATATATATATATATATATATATAAAACTTCTTATATTATATATATATATCCATATATATGCTTTTGGTTAAGAAAACAATGTGTAGAGGTATAATTTGGCCTACATTTTTCTAATAACCAGACATATTAATAGTAGATTTTACTGTTAAATATGATAAGGTATTACTCCTGTGTTAACCGTTAACCCCATAAACCAAGGATTTTTAGCTCTCATTCCACGTCCTTGATAATTTACAGTCTCCAGTGGTCTTCAAGTGAGGCACTTCCACGTGAGTCACAGTTGCTACTATGTGTGACTTCCCAGCAGAACTTTATGAGCCAGTAGTATTCACTACCTTCTATCTTACTCTAACAAAATGACAATTTTAGTTGGTGGATGTTCTGGGTCAAAGACTGAAGATAGTATGCAGCAGAACAACATTCAATGTTGACACGCATGGAACTTGTAGAAACATAAAACTTTGTGAAAGTTTTTGGCAGATGTAACAGCATAACCTAGATGGTCCTAACAGATATAAATTCTATTACTAAAGCATGACTCTCAAAAGAAAATACTTCCTCTTTGATGACACTTTTTTTTTTAGTAACATACTACTTCTGTATGTCATTTTAATAACTTCTACCATGTTTACAAGGTGGATATTTTGGAAAATATGAAATATGGGTTCTAATATAAATTTACTATTTCCCTATAAAACAGCAAGCAAAGAACCCTATAAATTGTCAGACATTACTGTATTTTAGTATCTATTTTCTAAAATAAATGTTATCTCATATTATAAATATAATAAAATATAAATAGAATGCAACTTCTTATATAGAAAGAAAAACTTTTGGGCTTTGAATTATTTTTTCTATCCACTTTTCCATTCTTTCTTACTGCTTTTTTCTTCTTCTTCCCTTTTCCCTCCCTCCCTTCATTCCTTCCTTTTTTTTCTTCTTTAATTTTGTTACCCAACATAGTTTTTCCTGAAATGAGTTGTAGCACCCCTGTCCTACTTATGGGATTAAAGATAAAATTAATATTAAAGATAATTTTCATAGCTTTCTTAAAATTCACATTTATGTTAACTGCCTTTATAATAATATTATTATTATAATATTATTATGCTGTTATTGTTGTTGTCAGTTATTAAAGAAGCTCAAAGAAGTCATTAACTAAGCATTTAATGACAAACTTCCAAGTAGTTTAACGTGTTGATGCCTGAATAAATACAAAAACTGAGTTTTCATTTTAAAAAGAAGCATCAAATCATTCTCTAAAGCATTGAGTAACCATGGTATTACAAATGTTTTTTGGTTCTTGGCAGAAATCTTGAGTATAAGTGGAAGCTCACTCAAGTGGTATTCAAATGTGCATATTCCAATGCAAAGCAATTTCTGCATCACTAAAACTGAAAAATCACTATCCATTTTCTAGGAGTGGATATTATGGTATATGCACAGCATTGCTGCCATAAAGTTCTACAATATGCAATATTGCTCCATTCACAACAACACATTAAAATCTTCTATGCTAATCATTTGCGGCTAAGATATCACATTGCCCATTGGTCAATGTTTTAAAGTCTATAATAGAAAATCATATACATGTCTCAACATATAAGCAGAAAAGAAATGAAGCTATAGCTAGCAGGATAGCTTTCATTTAGAGCCTCTTAGTGTTTTTCTGTAGAATATTACTCAAAGAGTGGATGGCCATTTATTTAAATGCATCCTCAGTTTTCTATCCATAGTGCATTTCTAACCATGCTTGTAATTGACACTGTGACTGTGTCTGAATTTAATACTTTCAGTGTCTGTAATGGCATCACATTCTATCTTGCATGAGCCTTGGATCTGTGCAACTGCTGATAACCCAATATATAAGAGTGAAATTGGGAGTGAAAAAGAGATCTAATATTTCCTTAAGGAGAATTACTGACTATTAGATCAATTCAAAAGTTAAAGAAAGTTCCTGGAAACATCAAGAGATCAGAGAAAGATTGTTGTGCTATACCATTTTACAGTATGAACTATTCTAGTGCTGACAAGTAGGAATCTGAAAATATTTTTAGACCAGAGAAAGGTAATAAATATTATAACTCTGTCTACCAGGCATCTAATATTTTTCAATGGGGGGAAATGTGCTAAATCTATTATAGTCTTCATTCTATTATAATGTTTATGGGATTTTTTTTGGAATGCCTATTTTACTTTTATTTTTTTTGCCACTATACATGGGCTCTCATTATTATTTTTTTGCATTACAATTCTTAATACACCTTTATACCACAATTTATCATATCTCTGTTTGTATATAAAATATGTTGACACCAAATTCACATCTTCATTAATGTATTTTATATAATGATGAGGGTCTTATGGGATTGTAATTTGACTTTTACTTTGGTGAATTTGTACATAAGTCAGAATATCTATTATTTGACATTAATGATTCATTCAAGTTTTGCTAATCTGAATTTTCAAATAAAAGTTATCACTCCAGTGAAAGATGGGAAATAAGTAAAACAGATCACTTGCAAGCCCTTATTGATGTTTTCATTTTCTTCTATGCTTTGCTATGTAACTTAACTAATTTGACATCAGTGTCTTAGAATATTTCTGTGTCATTTTAATGGAAAGCATTAATATTTTTGCAAATAGATGATGCTGAAATTTTTTTATTTCTTTACTAATTCAATTTGTTATCTAATGATATAAATTCTAGAAGAATATTTAATATACCTATATAATATATATAATATACCTATCTATGTAATAATGCATGCATAAATAGTATGAATATTATGAGGTCCAGTAAGGTCCAAGAAAGATAAAGAAAAGCAAAACTTATTATTAATAAGTAGCAATTATGTGGCTGAAACACTGAAATGAATATCCTGTATTTATTGCTTTTCTATCCTCCTACTAAATTTTGCCAATTAGATGTAGAAGGTCATAGGAAGACTCAAAGCACATTTATAGGGGTAATTGTACTGAGAGCAATCCAATTATGTTTGAATGCTTCCGCGATGTTATCATTCTTTATGGAAACCTCTGCTACACCAGCTTCATTTAGGAGACAGCAGATGCTGCTTTCCATTTTCTTACTTCCTCTCAGCCCACTAAGTCTGGAAAGTTATTCAGTCAGGATGTTATTCAGCACGGACTGTCTTGGTAACAAACTTCTTAAGCTAAATTCACTGGTCATATGTAGATGTCCAGGATTAATGTGTAAAGGATCAGAAAATGATGATCTATTCCAAATGTTTTATAAAAAACATCACCATAAAGTCAATAATCTGTTCCATTTTATACAATTTAAATGTTAAACGTTATTTTATAAGGAATAATATTCGGTAACTGGTTAGGATTTCTTAGGTTTCTTGCAGAAAATAATCAGTCTAGATATTTTTGGTTATTTTATATTGAGTGTCAGCCATTTTCAACTCTCAAAAAGAATAATATATGCTATGATTTGTATGAGCTGAGCATATCTATAAGAGTTCCTGTGTTAAAATTCAATACTCCTTGTGAAATATGAGGAGTGGAAAGCTAATCCAACTCTGGTATTTGAAGGTGGAACTTTTGAAATGTGATTAGGATTAGATAAGGTCACCAGGGTGAAGCCCATGTAATTGTATACTGGTAGCATTATTAGAAGAAAGAGAACAGAAGACGGACAGACAGACAGGCATACACACACACACACACACACACACACACACACACACACACACACATGCTCCTTTTCTTTTGCCATATGAATCTCTGTGTTGCCTTGGAACTCTGCCAACAACCAGATGCTGGCCCTGAAACTTCCAGAACTATAAATGAACCTCCTTTATCTAAAAAGGTTACCCATCCTTAGGTATTTTGTCTTAAGAATATAAAGCAGACTTCTACACCATATTACTTAGAAAAAAATTATGTTATTCTCTACTACTACAAAAAATTTAAAACTAAAAAAAAGCATATTTTTTATTTCAAAATGATGAAAACACAACTAAATAGCGATCTTTTGTTATACTTTCTCAATTGCAACTATAAGAGAATTTTGCCTCCTGACAATTTTCAAAATGTGAATATCACCTAAAGATGAGGATGGTTGAAAATAACAAAATTTGATTTTGCCAATTTGTATCTGAAATTATGAACTTCAAGTTATTGATATTATTACAACTTTGCACAAACTTTCAAACAGGAATTGGATATTGTTTGAATATAATGCACACAATCTAGGTGAATATAATATATCAGATACAAAATTTTATTGCCTATAAAATGGCTGGTGATAAAAAGTTAAACACTGAACTGAAGCCCAATTTCACAAAATCAGTTTTTAAAATTCTTTCTCTTTAAGTTTAGAGTAATAATCTAACACAACCCTTAGATGAAATGAATAAATAGCACCACAACCCAAATGATACATAGTATGTGACATTTTGATATGATGTCATTATTTCCCAATATTTAGTAATTGCTGTTGAGATGGAAAGACTTAGGACCAACCATCTTCTTTAAAACTCAAATCAGTTTGTGGCACATGTTCTCTGCTGTCTAATTGGCTGATTTCCAAAAACTGTATCTAGCAGGTGAAAATGTTTAGTTACCTCAGGGTATATTTTACAACTAATTTAGCTTTTAATGGTTCACCAGGAAGTCAAATTGCTTAAAATGCAATGCTTTTTAGGTCCTGGTGAGTGACTGTTAATATTTGCTATGAAAATGGTGCAGGCTTAAATTATTGAGGCCATCCAGTGTGGTGCAAGTGTTTAAGGCCTCAGTCAAATTTTTTAAAAAATTATTTTTATGTCACAGCATATGTAAGATGAAGGATTATTTGTAAGAAATTAACCAGGCCCTGAAAATTTTCTCTTACTATCCTCATGCAAAGATAGAATGAACATTTATTAAAACAAAATTTCTCTTTTGAAATCTAATTTTCTTATGCAATATCAATAATCCTGTGCTGATTTTAAAAGCACATGGCTCTCTTTTAGTCCACAGAATGACCGAGTTTCTAGATATTCCACACCTAATCTTCTTTGTTCCCCACTATTAATAAAAATAAAAACGAACAAAAAATGCATGGTGGTTATTAATGGTGTTGGTCTTGCAAGATATATTCAACCACACATTAATCTTTGTGCTGAGATCTGTTCACTTATAACAAGCTAGACTGCCTAAGAATAGCCTTTGGACCTCATTGTCTTGACATCTTGTGTCATCATGCACTCAACTTGTTTTGAAGAATGTTGTAGGAGCCCTTTATGAAACTTGCCTTCATAATAATTTATGATCTTTTGAAGCATATTGTTCACTCTGTCACACATTGTTATCTTCAGGAGCTGTCAAAGAAAATTCTCAAGAATCTTAGTTTTAGAAACCAACATATCAAAAACAAACAAATGAAAATTAATTAAATTGAATCTTAAGTTTGATTTTTATTTCCTTCTTTGCTCTGGTTTCTGAGAATTTTAGAGCTCAACTTTTAGCTATCACTAACAATATTTTAAAAGATCTTGTCATTTTATCTTTGTATTAACTTTAGCGACATTTCTCTTCAAATTATCGAGTTCATTTATTTAATGTGGCTAAGAGTCTGATAACTGAATATTAACCTAGAATAGCAACTTTAAAAAATTTCCTTTATTTTGTCTGCTTACTAACATTGTTCTAGTTGTTTTTATTTCAAAATGTTCACTTTAATTACCTTTTATCTCAACTACCTTTATCTAGCAGTTATTCACTGAGCACTTATAAGGTCAAATTGTTTTGCATGCTGAATACAAACATAGAATTATTATCACCCAGTTTTAGTGAGATTTCTTCAAGACAGTGCTTCTCAAATTTCAGTTCTAGGTCCTGCAGTATCATCTTTATCAGAGCAGTTATATATGGAAAATCAGAGTTAGGATTCACTAATCTGTGCTTTAAACAACCACACAGATGACTATAATACACATCAAAGCTTGAAACCACTGTTTGATGAGTTGTTTTCATAGGTCATTTTCTTTTCATTGAAAGCACTAACTGATGAGTGAGATTTTATATGTTCCTGATACATTGGACTTGATTTCTCTTCCCCATGTCTATTGCAGCAACCATGGGAGTAAGGACTTCCTCTGTGCTTCCTTTGTGTTTTCCCAGCATCCTGCATAGTGTGTATCACCGGCTATTCAATATTATTTCCTGTGACTGTCATCATGCTTCAGAACTTGACTCCTTTATTTTAGAGATTACACAGATACACAAATAATTTTAATAGATTTTATAAATGCTAAAATTTAATATGAATAAAAATATATTAGATCTTCTATGTGCTTTGCTCTTATGTACTTCATACTTTTCTTACCATAGTTGTCATTATAATCCATACAAAATCAATGTTAATGGAGAAATATTTATCTCAATGGCATTGTGTAATCACTCCTCATGATTAAATTAGTGCTTACATAGTATATATGTGTATTTTAATTTATATAACATTTATATAATACATATGTACATATAAATTTCAAGATATTTTTACAATCATTTTCTCTTCTGATCAAATGAAACAAAATTCAAAAATTATGATTAGCTATTCATGAAAATAAATAAATTTATCAACACAAGTTCCTTGCATAGAAATAATATATTTTTAAAGTCTGCACTTTACCTGAATTATATCCATAATGATAACTCTTATGCTTCATTGGTTAATGTGGCTTTAAAAACAAACAAACAAATATGTGGCTAACTTTGCAAATACCTTCTCTCTTGACTCCTGGCCTGCTCATTTTTTTTTCTGATCTTGGATGATAGTATGCATAAAAGGATATAGGCAACTTACATATACATAACAATGAGATGATTTATCTTGATTCTGTACTTACAGGTTTTCCAGATAAAGTTACTATTATACATAATATTGTAGGTTACTGTTTATCCTTTCCTTTAAAGCACTTACTGATAAAAACAATAGATAACACAACTTAAGTGTAATCCTTTATGACATGCAGAATTATGTCTGCCATTTACATTTGCAAGGTCAAGACAAGAGCAGCAATAAAGTTCCAGATTCTATATATCTAAATTGGAATTTTATATAAAACTTAAAATAACAGAGAGTTATGACTGTGGGTATAGCTCAGTGGAAAGAACTTATTGGACATGCCCAGGCTCTGGGATCAATTCCCAGCACTACAAAAACAAAAGTTAAAGATGTTCTAGTTTCTTATTTTAAAAAGGCACTCATGATAATTACCTGAAAAGACAGGATTAGCGCCCAGATATGGCTATGCAATGCCTCCCTTCTCTCTTACCCCTGGATCAATCCAACATTGTGGAACTGAACACTCCAGCCTTGACTTCTAAACCTGCCCAAATTCTCCACAAACAAACTCCCCATGACCAACACTTGGAGCTGGAATTACCTGCAACAGAAGATTATCCATGTGTCATGGTGCACTCATCTCAATGGGCCCAGGGAAGCCTCCCCTTATGTGGAGGGATGGAGCTGTAGGACACCATATGGTGAAAAACTTTGGAACATACCTATCAGGGAGAATATTGGAGGCTAAGGCCTTCTACTCATCTTTGCTCAATTCAGACTTCCTCATCATTGCACACTTTTATCAAACAAACGGCTTTCAAGTTCTTCCCTGGGTTTTTTTCCCAAGGTGTATTGAGACCTGCCCTTTAATCACTTTTCACATTATTTTTGTTCATCCTTTTTCTTATAATAATGATGTTATTTTAAAAAGGGAATCATGTTGCCAGGGTAACAGAGTGGAAAAGGGACATTTCTACAGGAAACTTAATTCTTCTTGAGAAATCTCCACTGCAACAATGGAATATTAGAGCCACTCTACATGTGTGAATAACTGTCATGGCTTGGTATGAGGTGTCCCCCCGCCACCAAAGTTCCTGTGTTAATAGAGGAATATTTGGAAGTGGAATGATTGGATTGTGAGAACTGTCACCTGATCACTTTATCCCAGTTTGAACAGACAGACCCAATGATAACTGTAGGTAGGTGGGGCATGGTTGGAGGGGATGGGTCACTAGAAGTATGCCCTCAAGGGTACATCTTCTCTGTTGTCCCTTTCTTCCTCTTTCTGCTTCCTGACCAACCATGAACAGAGCAGCTTTTCTTCCCATGCCCTTTCCACCATGATGTACAGCCTCTTCTTGAGCCCAGAGTAATGGAGTTGGCTTACCATAGTCTGAAACTTTAATAACATAAGCCCAAGTAAACTTTTCCTCCTTCAAATTGTTCTTGTTAAGTATCTTGGTCATAGTGATGCAAATTTGGCTAAAAGAATAGCTTATGGTTTCTGTTTAATTCTCTCTTTGTTTGAATGTCTCTTTAAGCCCACAAATAGTTGTCCTATTGATTTTCTCTCTGTCCTATTGATTGAACTTACTCTTTTTCTATCTTATATTTAACATAGAGTCTTCTCATTGATTCAATAGATTCCCTCATCTGTTTGTTGCTGCACATTCAACATTCTGCCAAATGTTAGCATTGGCAGCTCATTGAATCTTAGCAAGTCAGAGAATCATGTCCTACTGGTGTCTTTTCAAGTTGGTTTTGCATTAGCATTTGCAGAAATCTGGATTTCAATTGCATCTCTGCTCTGGAGGACAGGGTTGGGCTGCTCACAGTGGGCAATAGTAGTAGAACAGAAAATCAACCCAAACCTAACTCTCAATGCTATTTTTCACTCTCATATTATTCTGTACCTTTGTCTACAATTATACTTTTATTTTAAAATAACTTCATGGAAAGAAAGAGCAAATTTAGCCACTATAAACCATTCACTAAAGAAGATCTAGAGGCATGCGGATGTCTAATAATTTATAAGGTATAAATGATTGCTTATTTATGTAGCAAAAAATGATGTTTTATATAGGGTAAATATGAGGCTATGAATAAATTTAACGTTTTAGTAAGTAAGAGATTGCACCTATTCCTATCCATTTTGTTAGCTTTTAGTTGATACTTTGAAACACATGAGTTTATTGTGAATAAGAAAACACTCACCCTTAGATATTAGCTTATTTCCTCCTGAGATTTCAACTTTACTAGAAAATAAATCATAATGTTTCATCAGGCTATGTTCTCCAAAAGTACTCAGTAATATTATATAAATGAACCTTTCATGGACCTGTGGTAGCCAAATTGCAAACAGGTGTCTTTTTCAAAGCAGTCTTGTATCCTGGTGCTTTCAAAAAAGGATTATAGTTATTTCCACCTCATTCTGAGGGAAACAATTTCAAACCTTTCAACTAGTAATCTTTCTCCGATGCTGCAACTTTGCTTTTTTTGTCATTGAGTGTAAAAAGAAAAAGATATTGAATTAGAAACTGCATTGCCTAAAGAGAAATTTGCAAATAGGTAGTGATGTTAAGGCCAACCAGAAAACAGAAAAATAATAAATAAGTAAAAATGATGGAAAAGTTGAGGAAGCTGAACAGGTAAACAGGGAAGTAAATAAACACACACCTGGGAAGTAACTAAGGCTAAAATATGGTGCAATGAATATAATGAACCAGCACATCTAGTGCAATGCAATCAAAACCACATTTAATGCATTATCTCCCTGCCCATTTAATTTTGTCCATGGAGCTATTTTTTTTAACCTGTAAAGGGATAAAACCAGGTAGCTATAGCTTTTCTCCTCACTCCTAACTCATTCAGGTTGCTTTCACCTTAAGTCACAAGTTATAGCCTTATTTCAGTATAATGGATGCAGTAAAAGTCAAAGTATCTAACTGCATCCACAGTGACAGGTACTTCTCTTTTTCCAGAAGGCTCTACTGTGGGTGTATAGCTTGGCTTCCTGCAGTCCCTGTCAAACTGATGTACAAAGGGACTTCCTTCCTGAGGGCAGGACACACTCATGGTTTCTTTGATGATTCCCTTCTCCCCTTCCCACATCTCTGAGGGTCTGTTAGTTTTGAATGATGTACTACCTTCCTCTTAGTTTGTAATGGGTCTGAATTTGATCAGAGAAGCAAAACTGCTAAGAGAGATAGAGAATCAGTGATATTTTATACATATCCCACCATTTCAGGAGCTTATACTGTCTTTGCTCTGAATTTGATAATGACTCTGTAGCTACTCTAAGCCAGTCAGACTCACAGTTGAAAAGAATGCCTGAACATGGATGGGAACAGATGAACTGGGACCCTCAGGACAAACTACAACCTATGTCAGAATCTCATTAACTGCAGTTTTGTTTTATTAGTAACTTGCAATGGGGAAAAAAATGGCACTCTTCCCAGGAGTTGCACACACATGCACTTGGCCAAGGAACTGGCATAGTTGAAGAAGATCTGGAGGCATGCGGAGAAATTATGGGTCCAGTCATAGCAATAAGCCTGTTGATGAGCCAGCAAACCAGCAACTATGGGTGCAAACTGCCTGATCCCTTTACTGACCTTCAGAGCTCAATGGTTAAGCTTGATTTCTGCCTTCCATATGCTTTGCAAAAATTGTCCTGTGGCCAGCAGATGATGAAACCATACATGGCAGGGAATTCTAGGAAATGTAGCTCTAGCTTAACTAAGATGTTACAGTGTCAGGCTACGTAGCTCACTATTTTTTTTCAGATGTAACTAGGAATACCAGGGAAATTTACCTTGTCTCTGAAGAGACTTGTTCAGACTCCAAATGGAAAACTTATGGAACACAATCAATCTCTCTTTTTCTTTCTCTCCTTTTCTCTTCTGTCTCTGGCCCCTCACCTTTCTCCTCCTCCCATTTAACCATATCAAGGTCTCAGGAAACATACATCCAACAAACTCTGGATGTATTTGCCAACCCAGGTGTTTTCTTCTCCTTCATTTCTGCCTTCAGCCCTGGCTTACTGCACCCCACCTGCTTCCAGCAGTAGATTCCAAACTCTCGGAAAGACCACACTGAAGTCTTGCTTCTGAAGCTTGAGGGGAATTGCTTCTGGGGATGGGAATGGGGTTTCAGACTACTGCCCTCTGTCCCTAGAGAAATCTGTTTCTTCAAATCCTTTTCCCTAAACCCCCTCAATGCAGTCATGTGGGAAAGAATTCTCAGAATCTAGTAACCCATTTTATGACATCTCCAGTACAAATTACTTCCTGTCTAGTGCTGAGAATTGAACTAGCCAGTCTTTTATATCTTGTCACTTCAGGGATGGCATCCATTTCAGCTTCCTCTTTAGAGGAAAAAATTAATTTATACCTAAAGAAATCGCTTACAGCTCAGGTTTATATATCCTTACCCCAGGAATAAAATTACTACCTATATAAGTTTAGAGGCAGTATGGTATAATGGCTTATGGGCAGGTTTTACATTCCAGTAAGTATGTCGAGTCTATATCCATGATTTATATTTCATTCCTACAAGAAGGATGTTAATGTTGATATTTTAAATATTAACTATCAGTCCTCTTAGGTCTCAAAACCACTGCCTGTACCCAACTTACTGTTTTATTTGTAATTTTAAAACACATTTTATAGCTCTGAATTCTGCGTGCTCCTTTACTGGTAACATCATCATGCAATTGTTCAATAAAACTAATTGCAAACTCAACTCTGGCTTTAGAATCATAAAAATAGCCTGCTGTCTCTTCAATATTGATGACCTTATAATTAAAATGGAACTTACTACTAAGCATATTCTTTTCCCCCTGTAGAGAGAGCTGTACTTTTTACCTCTTCAAACTCTGTCTGCCTATAATTGATAACTAGAAACAAACTTGGAAAGGTTAGCCAACAGAAAAGATGCCAGACACTCAGGGTAGAATCCATGAGGCAATGTGATGAGGAGGCATCTGAAGCAACAGACATGAAACAAATATTACCAGACTGGATTATATGACTTATTTTAACCTATTATTACAGAATGTAAAATTATAATTCAGGAGAATGTTAGAAAATGTAGAAAAGAAAAATATTTATCACCATCTGCTAAACCCCAGAAAGAGGAAGAAATAAGAATTAAATAACAACAATTGATAGGAAAGAGAAATTCTAAGAATTAGAAAATGAGATAAACAAAGGGCTTTTTCCCTTTGAGAATATTATAGAGAATAATTTTAAACTTTCATTCATAAAGGACTTTTGCTTTGATATACAAGTTTGGAATCTTGGGAAATTTCAAAATAATTCAGTTATTTTTCATGATATACAACAAGCGAACATTAAAATTTACATTTGAAAATCATTTTAATACAATGAGTAGTATTGCTACTATGTATTTACAAGTGTCAAAGAAGATATTTAATTACTTTATACAAGTAAAATCTTGATTATCGAAAGTGAAATTTAAATTGTACATCATGATTCATTTGGGTCCAAAGTTAATATTAAAAATATAGACTTTGTTTTAACTAGAAAGCAGGAAGCCTGAGTTTGAATTACTCTGGTTATGTGTCACTATCATAGGTTTTCTAATGTTAGGCAAGGTATCTGACATTTTGTGTCAATTTACTTAGCTGAATCATGGAAATAAAATTATCACTTACATAATATTTAAAAAACATAATTTAATATATGCAAAGGATTTATAGTAGTACTTGGTATGGTTATAAACTAATTATCATCCAGTGCTGTGGTGAAAATACACATATCAATCACACACGTAAATATTTAAGTGTGAATTTAACCTGAAAATTTTAAAAGAAACTGCAGAAGAATATTATCATAACTCCAGGATAGAAAAAAATTTCTTACCTACAAAATAAAAAGAAAAACCAAAAAAATCTTTCCTTCATTACATGATAATTTAAATTTTCTACATAAATAAAGTAACCATATATGAAATTAAAGTAAGAGATTGATGTGGAAAGTTAGCATTATAATATAAAAGAGTATGTTCAAGTCAATAAATCTATTACAAAGCTCAATAAAAGACATCCTGAATTACAATGAAAATATGAAAAGTGGATCTATCTTTTTACAGCACTAGAATCAGGAGACAAACTCTAGATAGGGCAGAGGGGCAGGAGGGAAAGGGAGAGGACGGGATATTAGCAAGATGGTGGAATGTGATAGACATCATTATCCAAAGTACATGTATGAAGACACAAATTGGTGACAACATATTTTTTATATACAACCAGAGATAAGAAAAATTGTGCTGTATATGTGTAATAAGAATTGTAATGCATTCTGCTGTCATTTATTTTTTAAAAATTCAATAAAAAAGAATCAGGCAAATGCAAATTAAAATGAGATAATACTTCATACACATGAAGCTGAAAAAATTAAAAGACTGACAATACCAAGTGAGAGTGTAAAAATCAGATAACTTTCCTACACTACTGGTGACTCTGTAAATTGACAAAATTATGCAATGTAGCATACAACAAAGGGATTCTACCACCTGTTTTATTCTAAAGAGCTTTCAGGAATGTGCTCAAGAAAATATATGAGTATTGATTGCTGTACTATTTGCAATTAGGGATACTTGGAAACGCTTTATATATCCATTAATAAGACAAGGGATAAATAAATTGGAGAATATTAAGTCAATGTAACTATCCTAGAGTTAAAATTAATGAGTTGTAGCTACAGATCAAAATAGTATTGTGCATATAAAATAAAACACCAACAAAAGTATGGCATATTATTTATAATGCACAGGTATGTGTACAAATACATACATTAAAATAATGATAGCAGATTTTTAAAAACTGTTCTTTTTAATGGAGGAGGAGAGGAATGTATTTAGAAAGGGATCCATAGATGACTTTATTTTTTTACTTTTTGAAAAATACGTGACACAAATAGTACTTATACATTTAATTTAGTTTATCAATTGTTATAAAGATATTAATTAAATTCTTCTTGGTTCTGTATAATTAAAACACTGTATAAAATCAATTTAAAATATAATAGACTAAATTTATCTACCTGTGTTCTAACAGTAAAGAGAGGCAAATGAGTCTTGCAAAGTAGAGCACTGAAATTTGTGCATTTTATTTAAAATATATATATCAGATTATGGTGTGTGTGTGCATGCATGTGTGTGGTGCGTTTTTAAATGAGTAAAGAATTTAGGGGAGTTTCAACATATTTTTTTCACAACTGCTTTCTCTACAAATAATTCATTGCCTCTTTGGATGACTTTTATTCCAGATAAATAAAAATGCACATTTTATTACATATACTCACCACTCTCTTTACTCTATTAAAAGTTTTTAATATATTATCAACATCTCCTCATAGAATATAAAAATTTTGGTCAGATGACCAGAAATATTATCATTTTATATACCCAGTAAAATTTATATTTCAATTTCAATTCCATTCATATTTCTGCCTTTACCTCTTTTGATCTTTTTGGGGGGTATACTGAGGGTTGAACACTCAGCAGCACTCAACCACTGAGCCAAATCTCCAGCCCTATTTTGCATTTTTTATTTAGAGACCAGGGTCTCACTGAGTTGCTTAGTATCTCTCTTTTGCTGAGGCTCGCTTTGACCTCTCAATCCTTCTATCTCAGCCTCCTGAGCCACTGTAATTATAGGCGTGAGCCATCTTGGAATGCAATATTTTTTAATCTTTTGGACATGTATTCATATACATAGTATGCTAATTTAATCTCCACTCACTTTTTTTTGAGAGGGAGGGAGGGAGAGAAAAAGGGAGAGAGAGAGATAGAGAGATAGATAGATAGATAGATAGAGAGAGAGAGAGAGAGAGAGAGAGAGAGAGAGAGAATTTTTTAATATTTATTTTTTAGCTTTTGATGGACACAACATCTTTATTTTATTTTTATGTGGTGCTGAGAATTGAACCCAGCGCCCCAGGCATGCCAGATAAGCGTGCTACCGCTTGAGCCTCATCCCCAGCCCCTCCACTCACATTTTATATGCATATGATATACTCAATCTGTTCTGCATTAAAAGGAAAAAGATAAATTATTGAAACTGAACATAGATTTTTTTTTCAAAGTAGAAGCCCCATGGTAACACCACAGGTTTTTATCACTTGACACCACCCCCTTCCAACCCAATGTGTCTTCAGCTTTCTGTGTGACTTTCACTCAGAGAGCACGGATGGAAAGACATTCCCAAAAGAAGCCATGCTAAGCTTATATAGCACTGTGGTATAATAGCAAATATTAATTATCAAAATTCCTGTCTGCTAAAACATTTTTAATTGGGAAAGTACTAGGCAGTGTTCTAAGTTCCTGTGTAAATAAGTGAAAGCCTAACATAAACAGTAACACAAAACTAGATATTTTACAAGAAATCTTAAATACAAAGAGTCTGTTATCAGAAGTCAAAAAATGCCAACTATCTTCTATGGTCTTTCCACTCTAACTAGCAAGTAAAATATCTTTTTAAAAGTTTTTTGTTTATTTAAATTGACATATAAAATTGCACATATTTATGCAGTACCATGTGATGTACTGATACACATACAAATTGTATGATGTTCAAATCTGAGTGAACATAGCTATCTCTTCAAATACTTATTATTTCTTTGTGTTGAAAATATTAAAAAACATTTTTTCTAACTTATTTCAAAATATACAGTACATAATTATTATCTTTATTCACCCTCTTATACAATAGCACAACAGATTTTATTTCTCCTAATAGTAACTTAGTACCTATTAACCAAACTTTCCCAATGCCTCCCTCCCACTTACTCTTTATAGGCTCTGGAAATCACTATTCTATTCTCAACTTCTATGAAATCCATTTTTTTGATTCCAAATATGAGTAAGGTCATCTGATATTTGTCTTTCTGTGCCTGAGTAATTGTTTAATACATCCTCCAGTTCTATCCAAGTTGTCATAAATGTCAGTATTTCATCCCTTTTTATAGATGAATAAGTATGGGTACTACATTTTCTTTATCCACTCATCTGTTGATGGAAAGTAGGGTCATTTCATTTCTTGGCTATTGTGAGTAATATACTACAATACAATTGGGAATGAAAACATCTCTTCAACATACTGATTTCATTTCCTTTGAGATTACTGGATCTTCTGGTAGTTGCATTTTTAATTTTTGAGAAATCTCTATACTGTTCGGTTGTCACACTAATTTACATTCTCATCAACAGTGTGTAAGGGTTCCCTTTTCTTCATAAGTACATTTTCTTTGTCCTTCTTGTGCACTGAGCTAAATGGCTGCTGTTCATGCTGCTGTGCTTCAGCTCTCTGCACCTCTTTGTTAAGGTCTGTAAACAAGTCAAAATAACACCTGGTATTTTGCCAGGGGAATGTTAGAGTTAGTAAACAAGTCTGGATGGTGCCTGGCAAAATGCCAGAGGGAGTGGTTTGAGAAGTAACAAAAGCAAGCCATTAAGTGTGGAGATTCCTTATTGGTTGACTGATGTATCTGGTTTATGCTAATTAAGATAAGCTGTGCAAAATGTATAAATAGCTCTGTTGCCCTACAATAAACGGCTCCCTCTCCTGCTGTATCAATGTACACAAGTTATTCGTCACACACACACACACACACACACACACACACACACACACACACACCGTTATTCTGCTGCAGCCGGACCCCGGCACCTCTTCAGTTTTTGAATGCTGCTCAATTCATTAATCATCAGGCAAACTCTGATAAACTTATTTTGTCTAAATTTTGTATTTTAATGTACCTTATGAATCACACATAGTTAACAGTGACCTTCAGACAGCATGCTTTAGCCTATGTGGTTAAGAAATATGTTTTATAAAGAATATAAATATATATATAAATATAAATATAAATATGTTTTGAAAGAGTTCAACCGTTTCCTTGAGAAGTTAAGAAGGATCGGTATTGATGCATCGAGAACTGTGCAATATGCTGATAAATTTTATAAACATTTGTTATAGCAATATTATAGCAATATTAGAAAAATAGATATAATGTTATTAAACAAAATTTTTAGATGCCAAAGGGCCTGACTGAAGTAGTGAAATGCTTTGCCTTATCAAATAACACATGGATAGTAAGATTCCAAAATCTATGTTCTTTTTATGTCTTCAACACTCTGCATTTGGATCCATCCATCATTTATTTAGGAAAGACCCATACATTTTTATGTTAATGTATCATCTTCTCATTGCAGTAAACTTAGTAAAACCAGAGAGAAATGAGCTCATATGAGTGAAATCTAAAGTCAACGCCAGTCTATGAATTCATAATGAAATTGACAGGAAAATAAACTCAATTATTGGTTACTCAGACTTGTGATGATTACAAATCATGAATGTTTTATACATTCAGGCATGTAAGAAGTACACTATCAAAAAGAACAGAATAAAGTGGCTTCAATGAAACAAAAGAACTTCACAGCTCTCAACAACCTGTTGGTATGCCATGCAATAATATGTTTTTAAATGTTAAATTTTATAAAAGAACTCAAAGCACTTAAAAGAGACTACTTTTTATTTTTTTGTGAGGACATATTGCATTTAAGGATATTTACATAAAATTGCTAAAATGATGATAAATACACATGGTATTGCTACAAACAAAGTGATTTCCCACAGAAGCTCAACCTATTACCTATGCTGTTCTACTGCAAGAAATAGCTCATTTTTGAGATTTTTCAAGTCAAAAACCGGCAATCTTTGCACCTTTTGGGCCTTCTAGTGAGCAGATGCTGTAACAGATTTGAGTGCAAAAAAAATCATGGAGGAAACCTTGTGAGAGATAAGGAGGAAGGGTTGTAGCAGGAGTAGATTGTGGAATCCTTCAGAGAAAGCTACAGGTCTCATGCTTGCTAAAGAGGAGGGTAAGAATGGAATGCAGGGTAGAAAAGTCTCAGGCTGCACTGAAGCTCTAAAAAATGAGCTTCACAAATGAGAGCTCAGTAAAAAGGCTGATAGAAGGAAAGTCCTGAGTGAGGCAGAAACACACAGGTTTTGCAGAGCAGTTATCCAAGGGAATGCCTGGGTAGAACAAAATTCAGGAAAATACTGTGTTAAGTCTTGAAGGCACAGGCTCTTAAGATCCATGGCTCCTTGAACTCCTGGCAACAGACAGTCTAGTTCTTTTGTGAAGGGAGATCCAAGCAGCATTCCTTCCCTCATATCTGCCATAGACTTTGGCAAACATTCTACAGCCATTGAGTGGCTCTTGGTATGGAGTCCCTTTGCCTCTACTTGATCTTAAGCTTTCTAATTCTTTCACATTCTACTCTATTCTCCAATATTCCAACGTGGTTGATTGCAATCTGAAGCTACCATCTAGTTTTGTAGCAAAACTTTTTTTATTTGTGAACCCCTGCTGGTACAGAGAGCTAAAACCTATCCTGTGTTCCTAATTCAAACAGTGTTCTTTGCTCTTCTCCCTCCGTGACAATTTGAACTCTGATATTTACTTAGAACATAGAGTTAATTGTAGCTGTGTTTGTCTTCTATTTACTATTTTAATTTAAAACAAAAATTTTAATGAAGATACATTCAATATTAATGTAAATCTAATGGGAATTATTTGGAAACAGTACATGAATCATGAGCATTTTTGAGGATTTTTAATTTAATAAACAATGCATAGTAAGTGTGAGGGTATATGTACTTTCATTTTCTCTCTTCTTTCTTTCATTTGTTCAAAGGTTTTGTCTTATTCTGACAGAGATGTTCACACATACTTAACAAAAAAACACATGTTAAAGTTAAATGCAAATGAAGACCATAATAAGATAGCACTGCCTATCCTCTAGGAAGTCTAAAATTAAAAAACACAATAGCAAATATTAGCAAGAGTGTGGAAACAATGAAAATCTTATTGTTTGTGAAAACATAAATTGGTATAGTAGCTTTATAAAACAGTGCAGCAGTGGCTCAAAATAGTAAACATATAGTTAATTCTTGAACAGACAATTTTACTCTTAGGTGTATATTCCCCCAAAACTGAAAACAAATGTCCACACATAATCTCATTTACACGTTTATAGCAGTACTGTTAATAATATGCAAAAAAAAGATAAAAATAATCCAAATGTCGGTCAGGTGAAAATGAATAAACAAAATGCACTAGATCTTTGTAATAAAATATCATTTAACCGTGAAAAGAAATGACATGCATATACATATTTCAACATGAAACCTTGAAGTCATCATGCTAAATGAAAGTAATCAACTCCAGAACTCAACTCTTATATAAATCCATTCATATTAAATGTTATAAATAGGCATACCATAGATGCAGAAAGTAGAATAGTAATTGCCAGGGACTGAGATGTAAAAAAACAAACAAACAACAACAACAACAACAGAGATAGGGAGTGCCTGCTAACTGGTACAGAGTTTCTTTATAGGTGATAAAATTTTCTGAAAGTAGATAGTGTTAACGGTTGCACAATCTTGTGTATATTCCAAAACACAGAAAATGAAGCACACTGAATTATGAACTTTAAAAGAGTAAACTTATAGGATATGAATTATATCTCAATAAAACTTATGCAGAGAGATAAATACATGCACACCTAAAATGTTTTTCATTATGGGTTAGACAATGTTAATGAAAATATAGTTGTTATCTGAAGGTTTAGTTTTCATGCTGGCTATAGTAGCCAGGCTTCAAGATTTACCTAGAGTTCTCTGTTGACATGTGTATGTAGTTGCACTTCCACATAATTTTTTCCCTATGATCAATAAAATACAATATAAATGATAACATGACTTCTAATATTTTCTGTAAAGACACTTGATCTTCCATCTTTGTCTCTTTCTCTCTTGCATCCATATCTCTATGGAAGCTGGCCATGCAGTATACATCTCTCCACAAGATGTGGAACTGGAGCCTCCTCCCAACAGCCATTTCAGGAGCTAATAAGAAGTAGATTCTCCAACCCAGTTAATCCCTCAAACAACCATCCTGAGCTCATAGTCTGACTGACTGTGAGCCAAAACTACATAGCTAAT
Source organism: Ictidomys tridecemlineatus (assembly GCF_052094955.1). Lineage (NCBI taxonomy): Eukaryota > Metazoa > Chordata > Mammalia > Rodentia > Sciuridae > Ictidomys > Ictidomys tridecemlineatus. The sequence goes on along the minus strand of NC_135485.1, from coordinate 105,874,011 downwards.
CTGCTGCTAGATTCCTGATACACACAGGCTATCTGAAATATTTAATATTCGTTGTTTCAAGCTGCTCAATTTGGGGGTTGTTAAGCAGCATTGGATAACCTGAAAACTTGGAGAGACCAAGGTTTTGCATGATGAGAGTATAAAAGAGCTGAATGATTCATCACTGTATATATGTTTAAATTAATGTATCATTTTGTGTAAATGTGTTATATGTATATATATTTATATATATCATTATATATTACATATCATCAAATGTATTTTTATCCTCCTAGCTAAAGAGTTAAAAGAAATAGAAAAAATCCTGCAGAAGAAAAATGCAGGAAGGAGTTAAAAATAGGAAATATGAAACAAAATATTGTGTTAGTCATCTGTTTATGAACTTAACAACAGAAAGTAAAATATAATGAATAGTTCCTTAACAAAAGAACAGAATAATTACAGACACCAAAGACTACTCTTCATGAGAACTCTAGAGAATTATATCCTGTTTCTGCCAAGCAATTAAGCGCATTAAATAAATATAATGAAGTACAAGCAACCAGATGCATCTAAACTGCTTGATATATATACTGAAAAACACAATCAAAATCAGATGAAATTTTAATGTACTTTTTATGGTTCTTACTTTGATAGCTTAGAATAGTGCTGAATTGAAGGTTGGGGTGGGGTAGGAATAACTTTTAATGCAAAGATCCTTGATCTGATAGGCTCCTTTCTGCCTCCATAAATGTTCAAAGTACTTAACATTCAGATTTAAACAGAAATAAAAATGTAGAATAAATAAAAATCAGATTTAGATAGAAATATCCAAAATGTCAATGTACAGAAGGCAAAGGGTGTTTTAAGTTGGTATGAGGATTAAGCTTTGCTCAGAGAAAAATACTATTTTAATCATATTGTTATAATTCTTAAAATTCTCATATGACTTTATAACTAATGAAGAAGTAGAGCTATACAGGAAACATGCATCAACTAATAGATGCAGTTGAAGAAATCTCACATATGGTATACATCTTGATGGAGGGGATAGAAGACACATATCCTAAAATCAAAGATGCTCCCAGTAGAGCAAGTCATTAGTTTAAAACAATTCTCTTCTGGTTTATACTTGCAAAGACTGTAATTTCATAACTTTTAGTGCTACCAATGATCATGGATGAGTTGAGTCTTTTTTTTTCAGAAGGAAACTTGCAGCTTTCAGAGCAAAGGTAACACTGTGAGAATGTAAATAGCAAAAATAATAGCTGATAATTATTATTCTAAAATTCTAATTTTTATCTTCATAATGACATTGTGATTTAGATTCTGCTATTATCTCTATTTTGTAGGAAGAAATTGCAGAAGAACAATCAAGTGACTTGCCCAAAGTCACACAGATTTATTTATTCTGTCCTTCTATCCTTTTTATTTCTTCTTTCTCTAATGTCATTAAGTATCACCCCATTGACTTTTCAATGTGTTCTTGTCCCTCAAAGGTGTCTTTGAACCTTTTAAGGACTAACAATCTGGACTATCAAATCTATTATGTGCTTATATATGAGTTTCTTTGATGTTCACAGTCAAAATTACCAATAACCCTAGTAAGGGAAACAGAGAAAAAGTTGCTATTTTTTCTCCTATTGTGGTCAAAGGGGAAGAAAACCAAAACAAGATAAGCATTAGGTGAATAAAAATAAAATGAAATTCACTTTTTTATTATAAATTCTTGTGGTCAAAGAGAAAGAAGGAAATAACCAAATAAAGAGATGAATATAAACAGAATAAAAAAGTAAACAGAATAAATTTCAAATTTTTCTTATGAATTCTTCATGAGAATTTGTAATAAAAATTTTCTTAACATTTCTAAAAAATAAATTTTAATTAAAATTAGTCTTTTGTTTGAAATTCTCTTAGTACAAAATGGGGTAGAAAAAATGAATATCCATATGTACTTTTGAGAGTAAAATGTTTCTGTCAAGGTTACATTGTTAGGACTAAGACATAGATTTCTTCTTTTCTGTTACTCAACATGTTTTCCCATTAACCTCAATTAGTTTATAAAATTTTACTTCGTGACTTTTTGTTCACTGATACCTTGTCAAATATATTTTTATAATTTTTATCCTCCCTTTCTTCCTTGCATAAATAAATATTTGGCTATGAAGCAATACATTTGAAAGAACATTTTAGATTATGTTAAGTTTTACTAAAAATACTAGGTATTTCAGTTTAAGTGCTAGGTACAAAGAAGTACTAGGGTAGTTCTGCTTCAATATTGTCATATATTAATATGTCACAAACTACTAAGTGAAATCATTTAAGTTAACTGACATTTAACCAGATTTTTCAGAAAAATTAAACATGCATGTATATCATATATATGTATATTATATATATATATGCTTATATATATATATGTATAAGTATTCTATGTATTGAGTATATATATATATATGTATACTCAATACATAGAATATTTATACGATTTCATCCACATACATAAAACCTGCCAAATCAATGTCAAGAATCCATAGATTTCTTCAGTCATTCCATGAGCCATGGGCCTCATTGTAGGTCACTGTTTATGCTTATAGTGACCATTTTTCTGTTTAATAGTGTAAACATCTGAAAGTTGATAGAAATGGTAACATTTTTGTGCAATTTTATTTGTGGATCTGACTGATCATTGAGAAGAAGTGTTGAAAATGAAAGAAAGAAGCTACTAATGAATATGAAGTTTAAGAATTTATTAAGTAAATTTAATATAATCACTCCATCCGTATTTATAATTTTCATACACTACTGACATTCAGTTAGAATCACCATGATGATGGAAAGGCAGAAAGTGTGACTTGTCTCCTCATCTATCATAAGGGTCAAGGCCAACAATCATAACAAAAGACAAGACAATACAGAAGCATAATACTTTGATGTAAAAGCTTACAGTGACATAGAAGTCCTCAGAAATGAAGACTGAAAGACTCAGGGGAAACTTTTTATGCTTAGGTTCAATGAAGATGGACAGATGGGAAGAACAGGGAGTGGATATAAAGGATGATACAACAGTATTTGATTTGGGGGAGGGGTGACCCAGTAAGGCCTGTCTGTTCAAACTCTTGTTGGCCTCTCTGTGTAGCATACCTTCCTCCTGCTTAGGGGCAGGATACCTCTGAAATGAGGGTCTTTATGGGAGAAGGCAATAGTGACCTTTCTAGGTTTTATGGCTTGCTTTGGAGTTGAGGGGTTCTAGTCTCTATGACCTGCCTTGAGGAAGAGAAATTATGATTTCTATAACTCCCGTGAGGGAGAAAGAGAGGTCATAGACAGGAGGGCAAGAGAAGTTCAGAGAGAGACCCTGCTTCTGAGGCTACCTCTGAGGCTTTCCCGTATTTTTTAGTTCAAAGTACTCAGCATGCCAAAGCATTGTACTCTGGAATATTATATTCTGAGCCCTGAAAATAGAAAGAAGCTTTTGCGTTTTAGATTCTTTGTAATTAAATTTTCAGTAACTAAAATGATGAACCTTAACTTTGCATCTTCACAACCTTAACATTCATGCAAGATAAAAACGATAAAAATCTTCAGAAAAAAAGTGACAATGATCACTTTTTTTGAAGATTATTTTTTAAAATAGTGAGAAAAAGAAAATGATTCTGAGTTGAGAATGTTTATGCCAATTTTACCCTAAAGCAAATATTTTACTTTTGTAACAGAAATCTCCAAGACAGTGACCATACTGGAACTGCTGACATGTCTTAAACTGTGGAATTATTATTGGTTGCTACTATGATATCATGCACATTACTGTGTGAAAGAATTGAAAGCAGCAATAATAGAGCTTAGCTTTATAATATTGAAATATTCTCTCTCTCTTAATCTCCAGGGAGAAAAATAATTAGAGAAAGACAATCTAGCTAAATAGACTGGGAAACAGCCTAGCTGCTTCCACACTTCATTACCCTCCCTCTTTCTCCTGTTACATTTTGCACAAATGGCTTGATTCTATTTACCTGACATCCTCAGACTTCCCTGCTGACTGGCTTTGAAGCCAAGATAGACAGTGTTTTCCAACAACGCTTATAGTTCTTTGTAAAAAGGCCAGTCTTTAAGAATGGGTAGTCGAAACTTCAATATGTCTGTGACTGCAATTTCCCAGAATGTAAAAGCACTTTCGGAAACAAGTCTTGTTACAATAGATGTGAATGGAAGCAAGATTGCTCTGGGGTACAAACATTCCACATTAGCTAAGCAAACTCAGAGTCAGAGGTTAGGAAATGGGGCCATGAATAAGCAGCATGCCCACTAGAAGGTTGATCAAATCGTGAACTCCTTTAAACTTCCAGAAGTCAGGGCTTTAGAAATATGGCTGCCATGTTTTGATGCCCTTTACCCCCCAATCCAGCAGGATAATAGCTCTAACTGTTGCACTGAAATAAAGTGCTTTCTCTAAGATGAAGCTCTTTGCAAGCACAGTCTGGGATGAGAACGGAGGAGAAATAACAAGCAGCAGAGCTGATTTTCCTGAGCTCTCTTTATGGACTGAACCATAAATCTATAACGAAGTGAAGGCTTCAGAGATTTCCTAGTTGCCCTCATAAGAAATAGACATCATTCTATTTTCTGACAGTTCAGGTAGTAGAAGTAGGCACATTTTCCCCATAGTGGCCAGGCTATGAATCTGAGTAACTAATCTACTGATAATTAGATGTGATGTCTCAAATTAGAAACCAATATTACACGTGTGAATTAATGGCATTTCATTATGTATTACTGTCTCCATTAATAAACTGTGACTAGTCTAGGCTTTATAGCTCTGAGGTAGCTCAGGAGACTACAGTTCAAGTCCAGTTTCAATCAAGGGCAATATGAAATGATGAATGCAGGAACCAAAATGTACTGAATGTCTTAGAAGCAAAACCATCTAGAGCTTTCCCTACGTGTGAATCTAACTCCTCTTATGCTGGAGAAAGCAAAGCATTCATTGCTCAGTGAAAAGTGAACAGGGATTTTAAAGGCACAGTGATTCTCCATCTACATGACAGATTCAACAATCATATTTACAGATTTCTACTTAAGACGGGTCACAAACTGACCCAGCTCATTGAGTAGAAGGAACTTAGTCCAGACTCATGAACACAAAGTCATTGAAATCCAAGCTTTGTTTAGCAAGTGATGAAACTGAATCAAGAGCTGAAACTGAATTTAATAGGCACCCCTGTGATTCTCTTCTCTCATCACATGCTCCAGCTTCCTGGGCTTGCTACAGCTGAATAGGCAGCGTTTATGCTGTGAATAAAAAGCTGCCTTCCTTCCCTCTTCACCTCTTCTCAAACTCAGTATTTTCAAACTCTGTTGGTTATTGTAAATGAAAAGAAATGCTGTCGTCTTATCTCTGCATTTGTGCAGGGAGCTTGGAGGACAATTTAGGTCAGCTCAGTATGATTGACCGGCAGAAGAGCCCTTCTTCTCTGCCTTTACCAAAGGCTGGCCTTGGCCTGTCTATGAAGAAAAAATATCATTTCTTGTGGGAGGAGAAGTGACATATCAGTTAGTTTGCTGCTGGTTAGGGTACTCCCTGTTTTGTATTTCGGTAGGTTGATAGTAACTCATTTTCCAGATTTGGAAGATTTTTCTCCTCCAAATAGATTTTACTATTTTCATTTCAAACACATTCAGGCACATGCCAGAGTCTTTCAAATTTCATACCCCCTTTTTTATAGGAGAGAAAGAAAGAGCGAGAGGAGAGAGGAAAGGAGATCTAAGTAAGATAATATTTTTAAAAAGACAATCCTTTTACTATTTTCCAATTTCTGCATTCTCTTTTTCCCCAAAATTTCTACCATCCTAACTTATTATCCCACCTTTTCTTCTTCTTCTATATAATAATAGTTTTCAGTATCATGGTTCCTGTTGGAACACACATGATTTGAGGTACTGCCCCACTGTCTGCCTGTGTAGCTGAACTTGACAATGGACAGTACACCTCCTAATTATTCCTGGTTGAGATAAGTACACGTTTCATTCTTTTAGATTACGCACACTAAACATGTATGCCTGAATAATATGAGTCCACAGCCCTCTCTTCTCAAAACCAGAATAACTTTTGAGAAAGAGTACTTTTAATTCTAATGTTGCTAAAGTTGTTTTAAGTTCTATCTTATTATTCAAATCTATAATCAGAAAGCAATCATCTCTTCCCTCCTTTGCTATCTCTTAACCACTGTAATTATTTTACTTCAAAGCATTTTTAAAATCTACTATTAATCTGTGATACTCTAGTGCATCACAACCCCTAAATGTCATCCAGTGTGTCTCTGTAAAAATCTGTGTGCTGACCCTCTGCTCTTTGCTTGGAAGTTTATAATCTTCCATTTGTTTCTACTCACTATGGTAAGAATCACCTTCACCAAGCAACCATTTCTCTTTCACAAGCCACCATATCCCTGTAATTGCATCTCAAATTAAATTTATAGTTAAGAGATCCATTTGTGACTGTTAATTACTAGGTTCAATACAGAAAGAAAGGAGGAGGAGAATTAAATTTGTCCAGCATCTATCCTATGTCATGCAATTCATTTACATCATCTCCTTTTAGATTCTAGGCAAATCGGAGAAGGAAATATTATTTCTTTATATACTAGTGAATAAAATGAGACATAACCATGAAGAAATGTGACTAAATAGGCAGGGAGTATGGAGGGTAGGGAACACAGGGATGCCGTTTTTCCTCTGTCAAGAAACAAGCTTACTGTCCCAAGGTAGCAATCATCTGTTCTTTTACTCATTTGCACAGATATAATCTCTAAATATTTTTATTCAATATTTGCATACATAATTTTGGGAGTGCTTTTGATACAAGAGGCATACTATGAAAGAAAATAGTAGGAAACACTGGCCCAATTAACTCATTTTCCAGAGAATATGCTAATTGTTCATTTATTTCTGCTGGAAAATATACAAGTGATAGAACAATCATGTCAACACTTAACAACATGAATAGACATGATTCAAAATCATTAAAATTATCAATCATGCTATAGACAGGCTTATCCTGCTGATAATCTTAATTTGTAAAAAATATTTTGATTTGAATTAAAGTGTATATCATGTGGAATACAAAAGGTTCCTCTTAAGTATTTGTTAGTGCAATTTACAATGTAAACTAATAAGCAACTCATATAAATAGTAGCAAAAGACTATTCTGAGAAGTAATATAAAAATACAGGTAGCAAAATATGATAAAATACTTCTTCTAAGTTCACAAAACTGCATGATTCTTTAATCTATCCTCCCCCCTTAAAAAAAGGCCAATGGCAAATATTACTTGATATTATTTTTAGCCCTCTTGAATATGGTTGAGAGAGCAATAAAAATTCCATCACAGTAATTATTTTATTTGCATAAGTGTCTCAAGTATCATATTTTCTTATTTAAGTAAGTTGTAATAATATGGAAAGATCCATAAAATGTACAAAATAGTCAAAGCTAAAATTTGGAGATTGAGATAATGTCAGTGGGCTTTGGGATTATTACTTTTACAGATCAATTTGTTTTGTAGTAAAATAGGAAGGTAAGTAGATATTTCTTATGCTAAGAGCAATCTTTGTGTCATGAGAGATGACTCATTTTCTTCCACCCATGACCAAAAATCCTTAGAGCCTCAGGGTGTGCTCCTCAGTATTATCTAGTGATTTTGCATAGGTGGGGAATGCAGCTTTCATTAGAGGGTTCATGAGTCCTATGCAGGTAAGTGCTGGAGTTTACTTCGAGAACTTTCCATTGAGTCATACCACTCAAGCAATAACCTGTTTGGTTTGACAAGTGCAATTACTATCAAATGGTCTTCTTTGTGATTTCTATTTTATTAGGCCTTGCTGACAATCATGGTCTTATATGAATTTCAACTCGTGTGTCTCTCCTTCACAGTGTGTCCCTGGCTGAGGGCACCAGAAGGGAACCATGCCACCTTTCATCAGATAATACAAACGATGATTTTTTTTTTTTTGCCTCAAGTTAGAATATAAAGATGAAGATATATTAGTCATTAACTTAAGAAAAATATTTTGATGCACATATAATTTAAGAATTACATCTTATGTAAGATATTTCTTTGAAACTAGAAAATACAATAAAATGTAGGAAAAGATAAATTAAGTAAAAATGTTGAAACTTTATTCATTGAAGGAGTATCTGCTTTGTTGGAAAACCAAAAATTATAATTTAAGAAATATTTCCTTTGCCGTTATATATACCACCCTGTTTTAAACATTTGAAAAATGTAATCTCATTTTTTTCTTAAGACATTAGAATGAAATACATAATATTATTGCCACTATTTTGCAAATGACTAGCTGAGGCTCAGTGAGGTTAACTAACTTGCTGAGATAACAGTAAATTTCAGAGCTTAGGTCTGACAGTGAAATTATAACTACACGTCTTAATAAAGCTAATGGTCCATATTTAGATCTATATTGAGTGGTAATTATAATAATAAAAGTTAACAAGAGCCAAGTACACAGTATTTCACATGGATCACCTAGTTCAATTGCAGAAACAACCCTATGAAATAAAAATTTTCATTTTATCACCGTGTAAGTGAGGAAAACAAGCCTTGAAGGGGTTAAGTAATATCTTCAAAGTCACTCAGGGAGTAAGTGGCACAGCTGGGATTTTAAGTTACCTCCATTAACTACAGAAATATTTCGCTTAACTATTACAAGCCATGTTACATCCCCAAGATAAGACAATATGCCCCGCATAATGAACAAACATATATATGCATGTCTGCACAAACATACACACTCACAAACTCAAATAAATACACACACACCCTCACACACTAACACTTGAACACACTCATACACATACACTCTCATGCGCACCCAGGATTGTATATTATTTGGTCACAGAATAGCAAAAGTAATGATATATGTAGAAAGCAGAAATACAAGTATTGCAGGAAAAAACAATGTTTTGTGTGTGATATAATAGATTACTTGCTTTCTGCCTACTCCTGAGAAAGATTCCAAATTTTATGTTGCAATAAAAAGGACTGGCACAAGTTTCAGCCTGTTGACCCATGCTGCTTCAAGATTTTTAGTGTGAAAAATAGGACATCAAAAATAGACTTGGATGTGAAATATATTGTTCTATAATTTGCCCCTGGATAAACACACGAATAGTTTCTTTACAGTATAAATATATATCATTTAAATAATTCACAATAGCTAAGGGGATTAAAATAAATAAAAAGTAAGGTTGCTAGTCTTTTGAAATAGTTGCTAGAGTCTGACTGTTTTTTCTGAACTGATATTGTTCATATTTATTTCTCCTTTATTCCCATATACAGTTCAAGTACTTATAAAAGTGGAAACTTTTTTTTCTCTCTTATTTATTTATACAAAGTAATTTTGGCATATATACCACCTCTGGCTCTAACAGATATGACAATACAGCAAATAAAAACATGCTTCATTTATTAAGCTGCAGAGTGGTGATATCCAGTACACAACCAGTTTCTGGAAATTTATATATTATGTACACACACATACACACATAAATATATATTTATATATTTATTGATTTATGATGTCTTTGCTTTCTTCAGAGCTTATAAAAAAGATGGAAATATAGATACAAGCTGGAAAATGTCAATGCCATTTTTTGGATCATATTGGCCTCAGCCATTCCATTGGATTAGGGCCTAGAAGCCACATATGGAATATTGTTATCCACCATGAAATTTAAGTACATCTTAGATGGCAAGACTCTTCTCCTGGAAGCCACAAATAAACTGGCACATCTCCCTGGGACACATAATTTTAATATTCTTTAATATATTTTATATGATAACAAATACAGATATGTCATGGGAAGAGAAAAAAATATACCAAAGTTCTTATATCAGAAAAGACAATACTTAAAAAAAAGAAAGTTTACACATACAGAAACTCTCTTGAGGGTCCATGACCCAGACACTGGTTCACTGTATTTGCTGATGGGGCTTCTTCAGAGGAAATGCCTGAAAACCCCAAAAGACATGATTGGAGGTATAAGGTAGGGAGAAGTTATTTCATAACTGGTAATGACGCAGGTGACAATCTTTATTTTCTTCCCTTGCAAGATAAGCACAGCACAGCCATATTTAGGCTTCTGTCTTTATGCTTTCATGACAAAACTAGTGTCCAATTTAGTGTAGTTTTTGCAACAATCCTTGTCTATTAATGCACTACGATGTAAACCCATAGCATGAGTTTACAAAGATATCTTATATGTTTTAAGATGATAAATATACTCACTTTTAATTGGATTGGCTATTTGATTTTTTTTTTCTGATTTTTCAAAACAAAGAGCCAGTGGAAATTCGGGGTTTGAATCTATTTTATCAATACACTTTATTTTTCTCATCTATTTTGTCTTACAGTTGTTTCAGGTCTAAATAAAAATGGGTACTGTCATCTTCTCTTAAACTGGAAGGTGTGACAACTATTTGTTTTCTCTTTCTGTATCTAAATAGTGAATGACTCTTCATACAGATTATTTCTTCTTTGGTTTGCCATAATCCCACCACTCCCTTTAATGTATTGTTTTCATGCATCTTCTTTCATTAATTTTGCTTCTCAGTATTTAAGTTTCAAGATAATGAAAACATGCACAAATTAATTAACCGGTTTAACTACTAAATCATCCATTAAGTACAGCTTTTCAGTCTGTTTATATGAATGAAAATGGTCTATGATATACGGATCTTACAGTAACATTGATTCAGTGCTTACCAAATGTCAGTGTACATGTAATTCTTTTTAATTAATGGTAAACTTGCTCTCAGGTCAAAAAACTAAAAGAAGGAAGAAGAGGGAAATTGCTTAGAGAAATTAAAATTGATTATCTAACTTCTGAAGTGCAAAAGCATAAGAATAAGTTGATTAAGGAAAAGGGATTTTTAACAATATAACTACCTTATTAATGAACACAAGCAATTCCTGGTCTCCAATTACTGGAAGTTATGGCAACAGCAGTTAGCCATTACCTCTATTATAATTTCAACAGTTGGGTTACTTTCAGAAATGGCTAATATGAATAACAATAGTAATCTGAACCGATTTTGTTTTACCTTTCTTGGTATATAAAACCTGTGGCCAAAGTATAAGTGTAGCTTAGTGTTTTTGTATTCCTGAAAAACAATTTGGAAAAGTTGATCACCACTGTTGATGACCTAATGTTCATTTTAGTGGGTCTAATCCATCCTTTAGATAAAACCATTTATTTATTTGTTTTTGGTACTGAGATTGAACCCAGAAGTGCTTTACCACTGAGCCACATTTCCTTTTTCCCTCCCTCCCTCCCTCTCTTTCTTCCTTCCTTCCTTTTTTGAGTCAGAGTCTCACTAAGTGACTTGAGGCCTTGCTAAATTGCTGAGGCTGGCTTTGAATTTGTGATCCTCCTGCCTCAATCTACTGGGATTACAGGTATGTGCCACCACACCCAGATCTTTACAGAGTTGGTCACAATAAAACAAAGAAGAAAAGGAAAGCAAAGATACAAGCACCAAATGGTTTGTGTCTATAAGTAAATGTAAGGCATTTTGAAAAGCAATTTGACTTTTTTCCAAGTGCCAACTTGTGAGAGAGTAAATATGATCCTGACATCTAGGGAAACAGACTTCATTTTCTTAGGTGGTTCTTCACTAGCTCAGAAATTCTGATATAGATTATTCTAGTTTTACTGTTATTATTCATTTATTTGTAGGACCAAACCCAGGGTTGCTCTACCACTGAGCCATATCCCCAGGCCTCTTTAATTTTTTTTTAACTGTGGGATAGGATCTCCCAAGTTTCCCAGGCTAGCCTCAAACTTGCAATCCTCCCAAGTAACTGGGATTGCAGGTGTGCTGTATCAAGTCTGGCATAGATTATTCTACTTTTAACATGTGTTTCTATAATGATAAAAGACAATTTTTGAAACAGTTCATTTCAATTCCTTATATAAAATGTTAAAATGATAATAATGATTATAATTTTCCTCATCTCTCTTCTTTGCCATATAATCTCTTATAAGAAAGCCATAGAAATTAGCACTCTACAGCGATCCAGCCACCTAAATGTTTATAGCAGCACAATTCACAATATAAATTATGGAATCAACCCAGATGCCCATCAATAGATGAATGGATCAAGAAACTGTGGTATATAAGTACAATGGAGTTCTACTCAGCCATAAAAAATGAATGAAATGATGGCATCTACTGGTAAATGAATGGAAATGAAGACTATCATGTTAAGTGAAATAACCCAAACCAAACTCAGAAACTAAAAGGCCAAATGTTTTCTAGCATTTGTGGAAGATAGAATAAAATAAAGGAAAAGAAAGGGAGGGAAGGACAGGATAACATAAAGGTAAAAGGAAGATCAGTAATGTAAAAGAAGACAATTGAGAGGCAGAGTGGAGGGATGGATAAAGAGAAGCAATGCAGAATGAATTCTTAGGAAATAATGTCATGTTTATATATAAATATACAATAGGGAATTTCACCTTTATAGATAGAAAGAACCAATCAAATAGATATAAATAGACAAGCAAAAGGAAATCTAATAGACAGATGATGGAGAATGGGAGAGGGGAGGGAGGACAAAAAGGAAAGGGAGGGAAAAGGAAAGGTATCTTGAACTGAATTGAATTCCATGCATGTTTGAGTCTAGGGAGATAAATCCAGCTACTATACATAACTATAATGCTCTAATTTAAAAAAGAAAGAAAAAAATAAATAAACATATATGTGTATGTGTACATATATAAAAGAAGGATGTAGAAGATGAACTCTAATTATTTTCAGTCAACCATTCTATTCTGATCTTTAGATTCTGAACAAATCGTGTTGGGTACCTCATCAAGGCTCCATAAAGTATGTGTTGTTTTTATGAGCAGAATATCCAGGGCTATTTAAAAAAGATAGAAAAAAGAAATTGGATATCAAAAATTTATAAAGAGAAAGAACACTATAATGATTTTCAGGTAACAAAACTGAATATCTAGAAATGCAAAAAAAAACTACAAAATTATTTAATACCATAATAGGAGACTGTGTTCTGAGAGCTTCTTAACAGATTAGTTTGGAAAATAAATAGTCCAAGAAGAAAAATACTATGAAATATCAATTAAAAAACCAAGTCAATAAAAAAGAACATTGAGAAATAAATGTACAATAAATAAGAAAACACTGCATAAAGAAAATTTTATAACACCATTAAGGAACATTTAAAAAAAATGAATGGCAATTACACATTCTATCATTAGCTTAAAAACTATTAATTCTAGGAGGTATAGTTTGAAAATAACATCACAGTAAAATGTCAATTTTGTTTTTCCTCTTGCTGAAATTAGCTTATTTCAAACTTATCCTAAAATAAAATGAGCAAAATAATTCAATATTTGTACGTTCATTGTCTCACTAATCAATAGAAAAGACAAGAGTTCAACAATCATCATAACTATAACCAGTTAGTGCATGAACAAAACACTTTTTGCAACTTATTTTAACTTAATTTATTCTCCTAAACTCCCATTGAGAAACTGTGAAGCTCAATGATAGCATATTTATGTAGCAAAAATCCAGATGAAGATACAGAATATTATTGTCATTGTAAAAGTCTCCATTTTTCCCCTTCCCAGTTACAACCACCTCTCAAAGTGAATCACTGCTTTGAATTCTGGCAATGTAAATTCTGTTGAGCAGTACACCAATGAAATCAGATAGTACAAGTTATTTTTATCCAGATCTTCCACTCAGCCTATGTTTATGAGATGTCATGTATTGTTTCATATAGTCATAGTTGACAATTCTATTGTTGATGGATATTTGTTTGTTTGAAATCTTTGAAAAAGTTGCCATGAACACTTTTGGTCTATTTAATAGTGCATAAGGATTTATAAGCTCAGCTTTGGTAAATATTGTGAACATATCTTCTAAAGGACTTGTATCAATATACATTCCAACCTATAGTGAATGAATTTTCTGTGGGCTCCATATCTTCACTAACTCTTGGATATCATCTTTGGTAAACAGTCAGTTCAAACTTTGTTGATTTTATAAAACTCACAGTGTCCTTTGTTTTATTTCCTTTAAAATGTCTTATTCAGCATATAAGTCCTTTGTTATATATAAATATATATTTTCTCACTGTATGACTCTTTATCCCTTGTAATTGTTTCTTTTGATGAACCAAATTCTCTAACATTAATGGAATTCAATTATCAATCCTTTTCTTTACTATTAGAACTCCCTGTAGCTAGTTTAAAAGTTATTTGCCTATGCCACAGTCATGAAGATATTATACTTTTTCTTGGAAAAGTACCATTGCTTTATTTTCAAGTGCATCTAAATGCATCTGGAATTGATTTTGTGGATAATATAAGGCATATAAGTCAATGGTTTCCTATGAAGATATACAATCACTGGGTATCATCTGTTGAAAAGTATCTTCCTTACTGTATTATGGAGGCATATTTGTCTCAAATCAGATTATTTTCTGTGCTGTTTATTTCATATCATTAGTCTATTTGTCTATCCTTGAATAAACAGTATTTTTTAAAAAGTAAGATTTTACTAGAAAACTTGATAACAATTATATCCTCCAACTATATCCTGTTCCACAAAATTATTTTTATTCTTGGTTCTGTCATTTCTACATGAGTTGAAATAAGCATGACAAGTTTCACAATGCTGATACTTTTACTAAGATTGCATTGAATTCACAGTTGTCTTTCCATGGAAAGTGACAAGCTTACAATTATATAGTCTTCTCCATTCATTCATTTCCTTTAATTTATATTATTAATATATTTTTCTTGATGTAGAAGTCTTGAGCAAGTTTCAAGTGTTCCTTTTGACACAAATACATTTCTCAAATTATATTTCCTAATTATTTATAAGTAAAAAACAACTAACTTTTATGTCAACATTTAATCCACTGAACTTTCTAAAGTTATATATTGATCCTAATTATCTAATATTCTTTTGAATTTACTATGTGTCATCTAAATATATATGTAAATATTGATGTTATTTCTTTTTTAAAAAATATATATGCCTTTATTTATCTTTCTTCTCACTGAATTTTTTTCAATGACCTCTTGAATAAGATTGTGTTAGTTTCTTTATTTCATTCCTAGTTTCATATGGAAATTTTTCAATATAGCACCATTAATATAATGTTTGCTTATAAGATATAACATAAGCTTTCATCTATTCCTAGTTGTTAACAAATTTTTTAATTATTTTTTTAATAGCTGGTGAATATCATCAAATATTTTTCCTACTTCTCTTGGTAATGTTATATGATCTAACTCCTAAAGCTTATAAATATACAAAATTACATTGATTCAAATTGAAATGCTAAACATGAATTTTTGGGGTTAACCACCATTGACATAATTTCTTTTTCTTAATACCAAAATTCATTTATTTGTATTTTATGATCATTTTCCCCTATCTGGTTTTGAGATTACCCCATTCTCTTTTTCACTGAGACAATAGTCAATTGAGTATGAGATTCTTTTCCCATATATCTTGTGCCTTTTTCTGCATTTTCAAATATTTCCCTCTTGGAACTTTAACTAGATATCTCCTCTTAAACCATAGATCTTCTACTATATAGCTTCTGTTAAATATATTTCACCCAACTAATACTCTTTCTGCTCTAATGTGCAGTTAGAACCTATGGTGTGTGGTGAGCCGTTTCTGTGAACTGTGGTTGCCATTACAAGATGGCGCTGATAAGCGCCGTGGCCTGTGATAAACAACTCCTAGTTTTGGGAGAGTTGGCACGTAGCTGTAAAACACCCTATGAGAAAGATCCACGTGGCAGTTGTGCATTGGGGCTTGATGTGCTTTATCAAGGCTGGGGCGCTCGGGTGAAGGAGTAGAAGCAGAAGCTGAAGTAGAAGTAGGAGTAGAGTAGAGGTAGGAGTAGTGGTAGAAGTAGAAGTAGCAGTAGTAGTAGTAGTAGTAGTAGTAGTAATAAAAGAAGCTTCCAGAGACACATAATTAAAGGCCTGAATAAACTGCTGAGAAAAGAATCCTGTGTCGTGTCCTCCTTGCTGGCGAGGGGTCGCGGCAATGGTGTATTAATTTCTGCAGTTTAATTTTTCAGTTTAGGAATATCCATTTGATTTTTCTTTGTACATTCCAGATCTCTGGTAAAATTCTCTATATTTTTTGACCAAATGTGTTATGGTTTGGAACTGGGATGTACTTCAAAATGTTCATTTATTGGAAGCATGGTCCCCAATATAGAAAGGTTCAGAGGTAGGGCTTTTAGGCAATAATAAAAGCTCTGCCCTTATCAGTGGATTGATTAATCTGGGATCATTGGGGATATGACTTGGAAGCATTTATCTTCTCCCTAGCTGACCCTCTTCAGGTCCAGAGCAATGGAGCTGGCTGACAGTGGACCAAGACCTCTGAAGCTATGATCCAAGATAAACTTTTTAACTTCTAAGCTATTTTTGTCAAGTATTTTTGTCACAGTGATGAAATGTTGACTAACACCATATGAATTAACATTATTATAAAAGACCATCTGCTACTCCAATGGTATGTTTCCATTCTCTTATCTTTTACTAAGTTTTTTTTCAGTCATTTTTATTTTGTTACTTGATTAGTATAATCTCTGCTTCTGCCTTCTCCCAATGCCTATGTTGAAACCTAATTACCAATGTAATGATGTTAGGACATCAGGCCCTTGGAATGTGAATAAGTCATGAGAATAAAGCCCTTTGGAATGAAATTAGTACCCTTATAAAAGAGGCCCAAGGGAGCTGATTTGCCCCTTCTAC
The DNA here is from genome assembly GCF_052094955.1 of Ictidomys tridecemlineatus. Taxonomy (NCBI): domain Eukaryota; kingdom Metazoa; phylum Chordata; class Mammalia; order Rodentia; family Sciuridae; genus Ictidomys; species Ictidomys tridecemlineatus. The sequence continues at coordinate 105,857,196 of NC_135485.1, read as the reverse complement.
CACATGAAGACACTGTGATCATTCATGAAAAATGGGACCTTACCAGGAACCAAACCTGCTTATTATACCTTAATATTTTATTTCCCAGTCTCCAGCACTGTGACAAATATATCTTTGTTGTTTTTGCTAAAACACCCAGCTTATGGTATTTTTTTTACAGTGGCCAGAATATATTAAGACACTGATATAAATAATTTAATATTATTAAGAAGCTGTTAAAATTGATAATACTCACCAAGCATGGTGACACATGCCCATAATCAGAGTGGCTGGGGAGGTTGAGATCGAAAGTTCAAGCCAGCCTCAGTGACTTTGCAAAGCCCTAAGCAACTTAGAGAGATCCTGTCTCAAAAAATAAAAAGAGTTGGAGATGTGGTTCAGAGATTAAGTGCCCCTGGCTTCAATGCTGGTTGGAGGAGGAGGAGAGAAGAAGGAGGAGGGGAAGAAGAAGAAGATTAGTATTATCTCTTTATCTGATTTTTTTCTAAAGATATTTTCTTGTGGCAGACTTTTAATCTTTTCTTTGATTAATGTGGAATTCAGATATTTGTGAAATCCTTCTTTTGTCCTCCAGAAAAAGTGGGAACATTTGAAGATGTCCTTTTCCAATATGATTTTTCTAAAATATTTAGTTTACTTTTGACTATGAGAATCTTTCCACTTGAAGGCTTGAAGCCCTGACAGACTAGTTCAACTGGTTCAAGTGATAAAAACAGTGCCTGCTAATTAGGTTTTTGGGGGTAGTCATCTATCATTTTCAAAGTATTCAACAAAATTTGGATATTAGCTCCTACAATGTTCTAATGAAATTCACTTTTCAGCTCAAATCAGTTCGTTGTAAACTCTCCCTGTACCATAAATCCAGATTTACTTTGTCCCTATGTCTAGGTTTTTTTTTTTAATTCTTCTAAACATTTCCAAGTAAACTAATGTTTTTAACATAGTCAATCATTTTGTAGCATCATCCAGACACTTTAGTTTCATTTCCTTCTCAAGCATTTTGACATTAGCATTCTGTGTGATTAAAGAAGTGCATTATGACAATGCAAAGATTTTATTTTGTAACTGTAGGTAATACTTCACATGGAGTGAAGCACAATGTAGTAATATCAGTAAAGAAGCCAGCAGCACTCCTTCTGGACAAAATTTTCTCCATATAAGAAGAAATATTAAATATATTTTGACATTGTCTGTTTTAAGTAATACTTTGCAGCAGAAAAACATCATTCATGAATTTCATCAACATACAATTTTTTACACATGCTGGAACTTGATGTCTAATAGTAAAATCTATTTACTTATCAGTCTATAAGTTTTTCAACTTGTACTGTTAGAGAATTGAGCCTTCAATTTATGTGTTGTATCTTTACCTAGCATTTAATCTCTACAATTTTTACATGCTGGTATCTTTATGTTCTTACCAACAATATAATATCACTTTTCTAATTTTGGACAATAATTTCTGCTACTGAATAACTTGATTCTTGAGCCTTGTTATTGAATGCCATTAACTTTTTAAATAAAATCTTTACTGAGTTTGTTTGAAGATGTCAGTAACTATTTCTAAGACTTTTTCTTGTTGAATGACTATGGTATGTAGTTAAACATATTTTCAGATTTATTGGAAATATCACTTCATTTAGAAATTATCTGCAACAATGGAATGAATGCATAAAGAAAGTTAATAATTCTCTTTCATGGCAAAGACATGTTTCGTTGTTTTTGTTGCTCTAGTTTTTCCTTTTCCTTAGTTGCTTCAGTGGAATTATTTTGAAAGGATACTAACATCATGATTATTTATTAAACCTTTTCACAGTGCCCATAGATCCACACCTACAATCATCCTTTTCCATCTTACACCTTATGTTAAAAAAACACCATACAGATTCCTTAAAAATCTTTGCAAAAATAAATATTAATAATACAAAATGAATGGAAAAAATAAAAATATTAAAACAATTCTTCAAACAGCACTTGTTCAAATTTTGCAACATTTATAATAGCAAAATGGCAAAAAAAAGTGATTCGTGGTATGAAAAAATTAGACTTTAAGAATGTAATATTTCCTTTGATTTTCTGTGATGTGGGACTTGTTTCTTCTGTAAGTTACTAAGTAGTACTAAAGAGAAAGTTCAGGGACCTTACTCAGTACTGAAATGGTGACATCATCACCCCTGTCCTCTTCCTCAGTAGAAAACTCACCAATTTTCATTCATGCTCCCCAACCCCACACCTGCCCCAATCTGGTGTCAAAACCTGAGAACATACTCAAATGACTCATCCACCTAATATGGTATCCTACTGTGCACTGTTATGTGGGACTGAGAGACGCTAATGGTGTTGCTAAAGGTGCTGCCTATCACCCTGAACTCTATCACTGGGCACCATGCAATGTTCAAAATCATTTCTTTTCAGGCATGATCTTTGTCAGAACACCTAGTGACATCTTGTGAAACCTGAGGTGTCTGTGAAAAATTGGTTGAAAAAAATCTGAATTCTCTCAACAATAGCAACCTTAACCATTGAAACAATGAAGTAATGTCTTCTAAAACTATGAAGTTTGTCTTCTAAAACTCAGGTTGCCCAGGAAAAACTAAGCAGTCCTTTTTTAGCACTGGTCCTGAATATCTGGGAATAACAAACATTTTACAATGTGTTTATATTTGTGTGTGTGGGGAGGGTGGGGAAGTATATTCCCAAAACGCATGCAATTTGAGAGAGCCAATAATTCTGTTATTTTCCACAATACTTTAAAATTACTTGAGAATTACTGTCTTGATACTGCAAATTTCACATTTTACATATGCCCTACTAAGAAAATATGAACTGCTGTATGTGCTATGTTGCCTCAGTATCAACCAGTAGATTCAGTTTTAGAAGCTCCTTTGAAGTAATTATACCTATAATACTAAGATTGGTTTGATAATTGTGGTGAAAAATACAAGGTGAAAACTGAGAGTCAAATAGAAAGGATTATACTCACAGCTTTTTAAAGATCATTTATTTTTGATAGCATGAGAGGTTTTAACTTTCATAGAGCTATTATAAAAATATTAGCTCAAGACCTATTATACTGTCAGTATTTCTATTCTTGTTCTCAACTTAGGAGGGAAAACATAAGTATATACACAAAATCCTTTACACTTCTGTAGCCTTTTTTTAAACATATATTAACACCTGATAAGCTGCAAATGGAGTATCAATGGCACTACTAAAGTCAGGGAAAAGACATTCATTTGAATCTTTCATTCAGTTCTCTGTATCCATAAATGTCAGCTTTTTTTTTTTTCTGGAGGTAAAATTAGATTTAATTAATGCATTAGTTTTCTGTGGCTGCTGTAACAAAACTACCATAAACTGAGAAGCTTAAGACAACAGAAATTTATTCCTTCAAAGTTAAGAAGTTTGAAGTTAAAATATGTGTAGTGCTTCTCTCACTTTGAAGGCCCTGGGTGGAGAATCCATTTCTTGCCCTTTCCAACTCCTGCTGGCTCCGGGTGTTCCTTAGTTTGTAACCACATCACTCCAGTCTCTACATCCATAGTGGTATTACCTCCTCCTCTTCTTTGTGTCTGTTTTTGTGTGTTTCTCAGACTGACTAGTTTCCTAATTATACATGCAACTGCATTTTGGATTCAATTTTATGATCCAGCATAACTTCCTCTCATGATTCTTAACCACCAAACAAATGCTCTTCAGCAAGTAGGATAAGAATCACAGGTTTTAGTGATTAGAATGTGCACAGACATTTTTGTAGGTGGCACTACCATAATCTGATCTATCACCCAAAATTCTTTTCTATGCCACATGCAAAATACATTTACCCTAACACAACCTCCGAAAATACTTGAACACTTTCAATGCTAAATCCAAAAATCTCATCAGAATATCCATAGTTTAACACTCCCAAATCTTATCATCTGAGTCATGTAAGTTAGTTATGAGTATGACTCTGGATGTGATTCATTGCCCCTCCTACACACACAATTTCATTTGTGAACTTGTGAAAAAAATAAAAAAATTATTTGCCTACAAAAGGCAAAGTAGGACTAGATTATGATTACAGTCATAAGTATCCCCTAATTTAAGAGCAGAACATGGTCATATAAAAGGGTTATCAATCCCAACCAAGTTTTAAATCCAGTGGGGGGAAATTCCATTAGTATTTGAGGCCTAAAAGTAATCCTTTATGACTTGGGATTTCATCATTTAGATCTCTGGTTCTGTCCTCTGGGCTCCTGTATCTACCAGGCTCTGCTTATGCATCTATAGATCTATCCACCCAAGGCTCTGCTGTTAAAGTAATTCTTCCTCTTTTTTGAGGGATAGCACACGCTTACAGTTAAGTACTTCCATCAGTCTTTTTACCGCCTAGAGAGTCCTCAAAGACTGAGAAACTTCCTTCAATTTGTTCTGTCCCCATACCACTGACCAAGTATCACATGGATAATATTCTCAAAAGCCTTATGGGTCTCTTGTGTATATCATGGCAATTCATTAGTCAAAGGGGTTCAATTCATTAGTCAAATTCTTCCAAGAAAATCTCAGATTACTCCTGGCTTCTGTTGAGATGATTCAAGTCCATTGTTTGCTAGCTGTACTTTCCACACCACTCTAGAATACATTTATTCAGTAAAAACATTGTCATATCTGGGAGCCTTATTTTCAGAGAACACTTTTCTAATAGTGAATGTTTTAATTTGGGGATATTTTTCTTTTTCTTTCTTTCTTTTCTTTCTTTCTTTTTTTTTGGGGGGGGGGAAATGTATCTAGGATGACTAACTTCAGGAGAGTTTAACTACTGTGCCATATCCCCAGCACTTTTTATTTTTCATTTTGAGACAGGTCTCAATAAGTTGTTTAGGACCTCAATGCTGGCCTCAAAGTTAAAATCCTTCTGTCTCAGCCTCCTGAATTCCTGGGATTATAGGCATGTGTCATGGTGCCTGCCTGATTTTTTTTTTTTAAGTCTATAAATAGGTGGACAATTCACCAAGTAATTAAGTGGGGCATTTTTTCTTTTGGTTAGTCCTACTCTTTGCTAGAATGACTCACAGAACTCAGAAAAATACTATATTTATTCTTATAGTGTTTTATAAAGGATAGAAATACACAGCCAAATACATAGGGCAAGATCTGGAAACTACTAAGCTTCGGAGTCTCTGTCCTATGGAATCAACAAGTCCCCTCCCAACACGTAAGAACTCAGAAGTTCCTTGAAATATGTTGATTAGAAATGAGTGGCTTTGGTGTTTTATTATTATAATTATTATTATTATTATTATTATTATTATTATTATTATTTTGGTCAAGTTTTCCTTATTAGGTATAATCATGAACATAATCATTCTCTACACCCTCTAACCTCCCAATAGGTTGAGGAAAGGAAATGAAAGTCCCAAAATTCTAATAAAGCTCAGTCTGTTAGGGTACAGGCTTGTATTCTGCAGCTATCCAGGGTTCTACAGATAACAAGCTTGCTAGAACAAAAGATGTTCATCTTGGTCTTATCATTCAGAAAACTCTAAGGTTTGCAAGCTTTGTGCCAGGACAAATACCAAGTATTTTTTTTTTTATTATACCACAAGTTCTTTCCTCAATATAGCCTTGCCATCTCTCATTTTATCAGAAACATCAAGAAACCAAGTCTCACATAAAACTCTGTGGAGAAATCTCCTCAGCTAAATATGGAAGTTCATTGTTTACTAGCTTTATTTTCCACACCACTCTAGAATACAATATAGTTGTGTGTTTTGCATTGTATAGCAATGAGGATTTTAGCTTCCTATAACATGATCTTCATGACCTACAAAGTATTCAGTAAAAGCATTTTTAATATTAATTCTTATATCATCACTCTGTTCATAATAACATAAGCACTCTCTGAGACAACAGAAACATTTTCTACCCCACTCCTGACTTCTTTTTGAAAATATAGACAATTTCAATGTCCATATTTCTGCCAACATCTATTCAAGGTGATGTTGGCTTTTTTTGTCACGTGACACAGTCTTCCTCCACTCTCTATCATCATTCATTTCCATGGTCACTTCCAAAAAGTTAGGAAGGATAGACTGGAAACTTTGAAGTAGGAGCTGATACTACAATCCACAGGTATACTTTCTTCCTCCCAGTAAAACCACAATCTTGTTCTTAATGCCTTTTTACTGACTAGGTCAGATTATCAGAGATATCAGAGATAATCTTACATAAAGTTATTTGATTACAGATATTATTTACATCTGTGAAGTACTTCACACAAACACTTAGTACTTGATTGAATAATTAAAAGTTATAGCCTAGCCAACTTGACACATTAAACTGATTACCATGGTTAAGTTGAAGGCTCCTAAAATTAATTTCAGTATTAATATAGTTCTATTAATCCCAGATATATCACAATATGCTATTGTTTTATTACATATAAAATGTCAATCAGGAAGCTGTGAAAACGAGAGGATATCTTACTCATGTATTCATCTATTTCTGTGTTGAAAAAGCCTTTATGTTACGTGTATGATGAATTTGGGAAAAACACACCTGGTAACTCCAGCTTTTAAATTGATAAGATAATGAGAAATTCAGCCTACACAAAAGTACTAATGAAAAATTCCCCAATTATCCTTCACATTCATACATGGCTTTTCTTATGATTGATTTTTTTACAATAAAAATATTTTTATTGTAATTTGTTATATTTGACAGCAGATTGCATTACATTCCATATTACATACGTAGAGCACAATTTTTCATCCCTCTGCTTGTATACAAAGTATATTCATACCACTTATGTCTTCTGCATATATGTACTTAGGGTAATGATGTCCATCTCATTCCACCATTTCTTTTATCCCCTGCCCTCTCCCTCCCCTCCTTCCCTTTTGTCCTATCAACAGTTTGTCTATTCCTCCCATGCTCCCCCTCCTAACCCCAGTATGAATTAGACTCCTTATATCAGAGGAAACATTTGGCATTTGGATTTTGGGGATTGGCTAACTTCACTTAGATTATATTCTTCAACTTCATCCATTTACCTGCAAATACCATGATTTTATTTTCTTTCATTCCCGAGTAATATTCCATTGTGTATATATACCACTTTTTCTTTATCTATTCCTCTACTGAAGGGTATCTAGGTTGGTTCCACAGTTTATCTATTGTGAATTGTGCTGCTATAAACATTGATGTGGCTGTGTCCTTGTAGTATGCTGTTTTTAAGTCCTTTGAGTATAGACCAAGGTGTGGGATAGCTGGGTCAAAAAGTGGTTCCATTCCTAGTTTTCCAAGGAATCTCCATACTGCTTTCCATACAGGCTGCACCATTTTGCTATCCAATCAGCAATGTATGAGTGTGCCTTTTTCCCCATATCTTCACCAACATTAATTTTTATTTGTATTCTTAATAGCTGCCATTCTCACTGGAGTGAGATGAAATCTTAGTTTTGATTTGCACTTCTCTAATTGCTAGAGATATTGAACATTTTTTCATGTCTGGTGATTGATTATAAACCACCTTCTGAGAAGTATCTGTTTAGTTCCTTGGCCCATTTATTGATCGGGTTATTTGTTTTCTTGGAGTTAAGCTTTTTGAGTTCTTTATATATCCTGGAGATTAGTGCTCTATCTGATGTGCAAGTGATAAAAATTTGCTCCTAAGCTGTAGGCTCTCTATTCACCTCCTGATTGTTTCTTTTGCTGAAAAGAAGCTTTTTAGTTTGAAACCATCCCAATTATTAATTCTTGATTTTAATTCTTGCTATAGAAATCTTGTTAAGGAAATAGAGGTCTAATCTGTTATGATGGAGATTTGGGCCTTCTTTGTCTTCTATCAGATGCAGGGTCTCTGGTTTCATTCCTAGGTCCTTGATCCAATTTTAGTTGAGTTTTGTGCATGGTGAGAGATAGGAGTTTAATTTCATTTTGTTGCTTGTGTATTTCCAGTTTTCCCAGAACCATTTGTTGAAGAGGCTATCTTTTCTCCAATGTATGTTTTTGGTGCCTATAAGATAACTGTATTTATGTGGGTTAGTCTCTGTCTCCTCTCTCTCTCTCTCTCTCTCTCTCTCTCTCTATATATATATATATATATATATATAGTGGGGCATTTTTTCTTTTGGTTAGTCCTACTCTTTGCTAGAATGACTCACAGAACTCAGAAAAATACTATATTTATTCTTATAGTGTTTTATAAAGGATAGAAATACACAGCCAAATACATTTTATATATATATAAAATCAGCTGTAATATCCTATTCAGATGTCCCAGTCCTCAAAATCATTCTTCATGAAAAGTACTTGGTTTCATATATGTCAGGGATGTGAGGGCGGGAGAATACTGAGGGAGAGGGGGAAAAATATCTTGAAGAATCAAACAGGATTGTTTGGGGTACAGATCAGTATCTTTCCTGCTTCTCTTCTCATTAAATAGGTGGGGTCCTCTGTTAGCTGGTATCTCTGGCCTCTGGCTGGCCTCAAGGTAGTGATGTTAACCAGAGTGTCCTTGTGCCAGAATAGTGGTTGCTGGGGAGAGGAGGGAATTAGAAACTGGGTACCTGGCTGCTGGAATTACATACTGGGTGATTTCCCCCGCCGAAGAGAGTGATGAAGGTGGCTTAAGAGGGAGGCATCTGCTTTCAGTGGTTGGCTGTCCTCCTGAGGTGGGAGCCAAGTGATGGAGCTGGAGGATGAGTTCAGAGGTGAAATCCTGCAGTGTGTGGCTGTTGCTGACTTCAGAGCCTGTGTGAAATTCCTGGGTACAGGCAGGCCACTGTGCACACTCTCCACTGCTGCAGAGTCCCAAGACGATGGTGACCTGGGGAGCCCTGCCTTGGTAGATGGGGGTCCATGGGAGTGGAGGCCAGAGTTCCTTTGTGTGGGAAGCTGCCAGATGTCCTGTGTGGGAATGGCGTTGGCAATTTCTGCTGGGGTGGGTGGCCAATAGTCCTGTGTGGGAAAGTAGTTGAAGACCTGCTCTGATGCTGAGGCCTAAAGCCTTGGATGCCATGATTCCCACGCAGGAGCAGGAATATTGCTCTCAAACAAGAAGTATTCTCACAACTTGATCCCCAGGTCGTGGAGCAATACAGAATGCTGCTCCCTCAGACCCACCATCTTGGATTGATTTCCTTAAAGAACTTCACAATATTCATCTTAAAATATCAGTCCTTGGAAAAGAATGCATTATAATTATTCAAAGATTAGAAAGAACAGATATTAACTGAACTCAGAAAAGTTTTGTTTTGGTTTGCTTATTCTTATTGTGCAGAGAGGAAGTAGAGCAAACTCTCCTAACAGTGTAGAAGTATAATTATATGAATGATAATAGAAGTACAAAATGGAAATTTATTTTTAATTTTAATTAATATACCTAGGTCTTGACCATGACATGGTTCTGTGTTTTGACTTTCAAGAAAAAACTGGTTCTTTTGGCTGAAGATATGTAAATGCTGGGATATGTAATTTCTGGGATAATTGTGGTTTTATATGCCTATATTGCTAAAATTTTAGTGATAATTAAGATAGTTTATATTATATAAAGATATAAATAGTTATTTATTACCATATATAGCTGTAAATTTGCAAGTACATATTATATTAGTCATAAAAATATAACATATATGTTAACTATAAATATACATATATTTTAAATATACATATATTGTATACAAATATATATATACATATATATTCATATATGTTTAAAGCTCTTTGTAAATAATTGTATGTATAGTATGTATGTATATATATATATATATATATATACATACATATATACACACACACACAAAATAGATATTCTCTCTATAGATAGATGATAGATAGATACATAGATACATAGATAGACAGACAGAAAGACAGATAGTCTACATGAGCGCAAAGGAAACTTCCTTCCATACGTTCAAGTTTGCATAATTGAGTCTGTTGAAATAATTTGACAAGAGACAGGTTTCCAAGAGAAAACCCATTTTATTTATATGTACTTGCATGGGAGCCTCATAAAAGAATATGAAACTTAAAGGAGGGGGCCATAAGATTGAAGGTTTTATGGCACAGTAGAACAGGAGCTTGAGCCTTCTGGGAGGTGATGACAAGTTATTAAAGGAACAAGGCAGGAAATGTTTGATGAACAAAGGCTATCTTTTTATTCAAATAAGCTTTCTCCCATGGCAATCCTTAGAATAGATGGTATGTAAATATGCAAAGACCCCTTAGTCTTCTCTTCTATGGGTTAATTCTCCCTGGTTAATGAGATTGCAGTAAGGGAGTCCAAGAAAACTACATTTCTTTGGAAGAACTGTTTTTCAGTTATTTAAGGGAACTTCAAAGCAAAACCCTCCTTGTACTTTTTGGGGAAAGAGGAAAATTTAGAGAGATGTGATTCTGAGGCAACTTCTAACATCTTATAGTTTCCTTTAATTCAAAGTACTCAATGTGCCAAAGAGCCAAACTTTTGGAAGATTATTTGCATTTTGATTCCCAACAACTATGGCTTTCAATCTTCATTCATCCCTTAAAAAAAAAAAGTACTGTTTCAGAAATTATCTCATATACATAAAATGTGCTGAGACAAATCCATTATCTTTTATTATTGTTTTGTTTTTTCACACATTTTTACCCAAACAGGATATTGGAAACAGGAATGTGTACTGTCTCCACTGTGAAGTAAATTTTTTGAAGATTTATGCGTTCTTTAGACACAAGTGCTTCAATTTTGATAATGCAGAAGAAAGATAGGCTACAGTCCATCATCTTTATTTTATCACATCATAACACATACTAAAATTTGTCTGTTAATAGTTTAATAGTACAGATTTTATAGTTTAGTAATTTTATGAAATTCAAAAAATAATATCAAAATTTGATCAAAGTTGTATTAAAATTTATAATTTCTATATTTGGCTAATATAAATTATAGTTTTTAAATCATATAAGGCAACAGAAATGTTTTTAATAGACTCAATGTCAAATTACTAACTTTTCTGTCCTATAATATTAATAATATTCAGTCACATGTTTTTCAAGTCATGAAAGTTTTTCAAATTTTAGCATGCATCATGTTCATCTGGCACACTAGCCGAAACAGTATAGCTATCCCTAAAAATAATTTGCATTTTTGACGAATTCCAGATTAACTGTTGATAAAGATACTGACTTGAGGACAACTGTACAAAGTAACCACTAAGTACTATTCAAATTGTATTCTGTGAGCCACCACCCATATAGAGACTGTTGGAAATGCGAATTTTGGGGTCCCACCACAGTCCTACCAAATAGATTCTGTGATTCAATAAGTTCTTCATCTGATTCTTAGGTACCATATTTAAATCACCCCAAATAGTTCTCCTGGACAGCACTATTGTATAGACATATGAAGGATATATAATTTTCTTTCTCTTTCAAAATAAGACTCGTGTTGGTCTCTTCAAAATGTATTGACTCTGCTACTATGGCAACTGTAAGTTATTTCATATAATTTTCTTTTGAAATCTACTATATATTCTTAAAAATTTGTATATAAATAGCACTACTACTTTTCTTTTAGAACACATACACATATTTTGTACATTCACAGCTTAGTGCTTAGAGGTTATTAAAATGCGACTTGTAATTTATCCACCACTTTTTCAAAGGGCTTGGTCCTTAGAGAGATAATTTCAAACTAATTCCAACTTTCTGGCTTTTATCTATCCTATCCTACTCTCAGTAGTGTTGTAATCAATAGAAACATGTCTAACTTTCTTGAACTTTCCAAGCTTCTTTTCATTCTATTCTATAATAATGAACTAGTACTGTGGTCACTGGAGATGCAAGGGCAAATCAAATGTTTCTTGTGTTAAAAATAACTTTCTACATTCATAGAAAGAACCAGAATCCTAGGACTAACACGTGGAGACATTATGTAAAGAAAACTCCACGTATTTAGGCACAGCCCAATAAGTGCTAGATTGATAGTTACATTGATAGCTAGATTGATAGAATTGTAAAAAGTATCTATATTTCCCCCAGTGTCAAAGTTCCTCCCTGGAGGCAAATTCATCATTCAGGGAAGATTGAGACTCATGAAGAGAATACCACCATGGTCCATTATTCATACCATTAGAAACCTCAAACCCAAAATATTTTGGAAAGATTTTAGCACATTCATTTAGTGGCAAAATTTTAATGGAACTAGTGGGAAAAGAATATTATTTTTAACCTTTACTTATCCCATATACTCTAATGATTTATACAACTTACTAAAAAGATGCTAATATGTTTGATTATGGGATGTTGCCTCAGCCTGGGCTGGCAGTATTAATGTGTGAACTTTTTCAATATATATGCTTTATTTGGTTTTCAAATAAAGATATTATTTCAGAAACCATAGAAAATTTCAGAAGGTGAAGATAGCAGTTTTATACCCCTGGAAATGTTCAATGTATTATGGTTATTATTAAAGAAGGAGAATCAAGAAGAACTGCTTTTGTTGTACTTGAGAAAGGATTATACAAGAAGCTGTAGAACTTGATGTTCTTTTGGCTTTGATATTTACCTTTATAATGACTACGACAAACTCTAAAAATCTATACTAGAGTGTGGTGTAATTTTTAATTGTGGTTAGTTTCTGCAATCATCTCCTTCAATTACTGTATTTTCATCTGTGAAAATAGCAAAATCTGTTGTCATAATTTAAAATGTGATCTGAATTATAAGTTACTTTTTTTTTTTTTGCATTTAGACTATTTATTACCAGGATTCCAGACCTAGCCACGGTAATAGACTTTTGCATGAAATCATTTAATTATTTGTACTTTTTCATGCCAGAAAATAAAAGTTCAGAATCTTAATATCTCGGGTAGTCTGTGCACTGTTGTACAGGATGGCTGAGGTTCTCACATGCTGCTGTCTGTGCTGGGTGGTAGAGCGCAGGCTGGTATCCCTCACTGGGCCCAGGTCTCATTGCCCTGGGAGGGAAACTTGGTCACAGATGAGATCAGTGAGGATATTTATGTCCTTTTTTTTTTTTTTAAGGAAGAAGAATAAAGTTCTCAATTTGACCTATAATGACACTTTTTTGGTTGATTTTCATTGGTAAACAAATCTTACTATCTAATTTAGTACATAATACCATAGTTCAGATAACTTTTTAAAGAACAACAGAAAAACTCTTTTAAGATTGATGATCCCATCCTATTAGAGTTCCAAAGATTATTCTGTCATAGAACATTTTTATTTCCTATCTCATTTATAAACATTCAAACCTGAAATTTTCAAAATAATCTAGAGGTCTTTAATAGCTGCTGTGAGCTAAGAGTCATAGCTATAAAAGGTGAGAAGTACGCAACTTTCAGAGAGATTGACATTTCAGATAATGGAGGTCATTTTTTCAAGTTAGACCCCTTGGGATGAGAAATATTACACAGGTGGATGGAGTAGAAAACTTATAGTATGAAATTGTTCCTACTGAAAGTTCACATAATTCTGAACTAAACATCATTAAATAGCTCTCTAAATTGAATATCAATGATAAGTATTTTTTCTGACTTGATGCCCAATCTTGCAAATACTTACATTGAGCAATATAAATTTATATATCAGGGACAACATTGAATTTAGTCCCATTCAAATGTAAGGCTAGCAATGGAACTGTAATTAAGAACTTCTAGGAGACATAAAGGATACTTACTAAAATAAAGCTGAACAAAATAGGAAATTATTATAAATAAGTAATCAAGGGGCTGGAGATGTGGCTCAAGTGGTATTGCACTTGCGTGGCATGCATGGGGCACTGGGTTTAATCCTCAGCACCACATAAAAATAAAATAAAGATGTTGTTGTCCACTGAAAACTAAAAAAAAATATTTAAAAACTAAGTAATCAATACATTAACCTTTATAGTTATTGACCTGGGAATTCATTTTCCCTAAAATAAATACATTCAGTATGCTTTAAATTTATCAATTTTTATAAATCAAATTTTAAGAAACATTTAAATGTTATAAAAAATAAGCTACTGATACAGGTAATAACAACATGTTCAGATCCAACATCCCTTGTCCCAAATGCTAAGAACCAGAAATGTTTTGGATTTTAGATATTTTTTTCTGATTTTGGAATGATTGTCTATGTATAATGAAATATTTAGAGGATGAGACCTGAGTCTAAAAATTAAGTTTATTTATGTTTCATAAATATCTAACATAGGAAAGTTCACTTTGAATTCATATTTTCAGAGACTGAGTCCCTGGTCAGCCAACTCCTTTACTCTGGGCCTGATGTGAGAGCCAACTCCTTTACTCTGGGCCTGATGTGAGACCAGACACTTGCAGGAAGGGCATAGTGGAAGTCCCTGGCACCCAAGGAAGCACAGAGGGAGAGAGAATGCAAAGAACTAGGAACAAACAATAACCATAAAGGACCAAGTGACCTTCTTTCTTCAATTACACCCCATCTACCAACAGAAACCACCAATCTATTTAAATTATTAATCCATCAAGTGGATTAATCCACTGTTTAACTACAACTCTCATAATGAATTCATTTCACCTCTGAACATTACTATATTTTCACATGAGCGTTTGGAGGAAAATCATATATCCAAACCATAACATACCACATCTGTATATACATAGGACCAATTCTTCATTCTTGAGCTGCAGTAGATTAAGTAAAACATAAATTCCCTTGGGATATTTGCATAGTCTGTGAATTGGAAAAGAATAGATTATGTATACTCATAGTGTTAGTCAAATGGAATACTGCAACTATGAATATTCAGAGGCAACAAAGAAAGCATGGGAGACTTGTATTTCTAATAAGCCCATATCATATGCCATTGTATTCTAGGAGTAATAATAGTGAATGATACCAGAACACTAGGAGCAGACTTCAAACAAAATTATCAAATTTTATTAACTGAATGTTTCTGAGGAGGCAAGTGTAACATATAATACATACAGGAAAAAGTGACTTGTTGCTATTTCAAATAAATCAAAACAGAAATTATCTTTATGATTGTTAGAGTCTAATAAAAAGTAAATATACTGAATACTACATGCCTGGATTTTTAGTACTGGTGAATATCCTACATATTTAATGAACTTTTTATTTTTAAAATAAAGATCTCCATGTCATAGGGAATTATTTAGTTGGGAGAAAACTATGGGTACATAGAAGTAACACACACACGGAGTTACAAAATTTAAGCAGCTATATGGGGTTCCACTTCTGTGCAGTAAGTATTTGCATATTTCCCTATATAACCTTAGAATTAATTTGTATTTGTTATCTCAGTCTCCAGTTTTCTACTGACTTGCTTTTAAAAAAATGTGAACTAAATGTTGTTTCTGGATGTCTCTCTCTTAAAACTAATCTTATTGTATTGGGCACCAATATTCACTTATAATTTTTAAAAGCTTATATTTTATGCTGTTTTATGTTTGTTTGTTTACCATCTTCAAGTTTGATATGGAAGACATCTGTGCTTGTGGAAGACATCTAATTGGTATCACAATTATACCTGCAAAATCAATATTTTCTAAACAAATTTATGCACTCCTGCCAAACCTGGTCCCCTCATGCTCTGAATGTTAGTGCTACCATATTGCTAGGTACATCAAAAATTTAGGAGTCAACAGGATGCGAATCTTTTACTTGACCCTGCATATCAATTTCGTCACTGAAAATTCCTCCTAAATACCTTTTAAGACAGGTAACAACCCTCAATTACCACTGTCAATGCTCCAGTTCAAATTTCTCTTGCCTGGGCTAATACTATGGTGTTCTAAATGGTACCCTACCTTCACAACACTCTGCAATTCATTATCTAAACAAGACAGAGTGATTTTGTGAAAAGGAAATTCAATATAGGCTTCTATTTAAAATCCAAGCATTGCACCCACAAACTCCACTCTCCCCCAACTTATTGTCTTACTTTTTAACTCTGTGACCAGGTTGCATAACCTTCTTATGTCTAAAAAACTCAGCATACTCTCTTCCTCTTCCTAGAATAATTTTCCCTTCTGAACTCTCCAACCCCCCTCATCACCCCTGTTAATGTCAAGTTGATTTTTATTCTTTCAAATCCTAGTTTAGACACTAGCTTGTTATGTCCTTCTTTGACTTACCAAATGAGTTTATTGATCACTATCTCCTGGCATGTTGTGTATCCTTTCTTCACAACTTCCAAAGTAACAATTTAATATTTATTGAATATAGCTCATGGATTAATCTTAGTTTTTTTTCATTATATGATAAAATTCATAAATCACCCTTCATTCTCCCACTACTGAATTATCAGATTGAATAGCATATGTTGTATGTAGATTTTTGAATATAAAGCATCAAACAAGCATCAAATTCTGAATTCTTGAGCACAACATGAAACAAAACAAAACCCAGCAGCAACAATCATACCCATTATTCTCTTCTTCTGTTTTGTTTTGTTTCTTTGGTACCGGAGCTTGAACCTAGGGGTGCTTAATTACTGAACCACATCCCCACTCCTTTTTGTATTTTTAAGTTTTGAGACAGAGTGTCACTGAGTTGCTTAGGGCCTCCCTATATTGCTGAACCTGGCTTTGAATTCTCAATCCTCCTGCCTCAGCCTCCCAAACCACTGGATTAGAGGTGTGCGCTAGTATTCTCTAACCTTATAATATTACTTAGGATTGGAGAATGTTTCTCTATCTGTGACTCTTAACAGATCCCTCTATTTGGGCAATTCATTCAGGTTCTTGAAACAGTTTTTTCTGGATGTTATTCGGGCACATACTTAAATTTTACCATCCCATGAGATGGTACATTCATAGAAAGCAGAGATGGTCATAGATTTCTGTCTTAGCTTGCTCTCAGCCCAGTATTTAAAAAAAACAATATTTTCGAAATGATACCTAGAAGCACCTGTGAGCACACACACCCACATTCACACAAACACACACAAAAACACACACTAACTCACCATATGAATAAAACACTACCCGGATTGTGCTGTACCTTCCAAACTTCTTTCAAACTGATGTCAAATATCTTTAGAGAATTTTTAGCAACAGTGGAGTCCGGCATGTGCTTCCCACTCTGTCTTGTTCTCTTTACCCCATCTGTTGCCCATATCAATGTAGGCCTTATCTATTCATGGAGATAAGTTATGATTTGGTGCTATGAGAAATTAGCGTACATTTCTTATTCAATCTCCAAATGAGTTCATTTAAGTTTTTATAAAAGGAAATGATTTTCATCTATTTTATTAGTATCATAAGTATAAAATTAAACATCTTCAACTTTATCACTTATGGCAATAAGCTAATTGTATATGAAATAGAGTAAGAAATAATAATAATAATAATAATAATGGGAAGAAGAAAAAATAAACAAGTGGAAAAATGAAAAAATTTTAAAAAGACTAAAAAGTATTGGTTAAAAGGGGAAATTTATATACCAATACTTTAAAAGTTGGCATTAAATTGGCTTTCAGAGTTTTGTTATTGAAAGTTTCTGTAAGTCATTCATTTTTATTTGTTCCAATTCAAGTTGGACTCTTTCATTAAGGCAAAAGTAGAATCATTTTTATTTTCTGTGCCTCTAGAAAACGTCTTCCAATTTGAAAAACTCTTGTTATAAGGCCTTTATTTTTATGTCCAAACTTGTCTGAGCAATTCTGACTGTGTCTTTATAAATCCACATAGGTTTCTCCAGAGGACTTTTAATGACACTCTGTTAGCTAGACTCCTCCTGTTATTTTGCTTCTTCCTGCTGAGAACTGAAGTCAACATAATTCCTTATGCCTGCATTAAAAAATACTGAGGTGAGATCAAGCCAAATTATCCAACTACTTGCTCCTGGAAGAGCTCATGTATTCTAACTAACAGCTTCCTCATCAATATTTCCAAGACACATCTTCACTGTGTCTTGAACTCATAGATGTGAGGCTATACATTGCAAAATCCCAACTAGTTCCTGAGTTGTGAAAATCTACCTTAAAATCATGCACCTAGATTCTAAAGTCTTATAAAGATAGTACTTCTAAAACAAGATTGTCAAATTGAAGTTTTACCTTTTAGCATAAGTTCGATACATTTAGCTTTGTTCATCAGGTGTTTCTGATGACTTTTTTGGGAACTCAACAGTTAATCGTGTTGTTATTATTTCTCTATTTTTGCTCTATAAATATGCTGTAGTTTTAAATATTCAACTTGCTTCTTATTAACAGGAAGAGCTAGATTAAGTTATTCTACATCTCACATAGTCTATGCTTGAGAAAAATGTAAATCTCACAAGGTTTTTTGAGGCTAAATGAGGTAATGTCTAAAGAACATTAGTTCACATTTCCAAGTATATTAATTTTATTCTTTAAGTATCTCTATGAGTCATTATATGTTAAAGCTGAGGAAATCAATACACTAAGAGGTCATGTAACTTGCCCAAGTTCATAGACATTGTAACTAGAAACCCTAGCATTCAAACTCAAGAGGTCATCTCCATAGTCTATAGTCTGATTTACTAAGCTATGCTGCCTAATCCTGAGTTTGTTTAGCCCTCTAGACTATGGGCACAGGCTTCCTCTTGTGCTCCTATTCCTATTCAAGTTATCCTAGATTTTTCTACAATCATTTTTTTAATTCTTTTTTTTTAGGTGTAGGTGGACAATATACCTTTATTTTATTATTTTTTTGTGGTGCCAAGGATCAACCCAGTGCCTCACACGTGCTAAGAAAAGTGCTGTACCACTGAGCCACAACCCATTTTAGTGTGTCAAATTTCACATTCTATCACCTTTGTGATAAGAGGCCCAACTGATTATATCAAATCCTTATTTCTCCTCTGTACAGCAAAGTCAAATGCCTATTGATGGAAGGATTTCTTACTAAGAGCAAACTAGAGACTCAATGTGTGCAGAAAGAGAAAAGATACGTTGTCTTCTCCAAAGTCCAGTCCTCCTTTGTGGTCTATCTGAATAAACTGCAACATTTCCCTTTCAGTCAGTTATTGTAAGTCTAGCCATTGTGGGTCACTAGCCTGGGACCTCACATTGCCATTCCTGCTGTCTGACTTTCCCTCTTCCACAGTTGGCCAGTTAATCTCATTTGCCTGACACATCACTATTTGCACCAAACATATGCTTTTATTCCATGTTTGTCATCTCCATCTCATACAAGAGCCCTAAAAACAGGGATCTACTTTTACTTTTTAAAAAGATATATATGTATATGTATGTTTGTGTGTGTGTGTGTTTGTGTGGGTGTGTATGATCAACAAAATGCCAATAATTTTATTCCAGAAATATCCATTTAATTGGTGAAGATTGTTTAGAGACATCATTAAATGAATGATAGGAAATAAAATTTTCCAGTGGTCTTTGAGAGAGTGAGAAAAGCAGAGTCTAATGTCTTAGTTTTCCTAAGCCAAAACTGTTGGAAAACCAAGACTCCTCATTTAATTTCTCAATTATTTCATCTTTAGTAATATTCATAAGAATTTCATGATAAATAAATGATAGTTATGGCAAAATATGTGGTAGTTTTAAAAAAGGAATATTCTTGAATTTTTTTATGCACTGTGTGTTTTTAACATGTATTACCTATTACCTCATTTTACTATTACAAGGATGCCTTATGCCATTACTTTATCAAATCATTCTATTTCAGAGGCGAATAAAAATATATTTAAAATACTAGTTTATAGACACTTAAATGGAAGTGTTCCTGATTCTAACTCCCAAATTCTACAACTTGCCTTCTTTCTTCCAATGTGCATATTGTCCAACTAATTATTTTATCTCCAGCTATTGAAAATGGAGAACAACTCAACAAATACATGTTTATTTCTGAAGCACAATATATTTTCTCTGCTTGGACTCTGGATAGCTTTATACTAGATGAACATATCAGCCCTAGAGGACCTTCTATTCTATGTTAAAGAATAAAATTGACATCACATGAGCCTCAGCATTGCTAAGGACACTTTGGAAGGCATGCCACATGGATTCTGAAAGCCACACCTTTGCACATGATCACAGGACACTTCTTGTGCATCTGTGTTAGTATGCCTAATGCTTTTGAAGAAAGTACAAAGTTGGGTCCTATTTTTCTACACCACCTGTGGAGTCTATGACTTCATTTTAAAAGTAAAAAAAGTTATAGTGCAATTTACTAAGGGAAGATATTTAGGTCTTCTTTCTGTTTCTTCTCATTAAATAAAAAGTATCTTTTAAAATTGAATAAACAATCAATAAAAACAAATAAAAAGTTAAGAATCACAGTGATTTATCATAGTCCTTCTTGCTATGAAATTTCCATATTTAATGTCTGTATAGGCCTCCACTTCAAAATTTCCAGTGTTCATGATCAAAGTGTGTGCCCTACTTTGAGCCTTAACAATAAGAAGTGATCCACCTGAGACATTTTAGACTGGAACTAAATTTGGAAGGTCACCACTCACTGTATAGTAATTCTCTCACTCTTTTCTAAGTGCAACAAATTGTAGAGAAAGATGCTACTCAGACTCATGGCAAATTTAAAGAAAAAGACATATCAGATGAATTAGATAGCATGGGATTAGTGTTTTAAAAAACAAACTGTAAGAAATAACTTGTCTGTCTTAATACATATGAGTTATTGAGATAATTTGAAATGGCAGTAGTGGGGCTAGCATAGCATATAAAATACAAGAAACGACTAGCAGGTACTCAGTTGAGGAGTCTCCATTCTCCCCATATGAAATCTCTCGAATAAACCTTTTCCTGTCCTCTGGCCAGTCTGCTAAATGAGGCATGCAAGGTAATTACTAAGTTTGCCTTTCCTATTTGAAGAGAAAAATACCAGCTCTGGGATTTTGTTATTTTATAATCACTCCCATTAGCATTACTAGCTGCATCTAATAGGCTGATGAATGGGGGATAGCTTTTGTGAGTGACTAAATACCACTTAATGTTCTCTTCCAAAGTTTAAGAAATCAGGAAAAGCCAGAGCAGTGTTTGATGTGCACTTGTTTATGAGCACAAGGCAATAACAAGGGGAGAATTCATTAAGAAGACCTAGATTTTTATAATCATGATTTTAAGAATATTTACCTGTATAGGCAAGAGAGTAAGGAGCATCAACTTTGCATTTTCAAAAGGAAAAGCACTGTTCTGATGCATAGGCTCCCAAACCAGGCACAAACCTGTTTAACAACCTTTTTAATGTTTCAAAACTTAATAAATTACATTTATTTTGTAGTAGTTAATGAAAAGAGATTTGATTTTAGCATTCAAAGTTTTAGCTTCTGATCCTAGTTCTTTGTGTGACCTTTGAAAATTAGTGCATTTTTTTAAAGAGAGAGAGAGAGAGAGAGAGAGAAAGAGAGAGAGAGAGAATTTTTTAATATTTATTTTTTAGTTTTTGGCGAACACAACATCTTTTTTTGTATGTGGTGCTGAGGATCGAACCCGGGGCCGCACGCATGCCAGGCAAGCGCGATACTGGTTGAGCCACATCCCCAGCCCCTAGTGCATTATTTTTAATTTTAAAATTTTGTCTTTTCCAATCTACATCTTGAGTATATAAATTAAGCCTTATCTTAATTTATCCTATCTGAAACACGAAAATAGTGGTGAAGATTCAATGAAATCAAGCATTTAGAGGTATAGTGACCCACCATATGACATTTTGGTCATTGATGCCACACTGTATATAGCAAAGTAATCTCCAAAAGTAGTAATGGAGAAAAAAATTTCTATCTCTCAGTGACATCTTAGATGTTGTAATGTCATAGACAATACATTACTCACATTTGTGGTGATATTTTTATGAACAAACCTACTGCACTACTACTTGTATAAAAATGTAGCACATATAATTATGCTCAGTATATAACATTTGACAATGATGATAGTCAACTTTGTTACTGTTTTCTGTATTTTCTATACTGTGTGTTTTGTCATTATTTTAGAATGCACTTTTGCTAATTAAAAAAAAACTGCAAAATATCCTGCCATATTATGTCAGCAGCATGCTCATATATCTCATTTACCTCCTAATCTTGATTGCTTCAAGAAGCACCTCAAGTGATTAACAAGGGCTAATGTAGATCTGTGGAAGTTCACTCTATGTTCACACAGGATGAAATCACCTAATGATGCATTACTCAAAACATATCTCTGCCATTAAGCAACATATGACTGTATAATATAGAACAGAAATAATGTCTGTAGGAAAAAGTTGGAAACAACATATGGATAATTGACATTGCCTGTAGAGCATTTAGCATGATGACTAACACTCTGTACCAAAAATATGATGTTGTTATTCCCCAGGGTAGGTTACAGGGTACAGTTTCTGTATATGTCCTTGATTTTCTGCATATTGTTAATGAAGAACCTATCTTCTAAAACTGAGTAAAAATATGTTTTTCTCCCCTGCAAAAAATAAAATAGTTAAATTATTATTATTATTATTATTATTATTATTATTATTTTAGAATTAGCATTCACTCAAAAATTATCACTTCACTTTCAGAGACATTTGTTTTAACAGGAAACCTGTATTTCTTCTCTACATGTTCAGTGCTTTTCTTTCTTCCCTAATTCATGTGCTCTCTATCTTCCTCTCATTGCTAGCCTTTATTTATCTTATCCAGTTACTGCTATATGAAAAATGTGCCAGTCTCAAGGCAGAGCTTGGGTGATGTCCTGAGAATCTTCTGGGAGTGGAGTTAAAAGCAAAAAAGAAAAGTCAAAACTATGGTAAATGGAAATTACAGGAGGGGGCACAGGACTGACATGGGCACTGAGCTTTGAAAGTGCATACTCATTAAAGGACAGATATTTATAGCCCAGAGAGCACAGAGTGGTTGCTTGTTTGCTACTGTGTTGAAGTCAATGTGACAAGCTGCAAAGGGAAGAGAAGACGGTCAATACAGTGACAGCATTACTAAGGATATGGACTTTTTTATATAGGTCAAAGAAATCCATCATGATTTTCTCAAATGCGATGAAATTGAGAGAAATTTAGAAAGTTGCAGTTGAGTAACTTGTTGAAATGTGAGAGGTATTCCCTGAAGCAGTAGAGATCTCATATTTCCATTATCTGAGAAGTAAAGGAAACTTAGAAGATTCAGCTTATGGAAGTAAACATCAAAGAGTTGTTCAATCACTTTCAGTGAAATAATTCACATGATCAATTAATGGTTCCAAATTTAGGAAATCATTACTTAAGTAAACATTTTCAGAAATTAGTTACTGAAATTTCTAGGAAATTGTGAACAGAGCATATGTTTTCATTATAACCTCTTCAAATGTCAATATACTTTGGATTGATAATTATATTATAATGAAAATGATGTCCTATGTCCCAGATGCTGTATGAGAAATTGTAAGACTATTTGCCTAGCTGGATTTAAGTCTTGTTTTGGCCCCATTTCTTCTATATAAGCCACCATTACTCCTTTTTGGAATGGGAATGTTTACTCTGTGCCACGTATATTGGATATATACATAACTTGTTTTGGAATTTGCAAGGACTCACAGCCAAGACTTTGCCTGGAGACTAAGAAGAATCTTTGGACTTAGATATTTAGGCAGTGTTGGAGATGGACTAAATACATTTTGTATTGTGAGATGGACATGAGTTTTGGGGCTAGGGGCTGAAATGTTATGGTTTGGATATGAAGTGTTCCTATGTTAATGCAGGAATTTTCAGAGGTGAAATGATTAGATTATAAGAGTTGTAACCTTGAAAGTCCATCCTAGCTTCAATGAACTGACTAGGGGATAACCATAGGCAGATGAGGCATGGCTGAAGCAGGTGAGTTACTGCAGGTACGCCCTCGAAAGGTTCATATTCCATGTAGGTCCCTTCTCTATTCCCTCTCTCTGCTTTCTGAATAAAGCAGCACTCCTCCACCATGCCCTTCTGCCACAATGTCCTGTATCACCTTGAATCCAGAAGCCATGAACTTGAACAACCTATATACTAAACCTCTGGAACCATGAGCCAAAATAAACTTTCCCTCTTTTTTGTGGTTCTTGCTGAGTATTTTGGTCACAGTAATGAAAATCTGATTCACACAATATAAAAAACAACTGAGAAGATTTTCAAAATTATGTGGCTATCAATTGTTCACCTTAGGTGGAATCTATGACTCAACTTTCAACAAAGTGACCACTAAGAATTTTCAACGTTGTCAGGTTCAGAATAGTTTTTCTCCTTGGGATATTGTATACAGTAAGCTCATTCCCCACTGGCCTTTATCTTTATTTCTTTTGTCCCTGGGGTAATATTTTCTCAAGTTACTGCTACTTCAGCTGAAAGAATCATTTTTCCCCTGGTAGACTGTTGTGGCTCTGCCAAACAGAGTAAAATTAAAGAAGGTTTGTCTATAAAAACAAATCCAGATATAAACTATGGTTAATCAGGTAATTAAATAAGAAATAACACTCATAAAACCATGAGCTAAGGAGACAATAGTTTATGTTTAAATAAATCTACCTAATATTTTAGATATCTCAGTTACTCCATGGCTACAATTTTATTTTATTCTTAATCCACTCAGTGCTATGTATTAGGAGACATTCACTATGTTTATTTGTAGAAATTCAATGTGAACTTCCATTCTCAACAATTTTTTGTTCACTGTTTCCTCTTTATTTCTCATTTGTAACTCTCTTTGATATTATTTTTCCATATTGTTCTCACTAGTTTAGCAAAATTCCTTTGCTTCTCCATATTGGTTTCTGTTATTGTATAATGGATATACAAACCTCAAAATATGGGATGCTTTAGGACATTAAAGAAATCAAAGGTAAAGATTGTTAAGAAAAATAGGAGGAAAAAGCAAGATAATCTTTAAAAAGGAAAATATAAATACATATGAAGGAATAAAGCAAGGAGAGAAGAGAAGGAGTCAGTATAGGAAAGAAGGGAGGAGAAAAAAAGAAAAAAAGCACAAGCGTAAAAGAGCGTGAGAGATAAAAGGAATGGAGACAAAGATAAAAATCATAACCTCCAGCAATTGACTCAAAGATCAATTTTGTGTAGTCCATATAGCAAAGTGCTTCCTCCTGAGATGTGCTAAAGATGCAATGATAAGAAGGCAAAAAAATACTACAGGAAAGCTATCCATTAAAAATAATAACTCTTAGTTTAGCAGAAGTAGTGCTAAATTTTGTATGACAAGTCTATCATGAGTAACAGATATTTTCTATTTAAAGCATAAAATATAAATCAGATGTATTAGATAAAATAAATGTTCTCTAAATCTAAAATAAGTATATATTATACATTATCCCAATCATCAAAGCAATATCTTCATGTGTTTTGAAGTTAGTTTGAATACATGGTCTGCTATGCTTAGCTCTGAAGTCTACTCAGCCGTCTTCCAAAATTTTCTGACCATCATCACTTTTTTGATTTTACTTTTCCTGTACTCTCTCAACCCTACAGCCAACCAATGGCTCTTCCCCAGGTTCACAGAACCCACACCACTATTGTTGATAGTCACTGTCCAAGCCCTTGAACCTTCATTCCCTGACAGCAATCCTCTACCCAGTGGAGTAGACTGCACTTACCAAGTCTCAGAGATCTTTTATTTTTGGTCAACACTTAGAATGCATTCCCACGTCTTCTCTAGTTCTTTCATCCTGATATTAATATCCAGCATTTTGTTCCCTCTTGGTCCTTTCTACTATGTCCTCTAAGATTCCTGTTTTTCTAAATTTAAAAAACAAAACAAAACAAAAATCACTCTTTTAGCATTAATACTTTCTCAGATTCCCTCGGAGGTAGAAGCTACTCATTTCTTCATACTTGAGTTTCTACAATCAATGTTCTTCCATGTACCCACTGCCATATTCAAAGCATTGTACATTTGTCATCATGATTAAAGTTCTCTACTTTGAAGTTCATGCCACATTCTACCTCTATTTATCAAGATAGTTTACTGACTATATAGTTCCTATCCCCAGTGCATGAAAATGTGCCATCTTGTTTATGTAAGCTCTTTCTACTTCAAATCCTCTTACCATCTTGGATGTCTTCAACAGACAATGAAGTTATCCAAATAACCACACAAAAGCCTTGTTTAATTAACTTTTATTGTAGATACCCTTGTTCTAAGTTTGACTGTTCAGCCATACTATCATACTTTTAGTCACCCAGACTGTGGCCACAAACTCTTAATTTTCAGCTCCTTCACTAGTTCTCCTGTTACCTCTTTTACTACTTTACAGGGAACTTACGGCCTCTGTTCCATTTATCTTTTTCAAATTTTTCTGACTTCCTTTTTTATTTTTATTTTTTACTATCCAGTTAGATTTGATGGTCTTATGATTGAACTACTCTTTTGACAATACCCACTCTTTAGTTTTATTTTGACTGTCTTCCTGGAAACTTCTAGTTATTGACCTTCTCTGCCTGTGCCAAGGCTTCTGAGCAATGCTTGAAAATTTTTCACAAACAGAAAATTTCTCTTCAACTTAACTAAGCAATCAGTGTACAAACACACTCTTTCCTAAATTAGCCATGCTATTCTACCTATCATTTGTTTTAATTTTCTCTAAATGCTCCTTCCTCTTCCAAAAATTGCAGAAGTTGGTGATTTCCTGACATCCCCTACAAATTTAACAGTATATTTCCTTTCTTTTTCCTATTCCTTTCTGAAAAAAAAGAAGGAATCTTTATTTTGACAAGGGTTAATCCCTTCAAGACACTCCAGAACTTTTGATTCCCCAGATATATCTGGCTATGCATTATCTTGATTTATTTTTAAACTTTAATTTTGTCATCATTTTCTCACTTTTATGCAACACTTAAGTGTCTTTAATAATTTTGTTAAAGTAAACAAATAAAATGTCAAGAAAATCAAACAAAAAACTGTCCTAAATAAAAGAAAACTTCTATATCCATACTTTGGTTAAGTGGCTGCAATAAAATATTTTAGGAGCCAAAAAGCCAATTTAAAAATGAAAAAGCTTGAATGTTATTTCACCAATATGACTTTCATTAAGTTTTGTAGTCATTGTTCTCCTAGTGTTTACAATAATTTTTGTCTTCAAATAATTTGATATATTATGTAGGTTTTTTTAAACAAAAGTTTTGTTTGTATTCATTATAGTTTATACCATTTATTACTACCATAACATAGATATGTATTTTTTTCCCAAGAATAGCTACAATCCAAAATTTGCTTGCTATTAGTGTTGAGTAATTATCATTAAAATATAATTCTTTTTTTCTTAAAAGATTGGTATTTACCCTTATTTTGCTAAGCCTTTCTTTGATATCATGTGTTATTTTAAAAAAAGAGTTAATAAAAAATATATGCTGTTTCTTTTTTCAAAAAATACATGCTTTATAGTACTCTCATTTGTGCTTGTATTTTACCATATACATTTCATACTTTTAATTTTAAAATATTCCTTGTTTAAATAGTCAAGATTTTTTGGCCAGTATAATAGAGTTTAGTATCTAAGTTGTTGTTTTTTTCCTTTTTTGGTAGGCTTAATTATTTTGTTGAGACATTTTAGGTCACATTCAATTAATGAAGCTGGTATATACATAAATCAGGTGCTTATGAAATACGCTTTTCATTACTTAGTTTATTTTCATTTTAATGCCATTTTTATTCAACCAAAGTCTTTATTAAGTGTATGTGTCAAATTCCTCTTTTTCTGGCTAGAACCATAAGGGTTTCAAAGAAAGGAAAAGAAGTTTCCTGTTGCATAAACCCTTAGGAAAAAGCAATAGAATTTTATAAGGCAAAATTTAAAGCTCTTGAGAAAGAAGTCTGTTAAAAAGATACTTTTAAAGGGAATTTGGAGGTTTACCAAATAAAGAGTCAAGCACTATACCACAAAGAATACAGGAAGATGTATAGAACTGAGAAAGACTACCATGTCAAGAAAAGCTGGCGACTTCTATGTACCTGAATAAGCCAAATTTGCATTTGCCATTGAGAGATATCAGTGGTGTGAATGCAGAGATCTGAAAGTTTTTTTCAGCTTTTCTTCCTTTGCCTTGTCTTCAGAAGCACCTTTGTTAAATGCAACAGGTCTTCAGTTAATATACTGACGGCTATAGAACCCTATATTGTATGAAGATGCTTAATCCAAAGATCAGTAAATGGACTAATCTACAAGCCTTGTTATGGCAAAAATCAATTAGAAGAGAATGTGGGTTGCACACACATGGTAAAAGTAGCATCATCTGCATGAAACGTGATTCATGAGGTCTGTACAATTGGGAAATGCTTCAAAATAACAAATAACTTTCTATGATTCTTTCAATTATCTTCTCCAAGTTATGGAATGAGTAAAACCCCATCCACTTTGTAGAAAGTGAAGATGCTGGCAACTGGGAAGATCAGAACAATAGACTAATGGGATAGATGAACTAAGTTACCGATAATAGGATTTTTGTAATCTGGTTAGTTAATAAATAATATCTGCTTTAAAAAAAGCAAACAGAGACAACCACAAGTGGTTCTTATGATTTTCGACTTGGAAATTTGAGATGGTTCTCATCAATTTCAAGGGAGCTGGGCACTTATTATGGTCATAAAATCTTAATTCCATTATTGGTTATCATGGCTAAGAGACCCATCCTCTTGTCAGGAAATAAGAATAGGTCCTGAGGCTTTATGTTGTTCTCAAGGTAACGGGGAGCTAGAGGAACTGCCTACATACTCACCAACCTACATCCTTGTGGGGCTCATTTAGTGCTGATGCAAACATATTCTGTTGGTAATTTGTGAGAGGGAGAGGAATAAGGTTGTAAGAAAGATGTGCTAATGACATCTTGGACAGAAAATCCTCTGGGTTCAATTCATAACCGCCTACCCATTGTTGCTTCCTTACATACCCATTGATCTTGTTCTATCCTGGAGTATATCTATCCTCTGCAATATGATGTTTTGCTGTAACAGCTTTCTACTACTGTATTTTCCTAGAGTTGCTTTGCCAATCTTCATAATCCCAGATATTTGGTTTTTAGGTGGTATCTTTCTGGTAGGTCTACATGATAGGAATAACTTAAAGTACACTGGATGACTACTCTGAATTGAATAGATTATTAAATTATTTATTAAAGTATCAAATTATGCTGACATAATACTAAATTATTATTCAAACTATTCAGATTGTATAAAAGGTGACTTGTCAAAACAACTAGTTGGATAAATGAAGAAATAAGAACCTGTTATCATCTCTTTAACTAGGTTATTAAAATCATAAACTAACTTAAAAAAATCATAAACAAGTTACTGTGAAAAATGATTTATAATATACAATATAATTTTTATATTACTAATGTAATAAAAATTTATAAAAATGTTATATTGCTAATGCCAAAATGTTTAGGGTAAGAACAGCAATCTGTTTTTTTCCAGGTCTTTCCTGATTTTATAATTGAAAGTTCTCCACCCTGGAATACCTCATTTCCAGGGAAATCATGATGGCTGTTCACTTAAATTTAATGAACTGTTCTGTGATGTATAATGAAGTTTTCCAGCCTCTTTTTAGCAAATATCTCTATGACAAACATTTTTAATTTTGTAAATGCTATATATGAGTGTTTCTTCTGAAAAAGAAGTTGTGAATTTATTTAATGTGAAATTTGTTTCAAATTAGAAAGAATAGTAAATATAGAATAGACATCATTTTAAACATACAAGTTGAACAAAAGTAAAGGGATAAAGAAAGAAAGACTTTATAACAACCCCCCCATAAATCAGATAATAAAATTAAAGTAAGCTATATATGAAACTGAGTCCCATGAGATTAATCATAGTTATAGGAACAACTAGATATAGCTAGCAACTAGGGATTTAACATGAACATCACAAAAAGAAAGACTTCTTTTCAATATTTGCCCCAAATTTATAAATAAAGCCATTATTAAAATACTGTTCTCCTATAAGATCTAACATATTTTGGACATTTTGATTTTTCCACTGAAAAATTCAGAGAAGCAACAAGAGAGTTTGTTATTTGGAACCTAATATTAATAACAAACATCACACACCACTATCTGATGATATGACTTGAGAATTCCAAAATACTAGAGTTAACATGAAAGCTGATTCACTAATGAAAGAAACTAATAAATAAAATACAGCATTTTCTATAGAAAATATTAAATAAAATACAACATATTCACAGTTCAGATGTTTCCTGAACTGGCCTCTCACACAGAATAAATACTTCTCAGTGAAAATGAGCTCAGAATCAAAAGTTACAAACTACATAAGTAGACATGGAAATGTGCCATGTCTATATTCTCCTTCAAAGGACTTGTCCAGGTATCAGGAAGGCAGGCAGCTCACTCAAAGTTGCCACAGTAGAGAACAAAAAGTGGATGTGTAACCCATGTGATTCTGCAATATGTATACGGGGTAAAAATGGGAGTTCATAATCCGCTTGAATCAAATGTATGAAATATGATATGTCAAGAGCTTTGTAATGTTTTGAACAACTAATAATAAAAAAAAGTTTTTAAAAAAAGAGAACCGCTCGTTCTAGGGTCATTTTTTTTTTGTTATGGTTAGTGGAATGTATCAACATACAGTGCACAGATATCTAAGTAGATATTCAGAGTGTTTGAGGGATGGTATAAGATTAGCATTTAATTTGGTGGATTTTGAGTAGAGCAC
Source organism: Ictidomys tridecemlineatus (assembly GCF_052094955.1). Taxonomy (NCBI): domain Eukaryota; kingdom Metazoa; phylum Chordata; class Mammalia; order Rodentia; family Sciuridae; genus Ictidomys; species Ictidomys tridecemlineatus. The sequence goes on along the minus strand of NC_135485.1, from coordinate 105,826,596 downwards.
TGCCCTCCACTATGTGGGTAGATCTTATCCAACCACTGGAAGTCCTGAATGTAATAAAATGATTTTTTTTTTCATTGAACAAGAGAGAATTCTCAGAAAGAATGCCTCCAGACTCAAAAATAGCATCATCTCTCTTAGGTCTGTAGTCTTCTAATCTATCCTGTAGATTTTGAACTTGCCAATTTCACAATTATTTGAATCACTTCTTTACAATAAACCTCTCTCTTTTATATATATTCACATTCCATTGGTTTTGTTTCTCAGGAGAATTGTGACTAAAACATACTCTTTCAAAAGCAGCCAATATTCTTTAACTGAGTGAAGCAGGGAAGATCAGGTCTTTTCAGCCTTTAAAGGGCCACTTTCATGTTTAATGCTTACTTCAGAAGTTCCCTACTAGGTTGACTGAAACTTTGCCTTCTATTAGAGTTCAAGTGCTACCTCTGCCCAGTTGAATTTATATTCTTTTTAGTTTGCAAACACTGATTCCAAAAAGATATATTTATCCTAAAGTTTGTTTTGACATGCATTTCTACAGAACCAAACCAACCATAGCTGGTTGTAAGAGTGGTTAAAAAATAAGAGGTAATAAGTTTATTTATTGTCTGGTTGTCAAAGAATATACAATCACAAACAGTAAGTGAAACACAAACAGCCCCTGATACAAGGTAGTGGTCTGTTTCTTACAATATTCAATGGAAGTGGTTGGGAGGGAAAAAGTGCATACCTTGAAAGGGGATGAATTGGCAGGCTCATTATTCAAGATGTTTGAGATAGCTACTTGTCTAAAGATATCAAATAGTTATTGCTTAGCAACATTGATACTGGAAATAGAATGAACCATTCAGATTGCATATCTGACAATTAAAATTCAAATGTGAAATCAAAGGGCCTCTGGTAACATCCAAGAAATTCTCTAGCTGGTAAGATGAGAATAAAAAAACATTTACCCTATTGAGACAAAAATGTTTTTCTAAATCAGAGATCTGTTTTTGAAACCCTGGATCCATGAGGTAAAGGCCCATGAGTAGGTCACATGAAGATTTGATTGCGTGTACTTCTTTGATATTTCCAATAATGCACTAACTCTTGAAAAGCCATCACTTGCAACCCTGCAGAATCCTGTTTTAAAGCAATATTCCTCCTTCCTAGGACTCTTCTCTCTTCTCCTCCTGTCTGCTAAGACTAAACTATGACTACATTGCAGTATATGCCAGCTGGAAACAATATCCTAGAACTGCTAAGGGAAGATAGGGACTATACCTTAAAGAGACTAGGCAATACGTACTCAGGGATCTAATAGTGTCAGATTTTCAGGTTACTTGTTTAAGACATCTGGAATATAAAATTAAATAGCAAGAGTTTATTGATTTAGGAGTATTATCTTCGATATAGAACTCCAGGAGATTATACCAGTCATCATTAGGATATTTCCTGAAATCATGGAATAGAGATAAGTTATGTTGAACAAGGTTAGAATTGCCATAGCAGATAGAGATGGAATTGATATAAGATAATCATAACTAGCTGGTGTGGAAGACCACCAGATAACTATGTTGTACATATTACCCAGAGTATGCAATATTTAAGATTATAGAACTATGTATCACCAGAAACAATAAGATGTTTAGTGGTGGCTCCCCTCTGTGAGCCAAGGGTGATTGATGATTGGATAGACTAAAGAGACCAGTTTTCACTGCTTAATCATAAAAATCCTGGAAGTTACATCACTTTAAGTAATCATTAAGAGTAGAGTATCAACTATACATTCCTGAACTTCAGAGAGTTGTGGAGATGGTTAACACAAGATGGTATAATTTAGAAGTGAAAAGAATGGGCAGTACAGTTTATAAGTATTCACAGTTTATAAGTAATCCAGGTGTTATGGTTTAGATTTGAAGTGTCTCCAAAAACTCATGCGTGAGAAAATGCAAGAAAGTTTAGAGGTGAAATGATTGGGTTACAATAGGCTTAACCTAATCAGTGCATTAATCCAGTATAATGGATTAACTAGGTGGTAACTGTAGGCAGATAGGGTATGGCTGGAGGAGGTGAGTCACTGTGGGCCTTTGGGGTTTATATTGTGTCTTTGTGAGTGGAGCAGTTACTATGCTTCCTGATCCCTAGTCCTGACCTGCTCCTCTGCCACACTCTTCCACCATGATATTGTGCCTTTCATTGGGCCTTTAGGAAGGAAATTGGCCATCTATGGACTAAGACTTCTGAAACTGTGAGCCCCAAATAATTTTGCAACACTGTAGTAATTATATATATATATGTATGATATATATTTATATATGTATGATATATATTTATGCATGTATACATATGCACATGTATGTATAAATATCATATTTATATGTTATATATTTATATATGTGTGTACATATATAAATATATAACATATAAATATATAATATATACATATATAAATACATATTATATATTTATATGTGTATATACATATGCACATGTATAAACCTATATTTATATATACATGTGCATATGTATACATATATAAATATATATGAATATATAAAAACATATATTCTTCTACTCTTTCAATTATATGTGCCCTGGAGAAAGTATAAAACTTAGATGTTTTGAAGTCTTTTGAACACAGGATCTAAGTTTAGAATACCCAAGTGTGAGAAAAAATCATCATGGCCTCATGCAAAAGTGGGCAAAGTAGGTAATAATTTGAGTAGTAAGCAAGGTACAGCTCACACTGTGTCTCTTACATTCATGGAAATACTGGATGGTCATGTCCTCCTTCATTGAATGCTTAGTTGGAATTCACTTATTTAGCAGTTGTTGCTACCTCCATGATAGGACCTTGCTGTGTTTGAATAAAGAGTTGTCTAATGGAGAGGACTACATGATGTCTTAAATTGCTCTCTTTAAATTTTGTTAGAGCAAATAAAAATAATAACATCTTGTTATAGGGAGAAAAGGTTGAGATGAATACTATTTTTAAAGAGGTGAAGGATGAAGAAGTAGTGGTCATTTTTATCTTCCAACTTAATTTGTTTTCCGTGCTCCTACAGAAAGTGAATGGCTCCTGGAAGATTACTTGAAGATGAAAACAAGCTTGACAAAGTAGTGGCTTCAGTGTAGTAACATGATACAAGATCTTGGCTAGAGAAGATTAATACAAGCTCAGATAAGCCCATGGCATACAGCCATTAATTTGGAGAATTTGTTCTCATCTATCCCAAGTAGAAAAAATTAGTCATTTATATCAAAGTAGAGCAGACAATAATAAACATTTCATTTTTCCTCTAGGGATTTTAACTCTCTTATCTTCTAAAATCCCACAAAATTTCAAATATATCATGTATTCAGATGACATTAGCTTTATGGGCCCATATAAAAAAAGTCATGGAAGATACATATCCTATGCAAGGTGAGAGTCAAGCTTGAAAAGATATAGAAGACTGTCAAATTTGTACAATATTTACATGTATGTATAAACACATATGCACACATGTGCACACACACAAACACACACACATATACATTTGTTGTTGTTGTAAATATTTTCCCTCTGTGTGGCCTATTGACTTGCTTTCTTAACAATGCAACTCACAAGCAGGATTTTTTACCTAATCTATCAGGTTATTGCTTTTTGTATGAAGACATTGTGCCTACTCCCAACTTGCAATGACATTCTCCTATTTTTTCAAAAATTTTTTATTGTTTTGACTTTCTTTCACATATAAGTCTATGATTTATCTCTAGCTTTGTATACAATGATGTAGAAAATATGTCTGTTTTTCTTTTCCATGTCAATATATAATTGTTCTAGCACTATTTCTTGAAAAACTTTCCATTCTTCACTGATTACTTATATCTGAAATGATCTTGCCCTTCTTTGGTAATACTCTTTGCCTCAAAGTCAATTTTGTCTGTTATTAATATAGAAAGTCTAACATTATTTATTTCTAATTTACAACATGATTTTAACCTATTTTTGTACTTTCCTTTTAAGTTTATCAATTTCTTATCAATGTTCAACTTTAAATTATTATAAGATTTTCCTTTACTTCTTTGAATTACTTTAATAGTTTCTCAGGGGATTATAATATGTAAATTTAATTATCACAATATATTGAGAATTATTAATCTACCACTACCAGAACAATGCAAGAAATTTGCATACATATTTCCACCTACTGTTGCCTTAAGTTCTATCTCAATTTTATATTTTACATTTTCCTATGTCATAAATCCAAAATCACACCATTAGAATTTTGTTTTAAATAGTCATGTATATCTTCAATAATTAAAAAAAGAAAAAAAGTGCCAACTCACATAATTATCTAGATACTTTTACCATTTCTAGTACTATTTTTGTCTTCATATTTTAATTTCTACACATTCATGTTTCCCATCTGCTTAAAACTCATTTTTATTTCTTGAAGAGGAAGGATCTTCCCTCATGACTAATTCAATTTTTAATTTATTTACATTTCTTATTATTTGCTTTTCAAGTCTTGAAAAAAAGTTTCTTTGTTGATACAGACTTTTTAAAATTTGTTTAGGCATTCTAAAGATGTAATTGCCTGGTTATTGGGCTCAGGACCTGCTACTCAAAATTTGGCACCTTGACATTTGAGAACTGCAGTTGTAGAAAAGCCAACTTCACTATACTCTTTATCTTTCTCCTCTGTAGCAGGTTGTAAAACCTAGCCGACTTTCCATGGAAGTGGGTAAGACCTTCACTCCATAGTTACCCACCCTAGAAAAATGAAGGAGTGACATCTCTAAAGATAGGGACTCAGTGAAGAGGACCAACAGGTCTTGTTAAATCCCCCATTTTATTGCCATTAGATTATACTCCTTTTATCCAATCACACTTTTCCACAACTATCCATTTCTTCATCAAACTTGGAATACAAGTACTCAGAATTCCCTGACTTCTTTGTAAGTAAATGAAGAAATCTTGACTTCTGCATAATGTAAAATTTATACTTTGTTAAATAAATGTGTATTTCTTTTCCATGTTTTGTTATAGGGTCTCTCAGCCATGAAGTTAGCAATGGGTGAGAAAAGAAAGCTTTGCCCCTCTATGCTTCTCACCTTTTTTGTTTGTTTGTTTTAACTTCTACTGAGTTAGCCACCATGTGTGTGGTTTCTCTCACATTTTTTTTAAACTGCTTCCAAGAGTTTTATTCTCGTTTTTCTGTCATTTTACTGTACTTTCATTATATTGCTTGGTATTATATTTGATGTGTTGCAAAGAAAGTAGATTTATTTATTTACTTCTGAGTGGTATTGATTTTGTTCAAATAGATGATTAATTTAGTTGGACTCAAGTTCTGAAGTTATCCCTCCTGTAATTTCTTTAGGCCTTCCACTTATGATTTTGCTAGGATTCTTGACATCTTTATCACTCATATCCTATTATAGTGCCAGCCAAAGTTTTGGGTAAAGTTAGAATGGAAATTTTGTTGCTTATGTCTTTTGTGGCTCCTTCTGTCTGCCACAAACCATATTCTCAGGCCCAGCACATTTCAGACACTATACATTTCATCCTGACATCAGAAGAGCTATTGGTCTGTTTTTTGAGTTACTGGGGCTCTGCACTCAATTGAATAAGAGTGACTTTGGTAATGAGCCATATAAACATGAATCTCACCCAGCACATGTTTTCTTCTTTTAACAGTCAACTCTTAGCCAGAACCAATGGTATACCCCATACCCAACTACTTGCAAAGCCGAGGCAGGTGGATCACTTAAACCCAGGAGTTCAAGGTCAGCCTGGGCAACGGAGGTGCCTACTTAAAAACAAGAACAAAACAGGTCAATTTTTTTCTATTTTTGGCCTGAATTTTTTTTCTCTAGTGTTTTCAAATAATGGATTTGAGAAATATTATATCCAAATTTAATAATTGCTATCTATGGTAAAATTAGTTTAACAGAAGCTGTTCCACCATTTCCAGAAACAAAATTCTGACATGTAATTTGGTTTTATAATCTTTGTGTCTGCCTTCTTTTTTCCTCACTTTCCTCATTTAATTATTTTTCTGTTTGCATTGTGAAGAGCTTTTTATCCATATCTCTATATGTCTCTATATCGTTACTTTTACTTGGTAGGTATCCAAAATAAGTCTAGAGTTGTAGTTCTTTTCTATCTCCTTCTTTATCTTACTTAATTCCACATAAGCCCAACACAATTGTAAGATTTCTTCTATAGGCAGGTGTGGCTCATCCATTTATTCTAAGAATTGTTTCGCTATAAGTAGGCAAGAGGAAATCTCATGATGTGCCTGAATGGGAAAGATCTTCCCACATCCAGAAGAAGAGAAAAGTTGGGCTTCACAAACATAAGTTAGTGTGCATTAAGGGTGCTGGTAACATATGTTTGAAAGATGTCAATGTATTTCACCAGTTAAATATCTGAAATATTTAATTGTGTCTGTCATATATCTTTAGGGAAGTAAAGCAGTAAGAATCTTTTTTAGTTGAGAGTTTGCATTTTCAAATACAGAAAGAAGAAATGTGCTGTTTGTGTGGGCTGTTTTCTGTTTAAAATGATGGTCAATTATGTGCTTTTTTTTTTCTTGAGCATATGGACGTTCTAAAATCCATTTCTATAATGCTTGAATTTTTTACAGGGTCCCCCATTGCTCTTTTTGGTTTCCCAAATTTAATCACTCTCAAGTCATGATTTTTCAGACTTATTATTTAATTTTTAAAACAAAGTGTGTGCTCATATCACTTACCTTTGAGTGATAATAGATTACTACTCAAATGAATAAGAGTTGGAGCCCAGGTTGAAGTTTGTCACTCCTGGTCAATCTCTCTTCAAATGGACATCTAATTCAAGTCTCTAATTTAAAAATTACTTCATACTTTTAATTTATGTCCTTTTTGTCCTTTTGAACATAACATTATTTGTAAGTAATTAAGGTCTCAATTATGAAACATTAATTATCAGGATTATACCTATTTCAACCCTGGTCTGTTTTTTTTAAATAAATTTTTAAATTTATATATGACAGCATAATGCACTACAATTCTTATTCCACATAAACAGCACATTTTTTCATATCTCTGATTGTATACAAAGTATATTCATACCAATTCATTCATGTCTTTATACATGTTCTTTGGATAATAATGTCCATCACATTCCACTGTCATTTCCAATCTTGGTCTTAACACTAACTGTATAACTTCCAAAATCTACTACCAAAACTGTAATTTCCATTTTCTAATTCCTTATCCATGTTGTGTGGACATTGCAGACCACAGGAAATGTAAATATGTGCTTATACAAGATGAAGTCTAGATAACAAAAGTACTTAGATTGGTGCCCTTAGGTAGAAGTTTTCTTATTTTTGTATATTTCACAGCTCCAAAATTAGGGCAATATGTTAAATAAGAAATAAAATATTTTGTAGTCCATTTTTGGTGAGCATATTTATTCTGTTTTAAGTATCAACTATTTTTCTAAACAATAATTGCTTTTGTAGTTCACTCTTTTTGTCCCATAGATGTTAAAAACAATCTCCTACATATTAACACTCATAAAAGATCAGTATATCATTTTTTTCATTATGTCAAAGATTATAGTGATAGATTGGGACAGACTATTCCTTTGATTAAAACCTAAGATACATGGATTCATGTTAAAATATGCTTGCCTAGAAATAAAAGTTTCATCCAAAGTGTAGAGTACAAAATAAGGCATTCAAAAATTCAAAATGCTACATTATACAAACACTGCACAGACATGTGCAGTTCTGGGATCCAACCATAAAGGAAAACCAGAAATTTAAGTGTATAGTCTTTTCTCACTGAGAAGCACCTTATTCAATCTACTACTTTGAAAATTCAATCAAAACTAAAAAATGTATAAGGAAAAGTAGGCCTTTTAAAGCTAAGTAAAGATTTTAAATGTATTATGTAATATGTAGGAACAGTGTTGGGAAAAGAAAAGAAAAAGAAAACTTCCTCAGAAGTAGAATATTTGCTAGGACCTTCTCTGTACTTTCACATTTCACAATAAGTATATTCTATGACAGTATATATGCAAATAAAAACATCTATACCCCAATATTGGCCTAAAAGCTATACTTCCTTCTCAACAAAAATAAACATGTGATAAGAATGAAAGTTACCAGACAAACGTATGATGACTTAGGCAATTTAAATTACCCCTTTTCTTGAGACTGAAAATGTTTGCCTCTGGAACTATATCCTAAAATTTAGTTTGAGTGAAGGGTATGCTGTTTGAAATGAAAGAAATTTCAAAAAGAAAATTAGATTGGGATAATCTGTTGGAACGTGCAAACACATTCTCAGGCAAATCATTTTTAAAAACGTGGAAGTTGAGAAATCAGAAATTGATTTTTTCAAACTACATCCTTGGGTGGCTTTGAAAAAATAATCTTCGCAGTGGGATAAACTGCCCTCTAGGACCACAGGTACAGAAAATAAAGATCAGGCCATTTTCTAACACTTGCTTACTGCAAGTGGAAGGGAACTTATTGAAAAAAAGACTGCCTCTTTTATTCCTTTTGAAAAAGTTATGAGTTTAGGTTTATTTGGATGGTTGGATGTTTTCAGGCCAGTACAAATTTGTATTCTTCATTTACATCTGCAGACTGAAATGAAACAATTTAGAAGTGCAAGAATGTAAACACTGCTTTTTAAAGTCCAGGTAATGACTCTAATAAGACATTTTTTTAATATTCCCTTTCTAGTTCAATTTGGTAAATATTGCTGTTTGGTCTGCCCTTGTTCTCTTTATTCACCATCCTTTTCATTTCAAATTTTTCTTTCCTGACAGTCCTTGATTTGTTGTCTTGTCTCCAGCCTACTGCTTTCAATTCTGTGTTGTTGTGGTCAACAACAAAATGATTGTCCTGATTTCTAAACCTTTCAGGTCCTCTGCTTGAGAGCAATCACTCATTTCCAGTTCAATGATTAGGAACATCTCGACAGATCTGAACAAAACCCAAGGAGGTAATCCATAAACATTCTTCCTCTGTTCCCAATTCTGGTTTTCATTCTCACTTAATATATTTTGGAGAATTAGCCCTTCAGTTTATTGACCTACTTTTCATATCTTCAAACATGAAGATCTATCTCCATTTTTAATTTTGGAACTTACCTAAGATTTCACGTTCCAAAGAGAATTAAAGGAGAAGATGTAATTGTTCAGATGGAATATTAAAATAAATTTGCAAAAAAGATACAAAACTGATTTAGCAGTTGAAGGGGAAAAACAAATATATCTCCACTTGACATAAGTGTGCATACTTATACACAGGAATTGTTTTGCATTGCTCTCTGTTACTGATACAATTTAGAGAATTGCAAGATAGCTTAAAAGGCACTGAAAGGCGTGGACTCCCTAACATGATCAAATAAGCTGGAAGAATGTGCTGTAAAGAAAGGATTGCTTTCAATTGGGAATGTTTTTATTCTTAATTACCTAAATGTTGTCTTACATAATATCAGGTATATTTATTGCCTTCATACCTTGACTAAGGTATAATCTAAAAAATTAGAATAGAAATATTCCCTCCATCTTTTTTAAACAAATAATGATGAAACTTTATAGCAATGAATGAAGACGTTTCATGGTTTTCTCTTTTTGTATATTGCTAAGTATGAATGTGTCCCTCAATTACTGATGTGTTGGGCATGTAATCCCCAAATTCATATTTTGATGGTGTTTGTCGGTAAAACCTTTGGAGGATTATTAGGGTTAGATATGGTCTTGAGTGTGGGGCCCCTGTGTTTAATTAGCATCTTTATAAGAAGAGGAAGAAGCCTGAGCACATACACATTCTCCCTCTTACCATGGGATGACCTCCACCCTACTATGATGAAGCAAGGAGGTCCTCACCAGATGCAAGCCCCTGGTATTGGATGCCTTGCTTCCAGAACTGTGAGAAATCTGTTTCTTTTCATTTTGAGTTATCCAGTTTGTGGTATTTTGTCCTGGCAGATTTTGTCATTTAATCTAGGAAACAGTATTTATATACACATAGAGGCGATAATTACAAGATTAACATGTTAAGGCCATATTAACATATGAAAAAATAGTTATATTATTCTATGCACATCCTCAATGATATAGTAATTGTGTTGCCACAGGGTATGGTTCTTGGAAATAGGAAAACCTCTGACAGTCTTGAATGTGCCACTTCTGATAAGTCACTTTTTTCTCATGCATGGTAAAACATTCATTTCATACATCAAGCTTAGACCCATGGGTATATGGCTTTATTAATGCTCATTGCTAAATTAATTGCTCATGTATATAATATTGCTATATTAATGCTGTTACATAAAATAAAGCTGTTGCCTTACAACATAAGTTAGATTATATATATAAGGGAAATAGAAGAGACTATTGAGAAGGCTTTCACTAGCTTTGCAAAACATTATTTATCATGTATCTAGATTGCTGTAAGAGCAGCATTTCATTCTTTTGGTTTATTTACTTATTGTGGATAAAATTCAAGATAATGATTCCTTTATTTGAAAGTCTTTTTTATCCTTTTCCCCTTATATTGCATTGTTTCATATAACATTTAATTACAGGTCAGCATGATGACTAAAAACATTGGACACTGAAGTTTTCCAACACAATTCTCCTTAATAGGATACACACTATGAACTAAGAGTAGAGCTGATTTATAGGTTTAACAGAGTCAGGGAAAATCTGTTGTCAGGACGAATATTATGTGAGCTCCTTGAAAACTGGTGGTGGTGGGGGGGGATGTGGTTCTCTCTTACCCATCATGGGATGACAGTGGGCACTCTTGTACCAAAAGACAAGTTAACAAGAAAAAAACAAAGCATAACAAATGTATGAAACAGAAAACTTTAGAAATGAAGACCAGAGGTTAGGGGGAACTGTGTTTTTTTATGCTTAAATTCAATGAAAACTGGACAGCCACGTAGAAATGTGATTGGCAAAAAGGTCTGAGTAGTGACCCAGCCAGACCTGCCTGTCAGATCTTTTCTTGTCCTCTCTGTGTAGCATTCCTTCCTCCCAGTTATAGGGCAGGACTTCTCTGGAATGAGTGTCTTCAAGAGAGAAGAGAGAGAGTAACCTTTGCAGGTTTTTGGGCTTGTCTGGGGGGAGAGGGAGTCTAGTCTCTATGACTTGCCTTGGGGATTAGGAATTCTGATATCTGTAACTCCCTTGAGGGAGAAGAGGGCTAGGAGAAGGTCAGAGAGACTGTGCTTCTGAGGATGCCTCTGAAGTCCTTCCAATCTCCTTTAGTTCAAAGTACTCAGCATGTCCAAGTGCCATTCTTTGACTCATAGTTTTTCTGAGCCCCAACCCTGGGCATGTGTGCCCTGTCGTATAAAAGTACAGAGACAAAAAGCCATTTCATTGACTCAAGTGACAATGCATTTTTCCACAGAGGCTGAAAGTGACTATTCACTCTGGCAAGATGAAAGAAACTGCCTACTACCAACGTAGGCATGGGGTGGAATGAACCTTGGGGCATCTGAGTACTTGAAAAGATAAAACACAAATACAAATGGTGAGTTGGATTAGCTGAAGCAGAAAGTCTTGCTTGGTAGTTCAGTTGGGAAAAAAAAAAAACCTTTTAAAGCATATAAGTGAGGAAAAAGAAAGGGATTAGTAATAAGAACCAAAACAAAACAAGAAGTCCTCCATGAAAGCATAGTCATTTTCACCACAGGTCTTAGTAAACTACATCATTTTGAATTCCCCAATTATGTCTGCATGCTGCTGTTTGGAGAAGAAAAGTACAAAAGCAATACCCTAGGTTTTATTGCTAAGAATGACCCAGCTTGTCATGAGGTGATCCACCACCGTGTAAAATACCTGTTATATCTTCTCATAAACTGACCCTCCAGAGCACACTTAAAATAGTTTCTAACACTGAACTTTAAACTGAACTTTAAACACAAACGTTCACTTGTCAAATGTATTTGTATAAATAAAAACATCCCATTTATAATGGTTTTGAGTAGGTTGTGCTAAATTAACACAGATGCACACATTTTTTAAAAAAATATTTTTGTTTCTTTTTAGTTTATGTAAACACTAGGATTCGTTTTGACATAATTACAAAAGCATGGAGCATAATTTGCTCAAATTCCGTCCCTAGTATTTTCCCTTCCCCTGTCTTCCTCCCTCTCCCTGTTCTCTTCCCTCTATTCTACTATAGACACACATTTACTTTAAAGTAATTTTTTATTTAGCCAAATAAATATTTAAGTCGGATTACATAGCTTACATTTCATTTGCCAATATTTTTAAATTATAAAATTTGAGAGATTTGTGCCTAAAAATGAGGATTAAACCATCTTTTGTTAATATGTGAAAAAAATGATTAAACCATAACCCAGTTAAATCTGTAAATGTATAGTTAAACAGCTAGCAGTAAAATAAGTTTTATACTTTTAAGGGATTGCTGGATTTTGTTGTCCTTTTTCTAGAGAAGGTAACATCAATGGCAATAAGGTAATCGGATTGTAATGTGAAAGTATTAGGATGAGTGGCTTTTTTTTCATTTGCAAAAATTATCAATTATGCACATTTAGTTCCTATAATAAATGATACCTGAAGTACTTACTCACTTGCATTTTATTACCTCATTATAGTCCATTAGGACTTATAGGCATTTGTAGTAGAGAAATTTCACAATTTTAAAAGGGCTTCTTATTTAATGGTCATTGATTAAGCACTAGGGAAATCACTGTACTGCAGAAAGCAGGAGCCACCTTGGTAATACAAGAAAGAACTCAGCAGATGGTTGGTGTTTATTTATACAATGTATCATTTTATAGATCATTAAAAAAACTAAAAAAACCCAAATCTTAAGATTCTATGATTCATCAATGAAACTGCTATGTTTGTTTCTTATTCAAAACATAAAAACTATCATTACTTCTAAATGATTAATTTAAATTACTCAGATAGGTATGAAATTATTCATAATATGCCTTGACAATTCCCTAGTTCCTTACCTAAAATATACATATATATTTTCCACTAAATAATAGTTTTTAAACAATGGTGTGGATTTTCAAGTTAATAAATGGGTGATATTACTTATATATTCTAAGTAAGACTTCTATAGTACTGTTCATTTTAGGAAGAAAAAGCAGAGTTTCAGCAATAAAGAAACTTGTTCAAATTATTCTAAATGTGTTCTTCTGTGATTTTCATTTAATTCTTTTATCTATGTAAGTTTCATTTTTCTGCTGATATTTTCTATCTTTCCATTTATTATAAGTGTATTTTCCATGGCCTCACAAACATTTTATAATAATAGCTTGAAAGTCCTTATTTACTAATTCCAACATTTGGGTGCTCTCAAGCTAGGTCTACTTTTGGGAGTTGTGTTATGAACTATGGATTTTGTTTGAGCCATTAAGACAGAAAAACTGCTTTTCTGGGAACTCTTGTGTGAAATTCCCTGGTTACAAAAGGCCTAGATCATGCTTTGAACCTGTGGCCTGCCTTAGCTCACAGCTCCAGGTTCAAACATAGCCATTTGGAGATGTGTATAACCTGCCAAGTACCAACCTGTTTTTCCTTACTCTTATCCTGTTTTTCCTGAAGGAGCTTCTTACTGATACCCTTTGGTCTGTACTACTATAAATAAAGCATTCTCTGGGTTTTTCTCTTTGTTAGGATCAGACCCATCAGGTCTATACACCCACCAGGGCCTCTCTATTAATTCCTGGTCTTCTGTGTTTATTTCATAATACTACTTTCATTTTGCAGCCCTCCCACACCTCTAGTGGTTACCCACTCCCTCCCCGAGCAGGATAAGGGCAGAAGTTTACATCAATTTTTTTCTTTTTAATTTTTTGAAAACAGGTCAAAAGAACATATACATGTTATATTGTATTTTACCCTGGTCATTGTAATGTTACAATGTGGAGATTATTCATTCTGTTATTTTCCTTTGAATAACATATTGTGGTTGTTATTCTTGGATTAAAAGTGTAACTGTTGGACAGTGACTGAAAACACAATTAAATCCTTTGTTTCTTTAAGCTATATATATTTTTTCCTTCTGTCCATATGTATGGTTCATGGGTCAAACTGGCATGTATGCAAATTTTATGCACAGACCTGGATTCTTCCCTCAATTTCCAGAGACCATGAATCCCTTAAACTGTTTTCTGATTTTTCAGCATGAAAATAATGTGATTTTAATATTAATGGTCACATTGAAACAGGGTTTAGTGCCTAAAAATTCTTATAAGACCCAACACTGCTCATAAAACTACAAGCATTAATGGTGGGAAAAGACAGAATCCAGCAACTATAATGAATGAAGTATCTGCATCACAGCAGCAGGCTACCCCTGCAGCAAAGGGTCCAAACTCTGGAGGGACCAGGTGGAAGCTCTGATTATGCTCCTGCCACAAGAATAAAATTCTTCTAAGTTCACAACCATTAACACGTGTTTGTCACCTGGCACCAAAGAGCCTTGATTAAGGAGCTCAAAACAGGTCTCAGCTGAGGTCTTCTACATTATGCCAGAAACCAACATCAATGGCCATCTCTGTGGTGTCTCCACACTGAGACTATAGGCAAAGCATCAATATCACTTTTATCAGTAAACACAGCTAAAAAGTTATGGTGAACATCTCTTAATGAGTAACTTACCCATCTTTGTCCATTCTCTCAAACTTTAAGCCAGAATCTTTCTGCTTTGGTCCCCTTTGCAGAGCCTTTGACTAGTTGTTTTTTATGACAAGTGTGTATTTGCTATATGAAGAAAGACCAGGTTGTTCAGAATTACTCATGTTACAAGTGGAACTCCAACTTGATCTAATGAACATAACAGGTGATAGTGAAACTAGGAACAGTGGCCTGGTTCTAATGAAAAAGTACAAACAGTTTTCAATGATTATTTTCTATTTTTTATTATTGAATATTGTGGTGTTAGATTTTATTTTTCTATACTAATAAGAAAAATTAAGGGACTGGGGATACAACTCATTGGTGGTGTATGCATCTTGCATGCACAAGGCCCTGGGTTCAATCCCTAGCGTAACCAAAAAAAAGAAAAAGATGATTCAATTTCTTTACTCATTGAAGGTATAGCAAGAAACAAATTACACTAGCTAGTGTTATTAAGAAACTTATGTTCACCATTAAGTATGCTATGAAATTAAATCACTCAATTTTATAATAGTGAAGCCAGGACAGGCAGTGTCCTGAGCAATTCCTATGCATTGTTATTTTATTCTCAAATATTCTATAAATGGGTAGTTTTTTCTTCTCATTTTATATATGAGAAAACCAAAGCATTATAGGTCAACTAACCTTTCTGATAACTTACAATTCTGTTAATATTTGAGTAGCAATTAAATTCCAAATATTGGAAATCAATTACAATATTTTTAAAAAGTAAGCAAACAAAAATGAAAGAAAAAAGAAAAAGCAAGAAGTATTAATTTGTGCAGTTACCTTTGGTCTTCACTAAAATATCATAACAAAAAGAAGTCTTCGTTTTCCTCTGAAAACATCTATATAAGCTTACAGACATTCTTCTACTAAATCTGTCATTGACACAAAGTATTCATGGTATTAATATCTATGATCTATTGTCATTATTGAACTTCTGTTGTGGCTTAAACTGTTGACATGGAAGAAGTATTGTACAGTTCCCAAATTACGATGGGTTTTTTACTATACATCTGGTGCATGCAGCAATATGCATTCAGCAGAAATTGTGCTTTAAATTTTGACATTTTTCAAGCCTTGTAAAATGTGATACCAAACTGTCCTGCTATGCTGGGCAACAGCAAAGAACCTTAGCTCCCAGTCAGCTACAGGATCATAAGGATGAATAACAGATAATCCACAGTGTAGTGGTGTTCAGCAGGTTAGGTGGATTAAAGCAGTTTCCACCAATGATATTTTCAATTTCCAATATTTTCAAGCTATTAACTTATTGGGCTGTAACCCCATCACAAGCCATGGAGATTTGTATACAGTTGCTACAACATAGGGTGGGCTGGATACTGCATGCTAAAGGGCAAAGATGAAGAGAGATAAGGAAAACAAAGAAGCTTAGGGTTCAAGGTGCTGTTGTCATGTCAATGTGTCATAAATAGATTGCCCTCCTTAAGCTGGTTTCAAATGAATTGTCTCTCCTGCCCATGGATTTGAGCATTGAGAAGAAATCAAGTTTAGGTAATTGTTACAAAACTTCACCTTTCCTACAACTTGATTTTTACCTAAATTTGAAAAACAGGAAAGAGTGTTCTAGACCTCATAATCTTATCAAAAATTAAAGTTGAATACAAGTTAAATTAAACAGAACCATGTTAAGGAGTACATATTATTCATTATAATGAGATTTTGAAATTTAAAAATGATGGAAGAAATAGTTATGCAAATATAATTGAATATACAAATATTATATAATGTATATGATAACTATATGATATATTTTAGTAATAGCAGGGAGGTATCCTTATGATAGTTAAAGTCACTTAGAACAGGAAAGATGCTGGTTCTTACAGTGAATTAGTTAAGTAACTTCAGTTAGACAAGAGGATATTATTTGGTCTATAAATTAATATATTTATAAAACAGAAAGGTACTATAAAATGAGAAATATTATATTTATTCATTGAGACCACATTTTATGCCTTTTGTGTCCTATGTAATTGCTTTATTAATCCAGTAGCAGTCTTTTAAAGAGGATTTAAAGGAGAACTCAGATTTACAAAGGGCAGATGTAAATACATCACAGAAGCCCATATTGTGACTATTAAACAATGACATATTTTCATTTCAATCCTTCAGGAAAGGGACTTAGAAGGAAAGACTTAGAAGACCAAGGGTTTCTCTGCAGGAATATTTTTTAAACAGGAAAAGGATCAAATTTTTAAAAAGATAAATATTGCCTATGTAGGAGCCACATCCCTGAGTCACTGCTGACCAGGAAACCCGGTAGAGCCCAGCCCCACCAAACCACGTGGGAGACAAGGCCAAAGTTAGTCCCAGGGCTACCCTGCCTAATAGCAGACCATACTGGACCCCAGGCCCTGGTCCAGGACAATTCCATTAACTCACGTGTAAGCCAAGGCCCAGGCCCAGGCCCTGGCCCTGCCACCCCTGCCAGCCCCATAGGACTGCCCTACCAGCCCTCAAACCCATACTGAACCCCAGCCCCAAGCTTAGGACTGCTCCACCAACAAGTAGACCCATTCCGGAGCTGAGGCCCAGGCCGAGCACTTCCATCTTGGCACACTGCAACCACCAACGTAGCCCTCCCAATCAGTAGCCTCCACTTGGTAAAAGAGATAGAGCCTGGGGTCAGCTGCATCTCCAAACAGAGAGGCCACCCTTTCAGCACCATCTCTGAAAATGGTTGCATCCATCTTGGGACACCCCCACTACTATCTTGAGTTATCTCCACTGTTGCCAAAACCACCTTTAGTTGTAGTAGCATTTATTATAGGACAACAACAGGGGTCTACAAACCTAACACAAAAGGTGAGGTACAGGTATCTGTGGGGACATTATAAGATTATCAGGTAGAAACTATAATACCTCAGATCCACACTGCAAGAAAGGAAGATACACAGACAACATGAAAAAACAAGGGAAGAAGTGCCCCAAACAAACCAGGATACTCCAATAACAGAACCCATGGACAACAAATTTGATGAAATGTCAGAAAATGAGTTCAGAATATATATAATTAAAATTATCTACAAATTAAATAATGACCTAAGTGAGAAAATACAGGCAATTGATCACATCAAAAAAGATATAAGGGAGCAAATACAGGTAGCAAAAGACTACTTCATGAAAAATATAGACATTCTGAAAAAAAAATCAGAAATCCTTGACATAAAGGAAACAAAAAATGAAATAAAAAAAAAACTTAATAGAAAGCATCCCCAACAGACTAGATCACATAAAAGACACAATGTCAGATGATGAAGACAAAATATACGATCTTGAAACTAATGTTGACCATATAGTGAAGATGGTAAGAAACCATGAATAGAACATTCAAGAATTATGGGATAAAATAAAAAAAACAAATCTAATATTTATTAGAAGAGAGGAAATCACAGAGATTCAAACTAAAGGAATGAACAATGTCTTCAATAAAATAATATCAGAAAATTTCTCAAACATGAAGAATGAATTGGAAAAATCAAATACAAAAGCTTATAGGACACCAAATGTGAAAAATTACAACAAATATACACTGAGACACATTATAAGGAAAATGCCTAGCATACAGAATAAAGAGAGAATTTTAAAAGCCACAAGGGGAAAGAAATTAGATTATATATGAGGAAACCAATTAGAAATTCTGAAGACTTTTCAACCCAGACCCTGAATGGTAGAAGATACTGGGACAACATGTACCAAGCTCTGAAAGAAAATGGATGCCAACCAAGAATCATATACACAGCACAATTAAGTTTTACAGTTGATGACAAAATAAAAACTCTTCCATGACAAACAGAAGTCAAAAGAATTTACTACTAGGAAACCTGTGCTACTGAACATCCTCAGCAGAATATTCTATGAAGAGGAAATGGAAAACAATGATGAAAATCAGCAGAGGGAGGTATTACCATAAAGGAAAAAACAATCAAAAGAGAAACCCAGTCAAGTTAAATACCAAAAATAAACAAAAATGACCAGGAACACAAATCATGTCTCAATAATAACCCTGAATGTTAATGGCCTAAACTCATCATACAAAAGACGGAGTGGCAGATTGTGTTTAAAAAAAGACCCAAAAAAAAAACATAACACTCACATGGACAGTGAAAGCAAGCAGGGGTTTCCATCCTCATATCAAATAAAGTAGACTTCAAGCCAAAGTTAATCAAAAGGGATAAAGAAGGACACTTAATATTGCTTAAGGGAACCATATATCAACAAGACATAACAATTGTAAATACATATGCCTCAAACATATATATTGAGCACCTACATACATCAAACAAACTCTTATTAAGTTCAAGAGTCAAATAGACCACAACACAAAAATTCTCAATGACATTAACACACCTCTCTCATCACTGGATAGATCTTCCAATCAAAAGCTGAACAAAGAAACTATACAACTCAATAATACAATCAAAAAATTAGACTTAACTGACATATATAGAATATTTCATCCATCAACAAGTGAATACACTTTCTTCTCAGCAGCACATGGATTCTTCTCTAATGGAGATCATATATTATTCCACAAAGTAATGCTTAGCAAATATAAAAAAGTAGAGATACTATCCTGCATTCTAGCAGATCATAATGGAATGAAATTAGAAATCAATAATAAAATAAAAATAGAAGCTACTCCAACACCTGAAGACAAAATACTCTGCCATTGAATGAATAATGGGTTGCAGAAGAGTTCAGAGATTAAGAAATTCTTAGAGGTAAATGAAATCACTGATACAACATATCAAAATCTATGGGATACTAGGAAGGCAGTTCTAAGAGGAAAGTTCATTGCATGGAGATTATTCCTTAAAAGGAGATAAAGTCAACAACTAAATGACTTAATGTTACATCTCAAAGCCCTAGAAAAAAGAAGAACAAACCAATACCAAAAGCAATAGAAGACAGGAAATAATTAAAATTAGAGCTAAAATAAATAAAATTGAAACAAAAGAAACAATTGAAAAAACTGAAAAAACAAAAAAATTGGTTCTTCAAATAAATAAATAAAATTGATAAACTGTTAGCCATGTTAACTCAAAGAAGGAGAGAGGAAACTCAAATTACTAATGTCCATGATGAAAAAAGGAAATATCATGATGGACACTACAGAAATACAGAAGATAATTAGCAATTATTTTGAAAATCTGTACTCCAATAAAATAGAAAATATTGGAAGCATTGACAAGTTTCTAGAGTGATGTGATTTGCCCAAACTGAATCAGGATGATATACACAAGTTAAACAGATCAATTTGAAGCAAGGAAATATATGGTGCCATCAGAAGCCTACCAACCAAGAAAAGCCCATGATCAATGGATACACAGCTGAGTTCTGTGAGATCTTCAAAGAAGAACTAATATAATACTCCTCAAATTATTTCAGGAAATACAAAAAGAAGGAGAACTTCCAAACTCATTCAATGAGGCCAATATCACCCCAATTACAAAACCAGACAAAGACACTTCAAAGAAGAAAACTTCAGACCAGCATTTCTAATGAACATAGATGCAAAAATTTCTCAATAAATTTCTGGCAAATTGAATACAAAAACATATTTAAAAGATACTTCCTCACAATCAAGTGGGGTTCATTGAAAGGATGCAAGGTTGATTCAACATAGGGAAATCAATAAATGTAATTCTTCACATTAATCAACTTAAAGAATCATATGATCATCTTAATAGAGGCAAAAAAAGGCACTCCACAAAATAGAACACACTTTCATATTCAAAACACTAGAAAAACTAGGAATAACAGTAGCATATCTCAACATTGTAAAAGCTATCTTTGCTAAGCTCCAGGCCAACATCATCCTAATTGGAGAAAAGTTAAAAATATTCCCTCTAAAAACTGAAAAAATGCAAGGATGCCCTCTTTCACCACTTCCATTTAACATAGTTCTTGAAACTTTAGCCAGAGCAATCAGACAGACAAAATAAGTTAAGGGAATAGAGATAGGAAAAGAAGAACTCAAACTATCACTATGGACTGACAACATGTTTGTATACCTAGAGGATCCAAAAAATTCCACCAGAAAACATCTAGAACTAATAAATGAATTCAGCAAAGTAGCACAATATAAAACCAACACATAAATCAAAGGCATTTCTGTATATTAGCGACAAATCTTCTGAAAGAGAAATTAGAAAAGTCACCCTATTTACAATAGCCTTGAAAATAAATACTAGGGAATTAACTTAACGAAAGGGGTGAGAGACCTCTACAATGAAAACTACAGAATGCTAAAGAAAGAAATTAAAGAAGACCTTAGAAGATGGAAAGATCTCCCTTATTCTTGGATAGGCAGAATTAGTATTGTCAAATGACCATACTATCAAAAGCACTATATAGATTTAATGCAATTCCAATGAAAATCCCAATGACATTCCTCATAGAAATAGAAAAGGAAATCCTGAAATTCATCTGGAAAAATAAGAGACCCAGAATAGTCAAAACCATCCTTAGCAAGAAGAGTAAAGCAGGTGGCATCACTATACCAGACCTTAAACTATACTACAGAGCAATAGTCACAAAAACATCATGATATTGGCACCAAAATAGACTTGTAGACCAATGGTACAGAATTGAGAACATAGGGACAAAGCCACAGTTATCTCATACTAGACGAAGGTGGCAAAAACACACATTGGAGAAAGGAGAGCCGTTTCAACAAATGGGGCTGGGGAAACTGAAAATCCAACAAAATGAAATTAAGCTTCTATCTCTCACCATGCACAAAACTCAACTCAAAGTGGATCAAAGACCTAGGTATTAAACCAGAGACACTGTGCCTATTAGAAGAAAAAGTAGGCCCAAATATTCATCATGTCAGATTAGGCTCTGACTTCCTTAATAAGACTCTTATAGTGCAAGAATTAAAATCAAGAATCAATAAATGGAATGGATTCAAACTTAAAAGCTACTTCTCAGCAAAAGAAACAATTGGTGAGGTGAATAAAGAACTTACATTTTGGGAGCAATTGTTTACCACACACACATCAGACAGAGCACTAATGTCTTGGATATATGAAGAACTAAAGAATCTTAACACCAAAAAAATAAATAATCCAACCAGTAAATAGTCCAAGGAGCTGCACAGACACTGCTCAGAAGATGATATACAATAAATCAACAAATATATAGAAAAATATTCAACATCTCTGGCAATTAGAGAAATGCAAATCAAAACTACCCTAAGATTTCACCTCACTCCAGTCAGAATGGCCATTATTAAGAATATAAACAACACTAAGTGTTGGCAAGGATGTGGGGGAAAAGGAACACTTATACATTGCTCACGGGGCTGCAAATTGGTGCAACCAATATGGAGATTCCTTGTAAAACTTGAAATGGAACCATCATTTGACCCAGCTATTCCACTTGTTGGTTTATACTCAAAGGACTTAAAAACAGCAGGTAGCCAGGTCAATGTTTATAGGAGCACAATTCAAAATAGTTAAATTGTGGAATCAATCTAGATGCCTTTCAGTAGATAAATAGATAAAGAAACAGTGAATATATATATATATATATATATATATATATATATATATACACACACATACATATATATGTATATATATATCACATATACACATATACACACAATGGAGTATTACTCAGCAATAAAAAGAATAAAATCATGGCATTTTCAGGTAAATGGATGGAGTTGGAGAATATTATGCTAAGCGAAGTAAGCCAACCCCCAAAGTAACCAAAGGCCAAAAGTTTTTTCTGATATGTGGATGCTTATCCCTAATGGGGATGGGGAGGGAAGCATTGGAGAAATGGAGGAAGTTTAAATAGGTCAAAAATGAGGGAGGGGAATAGAGGGGGGATAGGGGTAGGAAATATGGTGCCATGGAGATGGACATCATTACCCTAAGTACATATATGAAGACACAAATGGTGTGACTCTACTTTGTGAACAGAGACATGAAAATATGTGTTCTATATGTATACTATGAATTGAATTGCATCCAGCTGTCATGTTTAACAAATTAGAATGCATAAGTAAATATTAAAAAGGATATATATTCTCATGTAAGTGGAATCATTCTTAGATCTATTGCCACAGAGAAGGAAAGTGGAAAAGTCAAAATTAGAATTAAAAGAAGTCTTTTGATATTTTTTCTTTTTTTTTCAAACTGTAAGTAGGGTCTCCCCAATCTCACATGCTTAATGAAAAGAGAAGTTAATTGGAATTGATTAGGTCTGCAAATTAGAAAAATAGGCAATGAGCAATTGTGCAATGTCTTGGAACTTGTTACAGATATGAGAAAGCAGATCACCTTATTGAAAGTTCTGATCAGCAAGGTGAATCTTCACTGTTTCTTCTGGTTTCATGCTGTGGCACAAACACCAAATATTTTGGGGGATTCAGACCTTGAGAAAACTAAATTTTAGTAACTTTACAGACATTTTATTAGAAACTGTTATAAATGAATTCATCTTATAATGGAAAGGTCAATAAAATAGAGAGAAGGGAACAGGGGAAGGGAGGAGGGGATGGAGGGGGTACTGGGAACTAAAGTAGAACAAATCATATTCCATGCTTTTATAATAATATAAAAATGAACTTAATGTTATGTATAACTAAAAGTGGAGGGATAAGCCAATAAAAAGGGAAAAAAATAAAAGTTACAGATTTACCTTTGCATTCTCAAAAATTAACATTGTGAGTAAAGAAGAATATTTATTGTAACTGAAACAGAGATTTAGATTTATGCATCAGGAAAACCTACAACACCCTCTCCTACATTTTATTATTAGAGCTTTATGGCTATACATGATAGTTTCCTTGGGTTTATTTTGACAAAATCCCATACACATGAAATTTGATTTTATGGAATTCAATTTCCCTTCTTTTCCCTCCCAACCTCCCTTGTAGAATTCCTTTCACTAACCTATTTATTTATACTTGATTTTTTAACCTTGTTTTGACTTTATAATAATAAAAAATTGCTGAAAATGTTTCTCTCTACTCAGAGATCATTTTTATATTATTTTACTCTCTTCTAAAACTTAGTTATTTCTCCTATATGTAGGTTTGTTTTCAAAGTCATGATTTTTTGTTAAAATTTTAAGTCCTCTAGTATTTTCATATCTTTAAAAACTGATATCTTGAAAAATAAAATAAAAATTGATATGCTTTGAAAATGAATTTAGAATGTCAAAAGATGCATTGCCTCATTATATTAATTGTACTATGGAAAATGAGCTCAAAATGAATGCTATTGATGATGTTTTTGGTTAGAAAACAATTCATCCTTGATATTTTCAATGATAGAAACCTCTAATCTATCTAAATAGAGACAAACCTGTGAAAGTGCCCATTAATCAACAAAGTTTTTATGTAAATAATGATATATTGACAACTTTGCATTTAGAACAGGTGGGCAGATACTTGATATATTTTACTTTGGTACAGGAGAATTTTCACCTTAAAAAGTATCTAGGTGTATTCAGATCATGTGTGTTTGTGCTTGGCAGAAGAATTCAAACTGATTTATTTTCCATATATTCTACTTATTTGACTGAGAATACTTGTCATTTCATTTTTTTTCTTGTTTCATCAGAGACACCATTATAAACAACAGTTTGTGTTAAGATAATGATCTCAAGGGACTTCAGGAGGATTTCCAGGCTATAAATGGCTTTCAGTGGGGTGTTTAAAAAGTTATTATGCACTAGTGAATGCATATATATATATATATATATATATATATATATATATATATATATAATTTATTTTTATTTTATTTAATTTATTTTTTAGACACCACAATAGATGCAGATTTGAAAATAAAAAAGACATATTTAAACTTAAAAATTTTCTTATTTTAAAATACATAGGATTTCAACACAGGCCAAAAAAGGTAATACACAAAAATAATCTTTCATGAAATAATAAATAAGCATTAACTACAGTAGAGAATGTGAAGAAAGCTGAGTTCAAATGCATAAAGTAAGGAAAAAACAGAAATATGGGTCAGAACGTCAATACCAGACCAATGTACAGGTTGCCCTGGTTTAAAAAAAAAAGTAGAGAAAAGCAGATCAGAAGAGAATAAAAAAAAATACACAGCACCCGATTAAATTAAAGCATCAGTACATTAGGAGTCCCTATAAATAAAAGAATTACAAAAAAAATAAATAAATAAAAGACTTGTACAATGTAAACTCATGAAAGCCAAAGAAGACTGTTTCAGAGGGAAAATAAAAGCCATTAGGGCTAAATGGTACAGAAGTTTCAAGGTGTATGGAATCTGGAAAGGGGTACTTTGGTGATTAGAAAGAGTTTAGGAATATTCACCTTGTATTAAGGTGATTGGAGTGGAATAAAGCACATCAAGTATTATTTAGAAATGAAGAAATGAAAATGCAAGAGACATTGGTAGATTTTACTTCTGAATTTAATACTGTCAATCACATTGGCAGGTTGCAATTTAAGAACAGTAACACTAATGTTGAGTGGGAAATTTAGAAAACAAAAGGTGAGAAAGGGAATTAAAAAAATCTATAGTTTTTTTGCATTTTAAGAAACGTGAGAGTTTTCTAAACACCAATAAATCTCTTCACTGTGAGTGACACAGCTTCTATTATGATAATGCTATTTTTTAAAAGTTAGGTCCTTTTGCAAATCCCTTGGGATTTTTTGTTCAAAACATCAAGGGTCCTTTCTGTTCCTTTTGAGAAACTTTGAAAGTTACAAGGTTTAGAAACCTATGATTTCCTTGGGAAAAAAGTATTTTGTGTGTGTGTGTGTGTGTGTGTGTGTGTGTGTGTGTGTTCTTGTTTATACCTACATTCACAGTATTTTATTTTCCTTTCTTTTTTTTAAGAGAAAATTTAAGTAGCTTTGTAATTATGAAAAGTGATGAAGTGCACAAAGCAAGAAAATAAAACATAATACAAGGTCTGTAAAAGGGCAAGAAAGCAGAGGATAAAGGGAGGATTCTGGGAATTAACAAGCAAATGGCAGACTTCTTCCCCTAGGGAAAGATAAAGTAGAAACTTGCTTCTAATGCTGCCCTAGATTCTTTATCCACGTGGCTTCTTATGTTCTCTCCCATTTCTCATAACCACTTTTAAAATAATCCAATACTCTGTGTTCCTTATCACACCATTTTTCCTAGGACTCTTGACAGATCTTGTCTCTACTTTCTTACAGAAGTGTGTTTCCTGTCAATATTTGTCAGCTATTGCTGCACACAAAAACAAGCTCAAGACCCAGTGGCAGGCAGCAATAAGTATTTATTCTCATGCCCGTAAGTTTATAGGTAGAGGTTAGAAGAATTAACAGGAATGCTTGTCTATGTATATGTCTGGTTACATATAAATGGGCTAAATTTTATGCCAATTTAGCGGTCTCAAGCTGAGGATCAGGGAGCGCCTGTGCTGTTTTTGGCTTATCACAGAAGTCAGAAGCTATATGAGGAACTTGTAGAAACTTGTTAGGATTCTAAAGTTATGTGCTTGAATTTTGCATGCTATTATTTCCATTGACCAAAGCGTGTTGTGTTCCATGGTCACATGCAAAATCAGTGGGCTTGGAAGCAAATGCCACCCTTTGTGGGAGATACGGGAGAAAGAATACATGCTGAGCCATGACCTCACAATCAGAATCTACCCTTTTCTTCACACGTCACATATCCTCATGTACGCCAAACCCTATAGTCCTATTTCAAGCCCCCACTAATTAACTTATCGATTACAGCAGCATCGCTCTGGAAGACAATAATCTCATCATCTCCATGTTTTCCAGATGTGGATCTCTTGATCTGGAGACTTGTAAATTAAAACAAATAAGCAAAAAGATGCATTTTCTGTACTTCATACAACCAATGTACAATGCAGAAACATAAAAAAATTATACCCTGAAAGATAGGCAGAAGTAGTCATTCAAAAGAACCCTACCTTCCCGATGCCAAAATGTTGCCAGATGCCCAGATGCTTAGGGGAGAGGATGTTCTTTGTTCTTATTCCAGATTTGCTCCCTGGAATTAGGGAGCTCTTTTTGTTTTGTTTTGTTTTTTCTTCCTTTCTGTACTCCTTGGCTACTATTGAAGAAGGACTTCTGGGTGGCTAAGCAGCTCTCAGGCTGTTTCCTGTTTGTAGGGTGGTGACTCTGAAGTATTATCACACTTCCACCTTGTCTTGTTCCTTTCAGCCTGGCAGTGATTATGTTAATATGACTTTCTTTAAAACTGTAGATTTCCTATGTATTTGATGCTAGGCAATTGCAACTGTCGACTGGAATAGAACATTTTCTTTTTCTGATTTTCTTTTTTCTTTCTTTATATTTTTAGTTTTGCTATTCTTTGTCTTTAGACATAACTATTATCATTATTTTTTATACTATATGATTCTGTAGGCCCACAGCCTTGTGCTTTACAGTAGCTCTTTGCTTCAACGCAAAAGATATTTTAGAGGCTACTTTAATTCATTTAGGAATCACAACAAAGGAGATTACATTCTTACCTAGAGCTCTGAATTTTTTCCTTTTTATCTGCAGCTATGTGATAATGATTATGCCTTTGATATTATCCTTGCAATTTCTATTTTATCTATGCTCTTTCCAAGTTTTGATTTCAAACTGTCCAGCTCTCTTCTGGACCCATTTCCTGGCTCATAGTGCCTTACCAAATGCAACTGGTCGCATTCATCTCATGCTTTAAAAGTTCTTTCCAGAACTTCCATGTCCAATAATATAGGTTAACTTTATATTGTATCTTCCAAATTTATCACAGACATATATTTTACCAAATATTTTTCTGTCACATCCCACAGCTCCCTATGTATCCAGTCTTTTTTAAGGATTTACCTTTATCCATTAGCCAGTCTCAAAACCAATGTGGCTCATTAGAGATGATTGTTAATGCAGCATCCCCATTGTAATTATCAATCAATTTTTTATTCAGCTTTTGGTACAGAACAAAACATCCCAAAGTTCAGGGGTATGCAACAATAACTATTTATTCTCAGTAAGTATTTTAATAACTGTTTATTTCTACAGGTGTTCAGGTTGGCTCTGGGATTCTGTTCCTCCTATTTAAAGGTGGAGGAACAGAATTTTTTCTTCATAACAAAGGTCAGGTCAAAAGTTCCTGGAGAGCCCAAGAGAGACATTTAATGCCATTTAAGGCCTACACTTGGAAATCGCCTTCTGCATTTATTGGCCACACCATCTCATACAATAAAAGCCAAAATCGATGAAGCATAGAAAATAAATTCTATACAGAGTGGGACAGGAAATGTTTTGGCTCTTTGGTGAATAATTATGAAAACATTTAAAGTGCCTAGCTTATTGTCTTCTAATCAAATGCTCACCCATTTATTTATATTAGCTATCATAGTGAGATACATATCTTCTACCCTTACTCTGATTCTAACTTTATTCTGCCCTCTCATCAATTGCATTTTAATGGTACCTTTGCTATTGTTCCTATAACTTCTTTAGCAGTAATTTCAAATTCATCACTTATTCTCAACTAACTTGTATTTTAGTAAAAAAGTTGTCTTTCACACTCTATCCATTAAATCTCTTCTAATTGATTCTGTCACTTCAACACTTAACCTACCACCCTCCTAAGCCACATCTCCCATTTTTCTATCATCCACAGACACATACCCACAAACATACATAGACATATATTTGTAAAACACCATGAAGTCTTTTAAGGGCAATTCTATTGTTTGGAAGTCTAGATATACATACGGCTATATATAATAGTCAATAAATGTCAAATATTAATTACAAATGAAAACGAAGTGAACTATTTTGAGTTCAGTAACTGCAATATAGATGGGACAAATTTAGGGGAGATTAGGTCAGCATATCCTTTGAAATTTCATAGTTCTTTGCATATATTTTTTCTATTCACCCTTATAGCCAAATTGCCTCCATTTCTTGTTCATTTCTTTGCCATACAGTAGTCTTACTCATGTTGATATACTTGTTTTAATCCTTCTTGGCCAGAGAGAGTGCTTGATTGCAAAGTGTATTAAGCTTACTTGAGAGCTGTGTCTCTGGGGCTGAGAGTTCTTATGAATAAACGTTCATATGTGGCATAGATAGAAATGCTTGAACTCCATATCACCTGGTTGTTGATGGTTTCTGTAATAGTGAGATCGATTCTGTCTTTCTCATCATCATTTTATCCAGCATCTATCAAACAGCAAACTATGAATGAGTGAGTTAATAAATGACTTTTCCTGACTGATATCCTGCTTACAGAAAATACAGATTATTAAATGAATATCCTCTGCAATCATGTGGGATTATTATGTATTCTTTTCACTAAGGAATGAACCACACTCATGATAATGAAACATGAGATTATTTTTCCAATTACATTTATTGTATAATTATAAAATAGCAAATAATTAATGATCTTAAGCAATATTGAAAATGATTTATAATTATGTCTAGAAAAAAATTTTCTTTCTTTTTTTTTTTTTTTGGTACCAGGTATTGAACTTAGGGGCACTTGACCCCCGAACCACATCCCCAACCCTATTTTGTATTTTATTAGAGACAGGGGTCTCACTGAGTTGCTTAGCACCTCTCTTTTGCTGAGGCTGGCTTTGAACTTGAGATCCTCCTGTCTCAGCATGCAAAGCCACAGGAATTACAAGCATGCGCCACCACGCCCAGCCAAATATTTTATTTCTGAATGACTGTTTGTTAATTATTTTTAACTGTATATAATACCCTGCAGTATTGCAATTATAATCACAAATTGGGTGTAAATTTTATATCCAGTTCAATTTTCTGTCACTGTGACAAAATACCTGAAATAATCAATTACAAAGAAAAATAACTGATTTAGGCTCACAGTTTTGGATGTTTCAGTCCATGGACAATTGGCTTCATTGCTAGAGGAGCTATGGTAGTGGGGGCACCTGACTGAGTAATTTACTCTCCTGAAAGGCAGCCAGGAAACAGAGAAAGGAAGAGGAGGGGTTGGGATCCCAACATCCCTTTCTGCCAATTTCACTAGGCCCATTTCCTGAGGATTCCACCACCTACCAATAGTGCCATAGGTTGCAGGCCAATCATTTAACACATGAGTTTTTGAGGGATACTGATCCAGACCATACCTCTTTGATCATTAGCATTCAGAAATAAAAATAAGAAACATATAGGGAAGAAAGAGTAATGACTGTAATATTTTCCTTTCATCTTGTGCAAATGGAAGTTGAATGGAAGATTTTTGTCCATTTGCCAGATAAACTAATCAAAACCTTCATGCAATAAATTATTTTTTAGGTCATTATTGGTTTACAATAAAATATTGGGTAATAATGAATATCAGCATAGTCCCTAATGAAGCAGCTAGAATTTTTCTTTATTCAATTTCCATGTATAAAACTGCTGATGTTTTTCAATAGATGTTCACTTAGAAAAATTACAATTGGAAACTGCAAGCCGATTGGAAAATCTCAAGAAAAATGGCAGCAAGATATCTTTATAAATCATATTATTTGACAAAATCATTACATATAAAATCAACATTAAGGAGCCTCCACTGTAACTCAATCACATCCTTAAAAGGCTTTCCCAAAATTTCTTTAAAGCTTTTATCTCCACATATATACATACTATTTTACACAAAGTGGAACTACTTAAGAATTTGAACATAGTTCAGTACAAGCTAGAGTTGGTGACATTTTTGAAGTTTGCTTAATGAATAATTAATTGTGTCAGGACGAATTTAAAATTTTGAACTTCATTTTTAAATGAATGCACAGGAAAATCAGGCAAGTAAAAATATCATGTTTGTCCATCAAAATTTTCCTAAATATTAAAAGGGTAGAGGCTAATAAAATATATATTGAACTCCTTTGAAATTATGTTTATAAATTGACAAAAAGGGGTGTGCATGTGGTATTAAAGAAAAATACTGGACTTAAGTGCCTTAAAATCCAAGGTGTCGAAATCTAAAAATCTAGTTTTCAAACAGGATGATTTGAAAAGTCTAATAGACTGAATTGGATACCTGGTTGTGAAAACATAACTGAAAATACAAACCAGTAGGAAGGAAGTTAGAAAGTAACTTTGTTAGGTTTCCTACCATATACCAGATATATTGGTGATTTTCTGGGGATTGTACGATTTGGTACTCAGGAGACCAAATGAAGTATGCTCTGTTATATCCAATTCACAAATGAGAAAATTGAGTCTTAAAATTTTAAAGCTTAGTGGATCCTCTCTCATATAAGTGCATAACAGAGATAGGATTAAAACTAAGAGCTCTGTGATTCCAAAGATTGTTTTCAGCAATATCTTTTCTTATGGATAACACATTTTGTCCAGTAAAAATCTTGTAACAAGAATATTGAGACACATTGACCATCAGTTTCAGTTAGCTTTTGGTTGCTATGATGAACCTTAAAAGAACAACCTAGAGGAGGAAAAGTTCATATTGGCTCATGGTTTAAGAGGTTAAGTCAGTTGATTTCATAGCTCTGACCTGAGGTAAGGCAGAACATCATGAAGGAAGGGTGAGGTGGAGAAAAGCTTCAGTTTGTGACAGCCAGGAAGAAGGGCAGGGAGTGTTCTGCTCACCTATGATAAAATAAAAGCCTCAAAGATCAAAGACTCCTTTTGATCCTTTTTCTCTAGCCACATACTACCTGCCTACAATTTGCCTCTAGTTAATCCATTTAAGTAGATTAGTTTACTGATTAGGTCATACTTTCATAATCTGATCATTTCATCTCTGAAATACTTGCATTAACTCACATATGAGCTTCTAGGAGACACCTTATGTCCAAACAATAACATTCCACCCCTGGCCCCCCAAAGTCCATGCCCATTTAACAACACAAAATACATTTAGTGCACTTCCAAAAGTCTCCATAGTTTTAAATAGTTTCAGCATTGCCAAAAGTTCAAGTCTAAAATCTTTTGGGGGATAGAACTCAGAAGCACTCCATCACTGAGCCACATCCCCAGACCTATTTTGTATTTTCTTTAGAGACAGGGTCTCACTGAGTTGCTTAGCACCTCACCTTTGCTGAGACTGGCTTTGAACTCACAATCCTCCTGCCTCAGCCTCCCAAGCCACCGGGATTCCAGGTGTATCTGAGAATCAAGTTAAATTCTTAGCTGTGATCCTCTGTATAGATCAAAAGCAAGTTACATATATTCAATACATAATGGCACAAAGTAAACATTTCCTTTTCAAAAAGGAAGAAATAAACGTAGAAGGAAGGAATGGGACAAAAACAAGACCAGGGCAGAAGTTATGGCTCAGTGGCAGAGGGCTTGCCTGGCACATGTGAGGTACTGGATTCGATCCTCAGCACCACATACAAATAAATAAATAAATGAAGGCACATCAACAACTAAAACATTTTTTTTAAAAAAGACAAATATCCAGCTGAGTAGATAAATCTTGTCTCTTCTCATTCAGCATCTGGGGCACATGGCATTGTGTTGTTCTTTTCAAAGGGCTTGCTGGTTGAACCCACATGACCTTTCTTAGGGTTTGTTTCTGCTCAATTCTACAGTTTTCCTCTTCCAGCATTCCACATTACTGTCATCTCTTATTCCTGGGAGTCTCCACTACAGTTTTGGCTTCCTTCTCACATCTTCACTAATTGCCTTCTCAGAGGCTGCCTGCAGGAATCTAACCCTACTATACTACCTGGCTTCTCAGGCTTTTCTTTAAATTCTTGGTGGAAACCTCTATCACCCACTAACTCCAGCATCCTGCATTCCTACAGAATTAGTACTATGTGGACAATGACAAGGTCTGCCACCATCTCAAAGAGTGCTCATGTCTCCTTTGACTATGGTTACAGAACTCTCTAAGTGTCTGGGTGACTGAGCATGGTGAATCAACTTCCTAGGCCCACTGTGCAAGCAGGGTGCTCCCATGGTCTTTTCTCAAAGGTATTTTTACTTTTATGTTCTTGAACTTGCAATGGGGCTGCTGTAGCTATTTCCTGGGATTCCTTCAAGCCATCTTCCCTATTGTCTCTGTGTAAAGTAATTACCATGATTGTTAGTGGGTACAAACTTTCCAATATCCACACCTTCTTTGGCCCGATTTTACACACACTTCTCTGGACAAATTGCAAGTTTTTCAGATCTTTGTGCTGTGCTTTCTCCTCCTGATTATCACAGTAAACTTAGCTAAACGCCACCAGCAATATTGATGACATTGCCTGAATGCTACATTGCTTTGAAATTTCCTCCACCACTTTAGTTTAATTAGTACATTACCTTTAGATTCAGCCTCACACAAATTTTTAGTACATGGGCAAAATGTTATCAGCTTTTTTTTTTGCCATAATGTAACATTAATAGCCTCTAGTTCAATCTCCAACAGTCCTCCTGTGAAATTGGAACTTCATGAACACAGTCTTTGTTGTCTCTAATACTATCAGCATCCTGGTCATCTGAATTCTAATCAGAAACACCCATTTAATCCCTTGAGCTCTGCTTACATTCTAAGTCTTCTCCTGGCTGCATCACCAAACGTTTCTAAAACTCCTTCCACAAATTGGTTCCAAATGCTTCTAAATGACCATGGTCAGGTTAGTCACAGCAATAATCTTATTTCTCAGTCCTAATTTCTGTTTTTGTCAGCTTTTCATCACTGTGAACAAAAGACCTGACAAGAACAACTTAGAGAAGGAAAAGTTTGTTTTGGCTCATGTTTTTAGAGGTTCTGCCCATGGCTGGCTGACTTCATAAGCTCTTGGCCCAAAGTGAGTCCCAGAAGGCAGAAGGTCCATCATGTCAGAGTGGGCATGGCAGAGGAAAACTGCTTAGTTTATGACAGGAAGAAGTGAGAGCTCCTTTCACCAGGGGTAAAATATAAACCCCAAAGACTTACCCCCAGGGACATATTTTGTCCAGCTATATCCAACCTGCCTACAGCAACCACCCAGTTCAACCATTCAAGTGGATTAATTCATGGATTAGATTATGGCTTTCATAATCTAATCTTTGCACCTCTGCACTTTCTTGCATTTTCTCACATGTGAACTTTTAGGGACCATCTCATCTCTAAACCATAACACCATAAATAATCTTAATAGTCTCTGTAGATTAGTTGGTTAGACAACTAATTAGAGAAGAATTATAGAC
The DNA here is from genome assembly GCF_052094955.1 of Ictidomys tridecemlineatus. NCBI lineage: Eukaryota > Metazoa > Chordata > Mammalia > Rodentia > Sciuridae > Ictidomys > Ictidomys tridecemlineatus. The sequence goes on along the minus strand of NC_135485.1, from coordinate 105,792,802 downwards.
ATCAGGATTTAAGAGCTCGAAGAGAGAACCAGAAATGCAAGGTAGATATAAAGCTGTAATCAGAGATTTGTTCATATTCTCTCTCTCTCTCTCTCTCTCTCTCTCTCTCTCTCTCACACACACACACACACACACACACACAGTAATTAAAATTGTGAATTTCAAATGTGAGTAACCCAGGGGGGTCAGATAGATATCTGAAACTGAGAAAGAATGATGAATAAAGAGAAAGAAAGGTTATGAGAATAAGAAATATGTTTAAAGTTCACCATTCGGAAGTTGAAAGAAAACTGAAATAAATAAGTGGAGAAGAAAATATTTCCAGAATGATATAATCACAACAAATTACACAAAAAAGCATGACTGGACCATTATTTATTGCATTTCTCATTTACATATTTATGGTAACTGATTGCAAACTTTGCCTTCAGGCTTTAGTTCAGAAGGGGACATTTTTCTTTATTTTGCTTTCCATCCAGATTAAGAGCAGAGACAGCCGGATATCTCATTACCCCATATGGTGAAGAACTTTGCAGACTGATGAGACAGGTGTTTGGGAGGCTTAATGCAATGGTCTCAAATTTTACTACCTAACTTATAGTAGCCTTCAGCAGTCTAAGTAGACAATCTGGTAAACTAACTTGAAGAATTTTAGGGTGATAGTGACAGGTTTCAGTCTTGATACCATTGTGTTTATATGTGTCCTTGCTAATTTAGTTCTCAAAAAACTCCTTATGTTCTTACTTCTTTATTTTTTAATTCTAATTTGTTATACATAACAGCAGAATGCATTAAATTCATATTAGCAATATACAGCACAATTTTTCATATGTCAAAGTAGTCACACCAGAGTCTATCTCATTGGACCATGTTTCCTACCTCCATGCCCCCTTCGTACCCCTCCCTCACCTTTGCCCTATCTAAAGATTGTATATTTCCCCCATGGTTTCTCCCAACCCCATTATGAATCAGCATCCTTCTATCAAAGAAAACATTTGGCATTTGTTTTTTGGGGATTGGTTAACTTCACTTAGCATTATATTCTCTAACTCCATCCATTTACATGAAAATGATGTGATTTTATTCTCTTTAAATGCTGAACAGTATTCCATTGTGTATATATACCACATTTTCTTTATCCATTCATCAACTGATGGACATCTAGGTTGGTTCCACAGTTCAGCTATTGTGAATTGCACTGTTATAAACATTGATGTGGCTGTGTCCCCATTGTTGCTGTATTTAAGTCCTTTGGGTATAAATCTGGGGCTGGGATAGCTGGGTTAAATGTGGTTCCATTTTAAGTTTTCTAAGGAATATCCATACTGCCTTCAATATTGGCTGCACCAATTTGTAGCCCCACCAGCAATGTATGAGTGTGCCCTTTTCCCACATCCTTGCCAACAATTAGTGTTGTTTGTATTCTTAATAGCTGCCATTCTGACTGGAGTGGGTGAAATCTTAAGACTAACTTTGATTTGCATTTCTCTAATTGCTAGAGATGTTGAACATTTTTTCATATATTTGTTGATTGATTATGTATCATCTTCTGATAAGTGTTCAGTTCCTTGGACCATTTATTGATTGGGTTATTAGGTTTTATTTGGTGTTAAGATTTTTTAGTTTTTTATATATCCTGGAGATTAGTGCTCTGACTGATGTGTGTGTGGTAAATATTTGCTCCCAAAATGTAAGTTCTCTATTCACCTCACTTTTGCTGAGAAGAAGTTTTAAGCTTGAATCCATTCCATTTATTGATTCTTGATTTTAATTCTTGTGCTATAAGAGTCTTATTAAGGAAGTCAGGGCCTAATGTAACAGGATGAAGATGTAGGCCTACTTTTTCTTCTAATAGGCACAGTGTCTCTGGTTTAATTCCTAGGTCCTTGAACCACTTTGAGTTGAGTTTTGTGTGAGGGATAGGAACTTAATTTCATTTTGTTGCATATGGATTTCCAGTTTTCCCAGCACCATTTGTTGAAGAGGGTATATTTTCTCTAATGTACACACATTGAAAAATATACCCTCTTTAACAAATACTTCTTTAATGGTTCTATATACATAATTTACTTTTACTTTATTGACTGTTATACTACATTCTCATTTCTTCATTTTAAAATGATCCATGATGAAATTTTGAAAAATCTATTAATTATAACTGGCATAGATGTTACAAAAAACACATTTAGACATTAAAACAATTATTTCTGTATTCCACATGTCTAAAGAGTTAAGTAGAGGCATTAATGACATAAAAAAGAAGACAGAAATCTAAATTTTAGATATGAGAACTATAGAATCTCAGGTAAAAAATACACTAGATAGATAGTTAAGGTCAGATTCGATGTGGGAAAAGAAATGTTAGTGCACTTGAGGCAATTGCAATAGAAAATATACAAATAAAACATACAAAATGTTTGAAAAACATTAAAAATACTGCAGTCAACAGAAAAAATACAATGGTGAACTGGGAGAGACAGAAAAAAAATTGGAATAAACAATGAATTTAAAAATGTACAAATTTGATTCAAATTGTGAGCCCAGAGATCCAATAAGCTAAGACAACATAATGTACAATAAGTATGAATAAATTTTAACAAGATGCATTATAGTCAAGTTATTCAAATAGAATAATAAATGTTTTCAAACAAAGAAAAAATAGTTCTATCTTAAAGGAAGATGGCTAGAGAGGAAAACTCTTTTCTCTTTGTAAATAATGCAAATGAGAAAAGAACACAGCAACATTTTTGAAATACCAGAAGAAATTGTCAATCTGGAATTCTGCTTCAGTGAAAATTATTTTCAAAGACTAAGGTAATTTAAGCTCAAAAGAGCTGATGATATGTGAATTTCACCAACATTTTTAAAAAGTAAAACTGGGGGATGAAGTTAAACAACTTTTATTGGTGAATGCATGAATACACCACAATGGATTCCAATTTCATATATAACTATTACTCATTAATTTAAAAATAAATGAAAGACCAATAGAATAGAGAAATGGACCAGGGGGGAAGAGGATAAGAGGGAAAGAAATGGCACTGGGGATTGAAACAGAGAAAATAATGTTGTATGCATATATGAAAATGTCAAAATTAACTCCACTCTTATATTTAATTATAATGCACTAAAAAGTATTATTAAAAACTAAGACAAAATAAAAACTATTTTCAGAAATACAAGAGATAAAAAAATTTATTACTAGCAGGCTCAGAGTACAATGAGGGTTAAAGGAATTTCCTCAGGTAGAAGGAAAATGAAACCAGGAAATACGTATCTACCTCAAATAACCACAAGGGTAATTATATTTTTGTTTTCTTATTTTTGCATCTCTTTCTAATACAATTGACAAAACAGTAATAAAAGTGTATTTTAGTTATATGACACAAAAGCTTATAACCCTTTAGAAGAAAACTGGAAGAACATTATTATCACATTTTCCTCATCTATGTAAAGCACAGATTGAAGGTAGACTATAATACATCGAAGATACATATTATAAACTCTTATGTTGCCACTAACCTAATGAAATAAGTGTTGCTTTAGCCAATAAAAAAGATACGACAAAATCATAGTCAAAAACATTCAATTCAGAAGAAGGTAGGAAAAGATAATATGAAGAACAAAAATAAAAGAGTACAGATAGGGAGAAGGAAAGCATGAATATTTCCTTGAACTTAACCATACTGAAAGTCACATTAAGTGTAACTGGTCTGAACACACCCAATTACATTGCGATATTGGATACAAAAGCAACACAATCTATAAAGGGCTTACAAGAAATGTTCTTTAAGTATAAAAACACAATTACTTTCAAAGTAAAGAATGAGAAACAATATTATGACATTAGTATAAACAAAGCTGGAATGTTTGTATATAAATATCAGACAAAGTACACTTCAGGGTAGAGAATAACCTGGGTGATAAATATTAATGAATATTTATCACCCAGGTAAATATTTACTAAGCAAATGAATTTACTAAGAAGATATATAAATCTTAAATATCCGTACATCTAATAAGAAAACTTCAAAATCTATAAAGAAAAACTCAAGAGAAATAGTTCATAATTTTAATTTCAAATACCAATATTTCATTCTCAATGACTGAACACTTAAAACTAAAAAAAAAAAAATAGGTAAAAGTATAGATGACTTGAATAATTCTTGCCACTGACTTGACTTAATTTATGTTTATAGAATACCTAAAAAAAGTTGGATGTGCATTTACAAGAAATGATCATATTTTGGGTAATAAAACCATCATCCTGAACTTGCAAGTGTTCAAGTCATCTAAAGGTGTATCTTCTAATTAAAAATTAATGAAGTTCAAAATCAATCAATAACAAGAATAATTGTAATATCTTTAAATAATGAATAGTAACACAAGTCTAAATGACCTCTGGGTCCAAAAAATGAGGCAAGGGATGATGTGGAAGTAGATTTAGTAGAATGGTAAAATGCCATACACACCTTGGAGAAGGATTTGTGAGTTTCTTAAAAAGTTAATCAGCTGGGTGCCTTATTGTACATTTGTAATCCCAGCTACCTGGGAGGCTGACACAGGAAAATTACAAGTTCAAGTCCAGTCTGAGCAACTTGGTGACCCAGTCTGAAAATAAAAAATAAAAACTGGAGATTTAGTTCAGTGGTAGAAGATTTCTGGGTTCAATTCACATTACAGGAAAAAAAAAATGTTAAACATACTTATTCTATGTGATTCAGTCATCCCACTTCTACATATTTACTAAAGTGAAAAGAAAGCATATTTCCTTTCATTTTACAGTGCCAAAGTGATCTATTAAAGCATACACCAGGGATTGTCTGTATGTTCTGCAAAAAGGGTCAGAACACTTTCTTTTCTGAAGCCAAAACTGTCAAAAAACAACCTAATATCCATTAACAGGTGAATTGATAAACATCTTTTGATATATCTATAATATGTAAAACATAGTAATAAAAATGATAAAGTAAAAATACATGATCAACATAAATGAAACTTAAGAATAAGTATGCTAAGTGAAAAAATCAGATAAAAAGGAACATACATATAACTGTATATTCCATTTATTTAAATCTCTAGAAAATTTATCCAGTCATGGAGTTGCTTGCTGGTAATCCCAGCAAATCTGGAGGCTGAAGCAAAAGAATTACAAACTGGAGGCTAGTCTTGGCAACTTAGTAGAATCCTGACTCAAAAAGTAAACAAACTCAGTGGTAGAGTGCTCTTGGATTCAATCCCAGCACTAAAAAAAAAAAAAAAGAAAATCTCTAGAAAATTTAAACAAATTTGTATTGACATAAAGCAGATCAAAGTTTGTCTGGGAGAAGTGAGAAAGTTGTTATAAAGTGGTATAAAATATGTTTCAGGGTGATGGGAACAGTCACTATGTTGACTACAGTGATAATTCATGACTATGTCACACCTGATCAAGCTATACACCTTAAGTATGGAATGTGTTTATGTCATTATACATCAAAACAACTGTGGAGATGTATAAAAGTTAAAAAAATAATAAAAGAATTATCAGGAGAAAATTGGAAGAAATGATATCAGAGTGGAAGACATGAATCAGATGCTGTGGTGTACTTTGGGTCAACCCAAAGTTTTGAGTTTTCATTCTACAAGAGAAAGAAAGATAAGTATGTCTTATCAGTAAGATAGCTGCCTGACCTAGTATATTTTTTAATGGTTCACTTTGGCATTGTATAATGAATAATATGGTGAAGATAACAGGGAAAATATGAACATTTTAGGAGTTATTTCAGCCCAACAGGCAAAGTCAGGACAGATAGTAGCAAAGGAAGAATAAAAAGTGGTAGAATTTGGGATATATATTTGAAGAAAGAATCTACAATGGATGCTGATGTATTAAAGAGATAAGGTAGACAAATTAGGGGAGAAAAAGTGATGCTCCATTTTAGGTATAAGCAACAACGTAAACTGATATGAAAATAATTGAAATAGGACTGGGAAAGGAACAAACGAGAAGAAAGAAAATAAAGTTTAGAGGGGATATGTTTCATTTGCAATGCCTATTGAATATCAGAGTGAATATCACAGGAAGTATTTCAATACAGTTTTCTGAAAAACAGAATTTTGTCAGAATTGGCAATATAAAATGAAAATCTCTTAGCACACAGAAGATATTTTAAATTGGAAAATGAGTAAAATAATTGAGAGAGAACTTAAGAATAGAAAAAAAGAATAGGTGCTAATAGCTAGCTATATTAATGATCAGAAGTGAGAAAGGAGATGAAAATTTCAGTGATGTACGTAATTTTGTTGCTCTCTTAGTTTTCTCTCTCCAACCCTCTTCAAATTCTTCTTTTCCATCATATTTATGTATTCTGATATTCAAAAACACCATCAGAATTTTCATTTTTTACATTAATATTATTCCTGATACATCTAACTCATGTAGAGACTCCAATATTAACTCTCTGGTGATAAATCACAAAATTAAATCTCTTAAACATGAAGAATGTACTTTTACAGGTACAACTGAATATGCTTGTCTCGAATTCAACATATATAAAAATGAGGTCCAGAATTTCATGCCCACAATATTTTAGCAATATTAGATCAAATTATTTAATTTCTCTGTGACTAAATTTCATCTATGATATTGGAGTAAAGTAGCTCTCATAGGGTTATTCTGAGCAGCAAATATAACAAAGAGGCTTAACACAGTGATTGGCATATGACATTTGAAAAATTTTATCTTTTTTATATACTTTTATAATTTCTCTGTTCTCCCTCTATTAACTTTTGTTTTAGTCAAGATAAAATGACTAAACTGTCATAAAAACAAACCATAATGGTAAATTTATCCACTAAAAAGCCTTTTTTTTTTTTTTTGCTTAATTCAATCAATGTGTGATGAAGATGGCAGAGCATTCTAGGGTTCCTTTTACCCATCAAGTGACCTAGGGATCCAGTTTACCATGTAATCTAGATTGCCTTTGTCATCAAGGTGAGGAAGACAGGCATCCAGATATGTCCTATAAGGGACATACATACTTCCCTTCTGCTCAGGTACCACTGATAAGAAGTAGTTACATGATCCTACCTAATGTCAAGAATTGTGGAGAATATATTGTGAGAAACAAGCTCACCTGCTCAAACCCAAAGCATGAACTGGGAGACAAGGGGCACAGTGAAAGAGAGACTTTAATTATGGTCTTGGGAGATCAGTTATCTCGTGAACAGACACACCCAGAGTGGTAACAAACGGTATTTTATCCTCTAGTGGGCAAAGTCCCTCACTTGGTTTCTTTCCGGTTCAGTACTATGGGGTACACAATCTTCCCAGACTCACCTAGGTTTTACTGTCTTCTATTGGGTTATTTAAAGAAGTGTACCTTTAGTTGTCTCAATCTCCCTTTGTTTCTTTGTGGTGAGAATGCCTTCCTGAGTTGAGCATATTTTGCATATTTCGGCATATGCAAGTTCTTTATTAAAGTTACTACTTCTTAACAGACATAGTTCTGTCTGTGTTGGTCAGATAACCACTTCCCCATCTCGTCTTTAACAAAGGGCTATTCAGGTGCATGTACTTTGAATCTTCCACATCCTCAGGCTATTAGTTTTATTGTGTGAGTTAATTATAGACAACCTCCCATTTCTTGACATATAGCTTCAGTAATTTTGCACTTGAAGCTAAATATTGTATTATGAAATTTGACCACCAAACTTTTATTTCTCACAATAGGAACACACCTAGATTTTTGGTGATGATTAACTGTCTGGGTCTCATCTGGCATGTTACCATTTACTCAGAAAACAAAAACCAAAGCTTGAATTTATTGTAGATTTATCCCCTGCCTTCTTTATCCATACACTTTCTTTCTTTCTTTATTTTGTAACAAAGGGCACTTATTTACTCCCTTAATTGTTTCTGAAATGAACTTCCTCTTCTGCACAACTGCTTTCTCTTCAGTGGATGCTATAAGCAGAAAAATCCAAAATTTTTCTCTATACTCAAGTCCTCAGATACCAAATATGTGGGAATTTTTTCCACACTAAAGAATTTTCCAAGTATCTGGATATAAACCAGCATTTTTCAGTTTAATTAGGTTGAAGATCACCTGGAGTTAGTGCGGAACCTACAGGTTATGGGCTCAGTTCCATATCATGGCTCTGTTACTGGCATTCTTAGATGAAGGCTCTCTGCCCTCTGGTCATCCAAACAGATCATTCTTGGTCACTCATTCCAGTATGAAAATCAGAGAGAGGCAAGTGGTAAAGGACAAGAAAGGAATCTTTCATCTGAATGGCTACCCTGGGAAGAAGAGAGATAAGGCTACAGTGACCAAAGTCTTTGAACTTTCATTAAGAAGGAGAACAAAGTCAATTGGGGGTTTGCAAGACTCTGTGTTTGCATAGCTGACAAAGTAAGTCATTCTGGTCGGGCTATTGTCATTTTGATCTGGGCTAGTTCTGTAAAGTTCTAGGAAGGTCCTCCTCACTTGAGGTGATTCAATTTCCCGAGATGAGATGATTTTTTTCTGCATGGGAGAGTAGCCTCAGTTCCTTCGTGACATAATTGATACCACTTAGGGAGCAATTTCATCATGGGTGATCTGTTCTGCAGCCTGCTGATGCTTGGCAGTACTTTCAGTCCCTTGTCATAAAGATGCTTATCAACCAGGCCTGTTATTACTGAAATACAAAATAACTGAAGAAAAAAAAAACTTAGGGAAAAAAAGTTTAAAAAGACATATGGAGTCAGAACAGGATAAAATGGAGTTGATTAGTTTAATAACTGTGCTCCTTTAGCTCCTAACTTTAGATGCTAATCACAAGTGGTAAGCCCCAGGTGACTCACACTTCTGTCTGGCTTGGCTACAAATTGTAGGCTCCCACAATTCCCTTCTCAAGTTTGATAACTTGCTAGAGCAGCTTAAACGACTCTGTAAAGCCCTTGACACATCTGTTCTTTTATTATAAAGATCTCTGAACGTCATTGATTAGATTTTTTATGGTGATTCCATTACATAGTTATAGTGGATTATATGACTGGTCATTGATGATTGAACTTGATTTTCGAACTTGCTCCTAATCCCAGAGTTTGAGGAGTAGGGGATGTTTAATCTTTTTATTTTATTTAATTTTTTTTTTAGAGAGAGAGAGAGAGAGAGAGAGAGAGAGAGAGAGAGAGAGAGAGAATTTTTTTAATATTTATTTTTTAGTTTTCGGCAGACACAACATATTTGTTTGTATGTGGTGCTGAGGATCTAACCTGGGCCACACGCATGCCAGGCATGCATGCTACAGCTTGAGCCACATCCCCAGCCCAATCTTTTTATTAAATGGAAGATTCCTTTCACAATCAGAACTCTGGAAGCTATGTAGAGGTTTTTAGTTGCTAGTCTTCTCATTAACCTACAAAAGATACTCATCATTCCAGAGATTCCAAAGGTCTTAGAAGCTTTTGTGTCAGAAACCTAGAACAAAATATTAACACAAGATTTTACTATCATCCCATCTCTTGGGAAATTACAATTGTTTTAAAACTTTGGTGTCAGAATCTGGAGTAAGAAACCAAATAGATGTTTCTTTATGTCAAAACTCTTGCATCATATTCTACTTGATTGGATTCTAGTAGTGTGTACTATATATAATCTATCCCCCTCCGTGCTTCTAGATACCATCAAAAATATATGACTATGGGATTTATTTTTACAAAATAGTCCTGTTTTTTTACTTTTACATAACTTGAACACTTTCTTGACATTGGTGGCTATGAATAAGGAAAAAAAATACTGGATTGATGTGTTAGTCAGTTGATGTTGCTATAACCAAAACACCTTATTAAAACAAATTAGTACAGGGAAAGCTGATTTTGGCTTACAGTTGCAGAGGTTCAGTCCATGGTTGGCCAAGTTCATTGCTCTAGGCCCAATATGAAGTAGGACATCACATCAGAAGGGTATACCAGAGGAGAACTGCCCCATTCAAGGTGACCAGAAGGCAAAGAGAGACAAAGAAACTTGTAGGGGACCACAGGAATATGAACCTTTCCAGGATACACACCAGTGACCCACCTCTTCCAGTTACCACTCAGTCCATTCAAATCACAGCGGACAGATTAGATTGTAGCTCTTAAAACACAATCATCTCAAATCTGAACATCGCTGCATTAACACAGAAGCTTTGGGGAAACACTGCAGAACCTGTACCCTTCCAGGGTTAAGGGCATATTGATTTCAAGTGTTGGGTGTGGTGATTAGCTGCTGCTATATGGCCTTATAACCAGAATGAAGAAGGCAAGAATTCTAGAACGAGTGAACTATTTCAGTTGTGTTATAGATTTTAAAAAGGAAAGTCTAAGTTCCACTCAAGACACTTAGGTCCAAACCTTCACAGTGATTTTTACCAGCAATTAAATGCTCTAGCCTGAAAGTGATGCACCTGATTCCAACTCAAAACTTGTTGTTCAAAACTTGTTTAAAAGTCCCTTTGCAATCTAAAACCACTATTTTTTCCAGTCTCTGTTCACTTTATTGACTCTGTATCCTAGTATTTGTTATTTATTTTAGCAAAGATTTATACACTTACTATGAGTTCATATACTCCTATCTGGATGAGTTTCCAGATGCCATATTTTATTCATGTTCTTGTGACCTCAAATAATATATTTTCCTTAGCCAAAATCAGAAAAAAAGAAAAACATTCCTTTGAGACATGATTTAAATTTATCCATGTAGATATTCCTCAAATTTCTGTTCCATTTGCATCAGAAGCTAAATCAATTTCATAGCATATTGTTGTCTTCTTGGTACACTGTTAAGACTTGATTTATAATAGCTGTTGATTAGTGTATTCTACATTGAGGACTGAAATACCCTTAAGTGTTTGAGACAGATATAATTCATCTTTGTATCTACACAATTTGGCACAAATTAGGCACTTAAGTTGTGAACTGAACTAAGTTTGGCAACAATTCTATTGAGCTTATGCTTAAAAGAACATTTCAAAATTGAAGTGCTAATTCTAAAGGCTTTCCATAATTAGGATTTTGCCCCATAAATCACTAACATGAAGTAATCATGATAGAGACATTGGCTCAGGCAGTTGAATATCAATCCTGAACTCTCTAATATGCATTCCTACAATGCAGATGCTAAATTTCTTAAAATAAAAGAAACAAATTTTTATGCAAAATTTCTAATTATGATTTAGATTTCTCAAATTATGCACAGCTGAATGAGACTTCCACTTTAAAAAATTTATTTTTTTGAGTTATATACAGAGTGAAGCAGAGCATAAGACATCCATTTATATACATGCTTGGTGAGTGTGTGTGTGTGTGTTCGTGTGTGTGTGTGTGTGTGTGTATGTGTATTTGTGTATTTTTGTATAGGTGTTGCATTTCTGAAGCATATAGCTAGAGTGAATTGCTGACTCTTGGAAGTTATTCTTGGGATCTCATGCTAGAGCTTATTCCTAAAGCAATTATTCAGTAAGATATTAAAGACATTATAATATAAGTATTTCTACTTATAATAATTTCAGCACATCTGTTTTTGTTACTAAACTCTAACTATTAGAGTAATTGGTACTTGGTAAGAAGCCTCAAGGAAATGGACATCTGGTATTTAGTATATGACCTGGTTATATTCAAAGGAAATGAGGATTTTGCTAATATTGGAGTATAGAATGTTATTGTTCCATTATATGCTATATCAAAACACTAAATTAAGTGATTACCTATAGTTTCCTGAGAGGAAGGATCTATTGAATTCAAGTGTTTGGTGTGCCAATTAGCAGCTGCCAAATGCCCTTATGACCAGAGTAAAAAAGATGTGAATTCTAGCATGAGTGAACTGTTTCAGCTGTGCTAGAGAATTTAGGAAAGGACATCTCAAGTTTCAAAACAACACTCAAGACACCATCAGAGGTCTGGAGAATTTCTGTGAGTTCCTAAAGAATTTTCTGTTACTCAGTGTAGACATATGCATATCATCCATAATAGTGTATTAATAAGAATGAATTAAGCTATGTTGTATTGATAAACAATCATCAAAATTGAAATTGTTCAAAAGTTGTTCAAACTACCCGTCCATTACTCACGAGTTAGAGGCTTCCTTATTATAGTCACTAAGGGACTCAGACTGTTGAAGCAATGACCAACTAGAACATACTGGTTCCAGAAAAAAAAAAAAAAACTGATTTTTTTTTCTTTGTTTTCAATCAATCAAATGCTTTGTCTTTAAATTGCACACAATTCTACTCTCAGTTAAGTGGGCATAACAAATACTATGGTTCTACCCAACCTCCTAGGGGACTTAAGTAAAATTCTAGGACAAATCTAGAAAAACAAATACTGGAAATACTTGAGGAAAAGGGATAATAATAACAACAGGTGATCAGGGAATCTGATGTTATGGATTGCTACATTAAGGAATTGGAAATATTTAGACCTGAAAATTAGAACAAGTACGTTGTGTGGAATTAGTTGATGCTGAATTCCCAAATGCCTACTGAATTTTCCTTATTCAGAGTAGTAGCTTTCCCTGACTAAGTGATGAGGTTATTTCCCATTTGCATAAAGACCTAGAATAATATCATCTACAGTGGTTTCCTTAAGAAGATAACTATTAAGATCTACCACTTTCACTTACTGCATATTATGCATCTCTGAGAAGAGGAATCTTAGGACAAGCTGGAATAAAAATCATTCATTTTAGATAATTAAAAATTTTGCAAATATATATGCAGGAAAATGTATGGTAATTAATTACAAATTTGCTAGATTTTTAATTATGAATAAATTTCATATATGTAAGGCTACACTGAGTATTATTTCTGAGATATTTGAGCTGTTCTGTTTCCCTGCTTGGTGTCTTAAACATGGACTTGAATATAGCTTATGCTAAATTGCTGAAATGCTGAAATGTCTGTAATATAACAGAAGGTGCTATCCTAATATCTCAAAGAATCAACAATGTTGGAGTGACTTAAAGATCCATTCATATATTCCACATCTATAACTTCCAATAAAAGTGATCATCATCAAGTCACTGAGAAATTCATTGGTGAGGTAAGACAGAATATTTTTTTTTTGCTTCTATACTTAGCATTATAAAGAAGGTTGAATTAAAGACTTCTGATTTTAATGAGTATGAGGCATCAGAATTTAGAGGCCAGGTAGAAACATTTAATGGCCAGAAGCAAATACATCAGTGTATTTAAAATAGCCAACAGCAAGAGAAATTATAACTTCCAATTGGTTATGAAATGCTAGTGATTGAGATACATAGATGACTGACTAGGGTCTTATTTCAATCCTTATCTTTATAGTGACAATCTTTGTGACTACAAATTTTATTGTTATATTTAATATAAAGATCATAATATTTATAGCTAAAATTATTTAAAAATATTAAAGAAAAGTTAAATTTTTATCTAGGAATCTGAATTCAGTGCATCTAGTTTTTAAATTTTTTAGTTGTAGTTGGAAACTATACATTTACATTCATTTTATTTATTTATTTTTATGGCTGCTGAGGATAGAACCCAATACCTAGCACATGCTAGGCGAGCATTCTACCATGGAGGCATGACCTCAGCCCAGTGCATCTACCTTTACTGAACAGTCACCCCTCCTTAATCCTCCTTATGCCCTCATGAAGAGCTCTCTGACCAACTGGTAGACAAAAGAAAAATAATACAGCCTGGTTTACAGATGGTTCTTAATCTTAGGCTGGAAATATTTAAAATTGTACCTGTAATGCACTAACAGTTTGCTGGCTGGAAAAGAGAATTGGGGAGTCTCTGGTATTTCAATAGATACTTTCATGATAAATGTGGTAGTTGCATTGCATGAAAGTATAATTGGCTACAAATATGGACCAATATTTATTAAAAAAAGCAAGTGATTGATCCAAATAGTTAGGGAATTAAAAAAATAAAGCAAAAAAAAAATAGCCAATCACAGTGATGCACACCTCTAACTCCAGCTACTCAGTAGTAGCCTAAGGCAAAAGGATCACAAGTTGAGGCCGACCTCAGCAAATTAGCAAAGCCCTGTTTCAAAATAAAAAGGGATGGGAATATAGCTCAGTAGTATGGTTCCTGTAGATTCAATCCCCAATGCCATCCCCTCAAAAATTAAGTAGCTTATAAAAAGGTTTGGAGAAAAGTCTTTGTTTATGGACATTTCAAAACAAACCATAAATGATAAGATGTTTGTGACTTTTGTGTTTCTCTTGGTAGGAAACATTCTCAATCAGTTGAAAAAAAATGGCACTTTTTATAGATGTTAATTGGCTTATTTTCCTATACATTCAATATTGAATAGAAGATTGCTATGGTTTGGATGAGAGATATTCCCCAAAATTTCCTGAGTTGATGTATTAGTTGACATCATTAGATTTTCAGATCCATAACCTAATCAGTGGATTAATCCACTTGATGGATTAATAATTTGAATGTATTACTGGGTGGTAACTATAGGCAACTGGGGCATAGCTGGAGGAGGTGGGGCACTGGGGATGTGGCTTAAGGATTGTATATCTTGCCCCCCTGGCTCTTTCCTCATTCTCCACTTCTTGGCTGTCATGGCTTAAGAACCTTCCTTTGACTTTTGCCATTATGTCCTGCCTCTTTTTGGACCTGAAACAATGGGCTGGTTGACCAACAACTTAAGCTCTGAAGCTGAGTCCAAAATAAACTTTTCCTCCTCTGAGATGTTCTTGTCATGTATTTTAGTCACAGTGAAGAAAAGTTAATTAACCAAAATTTCAAAGCAAAAATGTGTTCATGCTCATGGGGAGAAGATTAGGAACGAGTACCTGTAGACAACTTTCTTTTCCTAAGGTTTACCTTGTGACTGCCACTTAGAGTACTAACTGTCACCATCATAAAGCAACACTGAAACTTTCAAATAGTTATGATATTCCTAGGAAACCAGTAAGTTAACTTGGGATCAGTCAACTATGAAAATTTTTCTTTACTTGCAGTAAAGTATATTCTGTTTTATCTCCTCTTTCTTCTGTGCTTCTGCCAACAGTGTTACTAGAAACCTAATGGATAATTTCAGCATCAGAATATCCTTCTTCTGAACAATAAACTCATTTTGCAGCCAAAGTGATGCATTATGTTTAATATATATATCACCAATTTCACTCCATTATTTGGAACTTACTGGTTATAGGGTCTCTTAAATCTTTATTGTCCTAGTTTAAAAGAATAAAATAAAATCTGCTATGGTTGGGAGGTTGAGTGTTCCTGAAAGATCCATATGAAAATGTCTGATCCCTAAGGGTGCTGTGAAATTCTATGGACCATTAAGAGGTAGGCCTGGTTGGAATTCTATATATCACTGTGGCTAAGTTCTTGAAGTAGGCTCTGGGAATTTTGGTCCCTTCCTATTTCTCTTTAAATTCCTGGCTTGTGGTTGCACAGTTTTTCTCCTATACACAAAAGATCCTGATGTTCCATCCTCACTAGAAACCAGTGAAAACACACAATCTTGGATAAGAGTCTTCAAAACTGAGATGAATAAACAATAAAACTTTCTTTTTATAAAATTATTTACTTTGGATATTTTGTTGTATTAATGCAAATTTGAATACTGCAGCATCCTAGGGGAAACTGAATATTCTACATAACTGTGACCAAGATACAAAATTTAACTATTCTTCCTTACAATACTTACAAAGCTTATGGGGATATGCTGTACTTCAGAAAGTTTGTGCTAATTTTTCCATAGCCAATTCTGGTATATGGGACATAGATCTGAATGATGGGGTAAATTAAAAGAATCATTTCTCATATTACATCTAATAACTAACCCACAATACTATTGTCTGCATGTTCCTGCAGTTCAGAGCTCTATTCATTTAGAATTCTTAAATTCTTTCCTCAGATGATACAATAATGATGACATTGAAGTTGTCATTGAGACCACCACCTGGTCATTTGGACTCCTCACAGAGCCGGACCAACAAGCTAAAGGGGCAGATTATATTATGTTATCTGGGTTGATTGGTCCTGGTTATCACTGGGAAGTGGGGTTGTTTTAACACAATAGAGCTCAGGAGAGTATCACATGTACCATCGTGTCCACTTGTATTAGTCAATGAAGATAAGAACAATAACACATACAGAAGAAAATAGAGTGTTAAAACCTTTAGAAATGCAGTTTTGGATCTGTCCTTAGGTAAAGAATCATGCAGAGGTCATTGTGTGGGCAAAGTTAATGTAGAATGGGTGGTAAAAACCAAGTTGTACTTTGAATAACTTTATGAGCAGTTAAAAAACATGGAGATTAAGGCAGCTACATATAGTCTTCCTCTATGCCTGTATATTAATTACATTTATTTGTTTCTACCTGTGTTCAAATATCTTCACAGGATATATTAGTTTTCTATTTATTCCTGTTTAAATGTAATGAGTATCATGATGGGATTTTAACTGAAGAATAAGAGAAATGAATATCATGTATAGGGTGTCTTTTTAGGGATGTTTTGGTACCATTTCATTTGTATAAAGAATGATAAAGGTTTTTTTTTTTTAGAAAGCTACCTATATTCACCAACTATTATTGCTTGGAAATAGGTTATTAAGTATCAAAAGTGTCATACTGTAGTATACACACAGTATTGATTTGTTAATGATCCATTGTAACTCCCTTCTATGACAATCTCTATATAGAAGGGACACTAGAGCTAAAAAGTTAATTTTGAACTTCTTTGAATCTAGAATTTCAAATATTATCAAGGTGCTAAAAATCCAGTAGAAATGAGCAAAACTGACATTTGTAATTAAGTTGTATGGGACAACAGATAGGGCTTGAGGCATCTGTTTGCATGAGGTCATTTGAAGTTGTAGTTTCGTAATGCTGAGATAATGAACAGAGTTTTACTGCCAATCCAAAAGGAACAACATGTTTCTGGGCAACTTGGTTCTGGAACATATTTTTGGTAATATTTCCTAAAAGATCAGACCAGAGAATGTTTCTTTATTCCTCTTCTTCTCAATTTCTGTAAGCATTTAATGTTGTCTAATAAAGCTCCTCTGCTAATACAAAACAGAGTGGATTCTCTGTAACTGCACTCCCAATCATATATTAACTGACTCTTTAATACCAACTACAGTAATCTCAACTCAGAAAAAAAGATATGTAGAATTAATGATGTTAATTACAATACATTTTAAAAGAACCATGGTCTAACCTTCATTTGAACTTTAAAAATTGCTGACATTGTCGTTTCTGTGACTAACAGAAAACCTACTGTGAATAAAATAATGATATTCATGGGATAAGAGTTATCATTTGTTTGAGTGCTGCTTCTATGCCAAGCAGGAAACAAGACACATCAATAGTATAAGATAGAAATAATTACCCTTGTTAAATCGATAAGGAATGCAAGGGCCAAAGAGCTTAAATGGTGTTCAAAAGTCACAAAGCAAGAAAGTTAGACTTATTGCAACATAGCTCTATTTAATTTTTAAGTCCATCATCATCTTCTCTTGTATCACACATTGGTTTTTTCTTCCTTCCTTCCCCATGTATGCTAGTACTGTATTTAAAGCTATAGAAAAGAAATTGTGAACACTTGAAACAGATCTGCCAGAGTTAGGCTTCTACTTTTCAACCAACTTTCATATCCACCTCCACTTTAAAATTCCTCAATACAATCAGACAAAAAGAAAAAAATATATATATGTATATATATATGCATAGTAAAAAAATTTAACTATGCTTTCTGACAATATTTACAAAGCTTATGGGGATATGCTGTACTTCAGAAAGTTTGTATAAATCTACACTTGCAATGTTGAATAGAATTTCAATGCTTCACATGAAAGCAACAGACATAATATACTTTTGTGAACTCCTAGAGATATATTTTTTCCTTGTTTTTTGGGAAACTAAACAAAAGAACTACTGCCTCAGAAGGCTTTTCACAAGCAAGAGATACCTTTATTCTGTTCCTGCCTGATTAAAGTCCACCTCCTGTTGCTATAGGTTTCAGACCTTTTGTGTCCAGCCACTGCCTGTGTCTTCTTCCCTGAGCTCACCTCTGCATCAGACTAAGCAGTATTATCATTTGTGCTGATCTGGCTTTCATTTGCCTGCTTTTCAGTTTTTGATAAGGGTTTTCATCTTTCTTGTATATCTTATCCACTTTTTTACTTCTCTTCCAGACAGCTTCCATACTATAAGAAAGAAAACATGACTCCCCGGTCTGAACTTTTAAAGAAATTTCTTAGTTATTTCTTTGACAATGAATTATATATAAAGTATCTTTGGGTTTGTCCTCACTTCTAAATTGATATAGTCCTTTTATTTTCAGATAACATTTCAAACTACTTAAAAATGGTCATGGTTTTCATTCATCTTTTTGGATAGCTTATAGGTTTTAACTGATGAAGCAATTGAGAGACATGTAATATATGTCCTAATAAGAAAAAGAAAAAATGATAAGTAATATGTCAATTATAACTAAAATTTGAAAAAAGAAAAACAAAGAAAGGAAAAGAAAGAGCAGATATTTACCAGCTCAGTTCCTGCTGATCTGAGAATAGTTCTTCCCCATGAGAACTTTATCTGAGATTTTTGTCTTAACTCTATATGATTATGGCATAAATTTCATCACTCAAAAGATCATTACTAACTGAAAGAGCATTCTAAGGTTTCTAGTCCTCTATGGGGGAAATGAATATATAACATTATATTCTAGGATAACATATTTTCAAGGAAGGAAAAGAACGTTAGGTAATATCTAATTCAGAAGCTCATCAAAACTACATTTCAAGTAAGAACACCATCAATATTTACTGAACACCATACTATATTAGGAAATGCTAGATAGAGTTTTGGTCCTCCTTACCTACTTCTAGAAATATACTTAATTCATAATTAAATCTCTCTCTTTTTTGTTTTTTTGGTGGTGCTATGAATTGAACCCAGGGCTTTGTGCATGTGAGGCAAGCACTCTACCAACTGAGCTATATTGCCAGCCCTATAAATTAAATCTTTTATGTTAGAATCTTGAAATATTTTAGGTTGTAATAAATATAACTCAAAAGTCATTTTCACACATATCACTTAGAATTCAAATATTTTAACATATAAAAAATTCCCAAATAATATAAGTTTGTATTTTAAAGTATGCTTCATGAAAAATGGACATTTTTATCCTTTTCTATAACTTAATGTATGCATGCAGATGGAATAACAATGATGAAAGAGGTCTTTCTGTATTGCTTGTCAATCATAAAAATACCCCTTTCTCATGCAGTATTATTGAATTAATGACAAATACTTAGAATACATCCAGAATTTAAAATAATACTTTGCTAATTTTAAAAAGGATTATTATCACTGCAATGGATATTAGTATTTGGCATACATATATATCATTATATTGAAATCAACGTGAAAATTTGACAAAAATGAAGTGATAAAATTAGTCTTATTAATTTTAATTTGTATGCACATTTATATGTACATATTTATATATGCAGATGTGTGTGTCCATGCCTTGATTCTTTACTAATTTCAGTTATTATGTCACAATTTTATATATAATAAATTGATAAATATAAAATATTATTAACAAATATATTATCTGCCTATGTTTTCTTCTTTTATATTGTTTTCAGAATAAGGACCAAGCGTGTCTTGTTGATTATTATATCACTATATTTAGTTCAGGTTCTAGTATAAAACAGTGTTTGATAAATGCCCCTATTGTGATAATTTTTTTATAATGTATTATATGGCTACAACTTAACTGGTGCTTTCATAGTTTAAATGTTGAAATTGTTAATTCAATTTAGCATGTTTATACTAAGGTTTTAAAATTAAAATATATCTTAATAAAATTAGCATACAAATTTATCACTGAGATTATATAAAATGTTGAGAATATTATGTAGATAGAAAAAAATTAATATAATAAAACCAAAGTTATGACCTAAACAAATAGGTGAAATGCAAAGAATGAAAAAAAATGAAAACAACAGACTTATATATATAATAGTTTGAGGTACTGTAAACAAATAACCAATAAATCTGCTATAAACTAAATGTCTGTGTCTCCACAATTCACATGTTGAAACTTAGTCATCCGCATCATGATATTTAAAGGTAGGGCCTTTGGGAGGTGAGTAGGATATGAGGTGACCAGTGCCCTTATAAAAAAGACCTCAGAGACTGTGCTTCCCCTTTCTGCTATGTGAACCTACAGGGGGAAAAAATGGTCACCTATGAGACAGCAAGTAGATAGCTGTCAGATACTGAGTCAGCCATCACCTAAACCTAGACACACTAGATTCAGAACTGTGAAAAATAAGTATTAAATGCTTATAAGCATCCAATTTGTGATACTTTCTTATAGAAGCCTGAATAGACTGATAAATATTATGATTACAGATATAATAAAAAAGGACTGAGAGAAAAATGATGCAATGAGGTACAGGGGTCTTGAGATTAAGAATAAAAACATACAGGAAAGATTTGAGTACAATTTTTGACCAAAGAAAATATTTAACATTAATTTTTATTTACAACTGGTAGAGGTTTTGAAATTAGCGAATTACATTGAAAGATTAATGATTAAATCACTCAGAACAGACACATGTCTAAGGATAAGTAGAAGCTTAAACCAACTAAAGAGGGCGAATATATGTGCTTATCAGAATTTTAAGGATTGGAGAGAGAGTGGAAAGGAGGGTGGAAATGATCTAAGCAGTACATGTTCATGTATGGGAATGTCACAGTGAAACACATTTGTTTGTACAAATAGCACAATAATTAGTATTAAAACAGAATCTTAACGTTGCTTTCTCAAAATAACACATGTTCCTATTTCTGCTGAATTCCATGCATGGGCCTGCTGTCAACTATTCATGTTAGAAAGCAGCAACCCATCCAGAAAAGGCAGTTTCTCCATCCACGGAATATCTCCAAAGTTTACAAACCTAAAGATTCAGGATTTATCAATTTCAACTCTCTTGCATTAATTCAGGTCTGTGTTAACCCTCATTTGTGCTCTACAAACACATTCAGTAGTAATGTCACCATGAATCTGTTGTTTCATTAATTAATTCATTAATTTGTGGATTTCATTATTTCATGCAACAAACATGTGTTAATTATGTTCTTTGTGCCAGATGAGCTGGAGAAGCCATTTACTTCTTTAAGGATCCTCTTAGAGTTTTCTCTCTGAAAGAACTGAGTTTATATCACTATGCATTTCTTTCACTTGAAGATAGTTTATTTTAAAATTTCTACAATATTTTAGGTTTATAAGCATAACATCATAATTTGGTGTTCTTAACCAAACTGAGGAAGAGTTAAGCAGGGATTTTTATATCTAGTTTTCACTAGAAATATCCAAGGCTCCAAGGTTCCAAAGTAAATTCACTACTTTCTCCTGTTTTTTTTTTTCCTAATGTTTTCTTTTTTTCCTCCTAGTTCATATTATTTCATCATTATTTTATTTATTTTTCAAGAAAAACACAACAAATTTATGTCTGATTTAACATTCAGCCTTCATCCACTGGCAACACTTAATTACCAGTAGTTCCTTTTTCTCTAAGTGACTACTCATTGGTAATCGTGTACTCAACTAACAGTCTTATTGTTTTGTCAGGACTGCATCCTCTTACTTCTCTTTGGAAAATTCTCTTTAGCTCAGTATCTGGCACAGAGAAGGTGCTCTTTAATTAATTAATGTTTGGTTTTTGCCTTTTATACATTTTCTGAGTGTTATGATGATACATTTATCCAGTGATCTTTTAAGATGGGGTAATCACCACTAACAAAATAGTCAGATATTCTGGATTCAAAAACTTTGTCCATTATATGTATCTCTGTTGTCACTTTTGTACCAATAATTAGTAACAAAACTGGTCCAGGACAACTATTTGGAGCTTGAATGTGTTGACATGTAAGTCAGCTAACAGAGTCACAATCTTTATGTGGTATAAAATGTAAGATATCTGATCTTTGTCCCAGGTTCCTCATATAGAAACCTGTGAATTTCCTGAGGTTCCTGAGGTTCTGAGTGCCTTTTGTTATTCTAATGTGCTCCTTTTGATCACTGATGAGCTCATGCAGAAAGTGTGGTTTGGGGGCACCTAACATAGCCTGAGAATGGGGCTTGTCACCACAAAGAAGAAATAATTTGAGGGTTGTCAATTTCAGCCCCACCCACTGATTTCTGAGAAGTGAAGGTATAGACAATAGGTTAAGTTTCATAAAAAACTCCAAAAACCATATTTGATGGACTTTTGGATTGCTGAACACATGGAGAGGCTACTAGGGGTGATGTACATAGAAAACTTATGAAAAACAAAAGGCCAAGGAAGCTCTGCATTTTTTCTTAAATACCATTCCCTGTACATCTCTTACAATTGCTGTTCATCTGTCCACTATATCCTTTTTAATTAAACTGGTCAATATAAGTAAAGTGTTTTCCTGAGTTATGTGAGCTGTTCTAGAAAATTAATCCAACCCCAGTTTACAGCTGTGAATGGCCTCTGAAATGTGGTCAGTCTTGTTGGGAATGAGTCCTTAACTGTGTTATTGATGCTATGTTCTAGTAGATGGTGTCAGAAATGAATTAAATTGCATTACAGGCCACATGGTTGGCATCCAAAGTTAGAAAATTGATTGATGTGGCAAAACTCCACATATCTGACACAGAAGAGTTCTGTGTTGTGTGACTATATGAGGAGAGCCCTGGGCTTTACCAGACCTTATGATACTTTCTCCAATGACTGTTTTGCTTTTTCAATCTGGAAAAAATACCTGTTTATCTTTAAAGACTAAGGTTGAATGTTGCTCTCTTCATGAGGCCTTTGCCAACCTTCTGTTATGTATCTGAATATTTCCACTGCTCACTCTATTCAAATTCTGAGTTCAGACATCTATTTCCCTCATAGACTATGAACATCTCTGAAAGGAGCAATCTTGTCAGAATCACTTTCATACTCCCAGGGCCTAAGAGTTTGTAATTTAAAGGGCACAGTTTGGTATTTGTCAAATTAAGGAATAAATAAACATCTGATAAAATGGATTTTCTAACGCAATCATACTCGTATATGGTGAATAATTTCTTAGTTCTCACTAAATAAAATAGCAAACTGAATATAAGAAACGTGGCCTTTTAAAAGGAAACCAACCTGCATTTCACATTTACTAAAATGCTTCCTTAAACTCACCAAGCCCAGATATCAGAATAGGGTTTCAATGAGAACGATTTATTCTAAATTGTGAATAAACCCTTGCTATTCTATCAGTCAAGGTGCATTCTGCCTTGAAAGCACATCCCTTTGAAGAAAGCCTTCTCTGCTCTCCATTGAATAGCTCCCATCTTCCTGCATTATCTCTTGACTTGCTCTGAACTTGGCTATACTCACACATCCAGTCTTCCCTGGATAATCAGAACAAGGAACCTCCCACTACCGTCGCTGGTTCTGCCAGACCTTGCTTCTTGGCTGCACCTGATTCAAACTGAAAATAAAAATAACAAGCACAAAACTGGCAGCTCCATTTTCTTCTCTATGCTCCTCAGTCTTTATGTCTGAAGAAAAAAAAATGCCATCCAAGAACCAGATAGAGTGAACTGTTGGCTGTTCTCTCTGTATAGCTCCAGTCTGTCTTCTAGCTCCTCTTGACTATTTAATGATTCAATTTTTTACACAGTGTGGCTGTTCATTGGTGATCTGGTTGTTTCACTACCCTGTGGAGTGGAAAAGTATGACTCTCAAAATTGAAGCATGATCTGTGGAGGGATACAAGAAAATGTAATTACAATAAGAGTTCTAATTTAAAATCACCTACTACATGTCGCATTGTCAAGTGTATTGTCTTTAGAAATTCTATCATAACCCTTTAAAGTTATTTTGGTCAAATGAAAATCAGACATTAAGAGAAACTGGACCAATTTCCTTAAGCACATAGGTAGGATAGTGCACAAGCAAGATGTGTGCCCCTGTCCATTTCAGTTCTGTGTCAATGCCATGTGATTTCCTTTTATTTTACTCTTTCCACCACCCCCCCCCCCAATTTATCCTGAAAGAGCCAGTTTTCTAAGACATTGAAAGAGCAACTCTAACCCTTAAGTCAGAGTACAGATGTATTGTGTAGAAGAAGAGTCAGAGCATCCTTGAATTATTTCAAACCCTCAAAAAAGTCACGGATATTCAAGAATGGGCTCTCTTGGAACTTTATAGAATATGTTCTTTTTAATAATGTAAATAGGTTCTATTTCCTCATGCTAGTAAAACCTTTTTTTAAAAACTATTTTGCACAATATATTTTCTACTGGACTATAAAATACATAATAAGCTTAAGCTATTAGAAATGTGCCTACTATGAAAGGTGTTCTCCAAAAGTTCCTAGGATAATGCGGGAATGCTCAGAGTTAAAATGATTATATTATGAGAACTATAACCTAATCAGTGCACCCAAGTTTTTAAGTGGACTGCCTGGGTGGTAATTATAGGCATGTCACTGTGGGGGTGAGGGAGATGTACCCTTTAAGGGTGCATCTTCTCTGTGGCCCCTTCCTTCTCTCTCTTTGCTTCTTGAGCTGAGCATCTTTATTTGGCTGGCCCTTCCCCTATTATGTGCTGCTTCATCGTGGGTCCAGGGCTATGAAATTGGCTGTTCTCGAATTGAACTTCTAAAACCTTGAGCAAAAATAAGGTTTTCCTCCTTTAAGTTGTTTTTTTTTTTTTTCAGGTCTTTTGGTCACAGCAATGAAAAGCTGAATAAAACCAAAGATATTTTAGTTGTTTGACTTATGTCAATTATGGTTATGTCAAGTACCCTACAAAGACATGCCTTTTTCTTTTCTGGATTATACCATGTAAATGACTTTTCAGTTTTCATTGAGTCTGCTTATCGTCCGTAGTTTTTTGTTTTGTTTGTTTGTTTTAATAATTCCTTTCCTGAATTCAATGCAGACTTTTTGGAGTCTTTTAAAATGTGTTGATTAGGACTCAATAATCCTTGAGTCTGATTTAGAATATGCAGAGATTTTTTGGACTCTTCTGTCTAATAATTTTTGACTATCCCAGATTAATAACATATTTTTTATATTCATGTTGGTCTTAAATGTTTTGCACACCATTTTAAGGAGAATAAAAAGGGCCCAGGAGAACCTGCCTGTCATCATTGGTTGTATTGCTCAGGTGGAGTCTTTGAGGGGATGTGCTCCAGGTGTGGAGCCAGGGAAGAATCCCACCTTCTGCTGGGGAGGAAATGGCTAATTGAAGAACATCAGTGATTCCCAACCCTTATATTTCTTTTCAACCTTATAAATGCATCCCCTTTCTAGTGAACTATGATTAGGAGTTGGCTTGTTTTTCTACTTCTCTTATCTAGCCATTATTCCTGAAGTGTTCATTGTAATTGGTTCTTTATTACTAAGTATACTATCTGTAACTTGTCATAATTGAATTCATTTTTAGAATTCAATTTATGTAGGATTGATTTTTGAAGCTATATTTTTATTCATTTCAAAAGAATGCCTGTTTATCGTAAAATTTCTAAAGAATATAGTTTAGTTAAAAAGTAAATACCCTCCTATAACATCCTTCAAACACATTTCCCAATGTAAAAATAACAGTTTTTTAAACTCATTTTATATATTTAAATCATGAGAAATTGAACATATACTTACTCAGGTGAGTATATGTGTTTGCATGTACACACACATGCACATCTATTTTATCCAAATATGATATCCACATTTTATTGAGTCCTTAGTATATGTCAGGAAATACATTATATTAAAGGGGTAAGATTCCAGCCTGTGAAATTTTCCATTTTGAACTAAAATCCTGATCACCTTAGACTTGCTATGTGACTCTTGGTAAATTATTTAACTATTTTGTCCTATAGCTCCTCATCTGTAAAATAGAGGTAATAATAACATCAAGCTCTTAAAGTTGTATTGAAATTAAGATCCACAAAAAATATTTGGAATAAAACTTGCCGTTCAGTAAGCATTAATTATTCTGATGTTTACCTCATTTAAACTGATTGAGTAGAAACCCTTGAAAGAAAGAATTGTTTTTGTATCAATTTTGTAGATGAGGAAATTGAAGCTCAGAAAAAAATCATAGAATTTTCCCAATGTAACAATGGAGTAGCTTAGGAAATCTGTCTATAAACCCATGCTTTGATTTCAATATTATTTAAATTGAATTACAGGGTACACCATATTCCAAATGTACTAAGTGAATCATAATGTTCTGTTATTTAACATTTTCACTTAAAATATAATAACAAAAGAACAGCTTATTTACATTGACCATTAATTATGTGCTAAGTGCTTTGCATGTGATATCTTATTAAAATACAATTTTAAAAATGGACAAAATGAGATGTAGCTTTAGATAGGTTAAGTACCTTTCTCGCCACCATTTAGTAAATAAGAGCCTGCAAAAGAACTCAGTTCTGCTGACATGAAAGTGCATGCACTTAAGCTCTTTGATTTATTTCTACCAAATGTTAGGCATATTTCTCTGTTAGGGCAAATGAGTCTACTCAATACTCTTTCATTGATATGGAAATTATGGATGCATTATGATTTATTTAACCTATTCTGCTACGATGAATGCACAGTATTTTTGCACTTAAAAACAAAGATATAGTATTATGTGTGTATGTCTTTCAAATTTTGCAAGATTATTTCTTTGGGATAACTTCATTAGAAAGGAAAAGACAGAGTTTAAAAAGAGATTTAAATAATTTCTCCGTATATAGTTATAGCAGTTTTCTCACATGTCAATAGTATGAGAATGCCTCAGATATATATTCTTGCGGAAATAGTGCTTGTCCATGTTTTTAGCTTGGGTTTCTCAGATGCAGAGAGAGAGAAAAAAATTGTGATACACTGAAAGAGTGCTCTTTTGAGAAACAATGAGGAAGTATATAAGAACGGGGGAAGCAGCTAAGCAAGAATGTGGTCTCACCTAGAGTTTAGCTTCAGTTTCCTCCCTAGAGGGACTCTGAATCTCAAATACCAATAAATGATTGAATGTTGAACATAAACTGCAACCCTGGTAGCTTGGAGATACAAAGGGTGTTCTTTGCTTAGTTTTTTTTCCTCTGGAGCATTTTATAATTCCAAATCTTAACAACAAATACTCTGAGTAGATGGAGAATAGTGACATTAACTTCCTTTGAAATCTCAGTGGAAGTCCCCATGATTCACTAACTCTATCCAGCACAAAGTGGTTGACAGCAAGGTCTGCTGCCATCTTGAGCAGTATCCAAGCTTCCTGGAGCAATGATGGCAGCAGACTCTGAATGCCTGGATGGCTGAGCATGATGAAACAACTTCCTAGGACTAGTGTGCAAGGAGAGTGCCCTTTTGTGTTTTCTCAAAGGAATTTTTACTTTCATACCCTTGAGCCTGAATATGAGTGTGGTCTTGCCAATTCCTAAGATATCCCCAAGCTATTTTTCCTATAGGCTCTGAGCAAAGTCTTTAACATTTATTTAAGGGCCCTAAATTGTTTAACAACCAAAAACTTCATAGCCCAAGTTTTACTACAGTTTTCTTGCCAAACTCTAAGTTATTTTAAATCTTTTTGCTTTGCTCTATTCTCCTGATTATCATAACAAAATTGGCTAAAAGTCACTAACATACCGGTTTCACTGTCTGAATACTATGCTGCCTAGCAATTTCTTCACCAGATTAAGAAGCCCATCACTTTTAAATTCAACCTCACAGAAAGTCCCAGGAAATGAGCAAAATGTAGACAATTTCTTAGCCAGAACATAACACAAATGGCTTCCAGTCCAATTTCCAAAAGAGTTCTCCTTCTCCTCTGAAACTTCATGAGCCTGGTTCACAGTCCTAATTGGCATTCTGTTTTTTGACATCCCACCAGAATTGTCTATTAAGCTCCACTTACAACAATCTAAAACTTTTCCAACTTGCATTGCTAAACTTTTCAAAATTACTCTGACAAATTCCAAAAAGTTCAAAAAGCTTCTGAAATACATGGTCAGTTTATTCACAGCAATGACCTCACTTCTTTGTATCAATTTAGTCAGCTTTTTATCTGCTATAACCAAAAGACCTGACAAGAACAACTTTAAAGGAGGAACCATTTATTTGGGGACTAATGGTTTCAGAGAACTCAGTCCATAGATAGCTGACTCCATTTCTCAGAGCCCAAAATATAGCAAGACATCATGGTGGAAGGGTATGTCAGAGGAAATTAGATCCGGACATGGCACGAGAAAGCAGAGCTACACTTGTCAAGAACAAAATATATACCCCAAAGGCACAACCCCAATGACTTATCTCCTTCAGTGACATCCTACCTACCCCACTCAGTTATCTCTATTAGAAATGAATGTGCAGATTATATAAAAACTCTCAATCCCATCATTCATTTCTGTATTATTTCACACATGAGCTTTTGGGAGTCATCTCATATATAAATTTATAACATTTGTGTATATTATATATAGACATCTTTTTAAATTATGCATCATGCACATTTTATTTTGATTTTTTGTTGTTTCAATTAACACTGTGCATACATATAGTAGTGTATATTTTATATCTGTGCTATCAATATAGAATATACTATATATAAATATATAAATAATATATGCTATTTAAATTACCATTGTGATGTATTAGTTCAATTTAATTTATATAATTTCCATAAATATTTTCAAATTGAACATTTAGCTTCTTACTAATTTTAAGCATTTCATACATATATCATGTTACTCTATTGACTGTAATTATTAATATTACTATTCCATCATTTTAAAATAATTTTTAAGTTTCTAGAACAGTTTTAGCCATTTATTTATTCATCTGTGTCGTTATGTGAAGAAAGAATCATTCCTTAGGAAATATACCAATAAAGAAGACTCAGTCAACCCTTAGAATTTAGGTCATAATTGAACTTCCAAAATCATTGCAGTATTTCTTCATTAAATGACTGTGTTTCCTCATGTGGGAAGAGCATTCCTCAAAGCAGCTAAATAGGAACCCTTGACTCAGGGCCGTTCCAGATATCTGCTAAACACAGATTTCTGGACTTCACTCTAAGTCTCCTTAAATTGAATTTATGGGGAAAGAGTTTTAAAAGCTTCATTATTACCAAGTTTTCTGGTAACTTTTGTGACCATTACTAATTGAAAATTACTGCTTTTTTTTGTACCTAAGTGACTGGAAACCTTCTTGGTAAAATTAATCCAACTTTATATAATTTGCCTCAACATGATCCCTATCATCCACACAAACATTTCCCATTTTATTTAATTATTGATTACATCATTGGTTAACTCATTTTATTTAATGGTTGTCAATTACATTATTTGGTTGTTATGGTTTGGGTCTGAAATGTCCTCCCCAAAGTCACGTAATGAACATTTGTTCCTCAATACAGCAATGTTGAGAGGTGGGGTTTGGGGGAAGTAATTTAATTGTGAGGGCTCTGACCTATCTCAACAGTGGATTAATCCATGGAGAGCTGAACAGAATACTGGGAGGTGGTGGAAACTAGGTAGGTAGGGCATATTTGGAGGAAGTTTGTCAGTGGACTTCTAACCATGGTCTGTTTCTCTCTCTCTCTCTCTCTCTCTCTCTCTCTCTCTCTCTCTCTCTCTCTCTCTCTCTCTCTTTCTGCTTCATGGGTGCCATGAGATAATCAATTTGCCTTCACCATGCACTTCCTCTCTGATGTTCTGCCTCAATTCTATCTCAAAGCAACTGAACCATCCAAAACTAGACTGAAACCTTTGGGACAAAATAAATCTTTCCCTTTCTTAATACTTTTCTGAGGCATTTGTAACAGTGACAGAAAGTTGACAGAAATTTGGTACTCAGAAGTGGGGTCATTTTGTGACTATACTTTGTAGTTCAGAGGGCTGTTAGAGGATTAAGGAAGAGTTTATGGATTCATGCTGGAGAAGGTTTATAATGCTGTAAGCAGAACTTAATATGTGATTCTGGTGTGAGCTCAGAGAGCCCAGAAGATCCATAGGAATGCAGACAGGAAAGACGATACCCATAAGGTTTCAGTTGGCAATGACATCCGTGTTAAGGTGAGAGAAATTGAACTCCTACATTGTGATTTTTTTTTTTAATTTTTGGTCAGAGAAAGTGGCTTCCACACCATCAGTGTCAGTGGAATCCCAAGCACCCATTGAGGTGTTGGCCTGTCCACTTCTCCCTTCCCTCAGGGATTATGGCCTTTTACCAGGGTACTATACATTGAGGAAAAAAAACAATCTTGAGATAATTAATGTTCATCTCTGCAATGTTTCTAGTTGAATTCCCAAAAGCAAAAGTTGGATGCACTGGCATATTAGTGGAATTATTTGGGCAAAGGGAAAATCTACCCTTTGTAAATTTTAAGTGGATTTCCTCCAAACTTTCAGGAATGTTATACTAAAGGCATATGCCTAGAATATACATTTATTTGAATATTTTAAATGTTGTTTTTGTGATTGATTTGAAATTGTGTATTGAACAACTTTAATTTATTTCCTTTAAGAATTCAGTGGTTTATGGTAGGCCTCATGCTATCAGTTTCCATTGATGATGGGTTTTATAACGAACAAATTTAGAAGAATCAGAATTATATTAATTTTACAGATGTATTTGAGGATGCACTCCAGTAGTCTAATGTTTTCTTTATAAAACCTCTTGGAAAATATCTCTTCCCTTCATGCTAGTAATAAGAAAAATATTTTGATCAATGGTTTGATTCTGTGTTAGGATATAATAAATATTAAATGTAAGCTTATCTTCCTTTTTTGTCACTATTTAAGGAAAAATATTTTGGCCACCTGTAGCCCAAATATAAGAAACTACTTGGTGCAATTTTGCATTCCAATATTTTCATTGTGTCTTTTCTCTAATCCTTTTTACTAGTCTCAAATCAATTTATTTTTTAGTATGTTATTTACTTTTTAAAATGTTCTTAAATATTTCTTGGAATAAAATTTAAAATAAACTATTTTGAATGAAATTTTAGTAGTATTTTTTGCAGCTTCAACAACATTGTCATTTAAATATTTTTTATTTAATAGAGAAGTATTTGCATATTGTGTTGTTCTAATTTGTATTTATTTGATGAAGTTATGTGAAATATGGTTCAATTAGCTTTCTTTTCATAGGAAATTTCCATTTATGTCTGTTTAGATGTTTCTTTTGGATATATATAATAGGTAGGTAGATAGGCAGGCAGATAGAAAGAATGATATAAAGATAAACTAATTCCATTATGATGTATATTGTCTTATTTAATATATTTGTTTTATAATGTTAATTTTCTTTGAACAATATGTTTTAATTCATATGCAAGAAAATATTTGTTGTTGTTTTCTGCAAATGCTGATTGCTTTAAAAATAATTCTTAATGATAGGCAAAATATTATAAGCATTTAAAAATAAGAGCCAATGCAAAACTCCTGAAACCTATATGGTATCATGTTGTACCATGAATTCAAATATTATGCATGATCATAGAAACTGCTAGTAGACAACTGCTTTACCCTACAATTTTTAAATGGAATGTTGTTATAGCAATGGTACACGATTGAGAAAAATCAATATATTTGAATATATGAAGTTAAAATGGCTACTATTTCATAAAGGTTAAAGTCAATAAAGTACTCATAAAAACTCCATGTTATATAAAGTGTATATAAATTTATGATGATGGATCTACCATGTCGTTGAAGGAAACATAAATGCACTACTTAAAGGGAATGAGTCTTGTGTACTTTAGTCTAGAATGTCTGTGGTTTCTTTGATTTGTTATTATAGGAGTAATCTTAATTAAGGCCCATAACAACATATGGGCATGAAGTGGAAGATTTGTATGTCTGAGTGCTTCTAAATGCATGAGTAATCCTTTTCCCATGACTTGAAATTAACTTTACACAAAACCAACTTTACAGCCATGTTGTCTGCAATTGGAAGAAATGATGCTTTTAACTTGAAAAGCTTATCCTTTTAAGAGTTCTACCAAACTATACCAAAACATTCTCCTAATAATGCTGGTTTCCTTTGCTACCACGGGTTTTTGGTAAGTTCATTTGTAGATTTTCAATGACATAAGTTTTAAAATTCTCTGAATGTACTAGTCATGCAAAACTACCCCACCTCAACTAGCTCTGATAGTCACCATCTTCTTCCTCCTGTACGTTTCCTTCTGGCCTGTATTATAACTGGATTACAAATTATTTGTTTGTAGGAAACCTCCCTTGTTTATTAAAATATAAACTCCATTAGGGCATAGAATATATTTTTGTTGTTCCTACTGTCCCTAGCACATAAAACAGTGCCTGGCACACAGTAATCACTCTATAAATATTCGCTGAATGAATAAATACATTCTGTAGAATACTCCAGAGTACATCCAAATAATAGATTGACTATAAGTAACCAGAGACCTAGTTGAATATAAAAATATAACTCTATTTGATATGTCATATGAGAGGAGAACAATGCAGTTGGAGGTTTTCGTATCTCTTATATGGAGAAAATTTTATTAAAATGAAATGAAGACATAGTTTAGGTGCCATCTGGACTCAGACCTTTACACAGCCATTTATTTACTCTGTGGTTCAGAATAAGCATTCACTTTTAAATTAAAAATGCTGCCTTATGGATTATTACAAGCAAGTAAAATATAATGTTGGTAAATATGTAGAATATATATATAGGTGTTCATCAAATGTAAATTTTGTCACTTTTCATATGTGTATAAAATGCTACACATAACACTTTAGGACAAGCCAAAAATAATTTCCTGATTATTCCATGAGGAAGATCATGCATATAGTTTTCTCTAGGATTTTAAAAAATTAATACTAAAATTATTATGCATGAAAATTGATATCACAACTTAAAATTAAAAAATATATTATTTTAATAACATTTGACACTCTAAGTAAAGATCATTCTTGAACTGGGTATAGTGGTGTATGTATGCCTATAATCCCAGCAACTCTAGAGGCTGAGGCAGAATGATTGCAAGTTCAAGGCCAGCCTCAGCAACTTAGGACCTAAGCAACTTAGTGAGACTTTGTGTCCCAAAATAAAAATAAAGAAATAAAAAAGGCCTGGGAGGTAGTTCATTGGCAATGCACCCCTGGATTCAATTCTCAGTACCAAAAAAAAATTCTTGAGTACATCTAAATGCTGAGTAATAGCAAAAAATATGTTATTTCTGAAGAACCCCATGTGTTGAGAGCCTTGTGATTTGTGCCCAGCCAGACTGCAGCACTTATGGAAAACTCAACCCCATCAAGGGATTGAAAAATTAAAGCCACAATTATAACTATGCAGCTAGAAATTCAAACCTGTACAAGCTTCAGCAGGAGATGATTTTGTTCTGCCTACCTCTAAATTGTGGATGCAGGGCCTTTCTCTGGACACTCTGTTACTTATGGTTCTATAGGAGAAAAAAATCTAATCCTCAGAGTTATAGGGAAAATCACCCAGTTATCCCTTTGTTATAGTAATGAGGTTAATTCAAACCTGAGGGTGGGTGCTAATCATAATGAGACTAATTTGAGACTTTCCAGAGGAAAGAATTATAAATATTAACAGAGTAAAAAAGAAATGTGACTATGTAGCATATCTAGTGACCAAAAGAAAAAAGAAAAAAGAAAAACCCAAAAAAGTGAAAGGGGAATAAAACAAGAAAAAAGGGGAAAAATTACAAATTAAGTAATTAATCAATTATATCATTTTATCCAAAAAGAAATTTTTAAATTACTAAGATTATTCATACAGCAAAAAGATAAAAAGGTAGTTAATTCCTTTGGAGCTGCTATGATACAGGCTTTCCATTAATTTTCACATCTACTGAAATATACCAATTATCAAACCATTATAGATTTACACAAAAACTCAAATTCAGTTATTCCTTGAGTTGTGATTAAATTTAAACATAATACCCTCTATAATCTTAGGGGAATTACCAAATATAAAACACAGGACAAGTAATCATCCTTTATCTTAACTACTGTATTGCTCAAATCTCCCTTAGTGATAGCATCCATTTCTCTAAAAAAAATTCTCATGGTGATCCCATTTGCTCTGATTTAATAATTAATAAATTGAAATTAAATTGAGCCTTTGGTACTTACAAATTTTATTGACAACATGGTACCCCATGTATATCCCCTAACCAAGTTAAAATACTTATGTAGCCCATTTTAAGTTAAAACAGGCACTTAAGATTTAAAACTTACATGACCTAATAAGTACAGAGGTGATTATCCCACTTCTCTAATTAACCAATCATTTTGACCTTTTCTTAATCTTCAAGCAAACAAAAGTCTACTCAAGGTGAATGACCAGAATGCTATGATCTCACTGATTAAAACCTTTTCCCACTCATCTTATGCCCTCTTTAACTTACATACTAATAACAAAAATACTTAAAAATTTTTGCTAAAAAATAATGGGTCAATATTGCAAAACAATAAATACTACAGATGAAGATGAGGCACAAGAAATCCATATCAAAGCATCAGTTACACCTGTTATCCTTTTTATATAATTGATTTCCTAAATATTCTACTTTAGGATAATATAAATTTAACTAAATATAGAGATGGGCCTATTATTTGAGTTTATAGAGACTGTGATTTTGAGGCAAAGAGAAGACAAATGCATAAATAATGAAGAACAGTTAATTCAACAGAAACAAACTCTCAAAGAGCTGGGAATGTGGGTATGGAAGGCAGGCCCTAAGAGAACCTTAGTTATCCTAGCCAGGTATTTGCACCCTTGTATAATCATCTCCCCTTGAGTGTAGGCTTGTGTGTTGCTTACAACCAAATACATTAAATGTTATCATTTCCAAAATAGCATGACACAGTTCTAATTTTTAGCTAGCTATCAAATTGTGCTACTTACTGGATTTAATAAAACTAATTGTGATATAAGGGAGACTCAGATGGCTAGTAATTAAGGGTGGTTTCCAGTCAACAATAAGAGGTGCTGAGTGCAACAGCCCAAAAGGAACTGAATTGTACCAAAAACCACTTACATAAACTTAGAAACAGATTCTTTCAAAGTCAAGTTTTCCACCCTCATCAATAACCTTCATAAGAGCTTTGTAGAAATCCATCTAAATGGTAACTAAATTCTGGACACACAGAAACTGTGAGAAGACAAATATTAATTTTTTCAGGCTGATAAGTTTTGTTAATTTGTTACATTGCAAGAGGTATATTAATATAATGTGTCAACTTGCTTAAATTCTATGAGCTTCATTCAGGTACATTCTCTGAAATTTAACAACAATTATTATTTTCATATTCTATGAATATGGCTTATAGGCTTACATAGAAATATGTCATAATGTGTCAGTTGATTTATTTGGGGACTTCAATGCTTCATCAAAGAGTTTCAACTTTATTTCACAAGGAAATGAGAGCTATTAGAGTATGTAAGTAGAAAAATTGTATGTCATTAAATTGATGTCTTAAGAAGTAGTTATAAAATATAGTTCCAAATATGTTAACCTGATATAAAATATATATATTGATCAAGGTTGCTAATGTTTGTATAGATTCAATAGCAATAATAAGAAGATATCATTTAGATAATTATTTATATTATTCTGATAGGTGCATATTGATTTGAGACATAATTGAGGACAATAAAAATTGAGAAACAAGTTAGTAGCCAACTCACTTGCGTCATTTAATAAGAAAAAAAATTTTTCTGTTTCCTGAAAATTAGGAACCAGAGATATATAGTCTAGTTCCAGTTTTCTCCTTGTTCTGTAACTCTGTGTAAAGTACTTTTAATGCTTTTAAACTTATATTTTCTAATTTGTAAAATGATACTTCTTTATCCCCTAATGTCTGGTCCTATGGTTTTTCTTCAGTGTTAATGATATATTTTCTATAAGAAGACTGAATTATCAATCACAATGAGAATGTTAGCATTTCAAAAAAGAAAATAGAGTTAAAAACACAGAAATATTAGTCTAATATTTATGGCCAAGAAAGTATATGGGGCTCCAGGTGAGAAGTCTAATATATTCCATGTCAATAATTGACAATAGGTCAAAAATTGGCTATTTTCATGTTACTCTCAGTTAAACATGAAGAGTGTCATTACTCAGTTATAGAAATAAACAGACTTGATAGAGTATGTCCTGATTTGCTATGTTCTTTTAAAAGTATGCATTATTCTGCTGATTTCAAAAAAAAAAACAGTAACAACAACAACAAACAGTATTTTGATCATTCCTCAGCAAGTGAGTCCCAGTGACAACCAATGCTACCATTTTCCTCCATTATAAAGCACTACTTAAACATTGAATGTACAAAACCAGGGCACAGTCTACTGCTAAAGAATCACCTAAAATTCATCACCAGAAAAGGATACACATTAATTTGAGAGTACAGAGATAGTACTGTGTGGTTATATAATAAGATGGAAGTAACATATTTCTGAGAATTCTTTATAGTTCCAGGTGAATCAGACCTTTCTATTTCAGTAAATTTCTCCCTTAAATGTGATATCATTATTAATACTGCTATGCTGAAATGTCCTCAGGAAACTAAAATTAGGTAGTACTTTGGATTAAATCGTGTTAAATTACCATTTTCAAGTTAAAAATATTTGAATAGAAATGACTATATACTATATATGACTATATATTTCAATTCCTTCTGAGCCTATCTCGAATTGAAAGGGCAACTTAACTTTAATCAGATGGAAGTACTTCAGGAAAAAATCTCCTGGTATGCTAAGTGTAAATTTGAGAAACAATGAAAAAAACATGGAAATCTAGGATCTTTAAAATTAGCAAGATCATTCTATTTTCTTTCTTTTCGGGGGGTATATTGAACATGTTACTTTCATTCTTTGTCCAGGTGACCTATCTTTACCCATGTTTTGTCTATCAGAAAAAAGTAATACGAATTGATGTAATAAGACTTATTCAGTGTTAAAATGTTTCAAGCCAAAAGAATTTAAAATAATTTCACTTCTTGCATCATTTGTTAAATTTAAAATTACAAAAGTGAAACAAAGAAAATTCTGCTGCAGGAAAGGAAAAACACATTTGTGCCCATTGTCTTAATTTTCTATTGTTAAGTGATGCAAGTTAGTTGACTACTAAGTAAAGCTTTATGGAGTCACATTTGAGACAATTTCTGTTACATTCTTCCTTTCACAGTGTTAACTTCGTGTTTTACTTAATTTACTTTGCATATAATTAAAATACAAACCTCTCATACTTAATTACCTTTGTTTTGTTCTCAGATTCCTCCTCCTAAGTAATTGTGTAATCAGTGATCAAGTATACCAGGTTTGTAGAACAGTCTGATGTTTATAGGATATTTGTACCGCCTCATTGGGTGGGGTAGTCTGAATAAAGATAATAAGGTTGGTATTAGTTGAATGCAGCTCTGGAACAATGCTTTCAATTTATTTTAAGGACTACAAGTGCTGGTATTACATAAAATCCCCCACGTAATTGAGGAAAGTACATACTACATTTAAAAGCATAAAATGGGATCCTTTTATATCTGAACACGCTTTTCACGAAACAATGAAACATCATTCAAGGGCCAGATGCTTTAAAAGGCTTTTGTTTGTTGTTTGTTTGTCTGTAGTCATTTAAGAGTTGGAAGCCAGGAAAGATTTTCCTTGCCCTCATACATGGATCTCTCAAAATAAAGATGCAACAAACCAGGATTAGTCTCAAAAATAGATCAGGTCACTGGGGTTACCTCTCAGTAGATGAAAAAATCATTTAGATAAGCATTTGGAGATGGTAAATAGATAATTAAGTAAATTTTTTTTTACTGTTAACACTTCAAAATCAATCATCTGTGATAAGAATCTGAATGTCATGTTTGTTAAATTGGTGATAATATTTTTAAAGTAAAAAAAAATGAGAAGAAGAGAAAAGAAACAAATGAAAGGAAATGGGAAGGAGTAATGAGTCTGTTTGCCAAATTCACCTCACTGCCAACAATTGAGACAAGCTGTGTAAACAGTGTCATAAATGTGTGTTCTGTTAACACTTGGGAGCGTCTTTGTTTTGTATTTATAAAGCAAACAGAAACATATTGACCCTTAATGTGGAAGCTCCTATGACATCTTATTAGAGTCTTCAACGAAATTCCTCGCTCAGTGATTCTTACCACTAGTGTTCCCCATGAGGCCTGGTTAGCAGTACCAGTGCCAGAAATAAAGTAAGTGTAGACAAGCAAACAAAACAAAAATATTTTGTAATATCACCAGATTTTGTTTCCCAGTCACAAAGTAGGTACTGAATTATTTCTCTTTTAAAAATCTCCAAAGAAAACCTCATCAGGACAGTGGAAGCCAGTTTATTGCTCTTTACGATTAATTATTTTAATGCATGATTCTCAGGTGTTTGCATTTTTAAAGAAATCTTCCATTTAAAAAAGATTCTAAACTTTTCTGTTCTTTTTAGTAATCAAATTAACACACATACACACAACAAGAAAGCGGCAGGACATTTAAATCCACTTTCCAAAATTGCACCACATTCTATTAAGTGGCACTAATTGCATTTGGAATGGAAATTAATTGAGAAGCCTTCACTATCTTTGCATAGTTGCTTCAACATATACATTATCTTTGGAGTTCATTCCTCTTGAGCAGTTTTTTCACGCTGTCTTTATATGGCATGACCTAATATGAACAAATGTATGTGTAATTTGCCAGGGCATCACCACTGAAATGCTGTGATTCAATGTAACCAAAGTACATAAAAATGACAATATAGTTATTTCCCAATTATCCCCCAGCGGCAGAGTAACCACTGTTTCAATGTAAAGTGTAATTGATTCCTAATTACTGTACTTTCACAGAAAGGCCACAGTCCATAACTTCATTAAATAGTGAAAACACAAATAACTATTCATAAGGAAAGAATTAGCATATACTATATGCTTATTTACTTTCTAATCAGTAAATGTTTTGGATTCTGGGCTTTGAAAAGACTGCACAGTTTGTAAAATGTCATTCAGATGTTCCTTAGGGAGCAGAAATTTTTCTAGCAATGTTCATTTAGAAGTGGGAAGTAATATATTGACTATTTGATGTTTTATGTGCACTATACGCTTGGTGCAGTTATTGGACCATTTCCAAATAAAAGGGGTGTATAAGGAGCAAAATCCACTTTGAATTGAGAGCATACTTACTATTACAAATAATAAATTGTTAGGGCCCATTTAAGATGAGAAAGAAGAAATGGCAACATGACAAAGAAGAGAACAGGATCTATCTTTTGCCTACTCTGAGAAATAAGAGTATGGTTGTATGATTTCTTTTATTTTTGCCTTAATACCTCTCAGTTTTTATTCTAGATATGCCTGTGGGATAAAGGAAAGGGCAGCATATCATTACGGAGAAACTAGAAAATAATCTAGAACACACAAACACAAAAAATATAATGAGACCCACTATATTGTACTTAAATGAAGGTACACAATGATGACTTTTAACAGTACTGGAGTTGATTTTCCTGCCTTCTTACAGAACTTTGCAAATGATTTTGGTTGTCTATAACTGGCAAAAAGGTTCTGTTGAATTTCAACTGTTGGACTGCAGTATAATTTAAAATATTCATATTTAAATCATTTTAATTATGGTAATTACAAAAGTATGTACTAGAAATTACCAGCATTTTAACTTGTAGTTGCCATATTTTTAGTACACTCTTTGAAATTAGCTTGTCACATTTGGTAAATGTGCCATTGATTAGAAAGATAGTTGCCAGGCAATGGTCATCTTTTTGAGTTTCAGGCAATGTGCACATCAGCTCACAAAAATTGTAGGAGATACAACTGTATAGCATCTATTATACTGAATTAAATAAATGCCAGGCAAGGCACAGGCTCATCTAGTCCCATGCTCTGTATCTGACATGATAATTTAACAAAGGAACATTAAGGAAGCTGATAGAAGAAATGCTTTTTGTCCTGTACAAATCTCCTTTTCAGGCACTTGTATTCAGCTCCCAAGTACTAGCTATGTCAGCTAAAAAAAAAAAAAAAAGAAAGAAAAAAAAATTCCAGCTACCCTTTTCTTGGAGAAATTTCCTTGGTGATATGGTTTGAATCTTTCATGTCTCTCCAAAATTTCATGTGGCAATGCAGGAATGTTATGAGGTAAAATAATTAGATTATGAGAGCTATAACATCATTGTTGGATTAATCCATTTGATGGCCTGATAATTTGAATGAGTTACTGGGTGGTAATTATTGTCATGTGGAGCATGACTGGAGGAAGTAATCACTGGTTGTGCAGTGTGGACTATACATCTCATGCTCCCTGCCTCAGTTTTCTGGCTGACATGAGTTGAGAAGCTTTCTTCTGCCAAGCCCTTCTGCAATAATGCTTCTGCCTCACCAGGTGCATAGCAATGAAACTGTGCAGAAATGGGCTGAGACCTTCGAAACCATATGTCCAAATAAACTTTTTCTTCTCTAAGTTCTTATTGTCAGGTATTTTAGTCATTGATGAAAACCTGACTAATGTCCTGGCCAATTATTGATATCTCTGTATCTGGGTGTCAAGTGTCTATAACACACACACACACACACACACACACACACACACACACACACACTCACATGCATGCACAAACATACCTGATTCACTCACTGCTCAAAAATGACTTAGGTTACCACACACTGGAAAGGGGACTCATCAGTTCTTTTGAAACAAGTTCATGTTCTATGTTCTTTTAGGTGATGGCCACTCAGATCTGTCTCCAGGAAGAGCCAAAGAGAAGACCAGTTAAAAAAAAAAAAAAGTTTAGGGTTGGGGATGTGGCTCAAGCGGTAGCGCGCTCACCTGGCATGCGTGCGGCCCAGGTTCAATCCTCAGCACCACATACAAACAACGATGTTGTGTCCGCCAATAACTAAAAAATAAATATTAAAAAAATTCTCTCTCTCTCTCTCTCTCTCTCTCTCTCTCTCTCTCTCTCTCTCCCTCTCCCTCTATCACTCTCTCTTAAAAAAAAAGTTTATTCTATTCACAAATTATAGAGAATGGATGACCACATGCCACACAAGGTATGAGGGGAAGTGCTAAGTTTGAGTCAGAACACCTGGCTCAGTGATAATAAATGCAGAAGAATATTACCTGCTAGGATATATGATCCAGATAGAGGAGGCCTGGCTCTGGACTGGATTTGATTATCAAAAAATTGCCTCTACTAATTCTTTGCTATCTCTAGGAATTGGCTAGTTCATAAATGGATCTATGAGGTAAAAGATGATGTAAGAAGTGAAATCAGAGAGAAAAATAAAGAAGTGTAAGATCACTTCAATAAAGAAATAGAAATTCTAAGGAAGAATCAATCAGAAATTCTCAATATGAAGAAATCAATAAACCAAATTAAAAATTCAATGGAACTCATCACCAATAGACTGGAACATTTGGAAGATATATTTTCAGGCAATGCAGAAAAATTACATAATCTTGAAAATGGAGCTAATTATAGAGAAAAGATGTTATGACACCATTAACAGAATTTCCAAGAATTATGGGATAATATTAAAAGACCAAATATAAGATTCATAGGAATAGGTGAAGGGTTTAAAGTACAAACTAAAAGATATTCATTGAAATAATAACAGAAAATTTCCCAAATATTAAGAATAAAATGTAAAATCAAATATAGAAAGCATATATGACTCCAAATATACAAAATTACAGCAGACCCACTTCTAGGCACATGATTATGAAATGCGTAACCTATAGAAAAGAATAATTTTTTTATTAATTAATTTATTTTAATTAGGGATATATGACAGCAGAATACATTTTGACACATTATACACAATTGTAGCACAACTTTTCATTTCTCTGTAGTGCTGCACCATATGTGCAGTCATACATGTACCTAGGTATGATGTCCATCTCATTCCACAATTTTTCCTGCCCCCATACTCCCTTCCCACCATTCCCTTCCTTTGTCCCATCAAAGATCCTCCTTTTGTCCCATGCCCCCCTCTTTTTATAGATCAGCATCCACTTCTCAGAGAAAACATTTGGCCTTTGGTTTTTTGGAATTGACTTACTTTTCTTAGCATGATATTCTCCAACTCCGTCCATTTACCTGCAAATGCCATGATTTTATTCTCTTTTAATACTAATAATCCATAGTGTGTTTGTGCATGTATATATGTATATATACATACACTGAAATTGTAATATATATTACAGTTTCTTTATCCATTCATCTGTTGAAGGTTATCTAGGTTGCTTCCAAAGTTTAGCTATTGTGAATTGAGCTGCTGTAAACATTGATGTGGTTGCATTATTATACTATGCTGTTTTTACATCCTTTGGGTATAGACCAAGGAGTGGGATAGCTGGGTCAAATGGTGGTTCCATTGCAAATTTTCTAAGGAATCTCCATACTGCACCTAATAGAAGAAAAAGAAGGCCTAAATCTTCATCACATCAGATTAGACCCTAATTTATTTAATAAGACTCTTAAAGTGCAAAAAACAATTTTAAAAATTAATAATTGGGATGGACTCAAACTAAAAAGCTTATTCTCAGAAAAAAAATCAATCAATGAAGAGAGAGCCTACATTTTGGGAGCAAATTTTTGCCATATGCATGTCAGATAGAGCACTGATCTCCAGGATTTATAAAGAACTAAAAAAAAAAATATTGACACACAAAAAAAGAAGAAAAAACAAAAACCCAATCAATGAATGGGCTAAGAAGCTGAACAGACACTTCTCAGAGGAAGATAAACATTCAATCAACAAATATATGAAAAAAAATGTTCCACATCTCTAGTAACTAGAGAAATACAAATTAAAAGAATGGAATTTTAAAAGTGGCTAGAGCAAAATGACCAGGAACAAGTAAACCAATTGGTTTATCAGTTGGTTTTCAACCCAGTCCCTAAAAGCTAGGAGTTCCTGGAATAATATATACCAAGCTGTAAAAAAAATAGATACCAACGTAGAACACTATATCCAGCAAGATTAAGCTTCAGATTTGAAAATGAGTTAAAAACCTTCCATAATAAACAAAGAATAAAAGAATTCACAAGAAATCTGGCACTAAAAAACCTACTCAATAAAATATTTCAATAATAAAAATGGAGAATACAAATGAAAACATCAGAGGTAAACTATACTAAAAAAATGGAATCTCAAAGGGTAATGTAATACAACTTAAAACTACAAATAAATCAAAATGACCGAAAATAAGAACATCTCTCAATAATAACATTGAATGTTAATGGACTCAACTCATCAAAGGACAAAGGATGCCAGATTGGATTAAAAAATAAGACCCAACAATATTCTTTCTCCATGAGACTCATTACATATGCAAAGGCATCCACAGACTGAAGTTAAAAGGATGAGGAAAAAATTTTAAAAACTATCATTCACATGGATCTTGAAAACAAACAGAGGTTTCTATTCTCATATGTGATAAAGTGAACTTCGAGTCAAAATTAATTAGAAGAGACAAAGAAGGACATCTTATACAGCTTAAGGGAGTCATACAACAACAAGACATACCAGTTATAAATATTTATTCCCCAAACAATGGAGCACCTATGTATATCAAACAAACCCTCCTAAATATCAAGAATCAAATAGAACACAATGCAATAATACTGGGTGACATTAACACACTTCTCTAGTCACTAGAAAAATTATCCAAGCAAAACCTATGTGATGAAGCTATAGAACTAAA
Organism: Ictidomys tridecemlineatus; assembly: GCF_052094955.1. Classification (NCBI taxonomy): domain Eukaryota; kingdom Metazoa; phylum Chordata; class Mammalia; order Rodentia; family Sciuridae; genus Ictidomys; species Ictidomys tridecemlineatus. The sequence goes on along the minus strand of NC_135485.1, from coordinate 105,749,081 downwards.
ATTACAATAAATAATTTAGACTTAAGAGACATATTTAGAATGTTTCATCCATCAGTGACTGAAAATACCTTATTGTCAGCAGCACATGAAAACATTTCTAAAATAGACCATATTTTAGGACACAAAGGAACTCTTAGCAGACACTAAAATGTAGATAGTATTGTGCATTTTATCATTATTTTATAATTGAATGAAATTAGAAATCAATGATAAAGAATTACTCTAATTCCTGGAGACTAAATAATTCCCTGTTGAATGATGAATGGATAGCAGAAGAAATCTGGGATGAAATAAAAAAAATTCTTAGAGTTAAATGAGAATAATGATTCAACATATCAAAATATCTCATGTACTATGACAGTGGTTCTAAGAGGAAAGTTCATAGCATTGAGCTCACACATTAAAAGAATAATACCCAAAGCAATCTTTAATGAGAAACATTGTGCAAGAGACATCACAATACCAGTCCTTAAATTATACTGCAGAGCAATAGTAAGAAAAACAGCAAGGTAGTAGCACCAAAACAGACAGAAGATCAATGAAAGAGACTAGAATATACAGAGTCATACCAACATAAATACAGTTTCTCATACTAGACAAAGGCACCGTAAACACACATTGGAGAAAAAGTAACCTCTTCAACAAATGGTGCTGGGAAAACTGGAACTTCATATGTAGTGGGATAAAATTCTACCCATATCTCCACCTTGAACAAAACTCAAGGCAAGCTGGATCAAAGACCTAGGCATTAGACCAGAGACTCTGCATCAACTGGAAGAAAAATTAGGCCCAACTCTCCACCATGTTGGCTTGGGAACCAACTTCATCAGTAAGTCTTTTAAAGTGCAAGAATCAATATTCAGAATCAATAAATGGGTACCAGGCATGGTAGAACATGCATGTAAGCCCAGTGGCTCAGGAGGCTGAGGCAAGAAGATTGTAAGTTCAATGTTAGCTTCAACAAAAGCAAGGTGCTAAGCAACTCAGTTAGATGCTGTCTCTAAAAAAATACAAAATAATGCTGAGGATGTGGATTACTGGTCAAGTGTTCCTAAGTTCAATTCCTGGCAGCACCCCTCCATCAAAAAAAAAAAGAAAAGAAAAAGAAAAAGAAAAAGAAAAAAGAAAAATCAATAAATTGGATGGTATCAGACTAAAAAGCTTCTTCACTGCAAAAGAAACAATCAAGAACATGAAGAGAGAGCCTACAGAATGGTAGAATATCTTTGCCATCAGCACCTCAGATATAGCACTAAACTCTGAGATATACAAAGGCCTCAAAAACTTAACAGAAAAAGAAAAAAATAAACAACAGATAACCTATTCAATAAGTGGGCTAAGGAACTGAACAGGCACTTCACAGAAGAAGAAATATGAGTGGTCAAAAAAATATATGAAAAAATGTTCAACATCTATAGCAATTAGAGAAATTTAAATCAAAACTACACTGAGATTCCATCTCACCACAGTCAGAATGGCAACTATTAAGAATACAAATAACAATAAATGTTTGAGAGGATGTGGTGGAAAATGTTCACTCATACATTTTTGGTGGGATACAAATCAGTGGGACTGCAAACCACTCTGGAAAGCAGCATGGGGACTCCTTAGAAAACTTGTAATGGAACCACCATTTGACCTACTTATTACATTCGTTGGTATATATCTAAAAAGATTTAAAATCAGCTTACTAGAGTAATGTAGCCATCTCAATATTTATGGAAGCTCTGTTAACAATAGCTAAGGTATGGAACCAACCTAAGTGTATGTCTACAGATGAAAATGTGGCATATATACACAATAGAGTATTACTCTGCCATAAAGAAAAATGTTACTATGATCTTTCTGGAGACTAAGATTATTTTGCTAAGCAAAATAATCCAGTTCCCCAAAGCCAAGAGTTGAATGTTTTCTGTGATATGTGGAAGATAACCCACAAAAAGGGAGCAGTGTGATGGGAAGAACAGAATTTCAGTAGAATATAGAAAGTGATGCTCTTTTTGAAAAGAGTTTTGATGTATGAGATAAACTCTCTCAAATACTTAATTATCTACATTTTGGAAACTCAGAAATCAAATAACTATGCTGAAATGTTTCTGTGCACTTTATTATTTCTTTGTTTTGCTTCACAAGGGAAGGCAATTCTATGTCATACCAAGTCACTAAAGCTAATCACATTTACTAATTTTATTCAATATAGAAGTCTGATATTTCTTCTGAAATTATAGCTATTTAAATTCAAAATTGTTCTCAGAAATCTAGCACATATAGTTGCTAACATTCATAGCAAGAAAAGTGAGTACATAATTTACAAATGTGATGGACTGTATTTATTGATTTTTGTGATCTTATATCTATCTGTTGCAGTTGTTCTTAAAAACAACAGATGGATATAAGAGACTATTATCATTAAAAAATAAAAGACACTTAAATGTAAAATATGTGACCAAAAATAAAAAAAATAATGTAATCCTCCACATCAAAATTATGACTAAAATATATAAGTATGTTCCCTTTTTTAATAGATTCAAAATGCTATAAGAATTATATTGTACTTTGGTAATTATAGTAAGTATACATTGAAAATAAAAAGTGATTCTTCAACATAAAAAGGAGGCACAAATAAAAAATAAGAATTTTGGACAATAGAAACATTAAAGGAAAATTGAATTAAATGTTGTAATATTTAATTAAATATTAAATTAAATATTATCAATATTTATGATAGTTTTTTTACTATAGTTTTAATAGCATTAAGCAACCACATAAATCTGAATATTGGAAAATTATAGTAAACCCAGTTGCAACAAACAATTTATTTTAATAAGAAGATGTCTTATTGGATGCATGAAGGATAACATTTCCAAAAGCTGATGAGAACTGAATATATTTATACTGAAGAGAACCTAATTTAATAGGTAAACAAAGAAGCAGATTCCTTCCAAGGCAAAATGAGCAATAGCTCTAGTTGAGTATTTGTCCTTGCAAAATTATTTAGGACAAGCAAAAGGAATTTCAGCTTTGCTAGGGCAGTAGTCATATCTGTTTAATTTTTATTCATTATAAGTTACTAGAAAGTAGGTAAACTGGAACATATATTCTAATGTCCTATATTCTTTATATTTTTTTGTTGATTGACCAGATGAACAATTAGAATTAAAGTTTTGTAAGGATAGATATTTTTTTTCTGTTTACTACAGAATCTGCAGTTTCTATAATAATGACAAGCATATTGTAGGTCTATAATAAATATAATTGATTGAATGAATGAATGCCCAAAATACAATGAAATTTTAAGACAATCTTCAACTCATATGTATGTTGATATATTATTTATTTTCCCTTAAATTATTTTTGTGTTCCATGAGCACAGTTCCCAAAGCTTGATTTTAAAAACTCTACCATATTTCTCCTAGATATATTTTAATATAATACATGCTGTAGACAGAGTAAAGTTTGCTTCTAAAAGAAGTAAAATAAAACGTGAAACACTATACATTTCTTATCATGTTTACTGTGAAATTATCTGCAAATTCTTTTCTCTTTACCAAGAATGCTGAGTTAGAAAATAATTGGCATAAATCCTGTTAGTGATTTGTAGGAGTTAATTTAGTTTCCACTTCAGACCTGAATAGATTCTAGGTAGGATATAAGTTGTGCATCTTGTCACCAGGATGTAATCTTGAGTTTATTTTAAATATAAAAGCATAAATGTTATTTGGACTCTAGCTACTCTGTGTCACCACTGGAAATTTGTGTCACTTTATATATAATTAGAAATTTAAGCATTAATTATATTGTCACATATACATTTGAACAGGAAAAGAAATGGAGATATAAATTAATTACTTAAAATAGTAATTTCTACATTTTTTTTGTTTCCAAAGTTTTATCACACACACATTAGAGGGTATATGCAAAGTGTAACAAGCTGGTCCAAATTTTGACTACATGATGAACCAAATTAGGGAATAAATGACATGCTTTTGTATAGTGTTCAAATTGAATTTTTTAAATTAATAGATAAAAATGAATATACATAGTTAATATTATAAATCAAACAATGGCTAAGCTATTAAAAGCTCTAAATTAGTGACTGATATGTAATTGGTGTAGAAACTCATACATAGAATATGTTTAATGGTGCTTTGCATATGTCTATTTGAAGATTTTAAGTGACTTAAAAGTTAAAAAAAATGTTAATTGTGTCAGATAAAAGGTGAGAGAGAATAGTGCCATATTTAGACATAATAAGATGTAGTATCTGCACAGTGGCTAGTTCATGTTCTGGAGTAATCCAAGGACTCAATTTTTCTCACAAATTGTTTTCTTGGTTTATTCTTAGTCCAGTGCCTGACAACTGATTTCAGAAATTCTTTTCAATTTTTGAATTGTTTCAGTTGTTCTCTTATTCTCTATCATGCCTGGAAGAAGAATCTGAGTGATTTTTCTTCATATATCTAGACATTCTCTCACTCTAAAGAGTTTTCATCTTTGGACAATTCCTTAGAAATTGAGAGTGATTTCTTTTAAACTTTGATAACAGATGGTTAGTCAATTAAGAAACGGCTATATTATATCCCAATGGCTGCCTTTAGGCGGATACACAATTTATTGAATAAAGAAAGGGCAAAGAGAAGTGTTTTATGGCCACCCCCCAACACTCCTAAATTTGGGTTCCAGTATCAGAGCAGCAAGCAACCCTACCTCAACAAAAAATGAAGGGAAGCTGGCCAAAGGTGTTTATAGTATCCTTCCATGGGATATTTCTTTTACCTGGCAAGCAGCTGAATGCCTAGTGTCTGACCTACAAACCTTAAAAAAGAAACTTGTTTATAATGGCAGATGTCCTTGTAACTCTTTACCATGTTCATATTTACCCTGCCAAACCATTACTCTGGCAGTAGGACCCTGACTTTGTGTTCTCTTTTGCATCTTGGAGCAAAACCCACCTGAAATAGCACCTAGTTCTTTAGAAGGAAGGTGTACATTCAGTACTTAACTCACAGTAGAAATGAGTTCAAGAATTTTATTTCTAGATCCTGGATAAGGAAAGTATAATGAGTTGTGAGATCAATTCTGGATGAGGCAGGGATGCAGAAGCAGGGATAAAGAAACAGAAAGAGGGAGAGAGAGAGAGAGAGAGAGAGAGAGAGAGAGAGAGAGAGAGAGAGAGAGAGAGAGAGAGAGAGAGAGAGAGAGCGCATAGCAACTACCAGTGCCCAGTGAACCTTACATATCCAGGGGTTCCATGTACAAGAGTTAAATATTAAAGATAGTTTTAAAAAATGACATCTGTGCTAAATATATATAGACTTATTTTCTTGTTGTAATTCCCTAAACAACTTTAAAACAACTATTTATATAGCAATCACAGTGGGTATTATAAATCATCTAGACATGATTTAAATAATATAGAAGAATGTGCATAGGTTATATGAAAATATTATACATTTTTACATAAGGAACTACAGCATAGCTGGATTTTGGTATTCTAAGGGGTCCTGGAAATAAATTCTCTTAGATATTGAGGAAAAATTTATAAGAATGGATCATAAATTGTGTCAAGGGTAATTGGACCTTTCTTCTGGTATAAGAAAGTTAAGCTTGTCTTGAAATGAGTTCTGAGGCAACATGAAAGCAAAAGAGTTCACTGCAGGGGGTTGTAAATATATCTATAATTATCTGTGGGAATATAATTTATCTTTTATCTTTTAATCCTTAAAGAAAAATGTACAGGGAATATCTTTAATGTGCATATGTTTTTAAGTTTAAAATTCACTTCAATTAATTTTACTGAGGTGGAAATAATCACATCTGAGATAAAAGCATGGATTCTCGTTTGAGAGGTAAGAGGGGAGCACCTTTGAAAATAATGTGTGTTAAAACATGAGGATTGCTGACGTATTCTGTTCTAGATTTGGAAGTTAAAGAGAAAGCAGAAGTAAAGATATGATGAACAAAGGATCATAGATTAGATGCAGATGTGTTGGAGGAATATTTGCATCATTTAAAGTTCAAACCATCACAAGCTTTTTGAAAGAATTAGGAAATTGTGAAAGTTTCAAAATGCTGTATTTCAGCCTGGAATTAATGACTGAAGTAGAGGAAGCAGAAAATCAGCCTATTACACAGAAACAAGAACCACCTGGGATCCCACAAGTTTCTTCTGGTTCTCAAGTTAATTTGAATATATAGCTCCTAATGTATAATTACATGTGGAACTTGTAACATAAATCAGAGAAAAAAACTGCTTATCATTCATAAAACTAACATCGAATCTTAGTCAAATAATATTTACTTAAAATTAAATAAGCCACATCTGGAAATATACATCATAAATTTTAACAGTTTTCCCTATTCTCACCAGTTTCATTTTGGGAAACTACATTAAGGCTATATTCCTAAGTATTGGAGAAAAAAGGGAATTCCAAACATTCTGCTCATCATTAGTCTATCCTTTAAACTAGAGTTTCTGAAAATATAGATATTTTTAAAAATAAATTTTAAAATATAAATTGTTTAAATTGAACTACAAAAGAAGAATTTCCAATTGTTTATATGATCAGACTTAAAAAGGCAAAACTTATATTTATTTTAGAGTTTAAAAAAATACAATAAAAAATTAATAAGGTGGTATATCTGGGAGTATACATTTTATTTTCATACTTTTTCATTTTATTTTTTATGTAATATGAAACAATGCCTTTATACTCAGGATAAATATATTTTATTATTAAAATAAAGTAAGAGGATGGTCAATAGCAACTCTATACCCCATGCATAAACAAATGTACTACAGGATTCTTAGAATAATTTTATGATATTTTCAAGCATCCTGAAATTATTGCAGGAATATGAAGCAGGCAATGTTTTTTCAGAGCACCCTCAAATACACATATATTTTAATATATCTATGCCTCATGTTAAATTTTAGTATAATACTGCTAGGAATTATGTTAGAGTAACTAATATAATAGGTGACATTAGGCAATTAACTACTAATATCCACCCTATGTGTATGATAGTGTTTTAAAAATATTTTCCATTTATATTCACATAAAACATTATAAAGTTTATGATGCTAATGATGTTAAAAGATGGTTTGTTAAAATGTTATGAGTTTACTTTAAAGGTTAATCAAAAATGTTGACTTATTTGGCAGATGTTAGATTTTTAACATGCAATTCTGGATTTAGTACAAGGTGTGCTATATCTCTGACACTTCAAGTTTTTCAGCTTTTTCTAATCTTAAACTTTTGCATGTTTAAAAATGGTATGATGACTTTCTTAAAATAATTCAGAATTTCAATGAATGATACATATGAAAACATCTAAGATAACACCTGGAGTTTTTAAATTCCTCTCCCTCATTTCAGTTGTGTTTATTTTCCTATTACTCTATATGCTTGTCCCAAATAACAATCGCCAACTTAGTCTGGACCACATTCATGCCATAAACTGGACTTTCCTATTCTATTTTCTTCTCCAAATGGCAGTCAAAATAATCTTTTTAAAATTTTATATCTGATTTTTATCACTGCTTTTTAAAAAAATATCCACAAAGCTATTAACAAAGAGTATAAACCCTGCAGAGTCCAGCTCAGCGCACTTGATTCTTTATGTTTCAGTAATATTAGACTCTTTCTTCAAAGGAGCCTTTTTTTTTTGTATGTCCTGGTGATCACTCTTCTGATTTCCAAAGTCTTTCATTCTTCTTCCTCCCTTTTCATTGCTATCTCTTGCTCAGTCTTCATAGTTAGTTGTACTAGCATTAATGCCTCCACTGTATTTTACATGACACCATGTATGATATACTTCTCCTTCTCAAAATTGGCCATACCCTGAGCATTGTTTGAGCTGACTTTCCCTTCCTGGATTCTTTCTTATGCCCAACAATATAAAATTTAGAAAATATTCACTAACAAATAATAACTGACATTTTAAATAATTGGCTTATCAGGATTTATTATTTTTTTAAAAAAAGACTACATGCAACTGGAAATATGTAACTCACTGATGACTTAAATTTTTGTACATTTGTATTTGGAGATAAAATAAGACAGCCATGGTAAGTGAATATGTGTGTATTTTTGTTTTGATTATAACATGAAAATAGCCTGCTGAAAGACTTCATTTTCAAACTGCTACAGAATAGACAATGGAAAAAATGACGTGAGTTCTCATTTTTCAGACTTGTGTATAAAAGCCTTTAAATTCATTGACAGAAGCAATATCTTTTATTTTCCCTATCAAAGAGCAAAGCACCATTTCTCAGTAAACAAAGCTTCAGAGAACTCATATGTCTAAGTATGTCTGATAGATAAATGAATAACATCAAAACTAATGCTCTGCTTAATGGATGTACAACTTTTCTAGCATCCATTCATTTGTGTGTGAATGCAGCGTAAGTATAGGTGGTCTTCCAGTCAATTATACTTCAGCTGAGCATGTCACAAGAAGTACACAACAAAACAGCCTCCTTGAGGAAGCAGTAATGGAAAACAACAGGACAGATAATCATGAGGGATTAGAACATCGCCTCATAAATCTGCAGTGATGCTGACAAGACTTCAGCTTTGAGAATGAAAAACCTTTCCTCTTCCTCAGGCTGTGGCATGAAAGATTCTAGGATAATGGATTCATTCTGCCAAAGCCATCATCCTCCCAGTGCATAATTTTAAGAAGTAATATTTTTATATTTTCATATATCCTTTGATGAAATGATATTGCTTGCTTCTTAATCCAATTTATCCAAACTATTTTCCTCGGATTTAGATAAAGTATAAAATAACAATTTTAACTAATAATTGGCAGACATTATGAATACTATACTGACATTTCACACCATTGTTTATAAAACGTTACAGTTGGGCTGATTTTTCAGTTCAGGAGAGATTTGTCAATATACATGTAGTGCAATGTACATAGGAAAATAACTGGACTTGTGTTCAGAGTAAATCTACTTTTAACTAATTGCAAACAGATAGGAATCTCATCCTGAGTTAGAGTTTCTGAGGTGAGGAAAATTTGATGAGAAACCAGCATTTTCAACTATGCTAAAAATTTTATGCATTTATTTGGCTAATTTATATGAATATACTGATTATTAATTAGTCCTGCTAGCTTTGATCAGTTATATATTAAAATGTTTAAGAATAAAAATAAATAGTCAAACTATTTAATGATGAGTTTCAAAAGTACTCCTGTATTTCAGACTGTCTTTTAAGAAGGAAATAGTCAAAATTAAAACGTAAAATTATTTCATTTTAACAGTTTAACTGAACAAGAATATTCAAACTTTTACTTGCCTGCAAACATATCTAATCTCAAGTTATACCTAGAGAACTGACCAGAAAACTTAGAAAAAACAATTGATGGTGATATAGGTCTTGGGATGGGAAAAAACAAGTACTATAAATGCAAGAGCATTTATTTTTTAGGGTGCTAGAAATATCTAAAATTCTATTTCAATGATGTTTACACAACTCTCTTAATAAAATGAAATATCATTTAATTGTTTGCTTAAAATAGGTAATTTCTATTTCAGGACATTAATAAAAATCACACTTTAATAAACGACTTGACTTATAAAGAGAGTTTGTAAGACATGAGCTGTTCTAATCAGCATTACTTTTCAGTCTCATGCTTGGTGAAAGTCTTCTATGTATCTATGGGGACTGACAAGTTAATAAGTGAATTTAAATATACTGCTTATTCTTCAGAACTTTTGAGTAGCATTGGGCAACATATGTCATGATTTTCAAAAAAATGACTGAAAAGACTTTTGATGATCTGATATTGAAAAATAATTTCAAAATATTGAGATTCAAGAATTTCACACAAATTTAAAAAACATCAGTGCTGAGGTTGTGGCTCAGTGGTAGAGTGCTTGCTTAGTACATGTGAGGCCCTGGGTTCGAGCCTCAGCACCAGATAAAAATAATAAATGAATAAATAAATAAAATAAATAAAAGTAAGCCAACTATGTGTATTCACAAAAACATAGCACATTTGCAAACATAAAAGCACATGTAAGACAGAGTTTATTACTATTGAACAACAACTCTTAATAAGTAACTCAGCATACAATTTGACTTTTGAAAAACTTTATAAAATATTTTTAAACAATTGGTATCTATAATGGAGAACAGTATTAACATAAGTTTTGAGGCAGTCAAGGGATTTTAAATGTCTAATTAGTAATCCCTATTTTAAATTAAATAGTGTATTTAGGAATATGTGGAATTCTCAATACATAGGGAAAACATTTTTTCTCTTAATAGTGTTAAGTTTTATCAAAGTTTCACACACACACAAACATAAACACACACACCTTAAAAATCTAATGGTGCACAAGGATAATAAAAGTCCCATTGCCTGAACTGCACTCTGACTCAATTCACAACTTTTAATAGAAAAAAATTCTCTGACTTCATTATTCTGTTGATGACTTTCACATATCCATATTATGTAATTACAACATTATATATTAATTCATGAACTGTGGATACTATCTGCTGACTTTTGCCATAATAAATGAGGATTTGGCAAATTTTTAAATAATAGTAGCATTATCTCTGTTCATTTATAACCTTATTGTTTCAGTCATTATTCATGACCATTTTAACAGGATCTTTGGAGGAAGTGGAAATATCACCTATTTTCAATCTTATTGAAATTGGAACCTGAAGTTCAAGTATTGTTTTCATAAAGGATCATTCACTTTATTACCCCACTAACACACCCTCCCCATTCAGTGACTCATCACTGTGGTCTTAGGAGTTCTTCAGTTGAACATAACACACCAGTCTTTTCTCTTACATACCTATACATAACTAACCATAAAACTTATAGAATTTTCCTCCTTTAGCCCCTTAAGTCTCTTAGACTTCCTCTTTTGGGGTGCATTTCATCTATCTAGTTCAGATGTATAAAAATTTTATGTAATGACATTTTAAAAAACTAAACTCTTTTCCCCAACCATTTCTAATAATGCCTGGAAAAATTATGAGTAAATACTTCACAATATATTACTCATTGACTGACTTTATCTATATAAATAGTTGAAAACAAACAAGTGTAAATCATGTGTGTGGAGGAGTCAGAATGATACTGCATCTATTATCCTAAAAAAGGACACAACTATTATAATTTATAGATGTTTACTTTTCAAACCAGCAGAAAAAATCTCTCTTTGTCCCATTTTATTTGTTTTAATGAGATGTCCCCTTCTACCTTGGCAAGTGAATGGACTTTAGCTATGCTGTGTCTGTACTTATTTACTCTAATGCATTAGAATAACATTAGGAGTAAAGGAAATCACAACTAAAAAGTCTTCAGAAAAAGTTGAACTGAATTTAAATTCCACCCATGTTCATGTGAAACAAACTTATAAAATTACATTTTCATTTTTTTGTTTAACATGTACAATCAGTTATCAAAACACTTTTGTGAGGGCACCAATAAATATCACTTGGTATATAAATGAGGATGGGAACAAAAAGAGAATCATCAGTGAAAGTAGGCAGATTAGCTTGAAAACTGCATTCTTATTTCTGTTACATTTGCATACAAATTGATCCAGAAATCCATCAGCTAACTCCATTAATGAGGTCAAGAACAACATGCAGACTTAATCAAACCGTGCTATAGCTTTTGTTGGTTAACTGTCTCAGGGGATGAAATTCTAAAATATGAAATCTTGCTTTCTATTGCATTTCCTTACTTTCTAGAATAATTTCTACTGTAAGATCATAATTAAATGTCATTTAGAAGTTCCCTCACTTTTCATTTTCACTCCAAAATTATTGATGTGTGTCATCCTTGTCACTTTAATTGAACTTTGAGATATAACTGGCAAGTGGTGGAATTTGGAATGACAGTATAAAATGAATGCATTATTTCAGAAATTGTTGAAAAAATCTGAGTCTTGGAATTGAACTTCTTCCTAAGGAAATAGAGAAGAAATAGGAATACATTAAATTTTTATCATGTTTCTCTTTCTCTCTTGTTTCTATGCATTCATGTCACAGAGATTTTTTATTTGAAAACACTATGTCAAATCATATTCTGAAATATGACAATTAATAAAAAAATTTACTCTACAATTTTCTTATTAGGGAAGGTTTTAAAATATTACATTTTGTAGATCAAATATTATTTAAGTGTCTTTGCACATAATTACATAATGTGCAGTGGAACTGAATGAGCAAAACTTTGGTAAATGTTTCTCCATGTGTTTATTAATTTTCCTTTCTGACCTTAACTCCAGCAAGTTTTTTTCCAAATATTTGATAATGAAACTTGTTCCATCCTATGAAAAGATCTTTTGCTCTGTTCATTATGGTGAATAGGTGATAAAAGATAATCTATTTTTAGCAGTCCTGATTATTCTCTAAACAAAAATGATATTGTTGACTAAGATATGGAAGAACAACAAAATCCTTAGGAAATTTCATGGAATAGCTGATTTCTCGCTGCTCAGATGCTGCTTTATGAGACTTTATTAATTTAAGGTTTAAATTCTAGACATAATTTTTAGGATGATGATTATGATGGTCATGATGGTAATGTTGGGATCAAATTAAAGGCCTCACACAAGATCTGCAAGAACTCAACCTCTAAACTATGTCCCCAGCACACCTACTAGATTTTAACAAACAGAGAGGATGTTATCTGCTTACCCATGCATATAGTTAAGTACTATTAATGCTTTGTAAACAACAAAATTATTATCAAAATCTTTCTTCAATCTAGCTGGGCTTGGTGGCGCATGTCTGTAATCCCAGAAGTTCAGGAGGCTGAGGTCGGAGGATTGCGAGTTCAAAGCCAACTTCAGCAAAAGAGAGATGCTAAGCAATTCAGTGAGACCCTGTCTCTAAATGAAATACAAAATAGGGCTGGAGATGTGGAGGTTTTGCATCCAGGGTGGAACTGCAAAATTTCACTTCAGTTTTCCTAGTTCTTGTGTATATCCCCCATTTACAAGATCATATGCCAAGGGCATATTGCTTAGGAATCAAAATTGTTCCTGGTGCTTTATGCATCCTAGTGGCTCCTGGGCATTTATTTTGAGACTCTGTATATCTCTTTGTTTATCCTAATTCTCTATCTTAATAATTCAGGGTGTTAAGGATATGCCCCCTTAGATCCATATGGTATCTTCCAGATCTTTCAGATTATTTCATTGTCAGTCTCAACTAAGGCAGCTCATGCTGTGTAGTTCAGCCACCCTCTTCCCCTCCTGCTGATTGTCATCTGACTTCCACTCCTTGAATGTTCCGTACTCAGTGTTCTCTTCTATCCTGAACATCAATGTTGTAGATGATTTTAGCCTCCACGTAGAAGACCTATCCTATACCAGGCATTTTCAAGAGTCAACATAGGTCACAGCTAAAGAAGTGAACTGTATAACCTGCTTGCCTATTTTCTGAATCACACAGCTCCAGTCAGAAGTCCCAAGGCAAGTTACTAAAATACTGCCTTAATTTTCTCATCTTTGAAATAAGGGGAATTATAATAACTGAATTAGAATTGTTGAGTAGATAAATTGTGCCTAAAATGAAGCCCAGGTCACAATAATATTTATTACAATACTATTTGTCAACAAATATATGTGCTTTTTATAACAATCATTCATTTTTTCATCATTGTTAACATTGTCCTAACAGTGGACAGTCATAGCTGCATCTTGGACTTTGCAATCTCTGATTAGGACCTCCTTCTTTATAGCTCACTGTTTGATACTGTGCCTGTGGCTCCATTCACTTTTATGAAGGCCTTCAGTCACCAATATTATTTCATCTGAATTCTCAGGAGTCTTCAATTCTAACCACAAGTGGATTAAATTCCTAGGGGCCTCATTTCACCAATACTCTTTACAATGTTCCAATTCACCTTAACCCTTCATCATTATTTCATTATATGTTATGATAAAGCTTTAAAGTCTTAAAAACACAATTCTTTTTTAAAAATAGACAAATTTTACTGCCATGGCAGCCTAGTCTAAAATGATTCATTAATAAGGAAAGAATTTGGAAATTCCTTCAGAAAATGAGCACAAAAAGCAGTGGACTCAAGCAGTAGTATTTGTTCCAAGAGGAATTCACAGATCATTAAATGGATGCTTATTATACTCCAAAGCAGTGGTAAATGTACTTGCCTGAGTTATCTCACTTGACTTCTTAAACAATCGACCATTCCTTTTCAACTTTATTTTTGCTACAAATACAAAGGAGAATCACCAAGAAACATACAAAAGTGACACTTACTTACTGTATATTCTTTGGTTCAGTGAAACAAAGCAAGCATTAGGGACATGGGTAGAAGATAAAAGTACAAGGACTAATTCAGAGGAGTGCATGCTTGACAAAGACCAGGCTTCAGGTAGATAGAAAAAGGTTAGATTCCCCCTTCTAAGCCACACACAGTGCATTCTAATTTTTTTATGTAGAAATTGTGACCTATAAGGGTAATACAAGTATCTATAATTTTTATTTGTCTAGAGGACTATGGTTGAGAAGAGCGAATATAGCACAGTATTTCTATCCTATAAAGATTGTTCTTTTATCTGCAGTTGCCATCCATTCCATCTACTGGAAGAATTGAATTAGGTTTATTATTCTTCCCTTTATAGATTCTTTTCTTCTTGTATATAAAAGGATCTGATCATTTCCTGTGCCCAGGTTCAGTTTAATTTTGGCCTTCAACCCACACCTGCAACAAATGGCTTTACAACAAAACAAAACAAAACAAAACTGTAGGTAGATTAATTGACTCACGACAAAGAAATCTCTGCTGTCTATTCCCCTGCCTACACAGAAACAGGCAGTGCTACTCTGTTTCAGTGTTGATAGTCTTCTATTCAGTTCACTCTTGCTGCTGAAAAGTTTCACAAACAGCTACATTCTCTAGAGCCTTGCTGTGCCCTGTTTAATCTTTCCAGTGCCATATTGAAAGGAGGTAATCTGAGAAAACTTCTTTGAACTTCCAGAAATAATTATTGATCTCCCCCCCCCACACACACACACAGGAATACCCCTCTATCTACCATATCTGTCACTGACTCTGACCATCTGATCACCTTTCTCAGACAGGTTTAGGTGCCCTTAATATATGCTCCAATAGGAACACCCCACAGTTATGCTATCAAAAGATCACATTGTCATGAAAAAATTTTTGTCTATTGCCCTACTTAGACCTGCAAAGTCCAGGAACTCAAAGCCCTGCTAAATTCTTTACATTTGAATCACCAGTGCCTACTCAGTTCATATATTTGAGTAAATATTTGAATCTCAGAGGGAAGGAAAGTAATAAAAGAAAAAAAGGTGAGAAGAATAATTTCAGTAAGAAATACTCACAAGGCTGCTTATTTGGTATAAAATAGCCCTTTTATCTTTTTGGCTCAGTTTATTCTCATTAATATTATTGCTAATAGTACTTACAATGCAGTGAATATAATGTAAATATTAGGCTAAAATTCCAAAGATCCAAGACCTGGGCAACACTGCTATGCTAATACTAATGAGTCAATTTTGTGTCTCTGGTTCTCTCATTCTTATGGACTTTAATTTCCCCAATTGAAACACTGAATAAAGTTGGATTTAACTGGTGCTTATGACTGGTATTGAATGTGTTTCCTGAGGCTGCTATACAAGTTACCAAAAGCAAAGTGGCTTAAAAGAACAGAAATGCATTCTCTTACTAAAGACCAGAATTCTTAAACCAGTATCTGAGTTAAAATTAAGGTATCAGCAGGGTATTCTTCCTGGGGAGAATCCACTTCTTGCCCCTTATGGCTTATAGTGGGTGCTGACACTCCTTGAATGCATCATGCAGACTTCATAACCAGCCTCTTCAAACTCTCTGATCCATCTTCAAGTCTCCTTCTCCTCTGAGTCAAGACTCCCTTTACCTCTCTTTGGTAAGACCTATGTGTTGATATTGGAGATCCAGGAAAAGCTTCCTATGTCTTCAAAGAAACTTTTTCAAAATAAGGCAGCATTTACAGATTCCAAGGATTAAGTTCTGTCATCCTTGGGGAGGATACTAAACATTTTCTATAGTGGGGTTACTTATTATGATACAGCTTCTGCTGATACTATTGCTACAACTTATAGTTTTGGAAATCTTTATCTAAATAAAGTATTATAAAGAAAATGTGTGTTAAATATGTATAAAGGAGGAACAGTTCTATTTGAAAATAGGATAGTTATTGTCATTTTTTCTCAATCCTTCTTCCTCTGTTATGGTTCACCTTCTCCACAGTTGAACTTGAAATCCTGTAGTCCTCAAGATAAATTTAAAAATTACTGAATTAGACTATTTTTAAGTTCTTCATAAGTGTAGAGAGTGGTGAAAGAAAAGGGGACAGCAGTGGCTGAGATTGGGATCTCTGATGAACTCATCACTGTGGCATGGCTGGTGTCAGGGAATGTTCCTGAGCACAAGTATAGGATGCTTAGCTTCTGTGGTAACAGCCTACATGAGGAGGCTCTGTGCAAGAGGCTTATCAACCTAGACCTTGATCTCAGGCACATACCTCCTGGGAATAGATGAACTCTCTTGTTAGACAAGCATAATATTTCACCAGTTCTGTTATTCCTGAGGCTTCTTGCTTAACAGCAACTTGAAACAATGGACTTTCTTGAGCACTACACAAAACTCCTAGCATTGTACATTGCAACTGTGGATTGCAACTGTGGAAAAGCTGCATAAATGTTTCCAGTTTTTGTAACTTTTCTGAATACAAAGAATAATGCTTGCATAGTCTTTAACCTGATAATGAGACTTATAGATATAAAGATTGCTGATGTAACTCTTTATATCTGATCTTCATCAGAGAGCAGCACTCTACCTGACCCTAGCTTTATCTTCAAATCTGCATGAGTGAGTCTTTATTTTTCTTATCCCTGTTCATTGTTCGCTGGAAACTGCAAGTTTGGCCCCCCTGCTAACATTTATTTATTTATTTATTTTTGTGTTGGAAACCTTTAAATTTGCTATATATACACAATGGAGTTCTACTAGGCCATAAAGAAGAAGGAAATTACATCATTTGCTGATAAATAAATGGAATTGGAGAGCATCACGCTAAATGAAATAAGTCAAACTCAGTAAGCAAGGGTCAAATGAAAGCAAGGGTCAAATGTTTTCTCTCATAGTGGAAACTAGAGAGGGAAAAAAAGGAGTAAAAACTCCTGAAAATATGGAGGTCTGTAGGATATAAGCTCAGGGGATCAATGGGGAAGGAAGAAGGCAGGGAAAGAGAAAAAACTGGGGAATGAATTTGGCCAATTATGGTGTATGTATGTATGAATATATCACAAATTATATATATATATCCCACTCAATAATAGAAATAACTAGAAATAAGATCATAGAATTAAGGTAGGGGTCAGAGGGAGGGAAAGGAGAACTACTGGGTATTGAAATGAAGAAAGCAATTTTATATGCATTTAAGAATATGTCAAAATGAACCCAATATATTGTATAATTATAATGCAACCAATAAATAAATACATTTTGAAAATTATACACCAATTAATGGAGTATTTTATTTACTTACTAGGGACATATTTTCAATGTAATATTGCTATACATTTATTTGTTTTTCAAATATACCAACATTATGCAAACATAGCTATTCCACCTAGAACAAAACTACTGTTTTGTACCTGGATAAAGATGTTTCAGAAATGCAATTCTACATTATTTGCTGTTTTCTGATAACTATGTCTTGCTGGAACTGTGTAGTTCTAAATTATATGTAACAATGGATTTTCATAATATATATTAAATGCATAGTTCATATTTTTAAAGTTTTCATATTTTTATTGTATTATAATTATTCAAAATAGTAGGAATTGTTTTTATATATTTGTACATATACAATATAAAAATGAAATTTGATTAATATCATTCTTTGATATTTCTTCTTTCCCATTCCTCAACCCCCTGCCTGATTCCTTTTTTCTACCATACTTATCTCCTTTCGATTTTTACGAGATCTTCCATCAAAATTTCTTTTTTTTCTTCTTTAGCTTTCACAAATGAGAGAAAATATTTAGCCGTTGACTTTCTGAGTTTGACTTTCACTTAATATTCTCAAGTTTCATCCATTTTCCTACAAATGACATGATTTGATTCTTCTTCATGGCTAAATAAAAATCCATGCCTATATATACCAAATATTCTTTATCCATTTATCTGCTAATGTACATCTAGTCTGGTTCCAAAGTTTGGCTATTGTGAATTGTATTGCAATAAATACAGATATACTTGTATCAGTATAATATGCTGACTTTAAATATTTAGGATAAATACCAAGAAATCTTACAACTGGGTCACATGATGACTCCATTCCTGGTCTTATGAGGAAAATCCATACAGATTTCCATAATTGCTGCACTCTTGCAATCCCACCAAGAGTGTAAAAGTGTTCCTTTTCCCAAATATTCCTAGAATTTATTATTGTTTGTATTATTGATGACTGCCATTCTAATTGAAGTGAGATGAAATCTCAGTGTACTCTTGATTCACATTTTAATTGCTAAAGATGATGAATATTTTTCCTATATTTATTCACCATTCTTATTTTTTTTCTTTGCAAAATGTTTATTTAGTTCACAATTTAGTTAACTTTTCATCACTGTAACAAAAATACCCGGTGATAACTAAGGGGAGGAAGAGTTTCTTTTGGGTTTATAGTTTTAGCAGTCTCAGTTCATAGAAAGCTGACTCCATTGCTTGGACTAACTTTTTTTGGCACATCAAGGGGAAAAGAACTTATTGGAGAAAAACTGCTCATCTCATGGCAGGGTCAGGAAGAAGAGAGAGCAAAGAAAAGCGACCACAGGAAATAGGTACACTTTCAGATCATGACTCAAGTGACTCATTTCCTCCAGCCATGCCCAACCAGCATATGGTTACCACCCCTTCAGTATATTCAAAATATAACGGATTTATTAGATTACAGTTCTTAGAATCCAATAATATAATCTCTAAAAATTCCTTCATGAAAAGTATTTGAGAGGGAATACCTCATATTCAAACCATAGAAGTTCATTTTCCCATTTATTAATCAGGTTATTTAGGTTTTTGGTGTTAAGTTTTCATAAATTCTTTAAGATACATTCTGAATATTAACCCTCTGTCAGAGAGTAGCCAGCAAACATTTTCTCTCATTCTGTAGGTTCTCTATTCATATTTTTGTTTACTTTGCTGAATAGAAGCTTTTTAATTTGATGTCATCCCACTTGTTAATTATTGGACTTATTTCCTTAGCTTTAGGAATCTAAAGAGTCAATGTGGGCATCTATATGTTAGAGTTTTCTTCTAGTAGTTGCATAGTGTCTGATCTAATTCTTAGGTCTTAGATCCATTTTGTATTGATTTTTTTTTGTGCAGGGTGAAAAACAAGGATCTGATTTAATTCTTCTACATATGGAAAAACAGTTTTCCAAACATCATTTGTTCAAAAGTTTCTCTTCTCCATGTATGCTTTTGGCAAGTTTGCCAGAGATCAAATGACTTTATCTGAGTGCCTTTGTCTGGATGTCTTCTATTCTGTTCTATTGGTCTATGTATATGTTTTTATGTCAATACCTTCCTGTTTTTGTTGCTAAATCTCTGTAATATAATTTGATGTCAGGTATTGTGATGCCTCCAGCATTGCTTAGAATTGGCTTAGAATTGTTTTGGCCATTTTGGGTTTTTATTCTTCCATATACATTTTAGAACCATTTTTGTTTGTTTGTTTTTCTAGTTCTTTGACAAATGTCATTGTTAATTTGATGGGAATCATATTAAACCTATCAGTTGCTTTTAGTAATAAAATTATCTTGATGATATTAACTGTACCTACCCATAGGTAGGTCTTTCAGTCTTCTAAGGCCTTTTTTATTTCTTCAATGTTTATAATTTTCATTGGACAACTATTTCATCTCCTTATATTTATTCTGAAGTTTGTTGTGGCTTTTGTTTTTGAAATTATTGTGAATGGAGTAGATTTATTCTTTTATTGGCAAATTTATTATTGGAGTATAAGAAAGCTATTGATTTTTATATATTGATATAATATCCTGTTAGTTTGATGAATTTGTTTTTTTGATCTAGAAGTTCTCTAGTGGGGTTTCTGTGTTCTCTGGAAATAAAATCACGTCATCAGCAAACAGCAATAATTTAACTCCTTCTTTTTCTGTTTTTATTCATTTAATTTTCTTCTTTTATCTAAATGCTCTTGTGAGTTTCAATAAAAATATTGAATAGGGGAGGTGAAAGTGCTCGTCCTTGTATTTCACCTTACTGTAGAAAAAAAGCTTTTTTCCATTCAGTATGACGTTGGCCCTGGGATTGTCATAAATAAACTTTATAATATTGATTTTATAAAATTTCTTATTTTCTTCAGTGTTTTTGCATAAATACAGCTGAATTTTGTTAAAGGCTTTTTCTGTATCTATTAAGATGATCATTTGAAATTTTTTCCCCGAATTCTATTTATGTGGGAATTACAATTTATTGATTTTTGTACATTGAACCAATTCTGTATGAAATCAACATGACTTTGGTGTACAATCTTCTTAATATGTTTTGAATGTGGATTTATAATATTTTATTCAGTATTTTGCATCTACATTCATCAGGACATTGCTTTTAGTTTCCTTTCATTGTTGTGTCTTTAAATGGTTTTGTTATTGTGGTAATACTGGCTTCATGGAATGAATTTGTGCTCACTCTTTCTAGTTTGTGAAATAATTTGTGACTTGAATTTAGCTCTTCTTTGAAGGTCCAGTAGAACTCAGTTAAGAATCTATCTGGTCATAGACTTTTCTTTGTTCGAAGGCTTTTATTACTGCTTCCACCTCATCACTTGATATGGGTCTGTTTAGGTTTTCTATATCATCTTTGTTTATTTGTGTAGATCACATGTTTATAGAAATTTGTCAATATCATCTAGATGTTTCAGTTTCTTAAAATACAAGTTTTTAAAATATCATTAATAATTCTCTGGATTTCAGAAATTTCTTTGGTGATATCACTCATTTATCTGAAATTTTGTTGACTTGGATTTCTCCTATTCTTTTGAATAGTTGATTAAATATTTATCAATATTGCTTGTCTTTTCGAAACACTGACTCTGTTTGCATTGATCCTTTGTGATTTTTATTTTTCTCTTTCATTAATTTTAATTCTCATCTTAATTATTTCTTATCTTTTGCTTTTAAAATAAATTTGCTCCTTCTTTTTCAGTATGGCATTATATTGTTTATTTTGGGGCCACAGATTTTGTTATGCTGTATCACTATTATTGTTTGATTCTAAATTTTCTTATTTTTCTTGTCATTTCTTCAATGATCCATACCTCATTTTAAAGAGTTTTTTAATGTTTTTGTGTTTATGTAATTTCTATGTTTTCTTGCTATTGATTTTTAATTTAAATCTATTATGATCTGATAAGATGCATGGAATAATATTATATATTTATATTTATTAAGGCTTGCTTTGTGTCCTAAAATATGGTCAATTTTTGGAAAATATTCCATGAGCTTATGAAAAGAAAGTATTAAGCTGTTGTTGGGTGAAACATAGATGTTAGATCTACGTGATTTATAGTATCATTTAAGTCAGAAATTTCCTTAGTGATTTTTTTTGTCTGTATGACCTATGTCTTATTGAGAGAGGCATGTTGAAATCAAAAAGTATTATTGTATTGAGTTTATCTAGTACTTAAATTTAAGAAGCATTTGTTTAATGTAACAAGTTGCACCAAAATTTGGGGCATAAATATTTATAATTATCATATCTTCTTTTAGGATTGTTCCCTTAAATAGTATGTTATAACTTTACTAGTCTCAAATAATTATTTTTGGATTGAAATCTGTTTTGTCAGATATGAAACAGCTAATCCTGTTTGTTTTAATTACATTTCCATGGAATATTTTGTTCTCTGCTTTTACTTTTATCCTGTTGATATCTTTGCCTTGAAGATCGGTTTCTTTCAAACAGTACACTTTGGGCCACGGTTTTTAGTCTATCACCCTGTGTCTTTTAATTGGACAGTTGACACAATTTACATTCAGGTTATTATGGAAATATATTTATTATTTCCTGTCATTTTATAATGTTTCATAGATTTAATTTGTTCTCCATTTTCACTTGCTTAATTGCTTTTCTACAACATTTCATCCATTTGAAAGTTCTACATTTGTTTTTGATTTCCTTATGTAGTATTTCTTTCAGTATTTTCTGTACTGCAGGTTTAGTGGTCATGAATTCTTTTAGTTTGTCCTTGTCATGGAAAGTTTTTATATCTCATTTGATTCGGAATAATAGCTTTGCTGGACATAGAAATTTTGGCTGGAAACTTTTCTCTTACATCTTGGATTACCACAGTTCAAGCCTTCCTGGCTTTTAGAGTTTGAATTGTGAAGACTAAAGTGAGTCTTATTGTTGCACCTCTAAATGTGAATTGATGTCTTTTTGTTTTACACCTTTTAATAATATATCCTTAATTTTTGTGGGAGGCATTTTATTATAATGTGTATTGGAGAGGTTATTTTTCTAACTTCCCTATTTGGGGTTTTATATGGATCTTAAATATGAATGTCCATTTTGTTTCTAAGATTTGGAAAATCATTAAAAATATTCTTAATGCCCTAGCCTATATTTCCATGTAATTTCTACCCAATGACTCTCAAATTAAGTCTCTTTAATATTGTCTCAGAGTTCTTGCATGTTATGATCATGTTCTTTTTTTTTATTTTTTATTCACTGTGTCCTGAGTGTTCCAGCCTAGAACTATTTTTGAGTCCTGAGGCTGTGTTTTCTATGTAATCTGGTCTGATGTTGGTGATACTTTCAAATATTTTTTATTTGCTTTAATGTGCTTTTTCTTTTTAGGAGTTCTGACTGATTTCTTTCCAGAATCTCTACTTTATGAAATGTTCATCCATCTCATGTAATTTATCTCCTAGTTCATTCCTTAGTTTGTTTCTTACATATTTTTTTTTTAATTTCCTTAATTTCTATTCTACAAAGTTTTATCCACTTGAATGTTCTGGGTTTGTTTTTGAGTTCATTAATCATGATAATAATCAGCTTTTTTAAAAATAAAGAGAGAGAGAATTTTTTAATATTTATTTTTTAATTTTCGGTAGACACAACATCTTTATTTTATTTTTATGTGGTTCTGAGGATCAAACCCAGTGCCCTGTGCATGCCAGGCAAGCACGCTACCGCTTGAGCCACATCCCCAGCCCAATAATCAGCTTTTAAAAATCTTTTTCTGTAATTTTATCACCTTCCGTGTCTGTATGTTCCTCTGTTGGGGGACTGTAACCTTTGGAGGGAGACATGTTGGACTGTATCCTCACAAATTTTCAAAGTTTTTTACTTGCACATCTTTTGAGATGAATTCATCTTCCTTTTCTGAGAGGATGTGCTTTGGCTTATAGTTGTCTCTTTTGTAACAATTTCTGTGTTTTTGGTATCTGTTAGCTTCAGCACATAGGCTGCCCCTCTGTTTCATGGATTCTTCAGGTCAAATTTTCTGGGAAAAATCAGTACATCAGCCTTGTGGTATTATCAGCTGTATTCTTTTCTATTCTATGTTCCAAAAGCCCAAATTTCTGCCTCTGATTCTGATATTACAATTTGTTGTACTCCCACTGACACCCTCTCCACTGGGAAGCAGCACTCTTTCTGCTCAAATCCAGAGTCACCAAGCAAGTAGTATTTTCCCTCTTCTCTGCCATCTTTGTCCTAGTCTGAATGATAAGCCATTTGACTCTACATTCTAACAGTGCGGTAAATCACAAACTTTCTAAAAACTAAAGTTTTAAAATAAAGCTATAAAGAACACATGCAAAGCTGAGATTAGAATGAAATAAGTCAGTCATCAAATATGAGAAATACAGAAGCAATTAAAAGTAACACAAAAGAAATTTGTGTGCAATCTCTGACAATATTCAGTGACGGTGGTGATGGTGAAATTGGATAGAGTTTCATGGATAACTACTGGGTAGTTAGAGTTTGTTACCATGTTAACCCATTAGTGCTATCAGTGGAATCCAGAGGTAAGCACTTGACCTGTGAAATGTGGGGAATTGGTATTGAGAAACATGAACATGAAATGAGGAAATTTAAACAGCTCTTAAGCTACTGGATGTATAAACTGAGAAAAGAGAATGTGTTTAATGATACAAAATATAAAACAAAGAAATTTCTTTGTTTTTCCTAGAAACCAGATTTAAAAAAAGAAAATATCTATTTGACCTGATAATAATTTTGCTTTTTAAATGATTTTTTCTTCAGTAATTCCCAATATTCCAATCCAGAAAATACCATAAAAATTGATTCTGGCCTCCTGATAGCCTTTTGCTGCAGTCCGGCTGCAGCAAAATAACGGGGGCTGGGGGGGTGGGGGAGGAGATGATGAGCAACTTGTGTTCATTGATACAGCAGGAGTAGGAGCCATTTGTTGTAGGACAGGAGGGGTATATATACATTACACACAGTTTATCTTAATTAACATAAACTAGATACAACAGTCAACCAATAAGGAATCTCCACACTTAATGGCTCGCTGGCGTTACTTCACAAACCACTCCCTCTGGCAAAATGCCAGGCGCCATCTTGACTTGTTTACAGACCCTAACAGTCTTTAAGAGCCTAAACACAAAATTGCTCTGGTCACAGAATATGTAGCTATGGAAGCCCACAAAGAAGAGCTTACAATGGAAATGAAGGGGAGAAAAACATACAAGGGGTGAGAAGCAGAGAAATTAATAATCCTCAAATATTGCATAATAGAACCATCTACTATTAAAGAACAAAAGAGACATATACAAAAAATGAAAGACATACAATAATGACTTTACATTATCTAAACTCAGAAACTGAAAAAGTAAAAAGGACTTTATTTGGGTCTTAAGAATGACTGTTTGGAACACACAGGTTCAGTGTTTGTTCTGAGGAAGGCAGAGAAAGTGGCAGTTTATATGGCTAATGAATGTTGGAAGAAACAGAGCTATGTAACTATGATCAACAGCAAACACAGAAAAGACGGTCTGAACAGAATGGAAATGTGCATAAAACAAGAGAACAATAACCTCTTGGTAAACATCTTAAGCCTCTGGGCACAATCTAATTATCTAACCCTTTATTTGTTCCAGCTGCCCGTAATCAATTGTAAAAGTGATAGAAGTTCACAGTCCAAAAACCAGCTGGCATCTTGCTTAGGTCCTTCTCCCTTGATGTACTCTTGGTTTCATTTTGGAAAGCTCTTTGGATGTTGTTTTCATTGAATTTTTCCTTTTATTTTCATGGGAGATAAAAAGAAAAAAAAAGAAAGAATGTCATTTTTTTTTTCTGAACTACTAAAATTCTTAGAAGCAAAGAATGTAATTATTGAACTAATGTCTGCACAATACACTGGTTAATCATTAATTATAAAAATAAATAACCTGGAAAGTAAAACCAAGAAAATTACCTGAAATTCACAGATAAGAACAGTTCATAATTATGATGGAGAGATTAAGAATTATGATAAATTGGGAAGAAGCCAAAATAGTTAAAACTCCTACTGGAATTCCAAAAGCAGATGCCATGAAGAACTAGAGAATGGCAGTATTGAAGAAAAATGGATCAAGGAATTGGGCAGGTGTGTGTGTGTGTGTAAATTTTATATATGTATAAAATTCTGAGGACTTAGGATAAAATTGGGAGGACTTAGGAATGGGGGAGAGATGTATTTAGAAAAAGAAGATATACAGAGTCATATAGAGAAGAAAAAGTACCTGAAGTTCTCTGAGGTTCCTTTGCTGGTAAAATAAATAAATAAGCAAACTTTAAAAAGACATAAATAAATTATTCACTGTGACCCTATGGAGATAGTGGTGGAATGCAGGACACAATGGACTTCTTTGTGGATTGAAACTCCTGTTAACTGTGGTAGGAGAGCTGCATGATCACTGGTTATATTGAGCTTTTGAAATTCTGCAATGGAGGGTGGACACTAGCAGAGGGCTCTGTTTTTACCCAGATGGGTGAAAACTAAGAATGCTTCTTTAACCTCAGTGGAAGCAACTAGCAAGACTTAGATAAATTACATTAAGACAATGTAGAAATGGCACAAAGTTGGAGAAATAGAAAAATGAAAGAACAAAATCTCCAAAACAGACCAATGGAGACACAGTCTTGAAATATCTGAGCAGCCCAAATCACTGAGGAAAGAATGGCTGAGGTAAACATGTATATAAAGAAAAATAATTAAGGTCTCTATAGATACTGTATGCCAGATGATAAATTTCATATGAATTGAAAACACTAATGTGGAAAATATGAACATGTTTTAAAAAGAGCATAAAGAAATTAGTGGAAAAATGTTGCAAATCCATAAGCAAACGAAACATCAGAAAAATGTGAAAAGAACACAGAGATTTTCTTAGTGAAAATAGAGGGCAATGAAAATTATAACAATTAGATGCTATTTTTGTATTCAATATACTATGAAAATTAATATCTGATAACAGTTGGTGCTATTTTGTAAAACTAAGAAGAAATAGGCCCTATTATAGCTTTGTTGATGCGAGTTAAATTGCTACACTTTTAATAAAAATTCCCTTTTAATAAAAATTTTAGGAACAAATGTTGTAGCAACTATTCAATCTGGATGGTGAGTCTCATTCTTGTTTCTTTCTCTACATGTGATATCCTTTAATTTATTAAATAAAATCATTTTTAGAGGAAACATTAAAGCACTCAATTAGGAAAAAACTGCAGTTCAATAATGATTTACAATTGCGAGTGAATTTCATTTTAAATTAGTTAAACTAAATGTTAACATAAACTTACTAACACCTCTAGGCAAGGTTCAGCAGTGGTTCAGTGAAAGAATATATAGGATGCACTGACTAAACTCTAAAGACCTCTAAGTTCAGCTCTTTTGCTGGGACCCAGACTGCCTGTGCAGGGCATAACTAAGCAGGGTGTCTTCTTTTCTATCTGATTAGTCAGATCCTGCTGGAGAACAGGACATATCCTCCCATTTTTCAGAGGTAGCTTTACTCTTGCAGGTGCCGAAATTTAGATTCAAGGTGGAAGTCTAAGACAATACTAGAGTTCTGTTGAGGCCATGAGTTCCATTCAGTTTTTGTCAACAAACTCTGCTTTGCCTTTGATTTTGGTGAACCCAAATCATCAAAAATGTACTTTGCAAATAATCATAAAATATTCTTTGATTCCTATTCAGCTGTGCGTAAGAAAATGGATGATTGATAGGTAAATAATGCATTCCCCTCTCAAGGAAATGTTTTAACGTCGTGTTTCCAATATCTATGGACTCTACATGCGTAAACTCCTAGTCCTTATTCAGAAAAATGTTATTACTATAGATTTTAAACTAGATACTTAAAATCTTCATCTACACTTTCCCTAAAATTAGTCTTTAGAAAAGGTTAAATATTAACAATAAATTTACATGCACTGAGTTATTTTTAGTTGTTGGCAAGACAGTGTTATCTCTATGTTTAAACTTTTTATTGTTTTACTATTTTTTTTTCTCCCAGGAAGTCCAACTAACTTCAGTAGAAACTATTTTCAACTGGGAGCATTTATTGTTTGTATAGTTATACTTCCATTTAATTAGAATAATATCATCTGCTAATTAAATTCCCTTGGAAAACAAACCTTCGATTATCAGAAGATATGTTTCCATAAATAGTTTCACCATCTCTATCACTCAGATAAATACTAAAAAGTTTTTCAAAATTCATCAGCAGTTCTGGAAGTGTTAGGCTTTGTATATATGCAAATTCTCTGAAAATATTTGAAATGGTAAATAGGTTTGTGTTTGCTTCTTTGTTTTCTGTGTAGCATGTAGCAAGTCTAAACCAATGAATATTTAAGGAGTTGTTTTCTTATAGGTATTAAAAGAGTTGTGTACATATTTTGTCTAAATATTTGTGTAAATATTTTTGGAGAAGCAAAGAGGATGGCACATTAACTGGGATCTGGCTTGTAGGGCCAGATTGAAGAATCCTCCCTGGGGTAGGAAACAAACAGGGACAGACTCTGCAGAAAGTGCCAGAAGAAAACCTGGTCAACAGTAAAACAGTTCCATGCAAAACTTTGCACAAGCAAACATCAGCACAGAACAGGAACTCAGAGACAAATGATATGTGGAAGATCAGCCTGGTAATCAAGAGCTCAAGCATTAAGAAGCCTGGGAAAAGAGGGAACTAATGCAACTAATCCACATGGAGTGTGTCAGGCATTAGAGTGGAAATAGATCAATGCACACATTGATCTATTTAATTCTTATTTATCTGAAATAGTTTCCATTTCATGAAAAAGGACACTAGATCATACAGGTTAATTATAGCTTGTACTCGGTATGCAAACCCTGGTGTGATTCCAAATTCTTTCTGTCTTCCACTTACTCCAAATAAAAATCATGTTACATTTAATTAGCATATGAATTAAAAATTACCCTCAGGCTAGGCAATTCAGAAATGAATAAACATGAATATTTTCAAATGATATAAGTTTAAAATTGGTCATATTACTGTTATTCTGTTCCTATTAATTTCTATTCCTGATAACTACAAAAGTGAGAGTGAGCATTTTCCAAACTTTTATGAGAAAAAAAGAAGCATTGTGAAGTTTCTGGGCAGTGTCTGAAGTTTGCCTAGTACCTTTTGGCATTCAGAGAGAATCCTTTATGGAAAAGATCCCCATTAAACTTGTTGATAGGTATTATTTATTTTTAAAATAATTTATTTGATATGATGCAGAAAGTACTGTATTCACAAAAACTCGTTTCATATAACATCTTCCTGAACATATGGAAAACTATATTTCCCAGTCCTCTTGCTATAAAGTGGGGCCATGTGACAAACTGAAGACAACAGACATGAATAAATTGTATCACTTTCGAGATAAAGGCAGAGGGCAGAAGAGGAGGAAGGTGGAAATAATGGTGAAAGAAAATTTGTCCAGGGAAAAATCTGACAAGAAGAAAAGAGAATTATCGAGTCCTAGAAAAACTGAGATTTTTTACTGATGGGACTGCAAATTGGTGTAACCACTATGGAAAGCAGCATGGAGATTCCGAAGAAAACTTGGAATGGAACCACCATTTGACCTAGTCATTCCACTCCTAGGTTTATACCCCCAAAGACTTAAAATCACCATACTACAGTGACACAGCTACATCTATGTTTATAACAGCTCAATTCACAATAGCTCATCTATGGAATTAACCTAGGTATCCTTAAATAGATGAATGGATAAAGAACCTGTGCTATATATACACAATGGGATATTATTCAGCCTGAAAGAAGAATAAAATTATGGTATTTGCCAATAAATAGATGGAGAATATTATGCTAAGCAAAATATGTTAATCCAAAAGAACCAAAGGCCAAATGTTTTCTCTGACATGATGATGCTGATTCACAATAAGGTAGAGAGAAGAATAGAGGTAATTTGGACTAGACAGAGGGGATTGTAGGGACGGAAGAAGAATAAGGGTAAGAATGATAGTAGAATGAATCAGACATTATTACTCTCTGTGCATATATGATTACATGATCTTCATAACTCTACATCATGTACAGATGAATGAGAAGTTATACTCTATTTATGTATTATGTGTCAAAGTGCATTCAACTGTCCTGTGTAACTAATTAGATCAAATAAAAAAATATAATAAAAAACTGAGATTTGAATAAATGATTCAATAACAGTTCAAAAGAAAAAGAAGTTGAGTTTTCAAAACCAAGATAATTATATCTGACTTGGAGAAGCAACAGAGTAAGTGTTGGGTCCAGAGTGTTATTTTACTATTGCTTAAATGTCCCTTGCCTAAGATTGAGGTATTCTAGATTCTGGGGAAGCAATAAATATGCAAGTATGTAAGTGCAAATATGTGCAAGGGGTACAAATGGCTCTGGGTCTGTAAGTAAGAATACACATTGTCAAAACCAACTGAGATTGAAGACATAGTCAGGAAAAAAACACAGTAGTATTGCCTTATCCATGGTCTGGATTTTCATGATTTCACTTTTATCTTCAATTGTGACCCAAAAATATTAAATGGGGGAAATTCCAGGGAAAAAACCATTCACAGTTTTTAAATTGCACACCATTATGAGTAGTATGATGAAATGTTTAGCCTCAATTCATTCCATCTGGGATGTGAATAACCTATTCACCAGAGTATCCACACTAAATATGCTACCTTCCCTATAGTTATTTAGGATCCATCTTGGTTATCAGACTGTCACTGATTTGCAATGCTTGTGTTCAAGTCATCTTACTAAATAACAGCCACAAAGAATAAGAATACCAATGCTGACAATTCGTATATACCAAAGAAACTGTAAAGTGCTTCAAGTAAAAAAAAAACGTACAAGTAAAAGAAAAACATTTTGAGTGATATAAAGAACACATTCACACAATTTTTATTAAAGTATATAGTTATAGTCATTCCATTTACTAATAATTATCATCTTTAATTTCTTACTGTGCCTGTTTTATAAATTATACTTTATCATTAGTATATATGTATAAGGAAAGCAAGATATATATAGGATTTGGTACTGTCTGGGGTTTGAGGCATCCAGTGAGGGTTTTGGAATGTATATTCCCACAGATAGCAGATGTGTACTGTATCTTTTCTGAAATCTAAGTTTTTATTCTGGATTAAAATATCAGACAGTTTAGCTGTATAAAAATGGAAGAATGAGAGATTAGGCTGATAAATGGAATCCTTGAAAAGAAAGAAGCGCATCTGCTGTGCAGGTGTAGACAGCCTTGTGGGAAAAATGCATATGAAATAAATAAAGCAATCAATCTGCTAATTGTATGTTTTCCTTTGCTACCAAAATTTGGAAACATTTGACAATTTACTCTCAAGAAGTATACATAAATATGGTCCCTTAGAATAATCCTTAAATACACAGGCTATGTAAAAAATAGATCATGTGAAATAAAATAAAAAAGTTTCAAGAAAACACTTTTGGGTTCACTGTTTAGCTCTCATTCCCTGTAATTCTGTAACATTATTAACATCTATTAAGAATATCACAAGATTATTCTTCTAACTTGCACATTTACTGAGGCAGTAAATCAGTGACTAATTGCACTTCACATTCTTCATGGGAAGTGTGGCTTGTGGTGATTTTTATTATTTAGAATTATAAAAGTAAGTTTACAAATTGCAGGAAAGGGCATAGAAAGAAATGGTAACATTTTATTGGAAGCGTGGGTTCTGCTTGGAGGCACTATCACTGCTCTCTGATTGTCCTGGTGTTTCTAACATTTTACCTTTAGGGTCAGAGCAATTACTGCAACTCTCTGTGGAACCAAAGTTTTGCCATGTTTTATCATCTCAATATAGATACATTTAAAATGGTGCAGTGTCACCCTCAGTGCCACGACAGAAGATAAGCCTTCAGGTAAAAGCTAACATTATCCTGCAAGATAGATTTTTTATAACATTTCCTATTTGAAATTTGTCATGTGTACTTTGCAATGTCACCCTAAGTGTTGGTAAGGCAGGACAGATATTTTTGAAAATTAGAAAATAATGTCTCATTTCCTTTCTACCAAGAAATATGTTTCAAACTAATAAGTTGATCGAATTGATAAAAATGTGATTATCCTCATATAAGGTCATATGTTTTCCCCATCTTCTATACCTGCCATAATCATGGATAAAATTATCCCTATTTTAAAACTTTACCTTACCCATTGCCTTTGGATAAAGTCATGCTGCACAAACTTTCTGTAGTTCAGCATTTTATAATCAGCTGTAGAAAGAAGACATGACAATAAAAACTGAGAGTTAGAAAAGGTTTAAATCTTATAGTTTAAATTATTTTTCAGAACTCATATCTGTAATCTTTAATGGATGGAAATCACAAGAGAATTGGGAATATTGTCTTGTTCTGTGGGCAAAAAAAGCAATCTGTGACCTTGCATCAAATGAAAGCAACAGGTACCAAAGCACTATAGGAGCAAGAAAGCTCTTGTGAGTCTCAGCTCTCTTCACCTGAGGTTGCCCATCATGGAGATGTTTTCCTGAAGAGATGATGAAACTTCTGGGAAAATGTCACTGTAACAGAAAAAATTTGCAAGTGGCTTTTTTTTTTTTCATAAATCATGTGTCAGTCTGGGGAAAGGAGTGGTTGAGTGATCGATCAATGGCTCTCTCTTAAATTATCTTAACTTGGAGGCTCTTCCTTAGAAGAGAAACTCTGAATGTGAGAAAAGGGTCTAGAACAAGTATCAAGTCAAACATGAGATATAGCATGTGCACTTTGCAGAACTGCTTTGAAGTACCTGTGATGGAGTGTAGCACAGATATGAGAAGGAAAGGTGATGATTGATTTGCCCTCAAGGACTGTATTGGACCACCTTGGAGTTTGAGCCTAAAACCGTGACTTGGAAGAGAAAAAAACATAATCAGCCACCCAGAATCTCCTTATGGCCCCTTCTAGTCATATCTGCCTCTACACACAACGGTAGTCATCATTCTAACTTCTGAGCTATAGCTGTTCTTCTGTATGATTTACCTTTAAATATAGGGTAAGGATGTCATATTGTTAGCTATGTAAGGGACACAAGCCACCTCTCAAAGGAGAAGCTAGAAAATGTCTCCTACTTTGCCTTTCATTTCCTGTTTTAAAATAGTTAGATTTTCACTTTTCAAAAGTAATTTAAATTCTGAAAAAAAAATAAATCTGGACGTTTGACAGCAAATCGTACTAAAAAATTATAACAAATCTTTAGTTATTTGTTTTTGAAATTACTTTTTCATAGACATCTGATATCTACAGGTTCAAAGGAGATTGACATAATAAAAAAGGCATGAAGAGAGAATAATGGATAAAGGTAGAGAGAAAAGGAAAGAGAGATAGGAAGGATGAAAGAGGAATGATATTATCCTGATTAGAATGATATTTTTCTTTTTCCATTTAATGTATATTAAATGACTTTTAATAACCCCAAATTTTAACACTCTTCGGTATTAAAAATCATATTCTGCTTTTTTTCAAATTTAATTTATATCCTTTTACTTGGATCCTTTGCCTTTATACTACTCTGCATAAATAAATAAATAGATAAATAAATAAAATCTTCTTGTAAATTTATAAACAAGGAATAAAACCCCAGTGCCATGATGATAAGCACAATATCAAATCTACAACAGGAACACACTTTCTCCATACATTGTAAAGCTTTAAAGCAGATATTTCAGAAATATATCAGGAAAAGACTACACTTTCATTATAGAAGAACAACTAAAATAACAGAAGCCATCAGATTGGAATTACCTCATCATCCCACCAACATATCTAATAACCAGCTTGTATGTGCTTCCATAAAATTTGCCTTTTCTCATATCCCCATATATTGTTCAGGGAATCCAATTTCACTCACCTCCCAAGAACTTTGCCACTGAAATTGTTCTCTTTCATCTGAACAGTAAATTTTCTCCACTCTACTGGGTTGTTTTCCTTCAGGCCACAGACACAACTTATAATACTTGTCAACTAAAAATCAAACCAAAGCAACAAACAACAATCTTGTTTTGATCCCACTTTGTCCTAATGACAGAAAAGAATTTTTAATATTTTAATGAAAGAGTGTCTTCTGCTTGGAGGCACTATCACTGCTCCATGGCTCTCCTGGTAAAGTGTTCCTAACATTTTATCTTGAAGCTCAGGGTAATCACTACAACTCTGCAGAACCAATACTTTTGTGGCACTAGCCTTTCTCCTAGAGTATCTGGTGAGTCCCTTAATTAAGGGCAAAGGCTTGTTTTTACTCTGTTATCCCAGATGCTAGAATAATGTCTGTCAATATTTGCAAAATGAGTTAAGGTGTAGATTCACTGTCTGGTACCACAGAGATACCTCAAATAATACTATTGACCTTGAAACAGTTGCTAATCTGTGCTACTAAAACGTGTTCCATCTTGAACATCCACACTGCTTCGTGAGTTCACACAAAGAACACAAAGATAACCTTCTCAAGGACCTAACTATGAATTTTGCTTGGGCTTTCATCTTTGTCCCTTGCAAGTTTTAAATTTGAAAGAATTTTGAAAAATTAAAAAAAAACTTATTATATACTTGTCTCCATTAATTTTTGTGAGTTGTGAAGTTAATATTATTTTAAACTTGCTGCATGTAAAAAATGTGTTGAAAAAGAAAGGAAGCATTTTGAAATCACATTTAAAGGTTTTTATTCCTGGCATATTTGGATAGGTGTCAGAACATTGCGCTGCCTGAGAATCCTGCTATTTCTTCACTCTGTGCACACACAGTCTACCTCCCACTGGGATAGCTTTAGTAAGATCTTTTTGATTAAAAGTTTTCTTTCATTCTGCCAAGATGAATGTTTAAAGATACATAAAAGTATACTTGATCAGCTGAAGAAATTCTTTTCAAAAATAGTTAATGCTACACCTTTATCTTAATGAGTAAGATAAAATTTCAAAATAAGCATGCTCTCTTAAAGTCATCCACTTCCCTGCTATTTTTTTTGAAAGTGTACCAAGGTCATCTTTATATTGCTTGAAAAAGGTTTAGAATTTTTTTAAATCTTTTTTTTAGTTGTAGATGAACAAAATGCATTGATTTTATTTATTTACTTTTATGTGGTGCTAAGGATCAAACCCAGTACCTCATACATGCAAGGCAAGCACTCTGCCAATGAGTCACAATCCCAGCCCTAATTTTTTTAAATATTAGTAAATTGGTTTTAAACAATAATTAGGCAAATCCAAGAGTAGACCAACCGTTTTCCTCAGGTCCACCCTGTGTGTGGAGGGAGAGGGGGAAGTTGAAATATATATAAAGTTCCAAATTATTATACATATTGTTGTAAATTATAAATATATATTGGTAAATTATATAGATAGTTGTAAATTTCTAAAAGTTTTTGAGTAGTGTAACATAATTACAAATCAGAATTATTCATGGTAGATAGGTATCATGTTTTAGTTTAGGAGATTCAGTTATCAATTTACTTGATTAAAAACTTACTGAACCCCAAATTGAAAAGCCATGCCTAGTGCTAAGCACTGACTTACAGGGTGAATTATTTATAGTCTTGTTAGTCAAAAACTCAGAAGCTTCTCAGAGAGATGGCCATGGAACAGTTCATTTTAATCTAATCTAATAATGATCAGAATAGTAAATTCATAGTTCTTGCTTGTGGATTATTTTTCAACAGTTTGCAGATTCCTTTAGGGTGACAGTGAACTCTCAGAGAAAGCACTGAGATAGTTAGGGGATGCTTTATAGAGAAAGTGACATTTGTGTTTCAAATAACGAATAAGAATGCTCAGGAAGAGGATGAAGGAAAGGCCCTGGCATAAGAAATATCTCTTTGTAAAAATTGTAGAACCAAAAACTAATTAAATTGCCATCTGGGATATATTAGAATTTACTTCTGTTGAAGCAAAAGCTTTTGGAGAAACTAAGAATGATTTATATTAGGTATAAAATCAAAGAGATTAATAGATGCCAAATCGTGTGAGACTATCTGCATTTTACACATACAATGGTGTTTGATTTTATTGTGAAGGCAACAGTGAACCAACAGATATCTGTAGTTGGAAAAAATATGGTAACAAAATCTTTAAAAAATAATACTTTGGGATATTTGTGTATGTATTATTCTTTATCTATTATACACACACATATAAATGGATAAAAAAAAACACTTGGACAAGAACATTTACCAGTTAAAAGACATAAAGGACCTGAACCAAAACAGGTAGCAAAGATGTCTGGATTAAAAGAAATGGTTAAATTTGGGAGTTATTCTCTATACATGTATTTTGTGTGTTAATGGAAGACCAGGTTTTAGATAAAAGACTTAATAGTTACCATAGTATTTTTGACTTAGAAATATAGATGGATTTGTAATTTAGTAAAACTGCTAGAAAGTTGAGTTGGGTAAATATCTTTGAGAAGGAAGACAACAGGCTGTTTAGGGGATCTATTGGGTTTGAAGTGACTAGGGAAACCTGTAGCTGTCTACTCCTTTGTAATCACTTAACCCTAGTGAAAGTGCCACATACATGAAAAAAGAGTACAAAGTCCTCAGTTAATACAATTTTATGTCTAATAGACCACAATAGTTCTAGCCATAAGAAGCTTTGAATTTAAACATTGTGCAAATGATAAACATTATTATTATTCAGAGCAACTTTGAGCAACTCAAATTTTTAGTTCAGTATGTCACCTGTTAAAATGCAGTTAGATTCCTTGGTCATTTAAAATTTTTCTGAATAAAAAATTTCATATAATTGCCTTTATCTAATGAGGTCATATAGCTTGATTATTAAGAATGGTGCCTCTTGATACAAACAAAATCGGGGTAATTCTACCATTACCTATGTAATTTTGGACACATTGTTTAAGGGGGATACTAATTACAACTAGCTTATATAGCTGCTAAGAATAAATAAAAGAGTGTAGATAAATAACTTTAGATAATGAGCTTTGTATAAAGTACAATGGGTGGCATACCATAGTCCTTCTATAACATAACAGTCAGTCCTGAGCAGGTAAAATTAGCATTCTTTTCCGTTTTTGAAAACTTTTTATCTCATAAGATTTATTTGTTGGGGGATATAATAGATACCATGCTAAGTTTGAAAACTTCTTATTAAGAAAAGTTTAGCTAAATAAAAATAAATCTCCAAAAAAAGAGAGTGATATAAGAATTTCTGGAGAAAATTAAACTGCTTAGTATCTTTCCCATAAACACTTCTTCGGGAAGAACTCTTTTCCTTTCCTGATGGTTCTGGTGATCTTGGTAATCCAAGGTCATTCTTTTTATCATAGATAAGGCTGATGATCATAAGGCATTTTAGGAGTACAGCAAACCAGTGGAGAATCCCAAATTCTCAAATCCCTCAAAAATGATCTGCACTGTACTTTATCTGACCAAAGATGATGTGGTCGTCCTATAGAGGAAACCTAACTTTCCTCAAATAATGTCTCAGATTATTATTTACAAGGTAATATGCATTCAAATGTAAGGGAATGTAGAATTTGTAAAATGTCATAAAATTTAGCTTCATTCAGAGGATTTGAAAGCAGCTTGAGGAACAGATTCTAATTTATCACTGACTTTTAAGGGACACTGCAAACTTATTCCTGGTCTAACTGGTGACTGTGTAATCTAGAAGGCAACATGGACCCTGCCTTATCTCACTCATCTGTCTGAAAAATAAGAATGCTACACACTCCATGGTATCAGGTAGACTTGGCACATGTAAAAGGAGGCTTGAGCAGCCTCAGAAGAAAAACAAAAGTTGCATCAGCATGTTCATATTTCTTAAGTACCATTCATTTATACTACTTTCCCACTGCTAGCAACAGAAATCAAGGGACTGCCTTGGATCAATTCACTTAGACATAAGTAAAGCTCTTGCCAAAAGTATATATGACTCTTAAAACATGCATACAACAGCAATAAGAGACCAGTTGGAATTTTATAGCCTCATTAATAGCAAGTCCTTATAAAAAATCTCTGATTAGGCAAAATCTTCAACCATTACAGTGTTCTTTTCTACTCTGCTTAAAAGGAGTGCTGGCCCAAGGTCAGGATCTACACTAATCTGAGAGTTCTGACTAATGGAATAGAAAATTAAGACTTCAGACTAGAGGATTGGACAAGAAGTTGAGTATTCCCTCTTTATTTACACCACACATGATTTGAGGGGATAATTTTGTTTTAACACTGAGCCATCCATCAGTCTATATACTCAAAAAGATTCTGGATTTGGAGAAAAGAAAACTCATGATGTTGGCTTTGTAAAACTGAACTAGACATTGTTTTACATTGTCTTGTTTTGACAAGTTGGTGAAATTGCTTGCAATTTTTAAGTGTGTCAGTTTCATAGACAGAGACAGTTTTGAAGTGAATATATAGGGAAAGGTTGTTGGTGGTAGGGTATGTGTGTTATATATCAATAGAATGACACATGATAAATAACAAAAATGAATGTATGTGTGTCAGTTATATGTCTGGCTCAAGTATTCTGAGATGTCTTCTGCTCTATGTGATACTGGCTCCACTTAACACAGGATGAACGGATGACTCAGGATAGGTCAATTTATTTCCCAGAATTTTGCCCAGGATAGAGGAATAGAGGCCTGTTATGTTTGAAACAATGTAATTCTACCTAGAGAAAACTTTTGATTGCTGTAATTCCTAGAGTTTGCAAGATTTTTGCCTTTCAACACCTATTTTTTTTAAATACGTTTTTAAACTCTCTTCTTAATCTATTGAAGTAACCACTCTTTTTTGCTCTAATTTAATGGGAAGAGTTAAGTAGATGAAAATCTAACAGTCTTTATAAAAAGAGTTGTATATTTTCTCATGAATACAAATAATACACATATAGCAAAATACATAAAATAAATATTTTATTATGTGATTATGAGAAAAGAAGATTTAAATTTTTAATTGGAATGTAAATAACAGAATGATCACTGTGTTTACACATTGAACAGATAATAAATTTGGCTGCATGTGTCAGAGAAGGTATATTCACCTAGTTTCATTTGCCTCTTCACAAGGGTAAGGATTGACAACTTTGAGAAGATGCCAAGAGCTTTTGTATTCATAGTTGTGATAGAAGAAACTCAGGTTGATAATTGCATTAATCTGTTTACTTAATAAAGAGTGAAAACATTCACCCTTATTTGACATAATTTAATTGGAATGACGGAAGATAATTTTTTGAAAAGAAATTTGTCTGAAAATTCCTTTATCTGTTCTATCAGAATAGGATATAGTCCAATTTTCCAAGCTGTCCTGGGTATACAAAACTAATTTAGTTAGAAGTAAGTTCTTGAGTTTAGAATGAGCTGAGGTGGCAGAGTGACTCACTTTATATCCAAAATATCTATCTATAAATGAACCCTCATTCTGCAAAGTCATAGCTCATGTCTTCACATGGCATATAAGTCAATACACACAAGTTTCTTTACAATCATTAACTGGACTGCATAGAAAAGGACTTAAAATCAACAGTGCTCTCCAAATTACCAACCCACTTGACTGTTACCATGGTTTTATGGAGAAAATGTACTAGGAAGAAATGTGAGTCACCTAATATGGGGTATGTATTTGGATTTTTCTATTCATCTTAGAAAATACCTTCCTTTAATTGGAAAAAATTGAAACATTAAAGATAAAACATATAAATAACTAGATTAAAATAGTTTTTTAATCTACATTAAAGTAATTTCTTGGATGTGAAGAATTCAATACATTCTAATACATAAAATGGTTTATTTGAGAGTACAAAATTGATCATTGTGCAGTAAAATTCCAATAGTATTTAAATGTTCATATTTGTACATTTGTCTTAGAGAAGACACATTTTCATAGGTAAAATTTTATTGGTAATATCATTAGTAAGTCTATTTTCTGAATCAAATGTCTGGTCTCTGAATATTGTTTAAGAAATAATCTTTATCTGTGAAGTGGTAATTGTGATAATACATATGATTAGAAAGATTGTCATCTCAGCATATCAGTCTCATAGGATTATATCATGTTTCTTTATAAGTTAAATAGTCCTATAAATTAATTAAAGACATATAAAACTTAAAGAACTTCTAGAATTGTAACACAGAGCTTTTCACAACTTCAATATTACAACATTTTATGGTTATCTTTACAACTAGCCTGGTATAGTAGACTCAGAACATGCATCTTAATAAATGTAACCTACTACACAAAATTTACTATCCACCATTTTTCATGTCCTAGAAACCCCTGACCAGTGCCTAAGATAAAAGCTTTTCTGTAATTTATTCATTCATGATCTCCTTCCAATATACATTGACAATGCTTTCTTTCTCTCAAACAATTCCATTGTGAATTCTGAAACATGGATTCCTTGATTAAACACCACTATAGACTCTTCCCCCTTTAAACTTGTAGCCTGTTTGATGTAGATTTCTTTGCAGAATATTAAACAGGAATCTATTTTTTCTCCTATATTGCACCACCATATGAGTGTCAAGTAGAGCTGATGTATTTTTGGTTCTCCACTGCTTTTTCCAGCCCATTACTCATGTAAAAACCAGTCCAATGCTCTTTGGGGCTCATGCACCTGGCTGTGTAATCAGCTACCTTTTCTCATGCATTCGTCAGTCAGTGGTTCTTGTCATTTTTCTCTCTTTCATTATTAACTGTTGCCTGGTTTTTCTTTTCTTACTCTCATTCAAGTTCTTACCATTGTCCTCTGTGGCTAAATGTCCATAGGAAAACCCTACTCAACATATTGTACTCCTTGCCCTAAATACTCCTAAAGAGTAACTTGTTCCTAATTTGTTCTACTTGATGCAGCTATTTCCTTGGTCATATTCTGAACTTGGTTATTACTCCAACAACTTAAAATATTCAATAATACCAACAAAAAAATACTGTGGGAAACATAACATATTCTAACTATATCTTTTTGATAATTCCTTCTTCAATTGCTTTTATCTCCTTCATGACCCTTGAATTTCCATGAAGACTAGGAACATATGTCATGTTCTTACCTCCCACCATAGCTAATAGTATTTGGCATAACAAATGTTTATTTGAATAAACAATAAACAAATTATTGAGTAAATAAAAGTTATGAACCGTACAGCTGGAAATTTCTACCTAAATCCTTATGGGTTCTGATTATCTGATGAACAGCATAATCTGATAATCAGTAGAGTATATAAATGCCAAACTGTACATAATAAAAGGGAAACTGTGCAGATCTGAGAAAGAAGATGATTCAATTCTCATCTATGTTAGTGCTATCATTGAAAAAAGAAGTGAAACTTCAAAGGCAGAGAATGGATTCTACTTATGAGAAAAGTAGGTATTGTTTGAAATTCACTGTGCATGAACAAAATATTATAAATTAATATTTCATAACACTAGACCTTCTATGATAAAACAAAATAAATTATTATTTATATTATTTCTATTTTAGGTGATTCATGAAGGCTAAAGAACACCTCCTAGAACTTCTACTGTCTCAATATTAAACTTGAATATTTAATAGACATGCAATTGTTTTTGTGAAAGAACCATTGTGAAATTTTGTCCAGTCAGTTGTTTAATCAAAACGGAAGTGTTCTGCATCTAGCATCCCTCCCCTCCTCTACTCCCTTTAGATTGTACTCTATCACTACAACTTGCTCCTAAATCTTCAGCATCTCCATATCTACTGTTTCATAACCTGCAACTTATAGACATCCCATAGAGTTTGTCTCACATGATTTAAAAGCTTTCCTTCAGCTTCCTACCCTAACTCCCAGCTATCAATTTTCTGCTGCCTGTTAAGCTTCTAAGTAAAATATTATAACATTTTCTTATATATCATTGGTTCTCTATAGAACATTGAACCATTCACATCATATCTTTTTGGTTTTTTTCTCCTTTAAATTGATCCTTCTGCTTTGCGATGTAATTTACCACTTACTTCCAGCTTTCCTTGACATTATTAAAAATTCTTTCTCCTCCCACCTTGTGAGGCATTCTTTCTCCACCTCTTATTTAAATATTGGTGTTGCTAGATTTCTG
This sequence comes from Ictidomys tridecemlineatus, assembly GCF_052094955.1. Classification (NCBI taxonomy): domain Eukaryota; kingdom Metazoa; phylum Chordata; class Mammalia; order Rodentia; family Sciuridae; genus Ictidomys; species Ictidomys tridecemlineatus. The sequence goes on along the minus strand of NC_135485.1, from coordinate 105,707,462 downwards.
TATTTTGTTCCCTAATCTTTCTATACTTCTCACCTCTTCTTTGAGTGTTAGCAAGCAGCCATATGCAGAGGACAGCTAAATCATTATGTTTTCCCCTGGGTTTTCATTTGAGCCTCAGACTTGTCCACTTATCCACATTGATATGGTCCTTTCCTGGCAAGCTGATTGAATGAGCTGAAGTCTACAGGTAACAAACAGAAAGAGACTCCCCCTTTTCCATTTTTCATACCAAACTAACTCTTAAATTTTTTTTTCTTCTTCCAACACTGGCCCATCAATAGTTTGGTTCTTTTCTGAAATAAGAGAAAATCTCAACTTGAGTTATTTAAAATTTATATCCTATCCCAAAGTCCTCTTTTTTAGTTTAGGGACTTCTTTATTTCTAAGGCTAAAGCCGGTAGTAAACAAGGGTGGCATGATGTGACAGTTTCATTTCGATTCTCTTACAATGGCTATCAGGTTTTCGCATGAATCAGAACCACCAAAGAACTTGTTTTTAAAAGTTTCTGTGCCTTTCCCTGAGTGTTTCTCATTCAGTAGGTCTCTTGAGTTGTAAAAATTGTTTTCTGGCAAGTTCTTGCTGATGTTAGTCTAGGACTATACTGTAAAAACAATAACAACAAAACAAAACAAACCAACAAACCAACAACAACAAAAAAAAAATCACTTTTTTAACCCCTTCTTCACCTGCTAGCTTTTAAAGAGCTGCTGTAGGTAAAAAGAGACAAGAGATAATTGAAGACCTATTCCAACCACCAACCACCCTCAGCCCATAGTCTGCAGGTAAGAATCTCTCTGAGCTCCCTTTGTCTCTTCCAGGGATATTGCTTTAGATGACCTAGGGTAACTACCTTCCCAATTTTATTTGCCTTAGGAAAAACAAAAATCTTCCATCACAGCCCTTTCTTGCTTTGCTTTGATATTTCAGACATAAATAATCAAAGGGTTTCACTTTCTTACTTACCCTGGAAGGCTGGAAGAATCAAGTGTAAGTCTGCATTGAAACTGAAATCACTCTGAACTATTTCTTGAAGCTCCACTCACACAACTGGAACTGAGACAAAACACTTCATTGTCCTCCTCCACCAGGTGGGGAGAGCAAATGCCACAGCATCTCAACAATGACTCCTAAACTGTAATTCCCCAATAACTCTTTCTTAAAATTCTCAACCCATCCTATACAATAACCCATTCTACTCTACAACAATAGTAACTACAAAGAGTAGAGAAGAGTTAATCATGGCAAAATCTCACTAGAACCTTTTAATATCTGACAAAATATATAGATCTGGTTATAGGTTGTAGAATACATGTGAACAGTTGTTCTTGGCCTTTGAGAGTGAAAATTCTGAGAAGGAAACAGCCCATCTTGATACCCTGTTATACGCACCATATGCCCATGTGCTAAATTCCTTCTAACTTGAGAGATAAAGCAGCCCCCTGCTTTTGAGGGTTTAAAGATGAAGGATTTACATCAATCTAAATGAAGTAAAATATAATACAATTCTGGTGGACATTTAGGGAACATCTGAACATAAAAAGCAGTGAGCAATATTGTTGAGGATTTATAACAAATTGGGACAATCACAGATGCCTTGAGCTCACTAGGTCAAAACTGAAGACACTTTCCTTCCACTCAGATCTGCTAGTACTCCTGAGTTCTTCACCTCTGAAAATAATCTCACCACGTACAACATCACCCATGGAAAACACTATTTCATGTTTCTCTTATTCTTTAACCTTCTGCAAGTAATTAATACATCTTTAAAAAGACTACATCTAATGTATCCCCTCTTCTACTCCCTCAATATCACCACATATAACTGCCACATTAACAGACCATTAAGAAATTTCAGTAAATCTAGAGTCCCTGAGATCCAATTAACTTCCTGTTAGAGCCAGAATAAGATATCAACCATGTCTTTGTCTCCTCATAACTTATATAAAAAGTCAAACTCTGGAGTGTGACATAAGAGACATAACTACTACTGCCCTCCACATTCTTCTTCACTAACACCCTCCTCACATTGTGGCTTCTCATCATATGCTATTATCATAACTTCATTCTTGGTATTTCTTCTTTATAAATACTACTCATATTTTTATTTTACCTATGTTCCACTTACAAGGTGGTGGCTAAGCTACCATTTCATACAGGTAGATCTTGTGAGTTAATATTCTGGATGAACGGACTGCTTATTACCCCCTCAGTGCATGGCACAGTGTGTCACATGCAACATAAAACTTACTTCTGCCTATGTCAGAGTGAAAATCAAAGAGCTCATTCTTTTAGTTTTTTAGATTATTTTTATTTTTTTAAATTTTGAGATAATTATAGATTCATAAGCATTTGTAAGAAGTACATCAAGATCATCTGCACTGATTACATGATTTCTTCAGTGCTAACATCTTGAAGAACTAGAGCACAATATCACTTTCCATGGATCTTATCAGATTTCCACAGAATTGCTACTATTTATTTGTGTATGTGTGCAGGAGTGTGTGCATTTAGTTCTAAGTCATTTTATCAAATGTTTAACTTATTTTCTGGGTAATCACTGTGCAGATATAGAACAGTTCCACCACCACAAAGGTCTCTTTTGTTGCCTATCACATCCAAGATCCTTGGATCCAAGAGATCTGAGTTGTAATTCATGTTCCTAACTCATCCTTCTTCCTATCCCTGGGATTATTGTTTGAATAGGAGGTTTTCTCCCAAAGCTCTTGTATTGATGGAGGAGTGAACTGACTAGATTATGAGCACTGTAAACTAATCAATGGGCCAATCCTTCCAATGGATTCCTTTGAATGGATTACTGGGTGGTAACTACAGACAAATGGGACATGCTTTCAGGAAGTAGGTCACTCGAGGTGTGCCTCAAGGATTATGTATTTCATAATCTGTCCTGCACACTCTGTCCTTCTTGGCTGCCTGAGCTGGCTGGCTTTACTTCAGCACCACTTTACACTATGATATTTGGCCTCATTTTGGGCCCAGAGAATTGGACTTAGCCAATCAAGGACTGAACCTCATAACACATGAGCTCATAATAGACTTTCCCTCCTCTAAATTGTCCTTGTCAGCTAATTTGATCACAACAACAAAAAGCTGACTAACATACCTGACAACCATTAATATGTCCTCCATTTATAAAATTTTTTAAATGAAAAATAATTACATGAATGAAAACATACAGTAAGTAATATTTAGGATTGACTTTTTTCCTTCAGCACCATCTCCTGAGATTCATCTAAGATGTTGTGGAGATGGATATATATCTTTTACTGCCTAGTGTTCACTGCATGGATATACCACTGTTTCTTTAATCACCAATGAGGAATATGCCTGCCTGTTTTAGACCCATGACTAATCCAGTGACTGACTAAAAAAGGCTCAAAATTTGAGAATATGATTTTCTCTGCTACCTCTATATTTTATTTCTAAAAGAATTTAGAGCAATTGTTGTATTCTGCTACCTTTCCTATCCCCTACTATCCCCAACAACAATTACTAATTGGGCATTATGTAAAATTGTGGATGTGTAACTGACGTGATTCTGCAATCTGCATTTGGGGTAAAATTGGGAGTTCATAACCCACTTCAATCTAATGTATGAAATATGATATGTCAAGAGCTTTGTAATGTTGTGAACAACCAATAAAAAAAATAAAAAATTAAAAAAAAGAATTTAGAGCAAATTTATAATGTGTAGAAAGTTAAAAATTTAGAAATCAACTGTTTCACTGGCATTCAACTATGGAAAACAGACAGTGTGAAAAAGGAAAATGGTCTACATAGTTGTACATAAATGTGACTCTAATGTTTTAAACAATTTTATATATGTAGAAAAAAATTTAATTTTGAGACAGGGTCTTGTTAAGTTGCTTAAGCCCTTGCTAAATTGCTGAAGCTGATCTTGAACTTATGATCCTTCTACCTCAGCCTCCCAAGCACTGGAAATATGTACCTGGAAGAAAAAAAATTTATTAAAAAACTTGATAGCCCCAAAGGTATTTCAAAGTGGAATTTGAAATATTTGTGTAGATATTTTGGAAAATTTTTCATATATTTTCTCTGTTACAAAGTGTACTATATATGTGTGTGTGTGTGTGTGTGTGTGTGTGTGTGTGGTGTGTGTGTGTGTGTGTGTGTGTGTGTTGCAGTAAAGAGTTAAAAAACACTTTAGGGATCCTTTTTCTTAGTTTGATTGTAAAACTAGCTAAAATTTTGTTTTGCTGTTGATAGTCATCTTTAATCCAGTATTGTGTTTATTGATTGTATGACATTAAGGAAATTAGTACCTTTTCTGTATCTTTATCATAGAGATCCATAAAATCTACCCACTTTATATTGTTTCGAGGGTGAAATGAATCAATGTGTGTGTAGTTTATCACAGTGTCTGAAATGAGGAAAACAATCAATGAGAGGTATTAAATCAGGTACCTTGAAAAATGTAAATGAATAAACTTATTATTTTAGAATATTTTCCAAATAACAGAAAAGTTGCAAAGAATATAAAGAGAGTTGCAATATATCCCTAACCAAGTTTCTCCTGTTGTTAATGCCTTTAATTCCTACCATGGTTCCTTTATAAAATCTAAGAAAACCTCACTGATGTATTATAATAAATGTTCTATTGTCAATTTTATATTCCAGGATCCTAGCCAGGAAATCACTTTAAATTTAATTATCATGTCTCTTTCAGTTCCTCTTGTCTGGGACATTTTCTAAGTTTTTCCTTGTGTTTCTTATCCTGATAGTTTTGTAGAATGGTTCCTCAATTTAAAAAAGTGAAAACCCCCAAAACCCTGAAGTTGAGGGTTACACATAAAATACAGGTTTTAAGGAAGAACATCAGAAAGCTTGAGTTTTTCTTGGTAGATGATATCAGGGCACGTGTTATTAACTTGATATTTTATGTCTGGTAATGTTAAATATGATGTCTTGATTAAGGCAGCTATTTGTCAAGATTCCCTACTGTAAAATTATTCACCAGTATTCCATTTTGGCTATTCCAACTTTTAAAATAAAGTATGGTTCATACTCCAGCAAAAGCAGCATTTACATAAATTATTTAGAATTATTTTGCCATGGATTTGTCTGTTTGCCAGTTTACTTATTTATTTAATCACATATTTATGTATCCATATGGAGTGATAGATGTATCTTTGCATATTTTTAGGTATAATTCAATATTAGGTTCTTTATTTTGTTGCTCAGATGTTTCAGTTTGGGCCATTGGAAGCTCATTTAATTCTGCTCTGTTATTTCTTTGATGTGCCCTGAGCCTGTGTTTGGTTTTTGTTTTGCTTTAAACTTCCTTATGATATGTCACTATAAGATGCCACAGATTCATTTTGTATTTTCTCTGCCTCACTTCAAAAATCAGACATTTTTCTAAATTGCCAGTTACCCACTGAATTGCCTTTGTACATTTGTAAAAAGAAAAATTACTTAACTATATTTACATTTATAAATTCTATTTCTTTAACCTAGATGTCTATTATTTATGTCAGTATCCTACTATCTTTCCAGTAAGTCTTAAAGTAATTTGACTCCAAATTTGTTCTTTTATTCTCAGAATTTTTTTAGTTACTCTGGTAGTGTCTTTCAATATAAATTTTAGAATCAGCTTTCCCTTTGTCAATATCTACAGTCTTTTGTTTGTTTGCTTGCTTGCTTTTTGGCTCTTTTGTTCATTTTCTTTTATTGGAAAGGTGTTTGGGAAGAACTGAAAGAAGCAAATAGAGAAATGGAAGAGGCGGCTCATCAGTATAACAGGTTTACTTATGAGAAACCTGCAGAGGTAGGTCCCAACAGAGGCTGGAACTCTTCTTTTGCTTACAGGGAAGTCATAGGGGAACGAGAAGGTTGAGGGAATTCTTTGTGGTTTGGTTTTTGCAAAATGGTTGTCAAGGAGGGCTTCTTGTGTTCATCACCATCATTGTGATCTTCGATATTTTATATTGAATAAGGCGTTTCTCAAGATTCCAGTCCCAGATAACAGTTTTGTTACAAGGTATTGTCTGGGACTTAGGTCAGGCTTTTATTATTGTTATGGGTCAGAGTGACCATAGAATGACATTTGCTTTTAGATGGAGGATATGTTTCAAAATGGTGTTGCCTATGTCTGTGTTGGGGGGGATGCTTCTCTTTTTTATATAGAAAACCTTCCAACAGGTTGGCTTAAAAGTATTATATATATATATATGATTCAAAGTTCTATATTATACACTTTGGGTGGGGCTCAGCTGGGCAACTGGACTCCCTCATGTTTGCAATGAGCAGCAGCTCAGCAGTGCAGCTCTATGCTTACTGATTAGATAGCTTGTGGCTGAAGCAACAAAGGATGGATGGGGAATGACATCTTGGTCATGTTCTTTCATTTTCCAGGATTCTTTGGGCTTATACACAGTATGACAAGAAAGCCTTTATGACAACCTAGGAAGATGACCATTGTAATTTCCATTTCATTCTATTAATTCTAATTGCCTGGCACATGACGTATTCAGAGTCAAGGGGTGGAAAAATATATTCTGCATAAGTTGGCAGAAACAGGAAATTATTGTGCAATCTTTAACATATTGCTAGCCAAAGTTAATAACAATGTGATTTTTGGAATCATAAGAATCACTGTGAAAATTAAGATAAACAAATCTATAAGTTTTAGATGTGGGAGTAATTAAGATAAAACAGTCACTGTTTTTCTTAATATAGAAATGTAAAAATTGTGGTTACACCACCAGTTAATAGTAGTTTAAGAAAATATGTGTCCATCTCTTAGTTTAAATTTTTAAAAAAATACTTTTTAGTTGTAGATGGACATGATGACTTTATTTTATTTATTTATTTTTATGTGGTACTGAGGATCAAACCCAGCGCCTCACACATGTGAGACGAGCACTCTACTGCTAAGCCACAATCCCAGCCACTTAAAATTTTGTAAATATACATATAGTTGTAATTATTAACATAGAAAGAGGTTAAATTCTAAATACATTAAAGTTCTGATTAGTCTAATATCTGTAATTGGTCTAGTATCTGACTATTGGCTGAGGTAAAATTGTCCTCTATCTCCTAGATCAAAGGGATACTCCCCTTTTGTGGCAGAATATTTGTAGAAAGCTTTCTTATTAGTATACTTATATATATATATAGTTATATATATATAGTTATATATATATAGTTATATATATATAGTTACATATAGGCAGAAACTATATATAACTATATATATATATATATATATATATATAGTTTTATATCTATATCCATATATTGGCCCTCGAAATGAGGAAACAATATATATTTCTAATTTTTTTGACTATGAGTTGTAAGGAAGAAAATTCCCAAAGTATGTTAATGTGAGGTTTTAAAAATAGTAGTGTTGTATAATGCTTTATAGTTAAAAATATTATTCATAGAGTTTAGTTCATTTCACATGCTTGGGATTATGAAAAAGAGAAAGAAACTTATTCCATTTTGCAGATGTGAAACTGAGGTTCAGTAAAAAATGGGATTTGGGCAAAATTCCATAGTAATTGAGTGTTTCTGGAAATGAGCTTATTATGTAATGTCTTTTATTTATTGATTTTAATGTGTGTAATATGAGGAAAACTTTATTAAGATTTTGATGAATAAAAGAATAACAAGATAAAAGAGTAACATTTCAGACACCAAACGTGATTTTATCAAAGTTTATTTGCATAATATGAGAGGTATAAAATTTTAGGAAACCCTTGCATTGAAGCAACAGGTGTTTTTATAAAGGCAAATTCTTAATCCCCGTTTCTTAAGTTTCTTAAGTATCTAGTGATCTAGAATTTTTTTATGCATTCCCAAATTCTTTTTATGCAAATTTCAGTTTGAAAAGAGCTACTAACAAGGCCATGAAAGATGGAAATATTGAACTTCTCTGTGTGTGTGCGTGTTGTGTGTGTGTGTGTGTTGTGTATACCTGCATTTGCGTGAGAGTGTGAGTGGGCACAACTCTGTGTATGCAAGTGTACATCTGAGTACATTTAAACATATGAGGGTTTCTGTGTTTGTGTTTATGCTTGTGTGCCGTTGTGTTTTTCATATTGGTAAGGCTGCTGTTTAATGACCATTCCTTATGGGTATGGATAAAACTATAGGAGAGAATATTCCAGAAATACATTTTTCTTGGGTTTTTCACTAAGCAATTTTTAGAAATTATGTCCACTTAGTAAAACGCCTCCTATCCTTTACATTTTGTAAGATCAATAGTTTCACATCAACTGTATCTTTTATAAATGTAGTAGTACATTTCTTTAAGCATCTTGAAGACGGATGCATATATTATATGAAGATAGACAGCTTACTATAATGGTACTTGAAATGGATTGTGAGTTCACATTGATTTTTCTCACATTAGTTGTTTAAAATGGCTTTTCTAAAGCAGGTACATAATGGCACATTTGTCCCTTGCCAAAATATCAAAGAGGAAAATATTTAAAAAGAAATGATAGGAGGTCTTTGGAAAGAAAAGCTTATATCCATCCTCCTCCAAGTGGCCTTTGAGACATTTTTGCTTAAAATGTTAATGTATTTTATGATTTTGGATTTATAGATATTTTAACATTATGCCTTTAAGGTGTCAGCTCTTAGTAAACTAATCGTGCCCCCTTCCCCTTTCTAAAAGCATGAAGGCTGCTGGTTATACCTTAAGGGAACTAGCAATGAAATGAGTAGGAATCAGGTGTGCTAATAAGGTTTGATCGGAAACAGAAAAGAGAGAAATATAATAATGGTTTGAATTTGAATAACATGTTAGCTAACAGCAATAAAAGGAAACATCAATTCAGACAGAACTAGGAAGCAGCTAAAATCACATTATTCAGAAGGAATCACAGAATAGCCGTGGGACTGCAATGACAGCACATCAGTTTACGAAGCATCTGATGTAGGCTGTATTGTTTCCCCACATCTCCCTTCCCTATCCTTACAATCACTGTCACTTCATGAGAAGAGAAAAAGTAATTTGAAAACTTGGATGTAAACACAAAAGTAAAAGAGCGTCTGAAGCAACAAACAGAAAAAAAAAATATGTTCTTTTATGCCTTTGTCTCCAAAAATAGATCTTGTACTTGGATAGCAAACATAGCGTCTGTGAATGTTAAAAGCAGTGATTTTAGAGGCCATGTACTCAGATGTTAAAGTAATAAATTAAGAAAGTTAGCAACAAAAATAAGCTTAAAATTAAACAAATTTAAAATTGAAATCATCTGTGAATTAAAAAAAGAGATTTTAAAAGATAACTTATGGAAGATTCTTATAAACAAAGAACTGTATTGGCTTAAATATTTTCTTTTGTCAGGCTAGGTACCCTTCAGTAGATGAATGGGTAAAGAAAATGTGGTATATATACACAATAGAATATTACTCAGCATTAAGATAGAATAAAATCATGGCATTTGCAGATAGATGAATGGAGTTGGAGAATATAATGCTAAGTGAAGTTAGCCAATCTCAAAAAAACCAAATGCCAAATGTTTTCTCTGATATAAGGATGCTGATTCATAATGGGGATGGTAGAGGCAGCATAGGAGAAATAGAGGAACTTTAGTGCAAAGAGGAGGGAGAGGGAGGGAGGGGGAATGGGGTGGTAAAGATGGTGGAACCAGATGAACTTTTTTTACCCTAAGTACACATATGAAAACATGAATAGTGTGACTTTAATTTGTGTACAATCAGAGACATGAAAAATTGTGCTCTATTTGTGTACTATAAATTGAATTGCATTCTGCTGTCATATATAACAAATTAGAATAAATAAAATAAAAACAAAAAATATGTGTGCTATTATTTAGTTTATAAAGTAGAAAAATAATAAACTGTTAAAATTTAAAGGAATGATAAAAACTTAGATTAACTTCAAGTTGAAAATAAATTAGTGCAAAATTCTGAAGAGAGTCAACTTCTTTCCTTAAATAGAGCAAGTCTTTTTATAAAAAAAAAATTTTAAAAGAGGGGTGAGAAAGTGGTTAGAAATCACAGAACAAGTGATTTCAATTATTATAAGTGATAATTCCAGCAAATGCATGACATCTTTAATGATTTTTCAGAAAAATACATATTTTAATAACTAGTTAAAAGGAGAGAAAATATTTAACATTCCAAAACTTTATGAGAAAAGATTTCAGATAGTTTTATTTATGAAACTGAACACATGTTCAATGGATAGCTATATCCTTCATACTTTGAAAAGATCATCACAAAACATCATGAATAATTTTCCAGCTTATTTTTTAGTATTAGTATAATTTTATTACACTAATTATTTAAAAAATTTTATCAATGACATATGAAATGTACTTTTGAACACAGATACCTGAAAAAATCAAAACAACGAAAGAAAAACGTTAAGATTATAAGTCATCAAGACATACAAACTCATAAATTTAATTTGATGTCAAACAGAATCATGAAGAACTTTTTAAAAAAATATACCAAATGATTCTGAAATTTATATGGATTGTATAAGAGTAAGAAATTGCCAAATAAATATTTAAAAAGAATAGTACAAAGTTACCTGCCTTTTTTTTATTTGTGTAGCAAAAGTTTAAGATGTCAGTGGAAAAGATAGAAAGTGAAGAGATTGATCAGAGTAGCACTGTAGAAATAATAATAATAATAATAATAATAACAATAATAATAACAATGACACATTTTCAAATAATAATATTCCAAAAATGGTTCTAGTAAGCCTAATATTCTATTTAAAGAAAATAAATATAAATATTCACTTCATGATATATAAAAAATTGATTTTAGATGCATTATAATTCTAAATGTGAATTTAAAAACATGTTAGAAGAATGAATCAGAATGCTTCTATAATCTGCATAGAGAAGAGACCTAAGCAATTTAGGTAAGCTCAAATCACAAATAAAAATCCTCAGAGAATCACTTCCATAACATGAAAAATATTATTTGGCAAAGGATAGCATAAACAAAGATAAAATTCTAATTCTAACCCAAATTTGACTTTACTCTCAATATGACTCACATTTATAATAAAATTCAGTCCATTCCAGGTTCACAAAGGCCCTACATAGTCTGGTCATGGTTATCATTCAGTATTCCTAATATATAAAGTATTGCAACTGATTGCTTCATAATTGGAAGAAAAACACAGCCAGTTTTTTTAAAAATAAAAGTACATTTACCAAATAAAATATATTATTATATTATGTGTGCATATAAATACATAACAATGAATTCCACTATTATGCATTATAATAATAAACTACAAAAAAGAAACTAGGTATTGAGAGGCAGATTATAGGTTATCAAAGCAGACAATTGTTAAGAATTTTGAAGATATGTTAATACTGTGGTTTTGTGTTTAAAGTTATTGCTTTGAAGTGTTTTTATACTTGCAGCAACCATTCCAAAGTATAATCGCAAGTTTCTTCTTGCAAAATAGAATTTTAAAATTACACTTTTTATTTATTATGTTGGATTCACATGCAGATGTTAGGAATAATACAACAATAATACACTTACTACTCAGTTTCCCCAATGGTTCTATCTTCTCATTCTAAAATTCTCATTTGTCTCTTCTCTGTACCTTCTATTTCTTTACTGAGACTCCATTTTTTTTTTCATTTGTTCTCCAATTAGTCTTTGCTAATGTTGGTAAAGGTGGACAGAACATGAATCCAGACACCCTTCTGGGGGAAAAATATGTGACATACTGAAAAACAGGCAATTGGAAGATTTAATAAAAGATGATTTACAACTGTGTGGACAACTTTATCAAGAAGGGATATGAAGCATTTGATGGATTGGCAGCAACTGGTGACCCCTCGATTTCCTAGGATAGAACACCATAGGATTTCCATCTCCCAGAGGGAGCTGCCCAACCAGAAATATGGACTTTCTTAAAGGAACCAGCCATTGTTAACCAGAGCATAATGGAGAGGGAGGCAGAGATTTAATACAATGGCAGCTTTCTCTTCATGCCCATCAATCTCTCACTGTAGTTTTCTACTGGAGACATGTAAGACAATGAATGAGTCTAGCTGATGCAATACAGAAAGTAAAAATCTGAGGCTCAGAGGAGGGTCAAGAAGGGGACAGAGCCAATTTTTAAAGCCAAGTGCAAAATAAACAGCCCAGAGGGGATCTCTTGGAGTAAGGAGAAGACCAAAATGAAGGTTTCCCCATTGAGAAAAGAATTCAAATGTGAGCAGATGTATATAAAACGAGATCATGGAACTCTATAAAGCTAGGATAAGCACTCTCAACTAAGACATGTAATGGAATTTAAATAATTCCATCATAAACAACTATACTATAAAATGGTTAACGCACAAAGGTAATAAAGAGACAATATGTCAAAGCTTAAAATATTCAGTACTCTTATATTTCTAATGAAGAATATAATTTTTACAAGGTGACAAAACAAAAGGTAAATATAATTAGCATAGCAAAACACAGTAATTTTCACTGGGAAGGAGTTCAATTAACACAGAAAGATAGTGGAAAGTTTGAAAAGGTTGTTTTGAAGAGCTATTGTGGGGACGATAAACTCCAGGTTTGTGTGCTGCATGCATGCCGTTTTATTTCAAGTCTTTGTGGCATTTTTCTTTTTTACATTAACAATCTGTAGTGAAAATAAGTCTCATCCAGAAATTTGCCTTCCAAGGAGAGACCACAATGACCTAATCACAACCTGTTTTCCTCAAGACAATCAAGGTCATCAGAACCACATCTTCTAAGAGGAAAAGAACCACCCAATAACATTTTGGAAGGTGCTGCATAATCACACTTCAAATGACTTTCTGGAGATAAAAAGAAAGTAGCATTTTCTTGCATAACTGATCATACCTGCCTGAGTTGTTTTCCTACAGATGTTATCCTGGGAATAGAATCAAAATTGTTCATTCACTAGCAGTCTTCAAGGAGCACTATGATGCAGGGCAGGAAGAAGCCAGCTATAAAAGACAGAGACATTCATGATTCTGTATGAAAACACTGGAGTGGAAAATACATAAAATGACTCTTTGGTCTCACGTCTGCCTGAATTATTATCCACCTGTGCTGAGTGTTCTAATTCTAGTGTCTCATAGAACTGCAAGTGGGTATATATGCTGACCTATAGATATGTAGATAACACTGTCAAATGTCAGTTTCATTAATATTGTTTGTATTAAACTTTCTGCACTTTCTTGGGCTGGCAGTATTTGTGGCCTAGAGCATCTACCAAATGATAAATCCTTCAGAACAAGTGTTTCTAATTTAAGTTTGAATTCCCAAATTGAGCCTGGTGCATATACAATACCATAAATGCTTTTGACATTAAAGGTCTTTTACATCCAAGCTATCTTTACCACTCAAAGCAGCTTAAGAATAGAGATTTATTTTAAAATGGCAATGTCCAATACTTTTCTACTTAGGTATGGTTTAATTTAATTTTATTTCTAATACAAATTCAGTGAAAGAAATGAAATTTTGTTTTATAGGAGTATCTATCCATTTGTCTAATGATATTTCTTGGAACCAACAATTTTTTCTCAAATACTAAACAGAGCTAATATAGTTTCACTCAAATATAGAAACAGGGCTACACTGCACACAATCTACCTTTATCCCCCAAGCTCCATGTTCTGGTAGATACTGACACTTCAATTTGAAACTTTTCTATTGAGTCCAAACTCAGGTTCATGATCTTTTTCAAAGCAACCCTTTAAGAATGCATTCCTAATAAGTCAGAATTGTTAAGTAAACATAAATCTGTGTGTTGTCCTGGGTTCAGAGTTACACATCATGTAGTGAAAACAAAGATGGACACAGAAAGATAGACACATATAAATACATATATTATTTGTTTTGTTACTCTTACTAATTAGGCTATACCTAAATTCTACTATACTGTAATTGAACTATATAGTATGACTAATTAAACTATAATATACATTTCAACTAACCTAACTACTTAAACCAGGTGAAAGAAATTCACATACATTCCATTATCAGCATATTGTTTTTGGAAACTAATACTGTATTTTGAATTTTGATTCAGTTGCAGCTGTTCAATTATTATATGAGCCTGACCTGCTTTATTTCTGCTCCTAATTTATGTTTGCAAATAATTTCTGGCATAGAGAAATATACTTAGCTTGCTACAAATATTTATGGAGTATCTAGTATGGGGTAAAACATATGGTAGACTATGAAGTTGTTCAAAAGGTACATTATTTCTGTATAAATGTCAGATTCCAGATTGCACCTAGTCAATTTGATTTTTGTTACTATCACAAGTATGTACGTTTCCATGTGTATATTTTATAATATTACTATAAAAGATAAATCCATGTGCTCTATTTCTATGTAGTGTTTTAATTTGCTGATATAGATGCTCAGTGAAATGGGCATGTTAGGTTTAAAAAGGAGTTGTTCAATAGTTTAATTTATGTGACATTGACTTAATTTCCTCGGGTTATATATTTAATGGTTTTGATGACTTAGATTACATATTGAAGACAACTTCAATGTAGTTCAACTGAAATGAGGTCTCAAGATGCAACCAAATGAAGTTTGGCAGGCAATCATCATGGTACTTACTTGCTTAGTGTGGAGATACATTCTTGCCAATAGCTAGAAATGAGTATGGGATAGACTCTGGGCTTAGAAAGAAAGGGTTGATAGTTTTGAGAAATGACAACTCCACCTGAGATTGAAAGTTGACCCCCACAGCTGAAGTGTAATGAGTGTACAATCAGCAATTGAAGGAAGTCACACCTCTCTAGAAGATACTCAAAACTGTGATTTGTGTATGGCTATCAATTTCCAGCCGGGGCCTATCTCAGGTGAAAAGCATCTGGATAATTTGCAGTCCCCACTCGCCGTGGGGGGTTCATTTCCCAATGCTCTTCCTGTCATACATGATTGGCTTTCGTACTGTGCTAATATGAGTCAGGAGGTCTGAGCTCCAGTTGGGAAGACAAAGAATAGTGAGGCTTTTCAGAATCTGTGGCTAGAAAAATAAAAGGGGAGATACTTTATATTCTAAATACATTTTCAACATTTTCCTGCTCTTTGGTGTTCTTCATTGGTTCTCAATTGCTTTTCAGAACAATATTAAAACAATATTCCCTCCTACACTTTGCATATTTAAACATATATTTTGTTTCACTTTGTGATTTCATTTCAATACATTGTTCAATTTGTGTCTAGTCTATTTTCCTTCAAGGTACTTTCATTTCTCAGCATGGCCAAAAATAACCTATAATATACTCAACAAAATATTTTATTTCCCTATTTCAATATCCTTCACAATATGCATTTATTGACCGTTACTTCCAGTCATTTTAGACTCCTCTACAATATAAAAATAGTTAATCTGATACTAATGTATATTCATACATTTTGCTCCAAGCTGAAAGATCTGTGGAATTCATTATATGAACTTTGAAGACAGATGCAATGTCTCTCTCAATCCGAGTTCTGGTTGAATCACTCTTTGTTTTCCTCAGACCTTTATGTGTATTATAAGAATTACAACAATTAGATGTGTGGCTATTTCATATTTATTAAACATAGTCTCTCCAGAAAAACATCATCTTGAAAAGAAAATAAAGTTTATGTGCAAATAACTATGGCAGAAGGGAAAATAAGATAAGTAACCCATAAGGTACACAAAAAGCACGTTATAGAAGAATAGAAAAGAAAACCTGGTTGAACAGACAAGTCTTTATTTAATAGATTACATTTTATTTGGCTCTCACAACACTGAGATTATTTTAATATGTGTAATGGGACTGTTTTTAGTTCTTGAATTTTAAGAGATACCATTGTCATATTTTTGGTCATTATTACCAAAAACTCATTAATGTATTTAAAAATAAAAATGCACAATTCAAGGATGAAAAATAAATGCCTCAGGGCATCCTTCTCCAAATTGAACAAATAATTTTTTTTCTTAAAAGGTATGACATGTCACAAATAAAATTTCTTAAACATATTTGTGGACATGTTCACGGATGTATGAAACTTGATCTGCTCTTTCCTGGGTTCCAGGCCACCTAAACACATCACAGTGTTTCCTTCACAAAAATGTGTCTTAAAATCTTCACTCTTATAGAAAACCAGTGGGAGGAATATTTATCTTCACTTGCATGGTGGAATTTCAGTAGCAATCTTTAATGATACTTCGTTTAGATAAATAAAATTTTATCATTATATGGAAACAAATCAAAAGCTAACTTCCAGAATTTAGGATCACCGTAAACACATCATTTGGATTTGGCTCAAATCATATATAAAAGCTTTTATTACACAAAATTTGTGGGTAATTGTTCTTATATATTTTAGGGAGATTTTTTTCTAATATTTCTTTATTCTACTCACAAATAACATATCATTTTTTTCCTCTCTCATTTCTGCAACTCTTGGCTTTCCTTTTTTTGAAAACTCACAGAAAAAAAATGATTTTGTTTTTCCTTTTTCTTATTCCTCATTCTATTCTTGTTGCTCTTTCTCTAACTGCAAACCAACACTGCGTACCTCTGTCTTCTTGTTCAGTGGTTGTCTTCACAGCTGACAGTTTATACGCATGCTTTTCTTCTCTGTCGGAAAGACCCAGGCCCATGTGAAGTTAGCTATAACCATCAACAGGTTTCATTTCATCCCAGACTTCTTGTTGTTTCCCAAGTTTGTACATGATATTCCTAGGAAATGCTCTAACTCTTTCTATACTATATCTAGTACAGAAAACTGTCCTACATTTGTGAATCAGCTACTTAATGGGTGAGACTACTACTCTCCTTTCCAACTTGAACCATTCTCACAAACACACATACAATCAAGTACAATTTTATTTAATCTTCATGGCTACTCTTGACTGATTTCCAAGTTATGAATAATAAATGGGGGGCTTAGAAATTGGAACCTTTCAAGTTCTCTAAAAAATAAGTAACAAAATTATAATGAAAACCAGATTCCATATGGGGAGTCTGGCCTTCTTCCCACTGTCAACCACTTTCTCACCTGATACTTGAACAAATTACAAACAAATGTAATTTTCACATCTTCTCCCTCCTAACAGTCTCCACTGAGGCAAATATGATTTTTTAAGAAAGAAATAAAACTAAAAATGCCCTTTTATAAAGTCAACAACAACAGGTAGACATTTAAAAATGAAAGGACATATGGAAGAAGAGTTTCACAGAGAATTCAGCAACTGTTTAGAACCTGCATTTAGTTGAGAATTTGATCTACAAATACTTTTAATTTCATTTTATTTCTAAGAGAATGATGGTCTTCTAATGTTAACACACTTCTTTATAGTAATATATATGTGAATACTCCACATTTCATGATAGTTCATGCCAAATGACATGTTATTTTTACCATAGAGCCAAACTCACTGTGTAAGAATCACTTGGCAAGTTTCTTAATTATAAGAATACCTGGACCTACCCCAGAAGTTTTTATTCAATAAGTTTCGGGTAGATTCCAGAAATCTGTATGTTGAAGTATTGTCCATGTGTTTCTGATGTGCAGCCTATGGCAGAATGATTAATCCATACTATGTATTTTCAAATATTCAGTAAAACCATGGTATTTGTAAGAGAATGATTTACTGGATTTTGAAACAATAATAATTTCTTGTTTTCATCTTGATTATTTCTATTGCTTTTCACAACTACACTTTTTATCATTTTTCAGGAAAAGTGATGCTATGAGAAAAAAAAAGATTTGAAAATGTATATCAATGCCATCAATTCACTTATCCAATTTTTAGGAAATATTCATGTGGAGTCAATTACAAGAGTGGGGAGGAGGAAAGAATTAAAATTTAATGAAAGTTAATCAAAGAGAAGAACTTCCTTCAGGCTGGCCATGCATGTCTGTGGTTTGTCTGTCATTTATAACACAGCAGCCTCTGGTTCATAGTCAAGCTGTAATTCTGCCAGTTAATGTATCCAATTAACCCCACTAATGAGCTAATCAACAGTGTAAAATCTGTGTAAAATCACTGAGGGTGTATGATGAATGGGAAATGCACTGAACTCTCCCAATATAAAAAGTGCTTTATTGCACTTGTTAAAGTGGCACTGTCTTATCCCTCTCTAAAGGGTAATTTATCACCAGGGCCCGTAACAGTGCCATGCCCTGATAAGGCAGAGGTGGCAATAAACCCATCAGAAAATGATTACTCAGGAATGTGGAGCAATTACAATGTTTCTGTGTATCAGAGTCATAGGCTGGAGAGCAAATGTGTGTTTCTGTTGATTCAGGGATCAAACAAAGGACCAGCAGTAAACGTGAAGGTGATCCATAACTTTTAAATGGATCGTCATGTTATATACTTACCTATTCATTGAAAATTCTCTGAAGCAAATATTTCTGGTATCCCAAACCTGGTAATATTATTTCATTGTAAATGAGGGCAGTAATTCTTTCCAGAAACTCCTTATCAGGAGGATGGCGCACTGAAAAGTTGATTGCTCTATAGAAGCTACCCATTTCCTTCAAATTCAGTAGTCAATTATGAAAAAAAAAAACTTCCTTCAGCAAATTAATAGTCCTTTGCTCCTATTCATATATCAGGTGAGATTCTAAAAAGCTAGTTCCAGAAAGAAAATCCAAGCTTTCCTTGGGATGTGGAAGTCAGCTTCATCTTCTTCAAAATGTAGATCCAAAGCCAATTCCAGTATTTTTTCTCTAAACATAATGCACCTCTTAAGGCTCCGTCTCCTGGTGTTTTATACTTTTGAAATCAGTTGGAAACCAAAGGTAAATTCCAAGAAAAGAAAGAACCGGCATCTCATATTCATTTCTGGATAATTCTGTTTGCTACTTTGGCTGACCTAAAACCTCATCATTGTATTCTTGTTTCTGTACCTGGTCCCTTTTACCTTATTTGTAGTCTTTGAAACGGAGATATCCTCCACTTTTATTTTTAACCTCGGTATGTCTCTCTAACTTTATGAGAACTCATGACTTTTGCTTTATCATTTATTGGTTTGCATCTTAAACCTCTCCTCCCCTTTTCTTCTATTCTTATCAAGAAATACGCTCAAGAGCCACTAATTAAGATCCTTTTCTTCTACCTGAGTCCTCTCTCTAATTACCATTTTTTCACATAAAAATGAACCTTTTGTTTACTGTCTCTCAGTTGATGCACATACTAACTTAACCCAATAATCCCATCCCCTCACCTACACCTACTAGTTAAACTAAGATTGTTTTCTCTAAAGTCATGAATCTATCAAATATCTAACCCAGTGGTTTTAGTAATTGTGATCATTATAGTTCATTTCTTTTTTAAAAAATCCAAAGTTATTGACTATCTTTTCTTCCCCCAAATGCTCAGCATCTTACTTTCTATTACTGTGCTTTTGATATCCTTTATTTCTTTGATTAATTTTCTTAATATCTTCTGTGAGCTTTAGTAAACTGAACTTTATTCAATCAACATATTTTAAATAAATATTATATTCTATATTCAATTATGTTTACCAACCTAATATACATAATTTAATCCTTGCTTTTAACTACAGTCCAAAGGGTAAGACTGCAGTTCCAAACCACTCATGAATTCCAGTCTGAATTTTCAAAATTTGCTAGATATTTTAAAGTATTTGCAAAATTTGGATTAAGTTTTACTGCTCAATAGCACATCCTCTTTAGATAACAGAGAAATGCCACTTTAATGAACTCATGTCAAAGAGAGATTTTAGTAATGTATTGGGGAGTGACTGGACTAACTACAGTCATGTGTCTGTATACTTGTTTTTCAAGCTTCTTCGTATGTGCTTGTTTTATTACGTCTAATAAAACCCCACTCCCATCAAAGAGTATTAAAGATAGTTACAAACAGATCCTGATGTTCATCATCTTAGTCTCTCTGGCAGACATCAGTCTATGTAACAAACCCCACAGAATAGGTGGCTATCAACAGAAAATCATTTCTGACATTGTGGAGGCTGGAAAACCCAAGATCAGGACATCAAATGTGTTGATTACTGATGGTTGCAGACAGCCTCCCTCCTGCTGTATTGTCACATGATGGAGAGGGACAGGAAGATGATCTCTTATGTTCCTCTTCCTGTGAGGGCACAGATCCTATTCATGAAGCCCTTACCCTGATGACCTAATTATCTCTCAAAGGTCCCATATCCAAATGCCATCACAATGGAGATTGGAGCTTCAAAACATGAATGGGATGGAGTACTGTTTTAGTCTGTGCTGCTATGAGAACATACCTGAGAATGGGGAGCTTATAAAGAATAGAAATTTATTTCTCACAACTCTGGTGGCTTTTAAACTCAGAATCAAGATACTAGCAGTTTCTGTTATCTGTGAAAGGCAGCTGTCTTCTTACAAAATGGTTCCTTGATGCTACATCCTCTGGAGGAGAGGAACACTGTTCTCACATGGCATAAGGTAAAAGTGCAAGTGACCTGAACACTGAAAGAAGCATCTTTTTAAAGATCCTTACCTCACTCACAAGATATAGCCTTTTGTAGCCTTATTGTTTCTTAAGGGATCCTCCTGTCAATACTCTCACCTGCACTCCAGAGGAGGCACACTGAAACCATAGCTGATATAAACATTCAATCCAAAGCATTCTGGCACTGGACCCACCAAATTTATATTCTTCCCACATGCAAAACACATTCATTTCATCCCAACAGCTGCAAAAGTTTTAACTTACTTTTCGTTTTAGCTTTCTTACCTTGTTCCAGCATCATTTCCAAAGTTTAAAATATCACCTAAATGAGATACAGGTGAGAACAGAGAAATATGATTGATTCTGAGACAGAAGTCTTCTTCAGCTGTGCACCTGTAAAACCAAAAAAAATTATCTACTTCCAAAATATAATGGTGGGACACGCATCAGCACAAGTTCCCATTCCAAATGGGAGAAATAATCATAAACAAGGAGACAGTAGTTCCCAAGCAAGTTCAAAATCTAGCAAGTCAGGCTCCATTTGATGTTAAGCCTCAAAAGTGATTCTCTTTTGCCTTCCATACCCACTGCAGTGAGAATCCCAATTTTGGATCTACTAGGGTAAAGGCCTTGCTTTCCAGACACACTGGGATAGTGGTTCTGTCACCATCAGTCTGCCAGTTGGAAGTCACATCCCCAGGAGTTTTCGGTGGCCATCTGGTCTACTGACTGTCAGGCAATCATCCCCCTTTCTTTGTAAACTGGGCATGCAGCCCTGATGATTTTCAAATTTCCACTAGGAACATGATTCTCTTGCATTGTAATATAGCACAGGTTTCAAGAAAATTAACTTAATGGCCCCATTCTGTAAAGTTCAAGAAATCTGTTAGAGTCACTTCATCATTTCCTTCTGACTCCAACCCATTCAGTTCCATTCTTTTCAGTTCAAACTGGCAGTGTTCCTGCTGGGGTGACTGATTAGGTCCCTGGTTTATACCCACACTAATCTCCCTTATCAAATGGTTGGTCTGTCACATTCTTAGCAGTTTCTCCCAAACATACTTTCTCATGTTTCGCAATATGGACAGTCTGAGAATCTTCCATATCTTTAAAATTTTGATTCTTTTTGATCAACAATTCTACCCTCAATTAATTTCTTTCTTCTCCCATTTTACTATGAGCAGCCATGAGAAGCTGCTCATCACTTTGCATAGACATTTCCCCAGCTAAACATTCAATTTTATTGCTTGTTAGTTCTACCTTCCAGACAATACTAGGACACAAACACAATTCATCCAAGTTCTTTACCACTTGATAATAAGGATTGCCTTGTCTTCTTTGTCTAATAATGCATTCTTCATTTCTGTCTGAGAGCTCATCAGAATGACATTTTACCATTAATATTTTTACCAACATTTTATTCATAATTTTTTATATTTAAATAGGAATACATAAATATTCCCAGAACATGGAAGTTTTCTCGAGAGTTCTATTTTCTGTTTCAGCTCTTATCAGAATCATTTTTAGCAGAATCTTCTCAGAAGGTTGGATTTTTCTTGCATGTACCCAAACTCTTCCAGTCTCTACCAATTACCAAGTTCCCAAGCTGCCTTCACATTTTAGTATTGGTCATAGACCACCAGTCTCAGTGTCAATTTCTTTCTTCATCTACTCAGGATGCTATAACAAAATACCATAGACTGGGTGGCATAGACAACACAAGTTTTGGGAATCCAGCATCAAGGTGTTGACCAATTTTTTTTCCCTAGTTCCAGTCTGAAAAATCATGGGGGATACTTTTATTTGTTCACTCTAGGCCAGCTAAAAGACACCTGACTATTTTAAGCTCACCTAGGTAGAGTGAGGTTGATTTCTGAGGTTGTAAGATTGTGATGAACCAGGCATCTACTCCAACTGACACTCATTACTACTTACTTTCTGTGTTCTCTATCTGAAATATACATACAACAGTCACATAAGCAATTACTGCAACAGTGTATTTACCAGTTATCTCTAATGCCAATCTCCAAACCATCCTCACTCTATCTGCATATTATCTTACTAATATTCTATTTTCCTCCCTCTCCAAGGCTGCTGCTTTAGTTCAGTCCCAACATCACATTTATCCTAGACCTTTGTTAATTGGTCTCTGACTTGAAGCTCTAAGATTATTAATGCTTCCTTCTCAGCCTACTCAAAGATGGGAGATCATTATCCTCAGCATATATGCATGCTATAATTTCTCTCTTTCCTCTATATACCGTCACATTTCTGTGCTATTCTTAGAATAAAAGTATATAACCCAACTTTACAACAAAATTTATTAAAAAGGTCTTGATATTCCCTGTATTTAATGCTTCCACTTTACTCTCTCAGGAAATGATACAAGTTTTTTACCCATATCAACCAATTAAACCAATCTTTCCAAATTGCCAGGAATATCCATCTGTGCTAAATTCACTCTCAGTATCTATCTGTCTCCTTCTTACTTGTCTTGTAAGGGACATTACTTAATAGCAATTGAAATAGATGACCAAGTTCTATTCTTGAATTACTTTCTTCTTTTCTCTTTAACTTTTCACATACTCCTTATTTATTTTTACCCCATAAATGTCATATTCTCATCGTTCATTGATTAATGTATTCTTTCCTCTTAAATTTCAAATGTTGGTATGCCCCAGGGTTCATTCTTCAGCCTTTATTTTTTTCCTTAAATAAATGTTCTCCCTAGTTTACCTGGGCAGATTTCTTTGCATTCTGCTCCATACAAACTTAACTTCTGTTCTATGCACAAAGCACATCCCTCTGGTATATGCATTATTTATTTAATACTTTTATATTTATCTAATATTTTTGTGCCCCCCATAATTAGCATTGAACAAGTCCACCCCCATTCAGTGCCTCTCATACCATTATTGTCATCCCTAAGATCCAACACAGTGCTCACTCCTCCGTTGAACTTTTCCTTATCACCTCTTGTCTGTGTTTTGTGCCTGTTTAAATCAGTTATTTAATTTTATATTCTTATATAATTTGCTATCAAATACTTGATAACCCTTCTTAGACTGAAGTTCAAACAAAGAATGCTATAATCTGGCATATCATGAAGACACTTTTTCAGCTAACCTGTGTGTGAATGGATAAGTTAACAGACAACCAGGACTTTTGTTCCCTACTGAACTCAACTTATATGACCTATTTCCTCTCAGGAAGTTTTTCTCATTTTTCTAAACTCCAATTTGCTTGCTTGAACTGGCTTGATTCAATTCTCATTCCTAATCCCAAGAAAATAGACAATGAATTTAAAATAGTACATTTATTCATTCTATCCATTTTCCTAAACTGTAATTTTTATTGTTGTTAACCATCTACAACTAAAAAAACAAAATGTACTTTTATATAATTAATACTAGTTTTATGTAAATCTCTTTAGTTTTGACTGAAAGAGAAAAAATAATTATAGAAGTTAACTTGTTAAGAGTCCACAGGTTAATGAGAGAGCTTAAAAATCTTCAGACACATTTTATTTAACTCAAAAATTCAGACTTTTAGACTCTGGCTCCTCACTTCATCAGTTCCTTTTTTACCATTCCTCTTCCCCTCCTAGCCTTGGAAAATTGTCCTTGCTCCCTACAACCCCACCACAAGGAGTTCTGTAAATATTTGTTGAATTGACTATTACTTTTGTGGAAGTTAGTGGTTTTGCCATGAAAATGCTGGGAGGCAGGAAGGTTAATTGAATATGAGTCTCAAGGTATCTTTGTTATTTCTCTTTACAGTACTCGCTGACAGAATGCATTTTTCTCCTTTTCCAGTGCCTCTTACAACCAGCCACAGGAGGCCTGCAAAGCTCAGGGCAAAGTCAAATAACTCAGTTAACAGGTTGTAGTTGGGTTATGCAAGAAATCTACAGTACCAACGTTCTCAGGAAAAGATCATAGAATTGGAGAAAAGCAAACTGGCTTAAAACACAGAAATACAAGTGCTTGGTGGTAAGATCACACATTCAGAACTGTCCAGCATCAGATTATTTACAGCATGAGTGAACTAAAAGGGTTTTCTAACATATTTACCAAAGTCCACAAATACAGAAGATAAGCCAGGTGTGGTGGCAGGAGGATTGCAAGTTCAAAGACAGCCTCAGCAACTTAGTGAGGCCCTAAGCAACTTATCAAGATGTTGTCTCAAAATAAAAAATAAAAGGAGCAGAGCTGGTGTTGCCTTGAATGTGTAAGGCACTGAGTTCAATTTCAGCACCACATATAAATAAAGAAATAAACAAACAAATAAATAAATGTCCATCAACACCTAAAAAAAAAAAAAACAGAGAGAGAGAGAGAGAAAGCATGTGGCTCAGTGGTTAAGTACCCCTGGGTTTAATCCCCAGTACCAAAAAAAAAAAAAAATTGTTGGAGATAAAATAAAGAATAACACTACTGTAGAAAGGTGACTTTATATCTCTGTAGAACCTTATTAAAAGGAACCAATGATGGTGAAAATAATGACCAAATTGTAAAAATGGCTTAGAGTAAAAAAATCTGCAAATACTTCATAGTCAGATAAAAAATTACAGAGTCCTATCTTTCTTCCTTAATCAGGATATTCATGACTAATCTTCTGTTAAGTAATTTCAAAATTCCCTAAAAGTTAGAAAGTGTTTATGTCAGATTTATATTTTATAAAGATGAATAATACCATCCATTTTGAAAAAAATATTATGATGTGTAACTGTTTACATGCTTATTTTCTCTATAGATATGGTGACCATGGTAACATCAAAGAAAAAGAGTAGAAAGATTTCTTACGTCTGAGACCATGAAGTAGAAGAAAGCTCCAATCACAGTCATAGAGTCACCACTGTGCTTTCACATTAGATAAACTGTAAACTCTAACGGAATACACTACTGACGGGATTCCTGCTCATCTCTGACTTGTCCAATCCAGATTTCTAGAAAGAGTTGTTTTTATTTTACTTCTGCTAGAATACATTAACTCACTATAACAAGCATTCCCTTCTTCCACTCTGTCTAGGTTACCCTGCTCAAATCGTTAGCTTCACACACTTAAAACAATTCACTTAAAAACATTTCCAAAAGATCCACGGTAAAACTTTACCATCAAGGGAAAAAAAAAGCTTTATCTTGCAGTCCTTTAGCTACAATTTAATATCTTCAATAAATTTTACAGGTTTTAAAACATTATATCACTCATTATGAATGTGTCCAATGGTTTCCTGAGGCTTACATTCATATTAAATATTTGTTTCAGAAATATCGCAAAGTAATGCTGTGTCCTTCTCTGTGGAGCCTATCAGGAAGTACATGGTATTCAAAAAATGTCCAATTTTTAAAAATAAAATATTTAAGCACTATAGCAAGTTCACATCTCCTAATTTCTCTACCATAAAGACATTATTTTGTCCATTTTATAATGAAAAATAATGTGAGGTAATTCTAGGGAGAATAACCTTTTCCTAGCTAAAATTCTCCATTTCTTTTTAACAAAATGTGTATTATTTTGTTAAAAAGAAATGGAGAATTTTAAAGAGTTTTAAATTTATAAAACTATTTCCAAGATGATATAGACAGTTCTTGTACTTATTATGATTAGTTGTCCTGATGTTAACATCATAGCATTATATGATGCATTTATCACACTTAATGGCTGAATATCACATTGTAGTCATCATGACTAAATAGTGACAGTTCCTTTGTTTGTCATGACCTTGGTAGTTTTGAGCAGTACCAGTCAGTTATTTTGTAGAAAGTTCCTCACAAAGGGTTTGACTAATGTTTCGTTCATTATTACCATGATTAACTGGAATTAACGGGTTTGGGAAGTCAGACCACAAGTGCCACTAGTATCATATTATACTAATGGTGACTTTTCATTGTTGATGTCAACCTCAGTCACATAACCAAGGCAGAGTTTGCTACATTTCGTGATGCCTTACTTTTATTTTCAGGTCTTTGTAAAGGATATCCATCAATCAATATATATCTATCTATATCAATATCAATCAAAACAAACATATTATTCAGCATGCTGATATTTTTATCTTCTGTATTTACTTTTGAGTCTTGATGGTTTTCACTCACTCCAAGGAATTCTGGATATCCTTTTTTACTGTGAGAAGAGACCCGGAAGTAAACATTAATATGCATTCTTTAGTATAATAAATTGTTTTATGTTGATTATTTTAGAAGGAAAATATACTTTTAAAAATGTTGGGTTCTAAAGCAAAGAGTACATATAAATTGATTCAATCTGTCTAGTATTTAAATAGTTTTAGGATTTTAATATTGTTTTGTTCCATGATATTATTTTTTTCCATGAAAAAAAAAAGCAAACTTCGTCATACAAGAATCCAATTTAGCCTTTCCACCATTCCCAGGAAAATGGGTGGCATAATACTTCTCACAGTCTCAAATACCAAAACATCCTCTTGAGATGATTTATCCCTTGAACACTGGCTTCAATATTAGTTTTATCTAAATTACCATACATTTCAGTTTATGAAGGGATTGAGGGCATAATTATATATTATTTTGGTGTCCTGTTCTTTAGGAAGGCCTGTGAAATATTGGCAATATGTAGGAAATTTACCATCATATTTTGGGGGGGTAGTTGTGGGGGTGATGGCCAGGACTCTGTTGGATAAAGTTTTTTTTTTCTACATAGAATAAAACAATCTCAACATCACAAAACTCTTGGAATGTTGGACACCAAAAATCAATTCATATGTGTTCTGTGCTTTAGAATCCAGCGTTTTTTAAAAGTGCGCTTTCCTTCTGAAGTGATTTCCTATTTATTGTCAACATTTTTCCTATTTGTTGTCACCTAGTTCTAAGTACTAGGTGTCATGATGAAAGTTTCAACAGGACAGCTGGCTGCTGTTTCTATGATCCTCTGACAACACCCTTCAACCCATCCCAGTCCACAGCTTATAAGCACTTCCTTCTGTACCCTTTCATCTATATCTCAAACCCCGCAAAACTTCTGTTCAAGGCAGGCTGAGGTATGAATCCCACACTGCCTAGAGTCAGTAAATCTCTATTTTATTTGTTACCCAGAATTCACCTCTGCTCTCTCAGAGCAATAAGAAAGCCTTTTTTAGATCCTATGACTTTACAAGTAAAGGGAGGGAGCCTGGGTTTCGTTTTGTGATTTTTATCTTTTAATAACAGTGCATCTGAACAGCAAGTACATTTTGAAAGCCTAGGAATCAAATAAGCTAACATTAGGGTGATGATTTTGAAATATGGATTTTACCTCTACATGACAATTTAATTGCTAGTTAGAAGCAAATCCTGTCTTGCAGCAATAGGGTTAGTCAGTATTTCTCTAAATTCAAATACTGAGTTATTGATTCATGGCTGCTATGATATGAGGGCTTGCTGAAATAGCAAGGGTTTGCAGATAAGGTAATTTTGAACGAAAAAATTGTTTGAAGAAAAAAGCTGTTAAGAGAACAAATTCATTTAACACAAACTAGTCTCATGGGAATTTTGAAAGCGGCAAACTTGATTAATAATGGCTGTTTGTTTAGATTTGAAAAGAGGGAGAGTCATGTTGTGAAAATGATCTCTTCAGTACTGTTTCCAAAAACATCTCAGATATTTGCTGCAATATGTCCATTGGTGATATTCCTCTGAACAAGATAATATGTCTCATATATAATAAGATGAGGAGTCTTAATTGTGATTGAGAATCTATGAAATTAGTAGAAGCTACATTAGTTGGGGCTGAGACTATTTTGTGTATCTTTCCGTGTGGATTTATGGATATATCTGCCAACAATTAACATCTACATCAATTCTCAGGTGCAAGGTAAATTATCAGTTAGGTAAAAATTACCTTCAATACTTCAGATTCATCAAATGGATTTCAGTTTTCCTTTACACTGTCTATTCACTCCATAGTTATTTCCATCCTTTCTCTGCTGTCAATCTTGCTAAAATCTTTCTTTAAAAAAGTCATAGCAAGTTTAAAATAACAGATAAGTTGATCTATCAGCCTTCCTCATAGTATTTACATTCTCACCATTTACTACATTTTAAGCAGAGGTTCTGAGTTAAAAAAAAAATTTTCCAGGCCAGTGCTTTTCAATCAGAGAGGTATTTAACACAAAATTTCCAAGACATTTGTTTCAGATTGTATGGGGATTTAGGAGAAGAGATTGGTCAGGCAGAGCATCACTTCTTGAATGATTATGACAGTTTTTACCTTTATGACTAAAAATACTCGTCTGCATTTTGCCTCCTCCAACCATCCATGAAACCAAGGCAAATCAACACCATTACAATTCAGCTTGTTACCTGGTACCTCTGTCTCTTCACCTTCTGTTCTTAGTTTTCAACCTGGATCATGCTAAATCTTTACGAGAAACTAACACGATGTGAAGTTGAATCAAATAACAAGTACTAGAAGGGAAGGGACATGCTTCTTTATCATACACAATATATTACTTTAGGATAATTCTAACTGGGCTCAGAGGGCTGAATTCTTGCCTTTTAGATGTTGGCTACAACAAGGTTTCTCAACTTTTTACTTACAGTGGGAACATCTTTAGAGCTTTTGCATACATGTCTGGACTTGACCCAAGAATCTTCATTTAATTGACTTAGAAAGGGTTCTGGACATAGATTTGGAAGTTGCCAGAGTGATTATAATGTGTACCTAAAATCTAGAATGTTGAGATGCCAAAAAAGTGATAGGACAAAGAACATGTTGTTTGATTATAGTTGAAAAGGGCAATGTGTATTTATTTTGGTGTGTTCTTCTTGAGGAATATTCACATGCAATCTATTCTTTCATCCTCAAAATGTAATATGTGAAAGCTATTTGACGTTTTACAAAAATAGAAAAAGGTTAATTGAACAAATGAGGTCCTAATAATAGCTACAGCAACATAATGAATTCCCCTGGTGCTTTGGATTATCCCATGGTTTTTTCTAAAGTAACATGTTTTGGGCTGGGGATGTGGCTCAAGCAGTAGCGAGCTCACCTGGCATGCGCGGGGTGCTGGGTTCGATCCTCAGCACCACATACAAATAAAATAAAGATGTTGTGTCCACTGAATACTAAAAAATAAGTATTAAAAATTTCTCTCTCTCTCTCTTTAAATAAAAAATAAATAAGTAAAATGACATGTTTTCCTAAGGAGATTTATATTTAATACTGATCCTATGCTATCTGAAATGTATAATGATTAAATTGGCTTGGAAAACTCTTTAGAATGTATTAGAACTTTGAATATTTTTGATAAAGTTGGTTATTTTTTTAAATGCCATTTGACGTCCTGCATTAAAGGAAATCATTTTCCCAACTTGACTAGGAATGTTTTGTGATAACACATAATAATATCTAGAAAATCTCAATTTTCTCTTAACACACAATTAAAATCACTGTTCTAAATACATATATAACAAGTGATTTTAAAGAGTCTTTATAAAGTTCCATTAATTAGTGTTTCCTGAAATTCAGAATTATAGACAAGTTCCAATTCTATCACTATATTATGCCTTGCTATAAATTCTACAGTAACACTCTAAAATATTTTTTTAGCTTATGGAAATGGCTGCAAATCTGTGTAATATGTTTAGTATTAATAACTTGACTTAAATAGAAAGAATAAAAGTTAAATTTTGTATGTTAGACGATTTTACAAATATTTATTTTTCTATTTCATGTATTGTACATAGAGAATAATATATTTGACCTATTTTTATTAAAAACAGTTAAAATTGATGTCCATTTTAGGGCATTTCAGTGTTTTCTGCTACACTCAACTCCATAATATTACATTGCAGCTTTAAGCATTACTCTGCAAAGGAAGTTGTCAATCACTAAACTAGAAAGCTGGAGTGCTTGCCTTTTCTTTTTGCAATGAAAGCATTTACAGTGATGATTTCCACATTGTCCTTTGCCTAATAGAAGATACTTTTGATTTATGTCTGCTAGATTCATTTTAAAAGCACTCAGTTATTGGGTGTTTTGCTTTATGCATTCTGTATTTTTACATTTTGAATATGAGTTTTTCTTAGCAGTGTTGTTTTTGTATAAACAATTTACAAACAGTGTTATATTCACATTAACAGCAAAAAGTTTAAAACGTGGACAAAAAAAATTGTGGTAAATTGTAGAAGGTAAATAGATAAATCATAAGTAAAAACTATTGGTAATTCATGTCATGTTATCCCCTGGGTTTAGGATCCTAAAGTAAACTCACTGAAATGAAACAATGAAATACAATGTCATGTTTCTTTCCTTTGGATATTTTAAACAGCAGGAGGTATCCAGTGATTGTCAGGTGCTTTCTCTTGGTGCTGAATACTAAAAAAGGAAAGAATTGCAATTTGAGGTAAGTTTGCTTTGTAGAGGACTCTTCTAAGAAAAGTTCTGAAGCCATGTATTTTCTTTTGCAATCCATCTACCTCACTACCTTCTTCGGTTGCCTCTACTTTTCTTTTCAGGCCTGGTAGATACAATGATATCAGATAGGATGGTACTGACTTGAGAACTTTCTCAGTGGGTGATAGACCAGGTGTTCCCAATTGTTTCTTTTGTAGGTTAGCATAGTGCCTTAAAAGAGTGCCAAGAAACTGAAAGCTTATAACATTATCCCCATGGCAGAGATAAACCCAACATCTGCACAGTGACTTAGTTTGTTTTTATTTTCTTCAATGATTACCCTGAAAATATTAATTAGACATCTCATCAATTAAACAAAAGAAAATGTGCAGATACCAAAATGTGTTCTTCGATTTAAGACCTTTCTAATATAATATACCTGATGACATACAAGAAGTTTTCCTCCTGAAAAATAGTTTAGCCTATCATTTCAAAAGTGAATCTTCCAATATCTATTTGCCAATGAGAATGATCATTTTAGTCTTCTAGGAGTAAGTTCCTTTCTTTATAAAGTTATGTACTTGGATTTGATAATTACTTAGGATCTTTTCTAAAAGGCATAGCAACTTGCATTCAATTAAAACTATGCAGAGATTTGAGATGGTAGATTAGAAAAAGGCCATGTTTCCAGTTTCTTTTTTTTTGTTTGTTTTTTTTTGTTTGTTTGTTTTTATTGGTTGTTCAAAACATTACAAAGCTCTTGACATATTATATTTCATACATTAGATTTAAGTGGGTTATGAACTCCCATTTTTACCCCAAATACAGATTGCAGAATCACTTCGGTTACACATCCACATTTTTACATAATGCTATATTAGTAACTGTTGTATTCTGCTACCTTTCCTATCCTCTACTATCCCCCCTCCCCTCCCCTCCCATCTTCTCTCTCTACCCCATCTACTGTAATTCATTTCCCTCCTTGTTTATTATCCCATTGCCCTCACAACCTCTTATATATAATTTTGTGTAACAATGAGGGTCTCCCTCCATTTCCATGCAATTTCCCTTTTCTCTCCCTTTCCCTTCCACCTCGTGTCTCTGTTTAATGTTAATCTTTTCTTCCTGCTCTTCCTCCCTGCTCTGTTCTTAGTTACTCTTATTATATCAAAGAAGACATTTGGTATTGTTTTTTAGGGATTGGCTAGCTTCACTAAGCATGATCTGCTCTAGTGCCATCCATTTCCCTTCAAATTCCATGATTTTGTCATTTTTTAGTGCTGTGTAATACTCCGTGGTGTATAAATGTCACATTTTTTTTTTATCCATTCATCTATTGAAGGGCATCTGGGTTGGTTCCACAGTCTAGCTATTGTGAATTGTGCTGCTATGAACATCCATGTGGCAGTATCTCTGTAGTACGCTCTTTTAAGGTCTTCAGGGAACAGTCCGAGAAGGGCAATAACTGGGTCAAATGGTGGTTCCATTCTCAGCTTTCCCAGGAATCTCCATACTGCTTTCCAAATTGGCCATACCAGTTTGCAGTCCCCCCAGCAATGTACAAGAGTACCTTAAGGGCCCCTCCCAGCTCTCCTGTGAGCATGATAGCCAGACTGAGGGAATCAGGAGTGAAGCGGGACTAGTGGCGAGGAACTCCCGGCTACCACTCCCACCAGGGCTGACAACTGAGGTCCCTTGCACCAGCTACCAGGGGAGTGGATACCGGAGGGCAAGCAAATTCACTGGGGGTTCTCAGCCCCAAGCTCTACAAACTTAGGGTCTGAGGGAGGCAAACAGGGAGAGTATGCCCAGACGTTCTGTGTTTCCAGTTTCTATGTGACTCAAGAGTCAAGCATTGAGAATGCAGCTTGTCAGTGAAGTGGGTGAAAAAGGGACTTCACTGAAATTAAATATCAGACAGTCAGAGTCTCTTAGATTTTGGGTGCATTGAATAAAGAACAAGAAAGAGTACACTGGAGCCAAGTTAGTTGTTCCAGTAGCAGATATGGTTTATTGTGGTGGATGGAATAGCACAGAGAAACACAGTGAACAAATTTAGTATGGAAAACTGGTAGAACAGAAAAGCAGCCTGAATTTATTGAATACAAAGACTGCATAGCATACTGGTATTTCAGAAGTATTGTGTTTCTCAACTGGCAAGTGGACAGCTGAGGCAGGAACTATCTGAGATCACAATGCAACTTCTGCTGCAGGAGCTTGCTATACGGTCCCATGTGGTCTATGGTGTACCTAGCAGAACTTGAGTGAAATAGGCACAGAGAAGATTGTACCCAAGGGCATTCTAGTCATAGATAGGAACTGGAATGTATCACCATTTCCCTTTGAGTCTGGTGGCTCATGTTACTACCTGAAGAGGGGGACTGAAAAGGTGAGTATGACTATATCAGAGACTGAACCTTGCAAGGCTGAATTCATGGTTAGCACAGGGTGAGATACTTGTGGAGGATTAGGTCCCCTGCTCTATCAACAGAATTCTCAGGAGACTGCAGATATCCAGGATCCCAGTGGAGACTGGCAACTGCCCAGGCCTTCAGGTTTATAGATCTAATCTCTCCAGAGCAGATAACACTAGAAAAGGTCCCAAGGAATTGTTTAGAGCTAAGTCCCATCCACAGGAACTCTCCAGTTAGAACTCACAGGAGCTCCATGCTGGGAGCACATCTGGAAAAATTCTAATTATAAGGACTTGTTTTCTTTTTTTATGTGTATGTTTTTTAGTTGTTGTTGGATATTTGTTTATTTATTTGTATGTGGTGCTGTGAATATAACCCACTGCCTCACACATGCCAGGCAAGCGCTGTACCACTGAGCCACAACTCCAGCCCTCGTGGGTACTTTTTATTCTGTCCTACTTTATACTGGTGAGAAGTGAAGCTGAAATCTATTTTAACCAGCTTCAGTTTTAGGACACTCCAGCTGAGCTTTGTAAACAATGTACATACACAAAGAAGGGGCTAACAACCCCAGACCTTCCTCTATCTAAGGGATACATAGTCCAAGAAAAAAAGGACAATCAGGTATAAGAGGTTAACATCCATCTCCATCAAAAGTTCTGATCATCTCAATAAAGACAATTCTTTCATTGTTCATTAAGAATCTTTTTGCCTTTTT
Source organism: Ictidomys tridecemlineatus (assembly GCF_052094955.1). Taxonomy (NCBI): domain Eukaryota; kingdom Metazoa; phylum Chordata; class Mammalia; order Rodentia; family Sciuridae; genus Ictidomys; species Ictidomys tridecemlineatus. Next base: position 105,673,548 of record NC_135485.1, on the reverse strand, counting down.
TTTCTTTTATTTGCTGTTTTTGTTCTTTCTTTTCTTCTTTTTTCTGTGTGTTCTTTCTGTGTTGATTGGTTTATGAATAATTATATACAAATACACATATTTGTTTTTATCATTTTTTATCTTTATAATTGTTATTTTCTTTGTCTTGTCTTTATAGGATTAGGAATTTTGTTTATTTCATTTTTAGTTGTTGATTTTGTTCTTCTATCCATTTCTTTTTTTTTCTCTCTTTCCTTTTTTTCTCCCTAATAGCCAAATCTCATTTAGTTCTGAGAAGCAGGACCCAAACTCAGCATTAAAAATAAATCAAATGGCAGGAATTAAAAGATATCTCTCCATAGTGATATTGAGTGTAAATTGTATTAACTTTCCAATTAAAAGAAATATTCTGACAGAATGAATTAAAAAAAACAAGACCCAACTATATGTTCTTTGCAAGAAACTCATCTCACAGGCAAATACAGTCTTAAGCTGAAAATGAGAGTTTGGAAATTGATATACCATGAAAATGAGATATAAAAATAAGCATGAGTAGCTATCCTCCTTCCTACCAAAGCAGACTTCAAGCCAAAATGAATCAGAGGGTAAAAGGTCACATCATACTGAAAAAAGGGAACAATCCATCAAGAAGATATAATGAAATAATAATAGTAAATATTTATGTCCTGAACATTATTGTACATAATTACACAAAACAGACACTACTTGACTTAAAGACTCAGATAGATGCCACTACAATAATACTGGGACATCCCAACACACCTATCTCACTAATAGAAAGATTATCTAGACATAAATTCAGTAAAGACTTTTCAGACATAAACATATTATAAATTAAATGGACTTAACAGACATTTATAGAATATTTTATTAAGCAACAGCAGAATGCACCTTCTCCTCAAATACTCATGGAACTTTCTCTAAATTAGACCATATTTTAGGCCATAAACTATCAATAAATACAAAATATAATTAGTATAATTTCTTGGATCTTATTATTATAGAATTAAATTAGAAATAACCCTCTAAAAATTACAGAAATTACATAAACACATTAAAATTGAGCAATATACTTTTGAATGCTGAATGGATAACAGGAGAAATTAAAAATTCTTAGAATGAGAATAGTGATACAATATATCAGAATATATTCTGATATATTATGTTGGAATATATTCTGATATATTATGTTGAAATAAGTACTTCCTATTCCTAATGTCTTCAATGTTTTTGTCATGAATGTCTACTGAATTTTGTGAACAGCTTTGTTTTTATCTATTGAAATGACTATGTGAGGATATGTGAAGACAATTCTAAAAGAAAAATGTTATAGTCTACAGAAAAAATCCAAATAAACAACCCCAAATAAACAACCTAAAGATGTATCTAAAGGCTCTTGAAAAACAACAACAAACTGATTTTAAAGTCAATAGAAGGGATAAAATAAGATCAGAGCTGAAATAAATGAAATGAGGAATAAAAAAAATCAATACAAAGCCAATGAATCAAAGAGTTGGTTCTTTCAAAAAATAAACACAATTGATAACTCTTAACCAAAGTAACCAATTGAGAAAGTGAAAAGACACAAATTCATAAAGTTAGAAATTAAAAAGGAGAAATTACCACAGACATCACAGAAATTCAAAGGATCACTAGGAACTATTTTAAAAACTTATATTTTACTAAATTGTAAAACCTAGGCGGGGAAAAAGGAATCTGAATTCCACCATATCTCTAAAGAAGAGCTAGGCCAGTGTTCCCCCAATTATTACCCAAAATAGCAAGGAATCAAATACTCTAAACTCATTCTAAGATACCAGTACAACTCTTGTACCAAAGCTAGTTAAGGACACATTTAAGAAAGAAAACTACAGTCCTATATACTTGATGAACTTAGGTACAATTATTTTTTAATAAAATATTAGCAAATTGTATTCAACATCACATTAAGAAGGTTGTAGATCATGAAAAACTTGGTTTTATTCCAGAGTTGCCAATATTGTTTAACACATGCAAATCAATAAATATAATTCACCACACAATTAAATTTAAGGAAAAGATCACATAGACATTTCAACAGATAAAGATAAAGCCATTTGCAAAATTCAGTACCCATTCATGACAAAAACATTAAAGAAATTGGGAATAGGAAGTACTTATTTCAACACAATAAAGGCTGTATCAGACAACCCAAAGCTAACTTCATGGTGAATAGGGAAAAACTAAAATCATTTTCTTTTAAATCCAGAATAGAACAAGAATATTCACTCTCACCAGACCTACTCACTATAGTATTATAACTTCTAACCAAAAGAATCAAGGAAGAGAAAGTAAAAATAGATGAAAAAAGAGGAAAAGGAAAAAGCAAATTATTACTCTTTGCATATGGCATGATGCTATACTTAGAAAATCCAAAAAGCTTCACCAGAAGCCTGCCAGAGCTAATAGACAAATTCAGCAAAGTAGCAGGTTACAAAATCAACATACAGGAATAAGTAGCTTTCCTAAATACCAATAATAAATCTGCTGAGAAAAAAAATCAGGTAAACAATCCCATTTACAACAGCTATAAGAAATATCTAGGAATAAATATAACCAAAGAGGTAAAAGAACTGTAGAATAAAAACTACAGAACAGTGAAGAAAGACATTGAAAAAAATACAGCGTAGGGAAATATTTCTATGTTCATGGATAGGCAGAATAAGTATTGTCAAAATGACCAAATTACAAAAAATAATATTCCAATTTAATGTGATCCCCATCAAAATACCAGGACATTCTTCACTGAACTAGAAAAGATTCCTGGAATTTATTTAGATAAATTAAAAAGTCAGAATAATATAGCAATTCTAAGCCAAAAAAGCTATGCGTGAGGCATTACAACACATAAATTCAAATTATACTACAGAGCAATAGTAAAAATTGCATGATATTGGCATAAAAACAGACACATAGACCAGTAGTAAAGAACCAACCACAAAATACAGTCATATGATTACTGACAAAGGTACCAAAAATATAAGTTGGAGAAAAAACAACCTTATGAACAAATGATGCTGGTAAAATTGGTTATTCATATGTAGAAGAATAGAACTATGTTTTTATCTCTCACACAGCACAAAACCCACTACAAAATTCATTAAACCTAAGAACTATACCAGAAACAATGAGTAAATGTAGGGGCAATACTCCAACACATAGGCACAGGAAATGTTGTTCTCAATTAAACTCTAAAGCTCAGGAAATGAAACCAATAAGTAATAAATGGAATGGTATTAAATTGAAAAGTTTCTGAACAACAACAGAAACAATTTAAAATGTGAAAAGAGAAGCCACAGAGTTGGAGAAAATCATTGCTAGCTAAACATTTGGCAGAGAAATAATATTCAGAATAAAGAACTCAAAAAATGTAATACTGAACACACACACACACACACACACACACACACACAAACAGACACAACCCAATTAATAAATAGGGAAATAAACAGCTGTGGCTTGGATATGAGGTGCCCCCTGAAAGGCTACTCTTAATTCAGGGATATTCAGAAGTAAAATAATTGGATACTCAGAAATGTAACCTAATTAATCCACCATAGGTTGAAGAGACCCAATAATAACTGAAGTCCTGTCAGCCATGGGTAGAAGAGGTGGGTCAGTAGGGGTATGCATTGGAAGGATACATCTTACATCTTTCCTGTGACTGACTCTCTCTCTCTCTCTCTCTCTCTCTCTCTCTCTCTCTCTCTCTCTCTCTCCCTCCCTCCCTCCCTCCCTCCCTCTCACATATTTTTTCTAATCTCACCATGAGCTGAGCACTGTTTATTTATCTGTGAGCCTCAAATAAACTTTTTCTCTTCTAAATCATTTTTGTTGGATGTTTTGATCACAGTAACAAAAAAAGCTAATTAAATCATGAACTAAACACACTGTTCTCAAAAGAAAAAATGCAAATAGCCAATAGTTTTGGAAAAAAAATAGTTTGGGGAAAAAATATTCAACAGGTTTAGCAATTAGGAACATGTAAATAAAATATATAGACATTTCCTTTGGGTATAGATGGAGAAGAGGGATAGTTGGGGTAAGCAGTGGTTCCACTCCAAGTTTTCTGAGCAATCTCCATAGTGGTTTCCATAGTGGTTGCACCAAAATGCAGTCCCATCAGCAATGTATGAATGTACCTTTTTCCCTACAACCTTGCTAACCTTTATTGGTGTCTGTATTCTTGATGAGTGCCATTCTGACTAGAGTGAGATGAAATCTTAGAATTGTTTTGATTTGCATTTCTTTAATTGCTAGAGATATTGAACATTTTTTTCATATATTTGTTGATTAGTTGTATTTCTTCTTCTGTGAAGTGTCTATTCAGTTCCTTAGCCCATTTATTGATTGGTTATTTGTTTCTTTTGATATTAAGTTTTTTGATTTTTTTATATATCCTAAAGATTAATGCTTTATCTGAGGTGCTTGTGGTAAAGATTTTCTCTCAATCTATAGGTTCTCTCTTCACATTATTGATTGTTTCTTTTGCTTAAAATTAGTGAACTACAGTGACATAGACACATCAATGTTTATAGCAGCTCAAATCACAATAGATAAACTATGGAACCAACGTAGGTGTTCTTCAATAGATGAATGGATAAAGAAAATATGGTGTATATACATATATATAAATATTCATTCAATGGAATATTACTCAGCTTTAAAGTTATGGTATTTTGGGGTAAATGGATGGAGTTGAAGAATATAATTCTTGGTGAAATAAGCCAATCCCCTCAAAAAACAAAAGGCTGAATTTTTTCCCTGATATATGATTGCCAATTTACAATAAGTAGGAGGCACTAGGGAAGAATAGAGTTATTTTAGATTAGGTAAAGGGGGAGAGAAAGGAGGACAAGGGCGGGAATGTGGGGATAGAAAGGAGAGTAGAGTGAAATAAACATTACATTATGTATATATGTGACTGATGACCAATCTGATTCTACAACATGTGCATTCAGAAAAATGAGAAATTATACCCCCATCTAAGTATGATATATCGAAGTGCATAAATGAATTCTACTATCATGTATAATTAATTAAAACACATTTAATTTTTTTTAAATTACAGATATTTCATCTAAGTCCAGAAGATACAATGGCAGCCATCAAGAATATAAACAACAATAAATGCTGGAGAAGATGTGAAGAGAAAGGAGTATTTTACACTCTTAGTGGGATTGTAAACTAACAAAACCATTATGGAAGTCATAGAGGTTCCTCAAAATAAAATAAATATAACACAGCTCTACAATACTTTGGTATTTGTTCTAAAAATTAAAGTCAGCATTCTATACATATACATGCATACCCATGTTTACAGAAGCACAATTTACAAAAGCTAAACAAAACAGTACTAACTTAGGTGTCCATCAATAGATGAATCAATAAGGAAAACGTGTTATGTATACACCATAGAGTTTTATTCAAACACAAAGACAAATTAAATTATGTGATTTTCAGTAAAATTGATGGAACTTAACAAGATTAGGTTCAGTGAATTAAACCATTCTGATATATGGAAACCAGAAAGGTAAAAGAAAAAGAAATTTAGGGGGACATATGAAAATCGATGGTATATCACTAGAGTAGAAGAAAGAAACCAGGGGAAGGGATATGGGAGAGCAAAGGAAAAATATTGGAAAATTATATTGATCCAATTTTATTGCTATATTGTGTACATGTACAAATTTGTAACAATGAATGCCACCATTATGTATAACTATAATGCTCCAAAAAGATAAAAATTAAAATATATCATAAAAAATCTCTTTTTACTTAGAATTTGGAACTAAAAAATTTCAGCAATATGTACTTATCAGAAATGGCAAAAATATACAATTAGATTTCTAAGATATCATTACCAGATGTATATTTGTTGTTTTGCACTATACAGAGTATTAACATTTGCACAATGCTCATGTTTGAAAAAGTTAAACAAATATAAAATATGTCCCTAAAAAAATAAAAAATCCCATTTATTAGAAATAGACTTAAAAATTTATATATGTATATGTTCATTGATTTATTTATTTATGCTTATAGTCATACAATATAGTCAGGTTAATTTTGACATATTCATAAATGCACATAAGTCATTTCTTCATTTCAACCCTTAGTATTTCCTCTTTTTAATCCTCTGATCCCTTCCTCTATTTTATTGGTTTCACATCTAAGCATAATTTGGTCAATTTTATCCTCCAATTATTCCTCCTTCCCTCCCCTTCTCCTTTCCCCTTGATCTCCTGCTTTTACTCTACTGATCTCCCTTCTGTTTTCATGAGATCCTCCCCTTTTTAAATCCTTTTTCTCTCCTGTTTCCACATATAAGAGAAAACATTTGATCCTTGATTTTACTGATGGCTTATTTGACTTAGCATGATGCTTTCCAGTTACATCCATTTATCAACAAATGACATAACTTCATTCTTCTTTACATCTGAGTAGAACTTCACATTGTTTGTGTATATACATATATATACTGGTTCCCTAAGCTTTTATGGATTGTGCTTCAATAAGCATTGTTATGTATGTATCACTATAATGTGCTATAGGTCTGTTAGATAAATACCACAAAATGAGATAACTGGGTCTTAAAGTGGTTCCATTTCTGATCTTTTGAGAAATATTTATATTGCTCTCCAAATTGGTTAGGCTAATTTGCAGTTTTACCAGCAATGTATAAGTGTATCTTTTCCCCAAATCCTCACCAGAAAATGTCTTTATTTGTATTCTTGATGATTTCCAATCTAACTGGAATAAGATGATGTCTCAGTGGCTTTTGGCTTTCCTCTCCATGATTCCTAAGTGTGATAGATTTTTTTCATTAATTTGTCATTTTTATTTCTTCTTTTGAAATGTCTATTTAGATCTTTTGCCTATTAATTATGTGGGTATTTAATTTTGAATTTGTTTGTTTTGGTTTTAAGTTTTCATATTCTTTATATATTCTCTTTATAAATCATTAGTCGTAAGAGTGGCCAGCAAAATATTTCTTCCTTTCTGTAGGCCCTCTCTTCATGCTTTTAATTGTTTCCTTTGTTGTGCAGAAACATTATAATTTAATGCTGTCATATTTATTTGTTATTTGTTGTATTTCTTGATCTTTAAGTGTCTTAGTAAGAAAGCTGATGCTTGTGACAATATGTTGGAGTTTGGCTCCATTTTCCTCTAACAGTTTCACTGTTTCTGTTCTAATCCTTAGGTTTGATCCAATTTGAGTTGATTTTTGTGCAAGATGAGAGATAAAGATCTAGTTTTATTCCACATATGAATAACTAGTTTTCCCAGCATCATTTGTTTAACAGGCTATCTTTTCACTGATTATGCTTTTTGCACAGTTGTAAGATCAGATGGCTATATTTATATGAATATGTTTCTGTATCTTGTAGTCTATTCCATTTGTCTTGATATCTATTTTCACACCAATGTTGTATTGTTTTTGTTACTAGAGCTCTTAGTATAATTTGAGATCAGGTATTCTGATGCCCCCAGTTTCGCTCTTGTTGTTCAGGATCGCTTTGACTATTTTTGGTTTTTAATTATTCTATATAAATTTCAGAACTATTTTCCCCTATAGTTCTGTAAATAATGTCAATGGTATTTTCTTGGGGATTGCATTAAATTTGCTGGTTGATTTTGATAACATGGCCATTTTGATGATATTATTTCTACCTATATGTGAACATGATTGGACTTTCGATCTTCTAAGTTCTTCAATTTCTTTTTTCAGCTCTATAATTTTTTACTGTAGAGATTTTTCACCCTCTTGGTTAGATTTATTTTCAAATTTGTTTGTTTTTCCTGGGGGTGTGGTATTTTAAACGGGATAATAGGAGGACACTAGATCTCACAACAATCACATGCAGGGGGGCTGGTTATGAATTCCTAGCTCCCAAAGTAGAAAACTGCTTCATTGCTGCTTCAAGATGGAGTTCCATGTCAGCTTTTCATTCTGCAGCTGAGAAAGACTGTGTACCTCTCATACCAGCTTCCCACACTACCTCCCGTTCACTCACTTGGAGAGTTATTTGGTTCACTGTCACTATCTCACTGGGAAGCCTACTTGAATTCTGAACCATAAAGGAACTGAAAATCTCATGCTGTGTATACTGTGCAATCTTTTTCTCTTCATTAGGGATACATTTTGAACAAATCATTAAGTTTCTACCTAGAATTTTTTGGAGATCTATCAAAATTAGCAAAATTTTTATTGGTTTGTCGGAAATCACAGCTTTATGTATTGTGTTTTTGTATAGAAATAGAAGAAGGTTGATGCTGCTGATAGAATAGCCTCATAGGGCAAAATTGAGTAAGTGAATACCAGTGTATAAACACAGTTAGGGATTTAATTATATTTTAATATATGTTGATATTGTAATTCAATGAAACTTTTTCAAAATAATAGTTTGGCAGGAAGAGTCAACATATATGTAAATAGTTATGCACACATACACACCTGGTAAATAGTCCTAATTTGTTTAGACATAATGAAAAATATCAAAGTCAGAGGTGCTGCAATGATCATGCAGATGAAATTTATTGAAATAATACTTTTATTGTGTCTTGCTCTATATGGAGTAGAGCCTGACAGTGACACACTGCATCAGCTGGGGTCTCATTCTTATACAAGAGTTGAGAAAAAAGCTAAATATTGCACCACTTTGGTCCTGGATTTTTCAGCCATGGTCTAGAAGAAATTACTTAGACAACCTACATGTTAATTACAAATATTTTGTTTCCCCAATTCTTAAAATCAAGACCAATAAAATCAGAATATATGTTTTCAAAAGTGTTCCATTAGATTTCAAGACCCTGGAATTCCATAATCCGGATAGAACAGAAGCTAATTCTTTCCAAACTCATCATTAAACTATTACAGTGTGGATATGAAGCTTTATCAGTCTATCAGATTACTTAATTTTCACATTTAATTTAATGAACCCTAATGGACTGTTGAAACTAAAATATATCAAATGAAGTTGAAAAATAACTTGGAGGCATTGTAGATCCCCTTTCTCTTCTTGACTCTCATATAAGTAAAGATGTGCTTCATGATTCCATTTAAACAGAAGCACTTAATTAATTATATTGATATTGAGAATATTTGCATATTAATGTTTAGGACATTAGCTGCTGTATGAGTAGCTTAATCAGATATATATGAAGACAAAGTGTGAAGATTAAAAAATGTCCAAAATTGGATTTTACTCTAGTTTCTGACATAATGTAGCAATAGCCACAGAAAGGTTATTTAATCACATTGGCCAAGTTTTTGACTTTTTAAAATGATATTTTCACACACTGAACAATAATGTATAGTTATTATTAAATGAAGCAAAATATAAAGTATTCCATTAAACTCTTACCTTTTGAACTACCATCAACTGCACAAAGGAAAATAAAAGCCAGGGAAGAGTAAGAGAAACAAAATGGAAAAAATAAATGAGTGGATACCTAGTGCATGTCTTTCAGTTTACTAGGTATTTTTATTTATTGCTCATTTTAATTCCTATAATTACTCCTTGTGATAAATGTTGTCTGAATTATATGGTTGAGGATTTTGTAACTGAAACATATAATTTAGATAGTAAATAATGGATTGCTGTAGGTATATACCTCATGTGTCATTCAAATTCATATTGAATGATAGGATACCAAATGTGAACAAGCTCCACCTTTACATACCCCATGGACACCTTCGCCCTTCTTCAACATGTTCACATACTCTGTACAAATAGCACAATTTTTCTATCAAAAACTATATCAAACACACACCAGCATTTAATGTCCTCGAGGATTTCATACAAGGTGTCACCTTGATCTTTAACAAATCTGTAGTATTTATACCTCTGACTCAGATTTTCTGATTCTGCCATTTCTCAAAATCTGCTCAGTGTTGCACAAGTTAAAAACCATAAAGATGCTATTCTTACTCAGTGGAGAGAAGGAAGAAGTAGCTTAGTCTTCTATTAAGGTGAAAGAATATATTCACAGCAAAATATTTGTATGCATGTATTGTCATTGAAAATGCACTTATAGGCATTTGACTGTGGTTTGATTGTGTCTCATTAGTATCTTTCTCTGAAATTCAGGGTTATTTTAATCCTCCCCTTGAGTTAGGTGAAAGCAAATAGGCTTCATCCCAATCTATTCAATATATTTCAGCCAAATTACAATTTTTCATCTCCTGGTGTAACTTAGCAAATTAATTTAAGTTTTGAAAAATTAGAATTGCTCCTTGTCTACAGAGTTTAATTTTTCTATTGGTTATTACACAAGAACAAGATATATGAGAAAAACTCACAGACAAAAAATACTGATATAGCAAAAAAAAATAGCTAAGTCTATTCTGAACAATGGGAGAACAAGCAAAAATAACCATAATAACAAATCTTTGACTCATTTTATATTATTTTATATATCATAAAAAATGACTTGTAGTTTACAAATGAATGCTTTTTAACACTCAATTTGTTCCTATAGTTTCAGTATTTGATGTGATAAATTGTAGTAAATCATAAAAACAAATAAAGGGATACATAAACACATATATTTAGCACAGTTGACATATGTTGTTCTAAAATTCAAGTAGCTACATATTGATAAAAAACATTAGAAATTTCTTAGAAAGTCAATGTGGTGTTGCATATCTAGAATAATTGTACATATTTACATATCAGAGACTCTTTTTTGTAGTCATTATTTTTAATTAATTAATTAATTAATTTTTTCTAATATTTTATACTTGATAGCAGAATGAATTTCAATACATAGTACACAAATGGAGTACAATTTTTTATTTCTCTGGTTGTACAAAGTAGAGTCACAACATTAGTGTCTTCATATACATGTACTTAGGGTAATGATGTCCTTCTAATTTCACTATCTTTCCTATCCCCATGCCGCATCTTTTCTCCTCCCTCCTCTTTGCCCTATCCAGAGTTCCTCCATTCCTTCCATGCTCACCACCACCCTCATTATGGATCAGCATCCACTTATCAGAGAAAACATTCAGCTCTTGGTTTGGGGAGATTGGCTTACTTCACTTAGCATGATATTCTCCAATTCCATCCATTTGTCTGCAAGAACCCTGATTTTATTCTTCTTTTTATGCTGAGTAATATTCCATTGTGTATGTATACCACAGTTTCTTTGTCTATTCCTCTATTGAAGGACATCTAGGTTGGTTCTGCAGTTTAGCTATTGTGAATTGTGCTGCTATACACATTGATGTGGCTGTGTCACTGTAGAATGATGTTTTTTAAGTTCTTTGGGTATAAAACAAAGAGTGGGATGACTGAGTCAAATGGTGTTTCCATTCCAAATTTTCTAAGAAATCTCCATACTGTTTTCCAGATTGATTGCACTGATTTGAAGTCCCATCAATAATGTAAGAGTGTGCCTTTTCCCCCACATCCTCACCAACTCTTATTGTTGCTTATATTCTTAACAACTACCATTCTTACTGGAGTGAGATGAAATCTTACTGTAGTTTTAATTTGAATTCATTGAATTGCCAGAGGTTGTGAACATTTTTTCATGTATTTGTTGAGCAATTGTATATCTTCTTCTGAAAAAATGTCTGCTCAGTTCCTTGCCCAACTTAGTGGGTTATTTTTTTTCTTGTTGTTGTTGTTTTTGTTTTGTTTTTCTTTGTTGTTGTTGTTGTTTTTGTTGTTAAATTTTTTGAGTGCTTTATAAATCCTGGAGATTAGTGCTCTATTCAGCACAGTGCCTCTGGTTTAATTCCTAGCTCCTTGATCCACTTTGAGTTGAGTTTTGTGCATGGTGACAGATATTCTGATCTCTCAATGATCATAATAAGTAAGCAAAAATAATAACATCATTTTAAAGGGGAATGCCCTAAAATCATGTAATTATTATGTACATGTTTGCATTTTCAAAGAATAGTTTTCCTATAAAATATTTGGGTGGTATCTTTTTTTCATAAAATGAGGATAATTCTATGATAAACTCAATTCAAAATCTTCCTAACTAATGTTATTAAATATATCTCTGCCTCACTAAAAAAACTATAATATATACAGTTAATTTAAGAAAAAAATCAGTTTGTAACTTAGAAGAATTAGTTAATAGCCTCTCATATATTTTTGAATATTAAATTAAATATTATAATATTTCTTTGTTACCTATTACACACAAACACACACACACATATTGAAAAGACTTAATCTAATACATCTGAAAATAAGCATTTCATATTTAAACAAATTTAATGAGAACTATAACATTTATGGTTAAAATTAAAACATTTTAAGAATAGAGCTATACTTAATATTCAAATATTATTTTCTTACAAAAATGTATATGATTATTGTACAATTCCAGCATTATAACAAAACAGTGATTCTAACTGATAGCATACCAAGAAAATATTCTGCACTTAAATTTAAATATTATCAGAAAATAGCATGTTGTATAATGAGAATTAAATTTATTTATTTGAATTAAGTTAATGAACAAAAAGGCATAGATTGGCAAAACTTCAATGCACAAGGAGACTAAAATAAGAAACAAATAATTTAGTGAAGACATTAAAATAAAAATTAAGTCCCATCTAAACCCTGTTTAAGTTATAAAAATCAAAGTAGCCTCTGTGCATCTATGATAATGTATCTGATCGTCATTTTACATGCATAGTTTTTTAAATGGAGAACCACTACATCTCAATCTGGAGCAAATATGGCTTAATTTTACATTGCATTTAAGCCACATTTTACATAATAAAGGCCCAGACAAAAGAAAGAGAAGAGAAAGAGAAGTATTCAAATTGCAAATAACAAGTTAGGAAATACCTAGTAGTAAATGTAGCAGGACTTAAACAGAACATTTAGCATGATATAGATCATTATTTTCATACTTCTCTGACAAGTCACTGAGAGCATAAAACAATTCAAAATACCTAGTGCATAATCCTCTTGCAAAGCAGGAGCTACTGATGATCTCAACTCTCTAAAATTGCTAATATTTCTTCATGGTATATTATTATTTAGAATTAATCTCATAGACTTTTATATCATATTCATTTCTGATTCTGTGGAGCATTTTTCTGATTTTGATTTTGCAGTATATTTTTTTAGTCAAGAGTTTAAGGTCTGATAGGAAAGGAGCATAATAATAATAATATATCCCATAAAGTAAAAGCTACTTCTATACTTGAGGTATTATCTTCCTTATCAATATGTTACTGAAAAGTAGCACCATAGAAATATCTTGTTACTTCCTAGCTACATATAGCAAGCAATTAATTGCAGTGATTCTCAATTTTATATGTAAAATTGGATTAATATTAATAAAGTTAATACTGTTTCATAGGGTAAAAAGTATGAAACACAATATACAGATGGCAAGTAAGCACATGAAAAGATATTTCACATCATTTGTAATTGTAAATTGAAATCCTAGTGAGACATGAGATAACACTTCTTGTCTATTGAATGGCTGAAATGGAAAAACTAAGTAACAATAGCAGATGCTGGAGAAGATGAGAAATAACAGGAACTCTGTATAAAATCTATATGAAGCAATATGACCTTCACCTATATAAAACCAATATTGCCTTCAATAGGTAAATTGACAGATTAACAGTAATGGAGTGTACAATGGAATATAATTTCAAGATGAAAAGCATGAGCTGCATGCAACTACATGAATAAATGTTAAAGGCATTTTAACAATGGACAAAAGATATACACAAAAATGTGCATCTTGCATATTTCCATTTACATGATAATTTGTAAAATGGCAAAAATTTAAATTACAAGTAAAATTATAGGAAATAAGGGGTTGGGTGGAAGAAGAGCTGTTGGCTACAAGAGAATGTAGAGGAGAAATTTTAGTTTGAAAGAAATGTTCAGTGAGGTAGTAGGGTAGCACAAATACAACTATGCATTTGTCAAAACCCATTGGACCATACATCATAAAAAGTAAATTTTAGTGAATGCTAGAGTTCACTTAATAAAAATGAACTTTCATGGCATGGTGGCATGTGATTGCAGCAGCTCAGAAGGCTGAGACAGGAAGATTTCAAGACCAAAATCAGCTTCAGTAACTTAGCAAGGCCCTAAGCAACTTAATGGTGACCTGGAATGCTATGCAGTATATTTTCAATTGTTCTATGAATGTTAACTATATTAAATTATTTCAAAATAGAATGATACATTTCTAATAAACTGTTAAAATGATTGGATAAGTTTATATATGTAAATTGACTAGAAAAACACTTAGGATAGGAACATAACTTAATGTTAGTTATGTTAGTCCATAATGTTAGTCCAGACTTTTCTTTTTCATTTCTTCTAAAAAGGGAAACTTTTTCAACCTGGGGAAAATTATTTGTGTACTTTGCATGGGACTAAGAACATCTTTTCCTTTCTCTCTACTTCCAGCAAAAGAGAAAAAAAAATGTGTGTGTGTGTGTGTGTGTGTGTGTGTGTGTGTACATAGATAGACAGATAGGTAGGCAGATAGATAGATAGAAATATATCTAGTTCATGAGGTAACCAAACCTCCAACTTCAATGATTATATTAGGCAAGGGAAATTAACCCAATCCAAGACTGCTTTGATTTTGAGCATTGTCAGGAAAGAATTTCTTTTTTGTTGTAAAATTTGTAGAATATGAGCACGTAACTTTTGGTGAACCCTTAGCAACTAATGAATAGAGCTTTACCGAAAATGAAGCCAAATAGATATAAGCAGAAATAGAGAAAATATAAATTCTGATGATATTCACCATACTCCTGAACCTACCTATAACTGGGACTAAAGCCTCCCTTTCACAGTTCCTGTAATATAGGTCAATGTGATAATGACATTGCTCCAACTACCATGATTTGAGAGTCAGTCTCTTGCAATAGGAAGTGCATGACTTGGGGCTGGGGATGTGGCTCAAGCGGTAGCATGCTCGCCTGGCATGCGTGCGGCCTGGGTTCCATCCTCAGCACCACATACAAACAAAGATGTTGTGTCCGCCGAGAACTAAAAAATAAAAATATTAAAATTATCTCTCTCTCTCACTCTCTCTTAAAAAAAAAAGGAAGTGCATGACTTACCTGTAGTTAATTGCTCATAGTTAGACAATAGGAGATTAACTGGTTCTCTGGATAGGGAAAAATTAAATCAAAGGCAGTCACAAGCAACAATATGTCTAATTGATAGAAATCTTTTTTCAGACATTCAATATATTTTGAGAAACTTTGTTTTAAAAATTCATGTTATGTAATATGAATACCTCAGAAACAAGGGAAAAATAGCATGACTACAAGGAGGAAACATATATGGCTGAAAAAATGTGACAAAAAGTGATATGTATTGTCTGTGATCTTTCATTAGAAAAGGAACTTAGAAAAAATAACTATATAAAGACGAATATGTGAAAAATAAAATTATCAAATATTTCTGATAGCTTTTTAATTAGAAGAAAAATATGACAATATGTACCTTCTTTCTATCTGCTATAGTAAAGGGGGAAAATAGTCATAGCAGAAAAAAAAGGATTATCCCAGCAAGGAAAGGGTGATACAGCGTTAGAAATTTAATCAATAAAACTCATTACATAGAGGTACAGAGAAGGAAATAAAAGACTAGTTTAATTGATGCCAAGAAGAACAAAATGTGAATAGAAGAAAACTTTCTTAACTTGGGAAACTTAGGAAATACTGCACTTTAAAACGTGAAACCAAATAGCAGCTTCACTTAAATGCAAAATCAAGCAATGCTTTCTATGTCCATTTCTCTTTTTTCTTAGAGTAGAAATTTTATCCAGGACAATGAAATGAGAAAATGAAAATAAGGATTAAAACATTTACAAACAGCCCATAAAATTCATTTTTGTGAAAAAAATTGATTTTCTATCTACAAACCCTAAGATAATGAAAACAAACAATCTAGCAAACAAAAAACCTCAAAAGAAAGTCCAGGAAAAGTTGGATGCAAAATCTTAAATACAAAATTCAATGTTTTTCTATATAAACTATGATTAAAGAAATAGAATATTTAATAGAAAAATTCTATTCTTATAATCAAAGTGCTTAAACATAAATAATAAGGCAAAAAAACTTTTATGAAAATTATAATGTGGTAACCAGAAAGCATTATTGAAGACCATATGATATAATGAATAAATAGAAAGCTCTACAATGTTCATACATGAGAACACTCAATGTTGTAAAACTGTCCATTTCACTCCAATAACCTTTACATCATGTGGCTTAAAAAAATAGGGCTGGGTTTTTACCGCAATGGTAGAGCGTCTCCCTGGCATGTGTGAGGCACTGGGTTTGATCCTTAGCACTACAAAACAAAAAAACAAACAAATAAATAAACAAAGATTAAAAAATACACAAAACAATATTTATACAATTTGACATGGAACTTTTAAAATCAAATGTAATAATAATTTGCAAAAAAATGTAGCCAAAGATTAAAAACAAAAAATTTAGAGGACTTTATTACTAAATAAAATAATGTGTCATTTGAAAACAATGAATAGATAAGTAGAATATATTGAAAATATGTAAAATTATACACATATAAACATAGAAATGATAAAAGTGATATTTAAAGGTAGTAGAGAAAGGACACATTACTTTAAATTTGTTTTTTAAATGATCTATTTGGAAAAATATATACCAAAATTTTATATATTGTTTTTTTTTACAAAAATCAATTTAAAATGAAATAAATGTGTAAATATTCTAAATGTCTGTGAGATTATTTGAAGTATAAATATTATCTTTGGAGTAGGAAATATTTTAATAACAGAAAAAATATAATAGACTACATTTCAATTTTATTATCAGTATGTCAAATGACACTATGACACCTTTAAATTGTCAAAGAGCAGATTCTTTGTTTCTCAAATATAGAAAAAAATAATTAAATTAAAAAGTTGGAAATTAAGAAAATAAGTCAATTTGTAACAGTTACAGAAAACCTTTACAAATGTCTAATAAACCTATGAATATATAGTCATATATTGCTTAACAATATAGATACATTCTGAAAAATTTGTTAGTGAATTCATCATTGTCAAACTTTACAGAGCATCAGAGTGT
Source organism: Ictidomys tridecemlineatus (assembly GCF_052094955.1). NCBI lineage: Eukaryota > Metazoa > Chordata > Mammalia > Rodentia > Sciuridae > Ictidomys > Ictidomys tridecemlineatus. Next base: position 105,656,429 of record NC_135485.1, on the reverse strand, counting down.
ACAAGGTTCCAACATTACTAGGTGAAAATATCCCATGTGATCACTGTCATGTGCATAATCCATCATTGACTGAAACACTGTTACGCAGCATATAATTGTATTCTAACATTTTGTATCAGCATGAACACACTAATCACTTGGAACTTGGTTCCTAGGTGCTTTTCTATTGTTGTTGTTGCTGCTATTTATTTCTTTGGTATGATTCTCAACTACAGAAATGAAGGATCCTTAGAAATATGGCTGATATTGGACCTGAGGCGGAAAAAGTACAAAATGATCCTGGAACATCATATGGGACCAGAAAGTAAGAATGATAAGGAAAGCAGAGAGACCAGATGCAGGGAATTTTAGCTTTAAAATAATATTGAAAACAAGTTAACATGCAATGAATAAAATTTAAATCTAGGATTCAAGAGTATTATAAATGAAAGAATATACAAGTTAATAAGGAAAAAATTAAATAGAGAAACCTGTTTCTAAGTAAAATGACAGCTGCTTTAGTCAGTTTTTCACTGCTGTGTCTACAGGACCTGACGAGCACAATTGTAGAGGAGAAAAGTGTTATTCAGGGGCTCACAGTTTCAGAGGTCTTAGACCAAAGGAGGCGGGTTCCATTCCTGGGGCGAGGTGAGGTAGAACAACAGGGTGGAAGAGTGTGGTAAAGGAAGTAGCTCACATGGTGATCAGAAGCAGTGTGAGAGAGTTCTCCACTGCCAGATATAACTATATACCCCAAAGTTGCCCCCAATTCCCATCTCCTGTAGCCACACCCTACCACTTCAGTGATGCAGTTAATCCCTATGATGGGATTATTTCACTGATTGGGTTAAGATTCTCATAACCCAATCATTTCTCCTCTCACCATTCTTGCATTGTCTCACACATGAGCTTTTGGGGGGAATTACATCTAAACCATAACACTGTCTAATAAATTCAGACGGAATGATGCAAGTAGAAAATACCACTTGGTAACTCTCATTTTGATGGCTGATTTAGGAAGAATCACAAATGTGTACTAAAGCTGGTGGGTGGAAATTTAATGAGAAACAGACATTGTATTTGAAAAAGATGAGATAGTATTTTCTTAGAATTATTTCCCCACACTGCAATTAATAAAAGGTAATGAAGAATGAAATATGAAAGATCCATATGCTCTATAACCATTTATCATATACTTGATGGACAAAAGGATTGAAAAACCTGTCGTTTCTGAGATCCTGGACTGAAAGAAAAGTACAAATTGTTGGGCCAGTTGGCAAAATTGAATGAAAGAGTAAGGAATGAGCAGTAGTGTTGTATATTTTTCTGCTTTGAATGTTTGAATTATGGTTGCTTTATGGTTAGGTTGTAGAATGTCTTTGTTTCGCTGACAGGCAAACAGGAGCATTTACAAAAGATGAGAAATTATGTTCACATCACTCTCCCAAGTAAGATAAATAGGGTAGTTGTTACGGTTTGGATGTGAGGTGTCCCTCAAAAGCTCACATGAGATAATGCAAGGTTTAGAGGAGAAATAATTGGGTTATAGCCCTAATCTTATCAGTGAATTAATCTCAGATGTGATTAACTGAGTAGTAATTGGAGGCAGGTGAGGTGTGGCTGGAGGAAGTGGTTCATTAGGGTGTGGCTAGGGGTATATATTTTGTATTTGGAGGATGGAGTCTTTCTTCCTGCGCTTCATGGTTCTCCTTGAGCTGTTTCCCTCTACCACACTCTTTGGCCATGATGTTCTGCCTTACCTTGAGCACCAGAGGAATGGAGCCAGCCTTCTGTGGACTAAGACCTTTGAAACTGTAAGTCCTCAAATAAATGTTTCCTCTTCTGCAATTGTTCTAGTGGATCTTTTAGTAACAGAGGTGAAAAAGCTGACCAAAATAGTAGTGGAACAAATATGGTAAAATGTTAACAATTGGGAAATCTGTATAAATAAAAATTTCTGTATGCACAAGCTTTTTGTACCATTCTTGAAGCTTTCCTAGGTGGAAGTTATTTAAAAATAAATAAATATATACACACACGCGCACACACACACACACACGTGTATATATATATATATATATATATATATATATATTTAAAAGGTAATATAGAATTGGTAAAAAGATGTTAGAGAAAATAAAATGTGCAATTTAATAGATAAGTGATATGATTTAGATAATAAACTGAATACTTTTATGTTAAGACCTATATGATTGTTGGAAAAAGACAAGCATAGAGTCTTCTGCTAAAATCTCCTGCTCTCTAGGGGAAAAGAAAAAAAAATATTTTGTTTTGTTAGATCACTGAAAATAGAGTATTTCAAAATATACATACAGTCTTAGTTCTCATTTTCCACAATGTGTTTGAAGTAATTTAAAATCAGATATGTGATTAAAGAAACATAAAATATAATTAAAATGATACATAAAACATAATTACATAATATTTAAATTACAAATTAAAGAACCAAGAAAAATGAAAGTAGATGACGAGTAAATATAGTGATATATAATTTTTTTAACATTTTATCAAATATGTCATTATATAGCTTAGAAGGGCATGAGATGAAGTCCATGGTTAAATACTAAAGAATTAAATTTTAATTTTGAATTTAAATACTTTAATATTTGCAATAGCTTCTGAAGGACATCCCTGGGAAAATTTTGGAAGCTAATATAAAATGAGGTTAGAAATGGCCAAGTTACAGGGACCCTGACAACTAAGTATGATTTAAAAGAGATAATGATATCACAATGATCCTGAGATACAAAAGTACAAGGTGAATTCTTGAAATGGTTGCTATGGAAGCAAAGGATACTGCTCATCTTTTCAGCTTTTTAGATCTTTGGGATCCCAGTCTTTTTCAATATATCATTGAGAACAGTTAATGGGACTATTAATAGCCTGTTAACAATTTTTTTCCTCAAGTTTCCTGTATGGTTATAGCAAATGGAAGAGTTTAAATCTTAAAATCATTTCTTTGCTGCTTATGAAGTTACTTTTGTGCCTATTATTTTTACCTCATTTGCACAAGTCAAAAGTGGGAGCAGAATGACCTAATTTCCATGAGTAAAGGCCACTTTGATTACTACTTGTGCTTAAAGTTAGTCTGTGTAATAAAAGCCCCTCTGTTTCTTTGTACCCAAGGCCCCTTTCTAAGTCCCTAAAAGATTAGAACTATAGAGCACCACCACCTTGTCGTTTACATCTCATTTTATGTGTTGCTGTTTTTTTATGGAGAGCTAAATTGCTTAATTAAATTTTACTGGTTTATTCTGCTTGCTCATTCATACCCTACTTAATCCAGCCTACAACATTTTATTCCTTTAAATGAACATATGAAACCGTATGATGTATTTTTAGAGGTTCATGTGGGCTGTAAAAAATGGACAAGTTGGTTTAATGTGTAAGGTGCTATTTGTCAAAAAAAAAAAAGTACTATATTCCATGTCAGTATGAAAGTCATATACAACATCAGCCATGTTGAATTTCACAGAACTTTAGGAGGAGCAAAAACATGAATAAATATTTACTTTTTCTAAGTGTCACTGTGGTTCATTTCTAACCTTTTCTTCAACTTTACATTTGTAAATTTTTTTCTGACTCTAAATTTATGCATAATTTCATCCATTTAACAACTTTTTTTCTGTTGAGGGTATGGATGAAGAAGACAGTTTACTGGTTCCTTTGATTGAAAATAATTGATATAGTATGAAGGATTTGAAATTTTCCTCTACTCACATCTGCTCTACTTCAAACCTTCCAGCTCCTTTGCAGACTATTTTCTCTCCATTCAGTTTCATAAAAAAAGGAGGAGAAGGAGGAAGAGAAGGAGGAGGAGGAGGAGGAGGAGGAGGAGGAGGAGGAGGAGGAGGAGGAGGAGAAACAACTATCACCATTAAAATGAGTCATTCTTTGTTTCTTCACATATGAGGGACTAACTGCAGCTTTACTGAACTTTTCTCCTTCACTCCATCATTAACCACATTTTTTTCATGATACTGAGATCATGATTTTAGCTAAATTAACAAACATTAAGTCACTCTTTTTCTAATCCTTATAATCATGCCTAATGTTTTAGTACATCATTATTTCTGTTATTAACTATGCACATAACTCATTTATTGGCAGGGCATCTGTAAATGAGTTGAACCTTTTACCTTGACCAGATTAGTGACATTGGTACATTTATAAGTAGGCATTCAGATACTGGATGCCAGGGCTCACATTGAAGCTCTGTCATTTAACTTGCTAATCTCAATATACTTCAGTTTCTCATTTGTAAAATTATAGTATTCAATATAAATGAATAATTATAGTACTCAAAGATGCTAATATATGTTTAGGGCATGGCCTAATGTTGGATCTCATTTTATTTATGTGTTTAATATTGCTAATAACCAAAAGAGTCAGTTGCTGTATACATTCAATCAGTATCTTCCATTTGCATCATGTGACATCATTCATAATAGGGCCAATGTCAGCTTATCGTCACTTCTAAGAGTTTCCGTGCTACATTCCCATAGAGTAATGGCTAGTCAGCCCATCTTTCATGAGAACTTACCAAATAACTCAGAGATTCAGAAAACCAATAACCTTCTACTAATCCAAACTTTCACTTGGATATTGCACAGTTATGGTAAGTTGGATATGGATAGGGGGACCTGGGTTGTGGGTGTTTGTGGCAGGAACTCTCCTTTGAGACCTCATAACAAAAGTAATTTTCCAATCTTTAGGAATGCTCTTAAGTATTTTAATTGGCTATACTGATGCTGTCTTTATGAATGTCTACCTTTCTTTATCCCATTGCTCACCCTTGTGATTTTAATCTCCAGGCAATTTTTTTTTTTACCAGACCTGAGGTCATACCATTTTAATTTTTATTACTCTTTCCTAGGTAATTTCCGTCTATCTCACTGAAGAAAATAATTGTTCCTTTCTTCATCAAAATTGTATTGACAATTCACTTAAAGAAAATAAGAATAAATCTAACCACTCCAATTACTATCTCACCTGGTTTTCTGGTAATTTGTTTGTTTTCTTAATATATTTTCCTGGGTTGGGTTCCAGGTAAGCAATGGCCAGTCAATCCATTCAAGGTGTGGTGACCTCATTGCATTGAATAGCAATGGAATTCAACAAAGATAGTGAAAAATGGAGCTCTACATTCATGGTTCAACTATTTTCTTCATGTACGTGCTTTACAAATATTTAAGGTCCACTTTTACTTACACACATATACTTGCATACATATGTGTTTTTGCATATATTACATATATAAAATACTTTTCACAGGAACATTATGTTGCATCTTTAGAATCATTATTCCCAGAGAATTTTGTGTAGACACTTAAATATCTTCTTGCATTCCCTCTTATTGGCATCTTCTTATTATAACTATACAGGGTGGAAATTATAATTTTGGAATTATGTTTGGTCACTTTCCCCTTTTCTCATGTTGAATTACTTTTATATTTTTCAATTACTTGAATAGTTTTCATCATAAAAGTAATTCAATCTCTTAAATTTTTAAAAAAGTTCTTACACCTACTACACTATTTTAAATTCTTCTTACCGTTTACTTGAGAGATTTAATATTATTCTAACCTATTTTCATGTTTCTAATTTTCCTCTCCTTTAATGAGGCCCACATATCTTTGTAGAGTTCCACCCCTTTATATCCTGCACCCCTGACATCACCACCGAGATGTTTCATAATCAATTTAGACATAGCAAGGTGTAACTGGAAATCTTAATTCGCCACCAGGCACAAACATGTGCAAAACATGTGCACACACACATACACACACCCCTGCCAAACTTACCCTTCCTATTTTGCTTTCCATCTGGGTTAACCAATTTTATGAAGGCATATAACCTGTGTCTTAACGTTGTGTTTTAATCAGCTTTTCCACTGCTATGATCAAAAGTCCTAATGAGAGCAATTAGAGGAGAAAAAGTTCATTTGGGGACTCATAAAATTTCAGAGGTCTCAATTCATAGATGGCTGCCTCCATTCTTTGGGGACTGAGGTGAGGCAGAATATCATGGTGGAAGGGTGTGACAGAGGAAAGTAGCTCAGTACAGGATACCAAAAAGAAGAGGGTGGGGTAGAGGGGGAAGGAGAAAGGGAGAGAGAAGGAGAGAGGAAGAGAATATGAGCTTCCCTCCCCTCATCAAGGACAAAATACATTCCTCAAAGGTACACTTCCAGGGACCCACCTCCTCCAGCCACACCCTGCCTGCCTATAGTTACCACCCAGTTAATCCCTATCAGTGGATTAATGCACTGATTAGGTTAAGGTATAAGAATAACCCAATCATTTCACCTCTGACTGTATTGTCTCACACATGAGCTTTCGGGGAATACCTCATATCTAAATCTTAACACCTTGGCTCATCATCACCAGTATATCTCCAGGTCCTGCCAAATGTACAAACCTAAAATATGTCTCCTACTGGAATTAAAAAAAACTTTTGTTGGAATAATGATTATACATAATAGTGGGACTCATCGTACCATATTTGAAAATGCATATAACAGAATTTTATCGATCTCACTCCCCAGTACCTTCCCTTTTCATCCTCTCCTTTCTCCCCATATCTGCTTGCTCTGTTGATCTCCCTTTATTATATTATTACTATTTTGATTAGTGTATAATAATGATACACAATTACATTTAATTACACACACACATATAGATAGATAGATACAAAATTAGAACTCACTGCAGCATATTCATACTTGTACATAGTGTAATTTGCAGACTTCATTCCTAGTACTTCTCAATGTCTTCCCTCCTTCTCTCTCAAGTCCTTTTCTCTACTTTTTTTTCTTATCTCCCTTCTATTTTCATCAGGTACATTTTTAAATTTTTCTCCTTTGTTCTCTCTAGCTTCCACATAAGAGAGAAGACATTTGACCCTTGACTTTCTGAGTCTGGCTTATTTCACTTAGCATGATACTCTTTTTTTTTCTTCTAATTTAATTTTATTGGTTCCTCTTTTTTAAATTTTTATTTATATATGATAGCCGAATGCATTACAAATCTTTGTTTTTATTGGTTGTTCAAAACATTACAAAGCTCATGATATATCATCTTTCATACATTTGACTCAAGTGGGTTATGAACTCCCATTTTTACCCCAAATACAAATTGCAGAATCACATCGGTTACACACTCACATTTTTACATAATGGCATATTAGTGACTGTTGTATTCTGCTACCTTTCCTATCCCCTACTATCCCCCTCCCCTCCCCACCCATCATCCCTCTCTACCTCATCTGCTGTTGTTCAATTCTCTTCCTTGTTTCCCCCCACTTTTCCCTCACATCCTCTTCTATGTAATTTTGTGTAACATTGAGGGTCTCCTACCATTTCCATATGCTTTCCCTTCTCTCTCCCTTTCTCTCCCCCGACTCGTCTTTGTTTAATGTTAATCTTTTCCTCATGTTCTTCCTCCCTATTCTGTTCTTAGTTGCTCTCTTTATATCAAAGAAGACATTTGGCATTTGTTTTTTAAGGATTGGCTAGCTTTGCTTAGCATAATCTGCTCTAATGCAATCCATTTCCCTGCAAATTCTATGATTTTGTCATTTTTATTGCTGCGTAGTACTCCATTGTGTACAGATGCCACATTTTTTTTATCCATTCATCTATTGAAGGGCATCTAGATTGGTTCCATAGTCTAGCTATTGTGAATTGTGCCACTATGATCATTGATGTGGCAATATCCCTGTAGTACATTCTTTTAAGATCCTCAGGGAATAGTCCGAGGAGGGCGATAGCTGGGTCAAATGGTGGATCCATTCCCAGCTTTCCCAGGAATCTCTATAATGCTTTCCAAATTGGCCTTACCAATTTGCAGTCCCACCAGCAATGTACAAGTGTACACTTTTCTCCACATCCTCGCCAGCACTTGTTGTTTGACTTCATAGTGGCTGCCAATCTTACTGGAGTGAGATGGTATCTTAGGGTGGTTTTAATTTATATTTCTCTGATTGCTAGAGATGGTGAGCATTTTTTCATGTACTTGTTGATTGATTGTATGTCCTCCTCTGTGAAGTGTCTGTTCAGGTCCTTGACCCATTTGTTGATTGGGTTATTTGTTATCTTATTGTTTAATTTTTTGAGTTCTTTGTATATTCTGGATATTAGGACTCTATCTGAAGTGTGAGGGGTAAAAATTTGTTCCCAGGATTTAGGCTCTCTATTCACCTCTCTTATTGTTTCTCTTGCTGAGAAAAAACTTTTTAGTTTAAATAAGTCCCATTTATTTATTCTTGTTATTCTCTTGGGCTATGGGCATCCTATTAAGGAATTTGGAGCCCGACCCCACAGTATGTAGATCGTAGCCAACTTTTTCTTCTATCAGATGCAGTGTCTCTGATTTGATATCTAACTCCTTGATCCATTTTGAGTTAACTTTTGTGCATGGCGAGAGAAAGGGATTCAGTTTCATTTTGTTGCATATGGATTTCCAATTTTCCCAGCACCATTTGTTGAAGATGCTATCCTTCCTCCATTGCATGCTTTTAGCCCCTTTATCAAATATAAGAAAGTTGTAATTTTGTGGATTGGTGTCTGTGTCCTCTATTCTGTAACATTGGTCCACCTGCCTGTTTTGGTACCAGTACCATGCTGTTTTTGTTACTATTGCTTTGTAGTACAGTTTGAACTCTGGTATCCTTATACCTCCAGATTCACACTTCCTGCTTAGAAATGCTTTTGCTATTCTGGGTCTTTTGTTTTTCCATATGAATTTCATGATTGCTTTATCTATTTCTACAAGAAATGCCATTGGGATTTTAATTGGCATCGCATTAAACCTGTAGAGAACTTTGGGTAGTATCACCATTTTGATGATGTTAGTTCTGCCTATCCATGAACAGGGTACATTTTTCTATCTTCTAAGATCTTCTTCTATCTCTCTCTTTAGAGTTCTGTAGTTTTCATTGTATAAATCTTTCACCTCTTTTGTTAGGTTGATTCCCAAATATTTTATTTTCTTTGATGTTATTGTGAATGGAGTGGTTTTCCTCATTTCCATTTCAGAAGTTTTGTTGCTGATATACAGGAATGCCTTTGATTTATGCGTGTTGATTTTATATCCTGCCACTTTGCTGAATTCATTTATTAACTCTAGCAGTTTCTTTGTAGACCCTTTTGAGTCTGTTAAATATATTATTATGTCATCCGCAAATAGCAATAATTTAAGTTCTTCTTTTCCTATTTTTATGCCTTTAATTTCTTTTGTCTGTCTAATTGCTCTGCCTAGTGTTTCAAGAACTACATTGAATAGAAGTGGTGATAGAGGGCATCTCTGTCTTGTTCCAGATTTTAGAGGGAATATCTTCACTTTTTCTCCATTTAGGATGATGCTAGCCTGAGGTTTAGCATATATAGCTTTTACAATGTTGAGGTAAGTTCCTCTTATCCCTAGTTTTTCTAGTGTTTTGAACATAAAGGGATGCTGTACTTTGTCAAATGCTTTTTCTGCATCTATTGAGATGATTGGTTCTTGTCTTTAAGTCTATTGATGTGGTGAATAGTATTTATTGATTTCTGTATATTGAACTAGACTTGCATCCCAGGGATGAATCCTACTTGATCATGGTGTACAATTTTTTTGATATGCTTTTGTATTCAATTTGCCAGGATTTTATTGAGAATTTTTGCATCCAAGTTCATTAGAGATATTGGTCTGTAGTTTTCTTTCTTTGAAGTGTCTTTGTCTGGTTTCGGGATCAGGGTGATGTTGGCCTCATAGAATAAATTTGGAAGAGCTCCTTCTTTTTCTATTTCTTGAAATAGCTTGAAAAGTATTGGTATTAATTCTTCTTTGAAGGTTTTGTAAAACTCAGCTGTATATCCATCCGGTCCAGAGCTTTTTGGGTAGGTAGTCTTTTGATGGCTTCTTCAATTTCTTCCTTTGTTATTGGTCTGTTTAAATTGTGTGTGTCTTCCTGACTCAATCTGGGCAGATCCTATGACTTAAGAAATTTATCGATATCGTCACTATTTTCTATTTTATTGGAATATAGGGTTTCAAAATACTTTCTAATCATCTTCTGTATTTCTGTAGTGTCTGTTGTGATATTGCCTTTTTCATCCCGTATGTTAGTAATTTGAGTTCTTTCTCTTCTTCTCTTCATTAGCATGGCTAAGGGCCTGTCGATCTTATTTATTTTTTCAAAGAACCAACTTTTAGTTTTTTCAATTTTTTCAGTGTTTTCTTTTGATTCAATTTCATTGATTTCTGCTCTAATTATAATTATTTCTTGTCTTCTACTACAGTTGCTGTTGTTTTGCTCTTCCTTTTCTAGGTTTTTGAGGTGTAGTGTGAGTTCATTTATTTGTTGTTTTTTTTTCTTTTTTTTTGAGGAAAGAACTCCAAGAAATGAATTTCCCTCTTAAAACTGCTTTCATTGTGTCCCATAGATTCTGGTATGTTGTGTCTGTATTGTCATTTGTCTCTATGAATTTTTTTTTTATCTCCTCCTTTATGTCTTCTGTAACCCATTGATCATTCAGTAACATATTTTCCATGTGATGTAGAATTTTTCTTTCCTTCTTTTATCATTGATTTCCAGTTTCATTCCATTATGATCAGATATGGTGCATTGTATTACCTCCATGCCTTTATATTTACTAAGAGTTGCCCTATGGCATAATATATGGTCTATCTTTGAGTAGGATCCATGTGCTGCTGAGAAGAATGTGTATCCACTTGATGATGGTTGATATATTCTATATATGTCGGTTAAGTCTAGGTTATTGATTATGCTATTGAGTTCAATAGTTTCTTTATTCAGCTTTTGTCTAGAGGATCTGTCTAATGGTGAGAGCAGTGTGTTGAAGTCACCCATAATTATTGTGTTGTAGTCTATTTGACTCTTGAACTTGAGGAGAGTTTGTTATATGAATGTTGCAGCTCCATTGTTTGGTGCATACAAATTGATAATTGTTATGTCTTGTTGGTGGATGGTTCCTTTTAACAGTATATAGTGTCCTTCTTCATCTCTTTTGATTAACTTAGGTTTGAAGTTGATTTTATTTGTTATGAGTATGGCCACTCCTGCTTGCTTCCGAGGGCCATGTGAGTGATATAATTTTTCTCAACCTTTTACCTTCAGCCTGTGTATGTCTTTTCATATCATATGAGTCTCCTGAAGGCAGCATATTGTTGGATTTGTTTTTTTGATCCAGGTTACTAGCCTATGTCTCTTGATTGGTGAGTTTAGGCCATTAACATTTAAGGTTACAATTGAAATATGATTTGTTCTTCCATCACGTTTATTTATTTATTTATTTTAGTTTGGCTAGTTTTTACTTTTCGGTTATTTTCCTCCCCCTTTACTGAGATACCTCCTGCTGTTAGTTAGGGCACTATTTTTCAATTCCTCTTCTTGTAGCATTTTGCTCAAAATGCTTTGCAGTGCTGGTTTTCTGGCTGCAAATTCTTTTAGCTTTTGTTTATCGTGAAAGGTTTTAATTTCATTGTTAAATCTGAAGCTTAGTTTTGCTGGATACAGTATTCTTGTTTGGAAACCATTATTTTTCAGCATTTAAAATACATTGTTCCAGGTCCTTCTCGCTTTCAAAGTCTGTGATGAAAAATCAGTCGTTAACCTAATTGTTTTACCCCTGAATGTAATCTGCCTCCTTTCTCTCGTAGCTTTTAATATTCTCTCCTTGTTCTGTATGTTGGCTATCTTCATAATTATATGTCTTGGAGTTGGTCTATTACGGTTTTGAATATTTGAGGTCCTGTAGGATTCCAGGATTTGGAAATCCATTCCATCTTTCATCTCTGGGAAATTTTCTAGAATTATTTCATTTAATAGGTTGTCCATTCCTTTGGTTTGATTCTCTATGCCTTCTTCTATCCCAATGACTCTCAAATTTGTTTTTTTATGACATCCTGTATTTCTTGAATAGATTGCTTGTGGGATTTAAGATTATTTTCTGTGTTGACTATATTCTTTTCAAGTTGATAAACTTTGTCTTCATTATCTGATGTTCTGACTTCTACTTTATCTAGTCTATTTGTAATATTCTCGTTTGAGATCTTAATTTGGTTTATAGTTTCTTGCATTTCTAGGATTACTGTTTGATTTTTTTTAAGATCTCTATCTCCTGGTAAAGCTCGTTCTTTGCCATTTGAATTTGTTTGTTTAATTCATTTTCAAAATATACTTTTTGATTGCTTGGACTTGCTGTCTCATGTCTTCTCTAATATTCCTTTCCATCTGAGTTAGGTATGCCTTGAGTTCTTTCCCTATCCCTGTTTCTGATGCTTCTAGGTCCTCCTATAGAATTAAGTTGTCCTGCATTGTTTGTACTCCTTTTATCCCTTGTTTATTCATGATGTTCACGTTACTTTCCAGTTCTATTTGATTGCTGTGTTTCTGCTCTCTTCTATAGATTTGTTTTTTTTTTTTTTTTTATCTCTCTTGTCTCTCCTTTGTGTTGGTAGACTATGCCTGCTAAAGTGGATTCCGCTGGGAAGGAATTCCAAAGGCCGAGCTCCAGTGACGTCACTTCTCTGCTATGGCGGGCCCCAGGCTCCTTACTGGGGTGTCCGAATGGAGGGGTGGGACTGGACTGTCTCTGGTTGGTTTCAGCTCCTGGACGCCGACGGTCGGGCGGTCTCCAGCTGCTCAGTCGCAGGGGTACTGGGCCCAGCCGGCGGAGGTAAGGTCTCCAGCTGGCCAGTCTCAGCGGCAACAGGTCAGCCGTCACTGGTGGGCGGGTGATCTCTAGCCGCCTAGTAGTGCGGTCAGTCGCCGGCGAGCAGGTGGTCTCCAACTGCCCAGTCATGCGGTCAGCCGGTGAGTGATTGTTTGCCTGCAGGCATGCGGTCTCCAGCCGCTCAGTTGCAGGGGCAATGGGCCGGCTGTTGCTGGTGGGCGGGCAATCTCTAGCTGCCCAGTGGTGCGGTCAGTCGCTGGTGGGGGGGTGGACTCCAGCCGCCCAGTCTCACAGGCCTGGCCTCTAGTCCCCTGGTTTCTCCTGCTAGTCCTGGTTTCTCCTGCTAGACCAGATTTCCCCGGAGTGATGCCTCTCGGCAGTTCAAACTGTACTCTTGGCCTGCCATTTGTTGGGTGTGGAGGGTAGCTATTGAGAACCCCCCTGGCACTCTGTTGTTTTGATTTTTTCTGCTTGCCCCTCCCCCCGCGCTGGCTAGACAGGTTTCGTTTTCCCCGCTGATGGGAGCGGGAGTTGAAGGTCGGTGTCTCTAGTTTTCCCTGTGTCTTTATGCAGGCTTGCTCTGATAATCTCTCCCCCAGAGAGCCTAGGAGAGATTTTATGCGAATTCCCCGCTGTATGGGAGATGAGCTGAGTAACACGCACCTGTTTTATTGTTGCAATCTGTTGGAGAATGGCGGTGGTTACTTCAGCTCTCCAAGATGGTGGCCACTGGTTTCCTTGGTGGAGTTTCCGTTGTGGGGGATAGAACTGTCCCGTTTCCTTCCCCATCTGAAATCCCGAACTCAGCCCGGGGCTCAGTGAGTGCTCAGGGGGCAGGATTCCACAGAATCTGCAGCAATCTCCCTGCTTGCTTGTCACTTCTTGGTGGCTCCCTGCCGTCTGTAGCCGCTGGGCGGGCCATGAAGATCAGTCTGCCTGGATCTCTGGTCACACAGTTGGCTCGAGTATGAGACTCAATTACCGGACCTCGGTGCTGGAAATCCTTCCTCTAGGTTTCGGTGCACCCCTATTTTGCTGTAAGTTCCTAACAAAATAGTTTTTTGTTGTTCTAACTTGTTATTCACCCATGCAGTGGTGCGGTACACTGGGTTTGATGCACTCTATTCGCGGCCATCTTGGGGATCCCCAGCATGATACTCTTCAATTTCAACCATTTGCCAGCAAATGACATAGTTTCACCCTTCTTTATGGCTGAATAAAACTCTATTTGTATATACATCAAATTTTGTTATCCATTGTATATTGGAGGCTTTTAGTCTGGTTTCATAAGTGGCTATTGCAAATTGTACTGCTATAAAAATTGTTGTGCATATATCACTTTAATATGCTGCTTTTTGTTATTTTGAATATACTAAGGAGTGAGATACCTGGATCTTGTGCTGGTTCCATTTCTGGCATTCTGAGAAATCTAAAAGTTAAGAGTATAAAAACATAGCCTACAGAGTGGCAGAAAAGCTTTGCCAGCTACTCTTTGATAGGGGATTAATATGCACAATATATAAGGATTCAGAAACCACCCCCCATACCTCAATCAAGAAATTGGCAAAAGAACTAAACCGATATTTCACAATGGAAGAAATTCAAATTTTATTCATATGACTTTTTCTGGGTGCAAAAATATTTAGTAAACGAGTTACAGTCCAAGGAATGCCTAAGTATTTCTTAATGGTATTCTGAGTATCTGTGAGGGTGTTCCTAGATGAGATTAATATTTGAATCTGTAGACTGAATAAAGAGGTTGCCTTCTACAGTGTGAATGTGCTTTATCTAATCCACTGAAGGCCTCAAAAGAACCAAAAGACTGAGTAAGAGAATTCTCTTTTTCTTTATAGCCGATTATGATTAAACATTGATTTTCTCTGGTCTTTGAACTCAGATTAAGGTAAGGACTGGAATTTACATCATTTGTTCTCTTGGGACTCCAGCTATATGCTACCTGCTAGCCAACACTGAAACAAATATTTCCATAGAATCACAGTAAGGGCTTTAAAGGAAAAGAGGATTATAGCAGAAAGTGATATATATATATAATGTCGATGGTCAGGGAATGCTCCTAACAGGAAGCAACATTTAAACTGAAAATTAAAGGACACGTTATCAGGAAGAGAAAAATAATCTACCTCAAGCAGAAAGAATTCACCTCTGTGAAAGTGTTGAAATGGCAACTTGGCTTGTGGTATACTTTGATTGGCATGTGGTATACTTTGAATTGAAGGATAATGGAAATGCCTCAGAAACAAGATGTTCTCTATAACCTCCCAATTTCCTGTCTCCAAATCCTCTATCTCTACAAAGTCATGGAAACTAGACACCCTGACCCCTGGGGACAAATGGCACACCATTAGTGTGTTGTCATTGTGACCAAAGTACTTGGAGGAAAAAAAAAAGATTTTTGAACTCTTTGAACTCCTTGTTTCAGAGATTGAGTCCATGGTTAGCCATCTCCATTGCTCTGGACAGTGAGGTAGAACATTATGGAGAAAGGGTTGTGGAGGAACACTGCTCTACTCATGGCAGTCAAAAGAGCAGAGAGAGCAGAGGAAAGGGCTTTAGGGAAGAAAAATCTTTCCAGGGAATATTCCACCTCCCCCAACCACACTCCACATGCCCACAGTGACCACTCAGGTAGTCAGTTCAAAGTAGGATAGATGGATTAGGTTATAGCTCTCCTGAACATTTCATCTATGAATAGTCCTCATTAACACAGGAGCTTTTGGGGGATACCTCATATTCATCCCATAATACCTAGAAATGTCATACTCTGAACTTGTCCTTTCTACTTTGAAGACCCTCATGTGAAAAATGTCCTACCCTACAGCTGCAGGAAGGAATGCTACACAGAAATATGGAGAAGATTCTTAAGAGAATAACTTCACTGGATTTCCCCCACTTTAGTTTATTGGCCTTATGGATTATGCCCTATCTATCCAGTCACATTTTTGAACATCTTACTTTTGTTCAAAATAAGCATTAAAATACAGTTTTCCCTAGAGATCTGTTTTTTTATTTCTGAAGAATCCTACTTATGTACAATTTCATTAAATAAATTTATTTTGTTAAATAAATAAATTGATCTTGTTAACCTATCTTTGTTATTAGGAGTGTCTTCCAGAATGTTTGTGGTGGGAGAGAAAAAGATGCCCCCTTTTTGTCAGTACAGTTTAGTAACCAGCTGCTTTTTCAAAGTTGGAAATAAATCAGTTTGACTAGAATAATGTGAGTAAGAAGATTTTCATGGGATGATATTATAGAGGAAGCAGGAGATATTTAGTTCAAATACTTACAGGCCTTGGTAAAAAATATAAATTTCATCTAATTGAATGCATATTAAGTGAAATAATTATTAAAGAAACAGAAATGACAAATTTGTTACATTTTACCCTGGTGGGATCTGTTTCCAGTCATGAAAGAAGAAATGGTGCCGGTCTTGATTTCTTCATGAGAACTACTATAAAAACGATAAAGCATATGAGAGAAAGCATTTCAGGTCTGAGAACATAGGCAAGCAGGAGAGTACTGTGATCATGAAGAAAAGGGAAACACACAAAGCAAGCTGCATAATTGTACCAGAATGGACCCAGTTTTTTGTATTGCAAGATATGGAAGCAAAAGGGATTGACATGGCTGGGCAGAAGAGGAAGGAACCCGATTTCTCAATGCAGTAGCCAAATGGAACAGCTCTGGATATCTGTGATGAGGGAGCTCTGTAGAGAAGGGCTCTGGAAGTTTTGGCTGTGGTCCTTAGGTGAAAGTTAAGTGGTTCACTTCAGTAATACTAAGTCTCAACACACTCAGATGAGATTCCAGAAGACACCATGGCTTAGGAGTGAAGACCATGCTGTCTCATGTTCTAAATGTTAAGTGCAAAACAGAAATGAAATCTTCTTAGCAAAGATAAACTCAAACCTGAGAGGGCTGAAGTATAGTCGAGTGATTGAAATACTCAGCAAAACAAAATATAATGTTCTTTAATGAGAGATAAAACAATCCAAACACTCTACAATATAACCACTTGTTTGGTTATATTAATGAAAAAGAAAATATTAGATGGGAAGAAATATAGCAATGCACCCTCAGGAAGAACACATCAAAATGATCCATATGTTGTAATTTGTAGAATGTAACTTTATAGAATCTGTTGTTCCCTTTGTTTTCTGATCTTCCCACATAGATGCTGTTGCTTTTCTCCTGTGAGGTGGAAAGAGAAAAGTGCAAAAGTAAAAGTGACTATGCTCATGAAAATATAAAAATTGTAGCTAAGTGAACACACAGGAATCCTTGTTAATGATGAATCTAAGACATCAACCTTTCGTTTTGTTAGAAATAATAGTACCTAATTATGGTGAGTTTTAGCTTTATAAAGGTAATAGAAATTTCAATATGAATTGTTTTATCATTTTAAAATGTATGGGTTGCAGTGATACTGAGGTAGGAATAAAGAAATAAAAACACGTAGAAAAAAATATATGAAGGAAGAATGATGAAATATAGTTTTAATGCAAAAATTGTCTCATTTTTCCAGATCTGTCATTCCCCAAGCTTAACTTTATCTCAGATCTCTCACTCCCAAATTTCTGAGAAATCTATAACTGTGTCCAGTGCACTTTTAACTAGTCTACCAATAAACTAACTAAAAAGACTGAAGACATTTTAAGAAACCTAGAGTGAGGGGATTATTTTAGGTACTAGATCAGAGAAATGAAGACCACCTGATCATAAGGCTTCTGTGAATGACAAGAGTGTCACCAGACTGATGTCTTCCATACAGACCTTCCCATGTACAATCCTCACAAAATTTTCTTTGAAATAGGAGCAGGAAACTGTTCAAATCTCAACATGATCCACATTCTCCCTTGAATATGTATGTATTCTTTGATTTCCTAAGTAAATCTCACTTCCTTTAGTGCAATTTGCTGAAATTCTTTTCCTCTATGGAATTCAAGGACCCAGCTGGTCCTAGTCAAGATCCTATCCTGAAGATATGTGTTCTCCCATGACAATACAGAATGATTTGACATTTCTGACTTTGAGAGAAATGGAACTATGAACTATATATTACCATTACTAACTTATCATTAATATTTCTTTGTGATCCAAATATTAAGAGAAATCATTTTGTTAAGTGATTTGTTGTGTGACACTTGGATGACTTGAACCTTCCTTAAACTCTCTAAGTTCTTATTTCCTTACATGCCAGTTTGGAATACTGATATAAATTTCAATATGTGGCTCTTTTCTATTGTTAGACTAAATTATTTGCAAGCTTTTTTTCAATCTGCTATTTTTATTTACATATAAGAATAATTATACATGTGATATTTTCAAATTGACACACCAATACTTAATTATCCTCCTTTTCTTTTAATCTTCTCTTTTTCTGTCAGTTAATCTTTTTTGACCAAGTACTTGGAACATGGACTGTTTCTTTTTGTCATAAATTTCAAAAAATCTATTTTTAAGTTCATAAATTAAAACATTATTCATTGTTTTTTCTAAACATTTAGGGTAGGTCATCAGTTAGAAAATGTCACAACCCAATGCCAGAGCAACTAGTTTCTGTTTGAGAAAGGAAGGAGAGATTTTGTTAAAACATTGACTGTATTGTTTGCAACTGTATGGTCATTTTGATTCTTCCTCATGTAGATAATACAAAGTTTAATTCAGACCATCCCAATCCTAGCTATGTTTATTCATAGGTGCCACACACTACTGCTATAACCTATAAACAATGAGTACCTTGTTTTCTCACACTGAAGTATAGCCACAAATCCAGTCTTGTTCTGAGAAATGTGATGAAAATCATGTGAAAACGTTATATCATAGTAAGATAATGAATATCATTCTATTGTTATAACTTATGAGCCAAATATGTTCTATTTTCCTAATTGAAATGACAGTAAAAATCATTTTCATTAGTTTTGGATACATATATTTCATAAGACATCCAAAGCTATGATACTCTGAATCATCAACTAATCAATTTTGTTTTTGAGAAAATTTCTTTTGGTCATTTCATTTCTTCCAACTATATTTTGTAAACTATCTCAAGCATAGAAAACTGAAATGGTAAATGAATTGCCTTAATATTCTTATTCATGAAATATTAACCAGGTATCTACAATGTAGCAGGCATTGTTTTGCATACATGGAACACATGAAATACAGTAAAAAAACACAACAAAGGAAATAGTAATGAAACTGCTTTCATGGAGTTTGCATTCTATGGAGGAGGTTTTCAAAGACATGTCAGAAACGAAGTTATTGTGCATCCACTTTCAATAAAATTCTATATTAATTTTTCACCTTGCAAACATTTTGTGATTGAGATTTGTTTCATCATGTAAGAAATAAAACATATTCAGTGATATGACATTAGTATCCATAATGTAGAAATTTCTTCTAATACCTAATGCATAGAAACACACCTAGTCATTAATTTTTAATCAATTCAGGTACTTATTTTGTGATACTTTAATCTAGTATTATAATAACTATAGTTGAAAGGGCCTTTTTTCTGAAGTTTTTAATATGAATAACAATATGAACAGCAATACAATCTTAATAAATAGTACTTCAAACTGTTGAGGCTTGATACACCAAAGATGTGTATTTTCACACAGGAAGAGGCCTTAGGATGTACATCAGAATCATGTTCCCTCTGACCCTCCCTTGTTTCTCCTCCTCCCCACAGAGGAAGAGGCTTTCTGTAATGTTCTTTAAGTCTCCCTGACTGTATCTGCCAAAAGAGGTGCTTAATTTTTCTGTCTTCTTACTGACACTTCATTACCTGGACACAATGAGACTCATATCTTAGGAAGGAAGACCTGGACAGACCTGGACAAACACATTACACAGATCATCACAGGATACATGACCATTGTCCTGAATTTTGGTCTCACTTGATATTTAAAAGGGAGTCATTTCTAAAACACTCTTCTGTGAACCAAACAGACTTTGTCCCAGGTCATTTATGTTCATAAAGCTTATTGAATTCCCCTAAAATAATTTATTATTCTCCTCAAAATTGCTTGCATTTCCCATTTTCCTCGTTTCTTATAAAAAGATATGTATTTGTTTCTGAATCATGTCGGGCCAGTAAGTAATCACGGTATGTGATTACCTCCTTGCATGTAATAATCTCGTTTGTTCTTTCTCCTCTTTAATTTTTCTTTGTCAGTTTATTCCAGTAAACCATCAGAGGCTAAAGGTAAAATTTCACTTTGTTAATACAAAACACTTCTAAAAATCTTATGTAATATTACTCCGGAGGCTTCTGGCCATTTTATATAAATCAAAAATGTATACAAATAGTTAATCATCTAAGACCAAATAATCCAGTATTCATAGTTATATCAGAAAATCCATGATCAAGAGATTTTTTAGGCTTTTTCATACATATATAGAGAGAGCTTAATTAATATCTATCTCCTTTTTCAAGGCAATGACATTTTCTATTTTTTTTAAATTGTTGAAAATGCCTGTAGTTTTACATCTAGTTTATAGCTAAGAATTTGTTTCGGGAGTTCAAAGATATAAATACATCCAGATAGTTGTCTCTTAATGCTGTCTTCTGTAGTGCTAATAAAAAGCCAATTAATTTTACTTTCTTCTTTCCACTCAATAGCATAGATGAAATTTGCAAACATTTCTGCAAGCAACTGGACAGATTAAACTAGGAAATAATTCGTGTTTCCCTGTGTGTTTGTGTGTGTGTGTGTGTGTGTGTGTGTGTGTGGGTGTGATTGTAAGTACATATAAGATCAATGTGGAATTCAAAGTTAAGATTTCTTGGAGAGCTTTCTTTATCCATTCATAAACATCAATTAGGAAATAAGACTATAGTTTGATCTATTTTGACAACAAATTTGGACAAGGTTGCTAAATTGGAGCCAATTCCTTTAGTAAAATTTTAAAATTTTATGTGTGCATATCTTTGACTTGAATCTCCTTCAGAAGCATCATCACATCAATTGTCAAAAGAATATTCATCAAGTGAAAGGCAACAACCTCTGAAAATAAGAGAACAGATTGTTTAATGGCAATATTCCCTACACAGAAGAATGTGACATTAGGTAATAAAACAGTTTTCCATTCTGTGATTCCTCACCATGTGGTCTCAGTATGTCTGGGAGGGAAACAGGCATTTATTACTTCATATGTCCTCTGATACTTTGGGATTATCACTTAATTAACTTGGTATAAATAGATGGAACAAGTGGTGTAAATCCCAGTGGACACAACACTTAGAATTGTATAATGGATCCTCAAAAGAAATCCTAGAAAAGGAACTAACAAGAAATAGAGAACTGACACCTGCTTCAGATCAGGATTTGAGTTCATGATAAACACTTTTTTATTTCCTTGCACATTTTTTTCAGTGCTTGTTGGCACGATTAGAAGTTATAAATAGAAAGACAAATAAACATTCATTGAACATTGGAAGTCCCTCTCCATGCTTCTTGCTTTGAGGAAATGTTGAAGGTGAATTAGAGATTTAAATTCCAGCTACAATTTTAAATATTTGCTTTATGATGCCAAGATTTCAGAAAATTCACAAAATAATTAGTTAGGATTATACTTTTAAATTTTAGACAGTAAAGAAATAATGCATTTTATTTGCTGTAAAAGTGCAAGAAAAAGATATGTTAGCTAATGTGATTGAGGCTTATTATTTTTTAAAGCTCTTCACAAAAGTGAACTTAAACCTTTTAATCAAATCTCTATGGTACCATTTAGGAATCTGATTCAACACTTTTTGAGAGTGCTCTACATAGTTTATTTTTAAAATTGATTAGGTCAGACCAAAGAAAATTACCTAGATGTTTTAACCCAAATTGTATCTAAAAGCAAGCATTAAAAAAATGAAGAAACTATAATGCAATTTTAGCAAGACTATATCTTAGATGCATGTTATGGCAGTAACTTTTCCAGGACTTTATTGTCAGTGGCCCTTTCTAAATGGAAATAAATATTCATATCACTTAAAATCAAAACTTCACTGGACATTTTATAGTTTAATATATTTTAAAGTATATAAAGAATAGCAAACTGAAGCATAATTTCACTGACCCTTCCTGTCGTCATTTTAGGGCATAAATGAACAAATACATTTGTGTTTGCTTCTAAATCCAAAAATATGCTTAATAAATGTAAGTTTTATTAAGAGTCATCTCAGTTCTATGTAAGTTATCTCTGAATTCCCACAGGATGTCTTAGATGCAGATTAATAAAATATCTCAAAGTCTGTAATGCACAATTTTCCCCCACTGATACTAAAAGAAAGAAATTACTAGTTTACACAACTGAGATGCTTAAGTAAAATATTCTGAGAGTCTCTTTTTCTTGATCAAAATTTGCCATTTGCTGACAGGCATGGAGTCTAGAAGGCCATCTACTTCAACAAGCTACTTATATTTATTTATTCCAGTGATAAAATGATAATGTGTTTTTATTTGAATTGATATTGGGGTTATTATGTATTGAGTGATGTCAAAAATGGCTGTTTTCATAAAGTGAAAAATTTTGCAAAAAATACTTAGTATTTTCTCTATAGTTTTTAACAGGAATTATCTTCACATCTATGGATTTCATACTCTCTCTTTTTCCCATATCTTTTTCTTGACTTATGTGTATGTTACAAATCAGATGGGTTTTATAAGATTTAGGCCTTGTCCCCATTTTCTCTGTCTCAAGAGAACTAGAGGAGGGATTTGAGAGAGTACAGGGCAGAACAGGGCATCTTAGATAGGACATGGCATAAGGAATCAGCTTGTGGTTGGGGAAGAAAATGGAGACAATTCAGTTGGCTCTCATTTTGAATTCATGACCCTGAGATATTCAGGTCTGGAGAACAGAACCTGATGGCCAGTAAGGTCTGTTAAATAGCCAGGACAAAAAAAGGAATGGACTAGCACTCAGAATACTGATAAGATCTCTAAAAACACAAATATTTCAACAATGTTTTTACATTTTTTTTAATTTTGGATTTGTTCTTTTAGGTTATACACTACAGTAGAATGTATTTTGACATATTATACATACTTGCAGTATAACTTCCCATTCCTGTGGTTGTACTAAGGTCAAGTGTACAATAGCATTTTGCACCCCGTGTCTCTCAAGTTCTTTAACCTTAAGAGTTAAACATGTTGACTATCATTTGCAGACACAGACCCCCTTTCCAGTCAGAGGAAAGCAGTTGTGGTTTTAGGCATCCAATAAGTTGTTTTTATGCACCTTCAGTCATATCTATATCAACTTTCTTTGAATTTTGTTTCTTCTCTAGGAATATGTTTTATTTTCTGACATTCTGCATACTGCTGGTGACCTAATTTCTTGCTAACAATACACCTGCATGAAATTTAGTAAATTGTTTCTACTTCCAATTTTGAATAGACACTTAGATTATGATCTTAAGAGGTGGTTTTGACAAATACCAGGATAATAGTATCCCAAGAGTAAAGAGAAAAATATAATGTATTGTGAAAGATTAAATATTATATATATAATACTATTATATTTTATTGCCTAGGAATGATCTCCACATCTGGAATTAATTTCTAAATTTCACTCACATAGGCTCTTCATAAAATGAACTTTCATGGGTTTTGTTTCCACCTTTTAAAAAGAGGTCTTTGGCTCACTTGTTGGGCCTTCTTGATTTGAGGCCCTATTCACATCCTTTTCACACAACATAATTTTGACCATGTGTTCCTTAAAATAGGATGCTGAAACTAAATACTTTAACCTACAATTAAGGATGCTGATCCCCTTCATGTAAATCAGGGGTTCTTTTCAATCTATGATATAAGTGCTCATCCTACAGTGTTTAATTTTGATTTACTTTTATCTCTCAAAAGATAAATATTTATTTTCCTGATTTTGTATATAGCAATCAACAATCCAATGATCTGTGTAAATGTGAACAGAAACTTCTGGCCCATTCATAAAAGGGATAAATATAACAAATTTATCACTAATGTCAATTCAATCTGAATTAATGGCTTGTTGATTTTTTTCTACTGGATATAGAAATAGATTTTGATTTATTTGCTAATTAAAGCATTACCTAAAAGAAATAACAATAACTAAAAAATGTAATTCTATTATTTGTTATGCCTTTTATGTCCTATGCATTTTATTAGGTGAGATGGCAAGATAGATTAATATAATTCTCAAAATAATTTATTATTGTTATTATTATTGTTAGCTATACTTTCAAATGACAAAATGGAAAATCACATAAATTTATTATCAAATCTAATATGAATTACATGGAGCATTGGATTTTGTGCTTATATAACCTTAAATGTTAGGGTTTTTTTCACAGTTTCCAATGTTTTAAGTTAGTTAGAACTTAGCACTCTTATTTGAGAGTATGGAGGCAACTCCCAGATACTCCCAAATTTAACCAAAATGGAGACTACAAAATATTATATCAATAGCTGCAAATTTCAAGAAATTTCACCTCTTTAAGAATTACTGGATACTAGAAAAGATTCTAGAAAAGAGAAAAAGCCTGAGACGAAACAGAGAGGCAAAGAAAAGAGAAATTTCTATTTTCAGCTAGCTTTGGGGAACTTAGTAGCAGAAATGAAGTAGGGAATTCATAGACTATATATCATCGGGTTATTTTTTCATAAATACAGTCTAATCAACAAACTATAAACTAACCTGTGAATTGGTAAGATGTTTGCTATTAATAAAGTTAATTCTTCCTCTTGTACATATTTCTCATTACACTGGTTACAATTACACAGTTTAATAAAAAAAGATTATCCTCATATATTGTAATTAAAATTATTACTTTTTTAATTTTGGAGATTTTCAAAAATATTATTCAATTATGATTATTTTATATTTTGAAACAATTGAGAAATAGGAAGAAAGTATATACCATTTTATTGCACTTAAAGCTGAATTTAAAAACAGCCTAGATTAAGGTCTAAAATATGTGGTCTATGGAACTACTTTGTGAACTATACCTAATCTTTAAATTATAAGTGAAACAACCGTTGAGAGAGAAAGAGAATGAGGAAGTTAGCTTGTGTACTGTAGTTTTATACATTCGATAAACCAATAGGATAATTAATGAATACTATCTTTTTTCTCTTTTGAGATGGGATAAATAAAGAACATGCACAGAGTATCAGAATATTTGACAATGCTATGTCTTTAGTTGCTTCTGTTTGGAGAGTGGAAGCCCATCTATATGCATACAAATAGAAAAAAGGGAAAAGGATATTTTCTTCAACAAATTTAGTGAAAACCTAAAACAGTTTATACTATAAAAGATGAGATTGTGCATTTGGAATAAAGACTGAGACATAATAAAAGTTGAGGAACAGATTAATTGAAACTGGCAATGAATAAGTTTGTCCTTTTAGTTGTCCCAAAGGCTTGATTGTTAGAAAAGGCAAAAGGTGACACTACATGTCTCGGAGGTCCAGAGAGCCATAAAAAGCCAGAAACATTGCATGATATATTTAAATAACAGGGAGCAAAATAGAAGAAAATGATAATAGGCAATTAATATCTTGAAAGGGGAAGAATTTTGATATCACAAATTTGTGCAGTGGTGAAAATAACTCAACCCAATTTAGTGTTACATAAATAGCGATCACTTATACAAATTGCGAATAGAAAAGCCTCATGATTCACAAGGATGGAGAGGGATTGTCACACAAGACCAGATGGATCTATCTCAAGATATCTAATAGTACAGCATAGCTTTCATGTTTTTGGCTCAGATTTTGTCCTTCACTCTTTTAAACTTAGAAACTGCCATTGTCACCTCACTAAGATTATATCCTTTTCTCTGGGATAATTAACAAAAAAGAAAAGATTTTTAAGATTTACAAAGAAAAAAAAAGTCAATGAGCTAATTTAGATGAGAACTGTGGAGAATAAAACAAACTATGTCTTTCTGTCAATGCATTTGTTCCATAGTATAGGAAGCCACATTACTAATTATTAGGTTTGTTGTTTGGTAAAAAGGGGAGAAATAGAGTGCTAGGAGACACAGCAAAAGTATTATGATACATGGCACCTTTGGTTTAGGTGACTGCCAGCTAGCCATTGAGATGATATGATTATGTTAAGATTTACATTCATATGGAAATTGGACTCCTGCTGTTCACCTCGCCTGCTACGGGACTCATGTTACGGGACTCCCGCAGAGTTCCCATTGGTTGGGGAAGGATAGTAGGAGGGAATTTCCGGGGGAGGTCCGGGCCCCGGTTCCGGTAGACTTGCTAGCAGGGCGCACACGGGGCACTGGCGGCCTTTTTAAAATAAAACTTTGTTTCTGCTCGAGCGGCTTGTGATTCTGTGCCCAGCCGGGTTGCGGCAATAGAGAATGCAACATTTAATGGCACCACACTGAATGTCTTACCACATATCTCTCTCATCATAATCAGACCCTAGCATAGTACATCTTTGTACCATGACAAGAAATCAGACCACCTATAGGCAGATAGAAATAAGGGCCTTGCAGGAGGGAAAGAGCAAAGGAGATTTTGCCAGCCTGGAAAGGAGACACCAGGCCTTAAGAATATCTTGTTGCTGCCCCAGATAGCTTCAAGCACAAAGGCTATTCCTTAGTTACCCCTAGCAATGGCGTATCACAAAATCTACCCTTACCCAAGTACTTCCTTTGACCAATGGAGATACCAAATCCCAAGGATGAACCTGTCATCTCATTTATGTAACTAAGGGATTAAGGTGGTGTACCTCTAAGTGGCCTATTAGACTCAGAGCTTGAAGAGATTGACTGGTCCTTCCTAGTATCCCTCATTTACAGAGGCTTCACCAGTTGCCTGTGCTGGGCCATCAGCAATGCTTTTAAAAATCCCCAAAGAACATTTAGGTACCCTCCCTTGAGACCCCTCCAATATCACAGGAGCCTTTTTCTGCTTCAAATAAATCTTGCTACTTGTCCATGAATCTCAGTCTTTGAATTTGTGAGAGAACCCACCTGACACCATGATCCATGGTACAATTTTATCTGTAATATCATTTTATATTTTAAAGAAGTATGTTTTCTTAGGTAGTATATGCTGCTGTTAAAATTTAACAAGAACTATTTTAGTTCTTTGATCTTTTTTTTTTAATCTGAGTTTGAGGAAGATTTACACAAATTATCAGAATGTTGGTAGATACTTGACTAGACTTCCTAATTGATTCTCTAAGTTTACCAAATACTAAAGAGGATGGTTTTTCTGATTCTACATTTGAACATGAAAGAACTGATGAATGAACAGGAAATTTTAACTTTTCTTTGAAGAAAATACCTGGAACCCCACTGAAATTTTTATTGTAGATGTTCACTTGATTGGATTAAGGAATATCTAGAAAGCTATAAAGATATGACCAAAGGGAATTAGCATCTGAGTCTGAATGGAGTAGGCAGGAAACACCTGCCAGCATTGTGGGTGACACTAGCCACTCAGCCAACTTCTGGAGACAGCAAATAACAGGGAGCTGTCCTGCATTCCTGCTTGTGTTCTCTTCTCTCTCCCTTTTTTATTTTTTATAAAGGCAATAGTAGTCAATCATAGGAGCCTTGCTCTGATGACATTATCTGATCCTATTCACCTCCCTAAGGCCCCACTTCTAAACACAATATTTGGATTCAGTTCCCATTCTTGGTAACCTCACTATGGGGGATATATTTCAACATGAGTTTTTCATAAGGAGCAAACCATGTGCAATTTGCAGAACCTGGATTTTATTAAATCATATGAAAAATGTCATAGATGTGACCTCTATAGCCAGAGCTTTTCAAAAAGAAAAACGACAAAGTGTTGCGATTGAAGCACTAAATAATTAAATTATTATTTGAAATGCACCAAAGGGAAAAAAGAGAGACTTCTATGAAAATCAATTTGGCTGCTTTTAAATCCACATCTTTAGGATATTTAGTATAAATATAAAGGATAAATTATATGTGGATTAATTGAGAAAAATTGAAATTTAAATCAAGCTGTTAAGAAAATGAAACATGGGCACATAGTACCTTTTCCTCTGGAATTTTCCTAATCCCTGAAGGTAACTGAGGCAAGCCTAGCTGGTGCGCCCAGGCTGCCCTGCTTGGTTTGCTTTCCCCAGTCATGTGATTTAGACCAGTATGTGGTAGAAGCATAGGTTATAGATGCAACTATCTTATAATCATTTATTGTGAACATATTTAGAAAGTCAATCCATATTTGCCTGGATAACTAACCAATTAAGAAAAAAAATATGACCTAAACTTGTATTTCCTAAATTTTGCCTAAAGACAGTAGACAAATGAAGATTTAGCTTAAGTTTAACCTCCCCTCAAGTTTTTTTTTAATTGAATAATTTTGTAATCTATTGTTTTTTGATGTTGTATTATTTTGAATCAGTGAAATTTTAATAAAATTTTAAGAATCATTTCATCAGATCTAGAAGTCTTTTCTCATTTATTTTCACAGTTCTGATATACATGTATCAAATTTATAATATTTTCAAATCTGTTCTGCAGAGGATGTTTCTTTGATCTCTCCAATCTCTTTTTAATATTTTGAGACATTTTTCTTGCTTCCATTAAAGGCTTTCTTCAAAAATATTTAATCTTTATAATAAAGGCTTAAGGAACATTTGCAACAGGTTTAGAAATCTTATCTGCTGCAGTTAGGGTTGTGTTCTTGCTGTTTTGCTCCACAGTGAGTGCCTGTGTTCACTCCATGCATTAAACAAATTAGGACCTGCCAATATTCATTTCTGTTAGTGTTTTCTCAGGTATTGATATTCTGACAGGAAAAAAATAAAAAAGTAACTGCATGAATCAGAATGTTATTGAAATCCATTAAATCTGACTTTTCAAGATAATTTTTTAAAAATGCAAATGTGAAACAAAAGATTATATCTAACATTCTATCACCATCGTGAGTCAAATTTCACTGTTATTTCAAAACAAGTCCCAATTGTCCTCTTTGCATAGTCAACTGCCAGTTGACTATTAGGAGGTTAGGTAGAGCACACTGAGAATTTTAAATTAGCTGGAATGCTTTACTCACTAGAGCACGAACATTGACTGCAAGTAGCTTTTTAAAAAAGTGTTTATGCAAATAATTTTGAGGTAGAGATTGAGGTTAAAATCCCAACTCATCCACATTCCAAGAATATAGTCTTATCTATCTCAAACCCCATCCCCATCTGTCCTCAGACTCTGCAGAGTTTCTATTAGATAGAAAATGTGCAGCTAACTATTGACCACAATACATAGATCTAACCAGCTATTCACTTGGTTTCCAGACACTTTCCAAAAGAAGCCAAAGCTTTTACAGCAGGTGATATTCCTAAGGCTGGCAAACCAGGCTTATCTATTTGGAACTGAGGCATATTCCAAGTAAACGGAATAAAAGAGGATTTTCTGGGACAGGCCATTTAACTTTGAGTCATGATTTTGAGTGAGTCATTATACAAAGAGGATTCTCAAAGATTATCACCTGAGCAATAGAGGTGAGGGGAAGAACTGAAATTTCAGTTCTTAGTCTATAAAAACTGAGAGAGACTGCGCTTGTGGAGGTTGGCTAGGAAGTACAAATGAGAAGGCAGGGGACTGTGTTCTGGAGAATGCACTCAGTCTGGCAAAAATTCTGTTGTGGTTTGGGGTGAGAAAGCTTTATAAATACGGAGTGTTTTGGTATGTGCCCTGCAGATGGGTACAGCTCAATGTAACTCCAACCTTCTGTGAACTATGCCCTGTGTTTCTTAGGAAAACTAAGAAAATGAAGTGAGGGATAGGTAAAGTCCTTACCTTGAATGTTGCACCTCTCATGCCAACCTACATCTTCTAACTGCACTTAGCCCCTCATAGAATGACTAAAAATATAGGTTTATCTGCACCGACTCTAGCAGAGGCAAGCCAATCATGGCAAATTTCCAGAGCAAAACCTACTTAAAAATAAAACACATTAATACAAGGAAAATATGCATACATTTTTGTAAATTTAAAATTTCAGAGTAGTGTTCTAGTAAGAGCTTGTCAATGGTGATAATCTGAGGCTAGAGACAAAAGGAAAGGTATGGAGATTGGTCATTTGGGAGCTGGGGAAACAATAATTGAATACACTTATTGTTGGAGAAGGGATAATTACAGATTTATAATTTATCTTAACAAAATTTATTTATAAATTGTCACCTATCATCTAGGCATTGAACCAGATTCTGGGTACGAATGTGTATTAAGGATAAAACCGATAGTATAGAAAATACAAAATTATCAAGTAGAATTATTTGTGCCTTTTGTTAAGGATACTGGTGTTTAATCAGGAAAGGGAGTAACAAACAGCTCTAGAAGTGCAAAGAGCTGGTGAAGATGAAATTAATGTTTATCAGATCAGGTTAAATGACCTAGAACCTCCATCAATTGGAGAATGAGAGAGAGAGAGAGAGAGAGAGAGAGAGAGAGAGAGAGAGAGAGAGAGAGAGACCGACCAAAACACCACCATCTAAATTTTAATTAACAGAAAAAGAAGCATAGCTAAAAAAATACAGACTATAACCTCAACTTAATTAATTGAAAAAATATTTGGGAGGTATCCCAAGAACAAGGAAGTAGAATTGGAGACATCTACTGGAGACACTGTCATGTTAAACATTAGCCAGTCAAGAGAGTGAATAACATGATGATAGAATATGCAATGCATACATCAGTCTAAAGAAGAAATATGGCTCCATTTCTTAGGAAGTAGAAAGACTCTGGTATCGGTCAAGATGCAATAACAGAATACTGAATTAAACATGTCACAAACATGGGGGAGATTTATCACACAATTTAACTAACCCTAGGTTAATTCAGTGGTTCAGTAGTGTTATTGAGTAACACTACTTTAATTGGTTACTTTAATTGGTTACTAACCTATTTCTGTGTTCAGAAAATAACCCACATCTAAAATGCGTCATTCACAAAAGGGAGCAGAATTTCTATGTCACTGGCCCAGTGATGGCCTACTCTTTTAGATTAGGGAGTTGTCTATTCCTTCGATCTTTTGCTGCTGAACCCTGAACAAAACCCAGGATCTATTAACCAGGAAAGAAAGGAAATAGCTCTTGTAAGACTTTAACGGGATAGTATATAAAAAAAATTTACACACACCTGTAATTCTAGCTTCTCAGGAGACTGGGGCAAAAGGATTGTAATATTAATGCCCAGACTTTGCAATTTAGTGAGACACCTCATTTCAAAATAAAACATAAAAAGAGATGGAACTGTAGCTCAGTCATAGAGCAACCTGGATTCATAACCAAAACCACAAAATAATAAAGATGGAAAAGAAGCGGCATTTTACTTGAAAATTTACTTGCATGTAGTAGTAATCTATTAAGAGCAACATGTACAATGTACACAATGCACTTTGTGGCCAAATATAGTTTACTTTCTTTTAAATAGAAGAAAAACGAAAATGTAAAGTCAAGTAAAATCTTTTAATATATAATATTAGTATACTCCTCATTATGCAATATGATAGTGAACTATAAATTGTATTTCTATAAAGTAAGGGACTTATGAACACCATAATGCAGCCTTAGCTAAATGAACAGAGCATGTCTGATAGGAGGGGGGATGCATGCTAGATGACAAGAATAGCATAGCATCCTTCATAGAAGAAGCGAATCATCTATCCTCTTCACCCCATTTCACAGAAATGGATAGCCACACTCTCAAATCCCCAAGTGGACCTAGAATCATTATGTATGTGAACGGACATCTGCGGTGAGCATGCTCTCATTAATTTTTTCCAAGCCAATTTCCAATTAAACTGGACATAATAAACAGATATTCCCAGAGGAGTCAATGGAAATAATTCAGCCACACAAGTTTAACATTTTTTCCTTTCTATTTTCTAAATGATAGATCAATATTTCCAAAAGATAGCTATGACCTTTTGAAGGCTAACTCTGTGTTCCATAAATGCTGTGGCCTACACATGTGTGCAACAAACACACATAGGTTTTTGCTATTTGACACCTTTTCTAAGCTGGTATATTTGATAAGTGGCTATCTCTATATCTTTGCTGTCATGGTCCTTTATTGCCAGCTGGTTAGAAAAGAAGGAGGCAAAGGTCGATTTGCTTTTCCCCAGAAACAAATCTGTCACATCACTGATGTTCCACTTCAGTAGCCTTGTGGGACTGAGGGATGCCAGGCCTCCTCCTTCAGGGCACCTCCTACTCAAATATACCCACAACAGATTTTGTTCTAGATGAATTGAATCTGTCACTAGAAAGATAATCAAGGCTATAATGCCAGAAAGGAATCAAAGTCACAAAAAGCTTGTCCAGATATTTCCAACAATCAGGGTACTTAAAAAAAATTCTTATAATATATTTGTGTGCATCAAAGTTTTCTGGCCTTTGTAAACACAAGAGTCTTATTTTAGAGAGAAAAATGACAAAGTTGAGCCATCAGAAGAGTCAGAGCTTCTCTGACAGAAATAAGTGTGGTTCAAACATTAGTAAATACGTAGGCTGTAATAAAAATATCTTTTTTAATAGACTTCCCTACTCTCAGCTGTGACTTTCCATGGGAATTATTTCCAAAGCCAAGCTGCAGGGAAAGCATCAATTAATCTGCTGAATGAATTTTTGAATCTATTCTCAATTCTGAGACCCCCTCCTGGTGCTTGGTAATTACCCCAATATTTTCTATACGCTTGTTTAAACGGCTTCCTCTTGGGCATCCTGTGAAGAAGGCCTCTCTCTCTGTTGATCTGAAAGGCAGCATGCCTTATCGCTCTGCTTCATTCCATCTGCGGCTTGTAGGGGGTCCCGCTAATCATTGTCATTGGAACATTGGATGAGCAGTCTGGGGACATAGATAGATGCGACACCAAAGGAGACCAGAGACTTTTCCAACAGAGTGCTCATCTCGTAAATGCATCATCACTCGCAGATTCAAAGCAAGAGGCGAACTCCTTTAAAGTAAAGGCTTGCACCTTAATTATACAAATACAGTGATCAAAGTTATTAGCACTCTTTTCAAAGGCCCAGAGATTTAATATAATGGTGTTTTGTTACCTTTGACAGAAAATACTTGGTCTTTATGAAGAACAAAAGTGACAGGGAAAAACACAATGGGGGAAGAAATCAAGCAAGAGAAAAGAGAAAATGGTTTTAAACAAAAATGCTATTTACAGAGAAATGAAGTTTAAAAAGCAGGTGATGCAAAAGAAAGATAAAAGTTGTGAAGTGTTGGGCTGTGAAAGAACTTCAAAGTGTATTAAAATGTCACATTGATTTTTCTTACATCCTTAAGTAGCAAGTTTCAAAAGATAAATGTGATCCACAATTTATCCACACATGATTTATCTGCAGACAGAGAAAATAAAGCACAGTGATATTTTTTTCATATCAGAGAATCCTCACACTGGAAATATTTATCCCTTACTTTTCTTAAATAAAGATGACTTTCATACTTTTGGGGACGTGACATGTATGAATATTATTTTCTAAACACATTAGTTCAGAGATTTTTTGAAACTCTCTGTGGGGCATCTGTGGACAAAATATGTTCCTTTCCTTTGTGTTTTAACAAATGGATGGGTAAAATCTGATTCAAAACACTAACAAATATAATTTAAAGAATGAGTGATAAGTTTGTGGGGTTTTTTGACTGACAGTATTGAACAAAAGAAAAATTAAGTAAAAGTTTGAGGAAAAATATGTCACTGTTTTTAATCTTAGGATACAAAACATCAGTTTAATAAGTTTATCTTTTAGCTGAATCCCAATATTAAATGTGTTGAGACAGCTTCTCATTTATAATGACATTTACTTCTCAGATATTCACTTATAATATTACAAAAGTATTTTCTACTGCTTATTATCCAAGTATGATCTTTAGAAACACTCTATATTTAGTATGTTAGGAAAGCTTCTATCTATTGTATTTTAATGTAAATATTGATATACCACAGTTCAAAATTTTACCCATAAAATTAGTACTCTTGAAATTCTGGAGGGCTTTACTTCATCATGTATCAGGAGAAGCCAGTCATAAAAATAGGATGGTATCTGAAAGCTAGGAAGAAATTTCAGTTGATTCAATGATCATATTAATGTCTAATTTGTCTCTTCTTATTCACTCTTGAGAAACCATGCTAGCTAGAAATAACCTCTACCCCTTCACCAAAATGTCTTCATGTTATCAACTTGATTTCTGCTGTTAAACCAATGGACAATCTCTTGGTTGTCTTACTAGCAAGTAAGCAACATTTGTCATGGCTTCCCAAGACCCTCTCTCTGACTGCATCCTGAACTCTAGAACACAATTTTCTCCCAGTTTTCACTCTATATCAATAACTATTTGTCCTGAGTCATCTTGATTTTCTTGGTTTATCTGCATTCCCCTGATTTCTAATCATTTATATGTCCTACTGCTCAACAATCAGACATTTTCTATTGACCTTCACTCCTTTAGAGATGTCATTGTTTCATAGTATTTAAGTACCCATCTATATACCTGTAACTGAGAAATTATTTTTTTTTCTTCCTGAATATCTGTTTTGTATTCCAGGATCTTATATCCAATTTTTCACCTGATTCAGACCTTTTAAAGAATGATGAATATCAAAACATTATACCCCAAATAGAACTCCTGATCTTCTCCAAAGCATGTTTCTCCTAAGGTTCCCCAACTCCCATATATGGAGAACCTATTTTATTATTGCTGAAGCAAAAAACCCTGGATTCATCTGACTCCTCAATTTCTTTCACTCTGCATTCTGGATTGAGTGTGTAGCCAGCAGTTTGTTGTTAACACAGTAGCCAGAATGCTCCTTTTAAAACTCAAAGCAGACCAGATCATTCTTCTGGTCCAAAACACCAATTGTATCCCACATTGCACAAGTGGGAAAGCTTCCTTCCAAAGTCTACAGAACACAAGATAGAAGGTTTATTACTACTTTATGGAATTAACTGCACTTACATTTGCTTATCAAACAACTGTCCCATGAGTCTCATGGATCATGGCCTATATACCCTGGTGTTTCCCTTTTTATAGCCTTCTTTCTTGAAGGCTCAACCCTCACTCTTGCTTATTTATTTGTTTTTTTAACATTTATTTTTTAATTGTAGCTGGACACAATACCTTTATATATATATATATATATATATATATATATATATATATATATATATATATATATATATATATATTTTGTGATGCTGAGGATCGAACCCAGGGTCTCGAATGTGTAAGGCGAGAGCTATACCGCTGAGCCACCACCCCAGCCCTTGCTTATTTATTTGTTCTGGTGGTATTGGAGATTGAACCCAGGACCTCATACATAGTAGGAGGGTACTCTATCTCTGAGCTCTGCCACTGTCCTTAACAACCCCTACATTTCTGCTTGGCTTATTTCATTACTCTTTCCATCTTTTTGTTCATGTATTAGCTAAATTCTTGTGAGTAGCTATGGGTCACTTTGGATAAAGTATCTTAAATTATCTGAACTTTGTGGTATATTTGTTTTCACTTATACAATAATGATAAAACCTTTTTTATAGGGCCATTGTGAGATTTAAATAAGATGTTCCAACAGCATTAATAAAAATAATGAGTTCTGTATAATAGCAAAGTCCATTAAAAAATCTAAAATAAAATGAATACCAGTACCACTTCACCTTCTAAAATGAGGAAATAACATATTTACGTAGTCCCTCTGGAAATTAACCAATTAATGAAAGGTTAATAACAATCCAAATAGTCAAGATATTTGGTGAAAAAACAGAAAAATCTATGTGTATATAAAAGCAATAAAATAAGGAGGGCCCTAAAAAGAGGACTGAGGTACCTTAGAAGAGTCCAGTACTATGCTACCGTATAACTCAAATTAAAAATTTCATAACGTTTCAGAATCAATGCTGTCTTGTAGAGTCATTTTCACTTTCCTAAGCAATCACATTTGAGAAACAGGCATGTAGTTAATGACATAGACTTTTATGATTCATTATATGGGCTCAAATCAACATTATTCTACTTATTAGTAGGGAAGCATAACATGGATTCATGTGGAGGAAATTATTCTAGTTCCTAACTTCTAGTTACCTAACTTCTGTTTACTGAATACTCAGGTTTATAAAGTGTGTTTTGTAAAAATTAATACCATTTTTTTTGATTAATACACTCAGTTTTCTGAGCATTAAATAATCAATGACACAAACTTTCAACAACAGTGCCTGGTTTAAAAGAAGTGACTAATGTATACTAGTTATTAGTAGCATTAATACAAAAGCAAATGTTTCCTAGAGCCTTTCATAGAGAATCAAGCAACTTCGTGTTTCAAATCAAATGTATCTGGGTGGCATCTCCCAGAGATAAATGATGCTAGATGTAAGTGTTTTGTATGGCTTCAGTGATCCCAACGTATCAAAATTACTGTTGAGAAGAGGATAAGAGGCCCTGCCAGCCAGTTCTGTCTTTTCAGCAATTTCTCAAGGATGGACAAGGAGTCAGATGTAATCAAAAATATGCTGAGCTCATTGCATGGGGTGATCTAGTCCTACAGGCAGCTCTGAACTCACGTTTCTTGGGGGTTGGGGTGAGACTAAGAAATGTCAAAGAACTTGTGTTAGTTTGGAGTGCTCTAAAATTTAAAATTACTCTCTATGCCATGGAGAAAATTGAAACTCTTAAGTATTACAGCTTCTTGGTGAGGCACTCAAATCTATCTGTCCTAATTTTCTGTCCTAATGATTTCTCAGGGTTAGTTTGCTTTCCATGAGCTTGCTCTTCTTAGAAGCAATCAAAATCATCTATTTTTGTCTGGACCAAATGTGGGGGCAATGTATAAATCAGCTGAGTCCTGAAGATACCACATCTTGCTTCTCAGAAGCTCACAACTAAATTTTGATAAAAGTAGAAAAGGGAATGGCTGACATCTGTGAGTACGAGATTTTTTTTTAAGCAGGTCTAACATAGACACATTCTCTCTTCAGTAATCATGTTTGGAAGAAATATGGATTTAAATAAGTTCAAGATTATATTTTATCTCTACTGTTATCTAAAATGCAAATTTTCTTTCACTTCTATTTCTTATCATGATGATATTTTAATGTGTTCTCACTTTCTTTTATAGAGTCCTCATCTCTTACTAAAACTTGTGGCACTGGGTAGATGTGTGATTGTGTTTATAACATAATTGTAGAAGAACAATGTGTTATCACCATTTTTACTTTCACATAAACTGCATTCTGACTGAACTATACATATACATATTTTGTCCTTTTATGGGTACTATAGAAAAAAATTTCCTTCTTGTTAATTTTCATACCAATACTATTTATGAAATTTTGATTAAGTTTTACTATCTCAGATGACTTAAAAGTTATCGTTCTCCCTATTGTGCAAATAAGGATCTCATAAAATGCTCTCTGGTCCATTCATAAATGCATATGATTAAGATCTTGTAAGCAACGAACCCTTTCTTTCTCTTTAGAAGTTTGGATTTGGCTGCTTATAGTGAATCGAAGGAGAAAAAGAGTGTTGCATCAAATTCACGTCCAAAGAAGTCTTTCTGAAATGTTTCTGAGAGGTAGCTGAATAGGCATAATTTGATCTTGATCACTCAACTTGCAAATGACTTTTATTATAGCTAAATAGATGTATAAAATAGAATATATTGTTTAAGTTGTGTGGTTTTTCTCTTTTTAAAATGTAAAATATTTCACAAAATGCCTGAAAGTTTTCTGTGGAATGAGGGAATCTCTGTGATGATAGACCCAGCTAAAGATTACTTACAAACACATCATCACTTCTCACCAACACAGAAAGCCAAAGAATGCGGATTGTATAACCAGAAAAACTTTGTTGAATGAAATGAAGCTCAGTAAATTTAGATTGCAGGAAGACAGAGCATCTTGTGTTTCTGAATGAGAGATTAGAGGGCACATAACGCTTTCTTTCAGGGCTGCCATGTTGTTCTTTCCAATCTAGTTTGCAGCTCACCCTGAACAAATTTATAGCTTAAACAGTAATCACATGCATCAATCTCATCTCATTCTAACCTACCACCTTGTTTTCTGCTAATGCTTATACAGATGCATTTTGTTTTCATTTTCCCTCTGTTTTTATACCATTTGAAGAAATATCCCAGTGAGAAAAGTTTTTTTCCTTAGATTAAGATATTATTTCTTCTAAAAGCTGGTTGAAAGATCACTATGGAATAGGCATATGATTCCATTTATTATTAATTCCCTAAACATTAGTCAATATCCTATATATAAGATGGTCTCTTATGCATTTTTGAATATGTAAAGCTCTTTAAAAACTTTTTCTTTAAAAATTTTAGTAGGATGATTAAAAAATAAATGATAGTTACTGATTTCAGACCTCTCTGGGTTGGCCCATCAAAATGTGACTGTCTACTAAAATCAAACTAGCAGAACATTTTATCTCTCTTTCTCTGTTACAAATGAAGAATCTTGTTAGTTTGAGCTGCAAAATATCTGCTTAATCATTGCACCCTTTGAAACATACATATGGGTATGTGTTTACACACACATGTTCATTTTATGTTGGTGGGACCTCAGGCATGGTCAATAGAATATTCCAGGTATTATTTAAATTCATTTTGAGAAATGAAATCGTACCTTGTCTCACATTCAGAAAGCCACATTACCAATCAGAATCGTTTATTTTCTTTCCCACTTCATGTATGGATAAGTTGAAATAAATATTAGACTTTGTCATCTTTTAATCATGAATTTCCAATGAATGTTTTGGAAATATACATTTAAGATTTATTTTTCTTTTTAAATTTTTAAAAATTTATTTGTTTATTCTAATTGTTATGTGGACAGCAGAATGCATTTCAATTCATAATACACATTTAGAGCACAATTTTTTATGTCTCTTGTTGTACACAAAGTAGAGGCACATCATTCCTGGCTTTATACATGTGCTTGGGTAATAATGTTAATCTCATTCCATTGTCTTTACTACCCCTCTGCCCCTTCCATTCTGCTCCCTCTCCTTTGCACTATGTAAAGTTCCTAGAGAT
The DNA here is from genome assembly GCF_052094955.1 of Ictidomys tridecemlineatus. NCBI lineage: Eukaryota > Metazoa > Chordata > Mammalia > Rodentia > Sciuridae > Ictidomys > Ictidomys tridecemlineatus. The sequence continues at coordinate 105,617,705 of NC_135485.1, read as the reverse complement.
TAGTGCTCTATCTGATATGCATGTGGTAAAAATTTGTTCCAAATCTGTAGGCTTTCTATTCACTTCACTGATTGTTTCTTTTGCTGAGAAGAAGCTTTCTAGATTGAATCCATCCCATTTATTGTTTCTTGACTTTATTTCTTGCACTATAGGAGTATTATTATGGAAGTTGGGGCCTAATCTGACATGATAAAGATTTGGGCCCACTTTTCTTCTATTAGGCACAGGGTCTCTAGTTTATTTCCTAGGTCTTTGATCCACTTTGAGTTGAGATTTGTGCATGGTAAGAGATAGGAGCTTAATTTCATTTTGTTGCATATGGATTTCCAGTTTTCCCAGTACCATTTGTTAAAGAGGCCATCCTTTCTCCAATATATATTTTTGGTGCCTTTGTCTAATATGAGATAACTGTATTTATATGGTTTGTCTCTGGGTTCTCTACTCTGTACCATTGATCTACAAATCTATTTTGGTGCCAATGCCATGCTGGAAGAAGACATGAATGCCCTCTTTCACCACTTCTATTTAACATAGTTCTTGAAACTCTAGTCAGAGCAATTAGACAGACAAAAGAAATTAAAAGGATGTAGAAAGGAAAAGAAGAACTCAAGTTATCACTATTTGCTGATGATACAATTCATTATCTAGAGGATCTGAAAAGTTTCACCAGAAAACTTCTAGAGCTAATAAATGAATTTAGCAAATTAGAAGGATATAAAATCAACACTTATAAATCAAAAGCATTTCTGTATATCAGTGACAAATCCTATGAAAGAGAAACTAGGAAAACTACCCCATTTACAATAGCCTCAAAAACAATAAAATACTTAAGAATCAACTTAACAAAAGAGGTGAAAGACCTCTATAATTAAAATAACAGAATGCTAAAGAAAGAAATTTAAAAAGACCTTAGGAAGAAAAAAATCTTCCTTGTTCTTGGATAGGCAGAATTAATATCATCAAAATGACCATACTACCAAAAGTTCTATATAGATTTAATGAAATTCTAATCAAAATCCCAATGACATTCCTCATACAAATAGAAAAAGCAGACATTAAATTCATCTGAAAAAATAAGAGACCCAGAATAGCTAAAGTAATCCTTAGCAAGAATAGTGAAGCAGGTGGCATCACTATACTAGACCTTAACCTGTACTGCAGAGCAATAGTAGAGATCCATTTTTGCAATGGATGTTTTTATCTCTGAAGTCTTTCTATCGTACACAATACCAGTGCACAGTAAGCGAAACAATGGAAGTATAGATTTGCTGCATAGGATTCAGTTCTGACACTAGCTTCTGATTTGCAAATAACTTACTGTGAGATGTTAATTTTATTTTGTGCAGGTACAAAGATATTACAATGAATTTCAATATTGTGTATAATTATAGCACACCAATAAGATATTTTTGTTGAGAGAGAGAGAGAGAGAGAGAGAGAGAGAGAGAGAGAGAGAGAGAGAGAGAGAGAGAGAGAGACACACTTAGGAGCCCTATACAGGCCAAGAGATGAAAGGACAATTACTATACTCAGGACTTGGGAATGAAAGGTATCACTGATCATTCTCCCAAAGTTTAATTTAATCCCAAATGTCTCATATTTAAGAAAATGTCCTGCTGAAAAAGCAGAATAGTATTTGCATTTCTATAAATGTGGCAGCAATTATTACAAGAGCATTATGCAGATTGAATTTGAGGGGGAAAAAAAGTCTGTACTTTATCAGAACAGAAGAAATTGAAAGTGTGCTCATGTGGAAACCTTTTGATGAAAGGCCCTAATTCCTTAGATTCTCCTTTTATAGACTCTCAGGAAAGTTCACTTTAGGAAGCAGCATGCCAGTTGTACAGTGGTCAGTGGCCCATGGCGAAACTAGAAACAATAGAAAGAAGAGCTTGCAGTGCTGGAGAAACTTTAAAATAGTAAAGGGAGCAGATGATTTAAAGGCAGTTGTGTTAGTCAGCTTTTCATTACAACAATAAGATACCTGAAATAATCAAAATAAAAAGATAAAAGATTATTTTGGCTCACAGATTTGGATGTTTCGGTCCATTGATAGTTGGCCTCATTGCTCTTGGGTCTGTGGCAAGACAACACATCATAGTGGGACCACATGATGAATTCATCCTATTCTCTCATAAATGGAAAAAAAATATTGAAGGACAGAATAGGGGAGGGATCCTAATATCATCTTCAAGGGTACAATCCTTGATTAGAAGACCTCCCACCAGGTCCCACTTCTTAAAGTTATCAACACTTCCCAATAGTGCCATAGTCTAGGAACAAAGCCGTGTAACACATGCACATTTCCAGGACACTTATCCAAACCATAACAGTAAATAAAGGAATTACTAATTACACAAGTCATTCACTTTAGCTGACAATTCTAGCATGATATGGTTCTGAATAATCACTAATCATACAATAGGAGGTGAATGGTGCAGTCAAATTACATAACAGGAAAAGCAAGCTGATCACAATTGGCAAAATGTGTCAAGAATTTTGCAATATAAATCATTTACCCGAATAAGTTAGGAAAAAAATGAGACATTTTTGGCAGATTAGTATGTAATCAAACTTCTGCAAATACTTTGAGAGAATGTATTTGTTATATATAATTGTTTCTATGTTAAAATTTCAACTGAAAAAAATTTTAAGCATTGGGGTTTTTTTTTGTTGTTGTTGTTGTTTGTTTTGTTTTGTTTTGTTTTGCTAATATTAAGGGATTTTCTTACCAAAAGAAAAAAAAGTGAGAATTTTCTTCTTTTGAAAATGTACCAGAATTCTTCTTAAAATTTTTGCTTCTTGATTTCATAATGTTTCTCTAAGTATTGTTACCTCTATGATTGCTTTTAATATAATAATTGACCTTAAAATATAAACTAATAATAAGTTTATAATTTTATCTTTTTTAATGAAGCTAACACCTCTATGAACAAAATCCAGAACAACAACAACAATAAAAAAAAAAATAGAACGCAACCTCCATTTCAAAAGTCTCCCTCAAGCCTTTCCTGGTAACAACACTGATTCTCTTTAAAATAACCTCTTTCCTAAAGATTAGATTGTTCCCAAATGTTATTCAAATGGACATTGATATCATGTCTTCTTTTGCAGCTGACTTCAAAATTATGAATGTGATATTACATTGTCGTTGCAGGTAGCTATCACTAGTTCTTTTTTATTTCTACAGAATCTCCATTTTAATACTACATGGTTTGTTCACTACAGAACTGTGAACAAAATTGTTTTCAATTTGAGATCATTTCAAATGACACTGGAAAGAACATTTGGAGCATGTCTTCTGGTACACAAATGTAAATACTTCTCTTTATTTTGCACTCAGCAATGAGACTGGGAGTTATAGTGCACTAGTATGTTTATATTTAATGGAAAATGAAACTTTCAACAAAGTGGTTACAATGCCAGCTTGGAGTTTGTAGTGTTATCTTAAATCTATTGCTGGATATATTGTGCCGCATTTAGAAAGGTGTGACTGTTTCTCTTCAAATTTTGCTTCTACCTAATCATCTTTCTCTTCTTTGTCCCTCTGATGACTAATATTTTAGATTCTCTTACATGTTCTCTAAGCATTGTTACCTCTATGATTGCTTTTAATACAATTGACCTTAAAATATAAACTAATAATAAGTTTATAATTTTATCTTTTTTAATGAAGCTAACACCTCTATGAGCAAAATCCAGAACAACAACAACAACAACAATTTTGCATTTTTTAAAACTTCTTTATTTCTCTGTGCTTCAGTTTGGTTGTTTACATAGATTTATCTATCAGATTTAAGTCCTAATTTGAGTCATCTCTAATGGATTGTTAAGTTAATATTGAGTTCCTAATCCTAGGTATTACATTAGTGTCATAGTTATATTTGAATGATTTGCCATAAATTTAATTTTGTATCATTTATTCCATGTTACCACAATTTATATATCTGCTTTTATTTTTTTGTCCCTCCTTACCCCCAAGTTTGGGTAAAATTGAACCTGTGAAACTGTGAACCAAAATAAATCTTTTCTTCTAAAAGTTGTTTTTCTTGGGTATTTTGTCACAGCTATGAAAATTTGACCAACAAAAGCAATGCATCCTCCCCTAGAAGCCGGAGGGATTTATTTTTATTATATACCCACAATTGATGGGTTGGAAAGGTGCATGTTTATTTTATCAGACACTATCAGGCCATTTTCCATTTTCAAATTCTACATGCAACACATGATATGAGAGTTCCCAGTGGTTATACATCCTTAAAGCATTTATTTTTAATGATTTTAAAGCATAGCTATTAGCCTAGAAGAAGTATGGTCATATTTCATTGTTATTTTCAATCCCTTGATTAAGTATGATTTTGAGCACCCTCCACGTGCTCATTTTCTTTTGTAGTGTTTGTTGAAGTCTTTTCATTGCAGAGTTGCTTTGTTCAACAACAAAAGATTTTTTTATATAGTCAAGATTAAAGTTCTCTGTCAGAAAATTTTACAAATATTTTCTCCCAATGTCTTATTTTTTTTCAATTAATTAATAGTGTGTTTAATGAGATGAGTATTCAAATTTACTGAATCCCAATTTATGAATTTTTTTCAAACACTGTGAGTACATTAGCATTCTAAGAAACATTTGTCTACCACAGTTCTGAGATGATCTATCCCTAAGTTTTCTTCTATAAGTGTTACCCTTTTTGCTTTGATTTTTATTTTAATCTTTGTTTAATTTTTGTTTGTGGTTCATGATATAATAAACATATATGTTAAGTATATATTTTTATTTTTTATGATTTCTATTTCTCCCCTAAGAATGAAAATCCCCAGATGCTCATTCACTACGACATATTCTTTTCAGAGTTTTTCCATTATCTTGGCTTTTAAAGTAACAATTTCTTATTTAGTTCACAGTGTCTTAAGCTGACATTGCGGCTGGACTCAGCTGGGCATTTTTTATTTCCGGGAGCTCATTCAACATTTGCAGTCAACTGAGATTGGCTCAGTGCTGACTGGTCCAGAATGGCCTCAGCTGGAATGACTGCTCTCTGTTCCATGTAGTCTCCCGTTCCCCAGAGACAGATATCATTCATCATTTCCCTTCTTCATTTACCTGTCTGCTTTACTTTTCTTTCTCACATAAAACTTCAAAAACCTAGAATTATTCTTTTAAGTTATATGTGACAGTAGGATGTATTTTGACATATCAAGCATACATGGAGTTTAACTTCCCATTTTTGTGTTTGTGCATGATATGGAGTTATACTGGTTCATATGTGAACATAGGAAAGTTATTTCCAGTTCATTCTACTGTTTTTTTTTTTTTTGTTGTTGTTGTTTTCCTATTCTTTCTCTTCATTCCCCATTGTCTAATCCAATGAATTTACACCCCGGCCTCCACCCCCAAGGCTTTTTGTGAGTTAGTATCTGCATTCCAGAGAAAACATTTGGCCTCTGGTTTTTTGGGATGGATTTATTTCACTTAGCAATGATAGTCTCTAGGTCTATCCATTTACTGGCAAGTGCCATAATTTCATTCTTTGTTATGGCTAAATAATAGCCCATTTTGTATATGTGTCATATTTTCTGTATCAGTTCGTCTGTTGAAGGGCACCTAGGTTGGTGCCATAGCTTAGCTAATGTGAATTGAGCTGCCATAAACATTGATGTGGCCATATCATTGTAGTATGATATAAATCAGAGGGTTTTTTTTAACTCCAGCAGTTTTGCCACATTGAACATAGGCCATATTGTCATAAGTGTCTGGTAAAGCTATCCAGTGTATTGGAGATTTAGCAGCATCCTTGGCTTTTGTTCATTGGATGCCAGCAGAACCCTCAGCAGTTGTAATAATAAAAAACATATCATACATTCCCAAATACCCACCATATGGATCAGAAATTGTTCCCAGTTGAAAACTACTGTTCCAGTTCTTCCATAGCAGCTTCAAATTCCTTTTTTGTTAAATCCATAATAATGGGGTAGATACCATGTTTCTTTATGAGAACAAAAAATAGTTATGAAGGGCAAACTATAATTATGAACAATGCATCATATAGACTCTTCTGTTTTATGCTTTTGAGGAGTGTTCATTTTAATTTCATTACTGACTTAACACCTTACACAAGTGGAAATTTGTTTTTATGCTTCATTGATGTGGACTTGTTTAGTTTTTCCCTTATTTATAGAGGAATCTTTCAGTGCAGGGATATATTCCTTATGCCAAATGACTGGACTTTAGGTGCTTTCAAAGAATAGCACCTCTACCTTGGCAGGGCAAAAACTTAGTACTAAAACTCCTATGAGATTGGCAGCAGCTAAAAATTCTGCTTATATTTTTTCATATTCTGTTAATTTTTACTTGGTAATTTTGGAAGTGTTTCAAAAGAACTAGGTAATTTGAGCCTAGTTCTTTGCTCAAAGATTTAAATGCATTTTTCCTAAATGTTTTTAGTCCCTGTGTTAGCCAGCTTTCTTCGATGCTGTGACTAAAGGACCCCACCAAAACAACTGTAGAGAAGAAAATGTTTATTTGGAGGCTGATGCTTTCAGAGGTCTCAATCCATAGATATTAGTCTCCATTCCTCAGGGCTTAAGGTGAGGTAGAACATCATGTCAAAAGAGTGTAGCAGAGGGAAGCAGCTCACATGGTGATCAGAAAGCAGAGACAGAGGTCTCCACTCTCCAGATAAAAAAAAATATTCACTCCATAGCCACACTCCCAATGAACCACTTCCTCCAGCCACACTCGACCTGCCTCCAGTTACCACTCAGTTAATCCCATGAGGGATTAACTAACAGATCAAGTTGGGGATATAATGCAATCATTACTTTGCCAAATCTGCATGCATTATGTCTCATTTGAGCTTTTGGGGGACACTTCACATTCAAACCATAATAGTCCCTGTATACTATATACTTTCTGGTATTTTCCCATGTTTAATTTTTCAGCTCCTTTTGTAGACCTAAACTACATCCTCTCACCTTTAAAGTTGATAAAAATCATAGACTTTTGCTCAAATATAATCCACTATATGCAAGAAGCTGTATCAATGTAAAACTAACAAGAACATAACTCTAAGCTAAGTTTTGCCTTTTTTTTTCCTTGTTGTTGTTGAGATGGGAGTCCCATTATTTTGCCCAAGCTGGGTTCATACTCATGGGCTTAAGTGATCTTTCCACCTCAGCCTCTTGAGTAGCTGAAACATAGATATATAATACCATGCCCAGTAAAACAGGCTCTATCTTAATTCGAAAATCAGTACCAGGATATTATCTCCAAAAATAATTCTGGCTTTGTTAAAATCACTGGTCCTAAATATATGTGAGTCTATGCCAATATTTTCTACTTTTTTCCTATTTATTTTTATCTTTAAGTCTGTGCTACACTGATTCGATTATTGTGCTTTGTAAGTTTTGAAATCACCTACTACTAGTGGCTATGTGAAGCTAAGTCTTTACCATACCATATCCTACCTGAAATAAGTTCAAATTAAAAAACATTCATGCAAGTTGTTTCGTAGATCTTGGGATATCAAACTCTTAAAACTCTATGATAGTTCCTGTTACTCCTCATTAAAATTAATTAAAATGTATAATTAATAACAAATGAATAGTAATATCATTGAAATTTCTATTCCTTAGTGTATTTAAATCTTAGCTTCAGAACAACTAATTCCTTGCAAATGAAGAAAATGAAAACATACAGGGATGAGCTTGAGCACACAGTGAATAAGTGGCAGAGTTGTGAATCAAATCTTGGCAGTTTATACTGGAACTAACTTCTCATGCACCTTTTCTTATATTCATGAAAAAAAATTTAAAGCTATACAAAAACATACAGAAGAAATAATTTTCACTCAACAAAGGTAATTGCTGTTTCTTGGGGCCTATTTTTTTATGTACACAAGTAGTATGATACATTTTATAATAGTTTATATTCCCAATAGCAATGAGAAAGGCTCTTGAATATGACAATAAATATTGGTGCATTCAGCCTAGCAATCTAAGTACAACATTCCATCAATTTTTTTTTTATCAAGGCTTTGTGAAAAAAATGAAAGGATGGTTTGGAAAATAACAGAATTTATATTCAATAATGACAACAACTACAGAGGTATTAGTATTTATACTCACATAGAATAAATAGCAAAAGATTAAAAGGATAAAGGATAGCCTTTTTTGGCGGGGGGAATACTAGGGATTGAACTCAGGGGCACTGGACCACTGAGCCACATCCCTACCCCTATTCTGTACCTTATTTAGAGACAGTGTCTTACTGAGTTGTTTAGCGCCTTGCTGAAGCTAGGTTTGAACTTGCAATCCTACTGTTGTCTCAAGCCTCCTGAGCTGCTGGGATTATAGGCGTGTGCCACCTGGCCTAGAAACTATATTCTTTTAAAGTATTTGTGTTTTTTTTCTTTTCCTTACTAAAGAAATTGATATAACACCTAACCACCTAACCACTAGGATCTCTTCAAGTTCACTGTGCCTGTCATGAATTCTTACTCTTCTTTTTTATATTCCAGAGAGGGTTATACAATGATTCCTCATTGTCTCCTTAAGCAAAGTGGGCATATTTGAACTCTCTCTTTAGGGATCAGTGTTCTGCTCCAACATTTCTACTTAAAAGCTCAAACTAGAGTATGACTACGAGGTCACGGGAAAATAATCTTTCTTCACACTTTGAACTAAACTTGGGTTGTTTCTTACCAGTGACCAGGATATATTACTGTTAAGTCATTTTTTTCCCCTAGTGATGTGTTTGCAATAAAACCATAGATTTTGGTTCTGGCCTTGAACATTAAAATTGGAACGATTTTTATTACATCTGTTCTTTGAATAATGATAATATTTTTCTCAGAAACTTTATTTTCCTAAATACAGTTTGCAGAGATATCAATTTGGTATGGTGAAGGGAGGTGAGGCATGAAGTCTCAAGCTAATGGTGAAATAGCTTTGTGAAATGGAGCTCATATTTTGCTTGATTTTAATTTCTAGAACAAAATGTGATTCTTTCAGTGTTTTAGAAACAAACCTTTGATTTATATTTTTTCTGAATACACAAAGTTCCTATCATGTACATACAATGTTTGATATTCTATCATATTTCTATGTTACCTTCTGTTGTACGTGGGGAAGCAGAATGTATATCCCCCCATCATTCACCATTGTTTGTAAACAAAGTTACAAGAGTAACTCAATCCAACCCCAGCTGACAAAGACAGTTAAATAATCAGCTGTAATATGAAAAGAGTTCATTATCTGTTTTACTTGACATTTCTGCCTTATAGGAAGTTTAAAGAAATTTTAATAAGCGACCTTCAAATTTGTAACTTTATTTCTCTAAAAAGCAGGAAATTTAAAGAATCATAAAAGGACATCCTAATTTTTGAACAAATTACTCCCAACTCTATTAAAATTCCTGTGTGTTTTGAATTGTTCTGGATGATTAATGTGGGTTCTTCAATTATCTGTGTTCAAGATGAAATCCAGGAAAGATAGATGTGTTCTGGTTAGTGAATGTGCTCAAACAGACATTTAGTTTGTGTGAATCAGACAATAAAAGCATTTAACGTGTCCTCATTGGGGCTAATCATGCAATTTTAAACTCCTGCCTTCACATGTATAATTTGTAAATACAGAAAATTTGTTAGCCAAAATATAAGATAGTCTGTTTTCTACCACAATGTGTCTTACTGAAATCCTCTTATATAAATATTTTAAAAACAAGTTACAATACACGTTAAGTATCTTAAAAATGGAAATGAGAAATTATATACTTGGAGTTAGAGTATGAGAATTTGAATGAATCATTTGGGAAAACTTCCAACATTGCAACTTCTTAAGAGTGCTTTACTGTCATAATAGTAATGATGAGCTTAATTCCTCTGGGTGCATAAAAATCACATAAGGATGGTATTGTAATTTTAGATGAATGAAAGTGTTGTGAAGGGGTGCAAATTGGTTCATGCACGCATATCCATAGCCCATGGGAGAAGAGATGAGCCTGCAGCAAAATCCTTCTTGAGATTATAATTTTCAGCTTATGAAGCTTGCATTCATGTAGCAAGGAGAGTGCACCTACCAGAAAAATCTTTTGTTAACCTTCTATTGCGACTTTGCCTCACACCAGCAAGCAGTGAGATGCAGTCGCTCACACAGCAAGTGCTTATCTTGGAATAGAAATTGAACATTCCCAAAGGGTGAGAAGATGGCTATTTGCACCTTTAAAATAGAATTGTAAGCCTGAGGCTGAAAACATAGCTTTATGTGATATAAATTTGACACATTGGGCCACCTCTGTCACTTTCAAACTCCTCCTCCTAAGACATTATCATGTTTAGTATTGTTACAGGCTTAAATATTCTTCCTATCTTTCTCAATAGTTTTTATTTTACTTCCTGCTTGATAAATGTTGGCTTTGGTATCTTTAACTGGCAGTTGGGCATTTTCATTTAAAAGTTCATTAACTCAACTAGGAAGATTACAGTCTTTCTTAAACTGTTCAGCCCTACAGATTTCACTTTTAGAATCAATGGTAGCATCCTTTTACTTGTTAAGTAAATTCAAATCTTTAGAAATTATTTCAATTTCTTATCCCTCACTGTAATTTAAAGATATCTCATTAGATCAGACTACAAGTTGTTTCCATATGGGTAAGCCTTATTTTATTTTATTTTGATATTTTATTTTCTTGTATGGTGCTGGGGATCAAACCCAGGATCTTGCACATATATTAGGCATACATCCCCAGTCTCTCTCTCCCTGTATTTTTATTACCATTTTTCAACATCAGTGTAGATTACTGTACTAGTCTTCTAAATTGGATTTCCTCCCTTTGGTAAAACCCTATACTGCATATCACCATCATTTTTTCCCCTTAAACATTTTCATTAGGGTTCTTTCTTTGTTCAGAACAAACTTAAAAGGTTTATACATAAGATTCAAAATTCTGTCATATTCAATGTTCTAGTTAAACACAGATCTTTTCTGATTTATATTTTTGTTGTATTTCCTGTTACATTTAGTCTTTCTGTGCACAATATTCCCTCATAGATTATCCATCTCCAATGCTCATCTAACCTTCAAAAGCTAGCTATGTTTTCAGCACACTTTGATCATTGATCATTTCAATATTGGATCTATAATGACTTGTCTAACACCAGAGTTCAACAGTTTAGGCCCCATGAGCCAATTTCATCCTTCCATGTATGTTTGTATTGCCTGCAAACTAAAATACCTTTTCTATACGTTTTTTAGCCCTTGGTCTGTAGTAGTACTTGCAAACTTCTGTACAAACATGTTCTCAGGGGTTATTGTGTTATCTCTCAGATTTCTTTATTTTGTGCTTTAATTTCACTGTTTAAAAATAATTTTTAAAAAATCTAGATCATCTGCATAAGCTCCTTATAACTGAGTTGCCAGTATGCTTTCAGTGCTTGTGTTCAGGTTCTAGCCTTATTGACAATGCTGGATTTTAAATATGTTTCCAGCAGGTCCTGCCTTTCCTCCGCTTCAATCTTCAAATACAATCTTCAGATGAGCATCTGCATTTCATAAACAGAGAATAAAACTGTTTATTCTTAAGCCACTAGCAATTTCTAATTAAAATCCATATTCAGATTTTAGGTTCTTCAGTGAAAGCATCTCAAACAGAACTTCATGGAGCAGTCTTTCTTAAATATATTTTCAAGGCTTATTCAAGTTCTAGACACTCTCAGACTCCCCAGACACTTAGATACTGCAAAATGTTCTTAAATCTTTAAACAGGAAGCCTGTGTCCTCAGGGGATTGTGACATTATTTTCCTTTTGTACTCGACAGTAGATATCATTTACCTTTACCTATATATTTTTATAATTTTATTGCTTTCTGATTGATTCACTCATATTCAAAGAGAAGGCAATGGGGAAGGCAATCAGTTCTAGCAGAGACCCCCCACACACACAGCCCTTATATTAGCCCCTTTAAAAAAACTTCAGAGATGTCCCTTGGTACAGCTCATATTTGCAGAGGAGGTCTTGCTATGGAGATGGACAGGCAACTTGGGAAAAACATAGAAATTTTATTATGTTTTTCATGGATAGCAAACATATTACACTGTTTCCCAGGTGTAAAATACAATATCCAGTATGATGATTTACAATTACCACTGAGTCTTTATCTTCTATCCAAATTCAAATATACCTTACCCAAATCTAAAGGGAAACAAAAATGGAAAAGAAAAAAGTCATCTAAATTGGGAAGGTTTTCAAAAGCTAAGAAGAAAAATGAGGGAAGCACCTGAATAATGGCTGAGTGAGTCAGTATTATAATGTAGGAAAGAGTTAGAGAGCTGCTTTCTTCATTTTAGGATCCAAAGGGAAAATATTTTCACTAATCAATGAAATTCCTTTCAAACATGATTCTATGAGACAGAATAGAAACCATAAATAAGTATCTTGATATTACCTTGGGGGGAGAAGATCTAGTTTCATTTTATGTAATTGATGCGTATTCACACTAATATATCCCCCCCCCAAAAGGAGAGAAAGTGTGCTCTTGTTCTTTAAGAACTTACTCTTCCAGAGGCAGCATCCACAGTACTCAGGAGCTTATCAGAAATGCAGAAAGGGAAATCTCAGCTCAGAATTGCTAAGTCAGAATTGTATGCTAACAAGTTCCTCTTGTGATTGTCAAACATCAAAATGTGTTTTAGTCAGCGTTGTCACTGTGACAAAATACCTGAGAAATCAACTTAAAAGAGAAATGATTTACTTTGGCTCCTGGTTTCAGAGCTGCTGGTCTGTGGTTGACTAGCCCAGTTGTTTCTGGACCTGTGGCCTGTGGTGAGGCAATCCATCATGGCAAAAGGGTGCAGCAAAGCAAATGTCCACCTAATGGTGCACAGGAGACAGAACAAGAGGAAGGGTCAAGGCACAAAAATATACCCTTTAAAGGCCTGGCCCCAGCGACCCACCTCTTCCCATTAGGCTTCACTGCCTTAAGTTTCTACTACCTCCCAATAGCGCCACCATCTGGGGACCAAGCCTTAACACATGAGCATTCCAAGAGTATCAGAGATCAGAATGATAACCTCTGAGATAACTTGCTTTACAACACACATATCCTGAGTAGTCTTCTTTGCCACTCTTTTAATGAATTTCGTTTTCAGAGGAAAGCAAAATATAACACTCACATACCCCAAAATTATATTGATAACAGTAGCAATAAAGAGCAGCTTGGTTACTTAAAGGGATAGATTTTAATAAGTATAAGTGAGAAGATAGGAGGAAGGTTAGATCTCATCAACGTGTCATATTGCTGTTCTTTTTAAAAATTATATTCAATGTAACATTGATTTTTGTTTCAATTTATATCAATCGAGGGGATTAGTTTGGGATAGTGTCATTTATGTGTTGATTATTTAAATATTTTTTGATATACTCACTTTCCCAGAAATTTTGAATATATTCATTCCTCTGTAACAAATCTATCCAGTTACCAAAGTAGGAATCATCGATTAATATAATTTCACAACATTTTTTTTTGCAATTTGTTACAATAACAACTAATCCTTATTTTAATATTTTTCTGTTTGTTTTATCTACTAACAAAAAGTATTTCATCTAGAACTATGCATTTAGTTAAGAGCAGAGAAAGTAATTTAGAACATGGTGGCATTCGATACAAATTAAAAAAACATTGTCTCAAAGGATCCCAGAAATTATACCAAAAGGAAGATCATGCGCTTTTTAATGAATTTAAATAGGATGGGTCCCAAACACTAATAATGGGATGACTATGTTTGCAATCATGTAAATGGCTTTTAACAAGTACATTGGAATTTTCAGAGCCAAATATATCTGCAGGGAGTCAAACTGGTGTCTATATAATCGAGATACTAGCATTCAAAATTATGTAGAGGTTTATTTTTTTGATTATTTGTATAGTCTTTGATATGTTATCATTAAAGTCAAATGGTATTCTAATTTTTATTATTTTTAAAGGAATTGGTTTTTTGAAACCAACTCTTCAGTATAAGAATTTTGAAAACAATTTAATCTTTATTTTTTTATTATAATCAACAGCTACCTATATTTGTGGCTGAAGAATACATTCAAAATCCTTGATGGAGGGTATTTGGGGAAGGCAGACAGGAAAATGAATCTTATAAGAGGTACAGAGAAGATTTCAATTTATCTATAATTTTATCGTGTATTTTTCTCTTTCTACTTGTTGTTGGTGCATTATAGTTGTACATAAAGATGGAATTTGTTGTTACACATTTGTACAGGCACACAATACATCAAAATAATTTGGCCAATATTATTTCCCAGAACCTCCTCCCTCTCTCCCTGCCTCTCATCCCCTGTTGCCTTTCCTCTATTGCTTTCCCTTTTATTTTCGTGTGACATCTTCACACACCTCACCTCATTTCTTTCCTTTTGTCTCTCTATGTTTCACATGTGGGAAAATAAAACCCTTGACGTTCTGAGTTTCTTTTATTTAAATTATCATATGGTCTCTAGTTTCATTTTTCTGCAAATGATATAATTTAATTTTTTTCTTTATGACTAAATAAAACCCCATTGTGTATATGTACAACGCTATTTTTTATCCATTCATCCATTCATTGATGAACACCCAGGATGGTTCCATAGTTTGGCTATTGTGAATTGTGCTGTTATAAGCATAGATATATGTATCACTATAGTAAGATGACTTTAATTCTTTAGGCTGAATACTGAGGAGTGGTATAGATAGATCACATGATGGTTTCCTGTCTAGTTTTTTGATTTGCATAGTGGTTGTACTAATTTAGATTCCCACCCACAGTGTGAAAGTATTCTTTATTCTCCACATCCTCTCCAGTATGTATGTATGTATGTATGTATATATATATATATATATATATGTATATATATATACATATTTATTTATTTTGTATTCTTGATGACTACCATTCTGACTGGTGTAAGATGATATTTTCATTTCTGTGGATTGCACAATATATATTTGGCAACAACCTGAATAAAGTAGCTAAGTTATTTATGGTAATAAGGAAAATGCTTTATATATCTTAGAATCTTTGTATTATTTTACTAAAGGAAGGAGAATTTATTAAGAAATTCAGCTAGATTGGCAACCAGATATATGACTGATACACAATATGTAATTCCTTCTATTTTATTCTTCTTCTTGTAATTACACATAGCCATCACTTTGAGTGAAAATAATTATATAAGAATATAAATTCAGTGTCCATTACAGCATATGGGTGTACATTTAGGAAATCCCTGCTTATTTTTATTTATTCAATTCAAGAGATATGCTGAGTTATTAAGGAAATGTAATAGTGCAGCAGTCTTTCTGGCAAATTTATCTTCATTGTTATAAAATTATTTGCTTTCATACAGGGAGTGTTCATCAATGAAGTAGTGTCAATTTATATAACAAATGTATGACTAGATTGATTTTCCTTTCTGAACACTAGACACAGATTCTAGTTAAAAAAATGATTGATAATACATTTACTAGTATATATACCTCCTCACATTCACTACCCCACAGAAATACAAAATAAATATTTTCTCATAATTTTTATATCATTTCTCCTTTTAAAAGTAGTTAATATATAGATCTACTTCTAGTACAAATCTTTAATGGCTTTCTACTAATATGCTACAAAACACAAAGCAGCAGTATGGTAATAAATTTATTCTCAAAAAATATAATTAACTCCCATTTGGTAGACACTGAACCATGTATGTTAATACAGAATTGAATAATGCCAGCCCTCTATCTTCTCTTTGGAGAAGTGACAAATAAAACAAATTTATAATACATTTAATGTTATAACTATCAAAGAAGAAATATCTAACTCTACTGCTGGAAGCAATTTCCCAGAAGAAGTCATATTTGATAGGAAAAAAAAAAGTCTTGATTGCAAACTATGTTCTTCCATGCCAGATAAGAAATAATAATGTATGATGGGTACGTATTCAAAAGCTAATATATGACTATTTAGTATAAGTTTTAGGGAAAACTTCTAAACAGATTCTCCTAAGGTTCACCCCATAGCAATGAACAAAAAGAAGCTGTTTTTTAGAATAATCCCAGCGGTTTTAGAGGGAGCAAGTTTCTGTGATTTTTACTTTCCCCATCATTCCAACTACAAGCTTTAAATTGTCAATTTATATAACAAATGTATGGCTTGATTGATACTGATTCATGTTTTTAAGATAGGCATATGCTTGATGAATATGACACAATGAATACTATGTCTCTTTTTGCAAAAATAGGACAGGCAGGAGACATATCAAATACTTTTTTCTGAAATAATTGATTTTATTCAAGTCAATGTCAGAGACCAAATAAGTTACACAGCTGATTGTTTCTTAAATTGCTTTACTCAGTTGCAATCTTCCTTTTGCTTCACTTATAGTTTGTATTTTGTTACCACTGTAGTTCAGCTCTTCAAATTCGTATAATATATTGCAGGAAGGAAGACAATACACTGGAGTATATTTAAAATTAAGAACTAACTATTTCAAGTTAGAGAGACTATATACTTGAATCTCTTGTCTCAAAAACAGCAGCTTGAAAATATTAACCATGAACTCTACCTGGAATGTTATCAAGCAGTTGGGCAGTAGCACATGTTTATAATCCCAGCAATGCATGAGGCTGAGGCAGGAAGATCACAAGTTCAAGGCCAACCTCAGCAATTCAGTGAGATCCTATCTTGAAATAAAAAGGAAAGATGACTGGGGATGTAAGTCAGTGGCAAAGTATCCCTGAATTCAATCCTTGGTACTGAAAGAAAGATGTAAAGAAGCAAGCAAGGAAGGAAGGAAGGAAGAAAGGTAATTATGAGGCAGTTATCACATGTTTCAGGAAAATAAATAGTCATATGTTTTATATCAAACAAATATAAAAAACTCAATAGTATGCACCTACATAAACACACTGTTTAAACACCAGCAGTGCCAACTATCAATAACTAAGTTGACATACAGCATTCTTCTCTTTTATAGAGTGGATGTGTTCTAAGACCCCAGTGGATGCCTGTAGCCACAGATAGTAATGAGCCTTATAAATATATACAGATGGAGTATCCTCTGTCCAAAATGCTTGAGACCAGAGTGACTATGATTTTGAAGTTTTTAGGCTTTGGAATATTTACATATACATAATGAGATGTCTTGGGGATGAGACTCAAATCTAAAAATAAAATTTATTTATACTTCATGTATACTTTATATGCATAGCCTAAAGGCAGTTTGATATAATAGTTCCAGCGTGCCTGGGTTGTGACTATAAGCAGTCCATGCTGTTGGGTGTGGGACTTTCCACTGTGGCATTTTGTTGGCCCACAAAAAAAAAAAAATAGATTTGGGAACATTTGGGATTTTGAGTCTTCAGATTTGGGATGCTCAAACTGTTTTAAGTTTTTCCTATACATACATGTTTTGATAAAGTTAATTGATTAGCCTAACAGTAAGAAACTGACAAAAAATAATAATAAAAAAGAAAAATTACAACAATGTACCATAATAAAAGTTATGTGAATGTAGTGTCCCTCATGACGTCATATTATGTGGCAGGGGACTGTAGCTCAGTGGCAGAGCATTTGCCTTGCACATGTGAGGCACTGGGTTCAATCCACCACATAAAAATCAACAAATAAAATAAAGGCATGCTGTCCCTCTTCAACTAAAAAAAAATTTAAAAATAAAAATAAAAACTATCACATTGTGCTATACTCACCCTTCTTTTTGTGATGGTCTGAGAAGATACAAAGAGATGCTCTTTACAGTGTTTATCTGGCATATCCTATTTTTTAGCATCCTAACTCATGCTTCAGGGCTATTATTAAGAGAAGTGAAAGTTACTTGAATATTCACACTGCAGTGCTGCAAGAGTCTATGAGCTGAGGTGACAAGTGACTAATAGGCAAGCAACATATAGAGTATAGCTAAGCTAGAGAAGGGATGATTCACATCCTGGCTTGGACAGAGTGGGAGCACATAATTTATCACACCACTCAGAATAGTGTGCAATTTTAAACTTAAGAATTGTGTATTTCTGGAATATTCCATGTAATAATTTTGATCTGTTTTTGGCCACAGGTAACTGCACTATGAAAAGTGAAAACACAGATGGGTGTGGAGGTGCTGTAATGAACTTTGTTTCCTAGACTCCTTACATATATAGTAGATTTAAGTGTGTATATTAAATATCTAATGCCATACAACAAATTATTTTAAAATTCTTGCCTAAAACAATGTATATCAAATATCTCACAGTTCTTATTCATCTACTTGGCTGGGTGCTCCTCTCACATTTTCTTAACTGGATGAGGCAATGGAAGATTCAGCTGGAGTGCATTTATCTCAAGACTAATTTGAAGGAGGATCTGCTTCCAGACTCAATCACATGATTGTTGGCAATATCCAGTTCCTCACAGGTTGTTGGGTTGAGGATGTCAAGTCTCTGCTGGTTGTTGGTCAGGGATCTCCATTAATTCTTTGTTATGTGGGTCTGCACAGGGCAGTTCACACTGGGCCATTGGTTCCTATCTGAGCAAACAAGAGGGCAAACAAAAGAGAATGAACCAGACAGAACTCACAGTCTTACTACAGTAGCCATCCAAGAAGTGGCTTCCCAATGCTATTCTATTTATCTGAAGTGGGTCAGTAGGCCCACTTAGGGGAAGGGATGCAAAAATTGTCAACTCTTGAGTGCAAGTGTAGAGTCATCTTAGAGTGTGCCTCACACACGATACATGGCACGAAGTTGGCACTTAATGAACATTTGTGGACAACTGAATGATTTTTTTAAGTATTAAAATATCTCTGACTAAATAAAATTCAAATTATGCCAAAAGGAAATATACTAAGGAATAACTCTGTACTTCTGAAACCAATGGAATTAGTTTTTAGCAACAAAATCTTTGCTTTAGGGGCTGGGGATGTGGCTCAAGCGGTGGCGCGCTCGCCTGGCATGCGTGCGGCCCGGGTTGGATCCTCAGCACCACATACAAACAAAGATGTTGTGTCTGCCGAAAACTAAAAAATAAATATTAAAAAAATTCTCTCTCTCTCTCTCTCTCTCTCTCTCTCTCTCTCTCTCTGTCAAAAAAAAAAATCTTTGCCTTAGTCAGTTAATAATTCCTGTGAATAATTCAATATAATGTATCTAATTATTACTCTTCATAATCTAACTTAGCTTGGTGACTTGCCAAAAGACAGCTATTTAAAAGAAATGTACATTTTGGAGTTGACCACAAATATTCTGGTTTAATATTAACATCACATTTTTTATATTAAAATATTGTTGGTGATTACTAATACTACATTTCCTGAGCCAGTGGCTTTCTGGTACTAGCAACCTTGAAATGAATTTAAATGTATATTCTCAGCATCACAAGTTGTGTATGTTCAAATGTACATGTTGTATATGGGCATATATTTGTGATGATCCTAAAATATAGATATTGTAAAGCTTAAGTGAATTCCCAAAAGATAATGTTTATATGACATGATGAATTTATCATTGTTTTCTACTTAAATTGAAAGTTCACATTCGATTTCCTTCCACAACTATAAAAATACTGCTACCAGCTTCACTGCTTGCTTTCCTTTACAATAATACTTGAAATTTAAGAATATATATGTATTTATATTTACATTCCATTCTTTTTGAAGAATGGTTACCATTATAATGATTTTTGCATGTTTACCTAGAATGTCTTTATCACTAAGGGCGAAAAGATTACTATTGAAACCCATCAAAAATGTAATGGATGCTTACTTACATTTACTATAAAGCACTTAACATTAGTATTTTGAGGGAAAGAACTATTAAGTGAGGAAAGAGATTTGTTTTTAATGCTCTTTTGGGGTAATAAGCAATACACTTCATCAAAATTTTACATGTTTTCACTGAATTGAAAGAGTGATCAAATTCCAAAGATAATTTTATCTGTTATTTCTATTTCTTAGAACCTTGGTACTTATGTTTCTAATTCTAATAAGCATAATTTAATGCTATTTTCCTTTTAGTTGCATTTAAAATATTAGCATAAATCTCTAGATATTTTGATTTCTGATTTGCATCTCTAAAATTTTGCTCATAAAATATCAATCTCATGTAAGAATTGAGTCAAAATGATCAAATAATGGTAGTTAGTACTAATGGTAGAAAAAAAGTTTTGATTTAAAAATGTAAAAGTCATATTTTATGTTTGCTTATAGTTAGAATTTGCTTTTATTCATACATGGCAACTATCCAGTGTTTATGGTCCCAGCATAATGAATTCAATAGTTTCCCAAAGAGATTTTCTCAAGTTCTAACCACTGGTACCTGTGAATGTGACCTTATCTAGAAATATGGTACCTGATGATGAAATTAAAAAATTTTGACAATATATCTTCCTGGATTTGGAATACAACTTAAATCCAAGTTCTGCTGTACTGATACAAAAACAGAGAATGATTTGAGACATCTAGAGACACATAGAGGAAGGACATCTGAAGACAAGAGAGACATTGGGGAAGAGATCTGCGAAGCAAGGAATTGTGCCGATTGTCCACAACTACCAGAAACTAGCAGAGAATCAGGAAATTGATTATTCTTTGGAGGCTTCAGAAGGAGCCAATCGTGCCTTTACCCTGATTTTGACCTACGAGAATATACATTGGAAATATTTTAAGCCATTTGAGAGAATTTGTTATAGTGCTTTTAGAAAATCAATACAAACCCCCCTAAAAGATATTAAAACACAAGAGATTCTTATTTCCAAGATAAAAAAATAATTAACTGAGTTAATCTGAATATCATTAGCTTAGAAACAAGAAATAAGTAGTCTGTTAAGGCATGTTGAAATTCCATTTTTCTTGATATACTATAAGGTTCTATAATATGTGGAGAAAGTGGTATAATTAACTTTATTTAAAAGGTATTGTATAAAGGCCACACTCTGAAAATGAATAAATATTAAAACATCTCAATTCATATTTTATCACACTATTTTAATGGTCAAAAAGTGATAAAAATCTAGTTATGCTAAAGTCCATAGAGTTCTATTAATGTATACAAATTTTAATAAATTGAGTAATGAAGTATAGTAACAGTTTAGGTCTTTCCTCCAAGGAGAGCATAATGTAGCTTGTCCTTGATTCTTACCTTTCAGAACATATTTTTGACTGTTGTATAGATGACTCGACATGAAGGGGAACTGGAGAGAAGTTTTTACAAAATTACTCTCTAAAGATTCATCCCTCTCATGCAAAGAGACCTGGAAATGTCACATCGTCTCTTGTCAGAGCTGCCAGAAATGTCTGAATCCCAGTGAAGAAGTGGCTTATTCCAAAGCTGACACAGATTTTATACTTCACAAAATTCTATTCTAGGAAGAGGTAAAATATATATTTTTTTCAATTAAAATGCATATTTTCTTCTGTTTTATTGTTAAATTTTGGTAGTTTGCTTGTTTGTTCATTTGAAGTTTTAAATCCACCAAGATTAAAGTTGTGTTTCTGTCAGATTATTTGAAACTGGAGCATCATGGTTAACTCTATGTTTCAGTTTGATTAGACTATGGGGTAGTCAGACATTTAGTCAAACATTATTCTAAGTGAGTTTGTGAGGGTGTTTCTGGACATGATGAACATTTGACTAGATACAGTGAGTAAAGTTGATTATACACCATTATATTAAGGGTGTGTGGATCTTACCCAATTAATAGAAGCCTTGAATACAACACAAAGGAGTTAGAGAGAACTTTGCCTGCCTGGCAGCTTAAGCTAGCACACTATTTTGTTGTTGTTGTTGTTGTTTTGACTTGATTGCTATTACCTCACTGACTTTCTTGGGCCTCTGGCTCATTGAATGCAGATATTTGGCTTGGGTTATTGTAAGAGTTAATTCTTGTAATCCACCTTTCTCTCTCTCTCTCTCTCTCTCTCTCTCTCTCTCTCTCTCTCTCTCTCTCTCTCTCTCTCTCCCCAGAATCTTCACTGACACATACTTTTTTTCATGATAGTTGTGGTAGATAGAACTTAGAACTTTATGTTCATGTTTCATAAGAATCCCCTCCCCTAAGTGTAGACTGGATCGGTGGTATGCTTGCAAATCATAAAACAAACAAAGATGAGCTGTCACGCCCATGGTTATTTTATCTGTAACATATAAATACCTACACAACATATATGCATATATACATATCTATATTCATATATCTATGTCCATTCCTATACAAATACTCATATGTATGCATACACATATTTATTTATAAGCAAGCATACAATACACAGACTTCATATCTTGATGATTTTGAAGAAAAAGTGGCCATGTTGAAAGAGAGCCTATGGAAAGGACCATGTCAAGGAAATTCAGGAAATGAAAACCGTCTCTACTCAAAGGTCATAAACAATATGAAGACCTCAGATATCAGGAGATTCATACTGTTAACAACCTGAGAGAGTAAGAGAGTTTGGAAGTTTATTTTTCCAGTTATGTCTTTTATAAGACTGCAGTCCTGACCAACACCTGGATTTTAATTTAGCCTTGACCCATGGAAACTGAGATAATAAACATGAGTTACTTTAATCTGCTGAATTTGTAATATTGTGTTATGTCACAATAATAAATATATTAACTGACAATTTTTTAAAAAGCAATGTTACTTAAAAAGCTATTTCCCTTTCTTGATCTATATTCCTTAATTTAGTATGATGTGAACTATTTTATGCATGAGTATCTTTTTCTGCTTTACCTATTTATATCTATTTTTAAAAATGGGTGTTTTTTTGTAGTTTTAGATAGGCAGAATGCCTTTATTTTATTTATTTTTATATGGTTCTAAAGATAGAACCCAGTACCTCACACATGATAGGCAAATGCTCTGCCACTGAGTTACAGCCCCAGCCCTATTTATTTCTATTTTGACCTATCAATTTGTTCTAATGCTAGCTTGTTCAGAATGAAGTCAGCACCCTTTCCACTCTAGAACTGGGAGTATTTCATAGTAATTAGGTTAGCTGTTTATTATAATGTGTTTTGTAATATTATTCAGATTTATTTCTGTGAACTTCTATTTTACAATTCACATAACAAACTCACCAACATACACAAGCATTGTATTACTGAAAAAAATATTTTATAGTTACATTACAAGGAAAGTTTGAAAGTAAAAGTTTTTACGTTGTCAATTGCCTATGGTGACATAGTAATAGTTCTAATGAGAAACCTCCATTACATTAAATCTTTCAGCAGAGTAGATGTGAGATTTACCTTTTCCAGGACTTTTACAACTGACTAATGATATGCTTTTGTGCAATACTTTTACTCCGAAAAGACATTGGTTTAAAAAATATACCCATACTCAGGTATTTATTTCAGTTTTGGATTAATTCATTAGCTTAACACCCTGGTTTACAGAATCTCTCACATCTTTATTTTATTATACTGCTTTGGCAGGTTTAACATACCCTGCACAGGGAGGCTTTTCTTACCCGGCTCAGCTCTGTTTTTCTTTGCTTTTTGGTCCTTGTCCCAGTTCCTAGGGCTTAGCAACCTCTTGTGAGTTTTCAGCCCACGCCCTCCTCCTCTTTGGACCTGTCAGTCAATCTCAATTACAGTGAAACATTTTTCTCTGTATATTTGAGGATCAATGTGGTAGAGCAGGTTTTCTTATATAATCTGAAGGGTATGCAAATTATTTACCTGGATCTATAAAGAGCATAAACTGTTTGTACTGTCTATAAATTTTTGTATTTAAGTTTTCTTGCTTTTTTTTTTTTGGTACCTGGGATTTTACTCAGGAACATTTAACCACTGAGTCACATCCCCAGCTCCCTCTGCTTTTTATTTTCACACAGGGTTTAGCTAAATTGCCTAGGGCCTTACAGAGTTACTGAGGCTGGCTTTGAAGTTGTGATCCTCCTTCCTCAGACTCCAGAGTCACTGGGATTACAGGCATGTGCCACTGGGCTCTGTTTCTGTTTCTGTGTTAATTCTTTTATTCATTGAAGACACTTCAAATTCTTGCCTTAAGGAAATGAGGACAATGATAGGAGTAGGCAATAATACAATCCTTGATATCAGACAGATATGACTTGCTGGCTTAATGTGCTTACTTTGTTATTAACTCACTACATGGCTTTGGAGGGACAATACAAACTCTTGGAGACTCAGTTCTCTCATCTCTAAAATGGTACTCACTATAGTTTCTCCTTATATGACAGATAAGATGAATTAATCATATCTATTAGTAAAAAGGAACTTTGAATAGCATTGATTCACAGGCCCGGGTGATTTTGCTCCACTCTGGACATTTGGAAAGGATTGGAACAATGTTTGGAGGTTATAACCAGAGAGTTAAGTGAGGGGACTCTACTGAAATTGGTGGGTAGAGGACAAAAATGATATTACAAATCTCACATTGCCCAGCATAGTCCTTTATAACAAAGGATTATCCATCCCAAAATGTTGACAGTGCTGAGAAAGAGAAATCATGCCATGAAGCTGTTGTCTCAAAATTTCTTCTCCTGCATTAACAATATTTTCATTAGAAAAATAAAACTATCAAAACAACTTAAATAATTTGGACTTTAAAGGCAAGTCTATTTCTGCATGTGAATTTATTTAGAGAATAATATATGACTACGTCGTATAAATATTATGCATAGAAAATATTCCTGAATAAATAACTTCTTATGAAATGATAGCCAATTCTTTTCTTCCAAAATTCATTATTTTCTGTAAGCCAAATCATAATGCTTTTGACCTTTATTAAGACATGTTTATAAGGAACCAGATGAAGAATCATTCATTATTAGTTACTTACTGAAAGTATAGCTAGTGGGATTAAAACCCAGAGCAATGTTAGGATTAAGTAAATAAGTCACATCAGCTCTTTATTGCAATTAGAGTTAATCTCTTTTAACAATACCAATCTTAATAGTTGCAGAGGTTAGAAGTTTTGTTTAACCAGTACAATTAATCATTATTAGTGCACACTTTATTGTGATCAATCACATTCAGTTTTATGGCCAGAGCTGGTCATAATAGAATGCATTAGTAATTGCCCAGATACAAGAAAATAGGCCATTAGCTCCCCTTTTCAACCTCTAGTATTATCCATTACTAACACTTATTTGAACATTTTGTGTATTTTTCAGGTTGAATAAATGTTGACTGACAGGAGTGATTAGTTTTAAACATAACATGTAAATTAAACAAATGTCCTATAATAATATATGTATTTACTTGAAACTTTTAGTCTTTTTATGTACCCACAAAAGAGATAAATATCTAGATAAGGTTTATTCAATGCAACTTTCTTAATGGAGCTTTGCCTGTTAATTCTCTTTAAAACAGCCACCCCTACCCACCCTATATACAAAGACACACTTCTTTAAATCCACATCATGTATAACTAATGTAGTGCAATTACCTAGTGTACTATGTATTTCATCTTTATTTTGTATGTTATTTCCCTTACCACTCAATATTAGCATGTATAAAAACATGAGCTTTGATGTTTGAAATCCTAGGTTTTAGTTACAGTTCTGCCTGTTAACTACTTTGGGACTTGGAGCATATTAAATACCTCTGTATTTAACTTGTTTCTTTCTCAACTTCTACATGCATAATAATGCTCCCTAACTTTCAGGGTTTTGACGGTTTGGGTGTGGTTTCAGCACCTCCCAAAGGCTGACTGTGATTAAAGATTTGGTCCAAAGGACAGCACTATTGGAGTTGGTGTTGATTAGGATAGGGCCGAGTGGAGGAGCATAAGGTATATGGAAGCATGCTCTCAAAAAGGATATGTAACCCTTTCTCTCTGTCTCTTTGCTCCTGGTTTGAAATGTAACTTTACCCTGATACATGTTCCTGCCATCATAATGCACTATCTGAGCTGATGTAGACGCCATGCCCTTGCACCTCTGAAACTGAGAGCTAAATAAACTTTTTCTTTTATGAAGTTAAGTGTCTCGATATTTTCTCAGTAACAATGCAAACTGACTTATACAAATTTCTTGTGAAGTTTAAACAATTTGGTATAAGGCAAAAGTGTTTACTAAACACTAAGCAAATGTGTTAGATTCAATAATTAATCTTTATGAAATAAGATGAAAATTATCTTCATGTATCCTTCAGAAACTGTGTGGGACATGTGTGGCCCCAGTAAGCAGTAAAAGGCTTGCTTAAAGAACAATACTACTCCTTTAGTTACCAAAGTTTCTAAGGTTTTCTTTTATCATAAAACATCATCTTTGTGGTCTGTTGGAACCACTATGTCCTTCCCTGTTCTCCCCCAAGGTGTAGTGAAGAAAAAGTAAAGAAAAGGCAACATTAAGAGTCAAATTAGAGGGAAATGTTTAACATCATATTTTATTTTTTGTATACTTTGTTTTACTGACCACTTTTATCATTTTTATCAAAATGTGGTTCAAAGGACAGAGCATATAACATAAAGAAAATCAAAAGTGCTATGTTTGTGAAAACATGATAATCTTTGTGAAGGCAAATTGCAGTTTGTTGGGTTAAAAACAGGTGTTGTCTACTTAATATATAATGTGAAAATTGAGGTTAGGCACACATAAAATGAAAGCATTCTTCTTTGTGACTGACGCCATCTGTTTGGGGATCTGTGCTTGATTTATTATTAAATCTCATAGAGAACATAATAAGTGAGTTAGACTTAAGACAAACATCACTTTATTTTATTTCCATTTATACTTGAGAAGTTTTTATTTAAATGAATTAAATTGCTCAAAATGCAAATAAAACAAATGTAAGCACAAATACTTTAGATAAAACTTTATTGTTCAATTTTGCACATCAAATCTGGAGATAATAACATGTTAAAAGTAAATCTAATACTCCAATAAACTCACAACAATAGTGTGAAGTGGTGTTACACATTTTATATTTTAAAGTGAAAAGTTTATGTAATATGTCTTTTTTATTACAGTCAACATTCAAATCCAGATTTATAAGACTATAGAACTGATGTTTTCCATGACCTCAAACCTTCTCCTAATTATTAGAAATAAGATCACATAGATTTTTACCACTAAAACAAGTCTTTAGTTTAGATTTTAAAATTGACTCCTGCATCAATTTCACAAAACAAATTTCTGCTACTAACCATAAAGGAAAATCAGGAACAAGAGCCTCCCACCACAAACAAATAGAGTTAAACAAAATTATGTGAAACTATTTCCAGACATTGGACAACAGATAATGAAGGTTTGTGATCTTTGAAATATGGTGCATAAATCATGTGAGACATAGGATCCCCTCATTTCGTTGACTAGATACAGTTGCCAGACCACTAATGCAAGAGGACCTTAAGCAAGAATGAATTTTGGAGATGAATTCAGATTTTGAAGAAAATGACTGGATGTGAAAAGCTATACTTCTAGGCAAGTGGAATCTATATTTAAAAAAGCATTCTGGAAATCTTTAAAAAAAATTCTGGAAAGCTAATTAAGAATTCTTGAGTCTTTGCTAAGTGCTAGGCTATATATGCATGAAGTACAATTCAAAGTAACAAGGTAAAAAAGAACTAAGAATTCATAAATATTGCAATTCTAAGGGTTCTTGCAGGCAAAACTAGTTCATTCTCTAACCTACAGTAGTAGTAACTCTTCAGTAATTACCCATAGCATTTGGTAGAGAGATAAGAAAGGGTTTTCTTTTTGTTTTTCTTTTGTTTTTTTGTTTGTTTGTTTGTTCTTGTTTGCTATTGGGAATTGAACCCAGGAGTGCTTAACCACTGAGCCACATCCCCAGCACATTTTATCTTTTATTTTGAGACAACATTTGTTTTACTAAGTTGCTTAAGGCCTGGCTAAATTGCTAAGGCTGGCCCCACACTTGCCATCTTACTTCCTCAGTCTCCAAAGTCACTAGGATTTGCAGGCATGCATTTTCGTGCCAACAAGAAAGGTCTGGTCTTAGTGATAATTGATCTACTAATCTGCCTTAGCAAACAATAAGAAAGAGATAAAATTGATATTAAAGTTACTTTTATCCTTCCATTCCCTTAAAAAAAACTAAAGTAAAACAATAATCAAAATTGCTGCAATAAAAATATTACCAAAAGAAAAACAACAATTTAAATTACTACAATAAGATTATTACCAAATATCCAGAAATTGTGTCACAAAATCAGGATAAAATTCAGTTAACACAGAGACACAGAAAGTGTAGAGATGAGAAAAATATAAGAAAAAAATACTAAGCATTTATTATATATAAATATTTTAAATAAAATGGGAAAATAAGAATTAGAAATTAAATATTTAAAAAGGCCTATGGATATTTGAGAGATAAAAATTAGATTATCCAAAATCAAAATTTTATCAGATGAGAATAATTGATTAAACATTACCCAAAAAGTCAGTGAACTTGAATATATAGCAATACAATTTCATCAAAATCCAATAAAAAAGACTGTGGGGGAAAAAAGGAATGAGCCTCTAAATCTATAAAATAATTCAAAGTAAAGAAAAATATATACAATTAGAATCCTATAATGATGGACATAGAGAAAAATACCTTAAGAAATAATAGTCATAAATATCCAGGGCGTGGGTTGTGGCTCAGCCATAGAGTACTTGATTAGCGTATGCAGGGACCTGGGTTCAATCCTCAGCACCATGTAACAATAAATAAATAAAATAAAGGTATTGTGTCCAACTACAACTAAAAAATAAATATTAAATAAAAGAATATCCTAATTTTTGGGGAAAAACAACTCTAACAATCCAAGAAACTATAAGCAGGAGACACACACACACCACATTAAGGTATATTACTTCCCCATTTCAAAAAACCAGCAAGACACATTATATACAAAGAAACAAAAATACATTATCTACAAGTAAAAAACAATGCATATTGTGTACAGAGAAATAAAGTCAGCATATCTAGGAATTCTCATTTCAAACAATGCAAGCCAGAAAAACCCAAAGATAATGGGAGACAGTTGAAAGTAATAAAATGCAAAAATATGTCAATCTACAAAATTATTCTTTAAAATCAAAAGTTGAATATAGACTTTTCCAGATAAAAGGAAAGTAAAAGAATTTATCAACAGGTAGTCAAAGTTGTAAGTAATATCAGAAACAAATTCTTTATTTTGAAAACAAAAATTATAGTACATAAAATCTCGGACATTCCTAATAGAGTAAAACCACCAGAAACTATACTTATTTGAGTAAACACAAAATGCTGTTTTTAGATCCTTTAACAGATAATTAAATTTTAAAGCCAAAAGTAAAAAACAATGTATTGTGAGTATATCGCATATGTAGGAATAAATTGTATTGGAGAAAAGGTACAAAGGATGATGGAAACATTTTTTTCTTTAAAGAGTGTCTTACATAATATATTCATTCTCTGCATAATGATGTTTCAGTCAATGGTAGACTATGTATGATCATGGTCCCAAGAGGTTATATTATAGTCTTTTAACATTATAAGCATCTTACTTTGTATAAGTATACTCTATGAAGTTTGCACAATGATTAAGTCACCTAATAACATATCAATATCCATATCAATAAATGACATATGACTTTACATGGAAAGGTATATAATTTTAAGGCAGCCTGTCGTGAGGCAAAGGTATATAGATATACACATAGAAGATGTATTCTAATTATTAAAATAACTACAAAAACTTGAAGAATTTAATAAATAATGGAGATGTTGTTTATAAAATACTCATTTTTTTCAAGGCAGAAGAGGAAAATGACATAAGAAACAGATATAAATATAAATATAAAGCAAATATAAAGCAAATGATAAGATGACTGTTATAACCCTTTGTATGTTGATGTTTACATTAAAGGTAAATAGTCTACACATGTAAATGAAAAGCAGAGGTTGAAGATTGTCTACAGAAAACACATTTTAAGTGTACATAGAGATTATTAGTAATATAATAATTAGTAATAATTAGTATTAGAAAATGTGAACCCTGAAAATATAGAACATAAGAAATCTGGAAAAGTTATATTAAGAATAGAAAAAGAATTACTGAAGGAAAAGCAATATTACTAGAGATTGAGATGGGCATTTCTTTTTTATAATCTTTAATTTGTTTTAATTAGTTATAAATGACAGTAGAATGCACTTTGATACATCATATATAATGGAGTATGATTTCTCATTCTTCTGGTTATACATAATGTAGAATCCCACCGGTCATATAGTTATATATGTAAATAGGGTAATAATGTCTGATTCATTCTACTGTCCTTCCCACCTTCATACCCACTTCCCTCCCTTTACTCCCCTCTACCTAATCTAAAGTAACTCTATTTTTCCCTAGTCTCCCCTCTCATTGTGAATTAGCATTAGTATATGAGAGAAAACATTGAGCTTCTCCTTTTGTGGGGATTAGCTTATTTCATGTAACATGATATTCTCCAGATCCATCCATTTACCAACAAATGCCATATTTTCATTCTTCTTTAAGGCTGAGTAATATTATATATATCACATTTTTTATACATTCATCTGCTGAAGGGCACCTAGGTTGGTTTCATAGTTTAGCTACTATAGAGCCAACTAATTGAGCTGCTATAGAGCCAACTAATCAAAAAGCATTTTTTAACACTCATGCCTATAACAACCACAAAATGCATGAATTTAAAATTAATAGTCATAATGAGATAAACAGGAAAACAAGAATTATTGTTGTAGTTTTTCATGCTGACTCTTAGTAATGGCTAAAACAGACATATAATCAGTAAGAACACATAAAAATATGTTAGCAGTATTATTCAAATGAACCAAACACACACATACACACACACACACAATAACCTAAAATAATAGAATACATATAGCTTTCAATTATGTATGTAATGTTTAACAAAATAGAGTACATTATGTGCTATAAGTCTCATCTAATTTAAATAAATTAAAATCATATATTGTACAATTTCTGACCTCAGGGAGAGATCTGTAAAATAATCCAAACACATGAAACTAAGCAAGGCACTTCTAAATATTCCATAGATCAAACAAAAACCAAAAGAGAAGTGTTTTAAATTAGCTAAAAATGAAAAAAACAATATTTAAAATTTGTGTCGTATAGGTTAAACAGTGCTAAAAGGAAAAAATGATAGATATAAATGGCTAAATTACAAACAAACTAACAAAACATAAGTTTCAATCCTCTATGGCAAAAATTTGCAAGCCTTTATTCAAAGGTCCAGATGGACAATAACTTAGGCTGCATAGTCCACTTTTGATGCTAGCAGTGCTACCATTGTAGAGTGAAAACCACCTGAGACAATGCGTAAGTAATGCGAAAGTGAATGAGCATGGTTGTATTCTTAAAAAAAAAAAAAAAAAGGAAAGGAAAGAAACCCTTTAATTTATGGAAATATAAACTATAGTTTGATTTATATATTTTGAAAATATCTTGTTTTTAGTTTTAAAATGTGAAAATATGTAAAACCACAGGCACTACAAAAATAGGTGATGAGCTGTATCTGAGATGGAGGCCTTAGTTTTCTGACTCAGGATATAAGTTTCACCTTGAAAAAGGAAAAAAAATCAAAGTAAATTAAAGAAAGGAAATACAAAGAGACAAGTAGAATTAAAAAATGTTGATAACAGATAAATAGCAAAGGAAAACAAAGAAACCATACAAGAGTAATTTGGAAAAATCAGTGAAGTTGATAGACCTCCAGTTCCATTTAAAAAGAAAAAAAAATTGAATATACTATTAATATTTGGAATAAAAGGCAAATTCTAGGGTCCATATGTTAATAAGAAAATAATACAACAATTTTATGCAAAAAAATTGACAAATTACTTGCAGCAATAAATTTCTTAGAAGATAAAAATATTCTAAATGGATCCTCTTGCTAAATTTTTAGCAAAGAGAATCTGGAAATATATAAAAAGGATAATTAGAACATCTGGGGTTTAGCTTATGAATGAAATCACCATATTAACATAATGATCAAGAAAATAAGAAACAGGAGGTCTTCTCAATAGATGTAGAAACAGCATTTGATAAAACCCAAGTCTCATTCGGAATAAAAACTCTTACCAAATTAGAGATAAAAAGAGAACCCTATGAAACATTTATGAAAAATCTTAAAATAATGATGGCACTTATTGGTGAAGAACTGAAGTTTTTCTCTCTAAGTTTGGGAACAAGTCAAGATACATGGCCTATATCAAATTTGTAGTAGAGGTTCTAACCAGTGATTTAAAGATTAATCTATCTATCTATCTATCTATCTATCTATCTATCTATATAGATAGATAGATAGTTATTTTACAAAGGAAGAAATAAAGTAGTAGTCTTATATGCAGACAACATGATTATCCTAAGACATGTAAAAGAAATTTCCAGAACTAATTGTTGCATTAAACAAGGATATAGTATGCAAGGATGATACACTAAAATCCATTATGTTTATTATAAATGAACAATTAGAAATTAAAATGAAAATATTGAAATAATAAATAAATATTAAAATACTAAAAAGCCATGTATAAAAAACTAAAGACATTGCTGGAGTTATTAAAGAAAACAACCTCACAAAACTGAGTAACATGTCATGTTATTCATAAATGGAAAGAACCAATATTATTAAGATACCAATTCTTTCTGAAATAATTTATAGATTTTACATAATCCTAAGAAAAATTATAATAATCTTTTCAATAGAAATTGACAAGCTGACTTTTACCTTTGCACGGAAAAATGACCCACAATAGTCAAAACAATTAAATAAAAAGAACAAAGGTAAAGGACTCAATCTCATTTAACCCTTGGTATAAAGCTATAGTAAGCAAGCAAAACTTTCTCTCTGCCCCCCTACTCTCTCCCTCCCTCACTCTGGCATAAGGATTGATATATCAGTCAATGGAATAGAATAGTTAGTATATTGATTCATGTATATATGGCAATGTATTTATGACAGGTGCCTAAGTAATTCAATGGGAAGGAACAGTCTTTTAACAAATGGAAAGGTCATCCATGAAACAGGAATTCTAAAGTTTCTGCTTTGTATTTTATCATGGTATTAACTAATTATTACTATGTGCAATAATAAATTTATTAGCTCTTACTTCATTATTGTAATAGCTTCTAGGTCTGGAGGCAAAAATTTGTTGGGAACTGTCAACAGCTACCAGATATCAACACTTATTACACCAAAATGTCCTTGTAATTGACTTTGCCACCAGCCTATGTCCCATGGATAAAGTGACTTCAGCACAGGAGTTCTGCTAACTCAATAAGGTTATTTTGGAATAGAGCAATTGAGATGGCTGAAGGTCAAAATTGCCCTTTCTAAAAACGTGAGCTTTATGTTAAAAAATAATACAATGTTTTAATTATATCTTTTTTTCACTTCTGCTTTTTTCTTGGAATAGAATACTTTGTCTTTCTGAAAGCAAATATTATAAATCATTAATTAATAAGTACTTCTAATTTCTGCATTATTCTGATATGTCTTTGGGATACTAATAATAAAATTATTGGGCATTCTGCATGGTAAAGATAATTTTATATAAAACTTCCTTATTTTCTAGCAAACCACCTAATGAATACCATAATTTTTGTGCTTGTGAATAATGATATTTTCTTAAAGGAGGCTTGTATAGAAGAATTAAAACATTACAATTTAAAGTTTTCTGAAAATATATTAAACAGTTTGAAATTTAGTATGTTCTTGGGTGTGAAATGATTTAATGCCTTCTCAGATAATTTACTCATGCACAGGCCACTTATGACACTTCTATTTCCATAGCCCATGTGGTAGAAATCCCATATGCTTTGATCAAATGGTTTCAAGATGAAAATAAAAGTCTTTATGTCAACAACTCAAGAAAAATCAATTAAATCATACTTCATACGGGCTAAAGGAGGCTTATCATTTGGAGAATTTTTCTTGTGGATTATAGTAATCAGGTGAAAATCAATTATGGCAAAATGACGATGATTATAATTAAAACTAAGGAGCTAATAAATGTTAAATAGTACAATTGTTTAATACTAGAAATATTTTTCCCTTCTCTGCTATAAATTTAAATTTGTAAGGGAGCACAATATCACTTATTTTAAAATGAAAGTAGATGCTCAAAGTTCTTTCTTAAAAGATATATTGAGTTATGCAAAAAGAAGAAAAAAGAAATCACCCATGGTGTCACTACCCAGACGGGGTTACTAATATTTGAAGAATATTTTTTGCTGATTTAATTCTCATCTTACATCTAGATCACATACATATTACTGATAGTTATAGGAGTGGGTGGCCTGTGTATCAGGTAGTGAGTGCAGAGTTTTGTGGCTGGGTCTGAGAGCAAGCCTGGCATGAAGAACTCTGGTGTCAGAGGGAGGAGGGTGTCACAGGTAGGGCAGCCCTAAATGGAAGCTAGGAAGACTGCTGTGTGGCGCATCAGTCTACAAGGCAGTGGAGATAGAGTCCTCTTTCTTTTTAAAATTTAATTGTTTATTTTTCATTATTTAAAAAAAAATGTGTGCTATGTTCCTCAGAAAGAAAATGAATTTTACACTAGTTCAGCAAACTTTGTGATAATTTATTTTTTCAAATCAGTTTGGTTCATTAATTAAATAAGAGGCAATTTGACTTGTTTAATGATACAGGAGGAATATGTATTAATCTTTGATTTCAAATGTTTCTAGATGTCACTATACCCTTCATTTTAATTTGGACAGTATAGCCTGCAAACTGATTTGAACTCTCAGTATACTAGTAATTGTTACCTGTGATGCTTTTGATTTTATATTTCTATAATTTGAGACAACAGTTACATTCCATGCATTCACCCTAAGAATAGATAAAATGCTCTCGTATTGCTCTTATTTTCTGTATTCAAGTGCTAGTCTGATTATAGATTGCCCAATGAATTTCTGAATAATTTTGGAACAGAAGCTAGCAGTCAATTAAAATTTTAAAAAAATTGCAGTTTTAAAGTTATAGTAGCCTAACTCCAGCCCTCAACTGGTGACTGAAATACAATGTAGAGGGCAAAGTCAAGCCTTCATTCAACTCTCTGCTTTTCTTTCTGTTTCTTTTCTTTTCTTTTCTTTCTTTCTTTTTTTTTCCTGAAAGGATCCTGCCAGAGAATAATGCTGAAATTTTCCACACAACTCGAACTGAAAAGCATATAAAGGGCTCAGATGCTCCATCCCAGCAGCAGACATTAATAAGGTGATTTCTTTTCTTTTTCCTTTTCTGTACCTCTGCTGAACGTTCTATATTTTCTCCTCTTTTCTTCCTGCTTCTCTTTCTCTTCATTTCCCTCTGTTCTTCCTTTTTCCCTTTCTCTACTCTACCCTTTTTTCCTCCCTTCCTTCTTTCTTACATTCCTCTATTCCTTCTTTCTTCTTTCTCCAAAATAAATCGAAATAATTCACATTGTATTTTCTACAAATAATTCTGAAAATAAAATTTATTTAATAGGAAATTACATTACCATTGAGATTAAAATAAACCAATATCTATAAGTGCCAGTTGAATTTTAAAAATCTATATGTGATATTTTAGGTAACACTTCATTGATATTTTTACTTTTTTCCATCAAGATAAAATACCATAGGCAGTGCTATAGGTACAAGAATTCAATTGACATTTCTTTAAAGCAATAAACCAAGGACATTAAGAATCACTACTTGTTTAAAAATCCTATCTATTCTTTATGTAGAGATCACCTACAAGTCAATGGGAGAGCCAGGATAGTTAGGATGAGACAAAGCAGTACGTTCTTTCACTATTTGCTGTCTTTTCTTGTGTGGTGAAGATATTAAGCGTTTTTGACTGAAAAGGGGGATCCATATAGAGTACAGATGGGTTCACAGGGCAGCCATCAAGATTATTTAGGCAAAAGTCACGATGACACTGAGAGTCAGAAGGATATTTTGTTCACTTTTGATCATCTTAGCTACTTGCCCACTTTTTAAAACAAGTGCTTTTATTTTTTTAAAAAGGCTATAGAGATTTAAAATCCTGGAAATGAAATTGGTGAAGGCGTTCCTGCACCCACTGTCTGACAGGGTCACAGTATGGGGGATGCTGTGGCAGGACCGCACCATCTGGAAACCAGAACCATTAGGAATGTTAAGTGTTTTGTTTATGATACTCATGAAATGGATAACAGGGAATACATCAATCAATAATAAAACTACGTATTGCCTGAGATTTCAGAAAAATTCCCAGAATGAGACTAAGGATACAATTGAGACATCCATGAGGTGCGTTTCAATATCTCTCAGGATACAAAAAATAGTGTTATTCCTCAAGCCTAAACAACAAGAAATATTTATCCCATGGTTAACAATTTATACTACCCCCATCAGTCCCATCCTAAAGCCACAACCTGTACAACAGGCAAGCTACAGAAAAACAATTGCTGTACCAACAGTACAAGGTCCACCGTATGTAGCTTATGGTATTCCCTTTGAGGACAAGAGGCTAATAAAAATACATTTCCCCCAACCAATAGACCCTCCTTTGCCTTACACAGAAACTTAGGATGAAAATGGAAAAAACATAGTTAATATAAATGACAAATGGGTTGAGGTGTAAAGCCTGCCCTTTAGTTAAAGATTACAAAGACATAAGAATTGGTGTGCTTCGACCAAGGATCAAGGAAGTTCTTTAAGAAAACAGTTAATTAGGTCATATGAAAAAAGAAAATTACCTTGCAAATTAAAAATAAAAAATGTAAAATTAACATAGATATATTTTAGAGACACTTCAGAGTAGTAGGCTTTTAAATAATAGACTTTCACTACTTTAAGTGTGTTTTACTGGGATTTTAGTTTAGAAGTAAGAAAGCTTACCAATAATCATAAGTATGCTTTAAAGTGAAAGGTTAGTGAAATAATTATAGGTATGTTTTAAAGTTAGAAGCGAATAATAGGTCAGGAGTCATGTAGTCTAGTTACATCGCCTATCACCTAGTGATTGAGGTAAAAACATAAAAGCTTAATCATGATTTACTCAGGTTACAGAAAAATATTTTGAACAATGTACTCAATATCTTAGGTAATCAATGTATATTAGAAAAGATCGTAACTCTTGAAAACTATGTAAATCAAAAAAGTTTCAGGCTCTGAAGATATCCATTAACTACCTGAAAAAAACATCTGTAAAAATGGGTATAAAAATAAAGGTCCCTTCAGAGGCATCAAGATTCCTTATGGAGGCTACTCATAACTTGCAACCTGTTGTTCCAACTCTTCTTCTTTCACCAACGCCACTCCTCCTTCAGAACCCCTGGAACCCCACTTCCCCCTGCTGGGACTAGACCTCGACATGAAATTCATCCATAGATTCTATTAAGTTGGGCTATTTCCTGAAAGTAATATAAATAAGACTTGAGCAGGAAAGAAGCTGGCATTGTTCACAAATGGGTGTAAAAGTCTACACAGATCTGACATTTTTCAATCTGCTCTTCTCCTACCTCTTTGAGTGAATTTAAGAAGTAATATCCCTTTCTCCTCACATCCTTGACAACATTTATTGCTATTTGTATTCTTGATAATTGCCATTCTAACCTAAGTGAGATGAAATCTAAGTGTAGTCTTAATTTGTGAGGATGTGGAGGAAAAGGCACACAATGCTGGTGAGACTACACACTGGTGCAACCACTTTGGAAAGCAGGAGATTGCTTAGAAAACTTGGAATGGAACCACGTTTTGAACCAGTTGTCCCATTTCTTTTTATATACCCATAAGACTTAAAATCAACATACTACAGTGTTTCAGCCACTGTAATAGATTTATAACAGCTCAATTCACAATAGCTAAGCTATGGAACCAGACTAGGTGCCCTTCAACAGATGAAAGGATAAAGAAAATGTGGTCTATATACAAAATGTGATTTCACTCAGCCATAAAGAAGAATGAAATTATGGATGGAACTGGAGATTATTATGCTAAATGAAAATAAGCCAATCCCCCAAAACAAGGCCAAATATTCTCTCTGATATGTGGATACAAACACACACTAAGCTGTGGGGGAGAGGAGCCTGAAGTTCATTGAATTAGACAAAGGAGAATGGAGGGAAGGGTTGGTGGATGGGAATAGGAAAGACAGTAGAATGAATCAGA
Source organism: Ictidomys tridecemlineatus (assembly GCF_052094955.1). Lineage (NCBI taxonomy): Eukaryota > Metazoa > Chordata > Mammalia > Rodentia > Sciuridae > Ictidomys > Ictidomys tridecemlineatus. Next base: position 105,579,596 of record NC_135485.1, on the reverse strand, counting down.
CATAACTTTCCTATGTTCATATATGAATATATGACCTGTGTAACTCCACATCAAGCATAACCACAAGAATGGGCATTTGTACTCCACACATATATGTCAAAATATATTCTACTGTAATGTGTATCTAAAAAGAACAAATAAAAAAAATTTTAAAAAGAAGTAATTTCCTTCATATCTCTAATCTGTGAGGCAAGAAGAGGTGGCTTCTTCTATGTTTTTCTTCTACTAAAAAACAAATATGACTAGTGGGCTCCCTCATAAAATTCGGTGAAAATTTTATTTAGATGCTTCTGTCTTAAGAGTAGTCAGTAAGGATTTCATATCTGTAAATATTTCCTTCACCTGGTGTCAACTAAACCAAACAGATAGGATGAAGCTACCAACTACATTGAATGAAGACAGAATCTATTGGTGCAACAGGAGCAATCACCACCCTCAAGTCACTCTTTCAAGGACAGATGCCTGGTGAGCATTGATTGATCTGCACAGGAGATTTTAAGTGACATTTTCACTAAAATTCTCATATGGTTTCTCTGTTGCTCTGGGCTGTTTGGGTTTAGCACTAGCTGTCTTCCTCAGATACTTTTCTCTTAATGTTTCAATTCCTTCAACTGGTGTGGATATCTAAAATAAGATAAAGGAGTTTAGACCTGTAATTACTTGTTTACTCTAGAAAATCACTGAATATAGTGACTATAATTTTTGAAATTAGTATAATTTAGTACATATGTGCATGTATACATACATACACACTCATGAACAGGTATATAACTCACTCTCACACATATGTATGACTTCCATATACAGAAAGATAGGTAGGTAGGGAGCTATACATGTGTGTGTGTGTGTGTGTGTGTGTATGTGTGTGTGAATACACACACATACACACACACACACACACACACCAAAATCTAAGGGCTTATTAAACCTTTGAAACAATGTTATGAAAAAATTGTTATCTCACTGTTGGGCTGAAGAACCTGATGCAGAGAAACATTCAGCAAGTTGCTGGAGGCCAGTAATGGCACTGTAGAGACCCCAGCCTGCAGCATGCCCTCCACCACCTCATTATGTATGAAGTCACCTTCTCTCCAGCCCTTCAGACACAGGAAGGTTGGGACTATTTGCACATAACTTATCCAAAGCTGGTGGTAGACATTCATCAGCTCTGAATGAGAATCTCCTTCAAAAAAATCCCTCTGTCAAATCAGAGGCATCTCACTATCTTGCATAATCTTCGGCACTTTAGAGGTTCTCCTGGGTAAATCGGGTCCACAGTTGTGTTGCCCTCCATCTTTACGAGGAGATTTAAATTATTCTGGAGATTGTATGATCACAATCTTGGTGTGCTCAAGACTTCTAGATTTTTGTGAATTACAACTTCTATAATTGTTTATAGCTGATAAAGATCAAACTTCAAAGCTGACAATAGTTTTACTAAAGTCAATCAATGTGAGTATTCAAGTCTTAGAAATGGGATGTCATATGCTGAATGTAAGAATTATAATGGATTCATTTAAACATAAGCAAATAAAAAAGAGAGTTAAGCTAAGCTAATTAAATAGTTGGGGGTTTTTTTTCCCAAAAAGCTGTTATACATTTTTTCCCTTAATTTTTAAGGAAACCTTGTGGAAAGAGGTGGGCAGGGACTGAACTGGTGGATGATGCTCAGCTTCAAGGGAAAGTTGAATTGATTTCATGATTTACAAATGATGCTTTAGTTGACCATGGATGACACTAATCTACTAACTGAATGCTCACTAACTTGAAGAGGGGAGGTATTTATTTTAGTTTCCCTAAAGATGGATTCAGTTGGCCATAAGGATATCAAATTTGCTCTCTTTTTCTCCCTTAATCCCCCTTCATGTATTCTTTGTTTTTCAAACTAGTGTAGCTCATTATTATCAAACTAATTCTTTTTTTAAACTGTTACATTTGAAAATGATTTTAGACTAACAGAAAAGTTGAAAATCAGCAGAGTTCCCATGTGTTTCAGCTTTCTTTCTCTAATGTTAACAACCTCATGTAATCATAGCATGGTCATCAATCCTACTGAAAATCAACATTGGTAAAATACTAGTAATAAAGTAGTGAATATTTGGATTGTAGCTTTTCTTTTTTTCCTTTCTTTCTTTTCTCTTCTTTCTTTCTTCTTTTTTTTTACTAATGCCTTTTTGTGTTTGTGATTAGATCTAATCCAACAGCCCATGTTGCCTTGTCTTCATATCTCCTTGATCTGATCCATTCTTTCTTTCAAACTTTTTTTCAGAATATCCCTTGATTTCAGTTTTTCTAATACCTTTTCAAATTTAAAGTGAAGTTCTTTCTTTTGGCAAGAGTGCCACAGGAGTGATTTGTCTCCTTAATGTGCTACACCAAGTGTCACATGATGTTGCTGTGCCTTGTGCTGGTAATTCAAACCTTGATCATTTGGCCAAGTTCCTGTCCTCAGTGTTCTTCACTATAAAGCTATTATTTTTCTCGTTGTAATTAATCATGTTTCTTGGGGAAATACTTTGGTGAAAATGTACAAGTATACAATTTCTCCTACATCATTTATTCAATTGTTTCAGCACCATGGGAATATCTTTTCTGCTTTGTTGCATCCCAATGGTAAGTTTAGATTTCTCTCAATAGTTTGGCATATAACAACTGGAATTATTAAGCATTTTTGTGTTGAAGATTAACTGTTATGCCTCTTGTTTTACTACTTAGAAGAGGCAATGTTGATGGTTATATCAGTTTGCGTTTTCATCAAGAATATAGGGGAATTTCAGGTATTCCACATTCTTGACAGATCTGGTATTGTCCGTATGTATTATTTAACTATTCTTCTAAGTATAAGATACTTACAAACGTATGTGTGTGTTCTCTCTGTGTAACAACTTCCATAATCAGAATTCATGACATTGCCAATTTCCTAACTCCCATTACACACACCTAACACCTGGCCACCCACCAATGAATTGTTCTCTATACGATTATTTTTTGTCTTTTGGGGAATATGTTATAAATGGAATCATGCATTACACTGGTTGATTTTTAAGTCTTGAGCAAGGCTTGCAATCTTGAGATCAACACAACTTGTACATGATGCATCGTTACTTTTATATTTTGTGAAACTTATCATGTCAATACTTAATTGAGAAATTTTGTGTCTACATTTCTGAAGCATTGGATCTGTAATTTCTTATAATACTTTTTTTTTACATTATTGTAATAGAGATCTCATAAAATGAGCTGATATTGTTTCCATTTTTATTTTCTAAGAGAAAAAAAAATTGTAGAATTTGGTTTATTTCTTCCTTAGATATGTAGTTGATTTTACCTATGAACATATTTAAAGTTAAATTCATGGCTAAAAGATCTTAAAATATATATTAAATCTTTTTTTTAATTTTTGAGTGTTTGTAGTTTGTTCTTTTAAGAATCAAGTCAGTTGTAGTGGTGTAATTCCAGCAACTCAAGAGGCAAGAGGATCACATGTTTGAGGCCAGTCTGAGTAACTTAGCAAGACCCTGTCTCAAAATTTGAAAATAAAAAGGGCTGGGGATATAGCCCAGTGGTAAAATGCCCCTCGGTTCAATCTCTAGCACTCTCCTCCCCCCGAAAATAAAAGAAAATAAGAGACAAGAAATTGTTTCATTCCTTTTAGGTTCTTAAAATAATAAACATAGACTAATTTGTGGTATTCCTTTCTTATCATTTTCATGCCTATATACTATGTAGTAATGACTACTCTCCATTCCAGAAGTTTGTATATACACACTCTTGTATTTTTATGGTCATTCTGGCTAGAGATACATAAATGCTGTTGATTTTTCCCAATAATTTTAATAGTTCTTTTAAGTTGGCATTTTCTTTAGTTTTTTATTTCAAATTTCATTGATTCAGTTCTTATCATTCTTATATAATACTTTCTTCTTGAAGGTGAATGTTTATTGATTTGAGATTACATTTTATGTTTAATATGAGAATCTAATGCTTTAAATAGTCCTATTATCACTACACTATCTGCACATTATAAATTTTATCCTACATCTCATATTTTGATATACTGAATTTTCATGTTCATCCTTTTAAAAATATTTTGTTATTTATTATATGACTTCCAACTTTACCCTTGAGTTATTTAAAGGTATTATCTTTAATTTTCATATTTTGGATTTCTGTCATTGATTTAAAACTAATTCCATTATAAGTCAATAGCAATATGTACAATTATATTTTAGTTTGTTGTGATTTGTTTAAAAGGTTAGAAAATAGACTATCTTGTTCAATACTTCATCTACAATTTGAGAAAATGTGAATTGTACTGTTTTGGAATTCAAAGGCAATCAGATCAATTTGGTTGATTATATGATTAGATCGTCTATATTATTATTGATTTACTTTATTATTTATTATGTAATGAAATAAAAGTTTATTTTATCTTTTATTACATATCAGTTATTGTTATGTATTGGGAAATGCTATATTTCCTCAGGTAAGGTTTGCTTTCAAATATAAAGCTAATTTTAAAAGCCAGTCTTCCTACTATACTCCATTATTATAGAAATATTCCATTAAATTATTACTTATTAAACTTAGAAGATTATCATATTGTTATCATTTCTACTTTAAGTAATCTAAGTAAATTAAATATTTTTATGTTTTAAATCATTTCTATTGGTTTCTTTTCATTATATAGAGGCTAAGATATCTAGATTAAGATAGGGGTATGTTTTCAAAAATTAAATTTAGTATCAAGTGTTCATTGTGAGGGGTATGCTTTGTTTAAAACATTGTCAATATTTTTTATAAACTAAAAATGTATTTTAATTTTGCATACGAAAATTAAATATTGAAGCCAATTTTTTTTCCAAGTAATCTTCCTCATTCACAAGTATGGGGGGTTGGAGATTCATTATATATTTAATTAAATTGACTTACTATCTTATTCCAGTATTGAAACAAACAAGAGTCCATCTCAATTATATGTTAGAGCAGGGAATATTCATTGTATTCTCCTATGTCTTATTAGTTGTGTTTGTTTTCATTGCTATGGGTGCCTATATCACACTAAGGAATAAGAAATATTATTAAGTCAAGTAATATAAGTGTGTTTTGTTCTAATTATTTATTTCTTTGGTTCATGAATGTAATTCTTATCTTCTTGTCGATGTTTGTCCTCTGCGAAGATACAACATTTCTACTTATGTTATCCTAGTTCTAAACAACAACTATCTCAATAATTGTAAGATACATATATCTCAAAACCCTTTCAATTGATACTCATATTTTAATAAAGTATTGTTTTGTTCTGAAACACAAAAAGGAAAAAAAGTGATATCCAGTATTTGCATATTGATTTTTAATATGAAATAAATAAACTGAGAAAGAAAATTGGTGAAAATTTTGATTCTGAGGATGAAAGGAAAGCAATAGTTTCATTATAAGAGTTATTAATGATTCTTTTACTCCTAGTCCCAGCACTTTTGTTTTGGTTAGTAGATACTGAGAACATTCCAGTTCCCACTAAGGAATAGCTGTTACTTCATTTTAACAGCTCTCTATACAATCTGAAACTATTCCTTGATTCCACTGGTATCCCTACTGAACTCCTCCAGCCCATCTCCTATAGGTCTTTTCTTGCTCCTTTAGCTCTCCACCTTGATATCTTTGCTGGTTCTTGATTATCTGGACTCACTTCTATGGCTTTCACACATTCATCAATTCTTAGAGCACTGGACCTTAAAACATTCCAAGAGCTTTTGCCTTCCTTTAGATTTCTGCTCACATATTATATCAAGGAGTTGCTTTCCTAGACCAGAGACTTTCATGGACTTTGTTTTGTATTCTTTAATTCTATATCCCTAGACCTTAGACCTCTAGTGGTAGATAGTAGGCACTTAAAAATATTCTTTCATTTAATCATTACATGAAATACTGAGTAATACAAGCCCTGAGCTGGTATACATAAACTTGCACTCTTATTAGTTGCACATGCACATGTTTTCTTAAAATACTATAGGAATGTATGCATTTGTACAAACCCATACAACTTGCATTTCAAAACAAAGGCAAAATAAACAGTGCAGGGTTACACATATCTTTATCCATAATAATTTTCATTGTAAATAGATGAATGGATGTGATAACTGAAGAATAGCACTAAACATTAATTGCCTAAAAGCACACATTTGCTCATATGTTGTCATCAACATGCTAAAATTTGCTGCAATACTTGAGTGATTTTTATCTCTTCTTGAAACTTTAAGGCACATATATGTGTGTGCCTTAAAATGTGTGTGTGTGTGTGTGTGTGTGTGTGTGTGTGTGTATCATATATATATGATTCAAGTGTTTGGAGAACTCCTTGAGGTATCTCTGTGTCTCTATATAACTGAAAAGCCTCAGAAAGTAGAAAATCACTGAAGTGGAAGAATCTTGTTCTCAACAGATAACTTTTAGTTAACCAGATTTTACAAAAAGAAGAAGAAAGGAATCCAGGCACTGAGGTGCATGCCTGTAATTCCAGTGACTCAGGAGGCTGAGTCAGGAGGATGGTGAATTCAAAGCCAACCTCAGGCCCTTAGCAACTGAGGGAGACCCTGTCTCTAAGTAAAATATAAAAAAGGGCTGAGGGTGCAGCTCAGTGCTTAATCACACCTGAGTTCAATCCCTGGTACAAAAAAAAAAAAGTAAGAAGAAAGTAAATAAAATCTGGAGTAAATAAAAGCTATTTTCAACTTAAAATTCTAACCAGGGGTCACTATAATAGAGTGTGGCTGTCATAAAGCAAAAGGATCTCAAAGGGCTCTTCTGTCTTGGAAAGAGTTCAAATCTTCATGCCCACCCCTCGTTAAAGTGCTTTTGAAACATTCACTGTTCCAAAGAAGTAAACATCAATGAGACCTCTGTAACTAATATTTATGCTTATATCACATTAAAAAAATCATAAAAAATAGAAAAGCAGAACACGCACACACACTCACACCAACTCATCAAACAGATATTTATTTACTAGACATAATGTGCAAAGAAAGGGGAGAAACTCATTCTAAAAGTCACTTATGAAACAATTATTTATTCAGTTTCAACTATATGCTAAATAAGAACAAAGCAAACAAGCAACAAAAATTATATCTTTATGAAAATATTTACTGAGGCAAAAGATATTGAAGATATATTAGTCTAAAGAATCTAAAGAGTCTCCCAGAATTTTATATGTTACTCGGTGGCCAGCCTGTACCACTGTTAGCAGGTTCCAGAAACATTAAGAGGTGGAGTACAGTGGAAGGAAATTAAATCATTTGGGAAATTCTCTAGAAGGGTATATTGACCCCAACACCATACTCTCTCTCCTCTTTTATTTTATGACCCCCATGAGGTGAGCAGCTTTTGTTACTCATGTACTCCACTCCCCATACAGTATCCAGGGGAGTGGAGTACATGAGTACTACAGGCCCAGATGATGGGGTCAAGTGAGTTTGAACTGAAATGTTTGAAATCCTAAGTCCAAAACTCCTCCTTATTTATCTCAAGCAATTTTGTCACAGTAATGAAAAACTACTTAAAATAGTAGTAGTGTGCTTTAAGGAACAAAAGTACAGATAAGCAGGGTATTATTTTCTGATAATGACTCAGGTTCTTTGTGTTGACTAAGAGAGATAAAGATGAGCAATGAAAGATACCAATGCAGGGATAGGTGAGATTCACATTTGTGATGGTTAATTTTATGTGCCAACTTGACTGAGCTAAGGAATGTCCACATAGCTGGTAAAACATTTCTCGGGGTGTTGATGAAGATGTCTCTGGAAGAAATTAGAATTTGAATCAGTAGACTGGGTAAAGAAGATCTTCCCTCACCTATGTGAGAAGCAAGTATCATTCAGTCCATTCAGGCTCAGATAGAACAAAACAAGTGGAAGAAAGACAAAATTCTCTTCTTGACATTTACCTTCTCCTACACTTGGACACCAGAACTCCTGCTTCACATGCCTTTGGACTCAAACATTTCTGGTTTCCCAAACTTACGGATAGCATAATTGTGTCTCATCCCACTTTATATATTACTCTATAATCTACTGTTTCTCTTTCTCTGGAGAATCCAAACTAAGACACTGTTCTAGGGGATCTTAAATGTAGAGGACTTTGCACTCAATTTGCTAGTCATGAGGAGTCAGTATAAGTTTATAAATAAAGAAACTGTTCTAAGAGGTCAGAATTAACAACAACAACAACAAAACTATGCATTATTGTAAGCTGATATTGGTTAAAAACATTAACTTATCAACATTTTCTATGCATCTCAAACTTCTATAGTAAATGGAAATTTTGCCTTTAAGGAAAAAAATGAAGGCAATACATTTAATACTTCTGAATTTAATAATTTTGAAGTCAGTCTTCCTTCCTTCCTTCCTTTCTTCATTTCAGCAAGAAAGATTAATGCAGTCATGGAAAATGCAACATTTTATATAGAGAACCAATTCCTATACATGTTACTAGTTATGTGGTTGAGCCCTTTGACCTATTTATCATCTTGAAAGAAACTGAAATGACTCTGTCAGATGTAGAATGTACCCAGATCAACACAATGACCAACCCCTGTGCCACAAGGAACAGCAATATATTTGGGCATTTAATATTTATATTCACTTCAACTTATTTGCTCATTTTTCATTGTCAGTGCCTGAAGAGATGAAAGAAATTAGTTTCATTATTGATGATTTTTAAATACAGACAGGCTTGAGGAGGGACAAAAACCAGACAGATGCATGTGCTCCAAAATGAATGTTGTATCCAACTAGTGCCTGTTAAAGAACGCTAATTAGAATGGTGCTTTGGATGATGTATTTAAAAGTCACCTTCATTAGCGTGCCATTTATACACACACACATATGTCAAACTGTCCTTGCTAAAAAAGCCACACCAGAAAAATCAAATAGATAATTTTGACTAAGGTCCCCTTTGTCTTTTGCTCTCATTGAATCATGAATGGACAGTTTGTACAGTAGATTTCTTTCAGGTGTGAGCTTGAATCCTCCTACACAACTCAGATTGCTACACAAATGGAGTATTCATTAACCTGTGGAGCTTTCTTCAAACTAAAGATACTCAATGTTCTTTTTTTTTTTTTCTGAGCATCTCCCCAGTAATTCAGTAATCCGTGTTGTCCTGACAAACCTACAGATTTTTTACCCCCAAAATTACCTTGTGACTCACATTTGAGTGGAATAAAATGAGAAACAATGTTCTAGTTAAAAATGTGTGAGAAAAATGACTTTAAAACCTTTTCATTGATACATAATAAAAGAATAATGTAACACTAAAGAATTCCTAGCAATGCTAATCGACTTCCTGAAAATCGTCCGAATAATACAATCATTTGCCCTGTATTATCATGCTGGCCTTTTTTGCAACCAAGCCCCTAAAAATAAATGATGTGCTATTGCCTTCACTAAAAGATCCTTTTGACCAGTACCGTGTAACATACATTAGCTTGTTTTGGAAGTCACTGCTGAGGCCCTTGCCCTTTACACTTCTGCTTGTGGAGATAATGAGTTAGAGTAGGCTGAACATTTCATCTCTGCTTGAATCTCTAGTATGGTCAGGGCACAGAATGACCTAGTCTGGTAAAACATACTGCTCGCTCTTTATTCTCATTACAGTTGGGAGGTAAAATCTCATTAGCTAACTGACTCAAGAAACTTATATAATTAATTGAAATATGACCCATCAATTGGAAATCGTTTTTATCACTGTAAAATTAAGAGGAAGACCAGGAGATCTAGGAAAATTTCAGTTGTTCTTCAATAGAAAACTCATTTAGCCCTAAGTAAAGGCTATCTCTAGAAGATGAGTCTAAATTCATTATAATTTTCTTTCTGAAAGTTTTCTCAAAATATTCCTAAAATGCAGGTAAAGAACATGATGGAGTAGTTTCTTAATCTATTTTTTACTTTTATAGTTATAAATTTAGTTTATTGAAACAGTTTTAGCTAAAATGTAAAATTCTTGCTTTGTTTATTGGAAAGTATTATAAAATCTAATACCAGCTTCTAGGTGTTAATCATGTTACAATGCTGTCTATATTTATTCTAATAATTCAGTTCAATCAATATGAATTTAGGATAATTGAATGGGTTTATTCATCTACCTATTAGTTTGTGTCCTATGCTATATTGAGCAGTAAGCAAACAGAAACAATTAATATTTGGCACATACTTTGATAGAAAAGAAACAGGATAAAACTATAGTAATAACTGTAACAGAAATAATAAGTACACACATATACTTATGTAATTATAGAACACTGCTCTAACACTCAAAGACTTGCTTTGTATTTCATTCATCAAAAACCTTAGTATTTGTATCAATCAACTTTGTGTTGCTGACACCAAATACCTGATAGGAACAACGAAAAAGAAGAAATGTGTATTTGGGCTCAAGGTTTCAGAGTATTAGTTCGTGGTTGGCTGACTCCATTGCTCTGAGCCTAAAATGAGAAAAACATCATGGTAGAAGAGTATGGTGATGGAAAGCGACTCAGCACAAGGGAATGAAGAAGCAGTGAGAGAGTAAGAAGCCAGAGATAAAGCATAATCTCTGTGAACATAACCCATGTCACCTACTTCCTCCAGCCCTGCCCTACCTGCCTCAGTTATCATCCAGTAGTCCATTCAAACTATTAATCCACTAAGTGGATTAATCCACTAATTAGGTTACAGCTCTCATAATCCAATCATTTCACCTGTGAACATTGCTGCATTACTACATGAGCGTTTCAGGGTATACCTTATTATCAAAACCCTAATAATATTAATATGGAACTTTAATAGTGCTTGAATTTTCATAATATATCTGAATTTTACATATCTTATACTCCCCCAAAAAACATTAAAAGTCTTTCAAATGTTTCTTGATAGTCCATCTCATAAAGAAGTACTTGCAACACAAAAATGCAAAGGTTTTATCCAGGGAACACTTGAAGTGAGACTATCATATTATTGTCTTCCTTTTATAGGGGATATCTCTGGGAAAAGCCTCATACCTGACTCATTGCTAAGCAATAGTTACTCTTCTAAGTTCCCTTTTAAATGCATTTTTATTTGTTTGGTTAGTTGGTTGTGCTGAGGATTGAACCCAGTGTATCATACATGTTAGGAGAACACTCTGCCCACTGAGCTATATCCCCAGACCTAAACACGTTTCATTTAAAATTGTCCTACATGATTCAGTCACAACAGAAAGTGCACCATATTACTGGTCTGGTTTGGATATGAGGTATCCCTCTGTAAAAGTTTATCTTAGGCAATGTGGAAATGTTCAAAAGTGAAATTGTTAGTTTATGAGAACTGTAAACTCATCAGTGGGTTAATCCATTTGATAGATTAATAATTTGAATGAACTAATGGGTAGTGACTGTAGGCTAGTGGGGCATGGTTGAAGAATGTAGTCACGGGGAACATGTTTGTGGACATTATATCTTCTTCCTGGCTCTCCCTCTCTTTCTTTCTCCTCTTCATCTCTGTCTCATTGACCCAGGATTTTTTTCAGGATCTAGAAACAAAATATTTGAACTCATTTCCTTTTGAGGGTTGTGCAATGAATGTACACCTTCTTCTAAAGAACTAGGTGCTATTCCAGGTGGGTTATGATTGAAGTAATAAAGAGCTGACTAATAAAATTACCTTCCAGAGAACTCCATCTTTCTCTAATTTTTCATTCATGAATAAAACAAAGAATAGACTGCTTCTGTTACTTGAGATTACTGGTGGAAGAGCTTATTCATGATCTCTGAATGTACATAAAGAAATAAAGAACCCTAATCAATCACCATGTTTTGTATAATCCAGCTAATAGAATCATAGCAGTGCCTCAAACTATGGATATCCTTGGGTTTGGGTATATTGCATCACTTCTAAACCTCTTCAGATAGTCCCCTCAGAAAAAGATCTCTTTCCACCTTCTCTAATTTTTTCAGTCATTCCTTTAATGCAAATCTTTCACATGTCACAGATACATAAAACTATATCAGAAGTTTTTGTTTTGTGTATGCTCTATTTTATTTTAATTATCATAAACCTAATAATACACTTATCCTACTTATTATTTTTCTTTTGTAAGTTCCACAAGGTCACGGATTTTTCCCAATTTGTATAACACTGTATCCACATATTGGCACACAATAAATATATTTTGAGAAATAATCATTGGATCAGAAATTTAATAACACCAACCCTAAAATATTTAAATATATTAGAATTATATCACATCCCCCCAAAACAATAATTAGCCAAAATATAAATATGAAAGTATTATAAGATAATCTGAAACATGAGATTGTCATAAATATATTGAATGAGTTTTTTTGGAACTGGTAGTAAAGGGATACTTTAAATTCTGATATTTATTAGTTATGTAACTATGGAAAGCTGCTTTAATTTCTCTGTTAATAAAACACATTTGTTAAATATCTGGTACATAATAAGTTGTAAATAAAAATGACTCGTTTCTTACTTTTTTATAATCAACATAGGATCAGTTGATCAGTTGAAAAAAATCAGTACTAAAGTAAAAAACAAATCAGTATTAAGAATGTTGTCATAAAATATAAGAGTTTAAATGGCTGAGAAGTTTATGACATTAAGCACTGATTAAATAACTTGTGCTTCTTTCTATTCTCAAAAGCTGTTTAAAATTATTTTAGAAAAAATAGTAGAAAGCTACTATTCAAAAGAATCATCAGGGCTGGGGTTGTGGCTCAGCAATAAGTGCTTGCCTCGCACACGTGAGACCCTGGGTTCGATCCTCAACACCACATAAAAATAAATAAACAAATTAAAGATATTGGGCTGGGGATGTGGCTCAAGCGGTAGCGCGCTTGCCTGGCATGCGTGCGGCCCGGGTTCGATCCTCAGCACCACATACCAACAAAGATGTTGTGTCCGCCGAGAACTAAAAAATATAAATATTAAAAAGTTCTCTCTCTCTCTCCTCTCTCACTCTCTCTTTAAAAAAAAAAAAAAGATATTGTGCCCATGTATAACTAAAATAATTTTTGAAAAAGAATCATTATACATGTGTGAAAATGAAAATGACTCTGAGGTATTTTGCAGCTCATAATAAACAAGGAGTTTATTTAATGTGGATTCAAGATACACTCCCACTTTAGTGGCTTTACAGTGTAGAAAACATAATCTCAAGATATTACTTATCAAAAAGAAGAGTTCAATATAAGGGCATTATTAAGACCTATTTCCTAATAGCAGCCAATAATCACTGTCTGCATGTCTTTATGTACAGGTTTACGTTTTATTTTGTTCAACAGTCTACCACATCTTCCTCATACAGTCTGTCAAAAGTATAGAGTTCTCTAGTGGGTCAAAAACAGTTTGAATTTTGTAGTTTATATAGTTTTATTTGTTGGTATGTGGCTAAATAAAATAACTTAAACCTACTTTTTCCATTTTTGTTTTTATTGGTGCATTATAATTATATATAATAATGAGATTTAACAAATATTCATACATTCATATAACATAATCATAACATAATTTGCTCCATATCCTTTCCTAATGCCTTCACTTTCCCTTCTCTCCTTTGTCTCCCTGATCCACTTGCTCTAATTATTATTATTATCATCATCCTATTTATTTATTTATTTTTGGTACTGGGGATAGGACTGAGGATCAAAATATCAATGAGCTATATCTCCAGCCCTTTTTTATTTTTTAAATTTTGTGACAGGGTCTCACTAAGTTGCTTAGGACCTTACTAAATTGCTGAGGCTGGCCTTGAACTTGTGATTCTACTGCCTTAGCCTCCCAATCTGCTGTGATTACAGGGGTGCAGTGATGAACCAAGCCTAATTCCATCTTTTTAAAATTGATTTTATTATGTATTTTAAAATACATGACAACAGTAGAATACATTACAATCCTTATTACACATTTAGAGCACAATTTTTCGGAACTCTGTATATAAAGTATGTTCACATCAATTTATGTCATTATACATGTACTTTTTTGTATTACAATTCTTAATACACATATATACCACAATTTTTCATATTTCTGTTTGTATATAAGGTATGTTGATTGGAAGCCATCTTGTCATAAAGTCATGAAAAGTTAATTTCTGTTTTACTATAAATTACTGAGATTTCTAAACTTGTTTGGAATGTCTGGTGCTCTGAACTCACCCATGCCTGGGTCTTCTCCACCAGATAAGAACTCTCTCTAAAACCTGAGTGGCACCTCAGAAATCCTGGCTCCCCCTGACCAGATAACAACCCTCACTGAAACCTCAGCAGCACCTTTATAAATTTTCATATTGGGATTCCACATTACTCCCCATCTTGAAATATTATGACATATGTATCATTAACTTGATATCTGCCTTTGTATTATGCTTGCCAAAATCTTGTTAGTTGTAAGTTCTCAAGACACCAGCCTTTGCGACTTTTTGTGCTATAAAACCATTTTCCTGGAGAACTGGGGGACTGTTGTCTGGCCCATTTTTCAGATGAGATAGTCACTGGCCAGCTTTTGTGTACATAATGCAAGCTTGCTTTAATTTGATTTAAAATTGGAGTCAGTGTTCTTTTCTTGTGTCGTGGTTCAACAGCCGTACCACACCCAGCTCTACTTTTTTTTAATATTGTAAATTCTATAATTTTCTATATTTCCAAATTTAATTAGAACATAAAACCTCATAAAATGCAGCTTGATAATTACATTTGCTTCCAAAATATCTAGCTTTACATTTTACTTCTATCTATATTACATATTTTGATTTGTCTGTTTTTATTATATTGATAATTTAGTACATATACTTATGTTAATCTATAGGAGTAGATTATCTGCAGTTTCTCTTTCTACAGCTCCAGTTACCTGAAGTCAATCACAGTTCACAAACATTGGATAGAACATTCCAGAAATAAACATGTTATAAATTGTATGCCATTTTGATGAAATTTTAAGTTGGACTCTATCCTGCCCAGACTATAAATCATCCCTTAATCCAAAGTATGCATATTGTATATGCAATCTGCCCATTAGTGGCTTAGTAACCTTCTCACTCATCATATAATGTTTAAATACATTTATGTAGACATTTTGTATCCTATATATTATATAAATATGCATATATATTATATTAATTATAATTAATAATTAATAATATATTTAATGCATTATTAATATATACTGAATATGTACACCACATGCATACATATATAAAACTGTTAGTTTGCAAGTAAGAGATGAGAGACACAAACAGTTTCAATAATTTGTGTCTCAACTAAATCAAATACCAGCTCAAATATATGAATACCTTTGGTAATCTGTCAAACTGGGACAGAGTGCATTTGTCTGAGAAACTAGAATACTCTTGAAAGAACATTTATACTAAGAGAAGGGGGTAAAGCAAACAATGTATGCCTAGTAGCAAAACCTTAGTCAGGAGAGTCAGGGGACATTCAGAGTTTAACATCGTATTTAAGCTCAAACTTCCAATTCACTTCCCCATGAAGAATGGGTGATCCTTTGAAAACCTTCAGGTGCTTGCCAAGCCAGGCCTAGTAGCATAAACCTGTAAACCCTGCACCTTGGGAGGCTGATGCACAGGATTACAAGTTCAAAGTCAGTCTTAGCAACTTAGTGAGGCCCTAAGTAACTTAGGGAGACCCTAATCAAAATAAAAAATTGAAAGGGCTGAGGATGTAACTTAATATTTAAGCATTGGATTCAATACCCAGTACAAAAAAAAAAAAAACCTAAGGTATTGATCCAATATGGCACTGAAGGAAACATACACAAGCCAGTAGAGCTGGTATGTTTAAAACTCAAATAGTGACAACTCCAATACTCCAATCTTTTCCAGTTTTCTCCTGATGTGAAAGAAATATCCATTTCCATTACAGCCACTCTGATATGATATTTTTACCTTCCATCTAATAGATTGTCAAGAATATTTAGTGAGTAATAAATTCATTAATAACTTATGCTTCCCTGAGTTGCTAGTGCTAATGAATTCAGACCACATTACTCTTAGATTCGTTTTAGTTCTTATGTGACATGTACCTCAGTACAGCACAACAAAAATCTCTCTTAAACACAACAGTATGGCTGGGCACAGTGATGCACACCAGTAATCCCAGAGGCTGGGGATCACAAGTTTGAGGTCAGCCTTAGACACTTAATAGAAAGGAAAAAGGGATGAGGATGTAACTCAGGGATAGAGCATCCCTGTGTTCAATCCTCAGTACTATAAATAAATAAATACACAAGTATAAACACAATGCACCCTTGTGGCTTCTTGCTCTTCATATGTTTTTGCTCAATCTTATTTTTCTTTCTATAGAATCTAGCTTATATTCCAAGTGCACTATCATGCATTTTTTTCAAAATAGTTAATGTTTGTTTATTCTAGTTTCCTTCATGCCTGTGTTTCTTTTAGAATCATAAGGAGACATGCTATATATGTGTGATGGACAGAGTTAACAATAAGCTACAAATAAAAACCAAAGACTTATTTCACAAGCATTTATTTTTTATTTTCACATATTACATCATGCACACTGAAGCTTTGATATCCCTCAGGATAAAAACAACACTTAAACAGAGAGAAAAGTGTCAGCTTCTATACGGTTCACAAATTGACCTTATCAAACTAGGATCTTCAAAAAAACACAAATGTTTGTGGATACTGACAGTAGCAATGGTGTTACCTAAAAGGAAGCCATGACAGGGAGGCCTGACAGTAGACAGCTTAGTGGGAGGGGACAGAAGCCACCAGAGTGAACTCAACTATGAACACTTATGGGAGAAACAGCTGTTATTAGAAGCTGCTGGAGCACTGAAGATAGACAAAGGTTAATCACAGATAATTTTTGTTCACATGTGAAACATTCCCAGAGTGCACCTAGAATTCAGTGGAATGGGGATTCTTCTGAGGGTATTGGAAATCTTGCAGTAGAAACGGGAATTAACAAGGACTATCAATTTGCAATGGTTACAGAGGAATATTCAAGACACTAACTGAGATATATTAACATTAAATCCTTTGTTCCTATTATAAATCCTATTAGTAGTGATAAAACAGAACATTTTCATTTCTCTATATGTTTCAATTTCATTGCTATTCTTTATAATCATTCTTTCTATTATATACTTATCCTTCTTGTGATAAAAACATATTAGTATATAGAGAGAAGTAAAAAATATTCTCACTGAAAGGGATATAGGATATCATCTCATGTCATCCCCTCATATTGCAAGAAGGTTTTATAAACTAAGTATGTTTTTCAAATTATCCATCTGGTGGTCAAATAAGATTTACTGAGAAAGTCATACTGTCCAAGAACTTGGGTTTCTTATGACTTGACTTGCAGCCTTTAAAATATTGAAGCTTTTTAGAATAACTCCTCTTGGCATGAGAAATCAGTTTGAGAATCTAGATTTTAAAAAGAACAGAATCAGTAAAATAAGTTATTTTTTAAATGTTACAAAATAAATGATATAGAAAATCTAAATCTGCATCCCTCTATGGAGAATTACAGAGAAAAGTTTTGAGAATCAATTCAATGATTCCTGAACTTCATTACTTATTTTAAAAATATGAAACAAGTGAGACAGATCAGGGATAAAAAGTTAAGGTGTTTATTTGGAGGATTGTCATATCATGTTTCCTTTGCAGGGTGTGAGTGTCAATATATACTTTGCCTCAAGCCTTGTGAAGGGGTTTGTCAAAGACCTTGTAATGTGTTTGTCCCAATTAGATGCAAAGAAGACAAAAGCCAGATTTAAATCTGAAGATGAAGTATGTCCTGAAGCAGTAGGATAGAGGTGACTGTGTTAGGACCAGGCTGAACTTCCTGAATTTCTTTGGTCCAGAGATGCACAACTGCAAAGGAACAAGTGAATCAAGATCCATATACATTTTCTTCAAAAGTATCATTATAGATAGTGAGAGAGCCAGCACTTTGAACCTGGGTGGAGCTGAATACCAATGAATCACAGTCTTGAGATTGACCCCAGAAGTGTGGGACAGAAAACACTGAAAAAAGGTCAAAAAGTGGGAACTCACCCAGAGTTCTCCATAGGAAACTGGAAAACTAGCAGCAAAGTCAATGTGAATAATCTAGCTTCTGGGTAGGAAGTTTACTAGCATTCTTCTGAAACAGCTCTCTCGAATAAGAACCACCACATCTCTATCCACTTACCCATATCTATTTGACTAGAACTGAAATGCCAGCTGCAGAATGAGTGAAGGGGTGAGTAAGAAGAAAGAGCAATGCTATCAAATGAAACAATCCAAGGAAATAGTGGCAAAATATGTAAACACATTTTTCATTAGAAAAGGCATACAGATTTTTTTTCTCTCTCTAATAGATTGTGATTCTGGTGTCATTTCCAGGAGATTTTGGCCTAATCCAAGGTAACAAAGATTTCTTTTCATGTTTTCTTCTAGAAGTTCTATGATTTTATAATATACTTTTAGGACTGTAACTAATTTTGAGTAAATATTTTGTAAATAGTTCAAAATATGGATTAACATCTTTCTAATTTGCTGGAGTTATTTAGAAATGTGATACATAGTTCCAAACAGTTGAGGATATTCTGATTATCTTTCTGTTGATTACTAGTTTAATTTCATTGTGATCAGAGTGAATAGTTTGTATGAAACAATTCTGTTTTAAATTTATTGTGACTGGTTTTATGTCCCACAGCATACTTTATTTTAGAAAATATTAATTGTGAACTCTTAAATAAAATGTATCCTTCCATTCATGGGTTGAATATTCTATGTGTCAATTGGGCCAATTTTGCTAACAATGAACTCAAGTCTTATGTATACTTAATGATTTTCTGTCATTTTTTTTCTATCAGATATCAAGAAAATATAATGAATTATTTAAGTATAGATATTATTTTTTGCCTATTTGTCCTTGAAGTCATTCCAATTATAGCTTCATGTTTTTTGAAACAGTTCTTAGGTACATAAACTTTTAGATTGTTATATTCTCTTGATGAACTGCCAATTAGATCATTATACATTAGCTCTTATCAACCTTTTCAATATTCTTTGCTTTGAAATCTACTTTGTCTAATATTGACGTTTCATGTTTTTATTTTATTTTTATGTACAAAATTTTTAGTTTTTTTTAAATGTGTTTATAATAGGCCCTTCACACTTGGGAGAGATATGCCCATAGAATTGATTATTTTATTGCCTTTTTAATGTTTAATATTTATCTATAACGTTTAATAGAGTATAGCTAATTTTTTCTTTTTTTCATTCTTTCTTTTTATTTCTTACATACATAAGAATAGTGAAATGCATTACAATCATAATTATCCATTCACAACACAATTTTTCATAACTCTGTATATAAAGTATGTTCACACCAAATTATGCCATGATACATGAGCTCTCTTATTGTTATTATATTATTTTTATTTTGCAGTACAATTCTTAATACATCTTTATACCACAATTTATCATATCTCTGATTTTATATAAGGTATGTTGACACGAAATTCACATCTTCATACACGTATTTTGTATAATGATGATGATCTCCTTCCACTATCCATCCATTTCCCTCCCACTATATAGAGGTAATCTTCCCTACTTGCTCTCCCTCCCAACCCCATTTTGAGTCATCCCCCTTATATCAGAGACGACATTCAGCATTTGTTTTTTGGGACTGACTAACTTCACTTAGCATAATCTTCTCTAATGCCATCCATTTCCCTGCAAATGCCATTAGACAGGTGAAAGAATTAAAGGAATAACTATAGGAAAAGAAGAACTTAAACTAGTACTATTTGCTGATGATATGTTTCATGTTTTTAAAATTAACATAATATACCATGTTCCTTATTTTTAATTTGAGCAACTGATGTTTTTTAATAAAATAGCATTTCATAGGATCTTGACATTTTTATCTAATCTGAGAATCTCATTTAATATACATTCAGTGTCATTAAAGAGATGGTTTGTTTTAAATTTGTTATTATGCTATTTGCTTTCAATTTGTTCTCTTGGCTCTTTTATTCACAATTTGGTCTTCTTACATGTTCTTTTGGATTAAGAATTTTTAGAATTCCATTTAAAGTTTTTCATTGGCTTATTAGCTCTAACTCTGCATTACATTATGCTAGTGATAGTTTAAGCATTTATACTATGCACCTGTAACTTACCACATTCTACTTTCAAGTAATAGCATAGGCTTTTATATATAGTAAATGAAATATACAGCAGAACATTTCCATTTTTCCCCTTCCAGTCCCTAAGTAATGTTGCCATATGGTTTTATACTCACAAATAAAATTATGAGCAATATAAAAGTTGGTTTTGCTTTAAATAGTCACACCCCTTTAAGGAGATTCTGATTGTAATATGTAGCTTTGAATTAATCTTTTTGGCAGCCTTCATTTTAGTATACGATGTTTGTTATTTTGTGTGTGTGGTTCTGTGGCTGGGGATTGAACCCTGGATCTCACAATCACACATTTCACACATGCTAAGCAAGTGCTTCACCTCTGAGCTATAACCCAGTCCAAAATTTTTATCTGATAAAATTTTCTTACTCTTTGAATAAATTATTTTGATATTTCTTGTAGTATAAATCTAAATTTGAAGAATTGTTTTAAAATTAATATATATATATATATATACATATATATATATGTTTTATTTCATCTATGTTTTAAAAATGTTTTCTGAATAAAAATGTCCAGGATAAGAAACTTTTTTCCAGTAATTTAAAGATGCTGCTGGGCTGCCTTTTTGATTTTCTTATGTCTGATAGAAGTCTGATGACATTTATCACTTCTCTCTAGTATATAATGTTCTGCTAAAGATAAAATAACTTTCATCTTTTTTCCTTGCATGTATTGTGTCTCTTTCCTCTGCCTTTAAAAGAATTTTTCTTAATAATTAAGTTTTTAAATTTTATTGTACTAAATATTACCATTTTTGTTTTATTTTGTTTTGGCACTGAGTATTTGACCCAGTTCTACCAATGAGCTACAACCACAGCCTTTTTAAATTTATTTTGTAGTTTTATTTTAAGTCTCAAACTGAGGCTGACCTCAAACTTGCAATCCTCCTAACTCAGCCTGCTGAGTCACTGAGATTACTGGCATGTGCCCCCACACCCAACTCTCATTGGGTTTAAATAATTTTAATGATGTAATATGGTATAGTTTTCTTTATATTCTTTCTGCTTGAATATCTTGAACAATTTGGATTAGTATATTCATTATATTATTCATATTTGGAAGTATGTTTTTTTTCCTAATTTTTTGGCCCTCCATATCAAACCCTTCACTTACTTTAATTTTAAGCAATCAATTTCATTTTAATAATATGAGAAATCATAGGTAATATACTAAATGAATGTGCATTTGAAGTATTGGTGCTCTTTAGTTTGGTTTGTTTTTTATATTCATTGTCTTACTCTTGGCTAGCTTCTGCTTTGTTTTCAAGTTAACTAATCTTTTCTTCATCAGTGGCTAATCTGTTAATACAATCCAATATACTTTTTAAATTAAGGCATTATAGTTTTCATATATAGAAGTTCATTTTGGATATATACATATCTTTCATTACTTTGCCTAAGTTTTTTAATATTTCACCCAGAATTTTAGACATGAAAATATTTATAATGCTTTTAGAATATTGTTTTTATTTTTACCATTTGTGTCAATTCTGGTTCAATTCCAAATAAAAAATTTCTCCTTATTCTTGGCAGTATTTTTCCACTTCTATGACTCATGATATTTTACTTGATGCCAGACATTGTGCTTGCTCTTCTTAGATGTTGGACATTTTTGTATTATTCTAAACATTATTAAACTTTAAGAAGGACCCAATTGAATTACTTCAAGATACTTGGATATTTTCAGATCTCAGTTTTATTTTTTTTGTAGAAAGGATGAGGATCAGGTATTCTAATTTGAATTTACTCATTATTAAGGACAAAACACTCTGAAAACATTTGCTTAATGATATAACACACTGACTGTTGGCAACAAGTACTCTACCCTAAGTAAGTGAGTTTTCCTACTCCATGTAAGTAATATCATCTATTATTACACTTTATTTAGATGGCTCTTGTCTCTGCTCTTCTGCAGATTGTGCGTTGCATTGTTCTTGATAGTCAGTGAAAAAAAAGTAAATAAAACTCTGTAAAAGACATCTAAGAACCTCATGTCAAATGTTTTTAAGTGTTTCATTAATATCTTTTTAAAAAGTGTATCAGGTTCTTCCATGCTTAATTTTAAATCCTCAATTTTATTTTTAATGGCATGACAAATTATAGAAATACCTACAATAATGTGTCTGCTTAATTTGACTTAGGAGTTTGTATGGAAAGATATTTGAAAGGCATGACTTTGAGAAAGTCATGATAATTTTTATAGTGAATTCACTGAATAAGTATAATTCCAGAAATCATGAAGGAGAAACCAAAATATATAAAGTATAATTTAATATTCTAAAAGAATAGATGTTTTACTTAGTAACAAAAAATATATATAAATACATCCTGACATATTTTAAAAGTCAATAGAGTTTGAACTTTCATTAAAAATTAAAATACATAAGGAGAGTATATTTGATATTTTAATTACAGATGCTCCTTGACTTATACTATGTTTACATGCTGTTTAAAAAAACAGTTTAGCTTTAAAATAGTGTAATTGTACTTAAAATTTCATAAACGTATTTAATATACCTAAATCATCAAATATCAATTTGACCTAGCCTAATTTACCTTATCATACAGTTCAGCAACAACATATAATAAAAAGACTATTTTATAACTATTGAATATTTCATATAATTTAGTGAATGCTATATTGAAAGTAAAAAAACAGAATGATTTATGAATAAGTTTTCACATCATATTAAAGTTAAAAATTTTAAGTTGAACCATCATAAGCTGGGTACCATTGATATATAGTGACTAAGTATGGCTCCTCCTATCATATAACTCAATTCAATGATGTGAAACATCTTTATATAAAGATGACTTTACTAAATTAGTGCTGTTAATCTCCAGCTTATTGCTCTTATACAGGCTTTGACAACCATAGAAATAAAACTGTATAATAGAATTGTATTTGTTATTAATACAGAAATTGATGCTAAGACCTGATTGAAAGAAAATGTTCTTAATACACTGCATTTTAAGACCTCAGAGAAATTCAGATACATCCTTGAATGGGCTTACAGGGGGTCCATTTCAGAAGAAGCAGTACTTCTCTTCAGCTCTCCACTCTCACAATATTATTAGAATATAATCAACAAGGAGAAAGAGACCGTGTGAAGACAATGCAGTGTCTTACAGGAATCACACATAAAACTTGACATGAGATGATAGAGTGGTGCCAAGCTGGAACTTTGTCCCTTACTCCCCTTGACTTTTTGATAAAATGAAACATGGAGCCTTGGATTTAAAGATTCCAGTCACGTCTATTTGTAGAAGACCTTAATGTTTCAATCAAAGAATAGGAGCATCAAAGAATGTCATTTGAGACAACCACAAGTCTATAAGCCAACCACATTTTAACTGGAAACCTATCGTCAAATCTTTTAATGGATGACTAATATCAAGTGGAGCTGTTTGGGAGGAAGCCCTCCATCAGTGAGGCCTCTGGCAATCACCACATTTTCACACCACCTTTTCACACCACCTCCAACAGAAAGAAATGTGGCAGGCATGGAAATTGGCCATCCAGTTCTCCCTTCAAGGAAGACATTGATTGACTGCATGGTTGATGGACATTAATATTCGCAAACAGTTTTCTTCTGTCAGTTTCAGGTTTAGAAAGCCACCTTGTTTAATCAGATTTTTCACCCCTGTGACCAAAAGACCTGATAATAAAAATTTTAGAGAAGGAAAAGTTTATTTTATCGTTCAGTGTTTTAGACGCCTCAGTCCTTAGATGGCTAAATCTATTGCTCTGGAGAGAAGAAGCAGAACATCATAGCAGAATGGTATATCAGCAGAAAGCAGATGGGTACAGGGCTCCAGGAAGGAGGGAGGGAGGGAGGGAGGAATGGAGGGGGGAGAGAGAGAGAGAGAGAGAGAGAGAGAGAGCGCAAACGCACTCTAAGAGCATACCCTCATGACTCAGCTCCTCCAGCCACACCCTTCCTGACTACAGTTACCACACTCAGTTAATGTCAGGAGATAATGTACTAATTAACTTTTACTCTCATACCCCAATCATTTCATCTCTGACCTTCCATGCATGTCTCAAACATGAGCTCTTAGGAAACATCTCATATCTAAACCATAATATACCTTAGTAAAGGTCATGGAAACATCCAATGATTGAGGTAGCCGAGAGAAAGAGGCCCAATTCAGAGCATATTCAAATTCCATTTTAGATTCAAAGTTTTGCATGGCATGTTCAGAAGCTGTTCCCAAGCTCAACTTCTCCTTGGTCCACTTAATTTGCCTTTCTAAGAGCTTTTCCAGATAAGTGTCCTGCAAGCTAAAATTATCTGACTTTACTTTCCAGAAACCCAACTCAACTGCAAGCAACTACAACTGGGAAATGGATGGTAATCTCTTTGGGACAGTTTAATAAGTAATAAATGTGCCTCTTTATCCTTTTCTAGGGTGTAAATTAGTGGTACCAGCTTGGAAAAAAAATGGAGGGAGAAAATGTAACAGAACATTCTTATGAGGTGAGGTAGGAAGTTTAAATACAACATGAGATGGAAATTGAAGACTTCATTGAGTCTCAAAGGCAGCAATGAGATATTTTTCTAGGATAGAAAACTAATTGAAATGCTGTGACTTCAGATTGACCTATCATCAGAATCAGAGACTGAGGTAGAAAACAGGACATTTGATACAATGTGGACACATGTTACCGCAAACATTTTAAAGGCTTTTCTTATTTATCTAATGTATAAGCAAATTAATTGTAACTCTTCTTTTAGGCAGGAATGGTGTGTGGGGTAGGGGAGTTGGTATGACTTATGACTTGTATATAAATCTACCAGGTATACTTGGTCACAGGCCTGTAGGAAGAGCAAAAAGCTGTCAGTAAAAAGCAAAACCAGGGACCTAATTATCTGTTTCGCCTAATAAAATATAATAAACATACCCATAGGTTAGAATATCTAAGTAGTTATTTATAAACACAGAGAGACACCCAAAGGTTACTACATAAAGGTCAAATAAATGCAGGAACTCTATGGTTGACATTGAGGTGAGGCTAGAGGGAGACATATTTCACATCCAGAGGGTTGAAATCAGAGAATAGAGCTATATCTGTGGCATGGATAAAAATGCAAATGAACACTGGACTAAATCCTGGGTGTAAGATAAATACCCTAGAAAATACAGATGTCAATTTGAACAGTAATTGTGATTAGTGCTGTTCCATAATTGAAAAGAGATGGCAAAGACAGAATCTGAAATCTTCAGACCCCCTGGCATGTTGCTATTTGACTCAATTAACTTAAATTACTGAAATATAACTGAATAAGTTATATCATGAGCTATGACTCATCTAAGCACATGCCATTTAGTAAGGAAATTCAGAGTTTTGTTAACTGTAAATTAAGAGTTAATGGGCATCTGTACACAACATTTGATCCCAGGAACACAGCTTTCTATATTCTTAAGGAAGACTAATGGTCTAAAATGGCATCTTGCGTTACTTGTTAAGCAACAGAATGGGAAGACAGGGACTGACTGTGAATTCTAATTTTGAATAATGATTCATCTTACATTAGGTGAGGCAATTAGCTTTCCTTTCCTTGGGTATAAAATGAAACAAATAATGCTCAATTATCTTCTGGGAATATTCTAATGAGAAACTAAAGATTCACATCTATAATTAACTTCAAAAATATAAATTTCTAGTTTATGTAAAAATAATGTTTCAAATTCATGAGTCACATGCAAAAGTGTTTGCCAATTTTGTGCTAACTCATTGAGCTCATAACGTATAATAGTACGAATATGTATTTTCTTTCTAGATATAATGAGAAAAAATTAAATTTCTTTATGGAATTTAAAGTTACAAAATTTAAAGCAGAAGAACATTGGCCAAAGGATAGAAAAGGTGATCAATAGAACCAAAGATTGCAGAATGGGATCCAAATACTACAAGTCACTGAATTTTTAAAAATAATTACTGTACTGAAGTGAGGAAAAGATAGCTGTTTTAAAAGAATGATGGTGAATAATTAGGCATAATATGGGAAAAATGTGGTTAGACCAGACTCATAAGTGTAGACTAAAATCAGTTACGAATGGATGAATGGATTGTGGACCTAATGGAATATTTAAAGCAGTTTATTAAAAAAAATTGAAGAGCCTGGAGCAGTGGTGCATGCTTGTAATTCCAGCAATTTGGGAAGCTGAGGCAAGAGAATCATGTGCTTAAAACAAGCCTCAGAAACTTAGTGAGGTCCTGAGCAACTCAGAGACACCCTGTCTCAAAATTAAAAAAAAAAAATTAAAAAGGGGTAGGGATGTCTCTCAAGTTCTTAAGTGCTCCTGGGCCCCATTACCTCCACTCCCAGTGAAAAAAATTGAAAGAACATTTTCTTGATTTGGAGAGTAGTCAGAAATTTCTTACATAGAATAAAATGTATATATTAACTTAAACAAAAATATTGATAAATTGGACTGTATCATAATTAAGAATTTCCACCTGCCAAATTATTTCATTTGAAGTGAAAAATGAGCTACAGAATTAATGAAAATATTTGCAATCATATATCTGACTATAGTTTCACAAATGGTAAATAAAAAGAACTCCTAAAGTCATTCAAAAAGAAGAAAGAAAACACAAGGAAAAAAATGGGAAACTTAGTTAAACATGGACTTCACACAGAACAGTTATCTAAAGGGCTATTACACATCTATAAACTATGCTCGACCACAGATAAATAATTCCCACCAGATGGCTAAAATTAAGGAAAACTATTAAGAACCAAATCGTGTCTTCCAAAAATTCATATGTGATATGCTAATCCTCAGGACCTCAGAATGGGATGGTATTTGGAGAGAGGATTTTCATAAAC
The DNA here is from genome assembly GCF_052094955.1 of Ictidomys tridecemlineatus. Classification (NCBI taxonomy): domain Eukaryota; kingdom Metazoa; phylum Chordata; class Mammalia; order Rodentia; family Sciuridae; genus Ictidomys; species Ictidomys tridecemlineatus. The sequence continues at coordinate 105,552,539 of NC_135485.1, read as the reverse complement.
GTAATTAAGGTTACGTTGGGTCATCAGATTGGGCCCTAATCCAATTGCATGGCGTCCATATGGAGAAGGAGACGAGAACACAGACAGTGCAGAGAGAAGACTCTGTGAAGACAGAGAAGAGAAGATGGCTCTCTTCAAGACACCAAAAGAAGTTTCAGAAAAAATAACAACCTGACAACACCTTGATCTTGAACTTCTAGCCACTGGAGCATTGAGAAAATCCACTTCAATTGTTTAAGCCACTCAAACTACTCCTTTGTTATGACAGTCTGGCAATCCAATGCAAGGACAAGACCAAATGTTGGTGGGCAAAGTTGTGTGAAAAACTATATTCACACGTAGCTGAGGGAGTACGCAACCCTTCTGGAAAACATTTAGGAGTATTTACCAAAGCTCAAAATATATGCTATGATACAACTTCTTCACTCCTACAGTGTAAATATGGGAGTTAGAGGCCATGTACCCTAATATTCATAACACAGCTATTCCAAAATAGCTGTGTCAATCCAAATGTCCATCAACAGTGCAGAAGAAGATAAGTAAATGTTTTTGTTTTGTTTTGTTTAACTATGTGCCTTTTTGAAGCAATGAGACAAAATGGATGTTTGTTTATTATGTAAAAGCACAAATGAATTTTACCAACATAATTCTGAGAATAATATCACACATGGAAACATGAAAGAGCACATACTATATATTCTCATTTTCTATAAAGTTAAAAAGATAGACACAATTAATTTTCAGTGAATAAAATCAAGGTCCGGGTTACATTCAGGGAGAAAAAGGTAGTGACTGGGAGGGATAATATTCTGCATTGCCTTGATTTTCTTTCTTTTATTTCTTGATCTGGAAGATGGTACTAGGACTGCAGGCAGGCACTTTGTAAAAACTAAGCTGCAAACTTGTGATTCATGAACTTTTCTGTAGGTAATTATTCTTCAATATAAAGTTCACTTAAAATTCAGAGTGAAGCAATTCTAAAAATGTACTAGGTCGTTATGAAGATTTGCTTTTGATAGTTTTAAAAATATATCTATGGGGCAAAAATGTCACTCTTCTCTCAAAATACTCCAAATGCTCAGCCTCTTAAAGGAAACGCTGAAGACCTGATTTGGCTTCCATTTCAGTTCACTCCTCTCCTGTCACTTCACCCCACACTCCTTTGCTCAAAGTGGCTCCGTGGCTCACACTCTGAGCCTCTGCCACTTCAGGGACTTTGCATAACCTCATTGCTGACTTTTTCACATACAGCAGGTCTCTGATGAAATGACCAACTTTCTCGGTCAGGTCTTTGCCTACCTATTACACTAAAACTCTTCGATAAAGCATCATTCATTGTATTTTCCTGTTTCATTCTAATAAATTACTTACAACACTGTTCATTAGACGTTATCAGTCCCTTCCTAAAGCAGCTGCTTTAAGTATGGCTTCTGTCAGCTTCTGTTTCTTTTACAGTCTAGGCACCTGGAATATTGCCTGATATGTAGCAGGCATTTGGTAAATACTTTCTTGAAGGAATAAATGAATTCGTTTTCATCTTTATTTTAGTGTTAGACTGCAAAATTATTTTGTTACCAAAGATTTTGACAAAATAGATAAATTTCAAATGAGAATAACTTGTGGACTATCCTAGATTATGAATAAAGATAAGAGGAACTACTCACGATAGCACACATTTATTAACATTAAACAGATGCTTTGACTTAGTGCATAAGTTTAACAGATCACAGTAATGTCTACATTGCAATTTGGTAGAAAGATACCACCCTCGAGAAGAAAGAAAGGTCATTATTTCTTATCAAAATAGTTGTCCACTATTGTGTAATTACAAATTAGGTAGCTAATGTAGCTTTCTCAAAAATTAAAATTGCTTAAACAATGCAATTTGAGGTCAATTTCTTGAATTAATATTTAGTATAATCAATGAGGTAATTGGGGGAAGAAAGTGATGTTTAGTGTTGTTCCGGCTTCTTTCATATTCCAGTATTTGTGCTCCCCACGTATATGATTTTCATATTTATTCAGTATGATATGAATTTCCTGTCTATGCACAACACAAGTGTGGATTGGCCTGTTTAAAACTACTTTCTTAATTCTACATATTTTGTCCAAAAACCTCATTTTTATCATTCTGTAAATACATCTTGATACTTTATATTTCACAATAGTACATTATGTGTCAACACAAACACAATTTTATCTAAGTTTAATATTAGAATTTCCCTTTCCTACAGAGTACTGTTGAAATGCTCTGTCCTAAGCACTCACTTTGTGAGTTACAGTCCATAGGTAATTCTCATTCATAGTTGGCTGATTTGTTTCTTCATTATGAACACTTTGCCATGAGCACTCAGACTGTCCTTTTCCCCTTCATCAGAATTGGTCCATGACCTGCTAGAAAGCATTTCCATGGCACTACAGATAAACATAGCAGGTCACCTTCCATTGATTTATTATTTTATTAGGATTTGAAATCATTATCATGGAAGAATGCCCACCAGGTTATCTTGTTAAATCAAGATCAAGATTAAACTCAGTAATACACTCTCATCTGACTCCCAACTTGCTAAACTTTTATCATTTCCATCTGTTTTATTTCTTTACTCTTAAACCTTTAGGTCAGAAGTCACTTTTCTTATGTTTCTCTGTCTTTTGGATACCCCACCCACTTCTCTTACTTATCTGACTCTATTCAATTGTTGCTTCCATGGGCTTTTAATATTTGATATTGTGCTTAGGCTTAAAGAGTGCAATTAAAATACTCTAGAAATGTTGAATATTTCCACACTTTGATGTCAATATAGTGTAAACTACAATGTATAGCACAGTCAGAAGACTAAGTGGCCATGAAGTTGAATCACTAGCTAGTTTAACATGGTTGGCATATGGCTCTACCTCAGAGAGGTCTTCATGTGAGCATGGTCACCTCTCTTGTTCAGTGATACCTCACTGACTGCCTCCATGACTGTCACATAAGTAGTGTTCAGGAAATATTTGCAAACAGGTTACATTTGAATGGGACTCACATAACAAACCTGTATTTCAAATATCCATTTACCTCTCTTAATTATTAAAATTTCTAACTAGGATAATTCCAATGTGTGCTTTGAATGCACTATTGGGAAGAATATGATTCTGTAAATCATGGTATAATGCAATAAATTACATTAAAATATATTTATTTTCTTCTAAAATATTATATATTCAGCCCTCTATATCTACAAGTCCTACATCCATGGATTAAAAATACCCAATATTGAAAATATTTGGTAAAAAATGTGTCTGTACTGATAATGTACAGACTTTTTAATGTAATTATTCACTAAACAATACAATATAACAGATAATTATTTGGCATTTACATTGTAATGAGAATTATAATAATATAGAGATGATTTAAAGTACATAAGACAATGTGCATAGATATTCGAATACTATATGATTTTATATAAGGTATTTGAGCATTGACAGATTTATGTATTCATGGGAGTCCTGGCACCAATCCCCATGGATACTAAAGAGAAAAATAGATGATTTTCTGTCCATAATTTCAACCCTTTTATGCAAGAGAAAAAAATATAACTCAAAGAATTAATTATGATATTGACGAAAATTACAGGGAAAAAGTGAGTTAAAACTGTAACAACATGCAGATTATTTTGACAGAGGTTAGTATGTAAAGAAATCATTTGCAAACATAAAGTTATACCAAAAAAATGAGCAGCATCTCTCATCATCCATCTAAAACGAAAAGATGCTTGCTTGCAAGGACAAAATTTGAAATGATTTGTAAATAGAACTCTTACAATATTCTTCTGGGAAAATTGGTATAAGCTAATAATATTCAGGTTAAGAAAAAGAGATATAAAATTTTGATATCTTTGAATGTTCTGAAATAGATACATAAACAACATAAAATAATTTTCTACTCTTATGAGTATTTTAACACGAGCGAAATAATGAATGCAAGAAAGAACTTCAGAAGATTTATATACTCAGTTTGCCCTTTTTAGTTAATTAAGTGACCTCAATAAAATGAAGGGCATCCATTTTTTTTAAATCTCAGTATCCCAGGACAGTAGATTATATCTGAAAATCAAAACCCAAATGGTCATTTAGCTATCAGGGGAAGGAAGATTTCATGGGTGGATTAATTTAGCTTTTTATCTCTTCTATTTCCTTCATAAACTTTTTGTCTTTCCACTACTTTTCACATTACTTTAGAAAAGATCTGGGAAAAGGAAAGTCTCATTAGTCAATTTTTCAGTTCAAATGAAAGAGAAGGTGCCAGGAGAGATAGAAAGACAGAAAGGGAACACATAGCTGTTAGTTAAGATTAGCTTTGTGGATTGTTTTGTATTTTCTGTTCCTATTGACTATTGGCCTGTGAAATCAATTATTTTAGTTTTAGAGACTTTTAGTGCAATCGTGTAAAAAGAAGAGATTATTAAAAAAATTAAAATGATAGGAAAAAGAGTTCAGGTTTTTATTGTGTTGTTATAAAGCAGAAAGACAAGTAGGTATCCTGCAAGTCATACCTAACAGATGGGTACAAAAATCCTGGCTTTCCAGGAGGCCTGCAGGAGTCTCAGAGGTTGCCAAGAGCAACCAGTTCTGGAAGCCAGTTCCAGGTGGTGTCAAGGACAGGATTGTAACCAGATCTACATAGCCACAGAGGCTGCATGAGGAAAGCTTCTGAATCCAGGATACTGAAGAGGAAGGTGAGACTAGTGGAACCAAATAGGAACAGAAATACAGAAAAAGTTGGCTTTTGACAGACTCATTCAAATTCAAGCTCAATAAATCATTCATGAACCTGTCTTTCTTGTGTTTGTGTCTTATGGACTTTATGTGGATTTTTCAAAGAGTTAGATCAAATAATATGAATGTTTTACTATTATTCTGTGAAAGACTTTGTCATATTTAAAACTTTGTTTTCTCCAGTGCCTACCGTGTACTGTAAAGAGCTACACATCTGATATTTGTTATTTAATTTAATTTAATTTAATTTAGTTACAGATGGGATCTCTAGTAACCATGAACCAAATCTAAGAATGATTTATTATTTTTTTTTAATGTTAGAAGAACACTGACAGTGTTTTGTACACAGATAAGATTATTTAAATGCAAAAACATTTACTTAAACACTTGGGAAAATATATAAATAGTAAAATTTTAAAATATAATAGTAATGGTATCTTACATTTTTGTACTTATTTAATTTTTAAAACTAATTTTGCTATTATGTTAATTTGATTGGTTTGATGTAATCTACTCATGTATTTAGTAGACAACTTTACTGCTAGGGTAAGATTAACAGGCTTAAAAAGATAATGATTCTAAGAACTTATTTATTTATTCAGAAACACGATGTTATTTCATATTGACCTGGGATAGCTAAGAAAAATAAACATTATATACTAATTCCAGTTAATCTCTTTCTATTTCTTTAAAAAGACAATATTGCCAGCAATTTAGTGAGGCACTGATCAACAATGAGACCCTGTCTCAAGATACAAAATATAAAAATTGTACTGGAGATGTGGCTCAGTGATTAAAAGTCCCTGAGTTCAATCTCTGGTTCAAAAAAAATTTTTTTTAAAGTGATTTTGGATGGTCTGTAACTATGGTAGCATGATTTTTTCTGCTGGAAAACAAATTGTTTATTGATGTATTAGTAATATTTTTGAAGATCTGAAAATGTTTTTTTTTCCCTACAGGTTGAGAGCAAAATAGGTATCTCTACCTGAAACGTAAAGCACTGCTTGCTGTCCCACAAATATCAAAATACTGCTGTTATGCCTCAGTCTTACACATATTCTAACATCACCTAACCTGCCCCATAAAATACCTTTTCCCAGGTAGCTTTTGCACAATTAAATTTTACTAAAACAGCAATTTCAGAAACCAGATATAAAACAAAGACAATATTTAAAAGACCCTAATACAAAGGTTTTTTGCAAAGGTCATTTCTCATAAAAAGTATTTGTCAAAGGCTTAAATAATATACATATATTGACTATTCTTGAGAAACCTATTACAATTTATTATCTGGAGAGGTGAGCACAGACTAGGAATGCTGCATTTAGAGTACATTCTGTCCTTGGGTTGCATTTTCACTAGTCCCCATTTCCAGGGCTGTTACCTACTTAAAATATATCATCATTTCATTTCTGTAAGTGAAAAGCTCTCCCTCACATCTAAAGTTGGTTGATGTTAGAGGGCTATAGTGATATGTGATCATATAATATGTTTTGACATAAAACCTTGATTGTTATTTGTCTTCTTTATTAGAAGTTACTTGAAATATTATGAGGATTCCTAAGAAAGGTCTCATGCTCATCTTCTCTGACTCCCTCAGATTTGAGTGCAGGGTTTTTCCCTCCTGGTCAGAAACCAGATAACAGATGGTTTTTCTTCTAGCCAAAGGTCCTTTCAGTCTAGTGAGAGACACAGAGAGACAGAAACTATTTTTTTTTTATTGTGCTATCTTCTTTTCCTGTTTAATAAAGGACTTAATTAAAGAGTGGAGGGGGAAAAAAAAGGATGGTTTCCCAAAGATCAAGTACCTCTGAGCTAAGAAAGCAGACCCAATGTGGGGCAGCCACACAGGGGTTGTATTTAGCGCCTCAGAGAATTTCTGGAAGACATTCTTCAGCTCCCAGAATATAGGGACTTATTGCCACACCACATGGTGTCACCTGCTGACTGCTCTCAAGCCAACAGTAAAAGAAGAGCTATTAGATCCACTTTCCAGGCTTCTCCTACTTCTGTTTATCCATAAACATATTTTCCTGCACTGTATATCAACGTATCCATTAGACCAGTGCATGTACCTTTGTTTATTTTTTCATAAACTGGCTATTGATTGAGTCATGTGTATAGAACAGAATCTGTTCTTGCTACCATAATCACATCAAGATGACAAAATAAAAGGTATAATTCCAGGTGCATGTGAGAACTTCACAACTGGCTGGTGACACTCTATCCTGACTAGGTAAACTGTCTTTGTGGTAAGAATGCTGTATCCACACAAATAGGGTAGATTATTCAAGCTCTCATGGTATTTCAAATTATTGAACTCCATTTCTAGTTCTTAACCTTGCTTGTTTGTATCTAAGTCTTGGAAGATCTGACCACATGACTAACTGGTAAGAAAGAAACTATCTCCAAATACTTAGAGCTATAAAGCTGGCAATGAAGCATCAGGTGATCAAGTGATCAAGTCTGAAAAAGAGAAATACAGAGTTCCTATACTAAGAGACTTGTAAATTAGAAGAGTTTAGATAATGTTTTTAAAAATAGGAATAAAAACAGGAATCATACTGTAACAACAGGGACAACCAAAAAGAAGGGGGAGGAATTGATTATCAACATGCAATAAAACATCTAGTTCATATTATCTATAAAGGCCCATGAGGGTTAGATGTGGGAAGCAAAAATATTTATTTGTCATGGGACCTTGGACAAGTTATGCAAGTTAAGCTTCAGTGTTCCCACTTATGATAAAAACGTTTCCCCTCCTAAGGTTATGAAGAGAAATAAATGTGACTAGTACATTTTTTTTTCATTCAGTGGCTATTTACTGATCATCTCCTATTTATTGAAGTTTCTTTTAGGTGTTTAAGGAAACCCAGAGATCAAAACAAAGAAATGTTCTTGCCTTCATGGAGAGTTCTTTGCTGTGGGGAAAGAGAAAAATAAACATGATGATATATACAAAATAATAATAAGTAATCTAGCAGAAAAATTAATCAGAGAAGCATTATTAAGACTAAAAGATTGTAAGAACTTAAACTAAGTCACCAAGAAGGAATTATTGGGAAGGAAAGATTTGAAGGAGTCAGCCAAGAATCTAAATGGAGAAAATGTTACAGGCAAGGAAATAACAGGTACGAAATCCCTGATACAAGTTATCTGTGAGTGTTTGAGAAATGGCAATATCTAAGTGATTTTAATGAGACAAGCAGGGATCTGAGTGGAAGCATGAATTTAGAGAGGTAATTTTGATTATTTAGAACACTGAAAATCAGTGCAGGTACACTGGCATTTGCTCTGAGAAGGTTATTGAGCAGGATAGAGTCTTGATCTATCTCATGTATAATTGGATAGAATTTCTCTGGCTACAGTGCTAATGTAGAAGCATAGGGATTAGAAAGGAGACTATCATATTTATATAGGCAAAACATGAGGGTGGCTTATATCAGGTAGTAGAAGTAGAAGTGGAACTGAGAAGTAGTCGAATTCTAGATACAGTTTGAAGGTAACTACAGCAGGATTTGCAGTGAATGGATGGAATTTATAATAGGAAGAAAAGCCAATAGTGGCTTCAGAACTTTTGGCTTGGGCTACTGGAAAGGTGGAGTTTTCATTGGCTGAAATAGGGAAGTAGCTGCAGTTTTGCCTGGGCTTGGAACAGATGCCATGGTGACTATTAGAGACCTTTAGGATTTAGGTGATGGTGTTGGACAGGCATTCGTCTATTTTTGTACTGAGCACAGAATGTTCATCCTTGATGAGTCAAAACCAATACATATAATCAGGAGGTAAACAGAGTGAAGACAAGCTTATTATTTGCAGCAAAAGGAGAACTGGGAATAATATCCAAAGCAGTATATACTAGGAAACAAAAGAAAAGGGAATACTGGAAAAACTCATTATTCATATTGGAAAGACTGTCCTCACATGTACAGGTGGGTACATTGCCAGAGCATGTTCAACTGCAGATCATGCTTCTTCATACACTGCATTTTCAAAGATGGTGGAAGGAAACACCCCCAGGGTTGAGAATTTAGCAATACAATGAAATTTTATATATATATATTTGGCACCAGGGATTGAACCCAAGGGTGCTTAACCACTGAGCAACATCCCCATCACACCTAGCTGGAATCTTTCATTTTATTTTATTTAGAGACAATGTCTCACTGAGTTCCTAAGTGCCTCACTAATATGCTGAGGTTGGCTTTAAACTCACAAGGCTCTTGCCTCAGCCTCCCATGTTTCTGAGATTAGAGGCATGTGCCACCTCCTCTGGCTACAATGAGATTACAGTAAGCAAAATTTACTCTTGGTCACTTAGAAGAATGACTCCATGATTTTAATTGGTTTAAACTGATCATTTGTGATTTTCTCTGAAGGATCTTATGTGAAACAAAGAAGAAAAATTGAAGGAATGTTAGCAGTAATTTATAAGGATAGCAGTGTCTTCCCTGCAAGCACGAATACCTGTCCCTAAAAGTTTCCGCACAGCAGCTAACATATTGTATATATGTCATATTTAACATTTAATAAGGTGATCAGTAAATGGTAGTTATGACAATTATATTCAATCCCACAAGTCACAAATTATATACTATTGAAAAGAGATTAGTAATTATCTTTCACATTGTTTTACAATGATACTTCACTGAATTTCAGATTGTAAAAATTGTAAATATATTTATTTGAAATTTGCATTCAAAATCTTCCAAAATATTAAAGGATGCTTACTTTTTATAATATTTAAATTGCATGTTCCTGGTCTTTGCATTCATATTATGTTTTTAGACCACTCAAAAAGTTGGAAGTCTCCTAATTTTTATTCCTTACAGTTTGTTTGGAGCCTATTTTTTTATTAGTAATGGAAACTGTTTATCAAGCATTTAAGACAATCACATTTTATAAACTTTGTACACACTGTTTCTGTTCTTTATAACAACTTGACAAGGTAGATATTTTTAATGCTATTTTTAGATTGAGAATCTGAGGCTCAAAGAGAGGCCCAATATCCAAACCAAGGCCACCTTGGTCTCCCATTTGACCCACTAGAGTTTACATTCTGTCAAATTATTTCAGTTTTCAGACATGAATTCTACTTTTTTTTAAAGGCATCTCTTCATTCTCATTTTAAAATGTTTATGTAAAATCATTTGGGTTCATTTTTATCAGTGCATATGCCTGCTACAGATCTGTATCCTGCCTCCTTTCTGTAACCATCACACCCAGCTGGAATCTTTCATTTTTATGTTTGTATTATAAATCTATAAATAATTGATGCCCCCAAACTCTGATATAAAACATAAGACAAAGCAACACATTCCTTTTTCCACATAAGCTACTACTTGTTCACCAAGAAGTAGGTAGAGTGCTAATAAAAAATTTCACATGAGTTTCTACCTCCATTTTCTGAAGCACTAAAATTATATCATTTCTCCTTTTAAAACCTTTGGAGAACAATAATATGAGCAGAAATATTCTGACATTTCACAAATATGCAGCTTTCCATTAATGACCTCTTCATATCTGCCATAAATGCACACTGCTTTGTAATATCTCTATGCTAAACTATATTGTAACTTAATTTTTGTCTCTTCTATAATGAATCAAAATTCTGTCTATTCACTAAATTATGATATAGTTTGTTAAGCATTAAATTTGTATGCACTATAAAATTAGCTTCCCTAATACATCTATGGATATGATTTTCAATTATTTTCTTCATACTTTGAAAATGCTCTGGTATGAGACTTAAAATTCCATAGCATTTTTTTTTAGACTGACATGGGTGGACACAATCACTGAATCATATTAGCACTTTTGTTACTTATAGAGAAATGAAATGCCTAGGGAAAGAAAGAGCTGCTAAATAAGGACTGACTTCTACAGCACTGCTGAGCAGAGTTTTCATTGTCTCTGTTCTCAAGAAACTTTCCAGTTGACTTTCTTCTTTGATTCTTTTTCTCTGATCCCATAGCAATTTTATTTGCTCTACTGGTGACCAGCCAGTGCCTTTTCCTCTGGCAGCAATGTAAGTGGTATTTATGCTTGCTCATGAATGTTCAGCAGTGACCTTCATGCCTAGAACATTTTTATCTTCCAAATTTTCTTTATGTATGTGTAAAAGAACTCCCCAAATCTAAACCATTTGCACTTGATATATTTGATAATTCGGTTCTGATTTCACCTACTTGTGCTTTGTCTATCTTATGCAGCCTGAGAACAGATAGGAAATTTCTTTACCTTCTGATGTTGATATGAACCATAAAATCTAACTGATAGCTAGTGTGGGATGCCAGAACACAATAGACTTGTGCTTAATAAATTTATCCCTATATGGAAACTCAGTCATCCTTAGTATTATTTCTACCACTGCAATTGACTTTCGTTGAGATTTTAAATGATCCAAAACACTTCATTAAAATCTTTTTACTCTTTTTTTCAGGGTAGAAATAATAAATACCCAACAAGTAATATTCTTTATTGCAGCTTAAAGTACAGTGTTTTATGCATTACATGATTTTTAGATCCTAATTGAACTTTCCTCCTATTTAACTTGCTAGAGTGTAACTTTGAAAGTTCTATTTAAATATCTATAGAAAGATTAAAGACCACATTCCTAGATAAGCATAAATCTCTTTCTTCTCACACATATCTATTTCCATGGTGTACCTACTGTGCAAAGCCATGGACCTACTGTGGAAGAATGTGGAGGAGTCAGGTGAAACCCTTGCTAATAAGCTACCCATTTCTTATTCTTCCCTCCAACTTCAAACTCAGTGCTTCCAAATCCTCAGAACAAGAGCCTAAAATATGAATAATAGTAGTAAGCATTTATTGAATAGTTATAATTTTATATGTGTCATGAAAAACTTTTGTGCCTAATAATCATTTAATCTTCACAATAATCCTAAGAAATCACTAATACATTAAGGACACAAGGTCTAAATATGGTTTGTCCAAGATATTACAGAAACTTTGAATTCTCAGGCTCATTTAATCCCAAATCCTGTGTTTTACATAGGCTATAGTGCACAAAACCACGATTGCAGATTTAGTACTTAGGTATCTTTTCCAAGCACCAGGAAATATCCTCTCCAGAGTCAATTGTAATTTAAGAATACCTAAATGAAATGTTTAATGACTCACATTAATCTGCTCTTCCTGGTTAGCCTAACTCTAATGCCAGAATTATCCTACTATTTCTTGTAACCAAGCACTCAAAAAATCATGCACATCTGCACATCATTTTTATGAATTTGGAGCTCCTTTATAAAGCCTTGTGACTATTCTAACATTTGTTAGGATTCACATGAACTGGAATTTTATTTCTAATTTTCAGGCTTGGTCTTTGTGATACCAGATCCTTCTGATTCTACCAGATCATCTTTCTGGATCACTGATTAACCAGGATATCTGACTGATGAGTCTTCTTTGTTTGCCTAGATTTCTGTCACATATTATGTAAGATTATTATAATTATGTCTTTTTAGACCTACTTCCACAATCAAATCTCTGGTATCTGTATACTCAAGTAGGTTTCCATAATTATTTGTTCTGTTGTATCCCAGGAATCATCTAGGTAATGAAGGAATAATGGAATATGACTATAGGTTGCTATTCTCTTGTGGAAATAATAATTTAGTGAAGTAGCAAAACAGAAACAAAGGAAATGAGAAAACAAACTGATTAAAAATTTACAAATGTCATTAAGGAATCAAAAATAGTTTTCTTCGTAGGAAAAAGTAGAGGTTAAGTGGGTATTGATTTAGTGATATATTCATAAAAGACCTTTCCAAGGAATTTTAATATAAGTTGGAACATGGAGATGTATCAGAAATACATGTGAAGAACAATGGAAGAATATTGCAAGAAAAATTTACACTCATAAAGATCTGCAGGTGGGGAAATAGCTGAGTATGCTCTAGAAACTGAGGAACAGCTACTGTGGTGGAATGGTAAGTGGCATTAGATGAGGTTTGAAAGGGAAACCAGATTGTGCTATGCTTAAAAAATGTATCAGATTCTTTTAAAACAGGTTATTAACAAAAGCTTATTTCTATTCTAAGAAACTTTGTTCAGCTGCTTCATAAAAAATAGATTGGAAATGAGAAATGCAGACATGGAAGATCTTTACCAAACTTCCATTACTGTAGACAATAAAACTTGGTGGCTTGATCTGAAGTGGTGACCCCAAAGATAGAGGTCAGGGGAGTATCCTATATATGTTTATATAAAGAAGACTCAGCTAGAATGAGGGTAGGAAGAGAAAGGGTGACATCAAGATTTCTTACTTGACTAACGAGATAGGTAATACTGCCCTTAAATTAAATGAGAATAGCAATGGGAATTAGGAAATAGGAAACTTGAGAAGTAAAATCAACAGTTAAAATTTAGACATGTTCAAATTTAGACATGTTCAGTTTAAGATGAGTGTGAAATGCTCAGGATTGAATATCAACTAGCAATTTTATCTATATAGTTCGGAGGAGAGCTGTATATTTGAAAATTTTACTATATTCCCTGGGAATAAATGACAATCTCGGAATAAGAATATTAAAAAAAATAAAATAAAGAGTACCTGGGACAGAGTTTCCAATATCAACATCCAAGGTAGAAGAATTCTAACTCTGAAATCTAAGATACAGGAGGAGAAGATTACTAAAGAAGAATGAAAAGTGATAGGAGAATCTAAGAGCACGTCTCTGAAGCCAGACAAATTTAGAAGGATGATATCAGCGGTGTCAAATGTTACTGAGAGGTGGAATAAAAGGATGATATCATTTATTAATTATTTATTTAATCTCTGTAAATGATCCTAACTGCATCCAGATCTCTCAGGAGAAATCTTCCTAAAACAGAGGAAATAACTGAAGTAAATATGGTTTTCAAGCACAGCCATGAAATCTGTGAAGTGGTCCTAAAATGTAAAGGTAATTCAATCTCAAATGCTTTTGCTGAGATGCTTCTTACATTGTTTTCACTTAAAAAGTTAATAAAAAATTCAGGCTGGGACTATAGCTCAGTGATAGAGCGCCTGCATTGCATATATGAGGCACTGGGTTCAATCCTCAGCACCACATAAAAATAAATAAATAAAAATATTGTGTCCACCTACAACTAAAACATATTTTTAAAAAATTATTAACATTCAAGTTGGATGATATTAAAACATTTAAGTTGGATGATAGTTGTGGTTTAAGACAAATGATATTCCTTTATCAATTTAAAAAGCTATCTAAATCTTGTAATATTAATTGAAATGTGGAATATCAATTATCCCTTAACTACAGAAATGGTCCTATTTGAAATATTGCCTTTCTTTTCATGTTTCAACAACTATCAGCAATAATTGCAGCAAAAAAATATCATATACCTTAATTTTCTGTTTTTGATTGCTTGTTTGTTTTGGATGTTGTTTGTTATTGCTTTGCTTGCTGGTTTTGAGGCCCAAGATATCTCCCAAATGTAAAATCCATTCTTATCATAATAATTAAAATGGTTCAACTACTATGGAATGCAGTATGAAGATTCCTTAGAAAACATGGAATGGAACTTCCATTTGACCAAGTTACCAAACTCCTCAGTTTATAACCAAAGGACATAAAATCAGCATAATAGAATGGTGTAGCCACATCAATTTTGATAGCAGCTCAATTCATAATAGCTAAGCTATAGAACTAACCTAGGTGTCCTTCAATAGATGAATAAAAAAACTGTAATATATATATATATATACATATGTACATTTACATACATACACACATCCATACACACAATGGAATATTGCTCAGCTTTAAAGAAGAATGAAATTATGGCATTTGCCAGTAGATGGATGGAACTGGAGACTATCATGCCAAGTGAAATAAACCAATCCCAAAATTAGAAAGGCAGAATATTCTCTCTGATTTGTGGATGTTAACACATAATAAGGATGGGGGGGGGAGACTTTTCTTGGATTAGACAAAGAGGGATGAAGGAAGGGGGGATGGGAATGGGAAAGACAATAGAATGATTTGGACATAACATTCCTATGTTCATATATGAGTACATGAGCAGTGTACATATCATGTACAACCACAAGAATGAGATCCTACTTAATGCAGGTTATACTCCATATGCGTATAGTATGTCAACATATACTCTATGGTCATGTATATCTAAAAAAATAAAAAGCCACATCTGATATTTGATATTGCAAATGATATTTAGGCAGGAAGAGACCTTCAATTCATGAAAAAGACATGAATTTGAAACATCAGACTAAGTGAAAAAATACAGAACTCTTCTAATCATTATAATACTTCCTTTAAAATTATAATCTACAATATAAATCACAATATCAGAAAATTTTTGGTGAATAAAAGTTAAAGAACAGTCAGCTGTGGTACTGTTTACCACCTGAAATAAACTATGGGCTCCATTGAATATGTTCTGTGTATTTTCTATCTATGAACTTCATGAGGATGGGTGGATCTATTATCCTTATCAACACTGCTGTACTTTTTATATAGAGTCTCAGAAAATATTTGGGAGTGAATTAAAATTATTAAATATAAAATTTGATTTGCTGATTCAAACATTCAATTTATAATATTATTTTATTCTCCTTGGAGATCAGCTATCTAAAATTAATTGCATTATGCTATCCTCTGAATACAGAAATTTGCCCCAGTCATAAATTCAAATGGAACTTACACCTAAAAAATAATTTATACTTAAAAACAAAAGAAAAATAAAACACTCAGAACTTCTTTCCCTCTTTGTGTGCCTCAATGATCAGTGGTTTATTCAAAAGAGTTTCTCTAGATAGCCTTCAGAATGATTCCAGTAAAAAATTAGTGACACCAAAAAGTGATAAGGAGGAGGTAGAGGAACTGGATCACTTATGCATGCATGCAAGATGTTAAATGACTCTGGAAAAACAGTTTGGCAGTTACTTATAAAACTAAACATCAACTGTCATATGTTGCAGAAATTGCACCCTTGAGCATTTATCACAAACAGAAAGTTACATTTGCACAAAAACCTACATGTAAATGTCTTGGTAGTTTTCATAGTAATAGCCAAAAGGTAAAAGCAAGAAGGTGCCTTCGATGGGTGAATTTTTAAACAAACTGTGGCATATTGATACCATAAATACTACTCAGCAATAAAAAGGAATAAATATTGAAGCAAACAACAATTTGGATGAATTTCTGGGAACAGTTTTAGTAAAAATTGTCAATTTTTTAAAAAATGTTTTCATTAGTGCACTATAGATGTACATAAATAGTGGGGTTCATGTTGACATAATCATTCATGCATAGAATATAATTTTCTTCATTTCAGTCTCTGGTGATGCTTCTCTGCCTCCCCTCCTCCATACCCACATACCACTTCCTCTACTCATTTTTCTTCTATCATGTATTTTATAAATTGGTACCTTATGGATATACATAAAGGTAAAATTCACTACGGTATTTTTATATATGTACATTGTAGCATGATTTCATCAGTTTCATTCTGTATTACCTCTCGTTTCTCATCCTGTCTCTGTTTTGTTCAATTTCCTTTTTCTAGTTCACTAATCTCCCTTCTATGTTCATGAGCCCCACTAACCATTCCTTTTATTCCCTCTCTTTTCTCTAGCTTCTACATTAAATAAATTATTCAATCTTTGGTTTTCTGGGTCTAGGTTATTTAACTTAACATCATGTTTTCCAGTTTTATCCATTAACCAGTAAATGCTATAATTTTAGTCTTCTTTATGGCTGTGTGAAACTTATTTGCATAAATATGCCCTATTTTCTTTATCCATTCTTCTGTTTATAGACACCTGAGTTGGTTCCCTAAATTAGCTTTAGACGTTATGAACTGTGCTTGTAGAAACACTTATGTGCCTGTATTACCACAATATGTTGATTTTAGTTCTTTTGGATAAATATGAAGGAGTGGGGCATCTGGGTCATAGGTGTTTCTATTCTAGCCTTTTGAGGAATCTCCATAATGCTTTCCAAAGTGGTGGTACTAATTTGCAATCCCACCAATAATACATGAGTATATCTTTCCCTCCACTTACTCAACAACATTTATTATTATTTGTATGCTTGATGATTGCCATTTTAACTAGAGTGAGATGAAATCTCAGTGTAGTTTTGATTTGCATTTTACTGATTTCCAGGGGTGTTGAATATTTTTTTCATGTATTTGTTGCATTTCTTCTTTTAAGAAATGTCTATTCTTTTTCCCATTTACTTATTGAGTTATTTATCTTTTTGACAAAAACATTAATTAAAATATCAGCAAACTTCATTGCAAAGTATAATAAGAAGAGAGTACACACCATGATTAACTTGTTTTTATCCCAGAGATGCAAGGATGATTTAACATACACAAATCAATAAATGTAATTCACCACTTAAGCAAAATTGAGGACAAAAATCATCTGATCCTCTCAACAGATATAGAAAATGCCTTTGACAAAATCCATAACTCTTTCATGATAAAAACACTACAGAAACTAAGGGTAGAAAAAACTTACTTCAACAATACAAAGGTTATCTGTGACAAACCCAATGCCAACATCATAAGGAACAGAGAAAAACTCAAAGCATTTCTTGTAAAATCAGGAATGAGACAAGAATTTGTACTTTCACCACCATTCTATTTAATACAGTTCTTGAAAATCTACTCAAAACAATCAGAAAAGAGAGGGAAATTAAGGGATATGAACAGGGGAAAAAAAAGAATTCAATTTATCTGTTTGCTGATGATATTATTCCATATCTAGAAGACCCCAAAATCTCCATCAGAAGTCTTGTAGAGCTGATAAACAAAATCAGTAACATAGCATGATTCAAGATCAACATTCATAAGTCGATAGCTTTCCTATATAAATCTTGAAAAGTATCTCATCCACAATAATATTAAAAAAACCCTTCAGAATAAATCTAACAAAGAAGGTGAAAACTCTTGATAATGAAAATGATAGTGAGATCCAAGATGGAGGGCTAGAGAGGGGCAGCATTCAGTGTTGCTCCGTGACTTGGGACACAAGTAGTGAGAATACTGCCTCTCTGCGAGCTACATTCCTCATCCCAAGCAGGAATCAAAGTCACCGGCTCATGCAGGGCTCCATGCCACAGAATCAGAGTAGGTCTCCAAACTACTCACCCACATAGGACTACTGGGGGTACCCAAGTGAGCACCACAAACACCTGTCCAGAACTTTCAGTCACCCAACCAAGAAGAAATCATCTATGCTGCCCCATGCAGGACACCGGGCAGCTTCTACATGCAGGAACTCTGGCCACCACTCCTGTGTGGACCCCATCTACCAAAGTGGGGCTTCCCCCGTCACTGCCATCTTGGGACTCAGCAGCAGCAGAGATAGTCCCCTATGCACGGTAGCATCCTTGCACCTGAGAACTTCACACAGGCTCTGAAGTCAGAAGACAGCCACACACTGCATGCCACAGAGCTCTGAACTCATCCTCCCATGCCATTGCTTGGCTCTTCCCACACAACCTGACAGCCCACCGCTGAGAGCAACCATCTCCATCTTGGGTCCCATTCATCACCATCTTCAGTGGGGGTAACTCCCAGTTTGGTACTCTGACTGGCCAGGTACCCAGTTTCTAACTCCCCTCTCTCCCCAGTCGCCACTACCCTGGCACAGTGACACCCTGGTTACCTTCACCATCCTGAGGGCAGAGTTCCAGCTAACAACAGAGGACCCCACCTATTGGATGAGAAGGGAAGTAGGAAAGATACCGATCTCCTGTTTCTTCCTTCAAAACATTTTTTTTCCTTTCCCACTCTATTCTCCAGCCCTAACATCCCCAACATATGTAAAACCAAGTACTTTGCATGAATTAGGATTTCAAGGATTGGGATGTCTGAATAGGATATTACAGCTGTGTTGTATATTCGTTTTTGTTTTTGTTTTTTTTTCTTTTATCTCACCAATTTCTACAATTTAAAATTTTTTAAATTTTTCTTAATATATATATGTGTGTGTATTATGTACTCTACTGTCTTCTCACTTGTCTACCCCAAATCACCTCCTCTCCCTTCCCTGTTACTAATTTTCCTCTTCAGATTTCTTTCTTACACTTCTTAAGATATAACAACTCTATATCCTCACCTCCTACTTTATCAGCATATTATCCTACTCTTCATCCCCAGTTCTTTGTTCACCATCAGAAACTGAAAACCATTTTTACAAACCTATTGAGTATATTGTAGATAATAATTGAATTCACCATTTCTGTACATTGTGACCAAACTGTAAACAACTTAATAGCAAACATTTGTTTTTAGGGTATATACTGTTTATATTTGGATCTGATAACATTGTCCTTCACCTCAAAGGAGAGGTATTGAATCCCTACAGGGGCACTATAAGCCTATAGGGTAAAAACTGTAATGCCTCAGACCCATAGTGCTAGAAGGGAAGACACATGAGCAATATGAAAGACAAGAGACGAAAATTCCCCAAACATATCAAGATACCACATTATTAGAATCCATGGCCAGCACAGCAGAATAAATTACAGATAAGGAGTTCAGGATGTACATGATTAAAAAATTCTGTGAATTAAAGTATGATATAAGAGAGCAAGTAGAGGCAGGAAAAAAATCATTTTGACAAACAGCTACATAAACAAATATAGGAAGCAAAAGATTACTTCAATAGAGACATAGAGATTCTAAAAAAAACAAAAAACAGAAATCCTTAAAATGAAAGAAACAAACAAATTAAAAGTTCAATTGAAAGCATCATCAACAGATTAGACCACTTGGAATACAGGACCTCAGACAATGAAGACAAAATATATAATCTTGAAAAGAATGCAGACTACAGTGAAAATCGTAAGAAATCATAAGCATAACACTCACAAAATATGGGATAGCATAAAAAGAACAAATTTTATTTATTTATTATTTATTTATTTATTTATATATGACAGCAGAATGCATGACAATTCTTATTGCACATATAGAGCACAATTTTTCATATCGTTGGTTGTATACATAGTATATTCACACCAATTCATGTCTTTATACCTGTACTTTGCATAATAATGATCATCAATATCCACCATCATTAATAACCCCTTCCCCTCCAACCCCTCTGCCCTATCTAGAGTTCATCTATTCTTCCCATGCTCCTGCTCCCTATCCCACTATTCAAACAGAACAAATTTAAGGGTTATTGGGATAAAGGAAGGAATAGAGTTCCAGACTAAAGGAAGGAGCAATATATTCAATGACAAAATATCAGAAAATTTTCCAGATGAATTTCAAGTGATGAAATAGAAGACACCATCAGAAGCCTACCAACCAAGAAAAGCCCAGGACCAGAGAGATAGATACACACCCGAGTTCTATAAGACCTTTAAAGATCAACTAACCCCAATACTCCAATGTATTTCAGGAAATAGAAAAAGAGGGAACACTTCCAAACTCATTCTATGAAGCCAATATCACCCTTATTTCAAAACCAGCCAAAGATATATCAAAGAAAGAAAACTTCAGACCAAAATCTCTAATGAATATAGATACAAAAATTCTCAATAAAATTCTCGCAAATTGAATACAAAACATATCAAAAAGATAGTACACCACAATCAAGTAGGGTTCACTCCAGGGATGAAAGGTTGCTTCAACATAAGAAAATCAATAAATGTAATTCATCACATCAATAGACTTAAAAGATAAAAATGATATGATCATCTCAATAGATGCAGAAAAAGTATTCAACAAAATGCAGCACCTTTCATGTTGAAAACACTAGAAAAACTAGGGATAGCAGGAACATATCTCAACATTGTAAAAGCTATCTACACTAAGCCTCAAACCAACATCATTCTAAATTAAGAAATATTGAAAGTATTCTCTCTAAAAGCTGAAATAAGACAGGGATGCCTTTTCTCTCCACCTCTATTTAACATAGTTTTTGAAACACTGGCAAGAGCTATTAAATGAAAGAAATTGAAGGGATACATATAGGAAAAGAAGAACTCAAATTAGCACTATTTGGTCACAATATGATTCTATACCTGGAAGACCCAAAAAATTACACCAGAAAATTTCTAGAACTAGTAAATGAATTCAGCAAAGTAACAGGATACAAAATCAACACCCATAAATCAAAGGCATTCCTGTACATCAGTGACAACTTCTCTAAAAGGGAAATGAGAAAAAACTACTCCATTTACAATACCTTAAAGAAAAATAAAATACTTAGGAATCAACCTAACAAAAGAGGTAAAAGACCTCTGCAATGAAAACCACAGAACATTACAGAAAGAAATTAAAGAAGACCTTAGAAGATGGAAAGATCTCCCTTGTTCTTGGTTAGGCAGAATTAATATTGTCAAAATGCCCATACTACCAAAAGCATTATACAGATTTAATACAATTACAATCAAAATCTCAATGACATTCTTCATAGAAATAGAAAAAGCAGACATGAAATTCATCTGAAAAAAAAAAGAGAGACCCAGAATAGCTAAAGCAATCCTTAGCAAGAATGAAGCTGGTGGCATCACTATACTGACTTTAAACTATACTTCAGAGCAATAGTAACAAAAACAGCATGGTATTGGCACCAAAATAGACTGGTAGATAAATGGTAAAGAATAGAGGACACATAGACTAACCCACATAATTACACTTATCTTATATTAGACAAAGGCACCAAAAACATACATTGGAGAAAAGATAGGCTCTTCAAAAAAAAAAAGGTAAAGGTGCTGGGAAAACTGGAAATCCATATGCAACAACCACAAAAATATAAAAAAAATTAAACCCCTATCCCTCACCATGCACAAAACTCAACTCAAAGTGGATCAAGGACCTAGGAAATAAACCAGACACTCTGGGTCTAATAGAAGAAAATATAGGCCCAAATCTCCATCATATCTGATTAGGCCCCTACTTTCTTAATAAGAATTAAAATCAAGAACTAATAAATGGGATGGATTCAAACTAAAAAGCTTCTTCTCAGCAAAAGAAACAATCAGTGAGGTTAATAGAGAGCTTAGAACTTGGGAGCAAACTTTTACCACTTGCATATCAGATAGAGCAATAATCTCTAAGGTATATAAAGAACTCAAAAAGCTTAACACCAAAAAACCAAATAACTCTATTAATAAATGTGGCAAAGAAGTGAACAGACACTTCTTAGAAGATGATATACAATCAATCAACAGATATATGAAAAAAGTTCAACATCTCTAAGAGTGAAAACATATGCACAAAACAATCAGAGTTCTGGCTATAGTTACTCTATAGGTGTGCAGAGAGTGACTGGTTATCTTATAGAGTCCTTTCCCACTCTTCCCCCCCTAGTCCTTTCTACTCCTCTTCTCCTTAAGTAAAATATTGATGTCACACAGACTGATGATGCTATATAACTAAAATTTGAACATTAAGATCAAACTGGATGTAACTTGCACAACCTTGAGATATATTCTTTAAACTGAAAGATTGTAATGTGGCATTACCTTAACTTGCCTTTCTTACTATTGGAATGTTGACATCATAACTAGAGTAAGAGAAACTATATTGGACCAAGATTTAAAAGCCACCTGTTTTGTATTTTATATTTTTAAAAATACATGTGCTCCTGGAGTAGCCATTCTACACCTATTATTTACCAGATATGAATCACCTACTTTATTTAATATTAAAGTTTTATGACAAAAATTTAAACATCTTTTAAAGTGCTTAACTTTAATATTTGTTTTCTTTGAAAATATCATAGCAAGTATCCTCACTTAAAAGTGTTAAATATTTTGCTTCAAAAAGGAAACATTTTAAAGAAAAATATGGAAAGCTATAAAAGGCCCTCAAAATAGGACAGGTAGATAACGGAAGAAGCACAATTTAGAGCATGCATTCCTTAATGGCACGCTATAGTAGACTTAAATCTCTTCCCATATGGAAATTCACACTTGAGAGCCTGTGAGCTGTGAACTTTCCCCATGGATCACAATTACTGCAACACCTGGACCAAATGTCTTTGTGAAGATACACTGTGATAGCACGGTAGAGTGTTAAATAGCTTTCATGTTTCTCATTCCTTACTTAAATGGGATTTCTGCTGATGTGGTGTTACAGTGTATTTAGAAAATTTTTCAGACTTTGATTTAGTATCAATTGACTTATTTTAAACATTACTTATAGAAACACTTATCTACCCATCTTTTTCAAAAGGATGTTTCTTCTGATTTCCTTTTATTTAGATACTGAACATATTCATTTAAAAATTTCTATAGATTTAGATTTGATTTGTGTAATAAATGAAATCTTCATACATTTTCATTTTTACCCTAAATTAGTTTCAATAAAAAGTAAGGACATAGGTAGAAGATGTAGCTTTTTTTAATGATACAATTTATTTGTATTTGTTAATTAAATACATATGTGTACAAAAGGCAATGGTGCTTAACAAGTGTCAGGGTTGTTTTTTTTTTGGGTTTTTTTTTTTTTAATTTTTAATGTTTTATTGTTTAGTTCTCGGCGGACACAACATCTTTGTTGGTATGTGGTGCTGAGGATCGAACCCGGGCCGCACGCATGTTAGGCAAGCGTGCTACCGCTTGAGCCACATCCCCAGCCCCCGTGTCAGGGTTTTTTTAAAGCATTTTTCACATATTAATTCTGTTACTCTTCATAATAATCCTTTGAGATACTATTACTAGTTCCATTATAGGGAGTAATAAACTTAAATCATTTACTCACACCAATTGAGTAACAAATCTAGGATTTTAATCCAGAAATATGTTTCCAGGGTGGATGATACAAACTGATTTGGTTGTATTTTAACAGAGTCATCTAATTCAAAATATCTTAAACTTAATCAGGAACTCCCTACTAATTTTTTCCCCTTTAAAGGCAAACTGTACCAAAGGGTGTTTTTGCTGAGCCCATGAAGATGCACACAGTTGGCCTGGCAGCAGGGAAGGCAGCTTTCATAGATTTCCAGAGAATCTGAAAAATAAAGGTTCACAGGAGAAACATTGTTCTGGGACTTCCCCTTTGGTTTTCTCCTTGAAATGTAAGTATTTGCCTTTTTGTGTGGTGGTAGAGAGTATTACTTCACTGTGGCAACTTCTAATACGAAATTATTTCAGTAGGATGCTACAAAGAGGCAAATATGTTTCATGAAACATATTTCATGAAACAGCAGTTGCACAGAATTTTTAATTTTTCATATTTGAGTCCCGAAATGGGTCAGAAACTGTGTAAGTTATTTGTTGTTACTTAAAAATGGAGTATTCAAATGAAAACTAAGAGTCATAGGTATTATGGTTTGGATATGAATTGTCATCCCAAATCTCTTTGTGTTAAGGCAAGAATGTTTGGAGGTAGAGTGATTGGATTATGAGAGATTTTTTTTTTAGTCAGTTTTTTGTCACCATGATCAAAAAACCTAGCAAGAACAATTTTAGAGGAAGAAGAAAAGTTTATTTGGCACTCTCATTCTATAAATGGCTGACCCCAGGCCAGAAGTGAGGCAAAGCATCATGGCAGAGTAAAGCAGCTGAGGGAATAGCATCAGAAAGCAGAGAGAGAATTCTGCTCACCAGGTACAAAATACACCCCAAAGGCATGACCTCTGGTAACCATAGACAGGTGGGCATAGCTGGATGAGGCGGATCACTGGGGGCATACCCTGGAGGGGTGTTTTTTTCCTTGTTTCCTCTTCCCTCTCTCTCTTTCTGCTTCCTGACCTCACCATCAGCTGAACAGTTTTCCTCAGATGCTGGTTCACCTCAGGCCCCAAGTAATGGAATTGGCTGTCTATGGACTGAGGCTTTGGAAACTGTGAGCCCCAAATGAACTTACCCTCCTCTAAGTTGTTTTTGTCAGGAATTTTGGTCACAGTAATTAAAAGCTGACTAAGACAGGTATTGAAATTTAGAAATGCTGTCATGGCTGTGTCTAACCTGACTATGTGTTTCAGAAAACTTTGAAGCTTATTGTGAAAGGAATTTTGAAAAGTTTAGAGATGCAATCTAGGAAAGCTTTTGGTTGTAAGAAGAGATTACTGGGCAATTCTGATGGGAATTCAGGAGACAGAATGCCAATAGAAATGTTGATGAGGACTTTATTAGGAATAGAAAGAGGCAACTCATGTTACATTCTGTCAAAAAGCTTGGCTACATTTTGCCTATGCCTTTAGACTTTGTGTGAGACTGAATTTAAAAGTGATGGACTAATTAATGTGGTGGAGGCACACAATAATCAGTGGCCTTGATATTACTTACAAATTTTAGCCAGATTTACTGTGAGAATTAGAAAACAGAGCTAAGAGATATTAAAAACTTCCAGTTTGGCCAGAATAGTGCATATAAACCTGGGGACAAAGAAGATGTGCTTGTTGAAAAGATTACATTCCCCAAAGAGATACTAAGTACTTTTCACAGCAACTAGGAAAGATGATTTGAGGGCATCTCATGAATTGCTAAGATCACACCCACTGGAGGATTCAAGACATAGAAGGGAATGTTTTTTTTTTGTTTGTTTGTTTTTAAAGAAGAGACCATCAATGCATCCTGTGTGCACAGGATATCCTAAAAAGTTGTTTTACCATGACAAGCTGGGTACCTGCTCAGAGACTACTGCTGCTATGATTCCAAGAGGCCCAGATTTTGTGAGAGATGGCAGCAGACCTTGGCATCATCCACATGATTCTCGATCTACAGGAATACAGGATGCTCAAGTTAAGGGGTCATAGAAGCTTCCACTGAGATTTCAGAGGAAAACCTGAGAGGCCAGGCAAAGTGTAGCAGGGTCAGAGTCCTGATTGTCTGACCCTGAGAATGCAATTTATGAAGCTGAAAAGGTGAGGTCAAAGCTGGGATAGAGACCCAGGTATTATGAAATGTCAATAATGTGTATGTACTGCCTACACAGGAAAGCTGCTGGCTATGTAGAGAACCAATATAAAAGAGAGCCCAAGTGCACTTCAACTGGCAAGATCAAGGTGAAGGACTGCCTAAGCCCTTTAGAGAAAACACCAATAGCCATATTTCCTAGATGCTGTTCAGAGAGTTAAGGTGGACTTATAGGACCTGTTTGCCCTGCTGAGTTTCAGTCTTGATTTGGCCCTGTTCCTTTTTTTTTAATCCTCAGTCCCTCCCGTTAAAATGGGAATGTTTACTCTTTGACACTCTACATTGAACATAAATTACATGCTTTTGATATTTACACAGGCTCACAGCCAGTAGTTGGCCTTGAGATTCAGAGGAGACTTTGAACCTGAACTTTTGAATAATACTAAAACCCTTAAGATTATATAGGTCTCTTGGAGATGAACTAAATGCATTTTGCATTGTGAGGTGGACATGAGCTTTAGGGGGCCAAGAATAGAATGTTATGGTTTGAATATGAAGTATCCCCCAGATGCTCCTATGTTAATGCAAAAATGTTTGATGCTAAAGTGGTTGGATTGTGAGAACTGTAACCTCATCAGTCTATACCAGCTTGAACAGACTGACTGGATGTTAGTTGTAGGCATATGGGTCATAATTAGAGGAAATGGGTCACTGGAGGCATGCCCTAGAAGGGTCCAACTTTCCTGCAATCCTTTCTCTTCTCTTCTGTCTCTGTCTCTGTCTCTCTCTCTCTCTCTTCCTGACGCTGCCATGAGCTGAGCAGCATCTGAATAGTGGATACTTACCCCATGATATACTGCCTTGCTGCAGTCCGGCTGCAACAAAATAACGGGGGGGGAGTGACAAGCAACTTGTGTAGATTGATACAGCAGGAGTGGGAGCCATTTATTGTAGGACAGGAGGGGTATATATACATTCCACACAGCTTATCTTAATTAACATAAACTAGATACAGCAGTCACCAATAAGGAATCTCCACACTTAATGGCTCGCTGGCGTTACTTCACAAACCACTCCCTCTTGCAGAATGCCAGGCGCCATCTTGACTTGTTTACAGACTCTAACACTGCCTCATCTTGGGTCCCAAGCAATGGAGTTGGCTATTAATGGACTGAGTCCTCTGAAACTGTGAGCCCCAGATAAACTTTCCCTGCTCTAAATTTTTTTTGTTAGAAATTTTGGTCACAATGATGAAAAACTGATTAAGCCTCTAGGTATGAATCTTATTTCATATAAATAAGAAATAGGAAATAGTAGACATATTACTAAATTTTAAAAATAAATTAAACACAAGTTTGAACTGTCCATCTTGTTATTTTAACAGAATATTTAATATGAACTATTCTCTTGGTCTTTCCACAGCTTATCTACAGTCTCAGCTTCAGAAGAACACAAGAGACTTGGATGGTTGCAGGGATAGTTGTAGAAAGTATTGCTTATATTCAGTCTATCATGAAGAGTGTCATTCTCCTATCCCAGCCCATGTGGTCCCTAGTGTCAAGTGACTCCCTGGATTTTTTGCTGAGCTACAAGAATTTGTAGTTTACCATGAAGCCACTACCTTCTGGGTTTTGTCATTTACTTAGGGCAATGTCAAGGAGTGAGATGTGTTCCTGTCATACTCAGGCCTTGGTCATTTCAGATCTGACTACCAGTCCAGGGAAATTTCTCATTTATAACTGTTTCACACTATCTTTTTCTGCTTTAGGACATTATCATCCTTCCTTTAATAACTTTAGGCTTTCACAAAGAAAGAGAAGGGAAATTGATCACCTGAGATATGTTTTGCTTAGGGCCAAGAAACACAGAATCAAATAGGATTGGCTATTTGCCTGAATGAAAGGAAGAAGACATAGCAATAAATAAAAAATGAAATAAAACCTCAGTAAATTGTTATCATCAAAATAAAAAAACATTTCTTTCCTGTAGTATTTCTTGGAGTTTTTACCTATGCCTGTGTATCATTAATCTAAGCAAGAGATATATAATGTACCTACATTTTTTTGTCCATGAAAACTTTTTTTTATGCTCTGAAAAGTATCTTTCAAGAACTAGTTTGGAAAATGTTACAGTTAGAACTTTAATATTCTTGACATTTGGGTTTCCTAAATTTCACAGTTTTTCCAACTGCCTCCTTTCCCAAAAAATAAAAAGGAAGATAGCTTGATGTGATGCCTCTCAGAAGGCTTATTTCTATATTTTTATATATAAAAAGGAGATGAAAATGTTATGAAGAAAGTCAATGTATGTTCTTTATGAAGTTCCTTCAGAGGTAATAAATAATGCATTTTCCTCTAAAGCCTGCTCTTTATAGTACAGAGTTCTGTGTCTTTTCATTATGAACAAAGCAACACGTTAGAGATAGTCTATTTAATGACTCAGACCTGCTTAATCTAAGGCATGATAAAATTGAGTACAGGTAAGTTTCCTGCTCTGAATCACTGGATTTATTGAGAGCTAAAAGAGAAACTAAAAGAATTTCTTTTTTTCTATACTCCAAGGAAAATAACACTTGAAAAAAAATACAGAAGAAACTTCTTAGTAGCTAGCAAAAGAAAGTCATTTGTGAATTCTTGAAATTAAGCTTTAGTGATGTATTAAAATTTAGGGTGATTCATTGTCTAAAACTCTTAGGCTCTCACGTTGTATAACACATATTCAGAACTGTGGGTTTTCCCCCCTTTTTAAATGATACTTTTGTTTTCTTTTTTGTTGTTGTTGTTTTCTTTTTCCATTGATTCTAGACTTATGATTGATATTCCTCAAATAGTATGCATTAGAAATCACCAATATGTCACAATGGGGTTGTTAATACACATGGTAATCCCTATTTGAGGGTGGTAGGCAGCTCTGATAAGGGAATGCTCAACCCAAAGCACACCATTGCCATATTGAAGTTTTACAGAATTATCTGAATATGTGAGGTTTTTGGGTTTCAAAGGTAGATAAGCAACTTCACATCAGGGATTTTTAACTTAGCACTGATTATGATGTCAATTTAAACAGCCCCTTTGAAAGAAACAAATAGCTCCCTTAGGGCTCAGCCAGCTTTGCTCTTCAGGCCTGGCCTCTGTCTTGGCAGTTTCCTTTACTAAAACTTCAGAAGGGGAGACAGGCAAGACTTCTAAAATTTTTGACTGACAACTTGGTTTTTGTCCCTATCCTCTGTGATTTCACACCTTCCCTGTCCCCTTGTTTTTTGAAAATGTTTAAGTGTTTTGGGGATGTGACTGAAGAAGGCATATTTTTCTTCTTTAAAAATTAGTCTATTTTTTAAAGAATCACAATTAAAGTGTTAATTTTTTTATTTTTTTATTTATATAAGACATTGAAATGCATTATAATTCATATTATACATATACAGCACAGATTTTTCATATCTCTGATTGTATACAAAATATATTCATATCAATTTGTGTGTATTTTGACATAGTATACACACATGGATATAACTTCATTGTGACTTTTAAATAATATTAAAGAAAAATATTCCAATATAAGCAATTTAAAGTATATTTAAATAAATGTATACAATTTAATGGTAGGTATCATAAAAATGTCCTGCAAAGAAAATATATAGGTATGGTAACATTTTATAATAAGTTTTTCAGTTAAAAAAACTTAGAAAGCATTATTTTTATATTCTTTATAAAACTTTGTAAACATATGCACCAAATCTATAGATAGCTTATATAAATATATGTATATGGACATATATTTCAATAAAACAATCCAGTTTAGTATACTGAAAAAAATTAGTGTATTTTTGATCCAGGAATGGTGGCACATACCTGTAATACCAGCGACTGAGGCAAAAATATTACAAGTTCAAAGCCAGCCTCAGCAATTTAGCAAGGTCCTAAGTGACTTAGCAAAACCCTGTCTCAAATTTTAGAAAAATAAAATAAAAAGGGCTGGGGATATGACTCAGTGGGTCACTTAAATGCTCTGAGTTCAATCCCTTGAACAATATAAATAAATAAATAAATATTAGCATATTTTTGTAATTGCCCCTAAGTAATTCTACATGTTTGTATGAGATATAGTGTAGCATTTGAATTCATGTATACAATGTGTAACAATCACATTAGGAAAATTAGCATATCCATTTCATCAGATATATCATTTTTTGTATTGGGAATATTCAAAATCCTATTAGTTATTTAAAATATTCAATTAATTGTTGTCATCCATAATTATCGTACTATGCTGTAGAACACTAAAAATTATTTCTCCTATTTGCCTCCCTAAATCCATTAACCATCATCTATTTTTCCTTACTCCATACCCTTCCCTGGCTTTAGTAACTACCATTCTGTTCTCTATTTCTTTCAGATCAGCTTCAGCTTCTACATGTAAGTGAGAAAATACAGTATTCTTCTCTCTGTGCCTGGTTTATTTAACATAATGTCTTCCAATTTTATTCCCATTGCTACAAATGACAGAAATTTGTTATATTTTATGGATAAATAATATTCAATGGTGCATATGTACCATATTTTCTTTATTGATCATCTGTCAAAAAACAGCAAGATATAATCCATATCTTGGATATTGTGGATAATGATGCAATATCTTTCTAACATACTGATTTCCTTTCCTTTGGATATATAGCCAGTAGTAGTGGGATTACAGAATCATATAATCACAATCTTTCCAATATCTTGAGGAAGCTCCATACTCTTCCAGAATGGCTATGCTAATTTGCATTCCTGCCAGCTCTCTCCCTCTCCATATACATCCTCTTCCGCATTTGCAATCTTTTTCATTTTGATCATAACCATTCTAAGCGGGGTGAGATGGCATCTCATTGTGGTTTTGATTTGCATTTCCCTAATGATAATTGATGTCAAGCATGTTTCATGAATTTACTGGTCACTTGTATATCCTCTTTTGAAAAATACCTACTAAGGTTATTTTAATTAGAATATGTGTTGTGCTATTGAGTCATTCTGAAAATTAATCCCTTGTAGGAAGAATAGTTTATAAATATTTTTCCCATTGTCTCTTAGTTCTGCTATGTCCTTCACTGTACAGAATTTTTTTTTCAGCTGATATGATTCATTTTTTGTTTTCATTGCCTGTGCTTTTGGCCCATATCAAAAAAAGCCTTTGCCTAGGCCAATGTTCTGAAATATTTTCTCTATATTTTATCTATTAGTTTCAATGTTTTATGTATCATAATTGTTTTTGTTTTTATATTTTAATTTGATTTTTTTTAATGTGCTGAGAAGAAGGGTCCTATTTTTTTTCTGTTTGTGAATATCCAGATTTTCTACAAACATTTATTAAAGATACTTTTTCCAGTGTTTTTTATGTTCTTGATGCTTTTGTTAAAAATTAGTTGGCTTTTAATACAAAGATTTACTTAGGGGTACTTTATTCTGTTCCATTCATCTATGTACCTGTTTTTAACCACTACTATGCTTTTTCCTCCCTTGGGATACTGTACATTTGTATTATGTCTTGGATTTAAGTATGTATTTTTTCCAACTTTATTCTTCTTGTTCAGGATAGCTTTGACTATTATAGGTCTTTTTTGGTTCCATAAGAATTTTGTGATTTTTTTTTCTGCTTGAAATAAGAATGCCATTGGAATTTTTAAAGGAATTGCATTGAATATGTAGTAGTACAGACATTTTAACAATATTAATTCTTCCAATCACCAAACGTGAGATGTCTTTCCATTTTTAGGTCCCCTTTAGCTATATTGCTTTATTTATTTCTTACAAAATATACGTAAATATTAAATATATAACAAAATTTAAAAGTATATATAAATTATATATATATATATATATTTGTAAAACACACACAAATATATATATATATATATTTGTGTGTGGTGTGTATGCACCAAATTTTTAGTAAACATTTCAGGTGGACTGATAGAAATTATTACCATACAACAAAGTATATATACTTACATTTTGTAAAAATAAATAAATGTAGCTTAAAAATGCTCTAAAGTCTTTCTTAACAAGTTACATATCCATTTAGTTTTAGAGTTTTTTGATCAGTAACTCAAAATCTTTTATAGATTTCTTTTTGAGTTGGCACTCATATGGTCATTCTCATTTCATCTTTAAGGACCTCTTTCCTCTTCCCCTTTCTGAGAATTCAATTAAGGAGGCAACTTGGGTCTGTAGAATTAAAGGAGCAGTTAGCATTACTCTGTTTCAACCTCTTTTACCAACTCAGTGGCACATATTCAGATTCTTTTTCCTAGAAAGATGTGACATTCTTCTTGAGAAATATCTTGTGCTTCTTCAGGTGACTAACATTAGGGACATCTTGGGGTTACTATCTTGTAGATAAAGTTCCAAGAATCTCATGAGTGTTTAAAAAGTCATACTGAGGACCTGAGATGCTTGCTCCTAGCAAAGTATTGGAGAGAAATAATGACTCTACCTGTCTCATCTCATCAATATTGAGTCAGTGGATTTATTTGTCATGTCAGAGCCGAAGGCATTGTTGGTATCAGAATAACAGGAAAACAATGTTTGACTGAATTGAATTAACTGGGAAACTTTTCTCATTACCACTGGTAAATCCCTCTTCCTAACCTGACCATCATTTATATCAGATCCCAGTACCTAAGGTGCTGGTTGAACTAAAACACTATAATCATTAATTACATGATGAAATGATATGAATTATGCTGATAATAGTAACCCCAAACACTGAGACTTCATCAACTAGGAGCTTCAGCATGGGTTTTCTTGATTTTCCTTAGATATATAACCTCACGGGATACAGCAAGGATAGATATCTTCCTTTAACAACATCTTGATCATTAGGGAAATCTGAAATATAGGATAGAAATCATTAACACTCACTCATTAATAACTGAAGTGAGCCAAACATGATAATAGATCATTGACATAGAAAGTAAAGTATCCTCAAAATTTAAAAATTGCTAAACTAAGCACACAAAATTTGAAGATATGTGGAATAAGTCAGTTAAGATTTGCTGATCCTGTGGTTTCTCTTGCCTTCCCTATTGGTCTGTGCTTTGCTGTTGCACGCTTGGAGACTCTCATCTTCAGAGGGCCAGCACTTGAATGTTTCTGTGACTTATTGGTAGAAAGATATAATCTAATTTTATTTGTGGTTCACCTTGCTAATTTTATGACATAAAAGATACAAGACTTTTCATTTGATTTTTATTACTTTCTTCCCCCTTTGTATCTCTGTGTGTATGTGTGTGCGCGTGTCTTTCTTATTCTAGAAATTTCTAATTTCTGCTTCATCTGCCAGCTGGTAGATCATTTCATCCCTCCTGGTAGCCTAGGCTGCATAATCAATTCACATTCACTTAATTGTGGCATATCCTGTGAGAATCTGTGACTATGATGGCATCTATTCTAAGATGTTTGTTCATTAAGTTTGCTGTCTTCCTGATGCAGATTATCTTCTTGGTATGATTTTTCTTGAAGATTTCTATTGAGAATCTTCTGGCTGACTGCTAGGTATGTTGTCTGCTGGATACCTAGACCAATGGTAAAGTTTTTGTTTTAATAAGCCTATTTGCCAATCCTTTTGGAGAAAAAATATTGAAATGAGTTTATATTTTGTGTGAATTTTGAAACCAATATTTGTTTTAGCGTCTTGATATTTATTAAATGAAATCTTTGACTTATGGTTGTCCAAAGATGTTAAGTATGTTGTTATGGAAATAAAATTATTTTATATTTTGAGATCTTAAATCTAGATTTGAACTGTAAAAAGTGTATGCCTTAAAATAGAATCAGGTGGTCAAAAATGATTGACAGTAAGTATTCAAGTGTATCTGGAATAACAATTATATAGCTTTTTCTATAATGATATTTTAGCAATGTTTTGTACTCATACCGGAACATAAATATTTATATTATGTACTTGAATAAATTTATAGATTTAAGAAAATATATAATTGAATTATTCTAATTATCTTTAAATTATTTGAATATATGAGTAACAATAATCCACTTAATCATTTTATTTGTAGACAATGGGAATAACTATTTGCCACTATTAGTAAAATTTATATTAAAATAGCAAACATAAAATAAGCAAAATTTAAGACAACAAAGTGCTATCATATCTCACTACTTTTTGGTTGTATTTTGCATTGTTTAATTTTCAGGAAAGCACATTTCAATACTACCTGTAAATGTCCTTTACAGCAGTTCAGGTATCTTATTTTCTTGAGCTGCATTTTGTATTTCTTGCTCAGATGAAATTCCATGGCCTGGTTTGTAGAGAATTTGGCTTGTGAATATTGAGAGAAAGTTGTAATAATCATGGATATGGACATGGATTTCCTTACCCAGCATATTAAAGTTCTTTTCTTTGCCATAATTATAACCACTTGAACATCTTTCCCAAGTATTGTATAATACATTGAAACACCAAAAAGGTAAATCCTCCTTTATGCTTTTAATGCAAAATACGTATTATCTTCAGGATATTAAAAAATAGACTATTTGTTTCTTACTTTAGAGATTATGATAGTTGTCATGTTACCCTGATAATTTTCATGGTAAGAAATTTATCAATTAATTGATTTTCTTTCATTGTCCCTTTAATGTCCTGAAACAGTAATTTTCTATTTTGCTCATATTAACACCTAAAAGAATTCTCAAAAATGATATACATTCTCAGAGTTGTTCATGTTGGCCCCTAAAATTTTATGTTTGAATAAGTGCCCAGATAAAATTTCTCAAACTTTTGAGTATTATAACCATGCTTTAGATATATTTTCAATAAAAAATCCTGGGGATACAATTTAGTGTATTTGTTTTGTCTAAAGATGTACCTGGATTTTTAAATTTGAATTCATGTGTTAATATTTGTTACTGGGAAAATAATCTACCCTTCTGAATGCCAATTCTAAGGTGGCATACATACACAAGTGAATGTCTTTCTAAAATCTCTGACATGTATGAAATTTGGTACTTACATTTTCCATTTTTGTATTGTCTTTTTCCTCTCATACACTCACCTTTGTCTAATTCTCTGGAGTCAGTTTTAAAAAATTATGTTGCTTGTGTTGTTAAAAATAGATAAGAATGGCTGGGCAGGGTGGTGTATACCTGTAATCTCAGCAGCTCAGGAGGCTGAGTTTGGAGGACCCTGAGTCCAAAGCCAGGCTCAGCAACTTGGCGAGGTCCTAAGCAACTCAGTGAGACCCTGTCTCTAAATAAAACAAAATGGTGCTGGGGATGTGGCTCCATGATTGAGTGTCCCTGAGTTCAATTCCCAGTATCAAAAAAAAAAAAAATGAGAATGAAGATGAGACCAGAATTAGAAAAATAACCGAGTTCCAGTGATACAGGTGAGAGATGTGATGCTTTAAACTTGAAAAGGGAAGTGAAGATGGAGGTAAACAGACATACTCAAATAGAATATTCGAATAGTGATTAACAGCACATATTGATTGTTTGGGTGATTGCATTTTACCTCCCAGGATCTTGGTTTGAGAAACTGAATGATTGATGGTGTCATTTACCAAACAAGAAACACAAGTGATGCAATTGGCCTGGCTAGTAAAAAAGAGATGATTTTAGTTCAGTCTGAGAAGTAGTGTCAATGTTTGTTTCCTGTGACATCCAAATCAGATGAAGTAGAGAGATAAGTCACATAGATCTGAGCCTTAAAGACATTTCAAAAGTAGGATATGGATATTTCCTGAGCTTCAATCAAGCAGGTTCGGAAATATGTAATTCATAATCTTTCCTTGTTTAATTAAAAGATAGTGATACTGGTTCTAAAGACAAAATCCTAGGATTTCTCCTCTGCCTACTACTCTATGTAATGAACATGACTTTCTATTACAAATTAAGATTTATTCATTTATTCTTCAATATTTCTTTAATAAACAGTATTGGTAAGACATACTGATAGAAAATTATACAAACTATATGGATGTCATTCAACAAATCTGCACAACCTGAATGCAGCTAAGTAGCCATCACCCAGAAGAAGAAAGAGAACATGGCCAATACTCTAAAAGTCCTATCATATTCCTTCCTAATCACTTCTTTCCCCTCAATGAAAATAACCAATATCTAACTGCTAACTTTATAGATTTGCCTGTATTCTTGTCATTTATTTTTTAACTCCATAATGAGGGAGCCACTTGGAACACCAGAGTTGAAACAAAGATTATTTTAACCTGAAGTTACATGGGATTCAGCAGCTGTGGAAAAGAAGTCTTCTTCAAGCTTCTCGTATCTGACCCAAAGTAACAATTGTGGATAGTGAAGCTACCATGCCTTCCCTTCCAAGGACATTTCATGGCTATGCAAAATAGAGAAGAGACCACTGTGACCTACATAAAAGAACTTTCTTATCACCAATTTGTTCTAAAAAGTCATTTATCTTTGCTATAGAAAACATCTTTAGCCATTTACACAGCTAGGTATCTCCTTGCTACATCATGCATGCATACAAATAAGTCTTTTTTTAAATTTTTCTTGTTAATCTGTCTCTTCTCAATTTTTTTTAATATTTTAGTTTTTAGTTTTTGTTGGACACAACATCTTTATTTTATTTTTTATGTGGGGCTGAGGATCGAACCCATCGGCCGGCGCACGCTAGACGAGCAGCTACTGCTTGAGCCACATCCCCAGCCCTTCTCAATTTAATTTGCAAGTTCACATCACAGAAAATAAAAGGATAGGGGGAAAATTCTTCCTCTCAACAATATAAATAGAATTATATACTATGTTCATTCTTGTATGTCTGAAAAATTTTTAAAAATAATATTTGTGTGAATAATTTATTTTCATTGCTGAATGGTATTTCTTGGTAAGAAATCATAGCAACTTATCCATTCTGCACTGAAAGAATTTGAGGTGGTCTCACTTATTTGTTAATTTATCAATGTGCATATATATTTATTGAGTACCAATTTATTTAATATTTATTGAGCACCGGACAAACTGCTAAGTAAAGATATGAAATATACATAAAACATAGTTTATGTCTTCCAGGGTTATATTGCAATAGCAATAGTAAAAGATAAATAAAAATATTGAATGCAAATAACATGACTATGAATAAGAAAATATATACTGGATCAAGAAGAATGTAATTAATCCTGCTTAAAAGATAAATTTAAAGAGTAGCAGAAGAGCAAGAGAACTTAGATCAGACACCTAGATACATAAAACATATAAGGAGGAGCATGTGTAAATAAATATAGCAGTGAAAAATAAACATTGCAAATTTAGGAATAATAATTCTAAATGCATGGTTTTAAAAAGTGTATGTCTAAGTGTGAGTGATGATGGTACAAATGTAAGCTGTGACAATATAATAATGTTATATGTATTGTTTCAATCTTATTTCTATTTTTTTAAGGAGACTTTATATCTACAATCAATACAGTTGATGGAGATAGGAAAAAACAGGAAACTAACACAGGAGACCCATCAAAAGATAAAGGTAGAAAAAGATGAGAGGTGTTAAGGTATGAAGCAAACAGGATGTGGTTTTTGATTTCTTGGCAAATAATAGCAATCTTCATATCTAGGTTGAAAAGGATGTTTGGCAGAGTGCCAAGTTGAGCTTTCAACTTTTGAGTTTAAGCAGTTAGAATTATCAAATAAGCATTTGTTCATAGAGCTCTGGAATTTAAATTACCAGTGTTAGTGAATTATGTGACAGGAATGAAATCATACAAAAAGTGATGAGAAAAAAATAAAGAGTTGGTCCTGAGAATTTAAGACAAAGAGAGAAGAAGGTAAACTATAGCATATTTAAGAAGATATGAAACTGCAGGATTCTCTTAAAGAAAAAGAAAAGTATGAACACAAAATAAGTCATCAAACAAATATTTAAAGAAAACAAATCATAACAAAATCCCAATTTAAGAATCATTGATAAATATAAGATTATCCTACCTGCCAGGAAAATAGTTTATCATTTAACCATCTAACATATGAATAAATTATTCTTTCTGTAGTTTCATTTTAACATTTTACTTTCTAATTTCTCCTTTATATTGCAATAATTTTGAAAGCAATATCTAAAAAAAATATTATTCAATCTCCCTTTACTAGGCTTGAAGAAAATTATTTTCATTATTATCAATACTTGAGTTACTAAACTCATGATAGTTGTGCTCCATAAAGCAGAGATGTATGAAATCTTTCAGTACTGGTACATTGTTCTTGAAATTTTGATAAGTCTTAACTTACGTAATTCTTATCAAAACCAAAATCCATGCACAATATATTTCCAATAGTGAGAACTGCAGTATGTATTGTATTTGGAGACTGAGAGATCTTTTTGATGAGGCATCAGTGAGAATAAAATTTTCTCTCTCTTTATGAATTATTCACACTAAGTGATTAAAATAATTTTC
The DNA here is from genome assembly GCF_052094955.1 of Ictidomys tridecemlineatus. Classification (NCBI taxonomy): domain Eukaryota; kingdom Metazoa; phylum Chordata; class Mammalia; order Rodentia; family Sciuridae; genus Ictidomys; species Ictidomys tridecemlineatus. Next base: position 105,514,532 of record NC_135485.1, on the reverse strand, counting down.
CATAGATCTGCCTCAGGCTATGGCCTCAACTACTTATTTCTTCTCCTTATCCTCATCTTTTCAGCACTTGATGCTACAGTACAGATTTCCTTGGTAAACTCTTTTGAGCTAGCACCTTCATGTCATCATACCAGGTAGATGGTAGAATGTTACTGTAGTCATTCTTACACTGAAATGAATAGCATTAATCTAATTATATATAAAGTAAAAACATTGCTTAATATTTTTTATCACCTCTTTATATAACAATAACTTGGAATACAATTTTCTGTAAAGAATATGTTAAGTCCAAAATATACCTAACTAAATCAAAGTTAATATATTCCAACTTAACTTCTATTCACCCATATCCCAAACATGCCTGCAACTTCTCTAATATAATTTGTTATGTAGAAGATATGACAGTAAATGTCCTACTTCCTGGTACCTCACATATTTTGAATTCAGAAATGCTATTATGAAAATAAACCATGGCTAAAAAACACAACCTAAAGAAATTTTTGGTAGAACTATTAAGGAGTTAATTCTCTATCCAACCTAATAAATGTTGGACATTAGATATCACTATGAATGCCACTATGAATCCAATAAAATGTTAAATAATTAAGATACAGCTATTTCCTTTTCTGTATAAGAATGTATACTTTTGGTGTATCATAGTGTCTTAAGACAAAACTTTTCCTTGCTAAGGAAAAGAAACATAATTTGAATTGGTGTGGTGCTCATTATATTTTTGAATAAATCTTCATAATTTGCCATATTTTCTAGTTGACATAACTATAATTATAGAAATATAAAACAATATAATATGTATTTGATAAATGCACAATATATTCATATATACATGTTTGCATATATTTCAAAAGTTATATAATGTTTGCAATTTTATCACTGAATTCTACTTCTATATATATTCTAACTTTGATAATATATGCGATAGGAACACATTAGCCAAGATAATGAGCAATAAACAAACAATGCAAAATACTGAGAAGTGAAAATTGTCATCTTCATAATGATCTACTTAAAATGTATTTGCCATTATCCCATGGTCACTTTCAATTTGCTTCAGATGCAGTGCGTGACTTTGGGGTGAAAGATACCACTTTCTGTAATCTCTAGCATCCAGCTACCTCACTCACACTTTGGAATGATTTTTAATGAGGAACATTAAATCAGTGTTCCCTTTGGCACGATTGTGAACCTGCATTCAGTTGCTAATCCTCATGAATGTCATTAGACCCTAAGAAAGAATGATTGCTTTGCAATATACTTCAACACCTTATAGTGAATTCCTGACCTGTTAGTTTGCAAGTACTGATAAGAATTAAGTGCTGGTCAAAATATTGAAGACCTGAAGAAAAGTTAGAATGATATGGTTAATATTTGGGCTGTAGTCAAATAAAGAAATCTTAAGAAACTTTCCATGCCATGTATAGAATGACTCAGACTAAAAGCTTGTAAGCAAAGGAATATTGGCAAAATTTTACCCTTGAGATGGAACCAACTCACACAAATGCTTTTTAGCACATTTGCAAGGCAAAAATAAGTTGGAAACTTGTTTTGATAATTGTTTTCTGAGTTGAAGTTCATATCCAAAGTCACTTAATGGTTTTTCAAATGAAAATTGAAGTAGGAAACATAGAGAAAGGGAAAGAATGGTGATGAAGTAAAGAATATAGGTGACAATACAAGATGTGCATAGTGACAATCATTTAAACTTTTGGCATTATGTGGAAAAATCTCTACTGAAATTCAGGTTAATTTCAATGACTGCTATCTTATATATGATTTTTTTTTTTTTTTTTTTGCTGAGAGCAGTTGGCCTCACTGAAAAACATTTAGCAAAGTGCCACCCACCAGCCATTTTATTGACTTAGAAAAAAACAGACCCAACATATCTCATATCTGAATTAATGGGAATAGCAACTGGACATAGGTTAAAAAGCACTTCTTTAAAATATAGCAATTATTCAAAGAATTATCATATAATACAGTAAAACTCTAAGCCCCTCGTTTGACTTCTACATGGGAGCTTAGTTCTGATAGAGACAGAAATTTGTAACTAGTTTATTTAGCAGAACACCCAAGAATAATATGTTTTATCATGAAATGATTGTTGCTGTTTCCCTTAAGTAGTTAAACAGTGACTCGTGCCTCTAAGTGATAGTAAATTCAAAATGTATTAACAGTTTTTAATCTTTGATAGGTTACTTAGAAGAACCTATTCATATATGTGTGCATGTGTGTGTGTGTAAAAATATGATAAGTTAGACTAAACAGATAGGTTTTTAAATAGCTTTTGCAAAGTGAAAATAACAGGAATTCTGAGAGAAGAAGCTATTTAAGATTATTTCAGAGGCACATGAGATTGCAAATAGTTAACTAAAATATTATGCATGAAGGTACATTTTCTTCTCACACTGTGGGGTCACCTAGAATAACTCAGCCAAGTACCCACAGGTAACTAGGAGGAAGGGGGACACCTCTTCAAAATGTATACAGCTGACAGAGTATTAGATAGAAAAAAAGAGAGTCAAATTTAAATCAATTTTATAAAGATGAAATCTGGGCTCAGCATCAAATGTTGCTGGATCCTACATTTGAAATCAATGCTAAGTTCATCAAATTTGATCAAGTCACATCTTTAGGTGAATTTTCAGTATTTCCAATTTGCACATCAATGGTAAGATTTTTATCTTTCTTTCCTAAAACAACATTATCTGAATACAAATAGGTTTGTCATTAAAAGGCAAAGTTATATGTCAGAATATGAGAAAGCAGAGCTATGTAGAAAATTCTCTGAATTAATCATAATGACCAAAAATTATGAAATAATGTTAATAGACTGTTATGCAGAACATGAAAAGACAATTACTGTCCAATACCTCTATTTCATTTCTTCACCAAACTTACACTGTTGATTCCCTCTCTTTTCTTTTTTTTAAAGAGAGATAGATAGAATTTTTAATATTTCTTTATTTATTTCAGTTTTCAGCAGACACAACATCTTTGTTTGTATGTGGTGCTGAGGATCGAACCTAGGCCGCACGCATGCCAGGCGAGCGCACTACCCCTTGAGCCACATCCCCAGCCCAATTCCCTCTCTTTTCAATGTTTTGATTAATTTCTATTTAACTTTGTCTCCATTACTCAACTGTAACAACACTTTTCCAAGTCTTCACTGGCAATACATGCTATGAAATCTAAAGCACATATTTTGCTCTTATGCATCAAGTTTTTGCTTCTTTACACATGTTCTTATCTCGGCTCCCATGATAAATACTACCCTAGTTTCCTCAAATTTCTCCCTTGCTAAATATCCACATTACTCATGCTTGATCTGTATTTTTTTTTCTATAACTCTGATGTGTCCCTAAAGTGCTGTCATATGATCCAGTGGCATTAAAAATAATCTATATGCTTACGTTTCTCAAGTTTCAATTTTTAAATCTAATTTCTTATCTCAGCAGCAAAATCATGTATTCAATATCTTCTTATCATAGCCTACTGAGGTTTTATTCAAGTATATCAGCTATAATATGCCACAAAAGGAAGTCTTGATTCTACATTTTATTCTCTGAGACTTTTGTCCTTTCCTAGTTTTATCCAAATCAGCAAATGGTACCCTAATGAACCAAAATGGCTCAAGGCATAAACCTAATCCTAATGACTCTGTTCTTCACCCTCCAATTTCTAACTAACCGTGCTGATGATAGCCCCTAAATCTGTCTAAATCCATGCACTCCTTTTTAACTTGATGGCCATCATGGTGATCCAATCATACCAGGTCTCACCTGGTAAAACTGTCTCCTAACTGATCATTCCATTTTTCTTTTTTTTTTTTTTCTCTTAAAATACTTTGGCAAATAGCGGCTAACACAATTTTTTAACATCTTAAATCTTTCTTAAAAACCTGATGGCATCATATTACAGTTTGAATTAAATGAAAACACTTGGCATGTCTATGTGATCGTTTGTAAACTGATGTTGCTGCCCTCTCTACCCTCCTTCATGTCAAATTTGTGGCGTTTTTCTTTGTTTTTTGTTTTTTGGTTTTTTTTTTCCAGTTTTTCAGGTGTCATCAAGTCCTCCCTCAGCTCTGGATCTTTGTGCACTTTGGGTGTATTTGTGTGCTTTCTTGGTATCCTATTAGTCCTGCTCTTAACCTCCTTACCAACATTCTTTTTTCTGGTTTTTAAAAATTGCCCAAAAATTAGGCAATTTTTTTCCCCCAGAGAACTACTGACTGGTTTAGATGACCGTGAAACTACCAACCTAGATGACCCTGAAACTATCAACCTATTTTATTTTAAGTGATTTGGGGTAGATATATCAAGATTAAAAAACAAATTTTACTAGACTTTGGGCTAAAGAAATATTTTTTTGCTACTGCTATATAAATTAAGTGAGCTGAGAATGATGAACTTCAAAACCTTGAAAGACAGAGATGAATATAATAAACAAAAGGACACCAGTGATTTGGTGTTCCCACTCAATATAAAGATAAATGTGCAAAGAAAAAATACAAAAGTCATGTTTAACTTTTTGCAAAGGTTGCTGTCCACCGCAGTTACAGGAAATTGCTTAAACTGTTTATCATTGATCTCTCTTCTTAGGAGAACAATCAGAAAAGGAAACAAAACAGGTTTTCAAAAATGTCCAAATTATTTTGCTCTCTACCTTCTATTTACTTTACCTCTAATGTCTAATATTATATATGTATGTACTGGGAATTGAATTGAGGGGTACTAGCCCATTAAGCTACAGCCCCATCCCTATTTTGTTTTTTATTTAGAGATAGGGTTTCACTGAGTTGCTTAGTGCCTCACTTTAACTAAGGCGGTAATGAAACATCTTTTAAGTTGGGGATAAAATATATTAATTAGTAAATCAAAGCAGTCACTGAATTTTCAAGGGATAAAAAAGGTTTTTAAGTCTGAATCATCAAAAGTCACAATCTAAGAGCTGTATGAAGGGCCTCTTCTACCTATAGACAAATCTACCCATATTCTACATTTGATCTTACTCCAGCTGGTCTGCTGTATAGAAAGGGCGCTTTTGTGTATGCAACTGGTCATGTTTCAACACAATTTATAGGTATAGTCACATACTACCTCTTAAATAATGCTGTTAGACCCCTCCATCTTCTTGATTTTGAACTATGCTGTTTTGTCAACAAATATTCAATAACTCTTTGCCTTATATTTTTGGAAATTAATTTATAAATAAAGGTTCTTCTTTCTCAATGATATTCTAATTTCTTTGAGGGAAACAAAAATATTTTTAGTGTGTTTTGTAGTGTTGCATATTTTTGACATTCATTTATTTTAAAAAAAAGAATATGATTATTCAGCAAATGCTTACTGTTATAAACCATAAAACCATGAACTATAGTGCCTTGGGAATATACAATATTAATATATATTAAACACTTAATATCTATCAAGATTTTTTGGGGAGTTTTTCATTTAAAATCTCATTTGATTTTCACTGTAAAACTATTACATAATTACGATTATTTTACTCCCTCTTAATTAAAGTTGAGGAAACTGAGACAGAGTCACAATAAATAATTTGTTCAAGACATAGGGCTTGTAAGTAGTAGGGCCAAGATTTAATACAGGGCACCTCACTGGAGGTATTTATTATTAACTGCTTCACTCATTGAACCTATACTCTTATAGGAGTACAAACAATTGCATGAGGAATTAAATGGAAATATAAATATTTTAACAGATGACAGTACACTAAAGAAGCACAAAGGAAAACATTTAATATAGACCAATGGGCTTAAGGTCTAAATACTTTGCATGTGTATATATCTTTATGAATCATAGAGATTAAATTGTATAGGTACTATTTATACTGCATTTATACAAATACTTTATATTAGTGCATATGTTACTAATTTATATATATATATCTCTGTGTGTGTGTGTGTGTGTGTGTGTATGTACAAATACCTACACACTACAGTAGTCCTAAGACGTAGTTTTGGTTTTAAATTTGTTTCTTGATTTTGTATAATAATAACTATGTATTTAAGCCATTGAAAAATGGGAAAAATGCAAAATTAAAAAAATGCAAAAAAATACCCAATCACTAGAATAAACTATCAATTTATAATGAATTTGTGAGAAAAATAATAGATATTGATTACTTAATGATATAAATATAAATATTCTTATAAAATTATAAAAGTAAATTTCTTCAAAAGCAGAGATCATCATTTGCTTACAAGAGTACATAAAATATATTGTGCACACTTAAAGTGTCCTTTAAAATAAATTCTATCTTGAGTTTTCATCAGAAAAAAATACTCAAGGTATGCAAAGAATATTAATGTATTAGTAGTTGAATTCCAAAACCTCTATAAGCCCTTGCAAAAGAGGCACTCTGGACATTTAGCAATTGTACTGAGCTGTCCAAGTTTGAAAGTTCCAAGGTGCCTCAAATAACTTGGTATATTTTTCCTGTAGGAAGAGTACCCAAATTTCACAATCAATTTTTCTCAATTCATTTTTTGAACACAGGAATAAATTAGCCCATCAAGAGATTGTTTTCTTACCCATTCATTGTTCGTATGTTAAACTCTGACAAGAGAAAAGGAACTCTGACACTAGGGAATCCATAGACTATTGGAGAAAGAGACCCTTTTTATTTTACTTAATCCTTTTCAGATGAAAAATGAGTATAGCCTAAATCTGGATCTCAACGTCTTCCCAAATACAGCAGGGAGAACAAGCCCAATACCCAGAGAAAATGTTATGAAGAGTAAGACATTAAAATAATAATCTGACTACTGCACTACACTACTTCCAGAAACAGTCAAATTTTTACCTATGTAAATAATGCTCCATGGCATTGTGCAGTTCAGAGCACACAACCACACCTGGCAACTTTCACTTGTGCTACAAATGTCTGTTCCAATGAATTCATTTTTAGAAAGAGAAAAGCACCAAACAAGTATAGGCAATTCCTCTTAGCTTCTTAAGGAGCTGATTTTTCATGATAATAAAGAAAATGCATGATTATGAAATTCAACATTTACATTACATTCTAGTAATGATAAGTTCAAAAGATTGGTTTTAAGTAGCCATGCCTGCAAAGGGACATGGAGCCAAAGATCCGTGAATGATTTCATCTTCCTCTCCAATAAAGCTTTTAATTATGAATATTTTTTCAAGTGCATTACATTAATTAGCCATTTCCTCAGCAGGCTGCTTCCCAAGGTTCCTTCCTGTTCTCTTGACTCTGGCAGGACCTGGCATGCACTGCAGCAAGAAAAAGTGTTTGGATGTTTGAAAACAGAATTCATTGATTTTTTTTTTCCAGCGTGAATAAGTAGATATGAGCATAAGGCAAAGAATGTATTGTTCCACAAAGCATCGCTTCATTTCTCGAACACAGAGAAAGGGCAAAAATGAATACACTCCATCAGGATGTTTCTCAGGCTTAAAACAGAGGTTTACAAAGAATTTCCCATTTTCCTTTTTTGGGATTATGCATCATTACTTTAATATTATTTGGATAGGAAACTGACTTAACTCAATTTCCCTTAACTGAATTCAAGACATTTGAGTCACGCAAACAGGAAAGGAAGAGTAGAAGTGCAAAAGTTATTAGTGTTGAAGCAGAGGCAAAATGTTCTACCCACCCAGATGCCCACTGGTACCATTACTTTCCCACCCAAAATTACATTTCCTATGATTTTATCCTCTTCTCAGAGACACATAATCTGACTTTGGAAATTATCTTTTATAAAGCCATAACATCTTGGGAAAGTCTCACGAAAATCAAGAGCTCTTTAGAAAATGTCAAAACTTTCACTCCAAGCTATTCTTTCTCAACTAAAATTTCAACACTGAATTTAAGAGTCTAAAACCTTTGGTATGAAAATATTCTTCAGTGATGTCCTCCTTACAATGTATAAACCTCAACTTGTTACAGGAAATTTGGCTACAACAAAACAAACATATGGAAGAATCTGAAATGGGGGAAGGCAGGGCTATTGCAAGGGACAATTTTTATAACAGTTGGCAGAACTTGGTAAAGTGAAGTCTAGCATCTGCTTTGTGCCAGGTCCTGGCTGCTATCCCTATTACTGTCAATTTTGCTCTTTTGTCTCCTCTTGTCTTATTTTCCTAGCACAAGCAGAGCAGTATTTATAATGATATAAGATCTTACATCCTCCAAGATATAAGATTGACATTTTGTGTTTCATACTGAGGGACTGTCCCAGGCAATGATCTTATCTATGACAATGGTTTAGGTTTTTAAATATGTGGTGTGCTGATTCAGATATCACCTGCAGGAATGGTGGAGTTCAGAATAATATCCAGGCAGAATCTAGGACTTTTTAAAAATATGGATTATTAACCAAAGTCAAAGAAAAAATGTATATTAACTGTGCTCCCTCTTGCTAAATCTTCCTAATTTGTGCTATGAGGCAAAATTAGTGATGGCTTTTATGGAACAAGGCTGCTCAGTTTGAGATATTTGATATTTTAAGCACAGTTTTCAGAAGTGGACTTTCTAAATGACCCTACTTATGGGTAGAAATTAAGAAGGCAAATAGACCAGGGCTTGGTGTAGGGCTCCTCCATGCTGAGCCTTGTGCTCAGATAGTACTAAGAAAGGAAGGATTGCACAGACCCTATGGGATGGAAGCTCCGTGAGAGCCCTTAGACAAGGACTGACTCTATTCTGCAACTTCACATTGTTCTACCCTAATGAGGTTCAAGTACAGATAAAAGAGAGTGCATAGACCTCTTTTCCACCCATCTTTCTGCATTACACATGAGCACCAGGAAGCTAAAAATGCCTTGTATGTGAAAAAGGACACACATTATGTGACACATGTATGATAACTGGTCATTTAAAATAATCATCCAATAAGCATGGGAAGGAAAGAATAACTTCATTTTTAAAGTGAAAACAGAGTCTCAAAGAAGTGTGAAATTCTGCTCAGGCTCATACAACAACCAAAATGCAAAGTGAAGGCTCAAATCCAAGTTGGGTTTCTTAATTCAGTGTTCATTTATTTATTGTATATCTCTCTACACACACATGTAAAGCATTTTATAACATCTTGAAGGTTTTCTAAAAATTCCTTAGTGATCCAACAGAAAGGAGTTTCTGAGTTTATTACTCCCTTTGTTCATTATGCAGGTAACTAATAAATTATTTAATTGCAATTTTGAAATGTCTACTAATGTTATTTTACTTTGGCATTAAAAAGGTGTCCCTGGGAAGTTCTGCTTTTTTTCGTGAAAAAAAATGATAATTGTTTCAACTAAGAAATTTTACTATGTTCACATTGTTATGTTTAAGAAGTGGATTTTAATAAGTATAATTTAGAATTCACCATGTTCTCTCTCCCATGTTCTCTCTCGTTGTTTCTTATTTTATCTCTTCCCTAATCACATGCTTAATAATAGTCTTCTTACCCTAAAACATCCTCTATGACTGCAAACATGTAGAAACATAAACATATAAAGCCAACAAAAAATTAAATCAAATATCCTTCTCTTCAGTGTTTTTTCCCTCAAATTATCACTCTTTTGTTCCCCATCTCTTTATTAGCAAATATTTTGAAAATGTGGTTTCCATTTCTCCATACTTTTCTACCTCCCCTTCCAGTAAGAGTACCACTATGCCATGGAACCTCATGGTCACTGTTGCTTAATTAGCCTGTGTCTCCTTCTCTGAGCTTTTCTTCTGATATCTCATCAGTACTCAGCAAAGACTCACAGACCTGGGCCTTCAGAGCTCAACTTCTTTCAGCCTATTACACTTTCTATTACTCCTTGGCCATTGATTTGCTGCTAAAATCTCTCTCAAGACCACCCAAATTGGCCTGCTTTTTCAACACCCTCAACATAAGACAGGACTTATCTTCCCTAAATGTAAATATAATGTGACACTATTATCTGGAAATCACACAATAATGTTTAGAAAAAGAGAAGTTAAAAATATAAATTTTTTAGGGGGTAATATTAAATAAAAACAAATTATAAGTATTATATACATGGATGGAAAAACATATTATATATGCATGTTGGGGCCACACACAAAAACGGTGGTTCACTATTGGGAATAATGTAAAATAAATTTTAATATATTTTTTCTGTTGAATTTAAGCATAACTTTAAAATTTAATAGTATAATTGTATTGTTATATTTAATAACTCTGTCACATAGCACACTTAGTCTAACTCCATTAACACAACATAGTAAATTCTTTTTTAATATTTATTTTTTAGTTGTAGTTGGACACAATACAACTAAAAAATAAATATTTCACTTATTTATTTTTATATGGTGCTGAGGATTGAACCCAAGGTCTCTCACGTGTGAGGTGAGCACTCTACCGCTGAGCCAAAACCCCAACCCAAGGTAAACTCTTTCAAAGCCATTTTTTTTTTTTGAGGAAAAAAAATATCAAAACAAAAACAATTAACTGGGTCTGGGTGTACGATGCTATTCCAATTTCTAAAAACACATCTTGTTGTTTCCTCTTCTTATCTTGACACATTTCCCTGTTTTCCATGGAGTCTTTTATTTCTTCACTAAGACCTACCCAATGCTTATATGTGGTAAAGGCTCTTTATCATCTATTTGTATTGGTCTCTAAAATTCTTTAGCAAATTGATCCCATTGCTGGACCATGATACCCTTGAAATCTTTCGTCCTTGTAATCTTTCTTGAGTTGGAGGTGGAACCTTCAATTGAAATATTGCATCCCTTGAGACACATTATGGTTATAAATTGAAATCAAAGAACATTTATTTTTTTAAAAAATATAGAATAGATAATAAGTTGTGATATCTATTTCAATCTAATGTGTGGGATGGCTAATTTTGCATTGGCTTTTCATTTCATTTTCAATTAAATGGTTACTAGATCTCAGAAAGGTAAGAAAGAACCACAATGTAGACCTATGAAGTGCTGAGGGGCCTGCCCTTCCAGCATCGACTGTGAGGAGATTGAGGGTGCCTAGAAACCCCTCCAGAGTTGGTTTTAGAGAACACCATCTGCTTTATCACACAGCTAAAATGACTTTCATAGTGGCTATGCACCAATTAACGTATAATGGTCATGATAGGCCAGAGGTGATACACAGTATATCATATTACAGGAGTCCAGACACCAAGAGTTCAGAAACAACTGCCATGTAGGCTGACCTTGTACCAACAGGGGAATAACTTCTTGTCAAAGGAGCAAGGAAATTCTGCTTGCCAGTGTTCTGACAGCCCACTGTCCCAAAACATAGCATTCTATGTTAGGACTTCCCTACTACACAATGAGTAAGATAAACATTCCTCCATGTAGGTCCAGAGTCAGGCCCTGCAAAAATGAAGGTCAAGTATCCAATGAGTAACACCTAGTTATGTCAAGATATAATAAAGTATATGTTTCCTTAGTAAAAGACTATTTCAGCACATTTATGAGTTTCTAAAGTACTTGGTATGGTGCCTGACTGGTTATGAGTGCTCAATGAATATTGGGCTCTACTGGAATTAGTGTAGGATCCCTGGAGTGTGCCATTGTCTGCTGCCCTATGGGTGTGTGATGCTACTTTCTGAACCATTGCTCTGAGTTGCTCAATATCAAACCCAGATAGTCTTAGCTCAAATTATATTTATTCTAGCCATCAACCTGTAACAAACCTGAGCCTACCTCTTTTACCATAACTTAAAATTAATAGTAAATGTCATATTTTTAAAAGATAGATCTTGAGCTTATGTCTAATTTTATTTAATATTTTCATCTGGATTTCAATATTATTATTTTATTAGTCTCCTTAAAGTTCAAAGTGTGTAACCAAACTATAAAATAAATTATAAAATTTGATCACTTTCCTATGTGTTTAGTGTAATAGCTCTTCTTTAAAGAGAAGAATTGTTTACTATTTCAGAAAGATTCAATAAAGATTTAAAAACAGAATTTATGTATTATATTAAGTGACATTCACGAAGCATTTTAAAATATAAGGGAACCAAGTCTAGTTGAGAAATGAATTATGTTTTTTATTCAAAAAATAAGTTTACTAATACTGAACCCAGAATTTGAATTATGAGCATGTCCCTAGCTAACATGAATTTTTTTAATATGGAAAATTAATGAAAGAAGGCGTGATGAACATTGTGGTTTGGGTATGAAATGTCACCCAAAGATTTGTGTGTTGAAGGTTTGGTCCCCATTGCAGCAATGTTTAGAAGTTGAGATTTTAGGAAATGATTGGCTCATAAAGGCTGCAACATCAGTGGATTAATCCACATAATAGTTTAATAATTTGAATAGACTACTGGGAGGTGGTTAATTGTAGGAGGTGGGGCCTAATGGAAGGATGTGAATCTTTAGGGGAATCACCTAGGGGATTATGTCTTGTTCCTGGCCCCCTCTTATTCCACTCTGCTTCCTGGCTGTCATGAACTAAGCAGCTTTCCTCCACCATGTTCTTACTCCATGATGTTCTGTCTCACCATAGGTCCAAAGAAATGGAACCAGCTGACCATGGACTGAAATATCTGAAACCAGGAGCCAAAATTAATCTTTACCTGACTAAGGTGTTTTTCTCAGGTATCTGTCACAGCAACAAAATCTGACTTACACCTGGGACATAGTTAAATTGGAGACTGCCTAGTTTTCCAAATACTATGAACTTGATTTTATAGACTTGGTTTCTGGATATTTTGGGGGTGCTGGGCATACCAGGGATTGAACCCATATTGAACCCATTCATGCTTAACTTGAGTCACATTTCCAGCCCTTTTTATTTTTATTTATTTATTCTTGAGGCAGGGTCTCACTAAGTTGCTTAGGGCCTTGCTAAGTGACTGAGGCTAACCTCGAACTTGTGATCTTCCTGCCTAAGTCTCCTGAATAGCTGGGATTACAGACATGTAGCACCCAGCCTGGCTTTGGTTTCTATTCTAAGAAAGTAAAAATAGTTAAGTCTCCCATTTCCCAAAATGGGAGTTTGCCTAGGGTTTTAAACATTATTTGTATGAGACTTCTTAAAGTATTTAAATGACAATAAATTAACTATGTTAATGCATAAAAATTGGACTTAAAGTTTATGTTCATTGAAAGGAACAGAAAGCATTTACTAGAAACTACACTTTGAGCTGGGCCACCTTAGTAATTTTAATTATTTTTTATTGTTGGGTTATTAATTCAAGGTACATTTTGAAATATTGGTTAATTTCCCCCAACACAAATCATAGTTTGTCCTTTGTCTCTTATTAGGGATAGAGAGAAAATAAACCATGTGTGTATAAATGCAGAGCATAAGAATGAAAAAGACACAAAGGGAAGGAAATAGGGAACTAGGAGTCACCAATCCTAATAATAAAGACTGGTTAAGTACACTGAAGCCATATTTTTTTAAATCATTTTTCATTTGCTGATGTGACTTAGTTATCAATAAGAACATTTTTCCATCATCTTAGACTTGAGTTTTCTGAGACATAAAATGCTGTAAGCCTGTATAAGCCTTGGAGACTCTAAGACCAAATCAAGCAAACTTTGTTTTAATAATACCTTTCCTTTTGTGTGCTATATAATTTTGTCTTAAGTAGAGCCATCCAGCTGTATCTTAGTGGCTCCATCTATAAGACATGGCTAATGCACTCTGTTACTGACTTACAAGTACATAAAATCAATAAAACATGCTTAGGTCTCTATAAACTTGGGTAGTATTATGACTTCAGAACACTCCTCTTTATGCAGAATCTCTCAATACGTGGTAAGATATTGCTTTTCCGATACACATATTGTTTATATAAGCCTGTGTATAAAAGTGCGCTGCATTCTTTTCATCCCAATCTTTGCTTGCCTTTCCTTTTCAAGTTCTGTGTTAACCTCACTTTTATTTTCATGTTGTTTAAGTCAGCACTAAACTCGTATTATCTTCATTGTCATGTGTTTTGTTGCTTCAATATAATCATCCCATTGTATTTTGAGTACCTACTATATGAAGGGCATTTCTAAATGACAGAATAAAGTGGTTTTGAGAGGGAATCCACTTTTCCTCCATAAGTTCAGAAACACTGTTAACAGCTCCTCATCAAAATGAATCTTTTTTTTAATAAGAAAATGAAACACAACAGATTCCCCTTTTCTGTGACAGCTATTAATAATATCACATATTTCTTCATCCTGCAGAGATAGGGCTATTTCTGAGAGGCACATGCAACTTGCCTCTCAAGTAGTAGGAGTTATATGGACCCATACAGCACAGCACTTTTTCTCTTTCCTACTTGTCCCTATAAGGTGGAAAAGATTTTTCATTTTAATCACATCATTTTCCCAACTTCACAAGAGATATTTAACACAGACTTTAAAAGCTGAAAATAAAATGCACAGTGTGTTATTTTAGCAAAGTTCATTCCTTTAAGCAGATCAGCATAGGGACTACAGAGTAATTTATACCAATTGCTACCAGATGCCTCTCACACTTTGATAGCCTGCTTTGCATGAGCAATTGTTCTTCATCCATACAACACATGTATGAGACCTTTCTTCACCAGACTTTCAAAAATTGCATCATGGGATATTGAGATATTTTAATTTTATCCACTTACTACCCAATTAAATTTTTTTTCTTATCTTTATGTCTGATTATAATTGCCATAGAGTAATTACATTTCCCCTTTTTAAACTATTGCTCTATTCTACTTTGCATTCTTCTTAAGAATCTTGATAAATTGAGATTTATGAAGATCACTGAATAAAATCTAATTTTCATCTTCAAAAACTATAGCTCAAATCAAGTTAAATACTAGTATATAAATTTACTCCAGCAAACAGAAAGAGATAGACCATAATTCAAGTTGAAAGCATCTATATGAAATCTGAAATGCTCCAAAATATGAAAATTTTTTGAACTTTAATATTTCACAAGTGGGAAATTCCACAGCTGATCTTGTGTGACAGGGTATAGTTAAAATAAAGCAGCAATAAAAATATTGTAGCTAATTACTATAATAACCTATAACATTATGAGATATAAATGAATTTTGTATTTAGAATTAGGTCCCATCACCAGATATCTTACACAGATGTAAGAGTTCCAAAATGTGAAAAAAAAAAATCAAAATTTGAAACACTTCTGGTCCTAAGCATTTAAAGTAATGGATATTCAATCTGTACAAATCTGCAGAAGAATGAAAGTACGCTACAAGGATAAGATAATAGACCATTTAAAAGAAAACCAAATATTTGTCCAGGAAGCTTCAGAAATCTTAAGGTTATGAAAAACTGAGGATATATTAGAGACTAAAACAGACTAATAAAAACATTCACAACTGCATCATCTTAGATGTGATCTTGGAACAAACAAAAAGAATCAAAGGGCAAAATGATTAGATTTAAATAATGTTTATATGTTAATCAGCTTCCATCACTATAACAATATCTTTGATATTATTAATTTAAAAAGATTAAAAGTATATTTGACTCAGGATTTCAGAGGTTCCAGTTCATGTTCTGATGAACCTATTGCTTTCAGACCTCTGGTAGAGGTGACAGATGGCAATGGTGGGACATATATGTCAAGCACACCACTTATCTCATGGCCAGAAAGCAAAAGAGACAGAGACAGCCACAATCCTACAATCCCATTCATGGGGATACCTCCAATGGTCTAAGGATTTCCCACAAGATTCCATTTCATAATAATTCACCATGAGGATCACTTCTTAACATGTGGACCATTGGGAGGTTCACAATATCCCAACTATAGCAATCTATATGCTAATTAGCATTATTAAGCCAAATTTGAATGTGTATAGATTTTATAAAAATATGCCATTTTATATAAGGGACTTGAGCATTCACAGATTTTGGAACATATAGGGTTTCTGGAACCAATCATCCCAAGACACTGAGGTACAAATACATTTACATTTAGGGGATAATAATTACCAAATTTTTAGAATCCAAAATATGGTACCAAGTCAATATACTTCTAGTAATTCACACAAATTCTTTCACAAAGATCATCAACTGTATTATCTACATATAGCAGCAACTAGAATTTTGCTTGAATCCAATAGTGCTTCAAGGGCATGTTAAACTGAATTCCTGTTTGATGTAGGGGTAGGCAGCATTTAATGCTTTGCAGATCATCGCTTTGAACCACAGACCTGATGACCTCATGTCTTCCATGTTTCCAAGAAGGAATCAAAATCTATTCACACAGAATTTTATCAACTAGGTTAGTCTCTGTAACTACTCTTGACTCAGGTGGTAAGGGCAATTTTGAAATATCTGTTTCTAAATATAATGCTGCATCAATTTCTTCATCATATTCAACCTGAGTCATAAAATGATGACTGTATTACTAAATCTGTTGTGGAATATAGAAGAATATTTTTAACACTGTCTAACTAAATATTATGTGGTATTTCTTTATATTGAAGGACTGCAAAAACTTCATTTAAAAAGGTAAAGCACCATGCATTATAAACTTTGAGTAACATATTCGTGTGCTTGACATCCTAGTCATGTTCTATGCAGAGATTCTTAAGAATCTTGAAGAAACATCAGAAGTAGAAGATGAGGCAGAGGAGGAGGACAAAAAGTCCTTGTAATACTTTGTCTCTTGATTATGTAATTGGCTTATTTTAAGGATCAAGAAAATGCATGCAATAGGGATAATATTCTATAAAATTCTGTGTAGAAGTAAGAAATTATTATTGATTTCGTATTTTGTTTTACTTTGTGAAAAAAAATATGCTTGCCCTGAAACATTATCCTGCTTTTTAATAAAATAGACCACTGCATTATCCCAGATGAGTAAAAGAGTACACACAAATTAAAAACAGAGAACTGAGAAGCTGTTATGGATTTGTATCCTTTGATTTACAAGAACAAATAGAAAATTATTGGTAAATAGTGATATTAAAATATTTTTCTGCATTGGTAAGCAAGTGTAATGAAATAGATTAAACTGTATATCTCAATTTAGCCTTCAAATTATAGCTGTTAATTAAAATATATGTGTATTTCAAGATAAATGTGAAAGAAAAATAATAAAATATTAATGTTTTGCTCAACAAACTAGACAATTATCTATGAGTTAAAGTCTAGAATTCAATATAATTTATTAATATCACCTTCCAAAATATATAGAAAATCCAGAAGACTGATGAAGAAACTGAAATAAATGTGCATGTGTCATTGCATTTCTTTGCAAATGTAAGAAGTAGAGGGTATTTTACAGAGTTATATTTAATGCTGAGACCAACCATCAGCCCCTCACAGCTTTCTGTGTTTCTCATGATTAACTTGTCCTATATTGAACCTTCCATAGGAGAATCTGTGGGTGTTTCTAAGGTTTGAATGTAGGTGTTCCTTGAAAATTCATGTGTTGTAACTTAAACCCTAAATTGACAGTATTAAGAGGTAAGATCTTCAGGATATGGTTAAATCACAAGGCTCCACCCCAAAAAGGAGATTAGTGATTTTATTTTTAAAGGTTTGAAGAGAATTAACTAGGCCTTCTTGCTCTTCCACTTTTAAAGGACACAGCAAGACAGCCCTCATCAGTCACTTGAAAGCTGGCACCTTAATCTTGAACTTCCCAGCTTCCAGAACTTTAAGAAGTAAACTTCACTCTGGTAATGTATCTTGGAAGCACAAAGAAACAGAGACAGGAGTATTAGGCCCCATTTGTTATACAACTTTCCATTTGGGCTTTAAAGTCAGACTGATCAGATTCTGAGCTTTATGATTTACTATGAAGACAAGAAAGTTATTCAACTGAGTCCCAGTTTCTTGATATGTAAATGCTGTGTATTGAAAGTACTTAACACTTCAATAATGAAAATGTAAAATTGGCTACAATTAATTAACAAGAATTTATTTTTTTTAAATTTACATTCTCAGGAACATAGTTATTTTTCAAAGAAATTAAAAGAGTCTACTCTGCATTACTTGATGCTGTGTGATTTCCTGATGCATAAGCAATATTCTCTGTGTGAATTTTGAGAGCACAGATGCTCCTCATCTTATATGGGGTTTGGTCCTAATAAACTCATCATAAATTGAAAATAGCATGTCAAAATCTATTTCATACACTTAACCTACCAAGAATTACAGCTCAGCAAGACAGGACACTTCAGAGAGTCAACCAATGGAGCTGCAGCTCCCTGCCCAGTACCAAAAGAAAGCCTTACACCACTTATTGTCAGTCTGGGAAAAGATCCAAATTCAAAGTTTGGTTTCTATTGAAGGTTTATGACATTTATAATCATTATAAATTAAAAAGTCAAGTCAAAACATGTATTCTAGAGGCATTTATTATTGTCTTGATCTGATCTTGTGTAGTTCTGATATGAGCCTATTTCATATTTATGTATAAATGATATACATGAAAAAATGAATATTAATCACTGTGTTTGACTCTCAATCTCTCAATGTGATTTTTTTCAACAGTACAATTGCTATTATACAACAACATTCTTTATCAACAAATCAGAGTCAATTTTATATATTAATAGTAATACTCGTTAGCAGTTTGTTAGAAATTTGTGAATCAGGCCCTAGATTAAATATATTCTACACAGTATTGTATTAACGAAACATTATAAACAGAGACTGTAATATGAATGACTAAAGGGAAATTGTGCAGCCTGTCTGGCTTACTTTGTGTATTCTGTGATATGGTTTCCATGCATAGGATTAGTAAAGGGATTAACTTCATTAATTAGAGCATTCAGATCCATGTCTGCTTCATAAGAATCACAGATTCAGTGACAACTCTTATTCCTACATATTTTAATTCAGAACTTTTATAGTCAAAATCACTAGGGTAGACCCAGTAACCCAATTTGAAATGAGAAGCCCTGAGTTTCAATTCCAGATTCAAATTTGAATGTGTTTTATGCCCTTGATCATTTTTTATGTCTTCCCTGAGCCTTAATTTACTCATCTGAAAAACTCCAATAACATCTGCCTGATGGACCTACTTATTATTGTCAAATGGAATAACATAAGAGAAATTCCTCAAAAGTTATAAGTGCTTTATGAAAAGATAAGTATTCTTCTACTTTTCCACAGAAAAATAAGTATTGTGTTGTCTCACCTTTTTCTTTGAAACATCCCCCCACCCAGTTTCCACTCTGTGTGCACCCAATGAAGGGTTTCAAAAGTGCAAATCCCCAATCACAATAGCTCTTGTATGTGTTCTGAGGTACAACGTACCTAGCAAGAAATATTTAAAGCAGCAGCTCTCTTGAGGAACAATCTGCAATTTGAAACAAGTTCTTCCATGTGCAAAATCAAATAATGATATACATTTCCCAATTCACAGGAGAAAGAAATGACAGATAGCATTTTCTGAAGCTAGATATTTGCACTCGTATATTTTTTTCTTAAGTTTTTAGTTCTTGCTATTCTTTGCCTGCTAGGGGACTTAAAAGTGACAAAATGAATTGTTGAGTATCCAGCACACATTAATTAAAAGCCTCAGAGTCAGCCGTTCTTTTTATTTGGCAGCAGTTTTCTGATTGATACATGTATTTGTGGTTTCGCTGTTACATTGTGTTGATGAAATCTTTTCATATTTTCTACTATTTAATGGTTATGGCACTATGTAGAAATATTTCAGGGTAAGGCATTCTCCAAGGAAACCATGTTTGTGCTGTTCTCTACACTGGGCACAGGATTTTCAGTAATTAGGAAGGACTTTACCAATCCAAGCAGATGTTTCAGAAAACAAATTGGAAATATTATTTTCTTTAGACAGAAATCATTTTAAAGCACGTATAAAGTGAAATATGTTATAACTAAAACATTTTTTGCAGCAACTCTGGGAATCATATACTTATGCTCTGATTTAAAAAGTTTCAGTCTCTAAATAGATTGTTTATCAGACATAGCTAATCTGAAACACTTTTCAATGGAGACTTTAGTGTTTTGGAATTGTATTTTTTCAGGCAATTCTAAACCTTTTTTTCCCCCACATCCTCATGAAAGTAGAAAAAGTGTTCATTGGACATTCATTCTGGGCTGATAAAAGCATGAAGTTTCTTTGGAATTTTCTGTTTCATTTTTTTATCATGTAAAATTTGTATTATAGTTCTTAATATAGATTCATCTGTTCTATAATAACAAAAGTAAAAGCAAAATAAAAAATATTAACACAAGAAATAATATACACTAGAAAGATGTTATGGTTATTATGTCTCAGGACAATATTCTCAGATTTCATAGCAATGCAAATACCTTTGTAACTTTGTTAAGATTACAGATTCAGACTCAGAACCTCAAAGGTACTAAGATTCTATGGATCTCTGCTTGGGGATATGGTTTATTGGTAGAGCACTTGCCTAACATGTGATGTGTGAGGACTTAGGTTTGATCCCTGGAACCACAAAATAAAACAGAGAAATGAAGAGACTCTAAGCTTATCAATATTTCAAGGGCATAATATTCTGCATTTCTGGAGCCTCTTATGTGAGCCTAATGATGCTGGTCCCTAGATCATACTCAAAGTAGCAAGGTTTTAGGGAGATTTTTTTAAAGCCATATGAGTCTCAAGTGATGTGTTACAGAAATGTTGAATTCTGAAGTCATATGGAAGCATAAAGTTATGGGTAGATTTAATGATTTCTGAATTGTAGCAAGGTAGAAAACATTCACATTTCAATTAAAATCATGTTACTTATTTAAATAATTTCAGTAACCTAGAAACTAATTGGTGTCACTCAGTTTTCACACACTCTGTAGATTTTAATTTGATGTTGTGTTTAATTGAATAGCTCCTTTATGCCCTTTTGTGAGTAGTTCACCTTTTCCACCTTCATAGTCAGTTCTGTCAGTCTAGCCTTAGTGATAGGGATAAAGGTCAGAACTGAAACCACAGATTTGTGAAACCAGAGATATAGTAAATTGTGAGGCCATAATTTGAATCCAGTTTGACTCTAAATCCTGGCCATATGCTCTTACAAGATAAAATTTATTTCCTTTGTTTTAATATCCCAAACTTTAACTCATGAAGATATTAAAAGTGAAAAAGTTAATAAAGTATATTCAGTGTAATTATTTTCTTGATGTTATCTCAAAGGCAGTTAACAGCATACATTTTTATAAGTAACTAAGGTACTAAAGATATATTGAATACACTTTTGGGGATATATTTTAAAATAAAATGACTCCCTAACATCTGATATAGTTAATGGGTAACATCCGGTGTCATAAAGCCAGGAAAGGTTTATGACATCAAGATCACTTACTAAGTCATTATTGAAAGATTCTGTTTACCATTTCAAAGAGTGCTGAATATACTTGTATATTCTTCCTGGGAAATAGATGTTTATGTATATATCAGTTTATTAGAAATTATTTATTTATTTAAATCAGTCATTTGGGAAAAGGGTATTGAATGCCAGCAAAGCCTATTTTTTGGTATTGGCAAAATAGTTGGATAGTCTAAGGAACTGATTTCACAAAGCCAGACCTTTGCTCAAATCGTTAAGTAGTTTCTGAATGCTTAGCTTGTGCAATTAGATCAGTGACAGAGAAGGAAGGGCCAAATCTAAAGAGTGACTCAATCAATCCACAAAACCAGGCAAGTGGAAAATTGCATTTTGTTGCTTTGAGTTAGGTAAGCTATGACCTGAATATGTATGCACATATTTATTTTCTATGTTTATTAATTTGGAGAACTTGACTTTTCTCTCACCCTTTCTATAGTCCCTTATTTAAACAAGTAGATATTTGTTTTCATTTCTAGGAAACCTAGACAGTATTTATTACAAAGTGAGATTTTTCTCATCTCATTTTAATATTAATTAGCATTTATGAAGGTACCCACTTGTGATCCCCAGTATATTAGTCATGCTCCAGAGTAAAAATTATGTATGAACTCTCTGGAAGGATTGAAACTAAACTAGATAGCACTACCTCAAGTGAATACAGGACTGATGTGCATACAGTCAGATAGCAATGTGTAATGGATGATCCCACTTCTGCTTATTTGTGTGTCTTCATGCAAAACTAGGATGTGCAGTAGACTGCATGTTTTACTAGGCATCCACAGGCCTACAAACAGAATTCAAGGATCCATAAACTAGAGGAAATTGGTTGTAAAATTTGTGCATATATCCACATATGTATATTGCTTTGAAAAGGAGGTGTTACTTGCAACAGTTTCTCACAGAGGTTTAAGGCCCCTAGAAAATATTAAGAACCAATGCTTTAAACTAAGAGATATCTGGTTTGGTATTTAGATGTCTGTTTTAGAAGACTACCAGGAGTAGAATTAATGCAAGCTTAGGCCATAAATGAATGAATGTGACAAGCCATACAGGCAGTGCTAAAGATCTTCAAGAGGGCAGGGAGTACCAACATTTGTTGAGCTGCTACTATGAGTCAGGCACCATGTCACATGCTTTTCAGATCTCATTAAATGTTAACTACAATTCCATAATATGATTCTCCTTCACTCCATTTAACAGTTGAAAAATTTGAGGGTCAAGAAAATTAAGTACGAAGCAATTAGACCTCAACATTTATTGAGGCAATTAGCATGTACCATGATCTTTGCTAGTCACTGTTTCATGGACTATTTCATTTAATCTTCATAGCAACCCTATGAGAAAAGTGTTATTTTTACTTTATAGATGAGTAAACTGAAATTTAGAAATTTATGTAGCTTACTCAAAATCACACAATTATGGGAAGAACAAAGCACAGATAAAATCAAACAATGCATGAAACAAAGTCTATGCCCATAATTACTATTTAATTCCAAATTTGACTCAAATATTCCCATGATTTTAGTAAAATAGAACTCCTAATAAAGCAATAGTGGCAATTCACATTTATATTTATTCCACTAAGACTGATTTTACATCTAAACAGGAATTAACAACAGTTGAAAATGAATTTCTTAGAGAAAGACCTGAAAGAATTAAGCCAAACTCAAGATGTTCAAGATATTCTTACATGTTTAGAATGTCAGAGTTGAAGAAAAAGAAAATGAGTACAATCCAGTTCTACTACCCTCCAAAGTCAAGTCTATTTTATCTTATCAACTCAACTTCCTTCAGCCTTTGCTTAACATTTTCTATGTGTACAAAAAGATTTCTTCAAGGTAGCCCATTATAACATCTTAAGTTTTATAATGGTCCTACATGTACAATAAATTATTTCCTGAAGTGGAAAACATTTAGCTAGGCTGAGCAAACTAAGCCAAACTTCATTCAAACCAGGTAGTTTCCTGTTCCTACTTTCATTCTTCTTTCAGTTTCCAGGATCTCTTACTGAGATTTGGTATATCCTCTTCTGTTTTGAGACTGTTTTTATTTACAGAAAGCACAGGTGGAATATATCGAATATCTCTACTCTGATTTTTTTGTGCCATGTATGACTTTTAAAATTCCACTTCATTTTTGCTTGCTTCCCTTGACATTATGCTACACAATATTACATGTATTCATCAAAAATTTACTACATTCCTTACTTTATAAAATAAGGACACATTTTCTTCTGTGAAGGAGATCACAATCTAGTGGAGGAAATAGATTAGTAGATCTGTATCACAGAAACTGATAGCATCTTTGCATCCCTGTGGCATACAGAAGAATGTCACCTAATCCAGGCTGTGACCTCCCAGAAACATGAATTCTGGAATGCTGATCTGAGGCTGCAACCTTCCGAATATCATTTATACCTTGCCATGTCAGTCTTCTTCATTTTCCCTGGATTCTATGAACTTCTTTCAATCTAGGTTACATGTTTTCTCTCCTTTTTTGAAAGTCCATGTTTATCTGAGTGCTTCTTGAACCATCAGGTATTTTTCTCTGTGAAACTAATACTCTATTGCTCACCAGAATCATTTTTGATTGCAGAGTCAGAATTGCATCTGTGATAGCATTTTCATCTTTTGAAACCTCATGACACATTCTGATTCAAGATCCTCATGTTTATTTTGTTGACAAAAAAAAAATTTAAAGAAAAATTTTATTATCTCTTCCTTGTAATTGTACCATTCCTTTGTCTGATGTGTTCCTTTGTTTTAAATTTCAGGATTACGCTCAGACTGGTGAAACATAAGCATATAACAAATGAATTAATCAGAGTGAAAGACAATGTTGGCAAGGAATTAGGAAGAAACTAAATACAAAGTGCGACAAGAATGTGTTATTCTTCCAAATGTAAAAAGAAAACACAAAGAGTAAGAAACACTGATTACTAACTCAAGTCTTCAAGTTTTTACCATTACAGACTGTGAATCTGATAATCTAGTGATATCATTTAATATAATTTAATCTTGAGCTGTATGATAGTCTTATCCATTTAAACCTTGAAAAATCGGATTTTCACCTTTAATCCCCAGTATATTTGTGGCTCAAGCTTACAGACAAGTCACCATAGAAGCATTCTATATGCTGTGGCTTTATGTCATCTAACATCTCTTTTAAAGAAAAGGACCTAATCAGTTATATTTAATACAGAAAAAAAAACTTCACTAGAAGTCCCATCATTTTCTTTCATATGGCATAATAATTTAAGTTTCAGAGAAAAATACAGCTTTTTGTCTAAATAATAATAGCATACAGCAATCTGCTTCCATCTACTTACTTTCTTTCAAACAACTCAAAGGGTTTTGGGAATATTACCTCATTCCACGTTTTTGGAAGTGTAGGTTTCAGGGCCATTTATTCTCTGGAAGAATTCCTATAACATTTCTATTTTCATTGTTTCTAAATAAGACAACTGTCTTATCTCCTATTACCAAAAATGACATAATATTTTGCTTTTAGCTCCCTTTTCTTCCCCAATACATTGTTACCCAGTATAATCTTCTGCCTTTTACAGTAGTCCTGGGACTGTATCACCATACATACCATCTTGTTAAGTCTTCCACAGGAACAAATCTCGCTTTGAGAATCAGCTCCCTACTTTCTATATTTTGACCATTATCTATTTCCTACTGGATAATCTAGTCAAAGTCAGTGAGTGACATAAAATGAAATTTGCAGTAGATTGACTATTTTAAAATTGGTATTAAGGTATTCTATATATTTTTAAATTTAAAAAATGAAATTAAAGTTTGTATTTTTCCATACCTCAAGGAATATAAAATAAGCTATTGCTTTTCCTTGGTCTAGCCACTCAGGATACCCAAGCCTCACTCTTCTATGTTGCAGAGAGGGGTAACAGTGAAAGGGAGAGCAGTGTCTAAAACTGGGGTCTTTGATGACTTCATGGCTGTGGCATGTTTGGTACCTTGGAAAGTTTCTGTGCAAAGGTGCAGGATGCTTTGTTGCTGTGGTAATCGCCTCCATGAGGAGTCTGTGTGCTAGAGTCTTACCAGAGTCTTATCAGCCTTGACCTGGATCTCAGGCACACAGCTCCTGGGAATAAAGGAACTCTTTTGCTAGACAACTACAATGTTTCACCAGCTCTTCTATTCCTGAACCTGCCTGAATAACCGTAATTTTAAATAACGGACTTTCTTGAGAACTACACAAGTCTCCTAACAATGCACATTGCAACTGTAGAAGGTAACTGTGAAATTAGCTACATAATGTTGCTAACTCTGTAACCTTCATGAATGCAAAAGATAATGCTGGCATAGTCTGATTAATGAGACCTATATAAATAAGATTGCTTGGTATAATGCTTTAGACCTACTAGTCCATCAGAAAGCAGTACTCCACCCAATCCCAGCTGGTATCTTCAAAATCTGAGTACGTGGGTCTTTATTTTTCTAATCTCCCATCACCCCTCACTGGAACCTGCTACTGTGGCCATGCTGGTCATGGCACTATATATTCAGCATACACATGATATGTGGAAAAGGAGAATTTTCTATCCATCTCCTGCGTGGATGGAATGTAACCAAGAAATCTAGGCTTCACTTCACTTCCCAAGTGACTTTCAGGACATGTTGTCAAGAAAATTAGAAAAAAATAAGTTTTTTTTTTTTCTGTCTGGAAACTTATAACTTTTCTAAATTTCATTAGAATGTATTCTGTTTGAGAACAGGCAAAAAAGGGGTAGATGATGACAAATTAAGTTCCAAAAAGGAAGGAAGGAAGGCAAGCAATCTGGTGTTATTAATGTGAGAGCTGTCAGGAAGGGAGCTGGTAATAACAGGAAGAGATAGTGCTTTTTTCAAGCCTGAACTTAAAGCTTCAATGGTAAGCAGGGAAATGACATTTACATTGAGATGTAAATTGCAGTCAGTGACACTGCTCATTTATGTAATATGGGTTTATTTTGGTTTTTGGAAATATAAATTGAAACCTTGTGTTTTCTCTTAGACTCACTGCACAGAAAGTAAAACTTAAGCTTTGTCCCTGATATTTCAGGAAAATGTAAAGACCATTCCACTGTCTAAATATGAGTATTTATACTGTGCAAAAGGGGCCTGCTTAGGGCCAATCTAAATCAGTAAGATTATTTTCAGTTCTCTTAAAAGACCATTGCTTTGAAGGCAGTGGTAAATCTATACTACAATAAAGTATGAATCATGTAGATACTTCTCTTTGATCCCTAAGTATTAAACACAATTGTGTACCCCAGAGACTAGTGATGCATTTCTCAGACCTAGAAGACCGAAAGTATTTGAAATGTCCTTTCATTTCACTTTCGTTCTCCTGATACAATTAGATAATGGGTTTTAAAGCTGTTCCCAGAAGCATCTTTCCATTGCATGAACATAGTAATTCTCCATTAGGTGCCAGCAGATCAAACCACCCCATTGCTTTTCCTACCTTGGCACTCTGGTGTTTTAGGCAAGTCAGTCTCTCTCTCTCTCTCTCTCTCTCTCTCTCTCTCTCTCTCTCTCTCTCTCTCTCTCTCTCTCTCTCCTGCCACAATCAATAAATATCTTCCCAAATGGCATGGTACTCTTCCCACTATATCCTAACCATAATCAAGATGGTGAATTCACTCACCTAACTAGTATTGAGCCATCATCATAAATTAGACATTTTTCTGGACACTAGAAATTAATAATAAAGACAGATTCTTTGGTATTGAGTTTATCTCTAAGAGAAACTGTCAACAAATATATGCTTGATGGCCATGACTATTCTGGAGGAAACCAAACAGGTTAATACATGATGACCATGTAAATTCTTGTGCAAAATGAGGGAAATTTTAACACAAAAGGAAGAGTGAGCGTTTATAATAACCTTAAGATCACAGGCATAAATCAGAAACGCTCCATGAAGACTAGGGAGTAGACTCATCTTTGGTGAAGGAGGTGAAACACATGTTGAGGTACAAAAAATTTATCAATTCCTGGGGTCTAGATACCTGAAAGTTAGGGAGCTAACAAACAATATCAAGTATCAAGGACTGTTTAAAGCATATTGGCCATAATAATTCATGTCATTATTGTGGGCCAAACTATACGTGCCTTGATCAGACAAACTTCATTTTATTCTGAGACTCCATCTCATATAAGAAATGCTTTTCCCACATGAAAACTCTGCCTCTGTAATTCACATCTTGCTTAGTACACCCTGTTTGGCAACACATTGCAGCTGAAAAATGTTTCTTTCATTCTGTGTAATAAAGAACTCCCAGGTGTGGGTTATTCTAACCCACTTCCTATGTTGCTATGGTTTTAACTTACTGGTAACCTGTGGGTTTGGGTTATAAAAATGTACCTTGCCTTCTGCAAAGGGTCAAAGGTTGCAGAGGCAACATGCTTGCTGCCCTTTCAACCCACCAGTGAATAAAATTTCATGCCCTTCTTCAAGACTGATCCAGTGATTTATATCAAACGTGACACAACATAATCTTCATCCTAACATTATGAAGTAGAAGCTATTATTTTAACTCTGTGAGTGAGGAAGAGAGGGGTGAGAGTAGGGTTTCCCCCTAAAAAGTTCTTCTCACATCACCTCCTAATTCTCTTACCTGCTATGTATTCCTTTCTCCTGAAGTGCCCAGGCCTAATGTTCCCCCCTCAAGGAGGCCTCTTCGTGTGAATCAATAAGAAACTACACTCATTATGACATCCAAATGTGGAAGCTAAAATAAAAAGACTGAATTCTGACTGACCACCGTGCTTATGAACTGGAGAACACCCTTCTCATGGGTCCTCCTTGGCAATTACAATGTGTGGATGAAACCTCTGGTGTTTTGGCCACAGAATTATGCACTTGACCCTTACAATTCTGTGCTGATATTCCTCAATATCATATTTACAATTTTATTCATATTTATTATATTAAGAGAAATGTAGTCTAATTTCACAGGCTTAGTTTTTTAAGAATTTCCAAGAAATGATATACAAACTATTTCCTCTAAGTATGAATTATTTTATAAGTTTATTCTCCTAATTAGATAATAAGAAATTAATATATGCTTTACACATATGAGTCAGTGAACATTAGATTATTTTCTAAATAACATTTAGATTATTATAATTAAATCAACAAAACACAACATGCCACTGGATGGATGTGTATCAAGAAGCAATTTATACATGAATCACTGTATTATACAATTTTTGCTATAAAATTAACAGCAATGTTCATAGACAATTTGAACTAAATAGCTAATAAGCAATCAAAATAAAAAGTTCATGATAAAGCCAATAATGAGATGTTGGCATTATAATTATTCTGATAATATGTACTGTCACAATGGTATTATAACATGGGTTCAAGAATATTTTATTGGTGTCAATTTTTTTTGTTATAGTCTTCTAGAAAGTAGTTTGACAAAAATTTTCAAAAACAAGAACACAGAGTCACACAACCTAGAACCAGGGAAAGAATTTTAAGGAAAATCAGTAAATGATGGATAAATTTATTGTTATGAATAAGTAAAAGCTGGAATTAAGATAAAGACCCATCTCCAAAATAAGGAGATTGATTAATTAATTCAATTACATCAATTCTATTACATATTTTGGGAAAAATAAAAATATTATTTTGGAAACTCATATGCCAAAAAAATGAAAAATAATCTCATGTAGAATTATCAAATTAAAGAAGAGTAAAGAAGAGTAAAATCTCATTTGCTATATAAATACTTTTGTGTAACCATGGATATTTATGGTGATTGGAAGAAAAAAATGACAAAAATGAGAATAAAACAGATTTATTAGAATTATAGTTTTTCAAGTTATTTCATTATTATCAGAAGATTACACAACAGAATTTTTTTAAAAAGAAATCCCTGAGAACAGGACTTAGCGATGCTTTCTTAGAGTTACTAGAGAGGTGATTTATAATCTTTAGTTATTCTAGAGGCTATGTAAAATAAATGGTGCCCTTTTATATTATACTTGGCTTGATATAAGGTCTTATTTATTCTTTACCAATTTTAAACTTATACAGAATGAATTGGAGAAAAGGACAAAACTGAGTAGAAAGATTGTTAAAAATCTTTGATGAAATTTGTAACAAGTGTAGACTCTGATGAAGTGATTTCACAAGATTATTTTTCAAGTAGAATCCATTGCTTGACATCCAGTCCATTTGTGTATTTTGAGGGATGTCCAGAAAATGTGCTGTTGCTTTGCAAAGAAATAGGTCTATGATACTGAGATAAATGTCTATGGTAGTTATTCACTGATAAAAGTTGAAGGTTATTTGTGCCCTCCAGCTCAGTTTTAAATTAATCACACTAAAGCATAAAACTCTGATATCTTTTATTATAACTCTTCAAGTTGAAACTACATGAATGTATTTGTATAAAATTACTAATTCTTTGTAAAAGGAAGATATATTAACAAAAAAGGAAGATCATCTAAAGGATTGAAATGAGAAAGTTAATAAATTTTAAAAACATCCTTGCATAAAGACTATAAATTTTATCATCATTTTAATGTTTGAAAAATACCATGTATACATATGCGCATTAAAAAATGCTGCCTTATCTGTGTTGTATAGTAAATTAAAAAAGTACTTTCTGCTATTTCCCATTCTGCAAAATAACAAATTAAGGGACATGCAAGCCTGTGAATAGAAAATTTAGTCCAGATATGTGTAGATGTGTTTAGGTGCTTCGAAAAAACATATTCAATATGTTTATGTTTGAATATGGATATTGTTTGGTTCAGAAAACGTGTTAAACTTATACAAATTTTAGTTTAAGGCTTATAGCCTTTGAGGTGTCTTATTTTCCAAGTTTTACTAAACTTTGTCAGTTTCAGCAAAGCCACAGCAAGATGAATAATGATTAATGATCCTCTATATCAAGTCTTTGAGTAGGTTTTATGAAGATAGGAGGCAGAAAAAATATACTCTTTTTCTGATTTGAAAGTCTTAGGTGAAAAGAGCACTTCATAAAATTTATTTTTATTGGTGCATTATAATTATTCATAATAGTGAGATTCATTGTGACATA
Source organism: Ictidomys tridecemlineatus (assembly GCF_052094955.1). Taxonomy (NCBI): domain Eukaryota; kingdom Metazoa; phylum Chordata; class Mammalia; order Rodentia; family Sciuridae; genus Ictidomys; species Ictidomys tridecemlineatus. The sequence goes on along the minus strand of NC_135485.1, from coordinate 105,484,190 downwards.
TTTGTATATGCCTATGATAGAACAATATAAATTGATCAGTTTTGAAGCCAGTCTTGTATTATTCATCCGGCCAAGAGCCTGGAGGGACTTACTCATTCAGATAATCATTTGAGGCCAATTTGTTTTTGATGACTCTTTGTTTACATTAGTAACCCAACCACTCAATTCTTGTTTCTAAAATGATTATTAATATCACAGTCACATATTTTGCTGATCCTTTAACCAATATTGTTTATGTCCACAGCCTGGGTTTGGGAAATTGGGGCAGGGAAAGGAGTAAGAGTTAAAGAGCTTCCACTTCTGTTTTCATTCTTTGTATGCAGTCTTTTCCCAATAGTTACTAGTTCAATTAGGGCATTGTTAAAATACCTCCTACCTCAAAAGCTCAAAAACAAAATATTTGATAAGCACTCCTAGTGAAGTGAAGATCAACACAATAGTAACCATGGGAATGGACACCATGGAAACCTGTCAGAGTGCAGTGTGTGCCACTGGATGGATGTGTATCAGGAAACAATTTGTACACATTATCACTGTATTATACAATTTTTACTATAAAATTAACAGCAATGTTTATGGACAATTTGAGCTAAGTAGCTAATAAGCAATCAAAATAAAAAGTTCACGATAAATCAATAATTTCAATATAATAGGACTAAGCTTTTTGATGTGTTTGCAATAAGCATGTAAGCTTTATTAACAAGAACATTTGCTTAGTATTCTATTAGCTTTTATTGCTATATTGATTGTGAAACTATAATAAAACCTTGTTGAGACTTTATAAGCAAATAAAATATACTAACAAATGAATCACCTAACACATGCTTGATCTGTGATGGTAACAATATATTGAAGACCTTCACAAAAATATCTGGTCCATAAAAAAGCAGCTATTTTCTGAACACTGTAGTAGGCACAAAGACATCATAAAATATGTAAATATATTCAACACAGTTTATATAGTATTCAATAGGTATTATAAAAATACATCTAATATTTCAAAGAATATGTTGTGACACATGACAATAAAGACAATGAATGATAGATGCATCATGATATTTGAATAATAAAAACATGCATAATAAGAAAGAATGCATTTCAGCTAGGTTTTAATGAATAAGTATATTCTAAAGAAGTGAAATGACAAAAGAAAGGCATTGAGATACCCACAGAAAGTTACTTGACAGACTAAGAAGAGAAGATTGAACTAAAAACTGAATGAGTAAAACTTACAATGTACACTTAAGGAACATAGGTTAATTAAAACGATAGGAAACCTAATATGGTTAATAAGAAAACACTAAAGAAGAAACCCCAAATACATAAAAATGGTTTCAACCTCATTATGAAGTGACAAATGAAATTAAAACAATAGTGAAAATCCTTTTGCAAACATTATCTTAGCAAAATATTATAAAATTGTGAAAAATCAAATATTGTTGAGAAGTTGGGAACCAGGCATACTGAGAATGAATATAAGCTAGTGCGGCCATTTTGAGAACTAGTAGAACATGAGCTAAACTCTAGACCAAGGAGTTTACTTCTGGTTTCATACTTCGAAGAACCAGTACACAAATGCAATATAAGCATTTTGTTGTTGTTTGTATTGCTTTCTAATAGCAGGGAGTTGCAAGTAAGTTAAGCGTCTGAATAGGGAACTTACAGAAGTGAATGAGGTACAATGGATAGAAAAAACTGAACCATCTAAAACATGATGAGTATTCAGATGAACCTTAAACATATGCCAACAAATTTACACCAAGGGAAAATACTCTCCAGTTTCTAGTACACTCCAATTAGTGTAAATTTAACCTACTTACAATAAAGCAGTAGTATACATAATTTTAATATTTTAGAAGTCTTAAATTTTCAACTATAATTTTAATTCATTGTAAATCTGCAGATTATCATTGTATATATGTACAAGGTACAAAGTTATTGTTACACATGGCCCTAGGAGTAAAACTTGTGTTAAGCCCTTGCCTCATATATGTGAAGGCTTCTGTCCCCACCATCATTAAAAAAAAAGCATACATTATGAAATATTTTTTAACCAGGTTAATAATTATGTCTATAATCTCAAGTAACTATCATTTTTGTGGTGAGAATATTTGAAATTTATTGATTTAGCAAGTTGAAATGTACAAAATACTATTATTGACTATAGTCACCACATTATGAAGTATATCTCAAAGACTTACCCCTCTTGTCTAACAGACTGAAATGCTGCACATTTTAATCAACATGCCTCCCTTCCCATACCCACCCCTGGTTGGAGTAACTACCATTCTACTTTCTGCTTCTATGGATCTGAGTCTTTAAGGTTCTACATACAAATGAGATCATGTGGTATTTGTCTTTCTGAGAATTATTCCCTGGATGTTCACAATATTGTCACAAATGATAGAATTTGCTTCTTTTAAAGGTTAATAATATTCTATTGTGTGTGGGGGGCATATGATATATGTATGTGTATGTGTACATACACACAGATATATGTATTATGATTTATTTGTCTATTCATCAGTTCATGGACACTTAGTTTGATTCAACATTTTGCCTATCTTACATAATGCCATAAAGAACATGGTAGATCTCTCTTCAATGCATTGATTCCAAATCATTTATTTTTAAGCTCTGGGATTGCTGCATCATATGATAGGACTATTTTTAGTTTTTTGAGTAATCTCCATGCTGTTTTACATAATGAATATACTTAATTTACATTTCTACCAATACTATACAAATTTCCCCTTTCCTCCACATTCTGCTCAGCACTTGTTATTTAATTACAAATTATATATAATTTTCAAAGATTCATAGATATCCAGAGATAAATAGCAAATAGTAGGAGGTACATATGATGGAAAAAGAATAAATTGAAATCGACTTCTGAGATGAAAGAAAAATAAAACTTATGAGATATTTGCACGGACTAAGATGAAGGGGGCCATAAACTTGGAAGTACTTAACTTCCAACACGGTGTTTTCAAAAAAGGAAAGCTAGAGAGTTAGCATTCATGTTTTCTTCACATGCAGTTAATATTGTATGCCAAAGGAATCAAATTTGTTTTGATATTATCTTATATTTTTAACAAGTTTTTGTAAGATGACTGAAATCAGTAGGATTAGAAACCTAGTTGGAAGCCTAGAACTTTTGTATTTTTCTTTTCTGAACTATATACTGGAGAAAGGAAAAAAAAATACATATGTGCTAGGTAGAGAGCCTTCACTGCTGAGAAGGCAATGGCTCTAAGGTGGAAGATGCTGAGAGCATTAGGCCAAAACTGACAGGAAGAGAAATTGCCCAACTTCTTCCAGGGAAATGTAGCTGAAAGCAGATTGACACAGTAGGTAGAAAAGTTGGAGCAGGTAAACCTGTGACTCTCTAGCGTTTCCACATGCACATTAAAGGTGAATACTGAGATTTCTGTGCTTCTGAGAAAACATCCATCTGTTACCTCTGAGTCTCAAATGGCTGTGCTGTTCTTGATTTAAGATATAAGTGGAAGTTCCCACCAGGTTCCGCTCACCACCCAGGGTCTAGCATGAGGGAGGGGAAAATAGTTTTCCATGTTATGTTTAGTCATCTTCTTAAGTGGGAAATGAAGACTGCTGAAGCAGGACTGGGAATGGGTAAAGGGGTGTAGGAAAGATGTTGCTATTTTTTCTTTACACCCTCACGTGGTAACCCTTTTATTTAAATTATTCTTTCCCTGCCCAATTGCTTTGGCTGAATCTTTGGAGAAGATAAATGCCAAGAGCCAGACTCCTGGAAGCAGTCACCATGAGATGATTGCCCAGGAGAAAGCAGGAGACTTATAGTCTGGTTTGACACCCAGTGTGAGACAGAAGCTACAGCTCAGCTTTTCACTGATTCATGGGCAGACACCAAGCTGAGCAGGTGGTTGATTCCTATGGGAACCTTGCCTTAGTCATTTCAGGAAGCTGAGAGAGTGACACAGGAAGAAAGATCATGGAGTGTTGCTGATTTTCTTCCCAGTCTCTGAAACTGTTTTTCATGATTGTCTTCTTTTAAATCACAGGAACAGATAGGTTGTTGTCCCCAGCAACTTTAATCTAACTTCCTCGGGATGTTTTTTACTAGAGCAGTGGTATGAAGACCTACTTCATGATTCTACAGCTCTTTCCCTCCTCAAATCTATCCCCAAGGTATTTTGTGGGCCATGTTTCTCTCCCCTTTAAAGTCCACATTTGACTCTTGTCCTACATTCTATCATCTATCTCAACTCCAACATAATACCCCCATTCTTAACTTTCTGATTTTATTATAATGGCTGCCATTTTGTTTCTGTGGTACAAGTCTATTCTTTTCTTCCTTTCCTTAAGAAATTCAAGCATTTGAAAAATTGATAAAACATTGGATTGATGCTTTGATGAAGAGCATCAGTGGGAAATGAATGTAAGGGAGAATCCAGCATGTAAGTTATTATTTTGTGTGTGAAAAATGAGAGACAGAGATCAAGAAATGGAAAAGTGTATGTAGTTGGGGAAAATTGCCAAAATAATCTTATCATATTCTTGGAAAATAGATTTTAAAATAGTGTTTAAAATTTTTTTAAATTGTTGGGCATGGTGACATACACCTTTAATCCCAGTGGCTTGGGAGGCTGAGGCAGGAAGACCCAAAGTTCAAAGTCATCCTCGGCAAAAGTGAGATGCTAAGCAACTCAGTGAGACCCTGTCTCTGAATAAAATACAAAATAGGGCTGGGGGTGTGGCTAATTGGTGGAGTGTCCCTGAGTTCAATCCCTAGTATCGTCCCCTAATAATAATAATTAAAATTAATGACAAGCAATATCTTTCATTTGAGTGATTTTATTCATTGTATTAATACATTGCAATATACTTCCCTTATTCCATTTTTGCATCATTTTTATTTTTTTCAACTATAAATTGTTTTTATTCTTTGAATGACCAGCACTCCTAACATTGCGTTAGTAGACTCTTATCATGTCACTATGAAGAGAGTCTGTTAAACAAAATATGAATTTGAACAGTCACCAAAAAAGCATTATAATTACTGACTTTCATGTGAGTTGCTTACAATTTTATACCTAATTACTATGCAGCACAATAATGATTATGTAGGCCATTAAATGTTTCATTAACATTTTATGTCTTTTATTTGATTAGTACAGCAAACTCTACTCATGTGTACTATGTGTTCATAGTTTATTAAAAGTGCAACCTGGTTTTCTGCCGATAGAGCTTGATCATCCTTAGTCTAGACATTTTCTCTCTCCTCTTTTGAGCCATATGTTGGAGCATAGCCACCAGAAAGACTTGCCAGAAATTTCATGTGAATATAATGCAATACAAGATGACTTAAAAGAGAAATTAATACTTTGGGTATTTTGATAAGTGATTGAGTCTTTTGACATCTCAGTTCCAGAACTGCCTGGAATGTAGCCCAAATGTGAATGTCCTCATTCTGGGTTATGCAAGTCAGTTAACTTGAGGGTGTATTAACTGGCTCCAAGCATTCATGATGATGACAACAAATGTCCTTTCAGAACTCACAGAGATAAAGATAATTCATCCTAATTATATCATCTATAAGAACAATTTCCAATTATAACCAGTCAGCATGGACCAAACGGATGCAAAGTTCCCTGGAACCTTTACCACGTATGTGGGGACTTGGAAGTCTGATGCAATCCTGCTGTCAGTCACAGTCAAGAGGTAGACCTGAGTTTAGTCTCTAGAAATTTCCCTAGGACCACTAAGAGAACTGGAGGATAAGAGGGGTGCGCATTCCTCTCTTCTCTGAAAGTACCCATGCTTTCCTTTGAGAGTTTCCCCTTTTCTCTTTTCCTATCTCTTTTAATAAATCCATGCCTGCGACTCTGAGTGACTTGTCTGAAATCTCTCTGGGATTATCTCAAAACCTGATGAGAGAGGACTGGTGTGGCTGCCCCAGCTCTGCCACCAACCCTTGCCCTGCAACATTAGGATATGTGAGTAGGTTTTAAAGTCTCGATAGCTTTTGGTAGCTAGTCTTTTTGTGAATTAAGAGAAACCTGGTTTCAGGAAAAGGAAAAATGAATAAAGCAAACATAATAAAAAACAAAGACAACAACTTCTCAAGACCCAGAAGACAAGAAGAAACTAAGTTCAAAAAGTAAGAAATAAACGGGCACATTCATTTCCTAAGGATTCCATAATATGGATCAGGAGTATTGTACTAAATTCCCACCTTTTTAAAATATCTTCCTCCTACTTTGGTTTCTTCTTCAAGCTAATTTGAATGGTTTAATCACAAAAGTTATGAAGAAGATAGACAATCAGATTCTTTCTGATGAATTTAAGAATGATTTTTCTTTCATTCTTGTCTTATATTTGTTGCCTTCAATAATCTGAAGAGATCAAATCAATGCCTTGACTTTAAATTCACTGTTATTTCTTGAATCACGTCATCATCCTCTTAAAGCATCTAAGCATTACATAACACATACACACCCACACACACAAACACAACACACACACACACACACACTCACACAAAAGAAAAATAAAAACTCAGATGATGCCAAAATGTAGACTTGGATTTTTACTAGTGAATTAAGATAGTTAAGAATAAAAGATCATGAATCAAATTGTTAAATGTCTAGAATTGATCCTATTGTAAAACAACTTCAAAGAAACCAAAATAGTGAGTGGAAAAAATGATTTAAAATAATTAGTGTGGGAAATTAAGCAAACAAGTGGAGTGATTTGTGATTAAATTTGTGTCAGAAGTTGGATGTATTTGTGGTAGAAGTTGGATGCAGGATATACTGGTAAACATTTCTTATCCAATTATCTGGACTATAGCCAGTTTCAGCCAATCCAAAAACAACATGAAAGCTCAGTAGTGCTGATCAAGAAAGTACAAGGTTATAGCACAGCAACTGTGGAGACCCATAGGTTTATGAGATATAAAGTCAATTCCCTAGGCAATTACTCAGCTTATCTATTGCTTCAGTTTAATCAAGAGACTGTTTGTATAGTCCACCTGACAGTGACCTGGCCTTCCACTAAAGAGATGTGGGTCAGAAATAATATTTTCTGTGCCCGATACATGGTTTTCTTTTATGATAAAGGTTCAGAAAACCTTGACTCTTCCTCAGAAAGATGCTACACCTCAAAAGTGGCAATAAAAAGCTGCTTTCAAACTATTATTTATGAAAGACAGTCCTTAAGAAGAGCAAAATTAATAACTTTTCACGTTAACTCAGAGAGAAGAAGCATTATAATGACATTTAGAAAAAATTAGGAATGGTTTAAAGTGTGAATTTGTCATTTCAGGTTTGAATGACAAAATTTTCATAAGATACGAATATTTCTAAATAAAAATTACTGTGGGGTTGGGGATGTAGCTTAGTAGTAGAGTAATTGTCTGGCACATGTGAGGCCTTGAGTTCAACCCCAACACTGCCTAATAATAATAATAATAATAATAATAATAATAATACATCAGATATATTTGATTCATTAGTATATGAAAATCTCTAAAATAATTCATAAATACTTTGTCATTTTATAGGTTGAAACCACTCAGCAGAAATGCATTTACATGTACTGAAAAAAGCTATTTCTAAAATGTTTCCTGAATGTATAAACCTTGCCTATATGCTTTAAAAAAATCTTTATATTCATAGAATGTCTATTCCATGCATTTAAATTAAGATATCTATATATCCTGATACCAATGAATAACAACTCATCCTCCATCAGTATAACTTTCGCTATTTTCTTCTTTCAACTATTGACAATTACAGCACCAAACATTTTCTATGCAATTCATAGGAGCTTAATATTAATTGAGTCTAATGTAAACATCCTCATAAATTCTAAATGGAGAGTGCCAGCCTCAAAACCTTTGTCCATTACAATGTTCAGTGGTTGAACGTTGTGTATAAGGAAAACCTCTATACAGATATATCTGTGTATCTGTTCACATCTCCATGGGCCCATAACTTAGTCCTCTAAGAGAAGTCTTCAATTAAAAGAGGAAAAGAACTTAGAGGATGGTCCACATAATAGTTTAGGTGGGATGCAAGGACAATGAAGCAAATTAACATATAAAAAGGGTTATCCTTGATGCAGTTTTATGGTACTGATCACACCTTGGGAAACTCTATGTAATGGCTGGTGCTAGTGACAACACCCATCACACCCTGAGTAGTGGTCTCAGGGGTATGATGAGTTGGCTAGAATGCAAATGAAACCACTCAGGTTTTTGCAAAGCCTTCATCTTTGCTGTAGGATTTTCCATTCTCTTGCAAGTCCAGCATTATTTAGAAACTTTCAAGTAGCAATTCTTACCACTCCAGAAGTAATAAAGTCCAACATTCAGGGGACAATGCCCACATCACCAGAAAGGTAAAGCACTCAACCCCATGGCAGGAGTTAAGATTTCTTTATGGGGCCTCAAGAAAGCAGAGCTTTCTGAGCAAACTTCAGTCCTTAACTAGTCAGTGCACATCACTTCATCTGTCACAGTCTACATGTCAATCCCTGAAGCCTTCCCAAACCCCCAAATGTGCACTTGTGGTGCTATTATCCTCCTTCCATGGACAGCTTATACTTTTACTTGTTCAGTGCATGCTTCTTTTTCTAGCTTATAATTGGTAGAACAACAATTTGTCTCATCTCATTTGCTGCTATATCCCCAGAGCCCAGAATATAATACAGGCTTAAAACCCATCTTTCAGTGAAGATGAAAGACATAAACACCCTGGCTGGTGGGTCTCAATGTCCCTAGAGTCTTTCATATGCAATTAGAAAACAAAACTACCTTGAACCTCATAGAATGTTATGTATCGTACATAAATAGGGGCTTCAGCTCTATCCCTTAATTAGTAACAGGCTGAGGAAGCTCTAGAAAAGAATTGGAACTATGTACTCAATCAGAGATCATACATACATGCATTTGCTTGGTGATCTGCTTTAGTCATGGCAACAATAGTATTGGGAGAGAGCAAGAGTGAAACTAGAACAAAAGTCATCTCGTGAGGAGGCTTAGCCTGTTTATTACATAAAATCACCTTCACTTGAATGTTCCATGGGCCCTTATTTAAAGCGATCCAACATAATATCAGTTTTACAAATTGTTAATAAATTCATTTTAAAAAGTCCTTCCTCAGGCCAAGAGAAAGGACCATAAACATTTCTATCCATAAACCTCCCTAGAGATTCTTCTGTGGGTGGGGGAGAGGAGGACATTCTCATACATAATCAGAGCTGCTCTTTATTATCTTTGGCTAAAGCTCTTTCTCCTCAGTCAAGATGCTTTGCCCTGACCTTGTATTATGTACTTCATACTATGCTAGCCCCTCATAAGCCAATACTGAGAGAAACAGAACAAGTTCTGGCAAGAAATTTGGTCCAATAAAGGAGACAGAAGTGAAAGCAGTCCACTTCCAGCCTAATCGATACATATTATGACTGGAATAAGTATGAAGAGTTCTGGGAGCAGACAGGTAATCCCACATGGTATCGGAGGGAACTTCTCAGCAGAAGTGGCATCATCTAGGCTGAGACCTACAGACTGAGTAGCAGGAAATCACAAGTTCCAAGCAAGGCACATAGCACATGCAGGGGTTCACACAACATGGGGTATTGGAGAAATTTCAGTTGTACATACAGCTCAGTGATTGTCCCAGGTCACAAGTGGTAAAAAGCATAGATGAGGACTAGGAAATACACAAAGTTAGGTCAAGAGGGCACTGAAAGATGGGTCAAGAGGCTGAACTTCCTCTTGAAAGCATTAGAGAGCTATTAAGATCTTAAATTGATAGCATTAGTTTTACACTTTAGACTTTGGCTATAGATAATGAAAAAGGATCAGAGAGTTGAAGACTGAAGACAAAGAGACAAGTTTGGATGCTGCCACAATTTTTAATAATACCGAGGACAGATTAGTCAAATGGGAAGGCAAGAAATGGCGAAATTGAAGGAGAAGTAACAATCTCAAGTGCTGTTAAGGACTCGTACATTGATTTGAGTTGAGTAGTAAGGCAAAATGAAGACTCTTGTTTAGGTTTTAAATGGATAAAAACTTTCTAGTTCCGCAGTAGAATCCAGGTGGGCTTGAATGAGCCCATGGCCAGGTATACCAGAGTGAGGTAGGTGCATTACAAAACTGCCACAAGGAAGATGCTAACAACACTTTCTTAGTGCTGAGGGGTAGGCTCCTGTCTTTCACCATTACTTTAGGGACAGCTCCAGCCATAATACTGTTCACTTTAAGCCAGAGAGATCACAATGAGCTCTCTGCACAACCACCTCAGCCTACATTTATAGCATAAATTTTGTTTCCATAGTCTGTGTAAAAAACCAAGTCCACTTACCTATATACCATCTTTCCCCTGCAGCTCTAAGCAACTGCTTTGGAATTCTTTTCCACAGATAGGCATTACTCTGGTCTGGGTAGTCATTACTACCTATAGACAACAATTCCTCCCTCTTATTTAAGATGCCACTTGATACGGTCTAAGGGTTTGTGTCTTCCCTAAAGTTCATGTTGAAATCTCTGCTTCCAATGTTATGATACTAAGACTGGGAACTTTGGGGAGTGATTAGATCTGGACAGGGACAGCCTTCATAAATTATATTAGGGTCTTTATAAAATAGACCTAAAGAAGCTGGTTTGACCTTCCTGTGTTGGGCCTGTGGTAGCACATCATGGCAGAAGTATGTATCAAAGCAAAACTTTCCAACTCATGGGTAAGATGCAAAAGATAGAGGAAGGTATCAAAATCCCTTTCTAGAGCCCGTCCTCAGTGATCCAAAGATTCCCACCACCCATTAGACCTTATCTCCTAAAGTTTCCACCATCTCCCAATAACACCAATTAGGAACCCAGCCTTCAATACATAGGCCTTTAGGGAATGCTCCAGACCCTATCTATAGTACCTTGTGATACCTTATTCTCTGTGCCAGCAAGAAAGCCATCATCAGCTGCACCCCTTGGCCTTGATCCAGAACCGTTAGCCACACTAAAGCTCTTTTTTATAAAGTTTCCCTGAATGTCAGGGATACCAGTACCCTGGTAGAGCAAAATTCTGCTTGGAGGCATGAACCACCTGGAAAAATGAAAAGTCTGAAAATAATCAATAAGGAACAAAAGACAATAGAGAGAAACTAGTTTTAAAAGTCAGGGCCTGGTGAGTATTCTAGCCCGGATAGGAACTGGAACTGAACAAAGGAAAATGGCCCAAATCCTTTATTTAAGGGGAAATACATCAAAAATTTTCAGTGTGGTAGGCTTCTTGAAGAAAACAGGATAAAGATGGGAAAAACAAGTTGTTTGGGGCTAGAGAGGCTACACCCACCTCCAGGGGCTGCTTTTGAACTTAGAGCTGTGAGCTAAGATAGGGTGTCAGCTTTAATCTGAGCAATCTGCAACTGGTGGATTCACAGCAGGAGTTCTCAGAGAAGCAACCCCCCTGCCTTGTGATGCCTTAAATCAATTCATAATCTATATATGGCCTCTAACACAAGAACCCCAATATCTCATTATTGTAATGTAAAAAAGAATAACACATAAAGACACAACAATAAGATACCATTCCATAAACCAGGAAATAGTACCTTACTAACATTTAATCTTCTAGTTTCTTTATCCTAAACTTCTCAGCCTTTAAAACTGTGAGAAATAAACTTTTGTTATTTATAAGCATTCAGTCCATAGTGTTTTGTTGTAGTAGTCCAAAACAGTGATACACCATGCAACATTACTTGTTGCTATAGTTACATAAAAACCCTATAAGGAGTTTTATCTCCTCAAATACTATTTGTTACTACTCTCCCTCAATCATACCTTCAGTTATACTCAGAAGCTTTTCCTTATCTGCAACTAAACCCTTAACATCATCCTAGTTTCCAGCATCCTAACATTCCATTACTACCCTCTACCTTCCCGGGTCATTCTTTTAAGTTCTTCAAATCCCATGGTTCTTTGACTTAATCAGGACCTGCAATCCACTGATTCTACCACTTGCTAATTCACTCCATTCATGTTCTACCTTTATCTCCTCACCCAAGTTATATGCCATTAGCCCATCATCATAAACCATATATATGACCTTTCATTTTATTGCCCCTCTCATTTCTTTCTTTACTATACTCACCGACTCTTCATTTATGCACATCTGATATTGGTAGGCAAGCAAGCAGCATGCTCCCAGTTGACAGATCTCACCTGAATTCCATGGTGCCCACCTCAGGCAGGCCTTTTGCTGCCCATGTCTCCCACTCTTTCAGACAATGACTTCCATCCTTGCCAAGTTATTTCAAATTTCCTATGTCGTCTCACACTTCTCACTCTCAGGTAGTTTTCTCTTCTTTTTCTTTTTATTTATTTATTTTTTATTTCATGGAAAAAGGGTAGTGGGAGAGAACTGCTATAGTCTCACAGAAGTATGTTTCACAATCTACCTGCCTCTGGAACCCCCACCTGGCTTTTCAGATAAACTCCTCCACTTCTTCCCTGGATTCTGACATATCTCATCTGCCTGCTCCTTCTCTGTCTGTGTTTTCCATTAAAAATGTCTCTATTTTTCCAGATTTTCCAGCAAAAATGCCTTTTTGTCCTTAATTTGCTGCTTTCTCTTACCTGTAGATTTAATCTAACAATAGCTATTGCCACTTCTATCACAAAATACATTTCTAAATCATCCACTTTTACCACCTCTGCTGCTATGTGAGTCCAGCCACCATCATCCATTACAAAGACATCCCACGATTAGCTTCCTTGTGCCTATCATGACCACGTAGGACCAACGTTTCATACAAAAGCAGAAGGTATCAGTTAAAATGAACACCTAAGTACACTAGTTCAGTGCTCCAAACCCTCCAGGCCTTCTACTCAAATAAAGCCCTAACCCCTTTACAAGGCTTTCAAATCTCTAAAACATTCGGACCCTATCAATCAGCATCAGTATCTGATTTTCTGACCCACGGGTGCACATTTGAAACACTGGCCATTTGCATCTTCCCTAAACTCTCATTCTGCCTGAGGTTTTTTCTCACTTCTCTGACAAAATTGCTCTTCTAGAGGACCTAAAAAATTTCCACAATTTATTGAATATTTTGTTTAAATATTACAAAATCCTTCAGGGCTCAATTGGAGAAGCAGCAGACAACATCCACACAAACACACATTTGCAAAGAGAGAGCAAGAGTTGTTATTTTAAGGGTACAGCCTATGCAATTGTGGGGGTGGCTTTTTCGAGATCCAGTATATTCATCGGGTCATCACGAAGGGGGGATTATGAGCACTGAATATTTGCAGGAATGACTCTGTTACCTTGAGGCAGAGCTGCTCCTATCCCTCAATGCAAAGGCCTTCCTTCAACTCCAATGTAAAAGGCCTAATTAATTAAGTCAGGTCCATTCATAATAGTCATTCTTATTTAAAGTCCACTGATTAGCGACCTAATTATATTTGCACACTTTCTTCACAGAACCTCATAGACTACTGTTTGATTAAATAACTAGGGATCAGAGCCCAGTTAATTTAATATGTCAGAAAAGCCATCATAAATTACCTATTCAGAAGGTCCTTCCATGATCATCACAATCGTATAAAAACTCTGAAGGTCATTTATTCTCTATCTCTGTAACTCAACTCATTTTTTATCCTAGGTATATCACAAGCTGAAATTATGCATTTATTTATTTTATGGTTCCTTCAGTATCTACAAAAAATGAAGTACTTTGTCTCATTCATGACTCAGTCATTCAAGAATTTTTTGAAGGAATGAATGAATAAAGTAATGTTACTACCAGTCAACCTTAGTGTACTATGAATGTATAATGCAATTCTCTACTCAAAGCTCTACTTAATTATCTACTCAAAGCTCTGGACTTGTTAGTTGACAAGGAGTGTGGTCAGACTTTTGTTGTTATTTTTGGGTACTGGGAAATTGAATTCAGGGGCACTTAACCACTGAGCTACATCCCCAGCTCTATTTTGTATTTATTTTAGAGACAGGATCTCACTCAGTTGCTTAGGGTCTTACTACATTGCTCAGTCTGGCTTTGAACTCGCAATTCTCCTGCCTTAGCCTCCCAAGCCACTGGAATTACAGGCCTGCACCACCACACCCAACTGGTTAGACCTTTTTAAAGGACATGTTGGTAGGCAGACAGTGTGAGGATATTATCATCTACCACCCAAAGTGAAAAGGTAGGCCAGGTCATGGTCTGTTTTATTTTAGTATAAAATATTTCAAAGGGACTTGATTTTTAACACATGACAACTCTGATCTGGATTTCTGATATTTGTTAATATTTGCTGTTTGCAACTCAAATCATAATTATTCTGCCCATAAAGGAGCATCCCTCTTAGGTATAGAAATCAACAACATATGTGTAGATAGAAATAAAAAGAAAGAAAAGAAGAAATGGAGGGAGGAAGAGAAGTAATAAGAGAAGGGAAAAGAAGCCTCAAAATGACCTATAGTCAATTACAATTTAAATTTTTTTGTTTTATTTTTGTTTTCCCTTTAGTTTTAATGCACAAAATGCAGAAAATATAACTACTAATTAAAAATATTATGCTCTTATTTCATATGAGTCTTTGAAAATATCAACAGTACTATTGTCAATAAGTTTCCCTTTATTCAACCCTCTGTAAAAGGCAATGAATGGTCCATATGTTATAAAAAGAGTGAATTAAATGCCACAGCTTAAACCAACTGTTTTGTAGCATACACTTGCAGACCATCAAGTGACAGGTACTAAGTAGGTGGTGAGAGAGATAAAAAATTATGGTCCCTACGTTTCTGAAATTCATTTATTAGTGTGTGAATCTTCCTCTCATTTTTCTCTGAAAATTACTAAGCACATCCTTTTTGCCAAACATAAATTTGTCTTGCAATTAACTTCAATAAAATAAATAAATAAATAAATAAAACGAAATCCACAAACACCTTTAAATGTTTACTTTCACATAGGGTTCCTATAAAAATAATTGCTAAAGAGGGAAGTTAGAGCGAATACAAATCAAAACTCAAAACAAACACAAATTCTGAGTCCCTTCGATGGAAAAAAATATGTAGACATGCTGAGACTAAAGACTGCTCCCACTGAACCGATAGGTGAATAATGTGCTCACCATGGCCAGAAGGGCACTTAGAACCTGTTTAAAAAAATGAAGCTGCACTATGTAAACTGTATGAGGTAGAAATTGATGTGCCTTCCCATCTTACTCACCAGGAAGATCTGGCAGATTGAGACATGATACAGAAAAAAGCAGATTAGTCAACAAATGACTCCTTTAATTACACCCAATATGGAGAATGGGACATAGTGAAGAAATCTCATTTGAGACAATCAGTAGACAAAGATTCATAGCAGAGCAAAAGTCAGGGTTCCAGAATAAATGATCCAAATGAACTAGCACTTTGCCTCAAATTCCCACTGACAGTAAATTTCGAAGCTTGCATGAGTGCCTCGTCAAAGCCCCTAATGATCACTTTCTGGATGAGTGGTTTTTGAAGTTTTACATTTATTGAACACTTTCACATAAAGACATTTTCCCCATGGGTCAAGTTTCCATAATGCAAATGCTATATGATAATAAATTAACTTGGGGTTGAACAATTCTGAATTTGTATTATAAGCAATGGTGCTGTGATATTTATTCTCTGCTATGTTGATAAGAAAAGATTCTTATTCCCAAAACCAGATCCAATCAGTTGTCTCAATGAAATTTATATCAACCTTTAACAATTAAAAACAAAATTATCTGCACTGAGATTTATTCAGTGATAGACTTCTTGCCTAGGATACACGAGGAGGCCCTGGATTAAATTCTCAGCAACACAAAAAAATAAAAGTTAAAATAAGTAAGTAAATAAATAACATTACCATTGAAACTTCCTGTGAATCATAGCATAGCCACATATGAAAGTTAAATGTACTTATTATGAAGAAAGAAACACTGAAAAATTTAAGCTCTTCTCCATTTTGTGAGATATACCAGGATAGATACAGATTAATAAATAAAATATTCCTAAAAACATTAACAGAATATGCATATCAATGTGTTATGAAGGCCCTCTCAGATTATCCAAATTAAGGTAGCTAATATTTATGGTGAAATACCATCCTCTCAGTCACTGCTTTACATGTTGACATATACTTACATGTTAATTCTTTCATTCTTAAGAAGGATGCTTCCTTTTCCTCAATGAATGAAATGCTATATTATTTTCATGTTATAAATGAATTGATACACAAAATATTAACCAATTTGTTCAATGTCCCAAAGTATGCAAGTGGGAGAAACAAAAACTAAATAGACTTTGAAAGACCAGTTCTTAACTACTGTTTAATGCTGCTTTGATAAAAATCACTTAGGCATTCTCATTTTATTTCATAGAACCCTGTTCTTATCCACCAAAATTTATAATTGTACATCTAATTCTTCTCTTGTTCATTTAGCATCTACCTTTCTGTATGGAGTATAATTCCTTATAGACTGACTTCAGTCTGCATATGCAAATTCTAGCACAGAGAAAAATCATTGAAAGATGGCTATCTGAAGGAGGAAAGAAGGAGATGAAGAAGGAAGAAAAACAGGAAGAGGGGGAATGAAAGGAAGGAAGAAAGAGAGAGAAATTGATGCACAAAAAGCATTTAATGTTTTTCTTTGTCTGATATATCACCATTTTCCCAAATCAAACATTTTGCTTTTAGAGAGTTTTTGATATCAGGTTAACCTAAGCAACTTTGCTCACTCTCAGGGGGACACATTGATGGGTATTACTCCTGTGTATTGCTCTCTGCGCCTAAATAGCCTCAGCTCTGTTTCACCATCTAAATATAATTGACTGTGTGAGTGTGTGTGTGTGTGTGTGTGTGTGTGTGTGTGTGTGTGTGTAGTCATAAAGCAAAGATCTTACATGTTCTATTAAACGCAAAGTGCCACTATAGCCATTCAACTTGACACTACCCATTCATCTGGCTTTTCATCCTTGCAGGTAGTGCCCTGAATCACTTGATGATTTCCACTGATCCATGTGAGAAATTGTGTCATAACAGTATTGGACTCAGTGTAGAAAATATATGATTTTATAAACTTTTTAAAGGTATGAAGGGGAATTAATTGTGATGTTTTAAAAGAGAAATATATAGATAGAAGCATAAGGAAAAACAAACAAAACAAAGCAAAAAAAAAAGATAAAGAGGCAAAACTTTGGAGGTATCAAAGCAAGAGTATCTTTTCGCTAGCCAATGATATTTTTCTCATTTTTACCAAGAGTCCAATCCCTCACTTATATTCTTTTCTTTTAATTTGCATATACTTTTTGCAGCTGGTACATTGTAGGTAACTTAATAGAAAATGCTAGGATAGTGGTCAGGTCTTATGGGGAAAGGCATACCATATATAGAGGTTGTGTCTTAGTGTGTTAACCTGAGGGCCTGGCATGCCTGGACAGCAAGTGGGGGGAGATAATTAACAATGAGGAATCTGGTTGCAATGCAGGGGCTGTGTCAGTGAACAAAGGCATTTTAGGTACTTCTGAGAGTAGAAAGATTGGAGGAAATAAAGATATGTCTAAATCAAATTTTAGAAGTGATTAATCTATATACTTCCTTTAGGAAAACTTAAGAATATCTAAATTATTCTATGCAATCTCTGATTTCAGGTTATTCTCTCCTTATTTGTCACTCTGCAGAGTTTGCACCATGAAGGAAGTGAAGAGCTCTATGTGTCTTATACATAGTTTTACATATTTTGTAAAGAGCAGGTATATTTAATTTTTTTTGACTCAACACATGTCTTGAAAGTAAAGAAGAATAAGAATACAGGCCTGAAAAGCCTGAAAATAAAATTATAAGAACATTATATGATATGAATTATTTGTTTTTTTTATTTAGATTATCTCACAAAAGAACTGCCTTCCATTGCAGACTCTTAACAGATAATCAATAACTACACAAAATAAAGGATGAGCATTAAGACAGATTATATTAATTCATTCAAAGCACAATAAATATATACAATTACAGAAGAATAAGAATTTTATC
This sequence comes from Ictidomys tridecemlineatus, assembly GCF_052094955.1. NCBI lineage: Eukaryota > Metazoa > Chordata > Mammalia > Rodentia > Sciuridae > Ictidomys > Ictidomys tridecemlineatus. Next base: position 105,466,139 of record NC_135485.1, on the reverse strand, counting down.
AACGTCTATTAATAGAAAAACTGAAGTAAAGAAGTTGAAGCAAATTAACTCTTGTTGGGATAAAATTAAAATTAACACTCCAAAGCAACACTCCTAGTCCACATGAACACATGTTGAAATCTTATGTATGTTGAGAACTTTGTGTGCTGTGTTGCTTTCTAGTATCAATTGACACAGTCTCACAGATTTGTCTCCTTTATCTTTAGAGGAAAAAGAATATTTACCAGGTTACAAAGATCATAATGAAAATGTGGTTGAATCCCAATGCATCCTCTACCTGAGACCAGACCTATCCCTTTAAAACCTGTGACTAGTTGCAAAATTTGTTTAATAAAGTTTGGCATATGGCAGGTAATATACACTTCGGAGACTGTCTTTCACCTCTTTGCAAATCAATAGTCTAAGTAAACTGAAAAAATGACCAAAAGCTATATATTAGTGAATATATTGGATTATTGTTTTATTTTTGGTTATTGTTTGGGGTCTTTTAATTATCCTATAGATCAATGGCTAACAACCAATAGCCAAGTGGACTGTATTTTAAGCTATAAAAGTGTGTTTGCAAAACTGTTTCGACAGCACAATTTTCAAAGTCACAGACTGTAATATTCAATTGCTGTGACTAACACTAATGAATATCATGACTATTAAGGGATTCCAAAATAAAGTGTGTGTGCACCAAAATATTTCAGATGTTTGTTTTATTTTGTTTTTTTGTAATTGGGGAATTTACCTCTCAGAGCACAGAAATACAGATTTTTCTTTAGTTAGATTTGAGCACAGTTATTACTGTGTGGTTATTCTGATGCTAAAGAACAGAGAGACTTGAAATCCAGGATCATTGGGTCCAGTGACCTATTTTTATACTTTCTTTCTTTTTGGTCCATGTATGACATTTGCTTGTTTACTCAACATAGCTTCTTAAGGTCCATTAAGTATCAAACATTGTGCTAGTTGCACTGAATGCAATAAATAAAATAAATCCCTTCATCAAATTAATTTTATACTTTGATAGAAAAAAAAGCATATAAATGCTTTACATAACAGAGTATGCAACATGAGAGGTATTTAAGTCAAAGAGGATATGACATTCTCTGAAAGAGCAGAGCCAATTTTTGAACTGAGTCTTAATAACTAACTAGAAATTTTGTAAAGAAGTAGAATAAACATATTACTACAAGAGGAAAAAAATACATGATTCTTTGCAGGCATCAACATAGCATAGAATTCTTGAGGACCTGGGTTGCTTCTAACTCCTTAATGGACAGTCAAGTATATAGATGTCATGTACCCTTTCTATTTTAACATTATTTTTGAAACACTTAGAAAATACTGAAGCAAAGTTTGAAAATTCCAAGAGTATAAGGCAATATTTACTTAATTAGGTAATAATCTAATGGTGTGATGGAAAACACATACAAAGACTTTTAGAAATATGAAATAGCATTTGTAATTGCATGTAATGACATGTTTAAAGTAGTGGGGGAGGAGTGAGAAAGCTAGAAATGTGAATTCGATGAATGATATTGTCAGTGATGTACGCTCAAGCATGGCTACCATGTTGTACGATTTCACAATATTAAAAAGAAATCAGATTGAAATTTTGCTCCCAGGAGAACTCTTTGCATAAACTAAAATGTCAATATGTCAGTACATCTTACTTCCTGGACTTGTTCAACTCAGTATCCTAGCAGAAAAGCCTCCATAATATCCTGACATTTCTCTCAAAGTCCAGTCCAAGGTTTGCAATTTTGAACATCAGAGCTTGTTTAAAGCCTAAGATAGTCAATTCTTTCTTTGATTTTGGGATCAGGCCACCTTAACAGGGATTCTCATGAGAGTCCTGAAGGTCACTAGCTTTCAGTGTCTTGGTTTTGCTGATCCAGCACTTAGAATTTTTATTTCCATTTTGAAACCAATAAATCAGCATATCTTGCCAGGGGAGTTTTAACCTCTTAAGATGCAATCAAATTCCTCAGTCAGAATGACTCCTGAAAATTGATCTGCACGTGGCTAAGAGTGGAAAAGAACTTTCATGTATCTAAGGAATATATATTGCTGATTTATAGGATAATGTTAGCTGGATCTTGCAGGATTAAGTAGTACTGTTGTAATTATAAAAAAATCTCAGCTTATCTATACCAGACAGGACACTAAATAGTCCATCAGAAACTGGAAATTTTTTTATGTATGGTTGTGCAGATGAAGAAATGTTTATCTTTTCTCTACTCAACCTCTGCTTATTGGCTGGGTCTTTCAAATTAGACTGACAAAGGATAGATCAACAAGAAAAAATAAACAGAACTTATTTAACATATGCAATCATGCATATACAAGGGAGTACTAGATCAGTAACTCAAAGAAGTAGTTAAGATTTGGGGTTACAGAACAACTTAACAGAAGACCATTACATTTTTAGAAAAGATACAAGCCAAAGGAAAAGGACTTGAATTTCTAGGGACTGTAAATTGTGGGAAGAGAAATAAATAGATGGTAGATAAGGACTGACTAGTGAAACTTGTTATGGAGATTCCTCCTGAGCTATCTCTGTTGATAAGAGTGTAAAGTCTTTTTTGGTATTTAACTCTGTTTTTCTGGTATAAAGAGGAGATGGGACACCTTTAAAAAAATGTGTTATGTGCCTTTAGGCAAAATGACAGGCCCAATAATTTTTCTGATAGGTATTTTCTCACTTGCCTTCAGCTCAAAATAATCAGTATGTCAAAGCAATATGTTTTGGGGTGGCATATTCTGCTACCTTTCATTAGATAACCACTGTAATTAATGTGTTTGTTAATATGTTGTTTAATATTATCTTTTAGGTAATTTTATTTATTTATTTATTTATTTATTTATTTATTTTTAAAGAAAGAGTGAGAGAGGAGAGAGAGAGAATTTTTAATATTTATTTATTTTTTTTTAGTTCTCGGCGGACACAACATCTTTGTTGGTATGTGGTGCTGAGGATCGAACCTGGGCCGCACGCATGCAAGGCGAGAGTGCTACTGCTTGAGCCACATCCCCAGCCCTCTTTTAGGTCATTTTAAATCTTTACCATTTTTGATCAATGTTAGAAACCACAAGGCATAAAATTTATTCTTGTGAAATACCTCTTTTGGTGCTCTATATAAGAGACTAGAGGCTTGAAACTTATTGGATTCCCTTTCTTTTTTTTTTCTATTTTAATCATGTAATTTTTGTTCTGAATTTTCCGACCTAGAAATATTGTTGAAAGATGATTTTCACCATATTTGAATGAAACAATTTACATTTCAGTACATTATTTTCATCGTTCAATGTTTCAAAAAAGAAACAATGTATGGTTATCAATGTACGGTTTGTCAACTTTCCTCATTCCAATCCTGTCCTGTTTCTTTGGTCAGGGCTGTCCTAGACTGACAAGAAAAGTATAAAAATATCATATTATCTTCCTGCTTGAACATTAGGGGAGAATTAAGGAAGAGCCACCAGTCTTGAAACCCTACTTTCCCCTTGGATGAAGGAATATCTAGCTAATTTAATCAGACCATGAAGTGATTAGACAGGTAACATGTCCCAGGTGTCCAGTTATGTAGAGGAAGGAGATCTCTGGAGATCCTCTCTCTCTCTCTCTCTCTCTCTCTCTCTCTCTCTCTCTCTCTCACATACACACACACACACACACACACACACATACACTCGCATGGATTTATCCATATATTATTCCATTATTCCCTCAGCCCTTAACTTAGTAAGTTGATTTTCAGCTTCATTGCTCAGAATCAAGTGAGCATGATGTCAATGGAGTAATTGTGGGACTCAGATAAAGGAAGAACAAGTGAAATAAAACCACCAAAATCACTAAGAAATATCTGAAGCTTCTGAACAAGAAGAATCAGTCTGCTATTAGGAAATCTAAGAATAGTATTATTTTTTTTTCTTTCAGGATTTAGCACTAATTTCTGCCACTTTCAACAGCTGAAAGTCACGTAAAATGTAATCTGTGCCTGTTTTGCTAAACTGTCAAGGCAACTGGCATCCATGTCTGTCTCACTATAGAAAGAAATGTAACTTCCGCCATTGTAAGTGGGGTAATCAGGTGAATGAAATGGAACAATCCTTGCCTTTAGAGTTTTGTATTGTTATGAATAGAAAATAATAATTGGATTTTTTGTTGTTGTTATCACCAGCTCATGTAGTGTTCAAATGGAATGATTGTTAAAATATAAATGGGTAAAGGGAATTGAAAAATGAAATAAGTTATTAACAGAGGGTGGTTGAGCAAATCTAGTAAGAGCTGCAATGCAATAAGTTGTAGTTTAATTTTTTTTAGAGTTTTCCTTAGAATGCTTAAGGGAGAATGGTAGGCATATTGGAGAAGAAAGGCTAAGCTGTGCTAGGCATTTTGAACTAATGTATTCTAAACTTCTCTACTTCCATTATTATTTTTTATGTGCTTTCTGTAGCCCACAGGAGAAGGAAAGCAAAGAATAGACACTTCCTGCTCCAAAATTCCCAGTCCTTACTTGAACACCTTCAAGAACACTTTGTACCTTTGATCCTGCTCTGTAATTATGGCATGGAATTTTTTCAAGGAAGAAGACAGGTAAAAGTCCAAAGAATGAACTTATAATACTTATCCCAAATTAATTTTTGATCTTTTAAGAACTACAAAAGTTGAAGCTGTTATTAGGGGAAGTTTTATTCTTATTCACATTCATAAAACTTTTAAGGTAAAGGGACCGTATATAGATAAGCATTAGGCTGGGGAACTACCTCTTACTGGTACCAAGTCCATTGTTAAATTTTTTGTCATTTTATAAGCCAGTTTTTGTTAGGTAGTTAGTCAGCTATGAGAAAGTGAATGGAGATAGGACAATGAAGGGTGGTAATGTACATGGAAGATACTAGATAAAACCATTAAATAAAATTCATGAGGTCACAGGGTTGAGACTACAGTCCTGTGGAGTAGACTAGCATCTAGAGCAGGTGAGCATCTACAGAAGGAAAGCCAAAATTTCCAGTCTTCCTAGGCCATAGGTAATTATGACCACTTAGAAGAACTAGTATTCAAAACTATGGGTACCTTTATCAAAGTAGGCAAGAACCCCTATTACTTGAAATCATGCAGAACCTTACTGAAGCAGGTACAATCTATAAAATGGGAACCACAATGTTCAATATCCTCAGCCATGAATAATTATAACCTCATAAGAGGAACTATTGCCTCAAGAGCATGTCACAATTATCCCTTGTGACCACCTTTTTGTATGCCTCCCTCTTGACTAAGTAATAGGGACCCTTGCAAAGAAAATTAGCTGAGGGCTAATGAAAGATGTAATAAACACCTTAAACAGGTATTAAAGAATAAGGCAAGAAGAGAGGAACCTCAAAATCCTTAAAAACTCCAGACCCTATAAGACCCATGCCATTCTATTAGAGATGGTCTGGTCCACTCAGTGCCTACATTGAATACTTAACTCTTTTATTCTCATTTTTACAAACTCCTGTCTGCTTCTATGTGTAACTTGCTTAAAGTTCTTCCTACTGAGTCACAAGAACCATTGACTGGGCACCCCCATGGCCCCTTTGCCTCCATGCATGGGCCTTCTCTGCAATGTTGTTAAACAATTGGTAGCTTTAAGTCAGGCTTGGCAGGAGTATTTATACCATGGAAAGTAACAAATACTATAAATCTGCTCCACAGTCTTCCAGCATCAATGCATGCTAGAAAAGCATCTAGAATAACAGGTGATAGCTATCTTGATTTTATGGCCTTTAGTAAGAGCATTCCACAGTAAGGTTAGTGTGGTTACCTTGGATGTTTATCACAGGAGCTCAGAAAGACTATGAAAACCAGGAATATCTAGCAGGAAATAATGCAAGAAAAATGCTTAGAAGTTTTCCAAAATGGTGTCTTACTGCCCTTGACCAATAACCATCTGCAATGGTTTGGATGTTTTTGTTCTTCAAAATTCATGTCAAAATTAATCCTCAATATAACAATATTAAGAGGTGAGGTATTTGGAAGTGATTAAGTCATAGGGTTCTTCCCTCATGAATGAAATTGGTATATTTATAAAAGGGGTTGAGGAAATGAGTTCATTCCTTTTGCCATGAGAAGACAGTATTCATCCTTTCCAAAGGACGCAGTAATAAGATGCCATCTTGAAAGCAAAGAGTGAGTCCTTAGAAGATACTAAGATTTCCCAGGCTCCAAAACTAAAAATTTTTTTCTGTATAAATAGTCCAGTCTATGGTATTTTGTTATAATGGCAGGAATGGACTGACACCTAATATAGATAGGAAACTTAGACTTTAAATACCACCATACCTGATTGTTTTAATTAAATGGCATACAAATTGCATGCAATTTAACAAAATGATATCTCTATCTACTTCCACTCCCAAGAAATTCTCTTACTGGTGTCTTAAAGCCCATATTTAAAAAGCAAAACAAAACAAAAAAACCTTCTGGGTTTTATTGAACCCAAACCAGTCTAAACCATTCAAAGTTCACTGCATTAAACTTACACAGATAAGCATCTAGAAACTATTCAGGAACCTACTCAGGTTCTAGGGGAACCTGAGCAGATTTAGAGTTTTATTTATACTTATCAGAGAACAGCAACATGACATACAACCAATATAGTTTTGAAATGATAGTTAACTCTTTTATGTTACTTTCTACATACTGCACATTTAACATACTTAATTCTCATAATAACCTATGAAATAAGAACTAGTATTTTACAGATGAAAAAAAACAGAACAAAACAAAAATAAAATAGGAACCTGAAGCAGATAGGCTTTAATTACTTTGCCTAACATTTCACATCACTGTTTGGAGCCAGGCTTTGAATCCAGCAGGTCTGACTCCCTAAGCTAAGAGCTTAATCAGTACAACAATGCTCTTCCTGAAACCATAACATTTGTGCTATTCAAAATACTTGTTGCTAAGAATATTCCAGTTCAAGCACTCCTTATACTAGAATAAATAGTAAATTACACTTGTTATTTATAAAATACATTAGTGAATATGTAAAGATTTTGACATTTCTATCAATTGCTATGATTATCATAGCCTCTTATATAAATGTAAATTTAATCCAATTCAGTCTATATTAAAAGATGATTAAGACTTTTCTTGAAACTGCACACTCAATTAGGAACTATTATAAATAAGAAAGTACTATCTAACATTTGTGCCAGAGATCATTACCATAGAAGTTGAATGGCCACAATTACACAATTGGACCACTTGGAGAATGGAGCAAGATGATACACAGCAACGTGCTTCCTTTAAGAATCCTGGTACAAGACATGCTATTCAATCTCTGCACTATCTATAAAGATGCTTATAAAAATAACAATAGGGCAAAATAATTAGATCTTAGTGAAATACATAAGAAATAAAATGTCACCTAGATAGAACCTACTTTTATAGAGTTATACAAAGGATGAATAAAATGATTTTGTAATGAAAATAATTGCTGAAGAGGAAAAAAAACAAATGAAGGAAACATTCACAGAATCCTAAATTACTAAAATAGAGAGATGGATAAAACCAAAAGAAAGCAGAGCTATAAATACAATATTAATCTGAGGCTATAAGAAATAAATCTTGAATCAGAAACTCAAGAGGGGTCAGTATGTCTTTCTGTGAGCTGAGGCAAGTGGACTAACAGTATTGAAAAGTCTCAGAGTAGATTTAAAGAAAGGAAAAAGGAAAAAGAAAGAAAGATAGACTATTTCAGTGAAAAAGAATAGAATTATATTAATGAAAAAATATATTTTAACATTAGATAATCTTTGATTTTTTTGGTCATATTTAACTGCTAAATGAACTTAAATAACATAATTATGGAACTTAAAGACTGGGGTCAGTTTCTTATAGAGACCATATGAATGGAAATGTTGAAAAGCTACAATCCCCCGCAGGTGAAAGACTAAGAGAGTAAATTGATGCACTCTGAAAAAGAAATTAGCTCAGAAAAAAAGGATGAACTTGAGGTGTAGCAGATAATTTCCCAAGAATAAAGAAGTGCATCCGATGTTTTTGTTGTTGTTGTTTTTTTGTTTTTTTGTTTTTTTTGAGGCCCACATGTATACACAGAGAATAGTTAGAATGGTCTTACAGGAGAAGAATTAAATAACTTTCATCATAAAAGTGAATGTTTTTTGACACTTAAAGTGAATTATAGGCAAATTGATAACAGAAAACAGTGATGAAATCTGGAAGCCTATTATCCAATTGATCTTTATTTTAGTTTTACTCACAAGTTTGTAGTGATTAGTCAAGTGAGTTTTAAAAGGAAGAGAAACACTCAAATAGAGAAGATAGTGTTTAAAATACCTTGTCCCCTTGATTTCGCAATCAAGGTTCAGATTATCAGGTAGTGAGGGAGTGGTCTCCATTGCTGATCTCACAGTTCCAGGCCTCTTCTTAGCTCTAGATGTTCTTACTTTATGATCAAGCAAGTGTTTTTTGGTGGACTATTTTGAGACTACAGAACTGCCCTGTTGTACAGGGATCATTCATGATTAAGTCTGCTGCTTTTTGCATTTCAAAGATTTTTTTATTTTAAGTTAATTTATTTATTCTAATTTTTTATACATGACAGCAGTATGTACTTCAATTCATAGTACACATATAGTGCAAAGTATTCATGTCTCTGGTTATACACAAAGTAGAGTTACACATTCATGTCTTCATACATGTATTTAGGGTAATGATTAGGTAATGTCCATCTCATTCCACCATCTTTCCTACCCCCATACCCCTCCCTTCCCTTTGCCCTGAAATCAAGTAATCACAAAATATTTTAGCTTCTGGAAGCCACCACAGAGATGATGTCCAAACCCTCAAGTTGCTGATGAGGAAACTGAGTCCCATAGAGATGAGGAGACTTGTCTCAAATCACCAATAGTTGATATCCCCATCATTTAACTCCTTTAATTAGATACTGCAATTAGAATAGAAAAGACAACTGACATACTCCATGTCCCCACTCATTCACTCAGTAAGAATTTCTTGTCTACTGTGTACCAAATACTATGATAAATATGTATCTACTGAAGAAAACAGATGTCACAGCAAATATTAGTATCTTTCTCCTCTCTTTTAAAATCAAACACTGAAATGGATTAGACAAAGGGGAACAAAGGAAAGGGAGGAGGGATAGGAATAAGAAAGACAGTGAAATGAATCTAACATAACTTTTCTGTTCATATATGAATATACCATGGTGAATCCCAATATTGTGTATTAGCACAAGACTGGGATCCTAATTTGAATGAGGTATAATTCATGTTGGTATAAATATGTCAAAATAGACTGTACTTTCATGTATAACCAAAGAAAACAAATAAAAATTTAAAAATAAAAAATAAAATGCCTCATTCCCATAGTTCTCTCTGCTTCAAAGCCTTTCCCACAAATCAGATAACTTCTCCGTAACTTAATCATATAGGGGATGTTATCTTCTTACTCCATACTAGCAACAAACGTGACTCATGGGAAGAAAATAATTTGCTTAAGATCATGTATTAAGAATTTGAGCAAGAACTCAAACCAATGCCTTCATATCCATTGTGTGATTTCCAAGTATTCATCTTAGAGCTGAAAAATAACTTGTAATTTAAATATAAGGACATATATTGAAGAAGGGTTACCTTCTACTAAAAAGAATAATTATAAAATAGAAGTTGTCATGGTTTGAGTTTACCTAAAAGCAGAGCCTTAGGTAAGGTCTGGGGTGCAAGTACTTTATATGGAATGTGATCACAGGAAGATGGAGTGAAAAAGTTGGAAGAAAAAGGCAAGCAAGGAGGAAGACAGTAAAGGGGAAATAATTGCACTTGTCATAAGTGTAGGCAACCTGGAGCTGAATCTCATCAGGGACCCTCTTGTGACTCCTATTGCATATACACAGAACTTTCCTTGGAGGATTAGAGACTGTAGCTTATATCCACCAACCCTGGATTCCTTCAGTTTGATAACTCCATCTCCTTATTCCCTTGCCTTAACACTCTCAGGAACCCTATAGGCCATACCTGTATGTGGACCCAGAGAGCTTTTCTCTTGCAGCTTAGAGAAGGGCCTGAAAGAAAGAGAGGGATGAGCACAGCTTAGAGCTGCCACAGGATTCTGAGGTGGAGTATGGAGACCTGGCACAGGGCATAAATAGTGTCTGTTATAGTCATTCCACAAATAGATTACTGTTAAAGTGGATATGTATAAATTAGGTCTGAGATTTGATAGGGTATTAGAGGAGAGAGTATCACGGCGAAGTGTATATCAACTTCATAGAAAATAGACAACACATTTTTCTTCTTATTAAAATGTAGCACACATCTCTCTAAAATAATGTGCTCTTCTCAAGAGAGTCAGTTCCTAGTTTGGTTGATAAATAGAATTATTTAGAAGCACAGAATAAAAATGAGAAAATATACATGGATATAAATAATTTTATATTTATTTTAATTAGAAGTTAAAACAGAAATTATATATATATACATATATATATATATATGTATATATCACATTCCAGACCAAATTTCCTTTAACATATATTATACTTCAGGAGAGCAAATTCTTTTGGGACAGTAAACAAAGATATATATATATATATATATATATATATATATATAGAGGAGAAATAAGAGAACTTCTTATAATTTTTATAATGCTACTTATTAGAAGCAAAATAGATCATTTAATTCTAAATTTTAAATTTCTACAGAAAATTTTTTAGTTTCAAAGTAATTTGAATGGCAGTAACTTGTCTTCTGTTTAAAATATTCTGCTTTCTTTTCTAGTGTTAAAATTCCTTCATAAGCATTAGTAATAACTCCAAAATATTTTTAATATTTGCAAACAAATTAAGACAAAACAAACACAATTAGAACAAATATATATATATATATATATATATATATATATATATATATATATATATTTTTTTTTTTTTAAAGCCATTTATCAGTTAATCTTTCCTGATGTGGTATTAACTATTCTGGTCACTAACATCTCCATTCCTTCCTGAATTATACTCCTATTGATTTCAGGAGTTAATACTACTTCCAACCTGAAAATTGCTTAGGCACACCTAGGACAATTTAAATTAAGTAAATTAAACTAAGCAATTTTAAATATCAGAGGAAAACCATTAAGAAGAGGTAGAATTTTAAAATGCAACAGATTTTTAATCAAAGTACTTAAAATGAAATTGATTTTGTAAATCTTTCCAATTGAAGTACAAAAACTTCATAGATTACAATGCTGGAAATAAGATAACTCAGTTTCCCATATATTTTGTTATCTGTATGCAGATATCATTCCTATATCTTAAAAAATTAAATCAATTTTATTGAGGTAAAATTTGCATTCAACAAATGCACCCATTTAGAATGCACAGTTTGACAAGTTTTGACAATATATATATATATATATATATATATATATATATATATATATATATATATATATACTGTCACAATCAAATACAGAAAATTTCCTTCACCTCTAAAATTTTCCCTTCAACCTTCCACTACCACAAAACCCCTGGGCAGAGGCTACCACTTATGTATTTTCTCACTGAAGATTATTTTTGCTTGAAAAATTGTATAGAAGGTACAGGGATGCTTTTAAGTTTTTCCCCCCTCGAGATAATTGAAAACCATGAAAGGAAATAACGTGTGACAGGTACGATTGGAGTTGGATAAATAAACTTGGTGACAATGTAGAAAACAGAGGGGAAGCGTAAAAAATGACTAAAAGCTACATCATTTAGGAATCTATTAAAATATTTCACGTTAGAAACAACTAGGGTTTGAAACCAATTGAGTGTGGATAATAAAGAAGAAAGAGAAATGAAAGATAACAAAAAAAATCTCTTGCTTATTTAACTGGGTAGCACTATCAGTAGAAACATAATGTATGAAGAGATAGAAACCTTTTCCTATCCCTCATTCTCAGTTTCTCAGTGGGAAAAAACTGAGCAGGAGTTCAATTATGGGTTTGTAAAACCTGGTTTGCTCCTGTGTCAAACTAGCTCCCTTTTTTCCTAATTGAGTGGTATGAGCAATTTAATTTAGTTAACCATACAAAGGGAAGAACAAAACATGTTGTTATGAAGATTAAAGACATTAAATAGAATAATATTGTTAAAAAATGTTCCCTGGCATGTAATTTGCATGAGGTCAAAGAGCACTCCTTATTGTTTTTGCATTACCCAAATACTCAAATATTTACAGGATTAATAAAATAAGGTGGAAAGAGTAAATAAAATAGAGCAGGAGCTTAGAATAAAGGCCAGTATTTGTGATACCAGTATGGATGTTATCATCCTATGGTTTCCCTCTCACTCTGGTAAGGAAAGGGAGAAATTAAGAACAAGGACTTAGCATCCCCTCTCTGGGATGATGTACCACACTTGTGTACGAAGTCATGAGGAGAGCGGGTTGCAAGGTCTGTGTTTAGTGTATGCACTTGTAAAAGGACAAGAGTAGATAGTGTCAATTAACTCTTGGAAGGAAGAGTCTGTGATGGGACACATGATAGAAAAGTGCTAAAATTCCTATGGAGTCTCTAAACATACAGTACAAATCAGGCTGGAAATTAATTTTCCTCTTTATGGCACAGTGAGCTAAAATACAGAATCCCCCTTGGGGGATTCCCTTGGGGAACCAACCACCCCTGGATCTCTTAAGCTTGCAAGTGTCAGTAGTAGTGATTGGTTGCTTACTCCACATTTTCACTTCATAAGTCTCTATCCCTTGAAGAGGCTAGGAAAACAAAGTTCACTTCTAACTTATCATTTTCACTTCTTTTTAAAGTGTTCTGTTTTATAATCTGCCAAAATCTAGACATTTCTCTCTCTGGAGTAGACTACACTTTGATTCATCTAATCACAATGAACAAAACACTTCAGAGTAACAACAGGCAAAAGCTGATCAAAGGATATCACCTAGCGATTTATTCCCCGTGAAAACTCAAACAGCTTCTTGATATTACTTGTGCACCTTTCAGTTCTCTGCCTAAAGAGGAGAAATTTCAGTTTTGCAGTTTATTCTGTTTGCTTAATGATAATGATCAGGAAAAAGACAAACAATGACTGAACATTCAAATAGAAAAGTGGCATTCAAGCCATTTATATTTTTCTACAAAGGAGGGCTCAGGCTCCTTCCTACCTCAGGATCCACTATGCTATATCCATGCAACTTCTCATTTTACACCATTTGTGAATATCTCTCTTTAATCTAGCAGGGAGCAATATATACATAAACAGGGCAGTCATCTGGGTTTCTACACAAAGGAATTGTAAACATGGAATTTGCATATGTTATTTATTCTCCCTCAGTTAAAAATATGTAAATGCCTCATGGGAAAGATTGGGATTAACTTTGAAATATTTTATTTAAGTGTTTATAATGTTACTATCCTCTATTCCCATAAAAATGAAAAAAAAATCAGGGAATGTCAAGACATATTCAGATACAAATCATGGGTTAGTATCAAGGAACATCAAGACACTTTGGGGGAATAAGTGAATACTTTATCTCAATTTTTCCTAAACTTTCTTTTTCTTAGACTGTATTTACTATTTTGTGCAATAAATTAAACCTGTAACACATAAGTGATTCTGGGCTCCATGACTGTGAATGGGCTTGAAGATCTCATCTCCATTTATCAGACACCCTATGTCAACTCCTGAACACCCCTGTTATTTCCCCTGCTTTGCCTCCTCACCAAATCTCTTTTCAATTCAGCATATGGTGATTGTTGAAGTCCAATGATCATGTTAGCCATAGGAGATGTGCAGAAGGCAGAAGGAAAAAGACTGGAGCCATTGGCATTTATGAAGAATAAAAGAGTTTATTTATGTCAAAGGAGAAAAAAATTTATAAAAGTGAGAAGAAAAGAAATCTGGGAAGTATCATATAAGTAAGTAGAAGAGTCATTAGAGAAATAGTAGAAGTTAAAAGGATTTTGGATGCCCATCAGTATCAGGCTGTGGGATTTGAATTTAGCATTATTTACCATGGAGTAGAATTGAACCTTTTAACAGGAAGCAGTTGTCAAAGAATGAAAAGCTTTATTTTAAGGAAGTAAATCTGAAATATATTTATAACATGATAAATTACCCTAAAATGCTTAAACCAATTGTGGTGGGATGATGATGATGATGATGATGATGATGATGAGTGTGTGTGTGTGTGTGTGTGTGTGTGTGTGTGTAAGAGAGAGAGAGAATTAACTTTAATCTATATCATTGAGCTATTTGGTCAATTTGAATGATCCTAATTAAGAATACTTAGGGATGTTTAATTAGTGAGCTGGAATTCAAATTCCAGAATTCACTAACTTTTCTTCCATGATCTTTAGATCCATCTGTTCTTTTGAGTTTGTTAACTAATATAACTAATATAAGAGATGTCAGAGATGATGTTTCCTTGGTTGTATGTGTTATTTAAAGTATATTTTGGCTCAGCGATTTGTATTTTTCAAAGTAGCAAAACTAGGTACAAAACTTCTGCTTTAGTTCTTGGTTCAGACATTTAATGAAGAATTATTTTACTGCATTTCAATCAGAAGAGCAGCTGAATTCTGCTACATTATGGTTTGGATATGAGGTGTCCACCAAAGCTCCTATGTAGATACAGAAATATTCAGAGGTAATATGATTAGATTAAGTGAGTCAGTCCAACCCAGTTTGAATGGACTGACTTGGTGATAAGTGTAAACAGATGGGGTGTGGCTGGAGGAGAGGGGGGGTCAATGGGGACAGGCTATGGAAGTGTTCTTCCCTGCAGTCCCTTCCCAAATGCTATGAGGTGGGCAACTTCCCTTTAGCTCCCTGTTTAGCCATGATGCCTCACCTTGACCATGGACTGAATCTTTGAAACTGTGAGCTGAAGTAAACTTTTGTTTCTCAAAGTTGTTCTTGGGTATTTTGGCCACAGCCATAAAAAGCTGGCTAAAAGACTGTCACATGTGCCTTGAGTTAAATTCTCAAACAAGAAACTCGAAAGAAAGCTTAAAATGATAATAGTTTCTATGTATAAGAAAAGGCTGTATACCTGCTTTTGTGATTGTCTTGAGTAGTGGTATTCTAAAACTTTCTTTTATCTTATGTATTCTTCTGTATTAATATTATGAAAAACAAATTTGTGGTTTTCACTTAAATAATCATTAGTGGCTGCTGACATCTTGTAACAAATATAAGTAACTTATGGATTATGAATGGCCAAACTGGTTTGAACCAGCATATAGCAGACTAAAGATGTAAGCCAAGTTAGAAAACATATTAATAGGGTCTATTTGAGGTAATGATGATTTGAGCTACTTCATATGTTAGAAAATGTAAATACTGAGGACAAAATTAAACTCAAAGTCTCTGTGCAAATTTTAAATGAAAGTACTTTTACCTCAGATGTAATTAAATTTTCCAATTTAAAAAATAAATTTAATCCAAGAACTAAATTTAATCAAATGAAGAACATTATTATAAAATGTAAAACATATATTTCAAATTTACTTAGTAATTTTGATTAAAATAAGAAGAATTAGTAAGAAAGTAGAACAGGGATGATAAAGAAAGAAATTAGAAAGAAAAAAGTAATAAGATCTAAGAGGGGAAAAACGTGGCCCAACATGAAAGATCACCAATGTTTTATCTAGCGGCACATAAGACCTCTGGAAGAGTTTCCATGCATTGTGTAGGATGATGGAACTGTATTGTGCCATAAACACACAGCTGCACACCCTGTTCTCTGTAAAATGCTCTACCGGGGTAACAGATTGCATGTAGGTGCAATGTGTACTCAATTTCTGCCTATCGGGGATGGGTTTATGTTTTTGTCATTTCTAGCAGAGTTTAGTTCATTCTGAAAATTATTCTATCATTCCCAAGGAAAATAATTTTAGACTGAAATATTTTCTTTCAAAAAAGGCAACCCTATATCCAGAAAAAAGGATAGACATTATGTGGAATTCATTTAATGAGTTTTTCTAATATTTTTATTCAACTTATACTATGCTTATTAAAAACCATGAGAGATGGCTCCAAAGCCACGAAAATCTCCCCTTGTCCCAAAAGAATTCCAAAAGTACTTAGCATTAAAAAAAAAAAGAAAAAGAAAGAAAAAAGAAAGAAAGAAAGGTCTGGGATGCAGCAGAGTGATTTAGTTCCCCTGGGTTCATTCCCTCAGTACAAAATAAAATTAAATAAATAAATAAGTGGCCAAATAAATGGAGATATATTGTATATTCATGAATAGGAAGATTCAATATTGCCCAGATGAAAATTCTTTTTAATTTGGTCTGAAAATTTGGTGCAATCTCAAGCAAAATGCCAGCAAGTTATTTTATGGGAATCAACAAACTAATTGTGAAGTATAGATGGAGAGGCAAAGATCCAGAGTATCTGATATGAGATATACTGAAAGAGAGGAACAAAGTTGGAGGACTGACACTAATAAACTTCAATATTTATTATAAAGCTACAGTAATCCAGGCAGTGTGATATTTCTGAAAAAAAAATAGAGAAATAGATCAATGGAACAGACTAGAAAGCACAGATGTAGACTTGGATAAATAAAGCCACCTAGTCTTTGACAGAAGAGCAAAACAATGGCAATGAAACTGAGCCTTTTCAAAAAATGACACTGGAAGAACATGAAATCTGCACAAATAATAAAATAAATCATGATATAGACCTCACACATTCCACAAAAATTTTTAAAGTCCAAATGAATCAAAGGCATAGATGTAAAAAACAACAACAACAACAAAACTGTAAAGATCCTGGAAAATATCACAGGAGAACATCTCAGTGACCTGGACATGGCAATGGCCCTTCATATACAACACCAAAGGCACTATCTATGAGAGAATGAATGGGTAAGCTGGATTTCATTGAAACTTAGATTTCATCCTTTGTAAAAGAAACAAGACAAAATGAAAAGCTACAAATAAGGAGGAAATATTGACAGAAGACATATCTAATAAAGTACTGTTATTGAAATACACAAAAAACTTCTAAGACTCAACAACCCCATGATGCTATTAAAATGATTAATAACACACCCATTAAAATGACCAAAATTGAGAATGCTGACACCATCAAATGCTGGGGGAAATTGTGGAGCAATAGAAATCCTTATTCATTGCTGGTGGGAATATGAAACAGTATAGTCCCTTTGGAAGACAGTTGAATAATTTCTTTTAAAAAAAAGAATAACTTTCTTTTACTATATGATGCAATTATTCTCTTTAGTATTTATTCAAAGGAATTTAAACTTATGCCCACACAAAAACTTACATATAGCCATTTTTAAAGCTTCATTCATCATTGTCAAAATTTGGAAGCAACCAAAACATCCTTCAGCCGATAAATGCATAAAATGTGATATATCCCCAGACAATGGAACAGTATTCAAAGCCAAAAAGCAATGAGCTATCAAGGCATAAAAAACATGGAAAAAACTTTAAAGAAGCTAATTTAAAAGCCCACATAATGTATAACATCCTGGAAAAGGCAAAACCAAAAGATAGTAATAAGAATCAGTTCTTGTTATGAGTTGAGAGAGAGAGGAATGAATAGACAAAGAGCCTTAGAGAAGCAAAACTGCTCTGTATAAAACTATGATAGAAGATACATGCCATTGTAAGTCATTCCAAAAGGGTCTGGGATTGTGGCTCAGCGGAAAAGCACTCACCTAGCACATGCAAGGCCCTGGGTTTCATCCTCAGCACCACATAAAAAAAAATAAAAATAAAAGGCATAGATGTAAAAACCAACAACAACAACAACAACTACAACTAAAAAATAAATATTTTTTTAAAAAACATAAATCATTCCAAAGCCACAGAATAGAAAACACCAAGAGTGAATCCTAATATGAACTACTGACACTGACTGATAATGGTGTCAATGTTAGTTCACCAGATGTACCAAATATACAATTCTCATGGAGGATATTGATAATGAGGGAGACTGTACATGTATGAGAGCAAAGTATATATTGAAAATCTCTATGTTCTGCTCAATTTTACTGTGAAAGTAAAACTTGTAACCTCTAGAATACAAGTGGCCCCACCTCCCAGCTCTACAAAGAAAGACCAGAGTTAATTATCTATTCACCAGAGGAATTACCAGGACTTTATCACCCAAGAGATATTATCAGAGAAATCTACATCATGACTTCACTAACTAGCTCTTTCCTACTATTGATTCTCCATATATTTACTCTTCTACAATATGTAGCCTCTAGAAGCTCAAAGTTGTTTATCTTTCTCTTGTCATTTCTCTACAAATTTAGGGGTTGTTAGGATGCTGTATTAGTAAAAATTCTGACCATCCTTTGAGTTAGTTATTACTAACTATACTTTCAAACTTGCACAATGCATGCATGCATGTATATATAATACATATGTACACACACACACACACACACACACACACACACCAACACACATTTCTGCTTCCTTTTTCATGTTAATCCTTTTTTTATGGTTGTAGTGATCAGTTGAAAGGCAGGGCTCCAGTCACTGAACCTACATAGGTAAAGAAGAAATTATTTTCCTTTCTCTACCTGTATAAAATAGGAAACAATGGGAAAATACATTTATGGTAGTAAAAGAAGAGTACTTGCAACCTAGAATCTTACCAGAGAATATTAAACCAAGTGTAAAATAAAGGCTATTTGAGACACAAAACAGTTTAAACAATTCATCATCTGCAGAATGGTACTAACACCAATATTAAACAAAGTTCTTTGAGGGAAAGAACAATGTTATCAGATGGAGGTCTGAATAAGAATTCTTTAAGAATTCTGTACTTAAAAACTAAACAGGTGTGCATATTCATTTAATTATTGAAATTTCTTTAATAGAAATAAGATACTAAAAGCAAAATAATACCAATGTAAAGTGAGGTTTATAGTATAAACAGAAGCAAAATATATCAGGGCAATAGCTCAAAGGCTAGGAGGGGTGAAATGGAAGTTCAGTGTTATAAGTGCTGATAATACTGCCTGTAAAAATGTGCAGCATTATTTAGAAATATGTACAGGTATTTTAAAAATGTATATTCCAAACATGCAGGAAATCCCCAAAATCACACGACAAAGAGTTCATGTTATGACAAAAAAAAGGAACCAAAGGAAAGCATTAAAAAATATAAAAACTTTAATTATTCCAAAAAATAAAATGAACCCATAAAAATGATGATGCCTGATGAACAAGTGAGTTTTAAACTAGGAATGAAAGGTTGCTTGAACACTTAAAATCCAGTCAATAGAACTCATCAGATTTACCTATTCACATCTGATCATCTCAATAAATAAAGCTAGAGTAAACCAGGCACTGTGGTCCTAGCATTCAGATACACAGGACATGGAACAAAATGAAGAGTCCAGAAATTTATCCTGAATACAAATGGACAACTATTGACAAAGGTGCAGAAGTGCTACAGTAGAAAAATAATATTTTTTTCCACAAATTATGCTGAAATGTAAAACCTTAAAAAGTACTTGATTTCATATCTTGCATTAAAAATGGTTCATGAACTTACTGTACACTCTAAATCCAAAACACAGAAATAAACATACAAGAAAATCTCAGTGACATTTGATTAGGAAGAGATTTATAAATATAGCAACAGAGGCATTATTCAAAAGGTAAAATATTAATATGTTTGACTTCATGAATTAAAGAACTTCTCTTTTGTAAAAGGTATGGTTAAAGGAATTAAAAATCATGCAAAATACTGGGAGAAAAATACTTGCAAAGAATATATTTGATAAATTATGTTGAGAATACATAGGATGCTCCCATAATAAGAGGATAAACAACTCAAGATGGACAAAACATTTGGACACTTTATGAAAGAAGATATACACATGTGACATAAGCATATAAATAGAATATTTTACATCAGCAATCATTAGGGAAATTAGGGAAATATTAAAACCACAGGGAAATACCATTACGTACCTATTATAATGCCTATAATCCAAAAGACCAACAAATTAAGGAAAGGTGAGGAATATGGAGAAATTGAAACTCCTTGCTGACAGAAAGATTACAGCAACTTTGGCATTTTTTTTTAAATGACAACACATACCTACCATATGATCCATTCATTCCATTCATGCCAGTATTCCAGAAAAATTAAAGCATTTCTAAAATAGACTTGCATACAAATGTCCATAACAACATTATTTATAGTATCTCCAAATTGGGAACAATTCAAATATCCATAAACATGTTAAAGGATAAATGAATTGCAATATATCCATTCAATAGGAAAGTATACAGAAATCAAAAGGAGTGACTAATTTGATACATACAATAATCAGTCACAAACTGATTATGCAGAGTGAAAAAATACAGACCCAGCCCCAAACAGATTGCGTAGTATTTTTTTAATCTAAACTTCTAAAAATTATAAGCCAATCTATATAGAGATATAACCTGTCCATAATCATCTGGGAATAAGTGAGGAGTGAAAAGCATTGGGGGAGAGAGCCAGAGTAGTGAGATAAAATTCTTGCACTAATGAATTTGGTCATTATTTTGATTGTGGTGATGATTTTACAGACCTCTCTCTTCCACCCACAACCCAGGTGTGTGTGTGTGTGTGTGTGTGTGTGTGTGTGTGTGTGTGTTTGTTTGTCCCTGTTTCTCTCTGTGTATATGTGCATTTAAAAAAATATGTTGTATGTTAATTATACCTCAATAAAGATGTTAAGAAACGTTCTTCTACAGAGCTCATGTTCCACTTAACTTCATCCTAGAAAATGATACATTAAGACTGAAACCAAGCCACATGAAATCAAAGGAGGTAGTTAAAATGATAATTTTATGCTCTTGAAGGGAACTACCATAAACACAAACACTAAAGAGCAGAACAATAGTTTCTAGAAATTATGGAGTTCAAAAATCACAGGAAGCATAAGGCAAAAGCATCATTAAATTTGACTGCAAACTGATCTGTGAATTGAAAAGCAGAATCAGAAACTGGTAAATTTCTTAAAATGTTGTTGTTTTCAGCCTTCAAAATGAAAATTGCCAAACTATAGATTGCAAAGACCATATTTTTCTGCTGCAGGAAAAAACAAAAAGCACCATCATTTAGAGGTACCTGAGGAAGTGGTTACAAAAAGATTAAGTGCTGAAATATATTGGAAGGGTTTTTCTATAAATAGTAAACATCTATAGGTCCTAAGGAGAGTTTGAAGCACACTGTGAGCTACCCTTGTAAAAGTCCAAGTATTGTAAGAAGCTTCCTAAGTCATTAATCAAATCATGTGTTTTAAAAAAAAAACACCAAGGACTCTAATAGAAGACACCCTGGGATTGTTGCAAATATCAGATAAGGGTGAATTTATAAAGCACTCTTGAATCAGAGCCTGAGGTTTCTGGAGTCCAAGTCATAGATTTTTGTTTTGTTATTTCGTTTTTGTCTTTTAACCAATGCTCAACACAGGCATCTGTGGTACTTACGTGATTTTTTCCCCCTCAAATTGTAGAAGATCCTAGTTTTTAGCATACTGAGATTTTATATCAAGCAATATTAATTTAATTTGAAAATATCTCTCTTCTCAGGCAGCATGTTTCTGCTCTTCCATCAGTGAGATTAATAAAGAGAAAGTGAACACAATAGCAGCATCACCAAGACAACCTGAATGGAGAGGTATATTAGAACAGGGACTAACAAGCTGTAGAGTTGAAGCCTGACAGAAAAGCAATAGAATCATAGAGAAGGTAAGTAACCTTCAAATTAGTAAATCAATCTGGTGCAAAGATTTGTGAGCCCTTCATAATTCCAAGGTATTGCACTACTTAGAATGGCAATAATGCAGAGCAAGGAAATCATGCAATAGTCAAAAACTCCATCAGCTGAGAAGGTATATGATCTCAGTCATAAATGGCAGTGAAATTGTGAATGGGAGAGAAATAATAAAGGCAAGTTTGAAGAAAAGAAACACGATGGATGGTTGTCAAGGTAAAGAAGGGAGTTAAACCTTGTCATGCAATAGGTTGGGAGGTTAGCCTGGGAACAGCAGGATATTTAGTCTAGGAAGCCACTTCTCAGGAATATTATTGGAGGGGCACACATGTTTAGCAGAAGACTAAACTACATGAGTATTTTAACACGAATTAATTTTAATTGTACTCTTGGATCATATATAAACACAGACATTTAAGAATTAACATTAAGTCAGAAGTTGGAGATAAAGAGTTCTGCTGATTTGAATAACTTCTTCCTTATATCTTGGACCCAATGCTGCCCATAAAATTCTTCTTCCTCACACCTTGCATTTGTTTCCTAGTGCTGCCATAACAATGTATAGTAAAATGAGGGGCTTCAAACAAATTTATTGTCTCCCAGCTCAGGAAACTGGATGGCTGAAATGAAGGTGTCAACCAGGCTGCACTGTGTCCAGGTGCTCTGAATAAGAATATGTGCCTGGTCTTGTTCCGTTTCTAGTGGCTACAGGCCTTCCTTGTTCTATGGCTCATCACTCCAAACTCTGCCTCTGTGATTGGATTCTCCATCTCTGTCTTTTCCTTTGTGCTTCTGTTTTGACAGGAAAGATGTGTTTTTGTTTAGGGTCCATCCAGATTACCCAAGATTAGCATCTGCTCTTTAACTGGTCATACCTTTGCAATATTACTGAATGTTCATTCTTTTGACATATTTTTTGATACTTACAAGTTCTGTATATTATACATGTCTTCTGATGTGTGGGTTAGTCAGTTTTTCACTCCTGAGACCAAAATTCCTGACAGAAACAACTTAAAGGAGGAAAAATTTATTTGGGGCTAGTGTTTTCAGAGGTTCATGGTTGGCCAACTCCATTGCTTTGGCCCTGAGATGCAGCAGAATATCATGGCAAAACAGTGCATCAGAGGAAGCTCCTAAGCTCATGGCAGCCAGGAAGCAGAGAGAGTGAGAGGAAGGGGCTGAGGAAAAGATAAATCCTTTTAGACCACACTGCTGGTAATCTACTTCCTCCAATTGGGTCCCACCTCCAGTAGTCCATTCAGTTATCAATCTGACCACTGATGAGGTCAGAACCCCATGACCCAATCATTGCTGACTATGCTTTCAACATATGAGATATTGGGGACATTCCAGATTCAAACCATACAGGGTGATTACTATTTATGCAGTCCACTGTATACCACCTCTCTGGGAAAAATGTGTGTGTGTGTGTGTGTGTGTGTGTGTGTGTTTGTGTTTGTGTGTAAATGTTACTAGTATAAAGGGAGTATGATCATAATTTATAAATAATTATTAATTACATAATACATTTTATTATAAATTCCATGTCAGTTGATTCTCAAAGGAATTTTACTGATTTTTGCTGAATGTATATAGTCACAGCAAAACTGGTTCCATATATATATATAAACATATATATTTCCCAGAGAAATGTTGATTAACACTTTATATTAGGAAAGATGAAGGTGAAATAGACAAATGTTGTAACTTTGATGCATCACCAACAGAGTGGAAAAATTTGCTGAATTGGGTAATAGTTTTTTTTTTTAATTCTGTATGTTTCTTTGTGGGGGTGGACAGCTAGT
This sequence comes from Ictidomys tridecemlineatus, assembly GCF_052094955.1. Classification (NCBI taxonomy): domain Eukaryota; kingdom Metazoa; phylum Chordata; class Mammalia; order Rodentia; family Sciuridae; genus Ictidomys; species Ictidomys tridecemlineatus. The sequence goes on along the minus strand of NC_135485.1, from coordinate 105,442,555 downwards.
TATAATATTAACATTTATAGATAGGAAATACTTAGAAGTTTAAAAGTTATTATTAACATTTTTTCCCATTACTTTCTTAAGTCTAGATAATGAACAAAGCAACATATCAAGTCCTGATTTGTAGAGTTTTCTGATTTTCTTAGTGTAAATATTCCCACCATGTATGAATTCAAGCTACTAACATAAAACCACTAAATGCAGAGTTGGAAAGAGGTGTTCAACAGCACAAAATCATATAGAATGCCATAGATCAATTAACCTCAAAGTTGAGATTATAGTAAAATAAATAGGAACGGACCAACTTTGATATTTATTTTCTTTGTTTTTGATATAATTTTTAAGTCTACATAGTGTAATTTCAGTTATGGCCCTTTTAAAAACTGACTTGCAAAACTACTGAAAATTTAAGTTTTCACTAGCAAAGTATTTTAAGCATGTTCCAACACATTATGACATCACGTGATAATAAAGATCAGAAAAAAATTAAATCTTTACATCAGTTACACTGACAATTAAAAAAGAAAAATATTTTTAAGTTTTAGTCTTTTCCAGGACTATTGATATAACGTCCATGCCAATGGTCTGAATAAAACGAGCAAATAAATAAAAACACTGAATTCTCTCTTATATCAAAAATTGAATTAGCAGAACAAGAAGCCAAATTTCCTGCTCTACATTTCAAAAGTTTGAGCTATTCCTGCTGCTACATCTCTAGGTAAATTTCATTTAAGAAAAAGCTCACTAGTGTGTTCTAATTTAGCCTGATTGCATATCTACCAACTAATTCTCAGTTTTATTGTGTAACATTAGGCAAGTCACTTTTTCTATGCTGGAGTTTCCTTAACCTGCAAAATAAAGATGGCCTACCTTTACAAGGGTATCATAAACTACAAAAAATTAAAAACAGTCACATATCCAAAATGCAATGACACCATTAAAAACAGTAGATAAGAAAATTATTAGGAAAAATGACAACTTCTTTGGAACCAGGACATTCATTTCTAAGTAAGAAAGAAGGAAAAAAAAATAGAGAGAGATGGCGGGGTGTGGGGGTAGGGGAGAGAGAAGCCCAACACCATCTTTCATGGCCTCTCTTCAGGGTTAGAGGGTTCATGCAAAAGCACTCTTTTTTATGGAGAAGGCAGAGAGAGGCCTATGACTCATTCCCTTGGTTTGAGTGATATATATATATATATATATATATATATATATATATATATATATATCTTTAGATATATATATCTAAAGATTTTTTACAACAGCCTCCTGCCAAGGCACAGTGGGGCATGCCTGTAATCCCAGCAGGTCAGGAGGCTGAGGCAGGAGGATTGAGGATCCGAAGTTCAAAGCCAGCCTCAGCAAAAGTGAGGTGCTAAGCGATTCAGTGAGGCCCTGCCTCTAAATAAAGTACAAATTATAGCTGGGATGTGGCTCAGTGGTAGATTGCCCCTGAGTTCAATCCCTGGTACCCTGCCCCCCCAAAAAAAAGAGTCCTAAGGAAATAATAATAATTACCATTTAATGGGATTCATGGTGGCACAATAAATATCACTACTCTTCCCCACCTGAGATATGAACAAATTAGGAAAGACAGATAAGCAACAAAATAGCATCTTTATAATCTTTATAATCAAAGGCACAAGATTTGGATTTGATCAGTGAGTACATAGACTTTCTGAATTACCACCATGATAAAATTGAATGATCCACCATGTCGATGGCAGAGGAGGGCACTGTACACTCTTTTCTAGAATAAAACTGTTAGAATTTGTAGTCCAGATTGAGATAGGCTGCTTCTCAATTCCAAGAAAAAACTACTTCTGGAGAGAAAGAGAGAGATTTGGTCCAACACCTTCCTCTTGAATGGGTCATGAATGAATGATGAGGCACAAGGAGTCCCAGAATGTGAAATTAATAGTTCTCCCTTCACATGGATGGAATCTCTGGAATGGAGAGAGCTCACCCTTCCCAATCCTGCCCCACCATCATTCAGAAGGGTTGGCATAGAGAAGCTGAGATGTAGAAGCTATTTTTAAGGTGAGCTCTTCCTTGGCAAATAATTCAGGATCAAGGAAAAGGACAGTGACCTTTTAGTTCACTCTTAATCATTGCAGGGCTCAGTGCTAGGGGCTCAGAGAAGTTGAACAATTTAAGTAAGATTCCACCACCACAAGAAGTGTATGACATACCATGTGCTTTTTGAGAGCAGAGATTCAGCCTTAATAATTGCTTAAAAATGGACAGTTCATTAATGGCCTGAGTATTGTAAAGTATTGCAAATATTTAAGAAAGGAAAGAGGGAGAAGGGAAAGGAAGGAAGGGACAAATTAAGTAAATTAATTGAGAGAAATAAATTCAAATCTAGGTGTAATAAACTCCAAAAAACAGATCTTTTTTCCACCTTTCAACTCCTGCCTAGGATTGCTACACTAGGTTTGATGACTGCTGCCAGGTCATCACAGGTAGGAAGGATATCCTCCTAAATGATTATATTCTTAAGAACATTAAGTCTTTTTAAAGGAAATGTGCTCAGTGTTCCAACTAGCTCAGACATTGTGCTGACTGCATGCTGAGATGATGTATAATCTCTCGGGTCCTCAAACCAGACGGAGAAAAACAAAATGAATGGCATCTAATACATAATGGTGCTTATAATCATACTTAAGATCAGCATGTTCTGCCATAAATAACAGTGTAACTACAAGCTCTCATTAGCATATTTTAGGCATCCTCTCTCTACACAATATACAAAGCTGTATTTGACATTCTTTTGCTGTTAAAGATTGTTTTTATAACATTGACAAAATTTGATATATGAGATTAATCTCTTTAACTCATTTATTCAAAGGATGATACTTCATCATGTCCATGGTTAGATAAGCAAACAATAAATATCATGAAAGAAAGTCATAGGTGATCCATTGGCTGGAAAATTCAAGTAAGAATAGAAAGTCATCGCGGAGTTCAAGAGGTTTTTCTGCTATTCACATCCTTTGGAATTTAAGAGTTTCATCTACAAAGAAAAACTGAACTCAATGAGCTATTTAAATGTGAATGTGAAATTTCAAAGTGCTTTATAGTAGTGGGACAGATACTGAGTTCTCTTTTAAACTTACAGAGTCAGTAATATGAGTCTCTCCACTTTTGAAGATTCTCATATAAATGTGCCATCAGCCAGCCTTTCAGAGTTACTCACTCTATGGACGACTGAGGCAAACATTTCGATACTGTGTTCATAAAGATGACAGTAACTGTCCATATGAAGACAGAGGTCTGGAGCCAGTGGCCTCTTCACATCTTTCTTGGTCTGAAATATGGTGATCTGTGATAACATGTAAAAAGTTGCAATTTCAGACAACTGGGGTCTCAGGTACGTAAGTGGAGAAATTATTGTTATCATCAGGCTGCTCTTGTACACCACCACAGCCTCAGAGCATGTCATCTTCCTCTGACTCAAAATGTCAACCGCAGTAGGATCAACTGCAGTAGCTTGAAAGATTGAGCCTAAAATCAGATGCCAGCCTGCTTCTAGACTGGGAACACTCTACAAGGGCGCCTGCATCTCAATTCTGTTTACAGTGATTATTCAAAGCCACAGTAAGTTTTAAATCTCACTTCTTCAGGATGAGTATTCCACTATGGCAGTAAGTAATCACCATAAATTTAGTTGCTAAAAAACTCACAAATCATAGTTCCTTAGGTAAGAAATCTTAGCTGGGTCTCTGGGCCAAAATCAAGGCATCAAGAAGCCTGTGCCCATTTCTGTAGGCTCTAGAGGAATCTGTTTACTTCTCTTGAGGCCATCTACACTCCTTGGCTCGTTCCCCCTTCTCAAAGGCAGAATTTCTGTTTTCTATGACGTCTGTCTTCTCTCTATCCTCAACATATTTACAGTGCTGACCATGTAACAATTAGCAGGGGTTTTTTTATATATTCATTTCAATGTGAAAAACATTTTTAGTTTTTAATCATATTTTAAGTCATGCAGATTACACCACAGGTACTCTACCACTGAGCCACATTCCTAGTCCTTTTCAATTTTTATTTGGGGGCAGGTTCTTGCTAGGTTTCTGAAGTTCTCACTAAGTTACTGAGGCTGGCCTTAAATTTATGATCTTCCTGCCTCAGTTTTCCTTATCGCTGAGATTACAAGTATGTACCACCACAACTGGCCAAGCTAGGTTATTATTTAAAATCCAAACCGAACACCAGAAAATGAACACCAGAAAAATGACACGAATCCCTAAGTAACCATGAGGTAAAACACAGCATTCTAAACCTTCTAGACCTCACTATCCATCAGTACTCCTTCTGTCTCCTCAATTTAAATGCCTCTTAAGTAATAATCTTTAAACCATCATTAAATAACAGGCCAGGACATTATATATAGTATGCATTACTCATGGTTTACTACTATGAAAATATACCAATTTCATAAACCATATTTATATATGATTATAATATACTATTTTAATGAAAGAATATAAAAATATTCTAAATACCAAAGAGAACTCTGATTCTGGATTATTAATTTTGTTCCTTGAAGTTCTTCTTCTAGTATACTTCTGGAAATTAAGGCAGGGTAAGTTTTTTGCTACAGTGAAGTCTCGCTGAAGTCCTCCTCATTCCTGGCTAGTATTTTGTTGCTTCGCCATATAAAATGAAAAGTTTCTGACTATCGGCTTGCAACTGAGGAAATTTTGGTTCCTGTCCAGCTCAGTTATTGAAATCTGTACAGTATTAAGAGTTTTCTGGATGAATAAGTACATTCATAGAGATTGGTGATTTTCAAGAGCAGTTTGTGGCTTGGAAAACAAAATGTGGTAAAATAAATAACAAAACAAAGATTGTTTCTAATTACCTACAATGAAAATGAGATGGATTCAATTTTCTAAGTAATCTGATAAATAGAGGTGGTTAAGATTATCTTATTTGATTAAAGATGTAAGACCCTATTCAATTAAAAAGTGATATACATGTAGTTTGAATTTAAAATTTCATAATATATTCAAACAAGTATTCTTCACATTTAATTCATGAAATGGCTTAAATGGAAACCTAACACAATTAATCACAGCAATTTTAGCCCACGGGATTCTTCAACAATGATAAAGAAATTTTTAATCAGTAAAACAAGAGGGAATTTTCACTTCCATAAAAGTAAGACACTGACATTACACCCTTCCAAAAATTTAACTTAAAATGAACTAGAAACCTAAATGTAAGATGCAAAACTATAAAAATTCTAGGATAGTAAAGGAAAAATATCTAAGTAGCTTTGGTTTGATGATGACTTCTTAAATACAATACCAGAGGCAAGCCCCAAAGATTTTGATAAATAGAACTTCATTAAAATTTAAAACTTCTACTTTGAAAAATACATTGTTCAGAAAATGAAAAGACAAGTCATAGAGTAGGAGAAGATATTTTCAAAATGCATCCACATATTTGGTAAAGGACTGGTAGCCAATATATGCAAAGAATACTTAAAACACAGCAGTAAGACAACAAATGATCCAATTAAAATGTGAGCAAAAGATCTAAACAGACATCCTACCAAAGAAATACACAGATGACAAATAAGTATATGAAAGGACTTTCAATATCATACATCATTAGAGAATTTCAAACCAAGACAACTGTGGGCTACCCATACACATCTATTAAAATGACTAAAATTTCAAAACACTGACAATACCAAATACTGATGAGATTGTGCAGCAGCAGGGATTCTCATTCTTTGCAGGTGGAAATGCAAAATGGGCCAGACACTTTGCAGGAGAGTTTGAGAGTTTCTTATGTCTCCTAGACAAATGTTTACACAAATGACATAAATATTTATATCTATTGTAGGCTTGAAAGGAACCGTTTTGCTGTCCTGAGGGCTCAAGTCTACTGAAATAAACTGACAATAGTCACAGTCACAAGAGAAAAAACATAGAGATGTGCACAAGGAGTCAGAAAAAATGTGGAACTCAGACAAAAGACAGATGGTGGAAGCTAAAATATCTTCTTCACAGAGAAGAGGGAAGTGGGGGGCTTTAGGCAATTTTAGAGGGATAGTAAATGACTTACATGTGAGATGAATGGGCATGAAGAACAATGACATGAAACCAAGTTCCTCTGGGTTCTAAGTGTGTGATGTTTGATTTTCAGGTCTTTCTCTCTAAGTTTAATATTTCCTGGCTAATTAAATTCTTATAGGAAGAGTAAAGGCAATTGTATTCCTCTTTGGTAGATCTAGTTTTCAGATTGATAAAGACAACTTCAGAGGAAAACCTCTTCCAGCAACTGATGATCCTTAAGAGCTTTTGATACAAAAACATCAACATACCTAGGGGCAAAATTTTGAGGACTTTGAGTCCTAGCACCATACAAAAAAAAAAAAAAAAAAGAACTACACACAGATGTCCATAGTATATTCATTCATAACAACGAGGAATCAAAAGCAACCAAGGTGTCTTTCAGTGACAAATGAATAAATCAACTCTAATATATCTGGACAATGAAATATTATTTATCACTAAAAAATTTGTTACTAAACTTTGAAAACACAGAGGAAAATCTATAATGTGCATTGCTTAGTGAAAGAAGGCCATCTGGCAAGATTACATTCTGTATGACTGCAACTATGTGATATTCTGGAAAAGACAATCCTATAGAGGCATTCAAAGAATCAGTAGATGCCAGGAGTTGGAAAGGAAGGGGATGTACAGGTGGTGCACATAGGATGTTTAGGCAATGAAACTGTTCTGTTTGTAGTCCTTAGGCACTTGGAAAAACCTATAGAACTGTACAACACAAAGAATGGACCCTAATGTAAACTATGAACTTCAATTAACACTATTATATCAATATTGGTTCATCATTTATAACAAACCATATCAATGCCAGATGTTAATAATGGAGGAAGCTGTAGATAAGGCAATAGAAAGAAAAGCGGTAAATGGGAACCACTGTGGTTTCCGTTCAGTTTTTCTGTAAATTTAAAACTTCTCTAAGAAACAAAGTTTATTAATTACAAAAGGCAATATAAAACTGAAATCTATAGCAAATAAAAATTATTTTTGTTTTGAAAGAAAAGTGCTAATCATAAAGTATAGAATGTATTTATTTTATATTTCTCATTACACATACTTTATGACACTTCAAATCATAAACCGAGGGGAACAGATCACATGGGGTAGAGAAGAAATAAACACACTAAAATTCTATGAATGATACCTTAAAAAAGAAATCTATTTATATTCCACAACTTCAATATACCATAAAAATAGATTACAGTTTAACCCCTAAGAGAAACATAAAAAAGAATGACTAGTAGATACAATATTTAGATTCTTAATAGAAAAAAAAATCTATAACTTGTGTGATGAACTGAACTGGATTGAGCTCAGCAAAGCCTCTCAGAAATTCAAACTGTTCTCTTGAGAGACTAGGGGTATTATACATTCTCTGCATTGCTGCATTCTCATGCTGGGGAAAAGGAAGCTCTGTTTGTGCTCAAGCTGAGCAGAAGAAAAGAATTTTGTTAGTCCCTCTTTCAGATATAATTGCAGAATGATAAATGTTATATACCATCTCAGAAGGAAGATGGGCAAGTACTTATTAAATTTTAATTAATGTAATTTTATTTACATTAATAAAAATTTTAAAATCTCAGATTTATTTGTTCACTTATTAATTCATCCAGAAAATAGCAAAAAAAAATCTTACTATCTAATTTAGACACTAGCAACCATGATATAAATGGATCAGGTCTTGGTGCTCACTAAACTTTTGTTCTGGTAGGAAAATACAGATAATAGACATGCAAATAAATGCTATGAGACTTTTGATTAGTGAGGACATTATAAATAAAATAAAACAAGAAAATATAGTGGCAGTAGAGGTAGGGTGTTCCTTAAGAAGAAGACAAGATAAACCATGATAAATCCTCTGAGATAACATTTGAGAATTAAATAACATAATTAATTCTCAAGAAAACCATGTATGTGTTAGTTTTCTATCACTGTATGAGCAACACTTGAGATTAACATTTTATAGGGAAGAAAGATTTATTTGGGCTCATGTTTCAGAGATTTCAGTCCATGGTTGGTTGTCTCTTGTCTGTGGGCCTGTGGGCCTGTGGGCCTGTGGTAAGGCAGAACATTATGGTGGGAACCCATGGCAGAAGAAACTGCTTGCCTCATGGCAGCCAGGAGGCAAAGAGAGAGGAAGAGAAGGTGGCAGTGTTTTAATATCCTAACTGCCTGCCTCCAATAACCTAACTTCCTTCCCCTAGACCCTACCTCCTAAGATGTCACCACCTTCTGGAGACCAGGCCTTCAACACATGGGCTTTTGAAGTCACTTATCCAAATCATTGCATCACTGTAATCCTGATTAAACTCTAATATAGGACGTGCTATTCTAACCAATTGAGGAGGGGGGAAACAGAAAATGTACAAATAAGCAAATAGATAAATAGCATAATTTTAAACAGTAATAAATGTTATATGAAAAAACAAGGCAATGTAGCAGATGTAGAAGGAGAGAGCATGTACATTTTGAATTTGAACAATAATCTCCTGTAAGTGATAATTTATACCCCACTAGCACTAAATCAAAGTGAATGCATCCATATATGTTTGCCACCTCAGTATATCATCAAAATCTTTGATCATTCTGACAGGAGAAAATGCAATGTTACTGAAGTTTTAATTTGCATTCCTTTTATTTGTACTTTGTCTTTAATTGCTTTCAGTCTGTTCTGACTTATTTTCAAAGACTATAGTAATACTTGTCAGCATGTTTTGTAATCAATTATTTGTCTACCCAATGGTGTATGAAATCTAATCCTTCCTTGTGGTTCCAATTTTTCATTTTTCTGAAATAAGCCCTTTGCTATATTTGTCAATGAAAACCTGTGTATGGGATAGGGGAATGGCTCAGTGTAGAGAATTTGCCTAGTGTGTGCAAGGCCCTTGGCTCAATCTTCAGAACTGGGGAAAGAAACAAGGAAGAGAAAGAAAGAAAGAGGGAAGGAAGGAAAATCTGTATCCCAAGGTTTTTACTCATGAATGATCACTTAGGTAATTTTTTTTCCCCCAAAACACCTGTGAAGATATGATGTGTCCCATTATCTTCTGGCATCTGTTCTTGGCAGTGATATATCTGCTTTCTGTCTAGTTGTTGGTTCCAGAAGATGATCTGTCTATTGTCTTTGGTCACTTCAAGATTTACTGCATTTTTTTTTCCACTTTGAGGTTCTTTAAAGCATCATTTAAATGTAGATAAATGGGGCTGGGTTGTGGCTCAGCCGTAGAGCGCTCACCTTGCACATGGGAGACCCTATGTTCGATCCTCAGCACCACATAAAAATAAATAAATGAAATAAAGATATTGTGTCCAATTACAACTAAAAAATAAATATTTTTTAAAAATGTAGATAAGTGTGATTCTTTGTTTGTTTATTTATTTATTTACATGCACACAGGATCTTACTATGTTGCCCAGACTGGCCTTCAACTCCTGGGCTCACTGATCCTCCTGCCTTAGACTTCTGAGTAGTCGGGACTACATGCTCAGGCCACTGTACCCAATTCTGGATTTATGTTTATAAACTGCTCAGAACTATGGAGAGATTTTCATTCTATGCATACTTCAACAGCTTCTTCAAACTTTCGTTTATTTTCTTTATTATGCTACATTTATCATATTTCTTTTAATTTATTAATTTGTCCTCTCTTTCCTTTCGATCCACTGTATTTAGTTCATTCATTGTTAGATATGCTGATAGAAATTTAATTCATCTTTATAATATCTGATTTTTAAAATAAATTTGTCTCTTGTATTTCTGTATACCCTTCAATAGCAAGCAATGAAATGGCAAGCAATAAAAATCATGTGGAAAAAAAATACTGAAAAGGGGCTTCCTAGGTTGAGGAATGGATAAGAGGTCAGCAGGGGAAGAAGAGGATGACATAAAAGAAAGTCTCCCAGACAGTTAATAGCCAGATCCTGCAGGGTCCTATAAGCCATTTTAAGGAGTCTGAAAATTCATTCTAAATCTAAAATTCCTTCTAAGACACCAATATTCTAAGTCAGAAACTGATGCAATTTTATTTATGTTTAGAAAGGAGCTTTATATGAAAATAGAACAGAACTGGGCAAAGTGAGAGGCAGCTACTTTAGAGATTATGGTGATTTGGATTGCATCACTATACTGAAATGGAGAAAAGAGAGAAATGGTCTTGAATTCATACTATCCAGTGTTCATAAGTTCACTTACATTGTTGTTTTAATCTTTACATTAGATATTAAATTATTATTCAATTTTGCAGATGTTCAAGTTGAAGCTTAGTCATGTTAAAAAATTTGCTAAATTCACATGGTTGCTACGTGGTATAAACACTTATTGACCAAGTGCTCTTAATTTAGTGATACTTCATAGGAGAGAGATAACAAGTAAACCAATAAATGGGATGGGTATGTTCAGATTGTAGTGGTGATATGAAAGAGAGAAAATGGGATAATCAGGAGAGACTAGAGACTGGGATGGGGATAATTATTTGTAAATTCAAATAGAGAGCAGTTGGCAGAGAAACAGAGCTGAGTAAACATGGTGGATAAGGTCAGGCTTGTGCTAAGGGATATTATTTTAATCTGTTTCCTCTTTTCCTTGGTAGTGAGCACTGTCCTAGTCCAAGACACCTTATCAATTTGTGTTGATAATGAAACCTTCAAAATGAACAGGGTCCTTTTTCTTGGATTTGGCAGCACCATGAGAGAGTTGGTTGTGTGTGAGTTGTGAATGAAGTAAGGATATCAATAAGGACACCAGAGTTCAATGTATACTACACTTAGTGGATAATCCTGGAAAGATAACCCTAGAAAGCTACAGAAAATAAATGGCAGGTGTTGGTCTTAAAGAGAACAGCAGGAGCAGAGCAGTCAAAGTCTGAGAATGAGGCTTTAGCTTCCAACAATATATCTTGATGAATGTGTGAATCAATAGCCCTTGTGGAGTTCATTTCTAGCCTAAAAGAGTATCAGAATTTTAGTTAACCACCCAGGTCTTTCCATTCAATTTCAATCAATAGATAATCAATATGATTCAATTAGTATGTTCAGGTAACATAATTTTACTTTTCTTTTTTACACTCTTTATATTGGGCAGTGTTCAGCAACAGGAAGAGACATAGTTAGCAGGGAAGAGGGCCTGAAGCATTCAGGATGTTTCTGTCTGGCAATCTTATATTGACTGGATACCAGTCTGTGCATTTCCCAGCTGTGTCTTACGGAAATCCTAAGGAAACTGAAGAAATCTCCACTTGACTTGATAGACGATAGGACTGTGAGAAATGTTCATATACTCAACTGCTGTGGCTGGGATTGTTTTCATCCAGTGACAAAGCACAAGTCTATAACTGAGAATATCTTATTCAATGCTCACCAGCTATAAAACCAAAGACAATGTTCTTTCTCATCAATAGCTCAGAAAGATAAAGAAGCTGTCCTGGTAAGGGGAATGAAGGCATTGCTGCAAACCAAGTTCTGGCACTCTGCCCAGAACTCTATATTCATCTATTTTTAAAAAAAGCATTTATTCTTTTCCATGTATAAGATAAGAATAGTAAGAAATCGAACTATACAGTCAGTATCAAGAGCCTACATTCTGGAGCTAGGCTGACTAGTTCAAACCTTTGCATGCTTCTTGCTGGTCAAATGATCTTGGGCAAGTGATTGAATCACATAAAATCTCAACTTCCTCATCAGTAAATGGCTTAGAATAATTGTACCTTTCCCCCATAAGAGATGTGATAAGACTAAATGAAGAGAACTCAAATGCTTCTTAATTGTATGTGATCAATAGTAACAACTTTCAAAGCACTTTCTTAATATGAGACATAGAAGAAGTAATTAAATTATCATTCTGTAATGGGAGGGTTGCTGTTTATTGATTTGGGGACCAGGCTCTTGGCTAAAATTACCTTTTGGGTTTTAATGGGGTTTGATTTTCTTTAAATCCAAAACCTCATAAATAGTCAGCTATAACTGGAGGCACATTGTGGAATAAAAACTATATGCTCTTTACTAAACAATTATGAACTCAAGTATAAATATATATCCAACAAGCTACAAATAGTATTTAATTTGGCATTTACATTGATTTTCTGTTTTTTCTTTCTTGAATTAACAGGACATTTTATACAGGAATGTTTGATGATCTCTCTCTTCTGGTATATTTATATCCCCATCTCTCATTGTTGAATCTTCAGTTGGCCAGAATAACTCTCCTGAGTACTCAATCTGCAGTGGTAAATTTTTTAATATTTATTAATCAGTTGTACTTGGACACAATACCTTTATTTTATTATTTATTTTTTTATATGGTCCTGAAGATCGAACCCAGGGCCTTGCACATGCTAGGTGAGTGCTCTACCACTGAGCCATCACCCCAATTCCCTATGTGGTAAAACTTTTAATACCAATCCTTGGGATTCTTTATTCCACACTTTTTCAATAACTGCTCTACGCAGTGCTGGAATTTAAAAAGACCTTTTTTCTTTCAAGATTTTCTCTATAAAATTCTGGCTGCAGATGCTATCTCTTATTACACAGATACAACCCAGGAAATGACTGGTCCCTTTATTTGCAAGGTGCTGCAGTTCTTTATAATGTCTCTTGGATCAAAATTCAAGATTCTACAGTCTTAACCCCGAGACATCATAGAATGGAGCAATTTTTATTACTAGCAGCTTTTCAGCAAGATCAAAGCAGTTTTCAGGGCAAAACCGACATATAGGTAGTTAATGTTCTTCCTGCAAAATATTATCCTCACTCTTCAGATGTAAAGAACCCATCAGCTTATGTAATCTTTACAATGTAGCACTAACAGGAATGACCATTCCTGAAGTTATTAAGAGTTTAATATTTAAATTATTTGTTACCCACTTTTACTTTTTGTTTCAGTTGTATTTTCACATAAATCATAAGCACTTGATTCTCATAATCCCCTGTATGTAGATTGGGCAAGTCCTTCCCTAAGAGAATTCCAAGGCCCTGAGCAGTCCCCTCCAGATGACTCTGCTTGTGACTAGAGAAGCCCAGATGAAGGTTCAGGCTGAGAATCCACATCTGGGAATTCAATGCCATGATGCCTTGATCATTTATTATCTTTACTGAGTATTAGTTCATGGTTTCTTTGTTTCTAATCCAGCTAAATAAAGTTCACCAAAGGCGGGGGAATGGGAGGATTAGTATCATATTACTATGTTTTTCTCCTTTTCTATCAGTAGCCTGAATTTTGTACACGGGTATACAATCAGTGAATATTTACTACTATTGTCCCTTCATGGCAATGAATGGACATAAAAAGGCACAAACTAAAATATTCTCTAAAATGGTGACTCATGATCTTGGCACTTGGGATAGATGGGAGGCAGTATAATAAAATAAAAAAGCATGTAGTCTAGGCCCAGGGAGCATGAACTAAGAGCAGGTCTGCCTTTTATTCGTTCTTTTATTTGGGCAAGTCATTCGCACTCCCTAATCTTCAGTTGCTTCTGTAAAGCAGGAACCATGCCTCCTAATCTGTGCAATTATTTTAACTACACCAGTATGTATGAAAAAGCACATGGCATCCATTTGATTTTCAGTAAGTACTATACATTGTGAAAATAAATTATACAATTTAGGAAACCTGAAGCAAAGAAAACCTAGAAAGCCTTTCCAATGTCAGAAAGTAAGCTGCTGCCAGAGTTTGAAACACAATCCGTGTGTCATCATCTTGTTTACTTGCTTCAAATGAGGTCAGTAACCAAGTGTCCTTCTTTCCAGAAAAATTTTACTTAGAACTTTTTTCTCTGTATTAGTTAAAATCCATATAAACTAAATTACATATGCATGGTCTACAGAGAAAGACACTTTATTACTCACAAGTCAATGGTAGAAAAACACATTTTATTTTTTATTATCATAATGAAGATATAAACAAAAGAAAACCTACTTGTTTAGTATCTAACCACATACTCTCTCAGAGCCTCACTTACCTCATCCATCAAATGAGAGTATTAGATAAATCCATCAACTTAACCAGGTCATTATCCTATGATTGAATAGGGAAGATAAAACCTGATAATGCAATATTTTGAGTTTGATGAAACTGGTACTCATAAGTGTTTTGTCAGAATTGTGGAACATCGGTTAGGTATACCTGTTTATTCACAAAACCAGCAATAAGGTAGTCACAGCTGCTAGCTTTACTATTTGATGAACTTAAGCCTTGAATATGAGTACTGTGTGCCAAGCAGTTAGAAACTGGGAAATTATATCACTCAATTATTTTACCGTTTTAAAACTAACCAAGATCTCATACCTTTAAATATATGCCCTACTTACCTACTTACCCTGAGGTAAACCAGCAGGTGTCTGTCATGGAAAGGAGTTCTCAGAGGCTTTAAAATTAGAACCATTATGAGATCCTTTCTGTAGAAGAGTTGGGTAGAGAATTTTGTTCCATTTCTTGGATCCAAGAGATTTATTCCCTGAAATGGAGAAATGGAAAAACTGCACTGCAAGCTTTTTGTGCTGGTCTCTATGGACATTAAAATCTTCCCATTTTAATTAATGTAAATTCATGAACATCTCTACCGTATCTCAGATTGCATTTAGTTACTCATTTGTCAACAAAGAAAAATCGCCCATGGCATTCCTTAAAATAGGAAAGTTATATTTCCATATTTTTATATAAATTAGCTTCTCAACTTTAACTTACTGCTACATAATTTCTGTATTTATGTAACATACAAATGAAATGAAATGAAACTCAGGTCTAGAACACATCGTACAGGCCCCTTCACCAGCACAAAATGCCTAGCTAATCACAGTTCTGCCATTCTTACTCTTGAAATTGAAACAGTCCCACTAGGAAGACTGTTGTGCAGGAAGTCTTGACATAACATTAAGCCAAGGAATACATAAGAACTTAAAAATATAAGAGCTCATTTTGAAAAGGATAGAGGGCATTATGACTAGGAGATGCAACATGGAATGTTTGATATCATCTTTGCAGTGGAACTTCAGCAAATACAGCAGCAGTTGTTTCTACTGTGATCAGTTAAAAGGACAGTTCTCCTCCACTAAAAATTGATTCTAAAAGTTTCCTACTTCATGTGTGATTAGTGTGGCTCCAATCTGTTCTCTACCAGGAATAAGAATGAAGGAGTCATCCATATTTCTATATACATTTATGTTTGTTTTACAATACTGGGGTTGAGCCCAGGGCCTCACACATGCTAGGCAAGCACTATATCACTTAGCCACATCCCCGATCCTTATTTTATCTTATTTTCTCATTTTGAGACAAGGTCATGCTGAATTGCTTGGGCTGGTCTCTTACTTGTGATACTGCCTCAGCCTCACAAATAGCTGGGATCATAAGCATGTGCCACAGTGCTTAACTTCATGCATATTTGAAGATGACTAATTTTGACATCTAAACATATAATTTTAATATATTTATGAGATAATTTTAGGAAACTGGATCATCTTAAAACCTTAATAGTACTTATTTTCTCTAAGTACTATTAATATATTGAAAACAAACTTAAATACATATATATTTAAATTCTCAATATTTAATCTCAAAAGGTCAATCATGATATCACATAATTAAATAATAATTGTATGTATTTTTAGCATACAATAGGTATTAACTCCCAGTATACTGCTTTTATGTTGCCTTGTTTGTTTAATGATCTCTCATTTACATGTAGCTCTTCTTGTAAAATTTTCCTGATTTATATAAGATTAAAATGCTATGAAACCTTGGGATACATTCAAATTCCACTGAATAGATGCTTTCTAAGCCTGCATTTTCCACCAGACAATTATAAGAGTTCAATGTAAAGATGTGCTTCTTCTTTAGCTCTGAAACAACTCATTTTTTTCTCAGTGTATTTTTGAAGTACACCTCAAGCCTGAGATCACCTGACTTTATTGAAATGGACTTTATCATAGCACAGAGAAGAAGAGAAAAGAGAAGGCAAAGAGCAACACATCTTTGTCAGTAGGAGTTCACCAAAAGTGACTTCCAAAGACAGCCTGCTACTTGAAAACTCATACCTTAAGAAACAGTGCCAGAACTATTGTTGGGAATGGTGTGCAATTTATTTTACACAATGTCTTCTGTGGATTATAGTGGCATCAGTTTCTGGTCTACTTGAAAACATATTTTCTAGACTCTTATTAGAAAAGAAAATTCTCTGGCAATTTCTTGAATAGAACAGTATTTTCACCATTATTTTTTAAAAAATTAATCAAAGATAAAAGATTAAATTTGTATAACAAATATAAATAAGAAAGCTGTCGTTTTTTCTATAAAGTAGTTAATTTGATGTTACCATAAAAAGTGGCGTTGTTTTACCAAAAAGAAGTCAAATATTAATGCCATTTTATAGATTTTTACAACATAAATAATAAAAAATGTAGTAAACACACACATACTGGTAAATGAAAAAAAAATGACTAAAGAAATACAACAAGGACTCTCATGGTCTTTTCAAAATTCACTCAGGTACTATTTCTTATAGTCATTTTTTATAAAAATATTCTGTCGTGAATTAACTCCACAAAACCCTTGAAATTATATAAAAGAATTTTTCATACAATAGCTTGCATCTTAAGTGACTCTATAAAAGGTAAAATTCTTTGTCCCTTCTCCCTGAAACCCTCAACCATCTCATCCCCCATCCACCAATATTTATGAGTAGCAAGTAAACTTGTCTCTTTTTTGGCAAAGGAGTATGATTAAATTTCTTCCCCTTTATTCTTCTGATAATCCACTCCAAACATCTAGCTTTGTAGATTTTGGAGAAGATTAAATACAAAATATTCCTATTAATTGGCACATGGTAAGATGTGTTGACATTCTTTGGTTTGTCATAAGTTTAATTCAGCTCTTGGGTTCATAACACTTTGTATTTCTGTGGAACACTTTCACTTTTTTAAAAAAAATATTGTTCCATAGTGTTCATACTCATTTAAAATAACTCAAGAAAAATAAAAATGTAATAATAAAAGAATATTATTCCTCTGAAAAGAACTTTGCTTCAGAAAGACCAGTAGAGGACAAAGAGATGATAAATAATGATACACTCAACACTTTCAGCAGTGTAGATAGTGACATGGACCACACAATCCATCCTGCCATAATACCTGGCTTTGCAGTAGTAGTCAATTTCCAAAGCCCCACATATTCCTTGTCTCTTGGGCAGAAATCAAGAGGGATACCTTCTGGCAGACTTTCATGTGGCTTATGTTTTTGTCATGGGTAATGCTCCAGGCATTTTTTTTCTCCTGCAGAGAAAGGCCAACCATCTGCTGCTAGAGTTTCTCTTTCTCAGCTCATGTTCCCAGTGTGGGGCACACTCTTTCAGTGGTCCTTTTGGAAGCCCTCACTCTAGACTGTGAGTTAGCAGGTAGAGTCCTTCCACACTTAGGCTGGCCATATTTAGCAAACACAAAGTAAAGAACACCTAGTTAAATTGTAATTTAAAATTAAGAACAAATTATACAGCATTTAGACAAACTTATAGAAAAAAATATCCACTGTTTTTTAAAAGAAAGTCCTATATTTTATCTGATAAAACTATCCACCCTCCAAGGAATTAAATAGGACATAATAGCAATTCCCTTGAATGATGTCTTTGCCAGTTCTCCTTCCTCTCTCCCTTTTTATTCTTAGCTATATAACCCTAAGAGGTATAAGTAGGGTTCAAGCAGGGTCTTGGATTTTTGGTTTTGTTTTGTTTTTGACTAATGCCATCCATCTTTCTCACAACTCAATATCTCCAAAACTCATTTGGCATGGGAAATATGTTATACCTCAGTGTTGCAGTTTAAATGTTATATTTAACTTCCTATTTAATATATGCAATACAATGTACCTCCATAGAATTTTAAGGGGGCAGGGAAAGAAACTTGAAACAGATCCTATTTTCAGTACCTTACAGATTCAACTTAAACCATTTTTAAATCACAATGCTTGGCCATTTCCTTCCACCATGATGTTTAGTCCAGTGCCTCAGTTCATCCAGGAATAGGGACTCCATTCTTCTTGGAGCTGCACATTACCCAGGGTCAGCTGTGAACATACATGACATCAGCCTTTAATCACTCTGGATTAGACGGCATCTATAACTAGAGCCAAAGCTGTCCAACGGCTTTTTATACCAAATCTGAGAAAAATCAGTTAAACTAAACTTTTACCATGTAAAATTCATAATTTATATTGATCATATTTCTTACTTTTAGAGAAAATAATTTCAATAACAATTTCAGAGACAGCTGAGGCTCTACTTGCATATTTTTTGTTGTAAAACTGCCATTATTGACCTCTTTATTTATTTTTTATTTATATATAAGAGTGAAATGTATTACAATTCTTATTACATATATACAGCTCAATTTTTCATATCTCTGGTTGTATACAAAGTATACTCACACCAATTCGTGTTTTCATACATGTACTTTGGATAATAATGATCATCACATTCAACCATCATTAATTGACCTTCTTACACACTACTTGTTAAATTATTTCATACTTTTCTGAATTAATACATTTTAATTTTTTTCCTCTCATGTTTTTGTAACTATGGTTTCTATACCTGGCAGTCTAGAGATTGTTTAAATTTTGAATCTCAACTTAGTAGTTTAATACTGTTTTCAACAAAATGCTATTAGAGGTAAGGGACATAAGTTTACAACAAATCAACTGAAATAAATTAACTAGAACTGTTTATGAATGCTGAGAAAGAAGAAGAGGAGTATCAGAGTAGACCTGGCTAATGCTTCATGACACTATGCACAAATATATTATCCACATGAAAAATATTTAGAAAATCATATTCTATATGGGAAGTTATAATGGAGCAGAATTATATTTCACTGAGATAGAAAGAGAACTGAGAGTACAGGTTCAAACAGTTTTGTGAAACAGATCATCAAAAAAATTTAGAAAATTTTTTTTTAAATTTTATTTTAATTACAGAATTGAGGTTAGAAGGAAAACCTTGCACACACAAAGATTGAACTGTCACATTGTTCTGCGCTCCTTTATTTGTCCTCAAACCATTCTTCTCACAGTGGCAGGCAGATAACTAGAAAAGGACCATGTTCTACATTATATTCATTTATGCATTATAGCTCATCTTGGTTCTGGAAAATATTTTAGGAAGATGGATTGCTTTTCTAATATTCACTCCTTTCAGAGCACTTTCCTGCATTTCAGTAATGACTCTCCAATGTTGTGACAGTCTCTTCTGTTTGGTTTTCAGCATCACAGATACTGAATTGGCTCTTCCTACACTAATCAAGATCCTTCGTCTCATATATGACTCTACATTATTATCCTCAACAGTAACCATATCATTACATATATTATTCGAATAAGGAAACTCTCCTTTATGAATATTCAGAGTAAAGTATCTTCTTCAGGCAATACCTTGTGAATATATATTAGTCTGTTTCACCACAATTTTTAATCCCATTTTTTGCTGTTAGCTGATCCACAGTTTTAAACAATACAAGGATTGGTATCTCCTTAGGATGCATTGTTTTACAGTAAAGTTCACATAATTTTGATTACCATCTTTGAGATTATTTTAGTTCATGAAACTAATATATAATTTCTTTTGTATTTGGTTAGTTTTTGTCATGTACCTTTATTTCAGAGCTAATGTAATCATAAAAGAAATAGGAGATGTGATTTGGAAATGGTACCAAAACATATATAGTGTAGCCTATCCAAATATGATAGAAAGTAGCAAATCTTTCAATTGTGGGAAAAAAAAACCTCCAAAATAATTTTGTAAGGAAACCAATGTAGAGTTATTTTAGAATGATATTTTCCCATAGTGTTCATTTTAAAAATCTAGAAAAATATAAACATGTTAATAAAAAGTATTATTCTTCTGAGAAGAACTTTGCTTCAGAAAGATGAGTAATGGATAATGGAGAAAGAGCTAATAAATAATGATAAACTCAATAGAAAAGAAGGAAAACCAAACAAATTTGCTGGTGAAACAAAAGGAGAGAGTCAGACTCTCCAATGAAAGAAACTTGACTTCCAGTTAAAATCACATAGCTTAACATGTGAAAGTCATTTTATCAGGATGAAAAATATCATAGTTAAGTATGTTGTCTTTGTTAATTTTATTGAAATTTGAATGCAGAAAACAATAGCTATCATAACAAGCAGCTTTTTGAAAGCCCCAGATTTTAACATGGATGAGCTAGGGCAAGAGTCTCAGATCTCCTTGATGAAGTATTAGAGATTTGTTCTTCAGTTAAATAAACTGGAAGTAGGCTTTACACTGACATAATCTCAAAGCAAAAAGTAAAACAGGCTGTGGAAGGAAGCTGTCACAGCACCCTGCAATTAGTTTTTCATAACATAAATAAAAAGAAAATAACTCAAGATTATATTATTCATAATTTAAATGAATTTTAAGTTAAAAGTAGAGACAAAAGTTACCTGTCTGCATATTTCCTCTTGAAAAAATAGTTCTTAACTATATGTGTCCTATTTATTTCAATATTAGATAATATCAATGTTCTGTGAATAAAAAAAGGCATTATATAATTGAGAAAAGTATCTTAACAGTGCTGTGGCAAAGTTAAGATACGTTGTGGGTCTTCTTAGTCATTTTGTTTTGTCCCCTTTGGAGCCACCCATCTACAGTAACTTTCTCTGCCTCTCTCTCAACCCACCCTCACTACCTGCCCTCAACAAAGGGTGACCATGTGATCCACAATGACCAAACTGCCTGATGCAGTTTGTTGTGCTCCAGGGTGTCAGCCAGAGAATGAAAGGGGTCTGAAATCTAGCCATGCTTCTCTCCCCAAGCTGTGTACCTTGGCATGGGGTCTACATGCCCGGAGAAAGGTCACCTTTTTGTAATTTTCATAAAGGCTCCATCTGCTTGCCAAGCTGTTCACCTGCAGGCTGCATCTACCTAGTGGGGAATTCATTTGCTCATTTGTACAAAGGCTCTGAAGCCATATGGACTAGCCAAGGCCCTGCCAATGAGAAAACGCTATACTCCTTACCTTAGTGACTGTTTCGAGGACAGGCCCAAGCTCAGAGATGGTCAATTAGAGTCCTCCCTTGGACTTGTAGATGATAATTAACTTGACACACTGCATTTAATGGCAAAACTAAAAGGATGGTCATAGCCAAATTCCTCACTAGTTGGAGAGCCTATTTGTAACATTAAGCAAACCTACAGCAGGCAGGAGAGCTGAGAGATGGAAAAAGAGGACATGTTCTCATTTGAACCTCTGATTCCATCCCTCACTGAACTCTCTACTAGCATTTCCCAGGTATTCAAGTCACTGGATTCTTCCTTAATTAACTTGGTACAGGTTAAATTTCTGTCATGTTTAAATGGAAGAGTTCTGATGTACACTGGTGTTCTTCTGATTAGTTCCATTGTTACAATTTACTAGAAAGGCTGTAGTGCATAATGGAATCCTGCTGCTATTCTCTCCCTAATAACGGAGCTACCTGTTACTACAGAATAACAAGCATCTGTTGCTTTGCAGCTTGAACTGTGTATAGAGGCTAATGTCCTCAGAGTGAATGACTGATTATAGTGAGATGGGTTTAGTCAGGAAGGGATCTCTGAAGACAGAGGAGTACTTATACCTTATGCCAAAGAAAGGAGGCTGGATTAGGAAAAGCATGAAAGGGATCACTTCAGTTTGAGGAAATGGCATGAGCAAAAGCATAAAGAAACAAGTTAGAAACATATATCATAACTCTTTTAAATTCTAAGATAATGAATTAATGAGGTTGATACTGAAAAATTCTATGAGTTGTCTGAAATTAGGACTCATTTTGACATGATTATCAGGAATCTCCATCTGTCTCTTTGTGTGTCCAGCTGTCTGTCTGCCCGCTTGCCACCTCTCTAATGTAGGGAAGAACTCTCTCTGCTATTGTAAGAAAAGTTGGAGGGATAGCCATATTTGATGCTTCTTACATCATGGGCTCAAACCTCACTAGATCAGATTGGCCAGGGAAATCTGAGACTCTGACCAGCATTGTGGCGATCATAGGCTCAACCCTGGAGTTGAGGTAAGAGGTAGCACCATCTGACCTAACACGCTGATTAGGGGTTGCCCAAGGGGAGTGGGGGAGACTATAGGAGAATAAGCTGACTGCCTAGATGACAAGGATGAAACCTACTAGACAGCATGAAAAATGAGGTCAGATAAATGAGGGGGCCAAGTCCACCGAATATTTAATTGACTTAATTATGAGATATTTGAGAATCAGTGTGGTAAATACAGATGGAGTTCATATATAGGAATCTATTTAGCACTAGAGAAATGTTGATGAGCCTCTTTTGAATAAAGTTATTATTATGTAAGTTATATTCCAACATGGGACACTTCAGAAAGTAAAAGAGGGCAGTCTTAGTGATTTTACTGGATGAATGAGCATAAACCAGGCCTTCACTCAGGAAACTAGGGCAAACAGTGATTCTTCTGACCAAAATGGTCAGAAAGAGCATACACACATTACATTACACTTGACCCTGTTCTCACAGCCAGAATCAATTCTGAGAATCTGCTACTAACCTTAAGGCAGTCACTCACAGCTGAACATAAGAGGGACCAGGTGATTGGAAGGAAAATCTGTCCCAGAGTTGAATACTTTGTCAGATGGTAATTTACAAAGCCAGTTGGATCTTGTCCCTTGGGAAGTGTTAAAAGATACACAGAATATGACTAGTGAAAATGAAGCCGAATTTTAAAGAAACTGAGACAATGCAGTGTATTAGTTGGTGTGAGCTAAAGCTCTGTAAAAGGTACAATGAAAACTACATCACAACAATAAAGGTTTATGTTTCCTCCATGCAAACATCCAAAATGGAAGTTCCTAGTTAGTGGGAAGCTCTCTCTGCACACAGTCATTCTGAGAGCAGAATCTTCCACTTTGTGGCTCTGCTATCCTGAAAATGCTAGGAAAGGCAAGACACTGGGAGAACAACAGTCTCATGAGACTTAACCACACACTGCACATTGATGAGAAGTGGTCAAAGGAAATATTTAGAAGCAAAGGGTTTGGGGAAGGTCCTGAGGAAGATAGTATAGCTGCTTTACCTGAATTTCCATGGACAGCCTTTTAGAAGTCTGCTAGTCATCATCTTCCTAGGCTATAAACAAAACCCTCAGCAAACAAAATCCAAGAGGAGAAATGGACAGTTATAAGTGAATTAGAAATGGCCCTTCGTGAAAGATGGACAGCCTAAGCTTTAACTGTCAATGTTTGAAGGGTCCTCTCTAGCCTGCTCTTTTCTTTTCCAGTAGAGTCACTACCTGCTTATATGCATCCATCTGGGGAAATTATCACAGAATTATGGGATCCAACCAAGTTAAACTCCAAAAGCAACATTTTCCACATTTGTTGTTTTGATGACCCTATGGCAACTCCTGCACCTGTCTTTCAGTACAGATTTGTCTCGTGAGCTCCAGGCTGGCACACCCAGTAGCACTGAACAGCTCCATTCTGACATACCATGAAAACACTCAACTCAGCATGGCAACACTGAATTCTTCACTTGCTTTCCTTCTGCCTGCTTCTTTGTATTTTCAATCTCAGTGAATAGCGTTGCCCTTCAGCCAAATGTAAGATGGGAAACTTGGGTTTGAATCTCTTGAATCTCTCTTCCTTCTCACCCTTCACAGAATTTGTCACAACTAGAGCTTGCCCTCTTTTATGGCTGGAAGTCACCTATGCATATCCAGGCCCACTGCAGGTAACATAGTTCTGTTTCTTTCTCTCACTGAGGCTTTCATGGGCGCCTCTTAACTAGTCCTATTGCCACTAATCTTGCACCTCTATTCTTCACACTTCAGTCAATGTGGTGCACTGTGGTAACTACACAACTAACTGCTATGCCCAACTTGAAATACTTTATTTATCATCAATTCTTTCAGGAAAAAAAAAATTCTGGTTCTCTATAGGCTTTTTAAAAAGCCTCTTAAGATATTTTGTCACAAAGATTCCATTCAGGAAAATAAGCTCCATGCAGATAAGTCAAAAGAGAAAAGTAAATACAGCAAGTTGTTACAAAGAAGTGGAAAGAAATAAAAAGAAACAAGGAATGATGAGACAATCAGAAATTTGGGGGAGCAACAACAGGAAGCCCCTGCCACTCTACAGCAGTGTGGGAAAAAGCATATGTGATGTTACCAGAGCCAAGAGACAGGTGTTCCAGAAAGAAACTGAAATACTACAAAGACTTACCTGCCAGGAGTGGGGACAAGGGTTGACAGGACTTGGGGAAGCTGGAATCATGGAGAATATGCAGACATTGCAGAGAAACAGAGGCAAAAGCAATTGCTTTCTCTTCTCCTGCCAAGTAGTTCCAGGCTAGTGTCTTCATCACTGAATTGAGTGAGGGTGAATACCTAAGTAATACCCTTTGCAGAACATAGCAGGTTAGGAAACTAATTTGCACAAAACTTTGTACTCTGGTCCCTACTTCCCCATCTAGCATCATCCTTTGACACTGTTCCCTCCTTTGCACACTCTAGTCTTCACCCCATGGGCCTCGTTCCAGTTCTTGAGTGTACTCTGTCTGGCCTCTCTGTACTTGAATATCTGAGTCAGTGGGAACACAGAAGAAATCACCCTTGTGCCTGTCTTCTCCCAGTTGGCTAAGTATCTCTGAACTATGTTTTTATGTACTTTAGAGGTTGGATATCTCTCTTAAGGACAGTTAATTTTGGTTTCTAAATCTGAATTTGGGATTTGCTATGTCAGCTGTGAATAAGCCATAAATGCCCATATAGCACTTACTTAAAAATTAAAAGCATAATGCAAAAATAGATCATAGTTTCTTATCTACTTGTACTTATAAACTCTGTGTGTGTAGAGTATGGGTTCCATACCTATTAGTCACCATCATATGTCCTTTACCTGGCATATAAGAGGACTCAATCAAGTATTAATTGAGTGTGTGGGTCAGTAAATGAAGGCATCTGAGTCACAGAGTAGTAATGGTTAACACGAGCAGTATAGGTCCCTGATCAGAGCGACCACATGAATTTCTGTTAGGACCTCATTGCTCTTAGGTTTTGAAAGGCAAACAACATTATATTTCATATTTCATTTATACAAATTATTTCACTGCAGTCCTTAAAAAGGATTTTCTTCCACTTAGTTAATATATATTATACTATATGAAGAACATTAAGGAGAAAGATAAAAAAAAATCCATGAATCCAGCTAAATCCAAGCATGAAGTGAAAGGAGAAATAATTATGAGCAAAGAAGAATCATTAGGCTATCATTTAAATGTGGAAATAGATTAATCTGGAAATAATTCTGTAAGGAGTAATCTTAGTAGGCCAGGCTTAACTGAGAAATTAGTAGAAGTATTTATTATCACTCTTTTAGTAATACAGGGACTTCTCATTTGGACATTAGAGAAAACAACAACCAAAAAAAATCATTAAAAATAAAGCTAAACCTGAGCTGTAAAAGAAAGAATATATGGTTTACCAAGAGTTATTTTAAATGCAGCATATATCCCCAATTATAAATAAAAGACACTGTAGTTTCAGCTTTAATTATCATTTTCTTCTGGGTTAACCTTTGACCATGAGTCAGGTGGTGACTCTGTCTTAATCTTATTCTTCTGTTGTTTCTACACCTGTATGAAGTTCTATCATCACTCTATGCTTGAATGCATTGTTATGATAAACCACTCATAGCTATTATTATAGAGTAAGAGATTTCATCTCTAGTTATTCATCTCTAGGTACTATAATTATTCTAGAAAATAGTCCACTTATTTGCAGTTTTTTTTCCATTTTAGTACATGATACTTTATTTCTTATCCACGTGGATATGTCCTTTCCTATGAGGTTTATACTCCCAATTTGTATTACACAGAAATTGATGATCATAGCCAGGCACAGTGATGCATGCCTTTAATCCCAGTGGCTGAGGCAGGAGGATCCTGAGTTCAAAGCCAGCCTCAGCAAAAGCAAGGTGCTAAGCAATTCAGAGAAACTCTGTCTCTAAATAAAATTAAAAATAGGGCTGCCAATGTGGCTTGATGGCCATGTGCCCCTAATTCAATCTCTGGTACCTCCACACAAAAAAAATGAAAAAGAAAAGAAATTGATGATGATGGAGCTCTCTGTGGTTTCTAACCTAACTGACTTCACATGTGAGTGTGCTATGCTGGTACTCTTCATTTCTATGTTAGAGGGGATTTTGCTTGCAGATGATCTCCAGCGTAGAATGTTCCAACTTGAGATTTTTTTTTTCATTTTATGATGATACAAACACATACACATATAGACATTTTGTTTTTCACTTTAAGCACATATTCAGTAAATTATATGAGACATTAAACAGTTGTTATAAAATATGCTTTGTGATAGATGATTTTTGTCCAACTAAAGATCAGTGAGTGGAAGTATTCTGGGCATATTTATTGTAGACTAGGCTCAGTTTTTTATGTTTTGTGGGTTAAGTGTATTAAAAGCATTGTTGACTTAAAATATTTTCAGTTTTGGATGGATTTTTCATAATGTAGCCTCATCAAAAGTCAAGAAGCTTCTGTACCTTCATCTTCTACAACAGTCCATGGAGAAGATTTCTTGGTATAAACTTTACTTTTCAGATGATTGTTTCTGTTCTCTGTACTACAGTTATTAACCTGATGAATTTTTTTAGTCTATAATAAAACACTGCCTCACTAGATCTTTGCCTATTTTATATTGGTTTCTTAAATTTTCAATATTAAATAAAGAAGCAAAGTAAAATTAAAGTAGAATTTTCTATAAAGATCATCTGCTTACAAAAGATTATTGAGCGAGGCCCTGGAAAAAAAATACAGTGACATATGTACAATAAAGTATTTTCTGTTCTCCAGAAATGTCACTTGAGTAAACTCATTATTAAATCTGATTTTGTGAAAAAAATATTCAATATCAATAATACATGCATAATAACATAAATTTATCAGAGATTTTCTATTTATTCAAATGTAAGATAAACAATTAGTTTCCTTGTAAAAGACATTAAAAGTTTGAAATTGGCGTTATTAAAGTAAAATAGGCCCACAAATAAAACAAAGTAACCTCAACAAAACAAACAAAAAAAAAAAAAGGTTGAGGTCAGCTGGCATGATTTCCTAAGAAAGAATTATTATTTCTTCTTTATCTCTTCACCTAGTTGCCCACAACCTGGCCCACAAAGCAATTGTGTAATCCAGAAAACCAATAACAAATAAAAATATAACCACAAAAGTTCATAGTAAGAGTTCTCAGTCAGGGAGAGGCTCTATTGAAGAAGCTGAATTTATGATACTCTACGAACAAGAGAATACATTTTGCAAACACAGACATGGCAGAGTTGCCCAAAAATTCTAGCTAGACAGAATCCAGAGACAGTTTTATTTAATGCAGATGAATATATTTACTTCACAGAGTTGTTATGAGAATTGAATAAGTTAAAGTGTAATACAGTACCTGTAGTGCGTTGAATTGTTTTCCCACCCAAATTCATATTTGAGTGTCTTGACTCCAACCATCTCAAAATGTGATCTTATTTGGGAATAGATTGATTAGTTAAGATGAGGTCATAATGGAGGTCAGTCTAAGTCTAATATGACTGATATCCTTCTAAAGAGGCAGGAGAAGTCAGAGAGTACTTCTATCTTCTAAAAGCCAAGGAATGTGCAGATTGCCAGCACACTACCAGAAGTTAGGAGCCAAGCTTGACAGCTTCTCTCTCACAGCCTCCAGAAGGACCAACCTTGTGACCTTACACAAATAACCTCCAGAACTGTGAGTGACAAACTTCTGTTTAAGCCACTTAGTGTGTGGTAATTTGTTAGGAACCCTAGAGAACTAACATAGTACCTAAGAGTGACAGGCACAGCTTTGGGATTCTACTGATGCTAATGCATCAGTGACATTCTCCTGTGAAAACATTCATGTAAACAAAGGGATGTGATAGTATACTAAGCATTGCAGGGGAACTTTTATAGGAGTCTCAAGGGCTAGAATTTCAAATCTCTATGCTAATTTCTCAGAAGACATAGGAGAGGAAAACAGGAGCAGAGACCCAGAGGAAATGGAACATTTGGCAGGAATCCTACCACAAGACAACTAGGAATCCAGTGGTTCATTCAATTGACAAGAAAAACCTTTTTTGATTACAAAGAAAAATAAAAATAGTTTAGTACCAGAATTAGGATCCAAAGAGCCATTTATCATTTATTGAGTATCAATCATATCTATAAGGATATCTACAAGCATTATTTTGAATAGGGCAAAAGAATAAACAACATAGGGCTTTTGTGGTCAAGAGCTAAGAATCTAGTTAGGAAGAAGTCATTAAAAATGGCATAGAAATCTATCAGGGGGATGTGAAGCTTAAAGGACTTGTGGAAAGAATAATTCAAGATGCACTAAAAATTCAGATATAGCGCGAAACTCTGTGTGCTGTTTCTAGTGGTCACCATGAAATTGTGCTGAACTCATAAAGTACTTTCTAAGGATTCTTTCATATTCCCTGAATAAAGCAACTTTGTTGCTTGTACTGAACTTTAATAATTGGAAATAACTGAGTTTAATGAATCACTGAATGTTTAAATCATTACGAAACCTTTTCTCCAATTTTCATGTGTTTAAGACTTAAGGAATGAGCGTGTGGGGCAGGTAATTTATTTGTCCCTATCTACTCAAATATTTATTATAAATTCAAAATTATTTATGCAGTTATAAAATCTGAATAATTTTGGATGTTCATGATTGTTATGGTTTGGAGGTGTATTGTCCCCCAAAAGATTATGTGTAAGACACTGCAAGAAAGTCTAGAGGAGAAATGATCAGGGTATAAGAGACTTAATCCAATCAATGAATCTATCCTGTGATGGGATTAGCTTGCTGTGAGCTGCAGGCAGGTGAGGTGTGGCTAGAGGTGGGTCTTTGGGGCATGACTTTGGAGTATGTATATTTCATATCTGGCAAGTGGAGCCTCTCCTTCTTTGCTGCTTGCCCATCATGTAAGCAGCTTCCCTCTCCCACACTCTTCCACCATGATGTTCTGCCTCACCTTGAG
This sequence comes from Ictidomys tridecemlineatus, assembly GCF_052094955.1. Classification (NCBI taxonomy): domain Eukaryota; kingdom Metazoa; phylum Chordata; class Mammalia; order Rodentia; family Sciuridae; genus Ictidomys; species Ictidomys tridecemlineatus. The sequence goes on along the minus strand of NC_135485.1, from coordinate 105,413,410 downwards.
CCCTGAGGAATGGAGCCTGCTGTTTATGCACTGAGACATCTGATACTGTGAGTCCCCAAATAACCTTTTTCTTCTCTACAATTGTGCTGCTCCTGTTTTTTAGTCACAGTGGCATAAAAGTTGACTAAAAGAGTGAGCTTTTAAAAAATTTCTAGAGAGCCTGACTCTTTGTTTAGCCGGACTCAAAAGTCCTCTTCCTGTGGATTCCACCAGAAATGAGCTATATTTCATTCATACCTATAAAACCAAACTGGTTAAACTATATTATGGTTAGTTATTTCTCACTCTTTGTTTTTATGTGGTGTGTATGATAAGTGTAGACAGTTTATTTTTGCACTTCTAAGTATATTACCTCTTAGGAGGCAATATTCTGCTGTGTGCAAAACATGCTTATATTGTTTTGGAAGGCAACAATAGAATAAGACAAAATTAAGGCAGCAGAGAGTGTTATCAGAAGCATACAGTAGTGATCATTAAGTAGCCACCTTGAAAAACTGATGATTTGGGGGCAGGTCCTGAAGTCAATAGGAGGTGGGCATGCATATTGACAGAGCAGGCTCATGGCCTGCACAGTTGCAATGTTTGCACACAGGTGGAGATGGAGCGGCAAGCAGAATGAATGGCAACAGGTTATGAGGCTGGAATCTCAGGGACAGTACTCTGGTTCTGGGCTGTACAATAAAAACCTGAGTTGTGCTGCAGGTGGTGTTTAAATGGCTCCAGCTGTGGGATTGGCAGAGGTGAGAAAACAAGCAGATGATTACATGGGCCAAGAAACAGAGCAAAGACTCAGAGTCCCAGGCAGGAAGTCAGGACAAAATGAGTGGACAACACATTCCACAGCCTCTTTAGAGGCCAGGATTTAGGCAAGACGGGTGGCAACAACACAGGCAGAATGAGAGACAATGGAACGTGATTGCAATGGCAATGATAATATAGATGTTTAGAGACAAAAGAGCTTCATATTCCTATTGCCCTCCTGCCAAGGACTAAAAATGGCCTCATGCAGTGTGGATGCCAGCAAAAACACCTGGTTAGTAAGAGGTGTGAGGTTGCCAGTATCAGGGCAGTTTATGATGAAATGTACATGTTTACAAAGATATGAGTAACATATAACCCGCAAAATGAATTTCAAAAGTGGAGTTGTGATAATATCCTGACAAAGTTTTCATCTACAGCATAGCCAGATTAATATAATCGTGATTCACATATGTGTGGATATTGCTACTTCTTCAAATACAACTAACACATCTCATTTACATTTAACAGGGAAAAAAAGATGATAGTGCAGGGATAGCAGGTGTCATGCCCAACTGTCTCAAGGAACTCATTCTTTTTTTGGCTAAATCGATTCACTAAAATTTTATAGCCAAGCATTAAAATGCCTGAAAGATCCTGGGCAAAGATCCTACTAGATAACCCTGGAAATAGGAATGAGAAAGTGGTTCTTCTGAGTCTAAAGTAAGACAGAACCATGAATACATATTTAATACTATCCTGCAGTCACTAGGAAAATTTGAAGAATATATATTTGAAATAATCAGCCAATGCTTGATTAAAACAGAAACAACTTTAAGTTGATTTAAAAAAAATGGTCTAGCATTTGTTTAGGGTACTTGTTCTCAAAGTGTGTTTGTGGAACCAGTAGCACCACCATCTATAAAAGAAACATAAATGACAATTCTTGGGGACTTCTCTAAACCTACTGAAGTGAAAACACTTAGGGTGGGGTCAGCAATTATGTCTTAAACACACTTTACAGGTCTGTAAAGTTGCCTAATTAATTTATTAATTAATTGGTACCAGGGATTGAACTCAGAGGTGCTTAAACACTGAGCCCCATCTCCAGTCCTTTATCTATTTATTTATTTTGAGACAGGGTCTCACTAAGTTACGTTGGCCTTTCTAAGTTGCTAAAGCTAGCAATCTTACAATCTTCCTTCCTCAGCCTCTCCAGCCACTGGGATTATGGCATCAGCCACTGAGCCCAATTAAAGGTGCCACATTTAGCAAATGAAATGCAGGATATCCAACTAAATTTGAATTTCAGATAAATACTGTGGGTAATATTTTAGTACAATTATCTCCTATGCAATATTTAGGATATACTTACACTAAAAATTACTTTGTTTATCTGAAATTCAAATTTGACTAGTAATACTGAATTTTAGACTTTTTAAGTGACTCTGGTGAAAATTAAAATTTGAGAACCACTCTTCTAGGTAAAAATAACTGCTATATTTTAAAAGATAAGGAAAAGTATCTTCCATGTCTATAAAGTCAAATTCTCAACTTATTTGGTGGCATACTGAATTCAGTCCTAAAATATTTTTGAATGGCCCAATGCATTTGATTTTATTTGTTCTTTATTTTGGTGTTTGAATGAATTGCAATACATAAAATGTGGTTAAATTATTAGGTAAAATCAGGATCTGGATCATATTCCAGTATGGCAATAATTTGAAGCTATCAGAAATTGACCTCCAGTGTTCCACAGTTCCTGCCACCCCCTATTGCCTCTCTATCAGTATTGTAGGTGTTCCCATCATTACTTATATTTATGGTTGTATTGTTTTCATAATCCTGGGTTAGAATTGATTACTTGCTTGGATCCCCAAAAGATATGTAAGTTTGTAATGTCTTTTTATAACATTTTCCCCCAAATATGGATCTTTTGGAATATGAAACATCTCAAAGACTTCACATGGCAAACAGCAATACTATTTCAACTATATTCCAAAAAATGGGTTCATAGAATTAGAAATCAGAGCTGTGATAGAGACTAGTCCAAAATAACCAACTTTAACTTCAATAAAGGCATGTTTAGAGGAAAATTGTTGGCTAACTTTTGCATTGATGGTGACTTTTAAGAATTAAAATGTTTACACTGGAGATTATTTAATAATTAAAAGCACAGAGGCTGGTTTATAATCTTTATTTTGAAACTAAGTTTGGGGCCATTGTCTTCAATCTAGATCACATATATTCAATTGAAGGATTACGATTTGCTAATAATCATTTTCCTTTACCAGGTTTAAAATGTGATGAAGGGAATTAGTGGCTAACACCTTCTTGCAATTTGACTCCTGCACATATAAAAACTACTGTGGCTGTTGAAACTACACCATTTAGGTAGTGTTTGAATTATTTTAAGTCATTTAATAAGAACTAGAAAAAATCCACCTAATTTATAATTAATCCAACTTCCTGCATTCATGATTTGAATTCTGCAAAGTCACTTTTGATTTGAACTTTTGCAGCAATGTCCCTTTTACTATCTCAAAGAGTTTTCCCAGAACAAATCTTTCCTTCTTCAAGCTTGGCGAACATGTGCAATGCTTTTGTGACATATGGGCCTGTCTACAGTAATTAATTCCTACTTTGTCTGACCTAATTGCTCCATGTTGGCAACTCATGTTATTTTATTAAAGGCAACATTGTTAAATATGAGCAGAATATTGCCAAACTATTAGGGTTTTTCCCAAAGTACACAGTTTATTATTCCTCTATTTTATCAATTATTAATTTCTCTGTGTTCACTAAATATTTTCTAGAGTATGATGCCAAATGCTATTGCATGAACCAATTTAATTTATCTTTTTAATTATATTGATGATTAGTTATGTCCTGAATATATTGTGTAGGCGGAAATTAAATCCAATGTTCCTTTCCCATGATATAGTGTACTCCATTTTCTTCTTCTTAGGTAAAGTGGAAAACCTGGATATTTTCAATATTATATATGGTAGATCAATGTTCTCTACATAGTTAATAAAAAAGGCCTTTTTATCCACCTTAAATTACCTTACTTCAGGTTGATGGTTGCCTCTCAGATCCATCTGGACATTTTTGTCCACCCACCTGCATCTCCATTTAGTCCAAACTCCAGAGCAGTTATTTATGGTAATATTTGGTTTGAGATACAGTAAAAAAAAATCAGGAATTTACAAAACTTGATTGTTGTCACTTTGACCCTAATTGCAATAGAGAAAAAATCCCAAGAGGATGAATTTTATATATTACTCTCTAGATTTGCAGGACAGTTAAAAAGCTATTCCCAAGTCTCATGTAGTATGTTACCAGATGCTTAATTCTACATGCCTAATTCTAATGCTATTTCTCATGTATTAAAATATACTGAGTATATGTAAACAATAAAATAACTATATTATGAATTCATGCCTTTTCATTTTTAAAAAAATTCTAATATATTGTATTTGAAAAATCACATAAAATTTGTATAGCCTTCACAAGCAATTTTCATCTATAGCTGTTAGTTATTTAGACAGGACCTCTCAATTTAACCTCAACAAAGGAATAGGTACAGCAGAGGTAAGATAAAGCATAGCAGGCTCTCCTCTCTACTTCCTCTATCCCCCAGCATGATAAAACTGGAAGAGAAAAATATTTTTGGAAGATTTTCATTTGAATTTAAATATTTTGTAAACCACCATACCATATGAATTTCTCACATTTTAATTTTTAATTTTAATTTTTTAAATTTTCTTAAAAACAATGTGTTCTGAAGCTTCAGAAGAAAGGACAGATACAAGCTAGAACAAATAGTCATTTCTCAGCTTTCAGTGTCAGATTAGATTTTTCAGGGAGACAATAGGCTTGGAAAGCCGACTTTGTTAAGGAATAGTGTTGAGAGTTTTAAATTGCTTTAGCCTGGGGGAATTTATCATTAATTTTGTTTTCTTTTACTATAATAAAAACGTGCTTTTATTTAAGAATAAAATTACTACCATAGGAATTGGAAGAAGTACAGAAAGGGAAAGCCCAAGAGCCTGTAGTTAGCTCTTCCAGTCCTGACGTGTGGGAATGGGGGACAGACAGGAAAAAAGGGGGGAAAAGTCTGTCAGTGTCAGGATATTTGTCCCAGCTTCCAATCTTACTTCTGTCTCAACCTGTGAGTGGGCTTCAGAAATATTCAGAGATCCATAGATCAGCTTAGATGTATATATCCCTGGGTATACTGGGGAGCTGGAAGGGAGGTGGACTGAAATCTGGTAGTAGAAGTCCTGCATGTGGCCATCTTCTCACTGTGACGGGTGTCATCACAATGCTATTTGCATGGGGATATTGAGAGGAGGAAAGATAGCAGTAACGTAGTTACCTGGATGAGGAAATATTTTATATAAGCTAAATGAAAAGGTAATATACAGGACTGCAGGAAATCATCTCAAAGATAGCCATTGGCATCAGCCCTTCAGATTCATGCACACTTAATTAAAATGTAGCACAATTAAGCAGAGCCTGCCCCGAGTTCATCTCTCCATTTGTTTCCTCTTTGACAAGGACAGGTTTCAAAACACCCCATGGATAGTTCCAAGAACATTTCCAGCAGCATCATTTTTAATAGTTAAAAATTAGGAATAAATGGTCTACCAAAAATTAGAATTGTTTGATGTGACCATATCATGGGATATAATATAATTAACCTTCAATGTATATTTCATATGTTCCTACAAAAGGAAGCATTCGTAAAAGAGAAAAAGTATACTAGAGCTATATGCAACAATATGAAGGATATGCAAACATTGTATTAACAACAAGAAGCAAGATGCAAAAGTTTACTTCAGATATTTTTGTATAAATTCAAAAGCCAGGAAGAATGTAACTATATATTGTTTCAAGATGTATATTTTGGTGATCAATCAGAAAACATTAAATTAATTGCAGCAGTTGTCAGGATGACAGTTAATTCTGGAATTAGAAAAGGAGGGTGTCTTACAGAAGCACACAGTATCTTCCAGAGTGTAGGGAATTTTATTATTATTATTATAGTTATTCTATATGGTAGTTACATTTGCTCTTTATCTTATAGTCATTTTTCAAACTATTTATATTTCATGCATATTTTTGTACTTTCCTATAGTATGCAATTAAAATGGAAAAAGTATAAAAACCTGGGGAGTTTTTCAAAGGTGAGTCACATACTAGGGCCAAAGTCTTCCCGTAGTAAAGGACTGATTTCCTGGGTTGCCACTACAAGGTCAAGAGACCAGGAGAGGCTCCCAGTGCCAAGGAGAACTAGGTGAGACCAGATCAACTGGACATGACTATCTGTCTCTGTTAAATCAAAGGAAATAAAACAGAAGATAAGTCTTACCAACTGCAGTCTTCAGAAAGAGATGCCAATGCTATTGCCCCTTGGAAAAGAGTTCATCAGGGAGCCCAAACCAGACACCCTCAGCAGAGTCTAAAGATTATTCAAGAGACACATATTTACATATGGTCACCAGCTACCTTCATTCCACATCACACCCACATACTAGGGTACTATCTTGGTAAGAAGTAGGGGCAGGACTCTAAGCATGTTTTACTTAAAGACACTTACGCATTTACCTAATGGTTTAATTAGTGCATCTACTATGTTGTCTACTATGTTTATAAAAACAAAGTAAAATTTAGATTTTTTCCAGTATATTGAAAAGGGTGGGATTGTTAGGAAATTCATAGCAGTACCACAAAACATAATTTACATTTTCTTTGAATATATGAAGGCGGTGAAGAAAAATCTTTGATATGTGGCATATGTAAAGAAAAATCAAGATGAAAGACTTAGAATTGTTTTTGAATATTTAACCTAGTTTCATTGGGACAAAGTCAGGGTCCAAGTTATCCCACAATTTAATTGTTTTGCAGATAATTGTCTCACACACTTGGATTCTTACAGTCATGTAGTTCCTAAATTTGGTGTGGCAAAAGAAAATGTCTTTGTTTCATATCTGTCTATCTACATATATAATAAATATGTATGAATATATATAAATATATATACATATATGTGTAAATATACATTTTAATGAATACACATATATGTATTTGTTTCATGTATATATATGTATATATATATATACACACACACACACACACATATATATATATATATATATTTTTTTTTTTTTGTAGTAGTAGTGGGGATTGAACCCAGGACCCCACACATGCTAGCAAAATGATCTTCCACTGAACTTCCTCCCTAGCCCTTTGTTTCTTTTTTCTATGGCCTACATACAAAACTATATTTGATTATAGTCAACACTCTGCAAAGAGAAAATCAAAATATGAGAAAAGGACATTCACAGTTAATCACAGTATTGATATGCCCGAATAACATCACTGGAATTGTGAAGAAAAATAATAAAGCAACTGAGCATACTTGTAAGTTTTTGAAAAAAAATGTTTTCATGATTTTGAGAGATAACTTCATACCTTATATGACATGCTGTTTGCTACTCTGTTCAACTCAAACAAAAATTATCCCTTCTGATACACACAATGCAACTGTGACACGGCATGGTTCCCATGTGTCCCTCATTTCAGAGTTCCTGTAAAACAGCAACTCTACCTGATGTAGCTTTATACCTTCCACAGCACTTAAGATTTCAATCAGCATTTGAATGAATTCATGTACCATGTACGAATGATCAAACAATGTGAAATCCTGAATGTCTGGAGTTTGCAATTTCAAATAATTTAATAATTAATTTCAAGAATTATTTTAAAAATTCAAACATGAAGAAGTCTTAAATATATTTTATAACTGATTTGAATTCAGTTCAGCTACATTTATTTTTTAATAATTCACGTATAATTAAGCTGCCTAAAGTCTGACATCAGTCAACGATTAAAAAACCTGTTTTCCTTTTATAGTGCTAAATCTTATAAAATTTTATGACAGATCATCAGATAGACTTTTGTATTTCCTCAGACTTAATACACAGCGCAAATGTATGATGATGCCAATATTTTAAAGTTTTCAAATAAGATGACTATCTTAGAATTATACAGATGAATGAGGGCATGACATTTTTTAATGCAAGACTTTCCAGAGAAGAGAATCCACAAAGACCCTAGGAGAAGGAGTGTGGATAGGAGAATGGGGAGACTCCTCTTGATTATCAAGGGAGAAGACAAGCAAAGTATATGGCCAGAGGCTTCTTAATCTCCAATGGACAAGAAAATCATCTGTTTTCTAGTGGAAAGAGTAAATTCAGGCACCCAAATAAGATTCAGAGTTTTGCCCATGGGTAGTATCAAGCAGAAATAGGATTGTAATCTGTATCTAATTTTATTCTCTGGTTTGGAAGGTTTGGAGTGTGGTGCCAATAGTCAGGTGAAGGAAAACTCTGCAATTGCTATAAATACAAATTGTGAGAGTCTTCAGAAGCCCTTGCTCTTCATACTACAAACAGTGTCTGTGCCAATGGCAGCAAAGCAATCTCTCTCTCTCTCTCTCTCTCTCTCTCTCTCTCTCTCTCTCTCTCTCTCTCTTGTCATTCTACACTTAGAAACTCTTATGTAGCTTTATTTGTAAGTTAACTGGTTGACTATAAAATTCTTATCTATAATAATACACAAAATAGGAAATTTCAGTATTATTGAATCTTAAAATAGTTTAATAATACCAACATATCTGAGAAGAACTGGTTTTGAGACAGAAAGTCTCTTCAATATCACCAAACATTTTTAAACATTCTTTGTTTTTTTATTTCATTTTTATTTTTTACTACCAGGGATTGAACCCAGTTTTACTTAACCACTGAACCACATCCCCAGTCTTTTTTATTTATTTTGAAAAAGGATCTTGCCAAGTTGCTTAGGGCCTTGCTAAATTACTAAGGCTGGCCTTGAATTTGCAATCCTCCTGCCTCAGTCTCCCAAACCTCTGGGATTACAAGCATGCACCACTACACACCACATTCAGCTTAAGTCATTCTTTTTTTTTTTTTTTTAGTTGTAGTTGGACACAATACGTTTATTTTATTTATTTATTTTTATATGGTGCTGAGGATGGAACTCAGCACCTCACATGTGCTAGGCAAGCACTCTACCACTGAGCCACATCCCCAGCCCCTTAAGTCATTCTAAAGTGATGTAAAGAGGAATGCATTTTTTTCACATTTCCCCAGACACAGGAAATGTAAGTAAGACTTGCTGCATCAGAGTGGAGTATTAATATAAGTGTTTTATTATTATTTTTTCAGTTTAATTAAAGGTTTTAAGCTGTATATATTACCAATACTATTAATATATTTCTTCAGTACTTTATAGTTTGGTATTTATATGTTAACATTATACTCACTTTGATTCTTTTCACTACTCTATAACATATGAAGGTCAGGAATTCCCATCAGTCATCCTACCTCTACTATATCACATTTAAAAAGAAAATGTTAAGCCTTACTTAATCAAATTAACCAAATCAATAAAATAAAACTAATCAACTTGTTTTAAGGTCTATTTTATTTGGTATTAGTATATTCACTCCAACTTTTTATGGGATTTGTTTGCATGATGAATATTGTTTTCACCCTTTGCCTTGCACCTATTGGTACCATTGAATATAATATAATATAATATAATATCCTATAGAGAACATTATATTTAAATCTTGTTTTATATTTTATCCAGAACCTCTGCTTTTTGTTTGGGTTGGTTAATTCATTCATATTTAATGTTATTGTTAATAAAGTTGATTCACAGCTGCCATCTGTGCATTTGTTTTGTCTCATGTCATTTTTAAATTTCTTTTTTGCTGCTTACTTTTGAATTAAGTATAATATTTTCTGTTAGCCAGTTTGATGTCACTATAACAGTACTTGAAATAACCAACTTATGAAGAGGAAAGGTTTATTTGGCTCAAGATTTTAGAGGTTTCAGTCCATGACTAGATGGTCCTATTGCTTTGTGACTGGGGTGACCTATCATGACCTTTGTGATAAAGCAAAACTGTTCACCTCTTACTGGGAAATGAAAAAGAGGAAGAGTAAGGAGCTGGTTTCAAACTATCCCCTTTAGACACATGTCCCCAATGACCCAAAGATCTCCTATTAGGACTACAAGTTCTACCATCTTGTAATAGTGACTATGTGGGAACTAAGGCCTTACCACATGGACTTTGGGGGACATTTCAGGTCTAAACTGTAGCACATCAATTCCTTTAGGAATTTTCCTTTTAATTTTTTACTTGTTTCTTAGTAGCTGCCCAAGGGTTTACTTACATCTAAACTTATCAAAATCCACCTTCCTTTTTGCCAACTTAATTCCATAGGTACAGGTATAATGAGATCTAAAAGTGTTATTTCTATATAACTCTACTACTTCTTCCCCATATTTATGCATACAAATACATACATACACATACACATCAGATCCAGAAATAAATTATTATAATTATTGCTTTCTATAATGTTATGACAGTGAAAGTCATTGAGGAAAGAAAAGTCAGTATATATTTTAGAGTTTGTTATATTTAACTTCTTATTTGTCATTTCCATCTGGTATAATTTCTGTAACTTCAATATAATTCTACTCCAAGACACCTTTTTTCTATTGGACCAATAATAAAATATACCCCTATCTCTATCTACCTGTCAATCATCATCTACTTCCATTGTTTCACACATTTTCTTCTTAAATCAATTAAGAGTGAAAAAAGATAAATATGTATTTATACTCTTGCCTCACCAGCGATTTCCAGTTTTCTTGAGGATTACAATTTCTATTTCTGCTTAGTTGCTTTCAGCCTGAAGAATTCTTTTTTGTGCACCTAATAAAGTTAGTCTACTAGCAACAGATTCTCTCAGGTTTTGTTTATCTGGTAATACCTTTACTTTCTCTTCATTTCTGTTTTGTTCCATTGCTTCTGATGAGAAGTTTACAGTAAGTTCTGTCAGGGATACTTAGTATATGATAAGTAATTTTTCTTGATGCTTTTAAGATTTTCTCTTTGGCTTTAATTTTCACCATTTGCTTAACCACAATGTGTCTGTGTGTACATTTCTTTCATTTCTTCTATTTGGAGTTTATTGAACTTCCTGAATGTGTAAGTTCATGTCTCTTGGCAAGCCTTTGTGGTCTTTGGACATTGTTTCTCATATGTTTCTTCAGTTGATTTCTCCTTCTTCTCCCTTTTCAGAGATCTCAATCATACATTTGGTGCATCTGAAGGTGTCTCATATTGATGGGAGAATCTGTTCATTTTTCTTCATTCTATTTTCTCTATTATTTAGATTATATAGTCTCTATCATTCTATCCTCAAGTTTACTTATTTTTTCCTCTGCCAATCAAATTCACTATTGAGGTTTTATTTAATTTTAGTTGTTGAAGTTTTCATATACAGAATTTCCATTTGAATCTTTAAATGTTTTCTGTATTGTGTGATTAGGTGGTATTTTTGTACCTTTTCTTTATTACCGAAGCATGGCTTCCTTTGGATCCTTGAGCACTTTACAATGGTTACTTTCAAGTATTTATCTGTTAAATCTGGTATCTAGGCCCTCTCATAAGCTGCTTCCATTGTCTGCATTTTTTTGTGTGTATATGTACATACTGCCTGTCTCCTAATTGCTTTTGTTAAATATAGGACATTTTGCATAGTATATTTTAGGAATTTTGGATATGGATTCCCCTTCTTGGTGAAGCTTGTTTTTGTGATGGTGTATTTGTTTTGACTTAATAAGGCTGCTTTAGCAAAGTCTATTTTTCTCACAGTATGAAGTATTTGTTGTCTCTCCTCTGAGAATGCAGCCTTGGGCATTCACCCTAGGATCTCAATAGTTTAATAGGACTCTCTTTGATTGTCTCTTTCTGATCTCTTATTAAACCATCTGCTTCATTTGTATTGCACCCTGCCCAGTAGACTCCAGGAATACTGGCTGATTGCTCTATTGTTCTCAGAGGTGCCATGAGGCATCAATTGTTCAGCATTCTCATGGAACTCAGACATTAAGAGTTTCTGAGGCCAGTCTTTGGGTTTTTTCATCTCTAGTAGGTTTGTTTTTTTTTTTTTTTTTTTTTTTTTAATCTGGATGGAACTCAGGGGCACTTGACCACTAAGCCACATTCCCAGCCCTATTTTGTCTTTTATTTAGAGACAGGGTCTCAATGAGTTGCTAAGGGCCTCTCATTGCTGAGGTTGGCTTTGTATTCAAGATCCTCTTGTCAGAGCGTTCCAAACTGCTGGGATTACAGGCATGTGCCAATGCACCCAGCCCTAGTTTATTTTTCTGTAATTATCTTTGGTAAATTAGATGGCCAGTGGTTTAGCTTGTTGTTGTTGATCTAGAGGAACTATTGTTTTTGAGAGCATCTTTTTGGCTTGGTTTCTAAAGGGGGCAACATTGTGAGGTATATAGTCAAGGGGAGAAATAAAGAATGTCCATGTGTTTCTGCCCCTTTCAATGCTTTATTCACTCAAATTACTCAATACAATTTCATATAGGTTCTTAAGAAAACGACAATTCTTAATTCTAGGCACTGCAATAGACATAATCAATTCACAGCAAACAATTCTAGATTAATTAATTCACAGCAAACAATTCTAGATTAATTCTAAGCACTGCAAAACACACTTAATCATGATAGGCTAGTGATAGACATTTCCTCTGCATGCTAAGTTCAAATGTCTTAAGCCTTAGGCTTTATGTCCAGCAGATGCACACTCAGACCGCAGTGATCAGGTCCAGAACCAAAGCAGGCTTTTCCTGGCGTGGAGTGGACAACTGGTTGAGGAGAGGGTCCTAGGAAGAAGTTGCAGCTCTCAACAGGGTCCAGACAAGGCTGTAGAGTTTGAGAGCAGTGAGGATCACCCAGAGGATCAGGAACAATGGCAAGTGATAGGATGTCAGGTCCTCGTCAGGCTCTCCAGCTCCAGTGCATCCTTGTTTTGGCTGGCTGAATCCCTGTTCATTTGCTCTATTATTTATACTAACTTTGGGGACTTTTGACCCCCCTTTCAATCCTTACCAGCTACCACTGGATTTCTCCATGACATCATTTACCTGGGGTCAAAAACATCTGGTCTGGTAGTCTCCACCCTGATCTTCTTGCCTTTCCCTCTTACAGGGCGAGGATAGCCTGGCAGAGGCTTCACTCTTTTTATCAGGGTGGGGGGAAGTAACTTGTGTGAGGCCAATACTGGAGGGCTCTGTGGGTGTGCCTCATGAGACTGCAAGTTTCAAACTGGAGTTTTTAAAATACAGTTGGTTAGGCTCAGGCCTAAGGCCATACTCACATTGGACTTCCCCAAACTCCTTTTTAAATACAATTTTTTTTTCAGTACAGCTTCAGAGTATTCTTTTTTAAAATACAACTATCTTTCTCCCTGGGAAAACTTCTTGAGCCACTACTGTGGGCTGTGGGTGGCATAGTAACCTCTGGGTAACCCAGTAGCCTCTGATCTTCTTAGCTTTCCTCTCTCAGCATGGGACCTCTTCTTTAGAAGTAAGCTGAGATCAGAACAATAGAAATGTCAATATTCTCAGCTTGATGTGTGTGGATAGAGCCTCTGTCTTCTGGATAGGGTAGAGTGGGAAAAGGAGCCTCATACCTCTTAATCTGGCCCCCTCAGGAATTTAACCTTCAACTTGCATTTGGAGTAGATGAGAAATATTGATGACCTAAGGTTGTTGGAAATGTTTTATAAAACTTGATTGGGGGCTAAGGAGAAAATGTGAACCTTCCTCTCTACACACCTAATAAGGTGGAAATTTCATCATGCAGGGATTTGTGAGTAGACAGGATAGGGTCATAAGTCCAATGCCAGGGTCTCTCCCTGTTCTTACTGTGACAAATAAAAAAAAACTTCTGTTTCTTTTTTCTCTAATAAATTTTTGTCCAATTGCTAGATACCCTTAGGGCAAATTAGTTTTATAATTTCAACAGTTTTGCTTCTATCATTCATAAATGGTCCACAAAGCTACCCATACCAGCATCCTGGATATAAAACCCCCATAAGCTTATTCTTTTAAAGTTTTATTTTCAGTTATTTAAAGGAAACTTGAGGTAGGATACAAAAGACAAGCACGTTCAATTTGCCATCTTGATCTAATCTAATCTCTTTCATTTCATTTTAAGACTTCATCTCTTCCTTCAAGGTCTCATGTGTTTCCTAGGTATGACTTTTCTTTCACTCATCTCACTGTTATTTTACAGAATCAGGCCCAGAAACTCTGTAGGAGAACTATGTTCAAATCTCAGTTTCTAGATCACTAGTTGTAACTTCTGATCATGAGACATAACATCACATGATCTCTGTATTTCTGTTATTTACCTATAATAAAGGGAAAGAGTATATAATATGGCTAAAGACAACATATTAAATGCACATACATACCATCACTCAGAGAACACAGGTTCTGGCACGGGAAAGTTTGTGGCAGAACATTAACTTCATTATCTAACAAGCTTTAATTTAAAAAATCATGTACATACAATGCAATAATTATTACACTAAAAAATGTTTCAATAAGAATGTAATTAATTTGAATTGTTTCTGATTCTTGATTAACCTCAATAGTGCTTTAGAGTCTCATATAAGAGGCAGTGAAGATTTGATGCCTAGACAGAAGAATTTTCTCTACATATGGGTACTCAGATATTTTGATGTTCCTTTTGCATTAGTTTAGATAAAACAGACAAAGTGATTTTAAAATGAAATTACTAACGGGTTTTATTTCCGAAATCATGGCTGTTTAATCCCACAGTGACCAATTTCTGTATCTGGAGCACTTGCTTTACCTTAAGGATTTGTAACTTTGGCATTTTCCATACTGTGAAGAAATGTCATATTATCAAATAGAAATTTTGCTGACTCTTACTCCACTTGTTTGAAATCTGTAAAAACTCATTCACAAACTGAATGAAAATTTGCCTTTGTTATAATTTTATTTTTTATTTTTTTAATTTTTATTATTAGTTGTTCAAAACATTACATAGTTCTTGACAAATTATATTTCATACATTTGATTCAAGTGGGTTATGAACTCCCTTTTTTACCCGTATACAGATTGCAGAATCACATCGGTTACACATCCACTGTTTTATATATTTCCATACTATTGTCTGAGTCTTTGAAATATTTATCAGAGCAAAAGAACTGTGAATAAAGTAGGTGAGGCAATCAATAATTGTTTTGTTTAATAAACATGCTACTAGGTGGGAGGAGCACCAATAAGTATGGGTTTGTTATACTTTTGGTCAAGTAAAAAATAATTCAATTATTTTAATTAGTTATGCATGACAGTAGAATGCATTTATGCACTTTGATATATCAAACATAGATGGAATATAATTTCCATTTTTTCTGAGTATATATGTTGCATAATCATATTTGTCATGCTGTCACATATATACATATAGTAATAATGTCTATTTCATTCTACTATCTTTCCTATCTCCACATTCCTCCCCTACCCTCCCATAACTTTCATCTACCTAATCTTGAGTAATGCTATTCTTCCCTAGTGCCTCCCCACCTTATTATGAATTAGCATCTGCATATTAGAGAAAACATTTGTCCTTTGGTTTTGTAGGATTGGCCTGTTTCACTTAACATGATATTCTCCAACTCCAAACATTTATTGGTAAATGCCATAATTTCACTCTTCTTTAAAGCTGAGTAATATTCCATTGAGTATATATACCACATTTATTTTATCCATTCATCTATTGAGGGACACCTAGGCTAGTTCCATAGTCTAGCTATTGTGAATTGAGCTGCTGTAAACATTGATGTGGCTGCATCACTATAGAATGCTGATTTTTAAGTCCTTTGGGTATAAACCAAGGAGTTGGATAGCTGGGTCAAATGGTGGTTCCATTTTCAATATTCTGGGGAATCTCCATACTGCTTTCCACAGTGGTTAAACCAATTTGCAGTCCCACCAGCAGTGTATGAGTGTACCTTTTTCACCGCATCCTCACCAACAGTTATTGTTGCCTGTATTCTTGATGATTTTCATTCTGACAGGAATGAGAAGAAATCTCAGAGTAGTTTTGATATGCATTTCTCTAATTGTTAGAATTACTGAACACTTTTTTTGTTGATCAATTGTATTTCTTCTCTGAAATGTATGTTCAGTTCCTTAGAACTAAAAAAAAACTTAACAACAAAAAATACAAATACTTAATTTTTAAAAAAAAATTTAAAAGAAATGTGTTCAGGTTCTTTCCTGGAATATCCTTCTTTATCAATTTGTTCCTGAGAGATGGAGAGAACCACACCTAGGTATTGATGTGGTTTTTAAATAGTGCATTGATAAATCTACATGGGTTTTGTTGGGTCACTTACCCATTAATGGAAAGCAGAAGTGTGGGAGTAAGGAGAAATACAATGTACAAGATTTCAGATAACTGTTCTGCCTTAACCATGGAGACTTGTTTTTTATATTGGACTTTGGAGTGATGTTTCATTCATTGGAACAAAGGGTTCTCAAATGATTAATTATAATGTGTCAATTTGGCCAAACCTTGGTATTCAGATAGTAATTTGATCAAACACTGGTCTGGATGTTGCTGTGAAGTTATTTTTAAAGTGAAATTAATATTTAAATTAATAAACTTTGAGTAAAGTAGATTATTCTCTATAATGTGGGTGGACCTAATTTTACTAGTGGAAAACCTTAAGAGAATGCAGACTGAGGTCCCCCTGAGGAAGAGAGATACCTTCTTCAAGAGTGCCTTAGGTCTTGAGATGCAACATCAGCCACTCCTGCCTACCCACTATCTATTCCCTACACACACACACACACACACACACACACACACACACACACACACAAAACACAATAATTCTGTATCTCTGATGAACCCTTATTAATGCCACTTTATTGCTATGAAAAAGTTTTGAAAACATTAATTTGGCTTGTTTTTTTTTTTTTTTTTTGTATCAGGAATTGAACCTAGGATCACCCAGTGAAGCTAGCCCTTTTTATTTTTTATTTAGAGACAGAGTCTCACTAAGTTGCTAGGGACTAGGTAAGATGCTGAGAATGGCTTCATACTTCAATCCTCCTGCCTCAATCTTCGGAGTCTCTAGAATAACAGGTGGGTACTAGCACACCTGGCTTCAAACCTTTCTTTTAACCAGTAAGTAAACTAGTAAACAAATTCTCTTGGCTTCTCTAATCAGCAGTAGATCATTTTCTAAGCCATTGGACCTTAATTTCACCATGCATCAGAAGAACTGGGAGCTCTTTAAAAAATACAGATTATTAGGATTTACTTCCTCCATGATAGAATTTCTGACTCAATATGTCTATGATAGGACATGAACATTTGAATTGAATTTCTAACAAGTTCTCAGGTGATGCTTATGCTTTAGTTTAAAATCACACTTGACCATAGTTTAAAATCTGGAAAAACATTGATGAAGTACAATATACTAAAAATGAATATATCAGTAAATAAATTGTTTGCTATGGTCTCTTTATTTTCCTCTTCACTGGGACCTACTTAAAGGTTCATCTGTTTCTGGGCCTTAGATTTCTTATTAGTATATTAAGAAATTTGCAGCAAATGATGTTTGCTATTCTTTCCAGAACTCTAATATAATATAAATACTACTACTTCCATGCAAAAATTTTAAAAAAAGAAATTCTGGAACTATCCCACGAGTACAGGAATGATTTGGCAACATATACTTTTTAAGTAACTGTGGTTGAATAAATTATTTGTTCATCTACCAAAGTATTTGAAAGTAGCTGATTATCTTTTTTTCTCCCTTATTGCAAGTTAAATTTTCTCAAAGAGATGCTAAGGCACAGTTTAGGGTTTAAGATGCTTAGTAGGGATTTACATCTGTGAGGAAAAGTGGGAATAAGGAGGATTGGAAAAAAAAACTGCAACACTCAAAAATCAAAATATTAGCCTCACTGGCAGTGCACTCTAAGGTGAAAAATGCCCATCAGAGTGACCTGTATTGACCTGAAATGGCCTTGTCCACTATAGGATATAAACTGTGCCTGAAAGAGGGTAGCCTTTCATTAATCAGGCATCTCTAGGCAGCTAAGTTAGACCCTGAAGGGCTAGTTGAAGGTGGTCGCTTGCTCTTCTCTCCATATCTGTCAGCCATTTCCTCTTTGAAGGTGTATAAACACATATAAACACAAGTTTTCTGTTATTCTTTTGGCCTTTCTTTCTTGATTAGACAATGGATACTGAAATTTCAACTACTGCATGCTATCCAAAGCATAAAAGGGCCAGGCACTGGGGTGTACATCTGTAATCCCAGCAGCTTGAAAGACTGAGACAGAAAGATCATGAGTTCAAAGCCAGCCTCAGCAAAGGCAAGGCGCTAAGCAATTCAGCGAGATCCTGTCTCTAAATAAAATACAAAAGAGTGCTGGGGATGTGGTGCAGTTGTTGAGTATCCCTGAGTTTAATCCCCAGTAACACCACGCAAAAAAAAAAAAAAAAAAAAAAAAAAAAACTATAAAAGGACAGAAGAAAAATGAGATGAGACAGGATAAATCAGGGACCCTGTCCCAGGGTCCCACACCACCTTGATTAGCCCACATGAGAGCCTAAGAACCTCCCTTTCATCCTGCCCCTTGCAGTTATTATAAGAGTAAATATCCTTGAAAAGTAAACAAGATCCTGTTTTTCCGAAGATTGCCTAATCATCCAGAGGTGCATGTTTTCACTCTATTAATCTAAGAAGGGAAAATCTCTCTTGAAGACCCCATGGGTAGTACTTACATTTCATGCATCTAATGTCAAACCCAGGAGTAAGAATTTGGTACATATGCAATAGTCATCATGAGTAAGGCAACAGGAATCAGTCAATCATCCCTCATTTAGTATTAACCACTCTTAGCAAAAATCCCGCCAAAGGCAAACAAAGAACTCAGAAGCTCACAGAAGTCCAGACTTTTTCTCAGTCTTTGGGCAGACATCTTTGTCATGTCCCTGATGCACCCTTGCAGCATATCTCCCTCTAATAAACTCTTAGCTGTTTCTCTTTGTCTCCATGAATTTTCAGTGCAGTTGCCATCACCCTGTCACCCAGCTCCTGTAACAAAGAATAGAGTCGCCTTAGTCCATTTAGGTTACTATAACACAAATTGGGTGACTTATAACCAACAAACATACAGTGCTAGAGGCTGGGAAGTTCAAAATCAATGCACCAGCATATTTGGTATTTGCTGAGGGTCTATTTCCTTATAAATATTAGCTTTTCTCTGTCCTCACCTGAAGGAAGCAGGTAACTAGCTTTCTGGGATCTTCTTTGTAAGGACATTAATTCCAATCATGAGGGTTTCAGTCTTATAACCTGCTCCGCCTTCATATTTCTACTGCTTAATAGTATTACATTGGGGGCCAGGATTTCAACATATAAATTTGAAGGTCACACAGACCTTCAGTCTATTCCTTTTATAAGAAAATCAAGCCTTCCTGGATCCTGTTGAGTGATTTTTTACTTATGCCTCACTTACCAGAATGTTGTTTTACCATTAACCTCACTAGATGCTAGGAAGCTAAGTGCTTAGAATCTCCATTTTCTACAAGAGAAAAACAAAAGAAGAAGAATGGATGAGAAATGGATGCAGCATTCCAGCCAAGAAGGCCTTTGATACTCGCTTTATTTAAACTTTTAAAATGTCTGCCAGTTACTTTGCTAGAAGCTCTCTGTTAAATCCCATAAAAGTGATGTCAAACCAATATTAATATTCATGATTAGCCTTGTGATAAATCCAAGCTTTATTTACATTTTTCTAAGTCATTGTCTTGACACCCAGAATTAAGTTTTAGGTTTTAAAGAATTCACTAGGGCAGCAGAAAAGAGGGTTTCCTGAAAACACATATGGAGTTCAATTTGAGAGCTTCTATATACTCCTTTTGGGAAGAAAAAGCTGTGTTTACTGACCTTAGTATTTTTATTTTTCCTTTGGGGTTAAAATAAGTTTTCTTCTTCATCCTAGGAAAATGTAGGCAAGACAACTCACAAGTGTGACATGAACTGAAGGATTCAGGGACTGTAATTTGCATCAAAGCCAAACCAACAGGACTTCTGTCATCTCCTCTTCAAAGCATTATCCTAAGGGATGTGCTATTTCACTGCGAACCAAGGAATTCATGCTCAAACATGCAGCTGCTAGCACAGAATTCAACTTAAAAAGCTTTAAAAATTAAAAAATCAGAGAGAGAGAGAGTAGGTGGGAAAGAAGCCCTACCATCTCCCCAGGAACCCCTGCTGCTCTTAAGTAGAATCCCTCCCCTATCACCATCCCACACATTGTGCTAACAAATAAAATGAAGATAAGTAATGGCCTAGTAAATTACAGTAGCACATATTATCAAGTGGATGGATCATAACCAAAAGAAGACCCATACCTTTATAGTGACTGAAATGGATAAGAGAGAAGGGGGACCTAATTGTTTTATCTCTGTAACTTATGTCTAAAATTGGGCTACTACTCAAATTCACATTCCTATGAACTTATTTACAGAGTTAATAAGATTGACCTAGCAATTGAAAAAAATTAAAAGGAATGTTACGATTAAATAAAGCAGCAGAATAATAACAGAGTCACAAGTTATATTTTAAAATATAACAAATTAACAGTAGCATATAATTTTTCAAAGTAATGCAAACAGTTGTTTATGATGTGTTTTCAGAAATTGCTAGAAAATAAATATCTTGATGTGTGGACAGAGTATACTGTTTCTATAACAATATTGTAAAAATGTCTCAGTGATATTCTAATAACCAGAATAACCCAGTAATTGAGCATCTTTTAATTAACTGATATGCAGAGGACAAAAAAAGCTATCGCTACTTGTTATTTTAAATAAAAACAGTAGAGGGCTCTGAAAATGATGGAACAACTATAAAAACTAATTCATTTGAGTTCCAACTACTGTTAAACAATTTACACATTATCTCAGGTGTAAAAGGAGAAGCAAACTATTTTTTAATATCTTCCTACACATTGTCATTTACTCATTTAAGCCTTTCCTTCACTATTTTATTTTTTAAATCATTTTTTTTCAGCAAGAATTTCCAAGAGACAATTTGATCAGTTCCAGAAAGCTTCCAAACACATATTCTCTAGGTGTTATTTATTTGGTGATCAGTACTCCCTACCCTCTTTAAATACTGATTTCTATGTTATTTTTTTTCTGCCATAGATCATCAGTGGATTTATTTTTCAATGGTCTATTTTTCTAAATTATATTAAAATTTATCTATACTTTACTATTGAAGTTCTAAAAAGCATTTTTCCTCAGTATAGAAATATACTTTTTAACATTTGCCTGCCACTAAAAGTAATTGCATTAATTTCCTAATTAATTACTATCTCCTGGGCTCCCATATTTATAGCAACATATTTGTGTTGATGTAATATTGATTTAGTATACATATTTCACTCCGGGTTAATTTTACAAATTGAGGATACATCTAACTAATATGGAAAATATGTCTCAAATATTAGTTTTAAGATGCAATTCTTAAATTTGGTAATTATTAGATAGAATAAATTGATTATAGTTTATTTTCAGCAATTGCCTTCTCCTCTACTGTAGATAACTAAGGAACAATGAAATGGCTGAACATCTGAATTGTTTGTTTTTTTCTTTTACATTCCAAATGGTAAATTTTGAGCCATAGAAATGACAACTTCAGATCCACAAACACAGGCAGAACCAAAGATAATAAGTCTTATGAAGGGAATTATTGGCAATTCATTTCAAGACTTGTAATGTTGAATATTTCTACAGTAGCAGAGGCAGCATACTCTTGGTGAGAGGTAAATGCAGGGAGCAAAACTGAATAAACCTGGAACTCACCTCTTATCATCTCATCTGCATTCTTTTAAGTATTCCTCTATCAATATGGAACTTACTTACAATTAATATACTGATGACTTAAAGCATTAATGTACCTTCTAAAGGGACCTATTTTATTGATTAGATTTCAACTTAAACCTGATGAAAACTGAGTTCAAATAATAAAGCATGGTTAAATATTTCAAAGAATGATGAAATAGTTTTTATTTTTAACATTAATAGAAGTCTCTAGCAATTTACATAGTAAAATAATATATTTATATTATTCATAATTTATCTACTTCTTTTCCATTCCTTCCTTCTCCCTTTTAACTGTAATTTGACACAGACAGAACAGTTAGACATAAGTATGAGGAGAACATTTCCCAAAGACAGTCTAAGTCCTGTGAACATTACCCAATAACTATTTTAAGCTGAAGATTAAGAAAAATATCTCAATTATCAAAATCCAGTCCTACAGTTTTTGAATTTTTCTATTTAAAAAATCAGACACATTAGAATTTTATATATATAAAATTATATATATATGATATAATTATTTATATTTAACATACATATAGTTTAAGACCGAATGGATTCTTTCCCTTCCATTTTCTTCTACCTTCACTGTCTATTTCTATTTCTCAGGCACATAATAACTCTATTAAACTACAAAGATGTTTTGTCAGTTTTTATTTTTCTTCAAGTACTCTCAATTAGCAGGTGACACAACTAAAAGCATTGTCAGATGATATTAAGGATAGGGAAGATTGTAAGTGGACACAAATTGAACAATTTAATTGTCTCCCACCAATATTATCAGTGTACCACTGTTTTGCTCCTCTACTTCACAGTGAACAGCTGCCTCTTCAATTATTCTTACCCATTTCTGAAAACTAAAGACCTAGTTTCATAATAATACATAGTTACTGGATAACTGAGGGACAGCCTTTTTAGGTTTTCTTAATGAAGTAAACCATAAAAAGATTATTCAATTAATCATGGAAGCATTTAAATTAAATAAATTTATTTTAGAAAATGAGTCTATTCAAAAAGGTACAGGTAGGTTAGCTATACCTCTTTGCCTTCTGTTACAGAAATGAAAGAAACAGGTGAATAGATGTACTAATTGTAAAAAAAAATGATTCAAAGAAGGAAGGTTATTTTTACTCTGGGGATGTAAAATAAATTTTTCTAACAACAAAATAAGTTACATTTATTTGAAGCCAATTAGTATTTTAATCTAGAAAAACACTGATTCAAGCAATCTGGAAAATGTGCTCCCTAAAACAGATTTTCTTTTGAATAAAGTTACATATACGTGTGGATATATATACACATACCTAAAAAATCACAACATGAGGTAATTTCAACTTTACTGTGGAACTTAGTTGTAAGAAATAGGAGCTCCTTGAAGCCTTGAGATTGGCATCGGAATAAGTAACATTTTAAAGAAGAAATTATTAGAAAACACTTGTTTTTAATCTTAAAGTGTAGGAAACAGCACAGACAGATGGGGATCCTTGGCCTGGCTTTAAAAGATTTACATTGATTGGTATTTTTGTACTCTTAAGGATGCCATATAGTGATTTTATAAATCTCTTTTGGTCTTAATAATCTTAATATTTCTGCTTTGGAAGATAAGTGAGAGTGAGGGAGGAAGAGAAAAACTTCAATTACCTTAGTTCTCTTTTCACCTTTAGTAGCCCTTCTGCTTTGTTGCTAAAAGACTTTGGCATTTGGCAAGTGGTCTCTTTATTTTCCCTGAGACTCAATTAATTGTTTTGCACACTGATGGGGCTTGATTAGATTGCCTCTTAGTCCCCTTTATAACTAATCTTCATGATTAAAGCAAAGAATTAAAAATTACCACAGATCCAAAATGTCTTACAGGCACATTTGCAAATATTAATAATTTTAAAACTTGTCTGAAAAGGATAAAAAGGGAGAAGAGCCTGTAATGTGAAAGACTTTGAGGTACACCTGAAAGAATCATTGCTGTTGAATTCTCCTTTCCTTACATCCAAAATAGTGGGACATAAATATTTTTCAAAGAATTTCAAAGCTGACTGAGGCTAGAATATTATGTATATGCATTCTTTCATGTTATAAATGAGAAAGCTGTAACTTAGGGGAAGAAAGTATGGATTTTATCATTGAACATTTCATACATTTATTTGTTTTCTCATTTAAATAAACACTTATAGTACTGAATACTATTGCACAAGGCCCTATATTAAGGAGTAGAGAACAAATACAAATAGGCATTATCCCTGCCTTCAAGGACTTTATATATTTTTAGAAGGAAAAAACAAATTCAAACAGAAAAATGCTTCTGTTAAAATACTCTTACAAATTTAAATATAAAAAGAAAACACTATTCATAAATAAAATTAAACAAAATGTTTCCTTTATTAAAAAAATCTATTAGCATGAAGGAGACAATCTTGCAATTCCATCAGTTTTAAGAACATAAAATGTTTTAAAATGTTCTAAATAAGAATAGACCATACTCAGTTGGCTACCCCAGTGAATTCTATCAAACATTTAAGGTAATAAATATTAGTTCTAATAAACTCTTTCAGAAAGAGGAAGGCATAATTCTCAAAACACTAACTTCATCAAGTTAGTGTTTGCCTAATACCAAATTCACATGAACATTTGAATAAAAACAAAAGACCACTATCTTTCATGAATATGCAAACAAAGATCCTCAACAAGATATTTTTATTCTAATTTGTTATATATGACAGAAGAATGCATTAAAATTCATATTGCACATATAATGAACAATTTTCATATCTCTGGTTGTATACAAAGTATATTTACAACATTAGTGTCTTCATATATGTACTTAGAGTAATGATGTCCATCTCATTCCACCATCTTTTTTACTCCCTTCCCCTTTCCTGCCCCTCCCACCCCTTTGCCTATCTAGAGTTCATCCTCCTATGATGCCCCTCCCAGTCCCACTATGAAATCAGTCTCCTTATATCAGAAAAACCATTCAGCATTTGTTTTTTTGGGGATTGGCTGATTTCACTTAGCATTATATTTTCCAATTCCATTCATTTACCTGCAAATGACATAATTTTATTCTCTTTTATTGCTGAGTAATAATTCCATTGTGTATATATCACATGATCTTTATCCATTCATCTACTGAAGGATATCTAGGTTAGTTCTACAGTTTAGATATTGTGAATTGTGCTACTATAAATATTGATGTGACTGTATCAATAAATCAAATCCAGCAGTACAAAAAGGGGTCAGTTTATTATAATCAAGCTATATTTATCTCAGTAACGTAAGATTGGTTTTACATTGAGAATTCAATCAATGCAAATTGCTATATTCACAATATAAAGAAAAACATGAAATTTTAATAGATACGAAGTACATTTGACAAAATTCATCATTAGGCAACTTGTAAAGCTTTTAACTACGGGTAGATTTTCCACAAACTAAGAAGATACACTTATGAGAAATTTATATCTAACTTCATAATTAATGGTAAATATTTAACATATTTACCCTAGGATTACAATAAAACCAAGCTGCCTGCCTTCACTACTATGACTCATTCTTTTTCTTTTAATATATATTTTAGTTGTAGATGGACACAATACCTTTATTTTATTTATTTTAATGTGGTACTGAGGATCAAACCCAGTGCCTCACATATGCAAGGCCAGCACTCCACCCCTGAGCTACAACACCAGCCCCAATTCATTCTTATACTAGACATTCTAGCCATTAGAAGACATGCATAATCAGTTTCAGGATAATGCTCACCCACATCAAGATCTGATCCAGATAACTAACTAGGCCAATTCCCTTCACACTTGCTTTCATATTTTCCCTGCATAATCCCAAAGCTATATTGATACTTTGAAGACAGCCTTTAAATCTGTCTTCCTGGTGTGTTTACACTAAGAATAAAGACTTATTTCCTAGGTCACCAATGCTTTTTATATGTGATTTTTTCCTTAGGGTGATGGTAGGTCCTGAAGGGTTGGAATACCCATGGGTCCATGCCTTTGGCCACAACATTGGTGACAATAATAAAACAGTAAGCCAATTAAAATGGACAAGACTATTTATATGATAACATACTATATATTTCAAAACTCTAGAAGAAAGAAATGCTAATGTTTTTACCCTAGAGGAATAATAAATATTTGAGGAAGAAAGATATGTATAACTTGGTTTAAACATAATAGTTTCTAAAAATGCATGCATGTATTTTGTTGTGGTGGTGGTGCTGGGGATTAAACCCAAGGTCTTGTGCTTGTGAGACAAGCACTCTACCAACTGAGCTATATCCCCAGTCCACATACGTGTATTTTTGAAAAACAGATTTGAACAGACATATCACAAAAGAAAATATTTGAATAAGAGATAAGTTTATTTAAAGATGCCATAATTTCATAAGGGAAATGCAAATGTAACTTATATAATATTGTATTAGAAGAGACAAAAAATTGATAGTACCAAGTGTTGACATGGATATAAATCAATTGAAATCTCACATTATAGTCTTAAACATGTAAAAATGGAAAAACCACTTTGTAAAGCCTTTTAGTAGTCTCTTAAAATGTGAAATATTTAACCAAAAACCACACCACATTGTACTTCTTGGAATTTATTCAAGATAAACAAAAAATATATTCATTTATGTATGTTCACATACACCAAGACTTGTTGATTATATCAGCTCTATTCATAATAAAGAAAAAAATACACAGCCCCACTATATTTCACGTATTATAATTTTTAAAAGGTTAATGAAGGTTTTCTAAGTACACCCACTATTTTATGCTAGATGTTGACAAGTAATCTTGGAGCAAATATAGAGGCCTGGATAGAGGCACATATAAAGATGATAAAAGCCAAATTAGTGAGACATTGAGCCATGGAGAGAGAAAACAATCCAACGTAAGAATGAGTTAAGCATATTCATCTAAATGGCCTACTGAATATTAGGCAAGTAGTTATTTGGGGTATTTTAATGCCTGAATACTCTTAGAACTAATTTCATTCAAGTCATCCTGAAACATTTTGTTTCTGAGGGAGAATGAGTTATGGAATGAGAGAGAAGAGTTATAGCTGAGAATGAATCATAATATTTTCTTACCTCCTGATGCAAGTTTAAACCACTCTAAGTAGAACACAAAAGGAAAGAGGTCTTTCTTTCTTTGGAAATCAAATGAGTGTGTAGCCCTTATTCCTGTGTGCTTGAGACATCTACTCATTGGAATCACTCTTAGAATCTTCCCAGATATAACTTGGACATGTCATAGTTTGGCAGGGGCAGGAAGTAGTTTTGCAAGTAGAAAGAAAAAATGTTGTCAGACCAGCAGTGGAAAGCATCTCCAGGTATCATGTGAAAAAATGTCCAATGGAGGCCTGGATCGACAGGTTGAGAAAGGGAAGGGGAGAAATAGCCTGGTACAGACAAATGTGAATTTAATTGGTAGAAACAAAAGAGGGGCAAGACAGATCTCATGTATCCTGATACCAAAAGCAAAACACCTTAAGAGCAGCTTCAGGTCTTTGTGAGCCTGTGTGGCAAGGGAAACAGATTTGGACACGGATGGCAATATAAGCATTTTTACGGGCTGGGGCTCGCCTGCCTTGCACGTGGGAGGCACTGGGTTTGATCCTCAGCACCACATAGAAATAAATAAATAAAGATATTGTGTCCATCTACAACTAAAAAAAATTTTAAAAATATGTAAACATATTTAAAAATACTAGAGAAATTTGGGGAAATTTAGGATAGTTAAAAATACATAAGGAGCATTTGGGGAATATAAGTTTGATTTTTATGACTTATATAAGAGCTAATGGAGATTTTATAAACTGATATTTTTCAAAATAAAAGTCACACTGCTAGTGAAAAAAAATATGAATCGAAAGATTCACTATATAAACAGATCATAATAACCAACTGATCTGATGTATTTAAAATGATCCATGTTTAAAATTCTAAAACTTATTCTTCATTCTTTTTTTTTATAAGTTGACAAACTTGTGGTAAAATTTATAGGAAAAGCCATAGAACTAAGACCAAGCCTGGCAAACAGAGTTGGAAAACTTAGACTACCAGATATAAAGACCTATTATAAAGCTATAGCATTTAACACAAGAGTCTGACTGGCAGAAAGATAGACAATAGAAAATTAAAACAGAATATAGAATTTAGAATCAAATCCACAAATGCATTATTATTTTATTTCTGACAAGATAACAGTTAGTCAGAACAGTGGGAGAGTGGTAACATTTTTAGTTAATGGTGCTAGGTCACTAATATATTCATACAAATTTAAAAAAATCTTGGCCCCTAGCTTATACAATATGCAAAAGAAAATTGCAAATGGATTTTAGATCCAAAGGGAAAAATTGAAACAATAAAGCTCTTCATAAATCTTCATAAGCTATTCAAAGATCTTTTATAAAAAACAAATAGCACTAAAGAAAAGTAGTAGATTAGACAATGATAACCTTGAGTATCTGTCTCTCAAGAGAAAATATTTTTCAAAAATAGAAATCACAAAGAGGGAGAACATACAATGTAATTGTCTATGAATAGAAAAATTAAGGGAAATCAATTGAAAAGAATAGCTGAGAGACTCAAACAGGCATGCCACAGGAAAAAATATTTAAATGACCAATAAACTTATAAAAGGATGTTTAGTTTCAGTAGTAATTAGGAAAATACAAACTGAAAGAATAGTGTATCACCATGACACAGCCGCTAGAATAAAAAAGAAAAAGAAAAATCAAAGTCAGACAAGGACATATTGCAACGAGAACTTTCTACACTGCTAATGGAAATATAAATGGATGCTGCTGCTTTAGAAAAAAAGAAAACTTAGCATGTGAATGCCCTATAACCAGACAATTTACTCTTACATATATACATGTTCACTGAAAGACCTGTAGAATTATGTTCATAGCTACCCTTTTTGTAACAAAGCTGAAAACTATACTCCAAAAATGAATAAATTACAGTATACAATGGAATACAGCACAGAATGAAAATGAATAAAGTACAGTCATAAGCAAAGATGTGAAATAATCTAACCAACATAATATTGAGGGAAAGAAAAGAAACACACAAAAAACCATGTGTCTAGTTATAAAAGTTTCAAAATCACCAAAAATGAAACCATCTAGTTAAAAACTGAGATACTGTGAAACTTGGGGTGAGTGGCTCTTGGAAGGGAACTGGAGGGGACATCTAGGGTGCTTGTAAAGTTATTTCTTGTTCTGGGTACCAGTTGTAAAAGTGTATTCCATTTACAAAAGTTGATCCATTTATTCAATCTTTATGTGTGTCAGTCTATATTAATCTTGCAGTTAAGTGAAAAGGTTAACTGAATACCATGCTTTTCCCATATGTTTTCTTTAAAAAGTAAATGCAAATATTTTAATAAGAATATCTTAAACATAAAAACTTTTTTTAAAGAAAGGTATAAAGAGTGTGGCCCAGATAAATCATTATAGACCATAAGTCTACAATGTGAAGTTGAAAAAAAATTATTTTGTTCACGTGGAGTCAAAGGTAGTGGTGAGAGGAGGGATACGGATCTACTCTTGCTTAGAAGTGGCTTCCCAATGGGGAAGAAACCTCCTAAAATATTAATGAACCAGCAACATAGAAAGTACATGAGGGATCAGCCTATATGAAGGCCCTGATGTGGGAGAATCCTTGGTAGATTTGTTGGGCTGACGGTTAAAAAGACAAAGAATGAGTGGTTTGCAATGAGACTGGCATGCCGGACCACGGGAAAACTTGAGGTTATTAATATGTGTCAGTTCAACTATTATGGAGTAGTTGAATGACCTCTATTAGTTTTCACTGTTTTATCCTCATGTTGATTTGCAACCATTGAGGTGCTTTATACAAGAGAAGAGAAGAGAGAGAGAGAGAGCTAATAATTTTGGACTACAAAGAGAACAGACTAGAGAAGTACAAAAGTGGAAGAGATTGATCTGTGAGAAGGCTGATGCAATGTTGTAAGAAATGATCATGCAAGATTTAACAAGCAATACATATTTTTGAATGGAAGACTTATGGATATACTAATCTCCAATATTTGTATTTTCATTATAAATTTTTTCTATTATCTGATTCACTTATTACCTGAACAATTAAAAATATATAGGCTTCTAAAATAAAGATATTTATAAAGCCATTTTTTTTCCTTTACTGATGAATCTTGAGCAGATCATCACAACTATGGTAAAAAAAAAAAAAAAAAAAAACACAGGCTACAGCTGGATGTGGTGCCACATGCCTATAATTCCAGTGACATGGGAGACTGATGCAGGAGGATTGCAAGTTCAAAGCCAATCTCAGCAAAAACAAGACACTAAGCAACTTAGTTAGACCCTATCTCTAGAATGAATGAATATATATATATATATATATATATATATATATATATATATATATATATATATAAATAAATTCAAAATAGATCTGGGATGTGGTTCAGTGGTCAAGTGCCCCTGAGTTCAATCCCTAGTACCCGCCACCCAAAAAAAAAAAAAGAAAAAAGAAAGAAAGAAAAGAAAAGGACAGGCTACATCTGTTTTGTTAGGAGCTCAAAGCAGGATGCAGGAAGCCATGGATTTTCCTCTAGGGCATCCTTTAACATCCCATCAGTCAGTCTGTCATCTGTGCTGAGGTCCTCCAAGATATGAATCAACTATTCAATCTCTCATATCTGCATGTAAAATAGAAATACATTGAAGATGATACAACCTATCTTTCTAGACTCCAAGTGTCTAAGATACCATTGCAATAATTTGTAGTTATATTAACAATGTATTACTTGGCCCACTGGTTGGTTTGTTTTAGCATATAGCCTGTACATATAGTTTTCCATTTAGAATATATTTAGTCTTAGATCTCTGCTACAAGAACAGCAGTAGCTGAAAGGCTAAATAAACATTTCTTCAGAGAGGCAAATATATAGTGTAAAGTGATCTCATTTTGTGTACCTGAGAACTATAAAAAGAAAGTGTATTATCAGAGAGCATAATAGGTATACCATAAATATGTATTGAATTGAATGACCCCCTATTAGTTTCCACTGTAATTTCTGAGAGATATTTATAGAATAACCATCTAGCCCAATGTCTAATAAAATAAAAGTGAAATCATAAGTGCCAGTGTTTAGTGCTGGTGTGGTGAGGCAGAAGGAGATGTGGAACCCTGTGGTTTGATTCCTGTTTATTTCATTTTGTAACTATGTGATCAGGAGCCATCACAACCAGCTGAGGCTAAATTTTCTCACGCCCAACACAGAAAATGCTAACAAATGTCCTAACTCCCAAGCAGTTGGAATGATCACATAAAACAGCACATATAAAAAAACTTTGAAAACTCAGTTACTACGTTATCTTTTACTACCAGAAGGATTCTGCCTTGCCTATAGGAAATTATATGAATTTAATTTTCCCCCATAATCCCTAGAAGAAATGACTCAAACCCTGATTGTTTCAATCAATTTAATTTTATACTAAATACTAAACTGAGACATTTTTAAATAACATCACAAATCTATGTAAGTAACTCAGTTATTTACTGAGTCTGTGGACTTTAATATTTGAAAAGTTTCCTATTCTGGGAAATAATTGTAACACTCCATCTATAAGTTACATGGAAGTACTTTTCACATCTTTTTTTTTCAGCAAAAGCGAAAGAGCCAGGCAGAAATGGTTTTTTCTCTATTTCTTAAAGTGCATACTTAGGCATTGTTTCTAACATAAAGAGATAACTATGACATATACATATAAATTGGTCTATTTCACAAACCTAAAGAAAAACTTTTACCTTGGAACTTTGGAAAGCTAATAAAATGATAATCTGAAGTAGGACAGCAGTCTGTCCCTCCTCATCTTTCAATAGGGGGGAATGACATTTAAGGAAGAGAAGAGTCTCAGCTTCTCTCTCTGCTCTTTATTTTCTCTTTAACAGTGTAGGTCAGATTATCAGTATGTACCAGAGCATAATATATCTCAAATTATCTCAATTTCATAGAAAAGGTAATTGAATCATAGAAATATTGATTTTTCATAGTGTCTTGGACCTCAAATACAGGAATATGTCCCATCCCCACACTTTTCATATATGGCCAGACTGCAGCATCTTGCATGGCCAAACTTGTGGTTCTGATGAGGGGGTATGGGAGATTAGAAAATAAAGATTCACACACACAGATTGTAAAGATAAATCTGGGATCAGGTGGAGTGCCGCTCTCTGTTGGAGAAGCAGATCTAAAGAGTTACAACAGCAATCTTTATGTATGTATGTCTCATTATGAGGTTAAAGACTATGGCAAGCATTATTCTTTTACTTGGGAAAGTTACAGAACTAGAAACATTTATGCAGCTTTTCCACAGTTTCAATCCACAGTTGCAATGTACAATGTTAGAAGCTCTGTGTAGCACTCACGGAGATCCATTGTTTAGCTACTGTTAAGCAGGCAGGCTCAGGAGTAGGAGAGCTGGTGAAATATTTTGTTTGTCTAGCATGAGAATTCCTCTATCCCTGGGAGCTATATGCCTGAGATAAAGATTGAAGCTGATAAGTACAGAGCTTCCTCAGGCCAGACTTTACCATAGCAGCTAGCCATCCTATGCCCTTGTACAAAGACTTTCCCAGGCACTAGGAGTGCCACAGCCATGAGCTCATCAGAGACCCCCAGTTTCAGTCACTGCTTTCCAATTATCTGTCACTACTTTCCATAGACTAGTTTTTGATGTAGGGGAGAAGACAATTACTCTGACCTCATTAAATTTTCCCAACAAACCTACATAATACATCTCAAATTATCTCAATTTAATAGAAGAGGAAATTGAGTCACAGAGATGTTAAGATTTTTCATACAGTGCTGTAAATAATAGTGAAAGTGGAGAATCTACCTGGATAAGGGACACCATCCTTCTTACTTGATGGCAATAGCTTCTCCACTTACCAAGTGGTTGGAAAAATGCCCTGACCCTCCAGAAAGCATGTTGATAAATGCACTTGTAAATTTCTTTGCAGGGACAACTATATCAAGAAGAGACTCCCATCTTTGCCTTAGATTACAGTAACAATGTATCATTGCTGGGGATTTTGACCAATATTAAAACAGTCATTTGCTACCTTGCATCTGTCCCTTTGCTTATGATATTGTCCATGGGTGGGACAGGATTGTTTAATTGCACCACCCAGCTACCAACAGATTGGATGAGAATATTGAACTCATGCTAAGATGTAGAAACACTTTAATTAGACTTAGACAAACACACACACCACCACCACCACCACCACAACAACAACAACACACAGGGAAAATTATAAGTAACACAAATAATGTACATTTGGGCATTGATAACTAACCAGCTGTTATTGTGGTAAAGAGTGGGTTCTGCTGCTATTATGGTTTGGAAGTGAGGTGTACCCCAAAAGCTCATGTGTAAGATAATGCAAGAAGATTCAGAGCAGAAATGATTGGGTTGTGGGAGTCTTAACTCAATAAATGATCAATCGCCTGATGGGATTAACTGGTGGTGGCTAAAGGCAGGTGGGTATGACTGGAGGAGGTAGGGCATTGGGCATGGCTTTGGGGTATATATTTGTATCTGGTGAGTGGAGATCTCTTTCTCTCACTGCTTCTGGATCATCATTTGAGCCATTTTCCTCTGCCACACTCTTCTACCGTGATGTTCTACCTCACCGGGAGTCCTGAGGAATTGACTTCTACAATTACAGACTAAGACCTGAAACCAGGAGCCCTCACATAAACATTTCCTACTCTAAAAATTTTCTGGTCAGATCTTTTAGTCACAGCACTGAAAAATCTAACTAAACAATTGTTATCAAGGTCTTGCTTTTCCCTCTTGGCTTATTGGTTTTTGTTTTTGTTGTTGCTGTTGTTATTGTTGTTTGGTTTTACATTAGATAGTGCTTGTTTATCTCATTCATGTTATGTTATTAAATAGCTATATGCCATTCATAATGGACAAAGGATATTAATGAGGATCTTGAATTCAAGTTTTACATTCTGAAGATGATTTGTGGCACATATACATGTATAATCTTTTATTTTATATATTTTATAGATTGTAAAGGAAATAGATATTAAAATCTAGTTAACAAATATTAATCATTTCTACATTCTCTATATAAACACAAGGATCAAATAAATCTAATACTATTATGCTCAGTTTCATAGGTTAAGGATTTGAAATTAAGAACTGTCGATTGAGGCTAAAGAGATTACTTTTTTGTTTAAGAGCATTACTAGTAGTAAATTATGAAGACAAGATTCTAGTCTATTCAGACACCAAGGCACTTCTCAATATAATTCTGTTAGCACAGACTTCACTTGATCTATTATTACTACTACTTAACATCTCATGATGACAAAAAACTACCCAAGCCTTCAAACTACAAATTTCATTTGGAATGTCATATGTAGGGATAATATATTTAGCACTGATAACTTTTTGAAAGCCTTTTATTCACAGTTTAAAGATAAATCTCTTCATAGCTATTTGCTGTCTTTAAAGTTTAACCTATTCCCTTTAGGCTGGACTAAATAACTATTTACTTAAAAAAATCTTGCTGCCCCAGGATTTGTAACCACTGCATTGCTGTTGTGTGTACATATTACATATGTGCCATTTCCTGTGATATTACAATCCATTTATGTGGCTATCAGTAATTACCTTTCAAGCTTGATGAGTCTCTCGGGAAACTGAATCTTGGTCTAAGTGCAGCGGGAATCTAGATGGCATTTTTAGCAAGTTATTTTTGGTCACATTTCTAAAATTATCCAGAAGCCCCAGCTATGCTTGTAAAGAACCTTTAAAAAGTAAGAAAATGAAAAAAGAACATGCTTAACCAATGCAGTTCTTTTCAAATATCAACTTAAATGACAGAATGCTTTTTTAAAACTTTGAAATAAAAACTCTGTGAAACTAGTAGTTACCACCTGGAACAAACCAAAGTTACCAGAAATTTTGCAAAATCTCTGAGGAAAAGATTGTTACTCAACTTTTGAGGGTTCCCTTCAAGAAATGCTGAAATTTTGATAAGAAGATCAAACAGAAGTAAGCCTTTGTTTAGTGTCACCAAACAATTAGAAATGATGAAAAGCTATGATACTCTGGAATATTTACAACTACAACAGACTTCTCTTCCCCAAACTAGAATCATCACAATGCAGTCACAGCTTTCAGCTGTTCTGACTTAGGCTGAATTGGAACCAGTGACCTAGAAGCAGAGTGTCATGTTCCATTATTAAGTGTCTTAGCCAGCCAGTTACTCTCAGTTTTTTTTTCTCTTTAATCTTTTTTATTAGCAGCATTCCCATTTTTACCATCAGACAATTTGAGAGCACTCAAGAATGTGCTATGACATAAATTAGAGCTATTGTTTACATTTCTTTCTTATAAAGACAGACTATCCTCAAGTGTAAGATTCACCTTGAATTATGCCAGCTGCCTCCCAATTTCAGTATTTGTTCTTTCTTTATTTTCTGTTATAGTCTCTAAAAGGCATTAGATGTGGTTGGAATGAGAAATGCCTTCTCAGTTCCATAAATGAAGGTGAATTCAAGAAGGTACCAACAGACACCTGTCCATCATAACCCTGGGTAAATTGGGCCCAAGTGTAAAGCTATGCAAATTGATCCAAAAATGCGCTTCCTGATTTCATCTGATTTTTTTTTCACTTAATTTCATAGCTTGAAGAGCTCTAGAATGTATAATGTAAAAAATTATCTTCACTCTTTCATATTTTATCAGCAAACTAATTCAAACATATACAAACAAGAAATAGTGCTTTAAAAAAAATCTTTCGGCCCTATGTATTTTTCTTTGGACTTAATTTCTTGGAATGCCTGTCATGTCTACAGTGATCTGTGAAATAGAATGCCTAGATAGAAAGGGAAGTAAATCAATATTGCTTTAACAGAGAGAGTGTTTCTTGAAAACACACAGGTACATAATTAAACATAACAAACATTTCCCAAGGACAGATCTCTCTAACCGAACAAAATCAAACTTGCATTCCTTTGTGCTTTCCCCTGATGAGAACTTCATAACTTTGGACTGCTATAAAGGGATTTGGAGGACAATTCTGATAGCTATTTTTAGAAAATGATAGGCACCCAGCTTAGACATAAACTTGAACCTAAAAGGAATGTGTTTAGAGGAAGCAGTATGGACAATACAATTCTAAAGATTGAGATACTCAGGCAAATGCTTTCCTCTTATTTGTTGGAGCTTCATGCTTTTCAGTTTCTCCTCTTGACATGCATTAATATTTCCTTACAAGGTTAAAAAAATATTTTCTCTGAATAAATGATATCAATAAAGATGAATAATGAGATGAATTTCTCATTTTAGGGATAATTGATATCAGCATGTCACATTTCCTACTTACAACTGAAGTTATGTGGGATTGTGATAAATGAATATATTGATTATACAATATGTTTTTCTTAGTTGGGGTTCTTTGATAACTAAAGCAAGGATTTGGACATAAGAGAATATTATGGGGTGATATTAAGAAACACAGTTAAGAAGTGAACAGTGAAAAATACAAAGGAAAAAAGTCAATAAAACTTTTATTGATGAGTGGGTTATTGCTATGGGAAATGGGAGCTTACTCCTGATCTGGACCTTCTAAGAGGTTCTACAGAATTACTTCACAATAGGAGGGAAAAAGAAAAAACATCTGTAGAGTCATTAACTTTTGCTATTCATTGATCAAGAGACTCTCCTGATGGCATTAACTAATTAACTAGTAGCCAAGTACAGTCCCAGGGTCAAACACTGGTCCAATGCAGGACAAGCAAAAAGCTGTAGGTGTGAGAAGAATCTGTGTGACAAGGACTTTGGAGATGGGTGAAAAAATGGTGGACACCTATGTCCTCTATAATACATATGGGAAACCTTAAAGCAAGGGAGAGCTGCACAAAAGAGACAACTGTGTACATGAAAACTATATTTTAAAAATGGAGAGTCCACTCAGCAGTAAATGTCACAGCTGTATAATGTCTTTTTTCCCAATATAATTTTATCTATTAAATTACTTACAAAGTCCTTTTTAGCATATATATATATATGTATACATACACACAGAGAGACATACATATGTATACACGTATGTGTGTATATGCACATGTACATGTACATACACACATTTATATATTTATATGTATTTATTTATATTTATATATGTATGTTAGAATTATGACATTTGTTCTTATTGAAATACCTTCTTAAGCTGTCAAGTTCTATTTTCAAAGGCTTTTCATTTTGTAGAGATGAATGTCTTTATGCTCAAGGGAAGTCTTGAAGTGTGTGGTGTGCCATTCCCTTCTTAGAGTTTAAGAGGATTCTGTACCATTGAACTGATAGGGCTGCTTGTTCTTGAAGGGTAATTCACATTGAATTAAACAATGTTCCAGAATGCTGGCAGATATCAGTGCTACCATGTGACTTATGAGTGATATTCCAAATGCTCTGAAAGGGAAATCCTTCTGGAATGTTGAAAGGAAATTGAAACACAGCTCCCGAGTACAGGTGGTATAAGCATATGCTCCTGTGGTGGGCTGGGACAC
Source organism: Ictidomys tridecemlineatus (assembly GCF_052094955.1). NCBI lineage: Eukaryota > Metazoa > Chordata > Mammalia > Rodentia > Sciuridae > Ictidomys > Ictidomys tridecemlineatus. The sequence goes on along the minus strand of NC_135485.1, from coordinate 105,376,210 downwards.
TGGGCTTTTCTCCCTTTTGGCTCCCTGGAATCTTGCAACAGACAATTGTGACTTAGGTAGAGAACATTTATAGTTCTCAGCATGGACTTTAGTGCTTGTATTCCTCTTTCACACCTTTATCTCTCCTGATAGCCTCTTTCTCACTCTGTTTCTTCTCTTAATCCTGTGAATTTTATTTCTTGAGGACAACTGGCATCACTGTTTTTCCCAGTCTATTTCTATGGCACGAGCTCTATTCCTACCTATTCTAAGGCTTGAAAGTCTGTAACTCATCTAGTTCAGCTCTGGCAAACCAAGAGCTCAGCCACAAATCTATATGTAAAATAAAAGCACCAAGAAAATTCTAGTTCTCAGATTCTGCTGGGAGATCCATTATCTGAGATGGGGTCATCAGAGTGGCCCAGAGAGTTGATGACAGGTAGAGCCATTGGACAACCCCCAACCAAAGGACCATTTTATGTAATATGTCAGAGCTTAATCCTCCCATAAATATACCTATAACTTGGGATTATAAAAAAATCTCTGTATATAATATAGAAAAGGTGAAATAAAACAGTGTATTAAGTACTCATTTGTTGAGAGAGGTCTATTATAATTTGGATATTAGTTGCCCATCAAAAGCTCCTATCATACAGGAACATTTAGAGGTGAAATGATAATGAGAGGTGTGACCTAAATCAGTCCATCCTAGTTTGAATGGACTGCCAGGGTGGTAACTATAGGCAGGTGTGGCATGGCTGGAAGAGGTGGGTCACTAGGACATGTCCTAGAAGTGTTGTTCACTGGACACTCCCCACACTCCCCTGCCCTTTCTTCCTCCTGACTTCACCATGAGCTGAGCTGTTTTCCTCTGCTGAGTTCATACCCTACATTGTGCTGCCTCACTTTGGGGACAGAGCAATGTAGTCATCCATCTGTGGACTGAGACTTCTGAAACCATTGACCGCAGATAACTTTTCCCTCCTCCAAGTTGTTCTTGGTGGGTGTTTTGGTCATAGAAACAAAAAACTGACAGAAACAAGCTTCTTATATCATGAGAAGGAAGAGGACAGAGACTTTCCAATCCAGCCCAGGTTTCAGGATCTGCACTGATTTCCAATTAAATGTGATTGGTGTGGACTAAAATAAGGCCAATGGTAGTTCAAGCTCCACTTCTCTGTCCTTTGGTGTTCTAAAAAGATTTTCTGGTAGAATTTCTAGGATGTGTATCTCAGACAATGACTCTAGATCTTGTTGGTATGGCAGGATGACGAGGTCCTGGGCTACTATACTCCTGGGGCTAGAAACCACCTGAGATCTGTCTGTGATCCCCAGGTGTATCTGACTCAAGCTGTCTGCCACCTGACCCTCAGCTTCAGTCCATTTTGCCTTTTCCAAAATCCATAGTCAAGGCATCCAATCACATTATTCATTTACTTCTTTAATATACTCAGAAATCTTTTGAGTTTTTGTCTACTTCATACAGAATTTATTTAATATAGATCCTCCTTCTGTCCAGTAAGCTAATTGTACAATAGATTTTTTTGTTCACATAATTTGTATGAGAAACTTCCATATTTTCTTTTCAGAATCCAAGAAAGAAAAAGAGAAAGCCCTTCTTCCTAAGGATCTACTAAATCCACATAGATATTTCTATATATTGTTGACTTTCCCTGATTAAAGTGTTATAATGTTTGTTGCGAATATTTTTGTACAACAAAATGCATAGCAGCCTATCAGAATTTGTTTTTCTAGAATTTAAACTTACAGACTCAAGGAGTATATCTGCCTCGTTCATAGCTTCACCACAGCAAGAATAATACCTAAAGAGATATGTCATCAGTCTTTGTTGAATGAACAAATGACAATTACATATGGAGTGCTGGAATTGCTCTTGAATACACAAAAATTTTCTTCAGAAATGAAGGAGGTCACTTTGGGTCTTTGGGTCACCATGTTCTTTGATCCTAGGATGTATTCTTCATGAGTTGTTGCACTGAACATTTCTTTAAAAAACATTTGAAGAAGAAACTTCAGCCTTGTTTTGAATACCTCCAGAATCTCAAATGGGCCCTCACAATAGCACTTGCAGCAGGAACTGTCAGTAGTACCTTCAAAGCTTTTGATGCTGGCTATGAGTTAGTGCTTCAACATGCCTACATTTGCTTCTTCAAATTCAGGCCTACACAGCCACCAGGAAAGTGTCTACAGACTGAACGTGCACTTGGTGCAGGAGAATGCTAAGTTCCATGTTCCAAGTCTCCATGTCTCAGGAGCACCTTCAAAAACCATTGAGAATGCAATTTCTGCTTTAATTAACATCTTAAACAGAATCACACAAAAGGCCAGCCAGAAGTGGGAAAAATTTAATATAAGTTATGTGGAAGATGGGAAGTCTGGTTTGTGGCAATTACCAGAGGATTTAGAAAGGAATTTGTGTTTTCTCAGAGAAGGTAATAAAAGAACAAGAAAAGAGTTTTATGTTTATCATTATGACCAACTTTATACTTTAAAAATAAGAATCAAATGGTCTAGAAATCCTATAGTGTGTATGTATTGTGTGTGTGTGTGTGTGTGTGTGTGTGTGTGTGTGTGTGTGCTCCGATGAATACAGTAGCTTCAACTGTATAGAAAAATCTAGGCTTTGGTGTTGTTTTTATTCCTGTTCATCCTGGAAGTCCATTAATTACTGCAGCTTTTTCAAGTTTCCATTGTCCTCAGTTGAAGACATCAACACCTGTCCTGTCCTACCTCACAAGGACACATTCATTGCAAGAATGAAACAGGATAATACTTACAGAAGTGTTTGTATTATGTACTGTTAGAAATTTCAGAATTATTATTTTCCAAATTAATCTGCTAAATAATTTATTGAATAGTTTGGTAACAAAGAACAAAGACCTAATCAGTCTAGCATAAGAATTAGGTGGCATTTTCTGAATGCACCAAGTTCACAGATCTCAAAGGCCAAGAGATCATCTGAGCCAGACCTCCCATTCAAATAGGATCTTCATATGGAAACATTAAGGATTAAAGCTATTCTCTCACTTCTTTGGGCTCAGATGTTTTCTCTTATACTTCAGTTACCTGGGAATCTATCTCATTTATCTCTCTCTCAACTATATTCCTCTGAGACTTTGTTACTCCTAACCTCTCATAAACAATGTTCACGCTTGCTAGTGAAGTTCTCACTGTACTTTCTTCTCTTTTTTCTTTTTAAAAAAATTTTTTAGATGTTGATGGACCTTTATTTTGTTCATTTATTTGTATATGATGCTAAGAATCAAACCCAGTGCCTCACACATGCTAGGCAAGAGCTCTGCCATTGAGCCATAACCCCAGCCCCATCTTTCTTTTCTTTTTTTAATTCATGCACACTCAACAAGGCTTCCCCCTCATCTATTGTTTCAAATTCCTAGATGGAGATCTGATTGATGATGAAGAAAATCACATAAATCAGTAGCTAACAGTCAATGTGTCTCTTAGCCCTGCTTAAGTAAGAGCTCCTCAGTGTTCTTCAGTAGTTTCTGTTATCTGTGACTGGAAGCATGTGGTCAGGATGTGGCACCTAGGAGGTGGGGCAAGTTCCTTGAGAAGAGAATAAAGATAGAGCAGATAGAGAATTTGGCCAGGTCACCTCTGAAAGGGTAGCAATGGAGGAACACCTGTGTACTGGGTACTGGGAAGAGTGGCTGGAGTTGTGGAAGGAAGCCCAAGGTAAAGAAAAATCAGAAAAAAGAGGAAAGATTTTGCCAACTTTAAATTTTTCACTAGGTACACTGATGGGGGTAAATAAAATAATGCTGAAACTTTTGTATTTACAAAGTATTGTAGGGCTTTGATATGGCAGCACATTTGCCTTTCTAATTATTTTCTATTAGAATAAATCTACATTCCTTGAGAAGATATATTCGTAAGCTTTTCTGGGGTAATAGAACTGACCTTTTTTTCTGGGTAGATAGAACAGGCATTCACATACATGCAAATGACTAACCATTTACAATGCCACTAATATGGCAAAACTGATCAAAAGATGCTGAAACATCACACATAATTTTATTTTCTAAGAAGCATTAACCTTAGGAATTTTTTTTTCAGATTTTTGTGTCTTCTTTAAATGTTTCTAACATTCTCATCCCAAAGGTACTTTGATTGAAGAGAATTTGCCCCTTGTTGCTTTGCCCATCTAAGTCGAGACCAGGTTCCATTGATTGCTTTCAGTTGACAAATGACACGAATGTTAGTTATCCTTTCCGTCTCTGTGTGTGAAGCCCAGATGCATTATGTCATTGTACAAAACTGCATATGAAATCAATAAACTTGAGGAAAATGGCTATAAAACCACAATTCTTTAAGTCAAGAGAAAGTAAATTGCTTGTGTTGCTCAGATAGTTTGGGATTTGTTGCCTGTTTCCATAAGAGAGATTTTCTTTCCAATAACTTCAGGCTCAGGAATTATAGTTAGTCACCATAAACCTAAAAGTCTGATGCATTAATCTTTATATATGTTCCTTTCCATTGCTTCTTGCTTTATTTATGGAAATCATTTTGCTAGAGTAATACCATAAGCTATACAACTTGTTTTCATGAGGAATTGAAGTTTTAAAAAATAGATCAAAATAAAACTAGTGATGAAATGCCATTTGAAAAGTACCCTGAAGAAATTACTATTTATTGGTTTTGATAAATGTTTCCCAGATTTTCTTAGAGGTTGAAAGTTTGACCGTATTTATAAGTCTTCACTTAACACTCCAGTGATTTCTTGAAACATATAATATTTTGGAGCGTCACTTCTTTTGTTCTAATCTCAGACTCATCTAATTTTTGTACCCTGTACCATTTATTCATCATGGAGGAACACCCAGGAGAACTTATCACAGTGTAGAGCCTGGTGGTGTGACAGGGAACTTCATAACCGTTTTATCCTGAAATCTTCAAAAGTAAAAACAAAACAAAATCCAATTTAAGTTGTGATTGTAATAATGCTGTCTATACAAATATGAGTTTATTTTATTAAAATATCAAATATAAAAATTCTCAAGGCAATAAATGCTTTGATGAATTTCTTAGTAGTATTTCTTCTACTTGCCATAAATATCTTCCTAATAAGATGTTCATTGCTTCAATCACTTCAACTTATGGACTCAACAATAAGAATTTCAAATAAAACACACTAAATAACTCTCATGAGTTCTTCAATTTAATCTACTTTGGCCTCAGATGTAAGTCATTAACTTTTTGTATCAAAAGGGAGATACTCCTGATAGTCCATCTTGTTATTAAAAATGAAATATAAATTAGAGCTAATTTTATTTGTTTAATTGTTATTTAGTGTATTATCAATTATTTTTTGGTTTTTAAACACAAATCCATAGATTTTGAAAGAAAGTTGCTGGAGCCCAGAGACTCAATTTCAGGGACAATTATTTTCTTAAGAAAGTATCCATAATCAAGGTAATCAGCTCTAATCATGTTTCTATGAAAACAATAGCTCAAACTTATTTAGATTTCACTAAATTCAGAGCATTTTTTTACAATCATCTTTATATTTTATATTTGGAGTAATTCTATACAGTAGATATTATTATCTGCCTTCTATAGGTAAGAAACAAAACAAGAACCATAAGATTATTTACTCTAGGTTATACAGCCAAAAAATAGAGAGTTCAGGATTAAAAGAAAAATTGACTATTTATACTCTGTGCTTAATCTCCATATCTCTCTCTAGTTATAGAAAGTCATAGGCTAACAAGTGTTTATAAAAGCCTTTGTTCTGATATATTTATTGCATGTGTACAGTACAGTTAAATATTCTGCTCGTACTCCACATTTGGTACATAGAGAGGCTATCTTGTTCTCCAGAGTATTTTAGTGATAAGGAGAGACATGCCAGAATACAACAACAGCATTGTAGCCATTCTACCCAGCTGTGATGGTTAGTCTTTGTTCTTCCAGATCCATTCTGTCCTTTCCTGTTCTGTGCTATTCCCTGAACAGGCTTGTCTCACAGCTTTTTGTTGGACTTGACAAACTGGAAACATCAGCAAGAGATGACAAGTCTGAAGGAAACAGTATCTGGGATCATTACTCAAAACCATTTCTTATTGATCAGAACTCCTGCTTTGTTAGTGGCTCAGTTTCCATGACAAAACTGAAACAAATTCTGAAACTATTACTCCTTACTTCACATTTAAGAACCTATATACTACTTGATTCTTTCTAGTTAAATGGAAAGAATTCCAACCAAAGGATTTAATTAAGCAAAACTATGAATGCATGTTATCACATTTAAATTATCACATACAAAAGGTTATCACATTTTCTTGAATTAAGAAATATTTAAAGTAATTTAATGATGAAAAGAGAAATTTATAAAAGGTAGTCTGGAGCTGAAATCATTTAAAAATAGATTATGCATCACACTTATAGGCACTTCTAATTTAATGACTTCCAACTAGTTATCATGTTCTGTGCCCCCAGCAAGTAGCATCTCTTGCTTGCCAAATTGTTTCTTCCACCCTGTTCTTTGGATGGCAGTGACTGGAGCCAGAGGCTAATATTGGAAGATGTTCTTCTAACGACAACATCTGCTTGCATTGTAAAATTTGCCACGCATTAGTGGCTTTTTGCTTTTAGTTAAACTTTGTGAAGAAATGAGGTGTGCACGTGACACTTCTTGAAGGATGTATTTCCTCCATAGAGAAAAAATTTTGGGATATCTATATGCACAAAATAATTTTACTTCCATGAATGTTACACACTGGAAAGAAATAAAATTTATAAAATGTCCTTTTTGTTGCAAAAGGGAACCTATATGAAAAGAAAAATGTGAATTATAAATATTTTTGTTACATTTATCGTGGTATCCTCACAACAAAAATTCTTCCATATCTTCAAAACCTAACTCCTTCAAGAGGGATTTCTACTCTAGCTTTGATACAGGAGAGGATACTTCTGTGGCTACTCTTGCTGTGAGAAGGATGTGACTTCTCTGTAAATTCTGATGGTCAAGTTTATTACTAGTGCACTCAGCAGAGAAAAAGGAGAAAACCTGTAATGTCACTGAAACAAAGGAAAATTGCTACTATAAGTTTGGATCTTGAATGAGACCAAAGGCTTATGTGTCAATGGCATGGTCCCCAACCCATGGCATTTGAGAAGTGGTAGAACATTTAGAAAGGGGGGCCTAGTGAAAGAAAGTTAAGTCAAGGGGATGTGCCCTTGTGTTAATCAGCATTGTGTCATTGACCAACTTTCCTGCTTATATTAGTTAGGTTTTCAGTTTCTGGAGTGTTTTCTGAGAAATAATTTTACTCAAGGAAACTTCAAAAACAAATAACAAATAGAAAACAAACTCAAACAAACAAGATGCAATGATCAAATCAATTTTCAGAAACTGCTTATTATTTGTTCCATTAGAGATATAAGCATAAGCTACCACATTAGAAACTCTGGAAAAAATTGCAGAAAAGAAACTCTACTTTAACTCAACATTTTTCAAATATTTTATCATCACGAAACACCTTTTTCTCACAGCAGCTATTAATATCCTAAGGCACAACTGTTTCTCTGGCCACTTGGGAAATGCTCAGAGACAATAAAAATGTCTTAATATCCTGAGTACTTATAAATAGCTCTTCTATACTGCAGTTTTGTAGATTCTGATTATTTGGAGCACATTTATTTTAGAGTTGTCAAATTTTTATCCATGGAGAATAAAAGTACTGACTGAGTTTATTATTCATGCAAAGCAACCCAAGGGAATAATTTTAACACGTGCAATTAAGTCAGAGGCATGAATTAATTTCAAACAACAAACTATTTTTGGAAAAGGAACATTTGAAAAAAATGTCAAATATATCATAATAGCTGAACTAATAATCATTCTAGATTGATTCTTGGAAAACTAATAGATACATAAGAAAATATAGACCATCTATTTTAGATCATCAAATGATATGTATGATTCCAACTACTCAGATGGCTGAGGCCAGCCTTCACAACTTAGTGACACTGTCTAAGAATAAAAAGTAAAAACAACTGGGTATATAGCTCAGTGGCAAAGAGAGAGCGATGGTGCAAAAACATGTATGGTTTGGCTTTCCCTACAGTATCTATGACTATTCGTTTTAGACACCGAAGAAGAAGCAACAGATAGGAATAAAAATTTCAGACACACCAATAGTTGAACTTTGTATTCATTTCCATAATCTGTCTAATGCAAATCAACAAACATACATTGAATGTGTAATATGTGCCATTCTCTGTTAGTCTTTTACACCAGTTTGTGTCCTGTGCTTAACTTTCTGCCAGCTTATTGCATTCTAACATCAACACCCCAGGAAGTAGTTAATATGGTAGGTATAGATGAGAAAGCCAAAATATATAGAGATTAATGACTAGAAAACTTCATAGTTGGTAAATGTCAGAATCAAAATACAGACTCAGGTGTTCTTGTTCTATCTCCAGGAATCTATGCATACGATCATGGTATTCCCCTGGTGATTTTCACCATGTGAGAGCTCACAGGGCATTGTTATTAAGAATGTATGTTCTGAACACAAACTGATTGTTCAGACGGTCATGGCCATTTCATTTTGTATCTTTGGAACATAAATTTTTTTTAGCATAGATCACGTCAAGAGGATTGAGTTAGTAATTGTGAGGCACCTGTCACTAAAAGTTCTCATAACATTATCTGGGATTTTTGAATGTTCTTTAATCTAATTTTATTTATGTTTAAATTTGAGAACTTTTAGTTATTTCTTTTTTCTTTTTATATTGATTTTTTAAATGAACATGATTTTAAGATTCCAAGAACTCTACATTTTGTCCTCATACATTTTAGACCCTAAAGACTATTGATACCGACTTATTAAATGGATTCTCTTGGTATTTTCTTCCATACCTCAAATATCTTGCACTTTGTTCTTATTTATATATTTTAGGATGGTGGAATTGTCATTGAATTCTCACAATGGAAGATTAAGATTGAGCTCTTTTTAATACAGCTATTCTTTAATCACATATTCATGTTTCTAATTTTCCTGCTATCCCACTATAAAAACATACCAATATTGGAGCAATTAGATATCTAGTTTTGTAGGTCCTAATGCTGTTCATAGCTGAGCCATACAGTAATATGTGAATAACTTTTAGTTATTGTACAATTTTTGGCTTCCTTGAAGTTAATGATTACCTCTAGTGTCTGCTTGATAGTCCACATAATTACCACTGATATGTCCTCCTTTCTCTTGAGTAATTATCCTATTGATATACTAAATACATTTAGTGTTCTATCAATTTTGATCTTTAAAATCACTTCCAGAGCCTCCCATTTTAGGGGAATGGGACAGGAATACCTTTCTAGCACCCTAATGTTTTCTTTTGCTTCTCCTTTTTGTTGAAAACCATGCCTTCCACTGCATTTAATTTCTTGGTTTTGAAGTACATCTCTTCATGATTTCCTAAAATAAATGCATTAGGCATAAACTTCTGAGACATTAAGTTAAGCTTGTTTGGATCTAATTTGAAAGTTATGCTAAAATCTCTCTAATTTTTTGGCTTTAAATGCAGCTGCTAAAATAACCCAATGTAATTTTTACATCTTTGGCCTTTATGTTCTCAGTTTTTCTCTCAAAAGCATTTCTTTCCTTTGCCTTCAAGGATCTGAAATTTCACACAAATATGCCTATATGGAATCTACTTTCATCTAATATAGCAATATTGGATTATAACCTCTCAAGATGAAATAAACATCGATGAATCCTTGTTGATATTAACAAAGGCATATTGAGAGTCTTCTAATTAGGATAGTTTCTCAAATTATGTTGACAATAATTTGATATTTTCTATTCTCCATTGGATACTATATATTTTGAGCCTGTCTTCTAGTTTTCTTAGCCTCTCCCTTCTGTTTTTCTCTTTGATTAATTTCCTGCTATCCAGGAGATTTCCTCATCTTTAGCTATAGGCACCTTTACTGAGTCTTGTTTCTACTATCCACATTTTAATGTTTATGGGATGTTTTGTGTTCCAAAAATGCATTTTTTAGTGTTATATTATTTGTTTATTGGATCAACATATTTTCTTATCTCCTTAAGGACATCATTAGCATCTTTCTTCTTCTTGGAATTTTTATTTTGAAATAATTTTGAATTTGCAGAAAAATACATAGAAATTCCTCCTGTAGCTTTATTCATTTTCCCCTAAACCTAGCATTGTGTATAGCCGTGACACCATGATCAAAACTGAGAAATTACCATTGACACAATACATACACTAAATTTCAGACTTCATTCAGATTTTACCTCTTCCTCCTGCTACCACTCCTGTTGTCCTTTATCTCTTCCAGCACCTCATACTACATTTAATCATTGTGTCTCTTTAGTCTGTTCCAGTCTTCTGCAATTCCTCAGTCTTCTTGTCTTTCATGACATTATTCTTGAAGGGTATTGATCAATTGTTTTGTAACATATGACTCAATTTGGGTCTGTATAATGTTTTCCCATGATTAAATTGAGATTGTAGTTTTTGGAGAAGAATGCCAAGGTAATGTGCCCTTCTCAGTATATCATGTCCTGATATATATACAGTCATGTATTTATTAACCACCACAATCATAGAGAAGTTTTACTACCCTTTAATTTCTTTCCCATTGTTTTTTTTTTAATTTTTTTTTCTTGGTAGTTTCCCATCTCTCTTCTGCTAATAAATTTTAAAATTTTATTTTCTTTGTGTTCAGTATTTTTTCTGATATTTTCTCTTTTTTTTTCTACTTACTTTAGTCTCTATCCTTGATATTAGGAAGTTTAATACAGTGTGGTAAACATTTGCTACCTGTTCATACCCAAGATTAAGGCAGCCCTATGTTGAGTAGAAGCTCTGTGTGTGTGATCCTGGATGATGTTCTTAACCTTGGGCCACTTCTTTAGAAGAACACCTGGTATTACCCTTTTTTTTTTTTTTTTAAATCTGATCTCATTTTCTGAAGAAAGCACTTCTAAATTCAAACTGATGTCTAATCTTAAGTTTTAGTTGACCTTTTGGTTTTGTGCCAAAACAAACAAATTTGATGTTATATGTTTTTGTGGAGTTTGTGAAAGGAATGAAAGCCAACACGTGAGTTCAACCCACACGATCTTTAACTCAAAGTCTGTTATATTTTTTGCCAAACAGATCATTAAAGCTTTCCTCAAATTCCTTATAGAAAGTAAAAATTATGCTGGGAAGAGCTCTGACTTTGGAACTAGATATAAATATGGGCCTGAAATCTAACTTCACGTGACTATATGTACAATATGAATGACAGATATAGAAAGAGGGGGCCAGGTGAAGAGAGACAATTACAGAGGTTATTGCAGTAATTCATGTAAGATAAATCAAGGACACTGATAAGGACTGCAAAAGTGCATTCTAGAGAAATAAAGAGATTTGTGAATTATATGGGGGGTAACATTTATAAAATGAGTGATTGGGGAAGTTGGAAATTAAGTATGGTTGTATCATTTCTGCTTTAGGAAAATGAGAAGATAGTGATATTACTTTCTCAGTAAGGAAAAAAAGGAAAGAAAGATCTTTGAAGAAGCATTGAGTTCAGCTAAAGACGTATACATGCTGCAGTCACTAGGAGGATCATCCACACGTACCAGGTATTGGTATATATGAACAGAGTATTCTAAAGAGAAATCTATTCCAAATGTAAAAATTTGAAAGTTTTTAGCATGTGGATGGGAACTGAAGCCATAAATGTTGATTGCATCAAGCAGTGAGAGTAAGAATGATGAGATAAAAGGTAGTGAAAAATTTTGGAGGCCCACATCACACAGATTTTCCTGTCTTACTTATGCAAAACTTCAATATTGAGAAATAGAGACCAGGCTCTGATGACTAAGTTATCCATGAGAATCACTGAGAAGAGCATAATTTTCCGTCTGACAAGAATCATGAAAACAGTAATATTCAAACTTCTTTCACCAGATAAACTAAAGTGAAATAGTAACACTCTCCTTTCAGGAAGTCATAGATGCTACTAATCTGTGTTCATGTTTTCTTAACATATTTCTTATCAAAAAGAGTCTTATAAGATTTCTTCATGGCAGAAAATTTAGAAAAGACAATCATTTTAAGAAGAAAATATACCCCCAAACTTACAATGTCATTACTTATGGTAAAAGATTATTAATATTTTGTTGTTCCTTCCTTTTGAGTATTGTATTTTATTACACATTGTGAAATTTCTCAGCATCATCTTCAAATAATACATGTTTTGTTGTCCTTGCCCTTTTAGGAGAAAACCTGCAAAATATCAAAAGATTAAATACCATTATAATTTTAATTTGAGAAAAAAGCACTTTTTGGAGTGATGGTCTAGATTTAGACAATATATCTCCTTGAAATCCAAGCAATTCAGATAACATTTATACATATACAATATTTTCCAACATTCACATAGTACCTCTTGTTTTCATTTTTAAACTTGAGAATGTTCTCATTTGTCTGAATGTACTGCCTAACACCAGCAAATATATTAACTTAGGATTATAGTAAGAAGTAATAAAGCTGTGGACCTCCAGCTGCTTTTAACCAACATTCTCACAATTCTTTATAAGCTTTGGTGCTGATCCTTGCATACATTTAAGAGTACATTGCTCACCTTCTGAGAGGCACATTAACTCTTTCAAGTCCCAAGGGCACCATTTAGTAAATGACTTCTTTAGTGCTCTAAATGTACTTTAGTGCCCTGAAAGAGACACATAAATCTTCAGAACATCTCAGGAGTACACAGATCAGGAGATAGAATTTTCTTGGTCTTCTCTGCTCAAAACCTTATGAAGCTTACATTATTACTCAAATAACTCTCACTGGATTCTACTTCTCAAAGTTCCTAAATCTAAGTTTTGTCCATATTAAAGGCTTAAAAAGAAAGAATCATGCACATAGAAGATTGTTTCTGTTTAATTGCTAAAGCAACTGGAAAGAGAAACCCTAAATCATAAATCTTATTGCATCATCAGAATCATTCCAAATGATTTACTACAAAGTTAACATCCTTTAGTCACTCAAGGAAAATGTAGAAATAAAAATGCTACAAAAACTGAAAGGCAACCATCAGTTTTATACCTGCAGCTAGAATTTGCTAATTACTGGACAAAAAAATAATCTATGATTTGCAACTGAAGAGGAAAAAAAATTTTTGCTTAATTTATTCACTTCAGTATATATAACACAAGGTAATTTTGCTAAAGTTTCTAAGTTAAAATATATTCAGTGTGAGAAACTTATATTACTTATGTTACTATATTTAAAATTGTGGGGAATGACGCTTATGCTTTGGATACGAGACATCACCCAGTTCATGCATGTGTCAGACGAACAGGAATATTCAGAGGTGAAATGAATTAATGAAATATTTAACCTCATCAGAGGATGAATCCATTTGATGGATTAATACTTTAAATGAACTTCTAGGTGGTAACTGTAGGCAGGTGGCATGTGGCTGGAGGAAGTAGTAGAGTTCCCTTGGGAATTACATCTTGTCCGTGGTTCCATGTTCTTTTTCTCTCTCTGCTCCCTGACTGTCATGGGCTTAGCAGCCTTCTTCCACCGTGCCCTTTTGCCATGTTGCTCCACCTCACCTCAGGAAGCAATGGAGACAACTGACCATAGAATGAGTCTCTGAAACCATGAGCACAAAAGAAACTTTTTCTTCTCTAAATTATTCTTGTCAGGTATTTTGGTTACAGTGTAAAAACTGATTAGCACAGTGGCTTCTTCATAAGATTTTCTATTTCCAAATTTCTCACAGTGCAAAGATACTATGTCTCTTAGATTTAGGTCACTAACTTTTATTTCTGTTTTGATTTTGACCACCTAAACAATAGGGAGAAATAGAAAAAATTCCTTTGCTTTTTCCTTATTAATATATTCTACTTTTCCATTTGGTCATATTATGTTGGTGAAATCTAACCTCCCAACTAATTCAATCTAGGAAAAACAAGAAAGGTCTTCAAGATTTTTTTATTGGAGGCAGGGGTGAAATGTTCCACAAACTATCACAGCATATAGTTCAAGAAGTTTGAGCTAAAATTACTTAAAATCAAGGAAATGATTAAAATGTATTTCAATCCATTTAAGAAACTAACACATTTAAAGTACTGATAATTTAACTTTTTATTCTGAATTTAAAGAACACAGTCATAAAGCCCACCAAGCTTTCCAAATACTATTTCTAATAGGAAGAAGATGCAAAAAAGTAGGTATTACTCAGCCCTGAAAAATTTTTTATTTGTTTTAATTGGTTATACATGACAGTAGAATGCATTTTGACATGTCCTACATAAATGGAGTATAACTTCTTATTCTTCTGGTTTTACATGATGTAAAATTATACCAGTAATGTAGTCATATATGCACAGAAGGTAATAATAACCAATTCATTCCACCGTTCTTCCCACCTCTGTTCTTCCCTAGCCCTGGACCCTTATTTTGAATTAGTATCCACATATCAGAGAAAACATTTGGCCTTTGGTTCTTTGGGTTTTCAACCCTGAAAATTTGACCATCCTTGAGAATAGTTTCTAAGGATGGAATAGGGAAGTGATCTCAGGTTCAACTGCAGTGTAGAAGGCAGAATGACAAATTCAAGTTTGTCCTGAGGCAGAGCCTGGACTCTGATGGCAGAAAACTTACATAGCTACAGGAGTTCTAGGGCTCACAGAAGTGATGGAAAAGTGGTCACAGGTAATCTGTCTAATTTGTAGATGATCCTGAGCTTTAGGTGAGAGTCTAGAAGACAAGATTCATTAGTTAGTAACTATAGGTAGGTCAGAGTTTATATGGCAAACAAAAATCTGAAGTGGCAGCAAGTACTCATATTTTTTTGAGAAATTTTGAGATACAATGAGAATTTTGATACAGATGAAGCTAATGAAATATACTGGAAAGTATCCAGTGAAGCTAGTAAAATACATTGTGATGGAAGGCAGGAGGAAGGTTTTCACTCAGTAGGCACAGAAACTTCTAGAACTCTTACTACTAACACAAAGTATTCAAGATTATAAAACCAGTTCTAGTTGATGAGTAACGCACAACAAGTATGCCCCCTCCTTATTTGCAGAAATTTGCTTTTTGGCTGAGTGGATATTAAACTTTTCAATACGAACCAATAAGAGATGTATGTTTATATATAAGGAGGAATTGGATCACACATTTATGAAAGGGAGAAATTCTCAATTTGCTATTGACAAGAAAGAACCAGGAAGGTTTTATTAACTCAGTCCAAGTCCAAAGGAGAGAAACCAAAGAGTCAGTAATATAAAACCTAGCTAAATATCATGATATAATGAGATGAGGTACCCCAACTATAGTGCATTGAGGCAGGGAAAAGGTGGAAAATCCCTCTGTCTGCCACCTTTTATTCTATTTACATCATCAGTGGATTTAATTATTCCTACCCACATTAGGGAGGATAATCTACTAAGTAAGTCCCAGAATTCAATGTTAATTTTATGAAACATCTTAGAGGCACACCCAGACAATTTTTAAACTGGGCACTCTGCAGTCTACTCAAGTTGATATATGAAATTAGCAATCACAAACTGTATAAGGGTTTTATAACTCACATGCTGGAAATGATCAGTGATAGGGCAGATTTGGTTTATTTGATGGATGGTTGAGTTCTGCTGTTTTGTAGGTCAGTCTTGCATATTGCTTCCACTCTCAAACCGCCCTCAATAGGTCCAAATCTCACTTCTGGGCAGCACACCATCAGGAGGAAAACATAAATACTTTCAGTCAGAGAACAAGAGCTCTGCATTTAATTTTGATTGGACCAACTTATTCCAAGTGCCCTGAACAGTCATTAAGATGAGATGGAGAGTACTGTTTAATAGTTAAAGCCATCCAAAGTCTCTTTTATTGTTGAAAGTGCAATCAGTTTATCAGAACTAAATCGTTGCTTCCCAGTGGCAAATAAAGAAAGTGACACAATTAGGGGAAAAAGAGAAATCAAAAATTTTCACACCAAATTTTTCTTAAATGTGGGATTAATATAGAAAAATTGATTATTTAAAAACTTTTATCTCTGATAATTTTTGTTGCAGCTTGTATGTATTATTCTTAATTTGAGAACTCTATTCTAATGATGTGTATTTATTTGTCATAAATATATGAATAAAATGAACCAAAAAATCAATGTAATGGCAAAAGTTTAATGGTTGCAGTTTCACTTCATAAAACCTGAGGGAGACATTCTAAATTAGTGGTATACAAAGAAGAGTTGAAACATTACAGATATAGGAAATGTTTTAAGAATGCATGCCTGGAAAAGCAATTTGAAGATTATTCAATGTGCTAAAAATAAATGAATATTGTTCACATAATTAGCGGAATGAGCTTTGCGGCTAGTACCCTGGTTACAGATCTTGTGAAGGGACATCACCTTAATATAATCATTACTGATGATGCTATATTGGGACAAAGATGCTCACAGCAGGCAGCACTGATAATCATGCAGCCTAGCAATATTTGAAAGCATAAGGAGAAAAAAAAATAAATGCTAACATTATGAATCCTTTATCCTTTCACAAAATACAGATAATGTGCAAAGAAATCAGGAAGCTGTCACATGTAAGCACAAATGGAATAATGTGACAATGACATGCTATTCAAGACAAGAAAAGAATGGGCTGAAATAAAATATTTTCCTTGACCAAATGCTCCCTGACAGTACAGAAACTCAAGCTCCTTGAAGAGTCATTTCTTTTCCTAGTCTTATGAAACCTTCTAGACTTTAATATAGTTCCAGGCACCTAGGCTGAGCTCAATAAATATTTGTGAGACTCATAAAGAGTGTGATGATAAGCACCAGTGAGAATAGTATGAAAAATAGCCACTGTTCTCAGAGGTGCCTTAGTGACAGGGGTATTTATCCTTAATCAGGTGTTTGCTGCATCCAGTGTGTCTGGTGTTCCAATCCTGGCTTTCTCTTTCCTCAAGATTGCTGAACAATGTACACTTGTCTTGCTGTCAGCATATTCCTTGTTACTTCACAAATAAAATGGAAGCCAGGTGACCTCCTTCCCCAGTTCTTGTCTACACCCCACAGTATCACTTTTCCTCCTCCAAAGATTCATACTTTGACTCTGCTTTTTGTCCCTTCTTGAATTATTTCACTAAAACACTCTCATTTTTTTCCAGGTATTCTAGCTCCACCTTTTCCCAGATCTTAGTCATAAAATTATGCAAAATAAATTGCTCATACTTGCTGGCCCAATTTCCCTAATTCCTTATCACCTATGTCAATTGCATTTTTATTTTTTTTTTGTGTGTGTGTGTGTGTGTTTGTGTGGTGCTAGGGATTGAACCCAGGGCCTTGTGCATGCAAAGCAAGCCCTCTATCAACTGAGCTATGTCCCCAGCCCTACACTTTTATTTCTATCACCACCATTCTAATAAAATTGAGAACGGTTTAAAAAATTGAGAAATTACAGGATATCCTAATTTCCAGATCCAATAATTTTGTTTTCTAACTCTTTGAGATCTCAAGCTTTTGTTTCTATTGTCAACCATTAAATTCTTTTGTGTGAGGCTCCTTATTTACTTGCGTTTGTCTCCAATAGCTCTCTTTTCTTTCTTTTATCAATTTTGTGTGTTTACAGAGGCCATAGAGCTTCTTTCAGCTCTATCACATAGAGCAATGTTCTCCACATGTAGGTGAACATACCCTAAAGTGGACATGCACACTGCCATAAGAACAGAATATGAAAAAGGTGTCCTTCTATGCCCTTAGCATAAAGTTACTGAGAAAATCTCAGTTAAATAAAGCATATGATCATTCCCTTATCACAGTGTATAGTCAAAACATGCAAGATCCATAATGCATTCTTATTTGTACACGTTTCTCAAGCTTTCATTGCAAATGTATGTTGCCAAAAAGTTTCAATCTGTTGTGTACTTTCTGTTATACTGCTCTGAATAAATATCTGAAATGCTTTGAGTGTTGAATGCCAAAGATGATTGAGATCCCCCTGAGCCATAAATTTAAAATATGTTCTCTGTGATGATTATTTTGCATTATGCAAAAGACATAATTGGATACTCTATGCTGAAAGAAAGACAGGATAAACATTACAGAATTCTCTACACCTAATTCCTGTCACTTAAAAAGTAAAAGTAAACTGTATAAGCTTTCATAAAAGTAGAAAATAAAATATAAAGTGATTGAAGTCAATATCTATTTTGTTTTCTCTCTGATTAAAAAGTTCCTAATTGAAATATACAGACCAAAACTTCAACTTTTGTTGTTGCTATGGTTAAATTCAGTTAAGCGTCTCTTTTAGTTAATAAGAAATTTCTGTAGTGAGAAATGAGGTCCTCAAGAAATCTGAGACCCAAAGACTCTGAATTTCTGCTATTACCACCAAATTCTACCAGTCATTTGTCAAAGGAATTTTCTAAACAGGGTTAGTTAGCAAGGTACATCAGTAGAAATTATATGTAATATCATGGATTGTGAGGCTAACAATTTCCCAAATATTTCCTAAGCATATTGGAGAGAAATGAGAATTTTTTAAAATTATGCTTACTTTTTAAAACTTTCAGAAGAAAAAAAATACGTTTTATATATCTGATCATTTTAACCTCAAAATTATAATTTGCTAGATAGATAACCATCAGGATTTAGTTGACCTAATTAATTATTACATATAATTGCTTAGAGGAAAAGTTTTTTTTTTAATTAAAAAAATGTGTTGGCTGAAAAAGGATAAATCATTTGCAAGCATTAACTCTTTCTGGTCAATGTGGTATGGCGGCAAACAGAAATTAATAAATTAATTAAGGATGCTAGGATGAGTGTGTAGGTTATAAAGTAGTAATGTGGGAGCAGGAATGAAAGAGCAGGGGCAAGAACCCAGGAACATTCTTCAACTTCATTATTTTGCCTAGAACCAGATCAATTCTCAAGTAAACATCAACAACAAAAAAAACTTGCCCCCTCTCTCTTTCTCTCTCTCTATGTCTCTCTCTGTCTCTCTTTCTCTCCTTTGAAGATCAGAATAATTTAAAAATTGTGCATTTCAAGAAACACTGCCAATTAAAGATGGAAAGATGATTGACATGTTTGTTCCATTGCCGGATGGTTCAGATGCAGATTTTGTTAGTGTGTATTATACTGGTTTTTTTTTTTTAAGGTGACTGAAAATCTCTGCACCTGCCAAATCTCATATTTAACATTCAACAGTTGGTGGTGTTGGCAGAAATATCATTCAAAAGTAAAAATTTCTATTATCTGTTTCATTGTGTGTGGACCATTATCATGCAGCAAATACATAAGTGGCAATGTAGATTTATTCAAACTTAAATTCAAGGTTGTAATTTTGGTCTTCAAGCCTGGAAGACCTTTGTCTAATATTCTGCACATAATCCACTTCACAGAAAACATCATGGTAGCATGAACAGATAATTTGAATGCATAAAAAACATCTGGCATTTGCCATATTTCAATTAACATAATGATCTGCAAATGTAGAGCCACTGTCTCTGACACTTTAGCAGCTGCTTTTGCTTCATCATATTAAGCTTTGTAATATATTATAATAAACTTTTCTGCATTTTAAAAAAATTCTAAGTTGTATAATAATTGGACTATATATTTCGTTCAGATCATATTTGTGAAAGTATATGATTTCAAAGGAGCAAAATGTGTTGGTATAGCATACCTCCACATAAATCAGACCATTGATTAAAATGCAACAACCTCTTACTTAAATAAAGGGATCAAAAGTCACTGATTAAAATTAGATGTGTATTTTTATAGAAATGTATGTCTTGTTACTTTTAAATACATAATATTTACATAAAAACAATAACATCTCTTGATGATGTTTATATTTTCTTATCATACCAAAGAGCAATATTCAATGTAATAACAGCAGCTAATTCAGCTATTAATTTCTACTATGTACCAAGCACTCTGCTGAGAGGCAGGGATAAAACAAACAAGGAAAAAGGGTTTCTGCTCTACTGAAGCTTATAACCTAACTATGAATATAAGACAACCTGTTCACAATGTTGGGAAAGAATGATTCTTTTCCACAGCCAATTCTGTCATGCTAAGAAATAACATAATTGACATATTTAATTATATTTCAAATATTAAAAAAAAACAGAATTGAATACCTAGCTAAGAATAGAAGAGTTTCACATTTATGATTCTAAACTTCAGTTTATCAACTATTTGATTACTGTCAATAAAGAAGTGCTACTTATTGACTCCACTAAAAACAAACATTACTTTTGATAAATAGAAGACAATACCTTTTATCATAATTTAATTTTAGACACATTTGACTCATTTATTTACTTCTGTATAGGATTCAAAGCCAATTTATTTTGTGAGACTCATCGGAAATTACAATGCTCAAGGTTAAATGGCCAGTGGAGACCATGCTGGGTTTCATAATTGCTCTGAGTATTTAAATACGCACATTGTACTTTTTTTTCTCCCTTCAGGCTGAAATTATTACAACCAGATTCAAGGGGCTTTTTAATTTTTTTTTATCAGTGAGTTAAAGTACATACCAAACTGTCTCATGAGGGGATTCTTTTTACCACCTTTTCCTAGCAGCCATTTTCTGGGTTGAAATGGGTTTGCTATTATCCCAGCTCATTCAAACACCACTTCTTCTTTATTAGATGCTGATCCTCTCCCAGCACACAAAACAAGAGAGCATGCAACTCTGTTCTCCATCAATAACACTAAATAGTTGCACCCCAAGTACTTGTTAGGGAGCCCAACGACAAATTTACTGCCACTCAGTACTTATCCAAACTTTACTTAAGAGAATAAAGTCTGTGAAAGATTTCCTGAAGCATAATTCAGTCCTCATAGAGGAACCACTAAAGCCTACTCATGGACTAAGCCTCATGAAGAGAAGAATGCACACACGGACTGCAAAACGTTGTCCCTACAGAAACACTTCTTATAAATGGTGCTTTCTCCTTGGCATGGTGCCTTGGTCCTGCACTGAAGGACTCTGTACAAACAGAACCATAAAACTCATTGAGGTAGTAACTACAACAGTTTCTGGAGAACATTCTTCATCAGGTTGTGGTGTCCTTTTTATGAGGACTCAAAGGAGAAATTTTGCTCTGGACTCAGTGCCAGGAATAATTATACTTCTTCTAAGCAACAGGTGAGCTTCTGTCTTTATGGACACAATGCAGCTTGTTTCTTGTAATGTTGTCCTCTTCTTAGGCAACCTCAAGACTCCAGAGTCAAATATGTGGCCTGTCTCAAGCAAATTTCAGATGACATCGTGGTACTCAGGAATTCATCTCCTCTTTCCTTTTTTGCCTTTCTATGCTACCCTCTCTGTCCCCATCCGTTTAGTTTTTGCTTCAATTTATCTATATAAAAAAGCTGCCATCATAAATCCTTTTCAGGAATAAAATGTGATAAATAAAGAAGATTAATAATGACAGAAAATAAGTAGCACATTTTCCATTTTCCCACATGATCCCTCCTTAATAGCTGAGACAATGCATCAGCATTTGCCCCGTGTACAGTTATCATCAATAGACCAATAAAATAAAAATAGATTTAAAAAAAACATCCTCATCCTCGCTTTTAATTGCAAAAGAATTCTTTGGGAAGTACCAGAAAATGCAAGCCAAAACAAAAACAAAAAACAAAACAAAAACAAAAGGAAATAAGCCAAAAAAATAATAATAGGGTTTAAAAATGAACATCAAGATGATACTTCAATTCCAGTCCTAGGACCATATTACAAAAGACAGAAACAAAAAAAGAAAAGGGAAAGTGGGGGAGGAGAGGATAGAGGAGAGGAGAAAAGAAGAGGAAGGGAAGGGAAAATAAGATACTTAGACACAGTGTAGGGATCTGTCTCTTTTGCATGTCACATCTCACAGGGACTAAACTTTTCTGCCCTGGTTGAAGCTGGTAGAGAGGGTTCCCGTAGAAGTGTAAATGTTGATGGCTGAGGTCCTAAAATTCTCAGAAAGGGACCACGATCAGATCTCCCGGTAGCCAGCTCAGGAAAACATGGCTAAGTCTACAGAAGTGGACATCAAAGGAAAATGGTGGGGCTTGGGTTATAACACAACTAAACAGACAAATACTGCAGAGATGTCAACATGAAGAACTGTAGTGGGGCAAACTACATTAAAAGGAAACATGGGCCTTCAGGGAGTGTGATGTTGAAACTGGCAATGGTCAGGTCCCCAGGATTTAGAAGTGACAGCAGGTTTAAGACCCCCACAGAGGAGGACGGTAGAAGTGAGCTAGGCAGTGAGTCCTGATCAACTCACAACACAGAAAGCAGGTAGCCATAGAAAAGAAGAATTGAGAGATGTGTAACAAAATAAATGCTCTAAGACTTAATATTAACAATTCTGAGACCTGGGAGACTGGGAGATAGGTTACTAGAGTAGAAAATAAATGAAGAGTTCCTTAACCCCAAATCCAAACTTGGGTATGGGAAAGGGGGAGGGGCAACAGAGAAAGAAAGGTTGGGAGAAGAAAATTTCTTAAGCTCACCCACTTAAAAACCTGTGGAGAGACAAAATTTGAAGTGTGAGGGAAACAGCAGGTTCCTTAAAACAGCAAAGAGTTTAACATTGAATACTGCAAAGAAAATTGATCTGAGAGTCTGCAGCCATTTTGTGGAGACATCAACCAACTAGTTACCCCCTTCAATCAACATGGTGTCTTCCCATACCCAGTCAGCAGCAAATTAACCCTGAAGAAAGTTACCTGCCGTGGAACCTTTTAAGAATCCAGCCAAAAAAAAGAACTTCTAGAAAGAGTACTACTAACCCCAAGTCACTGAAACCCCAACTACCTCTTCCTCACCATGAACAAGGGGAGTTGGGTGGTGGGGGTCTCTACTGGGAATGAACTGAAGTTAACCCTGTTCAGACTCTGCAACTCAGGCAAGGGCAGAAAGTTCTGTGCAGCATCTGCTTAACTCAGACAGAGACAGCACCAGACAGCTTTAGTCCTGAGCAGAAGAAAGTGGATTTATCAGTCCTTGACCACTGACACTGGAGGTAGGCATCATGGAATGTCTAGGGATGGTCCCTAGATTTGTGGGGCCATATTAGAGGAAAGCTTCCCAAATATTCAGTGACATAGAGAACCAGTTCCTAAAAATGGTGGCAGCCACAGAGAGAAGGCTACTGGAACAAGTTGCCGGAATACTCCCAGAAAACTTAAGCTGAAAGCACCCACGAAGTTAGCCAGAGAGAGATCAGTTCAGGTGGAAAGTTTCCAGGTAACAGGAAGTGTCCGCTCCCAGTCTTAACTAGTGCCCAGCTGACCTGTCATCCCAATTGGCAAATGAGAGGGCATTGTTTGGATATTTGCAGGACCTTGCATCAGACTTAGAAAACAGAGGGAATCGATGCCCATCATTCACAAACTGAGGCAGTGGAAACTAGTCCAGGTGAACCACCTGAGTCCCTTTACTACAGTTCCCCAGAGAGCAGAGTCAGCTGGAGGAATACATGTATGCCATAGAATACCAGTGGAAAACCCATAACCAAAGTGCCTGAGCTCATAGATAGCCACAAGGATCTTCACGCTGTGAAAAGGATCCTAAAGATGGGAGCAGCAGATGATAACCTACGAGCAATCGCAGGGACCTGCATCCTGAACTCCTGCACACAATAGAAATGGCCAAGCAACAGCACTGTACCCTCCCAGCAATCAGCTTCAGGCTCCTACAAACAAACCGGAAGCTGCTCATAGAAGATTCATAGCAGCTAGGTAGTTGGCTGCTGTGTCCCTGCAACTCTGGAAAAATCAACAGCTAAAACTGATGGACATTTGCTAAATGTCCAAACCCTGATGAAATCCAATGCAAGATTCACCAATAATTTTCTTTACCTTGGCATGGTTTATTATAAATATTTCTAATGTCAGCTTTAATCATATAAACAATTATTTTACTTGAAGATAATTGTTAACCCAATAGTCAACATTGTACTTTCAATCCACTTGAATAAACTTCATCTAATGGTTTAAAGTACTAATTGGAATCAATCTTCCCGTTTTTATTTTCCTAGCTCTATTTTATAGTTGCTTTTCTTATCCCCCATTTATCCTCTTGTACTACCAGTTAGTGCTTCATCTATTTCTTCTTTCTGCCTCTGTGTAAATTATTATTTTTATTCTCTTCTTCTCCCTCTCCCTCTCTCTTTCTCTTTCTCTTCCTTCTCCCTCTCTTTGTGTGTGTCTATTTTTTCCTCTCCTTTTGGCCCAATCTTTCTTTCTCGCCCATTTTAGCACGCACTTAAGGTTCTTAGTAAGTTTACTAAATTTAGCATCTCGTATTTTTCCTTATTCCATAACAAAAGTTCATACCTGGATTTGAGTACTATGCAAAACAATAACAATTTTTATTTCTTATAGGTTTAAATATAACAAGGCTTGGCTTTGAAGGGATTATAGTGAACAGAGTTCAGTGGCATATCTTAAAGCAGTGCTGATATTGTGATCAGCAGAGTTCACACATTGACTTAAGCTATCATTACCTGAGTATTCACCCAGCCCAGGGTTCCTAAGAGAAAAAAGCTCACAAAATAGTCCTTCACTAAAAGAACAAGGGAGAACTTACCAATAGATAGGTAGACACACAACAAATTTGAAAAAGCTAGGGAGCATATCATCCCAAACAGCCCATAATGCTTCAACAACTGACTTAAGTCACAGCACAGTGGAAGAAATCTCAGAGAGGAATTTAGAAAGTTCATAGTTAAACTCTTCTAGGAGCTAAAATATGTAATGAGTGAAATCAAAGATAAAATGCAGAAAGTGAAAGATCACGTCAATAAAGAAACATTCTGAGAAACAATGAAATGGAAAACCTGGAAATGAAAGACTCAATAAACCAAATTAAAGATATGATGGAAAGTATCACCAGTAGATTAAGGAGAAATTACACTAGTAGAAGAGTCACTTAAAGGAAATCAAGTCTGATTTAAACATCAGAAATAATCAAAATGTCATGAAATAAAAAGCATTTATAATAATAACATTGAATGTAAATGGTCTAAACTTTTTAACTGAAAGACATAAGTTGAAAGATTGGATGAAAAAAACAAGACCCAACAATATACTATCTGCAAGAGACTCACTCACAGACAAAGATACCCAAAGACCAGGGTGAAAGGATGGGGAAAAAATATACCATTCATATGGGACTCATAAACAGGCAGGGATAGCTATTCTCAGAAAAAGTGAACTAAGCCAAAATTAACAGAAGAGACAAAGAAAGTCACTTCATACTGCTTAAAGGAATCACATCAACAAGATCATAAATATTTATGCCCCAAACAGCAAGAGATCTGCATACATTAAACAAACTCTTCTCAATATTTAGAATCAAATAGACTACACTACAATAATACTGGGAGACTTTAACATCAGTACCTTACCACTAGATAGATTATCCAAACAAACTAAGTAGAGATTCTACAGAACTTAAAAAAATAGAATTCATAATATGGACTTAACTGATATCTAGAAAATAGTTCATCCATTAGTGACTGAATTCACTTTCTGAGCAGTATATGGAATATTTTCTAAAATAGACCATATTTTAGGTCACAAAGAAAATCTTCTAAAATACAAAAAGTAGAGATAATACCTTGCATTCTATCAGAATATAATGAAATGAAATGAAATGATAAGAAATAGAAAACACTCTAACATCTGGGAATTAAATAATACACTTTTGAATGATGAATGGATAGCAGAAGGTGTCAAGGGAGAAATAGAAAAATTTCTTTGAAGTAAATCAAAACAATGATCCCAAAATCTCTGGGACAGTATAAAGGAAAATTATCATAGCATTGAACTCATACATTCAAAGAATGAGAAATAATAAATAAATATTCCAACATTACATCTCAAGGCCATAGAAAAAGAACAAACTAACACCAAACTCAGCAGAAGATAGGGAACAATTAAAATTAGAGCCCAAATCAATGAATTTGAGGGGAAAAATACAAAAGATCAACAAAATAGAGTTGTTTTTCTCATTTGCTTGGCTTTATGTGTGTGGGGATAAGGGTTGGGGGGGAATTGACCCCAGAGGTGCTGAAACATTGAGCCTCATCCCAAGCTCCTTCTTATCTTTAATTTAGAGAAAGGGTCTCACTGAGTTGCTTAGGACCTCACTAAGTTACTGAAGCTGAAATTGAACTTATCATTCTCCTGCCTCAGCCTCTGGAGCCTTTGGATTACATTAGTGAACCACTGCAGTGAGCCTTATGAGTTGATATTTTGAAAGACAAAATTGATGAATCTTTTGCCAAACTAACCAAAATAAAAAGGGAAAAAACAAATTAAGAAAATTTGAACTGAAAGCGAAAATATTTGCACAGACATTATGGAAATACAAAGGATCATGGGAAACTATTTTGAAAATTCATACTTCAAAAGCTAGAAAATATTGAAGATGTTGACAATTCCTAGAAATTTATGACCTACACAAGTTGAACTCTAAAGATATAGAAAACTTAAGCTGATCAATATACAGTAATGAAATTGAAGAAGCTATCAAAACCTTTTCAACAACAACAAAAAAAATATATCCAAGACCAGATGTATTCTCAGCCAAGTTCTATAATACCTTCAACAAAGAACTAATACCAATCTTCCTCCAACAATTCCATGAAATACAAAAGTAGGAGGGGACATTGCCAAACTCATTTTATGAAGACAGTATCACCCTGATACCAAAACCAAAGATACATGAAGAAAAGAATACTTCAATCTAATACCCCTGGTTAACATTGATGCAAAATATTCTTAATAAAATACTGCATACAAATCTGCATACAAAAACATGTCAAAAAAGTAGTGAACCATGATCAAGTAGGTTTAATCCCAGGGATGCAAGATTGGTTCAACATATGAAAATCAATAAGTGCAATTTACCTAATAAATAGACTGAAGGAGAAGAATCACATTATTATCTCAACAGATGCAGAAAAAGCATTTGACAAAGTCCAGCACTTACTTTTGTTTCAAACTCTAGAAAAAGCAGGAATAGAAAGAATTTTCTGCAACATTGTAAAGGCTATATATGTCAAACCCAAGGCCAACATTATAATTAACAGAGAAAAGCTGAAAACATTTTCTCTAAATACAGGAACAAGACAAGGATGCCCACTTTTACCACTCCTATTCAACATAGTTCTTGAAACTAAACAGGGCAATCAGGCAAAAGGAGAAAAACTAAAGTGATATAAATAGGAAATGAGGGAAAAGAAGAGCTCAAATTATCTCTGCTGATGACATGGTCCTATATTTAGAAGACCCCAAAACCTCCATCAGAAGACTTCCATAGCTCATAAATGAATTCAGAATAGTCGCAAGATACAAGATCAACACTCATAAATCCATCACATTTCTATAATCTAATAATAATTGGTTGAAAAAGAAACTAAGAAAACTATCCCATGCACAATAGCTCAAAAGAAAAAAATAAGATACTTGGGAATTAATCTTAAAAAAAATTAAGAATCTCTACAATGAAAACTACAGAACACTAAGAAAAAAAATTGAAGAAGACTTAAGAAAATGGAAAGGGCTTCAATGTTCTTAGATAGGTGGAATTAATATTGTCAAAATGACTTTACTATCAAAAGTGCTATGCAGATTCAATCCAATTTCCATCAAAATTCTAATGACATTCTTCACAGAAATAGAAAAAAATTATAAAATTCATTTGGTAATAAAAGAGACACAGAATAACCAAAGCAATCCCTAGTAAGAAAAGCAAAGCAGGTGACTCCTCATAATGGACCTCAAATTATACTACAAAGCTCTAGTAACAAAACATCATTGTAATTGCACCAAAATAGGAATGAAGACCAATGGAATAGAATAGAAGACCCAGAGACAACCCATATAAATACAGTTGTCTGATACAGTACAAAGTTGCCAAAAGAAAAACATGCACTGGAGAAGAGATAGCCTTTTTAACACATGGTGCTGGGAAAATTGGAAATCCGTATGTAGTATAATAAAATTCAACCCCTCAAAGTAGATACCTAAGAATTAGACCAGGAACCCCTGCAACTGATAGAAGAAAATGTAGGCCCAACACTCCAATGTGTCAGCTCAGGAACTGATTTCCATAACAAGACTCCAAAGCACAAGAAGCAAAATCAAAAATTAATAAGTGGCCTGTAATCTCATTGGCTCAGGAGGCTGAGGCAGGAGGATCACAAGTTCAAAGCCAGCCTCATCAACTTAGCAAGGTTCTAAGCATGTTAACTAAACCCTGTCTCAAAATAAAAATATAAAAAAAGGTCTGGGGATGTGACTCAGTATTTAAATGACTATGGGTTCAATCCCCAGTACCAAAATTAAATAAATAAATAATACAATATAATAAACAGGATAGCATCAAATTACATAGTTATCTACAGCAAAGGAAACAAGAGTGTGAAGAGAGAGCTTACAATGGGAGAAAATTTACCAATTTCTCTTCAGGGCATTAATATCCAGGTTATAAAAAGTATTCAAAAAAATTAACACCAGAAAAAGCAAATAACCCAATCAATAAATGGCCAAAGGAATGAAATAGACACTTCTCAAAAGACGAAATACAAGAGATCAACAAATTAAAAAATGTTCAACATCTCTAGCAATTAGAGAAATTTAAATTAAAACTACACTGAGATTTCTTCTCAATGTTGTCAGAATGGCAATTTTCAAGAATACAAGTAACTATAAATGTTGGCTAGGATCTGGAGAAAAATATTCTCATATATTGTTGGTGGGAATGTAAATTAGTGTCACCACTGTGGAAAACACTATGGAGATTCCTCAAAAGAGTAGGAGTAGAACTACCCTATGACCCGGCTATCCATATCAAAAAAATGTAAAATTAGCATTTTACAGTGATGTAGCTATATCAATGTTTATAGCAGCACAATTCACAATTGCCAAGTTTTGGAGCCGACCTAGGTTCCCTTCAGCATATGAATGGATAAAGAAAAGGTAGTATATATGCACAAAGGAGTATTACTCAACCATAAAGAAAAATGACTTTATGGCATTTGCCAGCAAATGAATGGAACTAGAAACTGTCATTCTAATTGAAATAAGCCAGTTCCAAAGTCAAAGGTTGAGTAGTTTTTCTAAGAAAGATCAGGGGAGTAGACAAAGGGCATGAAGGGCAGAAGACTGGAATAGGGAAAACAGGGGAATGAATCTGACCTAACTTTCCTGCGTGCATATATGAATACAGCACAGTGGATCTCACCATTATGTACCTCCATAAAACACTAAATTAAAACAAATATAACTATAAGTAGCCTAACAATCAGTAGAAGAGAGAGAAGGGACAGGGGGAAGGAGGAAGGAATTGAAAGGGGAAGTACTGGGAACCGAATTAAAACAAATTATATTCCATGCCTTTATAACTATGTCAAATCAATCCAATGTTCTATATAGCTAAAACAAATCAAAAGAAATAAAAAAGAAGTGGAATAAATATGAGAGCCAAGAGGATCCTGAGAACAGGAAATGGGAATGAGACTACCTTAAACTGAACATGAATGAAAAAGTCTTGTGATTACAAAGTCCATAAAGAACTAGGGCAATATGTCTCTCATTAAATCAGTTAACCCCTTAGTGTGAGAAAATTAAAGGAGTTATGTTTTTGCAGCTAGCAACTGACATGTGTCTGTTAAGTAAATGAATGATGCTTATATGTAAGTGGACATATAAACCTGTAATCTCCATTGTTTGCCTATGATGTCTCCATTAGTTATTGTTTTTTTTTTAATCCAATAATGAAATAATGCCATATCTAAATCGTTATTCCTATATTCTTAGGCTTTTAGGAGCAATTCCTGAACACCCAATGTTTTTTAGCTTATAAGGCACTGGTCTGCCTTAGATTTCCTTCTATTATTTTAAACATTCCATTCCTATATTTTTGCAGTCATAAGCTTGAATGTGTGCCACTCAAATTTCAACACATACTTTTTTTTCTGACTAGTAACTTTCTCCTTTTCTTATTTTCTCTAATGGAGATTTCATTCTATCTCTCAGCAAAAATAGGACACGAATTTTATGCCCAACTCTATCTTTCTCAAATTCTTGCTCAAAACCTAAAATGGTTTTCATGATATTCCTTCCATATCATGATAGTGTCCACACAACATTTTAAAATGGAATTTTCCCTAAACCCATACTTCTATGTCACACTTCTTCTTAATGTCTAATCCTCACCATACTCTCAGGCCCCAATCAAAATACATGTCATTTATTTTTACTTTCATCCCATATAAATTAAGTCAAAACATTTTTCTTAACTTCACATGCATATATTTTCACTCTGTTTACACTGTCATATCCAAAGCATAGATTAAATCAGGTCTCTCCATTTCTATGTCTAGCTGTGTGTATAGAACATAGATTTTGGTGTTCAAATGAACCTGAGTTAAAGTCCCTGTGTGACCTTCATCAACATATCAAAACTTATAGTTTCCTCATCTGTAAAATGGAGACTTTGCAGGTTTCCTGTGAGGATGGACAGATATAACTTATCTGAAGATCTAACACATACCATTCAGTCTAATACCATTCAGGAAAGCCTGTCATTTCAATTATTTCCAAAATTTGATTTTCCTTTCTTCTACCTCAGGCTGCTGAGAATTATTTAGGAATATTACACAATTCTATAATCTCAGGGTCAGGAAGAGCAGCTATGTTCTCCATAATAATTCATTAATCTTAAAACTCCTTTTCCTTAAGAGCAGTTGTCACTCTTCACTATTCTCTGTAAGCTGTTTTACCTGTTCTCAAGCATTTGCACCCAGGTATGATTTTTGTCTTTTATTTGATCTATGCAATCAAGGCTGTCAAAACCAATGCATCTCATTTTCCTACCTTCACAGCAATAAGCTGACCTCAGTCCACTTTCTTATTCACTTGCTTCCAGTCTCAGAAACAGAGATGTCTTTCTTTCCTCAAAGTCCACCCTTCATCTCTATTATCTAATTCAGGAATTCATTTCCTTAATCATGCCGTACCTCTACCACAACCTAAACATCCATGACTACTTAACTCTTTGCCTTAACCTTTAAGTACATTTGGGTCTTCTCATCCTAAAATATTCTTCCCTGGATTCTGATATCTAAATTTGACCATTCTAGCCCTTTTGCCTTCTCAGGAAAAATTTCATAAAAAGATATATTCAAATTCTCTGACACAACTCCACAGTCCTTCATTTCTTAGCCTACTGGAATTCGTCTTGCCTCTCTATCCACTCTCTCACCTAGGCCATATCTAGACTGTGAGTGACCTATTTTAAAATAGGCCTCTCCACAAAACCTCCATGAACCACTTAAAATGGAGCAAATGTTTATGTTCCCCCAAATCCATATTTTGATATCTAACCCCAAAGGTAATACTATTTAGAGATGAGTTCTTTGGGAGGTGATGAAGCCAAAATGGTGGAGCCCTCATGAATGGAATTAGTGCCCTCATTTAAAAAAAAGAAAACTCTAGGGAGGTTTATTGCCCCTTCTGCCATGTTGGTTATAGTAAAAAAAAAAATAGCTATCTATAGATCTATAATCCAGGAAATGGGTCCTCACCAGACACCAATTTGGGACTTCCCAGCCTTCAGACTGTAAGAAATAAATTCCTATTGTTTATAAACCATCCAACTTATACTTTCCTGTTATAACATTCTGAATGGACAGAGACGGGTTTTATCCATTCCTGAATTCTCTTTTCCTCTGGTATTTGTGACTGTACTCATTTCTACTTAGCAGAACTATCACTGTATGTTCTTTTTTTCAAGCTCAATCTTCTCTGCTCAAGGCTTAGGAGTTGACCTGTGTTGGTCTAGAGTAAAATCTTATGTTTTCTCATCCTTAAAACATCATCTGTATGCAAATTGTTACCAATTATATAATTAGGTTTTTAAACTTGAATTCTTCTCAGAGGTTTTCCTCCATAAGCAATCCTTGACTCAGTCTCAGCTATACCTCATCATTTAACTCCTTTTCAAGTCCATGCATTTCAAATTGTTCAAACAATACCTTAGAATCCTTTCTCAAAAACTGTTTCTCTTTTATTCCAAATTTCAGTTACTGATGTTGTCATTGCAATAACCATTTCTCCTTGTTAGAAACTAATTTTCCCCTTTTGATAAAGGGGAATGTTTTATAAAGGAGAATGTTGAATCAATGACTGAAATTCGCATAACTAACTTTCTAAATGTTTCTCCTATTCATATTATCTTCATTTCTGGCATCAATGGTATTATTTAGATACTCAACATTTCTCATCTGGACTATGGAATAATGTTTCAAATACTAATCCTAAGAAAAGGTAATATAGTATAGTAGTAAAGAGGGTACACTTGGAACAATAATTCTTATGTTCAAATATGAACCCCAATAATTCATTGGCTGTACAATCATAAGCAATTTATGCAAGTTCTCTGTGCTTCAGTTTCCTCTCCATCAGGAAGAATGCACTTATCATCATCTGTACTTAGCCAATTATTGCTTATTCCCCAAGGTTTGATTGAGAGTTCATGTTTTTTTCAGGAAGCCCTTCTCAAACACAACAAGTTAAATCAATATTTTCTGTGATCCCTTGATAACTATTGTTGCAGCTATCCTAATATATTTATGTTATAGCTATCCTACAATGTGTGTTTCTTTAATGCAAATTAGTTCACTTATGATAACTAAATAGATGTGTCAATTCCATGTAATGTAGAAGTCAAAGTAATGCTGGTTCATTCATAAATTTTCTAAGGCTATTAATAGTTTGAAAAGATCAAGGGCAAACTTTCTCAATATCCCTGGAAACCTGTAAGTAATATGTTGAAACTTTTAGGGGGAAGAAAAGCTGAAAATGTAAGAACTGTATCATACATTAGTAGTAGAATTAGTTGCTTCAAGAGCTGTTATACTTTCCACAATATTAAACAATCCAGAGAATTTGAAAGTACAGATGAAGTAGCTGTGAAGATGTATCTCTTAAGTTAAATACACTGGATAGGAAATTTTAATAGTAATGTACTTGTTCTCTATTTTAAGTGAATCTTCTCAAAGATATTAGAGGGAATCATGAGCTCAGGAATTAAGTCAGCAAAGGATCAACTGACTTTATTATTGGTACAAATGTGGAGTGCATGAAATAAACAGTGAAGTTATAGCTTTGCTTCTGTTTTTATTAGGATTGTTATTGCTTTTGTTAGTGCTCTGGCTTCAAAGTTACATAAGCTGTGAATGGTCTATGCAATCCCATTTTTCCATTAAGCCCTGGTTTTGTAATGTGTAATTTTGAAACACATAGGATTTTTCAAGAACATATATAGGAAATGATGACAGAAGTGGTTGTACATTAAAATAATGTACCTAATGTCCCACTCACCTGTGACTTTCTAGAGATGAAAGACCATTGTGTGGTAACATTTGTACCCTCATTCCCTAACTCAAGAATAGTTGATGAAATATATGAAACTACAGAAGATGCTGAATAAATACTAATTCTTTTTCCTAGTGTGTCTTCTATTCAACAAAAAGAAGTTTTGCATGAATTTTTATTTCAGCTGCATATAGAATAAAGTCCAGTTCTCCTTAGTTTAGGATCCAGGGCTATACCTGCTCCACTGTCAATCACTCCAAATTCACTGTGCCAGGCAGTAAAATCGGCTCACAACACTCCTGCTACACAATGTGCAGTTCCTCCCTTATTTTTCTCATGCCTTTTTCTCAGCATCTTCTCCAGAATGACTCCTAGTTCCACCCTAATCACCAAACCAAAGTCTCTAGTTTTATTTTAGAGCCACCTCATTTTAGAAGGTTTTTCTCACTCTCCTCCTCATTGAAAAGGCTGTTGTAATAAAATATAATGTGCATTTGTCATTGATGGTTATTTTAATAACCTATTTGTCAGCTTTTTATTAAATAGGATCTAAGTCTAATTAAACAGTATGAGAGAAGGCAAACCTAAGAGAACAGAGTAAGTTATATTGGTCCAAAGTGAAAAGGCAAATAAGAAAAGGGACCTAGGATGTTATTGCAATAACTAAAAGGTAAGAATTTAAAGAAGTGAACTCTCTTTGCTGCAGAATGAATTAAAATGAAGAGGAAGAAATAAAAAAAAAAGACAGAACTACATTAGGTAAATAAGGAATAGAGATGAGTAAATTCGTAAATCTAAGTTATAAAGGATTGTTAACAAGCAATTAGGACCATGCTACTGAAGTAGATGTCTATAATCATTATAGGAAATACATTAAGAAAATGTAATTCCATTTTCTTCTTTATTCTGAGTGAAATGCAAATGCATAAACTTCATCTCAATTGAAATTCAACAGTATCCTTATTCCTTAAACATTTGTCTAAATTCCTAATTGTGTATATACTGTTACCAGTTCTGTTAACTGATGCTCACAAACTCAAAGGAACAGTTGATAGAAGTGAGTAAAAACACCCTGAAATGTTCCACATACATACATAGCTATAAATATTTCTAGTGAAAGAATCAGTTGAGTTCATAACATGTTATGAATGCCTTGCATAACTTAGACTTAAAATTTTCCAGTTATGTTAATAGACATTCTAAGACACAAATTAAAACAGAAGTTTTCATACATTTAACTAATGTCTGGTCACATTTATCTAAATTATACAATTTAGGGTAAAAAAATTATTTTAGTTCACAACTACCCAATTGTTTGGTTTATGGACTTTTTAGATTTGTTCTTTTTAGATATATATAACAGTAGAGTGTATTTTCAAACGTTATACATTCATGGAGTAAAACTTATTCTAATTTTTCTGAAGAGTAAAGGATGAGGATAAGAGTATATGTTGCATACACATAAAACATTCATAGTGTAAATCTGAACTCCTTTATTTCTTGTGGGCTAGATATATCAAGTGTATTTAGGAAGTGACTATTTCCTCAGAGTCACTGATTCTTTTTGCTTATTTTGCTTTACCTGTATTTCCTCTCTGAAAATCTGTTCAATGTGTGAAAGTATATTTTAACTGAAAGTCAAAAATTATAATTATTTCAGACCTTTAGGTAAATCTGAAATAAATGAAACACACAGATCAGATTGCTCCTGAAGGACAAGGTGTGATGTGAAGTGTGAGGTGTAAGCATGAGGTTTGATCTGTGCATTTCTTATACGTTTTTAGAATTCAAGTCAGAAGATAAAGCCAATATTCCTAAAAACATATAGATTTCTAAAATATTTTTAATATTTTCTATATGAATTGAATGTTCCATTCATCAATATTGTGGAATTATTATGTTTTTTTATTGGAATTATTATGTTATTAAGCTTTTCTATAGAGAGCTTTCTTGAAAATTAAAATATATTCTGCGACAAAACTTTTACATCTTCAATCAAATTCAGAGCCAGGGGAATTATGCCTTTCAATGAGTCCTCTAAAGTCAAATTAACAAGTACATTTTGTTTTCTTCTAGGCCTATTTTAGGATTTCATGATAATAATAATGAAAATTAAATAGTTCTTGGGTGCTTAGCACTGTCTGCTATACTGACATATTAACTCATTTAACCCTCTCAGACACTGTTGTCCCTGTTTTATAAAGGGACAAATTGAGACTTCAAAAGGTTACATAACACACATAATTATAAAGTTATCTTAGCAGTATTTAAGCCTATGTCTGTCTGAATGACTAAACTTATACTGTACAAAGAAAACATTTCTAAAATGCTCTATCAGTTTTTATATGAAATTTCTTTAATTTTACAACATATTTTATATTTCTTTTGAAACCATGAGCAACCCATCTTCATGATAAGGTGTGAAAAGACGATCTAAAAATACTTTAAGATATCATTAAGAAAATGCAGCTAGTTTCAAATAACATTAAGATTACTTAGTAACATAGATTTTTCTGCTTCCTTCAGATCCATGGTTTTAATGTTATCAGTTAAACATATGCAGCATCTAAGATCTTGGTCCTGCATGGTTGTGAAAGACTGTTGAAATAAAGTGGGGAGTTTTTATTGCTGAAAACGATGAGTGAGTGTGAAGGTGGTCATTTTTCAGCTTGCAGACTGATTAGTTACAACAGTTCAACTAGAAAGTCATTGCCCAGGGCAGTGTTCAAAGTAGTAGACTCTAGGATATAAACTGGCAGAGGGATATTAAAGCAAGAGGGAGAAGGGGGTCCTTTTGGAGAGGAATGTGGTAGAAAACATGAAAAACAACAGACACTTTGAGATGGGAAGGCCAGCCCCAGGAGTCACTTCCTATTATAACTGCAGAGAGAACCCTCCTCATACATTTGCATCTATTTCATGTTCTTTTGGGGGGAGTAATGTGATTTAGCACTGGTGTCTGCAGGATAAAAAGAATCTGATTAATGTGGGGCACTTCATGCTACAGCATAGACTCCCATGTAAGTGATGGAAGACCCTCACATAATTGGATCTGAAATTGAATAAAATGATGAAAAATTTAGCATAGCCTTTGTCTTTATATGCTACAGTGGGGACAGCCAAGAGGTCAGGATACTTGGAAACGATGAGGGGCATTTTATAGTCTCTGCTGGTAAAAATTTGTTTAACACAGTCTCATGATTAAAAGGAATGTGTATCCTGCTGTGGCACCAAGGTACAAGAGAGGGAATAATAAATTGGTGGCATTGACAAGATGTCATTTGTTATCTGCTTTAAAATGTCAGGTCATGTCATAGTGGTGAAATATTTTCCCTCTTGATGTATGTCTTACAAAGCAGGTTCAGTGTTTGGCACTATTCTATTTCAATAAAAGAAAACAGCTTTTAATCTCGAAAGCACTGTCACCAGGAGGGAAATAAGGTCATCTGCAACTCTTATTTGGCCATTTCGTCACAACCCTCCATTAGCAGTATATTTCATTCGCCCAGTTGGTCCAAATTCTTCCTTTAATTTATCTTTTGAGGAGCATAATTATCCATCTGCTCTCTTGGCCAAAGACAGGAAGAAAAGGATTTCTAGATATTATGAGTTTACAAAAAGGCCCAAACCCGGTCATTGCACATTTTTATGTTCTATATTTATGTGTTTGTTAGATTCTTCATAACTCCATCTCTCTAAACAGAATACAAACATAAAAGCAAATCTCACCTAGGTTATATCAATTAGAACAAGGAAAAATGATTTTAAAAGACAAAAATAGATAAAATATGAAAGTTTTGAAATCCACAAACCAGGATGAATAAGTGTAGGGGTAGGGTTTATTGAAGAATAGAAACAGGAACATAACTTTTGCAGTGAAAGAGGGGACCCCATGATGTTTTCACCATCTGAGTGTGCAAGTCTAGGAGTTTATATAGCTCTCGGGTCATTGTTGTTGTTCCAAACTTAACAATTTGGGTTTGGGAATGTACTACCACTATTGGTCAACTCTTAAATCCCAACTTTCATTCAACTCTGCTACACTTTGATTTCCTTATCCCTAGTGAGGAAGCTGGAGGTTGAAATCATGGGATGGTTTATGCTAGTAGATTCTTCCTGGAGTGGGGTTCTACAACCAATATCCTTACTTTTCCCAGACCTAGCCATGGAAGGGTGACAGGTCTGAAAGTGCACTTTGGCTGACAGGCCACAGGAACACCTTTGCTGTCTGGCCAATTCCAGAGACTGTGCTTGCCAACTGGGCCTCCACTGCTTGACCACTCTGCTGCTGCTACTGGGCAGGGGACAGCTGTGCAACTTGGCAGTGGGAAGCCATGTCAATGGTAGGAGACACATTACCTAACAAATGAATAAAGAAAAAGATATTTATTTCTTGTTAGACATAGCTTGGCTCAATATGTTTTTTTAAAAGTCAACATTCCAAGTGTTTAACTATAGAACCAAATAAAGTGAGAAAAAGCAAAAAAGCTTTAAGCTCCTACTATAGCATAAGAGAATATCGTTATTGATGTGCTAAGACACATAGGATGTTAGGAGAAATGTAGTTTGCATACAACCAGCACAAAACTTTGCCTCAAGTATCCTTGAATGTTTTTCCAAATGAATTGTGAAATACAAACTGGCAGTTTTATTTTTATCTACCTAGCGACCAACTCCACAGGTTCTGCATCCATCGATTTAACCAACTATGAAATGAAAATATATACTTTTTAAATGTGTATTACTGACAGATCACTGAACAGATTACCCTTTTCATTACCATTGTTCCCTAAACAATGCAGTTTCTATGTAGCATTTACTTTGCTTTAGGTATCATAAGTAATAAAATTTAAAGTATGCATGAGCATGTGGTAGAATATTAACATTACACCATTTTTTATAAGGGACTTGAGTATCATCAGATTTGAGTAACTACAGGAGTCCTGGAACCAATCACCCACAGATATATTTTTTTAGTTGTAATTGGGCACAATACCTTTATTTGTTTGTATGTGGTGCTAAGGATCGAACCCAGGGCCTTATACTTGCTAGGCGAGCACACTACCAACGAGCCACAACTCCAGCGCCTCCCCCCACAGATATTGATGAACAACTATATATATATCTTTTTGACACATAAAGATATCATGTGGGAATTCCCAAAGGCTTAGGAAAGGTTATAAAGGAAGATGAAAAATGAACTTAAACACACTCAAACCTCACACTGTAGACAAAGTGAAAATTTGTTGTTGCTTTCATTTTTTTTTTTTTTTTAAGAAAATAGAGACATTAGTTTGCCTTTTACTTTGGAAGTAAAAGCCTCTATGCCAGAAATCAACTTCATAGATGAGTATTGTAAGTTCAAGGGCCCATGGTAGCCAGGCCACTTTATGAAGGGACAATGTGAAAGTGCTGTCTGGATGGGGCTATTCAGTATAGACATGCTCAGATCCAAATGTATCACAACACTATGGCAAATTTCATTTTTCAATAATAGCCTAAAACTTCATATGTTTTCATGTGAAATCTTGAATTTGTAATACTTGCAAAGGATCAATCAATCACTCAATTAATTAATTAAAAGTATGCAAGTCAAACTAAGTCTACCTATAATGTATGTCTGCCTTTTAATTGCTATAAATAAATGTTCTTTGAATTATAAGGTGTGTTTTTGAAAACTTTTTTGAAGTAAATAGAAATTATACAGAATGAGTTTACTTAATATTATATTCTTATAAACTAGAAGAAATTGAACAGGATATTCTAGGTGAAGAGAAATCCCATGAACTCTACAACTTCTTATCAGGTTCATGAACCCCAATAGAAAAAGGCAAGTTGTTTATGCCAGAAACACCATCTTCCGTAAACTTACCAATAGGTGAGAGGGCAGTGTAAACAAATAAAGGGTCAGAAAGTTCATGAGAGATTTCTATCTTTAAGGATCTCAGTACAATAAGAAAAGTCTTCCTTTTGATAATGACTAGGTCTAACTCCCTCAGAGATTGCATTTAAATGAATTTCCTAAGGTAGTGGCAGCTGCTTCTTCCATTATAGTTAAAAATACTAAGTATCTAAGTTCTTTTAATTCAAAATGTTGGCACAGTTAACTAATTTGGGTGAAAATAAAACTGGGCTGAATCTATGCATTGATTCTTTAAACAAGATAGTGTGCTCAGTGCATGGAAACTATGTACATCTATGTTTAAGAGAAGAAAAACTTAGGGAGATTTTTCATACTAAAGCACATGTTATTAAAGTAATGTAAACTTTAATTACATTACTTTAATAACATGTAATGTTATTAAAGTAATGTAATTAAACTCAAAGGGGTTGGACTTTGAAAGTGTAAGATTAGAAGGGTCATATGGTCTTTAATATATTTAATGTGGTTTAATAATAATAATAAACTGTCTCTAAATCCCAGAAAAATACACACAAACTCACATACAGAAACAAAACAAAACAATAAACAAAGGTCAACAGTGTAAACTATAGAGAAGGCATCAAATTTGCACAAAGGATGACAATTATGGTAGGTGATCTACTGAGACACTAGCTTGGAGTGCTATAAATACTTTCCCTTTCAGATTCCAAGATGGTCAATGCTATAGAAACAGGAACTCTGGATTAGTTAGATCCAAAGAAAGAGTCCCAGACTCAAGCAGGTAAGTCCTCTCCCAGGTTTTGTTTTTAAGCGTTGTGGGATTTTATGAAATTGTCTCAGAATAATAAGAATAGAGAAAGCCAAAATTACTAGATGGGAGATGTTGTGAGAATCTACTTTCTAAGCTGTGATAGGCACAAGGGCTATATGAGTCCCTTCTGAGGCTGGGAATGGCAAGATTGCCATAGAGAATGAACACGTGCTGTCTTCAGGGAGGATGACAACAGAAAGCAAATGTCACAAGGCTGCAAGTCAATAACACCTGAGCTTGGCAATTGCTTTCTTAAGGCTAAGGTAGTTCAGAGACTGAGTACACTAACTGTGACCAATGGGGAAAATTAAATAGCCCTTCTCTAAATGTTCTGCAGAGACCCAGAGTGACCCAGGAAGCTTGCTCCCCGCCCTCACCTTTTTCTCTCTCCCTGAACTGGAGAATAAACCCAGGGGTGCTTTACCACTGAGTTACATTGCAAGCCCATTTATTTATTATTTTGTTTATTTATTTACTTATTTATTGGTACAAAGTCTCACTAAATTACAGAGGCTAGCTCCTGCCCAGCCTCCCAAGGAGGTAGGAGTACAGACATACACCACCAATTCCAGCCCCAATTTTTTTTAATATTTAGTTTTTAATTGTAGGTGGACACAATACTGTTATTTTATTTTTATGTGGTGCTGAGGATCAAACCCAGTACCTCACACATGCTAGGCAAGCACTCTACCTCTGAGCCACAACCTCAAACCTCACATTTTTAAAATCTCTATGTTCTTCCATCCTAAACAATTCTTGGTAAACTACAGTTTGGCTTCTGACTTACACCTGTCATCAAAACAGCTTTAGCCTAAATGACCACTAATCCTTTTGCTGCTAAAACTGAAGAAAATTTATTGTTCATGGATTTATTTGAATTTGCTACTGTGTAATAGTTTATAGTTCCTTTCTTCTTGAAATCTTTCTTGCCTTGGGTTCTGTGACTCTCTGTGTGAGTGTGCTTGTGTACTGTGTGTCCAATTTTTTCTCTTATCTATGAGGATCTTTCACAGACAACTTTTAGCTTTCTTCACTCTACTCATTTCCTAAAACCCATTTTTTTCTTTTTGTCTTTTTTTTTGCTAATTCTCCTTCATCCTGTTTCCTTTTTATGACATACATTCTTCTGGGTGATCCTGTAGTTTCCATAATCATGTATGTTTTTTAATTCACCAATTAGATCAATTTGAACACTGCTTTCTCCAGAAAATTCTTCTAGACTCTCTGAGTTTAGATTATTTGTCCTTTTGTGTAATCTTTTAAAACCCAACCTCGTAATGTTACATATCCATTTCAACTGTAATTATAGTTTCCTGTACTGTATGATGAACATCTCAATATAAAAACTGATCCTGTTCCCTACAATGTCCCCAACGAATAGCACCATGTCACACATGCGATGGACACCCAGTAAACATTTATTGATAGTTAAAACTCCGTTTGGTGTAATGGTACACCCTCAATGTCTCCTCTTTCTATGGATTGTGGAGATATAATATCTTTTACGTTAAAAAGAAATTCTTCTCAGATTCCAGATGATGCAAGGCCCTTGCTGCTCTCTTTTCCTGTAGTTGAAGCCATTTAATTCATTTAGGTCTTTGAATGCCTGAGATCAATCCTCAGCCTAAGCTGGTTAGAGATGTGTGACTATAAAAAGGCAGGAGAGTAAGGACAAAGTAATCTAAATTGTACTAACCTTGCTCTGGTTTGGCATCAAATCACTCTTACAGCTGTACTGACTTCGTCCTTCTGCTTCGATTTTTAAAAACTTGGCTTCTTCCCATCCCTTTCCTGAGGCTGTGTCTTAGCAATGACCTAGTAGCCCAATCTCTGTGGAATTGTCCCTGTCGTCTTCTTGACAGCCTCTTTTCTACAGTTTGGAGTCTGCTTAAATATCACCTCCGCAGGGAAACCTTCCATAATTCTGTTGACTAGGTTATATTTTCTTGCCATATGGTCTCCGAGCACAGTATGGCATGTATTCAAAATACTCTTGCGCTGATTATAGTTATATAATTGCATATGTAAATTTATCTCTCTTCATCTCTCTACTCAACCATTGGCTCTGTGAAGGGAACTATCAGGTCTATGTTTTCACAGCTCTATTTTGCATCCCTAGTGGGGTGTCTGGCACTGAGCACCTACCCAGTAGTAAGCACATAGAAAACTGAGGGACTCAGACCATTGCCTGAAAGGTGGATACCTACTCCTCTAAATCTTCAGTGGTCTCCATCTATGGCTGTTTCAACCAACTACTGCCACTGAGGACTAATCCAGAGTGCTGACTGAATCATTGCTTGTCTAAACAGAGGATTTGGGTGCCACCTCTCTGAGGGTGGCTTTTCTCTTAGAACCTAATGTTTAATAGTTTCTTTCCACATATAATTCCACAATAACCATACTACCCCAGACCTCAGAATCCCTCATATTGTTCACAGCTACTTAAATCCCACCTATTTTAGTCCCATTATCTAAGTCCCATCTAGTTATGCCTAAGTCAGAACAATTTGCTCATGTTGCTGAAGAGAGGTTGAATATGGTTTGACCCAAACTGGTGCCACTCTATTTGATGTTCCTTTCCTATACAAGAAATGCCAAACTAAGGCATCTAAGGTCTCTATCTATAGCAAGATTTACAAATAGAAAGCCAGTTCAAAATGTTCCCCTATATCATCAACACAAATCAATAATTAGCATGCTGAAGTCTGCAGACAAAAAATGAATTCACAGAGAAAACATAGTGATAAGGATCCCAGAAAGATCAAACAGTTCTGCATTCTATATACTGGTGAAGTCAATTCTTCAAAGGCTATTTAAGGGTGGTAGATTTTCAGAAAGCACACAAGCAAAGACTACGTGTGAGTATAGATAAAGTCAATAGACTACTCAACTCATTTTAACAATTTAGCAATTAAGACTAAAATAGAACCTGCTGCGTAATATAAAGGAACTATGAACTTACCACCTTTCCATCTTTCATAATTCTGCATCAAGGTCATATTCTATCCCTACCTCTAGTAGAAATTTACCTATATGGGATATAAACTCCTAGTTTATGTTTCTTTGAACTTTGGCTTATATAAAATGTACTTTTTGATTTTGTAATCATAGGTTTAATAAAATTATTAGGTTTTCTAGAATTTAATACATTACTTTGGTCCCTTAGCATCATAAAGATTTATTGCTAAATCTTTTCCTGACCAAAAAAAAAAAATCTTGTTTTCAAAAAGAGGATTACTTGTCTAGTTTTTTTAAAATAATGTCCTCAAAGACATGCTTGACATTTAAAATATCTTAAATAAAAGCAAATAATGAAATCACATGTATTTCAGCATTATTTCATAAAGATTTGCCACATCTGCTC
The DNA here is from genome assembly GCF_052094955.1 of Ictidomys tridecemlineatus. NCBI lineage: Eukaryota > Metazoa > Chordata > Mammalia > Rodentia > Sciuridae > Ictidomys > Ictidomys tridecemlineatus. The sequence continues at coordinate 105,332,730 of NC_135485.1, read as the reverse complement.
ATGCCTTAAACACCTAAACAGTCCATTATGTAATTGGTCTCCTCATAGATTGGATGATATTTGCATTCTAATGTTTCTGAAGATTTGTGTACACAGAGGCATTTCTAGACAAAAGTATCTTTACATCAATCTATCTTCATATCATGGAGTCTTGCCTCCACAACCTCATCTCATCTGTATACTTACAAGTTGATACACAAGTAAGTTTTCTGCTAAAATTAAATATGATATATGAATGAAATTTTTCTGACCACAACAAAAGTATGTATGTCATGAGTAGCTAACTGCTAGAAGGGATCATATAATGAATCTTCTCATTTTAAAAGGCAACTAAGTAAGTGGAACTTTGGTAACAAACATGGGCTATGTTGTCCTCTGTTACTTTTCTGTGAAAGAAGACAACTTTCAAAATATATAATAAATATAAAAATATGGAAATATTCCTATATATCCTTTCATAGTTTACCAAAGTGTACAAAAAGGTTTTGGTTTTGTTATTTGGGGAGTGTGTGATTAAAAGTAACTTGTGCATATTTAGTGCAGGTATTTTGGAGATTATAGCAATCATAATAAATGTATCCATCATCACTGACAACTTAAGTTGCAGTGAGACAAAAAATATTCACACAATGTTATATTTTATAATTTAGGGTAGTCAATTATAAATAAAGATTTAAAACTGAAAGCAGGTAAAATAATTTCAACTAGAAGCTACTGATGGAGAACAACTTTGAAATTTGTAATGAATTTATTTTTTTTTCAATAGCAAGAGATAGCATTTATTTTTCACATATTACTTTAAAATTCTTTGCAACTATCATCAAAACTATAATAAAACTATAAAGCTTTTGGATAAAAACAGGGGAAAATCCAGGTGATCTGAATTTGGCAGTTGCATCTTAGATATAATAGCAAAATTACAATCTGTTACTGAAAAGAACTGATAAGTTGAATTTCATTAAAACTACAAGCTTCTGCTCTATAATAACATTAAGAGATGAAAATGAAAGTGGGAGAATATTTTTGCCAAAAAAAAAAAGATCTGATAAAGAACTAGTATCCAAAATATGCAAAGAACTCTTAAAACTCAACAACAAGAAAATCAAAGTGTGGGCAAAAGTTTGAGTCCAAACCTCACCAAAGAAGATATATAGATTACAACTAAGCACAAGAAAATATGTTCTGATCATATATCAATAGAAAATTGAAAGTTAAAACAATGAAATAGCTCTACATACATAAATAAATTGCCCAGGTCCCGAACACTAACACAAAATGCTGGGAGGATATGAAGCACCAGGAATTTTCATTCATTGTAGGTTGGAATGGAAAACAATACAACTACTTTAGAAGACAGATTTCCTACAAAATTATATATAACCTTACTATATGACTCAGCAAACATTCCTTGGTATTACCCAAATGATTTGAAAAATTATATGCATATGTTATAATTTGGATCTGGAGTCTCACCCAAGTTCCATGTATTGAAGGTTTGGTCCCCAATAAACTAATGTTCAGAGATGAGGTTTGGAGGAAGTGGTTGGATTTTACAGGTCAGACCTCATCACTGGATTAATCTCTTGATGGATTAAGTGGAAACTGTAGGTGGTGGGACATGGTTGAAGGGTGTGTCACTGGGAGTGTGCACTGTAAAGACAAGAAATAATTACTGTCCCCTGCATCTATCCTCTCTCTCTCTCTCTCTCTCTCTCTCTCTCTCTCTCTCTCTCTCTCTCTTCCTCCCTTCTTCCCTCCCACCATGAGCTGAGAAGTTTTCCTCCACCAAGCCCTTCCACCATGTATTACCTTGCCTCAGGCACAAAGCAACAGTGTCAGCCAGCTATGGACTAAAACCTCTGAAACCAACCCCAAATAAAACTTTCCTTCTTGAACTTGTTTATGTCAGGAATTTTGGTCACATCAACAAAAAACTGAATCACACATCCCCAGAAAGACTAACACATGAATATGATCAGCAGTTTTATTTATAATCATTAAACCTTGAAAGCAAACATGATGCCCTTTAATGTATGAATGGATAGACCATGACCTATACAAAGGAATATAATTCCATGGCAAAACATAAATGTTATTAAGCCACAAAAAAATGGTTAAACCTTAAAAAGCATATTGCTAAGTGGAAGAAACCAACTTTAAAAGGTTACTCACTATAGGATTCAAAATACATGACATTTAAGAAAAGGCAAAACTATAAAGGCAGTAAAAAAAAGATCAGTGATCTCCATGGATGTAGAGGGAGGAGTGTGGATGAAGAAGAAGAGAAGACGGATTTTTAAGGTATTGAAACTATGCTGTACTATACCATGATGAATATGTAATATTTATCCTTTCAGTAAAATCCACAGAATCAACCCAAATATCGAGACTTGCATGAACTATGAATTTTAGTTAATAATAACTAAAAATATATGCATGTATATATATACATATTTATTTATATTCATCAACAGTAACACATGTACCACACTATGTAGGGTGCTGAAAGATGTTAATAAGGAAATTGAGAAGAAGGAATATTGACAGTGCAACTAACATATAGTGGGTTGAAGCTGTGTAAATGCTACATGTTTTACAGTGCATAAGATAGCCTCCACATATAATAATTACATGGTCCAAAATATCAACATTACTCAGGTTGAGAAAGCTGTTCAATATGGAACATTTTTCTCTCCAGGTATCAGACACTTTAGAAATAATTTTCCACTAATCTAACTAATCAAAAGAAACAAAGTTTTGATTAGTATCATTTAATATGGACAATATAAATAACAAAGACAGTTTTTTTACCTACAAGAATTCTCAGTCAGCATTCTAATAGCAAAAGCATAGATAATTAAACGCTAAACCTTTGCTTCACTACCAGATATTTTCAAACAGAAACATTATTTCAGTGGATCCAGGGAAACAAATGTTTTGAGCCAGCTATAAGTACAATACTTAAACAGTTAGGATTTTCACAAACTTTTATTATTGAGAAAATCAACACCACTAGCAAGGGATGACAGGAATTGAAGGAAATCAGGCATCCATAATGACTCTATTTGGACTTAGCACAGGTCTCTGGTAATTTCTTTTTTAAGAATTTTAGAGTTCAGGCTTTTGATCTTGATGGGAAAATTCAAGTGTGGGCAGGAAGGCACACTATTTGTAGAACCCTAATTAATGCAACATTCCCAATTTGACCAGAGCTCTCCCAGCAGGAGGGTTTATTTCACAAAGAATGGCTGTGAGCCCAAATACCCACGGTGGGCTTCATTGTTTTCCTTGGGAGTTCTCCAGGAGCTTAAGACAATTAAATGGCTAATTGACTATGCTTTGCTTATGGGGTGTTCAAGTTAGATTCTTTATTGTGAAATTATCATTAAGCCACATTTTCCTTTTAGTCTCCAAATCTATCCTCCATCTAAGATAAAGCAGAAAAGTTGCAATCTGAGATTTGACTGGAATTCCTAGGACAATTACACAGGGCTAGTGGCGCTGAGATTACTACCAAGTGCACCCCTGTGGCAGTGATTATCAGTTAGGTAGACTTTGCCACCCAGAGGATGTTTGTCAATATCCAGAGACACTTTAGTTGTCACATTTTGTGGGAAGGGCACTACCAGTATTCAGTGTGTGTGTGTGTGGGGGGGGGGTAAACCAGGCACACTACTATTAAATATTCTACAATGCAAAGGATGGACCCTTACAACAAAGAACTATCTAACCCCAAATGTCAATACTACCAAGGCTGCAAAACCCTGATCAAGGGGTTCATTTATATTCATAAGCATCATATAGATTTTTTTCCAAATTTCACATTTATAATAAGATACGTAGACCATGCCTTAGATAAGAACTCTTTAAAGGTGATCTTTCAAAACATGTATTTGTTTTGTCATATCAGTTAAGTCATAAAATCTTGGAAAGTAATTTTTTTTGTCTTAATTGTATGAACAGGCTCAGAAGGAATCTTTTGCAGTCTGATTGAACTTACCAAGTCATGAGGTCTTTATAAATTTGAGTTTAAGACATATCTTCCAGCTTCAGGGCATTAGTATTTAAAATAAAATATATGCTTAATTGTTACTTGTAATATAATGCTTGAAATTGTTGCATATTAAGTGGCTCTTTCCAAATAGTATTATAGTTTTCGGTTTCATTCTTTTCTTCCACTTATCTGTAGAAGCCACATATTATATTCCATTTATTCCTAAATAACAATTGTCAAAGGAAATTTTTTTCAACATTTGGATTGTTTAGAAAGATAAATGTAATCATTGAAGTGATACTACTATGACTAACTGAATCAAAACACTGGAGTCAAACAGTTATTTGCAAAACCCTATCTTAAATGAGTTTGAAAAAGGATTTACAACACTTAGAAAAACTATCTGGTGGCTTTCAGCCATTCAATTGGAGCTCAGCTTGCTCTGTGCTTGGGGAAATGATTTAATATGAATCTAAGTTAGATACTGATATTTAATAAACTTTTTAAAGTGGCATGAATATTTATATATGATGTGCCAATCTATTAAACTATAATTTAGTGACTAGTGAGATTAAAAATGAATGTTAACTGTAACCAATATGGAAATATCAATAATGCACCAAGGTTTTTCTGCCTCAGCCTGAAAATAAGAAATCAATACTAAAGTCTACTCAAGCTTAGAAAAATGGAGACTTTAATAATTGTCTAGTTAATTTAATAAATGTAGACAGGTAATGCAGATAAATCAAGTTGTAAAGAACTCTTTAACTTTATTAGCATATTTGGCCTGAATTATCCAGATAATTATTCCAATTTTCTGCATCATTTTGCTCATATTGACACAGCATCTTCCTGGTCTTCATGTAAATGTATTTCTTCTGTCCTGCTCAAAGCTCAGCAAGGTGTGCATCTTTTATGATGCAAATCTAGCATTTCCCTGTTTTGTTGATATTTTTCAAAATGCTATCATTTATATTTGTATAACCTTTAACTCACTATAGATAATTTGACAATGATGGTTTCCAGGGACCTATTTCTGCATTATCCAGTTCTGAATAGAAAACATCTCCTGACTTTTCTGCTCTAATTTTATTCATTTGTGTATATATATATTTGAATTTCTGTAGAACATGCCTTTCATTTTTCTTTTCTGTTAATGCATTTTTATTTGGTTAGTAAAATCAGTTCCCTTGCTCATCTGGATGATACCTAGTTATGTGCTGCATTCAGGTATTTCAAGCATTTCCTTCCCATCATGTAAGCCAATAGGACTCAGTTTATTTATGTCTAATCAAAAAATACTGATCCAGAATTAATTTGAGAGTGCACATTATAGAGTGAAAGTCTGTAGTAAATTCTGCCATCATTAATGTTCCTGTTACTTGAAGACTGACTGGGGGCAGGCAGGAAGATATGAGAGTTATAAAAGGCAAAACAAAAGCATTGTTTAATTATACTTTACTGCATCATTTATCTAGTCATTATTCAATAAAGAAAAGCAATTCATCATTCCACAAAATTTGTACAAAATTATATTGTACAAAAGCAACAAGTTGATCTAAGAATCCTGACTCTCACATGCTCACTCACCCTTTCACCCATGAATTCAGCCCTTATTTACTACTACTCTCTATAGTATTTTGTTTTTATTTTCAATAGTTATATACAGTTATATCCATTTTTCCTTATTACCAATTTTCTAATTCACCACCATTAAGATTTTTTAATTGCAAGTATCTTTAAGCCATTATATTAGTGAACTAATATTCTATGACACATATTCCTAAGGTTTAGTGGATTTAAAACAATCATTTACTGTTCATTATAAGTCTATAGGTCAGCTGGAATGTCCTCTAGTCTGATCTCCTTAGCTTTAAGATCTGCGGTCATGCTGACTGGGCCTGGCTGGTGTCTTACTGCCCATTCATCTGTATACAGATATATCATATATAACACATAAATAGAAAATCTATATAATTTTATGTGAAAATTATTTTCTGCTTTATTATAGTAGCTTGCTACCATAAATTATATTTGTTAAAAATGATACTATTTGTCAAATACAAAGGGGCTTTGCCTCATCCACATATGCACCCCTTGCTCTATATCAATTAAATGTTTAATTTGATGTTATCAAATTTTACATTCTCTTTCACAACCTATTTAAATTTTTTTGTTTCCATGTGTGTTTTGTTTGTTTTAGATTATCTCTAAACTGGTGAAATATATTTTCAAAAAAAGAAACAAGAGATCAGTCTGATGGAAATTGAAGATTAGAAAAATGTTTGAAAGTGAAAATTTTAAAAAATGTAGTCATTGGAAAAATATACAGGCACTTATAAGCTGTTGCATGAAGATTAGATTTTATTATAATATAATGAGTTAAAAATGGAGGGCTTGCTTTGGGGCACATGTGCTCATAGTTATATTTCGAAAAAAAAAAAAAAACAGGATATCATGCGGGTAATTCAGGAGTAGTTGGAAAGGCATAGAAGCAAGAGGACAAGCCAGGGGTGCTATTTAAATAGTTCTTTGTATGGACAGTGGTGTCTTGGGTAGAGTGGTTATTCTGGAGCTTCCCAGTAGTAACTGGGCTTTGAATGTACTTTCAAGGTATAGAAATAGTGAAATTTGCTCGGAATCAGATGGAGGGTGCAATAGAAAGAAAGTAGATAAGAATGACTCTATGAATTGTGCTTCAAATTTTTACATGAATAAAAGTACCTCTTTTTAAGAATGAAGACTTAATAATCAGTGCAGGTATTAGTCAGCTTTTAATTACTATGACATATTTGTTATCATTAAGTTTCTGACTATGGCATTTCATTATATTTTTAATATCTACCATTTGATGCATTACTTTCCATTTCAAAAATTATTTAATATTTTATTTGCAACAAGTTTGTATCTTTGGAGGACTGCTGCAAATTTATAAATTTGATCTTTAAAAAACGAGGGGGGATTTTAAAATTCATTCTTTTTTTAAACCTACTCTATATTTTAGTATTTCTAGTATTTTTTTGTATTTCTTCTTACTTTGTTTACATTTATTATGTTGCTATATTCTCACATATTAATTTTCTACTTATTTTAATAAATTTTAGTGTGTGCTTTTTTTTCTAAAATGAATATCTCTACTGTTGCAAAGTTTGCTTTAAAAAGAGCTCTGCTGCATGTACTATGTTTTGGTTTTACTCTAACAATTTTCAAGTATTTATTGTAACTTATTTTTAGATAATAAAACAGAGTTTATCTTTATAACTTTATGATCTTAAAAAGTAGCATCCATATAAAGTGGTACATATCTAGTGTACAACTCAATGGACATTCACTAACTGAATATACCCATATAACAAGCATTCAGTTCAAGAAATACAGCATCACCAGAAACCTAGATGCCTCACTTTAGATACTACTACAATCAAAAGTAGCAATATTCTCACTTCTGGCGCTATAGTTCTGTTTGTGGTGAAGCTGGATTATACATGACACCGCCCCCCCGCCTTTTTGGAGTCTTTTCCCCTATATTTTTTTTATTTGTAAAATTCATTCAAGCTATAGTATATAGTTGTAGTTGATTTATATTTACAGTTTTATATATTTGATTGTACACTATAGCATAATTAACCATTACAACATTCACAAACATGTTGGTAATTTCCAGTGTTTAGCTGCTAGAAATATTCCTTCTCTGACAATTCTGCTAGTCACCTTTTGGTCAATACATGTACATACTTACTTGAGAATACATGTTTTGTAAATGACTCCTAATGGAGTCTGTAAGGATAATCCAATACAGCTGTGTAAATTACACTGAGACACATTCAAAAGCAAAGGATTGATTATACTCACTGGTCCTAGGGAGGGAGACATGCACACCCAGAGAAATATAAAAATCAACTGTAAGCCTGAGGTTTGTTTATAGCAGCCCGGGAGAAAATAGGGCAAAGATCAATAGGCCCATGTCTTTATAAGAGGTTATAGATAGGGTAGCTAATGTCATATGGGAAGTATTCTTGTTTGGTAATTTCAGTGTAACTGAGTCAACTTGAAAAGAGGATATAGGTAAAATGGAGAAATCCTCATGGATGCACCACTTGGACAAACATGTAGGTGATGGATACCCAGAAATTAGCAATAACTGTTACAAAGTTCAAAATAAGCAGGGTGGTTCCAGAAAGTTGTTGAAGTGACCAAAAGTAGCTACAAACTATACTTTCAGTTATGTTTATGGCTAATATTCCATTATGCATATGTACCACATTTTATTTATCCATTTATATCCATACTGCTTTTCACAGTGGTTGTATCGATTTGCAGTCTCACTAGAATTGTATGAGTATACCTTTTTTTCCTACATCCTTGCCAACATTTATTATTACTTGTATTCTTGATAATTGACTGGAGTGAGATGAAATCTCAATGAAATTCATTTGGAATAAATAAGAGACCCAGAATAGCCAAAACAATCATGAGCAAGAAAAGTGGCAGGAGGCATTAAAATAGCCTTAAATTGTACTACAGAGTTATAGCAACAAAAAGACCATGCTATTGGCACCAAAACAGACATGTAGACCAATAGCACAGAATAGAAAACACAGAGACAAACCCACATAAATACAATTGTTATTTCATATTATACAAGGGTGCCAAAACATTCCCTAGAGAAAAGGCAGCCTATTTAATAAATGGTGCTAGGAAAACTGGAAATACATATATAGAAAAATGAAATTAAACCCCTCCCTATCTCTCACCCTGCACAAAACTCAACTCAAAGTGGATCAAGGACTTAGGTATTAGATGAGAGACCCTGCATCTAACAGATATAGCCCAAAGCTATATCGTGTTAGCTTAGAAACTGACTTCCTTAACAAAGACTCCTAAAGCACAAGAAGTAAAATCAATTATCCACAAATGGGATGGAATCGAACTAAAAAGCTTCTTCACAGCAAAGGAAACAATCAAGAATGTGAAGAGAGAGCCTGCAGAATGGGAGTAAATCTTTGTCATCTGCACCTTAGATAGAGTATTAATCTCCCGGATATATTAAGAACTCAAAACACTTAACATCAAAATACAAATAACTCAGTCAATAAATGGGCAAAGGAACTGAACAGACACTTCACAGAAGAAATATGCTTAATCAACAAATAACAAATAAGTAAAAAAAAAAACGTTAAACTTTTCTAGCAACTGGAAAATGCAAATTAAAACAACACTGAGATTTTATCTCACTTCACTTCTTGCTGTAGATAAATCACTTTAGAGTTTTACAAGGTAATTTTTAAATTTTTAAAAATTTGTTTAAATTAGGTGCACATGATACTAGAATGCATTTTGGCACATCATACATAAATGCAGTATAATTTCTCATTCTTCTGGTTGTAAGTAATGTAGAGTTACACAGGTTGGGTAATTATATATGCATATAAAGTAATAATGTATGATTTATTCTACTATAATTCCTATCCCTATACTTCCTTCCCTCCCTTCACGCCCCTCTATCTAATCCAAAGTACCTCCATTCACTCCCCATTAATTTGTAAATTAGCATCCACATATCAGAGAAAACATCTGGCCTTTGGTTCTTTGGAATTGGCTTATTTTGCTTAGCATGACATTCTACAGTTCCAACCATTTATTAGCAAATGCCATAATTTCATTCTTCTTTAAGACTGAGTAATATTTCATTGTGTATATATACTACATTTTCTTTATCCATTCATCTGCTGAAGGGCACTTAGGTTGGCTCCATATTTTGGCTATTGTGAATTGAGCAGCTAAACATTGATGTGGCTGCACCTGTAGTAAACTGATTTTAAGTCCTTTGGGTATAAATCAAGGAGTGGGATAACTGGGTCAAATAGTGGTGCCATTTTAAGTTTTCTAAGAAATCTCTATACTGCTTTCCAGAGTCATTGCACCAATTTAAAGTCTCACTGGAAGTGTATGAGTGTATCTTTTTTCTCACATCTTCTCCAACATTTATTGTTGCTTGTGTTCTTATAATTGACATTCTGACAGAGTGAGATGGTAATTATCTCAGTGTAGTTTTGACTTGCATTTCTCTAATTGCTAGAGACATTGAAAATTTGTTTATATACTTGTTGATCAATTGTATTTCTTCTTATGTGAAGCATCTGTTCAGTTCCTTTGCCCATTTATTGATTGGGTTATTTGTTTTTTTTGTTATTAAGTTTTTTTAAAGTTCTTAATATATCCTGGAAATTAATGCTCTATCTGAGGCGCATATGATAAAGATTTTCTCCCATTTTGTAGGCTCTCTCTTCACATTTATTCACATTCCTGATTGTTTCCTTCACTGTAAATAAGTTTTTTAGTTTGACTCCATTCCATTTATTGATTCTTGATTTCACTTCTTGTGCTTTAAGAGTCTTATTAAGGAAATCTGGTCCTAAACCAACATGATGTAGATTTGGGCCTATTTTTTCTTCTATTAGGTGCAGGATCTCTGTTATAGTGCTAAGTTCTCAATCCACTTTGAGTTGATTTTTGTGCATCTTGACAGATAGGGATTTAATTTTATTTTGCTGCATATGCATTTCCAGTTTTCCCAGCACCATTTGTTGAAGGAGCGATCTTTACTCCAGTGTATGTTTTGGGCCCCTTTTTCTAGTATGAGATAATTGTATTTGTGTGGGTTTGTCTCTGTGTCTTCTATTCTGTACAAGGTACTTTTTTGTTCTCCACCAACATATTTTTACTGTTTTTCAAATCTTTGTGTTTGTTTTGTTTATTATTTTTCCATACCTGGTACCTTTTGTTTTTTATATCTTGAATACTGATTTCTTTCTTCTCATGCTCTCTTTGTAACTCTTATTATGGTTATGACAGCTAGGACATACATTTTTGTTGCATTGCAGCACACATCATTTGTCTGACCCCACTTCAGCAGAGCCGTGTTTGGGACTTCCTTGCACATTGCCAATCAATGCCTTACCTCCAGAGTACACATAATACTAGCATCTCTTTGCTTTCCATTGCACAGCATTTCCTTAGCTATGGAATGATGGTCAGTTTATATATAATACATTTGTGATGTCAGGGAATTTAATACTTCCAGGAACAGTTTTTCCATAAAGGGATTGAAGACCTGTTAAAAACTCCCGGACTTTCCATACTTCAGAAGTTCAGTTCTGAAGTATTTCTTATGTGACATGGTACATAGAGGATACACAATGAAATTATATCCCTGTTGTCTATAAGAGTAATTTAATAGTAAATCACAATTTTTTCTCTCTTTTTTTCCTGCACTCTATTTTTTCATTTCTGTTCCTTAATATTACCATGGGAGTTTTTCTACTTCTGCTGGAGTTTTTCCACTTTCCGGAAGAAGTAACTTACATAGGCTACAGGGTTCTGCAACCAAGAAGCTCTTCATGGTGACCTATGCGCTCCAGCATTGCATCAGACTCCAGCAGAACTCTACCAATTTCTTTGTTCTGGGTTCTTATTTTGTAAATTCAAAGAATGAAATCCCATAGATCAGGATAAGTATGTGTAAGAGTAGGATTTTTTCAAGTGTGAATAGAAACAGAACTCCTGCTAGGCAAGAGGGAACACAGAGGGGTTGCTACTTGAGGGTGTTAGTGTAGGGGTTTATATTGCTAATCAGGGTTTGGAAAAGTACCAAAGGTTTTGGTTAGCCCCATAATCCTTTCAGGTCTTTCAGGTCTGCTCCACTTCTATTTTCCTGTAGCTCATCTGCAATCTCAGCTTCCCAGGAAGTTGAGGTCAGCAGGTAATGCATGCTCAGGGATCCAGAGCTTCAATGCTGCATGGAGCAGATTTTCACAACAGGCCCAGGCTTGCTCCCCAGGGCAACAGGCTGCCCTGCCCTGGTCCGCCTTGATACTGGCCAATCGTGCCTCATGCCCTCCACCTCAGGGCCAAACTGGTATGGCGGGCTCAACTGCAGTGGCCCATGCTGCTTCCAGCCCACCTGAGCCACCACAGCTTCTCAGCCTAGATAACTGGCTGGTTACATGCTTTGGCAGCTGGAAAGCCATGTCAATATCAAATTACTCATAAATAAACTTAACCTAACTTATTGCTTGAGATTTTACTTTCAGGTCAATTCAAACTAAACATAACTTCTTTTATTTAATCCTCTAGTTCTTTTATTGACATTTTTCATATTTTGCATATATTTTGATTTTCCGTACTGCATTCTCAATATTTATTTGGTGATGTTTTCCTGCTTACTAATCTCTCTTTAACTGTGTCTATGCTAGAATCATACTTTCCATTCCATTTACTTTACTCTTATTCCAGTCTTTAGTTGCATAGTTTTTCTCCTTTTAAATATATTTGGTCTCAATTTGACATTTGTTCAAATACACATTTTATATTTATTTAGTGTCTAATAATACCAATGTTTGACCTCTCTAAACTGCTAATTCTGTTCACTATCTTTTTCTGCTGGCTATTATTTTTGGATTTTGGATAATGTTTTACCATGAGCAGGTTATTTATTTATTTATTTATTTATTTATTTATTTATTTATTTTGGAATTACATTTTTAACTTGTCCTTCCAATGGACAGCTACCTATAGTAACTATTTATTGGAGAAAATTGTGAATGTTAATGCCCTGAAGAATCAGAATCAAACATAGATTATCAGGTAAGTATAACAAGTCCTTGTTTGATATATTAGCCTGCCTGTTCAGTCTTTTGGTTTTATACCACAAATGTCAACTGTTCACATTAATAACATCTTGGATAAACAGAAAGAGTACAAGTAACAGTAAACTTTCTTATTTCTCTAACTAAGGAATACATTTTTCTAGGTTCAAAGTTAAGCACATTTGTATGCTTTAGTTAATTATTGAAGTTTTCTTATTATTATTAAGTTTTTGTTCATACACTTTTATATTTAGCTGGAATATTTTTATCACTTTCTAAGAATATGTACTATAAATTGCTGTAATTATATAGAAAGTCATAAAGCTTCTATAATCAAGCAGAACATAAAATATCTAGAGCATCAAGTTTGGATGTCTTATATCTTATTTTTGCATTTTTTTTTACTCAGAATCTTACAATATTAAAAAAATACATTGTTTCCTCATGTGGGAAAGAGTTTTTAACTGTCATTCAAATTTATCTATAAAATACTCTCAGTGATCTGAAAAAAAATAGATAATGCACTGTCCAAAAGTAAATACCCTAATTACTTTTATAAGATTGATTCACTTCAGTGCTTTTGATCTCTTTTATTAAAATCACTTATCTATTCATTCAAGAGATATGCTTTCAAGGATGAAACTAGAAGATATACTGATTAAAAAGAAAAAAGAAAAAAACTTCAAACACTGTAAGATTATTTAGATAAAAATGTGTACATACAATCAAAAAACAAAATAGAAAGTAATACATGGGAAAAGACCTAGGAGTGGCTTTAGCTAAGTATCAGGCAAGTGGGATGAAAGAGGAAGGTGGAATCCATTCTGAGTAACAGAACTAGCAAGAGAAATCATAAGTGACGTTTGACTTGGCTATTAAAAGTGGGTCAAGCATTAAAAAAGGAAAAGCAGTATAACCACAGGATTTGAAGAAACATAGCAGAATAATAAGTATGAAGAATTCTAGAAAGGTTCCCTTATGCCAGATGAGAAGAGCCATCATTGTAACTCTTGAAGAAGAAAGATGGCAGGTGGTTAGGGTTTAGATTCTGAAACCAGATCACACGTTGGACCAAATTCAGTCCTTAACTCACTCTGAGAAGCAGGACCCTGAAGTGCTTCAATTTCCTTCTAACAGTAAATACTTTGTAGAGTCATAATAAAAATTGAGTGATTTAAAATGTGCCAATTGCTTAGAGCAGTGTTTGGTATGTAGTAAGTGCTTGCGCTCAGTAAAAGCTATATATTATCATCTTGTTAGTATTAAGTAGGTAATAAATGGACCTCAAAATTTGTGAACAAGTGAAAGATACATATTTTTGTGAGGAAATACTATTTCAATAAATAAGTAAAATATACTTCTTAAAATGAACAATTTCTTTTTCTCCAGTCCTATATAACATAAGCAGATTCCAAGTTTCCATTTATTATGTTAACATTAAAGACAATTTATATTACTAATAAAATCTGGTGAAATGTTGTTTTATTTTCAATTGCAAACCTTCAGAGGAATTAGCAATGGGAATTTCCTACATTCAGTGTAGGAAGTAATATAATTCATGTATTTCTGTTTCTCACTTTGTTCTCTTTCCTGAAACACAAAATTTGTAGTATTTAGAAAATGTAAACTTGATGTAAATGCCTGTTCAGAGGCCAATAAAAACAAAAACAAATGTTATCAGAAAGACCCAAAACCAGATTTTATTTATGTTATAGGTCTATTATACTATGTTAGTAGTATTTTCTATCAACATTTTTGTATAATACTTCAATAGATTTTATGAAACTGAGTAGAAATTTAAAGAATGTTAGCATTTGATACATAGTTCCGAGGAGGTTAGGTATCATCTATTTCCAATTTAGTATCAAAAACATAAAATCATAATTTAATCAATGATTAAATGCAAGAGTTTTATATAGACAAAAATAAATATCAATTTGAATTTTATTTTTATTTTTTATTTCTTAGCTTTAAGAAAATCTTCCCTTTCCTCTTTATTTTTCACAATGTTTCTTTCCAGAATTTCATTTTTTGTTTCCATACACAAAGATGATCCTGTAATCTTTCTTATAATTTCATACTACTGATAGTGAGATGTGAGGATCATTGCCTTTTAGAATTTCATAAGAATGTGTGGTGATTAACCCATTGTAAGAATCTAGTAGCCATAATATGCTTCATGATTGAGCGTTCCTTCTTCTGCCCCTTTGATGAATTCTATTAGCAACAAAATCTGTCCAGTAGACTCATTTCTTTTATCATTCTTTTCTCCTGCATATGAGAAGCTCTTCTTGATATTTCCCATATTCTTAGTGCTCTCTATAGGTCTTCTTGCAACCAGTCCTTTCATTCCATAATTAATCATGTATCTTTGATCTTAAATGGGGAAGGTTTACCAAGGCAACACATTTTATATACATTTTTATAGGGCTTGAGCAGCTAGCTACAAGTTGCAGGGTGGGGGTTAGTTCATCAAAATATTTAGTTGATGATACAACATCATTCCTTATCTTTAAAGATTTCTTCTGCCCACTCTATTTTTCTTTTTTTATATCCCCATTCATTATTTCATTTCCCTTTCACAGATAACCATTCTATTGCTGGATATGTGACTTTTGATTGTATGTATTATTACAAATTGCACGATACTTTGATGGTATTATTTCTTACTCCTTTCAGTCAGTGTTACATTTTTAAGAAATTTTCACCACTGAGTGTACAAGAGGCCCATTGCTTCTAATTGATGTGTAGCTGTCCATGGTGTGTATATGTGTGCATTTGTACTCATTGATACTGTAAACATATTATATACATGTATAGTTTATATACATACAATACATATTTGTTATAACAACATGTATATAATACTTTACTTATCCATTTTCAATTGTACCTTTTCTTTAAGTGCTATGTTAACTATAGAAAGTTTTCCCCACCCCACTGAGACAAAATTAATTATTTCCTTTTTTTCATTTATTATCTTTTTGTGCAATTTAACTTACAGTTGTTATTTGTTGAATTTTGTCAATTTATACATGAGACTTGAAAAAAATGAACCATTATTTCCCATATCATTGTAAAATATAAATTTAGTGAACAGCATTCTATTAGGAGCTATGTAAGTCTATTTTAATCACGAATAATTTCAAAATGTAGGTTGGATTTTATAAATAAAGAACAAGTTAAAATTAAAATGTTCTATTACCTTATCCTAAAAGTGTATCAAGAGATAAGAATTGAAAGTACAAGAAGGGTGGAGACCAGAAATAATGAAAGAATATAATCAGACTATAAATAAAATTGTAGACCTATATAATAAAATTCACACCTTTTTTTAATCTTGAGACAAAATTAACACTGAAAATAATAAGACAAATTCACAGTTTACTTCTAAGTTAAGATTAACTTCTCTTTAAGGATTAATATTTATTTTTAATAGATATTTTGGTCATATTGGACATCATTGTGCTGTAGTAACATATAATCCCAAATTATCAATGATTCAACAATACATAATACATTTCTTATTCATCATATTTATGATTCTGCATATTTTGTACTCTCTTACTCCCTTCAGGTCAAATTTCTCCATGTGTTGGCTCAGCATTCCAGGCTGTTTTACTTAAAAACATTTTCCCACCAATTTTTGCTGTGGTCAATTGATGTAAGAAGAGACCTTTAAAGATCTAAGCCCAGGGAATGAAGTCCTTTAGGAAGCACATATACTGGTATCTGCTCTCTCTTTTACTCAAAGTACGTCACTTGGTGGGTCTAATTTCAAGAAGACCCAAGAAGTGGAATCTTCTATGTGCATTTAATAATGGAATAGTAATTGCCCCACCACTAGAGAGGTTTAGTGTGTATGTGTGTGTGTGTGTGTGTGTACATATGACAGTTGAAACATATAAACATATATACAAACATATAAACCCACCATTTATATGTTTGTACATACAGAAACATTGAAGTAGCATTTGATTTTCATGGAGGACATTGCATAGAGAAGCTATTGAAATGCTAAAGCCTCTTAGCTTATAGCTTTCTATTTGTCTACATTTGTATCTCCCTTGATAGATTGTGAATTTCTCCGTAATGAGGAACTGATTTTTCATTGTTTTCTAAGTACTATCACAGTCCAACTGGTCTATTATTTAATTTCCAATATCTTTAAGGTTTGTTTTGTTTGAAACTTAAAGTCAGCATTAAAGATGAATATCAGAAGATTATAAAATAGCCTCTTGAATTGAACATGTTTCTTTGCTCTTTTGGTCTAAGATTAGTCTCTCTCTTTCTCTCTCTCTCTCTCTCTCTCTCTCTCTCTCTCTCTCTCTCTCTCTCTCTCTCAGATTTGACTTTTATGAGAAAAAAAAAGAGCTTTTTTACAGACTAACATGTTATGATAGTATAGTCTTAGTACGGGAATCTCTCAATTCTTAAACTAACACCTTCTGGACCAAGGATGATTTTATCTCCTTGTTTTGCGAAACCTTTTTAGTAACATTTCTGGGATTCCGGCCTGCCACACTCAGGAATTAAATCAATAAAGACAATTGAAGCAGTTAGGCTTTATAATTTTTATAATACTCTTTCAGCAAACGTTTGCTGAATTTTTTTCCTTTGCATTTTATAAACCCTAAAAATAAATCTCTCCCATTCTGCATAAGGTCACAACACACACAATTAGTAGTAAGAGGCAAAATAAAGTCAATAGATAATGCTATTTATGTGAGTCCTCTGGCCTCACTTGGCCCTGTTTTTGTATCAATATACCTGTAACTCAGGTTAAAAATTTCTGTCTTGAGAAATCATGTCTTAAAAAAGGTAAACTGATAAGTTTGCTGTTTTATAGTCAGCCATTGAAAAATATGTGCTTTGTGTAAGCAAGCACAGGACTATGGTTACATACACTAGAGATGAACATCATGGTTTTGTCTAACACATTAAATTCAACTTTAAAGAAAGATGTCATTGCAACTCTGAATCTATACATGAAATTTATATAAGTGACTCTGAAAGTGAGGTAACTCCTTGAATTGCCTAGTAATCACCAATATTCCATGCAGGTCTGGGTTAATGTTGAGTTCAAAAACATTTCTGACAAATTTTTCAATGTGATGCCCATAAACCTTAGTCATTCTTATTATTGCATAACAGGTAAAATTTGATTTAGGATAGACCTTTTAAAAGGAATAATTACCAATGTTTAAAAGAGTGCTTAAGCTATGGAGATTTGTTCACAATGTCTTAAGCTACTAATGATTCAAATATCTCCTACTCATTTTTTCCCATTGTATTTGAAGCCATAATATAAGTGTATTTCATTTATTTATACATTCTTGCATGATAACACAAGTGAAAATATACTCTAGCAATGTAAAAAAATGCACATCTATCAGAGATTGTGTGTGTCATCATTAAGGACATAGTTTGTATGGGACTAAGTACAAGGTATTAACCATCACTAGATTCTGATATGGAGGCTCAACCAAAGAATGATCAGTTTCAAGCTCCTTAAATTGATTCAAGGAAATCATTAACTTTTAGTGTTTTGACTGAGAACTTTAGCAGAGGCCACTGCTAAAGTCTGTCCATAGTTTCCAGAGTTGCCCACAGTTCCCTGATACTTTGACTTCTCCAACATGGCTGCTCATTACATCAGCCCAGCAAGATGAGTCCATAGCAGAAATGCATTGGCAATACTGAGTTTTGCACAATAAACCATAAGTGAAGAAGTGATAACATGCCATATTTGGCATATTCTATTAGTTAGAAAAATGTAATAGCTTCTGATCATTCTCAAGGTAAAGGGATTAATAAAGGTCTGAATACTAGGAGGTAGCAATCATAGGAAGCCACCCTAGAATCTGTCATCCACAATGTGATCTCAAGCAAATTGTTCAACACTATGGATTCTTAACTTCCTTATCAAACAATGGAGTGCATACTGCAAACCTTGCCCTGCATGTACTGGCATGTTCTTGCTGGTTTATAAATACCAGTAACTAATAAGAATCCCAAAAAGAAGTGAGATTCACCAAGGAAATTGTAATACCATATTTGCAAAGTTTCTTCCAGTTTCCTGGCTTAAAAAAATCATGTTTACACTTTTAACAACTATAACATATCTCCAGAGTCGACATAGAGTCTTCCTCATGGCAGCTAATGCAGTAAGTTTTTGTCACATTAGTGGTAAATTCAATAATAGTCCCTTTCTTTTATTTCTTCAAAGATGATTTCATTTTAGGTTATTCAAAGTTGGATAAAAAGATGATCCCTCTTAGCCATGCTTTATTGAAGAATAATTTCAATTTGGAGGATGACTATGGATGCAGATAGTGAAAATAAAAGCAGAGACTCCCAAAAAGAGAACAAAGATGTCATTTCCACAAGGCAAAGAGCATACAGGATGTTCCGTATATAAGAGCAGCAGCCACTTTTCAGTTTGAGACTCAAATGACTGTCTCGATGGCCTCCTACCGCAGCGTGGAAGCGGTTAATATTGCTGCATGTGTAGAATTTTCTGCTCATATCTAGAGACCTACCATTTCCCCATTGGCTGTTTTCTTTACCATTTTTCTTCACTTTTATAATTTATCAAAAAAAGCTTGCAAAGATCTGAAGATACATATTTGAAAGCTTACCTCAAAAACATAATTAAACGGGGCAACTTAAAAAAACTCCTCAAAATAATCCCTTTGCTGCTATCACATATGCATCTTGTTTCTTTTATTGCCCTATCAATATTTTTCTTGTTGGAGTCTTTTTTTAAAAAAAAAAAGAACTTGGTAGGTAGAGATATAAGTATTAGTATGTAGTAAATACAATAGATAAAAAATAAGGGTTGGGGGATATAGCTCAGTCGGTAGAGTGCTTGCCTTGCATGTACAAAGCTCTGGGTTCAATCCCCAGCACTGCCAAAAAAAAAAAAATAGGCTGGGGATGTGGCTCAGGTAGTAGCGCGCTTGCCTGGCATGCGTGCAGCCCGGGTTCGATCCTCAGCACCACATACAAACAAAGATGTTGTGTCCGCCGAAAACTAAAAAATAAATATTAAAAAATTTTCTCTCTCTTTAAAAAAGATAAATAAAATAAAATATTTTATTCTTCTTACCCTATCAATGTACACAAGTCATAGAACAATAAGTCTTCACAAAAAAAAAGGCAAGAGAAGGGATAATAGGTGATTTATTTTTAAGCAGATAAACCCCCTAAGCTGTAAAAATTTTTTTTCTTAATGTGCCATCATTTCTTAAGTTAATCTATTCAGTCTCTGAACTCTCTGTATCTACTATGTTAATCCTTGTCCTTTGCTCCATGATAAGCCCATTAAATTTATAAACAGTTGTTCTGCCTGGTATCAAACTTGTTATCTTAAACAACTGTCTCAATTTGGCATATTTTAAATCACATAATATATTATAATTTTGGAAATATTTTCATCAATCTGGAGTCTTTTCTTAACCACACTTCCAGTTTCCTTAAGAACATGGTTAGATTTGGGGAACTATAGTGTGAACCAAATGTAAAATAAAATAAATACTTTTTAATCTGGATTTCCTGGGTAATGGGATATGGAGAAATAATATGTAGACAGAGATAGATGATGTGCTATAAAAAACACAAAATTGAATCATTAAGTGTAATATATAAACTAATATGAAAGATCATCAGCTTTAGCTCTAAAAAGGTAAGTACTTGTATAAGATATAAAGATAATTTGTGTTATCTAAACCTGATGCCTCTTGTTCTTGTGACTCTTCTACTAAGCCATGCTGACGTTTCTTTTAATACTTAGCAATTGGAATTTTTCATTACTTTGTAAATATTCTTTTTAAAATTTATTTATTCTAATTTGTTACACATAAGTGTATAATGCATTTTGATTCATAGTACACATATAGAGCACAATTTTTCATGCTTCTGGTTGTACACAAAGTAGAGTCATACCATTCATGTCTTCATACATGTGCTTAGGGTAATGATGTATAAATATTCTTATAAAGTCCTCAAAGAAGTTCAGGCCCTTACCAAAATGTAGATTGTATGGGTAAGAACATCTAAGCATTCACAGTGCACAATCTGGGGAGAATGACAAGGGCAATAATTTAAAAGTAAATAGAACATTCTTGGGCACTAACTCATGCAATTTGTCTAAATATATGAAAGAAATTACTGTTATATTATTGTTCCAACCCAACTTCCCATTTCCTTTAGTTACACATACAACTTGCCTCTATAATGTATGGTTTTCTAAAGGTAAAATCTTGCTATAGTTCTTCATAGTTTCTCATTTTTTGATTTATTAAAAACAATGCTTTTACAAACTCTTCTTTCAATACATGCTCAAATATGTGTGTTATGTCAATTTTCTATGCATTCCAGTAAAATGTTCTACCTGGAACTCTGTTGCTTTTTTCTAATGAATATGAGACATTATGTGAAGAAAATAAAGGAAGGATCTTTCAGGAATGAGGACACGTAATATCAGTTTAACCCTCAAAGTAACTCATGAAGATCTTTGAAACAAGTTTAGGGCAAGCCATAGTGCATCCACATATTCAGTTTAAAAGACAAGGTTTCCAAGATTATTAAGAGATTTTTTTTCAAGCTTTCTAAACTATCAACATTTAATTATAGGCATGAATAAGGCAGTAATGTTTCAAACATCATCGTATTTGTTTTGTTAGTCAACCATGTAGCCATGGATTTTCATTTATTCATTTTCAGGATGAGAGGAACATAGTTACATATCTGATAAATGGCTTATAATATAATGCCATTTCGTTTAGGTTTTATTGCTTAGATCCCCAGTCAAGTCTGTCAGATATTGAAGTAGATACACAGTGGGCTTGGCTTTAGGAAATTTTAAACTCCAGCTCTTTTGGGAAATGTTATCCATAAAAGCCAACTGTAGCAGGATTTGTTAAAAATTGGTGTGTGTTGGAAGAGAGGTAGTGATCTGCATTCTATTGTCTGTTGTGCTCAGTGCTGTGGGTTAGAATGTAATTGGTAATCTTTATCCTTGGGGGAGCACTCAAAGGCTGGCAGTCCATCTCCTGATGCCCCTCCATGGGCTGTAAATGAGAAGATAATTTGCAAGTTGATGACTTCTTTTTAAAAAAAAAAAAAAAAACTTAAATGTGCAGTAATGCAACTTGCAAGATTAGCGTCAGCCAGACTAAGATATCACAGATGGAGGATTTAAAATCTTTAATCTGGTGTGCTGATTAGAAATATTTTCTATACACAGGAAACTTTCAGAAATGGCACTGTGTATTATCTATCAAATTGCAGATGTTTAATGAGTTTAAAAGTAAAAAGATAAAAATGAGGGGAAAATAATCCTAACTGTTAGTACTATAATTTTGACTCATTCTCTGTATCAGAATTAGACCTATGGGGTATTTCTAATCTTAACTATTTCTAAACAAATTTATATGATTTACACAAAGAAGAGTATGAGGGTATTATAAATACTTATGGTAGCATTTGCCCACTCACCAGGAATATCAAAGGTATTAGTGAGATAGGAGATTACATTTACCTATGTGAGGTTTCTAGGACCTCAATTTACATAAGAAAGCACATACTTTAACTAATAGCAATTGCTTTTCATATACCATTCCTAGTAAGACACAAGTTTGGCAATCAGACAAAGGAAAATAATTTGACTTAACAATCTGACATAAATTGTTCCACAGAAATTGCTTATTCCCTACAGAGTATGTGATCTATAGTATAGCGTAAGTAGCTTTGCAATTAATGCAATAAATTTGCGAAGGAGCTAACAGAACACAGCTTTTAGTCAAATGTTGAGTCCCACAGATCTGAGAATAAATCCTGGATTGGTGTGGCCTTGGGCAAAACACTTAAGCACCCTACAAAAACTCAAAAGTCTAGAGCAATAACAGGGATAATAATTACACCTAAATTCAGGGCTGGTGGGGGTGCAAAGGAAATAATATATGCACTAGTGTTTAGTATTCTACTAAGTGATTTCCTTAGAGGAAGAAAAGATCAAAGGCAGTAGCAGATGTGCAGAAGGAAGCTAGTAGTTGGAGAGTGTGAAGAAGAGGACATGAGAAATGCAGGCATTCTCTAAAAACTGAAGAGACAGGTAATGGAATTCTCCTCTAGAGACTTCAGAAGGAAAAAGGCTGCTTGACATCTCGATTTAGCACTGGGAGACTAATTTTAGACTTCTGACCTCCATAACCATAAGAGAAGAAATTTGTATTGTGTTAGGTCACTAAGTGTGTTGTAAATTATCATAGCAATCTTAAGAAAGTGATACAGAGGACTTGCAGCTCTTAGGTTTAGCAGGTATGTTACCAAAACTACAGTTAAATTCCAAGATTTGAATTTGATATATTTGATAAGTGATTCATGGAAACAGAAAACAATGTTATCTTGTTGTGAAGGTCTTCACAATTCAGTAAATATATAGAGAGATTACCTCCACTATAAAGCATTAGTAAAACCAAACTTTTTCTTCTCTGTTCTCCCAAAACATTTTTATTATAATTGTGTGTGTCATTTTTCTAGGACTAACATAACAAAGCACCACAGATTGGGTGACTCCAACAATCGAAATTGATTCCCTCTCTATATAAAGTATGTTCATGCCAAATTATGCCATTATATATGAGCTCTCTTTTTTGCATATGTATCAAAACATATCAGGGTGTGTCATTGGTGTGTTCAATTTTTATATTTCTATGTACTGATTAAAAATAAAATTAAAAAGTATTAAACAGTAAAAAAAAAAAATTGATTCCTTCACCATTCTGGAGAATGGTAAGTCCAAGATAAGGTTTTGACAGGGCTGATGTGTTTTCATGAATCTCCTCCTAGACTTGTAGGTGACTGTCTTCTTCTAGTATCTTCACAGGGTTTTCTTTCTCTTTCTTTCTTTTTCATAAGGACACCAATCATATTGGATTAAGGCCTAGGCATAACACTTCATTCTACCTTATTTACACTTTATGGGTCCTTATGTCAAAATACAGTCACATTATGAGATATTTGAAGTAAGGACCTCCACATATAAATCGCAGGGAGGGGAGGGACACCATACAGCCCCTAACATTATTCTATAGCACTTATCACATTGGTGTGGCTCTAAGTTCCTAATCTTGAAGACAAAAATCCCTTATTTATCTTGTTTTCACTACAATGCCTATCACTATTTCTTAAATAGATGTTTAACACACACATAATTAAATAATCATATTGGCAATCCAGCTTTTCAAATATGCATGTCTAATTTTCTTAGAAAGGTAATTACTCATCTGGTATTAAAAACATAACTTTTTTACATTTTCACACATCATTGACAGTTCCATGTAGACTTGGTTTTGATTTCTATATGACAGTGAATAGAAGTTACGTGCAAATGTGACATACTCTTTCTGAGTGGGATATACATAGTTCTAACTTTAAAAATGAATATTTCAATAAAAAATTAAAATCAAGTATAAAGCCACTCATTTCCCTATAAATTGTATCACTAAATACATTTTCCTAAAAATTTATATTGTCCAATATATACAATGTTATGCCAGCAATAAAATTTGATCTAAATGAATATACAATATGATAATATTACTAGTCAGGGAAAATATTATAATTCTAATTTATATAACTTTATTTTTCTAGTATTCAAATTTGTATTGGTTTTCATTTAAGCTATTTTATTTTTCTCCCAAAAAGCTTCCAGTAATGTTCTTCCTGTTGGAAGATGATGAGAAAAAAGGCAGTGGTAAAATTTGTTGTGCAAAGTATAGTTGTATTCCTTCCCTCATTTATTCATTACATATACATAGCAGATTCATTATGAATTGTCATGAAACCAGATTGACTTATGGAGTCTAAGTAAGGTAGCAATAAAGGAAAATCTTAAGGAAATTATGATATAAATGATGATTGGTTACAACTGTGTTAAGGGCTGCCAAGAGCTCTAAGAGGTGTTATGGGCCTTATTGGTGTTGTTTTACCCAACAGTAGAGGGAAGGGAAATGTTTATTTTAAAAATTTATTTACTTTTTCATGTAAGATATTAAGCAAGGGGAGGAGCCATTGGGTGAGGAAGGAAAGAAAGACCATTTCAGTGGGAGAAAGTATGGGGAATGGGCTGTGGTGGGCCCAGGAAGACGTGTTAAAGACTTTCACCTTCATCCCATGAGAAATGGAAAGCCACAGCTGGATTTTAAGTAGGAAGTTGCCACAACTGTATTAGAATTTTCCTTAAAATTCATTTGAAAGGCAGTTACAGTGACTTATAAGGGAGATGATGGCAAGTCGAATTAGGTAGTAAACCGCAGAAATGTGGAAGGGTTTGTAATATAGTGCAGACAATTTCAGAAAGATCAAAGGTAACATTAATGTCATATTTGAATGTTATATTATGCATATAGAAGCACATTTTATGCATATTTCTCAAGTCAAGTCCCCATAGACATAGAGAAAAACAAATACACATGTTTTGTAGAAGTATAAGGAATTAAGAGAAAGAGAGTCAAGTGACAAAAGGGAGTTTTGGTATCCATGCAGGGTTTTCCTCATTTTTACTTTTTAGTAGTTCATTTTAAACATTCCCCTAAGTTTTGAATTAAATGCTATAATACATTTATATTCATTTTAATTTAAATTATTTTTCTCCCCAAAATTTTTCAGTAAAATCCTTGCTGTTGAAAAATTTACCATCTTTTCCTCAGAATTCTAGCTAAGTTACTGGCTTGCCTCTATTTCTTTCTGGGACTCCCTGATTTCTGTCTTAAGAAGCCAAGCCTTAACCCCATTTCATTCAACCTTGACAGCCACTCAGTGAAAGCCATGCCAGGGACAGACATTACAGTTTTAGAGATGAGAAATTTAAGTCTCAGAACGACACTGAGACCCCCAACGTTGCATTGCTGAACATGAAAAGAGCTAGAATTTTGCAACCATCACAGACATAAGAAAGTTTTGTTTGTCAAGTCCCAATAGCAAGCCTGAAACATGTCAGATGTTAATTTACACCATCACAGTATTAGGGAAATTAAAATATAATAAAAACTGAATTCAAACACTAAGTCCATATAGACTCTAAAATATAAACAGGCTTTGAAGAGAGAAAGCTGAGATGATTGTTTCAAAATGTAGATATTACACAGAATCAATTGCAATTTTAATAGATATCATACTTTATCACAAGCAACATAAAAACAATGTGCTACTGAGTCAAGGTAAAATGGAAATAATAGCATAATAACAATTAAATGAGCACATCCTTGCAAGTTACCAGGGATCTTGATAATTCTTGACAAAAATTTTATATTTTATTCATTTTGTAAAATTTCAATTAGCATAAATGGTGAGAAAGTCATGAAAGCTTTGTACATCAACTGGAAATAAAAAAAATTGAATTGTACAAAATATTCAGATAAGGAAACTGAAAAGAGTTTTATGTGGGAGACAGCTCTAAAATCTAGATTTAAAAGCTTGCTAACACTGAGGCGGGAAGGTAGACCACCCATACTCAGATAGGATAAGGGCATCATAGAAGGGAAAGAGGGAAGAAGATTATGCAACCTGAAAGGAGACATTGGGCCTGGCGAGCATTCCATTGCCATGGCTCTTCCTTAGTTACCCCTACTCCTACCCCGACCCCTAGCAAGAGCCAAAAACAAAATCTACCTTTACCTGAAGTGCTTCTTCTCACTAACAGGTGTGCCAAAACACAAGGTTGAGCCCATTCTTTTAATTATGTAAATAATGGATTAAATGTATATACTTCTGATTGGCCTATTAAACTCATAGCTTGGAGAACTCAATTGGTCCACATCAGCATTCCTCATTTACCTAGGCTTCACCAATCACTTGCATTAGGCCATTAGATGGGCCTTTAAAAACCACTAGAAAACAGACATCTGTTGTTAACCTATTCTTGGGACTCTCCCTAATGGGAAGCTCTGCTTTCTTTCTACTACACTATTAAATCCTGTCACTTTACTGTCTTTTATTCTTTGACTTTGTGAGACAAAGAACCTACCCATAGGCATTTCCAGGTTACAGCATTATATCTTTGACTTCAAAGAAAAATCCAGTTATTTGAGTCACAATGGTTTATACACAATGGACACTTGAATTAAAATGACTGGCATTTCTAGGATTGTGGATTTGCTGACTTAGTAAAGCACAGAATTTGATTCAGTGTAATTGCCAGGGCTACACAGACATTCAGTAATTGATGTTGGACAAGAAAACAAAGACAAATTCTCCTTTCTTTTGTTTCTCCAGTGTATTCTTCAAATTCAGTTTTTGCTCATGACACCTTGGCAGCCTCTACTTCCAACCAGCATAAAGTAAAGTAAATTGGGATTTCACTCTCAAAAGTATGTCACTGGAAAATTGAAGTAAAAACCTCAGTGAGTGAATATATTTCCTTCTATTATATCTTATAACAAAGGACTAAATAGAAAACAAGTTAAGTTTGGATAAAAATAAAACAAAATACAAAAACAATAACTATAAACAGATGAAACAAGAGGTGTTTCCTATATTAAGACAAAGTCTCTAGATTTCATTGCTCAGAAGAACCAAAAACAATTTCTATAATCTAGTATTTAAGTGATTTGAGAGCTAAAGTAACAGTATATCACAGAGCAAGATAAAGCATGAGTGGAGAAAATGGCCAGTCTTAGGGAAACTAAGGCATTTGATGTGTTGATGAAACATATCCAGATTCTTCTGAATTTGCCATTTCAGTAGATAATACTTACTCCTATAATTATTTAAAAGTATTTATATTTTTAAAGTAGTACAGTAGCAGGTAATTTCCAGAGACAGGAGTTCAGACATCATGAAAGATTATTGTTTTCATCTGATATATTCTTAACATCATTTAAAATGAATATCAGAAATAAAGTACAATCAACAGAGCTCTGCTCATTGACCTTCAGCAAATCACTTAATTTTTTCAATGTCTGAAATTCTCCCTGTGCAGAATGAAGACAAAAAATAATCTCTATCTCCTTTAATTCTTGTAAGAATTAAATGAGTAAAAGTAAACCCTTAAAATAAAGAGTATGACAGGATTTAAATATTCTATGAAATTATCTGCAACATACTTTGTAGATTAAGTGACCCCAAACTCATATTTAATCATCTTCTCCTTTGTCTTCTTAACTGTAGTTGCTGAAAAGTCCTGTCCCTTGTCCAGCCCCTCTTGCAGTCAATGACAGTCAAGTCAATGGCTCTAAATGGTCAGCTACATGAAGGAGGGAGGGTGGTGTGTCAAGTCAGAATGTGAAGGACAATCCAGCAGAGAAATATGAAGAACCTGAGTATGAAAACCAACATCAGTAACCATTTATCTCCAGATTTTAATGAGAAATAAATAATCCCTACTTTTTCATCCATCTAAAATCATTTTAATTTCAGTTAGTACCTAGAACCCTCTTTTTATTTTTCCCCCAAACGAGTTTGACCTGATTCAGAATATAGGCATTAGAAGAATCTTATCACCAAAATCTAGACCAATATACTACTTGTCTATCCACATGAGATAAAACAGCCAGATTTGGGTCAGCAATTACAACTGACAGTAGCAAAATGAACATGAAATGGTTATTAATTTAAAACAAAATTCAATTTCTTTTTTGGAGCCAATCTGTTAACAAATGATATTCTCTCTTGGAATGTGATTAAATGGGGACTCGTCTATAAATATTGCAGTATTTCAACATTTTCTGTGCCTTCTAATGAAGAGTGTATAAATCTGTCATCAAAAGAATCTGAGGAAGGATTTTTGTAGACCTACATGAAAATACAGGTGTCAGAGAAAAAGAAAGGAATTCTAATGGCAAAATTGTAAGATAGGTTGAAAATAAACTGAAAATAGAACAATGAAAAACAAGTCATATTTACCTAACTCCTATTAATCACTGCTAAAATTGTTAATAATTGTGCTGCTATTGCATTCCAGGGACTTTTATCACTCTACTTAATAGCCACACAATCAGGTATTTATTCCTTTTAGAAATTCAATTCCCAAGTTTCTTCTTGAACAACTTCTGTCTGTGACCATCTGTAGTCCTAGTCTTCTGAGCTTAGATTTCTGAGTAAACAAGTCCTGAGGTAAAGCATGGAGAGAGGCAGTACAATAATGGGGAATTAAGGATGAAGGTAGAGGAATCTGAGACAGTGAAGGAAAAGCAGATTTGCAGTAGTGTGCTACCAAACAGCATTGGGTTCACAGGAAGTGCAATTGATGGCTTAGTCTTAGAGAAAGTCAGGAAGGAGGCTGATTCCATCCCCAAATTACCAGGAGAGGAAGAAAAAATGATTTTTGGCCTTTGTTTTGTCAAAGATCATTTCATGCATTGTTTCCTCTCTCACTTTTTTCTACATTTTGTCCACTGCCTCCTGTGGTGATCTTTGAGGGAAACTAGTATTTCCATGAGTCCAATGGGTCATTTTGGTTCTCAATAAAAAGCTAGAATTGCTTCATCTCATACTATGAGAATAAATGTTGAAACTCCTGTCTCATTCTTGGTGTGATAAGGCAATCTGAAATGTTAAAATGGAGACAAATGCAGTGATGATTCAAGTGGGATTTTAAACCCTGGGAAGAGTGAATCCAATCACTGGGACTGCTTTGGGTGTGAAGCACAGATAATGGACACTCCTTGGCCAAGGATTGAGATACAGCTGAGCAGATGTGGAAGACTCATAAACTGACATGAATAGAACTCAACTGTCAGCTATTGGTGATCAGTTGTTTTTCTTTTTGACTAATTGTACATCATTCTGATATTAGCAGATGTTTATTGAACACAAATAGAATCATATTCCATGTTTGCCCTGTAATCTTTCTTATGATTAGCATATATGAAGTTGAGAGGAGTTCTGCTTGTCTTAATTTAATCAAAACTTCATGCTCCGGAAAAACCATATTTGAACAATGTGTAATTATTCAGTTGCCTCTGTTCTCTTTCTTTTGGTTGCATGTAAGGTTGGTCCTGGTGCTGGTTAGAAATATAAGCAAAAGTAGCATGTATCATATACAGGCAGAGAGAAAGGACCACATATGGGTCATCATAGATCCTTTATACAGCTTGGTTGATCACAGAAGGAGGAGCCAGGCTGAAGCCTATGATACTGAATGACTTGGGGGAACAGAGCTTCCTATTCACACATGATGGTAGGTGGCCCAGAAAGAAAATAAACTTTTCTTGTGCTAAGCCACAAAGATATGGAGAATACTTACTACATAAACATGACCTAATCAGTTGGAGCGCTAAAAGAAGATTTCTCAAACCATCTCTAGTCCTGATGCGATTGAAGAGACTTACATGAAGGAAGTATTTACAAAGTTGGGGACATCCAAATTTAGGGAAACTGACTAGAGATTATGCTGGGGTTCTAATACTAGAGAGATATTATGACCACTAGACCTGAAAGAGCAAGAAAAAGGAGTTCTCATTACTAGAATTTGGATGGTAGTTATGTGGAGCATCCACTCAACCTGCAGTGATTTTAGAGAGAAGTACCCTAAATCCTATTATCCTTTTATCCTCCAGTATCCTTCCAGTGACTTCTACTCATGAACACTCTTAGAAGCTCAGAGACAAAGAAATCCATTGATGCATATATATCAAGCCATTCACTCCTACCACAGTGACAATCATAATTCATAGAGAAATTGATGCAATGGTGCTAACAACACAGCTGAAACATTTTCACCCGTAAGGACTGGTGGCGAGGACGGAGATAGCTGCTGGGCTAATGGAGGAGTCTGAAAGGATGGTCTGTTGTTACCCAGGGTCAAACATTTTGTAAATATATCTTCCTTTGCCTTAAAGCCAGCTCATGCAGTCATAGGAAAAGAAATGGAAAAAATAAACTATTGACGTTATGAGAATTGTTATTGACTGTATTTGGCAAGTATCAGAGGAAAAAGATAAGCTCAGGAAAATAAATTTTAAAGAAAACAGGAAGAGTCCACAAATCCAGGGATTTGTTGAATTGGAAGCAAAACTGCTTCTCCACTCCAAACAGTAAAAAATAAAATGGAGAAATACTTTGCATTAAAAATACCAATTAAAACTCAGGGTCTTGGCAAGCATCAAACCAAGGGTATGGCCATTAAGCTCATTATTAAAACCTCTGAATGGTTTTGGGCTGCACATGGGAAAAAAATCCTTTAAATTGGTCAAAATCTCTCCAGGAAAATAAATTAAATGTTTGGATTTCCTACCAAAACCTGTTAGGATCATGGTACCTGCAATTAAATCAAGAGAGATTCATGGGGCTTTAGTCAGTAAAATGTGAGCAGATGAGACCCATTAGTTCTGGGCAGAGCTCTTAAAGCCAACACATGAATTGCCAGTTTCTATTCCCTCTGCCAGGGCAACTTGAGAAGCAGGTGCCAGGATGACCCCCTGAAGGCCTAGGTTCCCTGTGACTGTAGTGAGGAGAGGTCTCTGCTGGTCTTTCAGACATGAAGCAAGAGGTAGAGACAGCATTTAGTTTTATTAAGCTGCCGAGTTTTTTGATTGTTTATTACCACCTAACATCTTGAATAATACAAGTCAATAATCAACTTTTGGAACTAAAGGTATTATGGATTATCACAGTAACTATGGAAACACAAACTGAATAAGTGAAACCATAACAGGCAAATAATACACAAAGAGGAGAGGCAGGAACAAATGGGACCAAGGCAAAGTGACTGGGGGCAATCCTTCAGGCTTATGTATAGCCTTTTTCAATATACTGGTTAGAGAAAAAGATTGGGAAGACTTTTACATTTCAATTTGGCATAATGATTTTGAGTAAATGTTTTCCATTGAAAATGAGTAAACATTCCATGAAACATTAAATAATTTTCAGACCTGTCCAGAAAAGAATGAATGTGCAAACATGAAGAAGCATGCATTAGGGTAAAATGGAGAGTCTGATTGGTCTACATGTCTCCTCTAGAACTTCAGTGAAAGATCTCGCAGTATAATAAAAAATATAGTTGTTCTTTGTTCCAGATTTATGATGCAGAGCCCATATAACTGATAACTGAGTGTTTTCCAATATTCACAAGAACACCTTTGACCCATGTCTGAGTTCATGTTAATAAACTGACTCAAGTAGGAGTCCTGGATAGTTTCAGAATGGGGACTGGTCACTAAAGGAATCAATCATTGATTAGAGGGTTGCAACTTTTCACACCACCACCTCAGGTACCAGGAATGGGAGTGGAGATTGAGTTCATTCATCAATAGCAATGACTTAACCAATCATTATTCTCTTATAAAATCCTTTCTAAAAACTGAGAATGATGAGGTTTGGGAGGCAGGGGACACTTCTGGGCTGGTGAACACATGGAGATTCTGAGAGAGTTCTGAAGAGGGCATGGAATACCACCACACCCCATACCTAGCCCTTTCATTTGGTTACTCCTGTGTTGTTCCCTTTAGGATAAAACTGTAAGCATAAATATAGCACTTTACTGAGTTAATATGGGTTATTCCAATGAATTATTGAATCTGAGAGGAATGCTGTGGTAATTCCTAAATATTAGGGAGCCAAGAAGTCCTTGAATGTTAGTGACCCCATTTGAGGCTGGCATCTGAAGTGGTGACAATCTTGGACAACTGAATTCCTTATCCCATGGGGATCTACACTAACTTCAGACTATGTCGGCATTTAATTGAATAGTTTTTGGAAAAAGACCTAGTTCCAGACTCAGGAAATGGGAGAAGAAAACATTTCATTCTTCTCTGAAACCAAAGTACATTAGACCATACTAGAAGTAGGAAGTCCAAATATGGACAAAACAGTGATTAAGAAATGCAACATGAGATTGGTAGGAGATACATAAAAACCACATGCTAATTAGAATATAGAAAAGTGTCCTTTCTAAGTGGGTGGGAAGTCCATGTGAAAACCATTCAAATTTGCACACATGAAAGAAGCTGTAAGAAGAGTGTTGGAAATAGCAACAAGTATATTTGCTTGCTTATTCGTTGTGATTATGACAGATATTATTGATTAAATTCTTTGGGCCCTTTTATCCTTGTAGGTTCTCCATTGACTTTGGCCAATTTTTGTTCTTTGGCACTTCCCTCTGAAGTCAGCTGCTTCCACAACTATTTAACCCTTATTTTACTTTTGGCCATGTTTCAGGGAACTAGTTTTGTCACCCTCTGTAGCTTGTTCTCAGTCCCTAATTTTTTCACTGAAACATCTGTTGTTTCTAAGTTCATCCCCTTTTAGACTAAATAATTTCAAAGCCACTGTTTTCAACTGTCCAGAAATATCCCAAAGTTTCTACAAGTAAGTCTATTACTTCCAGAATAATAAACAAATAGATTAGGGGAAAATATTCTCAGGAAACTTCAGGCAATCAGAAGTACCAGAAAGTTAAATATGTGAAGCATAGCACATCACTAACAAACCCTACTAGGCTGTTGATTTGGAGACAAAATTTAACTGAATGTATTTGGCAAGGCTCCACTTCTACCTCTTGAAGAATTTGTGTTTATAGAAAGCAAGATGAAGACCCAGAGAAGAAAGAAGGGATGGAGTAAGTGAAGATAGGACCCACAATTAAATCCTAAATGAGAGCTCAAATATCAATCAGACATCACTCAATTTTACTAGAATAAATCCACAGGCCCCAAAAGATTTTATGAACTGTAGTGCTATGGTTTAAATGTTTCCACCAAAATTTGTGTGTTAGAAATTTAATGTCTAGATTCATATGTTGATAGTGTTTGGAAGTAAGGCTTTTGGGAGGTAATTAGGGTTAAATGAGGTCATAAAGATGGGGAACTCATGGTGAAATTAGTCATTTATGAGAAGAGGAAGCGAATCTTGGGCTAGTATGCTTGCTCTGACACCATGTGATGACTCCCATCATCTGATGACACAGCTGCAAAACCCTCTCCAGATGCTAGCACCTTAATATTGGAGCCCCTGGCCTCCAGAACTGTAAGAAATAATTCTTTGCTCTTTATAAATATCTCTGTCTCAGATATTCTGTTATAGCAGCAAAAAACAAATACATGAAGCTACCAGGTAAAATCCTTTGGTTGCCATATTCCATAATAAAAGAGTCCTATGTTTATTTTAAAGATACACATGCACACACACACACACACACATGCACACGCACACACACACACAATCCTTATTTAAACACTCCAAAGTAAAAATGATAATGTATTTTTATTTGTTCTAATTAGTTATACATGACAGGAGAATGCATTTCAACACATCATACATAAGTGGACTATAACTTCTCATTCTTCTGGTTGTACATGATATAGAATTATGCCAGTTGTGTAATCATATAAGTACATAGGGCTATAATGTCCAATTTATTCTATTATCCTTCTTACCTCCATTCACCCTCCCCTCCCTTCACTCTCCTCTGCCTAAACCAAAGTACTGTTTTTCCCTACCCCTGCCCACTTATGGTGAATTAGCACCCACATATCAGAGAAAACATCCATCCTTTGGTTTTTGGGGATTCGCTTATTTCACTTAGCATGATGTTCTCCAGGTCCATCCATTTATCTGCAAACTCCATAATTTTATTCTTCTTTAAGGTTGTGTAATATCCCATTGTGTGTACATACCACATTTTCTTCATCCATTCATCTGTTAAAAGCCATCTAGTTTGGTTCTATAGTTTGGTTGTTGTGAACTGAGCTGCCATAAATACTGACGTGGCCGCGTCACTGTAGTAGGCTGATTTTAATTCCTTTGGGTATAATCCAAGGAATGGGATACCTGGGTCCAATGATGGTTCCATTCCAAACTTTCTGAGGAAACTCCATACTGATTTCTATAATGGTTTTTATATAACTAAGCATGCAAGGAAAAGATATGATCAATTTTAGCTTGATATGGAGGGTTAAGTTTTTCAGAATGTGTTCATTGCTACTGGTTGACTTTTTCCCCCACATTTTGGCTAAATTCAAAACTCCTCTTAAATGCTATATGGCTACCATAAACATTATAATTTTATTATTTCATGGTCAGGTACAATATAAAATAATCTTCTATCCCAAAAGCCCAACTAATATCACTACATTCCTAGAGGCTATATCTCATCTATGAAGAAATTTCTCATTCTTCACACTCAGTCTCCCCAAATTCTTACAGCTTTGGCCAATTCCTGCCTGAATATATTCTTATAGAACTACAATACAGGTCAGTTATCCACATGTCTCTGTGAATCAGGTTAACTATTTCTTGAATGAGTTTTATTTAGAGTCCATTCCTCTCACTATCTGACAAAGACATACCTAGAGAAATCAGGTACAAAACTGGAGAAAGACAAAGCAACTAATATCAGTTAAGTATAACATACCATGATTTTATTTTTATTATCTGCACTACATAAATGATCTCTTTTAATTCCTCTAATAGCCTGAATTGAAATTATTACATCTTTGTTTTACAGGCATGGAAAACTAAAATTCAGATAACTCCCATAATTTTCCCAAGTTTTCATAACCACAGTACATGTTAGCTTAATCTTAGGGCCCTTGGTCTCAAAATATTTGTTCCAATCCTTCCTTCCATTTATTTTCTATTTTTTTAATATTTTTTTAAGATTCTAAAAATTAAAAACTTGAGCTATTTCAGATATATTTGAAATTATGTTTGTGATCCTCTTTAAACCCACTTCTTGTCCTATCTTCAAAGTAGCCATTACTATAATAAATTTGTTTTTTTCCAATGAATTTTCCAGTGAATTCTACTAAATATAAATATCCATATGTAATTATGGTGTTTTTAATTTTAACATACTAATTTCAAACATGTTATGGAAATAAATTTGCTATTATATGTTGTTATGATTATTTAAGAGGATGTTTGGGGGATCTTAATATGTTGATACTATTGGCTCATTCTGTTTTAATTGATATATAGCATATTGAGCATAAATATACTATCATTCACTTATTCCCTTATAGTGCACATTTAAATTGATGTTTAAATAATATAAAATGATTAGACTACTTATGATAATTGCACTATAACTATTGATATGATCTATCTACTCTATTCTTTTTTAAACAACAGATTTAGTGTCTTAAAACAACAAACATATTGCCTTATATTTCTGGAGTTCAGTAGTCCAACGTGAGTCTCTCTGGACTAAAGTCAAGGTATCCATAGACCAGTTACCTCTGGAAGTTCTTGGAAAGGAAGTGTTTCATGGCTTTTTTTCAGCCTAAAGAATCCTGCTTGACTTTCTCCCTTTTCAAAACCAGAAATAAAGGATCAAGTCCTTCTCAAACTGCCATCTCTCTGTTTTTCTTAATATTTTTGGATTCATATGATTTTATTGGGCACAACTGGATAGTTCAGGAACCTGCAAGCTTCCAAGTGATATCCACATAGTTCCTTTGCCATCTAAGTTACCATGATCACAGAATTAGGATCCAGGCATATGTAAGGGAATAGTTCTCTGCCTGCTGTGCATATTAATATTTAGAGATAAATTTCTGCATTTTTCAAAATATGCCTCCTGAAACAAATTGTACAGTTGTTGCAACACTGGAATCTTTGCAAGCAGTCTACAGTAGGGTCAAATGTGGCATAGGTATGAAAGTGACATCCAAGCTGCAATGGAGACCCCAGGAAGAAAAAGAGTTCAGGGAACTCCTGCCAAGGGAAACTACAGGCATCATGCAAAGCCATTCTGGGAAAGTGACCATGTGGGATACAACCAGTAAGGCCTTAGAGCTGAGGCTACCCAAGCCCTTGAGAGTCTACATCCTGCTACAGTGTGCCCCATATGCTAGAGTTTGAGGACTTAATGTTTGCCCTGCTGAATTTTGGTCTGGATTTGGGCCAGTTTCTTTCTATTGCTGTATTCCTCACTTATGCAATGGGGATGTATATCCAGGGACTGTCCTACCATTGTATCTTGGAAGTATGTAATTTTTTGATTTTAACAAACTCATAGCTAAAGGTTTGCCTTGAGTCTTAGTGGAGCTCTTGGACTTGGACTCTTGAGCAATGTTGGAACAGTTAAGACTGTGACAAAATGGGAAAAACTGAATGTATTTTGCATTTTGTAATGGGTCTGAACTATTGTGGGCTAGGGCAAATGCTTTGGATGTTAAGTATCCCCTAAAATTTCATATGGCAAAGACTTAGTATTATGTGTGATGCTATAGGGAAGTTGGGCTGAGTAGGAGGTCTTCAGGTCATCAAAGACATTTCCTAGATGGAGAGAGAAAGACACGTCCTTTCTTCTTTCCCTCTTTCTCTTCCTGTTCATAAGGTTTTTGGTCTGGATTTGGGCCAGTTTCTCCATCTCTTCATTGCTGCCATGAAGTGATGCCTCACCTCGGAACCAAAAATAGCAGGACCAATAGGTCACCCCAAAACTGTGAACCAAAATAAATCTTTTCTCTTTATGAGTTGATTATCTGCAGTGTTTGTTATAGTGACAGAAAACTAAGACAAGAGGTAACAATTATAGATTTTTAAGTAGAATAAGAATATCAAAGTGCATCACAGAATAAAAGCACCCACTGTCTTATGAATCTGTGTATATATGTGTCTATGCACACATATTATACAAATACATATTCTAAATGCCAATTACAATTAATTTCTTACTGTGAGTTGAAATAAAAAACTTATAAGAAGCACTATTTTAGAGAGGAACATGCTAGGGTACAAAATCCTCACATCCTCAAAATTATTAGATATTAGCAAACTTATCTTCAAATTGGTGGTACTAATTGACACTTCCAGAAACAGAGTATGAGAGTTACCATTTCTCCACATTCTCATTAACACTTGCCATTTTCATTAATATTTACTGTTACCATGTGAGAATGGAATGGTATTTGATAAATTTTTCTGAATTTGAGAATATATTCTTATGTTCATCAGCATTTTAGTTTTCATTTTTAAAATATATTTAGTTGTGGATGGACACAATATCTTTATTTACTTATTTATTTATTTATTTTATGTGGTGCTGAGAATCAAACCCAGTGAATCACATGTGCTAGGCTAGTATTCTGTATATATATATATATATATATATATATATATATATATATATATATACACACACACATATACATACATATATACATATATAATATAATACCTCTAAAGTAGAAAACAGAAATTTTCAGAGCTCAATGAATGTAAAATAATACAATATAGAACTAATACCAGTGAGTAACAGCACTAGCCAAGTTTCTCATTTTTAAGAGTTAACTGTTGTTATCATTATCCATTTTGCTACTCTTAAAATTCAGTGTCTAAAGCCCTTATAAGTTTTTGATATTAATTATTTGCCTTATTATATAATTTATGAATATATTCTTTTAACCTGTTCTTTAGGGCTATCTTCTCTAATACAGAAATTAATTTTTAATAATTTTGATACTATTAAATTATTTGGGTTTTTTTTCAGAATCATATTGTGCATTTTATAAAGTTTTAATATTATTTTCAATTTTAGATATTTATTTTACTTAGATTTTTAGAGTATGATGTGGTAAGAATGTATCTCTTCCT
The DNA here is from genome assembly GCF_052094955.1 of Ictidomys tridecemlineatus. NCBI lineage: Eukaryota > Metazoa > Chordata > Mammalia > Rodentia > Sciuridae > Ictidomys > Ictidomys tridecemlineatus. The sequence continues at coordinate 105,294,543 of NC_135485.1, read as the reverse complement.
TATCAAATAAAACTTATGACCAGTCTATCTTTGTACAGATTTATACATTGCATAGAGTAAAGTTTCCCTATAGTAAAGTTTTCCCTTTTGTAGATATGGATCTAGGCTTTATGTTCTATTTCTTTAATTATCTTTATACCACACTTTAAATTATTATGGTATTGTTCATTTGCTTATCAAGTATAATCACCTCTAATTGTAAGATTCATGCCCTTATTTTGTTATTTCATAATTGCCTTGACACAAGAAGCCATTTTTCTTCTTTTGAATATTAGAATCAATTGATCAATTTTTATCACAAGATCCTTTCATGATTTTGAATTGAGGTGTACTGAACTTCACATAATTCTTCCTATTTATTTATCTGGCATTTCTTTAAGTCCTTCTGCAACTCTTCATACTTTTCCTCATTTACCTCCTGAATCTTTTATACCATGTGTAAATTATAATTTTGACTATCACAACTCATGTTTTACTACACATGATATTAAAAAAAACTAAAAAGTGTTTTTTGTGATCATTAAGATCCCAAGATGAGCTATAAAACTGTTAGTAAGACTTTATTGGAAGTTAGAAATATAAGTATGAAAATTAATTCTGGCAGTCATTGAATTTAATTTAATATTAATACAGAACTAAATGACCTTGGGTACCAATTGTGCTTAGTAGAATAATAATGTTTACTCCATAGAATGCTCAGGAAGACTGGCTAACCGAATTGATCAAGTAAGGGGAAGTAGAACTAAAGTGTCCCCAATAACTGTGGGCAGTACAGCTTTTATGCTATTGCCATCAGAGAGTCTCCAAATGCCACTCACATCTACAAAAGGCAAGGCAGTGGCTGAAAACTCCATTGTGCAATTATCTAAGAAGTTAAAATCCTGGATAGGAACATGTATTTGTATACACTAATGCCTCAGGTCGACATGATAGCTTTCTCTGCAATGGTAGAAAAAAATATTTATTCCATTTTAGCTTTGTGATGGGAGATAGAATAATACTAAGCAACTATCTTGCAATTTTCTCAAAATAAAAAGAATATACACATGATACATGGCCAACTAATAAATGCATAAATAATTTGTAAGCTATAGTTGATATATTTTTATGTGTTCAGTTAAATAGAGGTAATTTTTATATGAATGTCAACCCACATTGATTCAGGAAAAAGACCTGCAGTTTCACGGCATCTTGAGGAAGGATTTTCGAGGAGTGTTTATTCTATTATAATCTCAATGGTTAGCCTATATCCTGCAGAAAGTGCAAGTTCTGTTCTATGCCCATGATTGGCTTCTGGAAGAGATACATTCAGTGAGTCAATGAGCTGTAGCTCTGCAAACACTGAAAGCAAGTATTGCATTTTTGGTGGCTGTTAGTCCTAACAGAAGTGTCTTGTTGAATATTACAAGTGCCTGATGACCAGCAGCTGCACAGTAAATTTCATTTCTTCCTCTCTTATTTCCTATTAATTATAAAAATAATATGTATTGATTGTATGAATTTGTAAAAATGTGAAATTTGGAGAAGAGAAGAACACCTGAAATCCAGTTACATGACATACATTCATGCCACTTTGGCATCTTTCTATGTCTTTTCAGTTCTTGTGTGATTTTAAATAGAATCATATGGCATACACTTTACAATTTGTGCATACTTTCAGTGTCATAATATATCTTAAGCAGTTTTCACTCATTCTTAATATTATTTGAAGACAGAATTGTTTTATGTTCTCTTTCGCAGATGTATCCTTTAACTAAGACTTCTTGTAGGACATAAGACTCTTACCATTTCCTGATTTTGGCCAACAGGTTTTCAGTTATATGTCCCAGCAACACTGATATACCATCTTTGGGAGCATTCTTTCCTCATCCCTAATTGTTCACAATTTTATTTCTGATGCTGTGTCCTGTATTTGTTAAACAGTATATGTTCAATATCTTTTTGAATTATTTCTGAGAAAATTTTAAGCATGTTTTATTTCATGACTTTGTCTTGCTGGCCGTAACTTATAAAACCAGGGATGAGCACTTAGTTCAACATTAGCCCATATGAATCCCTTCCCTAGGAATCTGAAGTTCAAGTTAAGTGCATGTCATCTCAGAGATGGCTAATCTCTTCAACAGAGATGTAAAAATATGAACTTGTCATGTGACCATCTTCTACCTGGTAAACTCTCTAGCAGATGAAGGCAGAGTGAGGAGATCCATGAAGCAGACATGATGAATTAAAAGTTAAGAAGAGATGAATAAAGAACTGATGATGAGTTCCCTGTGCTCTTAAACACATTTTTATTATACTTATAAAGATAAAAAGATGTATACTTTCAGTGTCAATTTTAATTTTCTCAGATCATCAAATGTATCTGTTGTATGTTTGGATACAGCTGTCAAGTCCTGAAAGATTTTTGACCCAGTGTGTTTTGAATAGCCCTGAAATTGATGTATTTCTTAGGCATCGCATATAATCTTAGTGCAGGCAGAGTGAGAGCCACTGCTTGAAAGTGCTCCTCTGGGTCAAGTTCTTTCTGTACTTTTTCCTCCAGGTCCCATCTTCCAGTCTCTTTCCCCAACTCCTCATCATCTAACCACTCTCCAAAAACTAAATCTCTCTCTTTTTTTTAACCACTATATACGTTTAGTACATAGAATATTATGTGAAGCAAGTAAAAAAATTCTCTTTCAGATTTCCCTCTATCTAGTTTCTTATCAACCATGTACCTATAATTTCCCAAAGAGAAAATAGTACTGAATAGATTGTATTTAAAGTGAGTTACTCATTTAAGTGAAGGGATATATATTTCAAAAAACCTTTGTCCCACATGCAAAAAAAAAATACAATAAATTTTCTTTTTTTCTATCATATTTATTGGATATTTCTCCTGAAGTCAAAAGAAGACTCACTGTATAATTCTCTTTGGAGAGTCACATACTTAATTGTAAGAGGCAAATGCACAAAACACGTACTGACAAAATACCTACCACTGCAATTTATAAAACATTTATGATCTTATAGTGATTCTCTTGATGCAGTTAGTAATTATTAATTGCCTGGTATCATTAGGATAAGATGGCAAGGCAATAAGAATAAACCTACATTTTTATCAATAAAATAGAATATTTTCGTTTCATTAGCAGGTAAATCCTGGTAATGGAATATGTTCAGTTCTCTAAGCATGCCAGGGTATTTACTTCCATTTACAAGATTGCAATGAGAGTTAATGAGGGAGCATAATTATCTGATTCATGTTTATATTCTCTTCCTTCATTTTCATTTTGAGCTTTTTTATGTCTTATTTTTTAGGATTAACGCTTTCTTCCTAACTCTTCTATTTTACCATAAGCCAAATATGCAATAAATTAACACTTTATACAAGAAGGAGAATTGTTTATTCTTTCCTCTGAACCATTTTTCTTCTTTGACAGACAACAGAGCCAAATAAAGGTTTAGTAGCACTATGAATTCATCAGAAAAAACACACATTCAGACTGGATATTATAATATTATAAACTAGAGCAGTATTAACGTTTTGGTCATTAAAACTGCTTAATTAAATTTAATTGCGTTTCCCCCCATATAAATGCAATTGCACACTAACCACATTTCCTTTCCTGTCCTCTGAAAGAAAACCTCTTTCAGGCAATCTAACAGTTTTAGACTTTCAAAGTCAACCCTGGTACTCTTTGAGATGAATTAATCGTATTTTATGACCAAGAAAAGAAATAATGAAGGTCAGCATGTTATTTAGATGATGCCAGACTTAAGGTTGATGCATGATAGGAAGGTGCTTCTTTAGGCCACTGTTAGTTAATTATCATATGAGTGCTGCTGTTAGACTTATTTGATTTTTATACTGTGAATGATATACTCAAGGAATAATTGAGTCAAATGAGAAATATAGATGTGATAACTGAGCAATAAAAATCTACATTTGAAAATTTTGTTAAGTGTTTTGCATGTATTTTTTTTTACTTGAGAAATGCAAAAACAATTCAGATCTGCAATACAATACAAAATACATGTGATTTTAGGGGAGAAAACTATAATCCTGCCAGAGATTTAAGATGCAATCATTAGAGGGAGAAATATTAACTCAACATTTGAAAATGGTTAAGATTTTCACAGGAAGAGAAAAGGTTAGTTCAGGTGTAGGGAACCCCATGAGCCGTGAGACAGACATAAGAAGGAGAAAAGAGTCTGGTTGAATTGGACTAAATTAAGGACTGAAGGGAGAAAGTAAGTTATCAGAGTAAAATCACTAAATGGTAGGCCGAGATTAAAATGTTTACAGGGAATAAGGAGCCATTGAAGTTTCTGAAGAGTAAATAAAAGAGAAGAAATTAAAGTACCTTTTTTTTTTTTTAACTTAACATTGTGCAATTTAATCTCTTAGAATCTGTGCTGTCAATCACAATTACTCGTGATCATGGTCAAAGCAAAGCTATAATGTGGTCTCAACCTTTCACCTGTCTATAGTCTATAGAATAAATTAAGCAAGAAATGTTCATGCAAGGTAACAGACACTGGCAGTTATACTCTTAACCAACATTTCCTAGTGTGGTGGGGGGGCGGATAAAGTGAAGTGCTATTATATGCAGTCTAGACTCAGGGCTACCTAGCTTATTTGATGAGGGAGACTGGCTTGTGGCAATGCTGAGTCTGTGTGTTTATGGTAACTTGAGTATAACAATTCTTGACTTTGGCTTGAGAATCTATTTCTTCCATGGAATATCTGCAACCACTCCTGTTTCCTTACAAAAACAAAATAATAATAACAATAATTGGTAATTATAATATTGCTCTGAAGAAGACAGAAAGCACAAACATATCAGAATTTATTTCCTTACCTTTTAGATTGTTTTTATGTACTGGAAATATATCAATTGGTGAGTGATACAAATTATGCTGTTTCTCTGTCAGGACAGGTCATAAATGAAACATACTGGCTGTTCCCAATGTGAACTGGTTGCTTACAGTTTAATTTGTGGAAGACGGTATGCCTTCTCTCTGTGACAACTGCATTGATTTATTCATGAAGCATTTTAGCCTGAGTGTGAAAAGTTATAGACACACCCACCAGGATTTTAGGAGCTCCTTTTTTATATCAACCATTACAGTATAAGATAGAACTTGGCATAATGAGACTTAGCCTGAGGGGGGGAGCAGAACTTGCCAAATATAGAGAAAGATAAATTTGGCTGCTCAAGTGTTACCATAGAGGGATTAATATGTAAAAGTTCTCTAGCTCATCTGGGCATTTTATTGTCAACTTCTAGCTCACCCATATATTTCAGAATGGACAGATTTGTGGAATTAATAAACTTTGCATTTTAATTGAGACACATTTCACACTTTTCTTTCTGGTATATTTTTAAAGAAAAAAATATAGTGATTCTTGAAAAATTACCAAAATTCCATTGATTCTACAATAGTTTTCCCAGAAATGTATTTACAAGGAATTTTGTTTCAGTAGTAGACACTAGGAAAAGTGTATGGAATATGAGATCTAGAATCACTTATCTAAAGGTATAGAAATCCACTCTAGAGTATAGACCAGGGTTTCACTACCCTGGTACTATTGATATTTGGGTTAGAAAATTCTTTGGCATTGGGAGGCCGTCTGGTGTGCTATGTGATATTCAGTAGCATCTCTGACCTTTGTGAAAAACAAAAACATTTGCAAATAATTACAAATTACCAAATGTCCTCTGTTGAGAATTGGAGTACACACCAATGCATTAATTATCAATAGCTTATATAACAAATGACACCCAAGTTTAGCTGCTTAAAAGAAGACCCATTTATTATCACCTAATTTCTATGAATTAAGAATTTCGCTGTCATAGGTAGGTCACATAGGTAGGTCTTAAGACTCAATCGAGTTTGGGGGCAGATCTGGGGACTCACCTGAAGGCTCAGCTGGAGAAAGATCTACTTCTGAGCTCATTCAATTTGGCAGCATTCAGTTCTTGCAGAGCTGTTCCTGTGGCCATTGAGGGGCTCAGGTCCCTGATGGCTGTAGACTGGAGGCCACCCCTAGTTTCTTTCCATGTGGACTTTTCCCACATGGGCACATTCATCATCAAGTTGTGCAAGTTGAGCAGGCAATGGATCTCAAATGTCCTCTGAGAATGGAAGCACTCCTCAATGCATTAATTATCAATAGCAAGGGATCTGACAAGCAAGACAGAAGTCACAATCTTTTGTACTTTAAGCGGCTTCCCTTATTGTTGCTGTATTCTATTAGTAAGAATCAAGTTGCTCAAGTTGAGGAGATTATCTAAAGCCAGCAATACTAGAAGGTGGGATATATTTGGGGGTCATCTTAGGGTTTGTCTACTACAATCACGTGGAAAAAACTTGATAGCTCACAAACTACATCTCTGTTATATAGTTATCTGCTTTTTGGAGCAATGACAACTGCCCTCCATATCCATGCTATGCTGAATAATCAGAAATGTGTACATTGTATGATTATGATATAAACACAGCATAAAGAACTAGCCTCCAAATAAAAGAGGATTCAAATCAACAAGATACATCCATCCAAATGATATGGCATGGAGATAATCCTACAGGGTGATGAAAAATTCTGACTTTGAAACAGGCTCTGATTCTTACTTTAATCAAGAATAAAATGAAGAGGAAAGAATATAGCTAGGCCAAAATAAATATTTTTATAAGTAGTAAGCATTTTAAGACATCAAGTTTATTCATATTTCTGTTCAAGTAACAGTAAAAAATTAACCAGAGTGATTTGACTTAGACAGATAGCACATAGGTTTATAGTTGTTAAGTTTCTTTCATTGCATTTTTCAAATTCAAACTATTTTTAAGTCAAAATATATAGTGAGAAGCACATTGTATATCAAGACTAAAAACACATACACATGCACACATACAACTTAAATAAGCACTTCACTACACATTACACCCATACACCCCTGATCTATTCTGATTCTATCCTCTTCTAGTCTAGTACAGTCTGTCTTCTATCTGATTTTTATCTTATTATATTCCATTTCATTTTCAAAAATGATGGTCAAGATCTACTGAATCATTAAATTGATTTCATGTCCCACTAATTGATATTGACTGTCTGTTTGGAAACCACTTACCCACTCTGAGTTGCTCAAGTTCTCTCTCATAAGTAATCATATTCACGAGATTGAGTCAGAGTCTAGAGATACAGTTAGAAACAATCTCTCATTACATCGTGCTTTTGTGGACATCTAAGTAAGATAGTTTTAAAAGCTCAAGTGAGAAAAAAGTTTTTTCTTCCATCAAATTATCTTATTTATTACATATCGTAATTTAGCATTAATAATGATAAGCCTCCTACGTGGTGAAATGAACATCTCATCTTTTTTGCTCTCCTTTCAGCCACTGAAAATGCAACTGCATTCTTGTCCATGCAATTTCTGCCTCTTCATTATCCATATAAATAATAATTGTACACTTCCCAGGGATAAAATTCAGCAACTTCTAGCATACCTTACTCATTTCCTACAGAATACAAATTATAAAGTGATAGCATTGACTTTTTACATAAGAAGTTCAGAAAATAGAAAGAAAATTTACCTTTATCTAATGTTAATCCAAAAGAAAATAAAATATGTAGAGAAAAAAGAGACATAAGGAATCCACTGGGTCAAATGCACTGACATCTTTTGAGATCGAGTTTAAAAAATAATGTTATTATTCCAAAGATATCTAAAATTATTTTCCCCTTTGAATTTTAATATACTAACCCTACTTCCTAGATGTTTAGATGATTATTAATTTTAAGGCCCAAATATATCTATCAAAAACACCAGGGAGTTTTGCACTGACCAGTCAACATCTCAGGCATTTCCAGTGAGCATCACACTCTGCTAACATGTCTAAGTTTAGGAAAGTCACCTGTGAACCAGGAGGGCACTGATGTTAACTAGCCCATTAAGGATATGGGCCTGAAAATTCGGCCTCTTCAGTACCTTGAGTGCTAATCAATGATCTATGGAAAGAAAGTGAAGCAGGTCAGCACAATAGTTTTTTGTCTTTTGGACCATGTCAAAAGTTAGAACTATTTCTTAATGTTAAAGGTTTGTATACAATTGTTTAAATATAAAAGTAAAATTGTATATCTATGCATTTATGGAAGGCTGATGGGAAAAGGAGGAAAAAAAAGTCTGAAGTATATATTACCTAGTTTTAGAATCCTTAGAAGGAAGTAATGTAATAAAGTAATTTCTGCCTGTATATTTCATGGTTTATGTATTAGGGCACAAACCTAATTAGAAGAAAGCATGATAACATGTAAATATTATGGCTTAAAAAAATATGTACCAGTTTTTGTGTTTATTAATCCCATTCCTATCTTTGTTGAGGGGGGAGGCGGCTGAAAACTCACATTTCCAGGGTATTTTTCTGTCAACTAACTCTTTGAGAATAATGTCATAAGATACACTACTGGGAGATGAGACCATCAAGAGGAGAGGAATAGACACAGTCATCTCTCTTCCTCCTGCTCTAGTCTTATTCTCCCTCTAAACCTCTTTCTTATTATGATGTTGCTTCTAGAGCATTGACCACCAAAGATCAGGGCCTGTCCTCTGGGCTCCGAAGTTCTGGTACTAACACTCCTTCACTATACTCTAGGCCCTTCAGAGAGGACTGCTTCTTAGTTTCTAATGTCTGAAACTCATACTGCAATTTTTGTTAATTTTTTTTGTCAATGTACCTTTATTTTATTTATTTATATGTGGTGCTTAGAATCAAACCCAGTGCCTCACACATGCTAGTCAAGAGCTCTACCACTGAGCTCTGGCCCCAGCCCCACACTGCAATTTTTGTTTTTTCCATATTCAAAAACCCCACAAAACCAATTCCTTGTGTTAAACTTTTTCTATTTGAAATACTGACCATGGTTTGTGTTTTCCTGTTTGTAAGCTGACTGAAAGAAACTTGAGTTTAAACATTGCCTTTGGCCACTAAAATGTTGAATAGATAATCCTAAATACATTATTTGAATTTTCTTAGTGTCATCTTTATCTCTGATAAGAAAACAGAAAAAATGATATCTACATCGCAGAACTGTTGCAAACTTTAATGATAATATATTTCAAGTTCAAGGCACATAATAGCATTCAAAAATTATTATTATTATTAGGAGGTATCTTAATTATATGTTTCCATAGCACTCCCTTTTATATCTAATAGCCTGATTGTATATATAACATAGTAAACTTAACTGAGTTAATTCTTTGTGTGAAGCTACAAAGGGATAGTTCAGTTGATTAAATGTTGGCTAGGGAATTATCATTCTCATTTCAAAATTTTACTTAATAATTCCATTTCATCCTGACCTCTTGTGTTTGTAAAGATCAGGTTGAATGGAAACTAAACATACCCTACAACATATCTCCAGCCTGTGATCTCCATAGATGAAATGATTAGTAAGGTCCCAATCTGCACACAAGTCAAAATGAACAGTTCTTTGTGTGTAGCAAGTGAGTTTCAAAGAAGAAGCTATATAACAAGCATACATATCACAAAATTTATCTTTTAAATACTACTTTGTAATAACTAGAGATTTAGAGGAATTTAAAAAAATATCAGAGAGATCTGGCTTACCCATTACCCAGTTTCCCCCTGTGGTTATATTTACCTAAATATAGCAAAATATCAAAAACAGGAAATTAATATGTTGGTGTATAGTTTCATGCTATTTTATCAAATTTGTGTAATTAATATGAAAAGTAACTCTTTTGTAGTCACAGAAATCCTCTTATCTCTTTTTGAGTTTCTTTACCATTTTTAGTTGGGAATAGAATAGTTAAATATTCCCTCAGCATGTAAAGAGAACAATATCAAACAAATGTTGAAATTTTGCTTCAATCATTCAGCAAACTTTAGAAAGTATGTATTTGCTCATATTTTTAATTTTTTCAGTTGTCTTCTCTTTATCTTCATGTTCCACGATTTTCTTTTTATGCTCATTTTGCTTCAAAATTTATTATTATCCATTCTTTCAGAGTGAATGTATCAGTGACAAATTCTCATAGTTTCCTTTACTTGAGAATTTCCTTTTCTTTGTTTTATTTTTTATTTGTTCTTTTTAGATATACATACAGTACAGTGTGTTCTGACATATAGTCATTGAGTCAAACTTCCCATTTTTGTGGTTGTATATGATATGGAGTTATACTGGTCAAATATTCTTATATGAACAAAGGAAAATTATGTCCAATTCATTCTACTGTCTTTCCTATTCCCACCTCATTCTTTTCCTCCATTACCCTTTTTATAATGCAATGAACTTCTATTCTTCCCCCAACCCTTATTGTGTGTTAGCATGCACATATCAGAGAGAACATTTGGCCTGGAGTATTTGGGGATTGGCTTATTGCACTTGAGGATTTCTTGATCACCCTTCCATTCCTGAAGGGTATTTCAGGAATGAAGATAGAAGACTGGGGCATTTGCCTTGGTTTTCATCTGTAGGGAAAGGAGTTCTTTTTCCTTTGCATCTCTTTGTTTTTCAGAAATTGAATTATGACTTCTTTTGTCATGGCTTTCTTTGGGTTTATGATGTTAAGAGCTTACTCAATCTGTAGACGTATGTCTTTTGCCAATTTAGAAAATATTTGACCATCATTTATTTGAATAATTTTTAGTCATGCTCTTTTTCTCTTCTCCTGGAAATCCAGAACAAGACTGTTGGTGGGTAGGTACACTCATTATGGACAGTAGTGCTACAAGTCTATAATCCCTGGTCAGGTTTTATGAACAGAGGTGGGTCAGATCAGGGCTTTTTGCTATGGTGTTTGGCTTGGAGAGGAGAGTTATTGTCAAGAAGTTTTCTTTCTTGCTGATGGACCTTTTCTGATGCTTTGGCTAAAGTAAAAGGCTTCAAATTTTTTTTAAAAAATGTAAGTTTGTTTTTCGTATGATTCTTTTGATTTTTCAAAGTTTGTGTCTTCTTCAGTGTCCAGTTCTGGACACATAAGGAATATATGAGACATAAAGGAACAACAACAACAACAACAAAAAGTGTGAACTTTCTCTGTGTTATTCCTTGGCCCAAGGTCCATAGCTGTCTGTCCTCTTCTTTCAGAGGTTCCTTATGTTTGATTTGTATATAATCTTCAGGGTTTTTAGCTGCACTTCTCAGGAACAAGAAGAAATAAATCTATTACATCTACATTCACATCAAAAGTCCCTAGATTTCACTGATATTGAAAGTATAATGCATTTCTATTAGATAATAATTTATCAAAAATTTTAAAAATAGCTTTACAAAATAAATAGTAATTATTAATTAGAAGTTTAATAATAAACCTTTAACTGTGATACAAGTAAAGAATAAAATTCAGGGTCCCTGAACAAATCCATCATTTAATGGTTCCAGCTCCTGTTCAACACTAATGGCCTTAATATTTTTTATCATCAGAAGTAAAATGAGAGCCCAGAGTTTCCGACACCTTCCTTCACCTTTATCATTGCTGTCAGCATTGGTATGATGAAATAGCATCCTGGAGCTTTCTTCTCAACTCCCTAAGGTAAAGAGCTGTTTAGCTGGTTCTAGATTGCCTATACATTGTAGCTGACAGTAAAAGCATAATGTGAATATTTTGTTCAATCAAATGTTACAAATAATGAACACTAAAAAACCTACCTTGTAGACAATATGTCTATAAATACTGTGTTAGCTTTGCATAACTGTGTCCAAAACACCTGACAAGAACAACTTAGAGGAAGAAAGATTTATTGTGGGTCATGGTTTCAGAGGTTCAATCTGTGGTTGGCCAACTCCATTGCTTTGGGCCTGAAGTGAGCAGAACATCAAGAGAGAAAAGCATGGCAGAAGAAAGAAGCTTAATCCAAGGCAGGAGGAATTATAGTGAGGTGCCAGAGACAGAATATAATGGAAGGCATGACCCCAGAAACCCACTTCCTCAAGTCATACCCTACTTGCCTACAATTGTCATCCAGTACAATATTGCTTTCGAATTACCAATCTGTCAAGCGGATCAATCCACTGATTAGGTTATAGGTCTCATACTGTAATCATTTCACCTATGAAAACTTGTGCACTGTTTAAAGGGGCATTTCATAACCAAACCATGAAAAACACTAACCTTCACACCTAATTGCAACATAAATGTACATATTCTTGCATACATATACACAAAATTTCAATATTTTGAAAGACTGTTCTGATTAATATACCTTTGCTCCATAGATTTTATTATATTTCCTTATACTCATGTTTAAAGGACAGTTCCCCATTAAGCAAATATGTTGTAATATACCATATACAAGAGCTAAAGTTTACTTTTCTATTCGTATTCATTTGTTCATTAATATTTAAAGAATACTTAAGTAGTAACTATATGAGAGACATTGGAGATATAGTGTTAACAAAACACTTTATTTGCCCTCTAAGCTTCAGGAATTTGAACTTCAACTGAAGAGACAAAGACAATATTTATGAAGGCATGTCAAAGGGAATATCCAGAAAAATAAGTTATTACAAGAGCAGGTCCAACAATCCATAATCTCAGTTTGACATTTCCTCGAGCTTTTTCCTAGAATCATTTATTCCTTTGTTACCCCCAGCTCATCCTTTTTTTCAAACTTCTATTCATATGCCAAATGTCAAATGTAAGGGTAACTTCTCACAAAAGATAAACTCTTATAGAAGTAATTGATCAGAAACTTTAGGCTACAGAACCTTGATTATTAGTTTTCACACTTCAAAACTACCAAGTGAAAACTCTCTTTGAGAAATACTTATATTTTCTATTGGTTGACTTCCCATACTAAGGTAAGATTTCAGGTTTGTTTATCAAATTAAATGGTATGATGTCCTGATCATTGTCTATCTATCCTGATGGAGGCAGAAATCATAGTAGACATTGCAATGGCCTTATGAATACGTTCACAGAGTAATATGTCTGAGGACATCTCCACTGTACCTTCATGCTTGCCACCACTGTAATCCAATGAGAAAACATAGACTTTGACTCAGAAACTTGTCCCAACACCAGCTTCATCATGTCATAATTGTGTGGCTTTGTACAGGTACTAAACTTTCCCATGAATTTTCTTTCATCTCTAAAATGTGTTTGCAGTGAGCATTAAATTCAATAGAATATATAAAATTTCTTATTCCTTCTTCCTACTAGTATTGTCATTCTGGTATCTGCCATACTCCAGTTGGAGCAGCAGATGAAGGACATGCTCAAGAAGGATTTGGGACAAGGACAAGCAGATGGTGGATTCTCTAACCTCAGATCACAAATGATGCTAATGATCATAGAGAAGAGGAAGATAATACTTCAGTGACTGTTGGAGTCATATGATCCAGTATGTGTAACTAACTAGGGCTGGCATGGGGCTCAAGCCCTATAAGGTTGTTAATGGGCATGGAGTTTAATGAAGGAATACAGAGCATAGCCTTAAAAGAAAGACATTTATGTAGAATTAGAACACAATTGGGCTCTGAAATATCACTATCCTATGTTCACTTTAAAACTTGTTTAAATCATCATTTCTGCCTCTCTCCAGTCTTAGTGGGCTGTAGTACCTATTCACTATTTGCAATTTTTTTCTTCCCATTGCAAAACAAAGTTTGCAATGAGACTGAGAAAATTCAAATATTTTTTAATCCTTTATCTTACAATAACCACTGTTCTTTTCTAATATGAATTCTAATAAGTAATCCTACTTCATACCATTTAAAACAAATATACATCTAAAAACTACATCATTTTTAGTACTATTTTGTGAAAATTTTCTTTGGTGCTACTATTTCACAAGGATAGACTAGATGCAGTTGAGGTAAACTTGTTAAAAATTGTCATTATGTTAAACAAGTCTATAATATGGAGTAGATCCACATGATGGAAAAGAAGAAAACTCATCAGTTCCGTTTCATAATTTCTCAGTTTCTGGCAGTTATTATGACAAGGGTAGGTCAAAAACAGCTTTTTAAATGTTCTAAGAGGTGGAATAATTTTCTAAGACATGATTAGAGATCTCTTTAGATTTGGATATTTCATGTGCTTAGCAATATTTGAAAATCTAATATAAACACAAAATTCAGAGAAGATTTTACAAATGTCAGCATTTTTAAGTGATGAGACATGAGGCGATGGATTAGAAAATTGTAGACGTTATTATGTTGGGATAAAATGTCTCAAGACTGATTTAAATAATCAATTACATTGTGTTCAGATGGGTTGGATAGATTTAAGAGGTGCTAATAAGCATCACTATTTATTTTATTTATTTATTTATTTATTTATTTATTTATTTATTTATTTATTTATTTATTTATTGGTACTGGGGATGCAATTCAGGGGCAACTCAAACACTGAGCCACATCCCCAGCCCTATTTTGTATTTTATTTAGAGACAGGGTCTCACAGAGTGAGTGGTTTAGCATGTTGTTTAGCATGTTGCTAATGCTGAGGCTCGCTTTGAATTGGTGATCCTCCTGTCTCATCCACCTGAGCTACTGGGATTACAGGCATGCACCACCATGCCAGGACAGCATCACTTTTAAAATCACTTCTGTTCGTAGCTCTGAATACCTTCAATCTGTCTTTTCTCTCCTTCATTGCTGTGAGATAGTCTTTAGAACATAAAGCCTTTTCACTTTTCCCAAGACTCACGTTACATCTGATGCTTTTCAAAATTCACTGTACTGCATGAGAAGTTATCCTTACTCCATATTTAAATACTTACACAAATAAAGTTATAAAAATGATTAATTTCATAATCTTGACCATTTTCAACCAAACTCAGGAAGCTAAGAATAGACAGTGCCACAATGTTGAAGAGCAATTAGCAATTAGGACCATTTTAACTGGCAGAAAGTCACAGTTAAGAGTATCCTATTTCTCTAAAACAGTTTCTCCATTAAAGAGGGGGGAACCCTGACATTGGCTAGTAATAGTCATTAAGAGAAACTTGATACAACTGGAAATAGAAAAGATACTGCCAGAAAGAAAATTGTGTGACTAAGAGCCCTGCCGCTGCTGTTAGTAGGGAAGAACTACAGCACTCTGAACAGTAAATCAAATTTACTGTAATATTGGAATGTAGAGATTTTTCACAAATATATTCTCCCCCTTTTCATATCCATAATTGGTCATTGTGAATAACCAAGCCAACATTTCAGACATTGATGAAAAAAGCCATTTTTAAAATTATTTATATTTTAAATTTTAACTATTACCACATGATTTAGAAACCATGTACTTCCTTGAGCTTAATGAAGCTCATTATTTCTTCCAAACACAGCAGTTACTAGCTAACACAATAGTAAAAGTTCCATTTCCAAGCCACTAACTGAGCTATTGTTGTTGAGACTCTATTTTATGAATTAATTCAAAGCAAATCCTTTAGGGTTTCGCTAAGTAGGTACAGTAAAATGTGATGCTACCCAATGAGTCAGTTAGTCTTACTCTAGTTAAATATATACCAAGAGAAAGAAAATCATGCAGCATCTTAGAATCTTGGCTTGAAATCAATTTATGTTATACCAAAACTGTCTCCTTTATAAATATTTATAGGAAAGGATTTCAGATTATATGTTCAACATTGAATGGTGCATATTATTCTTATTAATGTTTCATAAACATTTGTACAAAAAACAATATGCTTTACTTTGCTTCTAAGTATTAAGTAGAATTATTGCAGCATCTGTTTCCAATGGTTGAGTGCACAAGCTATTCATGCCTTGTCGTAAATTCCATGATGCATTAAGATGTCATTAAATGTACCTTCTGTGGTTGTCTCCTAATTTACATACCTTGTAAATCATCAGGTAAAAATCAAGTGAACTGGGGAATAATCTCCTGTGCTTTACCTTCTGCTACAAATGGACTACTATTCATATTCTTCTTCATTCTAAGCTTCAGCCACCTCACATGAATCGTCTCGAGATCATGCTTCAGAACATTTGGAAATGTAGTTAACAGACACAATTATTAATGTCTTTTTAATGATGACTATAATCATATAGAAACAAACTTAGAATATTGGCTAGCTCATTATAGATAAAGATAGAAATACCAGTTAGATTTACCATCTCTGTTGCAAATATAATTGCCTTTCCAAATCCCAGCAAGTGGAGAAAAATTGAAAGAAAACCGGAGGATTAACATGGACTCTTTCCTCTCAGTCCTGTTTTAATACCCTCACCATATGGTTCCTAGAACCACAGAATCTCAGCCTCAGACAGGGCTTAGAGCTCACCTGGTGTAACTTCCACCCAGTGTAGGATTCCCATGGATTAGTGGCCATCTGTTCTCTGAACACTTCCAGTAATGGGGAGCCCAAAATTTTGTAAGATTGTCCATCCAATTTGTCATTTGGATTAACTTGCTTTTCATTTCTTGAAGGAAAAACCTCATTTAACTTGTAATCCCTTATCTCCACCTGCTTCATGATCATAGCAATGATATTTTCTCTTCAGTTTCAGTGACCAGCCTGGAGTTCTCTCCTGTTGAGTGCCACAGGTTTGTTAAGGGACAGGGTCACTCTGATCCTTTGCCTCTGATTTCTGTTACTTAAGGCATTTAGCTCCAAAGCTGGTATTAAAACCAACATAGTTTCAGTCCGTTTGGCTAAGTCACAATGAGAAAGATGCACATTTGGAAAATTGACTAGGGAAAGTACATTTGCATTTTTACTAAACTGCACTTAAACATTTTTCTACTGCAGAGAAAGATTGGAATTTTAATATTGACAATTGTTTCTTTTAGGATATTTGGATGAGATTAGTATTCCACAGAAATTTAACATGAAATTTGTTTAGAGCGATGTCACTGAAAACAGATAAATACATATGGATTTCATATCCAAGACCCAGAAAATAGAATGATAAGGAATACAAAAGGAAGCATAAAGTCATTACTGAGGAATACATGAATTCAAAATGTACTGTAATTTTGCTAGATTAAATCAATTTGCTCCATTTTGAATTTATTTATTTCAATAGAGGTTATCTAATAAATAAAATGACCTTTTGCTTCTGGGTCAGAATTTTTTTCTCCTCATGCCACGTGACTTACAGGTTTTAACAATTCTAACCACTAGAACCATAGAAGTCACTTGTCAGACTTATCCTAGAATTGGAACCTCTAAACTTTTGCCTCAGAGAGGAAGATATGTTATCAAGTGATTGGGCAATTTAAAAAACACTGTGACATATAGAAAAGACCTCAACTTCTTGTTTTTCCCCTCTTTGTTTTTGTTCAAAATATATACATTAGTCTCTGTAACAGTAAGTTCTTGAACTGCTGTTGAAAGGTGCAAGGTGAGAAATGGGAATTGCCTGCAAGATCTAAGCCTCGTTAAAGCACTAAGTTTCCTTTTGCTTTTGTCCCCCAGGAAAATAGAATAGTGTCCTGAAGAATCCAGGGAAGGGAAAAAGATGAGATAGGAGAACAGAGAAAGCTGTTCCTTTTTAAAATGTATTAACATATTGTACAATGCTATAATATATCAATTCGCAACATGTTTTCCTTTTGAGGCACTAGAGGCAATGCCAAGAAGCAGGTATCAGGAGAAAAATGTAGGCAGCAGAAACAAATCCAAATGTATGAGCTTCTCTGACATTTTTCTCCTCTTCCATCTGTGAGGTTTCTGTGGGCACATCGGGTCTAGGAAACCAATTTTAAATGTCACTCTCATCAGAACACAATCATATTTTCTATCAAATGTAAAAGCAGATTCATTCTCAATAATAAAACATATACAAGATTAAACTTGTGTTAAGTCAGCTTTTCAGATGGAATTAAGATCCTGTTAATGCCAAGGAAAACAAGCATATTCATCCCCCATGATATGATGTAGAAACTAAATTTCCATTTTTCCCTAATCAGTGTTAATTATTTGGAAGTCTCTAAAATGAGTTTACACATGCAGTACAAAGCTGGGAAGCTGATATGAAAAAGGAGTCCACACTGAGAAAAAAAAAACATTTTTTTCTCTTATTTCTAAGTCACACAGGTTTATGAATGGAGGATTTCACAGGATACATCTTATAGATACTTGTAGACCTTGGATTGATCCTAAGATTTACATAAACTTAAAACTAGAAAACATCTTTGAAATCACCCATCTTCTCCCTGATCATCAGAAAAGAAAATTGAGGCTTCCAAACTTTTATCTTATCCAAGGGCAACTGGACACTTGGTGAAAGAAATGGGCCCAAAGGTTTCAGCTCCAAAATACCACTCAATGTTTTTCATTGCACAACACATTGAAAAGTACAGCAGTTTTGAATTTTTCTTTTTGTAACTTTAACTGTGTAAATTCTGGGCACCAAAAACTTATAATATTTTAACATCATAATAATATATAGATCATATTATATATAATATACATATTTCTGTGTACTATATAATCTGCTATATACTCTCATAGGTCATTTATATTTATATATTATGACTTCCTAAAAATATTTGAAAATTACTTAAACCCTCTATGCAAGTTTAGGAAAGGTGTCATAAATCTAAATTTTTGTAAGAAAAATTTTTAAGTCAAATTTCAGGAAATAGAGTCATTAGAACATTCTAAGCTCCTGGTTCCATTTGTGCTTGCTTTCTTTTCATTTCTCTTTTTATATCAAATCACTTTACCCCCATGTGGTCCATCTTTCTTGCCAAATTCTAAGCTTCTTCTCTCCAGGAGTTTGGCCAAGAGATTTTGAACAGCCATTGATGCACCAACCTGTGGAGAGCTTCAAAGTCCAAAGACTGAATTCTCAACTACCTTTCCCTCTTCCTCCTTAACCGGAGCCTCCTTCTTCTCTCCCATTTTTCATTGATAAGTGAGAGAATATAATTTTCTTCCTCCTTTTCATGAATTACAATGAAATTTTGATGAAATTCTATAGAGTAACTGATCTATTCAAAAACACATACATGCACATGATTGCACATGCATACACGTGCATGCACACACACACACACACACACACACACATCCTACACGTGTAAAATATTGTCTAACAAAATAACAAAATAGTTAATTCCTTAGGGTCAGGTACTGTGTCTTATGCTTCTTTCCTATTCTTCAGAATTCTGCACACCCTTGATGACAAATAGATGATATTCTGATTGATTGAATAAGTTGTTGTTACCGTGCATTTTGCCTAAATCTTGCCTAAATGACTCCTTCAATGATGAACCAGCTCACACAGTGCCAAGAGAAGGCCCACAGCATAGAGCTCCTGTACATAACACAGAACCTGAACATAACACCATGAAGAATGTCCAAATGAGAGGAACCTGAGAACTAACTATTTAGACCAACAAATACAACCCATATCTGACACAAACTTTCCTGGCTTCATATCTTTTATGGTCAAAACATCTAGAAGCTGGAGTAATAATAAAGAGAAAGGGCCAAATGTGTATCAAGGTATCCAAAATTCAAGAATTACTGCTTCAAGGAATGAACATAAATTGGCGAATTTTTTAAAATCAGTTTCTTTAATCAATTATTTTTCTTTTATCTGAAGGAGAAAAAGAAATGGAGGATACTGTGTGTAGTAACAGAAATCACTGAATTATTACATTTTATCTTTAATCAAGTATCATAAGGTATATTTGCTGTGGCAAATATTTAATTAGAAACAGTTGTTCTCCAATGACCTCATATTTTGTTGAATATTTATTATTACTATCCAGGACTAATCAATTCTTATGCCAAAAAGCAACAGAGAATTCATTCCAGACAATGCTGTAGGTTGTATCCCATTTTGGGTAGCATGCTATTCAGTTTTCCAACACTAAGTCTGTTTTTCTATGTAGTAATCCATGGTCATCTCTGCCTGTGGGAAGTCCTCCCTCTTTATATTTTCTTGGCAGAAATATTTGAGAACCTGTTCATGGATGAGCACTCTAGAAACTTATTTCTGACCCAGGTTTTTGTTGTTGTTGTTTTGTTTTCTGGTACCAGGGATTATTGAACTCAGAGGCGCTGGGCCACTGAGCCACATCTCAGCCCTATTTTGCATTTTATTTAGAGACAGGGTCTCACTGAGTTACTTAGCACCTGGCTTTTGCTGAGGTTGGCTTTGAACTCAAGATCCTCCTGTCTCCGCCTCCAGAGCAACTGGGATTACAGTCATGCACCACCATGCCCAGCTTGACCCAGATGTTTCTAATTTGACCCATGGCAGATGTTTTAGTTAAGAAAAAAACCTATTAAATCACAGTGTTTTTATATTGGTTCATCACGATTGTTCTATTAGATCACATTAAAGTGATTTGTGTGTGTGTGTGTGTGTGTGTGTGCAGCCTTTTATTTCCTCCAAAGGATTTCTGCATTGTGATCTTTTGAGCAAAGTAAATTAAATCCCTTCACCACCACTAAAGACCTGAAAGTTATGTTCACCCCCTGTTACTACACTGAGTGTCAGTATCACTTAGGTGCTATGCTTGATCACTCATAAGTAAGATGGCAGTGCCAGAAATAAATTAATGTTTATCACCTCACAAAAGAAGGAGAGCAGCATCAGACATGACAGGTTGGCTAGGTGGCTTCATAACATCATCAAGCACTCAAGATCCTTGCATTCTTCTGCTACAAATCCCTCTGTGTCTACCAACAGGAGAAGATGGCACCAGGACTCCAAATATCAT
Organism: Ictidomys tridecemlineatus; assembly: GCF_052094955.1. Lineage (NCBI taxonomy): Eukaryota > Metazoa > Chordata > Mammalia > Rodentia > Sciuridae > Ictidomys > Ictidomys tridecemlineatus. The sequence goes on along the minus strand of NC_135485.1, from coordinate 105,273,895 downwards.
GTACATGTTGCTTCATGAAGAAAGACAAGAAAAAAGAAAGGACAGGGGCAAAAGGACTCTTTCCAGCTAACTAACTGCATTTAAGGTCTTTTCAGAAGTACCAACAACAGCTTGTGTGCACACTGCCTTATTCAGGACTGACTTAGACGCCATAATTATAAGAGAAGGGAGCTTTTAGTCTCTTAGCTGTACATGGTGCCAGCTGAATAAAATCCGAGTATTTCTTCTAAGAAAGGGGACAAAGAATACTAAGGATAACTAGCAGTTTTTGGTAAATTGGCCTACAATTTATCAAGTGTTCTATTCACTTATTATGTTCTATTCAATTATTACTTTTATGATTTCATGTTTTGAATTATACTATTACCTAACTCTGCATACTCATGGACAGCATAGTTTATGGAATATGAAATATAGACTCAGTGATGTGCTCAGGAAAGTGTTACCTGTTGATTTATTTATTTTTTTTGAAAATGAATGGAAGCAAGTTTAATTTATTTGACAACATGATATTAAAATAATTTAGAGGAATGCTGTAAACTCTGTAAACTTCTTTTCACTCAGTGAAATAGGCAGAAAGCAAAAACTTTGTTGAGGAAATAATAATGTTTCAGATTATTAAGAAATGGATATCATAAGAGTTAAAACCTGAAAAACATATTATGAATCATGGGGAAAATAATTGGGGTTTTGTTCAGTTTCAGTGATGAGTAAATGAGAAATCTGTTTATTCTTATGTGATTCTTCATTTAAAAAGTGACTTTACATTTGATATTATAATTATTTCAATTCACTAAATATAACATAATATAAATAATAACTTCTTAAAAACCACAAAGAATTAAATTCACGTGTGAAATATGAGATCTTTAAAAACTTAATCATAGTTGTAGGTAATCTAAAATAATCAGGTAATATATTCAGGTGAATGGTCATCCTCTTTAATAATTAGAATAAGTGTTAGTAAACTAAGCATTAATACTGTAATAATTGTGAGCTATATGAAATATTTTGTTGTTTGTGTGTGTTTTTAACAAATATTCAAATAATTCTTATTTGAAATTCAATAAAAAATTCCTCTGTGTCACCTTAACAGATCATTATCTAGTTTGTATAAACTTCAGAATTTAGGAAAAAATTTCTAATTAAAGAATGCTTTATACAAATAAAAGAATCAACAGATGACCTGATTTCCCTTACACAGAGAATTTTTACTTCAGTAATAGGAAATGTGCTCACTGTGACAAAATACCTGAGAACATCCAATTAAAAGAGGAAACATTTATTTTGTCTCATAGTTTCAGAGGTTTCAGTCCAAGGTGACTTGAATCCTTTGTTTCTAGGCTTATGTTGAGGCAGAATATAATGGCAGGGAGCATGTGGTGGAACAAAAAATGCTCATTTCCTGGCAGCTAGGAAGAGAGAGAGAGAGAGAGAGAGAGAGAGAGAGAGAGAGAGAGAGAGAGAGAGAGAGAAGGTCTAATCAGAATATATCTTTCTGAGGTACACCCTCAGTGACCTAATCCTACAGTTTCCACTATCACCTAATACTTTATTCATTTATGACTCCACCGAATAGGTTCATCCATTGATGAGATCAGAACCCTCACAATCCAATCATTTCCCCAAAGCCATACCATTTGACATTGCTGCAATGAAGATAAAGCCTTAAACACCTAAGACTTCAGGGAACATTTCAGACCCAAACTCCCTTGGATCTGACATCTATCATAACAATATCCCTTGCTTGAAACACTGCACATCTAATAATGCGTCCTAAAATACTATTTGCACCATAGGTACTGATATCTTAGTACTAGTTTACAGTCATTTAATATCACTAAGTAAATCATATTTGAAATTCATTGAAGCAAATTTTCTGAAAAACATAATGAGAAAACTTTTCAGAAGACTCATTGAATCTAGATGTCTATGGCACTCCCAGTTAAATAATTCTATTTAAAACAGAATAAAAATTAGGAGATTTAATTTTATTCTCAATGATAATCAAAATCCTAAGTATCAATACTTTCTTTGCTAAGTCCTAACATGATTTTGTGTAATCTTGTTCATTGTTGATGAACTCACTTGTCTCTGTATTTAACACACCAAACCTCTATAGGAAGGAAGGAAGGAAGAAAATAGGAAGAAAAGACAACCTCATTCCAATCTTTCAAATTATACATAATTCTTCAGTTATCACCCAAAGTGGGTACTGAATGCACACATAACGTTCTTTCTTATTTCTTGAATATAATCTTGGCAAGCAGTTTGAACTTATATAATCAATCAGTTAATATTTAATAATTCACTGCTGAAGTTTTTTTTTCTTAATTCAGTTTTATTTATTCTTTTACCTTAAACATCGTTTGATTGAAAAGGTTGGTATAAGTTAAGTGTTCCTGTTTTGCCTCTATGAAAATAAAAAGAAAATTAAACAATGAAAGCAACATTAAAAGGGTCTTTCAAAATGAAGTCGGAAAGCCATTAGGAAACAGAGCTCAAGCACCATGCCAGCTGCTGCCTGGATGTGATCTTTGGTCACCTCTACCCTGGGGCAGTGGTATCCAGAACCAGCTGAACAATCCATTACATTGGACCCAGAGGCTCAAGAGGCACTTAACAGGCTACTGGGCTCTTGCTTTGTGAACATTGCCATTATGTTTATACATTCATTACTCATGTTCCATATATATGCAGCACTGTGCCTTTTTAACATTCAATAGCCTATACAAGTTCCCACTGTTCCTGTCTTCCTCAGAACACTAATTTAGGGCTCTCTGAACCCCTTACCACAGTTAGCAATTCCCGAGACTCCCAATAAAGTTCTTCAACTTGTAGCTTCTCATCTTGAAGGGATGGACACCTCTCACCAGTGTACTCTACATTACTTGTAGTGTACTCCACACATTCCTTAGATCAAAGTTTGGTCTGTATAAAGATCACCCAATAAGCTGTTAAGAAAATGTTATCGATCTCAAACCTAGCTTCAGATAATTTGACTCAGCACATTTTAATTCAATGTCCCATGTGATTTTTATACACATAGTACAGGACAATAATTAGAAAAACACTTTCATGCTTATCTTTATAATTATTTATAATTAGATTTTAAGAATTTGATTTTTATATTCCTATCCATCCTTCCTATGCCATCTCCTTTGAGAGTATCCAGCTCTGAGATCACACCTCTATTTTCTTAAAGCTTTTGAGGCAAGTTTTCTTAAAATCTGAATTGACTATCTGAATATAAGTTCATTTATATATTCCTACTTTAAATTCCAAGATGATATGGTAACTTTATTATTCACCCATTATTGTAGTTAATGCCTTCAGTATTGTTTAATTACTTGCTTGGGTACCTGTTATTTTCTTTAAAAATTTGAGTATTATAACAAACAATGTTGAAAGACACAATGACTATAGAATTGTTTTATACAGTGTAAAGCAGATATTTGTGTTCAGTCTTATGTCAAGATCTAAATCTGGAAATTTATTTTTTATTTTTGTTTAAAGAGAGAGACTAGAGAGAGAGAGAGAGAAAAAAATTTTTTAATACTTATTTTTAGTTTTTCGGTGGACACAACATCTTTATTTTTTTTGTATGTGGTGCTGAGGATTGAACCCAGCGCCCTGCACATGCCAGGCGAGCAAGTTACCACTTGAGCCACATTCCCAGCTCTAGATCTGGAACTTTAAACATCTGTAGCACCTTAAGGATGAAGTCCTGATTGTCCTTACTTGCAAATTAATTTACTTAAGATAAAAATATGACATATTATTATATTATTTCCTATATGCTGTCACTTCAAATGATAATGTAGGGAAGAAAAAAAATTAATAATTTTCCTCCACTGCTTAAAGGTTCATGACTGACATCTCTATAACAAAAGAAAAGATTAATAAGAGAAAAAAGTTCAAATTAATTTAGCGTAAGTTTTATGTGATACAAGATGAACCATAAATGAAAACCCCAAGCATAAACACTAGGCAGGCACTTTTGGGTACTGTAGGTACTTTTATGCTTGCATAAAGGTGAAGAAGAGGAGCTACTGCTTCTTTAAAAGATTGTTAATATTCCTTCAAAATTATTCTTTTGCTCCACTTAAGGCCCTCCACAAAAATGTACAGGAAACCAGACAAATCTCCAAGTTACTTTGACTCACTCTTTAGGTGACTTAGTGTACACTTTGCTCATTTTAACACTCAATTCCCCGCCCACAGGCATTCCTGGCAGCCATCTTTTTAAACATGTGCTGTGTGATGTTAAACTGAGCATGCTCAAGGACATGCTCACCTCTGCCTGTTATGACAAGTCTTTCTTATGTGAATATGTATGTTTCCCCAACAAAAGTCCCTGGCTCTCTTTGTTTGGAGAAATATCTTTGGGAATTATTCCCAGTGCTCTCCTTAATCACTGCAAGTAATAAATGTTTCTTTATTCTTCTATCTTCCAGTTGTGTTTATAGGATTTCCACTGACTCGGGTTCAAACCATTGGGTTAAGTTACAACAAGACACGGGGGAAATTGTGTACATTTTCTAGACAGTCGGGTCTAGAAAGAACTAGCAAGGACTTTTATTTAGATTATTTTTGGTGTCCCTGTGTGACATTTCTTCCCTCTGGATATAGGGCAAAACACCTGCCACATGAGAGTCTTCAGGGGAGAGAGGAGAGAGAGAGAAGGTCAGAAAGTGTCTTTCTTTAGCCTGCTTCAGGGAGCGAGGCGGTGGGAAAAGGTCAGAGAGACCTTCATGCTTCTGTGCTTTTCCCAATTTCTTTCAGCATAAAATACTCAGCATGCCAAGGTGTCAACTTTGGAGGATTGTGTTCATAAGCCCTTATAATAATCATGATAACTATGACTTAATAATTGCTACCATGTGCTGGGCATTGTTTTGAAGCCTTTATGTATGCTAATATACTGAATCCCAACCTTGACCTCATTATGTGGGAGCTCTCATTATCCCAGTTTCAGAAAGGGGGAAACTGAGATTTTTGAGAAGCATCAGCACTGGGTGAAAGAGCTAAGAACAAGAGTATACTAGATTTAAATACAGATGAGCAGGTTCTAGACCTAATGCTCATAATCACTATGCTTTTAAGTGGTTACATACAGGGTTGTGTGGTCAAATTAAGAATCCATAATAAATTCTTTTGAATTATTTAATTTCTCAAATACAATAGATACCACATTGATTTGTATTCACCTATTTATATTCCGTAATAGCCCCAATATTTTTCTTTTATATTAATCAAAGGTCAAGTATGTTTCAATGCAAGGAGAAAAATTTTAAAAATATTATTTTAAAAAAGAATATTTCACCAACATTCTACCACATCATCTCAATTAGATGTTCAGAAAAAAAAAGCATCTGATTCAACTAAGATACAATGAGATGTTAATCACAAATAACCTTGCCTCTTTTCTTAATAGCCGTTTGGACATTCAAAGAGAACATTTGTAGCCAGAGATGGATGCCACTTTTCTAAAAATTACCATTTCACTTTTAAACACAGTCTTGTACCCTCACAATATTTTTTTTTCTCATAGAGGAAAAAAAAAACATTTTTCACTTGCTTGAAATTTCCCTAAAACTCAACTTTAATACAGATTAATCTTCAAATATAAATCTGAATCACTTTTAATTTTATGAAGATAGTTACCATGGGGGGAAATGACAATTACAGGTGTTAATCCTCAGAACCAAATATAAATTACCACTCTAATCACTATGAAGATTCCCTTTTCATATACCTGAAATGCTTCATTATGCAACATTATTTGTTATGAATATCGTATTGTTCTCTGTTGCAACCAGATGTGCTGAAGACAACTCTTTCACTCAAGGTAAATTATGAGAAAGGAAAGAAAAAATAATTTCATATTGCACTTAATCTAATGTAAGCTACATGTTGGTTTGTGTAAAAGCAGCTAAAGCTGACTTGAAAATCTTTAAGACAAATACATTTTCCTGGAATACCATTGTTTTTTTGTTTGTTTGTTTGTTTGTTTGTTCGTTCGAACAGAAAGTGAGACAAAGAGAAATGAATTCTTGCTTAGAAGGTAATAGGATTCAGAAAATGCACATGGCTAATTATATTTGCACTAGACAGGGTTCTGCTGGCCCAAAGGAAGTATTTTGTTTACTTTATGAAGGTTCATTAAACTGGTGCTTACAGTGTACTACATAAACATTTGGGAAAATAATGTAACAGTTTACTATAACGGGCTGGGAGAATGGGATAACCACATCTAACTGGTAGCTGTTCCAATGAACATTTTTCAAAATTGTACTTTGCTTGTTTGCTTTAATAATATGTAACTATCATGAATGTTAGGAAAACAACTGTTCTATTACTCAGTGTGACTATAGCTATACTAGGGGCTATAACCTAAGTGTGATGACTCTAGTTCATGGAGGAGAGGAAATTTATCAAAGACCATGGTGATACAGTGCAGTACAGGCAGAGATGGGGAAGTAGGCAGAGATCAGGCATTGCTCATGTGCTTGGGTCATCAGATTCTCCCACGTGATCAACAAAGTTATGGTTACAAGAATAATCAAGAAAAAATTAGGGGAAAGATACACTAAATTTTGATTGAAGAAGTATAATAATATAGGACATCAGAATACACTATACCAAATAGGCCACTTTGGCATAAGGCAATTTTGAGTTGAGAGCAATTGAGAAGCAGTAAAACCAAGAGTTGCTTTCTGTTTTACTCCATTTGCTTAAAATAGGACACATTTAGAAAGAAACCTCTCAACTTCTTTCTACCGGGAAATCACTGAGGATGATTATGACCTTCATCAGCCTATGCAGTGCCAAATGAACTTACATAACAAATTTCATTTTATTTGTCTTCTCCAAAGTTACTGCTCCCAGAGACTCCAAGTCTTTTTTTCTTTGTCTATTCATTTCTCTAAAAGTTTATTGTTTTCATTGTTGAAGAAACTGCATAAATCAGATGTTTAAGGCAGTTTATGACACTCATTCCATGGGAATCTTCCATGTATTTGAAACTTATTTGTTAATGAATTTCTGTTTTCTTTTCTCTTGCTAATTCACCTTTGGTTTGCCCCAGTTAAGAACTATGAAAGGTGGAGCAGTAATTGAGGCAGAAATCAAATGAATGTTCTGATACTAAACTCAGGTTATTTCTGAGTCACTCTTCTCCAAAGGAAGTTTGCCGAAAATTACTGTGTGTTTTATTTGGTGTGGCTTGAATGTGTACTTTGATGAAGAAGTCATTCGGAGTGGATATGTCAGAAACTTTTAAAGCAATATATGATCTTTTCATTATTGATTTAGTTGATTTCTTTGCAATCTTACTAGATTTCAAGTCCTCTGGAACTCTGGATCCTCTTTATTCAAATCTTCCTCTAGGATCTTGCCACCTCCTGGGCCCGTAGCTTGATGGGAACATCTAAAGGGCTCCAGAGTACATCTATAAAGTGAAACTACAAATCCCTTGAAAATGAATGATGAGGGAAAGTGGGTCAACCTCAGTTTGGCGCCAAATCTAAAGCTCTAAATTTTAAAGATAAGCTTATTTCGTACATATACATTAACAAGCTGATACCTGATTAGTAGTTATAATTAGGTCATTACCTAAACAAAGTATGTTAACTATTACATTTTAAGAGATTTTTAAATTTTATTTATTTATTTTGTAGTTGTGATGGACACAATGCCTTTATTTTATTTGTTTATTTTTATGTGGTGCTGAGGATCGAACCCAGTGCCTCATACATGCTAGGCAAGTGCTCTACTGCTGAGCCCCAGCCTCAGCCCCTTCAAGAGATTCATAATACAGCAAAATTCTCACAGAAAAAATGGCTATTCAGCATTTATTTTATTCTAGATAATGTCTATCAAATTAACATCTATAATATATCTATCATGTAGAAATCATTATTACTATTATTATTTTAACTTCTTTATAAGTAGAGATTCAGTGATATTTTAATAACTTGTTAAATTTCCAAAGTAAGAAAATAACATCAGCAAGATATGGACCAAAATTTTCTGATTCTAATCCAGATGTTCTTATGAAAAACTGCATCCAAAAATACTGCATTGTTATTCAATAACTGCCACGTATATGCAACACTATATCAAAGTATTTAGCTGCTTATTTTATTTTTTAGATTCACAACATAACTACTTTATTCCCTATTTCACTCAAATCATGTTAATTGCTTCATCTATGTCCCCAAACTTCTTGTTGTTTCTGGACAAAAAACAAATGAAATAGTATCTATGTTATCTGTTATTAAAGTATAAAAAATAAAACTGCAAAATTGAACCCTCAATTTTTTTTTCTTATATGAAACCAAGTGTATCATCTGGGTTCATTGGTTCTATTCAAGCAAGTAATCTGTGGCATGAGAAAATGTGAATTAAGTATACAGATACCTTAAAAATTGCACAATATTTAGCAATATCATATTAGTAATAGTGTATTTCTGGTATCTGATGCCATTATTATTATCTCCCTTTGCCATTCAATGGTGGTACTGATTCTATTTTAATATCCTCTCTGAAATTTAAAAATGTTTTCTGTGGATTCTATGAATATTTATTGTACAACATGTGCTTAAAACTGCAACAGAAAGCTTTAATTGGGGCATTCATAAGTTCTCCATTCAAACCTATGTTTATCATTTTAGGAATTCTGAAGCAATGATGGGCCTTTTCAAATATGAATCAAAGGCCTAGAAGGCCTTCCCTTTTTATTCCTAAAATGATAATAAAACATTAGTGTATAATGTGTGGTGAACTGAGTTGAATGATGAACAGTGTGTGTTACCATAAAAAACACTTTAAGAAATAAATTAAATGATATTTTGACCTACTACACTAATGGAGAAAAGCATATGCCACCTTATCATACATCTCCCTAAAAGTTTATCTTAAGGTCTCTTTCCCATTGGCATCAAGTAGCTGAAACATTTAAGCTCTTTGACTTCTTCTATAGAAAGATCCAGATTGACCTAAGTCACTGGTAAAAATTGCATATGATTTAGGGGCTCTAATGCAATAGTTAATAGCTCTATGAGAGTAGCACATTTTATGTCCCCAGTGGATGCTTCCTGTTCCATTCTCTTTAATTATCCTACATTTTAGGGATGGTTCTTTCCATCCAACTTCTCTGTTGGTTTAAAGTTAATTACTGTTCATAACCATAGTATTGGATCATTAGGAAACAAGGAAAAAATCATTCTCTGAAGCCACGTATTTTCCCTGCTGATAGCAGGATTATTCCCCAAAGGACATTTCTAGCACATTGTCCATTTCAGTTACAATTGTCTCCAGAGACGTGATTTCTATCATTTTCCCTGAAACATCATTTGACCCATTATTAATTTAATGGATTTTTATGATTTTTTTCCTCTTATACACAAAACAGACATTCCATTTTCTTAATTTGAACTCATTTTCACTAGATATGAGACCTCATAATGGCCTAAGTAATTTCTCTCCATTTTCTAACAACTACTTTCACTACATAAGATAGTGACATAAAATGATCATAGTGTAATTTTATCTATACTACATAACACCAAATTGTTTTTTTTTTACCAATTACATTGTGCAAATGGAACTATATCTTGAGACAGTTACCTTTCAAAAGTACCATATAGTTAAAGTACCTTTTGAGAGAAAGATAAACACAATGTTTTCTTGGATAATTATAATATCTTAAATTTCATCTTTAAAAGTTGGAAAAATATTCACTTGGTGTAATTTTGGATAGTACAAGATATTATACAATTAAAAGAAAAGTCTTTTACACACTTTGTTCCCAAGCAACTCATTACTCCAATTTCTCTAGAAATCTTCCAAAGGTATTTTTTATCTATTTTTGTATAAGCAAAACAAATTCATATTCAAATATTATCTATAAATTACTATAGATATTGAGAATTTATGAAACACAAATGACAGCAAATTTAATGAATTTGTAAATTGATGATTATACTTAACATATAAACTGATCTTTCCATATTATTGCCTCATTCTTTTTGAGAACTAATACCAAACTTGAAGCCCTCAAAAATCGGTAAGATTCTGAACTTATTTGAAAATATGACTGATAGGATTTTCCAAATATCGAAGATAGTCAAGTTTCTTAATTGAAAAATTTGGAAGAATGGTTGCCTTAACTGAGAGATCATAAATAGATTATATTTTAGGGAAAATAATCAAGAGCTTATGTTTGAACATATTAACATTGAGATAAATATTAAGCATTTTATATACATACACACACACACACACACACATACTATATATAAACACAGAGACATGTATACAAACTTACCATCTATTTTATTGAGTTGTCATATATCACAGATATCAAGTTATATCAAACATTAGTTCAAAGTCTGCCAAAAGACTCATGAATTTCTGATTATTTCAAATGGTTTCATATAACCAGAAATTTGATTATCAGTTCTGTATAATCCACAACCTGATTGCTAGACATTAAATAGGGAAAGAGTAGAGCGGTGCTGGTGATCAAACCCAGAGCCTTGTATATTGCTAAACAAGCACTCTACCACTCAGCACAACCCCAGCCTCATAATTTTAAAAATAGATTAGAATTTTCTGTTTCATAGTTTTCTAGTCTCTAGTCAGAGGTGTCCTAATTGATAGTACCATGATCAACTATTAAATAGTTCAGTCACCAATCAAGATATCATCTAGTCAGAAGTGAAGAGTCAGCATAAAGGACTAGGAATATATAGGAGATTACGGAAGTTTTGCTTTATCTATAACTAGAAAAGCACAATCATGACTTAAGACCATGACCTTGTGCTGACTAGTGACAGTTAACAGAATAAAATAGGTTCTAACCTTTTTACTCCATACCTGCCCTTCTGTTGAAGACTGAAAAACCCAAAGGGGTCTCCATTGTGCTTAAAGCACATTTTCCTCCCTTAGACTCTGACTTTCATCAATCACAATCTTTATTGCTGCCAACCCTCTAGCAGAGAGGAATAAATGTCAGAGATGTACAAAGCCTGTTGTTTTAACAACATGGAATTGAAAAGAGACTATGAAATTAAAAATCAGAAAAATGTAGGGTTGAAATCTGTTTCCCTTTCCTAACCAGCTTTCAGGCCCTGGGAAAGTCAAAATTCACAGTCTCACTATCTTTACTTGTAAGGTGAGAAAAATGATGGGTGTAGTGGTTTAACTCTCATTAAGACTAAAGATAAAGTAGGAAAAGTTCCTGGCACATAGAAATTAAGTGTGTTATTTTTTCTTCATTTTCTTTTCCACCAAATTCACTAAAGATAGTGTATTAGTAGTGTGTATGGTTGTGTGTGTGTGTGTGTGTGTGTGAGAGAGAGAGAGAGAGAGAGAGAGAGAGAGAGAGAGAGAGAATATCCAAATTGACTCATGAGACATTATGAGATATAGAGCCCAATAACTTCTAAGATCTGTCTAAAAGCCAGAGAATTAAAAAAAAAAAAAAAAAAAGCCATTGGGGTCATCAGCCTGAGTGGAAGGCCTGGGTGGCTGCTGGTGTAAGTTCAGATCCAAATCCCAGCGCCCAAGAGCTGGGAGTGCTGATATCTAAGGATGAGAAAAGATGGGTTTACTGTCTGAAGCAGAGAGCAAATTTGCCTCCCCTTCACCTTTTTGTTCTAGTGGGCTCTCAACAGATTGCATGATATTAGTGAGGGCAGATCTTTTTTACTCATTTACGGATTTAAATGCTTCTCTCTTCTGGAAACACGTTCAAGTCTCCCTCAGATATCATGTTTTCCAGCTATGCCTTATCCCAGCCAAGTGGATGCATAAAATTAACCATCATAGGGTATGTATAGCAACAAGCAGGTGACTGTAATTCTCTTCCTCACTTTCAAGTTAGTGAAGCCCAGAAAGCTCAAGGATGTGCTGACTAAGCATACCAGAGGGGGAGGGGGGGATTCCCCAGAGCAGCTAAATCAGCTGAGTATTTGCTCAATGGCGGTCACCTTTGATGAAACTATGCTTTTTATTAGGCTGCACTTTAAATTCTTTAAGCTCACCATTTTCTTTTTAATTGGCTTGCATATTGTCCTGTCTCAGGAAACTTTAAAAAATCAAATAGACCATTTTTCTGTACTGCAAAAGATTTATGTAAACAAAGACTTTTCATTAAAAATCACTTTCCTAGGACAATTATTATACAACAAAATTCATTGCATAACAATGCTGAAGAAAGTGTTAGAAGAATAGGGAAACAAACCTATAATTACATTCATTAATCTTATTTTCAACATTTGAAAATGAATTGCAAAAAGAAATTTGTTAGGTGCAGACTTCATAAGCACTTTATCTCCCTAAAGATTATTTAAATTCCAGGCAATACAACCATTTTTTTTTCTCCCTTACAAAGTTTTTAATGTTCTATAAGTTCCCCTTCTTCCTAAGGCTGCATGGAAGAAATGATTCCCAGAGAAAAGGGATTGGTCTATGTACTTATGATCTAACACCTTAGACACCAGTGCTTCCTGTGTTCATGGCACTGAGGTCCCCAAGAAACATATCAAGGCAGGGAGACCTGCACACGCCCCTTTTTGAAAGAGCCTACAGGTAATTGACTGCTATTTTTCCTGTACCAAAGGTCTCTGGATTAAGCCTGTTCTGACATTAGAAGCTTCTGAACAGAGAATTGTTTATAATAAGCTCAGTGATCTCTAAGAAACATTTGCCAGAAAGAAAACCTGAGGATCATGATTTCAAAGTGACTCAAACAGAGCTTTTTACTACAAAGTGCCTTTTCAATTAGAATGCTGGAAATCAGACAGTGGGAAGATGTAAGGTAACGAGGGCAGGCAAGTTAGGGCTGCCTAGGGCTCCATGGAAAGATTCCTTTCACGTTTAATTCAACTCCTTGAAGAAACCTGGTGTGCAGTAGATGCTAGCTCCTTGCATTTTCTCCCTTCCTTTGGCTTTGAATGTCTTTATATAGTCTGCTATTCCTTCAAGTCTACTGTGAAGCAGCTATTAGTTTTAAAAGCTTTCGTTTCCAGGAGGTAGCCTTTTACCTCTCCCACAACAAGAAAATAAGATTACTAAATACTACAAGCGTGGGCCTGTTTCTAATCATGGGGAGATTAAATGAGGGGATCATTTGACAGTCTCTGTATGTTGGAAACATCAACTAATGACCTTTATTACTAACGACCTGGGCCTTCAGGCAATGAACCTTAGACAACACTGATTGAGAAAGACGCCTGCTGGTTTTTACAGCTATATGAAATTGACAGAATCTTTGTGTTAATGGAGAAGGGGTAGAGTAGAAAAAGAAATATAAAAATGAATGATATATATTTATATATTTTTTTTCTAAAAGTTTTTTCCCCTTCCTTTGTGCTACTTAGAGAATTAATTAGCAAATAAGAAGGTTCAGAAATAATTTCAAATGGATGTGCAGAACTGTCTTGGGAATGGACAAATCTTTTAGAAAAAAACAATCCACCGAATTGTGAACTTGGCCTGCATATTTTCTAGAAAATATGTCATTTTGGTCTAAACACAGATACATCAAGCACCAAGACTTGGCAGAACCCCTTGCAACTTCCTACCTGACTTCTGTAGTAAGTAGTCATTAATATACCAACAGTCCTCAGGGGTTTTTCATGCTAAGTGCTCTTTCTGTTCTCCTGAAGTGGCATCAGGGGACTGCTCCACTGCTTCTCTTGGCAGGGTGTTTCCTACACAGACACCACCCACTGCTTGAAATGCTTCCTTGAGATTTCTGTCCAAACTTTGTTTAACCATTGCTAGTCCATTTGTCCCTGCCCTAGGGTGCTAATTAATATAGCTGGTTTGTATCCCCTTCTCATTTAAAAGGACCTAAATCCACATTGGTCACAACTACTCATTGATTTTTTTTTTCAACTAGGAAGATATTCACACAGAGAAATAATTTTTGTAGTTTCATTAGAAAATTCCCTTATTAATAATTATGCAGTAGAAAGACTTTGGGAAAATAAAGCAAATTAAATAAAACCAAAATCACCCTAAAGTCAAAGAACCCATACAAATAGACACTTTTGCCAGGCACAGTGAAGAATGCCTATAATCCCAGTGGCTCTGGAGGTTGAGACAGGATTGTGGTTTCAAAGCCAGCCTCAGCAACAGTGAGGTGCTAGGCAACTCAGTGAGAACCTGTCTCTAAATTAAAATATAAAATAGGGCTTGGATTGTGGCTCAGTGGTTGAGTGTCCCTGAGTTTAATCCCTGGTACCCCTCCCCCCAAGAAGGAGACACTTTTAAGAACTGTTTATATTTCTAGACAATATTTCTAAAATAATTGAGGCCACATCATAAATAGAAATTTTATGTTACTATTTCTTTTTAACAACATATTGAGAGAGATTTTTCGTGATATTGGAAATGTGATTTCTATTGGCTGTCCAATATTGGACATGCAGAATGTGGTATCCCCAATAGATATTCCAGATCAAACAACTAGTTGTTACAAAACCAGTCAACACATGACTAATAGCTAATGTTAAATCCAGCCTCCTGGCTACTATGACTATAAGAATCGATAAATCATTGATTCTAAGCTCTTGAATAAAATTATTAAATTAACTATCTTATCACTTATTAAAATGCTCTTCATGTGAAAAGTAAAATAGAACATTAGATCATGTTAGAGGAAAAATAATAAACTCTAACTTTGTATGAACATTTTATTGAGTGTATTTTATGTGAAACTTTTCAAAGTTTAAAATGTTTAAACAGCGCCCCCCCAACCTTTGTAACGATATAGTCAACTCCATTCAAGTATTCATTCATTCATTCAATGATATTTGTTACCGGAAACATGTAAATGTTTCCCAAACTGCAGAAACCAATAGAAAAGAGCTTGGCACTCATGTAGCTCACATTCTAATAAGGGGAGAAAGTAAGGAAAGTAGGGAAGAAAGAGACATGGGCTAGGAAGCTTTCTGGAAGAGGTAAAACTCCTCTCATGGCAGGATCTCCAAGAGAAGTTGAAGCCATTGAAGTTGAACATTGAAGCTGAAGCCATTCTGCGACAGTGAGAAGAGATGTGGAAAGTGTGTTTTAATTGGAAGAAGGAACACTTGAAAAGTTCCTAGGCAACAAAGATCCTGGCTTCTTTGGGGAAGCAAGAGGTCATTTGCTGGGGAGAATGAGAAGGGTATTGTGATGATGGACAGCGGCTACAGCCAGGTTTAAGCAGTACCTCAGGTCACAGAGGTGTCCAAGTTATAGTCAATACATTGATTTATGTTCCTTGAAACTCAACAAAAAAAGAATTTCCACTTCTCAGAAGGAAAACATAGTAGAAGGATTCTGATCACTTTACTTGGTGTTTTAGTCAGCTTTTTCACTGCTGTAACCAAAAGATCTAACAAGAACAACTAGAATAGGAAACATTTATTTAGGGACTCACCATTTCAGTTCATAGATGGCCACAGCCAACTCCATTCCTAGGACCCAAAGTGAGGCAGAACATCATGGTGGAGGAGTGCAGTGCAGGAAAGTGGCTCAGGACATGATAACTGAGAAGAACAGAGACAGAGCCCTCCTAAACATAACAAAATATAAATCTAATAGGCATGCCCCAAGGACCCACCTCCACCCACACCCTACCTGCCTTCAGTTATCACTCAGTTAATTCCAATCAGGGGATAAATTCACTAATTGGGTTAAGGATTTCATAACCCAGTCATTCCACTTCTAAACCTTCTCTCATTGTCACCCACATGAGCTTTTGGGGGACACCACATATCTAAACCATAACACCTGGGAAGAAAAAAGGAGCATGTTGGACTCATTCCCCAAAGCATCCTGGTTCACAGGACAGCTTAGAGAATGGGTACAGTTCCCTCCATATCCTGCTGTCCTCCATGAGGAAAGTCAGGTTCTAGGCCTGATTTCCAGAGGCAAATTGTCAGTTGGTCTTTTTTTGTGGAAGAGTGATTCTAGCTATCCAGACCTTCTTTGCAAACTCACACATTCTCTTGAGTGTGCATGTTCCAAGGTCTGGCCTGGTGGTGAGTACATCTGTGTTTTTACCATATTATCTAAAAAGTATAGCAACAAACACTTGGTGGAATGGCACTGCTGCTTAAATATATGAACTTGTTTAACCCTCAAAATAATCTTAAGTAGTGAGCATGATTATTTTACTTATCTTCCATAGAGAAAATGAGGCAAAAAGAAGTAACTAACCCAATGTTAAGTACACAGCCAGTGATTAGCAGAGATGGGTTTGAACACAGGTTGTCTGTCTCCAAAGTTTATGTTTCTAGACACATCACTGATGTCTGTGCAACACTGCTTGTAATTTGCAATATTTTCTAATGAAAAAGATAAGTAGTGTCCCAAGCAGACTCTAAGGTGACCCCAAATTGTATCCACTCTTTAGCATTCATGCCATCGTGGAATCTCATTATGTAAAGTGTGTTTTAATTGGAAGAAAGAGCACCTTCAAGGTTCCTGGGCAAGAAAGATCCTGGCTTCTTTGGAGAAGCAAGAGGTCATTTGCTGGGGAGAGGGAGAGAGGTGAGAGGGGTATTATGATGATGGACAGTGGCTAGAGCCAGGTCTAAGCAGTACCTTCAGGTCACAGGTATGTCCAAGTGGGGTTGTAGTCAATACATTGATTTCTTTTGAATGTGGAAGGGACCTATTAGTTACTTTTAACCAATAAAATGTAGCAAAGGCTTAGAAAGCACTTCCATGATTACATTGCATAGGATTGTACTTTCCATCCTGCAAAGAGATGCTTTATTTTCTCTCCCTCTTGTCGGCTTTCATGAACTAAACCAGCTATTGGAAAGGCCCGCATGACAAGGAACTGAGAATGGCCTTGGCCCAACAATCGGAAAGGGACTGACCATCAACAAGGTTCTGAGACTGCTAATAACCATTTGAACCTCATATGAGTTTTCCACTCTGGCCAATTCTTTGATCGCAACTTTGTGAGAAGCCCTGAAACAGAAGACACTCTACCTATATCAGGATCCCTGCCACAGAAACTGTGAAATAATAAATATGTGCCATTTTTGGCACTAAATTTATAGTAATTTGCTATGCAGCCATAGATAATTGGTGCAAATAGTAACAAGGCATATATAGTCTGTAATGGCAATATAATAGTGGTATATTGGCACCAATCAACTTTCCCCTATTTTATCCCCATGGTTTAAGCTGTAATATTTCCACAGCCTGAATATTCTTTCTCAAGATGGATATATAGTACCTTTTCTTCCCCCAAAGAGCAAGTGATGTAGCCTCACCCTGTGACTAAATATGAGCTCCTTGCTTGATTTTATCATCTCCTATTCTGCACCGGATCATGATCATGTCTCCCAAGACTGTCCATTAAAGCAGTTACGTTACTCACTACACACAATGCACTCAGAAAAAGTATATACATGGCTACCAGTCTAATTCCATGGTTTGTTCTTTCTTAGAAGTGCACGTGCATGCACGGACACATACTCACACATGAAGCCACACCCAAATAAACTAACACTATCCAATCCAGTCTGTTAGTCAAATGCAATGACCAGTATGAGGTTCTTACTTTTTGGTCCTTTGTCAGAGTCATTATAGTTTATAAAACAACTTATATTTCCTTTTTCATGTTTATTCACTGGCTCAGTAATGCTTGTTTAATAAACAAAATAAATAAACAGTCATCAGATTGATTTCCTTTAGAGTGGAGATTGCTGGACAGTGACAACCATCAGAAAAAACAAACACAGGAGAAAATGTTAAGAATAAAGAGAGTATGTAGAGCTGCTGCTTCTTCCCCCCACCCTTTTGTCAGAAAGTTAAAATCTGTCTTAATATTAAGGCGCAGCTAAAGCAAACTGACACTTACTCCATGAGCTAACGCCATTTACATTTAACAGGTCTAGAGTCAGAAATCTCCCATAAATGCTCTGGCTAACTTTATTGTAAGTGTGAGATAAAAAAAAATTAACTTATTTACTTAAAAGATGTCCCTGACTAATGCTATCTGTTTAGTGGGTGGGTTAAGATTAAGTTTTATTAATTTTAAAATATTATAGAACTGGGCATGGTGGCATGAACCTATAATATCAGTGACACAGGAGGTTGAGGTAGGAGGATCACAAGTTCAAGGCCAGCCTTGGAAACTTGGCAAGACCTTGTCTCAACACAAAAATAAAAGGATTAAAGATGTAGCTTGGTATTAGAGCAGCTCTGGGTTTCATCTTTAGTGTTCGGAAAAAAATACACACACACACACACACAGATTATATTATATGTATTATATGCATAAACATAATTGTATTCCTCAAAGATTTTACAGCTTTCTCTTATAAGGTGGTATTGTTGGTGCTGTTGACAGCTTTGGCATAATGTTAATGGGGCATACTATGAGGAACATAACACAGAAAAATGACACAGTCCAACTGGCCAGATGAAATAAAGACTTTTACAAAGCAAATAAATCTTTAAAAGCAGGTCAATTTTAGTAAATCTGAAATATTTTCTTCATACTTACACAAAAATATTCACTGGTATATTATGTTATGAGGAGAATAATTATATTAGATGTTGAGGTCACACTAGATCTATAACCTCTAAATGGCAGTTAGAATTTAACATAAAATACTGAAACTATGCACAATGGATCATTGAGAAGAGTAATATATGGTCAGTTTGGGAATATATGCTCTAAATTTAGCATTTCAAAACCTTCATTTATTGTAAGACGTGAAAAAAAGTCTTTCTCAGCATTAAAAAGGTCAACTTCACATTATTAATCTAGATTTTATTTATACACTGAACTATTTCTTTCCCCAAATAGACTTGTTTCTTTCTTTTTATTTTCTTTGTGAAAAATACTGCCTTACATCAGAGTCCCAAGCCAAAGATATAGAGTCATTCCAGGGTTTCACTTCTCTGTTAACCTCTATATATGTTTTAGATCTCAAGGATTTTTTCTTAACTCAACCTCTTTACAACACTGAGAATTCAGTTTTCCCAGCTTTTCAAATTCCTTTTAAGGATGCCTAGCCTATACTTCTGTAATATTCTTCAATATTGTCTCTCTGCATCTTCTGTGCATCTCTCATGTCTTTCCTCCACAATTGAGATCAACATATCTCTAAGATCAAGTTTAGTCTTACCAAGCCAACCCCTCTAAAACAATTGTTTCTCAATATCTTTGTACTGAATACCCAGCCTTTAAAATGGCATATAGATTCCTGAAGAATAGCATGCAACGTCCTTCAGAATTCCTATCTTCAGTCAGTCATCTTTTCTCCTAACCTATCCTACCTTGAGCTATTGCTTTGCGAAACTGCTTAGGTTGCCTGTAATTGTCAGATTTCCTCACTCTGGTCTATACCTTACCTGGTTATGCTGGCTGCTGCTTTTTTTTTTTTTTTCTATTTCTGTTATTCCTTCAAGATCTTTACATTTCTGACCAGCTAAAGACATCTAACCATCTCTCAATACTCAACTCAAGGTTAGTCTTCTGTGTAGACTTTCTAATTATTCCCCAGACAAATAGAATTGACCACTTCTAGAATTTTATCCAAAGCCTACTTTCTACATATCTTCATCATTTTTGATATTTTTCTGGGACTTACATATGTGCTATCATACCCAAATAGGTCATAGGCTTCTGAAATGAAGCCTATGACCTATTTTGTTTTGCATTTTGAACACCTAGACACAGTGTCCAAATGTCTATTCAAGGATTGATATTGAAATAATCAATACATGCTCCAAAATGTTATTCCATTTTATAGCTTCATTTATTACATTTGATTTTGGGGGGGATAAAAAACTCATAAGGTGATCATTACACACCCAAATGTAGAAAGAGCCATATTTGTAAAGCCTATTGTAATATTTTTCTCAGATATCCTCTTTTTTACTTTTTTTATGTTCTATTTCAAGCAGCTAGACCTTTTGTTACTCAATACCTCATGGGAGAAATGAAACAAGGTGGAAAGAAAACTTTCTCTTCCTTTTATTTTGCAATAGATGAGTTTCTTCATAAATAGATAAATACTATGTCTATAATAAATATTTAAAAGGGAAATCTCCGCTGTTATACAAAGCAGAATGTTTTCCCTTGGAAAAGAGATAAGTAAGAGATGGGAAGTTAGTTGTGCTCAGGATGGGATATTAAAATAGGTGGTTTCCTCCCAAATGGAGCCTGATACTTACTTCCCAGGTGGTACCACAAACACTGAGAGAAAAGACAGCCACTTAGACTTCCAGGGATTTCTGTGCCCTACTTTTGCAGAGAAATAACAGAATAATTGTTTATCTATGAATGTTTCATGGAAGTGGAGGAAATGGAGCCACTGGACATGCCAGGGAGGAATGAGATGCCCTATGTGGCTATTTAGTGGTATACAGGTTGGTAAATGTTCCACACAAAACAATGGATTTTGCCCATATAAAAGGAAGATTGAAGACTCAGTGAGCCCCTCCAATGTCTTCCTTTATGGAAAATTTTATAAAACAGTACCACTTCGGGAAAAATGGAGAGGTTGGTATACCTTGAATAAAGTTGTGTTTCTGTCATTCTAGTAAAAATGTAATTGAGTAATAGAAAATAAACAAACTTTTGGTTAAACAGAGATTTCTATCTGCTATGTAAGTTTGAGACAGATAACTAATTGGTTTTTTTTTTAATAGCAAACAGTTTTCCCAGTTACTTTAATAACAATATTTTCACTGCATCAGTCACTCAGGTGATGGAGTTAGCCATTCACATTGCCATGATTGACAGGTTTTCAATCAGGTAACTTTTGCCAATTAAATATAAACACATAAACCTGACTTCCCAGGACTGCTATACTTACTAGTTTCAACTTCAATTAATTACTGGCTTGATTTCAAATTTATCACATTTTAAAAATTCAACATATGATTTTTATACTCCCTCACCTCCCCCACCACCAAAAAAAAAAAAAAAAAAAAACTGGAAAATTCCACTATCCCCTATGGCCTAAGTGAGAATGACTGATTTACACCTTTTTCATGTAGCTTACTACTTTATATCTTGTATTATGGAGATTTGTGTGATTTTCTCATTTTCAGACCTGGCCTGTAATTTCCTGGAGGATCTACTTATTTTTATGTGTTAAACATTTTTATTTCTCCCTTAGGGTACACCCAACTTGTCTAAAGGCAGAGGTGCTCAGTAAATATTTATTGAACAAACAAAGAGTAAGTCAAATTGTGTATGTTCTTATTATGTGAAGAATAGAACTGAAATACTTAAAATAAAAAGGACTGTGACCTCTGTGGAGGAAGATGTTAATATCAAAACTGATTCCTTCCTAAATATTTCAACTTTATATCTTTTAATGATGGCATTTCTTGGGAAGATACAAGTTGTCTTGAACTTACTTGGGTATCGTGAGTAATATTTTTAAGATATCTGTGTGGCTTTTTGGAAGTTTCCTATTACTTTGGAAAAATCTTCAACTAGCATATTCATGCAGTGAGCTATATAATCCTCCCTGGGGGATACTTTCTCTTTGTGTACAGGGAAGACTGAGTAATGTTTTCTGGAAGAATGTCTTATACCATGAACAAGGCACTGCATTTGGTACCAGCTGCAATCTCCACATGGTTTTCTGCTCCAGTTTCAGAAAAACACATTGCAATAGACACATCTGAACATGATAAATGTAGGGCTCACTGTAGCAGAGTCCTGGGCTCTGTAGGAAAGGATGCAGACAGTCAGTCAGATGGAGAGTTTAAAAGGGCATCCTGGCTGCCTAACCAATCTGAAAACCATCAAAAGTGATAAATCTAGTGATATTCTCAGGTCATGTTCCAACTTCACAGTTTGAGTATAACCAAAGTTCAATTTGCGATCCAATTTCTCTCCTACATACTACCAAAGTATGGTTTCCTTCTTGACAGTATAACATTTTGTTAACAGGGGTTCCACTTACTCCTAAAAAACCCCCTGAATTCCACTAGTTCCTTTTTCTTTCATTGCCCCCCCAAAATAACTGTACTTACATTGTATATAATCTAAATTCCAATATTCTGTTTTTATAATTTTGTCTGATGTTTCTTATTCAAATGTGCCTGTGCCCTCTGCCACTTATATATAGGAACAGTGTCTGCCATGGACTCTGTCTACTGAGGCCACAACTAAATTGATTACATATGACAAAATGAAAAATAGATCTATCTTATATTATTAATACCTAGCAATAGATCACTATCTCCAATACAATAAAATTTTACTGGCACTTTTCATGTATTTTCAGCGCCTACTATGTCCTGGGCACTATTGGGCATTGAAAATACACTGAAAAGCCCTAAATGGGAAAGTGCTCACTAATCATTCAGAATAAGAACATCCATAGCAACCATGATAAAGACCTTCTGAGTTAAACAGCAGAAAGTTAAATGTGCCTGGTTGACCCTTCTTCACATCTCCAAAAAAAAACCTACACAAAACAATAAGTGATATGGAAAGGTTCAATGACACTGAAAATTAAAATTATTTTTTAAAAAATCTGTCAAATACCAATATAAGGTTCACTAACCAAAGTTTTCATGAAGCCTTGAGGCAAAACAGCAGGTGCAGACAAAGAAACATCAGGATGCATTTCTGTTCATTCACCAGTTCTGTAAGCACTCACCAGCACACCTGCCCCGAAGTCCCAGAAATTTTTCTGACAGAGGGAAATAAGCCACTCCCTTATAACACTGGACCTCACATCCAGAACTAGCATCCAAATCTGTTTTCACCCTTCCCCAGCCCCCTGTCTCTCTTTGTACACTATTTCTTTTCTACTTCAATTTCTAGAAACATGCTGTATTTGAAGGAAGAGAACAAAATGTATGTTAGTTTTTTTTCTGGCAACAGCTGTAAGGGATTGAGTCTTACTGAGGAGTGGGAACAATGCAATCTTTCCACTGTAGCTTTCTGTGTATTATCATGGGAAGAAAGCTCTAGAAAGTCTTTCCTTTGATTCGCAAGTAAGTAATTTCTGATTCAAAATTAGCGGTACCCATTGCTTCTTCTTTTTAAAAAATGTGAACACTGAAACAAGTAAAAAAAAAAATTTAAGGATTATTGGGTAACACATTAATAGCTGCTATCTCTTTTCTTGGTCTTTTTCAAATTTTCTAAAATAAACTTGTATTATCCTTGCAGTCTTGAAAAATTATGCTTTCTAAAATAATGCTGAGAACCAATTTAAACTAGGTCAATCTTATGTTTTCAGCAGATACTAGGACAGCTGGGATCTTGCTCTATTGGATTTGATTCAAAGATGATGTAGAATTTTGTGTTCTACACAAGAATTGCCACATGAGTCAACAGACTTTGTGACCTTGCTCAGACTTTGACTAGATAGGCTGTTGCGACAAGCACTAGAAATGTCTGCCTCAGAAGAAACTGAGAGTGAAGCAGGATTAAAGCAAATGATTTCTCAGAACACCACACAAATCTCTTCTGGGACCCAGAACAATAGATAATAAAATAAATTTTGATCGTGATATTATGGATATGCTAGGACATTTAGCTTCATGTTTTAACTTAAGGTTTATTTAAACAGGTAAAATAAAGTATTTAAGTGATTCCATGCAAGGTCAAATGGATTAATGTTCAAGTCTTATAACAACAGCAGAGGGAAAAAGTAGAGACAGTAATAGCTCACTCTTCTCAAATGCTAACACAGACACCTAGATGGTTAATAAGAAAGAGAAATTTCATTTGAGTTTTGAAATTGCCAGAGGATATTGGCTTCTTATATTATACACTGAATAGGAATGGTTGCCTTTTCTACTATTCCCTTGTTAATCCATTTTGCATGACAATTTATATGTAATTGGTAAGGTACCCTGCCTGCTCATCACCTGCTTCAGATGTACCATATCCCTTCTGGGGGTGTTAAACTGTCTCGTTGTACTGTGAATCTTGAGATACTCAAATTTTAGAAATTAAAAACAAGCCCATATTCTGTAAGTGTGGTGAGCAAAGCTTTGGCACAGAGAAAGATTTGGAAAAAAAAAAAAAAAAGGATTCAAATTCTGTGTTCTTCAATGGGTCTGTCAATGAATTGCCTCTCTTTCCCTGGAACTATATATATATATCCAAAGACTATATTAATTTGCTTCTAGAAACCAAATGAAAAAAATTACTGGACTTTGCAAAACTCTATTGTTTTTCAAGTCTTACTGACACCTTGTGGCCAAATCTCAACAGTCTTTGCAATAAATAAAGAAGAGCATCTCCCCAACCCTGTCCCAGGCTGCCTTTCAGAAAGATCCAGAGTTTACAACACACCTGAGGGAACACTAGACACTTTACTCCAGTCTAAGGGGGTAAGAAATTAAGTCAAAGTAAATTTTATAATTTTTTCATGTTCAAAGACATTCTTCGATATTCATTTTTAAGTTTTCACACCTGAAAACTTGAAAAATGAGTTTTTAAGAACTCAATTCATCAGCTATAATTTACTAAGTTGAGAAAATCTGGAAGGTTGAGGGTCAAAGCAAAATCACCAAAAGGTCTTAATTGATCTTAAATACATCTACTTGTACATACAAACAAACTAATTAAAATATCTTCATTTATTATTTCAGTATTATGTGATAGATGTCTATTTTCTCTATCTAGTTATTGTCTTCCCTCAGATAATAAGCAACATACAAATCATATAAATTCACAGAACAGAGACATTATACCCACTGAAATTAATGAAAGCCTCAAGCCTTCCCTTGGTTATAATTCAAATGGTTACCATTTTATCCACTGGCTCTCAAACGTTAGAGTACTGAAGAATCAGCGGATTCTTATTTTTAAATGCACACCAACATGCTACACCCCAGAGAAACTGATTCTCTGGATCTTGGGTAAAGATCTGGAATATGAACTTGTATGCGATTCTTGGACTTGCTTTAAAAATTCCATTGGAACCCGTCTCCCATCCTTTAATTTCTTACAGCCCTTTCTCAGATTCTCAGTATTTTGATTGTCTATAATTTTCTGTTTTCTCATCTGTCATCCAGTATTAATCCATTTTTACATTTTCCATTAATATCTCCTGGTTTTGCCTTTGATGAACACCTCTGAAACCTGTTGTGTTGAGAAAATTTGATTCAGAAACGGCCAACCTTATACCTACTTGAGGATTGGGCGTGTTACAGGCCTGCACAGGAAAGGTTATTCTATTTCCCAGCTGAAAGTGATTGGTTCAAGAATGGGTAGTTGATCTGAAATTGAAGGAGTCTTTTTATTGTGAGAATAATTGAAGAAGAAGCACTATCTTCTTGGATTCATTTAACTGGAAAAATATGACCTTGGAGATGCTATTGCCCATCTGTGTCACTCCTTATGAAAAACAAAATCACGTACATAAAAACAGAGTTCAGAGACAGTGAAATATAGTCTAGGGAGTTTAAACTTTCTTTCTGAGGGTTTGGTCATTGAGCTTGCTGCAATAACCTAACAAAAGATTAGCAGGAGAAAAGGCATACAGATTTATTAACATGCAGTTGTTCAGGGTAGCCAAACAAAATAAGAGACTCAAAAGGGACCAGATGTTTTAGGCTTAGATACCCTTTTCAAAGCCCCTTCTAGAGAGGGAGTAAATGATTTTTAGGGGAGATGAATGGACCCATAGAACAGACAATAGGCTGGGACAAAATTCCCCTGGGATTTAAATTTCAGTCTCTTCCTCTGTGATATGA